>NC_134455.1:32064297-36899297 GCF_047948215.1 Lycorma delicatula
TGTACCGATACTTTTCCTGAAACCAAATCGGTCTTCTCCTAACACTTCTTCCACTCTCCTCTCAATTCTTCTGTATAGAACTCTAGTTAAGATTTTTGATGCATGACTAGTTAAACTAATTGTTCTGTATTCTTCACATCTTACCCTGCTTTCTTTGGTATCATGACTATAACACTTTTTTTGAAGTCTGACGTAAATTCCCCTTTTTCATAAATATTACACACCAGTTTGTATAAACTATCAATCGCTTCCTAACCTGCACTGCACAGTTATTCTATAGGTATTCCGTCTATTCCAGGAGCCTTTCTGCCAATCAAATCCTTTAATGTTCTCTTAAATTCAGATCTCAGTATTGTTTCTCCCATTTCATCCTCCTCAACTTCTTCTTCTTCCTCTATAACACCATTTTCTAATTCATTTCCTCCGTATAACTCTTCAATATATTCCACCCACCTATCGACTTTACCTTTCGTATTATAAATCGGTGTACCATCTTTGTTTAACACATTATTAGATTTTAATTTATGTACCCCAAAAATTTTCCATAACTTTCCTGTATGCTCAGTTTATTTTACCAATGTTCATTTCTCTTTCCATTTCTGTACACTTTTCTTTAATCCACTCTTCTTTCGCCAGTTTGCACTTCCTGTTAATAGCATTTCTTAATTGCCGATAGTTCCTTTTACTTTCTTCATCACTAGCATTCTTATATTTTCTACGTAATATTTTATAAAAAATAAAATAAATAATTAATACGATTTAAGGTGTAAAAAAAAATTTGACGGCAACCTTGTATAATATCAAATTTTGCCGTTGAAAAGGATGGAGGGAAAAGGGAAAATTATAAGATGTAAGACTGCAACACTAGCGCTCCTTTTGGTGAAAGATGGAACTATTGACATAGTAATTCCCACTTAGCCAATAGCTTAGAGCATTTCTTCGGGTGGGGACATGGAAAAATTCCTATTATCTAATTAAAAAATATGCCTAAAAAAAAAAAATACAACCTCAACCCGTTTTGACTTTTTAAGTTGAAAATTTAATGGTAGCAACAATGCCTTATACAGAGTGTTTCTAGAATTGTGGGCCCATTATAATTTTTCTGATTCTACTTGTAAAACTAAACAAGAAAATATCTTTAAGAATAAAATGGCAATTTCTCGTTTGTTCTCCCCTGGTCTGCCATTTTGTTATTTTTATATAAAAATTTATACCTCAACTTCGGATTGTGCAATCATATTAATATTTGGTAAGCGTCTTGGTAATAAAGTTTTAAAATTACTATATAATCAGGAATTAATAAATAACATTACAAAATTATAAAATGGCGGCCATGTTAATTTATCAATCCGTTATATCTTTATAAATATTAGTTTTATAAAAATTTATGTTATTTACGAAAATATTAAGGCTTTTATTTAAGTCTTTCTCTCTCTCACTCACTCTCTCTTCTCTTCCCACTCTCTCTCTGTCAGTTTGTTTCTCTCCCTCTGTCTCTCTCTCTCTCTCTCCCCGAGAATCAATGTTTCAGTCTCTCTCTCATTCAGTCTCGTTCTCTTTCTCTCGCTTATTCCCTATCTCTGTCCCTCTCCCTCTGTCTCAGTCACTATTGTTCTCTCTCTGTCTGACTCTCTTTCTCTCTTCGAATATCTCTGTTTCGGTCTTTCTCTCACTGTCTCTCTCTGTCATTTCCTCTCTTTTACTCACTCTCTCTCTCTATCTTTCTTTTGCTTATTCCCTATCTCTGTCCCTCTCCCTCTGTCACAATCCTATTGCTCTCTCTCTCTCTCTCTCTCTCTCCGAATATCTCTGTTTCGGTCTTTCTCTCACTGTCTCTCTCTGTCATTCCTTCTCTCTCACTCACTCACTCTCTCTCTCTCTCCGAATATCTGTGTTTCGGTTTTTATCTCACTGTCTTTCTCAGTCATTCCTTCTCTCTCACTCACTCACTCACTCTCCCTCTCTCTCTCTCTCTCCGAATATCTCTGTTTCGGTTTTTATTTCATTGTCTCTCTCTGTCATTCCTTCTCTCTCACTCACTCACTCTCTCTCTCTCTCCGAATATCTCTGTTTCGGTTTTTATCTCACTGTCTCTCTCTGTCATTCCTTCTCTCTCACTCTTTCTCTCTCTCTCTCTCTCTCTCTCAGTCAGTCTCCTACTCTTCCTCTCTCTAAAACTATCTTTTTTTCTGTCACTGTCACACACACTCTCTCTCTCTCTCTCTCTCTCTCTTTCTAACCGTCTATCTCTTCCCCCCTCTCACTCTGTCTGTCTCTCGCTCACTCTGTCTCAGTCGTATAGTTCTCTTACTCGCTCACTATTTTTCTATCTGGCTCTCTCTTTCTCCCTCACGCTGTCTCTATCTATATCTGTCTCCCCCACCCTCCCTCACGCTCTCTCAATATTTCTCTCTCTCTGTGTCAGTCACACTCTCTCTTTCTCTTTCCAGCTCTCTAGCTCTGCCTTTCACTCTTCCTCTCTCACTCTATCTCCATCACCGTCTCTCTTTCTTCCTCCTCCTTCTCTCGTTCTCACCCTCCCATTTTCGCTCTCTCTTTATATATATCTGTATCTCTTTCGCTCTCTCGCTCACTCTGTCACTGTCTTTACATTTAAAATTGGGTAACAGGACTAAAAAAATCACTCTATATATTGTACAACTATAAATAAAGAATTAAAGAAAAGAAAGATTCATTATTAAAACTTATTGTTAATATCAAATGGAAATAGGGGGTGCTGCAGTTCCACAGTGCTTGTATGCGAACCGCCACTGGTAATAACAATTTCTATTCGCAATATCAAAATCACGATATTATTCGTTAAACCAATTCCACGGTTACTATTTTGGTATAGTTAAAAACATTTTACGGATACGGCGATGAAAAAACGTAACTGAAGAAAATATTCAAACACTGTTACCAACCGAGGAAACAAGTCTATCGGTATAAAATACTATCACGAAGTAAATAATACTATAATTCAATGTCAAAAAACATTTCGATTTTATTACTTTTGTAACAGAACTCATATATACTTTTCTTATCGATGAAAAATGAAAGACAAAAGGATAAATTGATCCGATTAATTTTAGAGAAGGCGAAAAAGTTAAAGAAGCTTCTACATGGACACTGGACAGGCATGCATTACCATTTTACCTTCTTTCACCATGCGACTGATGCGTTTGATTCAACCTGTGTCTTTTGTGAGATTTCAACGGCCCACGGCGGTAGGTGACAAAATGGCCGCCTTTCAAAGATCCTTTGTGAACGATAACCGCTTTGATTCTGTACACATGATTCATCTTCCTAAAAAAAAAAAAAAAAATAATTCAGATAAATACAATGATAATAATAAGACGACGCATACAAATTTCCAAATGCTTCAATAATAAAGAGGCGAACAAATTAATCCGAACAGAGGCGAACAAATTAATCCGAACATAGTATTTTTAACAGAAAAAAATGTTTAATAGTCAAACTTACTCGTATTTAATACAAAGGTTATTTTACCGATCGGTCATGAAATTAAAAAATTTTTTATTTGTAACAAGTACTTATATAGTTACGCTATTTCTCTACATAGTCGCCACTCCGATTTAGACATTTGTCATAGTGTGGTACCAATTTCCAATACCCTCGTCATAGAACAAAGCCGCCTGTGTTTTCAGCCATGTTTCAACACTGGTCTGCAGCACGATGTCTGTGCCAAAATGTTGTTCTCCTAGCCGGCGTTTCATCTGAGCAAAGAGGTGAAAATTGGATGGAACCAAGTTCGGACTGTATGGTGGGTGACGACGTGGTAGTTGCAGGTGTCCGTTGTCTTCATTCTGAAGGCATAAACACGTAAAACTATCTCGGGGTGAATTTTACCGATGCAGATGTCCCTCGGGGCATCTGCATCGGTGGCATCTTTGCAGGGCCTGGACTGAAATCTGTGGTGCGCAATCAGTTTGAGAGCGAGAAGATGTCCTCCGTTAAAGCCACTACTGGCTAGGAACGGAGGGGGTGGTATAGCGACCAGACACGCTACGAGGTGGGATCTTCTCCCCTCGGGGGGGGGGGGGGAATCGAGATGTATGGTGGGTGATCTAACACTTGCCAACGAAAACGCTGCAGGAGCTTCTTTGTTACAGCTGCAGTGTGCAGCTGAGCATTGTCATGGAGAAAGACAATACCTGATGACAACATTCCTCTCCGCTTATTCTGAATTATCCTTTGTAAATGTTGAACAGTCACGCAGTATGAGGCTGCAGGGATGGCCGGGCCACATTCCATGAATTCCACCAAGAGAACTCCATTCCGGTTCCAGAACGTAGTAGCCATACACTTTCTGTTGGAGAAGGTTCGCTTGAACTTCTTTGGTTTACTGGGAAAATGAGAATGCATCCACTGTTTAAATTGTTCTTTTGTTTCTTCAGTTTCGAAATGGACCCGTGTCTCATCCCCTGTGAAAATTTTGTTCAAAAAATTTTCTCCTTCATTGTGGTAGAGCTGGACAAACGTTATTTAGGCGTCCATTCTCATTGTTTTATGATGGTCAGACAGCATCTTGGGAACTTATCTCGCACACAGTTTGTGGTACTGAAGTCTCTCACTCACGGAGCAGAGAGATGATCTTGAAATTTCAGGAAACGTATCACTCGATACTGAAATTGTGAACCGACGATTTTCTCAAATCGCCTCATCTACTCCCTCAACGAGATCATCAGTTAACACTCGCATCCTTCCTTGACCGCCTGCATCATGAACATCTGTACACGTCCTGCTTTAAAATTCCTGTATGATTGTCGCACTTTGCTGTCACTCATTGAAGTTTCAACGTACACATTACTTATTCTTCGATGAATTTCAGCCGCATTACACCCGTCAGGCTGAAAAAATCGAATTACCGAACGCACTTCACACTTGACGGGAGATGCTATTGTTGTCGACATGTCTACGTGCTAGCTGCCTGTTCAGAACTAAACGAAGTGACGCGACATGATTGGAGGCCATACTAGAAATGCTGCACAACACGTATGCGCAAAGGTTCATCCGATTTTTGTACGGGTTTTTATTTTGCAACCGATCGGACCTTGAAAAAAAAAATTACTCTTGTATTAACTGGGAATTCACAAGGTTACCATTATAAAAGCACAAAAGCTACTAATTTTGTTTATATATGAACTAACAATATAACCTGAAACATGAAACAATCTGCCACCGAATTCCCTACAACAGAACAAAAATTCCCTTTGTTCGGATTAATTTGTTTGCTACTGTACATACGTAATAACATTAATAGTTTTCAAAGCGGGAAATAAATATTGTGTGAATTGCCATTATTAATTTATCTGCAAATCATTGATAAACACTAACAACTTGCCTGAGAATTTGATATCATGAAAGTCTAAGCCAGGGTAAAGTTTTATTTTTATAATATTAATAATTTTATCACTATTTGTCTTTATATCAGCAAATAACTGATCTAACGATTAAAAGTTATCTTCTAAATCCTTTTGTTGAACATCATCTTTATCGACAACCACTTCTTTTCGTACCCTTAAACCTTTCTTGAAGAAGTGTTAGGAGAAGACCAATTTGGTTTCAGGAAAAGTATAGGGACAAGGGAAACAATTTTAGGCCTAAGATTAATAGTAGAAGGAAGATTAAACAAAAACAAACCAACATACTTGGCGTTTATAAACCTAGAAAAGGCATTCGATAACGTAGACTGGAGTAAAATGTACAGCATTTTAAAAAAATTAGGGTTCAAATTCAGAGATAGAAGAACAATTGCTAACATGTACAGGAACCAAACCGCAACAGTAATAACTGAAGAACATAAGAAAGAAGCCGTAATAAGAAAGGGAGTCCGACAAGGATGTTCCCTGTCTCAGTTACTTTTTAATCTTTACATGGAACTAGCAGTTAATGATGTTAAAGAACAATTTAGATTCGGAGTAACAGTACAAGGTGAAAAGATAAAGATTCTACGATTTGCTGATGATATAGTAATTCTAGCCGAGAGTAAAGAGGATTTAGAAGTAACATTGAACGACATAGATGAAGTCCTACGCAAGAACTATCGGGTGAAAATAAACAAGAACAAAACAAAACTAATGAAAAGTAGTAGAAATAACAAAGATGGACCACTAAATGTGAAAATAGGAGGAGAAAAGATTATGGAGGTAGAAGAATTTTGTTATTTGGGAAGTAGAATTACTAAACATGGATGAAGCAGGAGCGATATAAAATGCTGAATAGCACAAGCTAAACGAGCCTTCAGTAAGAAATATAATTTGTTTACAACAAAAATTAATTTAAATGTCAGGAAAAGATTTGTGAAAATATATATCTGGAGCGTCGCTTTATATGGATGTGAAACTTGGATGATCGGAATATCTGAGAAGAAAAGATTAGAAGCTTTTGAAATGTAGTCCTATAGAAGAATGTTAAAAATCAGATGGGTGGATAAAGTGACAAATGAAGAGGCATTGCGGCAAATAGAAGAAGAAAGAAGCATTTGGAAAAATATAGTTAAAAGAAGAGAGGTCACATATTAAGGCATCCTGGAATAATCGCTTTAATATTGGAAGGACAGGTAGAAGGTAGAAGAAGGTACTCCGAATCTAAATTGTTCTTTAACATCATTAACTGCTAGTTCCATGTAAAGATTAAAAAGTATCGGAGATAGGGAACATCCTTGTCGGACTCCCTTTCTTATTACGGCTTCTTTCTTATGTTCTTCGATAATTACTATTGCTGTTTGGTTCCTGTCAATGTTAGCAATAGTTCTATCTCTGTATTTGAACCCTAATTTTTTTAAAATGCTGAACATTTTATTCCAGTCTACGTTATCGAATGCCTTTTCTAGGTCTATAAACGCCAAGTATGTTGGTTTGTTTTTTTTTAAGCTTCCTTCTACTATTAATCTGTGGCCTAAAATTGCTTCCCCTGTCCCTATACTTTTCCTGAAACCAAATTGGTCTTCTCTTAACACTTCTTCCACTCTCCTCTCAATTCTTCTGTATAGAATTCTAGTTAAGATTTTTGATGCATGACTAGTTAAGCTAATTGTTCTGTATTCTTCACATTTATAACTATAACACTTTTTTTGAAGTCTGACAGAACTTCCCCATTTTCATAAATATTACACACCAGTTTGTATAATCTATCAATCACTTCCTCACCAGCACTGCGCAGTAATTCTACAGGTATTCCGTCTATTCCAGGAGCCTTTCATTTTTGTGTATAAAATGTAAAGTCTACCTGCACTCAATGTTTCAAAGAATTTCATTCACCGCAAAGAAAATAAATCCACAATAAACTAAAAACAATTTAATGTAATTTATTCATAGTTGTTTTTTTTCTAGTTTTATAAATAGTTTCGTTTCTTTTTATGTTTTTACATAGTTAAATTTTATATTACCCTTTTGATCAAAGGTGCGTAAACCAACCATTTTATTACTAAGCCATTACTGAATTTTTTGATATGAAAATATTTCTAGCTTTATATATACTTACAAATAGATGAAATAAAATAATTAATTAAAAAAAAAGTTGTGTTTATTTAATTCTGGCATTTAATGGGTTAAAAGATCAGGATGTCTATTCAAAACATTATTTAAAAAAAAAGAAAAACATAAAATAGTAATTTACCTTGACTTGATATTATTTAATGAAGCCTCCAAATTTTTATCTCCATCGTTTTTAGAAAGCTCCAACAGAGGTTGTTTTTTCAGCTGAAAAATATATATAGAGCATTCATTATTAAGTTCATTAGTGTTATTAATTAATAATAAATAAGTCCAACATTTAAAAAAATTTACGTTTCAAGTATAGAGATGAACAATTGCTAACATTTACACGAACCAAACTGCAACAGTAATAATTGAAGAACATAAGAAAGAAGCCGTTATAAGAAAGGAAGTCCAACAAGGATGTTCCTTATCTCCGTTACTTTTTAATCTTTACATGGAACTAGCAGTTAATGATATTAAAGAACAATTTAGATTCGGAGTAACAGTACAAGGTGAAAGAAAAGATAAAGATGCTACGATTTGCTGATGATATAGTAATTCTAGCCGAAAGTAAAAAGGATTTAGAAGAAACAATGAACTGCAGAGATGAAGTCCTACGCAAGAACTATCGCATGAAAATAAACAAGAACAAAACAAAAGTAATGAAATGTATTAGAAATAACAAAGATGGACCAATGAATGTGAAAATAGGAGGAGAAAAGATTATGGAGGTAGAACAATTTTGTTATTTGGGAAGTAGAATTACTAAGGATGGACAAAGCAGGAGCGATATAAAATGTCGAATAGCACAAGCTAAACGAGCCTTCAGTAAGAAATATAATTTGTTTAGATCAAAAATTAATTTAAATGTCAGGAAAAGATTTTTGAAAGTATATGTTTGGAGTGTCGCTTTATATGGAAGTGAAACTTGGATGAGATCGGAGTATCTGAGAAGAAAAGTTAGAAGCTTTTGAAATGCGGTGCTATAGGAGAATGTTAAAAATCAGATGGGTGGATAAAGTGACAAATGAAGAGATATTGCGACAAATAGATGAAGAAAGAAGCATTTGGAAAAATATAGTTAAAAGAAGAGACAAACTTATAGGCCACGTATACTAAGGAATCCTGGAATAGTCGCTTTAATATTGGAAGGACAGGTAGAGGGCAAAATTGAGTAGGCAGGCCACGTTTGGAATATGTAAAAGCACATTGTTAGGGATGTGGGATGTAGAGGGTATACTGAAATGAAACGACTGACACTAGATAGGGAATCTTGGAAAGCTGCATCAAACCAGTCAAATGACTGAAGACAAAAACAAAATCTTATAAAACATGATAGGCATACTGTGCACATTATGAACACGTTACGAATTCCACCAGGCCTTGAATTTCTTAAAGTGCTATGCCCAGAAAGTAATTGCGTCACGTATTTGTTAAGGTTGCACCAAAGAGGCATCCAGTAAACCAAGAAAATCTGGAAAGAAATGATGCGTTTAACGTTCAATATCTATTTCATCCCATCTGGTTTGCCATAAAGCTGTTCAATTTCCCGTACTTTCTCTGAAGTCAACTCATTGGACGTTTTAGCAACGTTGTTGCTTCTCAGATGCAGTCAAATATTAGGCGTTGAGCCGTTAATTATTTATCCCGATATGTTTTATATTTTAGCCTATCCCCATAAATAGGCTTGGACACGTCTTTTTATAGGAATTTTTTTTGGATTAAGATCCTAAGCAGGATTTATCACATTTCGTATTAGCTGATAGTAAAAGAAATTTAGGAAGAACACTGAACGGCATGGATGAAGTCCTACAAAAGAAAAAAACAAGAACAAAATGAAATAAATGAAATGCAGTAGAAATAACAAAGATGGACCACTGAATTTGAAAATAGGAGGAGAAAAGATTATGGAGGTAGAAGAATTTTGTTATTTGCGAAGTAGAATTACTAAAGATGGACGAAGCAGGAGCGATATAAAATGAAACCGGTGTTAAACATGAAGTAGAGCAAATTTCAAGAGGATTAAATTGGAGATACAATACTGACATCTGAATTTAATAAACCATTAAAAGATTTAAATGAACGACATGGGTCGTTCGGGAAATACCTTTATACAATCGGGAAAAGGCAGAAGTCAAGGTGTCTGTACTGTCAGGAAGAAGACGACGTGGAACACACCGTATTCAACTGCTGTAGATGGGAGGGTCTCGGACATGAAATAAGGCATAATAACCTGAGACCTGACAACCTGGTTAGCTGGCTAATGCAATCCGATAACAACTGGGATTGGTTTTCCAATTTTGCAAGCACCGTCCTCAAATCTAAAGAGGAAGAGGAGAGACATCACAGACGATAGGCGTGAAGATAGGGCAGGGAGGACAGTCCCACCCCAGAGGGCCCGTATGCTTAGGTATACGGGTTCCGGTGATGGGGTGGGAACTCCTGGAGTTGCTTGAAAGGGATAAAGAAAAGACCGAGTCCCGGCCGGCGGTGTCGGTTCCTGGGGGCGCTTCGGTGTTTACTGGGGCTGGCGCCGCCAGTTTGAGGCAGGCATAAAAGAGTAAAGACCGAGACCCGGTTCTCTGCGTGTGGGGAGGAGGGCACGGCATAGCTGGACCTTCCCTTACATGCGGAGGATTAGAGGCGGGCAGCAATAAGAAAAGATCCGGAACCGGGGGGGGGGGGAGCTGATCTACCGTGCCGGACGTACAGCCGGTGGGTGGGGAGGCCCCCTTAGAGTCACAAGGACACATCCCTGGGCCGTGTATACTTGAGTGGATGTCCGGCCCAGGGATGTAGTGGAAAAAAAAAAGCATGTTTTTCAACAGAGTTGGCAATCAAGTAAACCGCTTTTATATTCCTTCCGCCGACTTAACTAGAGAAGGAAATGAACAAGGAACATTCCACACACATGTGGAATAAAAAAAAAAAACTACCTTCCACCAGCATGATAGAGTCAGCACTGTGAGAGTGACAGTGCTCTCTCTCTCTCTCTCATACAGCCTCATGTGCAGCTTTCTATGTGCGCATGCGCACAACAGTCAAATCACTTGGCTCTTGACTGAGTCTTTACAAATCCTAATCTAGGAAAGTATGAGGACCATCCACATCGTACTGCACCTGTAGGTGTCCGTACCTGGCGTCTGCTGCAGCATATAAATGTCGACACACCGTCATTCTTTCCTACATATCCTTGCTCATATCCTCCCTGGAGAATAAACCTTATAAATTTTAATTTTGACCTTACGACATACAATAAACAATCAACACTACCTATTGTCTTCCAGCAAATGTTTCAGTGTGTTCTCTACAAGATGAAACCAGACGCGGTTGTACACACTGATGGATCGAAACAAAATGATACAGTTGGCTGTGCATTTGTTGTCAATGAAAGAACTTATATGTTTGGTCTACCCGGTATTACGAGTATGTTTATTACCGCTGAACTATACGCTATAAATAAGGCTCTAAACATCATTAACCCTAAATATAGAAAAATTCTTATTTGCAGTTACTCGTGTAGTGCTCTCCAAGCCTTAAAAAACGTTTATTCCAAACATCCAATCGTCATTGAAATTTATAACGCAATCGCTGAGTTGAATAATCGCAACACAGAATTAAGTTTTTGCCGGGTCCCTAGCCACGTAGGGATTCTAGGTAAAGAACATGCAGATTCCGCTGCTAAAGAAGCACGTAACCAGCCTCCTTTCACAAACTGAATTGCTACTTCTGATTTCATTAACTATTTAAAACAATCACTAAGAGCAAGATGGCAAGGTGACTGGACAGCTACCGTTGATAATAAACTCTGTCGGATTAAAGATTCTGTGTTACCATGGGACTCCTCATACAGAAAACCCCGGCATGAGGAAGTAGTTCTCTGTCGATTGCGGATAGGACACACGAGGGTCACACACGATTACCTGATGACAAGAGGACAAGCACCCCTATGCGCACGATGCAACTGCCCCATGACTGTGCACCATATACTCGTGGATTGCATATGTTATGCGGCGTTGCGTCGTAATTTTAATCTACCTAGAAACATTCGTGGTGTCTTGTGCAATGATAATGAAATTTTAACCCGGATGTTTCTATTTCTGCGTAGTGCTGGGTTAATGCAAAAAAATTAATATTGTTGCATTATTTTTAATGCTTTTAGTTTTTAAATAAGTTTTTTTTTTCTGAGTTTTTGATTTTTGTTATCCGATTAGAAGCCTTTTACACTCCTTATTGGAATTTGTTAAATTTTATAAGTTATTTTTTTTTTAATATTTTAAAGACTGTCTGTGATATTAGTTGTAAGATATTAGTAATGTTAGTTTTAAGTTTTATTTCAACTTTTTAATTTCTATTTTTAACCTAGTTTTAATTATATAATTTGTGTTAGTTCTAAGTTTTATTTAATTTTGTTATTTTAGTTTTAAGTTTTATATTAGATCTTTTATGGTTTTTAGTTTTTTTTTTAGTCTTTTCTTATCCAAGAATGGGCCCTTTACACCCATCTTGGACGTTGTAAAATTCTATTTACTTTGATCTTATATTAGTTTTTACCTTTGATATTAGTTGTAAGTTTTATTCATCTTTTAGAATAGTATTAAAACATTTAATTTTCTATATAAAAAAAAAAAAGGATCCAAACGATGATAACGCATAAGCGTTTTTCGCCCTAAAAAAAACAAAAAAAACTGGAACTGTGAAGCGCACAGTTCAATACAACGATTTTCGCATCTTTTTCATAAACTGTGGGATGGCTATTTATATATTGCACAAGTATAAGGAAAGAATTAAAGAAAAAAAGGACTCATTATATTAAATTTTATCGATAATATGAAGTAGAAATAAGGGATGCTGCAGTTACACAGTGCCTATACACGAGCCGCACTGAAGTTTAACATGAGTAGAGTGACTACAGGAAAACTAATACAGGATTCCCACCGAATTTTTCTTTTAGTAACTTCTCCTGACTGAACTCCGCACTGAAATTCAATATAATATATAAATAATAAATAATTTTATTTATATTTAAGCTTCCAGCATATGTAGCGAGTGAATTTGCATATGGATATTTTGGATCTTTACGGAAATATTTGCAGTGTGTAATCTTTAAAGATGCGAAAACCGATCTAAACTAAATTTAATCAGGAAGATTTGCCGATCATTTTTTTCTTTCCCTTGATCGATTTTCATCATTAAAACAAAAAAAAAGAACAAATTTTTACACAAGACGTAATCCATCAATTTTGGAAACCTAATAATCCCATCTAGAGACGATGCCTGCCTAGCTGCGGAGACGTACCATAGGTACGCTCACAGTTAGTGGACTGACTTAACCGATCCTATACGATCATAAAAGATAATAATAATAATAATAATAGTCAAAAAGATAAGTCTAAAATAAATCTACTTACTCTTAAATCCCTTAAATTGTATTGCGTATAAGGATCCATCCCAAGAAACTCAGGAAAATCCACGTAATCCTGACGTTTATACGGTTCACCATTATGTATTAACGTTCGAGGAATGTGAATACACAGGCAACGAGGCAACTAAACATAAATACAAAAATAAATATGTAATTTATCACGTTAGTAATTGCGTCAAAGATAATTCAAAGAAGCAAATAAGAGATGTATAAAATATTTTATTTATTAAACAGTCATGCAATAATTTTCTAATGGGTTTACAGTTTAAAAACAAATTGAGAAAAAAAACTACCTTCCACCAGCATGCTAGGGTCAGCACTGCCAGAGTGACAGTGTTCTCTCTCCCCTTGCAGCCTCGCGTGCAGAGCTTTCTATGTGCGCATGCACACAACAGTCAAAACATTACAACACTGGAACTGTAAAGCGCACAGTTCCACACAAAGATTTTCGTACCTTTTTCATAAACTATGGGATGGCTATTTATATATTGCACAAGTATAAGGAAAGAATTAAAGAAAAAAAGGACTCATTATATTAAATTTTATCGATAATATGAAGTAGAAATAAGGGATGCTGCAGTTACACAGTGCCTATACACGAGCCGCACTGAAGTTTAACATGAGTGTAGAGTGACTACAGGAAACTAATACAGGATTCCCACCGAATTTTTCTTTTAACTAACTTCTCCTGACCGTTTTAGTAAAAATTTCCTGACTCTCATTACATTATAAACATAATCTTAATTATAATGTAATCTCATAATTTTAATTCTTTTTTTTTTGTCTTCAGTCATTTTTGACTGGTTTGATGCAGCTCTCCAAGATTCCCTATCTAGTGCTAGTCGTTTCATTTCAGTATACCATCTACACCCTACATCCCTAACAATTTGTTTTACATATTCCAAACGTGGCCTGCCTACACAATTTTTCCCTTCTACCTGTCCTTCCAATATTAAAGCGACTATTCCAGGATGCCTTAGCATGTGGCCTCTCTTCTTTTAACTATATTTTATTCCAAATATTTTTCACTTATCATATATTTGCTAAAATGGATAGGCACACCCCATCAAATATTAAAAATATATATGATATCCATTATTTAATTTATTTCATCTAGGCAGCAATTTGCTGCCACACCTACATCACTGAATCCCAGTAAGTACCTGTCCACCATTTTATAGTATGAGAAGCCATAATAATTAGCCAAAATTACCACTTTTCAGTTAAAATGATCTTACATTATAAGGGAGGAGCTTTAAAAATGTCATTATCAATATTTATTTATTTAAAATTTTTTTTTTTTTGTCTTTAGTCATTTGACTGGTTTGATGCAGCTCTCCAAGATTCCCTATCTAGTGCTAATCGTTTCATTTCAGTATACCCTCTACATCCTACATCCCTAACAATTTGTTTTACATATTCCAAACGTGGCCTGCCTACACAATTTTTCCCTTCTACCTGTCCTTCCAATATCAAAGTGACTATTCCAGGATGCCTTAGTATGTGGCCTATAAGTCTGTCTCTTCTTTTAACTATATGTTTCCAAACGCTTCTTTCTTCATCTATTTGCGGCAATACCTCTTCATTTGTCACTTTATCCACCCATCTGATTTTTAACGTTCTCCTATAGCACCGCATTTCAAAAGCTTCTAATCTTTTCTTCTCAGATACTTCGATTGTCCAAGTTTCACTTCCATATAAAGCGACACTCCAAACATACACTTTCAAAAATCTTTTCCTGACATTTAAATTAATTTTAGATGTAAACAAATTTAGCTTGTGCTATTTGGCATTTTATATCGCTCCTGCTTCGTCCATCTTTAGTAATTCTACTTCCCAAATAACAAAATTCTTCTACCTCCATAATCTTTTCTCCTCCTATTTTCACATTCAGTGGTCCATCTTTGTTATTTCTAATTTTTAGAATTTTAATTCAGTAACAAAAATTCTCTGAAAGTTTTTGCAATTTTAATGATCTAATTTAAAATTCCTAATTTTTCGTGACTAATTCTTATATTTCCTGACATTTCCTGTCAGAATCTTAATTATAATGTAATCTCATAATCTTAATTCAGTAACAAAAATTCTCTGAAAGTTTTTGCAATTTTAATGATCTAATCTAAAATTCCTGATTTTTCGTGACTAAATTTATATTTCCTGACATTTTCTACCTGCGGAATCATGTAATAATTAATAAAAAAAAATAATAGGAAATTAGTAATTAATTACTAACAAATAATTAATTAATCTTCACGTGTTAGAATTGTAAACATATTATTTCGTTTTATCATCGCTGTATAACTACAATATTAAAAGAAATTCCATCTCCGTTAAAATAATTTTATATAAGAAAGAAGAAATTTAACTTAAAGGTAAACGCAACACATGCTCAGTATCAAACAAAATAATCCAAACAAAGGGAATTTTTGTTCTATGGCAGACTGCTTGCTATTGATGTTTTAGGTTATATTATTGGTTGATATACAAACAAAATTAGTGCTTCTTGTGCTTGTATAATTCATTGCCGATTAGTTTTTGGTGACCTTGTGAATTTCTAGTTAATACAAATGTATTAAAATACTAAAATAGACGTAGCATACAGGAAAGTTAAGGAAAATTTTGGGGTACATAAATTAAAATCTAATAATGTGTTAAACAAAGATGGTACACCAATATATAATACGAAAGGTAAAGTCGATAGATGGGTGGAATATATTGAAGAGTTAAACGGAGGAAATGAATTAGAAAATGGTGTTATAGAGGAAGTTGAAGAGGATGAAATGGGAGAAACAATACTGAGATCTAAATTTAAGAGAGCATTAAAAGATTTAAATGGCAGAAAGGCTCCTGGAATAGACAGAATACCTGTAGAATTACTGTGCAGTGCAGGTGAGGAAGGGATTGATAGATTATACAAACTGGTGTGTAAGATTTATGAAAAAGGGGGAAGTTCCGTCAGACTTCAAAAAAAGTGTTATAGTAATGATACCAAAGAAAGCAGGGGCAGATAGATGTGAAGAATATAGAACAATTAGTTTAACTAGTCATGCATCAAAAATCTTAACTAGAATTCTATACAGAAGAATTGAGAGGAGAGGAGAATTGAGAGGAGAGGAGAGGAGAGAAGAAGTGTTAGGAGAAGACCAATTTGGTTTCAGGAAAAGTATAGGGACAAGGGAAACAATTTTAGGCCTCAGATTAATAGTAGAAGGAAGATTAAAGAAAAACAAACTGACATACTTGGCGTTTATAGACCTAGAAAAGGCTTTCGATAATGTAGACTGGAATAAAATGTTCAGCATTTAAAAAAAATTATGGTTCAAATACAGAGATTGAAGAACAATTGCTAATATGTACAGGAACCAAACAGCAACAGTAATAATCAAACAACATAAGAAAGAAGCCGTAATAAAAAAGGGAGTCCGACAAGGATGTTCCCTATCTCCGTTACTTTTTAATCTTTACATGGAACTAGCAGTTAATGATGTTAAAGAACAACTTAGATTCGGAGTAACAGTACAAGGTGAAAAGATAAAGATGCTACGATTTGCTGATGATATAGTAATTCTAGCCGAGAGTAAAAAGGATTTAGAAGAAACAATGAGCGGCATAGATGAAGTCCTACGTAAAAACTATCGCATGACAATAAACAAGAAGAAAACAAATGTAATGAAATGTAGTAGAAATAACAAAGATGGACCGCTGAATGTGAAAATAGGAGGAGAAAAGATTATGGAGATAGAAGAATTTTGTTATTTGGGAAGTAGAATTACTAAAGATGGACGAAGCAGGAGCGATATAAAATTCTGAATAGCACAAGCGAAACGAGCCTTCAGTAAGAAATATAATTTGTTTACATCAAAAATTAATTTAAATGTCAGGAAAAGATTTTTGAAAGTATATGTTCGGAGCGTCGCTTTATATGGAAGTGAAACTTGGATGAGATCGGAGTACCTGAGAAGAAAAGATTAGAAGCTTTTGAAATGCGGTGCTGTAGGAGAATGTTAAAAATCAGATGGGTGGATAAAGTGACAAATGAAGAGGTATTTTGGCAAATAGATGAAGAAAGAAGCATTTGGAAAAATATAGTTAAAAGAAGAGACAGACTTACAGGCCACATACTAAGGCATCCTGAAATAGTCGCTTTAATATTGGAAGAACAGGTAGAACGAAAAAATTGTATAGGCAGGCCACGTTTGGAATATGCAAAACAAATAGTTAGGGATGTAGGATGTAGAGGGTATACTGAAATGAAACGACTAGCACTAGATAGGGAATCTTGGAGAGCTGCATTGAACCAGTCAAATGACTGAAGTCAAAAAAAAAAAAAATAAATTAAATTGCAAATTTTTAATAAAATCTGAAATATTTTAGAACTGCTTTCTTAATCGGCAAGCTTTGTAAAATTATACAAATTCCATTTCCACTTTTTGGATTAAAATTTATAATCATATTTTTCAATCAATCGGTCATTTAATTAATAGTAATGTGATCTACAATATATCAGTAAAAAATACAGAAAAAAACATTACACTTTTTATAAAAAATTTGGTAAAGTAACATCTTTACAAGATGTTACTTTACCAAATTGTTCTGTAAAGATCAATTTCTAAGTTCGTATCACATTCCTAATCAGATAATAAATGACTAAATGATGGTTGTTTTCTTGCTAAACCATCTCTATAAATTTTTAAATTGCCGTTCTCTTTTGCTTTGTTGTCTAAAAAAAAAAAAAAAATCAATCCGTGTTTTTACAGACAAATGAAATAATCCAGATTACCAGCAGGATTCTATCGAATAAGAATATTCAACTTAATTTCTAATAAATTAACCGATTCAAATGATAAAATCATTAAAAAAAACCCCAAAATAAACTATGCACAAAAAAGTGGTTCAAATAAAAAAAGACTTACCTTTCCGATACTAAGACTTTTAAGGGCTGTCGACTTGATCTGTGGACCTTCAGGAGGTGTTGATTTATTACAACCTTCACAAGAGACACCACCAACCACTTCAGTCTTCACAAATCTGTCTAATAACTGCGTCAATGTATGCTGTACACGTCCCAGTTCTAAAGGAGGTAAGTGTAACGACAGACTATCAAACTTATCATATCTTAACACAGACTGTAAAAAAAAACAAAAAAAAAATAAATCATTGAGAAACAGAAATTAATGGAACTAAATTCTAAGTTTAAGATTGTATATTAATAATTCGTGTACTTTTTTTTTGACTTCAGTCATTTGACTGGTTCAATGCAGCTCTCCAAGATTCCCTATCTAGTGCTAGTCGTTTCATTTCAGTATACCCTCCACATCCTACATCCCTAACTATTTGTTTTGCATATTCTAAACGTGGCCTGCCTATACAATTTTTTCGTTCTACCTGTTCTTCCAATATTAAAGCGACTATTTCAGGATGCCTTAGTATGTGGCCTGTAAGTCTGTCTCTTCTTTTAACTATATTTTTCCAAATGCTTCTTTCTTCATCTATTTGCCAAAATACCTCTTCATTTGTCACTTTATCCACCCATCTGATTTTTAACATTCTCCTACAGCACCGCATTTCAAAAGCTTCTAATCTTTTCTTCTCAGGTACTCCGATCTCATCCAAGTTTCACTTCCATATAAAGCGACGCTCCGAACATATACTTTCAAAAATCTTTTCCTGACATTTAAATTAATTTTTGATGTAAACAAATTATATTTCTTACTGAAGGCTCGTTTCGCTTGTGCTATTCAGAATTTTATATCGCTCCTGCTTCGTCCATCTTTAGTAATTCTACTTCCCAAATAACAAAATTCTTCTATCTCCATAATCTTTTCTCCTCCTATTTTCACATTCAGCGGTCCATCTTTGTTATTTCTACTACATTTCATTACATTTGTTTTCTTCTTGTTTATTGTCATGCGATAGTTTTTACGTAGGACTTCATCTATGCCGCTCATTGTTTCTTCTAAATCCTTTTTACTCTCGGCTAGAATTACTATATCATCAGCAAATCGTAGCATCTTTATCTTTTCACCTTGTACTGTTACTCCGAATCTAAGTTGTTCTTTAACATCATTAACTGCTAGTTCCATGTAAAGATTAAAAAGTAACGGAGATAGGGAACATCCTTGTCGGACTCCCTTTTTTATTACGGCTTCTTTCTTATGTTGTTTGATTATTACTGTTGCTGTTTGGTTCCTGTACATATTAGCAATTGTTCTTCAATCTCTGTATTTGAACCATAATTTTTTTTAAATGCTGAACATTTTATTCCAGTCTACATTATCGAAAGCCTTTTCTAGGTCTATAAACGCCAAGTATGTCAGTTTGTTTTTCTTTAATCTTCCTTCTACTATTAATCTGAGGCCTAAAATTGTTTCCCTTGTCCCTATACTTTTCCTGAAACCAAATTGGTCTTCTCCTAACACTTCTTCTCTCCTCTCCTCTCCTCTCAATTCTCCTCTCCTCTCAATTCTTCTGTATAGAATTCTAGTTAAGATTTTTGATGCATGACTAGTTAAACTAATTGTTCTATATTCTTCACATCTATCTGCCCCTGCTTTCTTTGGTATCATTACTATAACACTTTTTTTGAAGTCTGACGGAACTTCCCCCTTTTTCATAAATCTTACACACCAGTTTGTATAATCTATCAATCCCTTCCTCACCTGCACTGCACAGTAATTCTACAGGTATTCTGTCTATTCCAGGAGCCTTTCTGCCATTTAAATCTTTTAATGCTCTCTTAAATTTAGATCTCAGTATTGTTTCTCCCATTTCATCCTCTTCAACTTCCTCTATAACACCATTTTCTAATTCATTTCCTCCGTTTAACTCTTCAATATATTCCACCCATCTATCGACTTTACCTTTCGTATTATATATTGGTGTACCATCTTTGTTTAACACATTATTAGATTTTAATTTATGTACCCCAAAATTTTCCTTAACTTTCCTGTATGCTACGTCTATTTTAGTATTTTAATACATTTGTATTAACTAGAAATTCACAAGGTCACCAAAAACTAATCGGCAATGAATTATACAAGCACAAGAAGCACTAATTTTGTTTGTATATCAACCAATAATATAACCTAAAACATCAATAGCAAGCAGTCTGCCATAGAACAAAAATTCCCTTTGTTTGGATTATTTTGTTTGATACTGAGCATGTGTTGCGTTTACCTTTAAGTTAAATTTCTTCTTTCTTATATAAAATTATTTTAACGGAGATGGAATTTCTTTTAATATTGTAGTTATACAGCGATGATAAAACGAAATAATATGTTTACAATTCTAACACGTGAAGATTAATTAATTATTTGTTAGTAATTAATTACTAATTTCCTATTATTTTTTTTTATTAATTATTACATGATTCCGCAGGTAGAAAATGTCAGGAAATATAAATTTAGTCACGAAAAATCAGGAATTTTAGATTAGATCATTAAAATTGCAAAAACTTTCAGAGAATTTTTGTTACTGAATTAAGATTATGAGATTACATTATAATTAAGATTCTGACAGGAAATGTCAGGAAATATAAGAATTAGTCACGAAAAATTAGGAATTTTAAATTAGATCATTAAAATTGCAAAAACTTTCAGAGAATTTTTGTTACTGAATTAAAATTCTAAAAATTAGAAATAACAAAGATGGACCACTGAATGTGAAAATAGGAGGAGAAAAGATTATGGAGGTAGAAGAATTTTGTTATTTGGGAAGTAGAATTACTAAAGATGGACGAAGCAGGAGCGATATAAAATGCCAAATAGCACAAGCTAAATTTGTTTACATCTAAAATTAATTTAAATGTCAGGAAAAGATTTTTGAAAGTGTATGTTTGGAGTGTCGCTTTATATGGAAGTGAAACTTGGACAATCGAAGTATCTGAGAAGAAAAGATTAGAAGCTTTTGAAATGCGGTGCTATAGGAGAACGTTAAAAATCAGATGGGTGGATAAAGTGACAAATGAAGAGGTATTGCCGCAAATAGATGAAGAAAGAAGCGTTTGGAAACATATAGTTAAAAGAAGAGACAGACTTATAGGCCACATACTAAGGCATCCTGGAATAGTCACTTTGATATTGGAAGGACAGGTAGAAGGGAAAAATTGTGTAGGCAGGCCACGTTTGGAATATGTAAAACAAATTGTTAGGGATGTAGGATGTAGAGGGTATACTGAAATGAAACGATTAGCACTAGATAGGGAATCTTGGAGAGCTGCATCAAACCAGTCAAATGACTAAAGACAAAAAAAAAAAAATTTTAAATAAATAAATATTGATAATGACATTTTTAAAGCTCCTCCCTTATAATGTAAGATCATTTTAACTGAAAAGTGGTAATTTTGGCTAATTATTATGGCTTCTCATACTATAAAATGGTGGACAGGTACTTACTGGGATTCAGTGATGTAGGTGTGGCAGCAAATTGCTGCCTAGATGAAATAAATTAAATAATGGATATCATATATATTTTTAATATTTGATGGGGTGTGCCTATCCATTTTAGCAAATATATGATAAGTGAAAAATATTTGGAATAAAATATAGTTAAAAGAAGAGAGGCCACATGCTAAGGCATCCTGGAATAGTCGCTTTAATATTGGAAGGACAGGTAGAAGGGAAAAATTGTGTAGGCAGGCCACGTTTGGAATATGTAAAACAAATTGTTAGGGATGTAGGGTGTAGATGGTATACTGAAATGAAACGACTAGCACTAGATAGGGAATCTTGGAGAGCTGCATCAAACCAGTCAAAAATGACTGAAGACAAAAAAAAAAGAATTAAAATTATGAGATTACATTATAATTAAGATTATGTTTATAATGTAATGAGAGTCAGGAAATTTTTACTAAAACGGTCAGGAGAAGTTAGTTAAAAGAAAAATTCGGTGGGAATCCTGTATTAGTTTCCTGTAGTCACTCTACACTCATGTTAAACTTCAGTGCGGCTCGTGTATAGGCACTGTGTAACTGCAGCATCCCTTATTTCTACTTCATATTATCGATAAAATTTAATATAATGAGTCCTTTTTTTCTTTAATTCTTTCCTTATACTTGTGCAATATATAAATAGCCATCCCATAGTTTATGAAAAAGGTACGAAAATCTTTGTGTGGAACTGTGCGCTTTACAGTTCCAGTGTTGTAATGTTTTGACTGTTGTGTGCATGCGCACATAGAAAGCTCTGCACGCGAGGCTGCAAGGGGAGAGAGAACACTGTCACTCTGGCAGTGCTGACCCTAGCATGCTGGTGGAAGGTAGTTTTTTTTCTCAATTTGTTTTTAAACTGTAAACCCATTAGAAAATTATTGCATGACTGTTTAATAAATAAAATATTTTATACATCTCTTATTTGCTTCTTTGAATTATCTTTGACGCAATTACTAACGTGATAAATTACATATTTATTTTTGTATTTATGTTTAGTTGCCTCGTTGCCTGTGTATTCACATTCCTCGAACGTTAATACATAATGGTGAACCGTATAAACGTCAGGATTACGTGGATTTTCCTGAGTTTCTTGGGATGGATCCTTATACGCAATACAATTTAAGGGATTTAAGAGTAAGTAGATTTATTTTAGACTTATCTTTTTGACTATTATTATTATTATTATTATCTTTTATGATCGTATAGGATCGGTTAAGTCAGTCCACTAACTGTGAGCGTACCTATGGTACGTCTCCGCAGCTAGGCAGGCATCGTCTCTAGATGGGATTATTAGGTTTCCAAAATTGATGGATTACGTCTTGTGTAAAAATTTGTTCTTTTTTTTTGTTTTAATGATGAAAATCGATCAAGGGAAAGAAAAAAATGATCGGCAAATCTTCCTGATTAAATTTAGTTTAGATCGGTTTTCGCATCTTTAAAGATTACACACTGCAAATATTTCCGTAAAGATCCAAAATATCCATATGCAAATTCACTCGCTACATATGCTGGAAGCTTAAATATAAATAAAATTATTTATTATTTATATATTATATTGAATTTCAGTGCGGAGTTCAGTCAGGAGAAGTTACTAAAAGAAAAATTCGGTGGGAATCCTGTATTAGTTTTCCTGTAGTCACTCTACTCATGTTAAACTTCAGTGCGGCTCGTGTATAGGCACTGTGTAACTGCAGCATCCCTTATTTCTACTTCATATTATCGATAAAATTTAATATAATGAGTCCTTTTTTTCTTTAATTCTTTCCTTATACTTGTTGAGAAAAATTGAGAAAAAAAACTACCTTCCACCAGCATGCTAGGGTCAGCACTGCCAGAGTGACAGTGTTCTCTCTCCCCTTGCAGCCTCGCGTGCAGAGCTTTCTATGTGCGCATGCACACAACAGTCAAAACATTACAACACTGGAACTGTAAAGCGCACAGTTCCACACAAAGATTTTCGTACCTTTTTCATAAACTATGGGATGGCTATTTATATATTGCACAAGTATAAGGAAAGAATTAAAGAAAAAAAGGACTCATTATATTAAATTTTATCGATAATATGAAGTAGAAATAAGGGATGCTGCAGTTACACAGTGCCTATACACGAGCCGCACTGAAGTTTAACATGAGTGTAGAGTGACTACAGGAAACTAATACAGGATTCCCACCGAATTTTTCTTTTAACTAACTTCTCCTGACCGTTTTAGTAAAAATTTCCTGACTCTCATTACATTATAAACATAATCTTAATTATAATGTAATCTCATAATTTTAATTCTTTTTTTTTTGTCTTCAGTCATTTTTGACTGGTTTGATGCAGCTCTCCAAGATTCCCTATCTAGTGCTAGTCGTTTCATTTCAGTATACCATCTACACCCTACATCCCTAACAATTTGTTTTACATATTCCAAACGTGGCCTGCCTACACAATTTTTCCCTTCTACCTGTCCTTCCAATATTAAAGCGACTATTCCAGGATGCCTTAGCATGTGGCCTCTCTTCTTTTAACTATATTTTATTCCAAATATTTTTCACTTATCATATATTTGCTAAAATGGATAGGCACACCCCATCAAATATTAAAAATATATATGATATCCATTATTTAATTTATTTCATCTAGGCAGCAATTTGCTGCCACACCTACATCACTGAATCCCAGTAAGTACCTGTCCACCATTTTATAGTATGAGAAGCCATAATAATTAGCCAAAATTACCACTTTTCAGTTAAAATGATCTTACATTATAAGGGAGGAGCTTTAAAAATGTCATTATCAATATTTATTTATTTAAAATTTTTTTTTTTTTGTCTTTAGTCATTTGACTGGTTTGATGCAGCTCTCCAAGATTCCCTATCTAGTGCTAATCGTTTCATTTCAGTATACCCTCTACATCCTACATCCCTAACAATTTGTTTTACATATTCCAAACGTGGCCTGCCTACACAATTTTTCCCTTCTACCTGTCCTTCCAATATCAAAGTGACTATTCCAGGATGCCTTAGTATGTGGCCTATAAGTCTGTCTCTTCTTTTAACTATATGTTTCCAAACGCTTCTTTCTTCATCTATTTGCGGCAATACCTCTTCATTTGTCACTTTATCCACCCATCTGATTTTTAACGTTCTCCTATAGCACCGCATTTCAAAAGCTTCTAATCTTTTCTTCTCAGATACTTCGATTGTCCAAGTTTCACTTCCATATAAAGCGACACTCCAAACATACACTTTCAAAAATCTTTTCCTGACATTTAAATTAATTTTAGATGTAAACAAATTTAGCTTGTGCTATTTGGCATTTTATATCGCTCCTGCTTCGTCCATCTTTAGTAATTCTACTTCCCAAATAACAAAATTCTTCTACCTCCATAATCTTTTCTCCTCCTATTTTCACATTCAGTGGTCCATCTTTGTTATTTCTAATTTTTAGAATTTTAATTCAGTAACAAAAATTCTCTGAAAGTTTTTGCAATTTTAATGATCTAATTTAAAATTCCTAATTTTTCGTGACTAATTCTTATATTTCCTGACATTTCCTGTCAGAATCTTAATTATAATGTAATCTCATAATCTTAATTCAGTAACAAAAATTCTCTGAAAGTTTTTGCAATTTTAATGATCTAATCTAAAATTCCTGATTTTTCGTGACTAAATTTATATTTCCTGACATTTTCTACCTGCGGAATCATGTAATAATTAATAAAAAAAAATAATAGGAAATTAGTAATTAATTACTAACAAATAATTAATTAATCTTCACGTGTTAGAATTGTAAACATATTATTTCGTTTTATCATCGCTGTATAACTACAATATTAAAAGAAATTCCATCTCCGTTAAAATAATTTTATATAAGAAAGAAGAAATTTAACTTAAAGGTAAACGCAACACATGCTCAGTATCAAACAAAATAATCCAAACAAAGGGAATTTTTGTTCTATGGCAGACTGCTTGCTATTGATGTTTTAGGTTATATTATTGGTTGATATACAAACAAAATTAGTGCTTCTTGTGCTTGTATAATTCATTGCCGATTAGTTTTTGGTGACCTTGTGAATTTCTAGTTAATACAAATGTATTAAAATACTAAAATAGACGTAGCATACAGGAAAGTTAAGGAAAATTTTGGGGTACATAAATTAAAATCTAATAATGTGTTAAACAAAGATGGTACACCAATATATAATACGAAAGGTAAAGTCGATAGATGGGTGGAATATATTGAAGAGTTAAACGGAGGAAATGAATTAGAAAATGGTGTTATAGAGGAAGTTGAAGAGGATGAAATGGGAGAAACAATACTGAGATCTAAATTTAAGAGAGCATTAAAAGATTTAAATGGCAGAAAGGCTCCTGGAATAGACAGAATACCTGTAGAATTACTGTGCAGTGCAGGTGAGGAAGGGATTGATAGATTATACAAACTGGTGTGTAAGATTTATGAAAAAGGGGGAAGTTCCGTCAGACTTCAAAAAAAGTGTTATAGTAATGATACCAAAGAAAGCAGGGGCAGATAGATGTGAAGAATATAGAACAATTAGTTTAACTAGTCATGCATCAAAAATCTTAACTAGAATTCTATACAGAAGAATTGAGAGGAGAGGAGAATTGAGAGGAGAGGAGAGGAGAGAAGAAGTGTTAGGAGAAGACCAATTTGGTTTCAGGAAAAGTATAGGGACAAGGGAAACAATTTTAGGCCTCAGATTAATAGTAGAAGGAAGATTAAAGAAAAACAAACTGACATACTTGGCGTTTATAGACCTAGAAAAGGCTTTCGATAATGTAGACTGGAATAAAATGTTCAGCATTTAAAAAAAATTATGGTTCAAATACAGAGATTGAAGAACAATTGCTAATATGTACAGGAACCAAACAGCAACAGTAATAATCAAACAACATAAGAAAGAAGCCGTAATAAAAAAGGGAGTCCGACAAGGATGTTCCCTATCTCCGTTACTTTTTAATCTTTACATGGAACTAGCAGTTAATGATGTTAAAGAACAACTTAGATTCGGAGTAACAGTACAAGGTGAAAAGATAAAGATGCTACGATTTGCTGATGATATAGTAATTCTAGCCGAGAGTAAAAAGGATTTAGAAGAAACAATGAGCGGCATAGATGAAGTCCTACGTAAAAACTATCGCATGACAATAAACAAGAAGAAAACAAATGTAATGAAATGTAGTAGAAATAACAAAGATGGACCGCTGAATGTGAAAATAGGAGGAGAAAAGATTATGGAGATAGAAGAATTTTGTTATTTGGGAAGTAGAATTACTAAAGATGGACGAAGCAGGAGCGATATAAAATTCTGAATAGCACAAGCGAAACGAGCCTTCAGTAAGAAATATAATTTGTTTACATCAAAAATTAATTTAAATGTCAGGAAAAGATTTTTGAAAGTATATGTTCGGAGCGTCGCTTTATATGGAAGTGAAACTTGGATGAGATCGGAGTACCTGAGAAGAAAAGATTAGAAGCTTTTGAAATGCGGTGCTGTAGGAGAATGTTAAAAATCAGATGGGTGGATAAAGTGACAAATGAAGAGGTATTTTGGCAAATAGATGAAGAAAGAAGCATTTGGAAAAATATAGTTAAAAGAAGAGACAGACTTACAGGCCACATACTAAGGCATCCTGAAATAGTCGCTTTAATATTGGAAGAACAGGTAGAACGAAAAAATTGTATAGGCAGGCCACGTTTAGAATATGCAAAACAAATAGTTAGGGATGTAGGATGTGGAGGGTATACTGAAATGAAACGACTAGCACTAGATAGGGAATCTTGGAGAGCTGCATTGAACCAGTCAAATGACTGAAGTCAAAAAAAAAAAAAATAAATTAAATTGCAAATTTTTAATAAAATCTGAAATATTTTAGAACTGCTTTCTTAATCGGCAAGCTTTGTAAAATTATACAAATTCCATTTCCACTTTTTGGATTAAAATTTATAATCATATTTTTCAATCAATCGGTCATTTAATTAATAGTAATGTGATCTACAATATATCAGTAAAAAATACAGAAAAAAACATTACACTTTTTATAAAAAATTTGGTAAAGTAACATCTTTACAAGATGTTACTTTACCAAATTGTTCTGTAAAGATCAATTTCTAAGTTCGTATCACATTCCTAATCAGATAATAAATGACTAAATGATGGTTGTTTTCTTGCTAAACCATCTCTATAAATTTTTAAATTGCCGTTCTCTTTTGCTTTGTTGTCTAAAAAAAAAAAAAAAATCAATCCGTGTTTTTACAGACAAATGAAATAATCCAGATTACCAGCAGGATTCTATCGAATAAGAATATTCAACTTAATTTCTAATAAATTAACCGATTCAAATGATAAAATCATTAAAAAAAACCCCAAAATAAACTATGCACAAAAAAGTGGTTCAAATAAAAAAAGACTTACCTTTCCGATACTAAGACTTTTAAGGGCTGTCGACTTGATCTGTGGACCTTCAGGAGGTGTTGATTTATTACAACCTTCACAAGAGACACCACCAACCACTTCAGTCTTCACAAATCTGTCTAATAACTGCGTCAATGTATGCTGTCCCAGTTCTAAAGGAGGTAAGTGTAACGACAGACTATCAAACTTATCATATCTTAACACAGACTGTAAAAAAAAACAAAAAAAAAATAAATCATTGAGAAACAGAAATTAATGGAACTAAATTCTAAGTTTAAGATTGTATATTAATAATTCGTGTACTTTTTTTTTGTCTTCAGTCATTTGACTGGTTTGATGCAGCTCTCCAAGATTCCCTATCTAGTGCTAGTCGTTTCATTTCAGTATACCCTCTACATCCTACATCCCTAACAATTTGTTTTACATATTCCAAACGTGGCCTGCCTACACAATTTTTCCCTTCTACCTGTCCTTCCAAAATTAAAGCGACTATTCCAGGATGCCTTAGTATGTGGCCTATAATTCTGTCTCTTTTTTTAACTTTATTTTTCCAGATGCTTCTTTCTTCATCTATTTGCCGCAATACCTCCTCATTTGTCACTTTATCCACCCATCTGATTTTTAACATTCTCCTATAGCACCACATTTCAAAAGCTTCTAACCTTTTCTTCTCAGATACTCCGATTGTCCAAGTTTCACTTCCATATAAAGCGACACTCCAAACATACACTTTCAAAAATCTTTTCCTGACATTTAAATTAATTTTTGATGTAAACAACTTATATTTCTTACTGAAGGCTCGTTTAGCTTGTGCTATTCGGCATTTTATATCGCTCCTGCTTCGTCCATCTTTAGTAATTCTACTTCCCAAATAACAAAATTCTTCTACCTCCATAATCTTTTCTCCTCCTATTTTCACATTCAGCGGTCCATCTTTGTTATTTCTACTACATTTCATTACTTTTGTTTTGTTCTTGTTTATTTTCATGCGATAGTTCTTGCGTAGGACTTCATCTATGCCGTTCATTGTTTCTTCTAAATCCTTTTTATTCTCGGCTAGAATTACTATATCATCAGCAAATCGTAGCATCTTTATCTTTTCACCTTGTACTGTTACTCCGAATCTAAATTGTTCTTTAACATCATTAACTGCTAGTTCCATGTAAAGATTAAAAAGTAACGGAGATAGGGAACATCCTTGTCGGACTCCCT
The DNA here is from genome assembly GCF_047948215.1 of Lycorma delicatula. NCBI lineage: Eukaryota > Metazoa > Arthropoda > Insecta > Hemiptera > Fulgoridae > Lycorma > Lycorma delicatula. Next base: position 32,093,287 of record NC_134455.1, read on the forward strand.
TTCTTATTAGGGCTTCTTTCTTATGTTCTTCAATTGTTATTGTTGCTGTTTGGTTCCTGTACATGTTAGCAATTGTTCTTCTATCTCTGTATTTGAACCCTAATTTTTTTAAAATGCTGAACATTTTATTCCAGTCTACGTAATCGAATGCCTTTTCTAGGTCTATAAACGCCAAGTGTGTTGGTTTGTTTTTCTTTAATCTTCCTTCTACTAATAATCTGAGGCCTACAATTGCTTCCCTTGTCCCTATACTTTTCCTGAAACCAAATTGGTCTTCTCCTAACAATTCTTCTCTCCTCTCCTCTCCTCTCAATTCTCCTCTCCTCTCAATTCTTCTGTATAGAATTCTAGTTAAGATTTTTGATGCATGACTAGTTAAACTAATTGTTCTGTATTCTTCACATTTATCTGCCCCTGATTTCTTTGGTATCATTACTATAACACTTTTTTTGAAGTCTGACGGAAATTCCCCTTTTTCATAAATATTACACACCAGTTTGTATAATCTATCAATCGCCTCCTCCCCTGCACTGCGCAGTAATTCTACAGGTATTTCGTCTATTCCAGGAGCCTTTCTGCCATTTAAATCTTTTAATGCTCTCTTAAATTCAGATCTCAGTATTGTTTCTCCCATTTCATCCTCCTCAACTTCCTCTTCTTCCTCTATAAAACCATTTCTAATTCATTTCCTCCGTATAACTCTTCAATATATTCCACCCATCTATCGACTTTACCTTTCGTATTATATATAGGTGTACCATCTTTGTTTAACACATTATTAGATTTTAATTTATGTACCCCAAAATTTTCCTTAACTTTCCTGTATGCTCCGTCTATTTTACCAATGTTCATTTCTCTTTCCACTTCTGAACACTTTTCTTTAATTCACTCTTCTTTCGCTAGTTGCACATCCTGTTTATAGCATTTCTTAATTGCCGATAGTTCCTTTTACTTTCTTCACTAGCATTCTTATATTTTCTACGTTCATCCATCAGCTGCAATATATCGTCTGAAACCCAAGGTTTTCTACCAGTTCTCTTTATTCCGCCTAAGTTCGCTTCTGCTGATTTAAGAATTTCCTTTTTAACATTCTCCCATTCTTCTTCTACATTTTCTATGTTATCTTTTTTACTCAGACCTCTAGCGATGTCCTCCTCAAAAATCTTCTTTACCTCCTCTTCCTCAAGCTTCTCTAAATTCCACCGATTCATCTGACACCTTTTCTTCAGGTTTTTAAACCCCAATCTACATTTCATTATCACCAAATTATGGTCGCTATCAATGTCTGCTCCAGGGTAAGTTTTGCAGTCCACGAGTTGATTTCTAAATCTTTGCTTAACCATGATATAATCTATCTGATACCTTGCAGTATCGCCTGGCTTTTTCCAAGTGTATATTCTTGAACGAATAGAAAATTAAAATAGTTAATATCGAAAGGAATGTAACTAGGGATAGAAACACTAAAAACAAAATAGAAAATCTGACAGGAGAGTGGGTGAATAGATTTAAGTACCTTGATGTGATTATCAACAACACAAATTCGGAAGATGAAGAGAATTAATGTAATTCTGTAATTTAACAATTTTTTAATATAAAATAACTCGTAATAAAATGAAAACTTAAAAAAAATATCACATGGTTTGTGTTATAACATAGGGATTAAATTTCGTCGTTTAATCGTTAGTTATGAATTTGGGTCGGGGATAACCAATAAGACTTTTTTTTACGAATATTACTTCATACAGTGCAGTGTTTTTTCAATAAATATATAATTTTGTTTTTAAAATTGATTATAAATATACAAAGCGCTGATTACGATATGAATGCCAAAAAGTTAGGCGACTACATCCGGGCGTATGCGAGAAATAGAAAACCAAGGATTCCGTTCACGACAAACCACATATGAAATGAATCGTCCGATGACCGTTAAACGCATCGTACTTTCCCGGACATAAAAAGTTTACAAGTTGGTAGGCGGGTTTCTCCCGATCGGCATATTATTTACTTTCTTTTTGGACATGGTGCTTTTAGGGATAACTTGGCTAGATTTGACTTCACTGGCTCTTAAGGTTACATCTGGAAAGTAGGGTTGATGACAATGTAAACCGTGTTCTGTATGTCTGAACGTACGTGAATGAAGAGAACTTGCAAGTATACGTTCTGATTTAGATTTGCAAATCGATTGGAAAACCCAAAGGGAGTGAAATAAAGTTGTTGGCTTCCTTATGTTTCTGGCCCTGCAGAGGGTAGCTGAGTGGGTTTTGATGATCTAATAGATACAGTAGCAACCCGCTTGGACACTTACTTCGGTAAGACAGAGATTTTGTCATCGAGCCACGGTTAGCCAAGCTATTCGTTTCAGAACTCTATGATGGAGCGCGGTGTGGGAGTGAAGGCATCAAGCTCGCTTCTGAAAGCGGACCAGATCAGAAAAAGTTAGTGTTTGCTTCTTGTTAGAATTTCATTATTGAACTTTTTAACCGTCTTTGACAAATTAAGAGGTGGGCATCTGAAGGAAAGAATTGTCGTTGTTGCTATCGATACTTATTTAAGAGGGATGGCAGTAGAGTTTGGATGATTCTAGCAGATTGAAATTAATAATTATTTGATAGTAGTCTGAAATTAGGTTAAAAGGTTAAATTAGAACGGTTAATCGGTTAGTTGATAGGGCTAAAAATTAAAGCGGATGACATATTGATAGAGTCCAAACTGATGACTGTGATATGTAATCAGATTTAGAGTGTCTAAAGAACATCAAAGCTAGGAAGAGAGGCGGCGGTGTCGCAACCGTGATCGTCACAAAACAGGCATCTTCCCCTACGGGAATCAGGATGCACTCGAGAATACAGAGGGGCCGATCCGGTAAATATTGATCGGAATAAGACAGGCATAGAATCTTGATTTTTTCCAGAATGATTTTTACCAAAATTTGTCTTGTCCTTTTGTTACGAGTTATTGTTATTATTTTTAATATTCAACATTAATAGTTTAATAATTAAAGCGCGGTAATTTTATATTTGTATCCTTAACGTACAAAGTATGTTCATAACTAGATTAAGACACGCTATACTGGTAGTAGACAAAGGTTCATTTAGAAGCAATTTCAAAGAGAGGTTATGGTTTTAATTATATCAGCCTATCGAAAGGATAAAATGGCTAACAGAGCTTCGGTATTTCCAAAAAATGATGAAAAGATGAAGATCTTGTTGAAGTATGCTTCAACAATATTTAAAGATGAGGATTTTTTTTAATAATCGACCAAAACCTAGTCGACAACTTTATGTTTATATGAAGATAATTTTTTTGATGATAAAATTTTTTAAACAAATATTTTATCTTGCTAGCCTTCGCTGTATTTTTTATATTTCACTTGATTAAAGGTCATAATGTTAAGTTTAAATAAGGAGATTTAAATTTGTCGTTTAGCAAAGTAAATAAGCTGTTTAAATCTAAAAATATTCATCGATTTATTTAACGTTCAAATTTTTTTACTCGGTTTATCTAGCAAAAAAATCTTACAACTATTGAAATTTCTATTAAAAAATCAAAAAAAATCTATTTGGACACCGCATGACTTCCTTGTACGCCTATTAAACTGCATATACAAATTTTTTAAAATGAAAAGTAAATAAAACTTTATTTCGCTAATAATCTCTGATTATTTTTAATATCTTTTTTTGTTATCGAATTAACTTGGGTTTATCGTAAAACTTTTTTAAAAAAGGAAATGAAGTCGGATTTGAATCGATGTTCCTTCGTCTTGTAAGATCCATATATTTTATTAATTAATCTTTTATCGCGCTACGATTCTGGAACCGATGAAAATAAGTACCGCTTATGATATATAGTTGAAAAGCTATAAATCAGAGCTTATTACTGCGGTTAAGAAAAAGTCCAAAGTGCAAATCTTTTGGATTTTGGGCTTTTTCGGGCAAGTCGATAACAAATAAAAGGGAGTTGGAAAAACCAGATGTTACAACAGTACTAAATACGAAATTTCTACAGCTAATCGTTTTTGAGTTATGCGAGATAAATACATACGTACGTACGTACGTACAGACGTCACGCCGAAATTAGTCAAAATGGATATTTTCGCTGAAATCTAAAAACCGAAATTTTTCGCGATTGCAATACTTCCTTGAAAATCATCAAAATCGGGGCATCTGATAAAAATAAGTTAAACATAAAAAATAAATAAATTCTTAATAAATACAGAACTTGTATTACGTAGATTAAATAAACAAAAAAGAAATGCCTCTGGTGAAATGATACCGTTCCAAGTTTCATATGGAAGGAACTAGGTTGTCTCAAATTTTGGTTAGATTTGGATTTTTTTTTCAATCCTACAAAATGCTTATATCGTTATAAACTGAAATTAAGTTGTTTAGCTGTAAACTGCAAGTAAGTACACACTTTATAGCATTTAGAATATAACAATAGTAAAAGGTAAAAACCTGGAGTAATAAATGAATATAAGTATTAGCTTTTGGACATATACTGAATAAATATTACAACAGGAACAATGAAGACAATTAAAAAAAATAAAATAACACAAAGAACCCAAAATAAACCAAAAATATTTAACGGTATATTTAAATAAAATCATTTGGAGTAAATGTTATTATTATTATTTTTAAATTTACTAAAGCCCTAATAAAACTGTAATGAAAAGAAAATAAGACAAAGTATTATCACAGTATCGTATTAATTTTATAAACACGTCTTGTTAAAAAGAAGTGTCCGAAGGAAAAAACAATTAAGTGTTTGTTTGACCCTTTATTCGACACTAGGTTACGTAGCGCTTCTAAAAATAACCCCTTAGAAAATATCAAGTAGTAAAAAAGATATTTACACAAGAACCGTTTTGAGATATTTATTTACGATAAATAACCGTTTATAATAAAATATTATCTACAGGCTCAAGTAGTTATCGATCGGATTGTTTAAACATTTAGATTTGATTACACAACGTAAAAGTATATCTATAACTATACAAATAACGGAGAGGGAGAGACAGATTCACAAAAAGAGGGAACCAAGTCCCGACCAGAAAACTCTGTTAAGTTTGTTTTTCCTTTCTAAAAAATTAAAAAAATTATTTTCTCGTGTAATTCCGCGGAATTAAGTCTTACTTATTTCGTCTGGTATGCAACGTAATATGGATTACGCCGCATATCAGCTTATTCCACACACAGGAAATGCAGACGGTGTATGCCAATATGTAACAAAACCTTTTCGTTTACCATAGGAACTGGCGGTATGGTGAACATCATTACTCTCAGAGGTAATAATTTTAACTAGCATTGCTAATTTTATTAAAAAAAAATTTAATCAAAATAATTATATTTCGAAATAATAGTGTTTTATATATAGAATCTACCATAACTTTTACAAAAATAATAAATAAATAAAGAAACAGTCGTTAACTTTTTAGTCTGTACTACTAATCGTATTGTAACTTTCCAGATGATGTTCAAGGTAAAAAAATTCGTTTTATTGTTATAATAGGAAATCGAGGGTGATATTTTATTTCTATTTAAAAACAAATTATTTAATCGTAAACAAAATCAATTTTATTTTATTATTTTTTAACCGAACCGTTTGAAAAATAATTGTAAAAATATGTCCCGTTATCTGCCTAATAATCTTTTCTCACCACCACCTACCAAACAATTTGGACGTTTTCGAAATAATTGTTTTACAGTTACGATTCATTTTCAAAAAAAAATAAAAACAGTTGTTTCAGTAAGAATTTTTTTAAATTTAAAAAAAGAAGAGTTTTGATAAGACGAGTAAGCAACATATGCATTTAAAATCACGCATTTAGAACCGGGCGATTCAAAAATACATTTTTAGGTTGAGATCTCATATTATAACAAAACACATCAAGTTTGGACTAGTGTAATTAATTAGTACCGAATTCGGCCACCAGCGCGTCACCAGATCGTTAAAAATCTTCATGCGACCTTGAGGCTGCTATGGAACAACTCGGATAAAGCTTTACGTGTCCTATCAACTCGACGTGCGTCACGTGAGACCGGCATTCTGCAAACGACTGTTTGGCGCGTGTTATGTGAACGATTGGACTTAAAGCCGTACAAACTAACCTTGGTTCAATACATTATAGATGGCGACAAAACTGCTCGTCTGCAGTACGAGTGGAAATGACGGATAGAATTGCAGACGACGATAAATTTTTAAACGATGTAATTTTTAGTGATGAGTCACTGTTTCACATCGATGCAAGATTAACACCCGTAACTGCTGAATATGAAGTATGAAAGTCTGCAGCACGTGATTTCTGATAGCCCTAAGGTCATTGTTTATTATACCCTAAGCGAACAAAGACTGTACGGTCCGTTTTTTTTTTCAAGGAGGAATACGTAAACGGTATCCTTTATTTGGATATGCTTCAACATTTTTTTAATTCCTTACTTAGACGATGATGACCAAAACGGACGACATCACTATCAACAAGAAGGGGCACCGTCTCACTACCGCCTACAAGTCCGAGATTTTCTTGTTATTTTATTCCCAGGTCGGCGGATAGGTCGTGAAGATCCGATTGCATGGCCACCTCGCTCCCCAGATTTGACCCCGCTAGATATTTTCTTGTGGGATTTCATTAAAGATCGGGTTTACGAACCGCCTTTGCCTGTTGATCTTGTTGAGCTAAGACTCTGAATTAATGCCGCAGTTGCAAGGGTACTGTCTGGAAGAAAATCGACTTCAGGTGAGATGTAAGCCGCATTACAAATGGAGGCCAAAGTGAATGTTGGGTTTTTCAATGAAATGAGACCTCAACCGAATTTATAAGTTATTTCATTACATTTTTATACGGTTTTAAAGTTTTGAAGTTCTTTTAGAATCACCCACCGGGTATTTTAATAATTAAATATATATTCACGGTTGATGATTTATAAATAAATATTATTTTAAATACCAAAACTTAATTACTTAATAATAATTTTTACGAGTTAATAACTTTTTTCAATTTATCTATAACAAAACATCATTTTTAACGTAATCGTTCAGAGTGAACAACATTTAAAGTACTGAAAAAGAAAGATGGTCGAAAAATTGAAAATTATAGGCTCCAATAATTGTCCAAGATTATTTATTTTTTTCTTTTTAGCCTACATGAATAACGTTAAAAAGCATCGAACAAATTGTACTTTTCTTTAGATCTCCTTCAGAGTGTTGACGAAATATTTTTTAAAAAGAATGAAATTGGATACGTTAACGAAAAGGTGAAAAAAAAAAATAAAAATATTCACGTCAATTTTTTTTCCTTTAAACAAGGAGTTTCAAAGTTTTAGCCAAAATGTAACTCGATGAATTGTTTTTAAGTGTAAAAAAAAAAAAACTAATCACGAGTTAAATTGTGTTTACGTATTTAATTTACAATTTCTTAAGTAAATTATATTTTAAACGGACTGTTTCAATTAGAAGTTTGAAATTAAAAATATTACTCCTTATAAATCAGCAATACGTAATATGATTCCGTCTTAATGTTATTAAATTGAGAATAATTGTACCGAAACGGCAAGAAAACGCGATAAATAAGTAAGTAAAATTCGTCGAGTAGAAACATCTAACGTGAACAGTAACTTATAATATAAAAAAAACTGACTTTTTATCGTGAAATATAACACACGCTGTTTTGTTTCGTACTTAGTAATTATTATTAAAGTTTTGATATATACGTTTTAACTTTTCAGTTCTGAACGCATTTAAAGACGAATTGTGTTCGTAATATTCGTACTTTCCCTTTAGCGGAAAATTTCAGTAGATTATAAAGAAAATATTTTAAATAATTAACTATCCTTTTTTATATTCGTATTACAAGATTTAGTATACAGATCTATATTTATTTTACGGGAACATAATATAAAATAATTATCTTAGTCCCGATAACAGAATGTATATATCCTTTTATCAAATTTTAATAAGAAGAATTATTTACAAGTCTAATAACAGAAATAAAAATACTTTTTAAACGCTAATTTTGTATCTCGCGAAGGGAATATTTAACCAGAGATATTTACGTCTAGGAAAATCCCTACAGTCGGATTATGCTATTACCATGACATCATAAACTATTTCATGAAAGAAAAGAAAAAAAGTTTAAACAATAATAGCTTTGTTATAGAATTGTTATCGGTTTTGTAATTACACGAAAATACTATCTCAAAACATAAAGCTTTTTTGTCATTAGAAAATAAGTAGACCGGTTGGATGTCTTAAATTTCTCTTTGTTTTCCATAATCCTAAGGTCTAAATTATTTAAAGATTTATTTATTCTTAAGGTAATAAAAACGGTCATTCTTTTATTAATTTCTCCTTTGCAATTCTGATATTCTACACCTCATTTTCGATCTCGAGTGATTTACCAAAGTTCTTCAACCGAAAACTTTAACATAGTTCTTATATTCCTTAAAGTGCTTCATTTAAACATTTTCTGATCCCATTTAATATTAGAAATTCTTTTACATTTTATTATCGAGAAGTTTCTGTATAACTCATTTTCTGTATTACCGTGAAAACCTTCTGAAATGACAATTAATTAACGGCCGGACAATCCGCATAGTTGATCAAGAATCTAGCATATTTTCATTTATAATTTTACTCGTACATAAAATACATGTTTAGAATATATGAGATATTTATATTAAAATATAATCGAATCGAAAAAAATATACGTTTTATAAATTACCAATTAACGACCGCATAAATTAACCAGATATCATCGCTTGCTTAATTTATTACTAATTTCATGAAATTCAGCTAAACCTTCGTGTTAGTAAAATGAAATTTCAAGTCAAAACAGGTTCATCTAAATTTTAAATTCAATAAATTCTGCTAATCTCGAGTGTTACATACATCAGAAAACAGTGAAAAAAAAAAAAAAATTCAGGAAACAAAGGAAGTATACTTAAATAATAAATTTGTTTTTTTTTGAGGGGGTTCACAAATAGTATAAAGCCCTTATAAAATGTTTTTACAATTACAAAGATTACACAAAATGAACTGAATACGTTTATTGCAGAAATCAAATAATTTTTTTTTGACTTCATATAACTTGTTAAAGAAAAGAAAGAAGTGCATTTAATTTTGATCAATTGAAAAAATTAAGAGCACAATGAAGACACCGATTTAGTTTTCTTTCCGAATATGCGTCACTTCAAAAGTGCAGATCGCAATTCTAATACAGGTATTAATGAGAGCTCAGAGGATTCGTACGCCATTAATGAAGAAAAAACGTATATAAAAATAACATTTATTACCTTATAATGTTCATATGGACATTATATGATGTCAGACATTCGAAAATACAATAACGAAAAATAAATTGCATCTCTGCCAAATAGAAATACAGTCCCTGTTGTTTGCGTTTATTTAAACGAAGCGAAATATGTGTGTGACCTTTGAAAATATCACCAAAAAACAGGACATATATACTTTTTTACAGACTGTGAAGAATCGCTGCATCCATTTCAAGTTCCTAAGTCGTAATACCGTAACCATGAGCGATTGACAACGCTGAGAAGAATGAATTTCCTATGTTTTCCAGAAAAACAGGAAAGATTAAACGACGAGAAAAAATCTTCTCATCGGTCTAACGAGACTGGATGATGAAAATCATCGTTTTTAATACAGGAAATGGATAACAAAATGTCATAAAACGGTAAAAATGTCATAGTCGGAATCGTTTAAGAATAAGATGTTATATAACCGGTAACTAAATCGAATAGAGTGAGTATGTCATTTGTAAAGCCAGTCATCTCCTGTTTTTTTTTTTTGGTACCGAACAGTATATTTGATTCATTCAAGAAGGCGGTGGAAAACCCCTCCATTCCTAATTTCCTGGAGTAAGTTTTACACGGGACGGTTGTATCTTGAGAAACGCGATGCCAGTTTCACGTGTCTTATCTCGGGCCTCCTACGATCTCGTTACGGTAGTTTACACACAACAAAATGTACAAGTGATCTCTCCTCAAACATAATCTAACAGTAATTACTTCAATTTAAATGCTATCTATAAGTTTTTAGGTCCTATAAGTCACGAACAGAAAAATACCTAACGTGTTTCTGACTATTAAAAATCAGTTATCAATTTTACTTGTCGGTAAATGATATTTGGAATCAACAGATGAACAATTTTAGTGCGATGCGGGCAGTAAATTTTACCATCTGTCATAGTCGTCCTAAAACAGTGTTGTTTGGTTACAAGTCATGCAGATGCTCTAACTTATTACACTTTAACATAACTGACAGCTTGTCAGATATAATTAAAGCGATATCCCTTCTTCTATTCGATATACGTAAATCGAAATAACCAAACAGTCGATTAACAGACCTCGATTTAACATTTGCTGTGTTACTACTAAGTTAACGCAGAAAATAGACAGTAGTTAATATCGTTTTGGTGTAGATTAATCGATAGTTGAAGTTAAAATGAATCGCAGAAAACATTAAAAGCTTGTTATTTATTATTATTACCCTGTTGTTACTATTATTGCTACTAAATTTCTCAGACTTGGAGAGAAATTATTTTGTCAATTAATGTAAAACGGGGAGACAAATACAACAGAAAGAGGGTTCTACAAGTTTATTAGGTCAATGAATTGAATGAGGGTAGACAATAACGGGCTATTTCCTGGGGTACATTAAACAGCCTTACATGCGGGTTTATCGGACAAGAGCGTTACGGTCGGTTACTAACGGTAAAGAACAGCGAACGATTGAACTGAAAAGGGAAATTTCGCAAACCAGAGACACAGAGTAAGAATGGAGAGGATATAAGAGAAAACATTATCGACTGAAAACATTCAACAAACAACTAAGCAGATTATTTCAAGCCGCAATCAAAATAAAAATAATTGTTTTATTCGTGAGTATCAGCAAATCTTTTTAACAACTGAAGTTTATTCTAAATTTAATTTGTAATGTAGTAACGCTTTATAAATATTCAGTTACTATAAATTATAATTACATACTTCACAATGTTTTTTTTAAAAATAAGGTACAACAGGCTTACAGTCAAGAAGAAAGCTAAATTTATCCGTACAATAAATCTAACCCAGAAATTGGAAACCGGTTATTTACGTTTAAATAGTCAGAAATACGCTGTAAAATTACGTTTTTTTACAGCGTTAAGTGTAATGTGAAAAACAAAATGAGATGTAAGCCTATATAATAACAATATCATTTTTAGCGCTCCAAAATTCAGATTTAAATAAAACCTCCAATTAACGTTAATATTTTAAGTAATTAGCTTATGAAGGATGTATATCCTTCTTGCGTATCAAGGTATCCTGTGTATCCAGGAATCTGTAGTGAATACAGACGATGTATTGCTCCTACGTATTACGTGTTTTTAACAAGGAGTAACAGAAAAAATGAATAGATGAGTGCCATAACAAACAGCGAGATGTAAGTTAATATATAAAAATGCAAGGTTATATAAGTAAAAACGAAGCACGACGAAGAGAGGTTGGATATTATGTATATTAGAAAAAGCAAAGAAATCAAATAAAAAGGAGCGCTACGGGTTCAATTGTAAGATCTGATAAGAGTATCGAGGTAAAAAATGCAGAATCTAAAGCCAGTAGAAATGTTTATTTTAGTTGAGGAATATAATACGGGAGGATAATATAGAACGGAAGTTTACATTGGAAGAATGATCGGTAAAAGGAATAAGATTCTAATAAATATCAAAAGAATTACTGATAACAGAGAGATCTATACGATAAATCACTGAGGGAAGCCGATTCTTATAATAAAAGGGATATAAAAAGAAGAATACAAGATTAGAGCTGAAGCGTATAAGAGGCTGTGAAAATATTCTACAGAAATTTCAATGTGCAAGGCAATTTCGAAATAAATTCCAAAACTGATTAGGTTAAAAGATGTAAATGAAACTGGTTGTAAGATAAATACACTAACCCACCGAATTGGTCTAGGGATAAACGCGACTTCGCAAATAAGCTGATTACCAAGTCGAGAGTTCCACCGTTCAAACTCTAGTAAAGTCAGTTACTTTTATACGGATTTGAATGCTAAATCGTGGATACCGGTGTTCTTTGGTGGCTGGGTTTCAATTAACCACACATCTCCAAAATGGTCGTTCTGAGACTGTACAAGATTACACTTCACTTTCACTCATATATCATCCTTATTCATCCTCTGATAATACCTGATGGTGATTCCCGGACGCTGAACAGGAAAAAAAGCATAAAAATGGCGGTCATCAGTCCGTTATTTTTTTTCATAAGGCCAACTGTGATAGAATACACGTACCTCGATATACTTGAGAACTTTGCTGTTTTGCGGATTCCTGCAGGCTTCAGTTTCCAGCAAGATGTGCTCCGCCGCACTTTCATCGAGATGTTACCGTGTTTTTCAACAATACTTTTCCCGGATGTTTGATCGGACGGGAAGGACTGACTGTATGGCCACCTACAACTCCAGATTTCACTCCTTTGAACGATTTAGATCAAGCTGATGGTTAAATAACGCCAAGGATGCTCCTAAAAACCTAGCAAGAGTTATCGTCTAGACGTCTGGGTCGACCCACCGGGTCGGTCTAGTGGTTAACGCGTCTTCCCAAATCAGCCGATTTGGAAGTCGAGAGTTACAGCGTTCAAGTCCTAGTAAAGCCAGATATTTTTACACGGATTTGAATACTAGGTCGTGGATACCGGTGTTCTTTGGTGATCGAGTTTCAATTAACCACACATCTCAGGAACGGTCGAACTGAGAATGTACAAGACTTCATTTACACTCGTACATATCATGCTCATTCATCCTCTGAAGAATTATCTAAACGGTAGTCTTACCGGAGGCTAAACAGGAAAAAGAAAGGAAGAAGACGTCTGGGTCGAGCTATAAAAGGTGCACGCGTTGAACTTAACTGAACTACAATAAAACATTCTTTGTAAGTTGCTGTGTTTATTAAAAGAATATCTGAACAAACAATCTTCCGATTTCCAAAATTCAAACGGGCTAATTGCTAGTATAATAAAAAATCACGATGGAAACAATCCATACACAAATTAACTGATATACTCAGAAACTGACGTTACTTAAACCCTGCATTGTATATGAATGTACTGTTTACAAACCATATCATTTCTGAATTATTATTAACAGTAATAATAATAATTAGTTTTCATTTATTCAAATAAAAAAAGGAGCAATTATTTTACGTATAAAATGTTATACAAAATTCCATGTTTTGAATTAGCATTTCTCTCCAGTTCTGATGTTAATTAAATAACAGTAAAATTGCCAAAACCGAAAGACGTTAGTAGTTTTCATGATAATTGCTGAAGCTAATTATATTTAAACAGGAGAGAATGCCCAAAAAGGAGAGTAATGTATTTAGGATTTGTTTGTTCCACCATAGCAGCTTAACGGCTGAACGGTTTAGATTGACTCCGCCTTAGAATCCTTACGTTACCGTAACTTTCATAGGCATTATAAATATGTATGTGTGCGTGCGTGTGTATGTGTGCGTGTGTGTGTGTTTGTAAATTTTAAGAATTAGAAAAAAGTAGACAATAAACAAATATTATATACAAAATTGTCACTGTTTTTTTGGCTATCGTGTTTTTTAATATTTATCTCGTTCCGTGAAACACCTGCATACACTACCAGGGAAGTAATACTGCATAGAATTTACTCCGAAAAATTAAACGCTATTATTAATCAGAATAATTGAAGTTTAATACAGTTGCTTAGATTTTCATCTACTTTTTCTTTTTCATCAGCACTAATTTATAACGCCTAACGTTCATACTTATTCTGACGGGCGGAAAATATAACACTATCGATGGAATTTAGTCTATCCAAATAAAACAGTTTTATTAAGATCCTAACAAATTGTACTTCTCATTATATATTGAAGTTATTGGTATTTTAAATGACAGCAACTTGAATTAAGTGGAGGATGTTTTTTATTCGAGAAATTCAATTTTGAATAACTGGTTAGTAATAAATGCAAAATTTATGTTTTTTCATAAACTTTTTTTTTATCTTTTATGTTATTTTTTATTTTTATTTTTTGTAAATATTATAAAAGAAATGTTGGGGTATTACAGGGCACTATTTTTTTTATTTTTTTTTTATATTTGTTTGTATGTCAAGTAATATTGTAAGAAATGTTTTTTTTTTTTGTTTTTAAAGCTTCCAGACCCTATTGGTGGTTAAATTTTCCAAGTTATGGCAATAAATATATAAAAATACCATATTTCAAAACTAATATTATTAAACGTCCAATTAAATGTTAAATGTCCAATTAATAATAAAAAAAATGGATAGAACCTTTTCCAGGTTAGCAGTTTCTACATCGAACTCATTTTATCTCGTTCAGATTTTGACTAAAATGAACACAAAAATCTCAAATTGAAATTTCATAAAATTTGGCTTTTACTCCGTTTTTCGATAGCATCAATAGTACTAGAAAAACTCACTCGTTCTCCATCCCTTTTGGAATGAAGTAGGAGGAATTTCCAAATATTTATTTTACGACAACATTTTAAAGGGTATTGCAGTGCGCCGTAAGTATTCCACTTCATCAATAAAATCTTAATCTAATGAAATTTCCATTCGTATCTTAAAATAGTAATTTTAGTGGACAAATAGCGATTGTAAAATTTTTTCAACTATTGTGCTCCTGAGTATTAAGGACATCTATTTAACGATATCTCCATCAATACTCCCCTATAAAGGTAGTAAAGAAAGAGGGGAAAAATAATTTAAAAAGGATAGCTTATCCGGGTAAAAGGTATCCAAAAGTAATGGCCTGTAATTAGAAAACCTGTCTTCGTAATCGCTTAAATGTAGGTTCATTCGACAGGAAATATCTCAAAGATTTGTTCCGATACTCTTAAGATCAGTAGGATAAGCATGAGCAGGCAAGTCAACACTACATGCACTTGAAGTCAATAGAAGCCGGTCGAGATGTGTACTTCGCAACAGAAGATTCAATGCTTGTTTTGTTTAGTGAAGTTTCAATCGGTTACACGTGTTCAACGGCGTGTAGGAACCGAATGGAATATCGAATCTCCTTCATCCAAGATTATTCGTCAGTGAGATACGACTTTAAAGGAAACTGGAAGCTTGGTTTCACAAACTAGAAATCATCCAAATATTTCGGTAAGTGACGAGAGTGTAGATCGTGTACGCGATGCATTCACTGCCAGTGCTGGAAAGTCCTACGGGCTAGTTACAAACTGCAAATTCCTCGTTGCACTGCTCACGACATTATTCATAAGCGACTCCGTCTGTGAGCCTAAAAGTTACAACTCCATAAAATTTAACCAAATTATTGACGCTTACGATATCAGTTCGCTGCAGAGATAATGCATCGTGACAAAAACAGTCTTAATTATCTTGATTCGTTAAATTTTTTGATGAGGCGACCTTTCATACCTGCGAGAAAGTTAGCAGACACAAATGTCGAATTTGGGGTACTGAAATCCTCCATATCATAATCGAAAATTAAAGGGTCAAACCGAACATTTAGTTACGAAAGCATAAATTGGCGACCCACCGCGTTGGTCTAGTGGTGAACACGTCTTCGCAAATCAGCTGATTTCAAAGTCGAGAGTTCCAACGTTCAAATCCTTTATGGACGTCCAAATTTTACATAAATTTGAATACTAGATCGTAGATACTTTTGAGTACTAGATCTGTGTTCTTTGGTGGTTGGTTTCAATTTACCACGCATCTCAGAATGGTCGACCCTAGTCTGTACAAGACTAAACTTCACTTACACTCATGCATATCATCCTCATTCATCCTCTGAAGTAATACCTGACAGTGACTCCTAGAGGATAAACAGGAAAAAGAAACATAAAATTGGCGGTCATCGGTCCGTTTTTTTTTCATGAAGCCCACTGTGACAGGACACACGTACCTCGTCAAACCTTAGAAATTCGCTGTTTTCAGATTCCAAAAGGCTTCACTTTCCAACAAGATGGTGTCCATCACACTTTCATCGAGATTTTACAATGTTTTTGAACAATAATTTTGCCGGATGTTGAATCGGACGGGGAGGTCCAACCGCATGGCCACCTAGATCACCTGATTTCACTCCTTTCAACGGTTCAAATCAAGCCGTTGGTTAAACAACGCCAAGCATGTTCCTTAAAACCTAGCGATAGTTATATTACGGTCTAGAAGTCTGGGTCGAGCTACAAAAGGTGCACGCATTGAACTCGACTGGGCTACATTAAAACTTTGTAAGTTGCTGTGTTTATTAAAAGAATATCTGAACAAACAATCTTCCGATTTCCAAAATTCAAACGGGCTAATTGCTAGTATAATAAAAAATCACGATGGAAACAATCCGTAACTAAAATTAACTGATATGCTCAGAAACGGACCTTACTCAGCCCTGCATTGCATACGAATATACTCTCTACAAACCTACATCTGTTACTAATTAATTAATTACTTGAAAGCATATAATTTCTGAATTTTATGCTTTTATCTAAAATTATATTTAAAATTTTCCTTTATTTAAATTAAAAGGAACAATTTTCTTACATATAAAATGTAGTACAAGGTTTCACGTTCTGAATTAACATTTGTCTCCAGTTCTGATATTAATTCAATAACAGTAAAATTACCAAAACCGAAATACATTTGTAATTTTCACGGTGATTGAAGTGCAGCAAAAAATCAACCTGTTCATTTAAATAAGACCGGTCATCCTTTCCAGCCTAGCCGGTTCACTTATACCACAACGGCCTGTAGCTCAGATATTCATCTTTTTATTTTTCATCAGCAATAATTTTAACGCCTAACGTTCATGCTTATTTTGAGATTGTAAATATTATTAAAGAAATGTTGATGTATTACGGAGGTTCTATTTTCTTTTAATTTTTGTTAAGTAACATTGTAAATAAATAATTATCATAAAAGATAAATGTTAAAAACTACTCATCCTTTAGCGATTAGAATCTTAAAGTAATAGTCAAAAAAAAGACACTACAATTAATATCAGACAACAGTTTAATTAAACATCAAGAAATTACAATAAATAACATGTATTCATTATAAATATATATTGAATAAAATATTTCTTGAGTATTGTTAAAAGTCTGCATTTTAATTTTAATTAAATAGTCCTAGAGAGTAGTTATTGATAAGTATTCATTATAAATTACTTAATCAAGTAAACATCTGTAGTTACAAACGTCTTGCATCAAAACTACTACGATCGATTTTAGTTTTATATCTTGAAAACAAGATACATGTTCATAGTACAGAATTTTTTTACGTAATCCCTCAAACATTTCAACATGTAATACTTTTACG
The DNA here is from genome assembly GCF_047948215.1 of Lycorma delicatula. Taxonomy (NCBI): domain Eukaryota; kingdom Metazoa; phylum Arthropoda; class Insecta; order Hemiptera; family Fulgoridae; genus Lycorma; species Lycorma delicatula. Next base: position 32,110,618 of record NC_134455.1, read on the forward strand.
GTGAATTTCTTATGTCGTCGTAATATTACACTATTAATTTAAAATTATAAACGATTTTGAAAGGAGTGAGTTTTCTGACATCATCCTTATCGGTCTAACCCATAACGATAGGGGAAATGCTATTCGTTGATTCCAGTGACTCTTTTTGAGAAGCTAAGTTATTAAATTTCTCTTCGGTTTGCAGTTTAGCAGGAAATATTTTATCGATTCCAGTTGCTGGCAGATATGGCCATGAAGCAGTTTTACGAAGTGGCGTGACTAATTCATAGATTAATGGTAATGGTTTCGAGGCTGTATATAACGTACATGGCTGAAGACTTGTATCAGAATACCATTTTTCAATATGATCCCGCTTTAACGATACCTTGCTGTCAGATATATTTTTGTCTACTTTTTTAATGACATCAATTTTTGTATCTCCCATAGCATCTTCACGTTTCTTCTGATGTTTTGAGATTTCAAGATCAAAAGCGATGAAAAGAGTTTCGGTAAAATCTTTATAATCCTTTTCGATTGAACTTAATTCCTCGATTCTTTTTTTGTCTGAAATGCTTTCGTCATTTAAATATGAAATTTTTTCTTCAGAGTTGGCAATTTCTTTCTCTGCTTGTTCTAATTTTTTACAACCGTCAAGAAATTCTATTTTAATATCTTGTATTATATTTTCTCTATGAAATAGATTATCCTTTGCCTCGTATAATTCATTTTTTAATGTTTGATTTTCTTGGTTCACCCGACTAAGTTTTTCATTTAAATCATTTACAATGTTTCTGTGTTCCTCCTGGGTGTTCTTAACTTCATCTTTTAAATGTTTTATTATGTTATTTCTATCAAATATTTCTCGAACCGCGTTGTATAATTCTCCATTTAAATCCAGTACTATTTCTGTACATTCTTCATTTAATCCGGTGCGTCTTTTTTTACGAAATATTCTAATAGGTTTGGCTAACCAATATAAAAACTTAAAACACTTGTCCATTTGATTTTTTGCACGATATGAAACAAACAACCTGTGATCCAACGAATAAGAGAATAATTATAATAAACAAAATCAAAAAAATTAATTTAATATAATTCTGTTGCCGAGCAACAGAATATTATTATTTTAAATATAATATATTAATTATATTATTTTTAAAATAATACATATAATTATTATTAACTCCCGATGCAAACATTACATTAAAACATATTCAGTGCTTGTTTTTATTAACGCTCCGTGCTGAATTTTTTCTTTTACTTTTTAGGGACGAACAGAAAGTAAGTTATACCCCTCGTATGAAACTAGTAGTATTGTAACAAACACCTACCAGATAATTAAAATTAGGGTTTTTTGTTTTTAAAGCTTCCAGACCCAATTTTTATTAATGATTTTAATTAATTAAAATTAATAATAATTGGCTATAGTAGTACAAGTTGAATTTCAGGTTTAGATTTCATCTCATTCACATATCATTAAATTTTAAGTTAATCTCTACAACGATTCTTCGAGAACTTCCAGTATTGTCTTCGTAAAATTTAAATGAAAACAAACAAAATAAAATAGTTGAAAATATTATTTTGAGAATAAAACTTAAATTGTACAATTAGGAAAAGTTTTATTTTTAAAATAAGCTTGTGTGTACAAATTAGCATATAAGCATTTATTTTGCCAAATTGATTACGACGAATATTTATTAATAACAGAGATGTTTTAGAGTTAATCAACTTTCAAGCCTTAGGTAATAAATAACAAAGAGAATAACGATTACAAAAAATACAAATTTTTTGTAGAATACAATTACTGTTTCCTTCCGATCCCTCAGAGAAAGGTGAACAGATAAAGGAATAGAAAAGCAACACTAAAACGTGTATTTCGTACAACATTATAACTAATGTTTTTATTTATTAACCTGTTTTTTTCTCTATAAACACACATTTAAAGCAGTAAACGTGTTGTTACTATGTTATAAATACATTTACCCTGTTAGAATAAAACGAGTAATAAATATACGAGTAAGATAGTGTCACAGTTAATATCGTGTAAACAGATTTCTGTCAAAAGATACAAACCTTTAGAAAAGCTGCCAGGATGTGTACAACTAGTTACGAACTGTAGACAGTTGTTTGTTAAAAGGGACGTGTAAGTACGCACGGAAGGAAATATTTGAGGGGATATGAAGTACACTTACTTCCCCTCTAGATGTTTCTCATTTTCTTTTTAGACGAAAATGACAGACAGTTGATAAGAGTAAATAATATAGACCGCGATATACCTAAATTATATTTTCCAAAGTCGTATTATAATATTATTATTAATAACGAATAAATAACATAAGAATTAACTAAATTTATAAAATGCAGTTAACAAATATGTAAAATAATTATTGTGAAAATCAGCAAAAAGAGGTTTCATTTAAACCATTCGATCGATAAAATAAAACAAGAGATATTTTTTAATGAAATTTTCACAACTTGTAGACTCCATATGATGATGAAATACTTAAGCACGTGTTGTTTCGATTCAAGCAACTTAAGAAGGAAGTAGAAGTCATACGTCTACGTAAGATATAGAAAAGAATCTCGGTTCAGCAGTTTTCTGACACAATAAGTTGAAAGTTGAAGAATAAGACAAATAAAAAGATTCACAACATATTAATTTCATAAGATGGCTGATAAATAAGAAAGTAATTTAACTAATTTGTAAAGTAATAAGGATCAAGTAATAAGCGCAAAATTAATTAAACTAGGATCGATTAATTTTGTAGCTATTATTTAAGCAATTTATTAAATAAACGCCGAGTAAGCGTAAGCGTATGAGCTTGTCTTTTTTCTCTTGATACAATTCTCCCTGCTTATATAATTTTCTATAACCTAAATTATCTAATCAGTTCACTTTACGGCAAAATTCATCAAATTAACGACGGTATTTATCGCTTCGTAATTCTTTTATCTCATTACGGATTACAATTTTTTTTTGTAAAATCGGTAATTAAATACTAATATACACACCGGGTCGGTAAGTGATAAACGTCGTCGTTGTAAATAAATTGATTTTGAAGTCGAGAGTTGTAAAGTTCAGTTATAGCAGGGGGAAAGAAATCTGAAGCTTAGTAGTAATCAAGCAAACTAATATGCTGTATATCAAATATTCTACAAACATTTCTCAAAACGGAAAACTAAATCTGTCGATGATTCTGTCTCAATCGTTTTACAATTTACATTAAAAGTAAGTCTTATACGTATAACAAACACATTGTTATCCCAAATCGATATTATGTATAATTTATTTTACAATTAAAATAAAATTATACTAAATTATAGTTTTAAAATGTTATAGGTATTTCTTAACAAAATTATTATAATCTACGGCACAACGATTAAAAATTACAAACGATGCATATGTTGACAAAATTAATGAATGTAAAGTCAACACTTTTTTTTTAAAAAATGAAACGATTTTGTAATCATGAGTTACTGGAATAAATGAATCCTAATTAGCCGACTAAGGGTGAAGGCATACATCGATAGCAAGCATCATATACAAATTAAAAACAAGTGTTAAATTTATTTTATCTGTAGAGAAAATTATTAAAGTCGGAAGCTTTACTACTGAATATTAATAATATTAGTAATTTCTGTTCATTTGTTGAGTCTTTTCTGGGATTTATAGTGGTGTGCATATAGTATACACCTTTATTTGATCTACTGTTGCAAGCAAGATGAATGAACTTAAATGCGATGTGACTCGTAAAAAATTAAGTCGGCAGGCTCGGGAGTTAATAATATGTACGAATTCATGAAAGAAGAAGCAAGCAAATTTGGATAGTCGGAAAATAACGACAAGTATATTATTTCGATTCAAAAGTGTGATGAACGGACAGCAGTTGCGTGTAAAATATTACGACCGCAACTTCAATGTGTAAGGAAACGGAAAATGGTATTATTAAAAAAATTACAAATAGGTTTCTCGAGAAATAAAAGAAGCCTGAGAAGAGTACTACAACAATCGGGTTTCAAAAGCGGAAAACTGAAAACGATTGGAAATGTATTATTGAACATCATGACATTAAACGAATAAATTACACGAACGCGAACAAAACCGAAAACAGCCGACTGTATACCTTGATGAAACGTATGTTTTGTCAAGTTATAACTCAACGAAATCATGGAAGGATGCTTCAGGGGGAAGACTTCTGACTCCAGTTTCTAAAGGTAGTAGATTGATTATACATGCTAGGGGTGAAGGCTCCTGGAATAGACGGAATACCTGTAGAATTACTGCGCAGTGCAGGTGATGAAGCGATTGATAGATTATACAAACTGGTGTGTAATATTTATGAAAATGGGGAATTTCCATCAGACTTCAAAAAAAGTGTTATAGTTATGATACCAAAGAAAGCAGGGGCAGATAAATGTGAAGAATACAGAACAATTAGTTTAACTAGTCACGCATCAAAAATCTTAACTAGAATTTTATACAGAAGAATTGAGAGGAGAGTGGAAGAAGTGTTAGGAGAAGACCGATTTGGTTTCAGGAAAAGTATAGGGACAAGGGAAGCAATTTTAGGCCTCAGATTAATAGTAGAAGGAAGATTAAAGAAAAACAAACCGACATACTTGGCGTTTATAGACCTAGAAAAGGCTTTCGATAACGTAGACTGGAATAAAATGTTCAGCATTTAAAAAAAATTAGGGTTCAAATACAGAGATAGAAGAACAATTGCTAACATGTACAGGAACCAAACAGCAACAATAACAATTGAAGAACATAAGAAAGAAGCCCTAATAAGAAAGGGAGTCCGACAAGGATGGTCCCTATCGCCGTTACTTTTTAATCTTTACATGGAACTAGCGGTTAATGATGTTAAAGAACAATTTAGATTCGGAGTAACAGTACAAGGTGAAAAGATAAACATGCTACGATTTGCTGATGATATAGTAATTCTAGCCGAGAGTAAAAAGGATTTAGAAGAAACAATGAACGGCATAGATGAAGTCCTACGCAAAAACTATCGCATGAAAATAAACAAGAACAAAACAAAAGTAATGAAATGTAGTAGAAATAACAAAGATGGACCGCTGAATGTGAAAATAGGAGGAGAAAAGATTATGGAGGTAGAAGAATTTTGTTATTTGGGAAGTAAAATTACTAAAGATGGACGAAGCAGGAGCGATATAAAATGCCGAATAGCACAAGCTAAACGAGCCTTCAGTAAGAAATATAATTTGTTTACATCAAAAATTAATTTAAATCTCAGGAAAAGATTTTTGAAAGTGTATGTTTGGAGTGTCGCTTTATATGGAAGTGAAACTTGGACGATCGGAGTATCTGAGAAGAAAAGATTAGAAGCTTTTGAAATGCGGTGCTATAGGAGAATGTTAAAAATGAGATGGGTGGATAAAGTGACAAATGAAGAGGTATTGCGGCAAATAGATGAAGAAAGAAGCGTTTCGAAAAATATAGTTAAAAGAAGAGACAGACTTATAGGCCACATACTAAGGCATCCTGGAATAGTCGCTTTAATATTAGAAGGACAGGTAGAAGGAAAAAATTGTTGGGGATGTAGGATGTAGAGGGTATACTGAAATGAAACGACTAGCACTAGATAGGGAATCTTGGAGAGCTGCATCAAACCAGTCAAATGACTGAAGACAAAAAAAAAAAGCTAGGGGTGAAAAGGGATTTATTCCGGACACACTATTAACCTGGAAAGCAACTGCAACAACCGGCGACTACTGCGACTCTACGAACGCAAATAATTATTTAAATAGGCTGAAGAAAAATTAATGAAATATCTTCTCGAACATCCGTAATAATTTTAGACGACGCATCTTATCACAGAACATTGCAAGAAATATTACCCGCATCCAATACAAGAAATGCGGGATCGGTTACGTAATTAATCGATGAAAGTACTGAACGTTCTGATTCGATAAAGGTTGAAATAAGAAAAATGAAATGTCATGGTTTTTAAGTACGAGATCTAAAATTTAAAAAAAAATATATATATTTATACATTTTTTGATAGCTCTACATATAAAGTAAGCATTTTTGAAAATATTTAAACAGAAAGGGAAATAGAGCAAAAGAACATAAACGCGAATTCTTGATAAGTAATATTAGTCATATAAAAAGAGGAACGGCTGCTTAAAGTGTCAAGCCTTTTCCGTTTTTCCCCCACAATGGATTTTTTTAACGTTATATTAATATATAAATTATTATTTAAAAAAATTTAGTAATTATAATTACCAATTTCTTATAACTTATTATATATATAAACTTATTGTATATAATTTATATTTTTAACGTTAATTATACAAAGTTAGCGAGCATAGGTTATTTTTGATTACATTATTTTGATTCCGTGTGACGACGAATCATACGTATATCAACAAAACTTTTTTTTCCTGTTTACCCTCCGGGAATCACCGTCAGGTATTACTTTAGAGGATGAATGAGGATGATATGTGTGACTGTAAGTGAGGTGTAGTCATGTACAGTCTGAGGTCGATCATTTCTGAGATGTGTGGTTAACTGAATCCCCACCGCCAAAGAACACCGGTATCCACGATCTACTATTAAAATCCGTATAAAAGGATTTAAACGCTGGAACTGTCGAATTCGAAATCAGCTGATTTACGGCCTGATTAGGTTACTAATTTTCCGTTAAAAAAAAATGTATTGCAAATAGCACGCATTATATTGTTCACCACGTGCTATAAAAATCTACGTAAAGACCTAACCCTCCCGCAAACAATTGTATTCTACATATTTACTACAATCTGCAGAATATTCCTATATATTTTAAGGAAAATTAAATTTGACAGGGGCCGATTTTGTTGTTACTTTAAGATAATGCAAGAATTACAATTAATTTTCATACGATATCGTTTTGTTAGAAATTTTCTATATCGATATCTGTTATAGATTCCCTCTACTTTATTATTTCTCCTGGAAATATGAGAAATAATAAATATACTATATTTAATAAAATATTAAATATTTCTATATAATACACGTTGTTTTAGGTCATTAGCTTTTGTTATATAAGTATTAAATATTAATCTGTTTTTAATTTAACCGGTGACGTAAAAGGAAATAGACGTGGAATTATTAATCGAACAAACCAAAATTAAAATCAAATACTTATCCGAATTGCGGCAGCAGAAATTTTATAATTTCAAACAGGATATAAAACGATTCCTCCTATATTAAGGAAGCCATAAGTTCAATAGAAACTACGATTCATAAACACACGATTCATGATACTGGAGATATAGTAAAAATTATGATGCCGACCACTGAGCTGCAAGTTTTTGTTCGACCGGTTGATTTCGCTTTTACGTATTGTTTGGTGTCGAACCCGAATATAACGTCATAATTTGTCTTAACAGCTTTATTTGTTTGGCGATCCGCATACAACATTTATGGGTATTTGTAATATATATTCTAAGCACCGTTTATTTAACTATTACAAACAATTTTACTTCGTAAATGTTTAATAAATTAGAAAACATATTAACCCTGTCGATTACTAAACGTGAAATCTTTTTATAAATAACCAGAATTATAGTTAAAAAAAAAAACTTGAACTCCTAATTATAAAATAATCTAGAGTTTGGTAAGACAATAAATTACACCGACGAGTCCTTTCTCAACACCAACCCTTTTTTCCTAATCCTTGATCCCTTCTTCGCGGTCGTTTGTGAGTGCGGTTCTAACTGTTCTCTTTTTCACGCTAAGGATACTGCGATCTGAAGAGCCGGTATCGATAGTCAGGGACTATCGATCTCTGGTAAGCGCGACAAAAAAAAAAAAGAAAAAAACCGTATCGTGTAAAGATGGGAAAAAAAATAATATTTTATTCGTAACTTGCCTTACGCTAACTGTAATATGTTATTAATAAAATTATTTGTCGCTTTTATTTTGAAATAAACAAGATTCCATTTCGTATTCCCGTACACAAGTTTCGAGCTTATACGGTGAATTAATCATCTGTAAAAAAAAAAGTAATCGTATGGTGTCATTAAAAAATAAAAAAATTGTACAACGGTTTTATATTTAATCAGAATGCTGCTTTTTACGCGAGTAATACCCAGCAGTCGTGTTTTTCCTACTATACGGGTAACAAAACATTTAAAGTATTTTTAGGCAGCGGGGGGGAACATAATTTCAAAAATTATTTTGAACATTTTTTTTTTAAAAATCTTGACAAATGTAGTATACAAATACGACGAATGCTTCCATCAAGACATGTCGACGATAGAAATTCGATATCAGCAAAACTAGGATAAAATATATTTATTACAGATCCTTCAATAGAAATGCATATATAACGGAAAATCTTTTCCTAAACACATGTATTTAAATATTTCTCAAAGTATTACAAGTTTCATATATGTATGTTGCTCATATACTCTATCGTAAAGAGAAAAAAAAAATATTTTAAAGATTTTAAATCGATGTACCTTAATTTTAAGAAACACCTTACTAACACAAAATGTAAAAGTTTTTCAACCAGAGTAATTTTTTTAATAAAATTTTAGATATCTAATAAATCATTTTTCCGTATTTAAAAAATAAAGTCGCATATTCTGTTAGTTCCAAGAGATTTGCGCGACGAATGTCTAATCTGTCTGGTTTCTCCGTCGGTAATGTCCGCACGGCATCGCGCAAGCGTTTAAAAATGGATCCGTATAGAATTCGTGTTTCTCACGTGTTTTTACCTGCAGACACTAGAAAAGGTGTAGCTTTCTGTCTTCTGTCAGCGGTTCATGACATCTGTATCGCTAGATAGGGAAGTACTCGATGATTAGTTTTGGTCTGACGGTGGATAAGTAAATACTCAGAATCCACGCGTTTGGTGTACGGAAATCCACACAGCCGCACGAGTCTCCTCTGCACGGACAAAAAGCGGGTGTTTTATGTGCACGAGATATTTCTATTGCACAGTGAACAGTGAGCGCTACATATAGATAGTGCAACAATTTATAAACACTGTACCTGCAGACCGGCAACAGTACATATGCTATAGCTCATACAGCCAACAATACTGTAATTTTCTTGAATCACTGTTTTCATGGGTAAGTGATTTTGAAGGGGTTGTGATTTATCCCCTCCTGACTTTTTCTTGTGGGGATACCATAGGAGGCTGCTTACAAAACTCATCTTGACACCGTTTCCGAATACCAGAACGAAATTGAACGATGTGTCACTGAAATTCCTCAACACATGTTTAAGAGCATATTCGATTATGTGAATCGCGTAATGGAGGCTACTTTCAACAACGATTCTAACTTACTCATTTTCCCGTAATGTTGCGTACTTTTTGAACACTCTGTGTTATGCAAGTAATGTTCAAAACGTACTCGAATTAAAAAAAAAAAATTAAAAGAACGGTTTTCTAAAATAATAATTTATAATAGCTAAAGAGAAAATAGATTCTTATATCGTATCCATTATTTAAAAAAAAAAACTGTACAAATCGCCCTGCTTAATACATCGAGGTTAGAAAGAATATAAACAGGTCATGGCTTGAACCCATCGGGTCGGTCTAGTGGTTAACGCGTCTTCCCAAATCAGCCGATTTGGAATGTCGAACGTTACAGCGTTCAAGTCCTAGTAAAGCCAGTTATTTTAACACCGATTTGAATACTAGATCGTGGATACCGGTGTTCTTTGGTGGTTGGTAGGGTTCAATTAACTACACATCTCAGGAATGGTCGAACTGAGAATGTACAAGACTACTACACTTCATTTACACTCATACATATCATCCTCGGAAGAATTATCTAAACGGTAGTTACCGGAGGCTAAACAAGAAAAAAAAGTCATGGCTTGACCGTTCAGATATTATGTACCCTCTTAGACTTATTTAAGAAGGCATTTAATAACTGTGTTGTATTAGTTAAACAAATAAAACTAAGAAACGGATGACTTTCATTCGTTTTGAATTTACGGTATTATTATCAACTCGTACTACAAAAATTTAATTTATTCAATGATTTCATTATTTTCTCATGAGAGTTTCTTAGAAAATTCATTAGAATCGTTATCAAAATAAGAAATCATACGTCTTCCTGAAGGAAAATTCCAATAATTATTACAACGGAATGAATTTCCACTTAAACGGAATTTTAGTCGAACTAACTACTAACAAGTATTAGCGATTTGAAATCTCCCATATAGGATTTAACCGAGTCGTTAACTACCCATATACTAGTATAAACATCACAGATTTGTTCGTAAGGATGAAACACCGATCTGTGTTATTTCAGCGTCTATAGCAACGTGAAAGTTTAATGAGGTATATAAGCGCCTAACATCATAATTTTACACCTGATTCCATAATAACCGGTCGTTGAAGTACGAATCGAAGATATTTCATGATAAATAGACCGTGATATTTTAATACTGTTAATGTAATATCCCGTAACGCTTTAAATTCAGTAACGATTATAATTATTTCGATAAGAAGCGAATAAATTAATACGGTTTGTAATTTTATACAAGACTTAACTTATCGACTCTTTTCCTTCAGCCGTTAGTACATTAAGAATATCGATCGATAAATTTATAATAACGATGAGGTAGACCAAATATGAATAAATTAAAAAACAATAAGTCGTAACGTTTCTTATTAAAAATGAAAATTTCGTCCTTAAACTATTACAGACGGACTATTTTTAGTCTTTTCAATAAAAAATTATTATAGGAAAACCGTTTTTAGAAAATTTAATCCGTATCAAATATATTTTTACGGCACATATTTGTTAAAAAACATTATAAATTTTAATTTTCTTGAACGATTAAAATAACTGTTGGACCACTACGATTAATATCCAGTAACATTTTCACGTTCGGTAAAAATAGTATTTATTCGGTAAGTTTATATTTTGGTAAAAACAGTACTGAAAATTTCATTCCGACTACCTCGTCGGTCGGGGCTGATAGAATAAAAGTTCAACGGGGCCACGCGTACGCATTAACGTTCACAATTATTTGTGAAAACCCTAACGACTGTAAGTACATCTGGAAAAATGATTTTCAAATAATAAAACATGTTTTTCTTAACTTAGCTTTACTCCGAGTCGGATAAGTTCATCGTTTTTATCGTTAACACTTGTGTATTTTTCCTCTGTATTTAGGGCTTTTCCGATTCCTCTTTCTCAAGCCCTCTGCTATTTTATCCGGCTATCTAAATTTTTCGTCTTTCTCACTTTCTTTTATCTATTACTTAGAATTTCCAAATCTTATTTCCAACACGTTATTCACCGATTCGCCGCATATGACGGAACACATTTAGATAAATAAGGTTATATTTTTAAAAGTCGTTTTGTTAAATTTTTGAGTTCCTTCTTTGTCGTTCTAAATAGAATAAATTATTTCTATCGGCAGAACAATTTTTAATCTTTTGGACATTTTGGAACTCGTTAAATCCAAAAATATAAAAATTACGGTTAAATATTTTCCGAATTTACAAATGTATGTTACCGTCTATTTAATTTATCTTTCGTAAATATTTCAAATTAAAAATCAAAAAATACGGTTTAGTAATTTAAGTAAATTATTATTCAAATATTATTCTATTAAATATTAGAAAATATCATAAATATACGACCCGATTAATTTTTAGAAACGACGGTAAACGGTAAATAAATATTAACAATTTTGAATTATTTCATAAATTAAGTCTTAAAGAGGTAGTAATTTGACGGACATGTAGTTTAACAGATATTATTAGTCGAAGAATTTTTTACGTCCAAGTTAAAGCGAAATATATAACAATTAAAGGAGCGGAAGATGTAGTAACAATTGTAACCTGTAGCGGCCTTCTGTCATTTATCGATTACAAAAGAAGCAGTGCACCGATACTAAACTGCGAGTAATGCAAAGTTACTTCAGGCATCGAGATGTGCTGCTCCGCGAGGGCAGGCAAAAAGCTGTACAAGAATTTTCCTCAGAGCAGCGTGTCGGGTCCATCGTTGCGGGTGGTGGAGTTAGATTCCCTTTTGCGGCTACTCGAGTTACGGGGTCTTCAACATAAGATGACGTTCAGCCCGTAGAAGACGACGAAGACGTCGATGCTTCTTAAAGAGGCGACAGGTCCGTGTTTCGATGACAGCCTTCGTATTAAATATATTCAAGTTCAAAATTACCTCGGGGTGTTTCCTGACGAGAAATTACAGTTCAAGAAACACCAAATTACGTCGTAGAGAAGGCCTGCCGTGCCTTTTTTGGTATTCGATGAGCGGTCGAATACCGTACGCGGGAATGTCACACCTGATATTCACATCGGTAGCATCCTGACTGTGGCAAGAATAAGACTGTGAGGTTCTGAAGATGACCTACGGTAAAGCCCATAAGGGCGAGGTACGGAGGTGGTCGCGTGGCAACCGAAACTGCCACATGTCTTTTCGTACGGGATCAGGATGTAGACGATTAATAGTCAGAAAATAATACGTTCGAAATTTTGTCTGTATCGCTGTAGGAACCGATCGGTAATTTCATCGACGGATTAACCGGATACATTCCTCTTCTTATCGCGATAATTTCAGGTGTCAGATACACACCTACGAGCCGAAGAATATCTTTAACCGGCCTACACGTATGGATTATCATCGCAAAAAAAAGATATTCCAAGGAAGAAAGATACGGTTAGGGTGGTTGAAGGTTTCCTGCCTGCGACCGTAGCCGTACCTTCCTCTGGGTCATACACAATGATATTAAAACTATTAAATTATAAAATGGAGATATTAAAAATTAAGATAAAAATCTGCCCTCTTGAAGGAGAGGGCTTAGACGTAATGTAAATTTAAATCATAATTTTTCATTTAACATGACTTCCCCGGCTAAGGAGCTCAAGTCATACAATACACTTTTCTGTATTTTAGGTCCACGTCTATAATTTAAAAAAATTGTAAACAATTCTTCTTGATAGTTCTATTTATTAAGTATAAGCAAAAACTTCTTGAAAAAAGATTTAAACCTAATGGAGACAGAGCAGAAGAATAAAAATAGCCTTTTAAGTGATGCAAGTTCGATTTAAAAAGAACAAAAACATTATTTATGTATGCTTAAATTTTCTTTATTAATTTTTCTCTCAAATGCCTCTGAAGAAAATAATTTTTTTTGTTTTTAATGAATTTTGAAAAACTAATATGATCGACACCCCATTCATAGAAATATTTTAAGCAAATTTGAAGGAAATCGGTTCAGTCAATACTGAGATGTAAGGCCAAAATTTGTGCGATACCCATACGTACGCACATTTTTTTAACTAGTGAGACCCTAAAACGTAAAGATTTGCAAAAAAACCTGAAACCCCATTTTTAACATGATCGTCTTACTTTCCCCTTTAATTTAACTACACTAGTTATATTCGAAAGTATCTCGCTTATAAATACTAAAAATGACGTTTAACGGAGATTTTTACATATCTTACGTCTGCATCATATTCTTCGAGTAATTAAATTAAGAATAACTCTCCGAAATTTGAAAGTTTCAAAATCCGAAAATGTAGAATAATGTTTTTTCTGGTTTGTGTATTATATATTAATCCTAAAAAAATTAATAAATTATTAATTAAAAAAAAAACACAAAAAAATTTTGCAACGTCAAAGAAAAAACCAATAAAAAATTAAAAAAAAAAAAATCGAAATGTCATAACTTGTACTATTTCTCCACAAAAAAAGAAGATAAAACTAATCTTGTGGCGTGTATCGATGATAAATGAAATTTAATATTTCTTATAACAGAGCGATCGTAGGTAAAAATATTGAATCGAAAATCATTAAGGTAGAAGAGATAAAAATTTTGATAGCCGTACAGTACGACAAGTTATCGGTTCGCAATGCATTTGACTTGTCAAAATGTAATAACGAAAAATAATTTGAGAGTAATATTACATTTTTCTTTTTTGTAATAAGTTTATTTCGACGGAAAATAAGTTCTTGACGACTAACAGAATAACTTCAAAAGAACGACAAAATAAAAAATAAATATAAAACAAATCCTAAAAAATTATTCAAAATTCAAATTCTATTAAATCTATTATTATGTTACGCGATGTAGAACTAGGCATTATAAAAAATAGTTTGTTTCCTCCCGTCGAGAAGTATAATAATGTACTCTCTCTCTTTTCTGTTTAGCCTCCGGAACCACCGTAAGGTATTACTTCAGAGGGTGAATGAGGGTGAAGTGTCTTACAGTTTCAGGTCGACCGTTCCTGATATGTGTGATTAATTGTACCTTTCTTATGTTCCTGATACGTGTGATATCCACGATCTAGTATTGAAATCCGTATAAAAGTAACTGTCTTTACTAGGATTTGACCCTTAGAAGAATCGACTTCGAAATCAGCTGATTTGCGATGAGGAGTTAACCGCTAGACTAGCCTGGTGGGGTTATAATTATGTACTCGGCTATTATAATACATTAATCACACGATAAAACAAAAATTTACTTATTTAATTTTACCTTACAAGTCAGTAACTGTTTTTTTTTATTTTTATTTTTTTTTATAAACGTAATAAACGAATAAATTCGTTAAACGACATATCGGAACGATAACATTTTACATTTCATTACATTATTATTTCAAATTAATGGAACGTTTCTTTTAACAGCATTTCGAAGCAAATTATTGACTGACATTTACTAATCTTAATCGGATAAAATATATTTTAAAAACAGCATATAAATATTAAATGAATTCTAAGAAATTTAATTTAAATTATTTTTAACGTCTTTTAAAGTCAAGAGTTTCATACGAATTTTTTTATCGGCGATAGTAAAAAAATATTGGCCGACAAAGAATTCTCTAAGAAAATTAATTTTTCTACGATCAGAATCGGTTGCGATTAAAATCATCACAAAATAATCCACAGATTGATATTATTATAAGAAATACAGTTAAGTTTTTCATATAATTAAATTATTCCTAACGCGACAAAAGCCGGTAAAAGTATTTTTAAACGATAATTAATAAACTATCTTTTAAGACATATATTAAATTTTCTAATGCGTAAGTAGAAAACAAGAGAAGATTCGGTTATACGATACGGGAATAAAACTTTTAATTTTTAAACTGTCCCGCCTCCAGGCAAGTTAGCACGAGAAATAAGTCTAAAAAAAAATTACAACATTCAGCCGAGTAAAAGAACTTTCAAGATCATCGAGAAAGCTATCTTAAGAAAAGCCTCTACGTCTTCCATTACTTTTTTTATTCCGTTATATCTTTACAACTTGACTGTTAAACAAAGCCAAGCTCCCGTTAAAAAAATATATCGTTTACTTGCAACAATAATGACAGAGCATCAAAACTCTACGATATTTTTTAATAATATAGATAATAGACGTGGAATTTTATGAAAAATTCAGTAAAGTACAATTCATGAATCGGTAGATCACGCGCAAATGAAATCATTCATTTTTCTATCGGTAGAAGATGCAAAAAAGAGAACGCAGGAATTATTAAAAATTATAGATGATTTAAAAGGAAATGGGGGATATCAACAATTCAGCAGTTTACCTGGCGTTGAAGAAGAATACTGCTGCCTCGTCGTCTCTTCTTCCTTCTGGTGCGGAAGGTGATGGAGGATTGAGCAGAGGGGATTGGGTTTAAGGGGTTTGCTTATTGTATACGCATACTATCCTAGAAACATATGTGTAAGTGTATTTCTATAATTTATATAAACTATTTGCGTTTTAGTTTGGTGGGGATGACATAGTTTGTCTTGCCATTATGTTGACTCTTATGTGCAAGAGTCAGATATGTTTTTAACCTCAATTATAATTTGCAATTTGCCTGTGGCGGCCCGGGGGCAACCCACGCTGCAATTGTTGACTATTATTAATATAATAATTAAATGTAATAATTATATATATGGATGTTTACATAATTTGAAGTAGGACTTACCTCTTTTTAGTGGCATGGCTTACCTGGCCGGCCGTTACCTTACGGCGGTTCGTCCGATACTGCATGTGGTCGTTTCCTGACCACCTGTGGTTGCGGGTCCTCCCTGCAGATGTCCCGGATGTGCTGGAACTCGGAGGCAGCAGCTGAGCTGTAGAACCGCTTCGCCTGCTCCAGCCCCACCTCGCAGACTGTCTGCAATCTAGCGTCCCTGCGCAGAGCTGTGTTCCTGATGAACCAAGGGGCCCCGAATATCGTCCTGAGGGCGATGTTCTGGACGACCTCCAGTTTCTTCAGGAGTTGTGCGCTCGCCAGTCCTCCCCAGGCCGGGAAGGCGTAAACCATGATGGGAATCACGTAGATCCTGAAAAGTAAGATCTTAATTAGGTTTGGCGTTGGACTTGGTCGGTTCAGCAGCTGGTAGAGTGCGCCTCGAGCCTGCCTTGCCCTCTCGGTTACACTTAGGATGTGTTCCCGGAAGGTTAGCCGGTTGTCGATAATCACCCCCAGGTATTTCGCCGACTTTTTATATTCTATGGGGTCGCCACAGATTTCCAACCGGACTGGCTGTTTCCGCTTTTTCCCGGGAGGGGTAAAGATCACGGCTACGGATTTGTCTCCGTTCACCTTGACCCGCCACCTCTCGAGCCACTTCTCCAGCCCGTCCAGCTGTTCCTGCAGTTCCTGCAGTTTCCCCACCGCGAAATCGGTATTACACGACGTATAGGAGAACGCGGTGTCATCAGCGTAGAGGCTGGCCCTCACCCCCGCTATGCACGGCATATCGTTGATATACGTCGTGAAGAGCAAGGGGGAAACTACAGCCCCCTGCGGAACTCCAGCCTCGATCGGTCGGTCAGTGGAAATTGACTCCCCCATCGAGACGTGGAATTTTCTGCCCGTCAGGTAGGACCGCAACAGCATCACCAGTCCACTCGGCAAGGAGGAACGGGCGAGCTTGTATAACAGGCCCTCGTGCCACACCCTGTCGAATGCCTTGGCCACATCCAGGAAGGCGGCCACAGTGACCATCTTTCTGTTGAGACCTGTGGCGACGCTGTCCACGATCTGTACCGGTTGGTGCGTTGTCGCGTGGCCCTTCCGAAAACCAAACTGGTCTTGCCTGATCACCCGCCCCAGATATCGAGTCAGACGTTCTAAGAGTATTCTTTCGAATATCTTCGACAATACCGGGAGCAGGGAAATCGGCCTATAGTTTTGAGGGAAGAGTGGGTCCTTCCCTGGCTTCGGAAAGCACACGACTCTCGCAGTCTTCCAGCTGGATGGGTAATGGCCCACCCAGATAACAGAAGAAAAGATGTCCTGTGATCACACATCGCGGGACGTTTCTAAGGGCACGGGCCTTTATGCCATCCGGCCCCGGAGCTTTGTCCGGGCGTGTGGCAGTTATAGCCGCTGTGACCTCGTCCTCGCGTACGCGATCAACCTGAGGGGGCACCGCTATCGCATTTTCGGCGTAGGTCTCCCAGAAGTCCTCGACCTCCTCTATATGGTCGTCATCGTAAACATCGGTGTTCGGGGTAAACTGGTTTTCCAGTGTATCCGCGAAAACCTCTGCCTTGTCTTGGTCAGAGTAGGCCAGACCACTCGGACCATGTAGAGGGTGTTTCGGAGTTCCAGGCCCCTTCAGCTTCTTGCAAAGGCGGAAAGCCGATCCCATATCCGCCGAAGCCGACTCGAGAAAATCCCGCCAGGATTCCTCCCTGTGCGCCTCCAGCAATTGTTTCACCCTGGTCGTCTGACCGTTAAGCAGGCGCTTATCGTCAGGGTCCAGGGTGAGTCTGTATCGTGTTCTTAGCCGTCGCTTCTCGGCTATTGCTTCAGTCACTCTAGGAGGAAGCCTGTCCCTACGGCAGTCTATCGGGCTTTTCGTCGTACAAGTACTAAGAGCAGCCCTGATAGCCGTGGTAACTGACTCGGTCTCGTTATCAATTTCCTCGGCCGTGCCCAGCAGACCTGGTGGCTCTCGGTGATAGGTCCTCTGGAGAGTTTCCTTGAATCTCATCCAGTTGACCGCCTCTTTACACCTAGGCGGCGGGTATCGGTCGGCCCTATCATCTTCCAGTTCAAGCAGGACAGGGGAGTGGTCGGAGCTGAGGTCCTCGATTGTCGCGATGGACAGTGGTTTATCCACTGCCCTCACTATGGCAATGTCGAGGACGTCAGGCCGAAAATTACCCGACTTATGCGTGAACGTGGGAGTTTCAGGGCCGAGTACCCTGACCCCCGCCCTCTGTGCATACTCGCTGAGGGCGCGGCCATTTCTGTTGGCCCTGCGGCTGTTCCACGACGTGTGTTTTGCGTTCAAGTCACCCGCAATTATTGCGGGTGATTGCGCATCCAGAAGGAGGTCCAGGTCATCCAGCGGTAGAGGGCAATTTGGCGGGTTATAGGCCGCAATCACCCTGTACACTGTCCCCGCGAAATCCAGCTGGACGCACGTTTGCTCCAGACAACGCGTCTGGATGTTAACTCTTGAGTGAGTTACACGTCTGTGGACAAATACCGCAGTGCCCCCAGCTGGAGGTCGCCCTTGCGGTACCGCCCTGTCGGTTCTATACGCCGTATAATTCCGAAGTGTCACCTTTTGTGCAGGCGTGAGCTTAGTTTCAGCTACGCAGATGACGTCTGCTTCTAGGTCTTCCGCAAGACGCAGTAGTTCCAGCGTCCTGCTTCGCAGCCCATCAGCATTCCACCCTAATACCCTAAGTACCCGCTTATGCATAGCGAGCGACTATTGTGGTGATAGTTTCCACTATTCTGTGGAGTATCTCCTGTATACCGCTCGCCTGCATCAGCCTGGGAACGGCAGCCAGGATGTCTGGCACTATCCCCGCGAAGGAGAACCGCGAGCTGTCGCTGCCCCCCTCCCGGGGACTCTCTCCCACGACCCGGGCAGCCGTCCCCTGTGCCTTAGCTGGGCCAGAGGGTGGACCCCGCTTCACGCTTCTCGGCCCCTTTGGCTTTCGCTTCTCGGCGCTCTGTTTCGGATCGGAAGGGCGGGGGGCCGGCGCAGGTGTAGTTTTCCGCTCCTTTCCCCCTCCCTTCTTCATCGCCTTTTTGGGCTGTTGCCCCCCGCCAGCGGTGACGGTTTTCGCTTTTGAAGGGGCCGCCTGCTTGGGCGGTTTCCCTTTTGGAGCGGTCACCTTTGGTGGGCGCTCTGCAGCCTCCTCAGCGGGGGGCCCCGCCCCCGGGGTAGCTTGTTCGGATTTCTCCGGATCGGCAGTCCGGGGGACGGTCGGTTTCCCTGTCGCACCGGACGCCACACTGGCCCACGATCTTCCGCTGGCGGGAGTCGTGGCAGCGCCAATGTTTTGTCTGGCTACCATCTTTTTGTACTAGCCGCACCCGCGATAATTAGCGGGGTGGTCTCCCTTGCAGTTGATGCAAACTGCAGGGGATTCCCTGGTCTTTGTGCAGGTGGCAGTTTCGTGCTGACCTGCACACTTCAGACAGTTGAAGGCCCTCGAGCAGTAATTGCTCGAGTGCCCAAACCGCTGGCAACGAGGGCATAGGGGGGGGGGCGCATTTCGCCACGTAGGCCGACATCTTCACCCTGCAACAGAACAGGCTGTCGATGTCGTACACCTTCCGGACATCAGGGGTCCTCCTCAGAGCGACCAGACAGGTGGCAGTTTCTCTGCCATCCCTTGTTGTCAGTTTTCTCACCGATGAGACGTCCAGTCCCATCTCGGTGAGTTCAGCGTAGATGTCCCCGACATCTACGCTAAAAGGGAGCCCCCGGCACCTTCAGCTCCTTGTCTCTCGACAGCTGGTAGGTGTGGTAAGCCACACCCTTTGACTGCAGGTGGGACTGCACCACCCGGAAATCCTCCTCGCTTGTCAGCTGGAGGCGCATTGACAGACCCGTGCATTTGGCAACGAGTCTGCCACGGACTAGTCCGGACAAAGTCCGGCATAGTCCCGTCCAGTTGTCTGGACAGTCCAGCATTATGGGCGGGATCTTGCTCTTCTGTTGAGGAGCAGGATCAGCCGCCGGGCAGGGAGCCCCTGTATCCATCGCCTCTCTGGCGGCACCAGAGTGGCCGGATGTTGGCGTTGTCGGCCTTGAGGCACTGGAGGCTGACGCAGTCGGTCTGGGCAGCTTAGAGCTCCCCAAACCCTTCTTGGCACGCTTGGCCAGTCTAATCGATGCTCCCTCGTCACTGCGGTCCGAGCCGCTGGACACGGATCCACAGGGCGGGGCAGGCCCCGTCTTTGCGCGTGGCGCAACTACGCTTTCCATTTTCGCCGAAATAAAAATAAATAAAAATTAAACTAAGAATATATCTTATAATTTACACTTTTCTGAAAGAAAACACAACACAATATAATATGCTATTCGCACAATAGTCCTATACAATTTATATAGGCTATACAATAAAAGTTCACTACTCTAATAGCTGAAAAATAAAATAAATTATATTAGTCGTAAAATCTTATCCTAGTCTTAGCTGTTGTTGTGACAATAAGAATAAACTGGAATGCAAGTAGCAGGCCGCCCGGGTGGTGTCCTAGCGGTACCGCTTCACATGGTCAGCGACGCCAGATGAAGCAGGTATAAGCAGTAGACCCTCTGGGCTGCACTCACACTAACACAATTTACAGAGATCTTATGAACACAACCTTTCACTATGACTGCCAAGACAAGACCCGACCCTTGCTTGTTCGACATACCGCCAGTCTTATTACGAGTACATTTGCTTACCTAATCGTTCCACGGCAAATTACGTTTCAACTAACTAAATGTAATGATTTTTTTTTTTTTTTTTAATTCTTCAAAAAACCTGAAGTTAGTACAACCTTTATCACTTAAAAGATTATTCGAAGACTATTTGCAAAAATCACATTATATTTTAGTTTTATTCTATTCCTCTTACACTATTTTATTCACGGTTAAATTCTCTTCAAATTTTGTTAAAAGTTTTACGGGTTTATTACACATTTAATAAAGTTATCGTATGTCAAACATAAAAAACAAGTTTCTTAATCAAATTTATTGGATTTCTCAAAACCTACTGCAGATACGGTTCTGGGATCTATTTTATTCGATTTTTCAGTTTAAAAGCCTTAAGAAATCGCTAATTCTGATGCTTAATTAACATCTTAAGCGTTTTAAAATGAACGCATTTCACCGGGGTAGCTGAAATCCGAGCGCATTCTTTCGCTAACCGTAAACTCGCAAATAAAGCGTATTACGAAATATGTTTATACGAGGTCTGTAAATAAAGTAATGAGACTAGTTTTTGGCAGCCAAACTGGCAACACTATAAAGTTACTAGTAAACATATGTTTATATGAACAGCTGATTTATATTAGGTATTAATATATTTAGTCTATTGTTGCAACATGAGACGTAAACTTTTCGTAAAACGAGTTTTTGTTGTGCGTTACAAAAAATAGTGATACTAATTATCGGCAACGTTGTGCAACCACGTTTTGTGTTAAACTCGGTGAGAATACTACTGAAACTTTTTCAGAATTAAAAAGGGGATATGGAGATGACGCTCCGTCACGAGCTCAAGGTTTTAGGCTTTTAAAGTATTTTCAGACGGCCGGGAATCAGTTGTGGACGATCCTGATCTGGAAGACCGTTAACGACAAAAGTGACGACAGTGTTGAGCGAATCAGAGACTTGACACGGTACGACCGGCGATTAAGTGTCAGAATGATTGTAGAACGATTGAATTTGGACCGTACCGCAGTCCATCAAATTTTGACAAACGAATCGGTCATGTAAATATTTGTGGAAAATCGGTACCAAAAAACCTCACTGTTCAACAGAAAAATAACAGGGTCGAAGTGGTCCGCGATCTTCTAGGGCGAGTTAAAACCGATCCTGATTTTCTAAAAAAAATTATTATTAGTTGTAAATCTAGTCGTGCAGCTTTTCTTTTGATCGCAATCGACTGGACTAAAAGCGTCCAGAAAAGCCCAAATCCAAAACGTTTGGATTTTTGTTTAACTGCAGTAATAAGTCCTCATCGAGAGCTTTTCAACGATATATCATATTCGGTACTTATTTCCATCGGTTCCAGAATTATAGCCAAATAAACTTTTAATGAAATATTTGGATCTTACAAGGGGAAGGCACATCGGTTCGAATCCGACTTCATATACATACATATTTTTTTACCATTTTTTTAAACGTAAGTATATTTATGGATTCATTAATAATTATTAACCTATGACGGTAAAAACAATTTACAGTAGATAATAAGAAGCGGATAGCGGTTAATGTATTAGCTGTTTTTACTTCCTTGTACGACGAAAAGTATCGTTAAAAATTTCGGTTTTCAGATTTCAACGGAAATATACATTTTGATCGTCCTTGAATCCATTTTGATTAGTTTCGGCGTGGTGTCTGTACGTACGTACGAATGTATCTCGCATAAGTCAAAAACGATTAGCCGTAGGATGTTGAAATTTTGGATTTAGAGCTGTTGTAACATCTAGTTGTTCACCTTCCCTTTTGATCGCAGTTGACTTGACCAAATGTGCCCAAAAAAGCTCAAAATCCAAAACAAATTTGGTGTTTTGGATTTTTTATTAACTGGAGTAATAAGCCCTCATCGAGAGCTTTTCGACGATATATCATAAGCGGTACTTATTTTCATCGGTTCCAGAATTATAACGAAAAAAAATTTAATTAATTAAATATTTGGATCTTAAGGGGAAGGCACATCAGTTCGATTCAGACTTCAGCTCCGTTTTTTTTAATTTTTTTAATTTAAATGTATCGATTTATTTTTAATTGTTACCCTCTAATTGTAAAAAAATGTTTATGATAAATAATAATTCAATAATAATAAAAAAAAAATTTATATCAGAATTTATCGGTGAAATAAAATTTTATGTCCTTTCAATTTAAGTGAAAAATTTTTACAGAGGTTAATAATTATTAATAAATCAATATATTTAATAATAAGTTTTGTTTTTAATAATAAAAGTGGATTTTGAAAAGATTTTTAATTTTTGTATTATATTAATTTTTGCAGAAGTTTTAATAATACAATTTACGGGTTCATCGATCATTTAACGAAGTTATTATACTTAAACCTAAAAAAATCCTTTTTGTCCTCGAAGTTTACTGTTTTTTGAATATCATGTAAAATACGGGAGATACCAGTTCTGGAACCGGTTTTACTTGATTTTTCGGGAAAAACATAAGACATCATCAAGTTCACCGACTTAACGCCGTAAAAATTTCAGTATAATTTTATTTCACCGGTAGAACTGGAATTCGGGCGAAATTATTCGCTAGCCGTAACTCAATAAAATATCGTTATCGGACATACGTATGTATGAACGTTTTTCCTTATTTAAAGCACTAGAATCAGTTCCCAATTTCTTCCCTTTCTTTCTGACTTACTCTGTATATATATATATTTGTACCGATAAATATATACATATGGAAATCAATTAACACAATTTTAGATTAGTTAGTTTCATTATTAGCCGTTAGGGTAAGTAGATATGTAATACCTTTGTGAATGACAGCTTTAAATTACGATCAGATAAAAGCAGCATTAAATTAATACAACCGACCAAATGAACACGTGATATGAATAAAGTTTGCTTCTATCTACGTTCGAGTACATTAAACGCTGTATGAACTAATGGAATTCGATACTTCAATTTATCAGCTTGTAAAATTAATGTTAGTCTTCTATAATTAAATTTGAATATCGAATTTCAGATATATATAACTAGATATTTTGAATTTTTTTTATTTTTTTACAGAAATTCCAAAGAAAGGTATGGTATTATTTCTGGTCACATGATGGTTGTAAGTGATGAAAAATAATTTTCTTTACGTACGTTTCTATATATATATATATATAAGTGAAGGAGCGCAAACGCTGGGCTGTACGCTTTTGGAAAAGCCTGCGCCCTGGCGAACCCGCTTGCCGGTATGATTCCGTTAGCCGATTCGCTTACGGGATCTGCTTACGAATCTGCGCCGGCGGTTACGTTAACGGGTTCGAGGTTCGGGTTCGTACCGGTACGATAAATTTTGACGGTGAAGTTTTCCAAAACGCGTCAACAAACGATAAAGAATGAATCTAAAAAAAAGGTAATCGACATACAAATACAAACATGTAAATCATCGTGTTCTTAATTATCTTAATAACAGCAACGAAGGAGGTTAAATATGGAATAATATGTCAGCCGAATTACCACCACGGGTTCGTCGGTTTTTAATAGAATTTTCAAGCGCGTATTCATATATCTGTATCATTTTTTTTCAATTCAGTGGCGCATTTTATTCTTCATCTCTAGGAGCGTCTGTAGGTTACTAGCATACGCGTCAGCGTCCGGTAAAAACCATATATCCCCTAACTAAGATTAAAAAAAAAATTATCGAACGTCGCACGATAATAAACAGCATTCACATCAAGAGTAATACCGGCGTCATTCTATAAGTAATAGAATCCGATTACTCCCTCAGCACAAATTGAGCACCGTACCGTTAACTTTTTGTGGAAGCGTGTGAACTAGCTTTGTATTTTCACTGGAAAAAATTATTCGACGATTTTGATTATTCACGAAGCCGTTAAATTGGAAATGAGCCTCATCACTTATGATTATTTTCCGTTTAAATTCATCATCCACTTCCTTATTTTCCAACACCCGATCGACAAAGTTTCTTCGTTGTTTGTGGTCTCCAGGAGGCATATCTTGAGTCGATTTAATTTTATATGCGCGAAGGAGAAAAGGTCTTTTGTCAAAATTCGTATTCGATGGGATATTGATGTTTTAGGATTAATAGTTACTCTTTCACTCACTTAAGCGAGGTAGACTGACGGGTACCATCTTTGAGGTATTTTTTTTTTTTACCGAGACACCTATATTTAAAATTTTTCTTTGATTCTATAAAATATCTTATAAATTATACATTTTCTTACGAAAATAAAAAATAAAAAATTAACAAAAAATAAATTGTTAGTAGCACTATAATTACAAATGTCGGAAGAAATACTCCTTATATTTAAAATAGTTTATCGTTTTCAAAAAGCACTTATATTAATAATTAAAATTGTAGAATGTACAATCAAGTACAATTTTATTGCGTATAAAAATTTAATTAATTTAATAACGTAAAACAGAAATTATACAAAATAAAAAAATGAGCGATACAATAATTTCGCTAGGTACTACCAGTGCGCATATGCATATATAGAACATAAAATATTGGAATATCGTAATTATGTATAAAATAAAGCGGTTAGATAAAGGATGTGTTCCCCCCAGAATCAAACTTTCAATGAAATCAGGAGAATATTGAAGTTGTTCAAAAACTACTTTGCTTCCAAAAAGCGAACTCCAAGAATTTCATCATTTAATTTTTTGACATTGCTATAATTACATATTTTAATCTTTTTGCCGATTATAATGTTTTTTAAAATCATTTTAAGCACAATAATCAAAAGCTGGTTTCAGTCTTTGAAGAACGTTCTGGCGTAAATTTACATTATCTACAATATAAATTCTATTAGCTGTAGAGTAAGTTCTTCTTCTTTCTGTGATTTTGTCTACCTAATTATGAAAATATTGTTAACAAATTGAAATTCTAATCTATGCCGATTATGTATTAAGGCTTATACCCTAATGAAAATTTTTAGTTCAGGATATTTTAAATCCATTCAATGTCTGTCGAGTGCTACTATGCTCTCATGAACAGAGTTCTCGAAGGACACAGCGAGATTAAACAATGACCTTAGATTTAGTAAAACTTTTCTGATGAAGTCAGCGTCAAATCGAAATTCAATAATCCTCAAACCATCAAAATTTGTTAAATCAATATTTATAAACGACATTAAATTATATATATATATATATATATATATATAATTTATGATATTCCATTATGATGTTCAAATGTTAATATTTGAATTATAATTAACTTTTTTTTTGGAAATTCCGGATGATGATGATGATTATAGTTTTATCCAGTTTCTAAAATGTGTTTAGTGAAATCAGATTTTTCTTTATTATTTTTAATTATACAATTAATGTATTCTTTAATTCTAACTGCGAATGAAAGATTTGTCATTGTCATTCCAATATATTTTGAAAATTTTCGCATTTAATTCTATACACTCCTTGTTTTTCTAAATTATGATTATTATCTTGATTTATTGAAATAAAAGGGTCTTCATTATTTATGTATTATATTATTTATTGTTTTTTAATTTAAAAGTGTTAAATATTTTATTATAATTTATATTGTATTCAATTTTATCGTATTCATTTATTATATTCCTGTTCATTAGCTTTATTTTGTCCTTTATGTGCATTTATTTTTTATTCTTTCATATAATTTATGTATTAATTTAGTATCATATCCGTTGTTTAAAGCTATATATTTAATATTATTCATTTTATTATTTAATTTTATATTATCATATTTTAAATATTTTAACGCTCTATAAATTAATGAATTAAAGGTTGCCATTTTTTTGATTCCAAGGATGGAAAGATTTAAAATGTATTATAGTATTTTGTTTTGTTGGCTTTTTAGAAATGTCTATATCGATTTTATTAATAATAAAATGTTTTTTTAATTTTATGTCGGTAATCAATACTGTTGTTATTTTCTCTGTTTAAATACTATATTAATGTACTGTATTAATACTAAATAATACTTTATTTCATAATAGTCGCAAACATCTCACGAACATGACGTTAAGGTCATTAATTTTATTTCTCGACGACCGACTATTACGAACGTAACACAATTTTAATTTAAATACAATTATACGTTTGAATTATAATTAACTTTTTTTTTGGAAATTCCGGATGATGGAGTAACGGCTCCGAAAGTACTGATATATACTTTTAAAATTTTCCTAAGTGGAACTTTATTTTATAAAAATTATGAATCGTTCATATAATATATAGTTCCAAAACAACTCTTTTTCTTCACAGATTATATACACAGTGTAACCTTGAATTAATTATACTTAGGAAATGAGGTAATGAAGTGTAGCAGAAATAAAGTAGATGGACCACTGAATATAAAAATACGACGAGAAAAGACTATGGAGGTAGAAGAATTTTATTATTTGGGAAGAATAATTACTAAAGATGGATGAAGCTGGAGCGATATTAAATGGCGAATAGCACAAGCGAAACGAGCTTTCAGTCACAAATATAATTTGGTTACATTTAAAATTAGTTTAAACATCAGGAAAGCATTTTTGAAAGTATATGTTTAGTACTTAGCTTTATATGGAAGTGGAACTGTACGATCGGAGTACCTGAGGAGAAAAGATAGAAGCTTTTGAAATGCGGTGCTATAGGAGAATGTTAAAAATTAGGTGAGCGGATAAAGTGACAAATGAAAAAATATCGCGGCAAATTGATGAAGAAAGAAGCGTTTGGAATGAAGCTAAAAGAAGAAAATGAAGCCTTATCGGCCACATCTCAAGTCATCCTGGAATTTGTTGCTTTGATATTAGAGAGACAGGTATATGGGAAAAATTGTGCAGGCAGGCAACGTTTGGAATATGTAAAGCATATTGTTAGGGATGTAGAATGTAAGAGGTATACCGAAATGAAACGATTGGCCTTGGAGAGCTGCATCCAACCGGTCAAATGACTGAAGACAAAAACAAATGAATTCTAGAGAATTGATTGATTAGTTGTATTTACTGCTATGTGCGAAACGAGCGATGACCTTATGTAAAATTTCGATCGTGCAAAAAATTGTCAAATTTATGTTTTTATCTAGGTATTTACCTAGATAAATATATAGAAATATATCCATATAAGAATTTTCTTATATGGATATATTTCTACTGAATTAAAGCAGAAGATTATATAAATCACAGGATTATATAAATCTCTAATTAAAATTAATTATATATATATGTTTTTGAGAACGCTACCGTACAAAAACAAAATAAGACTAATATGACAAGGTGACAGAACATTTATGTTAATAAAATCGTATTTAAATAGTGTTATGCATTCAATGTAACAAAATATCTTTACAACTTTTTAACTGAATAACATATTAACAGAATTTAATTGACAAATTGACATATGTCAAAACGATTCATTAAAATAACTACTTTTTAATAATACTATTTCGTATAAGCCTGTTTATTGTAAAACTTTTCTTCAATGAAAACTAACTTTTCTAAACGTATTGTTTTACATATTAAATTATTATTTTATATGTCAAATATTGACTTTTATTGATGCGAGAGATAATTGATTTTATAATTTAATTTTGTATATTAATTTGACAGTTTTATTGACATTTCTCTTCTCTAAAATCTTTGTTTTACTGATCTAATTCGTTATATTTATTTAAGTTCGTTATAATGCAACTTCCGTTTTATCTATTCATAATTTAATTTTTAAGTACTGAATTACGTACTATCTAATATACAATTTAAAATATCACTATATTCAAATACGTATTTCATTTTAAAAAAAGAATGAAATATTTTTAACTCACTTTTCAGCTGTTGATGCCCGCTCTTTCATAATAAAAAAAAAATCTAAATAAATATATTTATTTTATTTAGTAAAAAAAATTCTCGTTCTAAACATTAAAAACCACTATAAAAAACCTATATGGATAATCTTGGCCAAATGCAACACCAAAGTAGGACAATTAGTACTTAAAAATGTTCAATGCTGTGAAACAAAAAGAAATCATCCGTAATCTAATATATATCGAGATAGACAAAGAAATCTCTGCGTACATATTGAATAGCAAAATCACACAGAATTTATTAAAAAAAACGTATTCTTTCTCAAGAGTGATTCCAACAAAATAATTTCAAAAGCAAAATGAAGCAGTCAAAATATACCAGTATGATTTATATACATTAATCGTACAATCATTCTATTCGAGAATATATGGCTCTTTCACAATAAGACACGAAAATACCTAGGCGTAACACGTGATAGAACGCTTTAATTTAAGGAGCACCTAATGAAAACCGCAGAGAAATTGAAAGCGTGAAACAATATTATTCATAAGCTCTGTGGAACAACGTGGGGAGCATCGGCTTCCACTCTGCGCACATCGGCTCTGAACCTGGTCTTCTCGGCTGCTGAATATTGTGCGACATTGTGACTTACAACCCTTATGTTCATAGAATTGATGCTCAACTTTAACACTATGAGAATGATTGCCGGGATTATCAGATCTACTCCCGTGGAATGACACCCAGTATTGAGCCACATACCACCCCCAAACCTGCGCCGTATGAACGCTCTTGTAAGAGAGTAGAAGAAGATTATGGAGAATCGAAACCTACCGATACGTGAGGAAATTGAGGATGCCAATCGTGGTCGCCTTCGTTCTAGAAAGCCGCCTATCAAAACAGCAATTGCTGCCACAAATGAAGCATTTAACCTAACTGACGCCTGGCGTCAAAAATGGACCGCAAAGCAGAATAACCAAATCCCATGTATTACTCAAAGGCCGCCGGGTTTTGAATTGCTACGTAAGACACGGTCAACGCTAAACAGAATACGAAATCAGCATGGTAGTTGGGCCTACTTCCTGCATAAATGGGGTAAAACACCGACGCCCCTTTGTGAGTGTGGTGAAAATCAAACTGTTAAACACATCACAGAAGTTTGCCCTATGACAGCTTATGAAGGGACTCCAGAATCAGTAACTTACATTAATTTTTAAATCTTTGTTTGCAATTTTTGAGTGTAATTGGTGTTGTGTTTTGGTGCCATACGCTAGTTTTCACAAACAAATTAGATATTTATTTAGAACCTTTAAGTTATAACACCCGAGATCAATTTGCATCTAAAAAATCTGAAGTGGACGCAACGTAACTTGAATAACGGTTAGTTTGTATGGTTTCAAATGCAGTCGTTTACGTAATACGCACCAAATAGTCGTTTGTGGAATGTCAGTCTCACGTCGCACACGCCGAGTTGAATTTTTTCGGGCTACGCGCAAACCTTTCTCTGAGTTGTTCCACAGCAGCTTCAGGGACGCGTGGGTGTCCTGGTGATTTTGTATGTTTAGCAGAACAACCTGTCTCGCGTTGAAGCCAATAGTGAAATTGTATGCCTGCTAGGGGCTCCCCACCGTACTCTACGAAATTTGTTGAACAGCAGTTACTAACTGTAAATCGTGAAACCAAAACACAAAGGAACATGTTAAGGCATACAGTATATATTAATATATAGGAGCCAGCACTGGTGGCCAAATTCGGTACTAATAAACTGCATGAATTAAAACTTACTGTTTTTCTATGAAATGAGACCTTAACTGAATCTGTAAGTAACCTCAATAAATTTTTACATGCTTTTTTAATGACCCGGTAGTTTTCTGTAGAATATATATCAATCTTTTATTTATATCCAATATGTACTTCTATAAATCTAGTATACTGCCCTGTAAGATGTCGTACGAGGTATCATGAAGAAAAATTTTCTGTGCCTTCTCTATATTTGGGAAAAGCATGAATTCCACATTCTCATCTGGTGATGTTTTAATGTGTGTCTTCGATAACCGTGATTGTAAGTCAGATTTTAGTTGATAGTCTAAACTACATTTAATATATATATATATATATTTATAAATCAAGAGATAACTGTGAGTTTGTTACTCTTTCACGCAAAAACTACACAACCGATTGAGCTGATTTGCATGAAGTTTTTAAATCTGAAAAGAACATATAACTATGACCGTTATGAAATGTTTCATCTTTTCATGGTAGCCGTTTTAATGGCTTACGGTAACAACCAAATGCTCTTTTTCGGTTTAGCCTCCGGAACTACCGTAAGGTATTACTTCAGAGGAAGATATGTATGAATGTAAATGAAGTGTAGTCTTGTTCAGTCTCAGGCCGACAGTTTCTGAGATCTGTTGTTAATTGAAACCCGACCACCTAAGAACACCGGTATCCACGATCTAGTATTCAAATCCGTATAAAAGTATAACTGCCTTTTTTCGGATTTGAATCTTAGTACTCTCGACTTCAAAATCAGCTGATTTGCGATGACGAGTTAGCCACTAGACCAAACCGGTGGGGTTTACGGTAACAACCGGATTATATTCCTTATATCGGTAAGGAACAATATCAACATTTCTATGGCCGACCGTTGGTGAAATCAAATTCAGAAAATACTTGTAATATTTAGAAAATTAGCTTTAAAGGTGCGACAGGGTACGGCGTATATTCCTTTAGACTTTCCCCATCACTTTCAAGCGCCTATATTTGGCTGGTCCTCACTTGCAGAGTCAATGCTTCTCGCATAGGCAACTGTATGTTGCTTGCTCCAGAGTTTCCTGTGGGAACAATTTATATATATATACATACACATATCCCGAGAGAGAAGCTGTGAATATCGTATACAATTCCATTCTTTAAATTATCTTGTTCACAAATAGAAAAAAAAGTTAAAAACTTAACGTAAAATAAAAAGTAACAAATGAAAA
This sequence comes from Lycorma delicatula, assembly GCF_047948215.1. Taxonomy (NCBI): domain Eukaryota; kingdom Metazoa; phylum Arthropoda; class Insecta; order Hemiptera; family Fulgoridae; genus Lycorma; species Lycorma delicatula. Next base: position 32,141,971 of record NC_134455.1, read on the forward strand.
ACGAATTATTCGTTTTTTATTTATTTCATTTGTTTCTCATTTTTATTAGCCGATCAGCAAGTTTCGAGTTCTGTGTTAATCCAATTGTTGCGCTTTAGATATTATATACTGTACACTGATAATATATGGTAAATCGATCAAGTGTTATTTATCAGTATTATTCTCAAAAAATGAGGATAAATGAACACTTTGGATACAAGACTGTGCGCTTGAAGCGGGAGCTAAACGGGAAAAGCGAGGGAAGCGATCCCTGACCGGCTAGTTGTAATAGTAGTATTCTACAACTACATTATTATATACTAGATTTCTACTAGTATAAACAATCGGCATTGTTTTGGATGATGATATGGTCGTAATCGGAAACATTTTCAATCAAATTTACTCTGTATAAAACTTAAAACAACTGACCCGCTTACCGTCACATACATATCTACTCACACTTAGCAAAAATTTATCGTTCTATAATATACATTGCATCGTTTAATAGTTAAACTCGTAACGAACTGACAACTGCCCTGAAAAACGTAACACTAGCACTTTCTAATTGCGATACATCTATAATCATAAGCAAAATGTTAAATATAATACCTCTAACAAAAACATAGTTTGGGAAAAAAGTAAATAACGTTAAACAACACAACCTAAAATTATCAAAAAAATCGTTAATCGCGTCGGTTTCAAAATCATAAACAAAAGGAAAAGGTTTATTCAGCAAAATAAATACTCAATTTCAATAATGTAGGCGTAAAGTTATATTGTGGTGATCTAAGTGTTACATAGGGCCGATCAATTGTGTATTCGCACTGATAAAAGACAAATACATTCTAGCTTTATTAAAACAAAAATCAGTAATCTCACGAAGCTAAAAAATGCATGAACATATGACTTATTAACATGAGTATTTTTCAGTTGGTACTTAAGAACCCAAAAGACAGCTTGATTTCACCTGAAAGATAGGTAGAGACCAGTGGCGGCTCGCGTATAGGCACTGTGGAACACACAGCAACCTCTATTTCCTCTTATCGGTAACATTTAATAAAATAAGTCCTTTTTTCTTTAATTCTTTCTTTATACTTGTATAATACATAATCCTTAAGCTTAATGTAAGTAGCCATCCCCAGTTTACGAAAAAGACACAAAAATCTTTGAATGAAACAGTGCGCTTTAGAGTTCCAGCAGTGTGGTGTTTGGCTGTTGTGCTCATGCGCACATAGGAAGCTGCACGCGAGACTGCGAGGGAGAACACAGTTCTGTGTTGGTGGAAATTAGTTTTTTTTTAGTCTCCGCGTGTGTATGCGTCGTTTCTTGTTCGTTCCCTTTTCTAGTTTAGTCGGTGAAAGGAATATGAAAATGGTTTAGTTGTTTTAACAGTAGCGATCAGAAGATGGCGGAAAGCAAGGGTTCTTTGATTGCCAAATCTGACCAAAAACACGCTGGAAGGGCGAAAGGGAAGGTATTTAGTAAAAACTAATTATATATAATAATTTTTTTACATATTAATTATATGTATGAATTGAAGGAGTACAAAAGAATCTCTTCATGACACTGAAAGAGCGCTTTCAATAATTAAAAGTAATCTGACTATAAAAATAAAAAGACAATCTTCGTTTTGTGTGGGACTTAAAATAATAACTCAAAATAAAAAATTTCACATGTTATTATTATTTGTCCCGGAAGTGTTTACGCGTTACTAGTTCCATAATATTTAATAATTTAATATTTAAGTTAAATAACCGTCTGATGAAGTCGATATTAACATAGACGGCGATCGATATAGACAGTAACAATCGATGTATACAACGACATTAAACTTAGTAAAAGAAATTTTAGGTTGTTGATTTATTCGTTCTTTTTTTTACTTCCTTACACGAAGTAAAAGTATTGTGATCGCGAAAAATTCAGACGGAAATGTTTCAACGGAAATGTTCATTTTGACCATCCCTGAATCCAGTGCTGGTTCGTAGCTAAAATTAGTGGTGGTGCTGCTCGGGGACATAAAAAGCCCAGACTTCAATCTGGGCCTTTTCAAGGCCATGATTGAAGTCTTCAGTAAAATAAAAGGACCGAAAAAATGAATCAAATAGAACAGATGGAAGCAGGAAAATAATGTAATTCAACTATTTGTATCGCATTCAAGAATTTGGTACACGATTTTTAATCCGGCTCCATGTCCTTGTTTTGATTTAAATAATAATAATAATAATGACACATCAGATTTTTTCTAGCGATTATTCCTTCCTTTCTACTACACGTGCTTTGTAAAAAGTCAAGCCGAAGGATGATAATTGTCGACGACAGGAAGCATTATATTAAATTGTACCTTGGAAGATATCGTGAAGTTGTCTTCTGCTACCGACATTTAGAACACGCGTGGATTCCTCACCTTCTAATGATGTTCTAATATGTCTCGTGGATAATTTCCCCGTGACAATTCGTTACATTTTATTTGGTAGTGTAAGTTATGTTGTAATCGTAATAAATTTAAACTAGTACAGTCTTGTTTTGGGTGATCATATGGGCGAAGTTGGGCGAAAAATTAAAAAAAAAATTTTAATGTCACAAAAAAGAGGTGGCCCCTAATAAAAAGAAAAAAAAATTAACATGCATACAGTTAAAATTAAAAAATCTGATGTGGACACCGCATGACTTCATTGTACGCCTGTTAAATTATTTATACACTTTTTTTTTTAAATGAAAAGTACATAAAATATTATTTCATTATTAACTTCTGTATTTTTATTATTATTATTATTATTGAATTATTTATCATAAAATGTTTTACAATCGGCGGTTAATAAATTATTAATAAATTAATATATTTAAGTTTTAAAAAAGTCTGATTCGAACCGATGTGCCTTCTTGTAAGATTCAAATATTTCATTAGTTAAACTTTTATTTGGATATAACTCTGAAACCGATGAAAATAAGTACCACTTATGGTATATTGTTGAAATGCTCTCGATGAAGACATATTAATGCGGTTAAGTAAAAGTCCAAAATTCAATTTTTTTTTGTTTTTGGAAATTTTTGGCCACTTTTGGTTCAGTCGATTGCAAGCAAAAATAGAGCTGCACAGTAGACCTAAATCCAAAATTTCAAAATCCTACGGCTAATCGTTTTTTAGTTTTGCTCGAGATATGTACATACTTACGTACATACGTCACGCCGAAACTAGTCAAAATGGATATTTCCGTTGAAATCTGAAAACCGAAATTTTTCGCGATCACAATACTTTCCCTACTTTGTAAAAGGAAGTAAAAATTGGTTGAGCGCAAAGGTTTCTTTGATATTACATTAGCTCGTTTATCGTTTGGAATTCTTAACCGATTAAACCATCGATGGAGCTGTGTAATACGAGTTACTGAATAAAGTTTTTACGAAGCATATTTATATGCTTATATGCTTATTATATGCTTTATATGCTTATTTATATCGTAACAAAAACGTTACAATAATTATTATTACTGTTATTTATTTTATTCTTTTTCAGGATGCATTTAAATACTTCTAGGCTATGAAAGTTGATTTACTCAGTGAAAATTCACCGCTGAACAGTTTTTTCATACAGGTAAGTAAAATTACTTTTAATATTTAGCATTGAATAGAACACCCTCCCCCCAAATATTAAAACACCCTAATCTTATTTATATAATACATTAAAATAATATAAAATTATTTATAAAAATTCCGACGACCCGTTTGAATACATATCGTGATAGAGCTCAGTGAGAAATATTTTTATAATTACGATTATCAAACGTACAGATGATGAAAAAAAAAATATATATATAGATAAATCAGTGGTGACTCGTAGATAAAATTAGAGGGGGATGATGCTATTCTATTTATCCTGCTTTTATTATCCTGTTTCCAGCTATTCTATTTGATTCATTTTTTTCGGTTCTTTTAGTTTACAAAAAATCTTAACTTTTCTGGAGCATCATCCCCCTCTAATTTTATCTACGAGTCAGCACTGATTTATCTATATATATTTTTTTTTCATCATCTGTACGTTTGATAAATGAATCAAATAGAATAGCTGGAAACAGGATAATAATCTAATTCTACACTTAATCGCATTCAAGAATATGGTACACGGTTTTAAGCACAACACAGGCGGACTGAATAAAACTACCTTCCACCAGCAAGTCAGGATCGAAAATGCGGGACTGACAGTGCTCTCTCTCCCACGCAGTCTCGCGTGCAGCTTCCTATGTGCACATGCGCACTGCAGCCACTGTAAAGCATACAGTTCCATACAAAGGTTTTTGTATCTTTTTCATAAACTGGAGGATGGCTACTGAATTGTAAAGAATTTAAAAAAAGTACTCGTTATATTAGGGGGTGCTGCAGTTGCACAATGTTTATACTCGAGCCGCCACAGATAGATAACTCTATTTGCAAGCCAAATCTATTGAATATCTCATTTAGAACAGTCGAAAATGGGGAAAATTTACGATCATTGTTCAAATATTTTTTACTTTTCAAGGTCGAATTTCAAAGAATCTAGAAATTAGTTTTTAGATATTCAGCGAAGATTGCACACACCAAAAATCAAGTTGATGTTTTATCGAGAAATTAAAAAATATTAAATTTCATTTTTACTCCATTTTAACCCCTTTATACTCGTAGTTTCAAACTGTGTTAATGATAAATAGAAATTAAAGGTGTATTGTAATTTCTTCAAAGCAACACTTTGGTTAGTACTTTAAGAACGTGTGTTTCTTATACAGTCGGCTTCATCTAGAAGTAATGGCAAAAATGTATTTTTCCCGGTTCTTAGCGTTACCCGATAAACACCATTAGCAAGTGATCGTATGTCGTTTCTCTTATTTTTTTTTTTTTTAATTACTTTTATGTTTTTTAGTCAAGTAACCGGAAGCAGATGCAGCCAATCGCGTCGTACATACAATAACAGCGGCTGCGTTGGTTGAACCGCTGCGCCGTTGACCGTCGCATCCCTTAAAAAAAAATCAAAAAGATTGTTTTAAGATATTTATCTGAAGAGTAAGTCCCGATCTAGAGAATATCTCGTTTAGTATTGTCGGAAACGAGAAGAAAATTTGCAAGTTTTGTTCAAATTTTTTACCTCTCTTTACCAAATTTAAGGTTGAATTTAAAAAAATATGCAAATCGGTTTTTTAGATATTTACATGGAAATTACACGCACCAAACCTAAGCGTATATCTTCATTTTTTACCGAAAAATTAAAAAAATAGAGAGTTTAAAAAAAATTCAAAATTTATTTTAAAACTTTAAACTTGTAATTTCAAAATCAAAAATCTTTTTTACATCGAAAGAAGAACATGTATACAAATTTTCCAGTAAAGACAAATCGCTTTTAAATGTACAGATATATAATATATCCGCATAATGTAGGCTGTATAAGTATGGCAGGCTGTGATATGGGCTGTACTGTTTTTTCTAAATAAACCTATTTGCGAATGTGCATTTAGAATGCCGCGTATCGGGTGCGATCAGAATATACTATTCTACTATTCGTAATGGTAACAGTATAGATGTAGTGTCTAGTTCGAGTTTATTCGTAATTACAGAGTACGTATAGTAGATAAAACATTTCAATCGCTTTTGTACGCCGCTGGCGTATAATATTTCTGGTTATATCCAAAATATTGGTATTTAAAATCTATCTTCATATCCATATTCGATTTTAACAATTAAATTTATGTAATTTTAATTAATTTTATTATTAATCATGGCCCGTCGGTATTGATATGAATTTAAATATTAATAATTTCCACTTACCGATTATTTTTATTATGTTCGAGCGCTTTCCGATGTTAATCCATTATCAGGAACATTTATATGTTATGGATTATAATTATTTCCTTCACAAATTAATATATTAGATGAAAAATGTAAAAATAATAATTTTGACGATCAGTTGTTGTATTTATAATATTTGTTTTTAAAAAATTCAAAATTCATCTAATATATTAATTTTTGAAGGAAATAATTATAATCCATAACACATAATTGTTCCTGATGATGGATTAATATCCGAAAGCGCTCGGACATAATAATAAAAATAGTATTCAAAATATAATTGTAACCGAAAATTACAATCGATAACATTTTAAAAGTTTTCTGTAAATTATTGTGTTTTAATCTAATTTGAAGGTAAATCTTTGTTTCATTAAAAAAGAGAGGTTTTTTTACTTTTAAAATGAAATTATATAAATTCTACTTTTATTGATCCAGAGATTATTTAAATTTCTAACATATCCTTTATTAATTGTAAAAACAGAACGTTCTGGAATATATTATTTCACATTTTGTCATAGTTTGTCTATATACTCGTATGTAGATTTTATTTGAGTTTTATATAATTTTATCTAGGAATTATTTTAAATGAAATCATGCCTAATCTTGATTTAGATTATGCGATGATTAAATTGAAAATTACCATTATTTTCTTGATAATTATTAATTTATTGTTTTGTCATTAAACCGCTAAAGAAAAATAATTCAAAATTTGAAAGTTATATTCGTTTCTCTTACTTTTGAAAGTTATATTCATTTCTCTTACTAAATTCGAGCGTGGTTTTGAACTGTCAAATAAATGTTGTCTGTATAAAAAACAAAACTTACAACTTTAAGTTGTAAAATTTTATAATTTTATGCTGTTTAAAATTATAAGATGACCATCAAAACCGACCTAAAGCAAGGAGATAGACTTTCTCCACTACTTTTTAACTGTGTTCTTGAAAAGATAGAGAATGGAACAAAGATTTTGACAAAGATAGTGGAATAAGACTGGGCACTAAAGGACCAAATTAATTGTTCAGCTTTCGCAGATGATATGGCGTTATTAGCTAAAAACTGAAAAGAAGCTGAACAACAAATTAATGAATTAGAAAAACAAGCTGCTAAAATGGAATAAAAAATCGCGTTTGAGAAAAGTTAGAGTTAATAAAATGGAATCAGCTTTTCCACCTAACGAAAAATACTCGCGGAACTCAAAATTTCGACACTATAAAACTGTGATAAAGCCGGAAGCACTTTATGCGGCAGAAACTTTAAGAGTGTGTGACAAAAGTCTGCTAGAAATCTAGAAAAAAGAAAGGAAAATAAAATGTTCCAAGGAAAATTAGAGGAAAACTTTAGGATTAATTCCAAATAACAAAGTTTATTTTAAAATTGAAAAATTGTCAAGACACGATAGGGAAACGACGAATTGCATTTTACTCCCGTTTATTTAGAATAATAGTAGATAGACTAAACAAATTTCTGATTCCGTCCAAAGTAAAAATAACTAAAGGCAAACGGTCACACTAGTCAAGAAGACCTTTCTTTCTTTTTCCTGTTTACCCTCCGGTAATTACCTTTCAGATAATACTTCAGAGGATGATATTTATGACTGTAAATGAAATATAGTCTTGTACAGTCTCAGTTCGATCATTCCTGAGATGTGTGGTTAATTGAAACCCAACCACCAAAGAACACCGGTATCTACCATCTAGTATTCAAATCCGTTTAATAATAACTGACTTTACTAGGACTTGAACGCTAGAACTCTCGACTTCCAAATCAGTTGATTTAGGAAGAAACGTTAACCACTAGACCAACCCGGAGGAAAAAAACTGATCATAACTGAAGGAATTGTAAGAGAAATAAAAATTTTAAAGATGAAAATAAAATGTTCCAAGAAGCGCCAAAACGCAAGAAAAACAGAGCTGAACTTTCTGAAAAACGAATGAAGAGGTTCTGAGCACATAGAAAAACAGAAAAATAAAGAAACAACCGCAGGTTAATAAATGATCTAACTTGTTCCAAGATGAATTATTCTAGGAATTACATGATTGGGATTTTTATTAATTAAATTGACTACAATTTTAGTGAAACATGCGCTCTATACTTACATCACATTAAAATGTAATAATTATATAATAAGGAAGGAGTTGCAACTCTAACTACTGGGTAATAATCACACATGATTTATCCAGTTTTTGTTCCCATAAAAAAAATGGTATTTAAACAATCGGATACTTTTAACGAGGTTATTCCTGAACTGTTCTCAAGTGGCTCTTGAATTTCTTAAGGAAACATTAGGAAATATTAGTCGTTGATTAGTAGCGCGTGCTGGTGTTGTGGGCTGTATGCATATTTCGCCTTGAAGACTTATATTTCACTCGATTATAAGGGTTTATGTAGATTGTACTTTAGTTTTCCCTGCATATTTTACTCGTAAACATTTATTACAGTACATTCGATAAATTTTAAGTAATTAATATCTAAATCCAGAAATCTGATTTTTTAGCAAATGTAGATAATTTCGTCTTTATAATGTAACAAAAAATAATAAAACACTCCCTAGTTATGCAGAAGGAGAAGCGGTTTCTAATAAAAAAAAGAAAAGTAGTTTTACTGAAACATTGTAAAGTAATTCAATAACTCTCAGTAAAAGATAATTTTACGAAGGAAGCAATTTAGAGATTTTTGAATTAACTAATTATGTTGATTGTTTTATTATCGCATTACTGGTAATGTTATCTTTTAATATTATTTAACGTTATTAAATAATATATACAGTGTTCGTACGTAGCAAACAAAATGCAACAATATTTATTTTGTTTGTAGACGGTAGGGTAGGGTATTTGGTTTATATTATTATATTTCATAGACAAATCTGGTCTGTTCGCAGAATAGCATTGATAATCTGATTATAATATTACGTAGATAATCAAAATAAAAATAAACGAATCCAGTTTGTTTATAATTATTTCTTTCTTTTTGTCGGAGTATTTATTTATTACATTGTTTGGAAGATGGCCGATGTTGAAACCATAATAAGATTTTTACAACATGAAAGAATAGGGTAGAGCCTGACCGTAATGTTCAAGCAGCGTTACAACATCGCCGCTATGCCCGGCAATAAAATGAATTTGGAGGACACCATCGTAGCTTTTATCGACAGATTCAAACGGTCGTATACGATTGAATAGCGTTAATAAAGCTCCGCTTTCATCCAATAGGAATACGTTTCGTTTTACCGGCCCCGTTCGGTCGTTTCCGTACGAACAATAGCCGAGACGAGCCCCAGAACGGCTTACTGGAAATCAGCTGGCTTAGTCCTCCTAAAACCCTAGTCGGTGGTACCTCTTGTTCTGTGCGGAAGTGAAACTGCTTATTCTTCAATACTCTTGTGCGTACCTTTTCACATCGGACTGTCATTTTTTTTTTAATTTTTACACGTTTTAATATTTTTTTTCTTTTTTAATAAAGGAAAAGAAAATAAACCAGTCGATCTACAGTACGTATTATCTTACAATTCTCTATTATAAAAGAAAAGAACTGTTCTTCTTAATGTATAAAATTGGGTTCTGTAGATTTTTGAAGGATCATCATCTATGATAAAGGTATCTTGCTTTACAGACTTCAACGCAATAGGTATGAAGGTAAGAAGATTTTTTATAATTAAATTTATACACGCGTAATTTTATTTTACATTAGAATACGTTTGTTTTTTAAACGGTGTTAAATATCGGTTTAAAAAATTGAAAACAATATATTCCATAAATTAATCAAGTTACTTGATTTTATTTTTGACTTTAGGCTTACATTGGTCGTTAATTCCTTACCAAGATATCATTTTAAGGAAATTTAACATTTTGTATAGAGTCTGATGGAACGTTATACATTGAAGTTTTTATTATTAATTGAATATAATATTTTAAGATATGCTTGAAAACATTCAGAGAAGTAAAGTTGTGTTAGTAAGTTATAAAATCCTATATTGTTTTTGTAGATTTATATAAAACAAAAACATTAAGATGAATATCATAGATTGTTTTGTAGGCTAATAGAATTTTAGGCCACTTTTACAAACCGAGATGATAAAGTTTATTACGTTTGTTTTAAAAAGTTTAATTAATTATTAATTAACATAATAAATACACAAAATCCCGCGAAAAATAAACCAATAATGATCTAATTATTAACTAAAATCGATAAATTAATATGTATACATTTATCATTAATTTACTACACGGTTTGGCGACATATTTTATTAATAATGTAACGCGTAATATTAGGATACATCCTTTTTTCAGATTCTTTTACAGTTTATTAGACCTACCGAATAATTTTACTCACCCGCGAAATGACAAGAAGGGCTGGGAAATTTTATAGAATTGATATAATCGTTTTTGTCTTTTTAATACTCAAACAGCTCGATATATCATATTTTATCGAGACCATTTAATTCTACTTTTTTCTTTAATAAATAATATATATTTAATTATGTAAAATGTATTTAGGATTAACTGTAATTCGGGTTGTGTTAAATGGTACATGTTTTTATGACATATTTAGGGATGAAATCATAATTGGCTGCTGGTATTTTTTTATTTGTACAACTAGTTTTCCTTCTTTTATCTTTATCTTTAGCTGGGGCACCGGTTTTAAGAATTAAAAAACCAAATCACTTCTATATCATTCTGAAAATTTATTATTATTAACTTGTTTTTAATTAATCTTTAGTCTATAGTAGCATATAACAGAAGTATAAAAATAAGTGTGCTTAGATATCTTACGATATAAATTTATTTATAATTATTTCTTCTCGTTTAGTATCGAATAAAAAAAAATAAAAGTTCATTATTTCCATTGCAATAATTAAATCGGTTTGTCTAGATTCAGAATAAGCATTTACCGAGAACTCCAACGACCGGTGTTGGTGACGGTGATATTAAACACTTCTTTTTTACAAAAAATTTACGTTACTCTTCCATCCTGGTAAAAATTGACTTGAAGTTGTTGAAATTTTTATTTCCAATACATATTTTAATTTTGAGGTATAAATTAAAGAATTTTAATATGTTACGCTGTAAATAGCATGTAATCCGAATGTAATTGAAAGATAATTTCGCCCGCTTTTAATTTGTTGCCCGCATTAAGATCTTCATAAAATCAACATATATCAAATATTTTCTTGATTATTCTGCACTAGCTTATTTACAACAAGAGAAGTAGGTTTTATAGAAGGTTTTTACTTTTCTAAAATCGGATGCATTTTAAATAAGAAATTCCTTAAATTTTCTAGATTTCTTTTCAGAATTATAATAAATCCATTTTTTTTTGTTAAATTTTGGTTATAATTGTTACATTCTATACATACATTATTGGTTGTAATTATGTTTTTTTCTTTTGTATTAGCCGGTGCTTGCAAAATTCTATTTGCGAATCGTTATGTCTCAATTCACGATCAATTTTTGTGTTTTGATAAATTTTGTTAGTATTCTTTATGTATAAAAAAATTCAGAAACGGTGATTGCAATTTTCCTATTTATTTGGTTATACTATTGAAAACGAAATTTGAATCTAAGCTAAAATTATGTATAGGTTTTTTTTTAATTGTTTCCTCTGTAAAGGTAAATTGTGAACAAAGTTTTTTTTAATGCCCTATATAATTAGAAACTTTTATCAAGATTCATAAGTGAAATAATTAAGGGTAAAACAATGTCTTAATCGCTTTTTGTTAGACAAATTGAGAATATTCGGGTGTAATATTCTCATTTAGGTACCGTGCTTATCATCAGCACGCATGACTGCAGTTCATAGGTGTAATTTGTGTAGAATCGTCTGTATAATAACTGGATCGTTTTCAAAAAAAAAAAAAATTAATGATATTACATATTAGTATAATGTTGTAGAGACTTACAAATTCAAGTACTAGTAATTTGTTAAAGTAAAAAAATAATATTTCAACTAGTTATAAAAAAGTAAACTAGTTATATAAAATTTGTTATCCCAGTAATAAATAAAAATCTATGTAATAACATTTTTAAAATTGTTAATATTGTGTAACCACATAACTATTTAGGTTGCTTTGATTTTAGAATATAAACACATAAACGGATTATGAAGGAGGTGTATTTATTATAACAACAAAAGCATTCCTAAATGACTGGCCAAATTTAACATCAACACATCATCCCCGAAACATAATCTTGTCTTTTTAAAGCACTGCGTAAATAATTTATTGATCAACTGACAGGTAGTGAGATATGATGTTTTACGAAATTTTTTTTTATATTTTTTATTTTTCGTCAGATTTATATACATTTTTTAAGGTATTTAATGTAGAAGACTCGAAAGCGAAAATCAAAAGACTAATGAGAAGCTTGCTTTTGCCGGGTGTTTATTGTTTATGAGCTCTGTTTTTCTCAGAATTTTTCAATTTTTATAATAAAAAAAAATTGACGTATAAGGTTAAAAAAATAATTGATTCTGTTGCGTTGATAAAAGCGTAATAGAACTTTGTAAAAAGATTGTTACAAGAGAAAACTTTTTGTGCTGAGATATTTCGGTGTGTTTTTCTCATTAATTGTTTCTCTGAGAAAAACTTGTATTAGCCGATCCATGCAGAATTTTTGGTAAAAAATTTGTTTACTTTTTCAGTAAATATCTAGTTATTGAAATAACTTCAATTTCCCATATTTTTATCCTAAATTACTTTCATCAAATTTACTCGATTAAAAGTATAAAACAAGATTACAACTAAGAAACAAATTTACAGAAAAATTAATTTATAAAATCTATTAAATTATTTTTACAAGTCTAAAAAAAGATTAATTCTTGATTACTCGTTCTATGCCAGTTTCTTCTTATTTATGTTTTTATATAATTTAATTATTAATAAAAATCCTTTTAAACTTTCTTAATTAATAATCGTTCTTAATAAACATTAATAATAATTTTTTACAGAGTTCTATTGCGCTTTTAAAATCAACACTTTTTTACTGCTTTGTTTTACGCCAATTTAAAATAGAATTCAGTCTTTAAAACGGTACTTTAAATTTGATTTCATTCATAATTTTATAAAAAAATTCTCAAATTTAATTCATAATTAAATACGAATATTTTGAAAAAAAAGTAACCGGAGTTCAATCCTTTATTAATTAAACAAAATGAAAATAGTTTAGGTAGAGACGTATTTTTTTATTTCACAAAATTTATTTATAGATCTAGAAATTAAGTTTTCAACTTATTGTTTATATCGTGAGAAAAACATACTGTAACTCAACTCTACAATGTGTATTAATATAAAATTTTCTCTTAGTTGTTATGTTTACATATATGTATGAATAGTTTAATTTTTACGTATTTAAATTGTACAAAAATAATGAAACATCTCGGCTGTTAATTTTATATTAGCCGTAAGTAAGACAAGCAAAACAGTAGCAAAACAGCCGTAATAAAAAACAGAGATTTTCAGATAAAATTTTTAACGATTCTTTCAGTACAAGTAATATTAACAAAATATCTTTCAATATTAACTTTTAACTTAAGATATTGAAGTATATTTTTTTCATTTTTCATGATAAACTAATTTTATCGGTAAGCCTTATAAATATTAATTCTTACTGAGGGACTCTGATACTTAAGATTTTGTTCCTTTTAAAATATTCTTTTTTTTATTTTACTAAATGACTTTTGTAAAAACAAAAAACTGCATCCGTAAAACATATAAATATTTAAAATATGTATACGAGTTATTGAAGAAAAGAAAATAAACACAGTAAATCTTATATACTTACTAAAACGAGATGTGTAATAATATATTTATATAAGTTATATTTATGAAAGCGATTCGTTAAAACATTAAAAAATCAAGGACATGTAGTTTCACCCCGCTACGGTGATCGGTGGACTGATAACGCCTTAAGTAAGTCATTCATTCGGAAGGTCTCAGGTTTGAATGCCGATTAGGCATGGCATTTTTCATACGCTATAAAATTTACTTCCATTCTATATTCCCTCGTACAAGATTCATCAAACTTACACGACTAAATTATAAAACAAATTTAAAACGATTTATAAGTCTTCTAGAAATAAGTTCATAATGTTTTAGTAGAATTCGATGTATATAAGTTAGTCCCTTTTTTTTAACTGTATGTTTTAATACTATAATTTGTTTGGGTGTGAAGATATGTTCGAAATTGTGTAATTCTTGAAAATAATTACGAATGTGAAACCATCGAGGGATCCCTCGCTAACGACCCCTGTGGCAAGTATTACAATTTGATAGAGAGGCGGTGACGCTACCTCTAATTTTTCGACACCTTCCGTACCTTTAAATTCATTTTATTAAATAAATAAGAATGATTTTGAATATATGAATTGCGTTTAAGAAACTGTAATCTTTGCGCAAAACAGTTTTTCTTGGTTTTTTTCATTGGACAAATACGGTCAGTCCCGTGTGTTCGATTGAAAATAAATCAAGTAACAATGCGGGTTACTTGGTCGATTCAGTTCTTTCTATAGAGATTCCATTTTTATACGAAACATAATGTTTTCATCGTACAACGAATATGGTTTGCAAAAAACATTAGCTGTACGTAATTGTGTTTAGGCATAGAGTTGTACGTAGAAAAAAATCTTCTATTGATATATAAAAGAAACTTCATGCAGCAGGAAAATGATCAATGAAAGCTTGACAGAATGCGTTTTAGTTTCATTTTTCGTACACAGTTTAATCCACACAGTAGTGCGGACCGTAAAGTCCTACTTACTCCTAAATAATCTTTTTTTCATATAAATTTCAGTATTGTAAAAGCGTGTTAATATATATATTAAATATTTTATTCTCTATTTTTACTACAAAGATTCCTTTTCAGTTGTAAAATCTACTTATTTTTTTCAAATCAAACAAAAATGTATTTCAGATATTGCGCGGCTAATCTAGATAAATTGTATTATAGTGAATTATCAGGAAACTAATGTCAACTAATAATCAAAATTAAGTAATTTGATTTTAATATGTATGGGAAATTTTTATGTTTTTTTTTTTGAGTTGATATTGATCTTAAGTATTTTTTAAGTGAAAGTTTTCTTCGTAACCCATCTATATTTTTTTCATTTTAACCGAGTTCAAAAAAAAAGGAAAATGTTCATTTAAATGAGTTCATATATATTTTTTTATCTGGACCCACAAATCTCGGCTTCTTCAAAACGGTTTATTATAAGAAATTAAGTTTTTAAATTATATAAATTAAATTTAATATCTTTTCGGTCACTAAAATAGAATGAATTGTTTTAGTACTATTACCATTGTTTTTCTTTGCAAAAGTATTCGATGAAAATATTAATATTTTGTGCCGCTAGGATTTATTTAACTTGTAAAAGAATCTATCAAATTTAAAAAAGTATATTTAGGTTTTACTATTTACCGATACACCTTACATCATTTTTCTTTTTTTTATTACATAATTAAAAGATATGAATCATCCTTCCTTTAATGTAAAATTTCTTATGGAACATTTTATAAATAAAAATTTATGTAATCTGAATAGATTGTTTGAAGATACTTTATTTTTTATCCAAAATATTGTTCAGTACTGATTTGCTGTAATGTTAATGTAATATATTAGGTGATCTAATTGTGATATTCAACATATTTTCAAGTAAAATTTCAAGAAAATTAGTTGAAATTTTCTAAATGCAAAATGTAAATTTAAAAGAGAGTTCTTTTTTTTGTACAAACGTTTAAGGTTAAAAACGTTATAGAAAGGCTGATCTCGCGCAACATGTATTTATTTATGTAGTTTCTCTAATTCTATCCTCATTTTTATCAATCCCCAAATTTCTCGTTCATTCAGGCAGCGTTTTTGAACTAGTATATAAGAAAGTTAAAAATCATGTAATTTAAACTAAAAAATAATAATACCGCGATTAAAAAATCGCTAAAAATTTAAAACAAAAACTTATTCTGTTCTTTCAAGTTCTTTGAAATCGGCAATAAATTATTAGGAAAAAAAATTCGAAATTTTAAGGCTTATATTTTAAATAATATATGTTACCGTGAAAGACCGACGTCGGGTGAAACTCGATATTCTCCGGTGTATGTCGATACATACCAAATACGTCAGTGAAAGATCGAAATATTTGAGTATTTGGACCTTCGCCGGACAAACACAAAAAAGCTGTGGTCGGTGTCGAAATTATAACTAGAAATTTAAAAAAATACCCGATACCAATCTCTAAGGTAGAGAGATTACGAGAAACGCTCGTAAAAAAAGGAAGTTTGAATCTAAGGCAAACATAACCTCCAGTCGCTAACCTCGTCCGATTAACTTTATAAAAAAATTTTGTAAATTGAAAAATCAGATTTACAGAATACGATAACTGCACGGATGAACGATAACGATACAAATAAACGGTCGCATAATTTGCCCTTTGTTCAATTTTTTTATAAAAATATTGTTCAACTTTCATCATCAGTGCATGCTGAATGCGGTGAATGTGATTATTCGCCTCCAGAGATTTATATAATCCTTATGTTTACGAGAATTACTTGTAATCTACTTACCTTAAGTTATCGTTTCGACCTCCCAAAACTTATCTGTGTGTATCGACATATACCGGGGAAGGTCCGAATAAGCAAATATTTTGGTCTTTCACCCGCGTATTTGGTATGTGTCGACATTCACCGCAGATTATCGACAATCTCTAATTTCAGTCTTTCTCGGTAACATACGCTTTTATTAATATTATTTATTTTATTTATACAACATATCATCTTATCTACCGAGTCCTCGATTACTTTAAAAGAAGAAAAAAGGTAAAATTTTAGCGTAATTCAATTTGAAGTAAATGAACTGTAAATCAAAACCAATAATACTCGTACAAATCATTCGCAATCATCAATAGAAATGATAAAACCACGTGGTTTTTTAATCTTAAAAACTACTCACCAGGTAATTATTTTGTATCGTATTGCTACTATAATTTATAACGTTTTAAATTTGCTACTCTACGATGAGAAATCCTACACTACAAAAAAATAAAAAATACTATTCTTAATTGAAAATTAAGTAAACCTTTCTTACAGTGTCAAGACGCACAAATCATTTACACGTGAAACACAAACGGTTAGGTGTGAAGTTAAAATATCAAAGCCACATTATTTATATAAAAATCTTCCCGATGTTAAAAAAAGTTTTGATATTCAGTATTACTTTCCTCCTTGTTTTTATTACCTATTTCAATTTAGATTTAATCGTTTCGACGAACTTAATTTCTACCTACTATTTATAACTAATTAAAGAAATAATCCAAAAATTAATTTTAATTAGTATCCGTTAAATAAACGGTAGAATATATTTTAAATTTTAAAACATAATGTAACGAATTGATATTGTTATTATTAACGTATGCGTGCTGTTAATTACTGTTTTCAGTCTTATTTTTTTGATTAAATCTTTAATTAAATATAATAATTTAAATTGCATTTCTCCTGATAAAATTGCCAAATTTTAAAGCCCACCGGCCTTGGGTTAACTCGTCGTCACATATAAGTTAACAGTTGATTTCGAAGTCGAAGGTTCTGCGATTCAAATCCTAGTAAAATATAGCTACTTAGATAAAAGAGACAGTGTACACCGGTGTACTTCGATGGTCGGGGTTCAATTAACCACACGTCTTAGGAGTAGTCCACCTGAGCCTGTACAAGACTACACCTTATTTACATGTCGTACATATCATCCTCATCTAATTTGGTCGTGGAGACTGCAACGTGCACATTAGAAATAATAATAAATTTCAAAGAACATAGCCTTCTCATTGAGCAATACCTTTTTATTTCACATATCCTTTATCTTTGACATCTTTGGAAAGGTTATACGAATATTGGTGTTTTCTAGGTTTTGTAATGGAAAGAAAAGGAAAATTTAATTCACTGCATTCTTTCTAACTCGGATAGCAAAATTTTATCGGTGAAAATAATTATCAATATCTTTCTCAATATATGATTAAATAGGTTATTAGTTAGCAAAATTATAAAAAATATCAGTACAATTATAATCAACCAGGCTCTAAGGTTCAAATCCTAGTAAAGGCAGTTACTTTTATACGGATTTGAATACTAGATTGCGGATACCGGTGTTCTTTGGTGGTTGGGTTTCAATTAACCATACATCTCAGAAACTGTCGACTTGAGACTGTGCAAGGCTACACTTCATTCGTATTCATACATATCAAAGAAAGAAAGAAGGTAGGCATACCTACATATTTAGAAAGATATTGATAATTATTTTCGCCAATAAAATTTTGCTATCCGAGTTAGAAAGAATGCAGTGAATTAAATTTTCCTTTTCTTTCCATTACAAAACCTTTCCAAAGATAGAAAGATTCGGAATAATTGGAATGTTAAAGATAAAGGATATGTGAAATAAAAAGGTATTGCTCAATGAGAAGGCTATGTTCTTTGAAATTTATTATTATTTCTAATGTGCACGTTGCAGTCTCCACGACCAAATTAGATGAGGATGATATGTACGACATGTAAATATGGTGTAGTCTTGTACAGACTCAGGTGGACTACTCCTAAGACGTGTGGTTAATTGAACCCCAACTTTTGCTAACTAATAACCTATTTAATCGTACCAGGTATTATGTAGCTTGTTGTATATTGTTGAAAACAATATACAAACACCATAAGTAAGCTAATCGTGTAATTAAATTGGTCGATTAAAGATTAAATAAAATAAAAACAACTTATTTTACTAAATTAAAAAAATCTCATGTAGACACTACATGACTTCCTTGTACGCCTATTAATCTTTTTTTTTCATATTCTTTTTTTATTATTGAATTATTATCTATTGTAAAAATATTTTTTTACAATTACAGGTTTAAATAATAAAAAAAAAGTTTAAAAGGAAATGAAGTAGAATTCAAAACAATGCGCCTTCCCCTTGTAAGATCAAAATATTTCATTAATTAAAATTTTATTTGAAACTCTTGAACCGATGAAAATAAGTACCACTTATGGTATATCGTTGAAAACGCACTCATGAGGGTTTATTACTGTAGTTAATTACGGTTTTATTTACAGCTATTGCACTCGCGATTTTTCTTTACAATCTAATCTGGGTAATATTTTTAATAAATATTATAATTATAATATTAATTATAATATTTATATTATATTATAATATTTTAATATATTATATTTTATTAGTATTATTTTTTTAATAAAAAATACAATAATATTTCCTTTAATTCACATTTTACTAGTGTAAATTAAAGTTGTGCGTCATGTTACGTTCAACCATTTATTACCTATTTTTTTTAACTTCTTGTTACTACCTTGTACGAAGTAAAGGAAGTATTGTGATCGCGAAAAATTTGGTTTTCAGATTTCAATAGAAATATCCATTTTGACCGTTCCTGAATCCATTTTGACTAGCCTAGGCGTGACGTCTGTACGAATGTATATGGGTATCTATCTCGCATAACTCAAAACGATTAGCCGTAGGATTTTGAAATTTTGGATTTATCAGTGTTCAAATATCTAGTTGTGCACCTCCCTTTTTGATTGCAATCGACTTGACCAAAAAATCTGGATTTTGTACTTTTTCTTAATTAAATTATATAATATTTTTAAAAGAAAATGTTCTAATATTTGTAAACGTTAAGATTTAATTTTTTTTTAATATTTTCGGAAAACTACCCAGATTAGATTGTAAAGAAAAATCGCGAGAGCAATTGCTGTAAATAAAACCGTAATAAACATTATTAAAATTTATTACTAATTTATTATATTTAAGCAGAAACATTTAAATAATGCGAATTAAAATTATATACGTATCGGCGTTTATTCATAAACCGTTATAAAAATCTAATTTGCTATAATATTAATTTTTTGTATAAATTAATGAATCTATTTTTCCCTCCACTCCTAAAAGAATCAGAGTCTATTTTTCGTAAATCTGTTGTATATATCGTTTTAAAAAATATTAAAAGGACGTTCAAATTTAACAAAAAGTGAACGAATCGTTTAAAAAAACATTTATCTTTTTTCCGAAAATTTCATTTTGAGAATTACATTTCTGTTTTAGAAACCGATTAGAAAATTTGTTTTCGTATTTTTTTATCGAGATATTTACACGATAATTGTTACTATTATTGTAATGGAATGTTAAAAATCAACGAAAAATCCACATTATACTGGAATTTAACTAAATTTTGCCATTACATCAACGATTACATAAAATAATTATAATTTACGAAAAAAGGGAAAAGTGGAAAATATTATGATTGTAGAGGTTTCAAGAATATTGGACAATATTTAAAAGGTTTTTCATTTTTCTTTTATTTCAAATGTTCCAGTATAAATTGTAAACTCATAGGAAAAGATTTTGATATCTTATTTATGAAAATCGAAAGCTTTCAAATGATATATATTTATTTTCAAATCGTACACGTAAAATTGAAATATATATATATTCTTTTCAGTTTATTGACGAAGGCGATAATTTGATTAATTTTTATTTTTTTAAGGAAGTTCTCTGGTAAGTTTTTCACAAAAAATGTTTTTGAACGAATAATGATTAGTATTTCGTATAGTGATTATATTCTGTATAGTATTTCGAATTGGATCAGTATAGCGTAAAGTAAAAATTACCTGGAAAACATTAGGTGTATATACGATATAACTTAAAAACTGAAAATATTACACATTATATAATATTTCAGAGAAAAAAATATATTTCAGGGTTCACTAAACATATCAAATTTGGATCCAACTTCAAAAAGTAGTTATTCATACTAGTTATTTCAGATAGTAGTTAT
Organism: Lycorma delicatula; assembly: GCF_047948215.1. Classification (NCBI taxonomy): domain Eukaryota; kingdom Metazoa; phylum Arthropoda; class Insecta; order Hemiptera; family Fulgoridae; genus Lycorma; species Lycorma delicatula. The sequence goes on from NC_134455.1 coordinate 32,162,569, forward strand.
TTCAAAGTTATTAAAAATAAGAAACAATCATATATATATAATCAGTTATATTAGTTTCGCTTTACTTTTCTTCATCTTCATCGAAACGATGGGATTATTACTTATTGGGTTTGCAAACTTCTAAATTTTAACTAACGATTCATTTAAAAAACATATTTGCTTGCATTATGTTATTAGTTTAATTTTCGGCGAGAATTAGATAAGATCTATTAACAGCAGTTTGTGTTATATCATCATTAATCCGTGGCATTTAGTTGATCGGCACAAATTGATTTTAAGCCTCATACGCATCGAATAACTTCGGTCACTATGAAAAATTTTACATCGGTTAGCGGTAGATAGAATTTTATCTTACATGTACAGCTGAAAATCTGCTAAATAATTTTTGATAACTTTTCGATAGGTTTTGTACTTCTATTGAAAGTAGTTTATAAATATTTTATAAACATATTAGACGGTAAACGATTATTGTTATCCTTATAAATAAACTAAATAAACTTTTAGAAAACAATTTTTTTTTATTGTAAAAACCGATTTATTCTTAAAATCAACGTAACCATTTTTAGTGGAAAAATAAGGATTATTATTTTATCTATTATGTTTGTATTTTATGTATGTCTTAGGCGAATTGAAAAATGAGACGTATTGTAAAGAGCCTACGATATTTTGCAGTACACCCGGCAAATTGGAAAATTATCTAGCGATTTCTAATTTGCCCTTTTTTTTCCAAATCAGTGGATATTTGAAGAGCAATTATTTTTATAATTTATATTTACAATTATAAACAACAATGTTTATATGGAAATTATCTAGCGATTTCTAATTTGCATATTTTTCCAAATCGGTGGGTATTTGCAGAGAAATTATATTTATAATTTATATTTACAATTATAAACAATAATGCTTATATTGAACTTCTATTTCTCCTTAACGAGCAAATAATTGCACATTTTTCCTTAAAGTTGTAAAGGTTCATTACAATAAGCCTGAAAAATAAAGTCTGCATTTTCAGTCGCATACGACGTAAAACCTAGCTAGATTAACCTGCAATTTATTTACGATATTAATGGAAATACCTTTGTTACCTTTGTTAAAATGAACACACTCTGTTTTTACGAGAAGGAAATCCGAGAAAGCGATAAAATTATTAAGTATATATTACATAGTTCAAACTTTCAACGAAAAATAAAAGTAATGTTACTAATTTATACGCTTCATTTTTTCTCAGAATTTTATTTTCGCAGAGTACTCGATTAAATACGTAACTCGAAGTTGAACACAAAATTAACATTTACGCTTGTATTCTATTGCGTAGTAGCATGCGACTGACTGGAAGTTTCCGTTAGAGATGAATTCAAAAACTCACTGAAATTCTTTTCTTTATATAGGTTTTTCCCATCTTGTTAAAAAATAGTTTCACTATGTACATACCATTCTTCCTTTGGACGAATCTTTTTTAAATCGTTTTGTTCGATTAGGATCATCGTACATCTTATTCCTTAAGCAAATATTTATATTTTTAGCTCTAACTTTTCCTTACATATAGAAATAAATTATAAAATATTTAATCGTTGGTATTTATGTCAATAACTGATTACGCATGCGCGCACACATATACCCAACACACGCGCGCGCGCATACACAAATTTATTATTTATTTTTTTTTTAAAAGTAGCTCTTTGGTCCAGTCGGTTTCAAAAGCATGCTAAATGTTATGTCGCTAACTCTAATCGTAAAGTAATTTTTCAGAGTTATTAAAAGAATACTTATAAATTGATCAGATGCTCTTTAAAAAATGAGATAATAGATTTAAAAAGAAAATTAAAATATCCGATATTATTCAGATATTTCGAGGTCATTACCTTAACTGTAATTTTTAAATCGATCTAAAATTTGCTGTTTAAAGTATTTAATACGTAAAAAAAAGTATTTTAATCCCGTGAAGTATACTACTTTACGATACGCCTATGTTACTTTCGTAAATTATGGACAATGAAACACAAATATCGTCTCATATTAAAAGTTATCTTAGTAAAGATATTTAAGTTTTAAAAATTGAATCAAAATAAATTGAAAAAAGGAAGTTGATAAATATGATAACAGGTTTTTTAATCTTTTTTTTTTGTAAAAAAAGAAATCATCGAATTTGAGGATGGTAAGCAACTAAACTGAGTGAACGAAAAGGGAGGCTGTGGGTAATTTTTCAAAATGAAATGCACATACGAATTTTCTTCTTGTTTGCAACAGTTAGTGTGTAAAATATCATTACGATCGATCGGTAATATAGATAAAACTCTAGATCTGTATTAAATGCAAATGGACACATTATATTACATTTCCTTTCAAAAAGATTTAATAGGTAGAAACAAAATAATTGAAATATTTCTTTCTTTTTTACTATTCGATAAAAAACTGTTAGTATACTTAGCCTAAATTTGTAATTTATTTTTACGCATCGCTTTGAAAAGTCTGTTATCAATTTTCAATTTATTTTTTTTCAATTTTTACAACTTTCGAATATCTTTTTATAACTTTTTTATAAATAAAAAATAAGCGTGATCTCAGATATTCAAAAGTTGTAAAAATTGAAAAAAAATAAATTGAATCGTGCTTATTTTTTATTTCACTGTTCATAATTTATGCGATAAATGATACACGCGTATCGTAAACTAGTAAACTTAAAGCGATTAAAAGATTTGTTTTTTTACGAATGAACTACTTTTATATCGTAATAGAACTTGTTCTTTTCTGTGTTATTATTGTTGAATTTGTAATTTTATTTTTTTATTTATCAATTTTTTGAAAAGAACCTATAGGAATTAACGGAATAAAAATATCACATTTCTCTCTCAATTCATCCGAAAATGCAATTTTAACATCCCGTTACTTTATTTCATAGATTATATTTGCATTAAAATTACCAGCAATACAAACCTCCGTTAACAAAAAGTATACATCTGTACTTTGTTAGTATACCGGTGTCACTGTGTAACGACAGTTCACTGAAATTCTTTTCTTTATATAGGTTTTTTCCATCTCGTTAAAAAATAGTTTTACTATGTACATACCGTAATAAATGTGTTAGTAGTGTTAGTAGTAGTAATGTAATAGTAGAAGCGTTAGATTCAAAACATTAATATAGGGAAAACATTTTCCTGTAGATCAGACAAAGTGGAAAAGGTCTCTAAGCATGCTTCAGTTAACAAACTAAAAGTGAAGAGCCTCACTGCCATTCCGACATTTTGTTATAAACAAATTAAAATTTAACAAACATGTCTTTTTCCACTATTTTGGATTTAGAGCGAAATGTTTTACACAAAAAAGTCTATAGACACGTTCCGATCAAATCAAAAATAAACGAGCTAGCGTATAAACAGTAACACTCTATATATACTGCCTTTGCGGAGAGATATGACGTAGCCGGCGGTACCGTTTCAACCGAGCACGATAAACAAATTTTATTTTGCTCGATAACAAACATAATTACAATCGGCTCTCCTGCGGAGCCATAAGTAAGTTTCCTGACAAAAGCACGTGATAAGAAGGTCCTTAAGGAACCCCAAAAATAAATAATACGCAATAAACAGTTCTAAGCAAACTTAGAGTCAAATATGAAATTTCAAGCTCAGTCGTAAATCACAAACCAATAATTTTAGCACCATATAATCCTCAAAACAAACATTAATAACAAATAAAAAGAAAAAGAAAGAGAAGTAACAAGAAATTAGATACGACACACCTAAACTTGACGGTGTTAGATTCCAAATTGTAACACAGAACCTAAGTCGAGTACACGGGTTCGTTTCAATCGTTCGACGTCCCTGTTGTTGGTTTACATGATTCTCAAGCCTCTGCAGGTATTTGACATTGCGCTGTCGTGCAATCTCACGAACCAATGGAGCTCCAGATAATCCTGAATCTCATCATTCCGCGTGAACCACGGAGCTTCGGCAATTACCCTCGCTACTTTGTTCTGAAATCGTTGTATAATTTCCACACTACTAGTACTAGCCTTTCCTGACAATTCCACACCGTACGTCCAGAGTGGGCGCAGGATAATCTTGTAAATTAAAATTTTGTTTGAAAACGTGAGGCCTGAGTTCCTCCGTAGCAGCCGATCGTTAACAAATTATTATATTTTTTGATTTACGATAGATAATGCAAAAAATTAAAATTTGATCGATAAACGATACCTAAAGGAATAACTTTTGGTAAATTTAAAAAAATAGGAGCAACATTTTATAGTATAATGTTGTAAGGTCAAAGTATTTTCAAATCTGTTTATCAAAGGCCTGTAAATAAAAATCAAATTAAAAAAATCGAATAACAAGTATGCGAATATATTCTTAAAGTGATTATTTATCAATATAATAAGGTTTTGTAGCAATATTTATTGTTTTTTAAATATTAGTAATTTTAAAAAGATTACATTTAAAAATCTATTTTGGAATATTCCGCAGCAAACTGTGAAAATACGAGTAGCAAAGTAAATAATTTTTTGTAAAAAATTAACAATGTTAGTAATTAAGATAACTTAGTAAAGTTATCTACAAGTATGAACTTTATTTGAGTAAATAAACCTTCGATTTCATTATTTTTAGAAACTTTTAAAAAAAGCTTTCCGTTCTACAATTTTGTTTGAAACATTTTTCGATAAAATCATTATTTAAGTAGTTACAACTAAAAAATGGGACTACGATACGTTTACATCGATATAAAATGAGCCATTTTACTAGATCCACCCGGATATCTCAAAAGTTTTTGAAGTAGTAACTCTTAACTTTATGTTGTATATTAATTGAAGGATACTTAGGAAGCTTATCCGCCTGGTATGATCGATAGGAAATCTTTTCCCCTATATTCATTATGTTTTAATCTAATGCTCCTACTCTAAAAAACGCAGCACTTATGCTGAGAGTACGAAATAATAATAATAATACTAAAGTACGACTTATTGAAACGATATTTGGAAAATCATTAGTAAATGTAAATAGATGAACTTTTTTATGACAAAACCTTTCTGTAATCTTTTAAAATTTGTTAACATATTGATTGCCCAACCGGGGAAAAACTACCCGAAAAATAAGGTACTTTATATGTATTTATTGTAGTTCTAATAGGTTTTTACTGAACCAATAACTCACGACAGTAATGTAGTAAACCACAATTAGGTAGATTGTTGGTTTCATCAGAAAGTTAGTTATTGTAATTGGTACCATGATTCGTCTTCCGAAAAATTTCGGCATATCTTCGCGTTTCACATCCCCCAGACCCCAAAACCACTGTCAGTTCATAAAAGTTTATATATATATTTCATTTTCTTGTTGACAAGATAAGTGCCGTAATTTTGCACCAATCACTTTCAAATTGATACATAAAATATAACGATTCAAAATCTCGGTGGAGTTCATTAATGGATAAAATCGGACCATGGGAGTGGAAATGGGGGGGGGGGTTTCGAAAAAAAAAATATTGCTATAACTTCCATATTAAGTAAAATATCGAATTCGTTTAAAGTTCCTACTATTCTTTGGATAAGGGCCTTTGGATAATATCAAAAAACTTTAAAGTTTTTTGATATTACCAACCACTGGCCAAGTGGGTAGAAAAAATGGGGTTTTGAAGACAAAAATAATCATACTTGTATCGAATCGGATTAAAATGGTCGTTAGTCCTCTGAACATTACTTAAAACTTTTGTCTGAAAAAATGTTTGATATGACCGACCCTTACGGCAAGCGAGGACCAAAATATTACTGAAATTGTAAGAAGATAGGGCTTGTCGTACGCTAAATATGTGAAACTTTTTTTCACATGCAACTATTTTCGTATTTAGTAAAGTTAAAGTTCGAGGTGAAAATCTTTTTTATCCTCCTATTTAGCATCGGTGAAATCTACCTTCGCCTTCCGGCTTGCCGAAAGGGAATTTTTTTACCTACCGGTTGGTTCGTAAGACAGCAATTTTTCAAAGAAATATTTTTTGTTGTTGACGAATATTGTTTTATTTCAGGCTGTGCTTTTTATTTATTAAAATGAGTAAATTAAAAAAAAATTATTCAATATCTAACGCATTTGGATTTAACGTACCGTAATTGACGCTCAATTGCAAGGATATCGATGGGCTTAATTCTAGAAATAATATGGACCACCTCTGGAGAGACATTCCTACAGGCGTTAATCACAGATAACAATAGGAAATGCCGGGTTCTCGTCAAAATATTCCTATAACATTTGCACCTCATTCGATGAGCCCAGACAGGTGCAGCATATATCATTATAGCTTCTTATACAACAGCATTATATAGAACGCACACGGTTCTGAATTTAAGCACCCGATAGGGGTTGGTAAACTAATTAACGGCACTTCGTTAAATGACGGTAGCGATTTTAATATTTAATAAGATTTAAACTTTAATAAATCGTTTTATTATATAATCTGATAAAATACATTCGATCTGCGTTATTTCTTAGTACGCTGTTAAAAAATGATTTTTATGTTATAAGTGTAAAATACACACATATCTAATCAAAATTTGGATATTTAGAGTTTGTTTCTTTAAGATGATTTGGAAAATTTTACTCTTGTTATATCGTATGTGTCATACCTGTGAGTAAGTAAGCGTCCGATTCTGTCATATTTAGTAGAATCATTTCAGTTGAATCTGTAGACTCGTAGATTATTATGTCAGCGTACGTTTACTTGACAAATAAATATTTTTTACGATCGGTACATAGTAATATATAATATAATTCACGTTAAGAATAGATAGGTACGCTATTCCACGGATAAACGAATTAACTACTGTAGCGCTTACCTAAACGAATTAATTACAACAAAAAAAGAAAACCACTTAAAAGCGTTAAAGATTAGATAAATAATAAATATACGAAATAAAAAAAATACTAAATAAATCATATAATTAGAAAAAAGGTAAACAATAATGAATTTATTAATTATATAATATTTAAGGTTGATTAGACGAAGTTAGCGAACAAAGCGAGCGTTAGATTATCGTACAAAGTTCAGTACACGAAATCAATAGTTACCTAATCTAACTAAATTCAACTGAATTTTACTTAAACCAAGCTGTTTATTCCGTAAATATTAATATTTTCCAATGTTGAATTATAACATTTTTGGTGAGGGTACTATGTAACTTACAAGGGACGTAACTCGGGTGAAAAATTTCAATCGTAACGAATAACTTGGAATATACGTTGTTTAGGACCTAACTGTAAACAATTACCAAAATTTTAAAATAAATATAAGGTATAGTTATTTATTAGTTTTTTTGTTTATTTATTTTTTGTTATAGCCTACAACATTTACAACTATCATATTTTTATCACAAGATATTGTTACAAAAAAAATTTGTTTTTATTTTTTTTATTAAAAAAAATCTATTTACGCATTGATTTTAATTCGATAACGTAGACTGGAATAAAATGTTCAGAACTTTAAAAAAATTAGGATTCAAATACAGAGATAGAAGAACAATTGCTAACATGTACAGGAACGAAACAGCAACAATAACAATTGAAGAACATAAGAAAGAAGCCGTAATAAGAAAGGGAGTCCGACAAGGATGTTCCCTATCGCCGTTACTTTTTAATCTTTACATGGAACTAGCAGTTAATAATGTTAAAGAACAATTTAGATTCGGAGTAACAGTACAAGGTGAAAAGATAAAGATGCTACGATTTGCTGATGATTTAGTAATTCTAGCCGAGAGTTAAAAGGATTTAGAAGAAACAATGAACGGCATAGATGAAGTCCTACGCAAGAACTATCGCGTGAAAACAAACGAGAACAAAACACAAGTAATGAAATGTAGTAGAAATAACAAAGATGGACCGCTGAATGTGAAAATAAAAGGAGAAAAGATTATGGAGGTAGAAGAATTTTGTTATTTGGGAAGTAGAATTACTAAAGATGGACGAAGCAGGAGCGATATAAAATGCCGAATAGCACAAGCTAAACGAGCCTTCAGTAAGAAATATAATTTGTTTACATCAAAAATTAATTTAAATGTCAGGAAAAGATTCTTGAAAGTGTATGTTTGGAGTGTCGCTTTATATGGAAGTGAAACTTGGACGATCGGAGTATCTGAGAAGAAAAGATTAGAAGCTTTTGAAATGCGGTGCTATAGGAGAATGTTAAAAATCAGACGGGTGGATTAAGTGGCAAATGAAGAGGTATTGCGGCTAATAGATGAAGAAAGAAGCATTTGGAAAAATATAGTTAATAGAAGAGACAGACTTACAGGCCACATACTAAGTCAATCTGGAATACTCGCTTTAATATTGGAAGGACAGGTAGAAGGGAAAAATTGTGAGGCAGGCCACGTTTGGAATATGTATAAAACAAATTGTTAGGGATTTAGGATGTAGAGGGTATACTGAAATGAAACGACTAGCACTAGATAGGGAATCTTGGAGAGCTGCATCAAACCAGTCAAATGACTGAAGACAAAAAAAAAATGATTTTAATGAATAAAAACAAATTGAAATCCCTTTAATTGTATTTCTGAATCTTGATTATACAAGTATATTCAAATTGATAATTTCTTTACCGGTTACGAAATAGTAAAAATGTAGATGATATCAGACAAATGGAACGGTGATTATCTCAACTGATTTGCCCAAAACCAAATTCGAATAATCAAAATTCTGGATAATTGTAAAATTTAAAAAAAAGTTTAATCGTAGTTTTATCGTCAAAAGGATAAGGATTTACAAAAATTATCTAAAAAGGATTGAAGTTTACTGCTTTAATACTTTATTAAAAAAAGTATCGTTTGAAAATCTTACCTTTTCCCATCACAATGATCCGCGGTTGATTAGCGCTCCACGAAAATATGTTGGTATCTGATTACCTCGCTTCATAGTCTTATGCTACCCTCTTGTGAAAAAAATTTCAAAAAATTACAGTATATTAAAGAGATTTAACAGATTTTGACCAAAAAAAAAACCCGTTACGATTGGATATTTTTTATGCCTGTAACAACAAAAAATTGAAACAGTACAAAAATTACGATAATTTAATTGCAGAATTTTTTTGCGCATTTCTATCGCATTTTTTATTAGCAAAATTTATTTTCTTTGTGTTTATGAAACATAGTCTGCCGATTTTAAAAATAATACTTTCGAGCATATCGGTTGAAAATTGGGCAAAATATGATGAAAAACCCGTGTCATAAATCACAGATTAGTAACATACGTTAGTATAAGTGAAAGTAGATTCAGAAAACTACGTTTTATAAAAATTCCCACACTCAAAAGGCTATTCACATTGACAAAAAACCATTTTTACTGTATACTGTTATTCATTACGAATTGATATGTGTTTCATGTTTACCGATACCATTTGTCAGAAAAGATATTTATAGATATCGAGTAAAAGTGATTGACGTTTTATGACCACAAATACCTTCTTTTTTTTTGTATGCCGTATATCATAATTTATTATGTCTTTCATTACATCGATATGTTGCTAGTAAGATAAGCTATTTTTGTAAATAATAAAGAAATTCGTAACCCTCATAGCAATTATAATACACAAGTCTCTCACACACACACGCAAGCACATTTCTGAGAAAAAAATGGTCATATTCTTTCTAGTGTAAATAAAACATTTTACATCGTTCAAATTGTATAATAAAACTGATTCCTTTGTAAATATAAAAAAAATACCCGACTTAGATCCCATATAAAATGATTTTGTATGATCTGTTATAAAAAAATACAGTTTCTTAAAAAAGTTGAAAAAAATTAAAGTCCGTTTAATATAATAAAAGTTGGTGATAATCAATATTTCTACGCCGTATTCAATTATTAACGATTTTTCCGTTTTGTATATTTCTTTAAGATTAGATTCAATTTCTCTACTTTTTCGTTGAAAAAACACTCGTTTTTGTGAGACATGACGTTAATGAACTAAGAATGTATAATGGAGGAACGGTTTAGCATACATGCTGCGCGTACGATGCACAAATACACATGCGTACGCGCATAAAGTTGTCTCGTCGTTGTCACTTCTTGATCGGTTGTTATATTAACCTGTAAACAAATCTATTAATGTCGATCGAGAAAAATCTTTTAGATAAAACATCGATTTACATTATTACTTTACAACGAACGGTTTTTTTTATAAACATGATATCTTTTCTACGACCGATTACCCTTTTCAATGCAATCGACTAGACCAAAGTGTCCAAAAAAGCCCAAATTGGATTTTTTAATTTTTCTTAACTGCAGTAATATACCCTTATTGAGAGATATTCAACGATATATCATATCTATTTTTACTGGTTCCAGAGTTATAGCGAAATAAAATTTTAATTAATGAAATATTTGGATCTTATGAGGGGAAGCCACATCGGCAAGTATCCGACTTCGTTTCTTTTTTTTAAATTCAAATAAATTGATTTAATAATAATTATTAACCTGTGATTGTTTTAAAAGTTTTACAATAAATGATAATTCAATGAAAAAAAATGTAATAAAAAATATATATATATAATTTAATATGCTACAAGGAAGTCATGTGGTGTCCACACCACTTTTTTCCGTTCAGCCTGCGGAAACACCTTAAGGTATTACTTCAGAGGATGTTATGTATGAATGTAAATGTAGTATAGTCTTGTATAGTCTCAGGTCGACCATTCCTGAGGTGTGCGGTTAATTTAAATGCAACAACCAAAGAACACCGGTATCCGCGAACAGATTTTTTTTTTTTTTTTAAATAACGTTTTTAGAATCGCTCAATTCACTACCGCATTCTGTATGAGAAAATTAAACGAGATAAGGCGTTTATCCACATGAGGTTTTATATTTATTTTAATGTTCTAAATTAAGGTTTATGTACACCTTCCAGGACACTGGATATGTTTTCCCAGACACTGGGATATCATAAACAGATTGTACAATTAACACTAGTAAACCGACCTTGAAGTTGTTTCAAAAATTGATATTAAAATATTACAAGAAATAAATGCTTTTTATAATACATTTAAAAATGAATTCAATGTGCGAATTGAAAATAATTTATTACATTTTTTTTACTAATTCATTATTATTGTTATAAAAATTATAATATGAAAAATAGAGGTTGAAGGAAAAAAATAAAATATTTTTGAACAATAAACTATTCGAACAAATAAAACAGGGTAAACCTTTTAAATATATATATATATATATATATACACATATATGTGTACACAAAAATATGTATATATCATACCTAACTCCAATTGCAAATGACTCTTCATAGAATTACAAATATTAAACAAAAAAACAAAAAAAAAAAACGATTTGGCTAGGATTTTATAAATACTTCATTCAGCATGGCATAAATCCAACAAATTGAGATAAAACAGAGTCAAAATTTTTGGATGAACCCAAATAATTATTATAAAAACTTTTCTTTATATAAATAATTATATATTTCCTTATTTTTATTTTAAATTTGTATATATATATATTTTTTTAATTCCTACACAGAAAAAACATAAATATTAAAAAATAATGATTTAGAATCGTTATTTTAATAATCTGACTAGTTTCAGAGGTGTGCCGTAGACATGTCAACTGCAGCTAGGCCTTCCGGGCGAGTTACCCTGGAGGAAGGCGTCTCGGAATGGGATTATTAGGTGTCCAAAATTGATTCCTCCAGTGTAGAAATATTTTTTTTTGAATGATGAAAAGTGATACTACGAAAGTTAAATTAGAAATTTATACTAACGAATCGGAATTTTCCGCTAGTGACCGGTACATTCCGGCGCCTAATTTTTGGTTATAGTTCATTATTTGATGAAGTAAAACAATCACATAAATAAATAAAAAATTGATGTGGACACCACGTGACTTTCTTGTACGCCTATTGAATTACATATGCAAATTTTTTTTTTTTTTAATATGAAAAATACATAAAATATTTTTTTCATTAATAACTTCTAATATTTAAAATTTGCTTTTTTATTGTTATTATTGTATTATTATTTATCACAAAACCATTTTTATAATCGGAGGTTAATAATTCTTAATAACACAATTTATTTAAATTAAAAAAAAGTTAATAAAAGGAGGTGAAGTCAGATTTGAACAGATGTGTCTTCTCCTTGTAAGATCAAAATATTTCATTAATTAAAATTTTATTTGACCGTTGAAAATAAGTACCGCTTATGATATAACGTTTAAAAAGCTCTCGATGAGGACTTATTACTTCGGTAAGAAAAAATCGGAAATTCAAATTTTTTGGATTTCGAGATTTTTTGGACGCTTTTCGTCCGATCGATTGCAATTAAAAGGGGAGGTGCACAATTAGGTGTTACAACAGTCCTAAATCCAAAATTTCAACATCCTACGGCTAATCGTTTTTTAGTTATGCGAGATACATACATACGTACAAAAATCACCCCGAAAGTAGTCAAAATGGATTCAGAGATGATTAAAATGGATATTTCCATTGAAATCTGAAACCCGAGATTTTTGCGATCTAACTACTTCCCTTACTTAGTACAAGGAATTAATATTATATATTTCGCATGTATAAGCGATACATCGATATATAATTATAGTATAACAAGTATACGTCTGACTACCACGAGGTATGTACTAACGAATTGGGATTTATTGCAACGTATCGGTACACTCCGATGCTAAGCTAAGGGGGAAGAACACACACACACACAAATGCCCTTTAGTAGGGTAAGGATATATATAAATTTAGTGGTCTCATTGAATCTGGTACGCTTTTACGCAAAAACTACTGAATCGATTGTACTGTGAATGTGCACATATATATTTTTTAATCAGGAAAGAACGTAGAATTATTGCCGTTACGAATTATATTTCACCACCGTTTCAAGACGGTGGCAATTTTAATCGTTTGCGATTACAACCGATGTTCAACTTTATTATGGGGAAACCGTTGGTTAAATCGAATTTCGAGTTCACTTGTAGTAATTGAAAGTAAATTTCCTATAAAAAAAAGGTTGGTTTGCCTTTTTCGATACCTCATTTGGTTATCGATAAAAGTAGCTTTAAATATCAACGGTGTACGGCTCAGTAACTTAACCGACACAGGATATACCATTTACGGTATGTGCGACGCGACTGGCTGCACCTGATTTTGGTTTTTTGACTAAAAAATATAATATATATCAAAAGTAAAAAAATGAGAAATGATATACGGTCACATTTTCGTGATATTTTTCGGGTAACACTTATAATCTTGAAAAATATTGTTTTATCCGCACATCATATAGGTAATTCGCCATAACTACAATTTTTAAAATGAGACCGAATGTTTTGAAACCCAAGTACTTCAGAAAGTTCCAAGTCCGGGCTACCCCTGGATCGCTTTGCCCTTTTAAATAAAAATCCCCATTACAATTCGTCAATCAACTAGTATTTCATTTTAGAAATTTATTTATTAGATGTGGATTTTATGAGAAAATTTATCATTTAAATTTTAAATATATAGTCTTTTTCTTATTTCTAAGTGATCTAACAGGAGTTATACCAATATCATTGCTTTTAGATAGATTTCATGAGTAATGCGTACCGTGATTCGACTTGCAGAAAATTACGTCATATCTTCGCTTTTCACATCCCGTAGACCCCCAAAACCACTGTCAGTTCAAAAGTTTATGTATATACGTATATATATCCCTTTATTTTGGACACGATAACTGCTATAATTTAGCACCGATCACTTTCAAATTTGTACATAAGATATAACGACCCAAAATCTCGATCGTGTTCGTTATCGGGCAAAATCAAACTATAGGGGTGGAAACGGGGGAATTTTTCGAAAAAAAAATCGCTACTTTCCTATTAAGTAAAATATCGAATTCGTTTATAGTTCCTACTATTCTTTGGATAAGCGCCTAAAACTTATCTAAGTAAATTTTTTTGATATCACCAACCGTTGGCCCAAGGGTTGGAAAAAATGGGATTTCGAAAACAAAAGAAATCATGCCTCCCTTAACGGGCACAGTATCGAATCGGGTAATTATTTAGTTGAGGTGCCTCATCCCGAAATCACAAAAAAACAATATCAAATTCATTCAGAATTAATATTTATTCATTTAATGATGTATTTTGGATGTCTGAAAATAGAAAATTATTAAAAATTTACATAGCGATACAAATAACACATAACACAATGAGAATCGAAAAAAATACTTGTATCGTAGTGAAACATTCTATTTAAAGATATAAACACGAAAATAAATAATATAATCTAACCAAACAACAACCACCCATGCTCACTTCGCTCGCTAATCTTGAATAATCGACAGTAATGTTTTGATTATTTAAGTAATTAGGTTAGGTTCAGCTATTGAAGATTGTATTGCGTTTTTCTTGCTCCGAATACTCACGGTTATTATTGCGGTTTTTTCGTTAATAGTTGTGTTACTTTTTCGTTTTTAGTTGTTTAGGGATGTTTTTATTGTTCTGCGTTTTTGTTGGGTTTTCGTTTTTTTTTATTTGTATCGCTATGTAAATTTTTACTAATTTTCTATTTTCCGACACCCAAATTACATCATTAAATGAATAAATATTAATTTTTAATGAATTTGATAGGTTTTTTAGGAGGCACCTTAGTCCTGTAAACACATTACCTAAAATTTTTGTCTACAACAATGTTTGATATGAAAAACCGTTACGGGAAGGGATGACCAAAATGTTGCTGGAATGGTAAGAAGATGGGGCTTGTCGTATATTAAACATATGAAAATTTTTTTCGCATGCACCTATTTGTCTTATTGCGTAAATTTGACGGTTTTCTTAACTTTAAGGTGGAAAATCTTTTTTATCTCCTACTTAGCAGCGGTTAAATATATACTTCGCCTTCTGCCGTGCCGAAATGGACTTGTTTTTTTTTTTGTTTGCCAAATCTTTATACGAATCTTATTATACAGGTTATCATAAAAGAACGGTGCGGTTTCAGTAATTCATAGGAAGATTGTAGGGAAAGTTCTAGATGTTATATTAGTATCTAGTATCCCTGAAAGCCTCCGACCCAAAATTTTGTTTATCAGCAGTTGTAACCGCAACGTCGGTTCTTGTATTGTTGTTGCGGGGAGTTTAGCGAGTTACTATGTTCTCGGATAAAGACAAAGCAAACTGTGTTTTATCGATGGCCGAATTAAAATCCGTAATTTTAGTTCAACGTGCGTTTCGACGTGAATTCGGAAGAGATCCGCCGCACAAAAATAACATAACACGTCGATTCGAAGAAACCGGATCGATTAAGAAACAGAAATCGATCGGCAGACCGAGTGTACCGGACGAAACGGTTAACTAATTAGACGATCGGCAATTAGAAGTCCTGGGAAGTCCATACCCCGTCGAAGCGTCGAATTAGGTATTCCAAAATCAACGGTTCACAAAGTTTTACGTTAAAAACTGAAATTACACGCTTATAAAATCCAGATACTGCAGGAAATGAAACCCGATGATGGTGTAAAACGTTACAATTTCGCTGTTGAAATGTCGGACAGAATAAGTGAAAACGAATCGTTTTTAGACGATATAATTTTTACAGACGAAGCTACATTCCACGTGAACAGACACGATTCACGAATACGGGGCTCTGAAAACCCACACGCAATTATCGAGAAACAACGCGATTCGCCTAAAGTTAATGTTTAGTGTGGTGCGATGAAGAATCGTGTAATAGGACGTTTCTTCTTTGCCGAAAAAACAATTAATGGAGTCGCGTATCTTGACATGTTAACAGATTATCGCTTTCCTCAGCCGGATGAACTCGAAAACATTCATCGACTTCATTTCCAACAAGACGGTGCTCCCCCGCACTTCGATGCGTCGGTCGCGGACGCTTTGAACGAAAAATTTGGAGATCGATGGATAGGCCGACAAGGATCCGTACTTTGGCCTCCGAGGAGTCCAGACCTAACACCTTGCGATTTTTTCTTGCGGGGGACATCAAAAGCGTTGTTTATACGCAAAACATTCGCGACCTAAACCGCTTAAAAAACAGGATTAATGAAGCGATGACAACCGTTAACGAAGAAATGATGCGGACGGGGTGCGCCTACCCGTTTTAGTAATATATGACAAGCGAGTGGTGTAGGGCACCGCGCTTATTCTGCTCACGCAGTTAGGTAAGTTCTTGGAGCTAATTAGGATATCGGTCGCTAAACCGTTTTGAGGAACAGGAGCCGTTTGCGGCACGGACATTCGGTCTTATGCTTTAGGGCGACCGAATGGGGTGGTGTCGGGAGAAATGCCAGACAAACGAATCCCTTCCCTTCTACATAGCTATACCGTTATATAGCTTCTGTGTAGCTATATAGCCTTTTGATATAGGTGCTATATAGACGGTAAAATTAATAAATGATTTTTATTGTCTTTTATCTTTTATAGGAGTTTTATTTATTTTTATTTTTTTATTTACTTAATACGCTATTCACAAATAAAACAAATCGAAAGAGATAGAGGGAGAAAAATAAAGAGCAAAAGAAACTTCTTCGCTCGTCCCCGAATTCCAGAATATTTACTTTTGATTTTTACAAAAAGTTTATTTTTACTAGTGGTTATCGCCGACCAAATTTTAATGATTTTTTTTGTTACATTCTTTAATATTTTATTTTTATTACTTTATAATATACTTTATTCAATAACTTTTTTCTTTTGAAAAGTTCAAACCAAATCAGTAAAGTTTTTCCTTATTCATTTCATTTCCTGATTTTAAAAACCGAACAGTTATTTTAGTTTAAATTAACATTTTTTATATATGCCTGGTAAATATATATATATATATATATATATATATATATATACCATATAGAAAAGGATTAATGTTAAAACTTTATTTCGTTTGTAAAATATTTCAAAACAAAATAATAAGTTTAATTTTAATGTATAATATAAAATTGTTCGTTATATATAAGTTTTTATTTTCCGGGTATCATAGCTGTAGATCTATCCTGCTCGAAGGAAAGTATGGTAATCAATCAAAAAATGAGTTATCGTTTTTTTTTTTATTTCTTTACGATTCATGATCCACGAATCACGCAAATAAAAAAAAAATGGTGGGGGGGGAATAATATTTGTATATATGTACGTACGTTTATTGGCGGAATACCTATTTGACTGAATAAACCGATTTTAATGAAATTTTGTACAGACTCATATATATGGGGCAATTTGTTAGTTAAAAATTAAGAGTCAATATTTCCAGAATATGACGGATTTTCTGTCAATTTTTCAAAACTTTACCGATATAACTTCGCTTTATATTAAGCTCGGTATATCCATGCAAGCTTATCTTAACATTTTTAAAAATATTTTGCCCCGAAAGACAGCGTTTTTTAATTCTACGAGAAAGGGGAATCTTACTCAAAAACTGAAAGCTATGTTTTTGCTTCCTTTTACAAAGTAAAGGAATTATTGTGATAATAACGGTGGACCTCCAGGACCACCGTTAGGTATTGCTATAGAGGATGAACTATTTGTAGCGCGTGTGGAAATGCCGTGCCTGATCGGGATTCGAACCCGGGACCTCCGGATGAAAAATTTCGGTTTTCAGATTTCAACGGAAATATCCATTTTTACTATTTTCGGCGTGACTTCTATACGTACTTACGTACGTACGTATGTATTTCGCATAACTCAAAAACGATTAGCCGTAAGATGTTGAAATTTTTTATTTAGGACTGTTATAACATGTAGCTGTGCACCTCCCCTTTTATTTACAATCGACTGTATCAAAAATTTCCAAAAAACCCAAAATCCCCCAAAAATTGGATTTTGAACTTTTTCTTAACTGCAGTAATAAGCCCTCATTGAGCGCTTTTCAACGATATAACACAAGCGGTAATTATTTTGAATTAAGTTACAACCAAATAAAATTTTAATTAACGAAATATTTGGATCTTACAGGGGAAGGCACATCGGTTCGAATCAGACTTGATCTCCTTTTTTTTATTTAAATATATTGATTTATTAATAATTATTAACCTCTGATTGTAAAAAAAAATGTATGATAAATAATAATTCAATAATAACAATAAAAAAATATGTATATATAAAAATATCAGAAGTTATTAATGAAATCAAATTATATGTACTTCATTTAAAAAAAAAACATAGGAAGTCATGTGGTGTCCACATCAGATATTTTTCAATTTTAATAGACTTACCCAAAAACTGGAAAAAAACTATCTTAATTTTATTACATATTTTTAAACCGAATTTTTTTATACATATATATATATATGTATGTTTATATGTATATATGCTTGTTCCACCGTAGCACCTGAACGACTAAACCGATTTAGATGTATAATCCCGCGTTTGAATCTTTACTTTACCGGGAGAGTCATAGACTATATATACATATATATGTATGTATGTATGTATGTATGTATGTATGTGTATGTATGTATGTATGTGTGTGTGTGTGTGTGTGTGTGCACACACATGAATGTGAGTGTATGCGTGCGCGCGCGCGTGTATCTTTGTCCTTATCCTTAAACTAGTAATTATCCTTATATTAAGAGCAATGTTTCCAGACGGTAGAAATGGTTTCTAAGAATACCGGCCAGTGGCAATAACTTCAATCAAGAGTAATGAGTTATGAAAGCAGATTACAAACTAACGAGTATTACTTTTACACACTATCAACTGTAGAGTCACATAAAGCTCAGCAAAATGGTTCCTTTTAGAGTTTAATCAAATAATGTTATTCAAAACGTTCATCTTGTGATGCGTAATATTCGAGGACCAAACGTATGTTTTGGAACTGAAATGAATGATTTATTATAATTTTCAGAACGTGCTCTTTTCAAAATACACGTCCGCCAGTCGGTCATAAAAATAAATTGTTTTTCTCAAAGACGGACTAAGTGCATATAAAAAAAGATATTTGCGAAATTGCACTTGAAAGCGTCAATATTTGCCGACAAAGACACATGTATAAGGCCTCCTAAACATTTATTAACCATTTCGGAATTGTATTGAAGATCTTAGAACTAACCGCTCCACGTGCTTCCTTTTAACACATTGAAGGGTCATGTAACTTTTTACCTGCCTGTACTATGTTGAAATTGTACGACGCGTTCGTTTAGTAACAAAATATATTTTTTTCATTTTTGAAAAACCTTCTTTAATCTAAATCTATCCTGAATGTTACCCGTTGAATTTAAAATTTAACTTTTGATAGCACTTTTTAGTATTCCTTTAAAAAAATACCCAAAAATGTTATTTTATCCGAATACTTCCTCTCGAGTACGGGAATCTCCAAAATATAAAAAAATTCTCAATTTTAAATATTTAATTCTCAAAACGTATTTTGTTAAACAATAAAGTAACAAAAAAAATTAACCCCTTCCCCTTCCCCTGATGGGGAGCTGCCAAAATTAAATTAAAAAAACACAAAAAACGTTTTTTAGATTTATTTAAAATTAATCTTAGTGAATATTTTAATCGATCGAAAGAAACCTCTGATGAATAAGCCAATATTATAAAGAAGACGAAAACATATATTTCGATATACGATTGTAATTTTTTTTTTAATTATTTACCTTCATAGGACAAAATATTGTTGATTTTTGCATTCGTAAATGTTGAATAACATTTACAATTTAAAAAAAATATATAATAAATTTTATTTGAAAACATAATTTTATTGTATAATTAGCAGACCCGGCAATGCTCGCTATTGTTAGATTTGAGTATATATATATATATATAGATTAAATTAACACAATTGAAAGTTTGATAAAATATTCAAAAAATTAACACTACGAACTTCACAAAATTTAACTTTTCACTTTTCCATTTCCCTGTACCCTTTTCCCTTTCACGCTATTTCCTTTTTTCTAATTTTACAGTTTCCTCATTTTACTTTTTCCCATTTACCCCTTTTCCACTATTCCCTATTTCTCTTTTTTATTTTTTCCCATTTTTTCCGTTTTTCCCGACGCGTAATTCGGTCCAGTAGTATTTTAGTCTATAGATGAGATATGTATCAACATTCCATTTTATATATATATTCTGATTGATATATATATTCAGTGCCACCTAGCAACACTATTTTTCGCAAAAATATCTTTTAATCGCTATCGAATGAACGGATTAGGAAGGCATAAGAGACATACAGACAGACAAACAGTTATATATATAAATTTCAATTTTGTTGAATATAATGCAGAGAACCGGGAAACATTTACAATTCCCTACTGATTTTTAAAGAGCGACTATATTTCATTGTATTTTAAATTTTAAATATAATGAATAAAATACAATTAATTGGATTTTAAAATACGAAGATGGAATTCAGATTTAAATGTCCATTAATAATAAATGATTTTTTTTTAATCGATACATTTAAATATTAAAATAAATAAATAGATATTTTTATTTACAGAAAAGAATTATCTGTAATATCACATCATAAATTACTTTTGTTTTTTTACAAGATTTCTTAACTTTACTTAAGAAAACAAAAATATTAAAAATATAATAAAGTTTTTACTTGCATTTAATAGTCCGTATAATTTAAATAATACATAAATAAGATGTAAAAAATAAAAACTTTATAATATAATACATTAGCACCGATAAAATTAAAGAACAAATGAAAATATATAAATTTAAACATAACAAACAGGTTCTACTCCGCGTTATTTCTTTATAAATTATTGATTTTAAATGACCGCGACAAAAAAATGTCCAGTGGTGTAACGTCAGCAGATCTTATCGGCCACAACTGTTTCTCTTCTATCTATCCGATGCTTGGGAAACAACATAAATTTAAATAACGGACATCGATGGGGGGTAAAACTTTATTATTGCGGCTGCAACTCTAATAAATTTTATTGTAAAAAAAGAATCTGTACTAGATCATATCACCTGAAAAGGCGTAATTTTGTCTTTTATATTATTTACAGGAAGAAGAATATCTTAATAAAAAAATGTTACTTCCATATAAAAATTATTTCTCCAACAATATTTATTGACATGTTTATCACATAAATTATTCTACGTTAAAAGGATGCTTGTTATTCTTTAAAATGACTGTGTCAACCGGTTTTTCATATCACAATCAATAATCATTCCGGTAATTGCAGATTAACATAAATATTAATTATGGGGGATTAAGAAATCTGGTTTTCAATGCTTGCAACCGTTTTTTATTTTTTTGTTCAGCCTCCGGAACCACGGTAAGGTATTACTTCAGAGGATGACATGTAGCAAATGAGAAATGTATTCTTGTACAGTCTCAGTTAGACCATTCTTGAGATATGTGGTTAATTGAAACCTAACCGCTAAAGAACACCGGTATTCACGATCTAATATTCAAATTGAGAAATATTATATAAATAAATAACTTTTTACATTTTTTAAATCGGTAAAAATATTTTAAAATTCACACGAACTCCATTTTATACCGACGAATAGTAATGTAGGGTTCTATAAAATTTAGTTTTGATAATATCATTAATTTGATTATTAAACGACAAATTCATTACTGATCATATAAATATTCATATTGAAAAAATGTTACAAAATCAATAATTTATGAACTTTATTTAGATAAATTTATTGAATTAAAATTTTTAAGGTTAGATAAGTTAAAGAAAAAATTAAAAAATGAATTAACCTAATTATTTTTTTCAATAATATTTCTTATAGTAAACAAAGAAACGCAATATAGATATAACGTACTCCAATTTAAACCCAAAGTCAAACCAGATTTTAATTTTAAAAAAGTACAGATTAATCTTCACGAGGTCCCGGGTTTCTATCGAAATGAATATAATAAACCTTCGGATGTAGGAGATTAAATTCGTATTCTGGCCGTTTCCAGTCGTATTTTAAAACTAATGGCTACTGTATAAATTCTCCCGTCCAATATTCCGGTTTTGGGTTCTAATAAATAATACACTCTTGTTATATAATAAGTTACAAGTATTCAAACTATATGAAATAAGGGACGCAGTTGATAATGGCGGTCGAATGAAGTATAATATGTAAGCAAACATTTCCAGGAAATCGTACGAATCAATAAATTAATATATATATTTATGTAATAAATATTTTCTAAATAAATCAAATCAAAATATATCGTATACTGTACTTACTTATATTTTTAAAGTCGTATTTTGCCTGACATCCATTCAAAAAACTTTAATTGTTACTTATTAAAACATCTTCACGTTAGTTTCATTGCAATGTATCACATTAATGATGGAAGTACACTAAAGAAAACTATACAAACTAAAAGATAAACATAATTCAAATTCTTTTGTTAATTTATTTTAAATATATAAACTTTGATTTAATCAATTAAATGTTTTTTCAAACAAAAACAGAACAAGTATTAATTTTAAAATAAATGATTTATCTTTTAACGACTGTTAACTATATACTAAATTAATTCTAGTTTTAACTTTACTCTCTAGAGAGCATTATTGGTTTATGAAATAAAGAATACACACGACAACTAATTTTTTCATCCCTCACACCCTTGTCGACTGAACAGGTCACGTACAAGGCTTTTTGTTATATAGTTGTCTTATGCAATATCACTTGTCCTTGAAGTCTACATATAACAGCGTTTTTTTTTTTTTTTTGTTTTAACTTGTCATCTTTAATATAAGCTTTTTTTTAGCACAAGAGCAGCTGTGGAATTTTAAAAAGAGTTTTAGACTATATATCTTTTATATAAGACTAAAAGACTATATATCTTTTATATATATATATACATATATACATATATATATATGTATATATATATATATATATATATATATATAACAAAAAAATATCTCGGTAACCCAAAGAAATTTTTTCAGCCATAGTACGGAATAAAGAATGATAAATGAAATGGTTTCCTGTCTTGACAAAAGACGAATATGTATTTCATATATTGATTTACAGATTCAAAATGTTTATTATATTCGCTAAATGGTTTGTCTAATTAATAAACATTATTCATTACTTTCATATAAAATATTATTCTTACATCAGTAGAGAAGATATTTTACATACATCATAGTCATTAGAAGAAATAGAAATAATATGTAAAACAATAAATTAATATACGTAGAAGTTTTACACAAAATTCTTTAAATAAAAGAATGACATTAGAATATGAATAATCACACTATAATAACCCAACGTAATGATAATATTCTTCTAATCGTTTATTTAGACTAAATAATTTTCCGTTCATATAAGTTATAAAAAAAAATTTCTCAGAATTATCAGAGGAATTCCTATACGAAATACAAAAAATTATCATTAAAATCATTCAATTTAATGAAGAATAAACCTTGAACATCTCTCATTTTTACTTTTCCGAGGAACGGATCAAATTTCACCTCCTTCATCAAATTATGTGTTTAATTTAATATTTATACAGTATTAAAAGCATTAATGTGAAATAAAATTCTTTTCAGCACCTGAGTGCTGAAAAATTCCAAACGTTGCCTGCCTACACAATTCCTTCTACATGTCCCTCCAATATTAAAGCGACTATTCCAGGATGCCTTAGTATGTGGCCTATAAGTCTCTCTTCTTTTAACTATATTTGTCGCAATACCTGTTCATTTGTTACTTTATCCACCCATCTGATTTTTAACATTCTCCTATAGCACCGCATTTTAAAAGCTTCTAATCTTTTCTTCTCAGGTACTCCACTCGTCCAAGTTTCACATCCAAATAAAGCGATGCTCCAAACATATAGTTTCAAAAACCTTTTCCTGACGTTTAAATTAATTTTTGATGTAAACAAATTATATTTCTGACTGGAGGCTCGTTTCGCCTGTGCTATTCGGCATTTTATATCGCTCTTGCTTCGTCCATATTTAATAATTCTACTTCCCAAATAACAAAATTCTTCTACCTCCATAACCTTTTCTCCTCCTATTTTCACATTCAGTGGTTCATCTTCGTTATTTCTACTGCATTTCATTACTTTCGTTTTGTTCTTGTTTATTATCATGCGGTAGTTCTTGCGTAGGACTTCATCCATGCCGTTCATTGTTTCTTCTAAATCCTTTTTACTCTCGGCTAGAATTACTATATCATCAGCAAATCGTAGCATCTTTATATTTTCACCTTGTACTGTTACTCCGAATCTAAATTGTTCTTTAACATCATTAACAGCTAGTTCCATGTAAAGATTAAAAAGTAACGGAGATAGGGAACATCGGACGCCCTATTAGTTTCGTGAGCCGAAACTCGCTAACGAACCCTTCTCTGACTTTGTTATGCGAATGTGAATTGTTTTTTTTTGCCTTTTTTGCACTCTATCCGACGAACAATATTTTTTGTAGCTTTCCGTATTTCGGTTTGTTTTGTGTTAGTTACACCGCATTTAGAATCTAACAGTTCACGTGTGTTACACTTAAGCTGATACATTGATGAATTCAAGTGGCCCACAATCCAGAGTATTCCAGAGGGGTGTTAAGTTAGATTATCTTGGAGGCTAGTTGATGAGTTATTGATAAGTTATTTTACGCCAAACATAAAATAGTATGTTTATCGATCCCAATCTTTTGACTAACTTCGTATTTCTATAAAATTACTTATAATACAGTTCTGGAATATATTTTATTCAATTTCTCATATCACACACACTTACTTTGTGTATATATATATATATATATATATATATATGTGTATGTGTATGCGTATGCGTATGCGTTTGTGCATGTGCACGTGCACGTGCGTGCGCGGGTGCGTGTGCATGTGCATGTGTGGATGTGTGATGTGTGCTGTGTGCTGTGTGATGATGTGTGATGTGTGATGTGTGGTGTGTGGTGTGTGTGTGTATGTGTATGCGTTTGTGCATTGCACGTGCGTGCGCGTGTGCGTGTGCATGTGTGATGTGTGATGTGTGCTGTGTGCTGTGTGCTGTGTGCTGTGTGATGTGTGATGTGTGATGTGTGATGTGTGTGTGTGTGTGTGTGTGTGTGTTTGTGTTTGAACAAACGAACAATTACATTTTTATTTATATAGATAATTTATATTTATGCATTGTTTAGACAGTTTCTAAGCAACTGTTATTTAATTTTTTATTCAGTTCTATTAGAATTTCTGATAGAATTACACGTATTGCATCTCTGCTGCTCGATTGAGATCATATACAAGCTACATCAAAAGAAATATATAGAAGAAAAAAAAGAATTCCACAAGTTATAGTTCACGGATAACTAGAGAATAGAAATAACACCAAAAAAACCACTGAAATTTGAAGTAAAGGGGAATACCATCAACAAAAAGAAATCCTAATCGAAATTAAATAAACTCAAGAAAAAAAGAATCATTAAAGATAACAACAAAGAAATAGAATAAGGAATAATAATAAAAGGTATTTATATAAAAGTTAGATAACTTAAAAAAATAATAAGAGTAAACATGGTTGAACCATAACAATAATGGTGGGGTGGGATTCCCCATCTCAAATTTTTTGTTAGTTTTGAAGATATTAAGATGAAGGATAAAACGAATTGCTTCGGTTATTATTAACTGATAATTGGTAAATGATTACGCACGACAAATTAAAACATGCCATATATCGGCCAATTTCATAAAGTCTGAATAAAAATTTACAAAATGACCTATCTATAAACTATATATAATATACATCATAAGAAGAAAGAAGAAAGGAAATGCTACCCGTCTATTTTGGAAGAAGATTGATTCATCTCGTTTTTATAAATTATTTTATTTATAATAATATAATTAATTTTTATAAATTACCTATACTAGTCTTATTTAAGAAAATTCAGAAATTAAAAACAATTTTAATTGTAACACATAAATTTTTTCTTTATTTAAGTTTATCTATAACAATCATTCATTATTTAATGTTTATAATTATTGAAATTCAATGTTTTTTTTCTAAAAAGTTTTCTCAAAAAATTTTCAATAAATCAGCTGAAATCTATGTTTTAATAATTATATTTACTGGTCTATTTAAAGATTAAATTTCAGTATACCCTCTACATCCTACATCCCTAACAATTTGTTTTACATATTCCAAACGTGGCCTGCCTACACATTTTTTCCCTTCTACCTGTCCTTCCAATATTAAAGCGACTATTCCAGGATGCCTTAGTACGTGGCCTATAAGTCTGTCTCTTCTTTTAACTATATTTTTCCAAATGCTTCTTTCTTCATCTATTTGCCGCAATACCTCTTCATTTGTCACTTTATCCACCCATCTGATTTTTAACATTCTCCTATAGCACCGCATTTCAAAAGCTTCTAATCTTTTCTTCTCAGATACTCCGATCGTCCAAGTTTCACTTCCATATAAAGCGACACTCTAAACATACACTTTCAAAAATCTTTTCCTGACATTTAAATTAATTTTTGATGTAAACAAATTATATTTCTTACTGAAGGCTCGTTTAGCTTGTGCTATTCGGCATTTTATATCGCTCCTGCTTCGTCCATCTTTAGTAATTCTACTTCCCAAATAACAAAATTCTTCTACCTCCATAATCTTTTCTCCTCCTATTTTCACATTCAGTGGTCCATCTTTGTTATTTCTACTACATTTCATTCTTTTTACTCTCGGCTAGAATTACTATATCATCAGCAATTCGTGGCATCTTTATCTTTTCACCTTGTACTGTTACTCCGAATCTAAATTGTTCTTTAACATCATTAACTGCTTGTTCCATGTAAAGATTAAAAAGTAACGGTGATAGGGAACATCGTTGTCGGACTCCCTTTCTTATTACGACTTCTTTCTTATGTTCTTCAATTGTTACTGTTGCTGTTTGGTTCCTGTACATGTTAGCAATTGTACTTCTATCTCTGTATTTGAACACTAATTTTTTTAAAATGCTGAACATTTTATTCCAGTCTACGTTATCGAATGCCTTTTCTAGGTCTATAAACGCCAAGTATGTTGTTTTTTTTTTTCTTTAATCTTCCTTCTACTATTAATCTGAGGCCTAAAATTGCTTCCCTTGTCCCTATACTTTTCCTGAAACCAAATTGGTCTTCTCCTAACACTTCTTCCACTCTCCTCTCAATTCTTCTGTATAGAATTCTAGTTAAGATTTTTGATGCATGACTAGTTAAACTAATTGTTCTGTATTCGTCACATTTATCTGCCCCTGCTTTCTTTGGTATCATGACTATAACACTTTTTTTGAAGTCTGATGGAAATTCCCCATTTTCATAAATATTACACACCAGTTTGTATAATATATTCAATCGCTTCCTCACCTGCACTGCGCAGTAATTCTACAGGTATTCCGTCTATTCCAGGAGCCTTTCTGCCATTTAAATCTTTTAATGCTCTCTTAAATTCAGATCTCAGTATTGTTTCTCCCATTTCATCCTCCTCAACTTCCTCTTCTTCCTCTATAACACCATTTTCTAATTCATTTCCTCCGTATAACTCTTCAATATATTCCACCCATCTATCGACTTTACCTTTCGTATTATATATCGATGTACCATCTTTTTTTAACACATTTTTAGATTTTAATTTATGTACCCCAAAATTTTCCTTAACTTTCCTGTATGCTCCGTCTATTCATTGGTTTCAGAGTTATAAGCAAATAAAATCTGGCAATATATACAATATTTGGCTATATATATAGTTAAAAGTAATAATGAATAAAAATTCGCCCACAATCAAGAAATTTATTGAAAAATAACAATAAAAAAATGATAATACTAAAAAAAAGTAAACAAGGATAAAAGATATTTTCTTATTTTGACAGTAAAATAACAAAAGGATTTAGGAATATATTAAAAAACACGTTACCTTAAGAGAAAAGACAGCTTTTATGCAAAAAAAAGAAATTTAATATCAACTCTACATTTATGGTAGATAGAAGACCTTATAACAAAAGACGTACAGCATCAAGATAATAAAAATAAAAACAAGCCTTCATTCTTGAAAATAATAAAAATATAATTAAAATTCTTGTTTAGTGAGTATTATGAATTGATTCACTAAGATAATAAATGTAATTTAATATAAAGAAGAAAAACTAAAAAAAAAAATATATATATATATATATATATATATATATATAAGAACTAGAATTAAGGAATTTTGGCGGTTATTTGGACCCGTAGTGTTTTTACTATACAGTAATTCCTCGTTTATACTAGATCGTGGATACCGGTGTTCTTTGGTAGTTGGGTTTCAATTAACCACACATCTCAGGAATGGTCGAACTGAGAATCTACAAGACTACACACTTCATCTACACTCATACATATCATCCTCATTCATTCTCTGAAGAATTATCTAAACGGTAGTTACCGGAGGCTAAACAGGAAAAAGAAAGAAAGTAATTTCTCGTTTAACACGGTTAATTAGTTCCACAGAAACATCGCATTATAGGAGAATCACATTACATAGGAAAAAAGGGATTAGTTTCTTAAGCTTTCCTGTTTTTAATTACAAAAAAAAGTAAAATAGTAAAAAATTGTTATATTTAAATCAAATAATTCATTAACTTAAAAAACATGTAAAAAATTCTCTTTCAGCACTCTGGAAGGCGGAGGTAGATTTCACCGGTGCTAAGTAGGGTTTAAAAAAGATTTCCACCTTAAAGTTAAGAAAATTTCAAATTTACTCAATACGACAATGGTTGCATATGAAAAACGTTTTACATGTTTAGCAGACAAGCCCCATTTTTTACAATCCCAGCAACATTTTGGTCATCCCTGGCCGTAAGGGTTAGTCATATAAAAAATTGATTAAAACAAAGGTTTTAGGTAATATTTAGAGGACTAACGACCACTTTAAATCAATTCGATACTCTGCCTATAAGGAAAGTATGACTTTTTGTCTTGAAATCCAATTTTTTCCACCCCCTGGGCCAATGGTTGGTGATATCAAAAAACTTTACTTAGATAAGTTTCAGGCCCTTATCAAAAGAATAGTAGTAACTTAAAACTAATTTGATATTTTACCTAATAAGAAAAATCTTTCAATTCCAGTAACATTTTGGTCATCCTTGGCGTAAGGATTGGTCATATCAAAATTGTTTCAGATAAAGGTTTTAGGTAATTTTTAGAGGATTAACAACCACTTTAAAGCGATTCGATACTGTGCCTATTAAGGGATGTATGATTTTTTTGTCTCTGAAACCCCAACTTTAAACGAATCCTATATTTTACTTAATAAGAAAGTTATAGCGTTATTTTTTTTTTTCGAAAAATCCCTCCCATTTCCACCAACATGGTCCGATTCTGCCAATTAACAAACTCGACCGAGATTTAGGGTGTCGTTATATTTTATGTATAATTTGAATGTGATTGGCGAAAAATTACGGCAGTTATCGTTTTCACAAGAAAGTGAAATATACATGGGTAAGTCAGTTATATCCGCAATTTAGTTATATTTTTGTTTATGTTGGTAGTACTGTCGTGTTGCGTAGAACGGGACATCATCTTAGACAGAATCATCACTGCTGACAAAACACGGATCCATCATTACGAGCCGGAGAGTATGGAATGGAAACATCCAAATTCGCCCTGCAAAAAAAGTTAAGACCCAACCATCCGCAGGAAAACTGATGCTTACGGTTTTTGGGGACTTCAAGGCCCAGTATTGGAACATTATGAGGAAAGGGGCACGACAATAAACAGTACGCGTTACAGTGAGATGCTTACTGTCAAGCTGAAGGCTGTAATTCGAAGAAAACGCCTAGGACTTCTGTCAAAAGGCGTTGTGTTGTTGCACGACAATGCCCGTCCACATACTGCTGCCCGCACTGCTGAAACCCTCCAGAAACCCAACTTTGAAGTACTGGCTCATCCTCCGTATAGTCCTGATATTGCCTTTTTTGACTACCACTTGTTTGATCCACTCAAAGAGGCATTAAGAGGCCGTCGATTTACCTCGGACGAAACAGTGAAAGAAGGGGTGCATTCCTGGCTCACAGCTCAACCGAAAACCTTCTTTTATGAGGGCATCACGAAGCTTGTGCAACGATAGAGCAAGTGCGCTGAAATGCAAGGGGACTATGTTGAAAAATGATGTACATTTATAAACTACATTGCGGATAATAATTGACTTATCCTCGTGTATATATATATATACACGAGGGTAAGTTATATATATATATATACATATAAATAAATGTATATATAAACTTTTGAACTGACGGTGGGTTTGATGTCTGGGGGATGTGAAATATGAACATATGTCGAAATTTTGGTACAAGTCGAATCATGGTACACATTACAATAGGTAGTTTTCTTATGAAATCTACCTAAAAGCTGACAACACAATTGTAGGACTTTCCCGTCACGCGGCTTTTTTCTGATACATGGATTACACACACACACACACACACACACACACACACACACACACACACACACACACACACACACACACATAAACACACAAATTAATTTAAAATAATCATTTTATTTAAATATAATATTTTTTTCGTTTTTCTAATTCAATGATTCTAACTAAATCGGGCATTCATAACGTATTTCATTCGCTGTGGCAGTAGTAGCGGCCACATTAAATACATTTTTACACTTTAAATTTTATTCATTTAATTAATTCTACCACTCAACTGTGACGTCACAACAGATCAGTCGACTACAGCAGCAGTACGTCAGCGCTACTCTAGCGTCCTTTGTGGTGAGAGAAGGTACTAATGATGCAGTGTACCCGCTTAGCCGATACTATTTAGAGCATTTTTGGGGGTAGGGATGCGATTTTGCAAAAGTTTTTTTGAAAATATTAGTTTTTAATTGTTAGATAATGCGCCTAAAAAAAAACCTTAATTAGGCGAAATCTCGAGATACTGAAAGTAACCTTGCTCTACAGCATCACCTTCTTCTTCTTCAAGTGGCAACTCCTTTCAGGAAGTTTGCAATCATTATCACTATTTTGTTCTTTGAGTAGACAGCTCGGAACAGTTCAGTGGATGTTGTGCCGGACCATTCCCTCAGATTGCGCAACCATGAAATTCTGCGCCTCCCAACGTTACGTCTGCCCACTATCTTCCCCTGAACGATCAACTGGAGCAACTCAAACTTCTCTACCCTCGTTTATGTGATCTAGATACTGTAATTTCCTTGTTTGTACTGTAGACGTAATCTCAAGTTGTTTATTCATATTCTCCAGTACCTTGATATTTGACACCTTATCCTTCCAAGATATCCTCAGCGTGCTTCTATAGCACCACATATCAAAGGGCGCCAGCTTTTTCACGCGTAGCTTTTTGAATTTTCATGTCTCCATTCCATATAGTAGCACTGGAAACGCGTAATATTTTACAATTTTAGCCCGCAGATATAATCTGACCTGCCGATCACACTAGAAAGTACGCATTTTGAGAAATGCGCTTCTAGCCGTTTCTATCCGGGTTTTAATTTCCAGTGTTTGGTCTATGTTGTTGTTTACAGCCTCACCCCCTTGACCTTTTAAGGTGAAAATTTAATGGCATCAATGCCCCATATAATGACGTAATCTGACCAAGTTTGGTCAAAATCTATCAGTTTGGTGATATAAGGTGATTTAGGGCGGAATACTCAACACACACACGTAACATACGATCACCCGGAAAATTTCCATCCGGCTTTTTGGGTTCCTTACGTGTCAATAAATAAAAATCCGGTGAAAACCATGTACACAAATCGGACCGATTACAAGTACTTTCCCTTCTAAAACTATAACTCTACTATAGTGCTAGCCGGGAAAGTAAAATTAAATATGAAATTATAAAAATACAAAATTTTAGTCGCACTTCATTATGCGTACATACTACAGATAGAATAGAAATAAAATTTCATCCTCATCGCTGTCTTCGAGAATAAAACTTTGTAGGTGGTCTTTATTTAACAGCGTCATTTCAAATTTCTTGGTTATCATTTGTAGGATTATCATGACATACGTCTGGAGTTATCATTTGTTTCTCCACTACTCGATTTGTTTCTATACGAAGAAAACGAAAATTATACTGACTTGTATTGTTTGTTTCTAATTATAAGTGTATCTTGATTATAACTTGGACTGTTTGGTCTTATCAGGTCAAAAATTCTTCGAGTGCAAAGTTTCTCTAATATAAATTCGTATATTTAAAAGAATTTGTAAACCGCGTTATGTCGATACCGCGTTGTGCGAGTACCGTGTTAAACGAGGATTTACTGTAAAATATCTTACAAATTAGTCAAAGAAAAATTCACGACCAATAGGTGTGAAATGATGACCTGTGCATTTACAAAAAAAAACTTAAAAAGCCGCTTTTTACTTGAAATGGAACTTTTTTTAAGCTAACCACACTTTGTATAAAATTAAACCTCGAAATAAATCGATAATAATAAATAAATAAAAAATAATTTTAAAAAATAATAAAAAACAAGAAAATAAAATCTTGTTCTAGTAATAAATTAGTCGAGTTCAAATCCCAAACTTCTAAGGTTTAAATCCTAGTAAAGGTAGTTAGTTGCTTTTATACGGATTTGGATGTTAGATCGTGGATACCGGTGTCCATTGATAATTTTTTTTTTGCTTCAGAGGATGAGATGAACTATAAGTGTGAAAATACCATGCCTGACCGGGATTCGAACCCGGTACTTTTGATGGTTAGGATTCAATAAACAGAGGGTGTTTATTCATTCTGCCAAGATTATACTTTTACCGGTAAATTTAAATTTAAAAATGTAATCTTGATGAGCCTCTAATAGTTTAATTGTTGATGTGATTATAAAATATTTTTTAAAAAAATCTTTTAAAATATCGATTTAAAAACCCTGAAGAATAACAATAATTTAAAAACCACATAGAACTGCTAAAATTAAAAAAAAAACTATAATATTTAAATAAAAATATAAATAACTTAAAATACTTTTTTTGCAATTTTTTAATTATATGTTTTTTTTTCATTAAAGTCGGGAAAGTATTACAGAACAATCCCGGCTTTACCTCTAATAGATTTTCATTTAAAATATTCCAAAGCATTTTTAAATACTAATGACTTACGCAATATTCAGAATATAATTGAGAAAATTATAAAATCGTTTGTAAAAAAACAAATCTGGGTCCGATTTGATTTAGCCCTTATATTATTTAAGCCCTTATTTGAGCCCTAATATGTGGTTTTTATCTTAAACATAATGTAGTATAAAAAGAATAATTTAGAAAAAAATGTTTTTAGTAAAAAAATATCGGGTCCGGTTGAGCCTCTTCACTGAATGACGTTAATATCATCAAAATTGTACTGTATTTGGAGTTTAAATGATTAAATAAATTCCAACAATTTTTTACATACAAGAAAAAATGGGTTTAACCTTCTGCTTCTCGATTTTCTTACACAACCTTTTTTTAAAAATACCGGAGTATCAGAGATTAAAAGATAATTTCAATTCTTAAGTCGTTCCCGTGGAATCCCCTTTTTCCCATGTCATCTACATTAATACTAGATTTCCATTTTTGAAAATTAAAGTTTAAAAAAAATATTTTAATTACGGATCCCATTCAGACCTCTTGATTTTTGCGCCTAAAAAATTTATTTATCGGAGCGATTATTTACTTCAGTAAGCTGGCCCGATTCGATGAAATGTTATTCAACGAGGCTAGGAAAATTACACTCTAATAAATAAATAAAAAATTGTACAATGTACTCTTACAATTATAACAAATTTATATATACGGATATATATAATTTAAATCGATAAAAATCTGAAGCATCTAAAGTGCTTCGTTTGCGAGTTACGGCAAGTAAAAGATTTCGCTCGGATTTCAGCTACCCCGCTGAAATGAGGTCGTACTGAAATTTTTAAGACGTTAAAAATTAGAATTAGTAATTTCTTAAGGTTTTTAACCTGAAATATAAAATAGGTCACAAAACCTAAGTGTTATTTTTCCTTTTTTTTTCGTTTTGAAGTGAAAGGAGCTAAAAACCAAAATTGTCGATGCCCCTAAAACCTAAAAAAAAAAAAAAACCATAGTAATCACAATAAGAATAATAATAACAGACAGTAATTACATACAAAAGATGATTTAAAGTAATCGTTAAGATTTATTCACAGGTAATTAAATACTGAAAACTAGAATTCAGTACCATTCACAAAAACAGTAGCATAATACTTTTAACCACTAGTCTTGTATTAGCAATAGTATAATACACAATACAAATATAAAGTTCTTTAACTGCAAATAACTTTGCTGTTCACAAATAAAATTACTCTAACAATTTATGTATGAAATTTTATACATTATCTCTTTCATTTATAGTCTTACAGTAATTCACCGAACCACTTATTGTTTTCGTGTACTGGAATTACTCGTGACGTCAATTTAATTCCGTCAAACCAGCACTAGAATTTCGCTCCTTCACTAAAATCGTCGCATAATACTCCCGCTTCAAACTCGCGCGCGCGCGCACACACACACACACACACACACACACACACACACACACACACACACACACACACACACAGAGAGAGAGAGAGAGAGAGAGAGAGAGAGAGAGAGAGAGAGAGAGAGAGAGAGAGACAGACAGACAGACAGACAGACAGACAGACAGACAGACAGACAGACAGACAGACAGACAGACAGACAGACAGAGAGAGAGAGAGAGAGAGAGAGAGAGAGAGAGAGAGAGAGAGAGATGACCTTTAGTAGCATTATTATTTTTTTTAATAAAAAGAGGAAATTTATTATTTCTTTTACTACATTGTTATTCTTTCTTAAGAATTAAAAAAATTACATTTAGCTCTATCATTCCTAAAATTATTATTTTTATTGGCGTTTAAAAACTATGAAATATAACGCATAATTCTAATGAAACAAATGAGTGTTTAAGAAAATGATAAACTCGTATTTGACTCAGAATATAAAAGACAATTGATTTTTCATGAGTATTTAAATATCAAAGAGGCTATCTTTGTACAGTTCTTAACATACTCGTAAATACACTCTCATATGATCACACTCTCTCTCTCTTTCATCGTTCTATGTATTTATTATTTCTCTCTCTAAGTTGGTATGTCTTATGTCATTTTTTATGATCGTATGTATATGAAGAATTTTATTTGTTCTATATTAAATTCTTTTATGAGAGATTTTGTTAAATATTTTATTAGAATTATTTTAATAAAGATATTTTTATATATGACTAAGATATTTAAAAGAATACCAAAAGAAATTTTGCTCCGTTGATGATTAATATGATAAATAAAGGGTCAAAAACGCATGTTTTTGACTGTCGAATCATTTCGGTTGTTTTATATATATTAAAAAAAAATTTACATTAAATAATGATATTTTTATTGAGATCAATAGGTTTGAAAAAGAATATCAATAAGATGCTGTTCTTCTTTTCGGACGTAAATTCGTAGCCTCTCCTCAAAGCACTGCACGGCTTACTTTAACATTTCATTTGACACAGTTTCAATTTCTTGAGGAATGGAAATTATCAGATCTTTGATTGTATGTGGCTTGTTCACGTACACTCTTATCGCAATTTTGTAGAGGGGGATTTTAGCTCATGTTCTGCCACGCCCGATTCCATAATAACTTTTGTCTCCATGTAGCACGCTAGTGTGTAAAATTTATCAGCCGAACGTCATATTTTAGTATTTGCAGAATGCCCGACGAAAGCCAGACGACCGCTTGGCTTGGCTATGGGTGAACCGTTGTCTGCAATTTTGGTAGAGATATATTTGCAGTTTTTAGAAGATTCTTATATCAATAAAATTTTGACTCAACATAATATACTATTGCATAAACGTTATGTAGATGACACTATATATATATATATATATATATATATATATATATATAATGAAAAAGTTCAAAATGAATGAAGTATATATTAAATGAATTTAATAAAATTGATAAACACATAACATTTACAATGGAAATAGAAAATAATAATAGTTTAAACTTTACGGATATAAAAATACATAATAAAATAGATAACCAAATAAAATTAGAAATATATAGTAGACATATTAAATAACACAATAATTAATTACCGTTAATTTCATCCATGCTCCCAAAACACGGGTGTTTTTAATTAATTGTTATATAGAGTCGTAAAATACCTCAAACACGATAAAACTTCTTCAAATAAAGAAATAGAAATAATTAAAAACGTTACTGTCGCTAACTGTTATAATGAACAAATTATATATTAAAATAAATAACTAAATTAATATAAATAGCGACACAGAAATTATTTCAAATCTTTCTAGATACGACTTGCTAAATTTAAAATTAATTCTTGCCTTAAATAAGTACCAGAAATCGCCAAATCTAACGGTTTGTACCCTTTGAATCTACTTTATAAAAGATATTTTGGCGGTCGCAATTCCGACTACCAAATGTTTCCACAGTCGGCATTCCGGCAACATATAATAGAATACGGTCATACATCCGATCGTAATAATTTCATGAAAATCTTAGATGTTTATAATATTTCTAATTTGGAAAAATATCATATATATTGTAATAATAAAAATTTAATCGACGAACAAATATTTTTTAATATTATATTATATTATTTAAAAACATAAATATAAAGAAGTAATCTAATAATTAATTCTAATTCTAATTCTAATCTAATAATTAAATTCTAATCTAATAATTATTTATTTGATAACACGGTTCCGTTTGATGAAAAAAAGCCGCAGTCGGGATTTGAAAAAATGAATAATAAAATTTTGTTTATAATAAATAATCTTTATATATTAGATTTCAAACAATTATATTCATATCTCCGCATTTGTATAAAGAAATTTACAGTTCTAACCGGATAATACCTATCGCAGAAGATTTACATAAAGAATTTCTAAACAACAATACAATAAAACCATGACGTATCTAAAAGACAGTTACGAATTTCATCGGGAAGTGCGGGAGGCTCCGACGTCCTATCATCAATGATCGAGCGGAACACCCTTGCAGCACATTTGGGGGGAATGAAAAACCGTAGTCCCGGTGGGGGATCCCTTTAAGGATTCCGGATTTGAGGCGAGGCGTCAAGACTGTAGTTCCAGTTGGGAATCCCTTTGAGGGTCCCTCATTAGAGACGATACATAAAGACCGGAGTCCCGGTGGGGGGAGCTCACTGGTGTCCCCTCGTTAGAGGCATGGCATGACAATAAATGACCGAGTCCCGGCTGCCTGGGTAGGGGTTTGTTCCCGCAAAGGTAGTTTGAGGCGATGGCACCCCTCCGAGCTGAGTTTATGCTTAATTTCGGGTTCGGCTGAGGTGTTGGGCGGGGAAAATAAATATGTAAAAAAAAAAGGAAGGCGTGGTGCATTTATTTTTTATTACGTATATATATTTTTACTTTCCCTTCTAGAGCTGTAGCTCTAGAAAGTATTGTAATCGGTCCGATATGAGCATATGCAGTTTTCAGTGGATCTTGAGTTTTGAAATCTAAAGAACCCAAAAAAATCAGTGGAAATTTTCCCGGATGATAAAGTTCGTACATACTTGTGTTCGGTATCGGTCTCTACATCTCTTTATATCTCCAGAATTACTAGACCGATTTTGACCAAACATAGTCGCATTACTTCTATATGCGAGGCATTGATGCCGACTAAATTTTCAACTTAAAAAGTCACGGGGGTGAGGCTGTAGACCAAGGTCACCCTCAGTATCTCGAGAGTTCACCTAATTGAGGTGATATTTTTCATAGGCGCATTTTTTAATTAAAAAATCTAATGCGGACACCACATTATTTCCTTTTACGCCTATTAAATTGATAATGTAAATAAACAAAAAAAAAAAAATACATATATATACTTTCGGGAATATTGGGATTGCGGGAGCCGATCTAAAGTTTAAAACTATCGATTGTTTGAATTGAATCGAATTTTATTGGAAAATGCCGACAACGATGCCATTACGGTGCACTTTTCTTTTTTGTTTTCTAATTTACTCGTTAGGTTTTGATATCGCTAAATAACAATCCAGACCTAGAAAAGGCTTTCGATAACGTAGACTGGAATAAAATGTTCAGCATTTTAAAAAAATTAGGGTTCAAATACAGAGATAGAAGAACAATTGCTAACATGTACAGGAACCAAACAGCAACAATAACAATTGAAGAACATAAGAAAGAAGCCCTAATAAGAAAGGGAGTCCGACAAGGATGTTCCCTATCTCCGTTACTTTTTAATCTTTACATGGAACTAGCGGTTAATGATGTTAAAGAACAATTTAGATTCGGAGTAACAGTACAAGGTGAAAAGATAAAGATGCTACGATTTGCCGATGATATAGTAATTCTAGCAGAGAGTAAAAAGGATTTAGAAGAAACAATGAACGGCATAGATGAAGTCCTACGCAAAAACTATCGCATGAAAATAAACAAGAAGAAAACAAAAGTAATGAAATGTAGTAGAAATAACAAAGATGGACCAATGAATGTGAAAATAGGAGGAGAAAAGATTATAGAGGTAGAAGAATTTTGTTATTTGGGAAGTAATATTACTAAAGATGGACGAAGCAGGAGCGATATAAAATGCCGATTAGCACAAGCTAAACGAGCCTTCAGTAAGAAATATAATTTGTTTACATCAAAAATTAATTTAAATGTCAGGAAAAGATTTTTGAAAGTGTATGTTTGGAGTGTCGCTTTACATGGAAGTGAAACTTGGACGATCGGAGTATTTGAGAAGAAAAGATTAGAAGCTTTTGAAATGCGGTGCTATAGGAGAATGTTAAAAATCAGATAGGTAGATAAAGTGACAAATGAAGAGGTATTGCGGCAAATAGATTTTTTTACATATCATCCTCATTCATCCTCATTCATCCTCTGAAGAATTATCTAAACGGTAGGTACCGGAGGCTAAACAGGAAAAAAGAAAAAGAAGGGTAGTGACCAGGGTTTATGGAGAGAACGAGTTAGTTTTAAGCACATTTTACTTCTATTTTCTTTAAATAATAAACAAATTATTTTATTTAAAAAAATGTATTTCTTTTATTTATAATTTCTTTTGTTAATAAAAAAGAAAAGAGAAGGATTGTTATTTAGCGATATCAAAAACCTAACGAGTAAATTAGAATACAAAAAAGAAAACTGCACCATAATGGCATCGTTGTCAGCTTTTTCCAATAAAATTCGATTCAATTCAAACAATCGATAGTTTTAAACTTTAGATCGGCTCCCGCAATCCCAATATTCCCGAAAGTATATATATATATATATATATGTATTGTTTTTTTTTTGTTTATTTACATTACTTACTACAGGAAGACTTAAAAAAATTCCGTTAAAAAATGCAATAAATAAAAAAATTGTTTTTTCGATTTATGAGAAAAGAAAAAAATTAGGAGGCAAAATTTTTTTAAAAAATATAAGCTTGTAAGCATGTATTGAGGTTAATATAATGGAGTTAAGTTAGCAAAATTTTCAGAAAGACGTTTACTAACAAATCGCCCATACACACGAGCCTGAGTCAAATTTCATCGAAATCAGTTTATCCAGTCAAAAAGTTACTGTTAAGCTTCAAACACGCCAATACACGTACGTATACAAACATTACAACCTCATTTTTTGTTGTTTGGGGTCCCTGGCTCATGAAAATTTGAGAAATACATAAATCATTTTTTGACCGATTACCAACCGTATTTTCCGTTTTTCAGCACGGC
Source organism: Lycorma delicatula (assembly GCF_047948215.1). Classification (NCBI taxonomy): domain Eukaryota; kingdom Metazoa; phylum Arthropoda; class Insecta; order Hemiptera; family Fulgoridae; genus Lycorma; species Lycorma delicatula. The sequence continues at coordinate 32,202,176 of NC_134455.1, forward strand.
TATGATGCTAGGAAATTAAAATGACGCTATATTTAGCGTCATTATAAAGACGCTAAATATAATAGTGAGAATATACATGGTTGTTACCGCCATGCTTAATATGAATGCAGAATGACGTAAACAGCTGTGATCCTAATCACATGGTAAATGCAATTTTTCCATACGTTATTTTCCCTGGTCCCACGTTATGTCAAACTTTCAACAGAATATTTTAATAATAAAATAGATATTACATGAATGTTAAATTACGTAAATGTTAAATTAAAAAATCCCTACATTGAAGGAAAGGAGTTAAGATTTAGTTACTAAAATAAAAAATAATACGCTAGTCACCAGTAATAAATGGATTTTAGTGTCTGTATTAGTGATCGGTTCTTAAATAAAAAGAATGTACTTTGTAGATGTTATATTTATGATTCCGTAGTTTTTAAATGGAGACTTTAAATCTAACGATCCGAGTGTATACTTATTCGCTTCGTTTCAAAGTCGGTCACGTTCAGAGCTCATATTTCAGTATTCCTGAAATCTGAATAACTAGGCCAGCTCGTTATGTTTTCTGGTGAAATACGATTTCGGAAAATCAATAAACATTGTATTTATTTTATTTGTATTCCCTTTTACACCCTCGTCGTTGTACTCATTTTTAATTAGAAAGAAACGATTTCCGATTATGTCATTAGTAGGCGAACTGTTTATACCGATTTTGAGTCTACTATTATATTGTACGGTTTAGATTTAATTTACTAAGCGTTTGGCACCGTTACTATTAATACGATTGTATAAAATAATGTTTCACCGACCGATCATTTTAAAAGTATATATCGGAGTACTTTCGGAGCCGTTACACCGTCATCAGGAATTATCTATTAAATGGACATAATAGTCGCAAACATCTCACGAACATGACGTTACGTTCTTATTGACGTACAATTTAATTTTATTTCTTGCCGACCGACTATTGTGAACGTAACAATTTTACTTTAAACAGAGTTATACATTTGAATTTGAACTAACATCTTTTGGGAAATTCCTGATGATGGAGGAACGGCTCCGAAAGTACTCAGATATATACTTTCATAATTGTTGGTAAGTGGAACTTTATCTTATGCAGTTGTACAGTTTGTCATCCATAGGTATCGTTTTACCCTGACCTAACATATTCGATGGCCTACAACAAAAAGAAGATAGTTAATCAGCCTACTCGAATTCTTGATGAATAGTTTATATATATATATTTTTTTTTTGTGTGTGTGTGTGTGTGTGTGTGTGTGTGTGTGTGTGCGCGCGTGTGTGGACATATATATATATACTTTTTTTATGTCTTCAATCATTTGACTGGTTTGATGCAGCTCTCCAAGATTCCCTAGTGCGAGTCGTTTCATTTCGGTCAACCCCCTACATCCTACATCCCTAAAAATTTGTTTTACATATTCCAAACGTTGCCTGCCTGCACAATTTTCTCCTTCTACCTGACCCTCTAATATTAAAGCGACTATTCCTATTCCAGAATACCTTAATATGTGGCCTATATGTCTGTCCCTTCTTATATATATATATATATACTCGTACATACAAATATGCACGAGCATACATTTGTTTAATTTTGTAAATTTCAATTTACTTTTACTGTAGATATCAATTTTGTTTTGAAAATATTCTGATGAACGTTCGGCGTAGTCACAGATCAGTAAAAAAAACATACGGAAAAATTGGAACTTTCACATGACCTACGTATGATGGAAAAAGGTGGATAAAATTGCTGTATGAGGTTAAAAATTGCTGTACTGACAGAGCAGTATGGGATGGAATTATCGTGATGCAGAATCCAATTATCAGCAATGTTGGCACGGACACGAAGAACTCGTTTACCAAGTCTTTCTAAAATTTCTTTGTAGAAATATCGGTTAACTGTTTGTCCAGGAGGTACCCGCTCTTTATGAACAATTCCCTTGGAATCGAAGAAGCACACAAGCGTGCGTTTCACTTTTGACTTTGACATGCGAACTTTTTTTGATCTGGATGATCCCTTTGAGCACCATCGCGAACTTTGGCGTTTTGTCTCTGGATCGTATTGAAAAAACAAACCTTCGTCACCAGTGATAACACGGCTCAACAAATGTGGATCGATTTCCGTTTGTTCTAACAGATCGGCTGCCACATTTTTCCGTGTTTCTCGCTGTTGTGTGAGATTTTTGGGGGCCATTTTTGCACTAATCTTTCTCGTACCAAGATCTTCAGTTAATATTGGACGAACCGTTTCTCGATCGATGTTGAGTTCTTCTGCGATCATTTTCACGGATAATCTTCGATCGGATCGTACGATTTCACGCACCCCGGTCAAGTTGACATCTGTCCGTGAGGTTGACGGTCGTCCACTGCGGTCTTCATCCTCGACATTCGTTCTGCCTTCACTAAAAATTTTATGCCGCCGAAAAACTTGAGCTCTTGACGTAACCTCCTCTCCAAAAGCCTTCTGAAGCTTACCGTAAGTTGTCGTCGCGTTTTCACCCGATTTAACGCAAAAAGAAATGGCATACCGTCGCGCAATATTTTGCGGTTTCATTTCTGTGCCGAGAGACACAAACACGTGTTCACTTATTACAGCACAACTCACGACCGAGCAGTTGCATCAATGTGCCGCTTGGACTAGAAGTAGCTTATAGACCAAGGTCAAAGATAGTGTGCCTACCCAAGCTGCAGGGTTGCCACATCTTGCAAAGAAAAATCAGTCCCATTACTTTATTATTGCACCTCGTATATATATATATATATATATATATATATATTTTTATATAAATTTAAAAAATTTGAAAAAATTATCAGACAAACGGGTTGTTTTTGAATAACTCGCATCTCAACGCTTCGTTCTGAATGATTCGCAAACCTCGTATCTCATACGTATTAAATTGTCTTACTAGTGTTTTTACACGACTGTCCAAAAAGGACTGTAATGTATTTAGGATGTATATACTCCTAAATTTGTATGTATATTTGTTCCACCGAAACAGCTCAATGGCTGAACCGATTTAGATGTGTGACTCTCGTGTCGGAATCCTTACGTTACCAGGAATCTTATATGCTATATATATGTATGTTTACGAAAATTTAAAAAAATTTAAAACAAAATTATACTATATACAAAATTGCCCTTTAATTATTCTATATGAACAAACATGTTCGTATAGATATTTTTTTGTTTTATTCACTTATCTTACACTATTTTGTTCAGAATTAAATTTTCTACAAGTTGTTTTAAAGGTTTTATGCGTTTATTACCCATTTAACAAAATTATTGTACGTCGAACATAAAAAAAGGCGTTTTTACTCCAATTTACTGAATTTCACGACAGATTATTCAGAAACTACTTCATATAAGATTCTGGAACCTATTTTATTCAATTTCTCAGGTAAAAAGCCATAAAAATTCACTATTTTTGTCCCTTAATTAACATACTAAAAATTTCAGTACGATCTCATTTCACCGGGTTAGCTGAAATCCGGGAGAAAACTTTCACTTCAGGTGGGATGTATGTCGCACCACAAATGGAAGCCGCATCGAACCAAAGTGAACGTCGGATGACAAACTTGATGTATTTTTCTATGAAATGAGACTTAAACCGAATCTGTAAGTCTTATTCACATAAATTTTTATACGCTTTTAAAGTTGTGAAGTTCATTTTGAATCATCCTTATACCCTCAATAGGTACAACAGGAGAAGAGATGTAGCTCCTGAACGGTTGTGATTAAGGGAAAATGTAAAAAAATAAAAACATGTTATAATATTATATGTCGTATCTAAAAGTACGATAAAAATCGGGAAAGGATTCCATTAAAAAAAATTAAGTTGTTGGCCGCCTTATTGACAAAATGGTGGAAATTTCAAAAATGCCAAGAGGGTATTTTTAACGGAACTCAAAAATCGAAAAAATTCTCCATTTAAAATTCTTCACAGCTTTTCTTGTGTACGAGATCCCGACAACGGTAGCAAAGTTAAAATGTAAGCTAGGTTTTGTCAGTAACGTTATCAATATTATATGATTTTGCTACAAAAACAATAGTAAGTTAATGATGATGACAAGAAAATGAAATGACAAAAAAATTCTTCAGTTTTTTAATTGATACTTGCCGATTACGGCAGATGTCACAGTAGCAACGTTTGCTGACGATGAAAATTCTTACTTTCTAAGAAAATCCGACTACTGCGTCTCGTTTTATTCAAGATTATATCTTGGCTTACGCGGTGGAGAACAAAAATAAACGAAACAAAATCAAAGCGCGTCAAGTTCCTTAGTAAGGAACAGTGTGCTACTGTTTCTATCTTCATTATTCCGATTCCGAGATCTCAGGACTGCAAATATTTGGGCGAAACATCAGTTGGATCTCAAGTACTGGCGGATAGGAAATAGAGAAAGTAAATTATCGATTTATGAATGAGTTTTCAAGCCTATTTGGACTTACGGGCTTGAATTGTGGGGTTCAGCGTGTGTAACTCCACTATTGACATACTTGAACGCTACTAGACAAAAACATTGCGAAAAACGCTAAACATACCTCAGTACATAAGCAACAGCCTCATATATTATAATGATCTTAAATTTCGAACCGTTCGGCAGGAAATCTCTCTGATCAGCCTACGGTATCAAAATCGTTTGATCGTCACCCGAATAATTTGGCGGTCAATTTATTGGTTAACACGATCGATGATTTTTCAAGATCGCTAAGGAACAATATTCTTGATCTGCATTATCGTTTCAATCAGGTGACTTTACGGTCTGGCCGTACAGAGTGCTCTTCTATTTCATTATTAAACAAGCCGCTGGGTTTGTGGCTGCTTAATGTTAGTTCAAATAGATCTTATTTACTTATTGTTCAATTATCTTGCTGAACAGATTGTAAAGTTGCTATGTCGTTATAATAAAAAAAAATTAAAACAATGTAGGTTCTTATTTTTTTTTTAAATTATATTTTACGTGAATATGACAACCGCATCTTAACGCTGAATGATCAAAGCTACTTCGTCGATAATATAAAAGCATTTGATGAAGAGTAATGCTTTAACGGATACACACAAAAAATAAATGGACTGAACTTATAGTCTCTTTCTTTCATGGAAGTCTGTTAAAAACAATTTTTATCGATAACTTTTCTTCCAAAATTATTTCCTGGATAAGATAATACAATAACTATTATGTAGTTTTACCGGATTTGTACAACAATAACTGAAAAATTATAGGTTGTTTCTGATGCACGGCTTATATACGCATACACACAAGTTAATTTAAAATACTTATCGTTATATATAAATATAATATTTTTTCGTTTATTTTAATTCAATTTGATAGATTTTAGAGCGAGTATGGACTGTATTTGATGAGTTTTCATTATCGTACCGGACGATTCTTTGCGATGGGAAGTCCTGAGTATCGATGCGAATTTGTCTATACATTTTGGGAATATCTCCTGATAGCACGTAGCTAGGAGTTCTAAAACGAATTACGATTGAAAATAAATCTTGTTGTATTACTGGACCGTAGCGAGAATTGAATCGAGCGATTAGCCGTTCAAAGTTTTCACCCCACCATCAAATACTACTCTAGGTTTAGTAGCGGTGGAAGATTCACGAAATACTCCGTGGTGAAGCAAATAAAAGGTTTCAGATGGAACCTTAGACTGAAATGAATCTACAGGTCGCATGCGATCTAATTCTTGATATTCCTTCGTGAAACGGAAGTAATCTTCTTTAAGTTTAGCGTTTTTCTGAAATCTACGATGTAACAAATTGAAACGACGTCTCGCATTTTCATAAGAATCTCCTAAGTGCAGTTTTCCTTACGAGGAAGAGATACAACAAATCTGTCTTGTTGATCGCGAAAGATATTTTGAAGGAAATGTTTTTCGCAAAAGGATTCCTCCACAGTCGGTAAACGATCTTCGATCTCTTCAGATCTCCAAAATGTCTCTATTTAAGAGGAAAGTTGTTCGTTACTAACAAGAAGCGATATTGAATCTGAATTATTTTTCCGTTTACTAGGCTTAGTAGGGAGTTGACCAGAGACTATGAAACCAAGACGAGTTTCTTGAAGTACGGTACGATCGGAATTACGAGTCGATCGAACAGATTTAATATTTAAATCGACACTTAGCTTAGATTTAGTAACCTAAATCTAAGCCTGTTTTATGCCGGTGATCGGCATTAAAACAGGTTTGGTTTGGAGATCAAGTTTAGCAGCAAAACGTATGTTAGATCCTTTGCGGTTGGTTTTAGAGCGAGTATGGACTGTAGATGATGAAATAAAACAACTCCTTGTCGCCTTTGAATCGTTACGTTAAATATGTCGTTACACTCTTGACATAATAACTAACACGACAAACTAAATTGAAAATAATAAATGCTAATATAACTAGACTTGAACGTTATCAAAAATACTACTAGTAACACTAATCGTCCATCCGGACGAAATCGAAAATACGACTGCTCTTTGCAGGATTCGGGGCCCCGAATGAATAGAAGTCGCTGCATCGTAATGACCACTCCTTGCGGTATTATGTCGTAGGACATCGTATGAACATAGCTTGTCGGAGAGCTCTAGCACCCGACGGCAAAAGCGGAACGTAACATAATAATTCTAACTAAAGCACGCGCACATACCGTATTTAATTCGCGCGGATGTGGCGGTTCTAGCGGCGATGATCGGCACTAACTAAACAAATTTCGCTTGTACGGTTGTACGGTAGCCGCGAGGCTTAACGCACCAAGAACCGACCGATCCGGTTCGTCAAGACCCAACTAGACCGAGTTATTTTTTTACAATTTAAAAAGTATTCGTTTACTTAATTCTGTGATGTTCATTCATCTGTGACGTTAAAACATAGCAGACGACTACAGTAGTATTTTTTGATCCGGGGTGCGATCTAGCGGAAGGTGATTTAGAGGCCGACACCAAATACGAACATTAACATCCGAAAAACTTCCATCCTTTTTTTTTTTGTTTTATGGGTTCCTTACGTGTCAAAACGCCATGCCCAAACCGGACCGATTACAATACTTTCCCTTCTACAGCTATAGATCTGCTGTAACGCCCTCTAGATGGAAAAGTAAAAGGTAAATTAAATGAAAATAAATTTAAATATATAAATAAAATTATGAAATAAATTAGACTTTTTACGATCGGTACGTTATAATTACAGGTATACAAAAACAAGCAAAGGAAAACTTAAGGAATAAACGAATGAACTTTTCATGTTAATAATACTGAATAAATTCAAGATATTATAAAAGAAATCCCTTTCGGCATGCCGGAACGCGGAGGTAGATTTCATCGATGCTAAGTAGAAAATAAGAAAAATTTCACCTTAAATTTAAGAAAAACTTCAAATTTACTAAATACAACGACGGTTGCATATGAAAAAAAGTTTCACGTGTTTAGCATACGACAAGCTATTTAAGCATATCTTCTTACAATTCCAACAACATTTTGGTCATCCCTTGCCGTAAGGGTCGGTCATAAAAAATTGTTTCAAAGAAAAGTCTTAGGTAATGTTTAGAGGACTAACGACCGCTTTAAACCGATTCGATACTGTGCCTATTAAGCGAGGTATGATTTTTTTTGTTTTTAAACCCTCATTTTTTTCACCCCCTGGGCCGACGGTTGATGATATCAAAAACCTTGACTTAGATACGTTTTAGGCCCTTATCCAAAGATCAGTAGGAAATTTAAACGAGTTCGATATTTTGCTTAATTTAAACGAGTTCGATATTTTGCTTAATAAGAAAGTTAGGGCGATATTTTATTTTTTTCGAAAAAGTCCCCCCCCCCGTTTCTATTCCCACGGTCCGATTTTGGCGGTTAAAGAACACCACCGAGATTTTCTGACGAGTTATTTTTACAGAACAATTTGAAAGTGATCGGCGGAAAATTACGGCAGTTATCGTGTCCACAAGAAAGTGAAATATACATACGTATAACTTTTGAAGTGACGGTAGTTTTGGGGTCTGGAGGATGTAAAAACGCGAAGATATCCAAGTTTCACCTCAAAGTGTCCATCGGTTAAACGTCCCGTGGTAAAGTGTCCATTGCTCAAGTGACTTTCGGTCAAGGACTCTGAAACGCCTGTAATGTTTAATTACGAACGTGTCATATAATTTTAAAAATAATTCCGAAAAAAAATATATGAGATTAAAAGAATTAAATCTTTAATTCAGAACATTTCATATATTTGCTTAAAATGATTATAATTAGACGCAATAAAATTCACATTTATAAAAATAATATAAGATTATACAATATTATATTCCGTTGATAAATACTGTTTTATTTTCCTGGCATCATAGGTCTAGGGTAATGCTACACGAAGGAAAGTAAAAATGGTACTCGGTTTTTTTTCACATCTCGATGTTTCATAACCCAGGGACCCAAAAAACAAAAAAAAAAATATGGAGGGGGTAATGTTCGTACGTACATAATCTGAATCTAGTATTAAACGATGGCTTTTAGGAAAAGATAATGTCGAATTTTTATTTCTTTAAGCTGACATGATGTGTTTTCTCTATATGGACATATAGTGTCTTCTTTTTAATCTACAAACATTTGAACAAAAAAAAATAAATGAAATTTATATTGGTATTTTTGACTGTTAAAATACTCGATACTTCTTCTATTGTTATGCAATTATAATGGTATGTAGGTTTATTGGCACAGATTGGATGGTAATTCTTATTTTAAATAATAAGTATAAGTATTAGTTCATTTACTATGGTTATAGGCAGCATAGTGCCTTTATATTATATTTTTAAATTTTTTTTTATTCTTGTAATGCGATTAAAATATGTGATGGTAATTCCCATGCGGTTTTTTCTCGGGAGTACCTAATTTCTCTTCACCTAAAAGAAACTGTGTCAGAACTAGAGATATATTAGAAATTTAAGTAATTTTACTAGTTTTTAAGTACAATTAACAATTAAGTTATTACTAGGAAATTTTGTATGAAACTATAATGTAGCTGTGAAATACGTAAAAAAGAAGAGGGGAAAAAAATAAGTAAGTAAATATTTTACCTAACTTTCAGTCCAATCGGCTTAAAATTTCGGAATTTTAAACAACTTATTGAGTATTTTTGTTGTACTAAAATTCAGTTTTCTTCGACCGCTAAACAAAAATTCGAAATAGTAAAAAAACCACAGACAAAAATGTTTGAGTTATTTTCGAATAGCCAATCCGAAGATATTAACAAAAATACAGCTTAACATACGTACGTACATACACATCTTCCAAAATTTCTATAAAGTTTTTGTGTTTTGTACTAATAGGGTTCCAAAAATCGATGTTTGCAACAACCCCGGAACCAAAAGCTTTATCTCTGTATTTTCAATTTTACGAAAAACTGCAATAACCGAGAAAGTAAATATGTAAAGAACTAAAAAAAAAATTCGTTTATTTTGTTTTTATTACTACCATTTTCAATGTTACATTTGTACTTTAACGAAGAAAATAAAGTGGATGAAATAATATACAAAACATGTTAATTTTTGTACTTATATTACAAGATGAAAATAAATAAAAAATAACCCTTTCGGCATATCGGAAGGCGGAGGTAGATTTCATCGGTTCTAATTAGAAAATAAAAAAGATTTCCACTTTAAAGATAAGAAAAACTTCAAATTTACTCGATACGACAATAGTCGATTGTTAAAAAAAGTTTCACATGTTTAGTGTACAACAACCTCCATCTTCTTACAATTCCAGCAATATTATGGCCATCCCTTGCCGTAAGGGTTGGTCATATCAAAAATTGATTCAGAGAAATGTTTTAGGTAATGCTTAGAGGACTAACGACCACTTTAAATCGATTCGATACTGTGCCTATCGATCCATCAGGTTGAGAGTTCCAGCGTTCAAGTCCTACTAAAAGCAGTTACTTTTATACGGATTTGAATACTAAATCGTGGATACCGGTCTTTGGTAGTCGGGTTTCAATTTACCACACATCTCAGGAACGATCGAACTGAAACTGTTCAAGACTACACTTCATCTACACTCATACATATCATCCTCAGAAGTAATACCTGAACGGTAATTGCCGGAGGAGGTTAAACAGGAAATAGATGAATATACTGTGCCTATTACGGCAGGTATGATTTTTTGTCTTCGAAATCCAACTTTTTCCACCCCCTGACCCGGTGGTTGGTGATATTAAAAAACTTTACTTAGATAGGTTTTATGCCCTTATCCAAAGAATTATAGGAACTTTATATTTTTCTTAATAAGAAAGTTATAGCGATATTTTGTTTTTTAGAAAAAGTCCCCCATTTCCACCCCCCCCCCCCCATGGTTCGATTTTTCTCTTTAAAGAACTCGCCCGAGTTTTTGGAACGTTATATTTTATGTATCGGTTAGAAAGTGATTAGTGCAAAATTACGGCGGTTATCGTGTCCGCAAGAAAGTGATATATATATGAACTTTTGAACCGACAGTGATTTTGGTGTCTGAGGAATGTGAAACGTTTAGATATGTCGAAATTTTCTGGAAGTCGAATCACGATACCTATTACAATAGGTAGACTTCTTACGAAATCTACCTAATATAAAATTAAAATAAAATATTACGGAAACATTTACGTATTTCAAACAACGAAAAGATCTGGACGTAATTTTTTATCTCAAAAAGTTTTCTTATGATGTGATACATTCTATTCTACATGACATTACATAGATTTGATTATTTATCTACTAAATTTGCATAAAAAGAGTGAAAGTAAAACGGGCTTATAAACCGTTTCATTACAATTTTGTATATAGCAATGTCAAAATAAAAATATTTTTTAAAATAATTATTTACGGAAGTATTTTTTTTTAAGCGAGAAAAAATTAAAAATTTAACAACCGGTTGATCCATATGTAAAATAATGAATAAAATAAGAATTTTTTCCATTTCTAAAGAAAAAAAAAAATCAATCGCGTTAAAAAAAGTAGTAAAGATAAAAATATTTTATACTAAGTCGAAGACTAATAAAAGTTACAACGACTTACTTGCAGATTAATAATTAAAAACCGGTAACAAAGAAATAAAAGAGAAAACATAAAATGAAAACGGATAGGAAATTTTGATAAAACTATGCAAAAGATAACGGAAGAACTAATACTCGTAACTTTAGAAGAGAAGAGATAAATTACAACACTCTGCAGGAACACTCACAAACACAAAAATATACGGTAGGAAGTTTTAATTTTTATTAATCACCGTTCAACTGGGTTTTCCTTAAATTTCTAAATATAATGGACATTAAGAACTTCAAAGTACTAAGTTTCTTTAATAAAATTTCATCAAACTTTATTACTAAACCGGTTGAATAGAAAGCTTTTCCCGGGTCATTCCTTGTCATTTTCTTAATATGGATGTTATTCCTTTAAATTTAAAAAAAATAATTTTGTTCATAATATTTTTATTCATTAAGTTTTGATCAAAATTAGATTATCATTTATACGTATGGAGAATTCAAGCCAACGCAGATTGGTCTGTTTAAACCTATCACGCAACAGTATAAAAGTAACTGCTGGATAAGTATAATATATTTGTGGGTGTGTATGTATGCGTATCACTTTGACCGTAGAACTACGATTTGGTTAATTATCCTAACGTAGTTATATGTAAATTACCTTCAAAAAATTTACTAAATAGGGTATTTAAAACAAACCTATTAGTTTGATAAAAACAGTACTAGTGGTTAATCAAGAAAAACGATCCTCAATCTAAGAATTCCCAGATAACAAATCTGAGGATTACGGACAGTGGATAAATACACACATACATGAACCGTCTTAAGTGTTTAAAAAGCAAAATATTGTACTCGTATAGTTCTAAAAATGATATACCGTTTATTATTTCTCTTTTCACAGATGATGAAGCGTATCTATATCAGATAATTTAATAATAATAAACACAAATTTGCTTTGGCAAGTCAAAAAAATTATTTATTGCGCGGATAAAAAACGTTACTTCACAAAGACATAACGTTCCTAATCGTTTTGATATAGGATAATCGAAAAGGCAGCAATAAAAAAAAAATTATATCACGTAATTGCCGGCCTCCGTGGCACGAGTGATAGCGTCTCGGTCTTTCATTCGGAGGTCCTGAGTTCGAATCCCGGTCAGGCACGGCATTTTTCATAAGCTACATTTTCATATCCCGCGCACAAGCTACAAGCTTATGCGGCGATATCGACAAGCGATAATTGGAATTGAAAAATAATCGGGTTTCATACATTTTTTTAGACGTCATCCGCTGTGACCTTGATACGATGGACACAACGGCACAAAACACAACGCCTCTGTGTCACTGTCAGTCACTGCAAAGGTGAAATTTCAGCGGCTAACACAGTGCGTTTTACGGTTAGCGGAGTATAAATTAGTTATTACTGTTAAACCGACTTTCCAGCGTGTTTTGTGGCAACGATCCCTTCATGCAAACGGGATTAGACCGTGGTACGAACAGTTTAAAGAATCTGGCGAGTGGAAGTAAAAAAGCCTCCGAACGGCTCAAAACAAGAGACAAAGAAGTTGCGCGTATACGCCAAAGTTATCGTACATTTTCCCGCAATTTGACCAAATCGAACAAGAAAGTAACAACGATGCTGTAATGCTTCAACAACATTGTGTTTTAGCGTGGGCGTTTGACGCGCTCTTAATGAAAGATTTCCTAATCGTTGAATCGGTAGGGACGATCCTGTGTTTTGCCTACCAAGAAACACAGATTTGACACTCCTAGATTTTTTTCTATGCGAATAAGTTAAAAACATTGTACACAGTGAAAAAATCAGGATGTACAACGGATCACCGCTGCTATTGCCACATATCGCGATGATCCAGCTGATCTAGGCAGAAGATGATTATCGGGTGCGTGTATAGCTAATATTCTATGGTATGTACAAAAACACTTTGGGTTGGTGAATTTAAAAAAAAATAAACACTCATTTCATTATCTGTGGTAGTTTCTGAGATACGATTTTTCTTAAATGGTTGTAACCTTTATCGATGACCCTGGTATAGTATTTATGTAATTGTAATATTTACGTTCCATAATATAAGTTTTAACTTCATGTTTAGTGACAATTTATCTTTTGACGGTGTGATTTATTTAGTTTTACAAAATACGATCATATTGTTTATCGTTTTATTTTGAATCATCATAAAAACATTGTAACTTTGTTATCATCGATTATTTATATAACGGTTACTACTTATTTTTCTATCTGAAATATAATTTTAATTTTTAGCTATCTGAAAAAGTTATAACGATTTTTTTAAGATAAAAATCTGATGCGGACGCCACATGACTTCCTTGTAAACCTATTAAATAACATATACATATTTTTATTAAATGAAAAGTACATAATATTTTACTTCATTAATAACTTCTGATATATTTTCATTTTTTTTTTTTGTTATTACTGAATTATTTATTAAAAAAACTTTTTTTACAATCGGAGATAATTATTAATAAATCAATATATTTAAATTTTTAAAAAAGTTAAAGAAAAAGGAGATAAGTCGGATTCGAACCGATGTGCCTTCCCCTTGTAAGATCCAAATATTTCATTAATTAAAATTTTATACGGCTATAACTCTGGAACCGATGAAAATAAGAATCACGATATATCGTTGAAAAGCTCTCGATGCGGTTTTATTACTGCAGTTAAGAAAAAGTCCAAAATCCAATTTTTTGGATTTTGGGCTTTTTCGGATACCTTTGTTTCAGTTGATTGCGATCAAAAGGGGAAGTGCACAACAAGATGCTACAACAGTCCTAAATCCAAACTTTCAAGATACTACGGCTAATGATTTTTGAGTTATGCGAGATACATACGTACATATGTACATACAGACTTCATGTCAAAACTAGTTAAAATGGATTCAGGGATGGTCAAAATGGATATTTCCGTTGAAATCTGAAAACCGAATTTTTTTGCCATCACAACACTTCATCGCTTCGTACACGGAAATAAAAATGTGCTTAGATGCATATTATAAAAAAATTTGTTAGATGCTAGTAAATATGATTCAAGTATACCGGTAAATTAAAAAGTTTGGAAATTTATATAATATTAAATATAAAGATTATCTTGAACAGCAAAAAAGTATTACTTCTTTAATAAATGTTTACGCGGTATTAATTATACGATCTGGAGACTTCAAATTTTCGATTAATGTGTTCTTAAGTAGGTATTAAAAAATTTTATTAATTAAGTTGATTATTTGAGAAGTTTTTGACTTGACCAGAGGTGACGGAAGTATGACAAAATGATTAAGATATTTGTTAAGTATGATCCTTTATACTGCAAAGATTCAAACGCGTGAGTTTAGTTTTTTGTTTGTAGCGATCGAGTAAATTAAACAAGTTTGGATACTTTCTGAAACACCGATAAAATTGGAGTTTGAGCTTTTATAAAGTACTTTCTTTAACAGTTTAAACCCGACGGAGAACAAAAAGTGTTTGATTCAACTTTAAAGAATTCTTCCCTTCGTTTTTGATCGTAAGAAAGCGGGCCGCAAGTACACTACATAAGCCACCGGGTTAGTCTGTTGGTGAACGCGTCTTCGCAAATCAGCTGATTTTAAATTGGAGAGTTCCAACGTCTAAATCCTAGTAAAGACAGTCACTTTTACACGGATTTGAATATTATATCGTGGATACCGGTGTTCTTTGGCGGTGGGATTTTAATTAACCACATATCTTAGAAACGATCAACCTGAGACTGTACAAGTCCACACCTCGTTTACACTCATACATATTATTCTCATTCATCTTCTGAAGTAATACCTGACAGTGATTACCGGAGGCTAAACAGGAAAAAAAAGAAAAAGTACACTTCGTGAGGAGCTCACGTTTGAGCTAACCCGGTTTCTATAGGGGGGATAGTAGCTTCATTAGCTACCTATTCGGCAGGAAGAGGCGACTATCAGATAGGTTTTTCTACTGTGGAGAGCGAACACACTATCTTCCAGTGCCCAAGGTGACAGGAAGACAGGAGGATGATGCGGACGCGGGTGGGTAAGGTGACACCAGATAATGTAGTGGAGGAGATGCTCCACGGAGACAAGAACTGGAGAACTGATAGTGAGGCGACAGGGAGTATTATACGAAAGAAGGTATTAGAGGAAGTAGAGGATGAGAAGGGTGGTTAGCAGTAGGGCAGGGCGGACAGCCCCGTTCAGCAGGGGTGGGATGCTCCGGCGTCTCATCTTCAATGATTGAACGGGGACTCATGGGTTCTTCAGCGGGCAAAAGATCGCAGAACCGGTTTGGGGAACTCAATTTACCTCAGATTAGAAGCTCGGCACTAAAAGACTAAGTCCCGGCCTCTGGGTGGTGCTGTCAGGAACGGCATAACCGGGCCTGGCATTACCACCCAGGGAATTAGAGACCTGCCACTCTCATGGCCGCGTTATACGGGAATGTAGGTCCGGCCTTGAGCGGAACGGTGTCGAAAAAAATAAGAGAAGAAAAAAGTAACTACATTCACTACATTTTACAGGTGTTTTGGGTATGAGAAAACGTACCGCTTTGTGGATGTTGCGTTTGTTAACAGCGGGTCAAGTATGCATTTAACTGAATACGTCTCACGAGGGTTTAGACTTAATGCAAACAGTCCATACACTAAAATCTGATCGGAAACTCAGATTCAGATCCCGTTAAAATCTTTGTAGAGACTGGTTCTACGTCGGAACAAAACCTCCTAGTAAACAAAAGTATACCTGAAAATATAGACGTCGTAAGAACTGTAATGCTAAGCCCCAAACGTATATTGTCATTTAGTTTTACTTGGGTCGTTGAAGACCAATGTTTGAAGGATTCTTCGTGACGGTGCACACATACAGTTGCTACATAAAAATTTTAACGATGTAAACTGCTGATAGATTTAATCGTATGAATTTTTACCACCGATTTTTGAATTTTATAAAAAAGAAAGGTACTTAAAACATCTAATTAGTTAATCGTATTTCCATTTATTCAGATATCATCTGCGAGTAGTCGGTCCATTTTACTTTGAGGAAGACGATGGGTGAGCTGTTATCGTCTTGTTAAAGCGATATGTCCGAATTTTTCAAGGATTTCTCCTAAAATATTTCTAGAGAATCAGTTTTAACATGATACAGCGACCAGGTACGTAGTTAGATATCAATAAATTAATGAAATCAAACGATTATTTTCAGATCATGACGCAGGGATTGCAGTAATACTTTCTCGTAGATCATCGTGTCGTATGGCATTAGTTTTTTCTTTTGGAGCTATTTGAAAAGCAATATAAGTAATTTATCCCTACGAAGTATTAAAAAAAAAAATCAAGAAAAAGTGATCGTAGAATTTCTATAAGCTAATCGTACAATACCGGAGTATGCAGTAGTCTGATTGAATAAAAAAATTCAGCTTGATAAAAGTGTGAATCTTAAGTTAACGTATATATAACCTTAAAACATATTCAGATCTTAAATGTGTTTTAAGGTAAGAAAAAATGCTAACAAATAAGGTGCTAGTGTATAATAAGAGTTCTTTTTTAAAAGTATACGTAAAATAAATATTAATTTAAAAAAAAAAAAATTATGTTTTATTGGCTTATCCATTATTAAGATTGAGAACAATATTTACAAGTCTCAGTATGTAATATCATACTGTTTTGTTTAATATTGTCAATAAAATGGGTTTTTTGACCATGGGGAGGAATTAATAGAAAGTGGTTAATTGCTTCTCAAATTCTAAAGAATTTTGTAAAGTCGTAATATTATGATCGATTTACAAAATAGAATAATATAATAGATTATTTATTGATTATAAAAATATTACAAAAATAAATAATATTATAATATAATATAATATAATAATATTATAATATCCCCACGTCCGGAACACAACATCTACGTTCCACGTCCAGGGCGGCAACAGCTGTACTCACGTACATTACATATAGCTGGCTAACGGGGTTCCGAGTATTGTTTCTCGGATATCTTTTTTTCGGCCGATTTTTATCTGCAGGCCGAATTAGAGGACTGGATTTCGCGGCCACCTGCAGATACGAAATTCTTACTGATTATGGAAATGGATTTATAGATCCATTTAGATCTATCATTTAGATCTTTAGAGCTGGCGATGTGGCGGCCACGGTCGAAGTTATTTGTAGGTGTAACCTTTCGTTGTCCACATGCCCCCCGCGATGGCAAGCATGTAGTTAAGTTGCCCATGTTGTTCGGGGCATGGGAGCCGTGAAAGCTTCGGTGTGTAAGGGCCTGGGTCAGTGCAGAGACTGCGCATCCGCTCTCTGCCAGGACATATGCCGGTTCCACCGGAGTACCGGAACGGACCTCCAGGGTTGGTAGCCCTGGAGTGGGGGTGTACCCCGGCGGCTAGCCTTACTACAGAAGGGATTAACTGAACAACCAAACGTGGCAGAGGGTTCACGTAAACACCCTCGTCTAGAACCAGCCGTTTCGCCTGAGGTAAAACGGAGAAAGAGTGCAGAGTCAAGAAAGATTGAGATTGACGCTAGGAAAAGCTTACAAAAAGCTTTTTTTAAGAGTAGTAATGTACCGAAACCCAAATATTTGGTCATTACAAAGGAGGATGGAAATTTCTCTAGGGTGAGTTCTTTTCTCATCGCTCGGGAGATAACCAAATGCGCTGGTGGCCCTGTAAAAGAAATAAGGAAGACCTTCACGGGACTTCATGTTGAGACTGTAAATGATGTCCAGTCTCAAAAGATCCTAGGGCTTAAAAAGATTGGAGAACTGGCTGTACATGTCGATCCCCACGGTACGCTCAACACCTCAGGGGGTGTAGTCGTCTGTCGAGATCTTCTAAATTGCTCGGAGCAAGAAATTGTTGAGGAGTTGTCATCTGAATGCGTAATAGAGTGTCGCCGATTGAACATGAGGAGGAATGGCGAAGTCCTACCTTCAGCCTCTCATGTTCTCACATTTAACCGGCCTACCTTGCCGGAGAAGATTAGAGCGAGGATACATCGATTGGATGTGTGGGCATTTATCCCTCAACCAATATGATGCTTCAAGTGCCAAAGATTTGGCCACACCGCTATCAAATGTGAGAGAACGCAAATATGCGTGTGCGCCGAAGAGGTGCATCAGGGAGAGCCGTGTAAAGAGCCCCCTACATGCATCAATTGCAAGGAACAGCATTCATGTAGATCCAGGAATTGTCCTGTCTACAAAGAAGAGGTAGCTGTGCAGGAAGTTAAAACCCTGCAGAAAGTCAGCTACATCGAAGCCAAGAAGATTGTTAACGCCCGCAAAACTAGAGCAACAACATCTTATGCTCAGGCTGCGGCTACTGTTCCTGCTCCTGCTCCAATTGCTGTAGATGAGACTCAAATTATAAATAAACTTGCGCCTACTTTGGCTAAGATGATTGAGAGGATCATCGAAAACAAGATGAAACTTTTCAGCAATAAAGAATTTGTTAAGCCAAAGATAGTGGTACAGCCTGCTGAAGATAAATCTGTAAAAATGAAAGTTGCTCCTGTAGAAAAGAAAACGGACGCCAAACCAGAATGTCAAGTCCGTCTCAGCGAAATCCTTAATGATAAGAAACAAGAGTGTGTTATAGAGGCTGCAAAGCCTCCCGCAACTGAGGTGGCCTCTAAACCACAGAGGCCACAAAATATCACACAGGGGGACGAGTGTCCCCCCTTCCACTGGCGGTGATCGGTGCGGCCCCAGTGTCTGGGGGCGGCCAGCTTGCCGCCTCTAAATCGGCGCCGATCCATGCCCGTCATCGTCGGCGGCTTCGGTGGTCTCCGATTCGGAGACCGGAAGCTACACGGGCGACGACGTTCTCCACGAACACGGTGCTGTTCGAAAGAGGGAGAAAAAAAGGCCAAAAGGGTGGCCGAAAGGCAAACCCAGAGGATAATATAATTTAAAATTAGCGAGTCGATTGTACAATGGAACATCAATGGATGTTTTTCAAACATCCATGAGCTCCAACGCTTGGTACATGATGTAGACCCGATTTGTATATGTCTGCAAGAAACGCATTTCCGCCGAAATGAAAATTTTAAATTAAAAGGATTCGATATATTTCGGCTAGATCAACCGCCAAATGTAAGAGTTAGAGGTGGAGTAGCCATATTAACATCGACTAGAGCTACCACCGAAGCGGTTGTTCCAAACACAAACCTACAAGCGGTCGCCGTTAGAATGAAGCGTCCGCTTCAGGTCACTGTCTGCAGCATATACTTGCCGATTTTTGATTGGAATAAGGATGACATAGCAAGATTAATTTTTGAGCTCCTCTCACCTGTTTTATTGGTGGGTGACTTTAATGCTCATAATTCTCTTTGGGAATCGGATCGAGTAGATCCCCGTGGAAGAGAACTGGAAAGGTTCCTGATGAATTCAGAACTTATTATTTTAGACGACGGATCGGGAACCTTTTTCAATGCCAGAGATGGATCGACGTCCTGTATAGATCTTGCACTTATAAGCGGATCGATAGCACCGAGGTACAGCTTCCATATCTTAGACGATTTGCATGGAAGCGATCATTTCCCGGTGCAAATTGTAACTGATGTTACAAGAAAAACATATCCCATCTCTAAAAGATGGTTATTTGATAAGGCAGACTGGAGGAGCTTCACAGCTAGAACGATACTCTCTGAAACAATTGGAGTTATCGGGGACGATGTCGACGCCATAACAAATGCAATACTTGAGTCGGCATCGAGATATATTCCCAAAACATCTGGGAAACTTACGAAGAAACCCGTTCCATGGTGGAACGATGAAATAAGTGAAGCAATAAAAAGAAGGTGTATAACGACTTTAAGAAGCGTCCTAGCATAGAAAATCTTGTTGCCTTTAAAAAATACAGGGCGTATGCAAAACGTCTTATGATTGACTCGAAAAAACAATCCTGGCAGCAATACGTGTCATCCATCGACAGAACCACTACTGCATCAGATGTTTGGAGGAAAGTGAAGGCGATTTGTGGGCGTAATAATTTTTCTCCCACAACTAGCCTTCAAGATGAAGATGGAATTAAGGATACTCCAAACGAAATAGCAGAGCTATTGTCCAATCACTTCGAGAAGGCCAGCAAAACGGCCAACTACGAGGAAGGTTTTCGAACCAAAAAAGAAGAACTAGAAGGTCTACTAAATTTTAGAACTGAGTATAATTACTCATATAATGTACCATTTAAAATGGAAGAATTCGTGAAAGCGTTGGAAAAAGCAGGTAACACAGCTGCTGGTCCGGATAAATCCATTATAATATGATCAGGCAGCTGAATACCACTGCAAAGCGTAGATAATTAGAACTTTATAATCAAATATGGCGGGATGGAACGTACCCGCAGCAGTGGAAAAAAGCTCATGTTGTTACCATGAGCAACAGAAACAGTACCAAAGAAACAGAAAAATTTAACAGATCCCAATAGCTACCGTCCTATTTCTTTAACGTGTGCTATGGGAAAAATATTTGAAAAAATGATTAATAATCGACTCGTCTGGGTTTTGGAAAAAGAAAACTTGATATCACCGTATCAAGCAGGTTTTCGGCAATACCATTCTACCACTGATCAAATGATCAGCTTAGAGGACGTTATATATAACAGCTTCGTTAAAAGGAAACATTGTGTCGGAGTCTTCTTTGATCTTCAGAAGGCTTTCGATATGACCTGGCGTCATGGTATAATGCTCCAGATACATGAATGGGGCATTCGTGGCAATCTGCCTGTACTGCTCAGCAACTATATCAATGACCGTACCTTCCAAGTACGCGTCAACAATGAATATTCATGTGAAAGAATCTTGGAAAATGGCATACCGCAGGGTTCGCCGTTGAGCGGTACCTTGTTTACCATTGCCATTAATAAATTTATATTAGCCATTCCAGTAGAAATCAGCAAAAGCGTCTATGTTGATGATCTGGCAATTGTGTATGCCAGCAACAAGACTGCTATGGTGAGGTACAAATTGCAACGAGCGATCAATGCTCTAAATGAAGTTGTAAGAAATAACGGTTTACAATTTTCACCAGAAAAAACGTGCTGTGTACACTTTTGTAGGAAGAGAATTCCTCATCAAAGTCCAGCGTTGACTATTGATGATAATCCAATACAATATAAAGACAATGTAAGATATTTAGGACTAGTATTCGATAAATCCCTTACATGGGGACTACATATACAGGACTTGAGTGATAGATGCAAAAGAGCCCTAAACATTATAAAATGTTTATCGAACTTAAATTGGGGCTCAGACAAAGAGACATTATTGAGATTGTATAAAGCATTGGTTCAATCTAAACTAGACTACGGATGTATCGTATATTCATCCACTAGAAAGTCGCATTTAAAAACGTTAGATGTAGTTCATAATAGCGGAATAAGATATGCAACAGGCGCTTTCCGCACAAGTCCGGCGGCTAGTCTGATGTCTGAAGCCGGAATAATGCCACTACATTATAGAAGAGAGATCCTTTTACTAAGATACTCAGCAAATATATGGGCTTATCCTGCCCATATAAATAATAAACTTTTCAACAACCATCCTATGGCTGCATTATACGAACGTCGTGCTACCGATGTAGCGAAGTGTAGCGAAGCTCTTCGCTACACTGAACACTATTGCGAAGAGAGAGTGCTAATATGTTCCGATTCTTTAAGTGCACTTGTCGCAATTCGGAACAAGAACATTAAGGATGTCCTAATTGCAAACATCCTGTCCATTTTATACGTTCTAAAACAACGAGGACAGCGATGCGTATTTGTATGGACTCCGGGGCATGCTGGTATTACAGGTAATGAAATCGCAAACGAAACTGCCAGAAAGGCAACAGTCTGCGATGATCTGGATGCATTTCCTGTAAGAGTGGCAGATGTTAAAAACCGTCTAATAAACATAGTAAGAAGCAAGTGGAATGCTGAATGAAGGAGTTTAAATACAAAATTAAACTCAGTAAAAACTTCTCCTTATAAATGGAAAAGCGACTTTAAGTTGACTCGCCGTGAACAAGTAGCGGTGACCAGACTTAGAATCGGTCACACGCGATTAACAAATTTATATTTGTTAACCGGCGAAGTGAGACCAATATGCGGTGTTTGTAATAAAACACTGACAATCAAAAATCTAATAGAAGAGTGTACCATATATGAGGACCTCAGAAAGAGGTTCCGTCTTAGAAATAATATTAGTGCTGATCTGGATAATGGAAATGAAGAAAATATAGTTGCATTTTTACACGCCAGTGGACTTCTTAAAAGTCTATAAAATGAAAGTTTAAAGCTGTGATAAAAGAATCTCTAAGCGGTAGTTTTATATATACATATAAAGAAAGAAATAGTATTGATAAGTTGAAATTTTAATTTCATGGTCTTTTGAGAACCTTATCTCAAATTTTAATATCGGGGCCCTTTACACCCCGTAAGTGTTTGTGATTGTCCTTGTCTTTTATGTCTTAATGTATATTGTGAAATTTGTGTTTTTTAAATAAAATGTAAGGGCGAAGCTGATATATATGAAGATCCTTACATATGACGATCCTGATGGAGATAATAATTTCTTTTAAAGAATGTGACGAGGGCTAATGACCTTAGCAGTCGATGCCCATAAAAATTCAGGAAAAAAAAAATTATAAAAATATTTATTATCTGATAAATTATATATTTTGTGTGCGTGCGTATGTGTGTGCACGCACACACATAAATATATTTATATAGCGCGCTATGTGTCTGTATGTGTGTGTGTAAAATCTATAATTATATATATATATATATATATAAAGTGTATGTGTGTGCGCGCATTTAAATTTGCACTAACAATATTGCAATTTAATTTTGAATTTAAGTTAAGTTATGATCAATTATTCTTTTTTTAATATAAAAAAGACAAAGATGATAGCACATATTTAACACAAATAATTCAGTTCGTTGTAAACACATTATTAAATTTTGTCGTATAACGCGCATAAAGTTTCTTTTTGTTCTCAACAGAACAAACTAACATTGTATTCGTGCTTTATCAAAGCATTCCTTTTATATAAAGAAAAAGCATCAGTTTTGAACGTCGAATTCCATGTCTTTTTACGAACATTACAGAACAAAAAAAAGGGTAAATATATGGAAAGAAAACATTCCATATTATTACTGTTATAATAAAATCGTTTTTTAGTTGAAATCAATTTTATACAATGAAAAGAAATTTTTCTTATTATTATTACTCTTTTTTGTAAAAATTAATTATTTTAACATTCATAGTCGAAATGATATCTGGTATTCCTGGAAGCGAATGGTATTATATTATAAACGTTTACACTCCGATGGGTTAAATATGTAACATTTACAGGAACTTACTACAACAGTAATAATCGAAGAACATAAGAGAGAAGCTGTAATAAAAAAGGGAATCCGACAAGAAAGTTCCCTATCCACGTTAATTTTTACATAGAACTAGCAGTTAATGACGTTAAAGAACAATATAGATCCGGAGTAACAGTGTAGGGTGAAAAGTTGAAGATGCTAAGATTTGCTGATGATATACTAATTCTAGCTGAGTAAAAAAGATTTAGAATAAACAATGAATGGAATGGATGAAGCCCTAGCAAAAACTACCTCATGAAAATAAAGAACAAAATGAAAGTAATGAAATGTAGTAAAAAAAAAGGAGATGGAAGATTGAATATAATAATAGAAGGAGAAAAGACTATGGAGGAAGAAGAATGTTGTTAATTGAGAAGTAGAAATACTAAAGACGAAGCAGGAATGATATAAAATGCCTAATAGCACAGGTGAAAAGAGCTTTCAGTCAAAAACATATTTTGCTTACATTAAAAATTTATTTAAACGTCAGGGAAACAATTTTGAAAGTATATGTTTGGAACGCAGCTTTATATGAAAGTGAAACTTGGATGATCGGAGTACTTGAGAAGAAAAGGTTAGAAGCTTTTAAAATATGGTACTGTAGTAGAATATTCAAAATCAGATGGGTGGATAAAGTGACAAATGAAGAGGTATTGCGGCAAATAGATGTAGAAAGAAGCATTTGGAAAAATATAGTTAAAAACAGAGACAGACTTCTGTCTCTTCTTTTTATTTTTATATAATAATTTTATTATTTATTAAATAATATAATTTAAATAATATAATTTTATTTTTTAAATAATTAATCAAGGGCGTACCACCATTTTGGATCGCAGCACCACAATCTACATAGGTTACTGAGTAATTAAAATTTTTTTCATAATTTTATCGTGTATATTGTTATTTCTGTGGCATTTCTATCAAACATCTACTTTTTCTGAAAAACGTGCTTGAGGCTTTTAAATAGTACTTACAAAATAGGCTTGAAGCCGTCAGGGTTAAGTATAACTTTGTATTTAATTAGTCATTTAATATTATAATATTTATACAATAACTATTTTAAAATTTGCAAAAAAAAAAAATTTATTAGGTATATTTTAATGATTTTTAAAACACTAATATCATCATCATAGTTTTAATATAATTTTGTACAAAAAATTACAGAAATAGTTGGTAGTCTTTTATAATCAACGTTAACTGTTTTTTTTTAAATATTATTACACTTTGAATGATAGTTTATAAATATATCAAAAAAGTGATAGTCCAACCATGGTTTTCTTCGTAACCTGTTAATAGGAAGCATGAATATCTTTTTGCATCATATTCATAATTTATAAAAACGAGATGAATCAATCTTTATCCAAAATAGATGGGTAAAGTTTCCTTTCTTCTTCTTATATAAGTCATTTTGTAAATTTTTATTCAGACTTAATGAAATTGGCCGATACATGGCATGTTTTAATTTGTCGTGCGTAATTATAAACCAATTATCAGTTAATAACCGAAGCAATTCGTTTTATCCTTCATCTTAATATCTTCAAAACTAACAAAATATTGAGATGGGGGCCCACCACCCCACCTCACTTAATCACACCCCACCATTATTGTTATGGTTCAACCATGTTTACTGTTATTATTTTTTTAAGTTATCTAACTTTTATATAAATACCTTTTATTATTATTCCTTATCTATTTCTTTGTTGTTATCTTTAATGATTCTTTTTTTTCTTGAGTTTATTTAATTTCGATTAGGATTTCTTTTTGTTGATTGTATTCCCCTTTAGTTCAAATTGCAGTGGATGTTTTGGTGTTATTTCAGTTCTCTCTTTATCTGTGAACTTTTTCTCCTGGAATTCTTTTTTTTCTTCTATATATTTCTTTTGATGTAGCTTTTATATGATATGAATCGAGCAGCAGAGATTCAATACGTGTAATTCTATCAGAAATTCTAATAGAATTGAATTAAAAATTAAATAACAGTTGCTTAGAAACTGTCTAAACAATGAATAAATATAAATAATCTATATAAATAAAAATGTAAATGTTCGTTTGTTCACACACACAAGCACACACACACACACACACGCACACACGCGCGCACACACATACGCAAACACAAACACACACACACAAAGTAAGTGTGTGTGATATGAGAAATTGAATAAAATATATTACAGAACTATATTTTAAGTAATTTTATAGAAATATGTAGTTAGTCAAAAGATTCGGATCGAAAAACATACTATTTTATGTTTGGCGTAAAATAACTCATCAACTGACAAATTTTAATAATTATCAACTGACCTCTAAGATAATCTATCTTAACACCCCTCTGGACTACTCTGGATTGTGGGCCACTTGAATTCATCAATGTATCAGCTAAAGTGTAACACAAGTGTAGTGTTAGATTCAAAATGCGGTGTAACTAACAAAAAACAAACCGAAATACGGAAAGCTACATAAAATATTGTTAGTCGGATAGAGTGCAAAAAAGGCAAAAAAAAAAAACAATTCACATTCACATAAACAAGTCAGAGAACGGTTCGTTAACGAGTTTCGGCTCACGAACCATTTAGCTCCCTCTGTGGACTTAAATTGTATTAAAATTCTAGGAGTATAAATCTAGGGGTAAGTTGAGTGCTCTCCTACGGATTTTTTCTAAAAAAAATGAACGCAAGTGGTTCAAGACCTCTATTTCACATAGGTTTTAAGAAAAACGGAATAAACCAAGAAAACTTTTTCTCGGAAAATATACAATTAAGGTTTGAAATAAAATAATTTTTAATTAACTAATAGAGAATTTTAATTTGAGATAATTTAAATAAATTTTCACTTTTGAAATGCGGTGCTATAGGAGAATGTTAAAAATCAGATGGATGGATAAAGAGACAAATGAAGAGGTTTTGCGGCAAATAGGTGAAGAAAGAAGCATTTGGAAAAATATAGTTAAAAGAAGAGACAGACTTATAGGCCACATACTAAGGCATCCTGGAATAGTCGCTTTAATATTGGAAGGACAGGTAGAAGGGAAAAATTGTGTACTCTGGTCTGGAATATGTAAAACAAATTGTTAGAGATGTAGGATGTAGTGGGTATACCGAAATGAAACGACTAGTACTAGTTACGGAATCTTAGAGAGCTGCAAAATATATATATATATATATATATATATATATATATATATATATATATATATATATATATAATATACTTACAGTATAGAATAAATAAACATCTCGGTAATAATTATTTTATTTAACTAATTTATAAAGAGTTATTCACGAAAAATGTAACAAATATTTTACGACGTGTTATAAAACGTTTATATCATATAAACCTAGGTTTGGGAATCGTTTTGTTAACGAGTGTCGGCTGGCGAATGATTTTTTCGTGAATTCTGCGTATTGGGTAAAATTAATCCAGTTTCATTCCCTTTATTTTTTTTTTAATTTTGTTCACAAATAATTTTTGTTTTTATAAACAGAGATAGATCTTTATTTTTCAAACAAATAACAAATTCAGTATTTTTTTTTGTGGATTTTTATTTTTTAAATAATTAATCAAGGGCGTACCACCATTTTGGATCGCAGTACCACAATCTACATAGGTTACTGAGTAATTAAAATTTTTTTCATAATTTTATCGTGTATATTGTTATTTCTGTGGCATTTCTACCAAACATCTTCTTTTTCTGAAAAACGTGCTTCTAGTATTTACGAAATAGGCTTGAAGCCGTCTGGGTTAAGTATAACTTTGTATTTAATTAGTTACTTAATATTAAAATATTTATACGATAACTATTTTAAAATTTGGAAAAATAAAAATTTATTAGGTATATTTTAATGAATTTGAAAACACTAATATCATCATCATAGTTTTAATATAATTTTGTACAAGAAATTACAGAAATAGTTAGTAGTCGTTTATAATCAACATTAACTGAGTTTTTATTTTAATACACTTTGAATGATATTTTATAAATATTTATATCAAAAAAGTGATAGTCCATCCATGATTTTCTTCGTAACCTCTTATTAGGTAGCATGAACATCTTTTTGCATCGTATTCATAATTTATAAAAACGAGATGAATCAATCTTTTTCCAAAATAGATGGGTAACATTTCCTTTCTTCGTTCTTCTTATAATGTATATTATATATAGTTTGTAGATAGGTCATTTTGTAAATTTTTTTCAGACTATGAAATTGGCCGATATCAGTTAATAATAACCGACGCAATTCGTTTTATCCTTCATCATAATATCTTCAAAACTAACAAAAAATTGAGATGGGGGCCCACCACCCCACCTCACTTAATCCCACCCCACCATTATTGTTATGGTTCAACCATGTTTACCCTTATTATTTTTTTGATGTTATCTAACTTTTATATAAATACCTTTTATTATTATTCCTTATTTAATTTCTTTGTTGTTATCTTTAACGATTCTTTTTTGCTTGAGTTTATTTAATTTCGATTAGGATTTTTTCGTTGTTGATGGTATTCCCCTTTACATCAAATTGCAGTGGTTTTTTTTGGTGTTATTTCAATTCCCTCTTTATCTGTAAACTTTTTCTATTGGAATTCTTTTTTTTCTTCTATATATATCTTTTGATGTAGCTTTTATATGATCTGAATCGAGCAGCAGAGATTCAATACGTGTAATTCTATCAGAAATTCTAATAGAACTGAATTAAAAATTAAATAACAGTTGCTTAGAAACTGTCTAAACAATGCATAAATATAAATTATCTATATAAATAAAAATGTAAATGTTCGTTTGTTCACACACCCATACACCCACACACACACACACACACACACACACACATATATATATATATATATATATATATATATACATATATATATATATATATATATATATATATATACACACGCATACAGTACACAGGTTTCCGGGGGATGTTGATCAAACTGAAGGGACTGAATCAGAATTTTAAAAATAAACAAAATGGATCCTCAGGACTTATGCCTTATCTCGGTTCAATTTTTCTTTTTGTCCACTACTTTATGTTTTTCAATAAAAATGTTTACATTAAGAACAAACATAATTATTTAAATTAAATTCTCTTTGGATCTACTCATCAGCAACTTTTAAAAAAGAAATAAGTTTGAAAATTTTACTTTTAAAAATTTCAAAATGGCGTCCATTAAAATGTTTCATCCAAAATGTCTCCGTAAATGTAAAGCTATTTTTATATCGAACAATATGACATCTTACTGGTTCAAATCGCTTGATAAACGATCGAGGTATAACTGAAATTGTTATAGCGGATCGGAAAAATTACGGTCTGACAATTTTGTGCCTATTTTCACTTAGTAGTAATAGAAATAATTATTTATTATTTTTAATTCTATTCTAAGTTTGATAAAAGTACTCAAAATTTCATTAAAATATTGCAATCTACTCTTAAGATAAATTTTTTTGTTGAAAAAATACAAAATGGTGGACAGAGGAAAAACGAAGCGAGACAGGTAATTTTTCCACATCAATTTCTTTTTTGTTTATTTGGTGTCTGAATCAGACCCTTAAGTTCGGCCTACACCTCGCTTGACACGTTCATGTAAAGTCACCTGTGTAATTTTTATCATATTTAACAATCTGTCTGAAAGAATATAATTTAAAAAACAAATACGGTATGTAAATATTTAGAACTCTTCTGAAAGGTTATTGAAATAAACAGAAAACAGAGAGAAACTCAAGAACCATTAAAATACGCACATACACAAATCGTATATTATACATATATAACTATAGGTACATTCCAATCGTTAAAAAAACTTCATCAGTAGAGATATAATAAAAATAAAGTACGTTGAATGAAAAAATAAAATTTAAAAAAAAATTAGTTGAGTTATGATATACAAATCGTTTGATAGAAAAAAAATGTTTAGTAAAACTTATTTTTTTCTTATTATCTCTAATATTAAATGTATTTTGACAAAAATTTGTTGAAGTTAGAGAAAAGTACGTATGAAATAGAATCTTATTGTTCGTTAAATTACAGCTATTTTCTTATTTTATATCAAATCAAACGCTAAAGAATATTGAAAAAAGGAGTTCTTATTTACATAAATATTGGCCATTTACCAGCACACGTCATAAAAAGATCGTTCGTGTATGTAGAATGCAAACAAAAGATTTTTTAAACGAAAAATAAAATGAAAATAATAATAATAATGATAAAACCATAGCTTTTATTTTATTCTTGTGCAAAATATCTTAGGCAATATTCATCGGTCTATGCACCATTTTGAGGAATAGAATCTAATTATTTTAAAATTAAACAGTTAGAAAAACGTAAATAAATCAACTTATTTGATTCGTTTGCATTAAAAAAAAAATCACATGACTTTCTTGTACGCTTATTAAAAATATACACATTGTTTAAAAATAAAAAGTACATAAAATTTTATTTTATTAATAACTTGTGATTATTATTGAATTATTTATTGTATTTTTTTATAGTCAGAGGTTAATAATTACTAGTAAATAAATATATTTCAATTAAAAAAAAGTTAAAAAAAAAAGAACTTTATTTCGAACCGATGTGCCTTCCCCTTAAGATCCAAATATTTAATAATTCAAATTTTATTTGGCTATAACTCTGGAACCGATGAAAATAAGTACTACTTAAGATATATCGTTGAAAAGCTCTCGATCAGGGCTTATTACTGCAGTTAAGAAAAACTCCAAAATCCAATTTATTTGGATTTTGGACAGTCGATTGCAATAAAAACGGGAGGTGCATAACCAGATGTTACAGTAGTCCTAAATTCAAAATTTCAACATTATTCGGCTAATAGTTTTTTAGTTATGCGACATACATTCGTACGTACGTCACACTGAAACTAGTCAAAATGGATTCGGTCAAAATAAATATTTCCGTTGAAATCTGAAAACCGAAATTTTTCGAGATTACAATACTACCTTTACTTCGTGCAAGGAAGTAAAAAATCAAAAGAATGTAGATTTTATTATAGCTGAACTAGCGGTAACTTAAATACCAGTATATTTAATACTTATTAGAATGCATTTGTAAGATGTTTAACGTAAGGGGATACTGTCAAAAAATAGAATATCGGTTATATTATTTCATTACATAACAAAAGAAACAAGTGTATAGTAATTATAGAGGCATTAGTGTAGCAAATTCTTTGGCAAATTTGTGCGACCGAATAATATTAAAAAAAAAATTGAAAGCAATATCGTTGAGAAGCAGAATGGTTTTAGGGTAGGGCGTTCATGTCTGTATAATATCTTTACTTCGAAACAGATGATTGATAAAAGAAGAGATGGGACCACGGTAGCGCACAGTTTTTTTTTTTTTTACTGATTTAGAGAAGGTTTACACATCCCGATGTATAAATTATTTGATTTTTTTGGAAACAAAAAATTAAATGAGGTATATGTCAGAACAATATATAATTTTATAAAAGATATGAATATTCTGTGAAAATGGAGAATTATATTTCAAGACGTTTTCAGTCGATAAAGGGTTTGAAGCGAGGTTGCAGTTCGTCATCCACACCGTATATGTGGAAGAAGCGTTAATGATAAGTAGAAGAAAGTGCTGAGGGATAGGAATAGCCACGGAAAACGACTGCCTGTATACAATGTTCTTTGGAGACGATCAAGCGGTGTTGACTAATCGTTCTTAAGATATCTCGTAAGGAGATTAAGAGGGGAATATCTTAAATGGAACGTGAAAATTAATTTAAGGAAAAAGGTATTCGTTGTGGTAGGTGAGATGAGAGAATTTAATTGCGGAGGCGGAGGAAGAGCAAAATTGTGACAAAATTAAGTATCTGGAAACACTTATTTCTGTGGATGGAGGGTGTGAGATAGACATCAGAGCTAGGATTTGTCAGGGAAGATCGACGATTTGGAAATTGAATAGATTATTCTAGTCGTCAAAAATTACAGTCAGAAGGAAATAATTTTGACACAGTTCAGATTGCTGGCGAATGAGCAAAAGGAATAGGGAGCGTTTGGAGGCTTTGGCCGTAAAACATGGCGACTTTCAAAACTGGAGAATAAGGAATGAGGTAATAAAAAAATTTTATAATTAAAAGAATTGGAAAAACAATAGTTTGATATGGACAAGAGAGGTGGCCGAAAAAGTTGTTAAGATTAATGTCCTGGAGTTAGAAGAAAATGAAGTAGACTCGCTGAGAAGGGGTTCAAAGGACGATAGCAGAAAGAGAAATGGTGGAGCGTGACTGGATGGATAGGAAAGTAAGGAGATCGAGATCCGAGATGCGGAGCAACCTGTAGGAACCCCGCTTAAAGTATAGTAAGTAATATCTATTTTGATACTTAATAATAGATACCTATAATGTTTCAAAGCGTTATATTTTATGCTTATAAAAATAAACAAACTTTTTACGTTATAACTGATAAAAAAAATGCAGGCAAAGTATTTCATGACTTTCCTGAATATTAATAATAGAAATTAAAAGAGTTGAGCCAAAATACAAAAAAAAGGAAAACAACCAACACAATATACATTTTTTAGTGGTAGGAAATAAATCTTAAGAAAAACTTTTCTAAAAATACGCAATATAGATATTAGATTAATAAATTTACTTAAGTAACGTTTTCTCTAAATCTAACAACTCCTTCCTTCAATAAAGGCAAATAAGGAAAATTTTCAAAAATCTTTTCTGCATTTTAGATCAGGGGTCTATAATTTATAAAGAGGTAAACATTTCTTAATAGCTCTATATATAAAGTATAAACTTTCAAAAAGTTTTAGAAAAATATTTAAACCGAAGGAAGGTAGAGCAAAAGAACAAAAACATGTATTTCAATTTTAATAGGTAGGGGTTGATTTTTTGAGCTTTTTTTTATTATTTACGGGTATATATATACACCGTAGGTAACAAATCTGCGCTAACCAAGTTTTCTCTAAAGAGACTGAAGAAAATCAAAACTTTCGCCATATCCTCCACCCCCTTAACGAACTTTGAAAAACAAAATTAATATGAACAATGAAATATATGTAAAAATATTTGAGCCAAATTTGAAGAAAAGTTTCTATTTAAAATTTATTCTGAAAGAAAATTAAATAAATACAATTACTTGAAAACGAATATAAATTTCAGAAATTCTAACTTAATTCAAAACAAAACATATAATATTAAAAAATCTTTTATCTAATGGAAAATTAAAGACGGCGTTTTTTTACTCCAATTTTTTTAGTTTTACAATAAATTTCTGGAAAACTCTCAGAGATCCAATTCCGAAACCTGTTTTAATAAATTTTTCAGGCCAAAAAGAATAATAAACTATCAAATTTTATTAGTAATTCTACGGTGTATTATTATGACCCACGTAGGGAAGACACCGGCCTTATAACGATTCTGGTCGACACACCATACTCTCCGTTCATAGTCCTGATAGGCTTTACCGAAGGTCTTCAAATAGATCCTCTAATCTGATTATATATCACAGTCATCAATTTTTCCTCTGTCAGGATGGCGCCACCTATGTAAATCCCACGGCAGAAATTTTCATCAATGTATTACTTTACTATTGCATTTTTTGTAGGCTTCTTCCAAATTTTCGCTCACTTGCTCTAATTTGTAGCTCTCTCAACTAACTAATTAACGGTTTCGAAGAAGCGCGATCTTCGCGTCTAATTCTAACACCGAAGACGCAAAATTACCATTTTTCGTAAGTAATATAAATTCATTTTCTATTAATCTAATAAAATCGTGTAATCTAGTAAAAAAATTTTGAAGAAATGAGGATAGAAAGAGGAAGAAATGGGAATAAAAATTCTATCCTCATATCTCTCGAATAAGTCCTGATCACAATAAACGATAATTCTGTCCTACGAATACCCAAATCTATTTTTTCATTTGTCAAAGACGATTAAGAAATTTAATTATGAAATCTCAACAAGAAACAACTACTAATTTACTTTGATCTGGTTCGCTTCCGGAAATGAGGTCAATCTATTCACCCTCCCACACCGCAGCTCCACCACAAAGTTCCTAACAGATTCTACCTCTGTTTTAGAGATAAATAAACAAACTAACAGAGGTTCGATGCCAAAACGCCTATCTTGTCGAAGGAAGGCCCAGAGTAGCCAACCGCGTTGCTACTCTGTCTATTAGAGAGCATCAAAACCCTTCAGCTACTCTCTGCAGGATCAGAAACCTAAGGAAATCAGCAATATATTATCTTTAATTTGAGCTCTAAGAATGTCAATATGAATTTATTTTATCTCTGGACAGAAATCAGAGAAAATATTCTTCTAACCGTAGCTAAAAATAAATCGTTTACGGATATAAATTTTTTAGGAAATTTGTTTTTGCCAATATAAATGTCCCAAACAGATCCCAAAATGTTGCCTTATGAAACTGATAAGCAGATATATACATATCTTTTCTATATGTATATATATATATATATATATATATATATATAAATGTACATAGTGATGGTGTATGCGTTATGGGGGTTGTGTGTGTTACATATACATATATATTATTTATTTTTCTCATAGAGTATATATAACTCTAGATAATGAGTATCTAGACTTCTGTCTATAGAGAAGGGGTTAATAACAAATTAAGATTACAACGAAGATAAAACGTACTCGGATACAAGAGGAACCAATAACAATTGTTTTCTTTAAAAGTAATGATACTTATCTACAGTCAGTCATTATGCTGAATTAAGTGGCGTCACTTTTAACAGTAAATATTAACTTAATTTCAACTGCTTCAAGTACAACAATATATCTGGCTTTAATGAGTTTTGCCGAGGAAAGGAACGGTTAACTAGTTGATTTATAACGTTTCCACTCAAGCCTAGCATAATGCGGTTGTTATTCTTGGAATGGCTACGAAACTTTTAGAAAATGAATGAAAATTGTTTCTCATGAGATTACTTCCAAACAAATGGAAACTGATACTCCATATATACTCGTATATATTTGTTTTTAATATCTTTTTTTTTTATTATTCAACAACTTTTTTAAGAATATAAAATTTGTTTATTTTTTTAACGTTTTTAGATTAAGATTGTTTTAGATATAAAATTTTACTCCAGGCAGAAAATACATTTATGAAAAGATGTTATTTTACTTTTTCATAAAGACATCAGTGTTATCTGTGCTCTCACGTCAATATAAATTCTTTCTAAGTGTATATATTTATCAGCTGTATACCCGTAGCCGGATGCGCCATAACTTTTTCTACCCCCATAATAAGTGACAAGCCATTTACTATATGGTCTTAATAACTCTGCTTTTTTATATATATTATCCCTATTATTTTTATTATTTTGATAGATCTACGTACTACATCTTGAAGTTAGAAAAATCTTAAATAACACAAAAATAAAAAGTATTATTCTTAAAAAAACCAAAAAAAAACAGAAATACTTCTTAATGTAACCTCCTTTTTTTTATTATTTTGATATATTTACTACCAATTTATTGCGTATAGTCCTCGAATGTAGGTGCAAGTACGCTCACATACAAATATTGTTTTCACACACACGCGCACGCGCGCGCGCATATATATATATATATATATTGAAAATAGCTGTTTAAAAACTAAATAAACGAAAAATGCACAAATAAAAGACCACTTACCGTTATCATTACTCTCAAATAAAGTTCACTAGCATTTAGTTTTCAAGTCTCTGATCACATAGACAAATGCTATTGGTAGTACCTGGAACATATTAAATTGAATTCACGTGATTAAAATTCATGTCGACTAGCAGAAAATGTACTCATAAAAAAATAAAATATCTAAAGAAATTAAACTTAATAAATGAAATAAAAGTTATCGGGACCCGTAGTGATGAAAGCTTCCTAATAATTACCGACTCTAGGACTGTACTTGAGAGCTTGAGCTGCAGACGTTCTGAACCCATCGTTTAGATTATTCACGATGTCCTTTCAAGGATAAATAAGACTCTGGTATTAGTATGGATCCCTTGCCACTGTGGAATCCTCGGGAACGAACGGGCCAATGAGGCTGCTAGAGAGCGGCGATAAATGGCTTCCGAGTAGAATTGACATGTCGGAGAGACTTCATGATGTCTGTTTGTGTAAAATTTCTACCTCAGTCGAATAAGTTCTGTCTGCCGAGTCAATCCACGGCACTACATACCGTTCAAGAGAGTGTGCTCGAGAAGCCTCTTTCCGCAATTCCACAAGCAACAGAGACCAAGTCATCTTGGCTAAGGAGTGGACACCCCAGGCTTACCCACACTCATCTATTTGGCTCTCCTCAACAGAACTGTGAGACGTGCAAGGTCAAATGGTCCGTGCACCTGGTCATCGATTGCCCAATCTTTGGAACCATCCGACAAAACTTAGACCTGGGTTCAGATTTGAAATCTATACTAAACCGGAAAGAAGGTGTAAAACGTCTGTTGCAATTTCTCTTCTACAGTGGAATGAAGGATGCAATTTAGTGATTTTTGTCTGACGTAATATAGTTTCAATTTACTCTTTCTGGTCTTTGTTTATTCTTTATTGTTTATTTTTGTTATTTATCATCATATAGTGTTATTTTAGTCGCTACTGACTGTAATTGTCGATGCGACTGTAAATAAAGGCATTAAATAAACCTTAATAAAAATTTTCAAAAATTAGGAATTTAAAAAGGCGTTATCAATTTTTTTTATTTATAACTCTACTACATTACTATTTTTTCTATTACATCAAACAAACATTACCTTATGATATTTTTTCTGTACGTATTTGTAAACATTTTTCTGGTATTACGTTAGTACACCAAACTGATTTTAATAAAACATGACTTGTGGACTTAAGTTATGACTGATAACTACAATTTAGACAGTGTCTTAAACCAAGATAAAGACTGCATTTCCCCTCTTAAAAAAAAAAAAAAAACTTTTCGCATTCTCTTGCCTACTATGAATTTTATCTAAAAAAAATTAGTAAACAAAGAATTTATAAGCTAACAACTGAAGAAAAAATTATCTACCTTTCGGTTTTTTCTAACAAATTTATATTTTATCTGAACATTTTTTTATAATTACCATTTTTTAAAACTGTTATTACGTAAATTTTCTGCGGTGCTTAAATTAATTCATCCAAATACCGGATGACGTATTTGTATAGATTTTTAATGTCTTTGACACAGTTAAATATTTCTAACTGGTACGCTCTGTTATATGAAAGAAGTGAAACAGAAAAGATAATATTATCATACCTTCTAGAAAAATGTTTAACTCTGATATCGTATATTATTCACAATGCTACTAGCCGTATTAGAAAAAAATATATTTAATTTTATAAATACAGAATGTTTCTAAAAGGGTGGGCTGGCTATACGTTATCGGAATCTACTTGTAAAACTAAACAAAAAAATATCCTTAGGAATAATGAAAATTTCTCCTTCGTTCTCCCCCTGTCCGCCATTTTGTTATATAAAAATGTATATCTCAAGTTCGAATAGACGAATCACATTATTATTTGGTAAGCGTCCTGTTAATAAAGTTTTAAAATTAGCAAAAAAGCAGGACTTAGATACCTTCGCAAATTACAGAATGGCGGCCATGTTTATTTTTCAACCGTTATATCTCATAAATATTAGTTTTATGAAAATGTATGTTATCGACTAAAATATTAAGCCTTTTATTTTGAACGAAATTACATTTTATTTTTGAAAATCGGTAAACAAATAGTTGAGTTACGGGAGAAAATTGATGTAATTTTGTGTCATAATTATTAAGTTTATTATTGTGATAAGATTATCACTAATTTGATGTTAACTTACAATACTAAAATTAATAATAAATAAAAACAATTAATATATATATATATATTTAATCGAATCGGTCGTAAAGTGGAGGACATGAAAACATACTCAAAATTACATCAATTTTCTTCCACGGTTTTTAAAAAATAAAATGTGTTTTTGTTTAAAAAAAAGGCTTAATATTTTAGCAAATTGCATAAATTTTTATAAAACTAATATTTATGGAGATATAACGGATTAAAGAATAAACATGGCCGCCATTTTGTAATTCGTGTAGGTATTTATGTCCTGATTTTTTGATAATTTTAAAACTTTATTACCAAAACGCTTACCACATATTAATGTGATTCGTCTATCCGAACTTAAAATAAATTTTTATATAAAAATAACAAAATGGCGGACAGTGGGAGAACAAAGGAAAAATTGCCATTTTTCCTAAGGATATTTTTTATTTAGTTTACTAGTACAATCCGAAAAAAATATAGCCAGCCTATCATTTTAGAAACATTCTGTGTATATATATATATATATATATATATATATATATATATATATATATATATATATATATATATATATACATATATAGTACATACAGAGTGTTGCACGAAGAAACAGAGAAACGTTCAGGACATGTTCCAGTGGTGAAAATAATGAAAAAAGTTCATATAAACATAGGTCTTGAAACGATTTGTTTTTGAGTTACGGCTAGCGAAAGATTTCGATCGGATTTCAGATCTTTTAATAAAAATAAGCCCTAATGCAATTTTTGGGAACGAAATTAAGGAGTAAAGTTTAGTATTAACGTTTTGTTGACATACTACCGTTTTCTTACGGTCTCAAATGAAGTAATCTTTAGCGTTAAGTCGTGATCGTAATGGCCGATTGATTGATCCACCACGTCCGATCCAGTCTAGGAAATTAGTTTTCAAGTGATTTCTAGCTACTGAAGAAAAATGTGGCATTGCACAATCGTGCTGGAAAATAATTTGCAATCCGGTTTGTAAAGGTTCATCTTCCAAAAGAGTTACTAAAGAAGAATTATTCATTAAAATACGAAACGCTAAAGAATTTATACGAAACGATCCTGAGATGATACGGAAAACCGCCGTAAATATTTTGTCAGGCAGAGTGCTACATGAGAAGGGGAGAATTTCAAACGATTACTGTAACTGAGGTTTGTTATTCTGTTATCATTTAATATTTCATGTATTTTGTTTTTACTTCCTTGTACGAAGTAAAGGAAGTATTGTGATCGTGAAAAATTTCGGTTTTCAGATTTCAACCGAAATATTCATTTTGACCATCCGTGAATCCATTTTGACTAACTTCGGCGTGACATCTGTCTATACGTACGTACGTATGTATGTATCTCGCTTAACTCAAAAAATATTAGCCGTAGGAAGGTGAAATTTTGGATTTAGGACTGTTGTAACATCTAGTTGTGCATTTCCCTTTTTGATTGCAATCGACTGAACCAAAAGCGTCCAAAAAAGCACAAAATCCAAAAAATTTGGATTTTGAACTTTTTAATAAGTCCTCGTCGAGAGCTTTTCAACGATAACCAAAATTACGAATTTGTTTTTCCACATTTTTATGTAAAAATATTTTTAATTTCACGATACAAAGTTAAATTAAAAAAAAAAAAACTATTATTTTTGTACTTATAACGGACAGAATAAACGTTAAACGGTAGGACTAATTTTGTGTCTTTGAACAATGAAAATAATATTTTTCCTTTTAGAATCTCCCATATTTATAGGAAAGCAATCGAGTAAAATTAATTTTTAAGAAAATAATCACTAAGCGGTGATAATAAATTAAAAAAAGGATTGTTTAAAACATATAAAGATACAACCGTAGTTCTAAATAAATAAAGTTGCAATTTACTAGGAAACTTTTGACTAATTTTTTTTCAACTATTACTAAAGAGTAAGGAATTAAAAAAATTAATTTTTACTTTTAAATAACTCGGGTAACTTGGGTTATTTGCGAGATGGATTTAAATTTAAAATAAATTTTAAAAAATATTTTTAAAAATTAGAAAAAAAATTTTTTGTTGTTTGCCACAGACCGCTAAAATGGGACGGTTAAAAAATTTTATAATGCTTTTGAAGGCCTATCGATACAGAAAATTTAGATGAAAAAAACCTCCCGTTACTCCTTTTCTGAAGCAAAATATAGCAAAAAAAAAAATCCATTTTTTCGGAGAGTGGTGAATATTAAATAAACATTTTTGGTTATTTGTAATATTAACATAAAAAACTTAACTTTCATAAGAGACATTTTTACTTAAGTATCCCGGTAGAAAGTTAAAATTTTATTTCTTCCAAAACACCTCTGTTTTTCCAATATTTGCAAAATTGAATCCATTCTTTTCCCCCAAAGAGGTAGTACATATTTATCAAGTTTAAAGTAAATCGGTGAACGGGATCGACAGTGGCGCGAGTGGTTGTGTCTCGCCCTTTCATCCGGAGAGGTCCCACCGAGTTCGAATCCTGGTCAGGCAAGGCATTTTTGCACACGCTACAAATCATTCATCTCATCCTCTGAAACAATACCTAACGGTCGTCCCGGAGGTTAAAAAAAACAATATATCAAATACCGGTCAACATACATACATACGTACACAAACGTCCGATGAAAATAGATTCTTTAGACTTAGGAGCATCGTAATAAAAAATTGTTTCCCAGATTATTTAATGTTTATTTAAATCTTTTGGTTAATCTTTTATTTTAAAAGTCGCTTAAAGCAAAACACAAAGGTTGTTTCGTGAAAATAATAATAAGCAGCAATTATTTATTTTTCTTTATTAATATTTTACTATTTTAAAATAGATTATAATGGTTTTTATCATAACATAAAAAAAATCACTTAAAATTTCGTTTCATTTAATATCATATCGTGCAGGTACAGTATTTTATTTTACATATCCTATGTATTTCATTCAACAGCGATTTAATTATGACTTTGCAAAAAAACATATGCGAGAGCGAAAGGTTAGATTATCAGGAGGTTAGAGAATGCCGAAACTAATAAAGACATCGTCCAATAATTATGGGCGTATGTCATTCGAAAATATCGGTGATGTGGAAGAACCGTGAAAAAATTAGAAAAAATTTTGAAACAAATTCTGTGAAATCGAAAACCTTACAACATAGTCAACATAATGATATAAAGCAAAATAACCGACTTTTTGTATAAAAGGTAATTTTTACAATTTCTCTCTATCTTGTTTTACTCTACCGTATTTGTATTTATTATTGCGAACTTTTTTTTTAATACTTTTGCGGAAATAAATAATTATTATTATTATTACTGTATTACAATGCCCGTGTAGAAGGCTTATTAAAGTAACACTGCTAAGCTACCTATACATCGGTTATTGTGATCATCGGGTATAAGGACCTAAAATCGTCCGTCCATTGGAGGTCACTATAAACGATATTTTCTATATATATATATATATATATATATATATATATATATATATATTAATATAGTCTATGACACTCCCAGTAACGTAAGGATTCCGACACGGGGTCATATATCTAAATCGTTCCAGCCGTTAATCTGCTACGGTGGAATAAATATAGCATACACCCTAAATATATTACATTCCTTTTTGGGTTAGTCGTGTAATAATACATTAATCCCCTTTTTTTTAAATAATCTAATTGATTTTATTCACATTATTTGCGTTATTATCCTTCTGTCACAAATCTAAATCTTACAAACAATAAAAAAAACAATTTGTTGCTTTGAATAAGTACATTTTTTAAAATATTCTTCCTTACAGATATAATGTGAACGTTTAATTTTAATAAAATTATTTTGTTTCCGCTGTTACAATTTAATTTAATTTTATTGACCGTTATAAAAGTGAATGCCCTTTTGGAAGAAGGTCCGACTATTACAGTATTGCACAGGGATCACACCTTGGGGAGAAAACAGTTTATAATAATAACCTTAATACTTATGACCTCCAATAATATCGACGTAAAAGGGTCGTTCCTTTCTTCAAAACCTTAATTGATTGATCGACTATGTAGCGCCTTTACAATTAATTATATAAAAGTATATATTACATTAAAGTAAAACTATTTAATAAACGATTAACTTTTCTTAAGATATTAAAACCAAAATGGTAATTATTTTACTAGTTTTTTTGGCGTTTTCATGGATCGTAAAAATTATCTCTTAATATTACAATTTTAAAGTAATTATTCCCGATAATTACAATTTTAAACAGATAATATATATTTTAAATTGTAATTGTACATTAACTATACTGTTATTCATAAAAATTATGAGTATTTACTTACGCAAATAAAAATAATAAAACAGTTTAAGTGGGCTACCGAAAAAAAGTTTTATATCATAAACTAGTAAAATTAAAAAATTAATACGACTTAAATTTTTTGATAAGACAATCGTAAATGAAGTTATAACCAAGAAATTAATAATAAACACTTTATAAAGCAAACGATGAATAAAATCACGTAAATAGCTGACATATATAGATCTGAAGAAAGCATTTAATAATCTGGCATACAAAAACGTTAGGAAAATTTGTGTTTAATACTAACAAATAAAAGAATTATTTATGACTTATACAAGAATCAAGGTGTATTTTCTGTTACTTACCCCGCAACCTGTTTTTTTATTTTTTATTTTTTTGTTAATTCTCGGAAATTTATATAAAATTATAATGTAATTTCGTTTAAATAATTAAACGATGATTAAATAATATCGTAGATCAATTAACTTGTAAAATTGTTATCTATATTGATCTATTTTCCTTACAGATAAGATCCGATATTACCTATTTGTACGCAATGTACAACTGTAAATATGTAAAGTGAAGTGCTTTACGTAAATCAAACATTAAATTTCTTCCTAATGTAGGATAAAACAAAGAAAATGGACGAAGCCTTTGAAAAGTGATGTCACAGTTGATAATTAGTAATTAGATGAGAAATAAATTACTAAGTGGAGATATATTGTTAACGTGGTAGGGAAGAGAAAAATTGGCGATAGAATCTTGTGAAGAGGCAAACTAGATTGGTGGATTGTGTGTTAAAATATTAGTTTTATATAATGCGGTAATGAAGAGATATGTTAAAGATAAAAACTGTAGAGAAAAACGACAGTCGGACTGTATAAAACAGATAACTAAGGATCTAGGATGCGGTAAAAGTAGTGAGGTTAAAAGAGCTGACACAAAATAAATGAATGAAGAGCAAAAAAAAAAAATCAACTTGCTTATGTTTAAAAAACAAACCGCTTTTGATGAAATCATTTCCTGTCTTTAAATAAATAAAATTGCTGTGATAAAGAATAAAAAATTATGTAGTTAAAGAATATTAGCTTTCTACTATTTTCATAATGAAACAAGTAATGAACAAATAAACAAGTGAAGTAAAACGTGAAAAAAAATGTATAGAACTTCTACTTTTTAGAAAGAGAGCTCATTACCATCTAATCCTCTGATTTGAAAACTATCGACTGTCAATATCTCAATTAGAAAAAAACATTTCTTAAAAGTGCTAAGCCCGTTAATAAAGTACAGTATAAATATAATGCGTTGTTTCAAATCAAAATGGGCAATGATTCTACATTTTATCTTACAAATTTTACAAGGTCCCAAAAGTAATACGTATTTAAGGAGCTGACCATTTTAAAATCAAACTTCATTAAGATAGTAGTACAAATTAACTGACTGTATATCTAGGTGAGACGTATCTAATTTTCAGTTAAAAGACATTGAAAT
Organism: Lycorma delicatula; assembly: GCF_047948215.1. Classification (NCBI taxonomy): domain Eukaryota; kingdom Metazoa; phylum Arthropoda; class Insecta; order Hemiptera; family Fulgoridae; genus Lycorma; species Lycorma delicatula. Next base: position 32,245,097 of record NC_134455.1, read on the forward strand.
TAAATGTTATAAATATTCGATTATTTTAGCACTTAGTAAACTGCAAAAGGAGAACTGTTACAAAAGTATACAAAATCTTAGTTTGATAGATGTTTTCCACGTCCTTGACTGTTAAGAAAAAAATTGGAGTTTTACGAAATAAATTACTGAAATTTAATGGCAGTATACAGTATTTTGATCCGTAAGAAAAATGAGAATATTGAAAAATATATTACGTGATATTTGTTGAAAAATGTTCAGAATTTCGAGAAATTGTGTACTCATACACCAAAGATATCATGTGATTGCGTACCTCAATGAATCTTTAATTACAAGCAACAAGGCAATGTAAATATTATCTGATCCGAAACCTGTGAATTTCACAGTGTTTGAAATATCTATCGATGGTAGATGTTATTTTGGTTTGCAGTTGGTATAGCTTGATGGCTAACTCTTGCTATTTATTAATAATAATGATTTCTTACAGAAAAGGAAAACCAAAAAGAGTAATGTAAATTGATTCAATTTGCTTTCACTGAGATTAATATTGTTTATTGTTATTGTGTATTGTTGATGAACAGATTAAATGTTATAATGTTACGGCTGATTATTATAAGAGGAATTCGATAAAGTAATATATTCTTTCTTTTTCTGTTTAGCCTCCGGAACCACCGTCAAGCGTTACTTCAGAGGATGAATGAGGATGATATGTATGAGTGTAAATGAAGTGTAGTCTTGTATAGTTGCAAGTCGTCAGTTCCTGAGATGTGTGATTAATTGAAACCCAACCACCAGAGAACACCAGTCTCCACGATATAGTATTCAAATCCGAATAAAAGTAACTTTTACTAGGATTTGAACCTTAGAACTCTCGACTTTGAAATTAGCTGATTTGCGATGACGAATTCAGCACTAGACCAAACCGGTGGGTTAAAGTAATATACTGACCTGTGACAACATAATTCAGCTCAGTAAAGTAAAAGATAATGGTAAAATTCACTTCTCAGTATATCTACTGCGCTTGGCAAGGAGTACCTATTACTTCTACCAATAGTCGTATCATTTACGGTGGTAGCTGACGTAATTGTTTTTTTTGCAATAAAATACTGGCAAGAGGTACTCTTTGAAGTAAAGGAACTTGTCAATATCTCCAAAACCCCTCAATAGATTTTTTAAATGCTAATATATATATATTAGCAGAACCGGTAATGCTTCACTATTGCTAGATTTGAGTATATATACCCATCGGATTGGTCTAGTGGTGAACGCGTCTTCCCAAATCAGCTGATAGAGTTCCAGCGTTCAAGTCCTAGTAGAGTCAGTTATTTTTACACGGATTGAATACTAGATCGTGGATACCAGTGTTCTTTGGTAGTTGGGTTTCAATTAACCACACATCTCAGGAATGGTTGACTGAGCCTATACTTCATTTACACTCATACATATCATCCTCATTCATCCTCTGAAGTATTATCTGAAAGGTAATTACCGGAGGCTATACAGAAAAAAAGATTTGAGTATACGAGTATATATAAATATATAGATTAAATGAACACAAATGAGGGTTTGATAAAACGTTTAAAAAATGAACATTACGGAATTTCACAAAATTTAACCGTTACCTCTTTCCCTTTCATCCTTCTTAACTTTTCCCTATTTCCCTTATTCCATTTTCCCGTGCGTAAATCGGTCCAGTAATTTTTTAGTCTATAGCGGACACACAAACGAACATTGCCTTTTATGTATATGGAAGAAGAAAGTCTATATATTTGTTTGTTTCGTTTCGAAACTATCTCGACACTGGCGCCACCTAGCGAGTATAGGGTTTGAAAAAAATTTTCTTTCCATGTAACTAAAGTCTATTCTGAAAATGAGCCAAATCGGGCCATAATGCAATTTTTCAAAATATCTCGATCATATTGCTATCTAGTGGGTCCAAACTACCCTCAGAAACCTTTGGTGAGTTGTACGCACAACTCACCAAAGTTTCATCACATACGGAATATAGTTTATAATATAATGTAGTATATAGTTTAGGAACGCATACGGGACAAAAAAACATTAATTTATACATATATATATATATATATATATGACATATATGACAAGTACACCAAATTTCATGATTTGTTTTTATTAAAACATTTCTGAGATGTCAAATCAAATGGAGAAGGCTAACATACATTCGCGCGTGCGCCTAAACATAATGTTTTATTCCTAGGTCTTAATATTTTGGAACTCAGAGATGTTAAAAGTAAGAATTACAAAAAGGAAGGAAATCGATCATTTTATTACTGGTATAAATCCATTCTTCTGTTGTACATTATATTATTGGAAAAAACTGATTTATCTATAACAACGAGTTTTCCTAATGATATTTTCCGAAAAGTAAAAAAATATTATTATACAGATTTAGTTATTTCAATTAAATTAATATAACACGATTAATACAACAAAGTGAGATATTCTGAATAGCCTATTGTACGTTGTAAATGCTTCAGATAGCCTACATTATTATACAGTAACAGTGTCAGTGTAGCTTACAGTTGATCAAAGGTGTCACTACAGAAGCAAGCATTCGGTTGTGAAATCAATCGTTCGTTGGCTAAATAGAATAACAAACATATGTCAGTTCCGTACAATATGACATGTCAGATTACCTATCTATAAACGTATCTTATACTGATATTACGACCTTAATGTGAAATTTATAAAATAATAATCTTTTCATTTGCGTGAGATAATTAATTATCTCACATTACATTACTTTCATCTACTTGATTTACTTCTTGTCCGATGTGTCACTAGAATAGGTATTCACTTCGATAAACAGGTAAAAAAAATAAAAATATTTTAAAAGAAACATCTTGTGATCGATGACAGTTGTTTAAGATACACTCTTCCATTAACCTCTTTCTAAGATCATTGTGAAAGCTAAACAATCACTGACCGCTGATCTAATAGCTATTCGATAATTTCCACTAAGTAATTGCTATTGATAATACTGATATATAATTACCATGACAAATAACCCTAATAATTACTTAGTAGGTACTAATTATGAAACTACTCCTGCCAATCCTCTTAAGGACGGTCATCTAATTAAAAATATTTTAGTAATTACAATGAAAACAGAAGAAAAGTATCTAGTAATGGGAAGAAATGTTATTAAGTCGATGGAAATTAAAGGCAAAAATTAGTTTGAAAATGATTAGGTACTTGTGCATTAACCGGCAAGCATATTTTTTTTATTTTTACATGTGCAGCTATTATATACTACTGTTACGCTTTATTTTTGTTAGCGTACTGTTATCAAAGTTACATACCTGTCTATTATCGCAATAATTTTTTTCATTTATTTAGTTTATTTAGCTGTCGTGTTTTCGTCATTCAATTCCCTTCTGTTATAAAAAGAAGTAACAGCAATGAATTTGTGTTAGCTATCAAATACTGAAGAGACAGCGGTACAGTTGTTACAGGAATATGAAGTAGAGTTACATTCCCGAAAATGCAGACAGGTTACGATATGAAATTATATTTCAATGATAATGCGAAGTGGAAATGTAACAAAAGAACTTTTAACGAAACTAAGCTATTTCGTTTTAGAAATTTGCTGAAAGGTAGTTGTAGGCTTCCGATAGTTATCGTTATACGAATCGTTTATTGTCGGTGCAAGGAACCGACTTCAGTAGACTTCTGCGATCGACAACTGAACATGTCGAAGCAGTGCGGTCGACTGAAATATGTACATAAGAAAAATATGTGGTTTTAGTGTACATCAGTTTCCGACGGGCAAAACTGGTGGTAACGGTGCAGTCGCGGAGATTGATAAAAGTCTGTTTACAAGACGCAAAAATAATGCGGGCCGGGTTCTTCCACGACAGTAGATTTTCGGGGGAATTTGCTAAGAACTAAACCGAATGTTCATCGTTGAAGTTTCTGATCGTTCTGCAAATACGCTGCTGGGAATTATTAAAGAAAAAGTTGAAGCGGGATCGATCGTTCTGTTAGATTTTTGGCGTGGTTATCAACGCGATATATTTGAGGCGGCTGGTTACACACATCAACAAGTTAACCGTTGTAACAATTTCATCGACCCGGAGACGGAATCACATACTCAGCATATTGAAAGAATGTGGGAATCAGTCGAGTACAAAAAACACCGGGAACAAAAGAGGAGGAAAAAAGGATGAAAAAGGAGAAAGGGGGAACAAAAAACACCGAGGTACCGCTTGACACCACTTAAAATCCTATGTGGCTAAATTCATGTTTTGGAAAAAATTTGCAAAAAATGAACTGTTTGGAGAAATACTGAAAGAAATTTAACTTTTCTAGCTCCCCTCTCCAAAGAATGGTACGGTATGAAATGATATTATAAATTAAAAAAAAAAAAACTACTTAATTACTTTTAAAAAAAAGTAATTACTTCAAATTACTTTTAAGACTAGCATTTGATAAATAAAAATACATAATAATAAGAAAATTATGTAAAATAATATGCGTTACGGTTAAAGCACAAGTACGAAGGATTCTTTTAATAAATAAAAGAAAAGTTTTATTGTATTACACTAGAAATGAAACTGGGAAGGAATTGCTTGTTTTGTTATATCGATGCTAAACGTGGAAGTTGTTAATTTTAAAGAAAGAATAAGAACACATGAAATAAAGATATGGAAACATTCGTTAAGAATTGCGGAAGAAAACTGAACTACAATTATATACTAATAACGGAGAAAATACTGTAATAGAAAAGCGATTGATAATTGATGAGAGATGGCTGAGCGGTGTTAGAAATTATTAGAAGAAGAATGAGGTGTAAGATAATAAAAGAAGGTCCAAGTGCATTACAGTGATTTGAACACAAAGTATAGGAAGCTTAGAGGAAAGACTATAAGAACGTGTAAGAGAAGAAATTACGAAATTATAACAATAGATTTTACTGAAGGAAAATTTACTTTTTCTTTTACTTATTTACGTTCAAACTTAGATAGCAATTTTGTTATAAAATATAACACTACACATAATATTATCAGATTTTTGTCACTCAAATATGTTGTTAAGGTAGATAACCGTACTACAATTTAGACAAAAACTGATATCATTCAACAAATGACGGTTTACAATTGGAGGGTTTTGTGATTTAGTCTTTTACTTTCCCGATTAGGTAGCGCTATTCCTCTAGAAGGGAAAGTATTGTAATCGGACTAATTTGGGCATATGGAGATTTCACCGAATCTTTACATTCGATCATCTAAGGAACCCAAAAAATTGGATGTAAATTTTCCGGATGTTAATGTTCTTATGTACATGCGTGTGTTTGGTGTCGGGTTCTAAATCACCTTATATCTCTAGAACTACGAAACCGATTTTGATCAAACTTGGTCAGATTACTTCTATTTATATATGGGACACTGATACCATTAAATTTTCACTTAAAAGGTCAAGGACGTGAGGCTTTAGAGTAAGGTCACCCTTAGTATATCGAATTTCCCCTAATTAAGCTCATATTTTTCTTAGACGCATTTGTTAACGATTGAAAAATAATATTATAAGTTTTAAAAATTTTTTAAAGTATCCTTTATACTTTTTAGTCATACATTAATCAAATTATTATCATACATTGCATGATTTTAATTAGTAGGTTAATTTAGATTTGAAGCCCCGCATAGCCGTTTGCAGATTTTGCAATTTTTTACATGCGCACCCTTTATTTACCCGTACGGGGAGATGTTTGCAAAAGTAATGGTGGAATATTGTACTGTCATCCGACCTTAGTAACTGTGCAAAATTTAATCGATCGGCAATTTCAGGAAGAATGTTAAATTAAGGATGCACGATTTGAAGACAGACATGAAAAAAAATTGAAAAAACACTGTGATTTAAAATAAAGCAAATAATAATAATATTTGAAAAAAGAATTTGCAATAACGCACCCCCACACCAAAAAATGCAGTTGTAGTCGCCTATGTAGTGACGACACACAAACGCGAACTAAATAAGGTACGGGCATGAGCTTTAGTTAGAATCGTTGAATTTAATCATTGAAAAATATTATGTTTAAATAAAACGATAAATATCTTAAATTAAGTTACGAGTGTAAGCCGTGCATCTGAAACAACTGTGTCGTCAGCTTTTTTGTAACCGGCTTTTATGATATAGTGATTTTTATCGCTCAAATATGTAGTTAACAGCAGATAAACGTTACGATGATGAAATTATAATAACTTCTTTTTAATATTTTCCTGTTGTTTTAACGGGTCAAAATTAAATGTTGAATAATTTGGATTATAATTAACAACATTTAATAAATTATGGTTTTCACTTAGCAACTACCTCATTTGACAACCGTTCAAAAATAATACAGGAAGAATAATACACGAAGTATAGTAAATTAAGAGGAAAGGCTATCAGAATGTACAAGAGAAAGAATTCCGAAAATGACAATAGATTTACAAGTTAGATGCCCATCGTGGTGTGGTGATAGCGACTCGGCCTTTAATCCGGCGGTTCCCGGTTCAAATCCTGGTCAAGAATTGCATTTTTCATACGTTACAAAATTTACATTCCAACCACAAGTTTCGAGGTTATGTGGTGAATTAAAAAAAAATAATAACGATTGAAATAATTAAGGTTATTTTATTCTACAATAAGTTTTTAACAGTCTAAAAATAAAAAAAAATTGGTGAATGTATGTTAAAATTTTCCCGGCATCTATATCAGTGCTCAAATATCAACCATTCTTCGGTGATATATTTAAAAAAGTCTCATTTTCCTAACTTTTTTTTTTTTATTAAAAAAAATTAAATAAATTAAAAAAATTCTACGGTAAATAATCGGAAAACTATCAAAATTTCAATACGGTAAACATATTTTAAACTACTCATTAATAACACATAATAGATAACACTTGATATCGGTTAAAAAATTAATCAAAAAATTACCTTCAATTAGTGTGATAACAAAAAAAAAATATTTTCTCTCTTATACGCCATTATTTAAATATATAATAATTAACAAAAGCTGATAACACTGTTGTAGAACTTTTTCATTACACACAATTTACAATATTCATCTTTTTTTTTAAATATAATATTTTTTAGTTTAATTCAATGATTATAACAAAAGCGCGTGCGCATACCGTATGTAATTCGTGCAGGTGTGGCGGTACTAGCGGCGACGTCGGTACTAATTAAACTAATGTAATTTTAAAAAAACTTACAAAGAACAACTTCTACAGTCGGGAGACTGGTGTATCTACGAGGCTTAACGCACCAGGTACCGAGTCAAATGGGCGCTCGAAAACATGACCCGTCAGACCGAGTTACTTTTCTGCACGTTAAATATTATTCATTTATTTAATTCTACCGCTCACCTGTGACGTCACAACATATCAGCCGACTACTACAGCATTTTTTGGGGTGGGGTTGCGATTTTGCAAAAATTTTATTTTGCAAATATAGTTTTTTTTTAATCGTTAACAAACGCGCCTAAGAAAATTATTACCTTAATTAGGCGAAATCACGAGATACTGAGGATGACGGTGCTCTACAGCCTCACCGCGTCGATCTTTTAATTAAAAAATTAAACGGCATCAATGCCCCATGTATAGAAGTAATCTGACCAAGTTTGGTCAAAATTGGTCCAGTAGTTCTGGAGATATAAGATGATTTATAGGCGAACACACGCACGTACATACGAACATTAACATCCGGACCGGGTTTTTGGTTTTATGGGTTCCCTAGGTGTCGAAACGTCAAGATCCGGTGGAAACCACATATGCCAAAATTAGACCGATTACAATACTTTCCCTTCTATACCTATAGCGCTATCTAGACGGGAAAGTAAAAGATCCAAATCGATTGGCTGAAACTGTAAAGAATTATAATTTATAAAAAAAATGATATAATATGAATTTATAAAAATTCATATTTAGGAAGTGAGGGTTTTATAGGCCATTTCATCAAAATATTCCAGTTTATTTCCCGACATATTTGTTGATCTTCTAAAAATACCAAACGATAAGTAATGAAATGTATCTCCCAAATATTTTCAGAATCGTGCAACTACTCGCACAAAATTTTGTAACGATGATTTTAGTATACCTTTGAATTGAGAGCAACAACCAACAAACTTAAAATATAAAAATGGTGGGGGTTATTATTTGACAAATTATTTTATTTTCCCTTTGCTATATACCTTAATATAAAAAATGTTAAAATAAAAATAATTATGGTTTAGTGACAATAGAATTATTTCTTTTAAAATTTATATTTCCAATAATATTTCAGAAAATTATATTAGGTAACAACAGTTTTTCTTCGACTATTGTAAAAAAAAAAAAAAACATTCCTAATTGTAACGTTTGCAAACCGAAAAAAATTTGTAGCATATTTAAAATCATCCGCTTAATAAACGTTATGCTTAAAAATATATTAATAAAAGTGTAAACTACAATTAAGAATTCTATATTTTTTTTAGCAAAATTTTTAACCCCAAAAACAAATTTTCACTACATTTATATTTTTAAAAAAAATCTGAGAAATAGTAGGATACTGAACAGCGTTGAATTATTCCTTTTAGTTAAAAAGAATCGAGACAAAAATCATGAATACTTCATATTTGATAAATTCTTTTTGACATCGTCCCTATTTTCATCTGAATTGATAAAAAATAAAATAATATGTTAGGTATCATAACCTAAACGATTACGAGCTGATATGAAACGGTATCGTTTTAAAAAAACAACCGTTTTACAACGTTTTTAGGCTTAAGCAAAATGAGGAATAAAGTAATTTGCTGCTGCTGCCTTGTTCACTGTAATAGAGACGCTAATGCGCACGGTAATACCAAGCTGAATGAAATGCAGGTGATATTCGGTTTTATAAGTGATCTTGCGATCGTCACAGGGAATAGGTGAATATTGAAAATCATTACTCTTAGAAAAAGCAACTCTTAACTAATGACAATTGTATTTCTGGTGTTCTACATACATTACAAAAATAAGAGAGATCGGGATCGATAAAGAAAAACAACAAATTAATCCCTTCTATTGACAATCATTTTATTCTTCAAGTCAGTAAGTGAAATAAATAATAAAAATTATAAACAAATATACCTACATTTTAGCTAAATTGGTTCAGTATATCTGAACTAGTTTATTTTTCAGTAAATGACAAAAGTTTAATTTAAGGTCATACGAGAGCGTACTTTTAATTATAAACTCGTGAAATATTAAAATTTCTAGTTTATCAGGGCGAAACGTGAGGTCACATAGCGTTATATATTTTTAACCTGAAAATTTGTTCTGACTATATGTTGGCATAATGTTGTCTATTATAAACTTAAGATAGTAAATGCTTAATAAATAGCAAGTATTATGAAATAATAACACACACACACACACACACACACACGCACTATTCGATTAATACATACGTAAATTAAATATGTAACTTACATAAACTGCTTTTCGTATAAAATCAACAACTTCTTACTATATTTTCTAGTTAATTTCTTATATGTTTAAATAATACAGTGTAAAATAAATACAAAGTTAAAAAGAAATTTAGTTCTGTTTTTAAATTTTGTATACACTTAGAGAGCAATTAATAAACAAACACACTAAACGAACGTTATAGATGGACGCGGCGCAGTAACTGATTTATTTAGACCTGTTTGAACACGTTCATAAATACAGTCGACTGCGCAGCTGCGTTGGCAGTAATGTCGACAAGCAACAGTCTCTCTCTTCATGTGATGTAGTGATTTGATTTAACTGCGAGCTTCTACAACACTTAGTAGTACCTAATGTTACCGACGTTGCGTAAGCTGTAGACAGCTATGGTCACTCGCTCGTATCTTCTTGTGTTAAATTTGTGAATTGTAATTTAATTGCTTTTATTGAATTATCAAACTAATTTTTAATCAAACATAGTTATAAAGTTGCTGCATGTAAACTTTATAGAAATTAGTTTAAAATATAATTTCTTATTAAAAAAAAGATGTAATATTACGGCAAACAATTTCATTAATTAAATAATTATATGAAAATAGTATTTTTCTATATAAATAGTAATTATGTATAAGCAATAAATTATAATAAATCCGTGTTTATTTTAAGAATTGTTAGCCGCTCAAGTAGTGGTTAATACGCCGGCCTCCGTGGCTCGAGTGGTAGCGTCTCGGCCTTTCATCAGGAGATCCTGAGTTCGAATCCCGGTCAGGCATGGCATTTTTCATACGTTACATTTCCAAACTCCATGCACAAGCCTCAAGCTTATATGGCAATCATCAAGAAAAAAAAATACATATATATAATCAAATTCAAATAAAAAATTTTGTAACTTGAAAATTAAACTTCAATAATGTTGAACTAGAATTTTTGAAAAGTAAAAAACAAATTAAATCCATTTCGACTATTCAAGCAAAAAAAAAAAAAAAATTACTCTAAAGACTTTAACTGAACTCCGTAGCGGAGTCGTTGCATATTTGCCTTTTATCGGGAGGTTCTGGGTTTGGTTCAGGCAAGGCATTTTTTCACACGTTAAAAAAATATTTTATTTTATCGAGAGCTGTCAAAGACTTTCAGCTAGAATAAAACTGAAAATAATAGATGTTAATTGCCGTTAGGTTTTCTCTCTTTAACTCTATTGTACAGAGATATATTAAAGTATAGTAACGGCTTCATATTTAAAAACTGAGAGATAATAGGAGGTAGAAACAAGTGCGGATCTACATCTCATTTTGATAATTTTGTCCACCATCTTGGAACTATCACATTGAAGCAAAGGGTTTCTAATTGATTTTAATGTAAATAAAATTTTAAGAGAAAACGAAAACAGAGTCTTGATAAAACAGTCCATTTTCGTTTTTTAATAAAAAAAAAAGAAAAAAAGGACTTAACAATAAATATTAAGTGGCAGATAAATCGAGACAACAAAACCCTATAAAATGGATATTGTCAGGTAGATTTTAGAATAAGAGTAAAAAATAAAAGCCTGACAACACAGTTGTAGGACTTACCCTGTTGTTTGAGAGTGCTACAACTGTAGGTTGTTTCTGATGCACAGTTTACACACAAGGCGCACACGATGTACGCACGCATGCGCACACACAACAAAATGTAAAATATTTATCATTTTATTTAAATATAATATTTTTTCAATGTTAATATAATGTTTAAATATAAAATTGAAAAATTAATATAATGTTTTTTTCATATTAATTCAATGATTCTAACCAAAGAGCGCGCACATACTTATTCAATTCGCGCGGGTGTAGCGATACTAGCGGTGATGGTCGACACTAACTAAACTGATGTAATTTCACGACTTCCATAGAACAAATTTCACTTGTACGATGTACAGACTGGTGTAGCCACGAGGTTTAACATACCAGGTACCGAGTCAACTGGGGAATCGAGTCCCGAGACCCTGGCAGACCGAGTTAGTTTTCTACACATTAAATATTATGGATTTATTTAATTTTACCGCTCATCCATGACGTCCCAACATAGCGGACAACTACAACAGCTGTTTGTCAGTGCTACCAACCTTCGAAATATTAACTAAATAATATAAATTAAATAACTAATATTTAAAGTTTAAAAACTAATTTGGTTATAAAGCCGCGTCCCTTGTTAGTGAGATGTAGTATTTACGGACTCAAGTCGACCGTCTCTGAGAAGTGTGGTTAATTGAAACCAAATCACCAAAGATCCGGCCTCCGTGGCGCGAGTGGTAGCGTCTCGGCCTTTCATTCGGAGGTCCCGGGTTCGAATCCCGGTCAGGCATAGCATTTTCACACGCTACAAAGATCGTTATTCATCTTATTCTCTGAAGTACCTAATGGTGGTCCCGGTGGTTAAAAAGAAAAAACCCCAAAGAACACCAGTGTCCATGATCTAATATTCAAATCCAAATAAAAGTTATAATTAGGATTTATTAGGATTCGAACCTAAGAACTTTCGACTTCAAAAATCAGCTGATGCACGACGACGACTTTAACCCGGCAGGGTGTTGCTTTTGAACATAAAAATATGTAAAATTTGACTGATAAATTGTTTGCACAGAATTACGGCCCTTGAGTAAGTTTTGGTTAAAAAATATTGGCCCGGTGTGAATAAATATTGAAGACCCCTGGTCAAGGTAAAATCGGAATTAATTTTAAATTTTACATCAGCGGACGTTTGGTTTTACGGGTAATCTTGTTTTTATGCTTTATTAATCACTAATGGACCAGGAAATGCTTCCCTATTACTAAATTTGAGTGCATGAATCAAATAAATTTTGTATTAAATTTCACATATGTAATCTGTTTCGTTCATTTGGTTCTACTGTTTCTTCCTCTGTATCATTTCTTCTGTATTCTTCCATTCTCTTGGCTCGAATTGTGTGTTGACCAATATTTTGTCGTTTTGGACGCATCGATATTTAAACATATAAAAAATCCTAGAAAAAATAATAATAGCCCACCGGGCTGGTCTAGTGGTTAACTCGTCATCGCAAATCAGCTGATTTCGTAGTCGAGAGTTCTAAGATTTAAACCCTAGTAAAGGGAGTTACTTTTATACAAATTTGAATACAGTAACGTAGATGCCGGTGTTCTTTGGTGTTCAATTAACCACACATCTCAGGAATAGTCGATCTGAGAGTTACTCTGAAGTAATACTTTATGGTGGTTCCGGAGGATAAACAGAAAAAGAGAAGAAAAATAATATTAAATTGTGAAGTTTTCAGCGAAATAGGTTAATTAGTTTTTGAGTTACTAGAGCATACACAGAACGAAGATTGTATTTTATTTATATAGATATAGTGTTTTTGAAAAAAATTATAATGATTCAGAATGTAGATAAAAAAGTAGACATCTGTAAATGTGAATACATTCATGCGCGCATTGTAAGGATGCAAAATTGTAAGGATACGAGTATATTATAAAAATAATATAATAAACAGACAAATCTAATTCTTCGTAAAATTATTCGTATTTGGTTTTTTAATTTCGCGGTTTCATTCTCTCTCTCTCTCTCTCTGGGGTTTTTTGGTTGTGTGTGGGTGTGAGCACGCGCGCGTGGGTGCATCTCGTGTATTTATTTACCCAATAAATTTGTTTAAATTTATTTTATTTTTTCCTAACTTATAAAAATACAGTAATTAAAATTGAAGCGGTGTCTAATGCATCACACCATTAAATTTTTATGATTATAGGAGCTGATTTTTTATTTACGACTAAACCGATTGATTTTAAACGCATTACAGTCATGAAATTTATGACTTTTTCACAAAAGTGGTGTGTTGTTATAAATCCCCGGCTTTAGTTAGCTGTTATTCTATGAAATATAAACATGAAGGTAATAAATAAAACATGTAGTAATCTATATTACATGACGTTTAAAAAATAAATAAATAAAATAAATTTTAATTAATCCAAAGAAAACAATAACTAACGGTTATAATTATTAAAAAGAAATAAATTTAAAAAGAGATATTTTCACTGAAAATTACGATTGAAACATTTTTTCCACGATGTTTATAAATGAGAAAATCTAAAACGAAGGGTAAAGTATAATTTATTTGAGTGTCGGACCCGACTGGTGAATACGTGCAGGAGGCTTGAAGCTATATGTAGGGCCTACAGTTAGTAATCCTCCATCTTTCCATTTTTATAACTTGTTATATTACTTTTATTTCGTATTTCTTAGGAAATTTATAACGATTAATAACCAAGAAATTTAGGTATTTTTTTTTTCAGCCGGCTTATGTACTATAAATTTAACAAGTATAGGATACCTATATTAACAATTTTATTATTTATGGCGTAATATTAGACACTTGTACATAATAAGCCTTTACTTAAAAATAATTCGTTAGATTAATTATTATACTGCGTGTTTTTGACAAGCATACTCTTCAACCCATCTCCTAAAATTATTTTCTGTTCTACCTATCAAGATATAAATTAAACAACCAGTTGATTATTAGGTGAAATTATAAGTATAGAAATATATATTTTTTGAAGAAAAAAAATTTTTTTTTTACTTTGAAATTTGAAGGTTGATACAGTAATAAAAAATGAAAACACGGTCTACAGTAATCAGTTGTTTTAAACAATCGTATACATTTAATAAACTTTCACAAAATAAAAAAACGGATGCACATTTCAATTGTTAATCATCATCATCAGCCTTTTATTTTTCCTTTTTAGTCTCCGGTAATTACCGTTCAGGTATTACTTTTGAGGATAAATGAGGATGATATGTATAAGTGTAAGTGTAGTGTAGTCTTGTACAGTGTCAGTTCGACCATTCCTGAGATGTGTGCTTAGTTGAAATCCAACCACCAAAGAACACCGGTATCCACCATCTAGTATTCAAATCCGTATAAAAGTAACTGACTTTACTAGGACTTGAACACTAGAACACTCGTTTTCCAAATCGGCTGATTTGGGAAGACGCGTTCACCACTAGACCAACCCGGTAGGTTATCGTCATCTCTAAATAAAGATAAATTAAAGAACAAATTAAAGAAAAAAAATAATAATAATCAGTACCAATAAATTAAATATAACTTATTTAAATCACTGTTTAAAAAAAAATTAAACTTTTTTTTACATTTTAAAAACTGCAGTATATAAATAAATTACAGGGAATTTTTTTTGGAATATTGCATTCCAAAAGACAGAAATTTTATTAAAGTTATAAAACTAAATTTTTAAAAGAAAATTGATTTTGATATTATTTAAATGGCAAAATTTATTTTATATAAACAACAATAAAAAGTTTTAAAAATCAGACAAATGGTCTCCGAATTAACTTTCCCGATATTAATTATGTATGCAAATATAATAAAAATATTTTCCGATTATTTCAGTAAAATTTTGAGATGCGAAACCATAAATTTTCCCTTTTGCGTGATTAATTCGGCTTAATTAAAAGCCGAATAATCGGATACACAAAAAATGTGATGTGAACACCATATGACTTCCTTGTACGCCAATTAAATTACATATACGTACTTTTTTAAAATGAAAAGTTCATAAAATTTTATTTCGTAAATAACTTCTGATATTTTTTTCATTTATTTTTTTTAATTGTTATTATTGAATTATTATAATTAATCGAAATTTTTTTTACAACCTCAGGTTAATAATTATTAATAAATCAATATATTTAAATTAAAAATAAGATAAAGAAAAGAAAGGATATGAAGTCTGATTCGAACCGATGTGCCCTTGTAAGATCCAAATATTTCATTAATTAAAATTTCATTTGGCTATAATTCTGGAAAAAATGAAAATAAGTAGCACTTATGATATATCGTTGAAAAGCTCTGAATAAAGGCTTATTACTCGGTTAAGAAAAAGTCCAAAATCCAGATTTTTTGGATTTTCGGCTTTTTTGGACGCTTTTGGTTTAGTTGATCGCAATAAAAAGGGGAAGTGCACAACTAAATGTTACAGTAGTCCTAAATCCAAAATTTCAACATCCTACCGCTAATCGTTTCTGAATTACGCGACATACATACGTACGTACAGACGTCACGCCGAAACTAGTCAAATTTTTCAGATATGGTCAAAATGGATATTTCCGTTGAAATCTGAAATTTTTCGCGATCACAATACTTCGTTTACTTTGTACAAGGAAATAAAATTATAATGCAAAATTTTATCCAAATCGATTTATCCAGTTTTAATATAAAAGGGAAACTAAGGTAACATATACTTACTTACTTACATACATATATAACTTTTCGGAATTTTGAAATTCTAAAAATTATGTCTTTTGGTTGGAGGGGGAGGTCGTCAAAGTCAAACGTCAAAGTCTGCAAAAACTCGGACATGCAAAATTTATTCCGGTAAGCAAAATTTCATTAATATAGTGTACTGTTAGGCTATATAGCTGGAGATTCATAAATTATCGAATAAAAATTAAAATAAAATTTTTAATCGGAATCATTATTTTTTTTTTTTTTTATTAAATACATTACAAAGATATTTATCAGTAATCATTAAAGGTATTTAATTTCAAATAAAATAATATAAAAAAGATTGATTTAATAAATTAATAGGGTTTTATATTTCACATTATGAAGTTTTCATTTTTAGTAAATCTGTTTTATATGATCGTATTCATGAATAAATTTTTCAGATAGCATTGTTTATTTTATAATTGATATATAAAGATTGATATAATGTATTTTCATACATTACATGTTTACATTATTATAAGCACACTGGGTTGGTTCAGAGGTTAAATAGTTGTTGCAAGTCAAATGTTCAAAAGGTGATTTTCAAAGTCGGAGGTTCTGAGATTTAAATCCTAGTAAAAGTTAGTTGCTTTTATATGGATTTATATGGATATGAATACTAAACAAATGTTTTATGAATATTAAAAGTGAAATATTTTATTTGGAGTGTGATGCCTCTGTGGAGCTGAAACGTGGAAAATGAGAAAGGTAGACGAGAAAACAAATTGAGGCTTTTGAGATGTGAATGCGGCACAGAATGACAAATTTCAGACGGCAGTACCATGTAACAAATGAAGAAGTATTATGGAAAACCGGAGAGAACAAGAAAATTCTAAATACGATTGAATAAAGGAAAAGGAACTGGCTAGGACATTGTATGACAAGAAGGTGTTTATTAGTTGATGCGATAGAAGAATTGGTGAATGGAAGGAAGGTAAAAGGAAGAGAGAAATTGTAGTAACTCTAAAATTACATTAATAATATTCAAAGACACCTTGTGAATCCCTGGTTAAACAATAAAATAAAATCACTAACTAAATAAAAAGATAGGCTTTGAGGAAAGGTAAAGAGATTTTGAAAATTAAGAAAAGAGTTAACTTACCTGATTTGTAAAACAAAAAGAAACTATTTTTTAAATATATTTAATAAATTTATTAGACACCAAAAAATTGTAGTCAATTGTGAATATATTTCTTAACAAAAAGTTTAGGTTAATAGTGGGAAATGTAAGGAAGAAGTGTAATGATAGGAAGTATTGCAATTGCACTTCTAATCAGTCATTTAACAATACTGAAGTAAATAAATTGACAAAATTCAGGGTCCTCAATTTGATCTCACAGAACAGGGACAATCTGTATACTACAGGTAACTATGCCTCTATATACACTATGTTAACAAAATAGATGAACATTTTTTTCCTGTCAATTATTAATAAATTAAATTATTCCTCCTTCTTGGTCCAGATAGGATAAGAGCACATAATATAAAGAATAATATTTTCAGTTTTAAAAATTAATTTTGATTCTCTCGATAAATAATTTTTTGATACCGAACAGAACCCGCATGCTTTGAAGATAACTTATCTTAGGCCTATCTACAAAAAGGTGCTAAAACAGACTTGTGTAATTATAAACCGATAAGTTATATTTCTACGATAATGAAAATATTTGAACATTGTATTTTTATCATCTCAATGCTTTCTGTCTAAACTATAATAAAATTAATAATATTTCAATATGGTTTTCTTTCATATAAATCTGCTACAGATCTTCTTGATAAACTAACAAACAACAATAACATTGCACTTAATGATAAAAGATTTGTCATTGCTGTGTCTTTAAATCTCTCAAAGGCCTTTGATATGGTACAGTACAGTGTACTTATTGAAAATCTAATTCAGGTAGAGGCTAGAGGAAAATTATTAAGAGTTTTTAAAAATTTGGTTCTTCAATATGCTTGAAATATGCTTCAATAATGCCTGAACCAGGGAAGTATTTTCACACCTTTGCTTTATAATCTATAAGGAAGTGATTTAGCCCTTCTTAACTTTACAGGAAAGGTCTTAAAATATGCTGACAACACAATAATATATAATGATTACAATGATGTACATCAAGCGATAACACACACCCAACAAGATTTGTGTCTAACTGTAAAGAATTTTTTCAACAATTATATCACTTTTAACACAGATAAAACTCAACTGATAGTTTTTAAGAGTAGAAGATCAAGTATCAATAAAAATAATTACACTAGTACACTTAATAAGTCTATATATTGTCATAATCACAATTATTTTAGAACAGATCATGCCTGTAGGTGTAAAAGCTTGGTTCTGGGTTGACAGTCTGAAGCGCTTGGGAAATTTTTTTGATAGCAATATGAAATATAACACTAATATTACAGACCTTTGTAATTTACTTAAAAGTATCTCTATATAAATTTTATAAACTATTGGACTATTTTCCATTTCAAATTAAACGTGTGCTATATTTTCCATTAATAGAAACTAAGGATTGGAATCTCTTCCTATTCAACAGCTCCTGGTTATATATTAGCTCATCTAAAATCCCTGATATCCAGAATATCGAGTTCTATTCTACGATCCTCACGTTGGCTTTCTAGGGATAAGGATTTTCAAGGACATGCAAAATATTGTACATTACAGAAATATTATTTTGATTTTCAATGTAGACTTCATACAGAAATTATATATGGAACACAAACACTAAATTTTAACCGCAAGATTTAATAATTCATTTGGTAAACCGTCGCTTGAATATTGTGCACCTAACCTTTTGAATGTATTCCCATGAGAATTAAGATGTGTATACAATCCCCTTCTCAAGTTAAAATTGAAAATTCATTTTTTAGATGTTAGTTCACAGCTGGGCTAAATTATATTATGAAATAATGCGGTTAAAAACAATGATAGCTTTCACTAAATTTTAATTTTTTTATTTTATATTTTATATTTTACATATATTAATGATTAGTACATACCTAAAACTAATTAGTTAATAACACACATCATAAAGTTTAAACACATTCAATTAAAGATTTTGAATATTGAATTCTTTATTTACAAATAAAAGATGGCCGATTAAAATATATATTAATAAATAACCTTATCAATGTGACTGTGAATCTTATATTGTTGCACGTATAATAACCTATAAAATCTATAACTTAATATATTCAAAATTTTGTTTATTATATTCCATATTTACTTTGATTTTCTTTATTATCATTTCCTCTCGTAGATATATACTTAACATTATTAGTCAGAGTTAGATCTAATGTAAAATTTCAGTTTTATTATCTAAAAATATATTATTATTTATATGTCTTTATTATATTCAGTAGAGTTACTTTCACTTCTTTTTTGTTTACTTTTCTAATATTTATTTTAAGGAGAAGGTTTTTACTGTAAATATTTTATTTTTCATTTTTATAAATCATATGATATTTAATTTTGCTTTTGTATAATAATATTATTATTATTATTACTTTGTAAAAAGGATATTACACGAAAATTCTAAAGATTTACTCATTTGAAGATAAATGAAATTTTTTTTTATTAAAAAAAAGATATATATATATAATAAATTATAAATATAGAAAACTAGCAGACCATAAAGACAAAGCTTAAGCATTGGTAGGAGCCAATTATAAATTATTCGTTTTTTTTTTAATTCCATAAAAAAAGTTTTTTTAATTACAGATATGAAATAACACTTTTTTCAACTTAAGCTGATCTTTTAAACTCTTGTAATTGCATATTAGCGAGTTTCATTTATAGATATTTATTGTATTCTATACATTAGTAGTAACCAACTGAAAAAGAATTTTAAAAGTAAATGATTTCAAATTCTTCTCGATAGTAAAATAAAAAATTCAAAGGACATTAATTTGTCAAGAAAAAAAAACAAAATATAATAACAAACGTAAGAGGCTGGTATAGAATTTAATACATTTTTTAAATTAATAAAACAAAAGAGAGCACATTGTAACAAGAAAATAAAACAAGAAAATCTAAAGGAAAATAATTCATACAGGATAATAAAATAAAGTTTAATTTCATTATATTAATATTGTACTGTATTTATATTATATTCTAATTTTTGTAGTGTCTAAATTTTTCAAAACTGAGAAACACAAATGACATAGATAACTATAAAATGAATATTTCTTTATTTTTTTATGTAATATCAGGTTACAGAGTAACCGCATAGTGACATGATGTCAACAGTGCTCTGCAGAGATGCCTAGGCATCTCAGAGCACAGATTTGCAGTCTGGTATGGAAATCTAAATGTACCCGTAAAGGTGTAGTCGTGAACAGACTCAGGCTGACCGCTCCTGAGATGTGTGGTTAATTGAAACCAAACCACCAAAAAACAATGGTATCCACAGTCTAGCATTAAAATCCATAAAAAAGCAACTGCCTTTACACAGAACTCTTGCTTTGAAAATCAGCTAATTTTGCAAAGGCGAGTTTAACCGCTAGACTAATCCGGCAGGTTAATTGTTAAGAAAATGTAGAGGATTCGTCTATAACTTATATACTATATGTATGAAAGAATTTCTAAACTAAGTAGTTTTTTCTGTGAAAGATATTTAATTAAGTTAATTAAAATACAATAATTAGTAAATCTTATTTAATATGTTATTAGCTTATTCAGTAAATTAACTAAAAAATATTCTTCAAAAACTCATAATTCTACGTAATCTTTTACTAAAATGATTGCAGATTTATTGGTTTGGGACAAATCATGTACATACTAACAGTAAAATAATAAAATCTATTTAACAAAATTTTATTAACTTATTTAATATTTTAACAATTATAATATTTTGATAACATCCAAATTGAATTTGATCATTTCAGTCAAAAGGAACAAAATTTTAATCAGCATCATCTGGTGTTCACCCTGTTGGCAGGTCCCTTACGACACCGCTGTCTCCCCCCATTTCTATACCAAGTCTTCTGCTTCATCGTCTTATAGTTTCCAACCATCAACTCATCTACTAATCTAATCCTTCTTCTTCCTTGCTTCCTTTCTTCTTTCACCGACCCTTTTAATGCGGTTGTCAAGATTCCATTTCCTCTAACCACATGTCCTAAACAGTTTTCTTTTTCTTTTGTCTGTTACCTGCGTAAGTGCTCTTTCTTTTTAATACTGTTCGTTACTTCCTAATTCCTCACTTTATCCCCTTTTTTTCCTCATTCTTCTCCATATTTACAACTCAAAGCTTCAATTCAGTACCTCTCCCACTTCCTCATTGTCCACGGTTCATCTCCATATACCAACACTCTCTTTATGCTCAGCATTTGACTAACCTCTTCCTTCACTCTACAACCAGTCTTTTACTAAAGAGTAACTTGTTCTTATTGAAGGCTTCCTTTGCCGTTTCTATGCAACGCGCTCTTATTATTTATTTCCATCGGGCCCTTCCAGTCCTCTGTCACCGTAGTCCCCAAATATCTATAATCTTTCACTTTTTCTGTTCTTCTATCGCTTGTCCTTACCGCTAAATCTTCTTTGTTATTTACTTTCTTTACTTTAGTTTCTTCCATAATTAATTTCATTCTATACGATTTCATTCCTTCTTCCACAGCTGTTAGCAATTTTGAAGCACGCATGTGTCATCAGCCAGAATTCCGTATCAGCAACCCTTATGCATCTTATGTTTCTTTTTCCTATCTCTCTTTCTTGTAATATGTAACCCATATAGACCGTCAATATAAAAGTTGAATAGCATCGATGGAAGACAGCATCTTTGCCTAACACCTTGACCGAGACCAATGATGTCAATCGTATTCTTATTTACTTTCATTGCTGCTGTTTGTCTCCGTGTAATTCTCCAATTAACTTTCTGTATTTCCATTGTAATTTTTTTCTTTATGAATATCCATCATTCTCTTTCATCTGAATCTGTCAAATGCTTTTTCTAAATCTATGAAACACAAACTTATTCCTCTTCTTTTCTCTAAATATGTCTCTCCAAACTTTTATGTGCAATTACAATGTAGCTACCATTTAAAAATTCAAATCAAAATGCTGTGTTTATTTAACTACATGTTATGAACAAAATACTTTTATTAAATTTTATTTTGAAAATCCAATCGTCATAGTTTTCCTGAATTTTTTAAAAATTTATTTGTATCCCCATTAAATGTAATACTTTAAGCATAACAGGTGATAAAAAAGAAAAGAATAAAATATTAAAAAAAATTAAAAACCTTAACCGGCAAAAACAATGTTGGATGCACTATTTACATACACTTTCTTTTTCTGTTCAGACTCCGAAACCACTGTAAGATATTATTTCAGAGAATGATATGAATATAAATGAAGTGTTGACTTCTACAGTTTTAGGTTGGCCCTGTAATGTGTGGTTAAATGAAACCTTTCCACCAAAGAACACCATTGTGCATGATCTAGTATTCAAATCTGTATAAAAGTAACTGCCTTTAAAAGGAGTCGAACCTTAGAACTCTTGACTTCGAAAATCTGCCTTTACTACTGCATTACATATACTAACATCTGTCCCCTGAGCACCTTTCCGTTATACATATCATTATACTATTAAACAGATCATCGATTCAATATTTAAGTAAATCATTTTCACATCCACACACACATACACACCCGCGCGCGCGTTTTTTTGCCTCCAGGACCAGTATTAGGTATTGCTTCAAAGGTTGAGATGAAATGGTAATTTTTACGGTGAAAATACTATACCTGGACCAGGATTCGAATCCGGGACCTCCAGATGAATGGCCGAGACGTTACTAGTCATGCCACGGAAGGCAGCACTCTGTATATATATTAAAAATTATACAGAGTATAAAACTGTTTTTGTGGGAAACTACAGTTAGATAAATACTATTTCCTGTTTTTATCAGTATGAATAAGAAATTGGGTTTTATCTTTCAAATAAATTGTAAGGTACACTATTCATTTGATACTATTTTGAAAACACAATTGGATTATAATCCATTTTCAAAATAATAAATGTAGTCGTTTACATTTCTATAAATAATTAGCAGTACTGAAATATATTAATAAGTAGGTGATATATATTTTAAAAAGAAATCCTGATATTTTTCACATTAAAAAAAAAAATATTATTATTTCAAAATTAATAAAACAAAAATAATAAAGTGTAAAGTATAAATTAAATAAGTCAAATAAAGTGTAAAGTAATTAATAATAAAAGATTAATAAACACTCTAATCTAATCGATGTTTTTATTGTAATATTTAATAGCTTGGATGTTCTGTTGTTTTAATAATAGAATATTTATAATAATAGTGTATTTTCGTAATAGGTCTATAAGCCCTCTACATACATGTTCATGTTGTTCATGTATGTACATAATACATGGGATATGCATGTATTAATTATATAAACGTGCCTTTTACCTTGTAATAATTTTATTAAAACATTTGTTATTATTACACGTATATAATAAATAATTTATCAGGTGTTAATCTTATTTAAGGTTACATTTGGATATTTATAGTAGTTTCTAATTAGTAAATTACTAAAAAAAAATAATTAGTAAATAGTAATTAGTAAATTATTTTAGTAAAAATAATGAAATATTCACTGAAAATAGTTTAATAATGCGATCTATAGTCATATAATGAACATTTATTAGTTTAAATTTTTAATAAACTGCTTTTAAACAAGTTAAAAGTCTTAATATTTTGTAAGGTTTAGAGCAACATGTTATTAAAAAAATCCCTAGTTGAATCAAATATTTTTGAGTAAAAAGTTTTTTCTTGAAAATTCATCTAAATATGTTCATTTATTTGTAATAACTTACAATTTTCATTATTCATCAGTGCTTCTGTAAATTTTAAACAACACCTTCGTGTTGTTTAAATAACATATAGCTACATTAGGGTTGAAATTAATCCTTCCTATTACAATATTCTTGTATTTCATGAATGCCAAACCTCTTTTCAATTGTTTCCCTAAAAATAACAGCTGAATAATATTTAAAAGATTTTGTAAGGATTGTAGTTAGTTTTCAAATGTTCAGTTAGTTTTCTTGAAGATAATTTATGATATCGTCGAATGTTCGCGGCTCGGTCAGGATATTGAGAGATTAACGATTGAAAATGTTTATATAATTACCGTTTATTAGTTCCAAAACATAAGTAAAATAAGACAAATCAATAATAGTAATGACTACTAATGACTACAGTAGTAATAATAATAAATGGCAATATTAAACAAATAATAAAAATAATAATCACAACCGCAATAATAATAATAATAATAATAATAATAATAATAATAATAATAATAATAATAATGATAAACAATGATTACATACAAAATAGAATTTAAAGTTAGGTCAGGATTCATTTACAGATAGTTAAATATTAAAAACCAGAATTCTTTCAATTTGCAAATACCTTTCCTGTTCAGAAATAAAACTACCCTAACAATTTACAAATGAGTTCAACACTTTATCCCTTTCACCAATTATATACTGTTCTCACCGGAATTACTCGTAACGTCACTTCGCATGTTGTACAAACACTCAGAATCTCACTTCTTCACTGAATCGCATAATACCACCTCGCTAAAACTGATCTTAACTCGTCTTTCTTGGAGTATTTATATTCCTATCCTCTTTACCTGCAGAACCAAACCCAAGCTGAAGCGTGAGGATGATCTTCATAGACATTTTTCCGTACATTTCTACCTTAGTCTGGTAATACTTCTCATGGAACATCTGTCGTAGGTGTGTCAGCGAGCAGTATTACAAAGAATGTTAAACGGACCTGTTAGCCTTAGAAAAAGAATTCCTTTTACTCCTCTTCTGGATTCCTTCCGTTTGTTATTTTTTACTACTCTCTTCTTAATCGGCAGGAATCCGTTACTCAGGTCCAGTATACCGGTCTTATTACAATATTTTTAGTACTAAATATATTTAAACGTGTATTGTGATGAATTTTCACAACACAACGAATGTGATGCTGCCTTTTTTATTATCAGGGCATGGTTTATCACGAGTGTGAACTTCAAGAAGAAACTGACAATTCTTCGGCTAAGAGATGCTGTTCGAGCAAGAAACAGCTTTAGAAATGCGATTCATGGAAAATTCATCACGACAACGCTCCAGCTCAGGCATCACAATTCATCCGAAGCGATTATCGGCTCTTTCCTAAGCTTAAAATTTTGTTTAAAGAGATGTGAAGACAGAGAAAAGATCAAATAAATGCTATAAGAGCTTTAATGTGCTCACTAAAAATGACTTCGAAAAATGCTTTTGAACAGAACAAATCAGAAAAACTTTATTCCTCAATATACATACTTGATTCTCGCCAAGACTCTAAGCCTTATCGGCATGTACCCATTCAGTACAGTACAAACACATTAACAATAAAAAATAAAAATACACAAAATACATTAATAATTACATCAAGAAAGAAAGTTAGAAAATAACATCTACTACTAAATGTATTATAAAAGAAAAACAGAACAAAATTGTGTATTACTAAAAACAATGTACTACAATTTATCATAAAAATACTGTTAATTATGAAAAAATATTTAGTGGCGTCGTAGACTAGTTGCAGTAAAAATATGTATTTCAATCGTAACAAAATATTAAAGGCTTTAACAGTTTGTTGCTTTAAGATAAACAGATATTCTAGATATTTAAAGTTTCTGAGGCTAGCCATCGAAATACTTCTTTCTTTAACAAATTATACTTTATCAAATCTTTTATATCTTTTGATAACATATTATATAAACTGGCAACAATTTTCAATGACTTTCTACCATATAAATTATTTTATTTAGAAAAAAGTATTTTGATGAATCATTTTTTTTAGTTTTAAATTCATTTTTCATATGGAAAATTACATATTACCTGATAAAAACCTACAAGTGATAGCATTGATATACAGCATTAAAATACTTTCTATCTAAAATTCTTCCTATCATCCAAAGGTCTTTATTGAAAAATATTTTAATTAATCTATTTTGAGCCTTTTTAATTTAAATAATTTGTTGTTGATCCCCATATTTCAAAGCTTTAACAATGGTAACATCGTTGGGATTAGCGGGTTACATTAGAAGTGTTACTTTAAATAGGTTATGTATTTTTGTTTTTATGAGCTAAAATAACTTTTGGCCACATATATATAGAGCAGGGGTGTTCTTAAAGTATAGTTCATTTTGAATCTGCCGCCTATGTACGGAATGTATACAGATCTCACTAGTGTAGCTTAGTTATTTCAGTCAATAATGAGCTGCTAGCAACTATAATTTAGTCATTTTGTTGTTAGTTATTCATGCATTTATAATGAGTGCTACAATTAATGTTTCCGCCAGGTATGAAGTACGAGGAGTAATCCAATTTTTGATAAAAAGCAATTCTGTGGCTGAAATTCACAGTCAAATTTGTGACGTTTACGAACCGAATATTATAAAAAGTTTTCCGAATATTACGAGTGATGTTGTAAGACATTGGTGCCGTTCATTTTGAGAAGGGTGAACGAGATATTATGAAGAACACGGTCGCCGACCGTCGGTGATACGGATGATTTAACTGTAAAAGTTGACGAAAAAACTCGAGAAAACCGGCGTATTACCGTGTCACAATTTTCTTTTATGTTTCCTGATGTTTCATATCTTTGTTGTACGATTTTTAGCAAGGAAAAACCTCTTGCTGCATCGGATGAATTTTTGCGGCGTTTTAAAAATGAATGTTTTAAAATGTTTAATCACAGTATTACCAGAGATGAAACTGGATTTTTTATTCGAACATCGTGAAAAAACTGCAAAAATATAAATTAATTAGTTGTATAAAAAGGGGCTGATGAATTAATAGTTAGAGAGATATTGATGAAATTAGTACAATAGAGTGTTAATCGTTTGCTTTTAAATGATGATTAATACCTTGTTAATGAAATGATGTTTGATTTCAATGAGGAAACTGGTGATCGTATTATACATTATTAAAACGAATGTTTATTACTATTTGTTACGTTTAAATAAATTTGTGAAAACAAACAAGCAAAAATAAATAGCAGACCGTTTGTAAAAAGGACAGTAGCGTAATGAGTTTGTCAAGTATTATAAATTGAATAAACGTGTGTGTTTTGTTATAGTTACTGCTTTGTTTGCTAAGTAGGTTGGATATTTAATTGTACATTGCTTCTAATTATTAAAAATTCTATATATAAAACACAATTATGTAATTTTTTTAACGGCATATTGTGACACATAATTCTATTTTGTGTGCATATCTTTGTCTACATTTATTGAAGTGTGGTTAATTTGGTTTTTTTTTAAAAATGATTTTATTACTTAAAATCCCGATTCATTCATTAGGTAGTTACACTATATTAACCTGCATTTACTTATTTTTATTTTATTTATTTACATATACCAGGTTACAGAGTAAGAGCACACTGACATGATGTCAACAGTACTCTTCAGAAATTCCAAAGAATCTGTGTGCAGCGTGGAGTGTAACTGCAAATGCACCGGTAAATGTGTAGTCTTGAACAGACTCAGGCCGACCACTCCTGAGACATGTGGTTAATTGAAACCCAAACATCAAATAATACCAGTATCCACCACAGTGTAGCATTCAAAACCGTACAAAAACAACTGCCTTCTTTACAAGAACTCTCAACTTCTTTACAAGAACTCAAACCTTAGACCTCTCGACTTCGAAAATCAGTTGATTTTGCGATGACGACTTTAACCGCTAGACTAACCTAGGCTGGATAATAGAACTAGGCATATAAAAAATAAATAAGTAAAAATTCTTTTAAGTTCAAACAGGTAGAATATTCCTTCGAATGAATTTTAATTATCTACATAATTGAAAACCGTTAGTTATAAAAAACAAAAAAAACCTTTGTCCAACAAAATATGTTTTGATTTTTTTTTTTACGTAAAACTAATAATAAAAAAAATCCTTCGTGAGTTAATCAAAAAAATGAAAGCGGTTTTGCTAAACATAACAACAGAAACTAGTTTCATACGAGGGGCATCTTAAACGTAGTGTACACTGGAATGTAATGAGAGAAAAAAAGTTGATAAAAGTAACAAATGCTGTTATCTTGTTCTTTCATTTCCCTACTTCTAACATTCCAAAACTAGTTTATCCATACCTTTTCGTTTTCTGTCAGTCATAATTGTTACGGGTCAAGTAAATCTGCTATGACAACGCGTCTGAACGCAGCTTCTGAGTCGTTACGAGAGAGATGACTTCCTTTTCAATATTGTGTTGGGTGCTTCATTACGACCTAGAAGAAAAACACAGAACATGTAATACCGACCATATGGTTTACCACAATTTAAAACATTCAAAACAAAACCCTCTAGAAAAAAAAAATTGTTAACAGTGTTCTGGGATAGTACTTGACTTACTATCTGAAAGCCGGATTGATTCTGTGCGGTGCATAGAGACCTTCAAACATCTCAGAAGACACGTGTCTCGGGCTCCCGTAATTAGTGGTGACCACTTTAAAATAAGTAAACATTTTCTGGTGCAAATTTCACTTCCCAAAACAACTGGAGAAAATGATTTCGGTGCTGTATCAAATGCTATATTTGATTCGGTATCAAGATATATTTCCAGAACATCCGGGAAAAACAAGAAGCCACTCCTTCGGTGGTGAAATCAGTGAAGAGATAAAAAGGAAGAAAAAAACCCTATCAAGAAACGTCCAACATCGGAAAATTTAATTGCCTTTAAAAACACAGGATGCATACGGGAAGACTTATGATAAATTAAAAAAAAAAAAAAACAATTCTGGAAACAATACGTGCCATCTATTTGAAAAAATACGATTGCTACATTCGTTTGGATGATAGTTAAGGCGTACAAAATTTACCCTCATAATTTGCTTTCAATATGAAGATTATCTAATATATACTCCAAACGAAATTTCTGAGTTGCTAGCCAGTCGATTCGAAGAAGCCAGTAAAACAGCCGATTGTAACGAACGTTTAAAAAATAAAAACAGAACTTGAGGATCACCTAAATTTTGGAACCAAAATGAATCGTTCATAAAATGTAACTTTTAAAACAGATGGACTTGGAGAAAATGCAAAAAACATCTGGCCCAGGTGAAATACATTAATTCACGATCAAACGGCTAAACACCGTTTCAGAACTTAGATTGCTAAAATTATATAATCAGATATACTGGGATGGAATGTAACCGCGCCAGCGGAAGAAAAAATAATTGTTCCGATCCAAAAACATATAAAAATCTGACCGATTCCAATAATTAATTCGAAATGCCTTTGAAAATATGATGACTAATCGACTCGTATAGATTTTATAAAGAGAAAATCTTTTATCCTGTTTGAATTGGAATTAAAAAAAAATACATTAATGCGATTATGCGATTAACGTACAAACCCGGTGACTAGTTTAACGCCTGAAGCCGACATAATACCTTTATATTGTAAAAGAAAAATATTTCTATTACGATAAACAGCAAATATATGTCTTTCTTACCCGCATGAATTATGAAAATTCTTTCATAGGTAAAATTAATACAAATAATTATAAAACGTTTAATAGTTTATTTTGGCTGTTTATATGAACATCACGCTACCTATTCTAGACAGCCGGATAACGAAATAGCGAGTTAGTAACAAAACATGAAAGTGTTTTGCCGGATACATAAGCATTTTGTACCGGAAAAATACCATCATGTCTCTTGAGACATCTCTTTCATTGAAAAATAAAAAAGAAACAAACAGTGTTTATCCAACAACAATTTTCAAAAATAATAAGTAACTATGGAGGATGAAAGTCTCTACTGATGCTTTCTAAAACTGAACTTGGCGTTGGATGTTCTGTATACATAAATAAAGAAGATAATTTGTAGAAACTGACAGATATAGCAAGTGTTTACACGACAGAGCTGACTGCTATACAGCAAAGAAGAAGCTAGTTACACAGAACATTACATATACATAAACATAAAGTATAGTCAGTACTTTAAGCGCATCGACTGCTATTCGGAACAAGAACATCGATGATGTCCTTATCGATTCTGTCCAATCGATATGTATTAAACCGAATGGATCAGTGATATGTGTTCCACTAGGACACATTGGTATCTCAGGAAATGAAAGGGAAGACGAAGCGGCTAGAATGGAAAAAATCTTTGAGAATATGGTAAAAATTCCTATTCGAGTGGTAGAATTTAAAAATTGTCTAAGTAATGAATGGAGAAAACTAAATACGAAATTAAATGCGATTAAAATTACTCCATTTAAATAAAAGAGTGACGCGAAACTGACACGCCGGGAACAAGTAGCGATGACCAGACTCTGAATCGATCGCATAAGAACAACATAGTAATCGGCTAAAAAAGACCAACGTACGGTGTATGTGATAAGCCAGTAACTGTTAAGTATCTACTGGATGAGTGTACAATATATGAAAATCACAGAAAGTAGGAAATAATATCGCTTCTGATTTAGAAAATGGCAAAGAAGAATATATAGTTATTTACCTACATGTCAGCGGATTATTAACGAGTTTACAGTAAGCCGAAGTCAGTATAAGTATTTTTTTTTTTCACTTCACCTTCTCTTCTGGGCCGGATCCTGCAGTTAAGTATAACATAGGGCCAGGGGAGTTTCCTATATTTTAACGGGCTGTCTCGTCTCGGCCGTCTCGACCGGTCGGATCTTAATTTGCGCCCGTCTCAAACCCCCAGAGTAGTTTTGTCAGTATAAATTATGTTATGGCTTTATATCCCATCATATAGTTGTCAAATTTACGCGCTATTGTCCAACGTTTTTTTGAGTATTTTATTTTACTGTGTTTTATTTTTATATTTTATGTAAACGACAGGGTCCTTTATAAGTGTTATGTTCGTTTCGTTTAAATATTTCACTTAACATTTATTTTAGTGTTTCATCAAAATGTAAGGGCCTTATACTGCCTTACATCTGACGATTCTGCTGGTGATTTAATTTTTAATTTGAAAGAATGTAATGAGGACTAATGACTGTAGAAGTCGATGACCGCATAAAGCAAAAAGAAAGAATAAGATTATTATCGATAATGCTTTAAGCTTTCCATCAAAACTTTTAATGAATTTCATTTTGAACGAACAAAGATAATTACTGTTAGAAAAGTCAAATTCTAAAGACGTTTTTCTTAGTTATGACTTATTAAATAATTAATTATCCAGATTAAACATTTTGAATAATTATTAGATAACAAAGTTATAATCTCAGTTATATTGCTAACTTTATTTAGATTATATTAGTTGAGCTGTTTGTGAAAATTTCATATTTTGTAAGAGTTAGTTTTTGGAAATTAATTATTATAAAAATATCAATTCCCTGTTTTATATTACGGTTTGTAATGGTGTAAAAATAAATTTAAATAACATTATGAATTTTTTCTCTTTTATTGAAAAATATATTAAATTATTTTTTTTTTTTTTTAATTTGTGATATCCCAGCGAGATAATACACTGTCGCGTCACGCAAAGGTATATTTAAATGTTTTTAAAATATATCAGTAACTCCTTTCCTCCAGAAAAAAAAATATATTGTAAAGTTTTTATCGTAAAATCGAATTACGTGACAAATAAGATCATAAATAATACAGTATTAAAAGAATCAAAAACTTGATTTTAACCCACCGGGTTGGACTAGTAGTAAACTCGTAATCGTACATCATCAGCTGATTTCGAAGTTGAAGTTCTCAGGTTCAAATCCAAATAAAGGTACTTGCTTTTATTCAGATTCGAATTCTAGATCGTGATAACGGTGTTCTTTGATGGTTGGGTTTCGATTAACCAAACGTCTCAGGAATGTTCGGCCTGAGTTTGTTCGAGACTATATACACATTTAGCGGTACAGTTACATTATACTGATAAGATGCTAATGACTTTAATTGTTGATGACACTACGTAAAAAAAATTAAATTGATTTTTTTTCAAAAAAATCGTCAATGTTTTAGGTTGTCTATGAGATCAAATTGACTGTAATTGTTGATAACGATTTCCAAAATACCCCGACGAGTATAACAGTGCATATAATAAACCTGATACAATTTGGTTAACAATTTAAAAATGTTCCCTTGGTTGATACGGAAATGCGTTTTAATAGATTAACTATTGCTGAATGTTTGAAATGTTAAAAAATAACAAATTTTATTTTTACAGGTAATCCATTGGTTTTGGAATGTATTCATCAGCTTTTATGTGAGTAATAACGACATAAATCAGTTTATTTGTAAAATTCGTTTATAAATATTACAAAAAAAAATTAATATGTGTAGTTGAATATAGTAGTGGCAGTGAAATTTAATATATATATATATATAATAATAATAAATTTTTGCTAAACACAGAGAGCTTGAGATTTAATCCCCCCGAAAGTAAATGAAAACAGTTACCAATTTTTTAAATTATTAAAAATAATTTTTTTTTAAAACTGTGTACGTGTGAATTAACAGGCACGCATATTTTTTTTACATACAGCTTGTCTAAGTTTGAATAAGCATTAATTACTGAATTTATCATTATTATTTAATTTATTATTTTAAGTACCGTAACTTGTATATTTAACTTTAATTATTCCAGGTTAGCGAGCAAAGCGAGAGCAAATTATGTTTGGCTAGGTTTTTTTTATTTATTTTTTTTTTTTAAACTCCCCCAAGACGACCAGCCCAAAAGCTTAACACAGTCGCCTCAGGATTTAATGGCAGCGCAGTCTGCTCACCCTTGCTCGTCCGAACTCGGACATCCCATTGGAGTCTCCTGTGCCTCTCCGAAAACATACTAATCACCTATTCCGGTGATCAGAATTTTTCTCCGCAGGAGAGCACCCTTCCAGTCCCTATTGTACCAGATCAAGATACACATTTCGTTTGCCCTTCACAGTTACGCGTCCTCCCATGCATATCTCGAGGGTCCCCCATGCCATCATCGGGGAGCTCCGACCCACCCACTCTTGCGCGTGAGTAGGCCCGAACACCCTAGGCATAGAGGCTCCCTCCCTGGCCCCTAACACGCATCAAGATGGACTTGTACCTGTCGTCGATCCCCCACGCATTCCCATGACCCCTCATTACTTGTTGCGCCATGTCTCCCTCGGCGTCAGCGGTAGAGCACCGCACACAATATCCCCCCACTCCATGTCCATCGGTATATCCGGCAGCATAATCTAACAACAACATGAGCAAAGACACATAATACAATCATAAATTCCTAACCTAGCAAAGTTCATTAACAACTACAAAAATAAAACACATTTAAACGCCTCTGATGACTTCGAGGGCTCCGTGCACGTCAAGGGGGTTCCTCCCCCCTCTTCACTGTTAGTACGAGACGACCCACTCTCTTCCACCCTTCATCCATTCTGACTCTGGAGCATGTGTCTGACGACGTTATCTGGTGTTACGGCCACCGGAATCTGACGTCTCTTGTTCTCCCACCAGACACAGTCGAACCAGGTGTGTTCGGCTGTGTCAGCTGTCGCATAGTACCTGCAACCCGCCGTTCACCTCCTCATGAAGCGATGGAGATAGCTATCAAAGTTCCCATGGCCCGAAAGTAGTTGAGTGAGGCAGTATCCAACTTCACCATGCTTACGT
Organism: Lycorma delicatula; assembly: GCF_047948215.1. Taxonomy (NCBI): domain Eukaryota; kingdom Metazoa; phylum Arthropoda; class Insecta; order Hemiptera; family Fulgoridae; genus Lycorma; species Lycorma delicatula. Next base: position 32,278,449 of record NC_134455.1, read on the forward strand.
CCCACCCAAGCACTCACGTCCGGAATCAGACGCGTAGTCCACCGTCCTACCTGGCTCGCCTCCCAGCGTTTGGTTAGGTTAACTAAATATATGTACGATTAACCCGTCGGGTTGGTCTAGTAGTGAACACGTCTTTCCAAATCAGCTGATTTAGAAGTCAAGAGTTCCAGAGTTCAAGTTCTAGTAAAGTCAGTTATTTTTACACGGATTTGAATACTAGATCGTGGAAACCGGTGTTCTTTGGTGGTTGGGTTTCAATGAACCACACATCTCAGGAATGGTCGAACTGAGTATGTACAAGACTACTCTTCATTTACACTCATACATACCATCCTCATTCATCCTCTGAAGTATTAACTGAAAGGTAATTACCGGTGGGTAAACGGGGAAAAAAAAGATATATGTACGATTATCGGTACACGGAAACAACATAATCTAAACAAACATAACCTACGATCGCTTACCTCGACTAATTAACAGTAATATTTTGATTATTAAAATAATAAATTTAGTAATTATTGTTTATAATAATGATATATGTAAACAAAATATGCGTGCCGGTTAATGCACAAGTATCAAAAACTGAATTGCTATTTTAAAATATTAAACGGTATAATAAAATATAATCGATTAAAATTATAATACAATTTTAATTAAAACTATAACTAATATCAAATAAACGTAATATAAAGTCAAAAAATATGTTTTTTTAACATATTATTGTTAAAAATTTAAATAAACTAAACAAAGCTTTAAAAAATTCAAAAAATTGATATTTTTAAACTTTGTTCATCAACCCAACATTGCCCCGAAGTATTTTTTTTTTGAGGCCAAGTGCTACTACTATACTTAAGAAGACGTAAAAAAATTTTGTAACAAATATGCAATATATAAAAAGATACCTGTTTTCGATCTTTGAAGAAGGAGAGAATTTGGGAACAATCATTTTCTAAACGGTAAGATAAGCATGCACGCATGTACTTTATTTTCTTTTTTTTCTGCGTAGTCTCCGGAATCACCGTAAGTTATTACTCGTATTACTTCAGAGGATGAATGACGATGATATTTATGAATTTAAATGAAGTGTAATTTTGTACAGTCTCAGTTCGACCATTCCTGAGACGTGAACGTATGTACTGAGTTTACTATAAAGTGGGATTATTTTTCAAAAAACTTTTGGAAATTTGATCCCAAAGAAACTATCTACCTCAACTTTGGAGACAGCGACCCAAAACTTTTACCAAAATAATTGTCCCATATACACGATCCTCTGTAGCAAATTTCTTCAAATTGAGTTTATCCAATCAAAAGTTATTAAACTTCAAACACGCTAACACACCTACATACGTACGAACGAACATTACCCCCCACTTTTTTTTTGTTCTTTGGGGTTCATCGGTCATGAAACGTCAAGAAATGCAAAAATCCCATACCCCATTTTTTGACTGATTACCATATTTTGCTTCTAGCAGATAGATCTTTAGCTATGATGTCAGGAAAGAAAAATTACCTTTTTCGATGAAGGTTGGCGTTCTAAAACCTTAATACTCGTAATGACTCATTCAGAAAAGAGAATACATAAAGTTTAAAATCGATAAACTGTAATAAGTAAACGTTAGAAATATCTATAGAACTTATTTGCTATTAAATGATAGGATTTAACTGGAATAAATTACAGTTAAATAGTTTTCTACTATAACTTCTTATTTCGAGAAAAGTAATCAAAAAAATATTTCTTTATTTTAAATAATCTAAAGTCAAAATTTTAAAATACTTGTGCATTTAAGATTCTCTTTTAAAAATTATTTTTCGCGATTTTTAATAATTAATATTTTATTGTTCATCATTTTTTAACTAAATAAAAAATACACGTCAATAAAATGTTTATAATGACCCGTTCTCTTTAAAGTATATCACCACGTCGATTTTTTTCTTAGCTTCTCATCCTAGTGTTTTATTTTTTTCAATTATTTAATACCTATCATCACGAGTAGGACAAACCTAGCCACACCCCGACCTCCACGAATGTATCTAGCCTACTGCCCGTAACGGAAGTCGCTTCTCTTTCAGGAAGCAACTTTTCTTTTACTGTGTAGGGTGGTTATAGATCGATACCTTAACCCGTAATCTGATACTGACCTGAAATTTATTTCTGAAACGCAGAAAAAAACAGCAGTGGATCCAACAGGAATGTCAACGAGATTTCCGGTATACATCCGTAACAAATAGAATCAAAAAATAAATCCATTACTTCCCAATATATATATATATATCCGCGCGCGCGTACGGGTGTGTAAATATATATATAATTACGTTTGCGGTGTTCCTTATAATTAAATATTTTTCCTGAATACAGATCTCAAGAAATACATAACAAACATTATTACTATGTAGTATGCCGACCTCCGTGGCATAACAGTGTAGCAGATCTGATTTTTCATCCAGAAGGTTCTTGGTTCGAATTCTGGATGCGACCGGTATTTTTTGACAAACTAAAAAATTAATTTTTTTATTAACCGTAAAAATAAATCTGGTGATTTGACAATGGCTTACTCGTATGTACAACAGCGTTAAAAGGAACGTAAAATCAATAACCGTAACGGTCATACATCCATACTACATTTCATTAATTTTAACTAAACTTCCCGTTAAATAAAAATAAAGACACAATAATAAAATGGTTTGATCAAGAAACGATGTATAGACATACGTCTATACTAACAGAATTCTGTAAAAAAGATTATATATATTTTTACTTCAAAACTTCGAAAGTTCTAAAAATCGAGAGAAGACTTCAATTTTTCTTTTACTGTTTTCTGATTTTTAATAATTTAACATCCTGAAAAGTAAAAATGATGTAATTAATAAATTCAACTAGAAGATATTGAATTAGACTGTATAAGTACGAAAATCTCTTGTCAATGATTTTCTAACTTCTTGAATACCTAGAATTTGACACTGTTATTTGTTACAACAGTAATAAGAAAACTACGAATAAATTATCCTTATGGGGTTGAAAAAGGGTGAAAAGATCCTTAAAAAAAAACAATATTTTTTGGATACTTGGATTTTTGAAGTTTCTCATTAATATAATTGAAGAATCGTACATAATTTTTTGATTAATGAAATCCAAGCGGATGAAAAGGTTGCTTCAACAAAATTTAGATCAAATTTATAATTACTCGGATAACTCTGATTGAATTTGTGTGTCTAACCAGCTACTGTTGCTTAAAAAAGAGCTAAAATAAATATTGAGCTAATGTTTTACACAGCATAACTTATAAAGCCCTAATAGATTTTTCAATCCCAAATAAAATATCGATCAAAATTTTATCCTAATTTTTTTTCTTTTTTGCTGTAGAAGAAAACTCGACAATCGGGTTTTTCCTGACGAAACTAAGTAAATAATACGTTCAAATGTCACATGAGAGAGGACCATCCAATGATGACCCACCAAGAAAACAAACAGTAAATTATTACGATAACAGTAAACGTTCATGTCTTTAAACACACTTATTGTAACAATTAAGACCAAGAAACCAATGGATTAAGTCATAAACATTATCATCACGGGGTTCTATAACTTGTCCAATTTATGAACCACATGTGTTCAACATATTCAGTTTATATGCACATTTACACATCGGTAGATAAACAAATGAATGAAAGATTAAAAACAGACATAGATAAAAGGCTGACAAAATAAGCGGATATAAGTAAATGTAAGGAAGGAATGCGACAAACAGTAATATGACCCACCGGGTTGGTCTAGTGGTTAACGCGTCTTCCCAAATCAGCTGATTTGGAAGTCGAGAGTTACAGCGTTCAAGTCCTAGTAAAGCCAGTTATTTTACGGATTTGAATACTAGATCGTGGATACCGGGTTCTTTGATGGTCGGGTTTCAATTAACCACACATCTCAGGAACGGTCGAACTGAGAATGTACAAGACTTACACTTCATTTACATTCATACATATCATCCTCATTCATCCTCTGAAGAATTGTCTAAACGGTAGTTACCGGAGGGAAAAACAGTAATACGAGGTGTGTAAGAAAAGTAATGAGACTGACTTTTTACTTAACAAAGTTTTTATTTTTTTCAAACAACAATATTATCCCATTCAAATAGTTTCCTTGGGCAGCTATGCACTGGCAGAGTCGTTGTTCCTATTCCTGTTAGCAGCGCTGGAATGCTTCAACCGGTAGAGCTTTTAACTGGTCGGTCACAGTCTTTTGAATGTTCTCCAGAATTTCAAAATGACGTTCTTTTACGACATGTTTCAATTTCGAGAAAAGTCACAAGGACTCAAATCAGGTGAATAGGGGCGAGGTTGAGGAACCGTAGGAATGCGTTTTAAGGTCAAAAATTCCGTGAAGGAAACGGTCGTGTGACACGAGGCATTGTCATGAAGCATCCACTTGTTTGCAATGTCTGGTCTCACGCGAATCACTCCTTTCCTGAGCCTTTCAAGGACACCTTTGTAAAACACTTGGTTGACAGTTTGTCCTGGTGGAAAAAATTCTTTATGCACGATACCCCTACTGTCAAAAAAGCAAATCAGTATGGTTTTGATCTTTGATTTGCTCATTCGACATTTTTTCGGTCGAGGAGATGACGAAGTGTGCCACTCTTCGCTTTGCCGCTTTGTTTCAGGAACGTACTCAAATATCCAGGTTCATCACCTGCGATCACACGATTGAAGAATTTCTGGTCGTTGTCAATCCTCTCAAGAAGATCAACGCACACGTTTCTTCGATCGTCCTGTTCCGTTGTGAGGTTTTTCGGCACCGATTTCGCACAAACCTTTCGCATGTCCAAATCGTCTGTCAAAATTTTATGTACGGTGAAAGCGTTTAAATTTAACTGTTCACTCATTATCCTTATTGTTAAACGACGGTCTGATTTCACAAGAACCCTCACACGCTCAACGTTTTCGTCAGATTTTGAAGTTAAAGGTCTCACACACCTTGTAGAAATAAACGATGTCAGTAAATAGATAGCAAGAATGGAAACAAAAAATAATAACGGAGACAGGTACAAAAACGGTGCTTTTTGTACAGCGTGCAAAAAGCACCGAAAAAACATGAAAATAAAGTATCTTCAATGACCATCACTAAGGTCCAGTGTATGAACCCTTTTCAACCGTCTAATGTTATCGCCGTGGTCTAGCAAGTTCAAAACAAGGGGATTTGCATGTATATTAACCTAACCGTGAATTTAGAATCGAAACGGTCAATCTCATCCGGAACTACGAGATCCCCACGTATTCATGAATTTCAGAATTTCTGATGAACCAAAACTGTCGGGTTACTTTCCTCTGTGGCCATCGGATCACTTTAATATTTGATGTGATTTGTCTCCCAGGACTGAATCCCAAATACGTCCATATCGGTTTCAAGAAGATTCAGTAAATTTAAGAATATATATATATATATAATTTTTGTTAAAGTAAAACTGACACACGCGTACAATATTTCTGAACATATATATATTTTATAATACACATTAAGTAAATGTCCTAACCTTATAACCCCTGAGAAGTAAACATGAGGTCGATCAAGATATTCTCTTAACATTTGTCGACCAAAACGTTAAACGTAATGACTCATAATAAAATTGGCTGCTATCAAAATTTTACTTTTGTACCTTCTAAATTGAAAGACGTAAAAACTTATTACTAAGATTTTTACGTTAAAGCCCAGTAATATATTTATTTATTAAAATATTTTTAGAGTAGCCGATAAGATAAAATTTTGTGGAAAAATAAAAACATAAATTTAGATAAATGTTTAAGAAATGTAGATTATGTTTAATTATGTTTGTGGTTTTCATTGTAAACCACAAAAATTAGTACTTTATTTGAAGTATTAGATATCTTTTTAGTAATTAAATACTTTCAAAATATTTAGAAAACTCCTGCCATTTTTCTGGTAATTTATAATGAAAATGAGGAAGTTGTTAATCAAATTTAATTAATAAATTGTACCGAAAAGAATATTAGGGTAAGTCAATCGCATAAAACTGATGTGTAACAGATAATAATACATTTCCCTTACTAACAATAAAGTTTCCTTTTTGTTACAAATAACATTTTTCCCCTACAAGATCCCTTGTCAATCCCTTACATAACATTAACTGCGTAACAGAAAAGAAAAAGTTTTATTGCAACTGCAATCAATGATCTACCATTCAACGTAGAATTAAAGCAAAGAAATAAAAGTAGATATTGCACCAGTGGTAATTCAGTTAGATAATAATATAAATGTGTATACTTGGGTAAGAATACATTCCCCTTCAAATAAATTACAATATTGATAATGTAAAAAGTAGGCGTTATCATAGTTTCTTCGATAAAATATTATATTATTATAAAATGAAATATGTGATTCGCTTCTTTTTTTTTTAAAGATCAATATATACGACTAATAATGATCACAGGATCCGGGTAATAATACTGGTTTTTACCGCAAAAGATTTGAAGCTTGCATACGGAAATGGAAAATTTTAGAGTATGAAAAACGCCGTGCCTGACCAGGATTCGAACCCGGAACTTCCGGGTTAAAATCAAAATATATTTCTTATATTTTTGATAAAAAAAAAAAAAATAAATAAATGGATAATTACATTTTCTTGAGGTCATCAATCAGTAAAAATTAACATAGATCTTATCTTTAAAAAAACTCAGCTGAACCGATTTTCATCAGAAAACATTGAAACCACAAATATCAATAATATGTATCAGATATATCTTAGGAATACAGGGTGTTCCACATAAAACGCAACCCATCAATCACTCATCCATGAAATTTCAAAAGTCAAGCTTACTCCCTTACTCGTTACTGAAATGGACTCGTCCAACATCTGAACATCGCGGCGACGCAGTAGAACACTACCGATAGTAACAACAATGCAATCATAACGTTCAGTGTATTGCTAGAGACAAGATGGTGTTTTCGCTAGATGAACGTGTTTTCATTGTCGAGTCGTACTTCAGTACGAAATCAGCGGTTGCAGTGCAAGATTTGTTTCGCCATAAGTACCCAGATAAACCGGCTCCTAACAAAACATCAGTATTAAGGTTAGTCGCAAAATTAAGAGAGACCGGTTCTGTTAATAACAAGGAACACAAAAGATCTGCGTCAGTGTTAAATACAGATACGGTCGCTGAAATCAAAGACCGATTACTCGCCTCGCCAAATAAATCGATCAGACGTTTGTCTGCTGAAATTAATTTGTCTAAATCGACTGTTCATCGGGCGACCAAACAATTACAATTACGACCTTATCGCATTCAAACAGTTCATCGACGTCTTGAGCCCGACAAAGAAAAACGGATACAATATTGTCAACGGTTCCGTCGATTTCTGCGTGAGGGAATTAATGTTATGGATTCGTTATTTTTCACAGATGAAGCACGGTTTCATTTGGATGGCTACGTAAACAGCTAAAACAGTAGAATTTGGAGTACTGAAAATTCCCACGTTTATCACGAAAAACAATTACACCGGCAGAAGTTGGGCTTGTGGTGCACGATATCGCGGAAGAAAATAATCGGTCCTATTTTTTTCGAGTACACCATTAATGCAGAACGATTTCAGGATATTTTATTTCAGTTCATCGCACTCTTGGAAGAGGAAGACAGACAGTGCTGGCTACAACATGACGGTGCGACATCGCACTACGCAGGTTCAACTTCTGATTTCGTTGAATTCTTTGGTAATCGTGTTATCGGTCGAGGCTTGCGGCCACCAAGATCTCCAGATTTGACTGCGGCGGATTTTTTTCATCGGTGTTACCTCAAAGAAAAAGCCTACAGCAACAAACCACGAATACTTGAACGATTGAAAGTCAATATTGAACAAGCTATATTAAATATTCAGCCACAAACTTTGAAAAAAGTTGCAAGAAATGTTGTAAAAAGAATTGAAGCTTGTATTCAAGAAGATGGCGGCCACTTCCAACATTTACTCTAAATGTAAGGTAATGGATGGTAATAATAAAAATTACATATACATTTACACATGTCTTTTTATTATTTCAATACCTACCGATGTAAGGTTGGGTTGCGTTTTATATGGGACACTCTGTAGTTGCCACATTTACGTTTTTAATTATATTTTTTGTTTCTGAAAACAAGGAATGTATTTTCGTCCTTCAAAAAGTTATTATCCTCTCGTAAATGTTTTTTTTATTTCTCAACGTTTTCATCATCCTTCCTCAATTATAAAAAATATATATATACCAGGAATCCGAAATGGAATAAATCGGAATAAATATCTATTCATTAATTTATTTCATTTTAGAATGAAAAAAAGCTTTTTTTTCAATGTATATATATTTTTTTCAAATTGCCTAAGGGCATAAAATGAATTTTGCTATATATCCCATACAAAAATAATAATAATAATAATAAATTAAAATTTTATGGAATATATTAAATTGTTATTGAATAATTAAATTGTAAAATCAGTAAATTCTAAGATGAAATCAATAAATCATTGTATTAATTATTTTTTAATAATTATAATTACGTATGTATTGTATACAACTATATATATATATATATATATATATATATATATATATATATATATATATATACTTCAGCCTCCTAGCAATCCAGACACAAAAATATTTAAATAAATTTCACGCATCGTAATTTAGAAAATAAGCTCTGAATTTTACTAAATATTAATAATTTTATTTATAAAAATAGAAGCTTTCATTTAGATTTGATAGCTTTTTCTTTACTCCCTCATTCCCGTTTACATTTTTATTTTTTCTTCTTCAACCAAAGAAGAAATAATTTTTTCTTTTTCACTTTTTAATCATAAATAAAATCGTACTATTTTTTTGTTTTGTTTTTTTTTTGTTGTTTGAAAGCACGTTAATGAAACGCTAAACATGTCATTATTATTATTCATGTTTACGTATATTTCCTCTGTAGTATAATATCGTCTCTTAGAAATCAGAAAGGAAGAATGAGTTTTCATGATATAAAAATAGACGCGTTTGGAAGATCATAAATGCGATTCATATATACCGATATTAAGTTAAATTAAAAAAAAAACTTTATCTTCTATTTTTAATGAATGTTTAATCTTTTCTAAAAAGAATAATTACTTATTCTTAAAAGGTAACAGTAATCACTTTTATCAAACCAGACAGTAAAACTGTACCGAGTAATTCAATACAAAATATTTCGACTTAAGAAAAAGGTTTTATAATGTTTCCGTTGAAAATTTTAATAAATTAACGAACGATTTAAAATACAATCAAAAGATTTCGATTTGTAGGAACAATATTATTTTGTCGATCAATTCTTAAACATTACTCAGAAAAAAAAAAACTTAATTTTTAAATCTCTGCTCAACGTATACGTAAATATATATATTCAATTAATTTTGATTAGTGCGTTCTGAATTGTTAATTATGTTCTATATTTAGTTTGTCTTTCTCTAACCGGTTTTCCAGCTACTGCCGGATCTGTGTATATAGGCAAATGCAATAACCGATACCGACTTGCCAGGCCTGACGTTGCCGGATGCGTAGTGCACTGTAAATGTAAATGTACCGGTAAACATATATCATGGAACAGACTCAGGTCAACCGCTCCTGTGACATGTGGTTAATTGAAACCCAACTACCAAAGAACACTTATATTCACAGTCTAGCATTCAAATCCGCATAAAAGCGATTGACTTAACAAGGACTGGAACCTTAGAACTCTCGAAAATCAGCTGATTTTGATATGACGAGTTTAACCGCTAGACTAACCCGGCAGGTTTTTATATTTTATATATTTATTTTAAATAACTGATGTAGTCTTTAATCACATCTAATTTATATTTTATAATTTTTCATATTATATAAAATGCTGACTGTGTAATAAATACGTGCTCAAAGTGTACAGTACCTCGGTGTTCTTCTTTATCGTTGTCTAACATGAAAGATCCGTGTAAGAGAAAACGATTGGATATTAAGTTTAAAAAATGTACTGGCTGCTGAGCAAGAGGTCTTTTACTGTCTGACAAACAATTTTATTTTATTATATACGACGATCCCGAAACCGATTTGGACCTATCGGATCTAGTTTCGGGATACAACAAGCAGCGGCAACGTCGAGATTATTTAGCGATTCCAAGACGAATTACTGAGGAGCATTACAGGAGGCGCCTTGACTCGTAAGAAACAGTGAGATCCACGAATACCTGACTTTATCCGTGTTCGGGAAGAAATACAGTGATTTGGTACAAAATATAAACTGCGGCTAAATAACCGTGTGAACTATGTAGCTATTAACCTTCTAGGCAATAATGAAGACGTTAGAAGCCTAAAACGACAGACTCCACGTGTTGTTGGAATTTGGCGAGTTTATGTGATTTAAAGGGGAACTGCATCGACTTAGTATTATCCATAAATTAGTTAAATTTTAATTTTTTCATTATTAATTATACTTTTATTTTTATTTTTTCACTTGTTTATTAATTCTTATGACTGTTTTTGTTTGGTGTTAAACTACCGATGAAGTGTCATTGGTAGTTTAACATCAAAGGTTTTCTGACCTAACTTTATGTGTATACTTTCATTAAATGTTCTGTATAGTAATAATAGTATGCAATTTTTGAGAAGCTTCGATGTATGCGATCGTATTTACTTATTTTGGAAATAGTGTAACCGATTGTAGATTTTATTTCGAGTCAAAAAAATTATACTCCTCTAATCAAGATTTTAGCACGCTTTCCTTGATCCATACTAAAAACTACTACGAAATTTACTTTTTTATCCTTGCAGTTGCATATCTACCAATTTTGAAAGTGATTTTTATATCGTTTTATTATGTTTTGAAAAGAATAAAATACTCATTATGTATATAAACGTTATTGCTGGATGGATGTGCACCGAGTCGACATTTATAAACTGTCATTTCTTCGTATGAATTTTCTTCTTCATTTCTTATAATTTTATAAATGTTTACTTTTTTTCATAGTGCATTTTAATGTTTTTTCCTTGTATGAAATAATAATTTTTTTATAAAGATGGTCTTGTTGTATAATTAAGTAGCTAATCATATCTTCGATTCTTTAATAGAAATTTTTAGCCATCCAAAAAAATGTCTATTTTTCCTTATTTTTTGTCAAAAATCTCTCGTTTAAAAGGTTTTCTTTTCAGTCGTTTAAATATTTTCAAGTTTTTTTTCTCGTTCTGGTTAATATTATTTACTTTTCTGAACCTTAAACAGATTTTTACGTTTGTTTAAATAATGTAGCGTAAATTAATGTCTCCCGACAGCGTAGAGGCAATATGTAGTGATTTATCTTCATTTTATTATTTTACACTATCTTTACAAGTTTTTATTATAAGATCAAAACGAATTACACAGGAATGAAAATATTAAAAAAATTTGGTAAAGCAGTGCAGAATGCATTGCTGTCGATCGAAAACAAAACCTTCCATACGTTTTGAGATTTCTGAACGTTTTGAGGTCTCTGAATACAATAATATTAAAGTTTTCGTTACTGAATTCTACATATATGAACGGATCGATTTTGATTTTATTTTTATTTATATCTCGTGAACGGTTTAATTGAGAATCATAAAATTTAATGTAATTTATAAATTAGGTTTTGGAAAAATTTGAAGTAAAGTAGGAAGATATTCAGGATTATCTCGACGGGCTTAAACATACGGAATACTTTATTCGTACATGAACTACAAATCTTTACTTGTACAGTAGGTTAAAAACCTCTTTAGGTTTTAACATCTTTGAAATACCACTAAAAAGCTATTAAAAAAGATTATTTTTTCAAAGATTACTCTTTCTTTTAAAACTTAAAGTTTTTTTTTAAATTTCAATTATTAGGATTGAATTTTTTGTGAACAATATTTTTCTAACGTTTTATCATTACAAACTACTGATGTGAAATAATGAAGAAAATTGTTTTTTCTAAAGGAGGCATTATCAGGATAATAGGAGTTGGTTTCCCTCTTTATTATAATGATACGAGTTAAAACAATAAAATAATTTTTTATTTGTATAATCCAAGTTGTGCTTATTAACCGATATAAAATTTTTATAATTTATTAGTTTATTTTTATCGGTTAAAAATTTAATCTAAACATTTAAAATATTTTTTAAATCTGATCTCGCTGCTGTGAAAAAGTACAATGTCTTTTATGTTTGTTCCCGATAACCGCGAAAATTACTGAACCGATCATTAAGAAATTTTAACTGTAGCTTTCTTATGATCCCCATAATGTTCACCATAATTCAACTCTCACCAATGTCACTATTATGTTAATAATAAATTTGAAAAAAAATATAAGTATTAAAAATTAAAAAATACGAGTGACAGAAAACAGTCTGCTGCTCTTTAATATAGGATAATTACTAATAAATGACAATTAAAGAGCGTACGGATGACAATTATGTATCTGGAATTTCTATATAGTACAACTTTTTAAAATTTATTTAAACACACACTCATATATATATATATATATATACATATATATATATATGGTCTATGACAATCCCTATAACGTAAAAATTCCAAACCGGGGTCATATATCTAAATCGGTTCAGCTGTTTAGCTGCTATGGTGGAACAAACATACATATACACATATACCCTAAATACATTCACTCCTTTTTGGACGGTCGTGTAAAGAGTATAAATAAATATCCTAGAACGTTTTTACTAAATTTAGTGCTGTTGTTTATAGCGATAATTTAGTGCGATTGTCATATCGATTGTTATTGTGTATAATAATCGTTGTCTACGTCAATAGTATCTTCTTCTGACAGTTATCATGTAATTTACTAAATTTAATGTCACTGCCTACAAAAATCAGTTTGTATTAGTATCGTAATATTCGCAAAAATAAATTAATCTGATAATAAAATTTAAGGAAATTTTGACTTTTTATAAATTTAACAAAGCTTTGGTTTTTTTGAGATTACGGGCTTAACTGCTTTGGTCATTAGTCCAAATAGTAATTTTTAGCGTACGAAAAATTCCACGGCTAACTGGGATTAGAACCCCGGACCTCCAGATAAAAAGCCGAGACTCTACCGCTCCGCCACTGAGATCGAATACTGAATTTCGATATCAACTTCTTCAGAAGTTATTATGTATTTTACTAAATTTAATTGAATTATCTAATCTGGTGGCGACCTTCCTTCCTTTTTTCGTGTTTAGCCTCCGGGAATTACCGTCAGGTATTACTACAGAGGATGAATGAGGATGATATGTATGAGTATATATGGTAAATGAAATGTAGTCTTGTACAGTCTCAGGTCGACCGTTTCTGAGATATGTGGTTAATAGAAACCCAACTACCAAAGAACACCGTATCCATGATCTGGTATTCAAATCCGCATAAAAGTAACTGCCTTTACTAGGACTTGAACGATGGAACTCTAGACTTCCATATCAGCTGATTTGGGAAGATTTTTTTTTTTTTGTAGAGGTAGGGAATCAATTTTACAGACGCCATACGGCGGTGTCTGGGTCGCTAACAGGTTCCGCAAGATGTTGTTAAATGCGTATGTGTACCTGCGCAGTACCGACTAAACCTACACGCCTGGGCTACCCCCCCTTCCTGGAATTGCTTAAAGAAGCATTACTTCAGGAAAGGGGGTGATGTGCCCACACACACATTCATACACCGCATCGCAATACATCACCGTCCAAGCAATACATAGCAATAACATTACGCTAAGAAAACGCATACGACACAATAAAAATCACGATCAAAACAAAATCAAATCAAAACAGAACATATATACACAAATCTAACAAAGAAAACTCAGACTAGTTCCCATCAAACACGACATGAGCAAAGAAAATAATTGCAGACAGTACATCAAAACTAATCAAATCAGCCCCTTTCAGAGGTCATCATTTGTATAAAGTCCCACGGTCATCTAGACAGATCACAAAGTTCGGAATAAAAAAAAAAAAAAAGGTAATATAATATATTAACGTCATAGTACATCAAAAGGGACATGTCAATCATATCAGTCATATATACAATATATACAACAGAGACAGCAAAATTATACAGAAGACATCTCAAAGTCACAAAACAAAGCACAGCAAGATCATAATAAAATGTAGCAACTATGAAAAGAAAACATCTACATACAAAATATATTAAAATGTAAATAACATGAAAAATTACCGTCTTAACCAAAATATTACCCATTCTGCATGACGCAGGATTTTTTACGGTCACCAACAGTTGTATGAAAGGAGTGCCCTTGGCCTCTTTGCACTTAGACAACCCTCTTCATAAACATGTAACATTCGCATGACAGTTTTGGTGTTGTCCTCCACCGCCCTCCAATGTGCCTCGTCCTGCAGAAGTATCCTTTGCGTTTCATCAGCGCGAATCAGCTGATTTGTGAAGAGGCGTTCACCACTAGACCTACCCGGTGGGGTGATCTGGTGGCGACGTTTTTTTGTTTAACCTCCGAGACCATCGTTAGGTATCGCTTCAGACGATGAGTCGAATGATTTGTAGCGTGTGTGAAAATGCCATTCTTGACCGGGATTCTAACCCAGGACCTCCGGATGAGAGGCCGACACGCTACCACTCGCGCCGAAGGCCGGCGATCTGTAAGAACTCATCCTTACGCAAACAAAATAGCATTTGTAAATTTTTCTACCTGAACTAAGAAGTTCGATCGGGTAAGCTATACATGTAACCGGTATCGATTCTACTTTCAATTTGATATTAATATTTTCTTAACGTTTAGGACGGTGAGGTCGTAGAATGGAATAAGAACTTTAAGACTATTAGAATTTACGATCGTCAACAACATGAATCGCGTCAGAAAATTCTCAAAGACTTGAAGAGCAAGATCCACCTTGGCTCAAAATCGAGTTCAACCTTTGATAAATAATGTTAGATTTCAAATCGGCTTTCGATTATCACTCTGAAATTTTAAAGATCTAAATTTTAATCTATCTAAATTTTAAAGATATTTAAATAGAGAATATGAATATAATGTACGTCAATATTGCAATACTAAAAAAGAGAATGTAGAATCTCCTGTACGTTGCTGTGCTGGGAAGAAAGTAGTTTTTTTTAAACGACTTCAATATCCTTCTGATTTCATTAAAAATAGGATTTTGAAAAAAAAATTATTTAAAATACAACTAAAATTTTATTTTATTCGGTAAGTTGTGAATATCGATAATTTTGAAAGCAAAACTCATATATAATTACTGAAAAAATATTTCCAGTTTTTCAAAATCTACACGCATAGAGTGTGGGCGAAGCTGTGATGGGGATGATAAGTTTTAAATAAATATAAATTCACAAATAAAAAAAAAAGTATAACAGTTAAGATATAATTAATTTTCTACTATCTCTAATAAACGGACTACATTTAAAGCTTTACAAAAACGTATAAATAGTTTTAAAATTTCGTAGTCGGCTTTTTTTTTCTGTTATTGAAGCGATTAAAAACAATCAAAAACGGACTGAAGCGGAAAAGTTATGAATTAGCGTGCGAGTGGAAAATTTAACATCATATGATTTAAGAATTTGATAAGAAACGACAGAAGCTCCTGTCAAGGGATATATAAATACCTATTTAATATATATTCCCAAAAGTAATAACGTGATTATTTAAAAGATATTAAAGGTTCACAAAAGTCATTTTATAGGAACATAGATCTGCTGAATAGACTGTAATGAGGTTTAAACTTAAAAATTATTGATGTTCAGAAGTACTAATAAAATGGAGACGTGCCAGTTTACTCGATCAAGCGTAAATTTTATTGTGAAGGAGTAAAAGCCTGAAGCGGTTTAAACATTTCCCTATGATTTAGTTTTCTAGCTTGTTTTCAAAGGCGAATTTTGTACGGAATTAAATTCTTACGATGGTAAAAAGTCAAAGGATTCTTATGAAAGATTCTACTGATAAAGAATAAATTTTATTTATTTGAATTTTTAATATAATTATTTTTTTCAACTTAAAACTGCTTTATTATAAAGTATAATCTATTACTAATTTAATTAGTAATCTTTAAGCATTAAAAAAATTGATTTGATATCAAATGTTTTATTATTAATAAAACATTTCAATAATGGGTCAAAAGATTTTTCCTGAAATCTGACCTCTTCTTATAAAAAAAAATAAAAATAAACGATTAGGTTTTAATCTGAACACTTTTTTTTAACTTACTAATGCAAATGAGGTTAGAATAGAGTTTCATGGTGATTAGGCGTGTTTATTTTAACTCCGTGCTAGTGTTCGTTTTTACGTTCTTTCGGTGTACTGTGCTTGTTTTTGTTTGTAATTATTTTTGATTATTTGAAGATTATAATGAACGCATGTGATGATCGATTTTAGTTCAGTTTTCTGTTTTTGTTCCCGTTTTTATTGTTTTATTAATTTAATTAAACTTTATTTACATCTGAGTAGTTTACCATAGCAACGTAGGTTAACAGTGACTATTTCCGTTTCTGATCTTTATATTTTGTTGTGTTGGGTGTTATTTATTATTTCCTTATATTTATAATAGATTATATTACACATATATATATATATACGTTTTCTTGCGTTTTACGCCAACTTTAGTCGGTAAAACTATATATTTGCATAATTTGAGGAAACGAATTTGAGGATCCGAAAAGTGAAGAGGACTGCCGTCCGGTTTCGAGGGGAGCGGGAAGGCCGTTGCGGGGTTGTAGACCTCGCAAATATTCGTCCGGTGGCTCTGAGTTTGGTCTCTCAGTGAGAGGCATTGGTTTACCTTCTAGGAAGGGTCACCGCTCGAGCCCGTCGAAGGTGGTATCGGAGGATACCGGTCGGAAGACGCGTTGTAAGCGGAAGGAAGATAGGGTTACTCGGTCGGAAACCCGCTGGATTGCTGTAGCAGAGTACGCCGGTTCAGACTCTTCCTTGGGGGATGACAGTCCCGATCTCACGAACCGTTGTGTAGTTGAAACGGAAGAGTGTTTTGTGGCGGGTAAGCGACAGAAGTCGATGTCTCCTCGCCTGCCATCAAGTGGAGATCGTGTCCAGATGATGGTGGTTCTATGACTTTGACTGCTGAGTCCGGTGGTGATTCTGGTCCTGATCTCCAGAACTGTGGGGCCCAGGAGGTGTGCCCGGAGCTGCTAACCACGGGATTTGCGACTGTCCTGGACGATCTATGTTCCCGAGCTGAGGTGTTAGATTCTCTCGTTAAACCGTGTTCTGAAGTTAAGCAGGATGTTAAGTCGACATCTGCGGCCCTGGTTGGCTTGGTGCAGCGGGTTAGGCTGATTATTTCAACCGGTTGGCTGAATGAACTACCTCGAAAGACCGAAGCGACCGCACAGGCAGTGGGGTCTGAGAATCAGAGGTTATGTAGCGGTTGTTGATCACCCGCCATCGAACTCCAAGCCTCCATAGATTCGCATCAACTCAGCCTGCCGTCGCCTCTCTTCATTG
Source organism: Lycorma delicatula (assembly GCF_047948215.1). Lineage (NCBI taxonomy): Eukaryota > Metazoa > Arthropoda > Insecta > Hemiptera > Fulgoridae > Lycorma > Lycorma delicatula. Next base: position 32,295,905 of record NC_134455.1, read on the forward strand.
GCCTTCTCTCGTATCATTGATGCGATCGTAGTCGAGACACACTCCCACTTGTTGCTATTGCTGAGCATTACCTCATTTATATTGTCGGTCCCTTCCACACACTGACCCTCGAGCACTACGCGGAAGTTGCGCCACCTAGGGCAAAAAAATACTACATGCTCTACTGTATCCAGTCCGCCGCAATCGTGACAGCGATTGACGACCTCCGTGTGCCCTCCGTAGCTGATCGAATAATATTCATCACTCGACCGATCGCATCGATCGCTGAGCGTCCAGGCCGATAACCAAATTGGTCCTCATGAAGTCCCCCTGCCATCTCTAAGCCGTCGTTTAGTCTTCGAAGAACAAGTCTCTCAAACGACTTCGCAAAGCAACTCGATAAACAAAGTGGTCGAAACGAAACCTGTGCCCCCATAGGACCAGCAGTCTTCCTTAGCATCACTGACCTTGCACCTCTCCGTCGTTCAGGTATCCATTCCATCTCCAATATCATATTCATTGCACGCAATACCACACCAGGCACCGTCTCAGCCAAAATTGTTACGACCTCCGGGGGGATTCCATCCGGCCCAGGACTCTTGCCGCCTTTAATCGACTTAGTCGCCTCACTCAGGTCTTGCAGCGAGAATGGAACCGTTGATTCCACCACAATTTCCTCCCTTTGAAAGTCCACTCCTTTCGGAAACAGTTCATCAACGCCTTTCCTCAGCTCATCATCGGTGAGGAATGGCAGCCGTCTTCCAAACTTTTTTTGTGAGGATACGATAGGCGTCACTCCACGGATCAATTTCCACCGATATACCCCTGCACGCCCTGCAGTCACTTCCTTAATTACACCCGCTTCCACTCCCACCCTGAAAACTGTGTCTGTCAGCTCATTCAAATCCGTGTCTTCGCTACAGCCAAGTTCAAAATCAGTAGCCGCCCTGAACTGCGCAACACTTTCTTTCTTTTTCCTGTTTAGCCTCCGGTAACTACCGTCTAGATAATTCTTCAGAGGATGAATGAGGATGATATGTATGAGTGTAAATGAAGTGTAGTCTTGTACATTTCATGTACATTTCATTTACACCATGGTCGTACATTATCAGTTCGACCGTTCCTGAGATGTGTAGTTAATTGAAACCCAACCACCAAAGAACACCGGTATCCACCATATAGTATTCAAATCCGTTTAAAAGTAACTGCCTTTACTAGGACTTGAACGATGGAACTCTAGACTTCCAAATCAGCTGATTTGGGAAGACGCGTTCACCGCTAGACCAACCCGATGGGTTTTTTTACCACAGTTCAAACCTCACCAATCTCACTACTATATAAATTATATATATAAAAAAAATGTATAACTAAATAACCTAAAACTTATTTTACTAAAATTAATGTGGTTGTATATATCGATCGTTGTTCATGTCAATATTGACTTCCCTCAGACAATTTTTTTTTGACCAATATTTTACAGTTTTGAACACATTTTTGATTAAACATGTTAACTAATTATATGGAACTAATAACATGTAAAAATCTCGGGAAAAATTAAAATAGATTGTGAAATTTTCAGCGAAATTAGTTGAGTACTTTTTGAGATATTAGGGTACACACAAAATGGAGATTGTCTTTTATTTATATAAATTTATTATTTACCATAATAATTGTTATTAAAATTATTTTATAAACAAATCTTTAACTAAATCTACAATTTACTGGAGTAAAATGGTAACATTCAAATCATTTTTTTTTATAACTTGACATTTACATTTAGTTAAATATAAATTTCAGCTTTCAACTACATTCTCTTCTGCGCCTTTGTTATAAATATCTGCCATAAAATGTTTTATTCATGCAATGTTAGATAGCGAATAAGTTTTAGATCTGTTCAGTATGATATAACATCACGTTTAAATTATATATTAACGAACCGTCTTTCTTATTTTATATTCACATACTTTTTCCTTTATATTATTTTCTTAAGGAAATGGAAGTATTGTAATATAAAGAAACGCAGTTTATAACTACTTATGTAAGGTTAACTTTTCTCCAATTTAAATCGAAAAAGAATAATTGCAATCCTTTACTTAAATTCCGTGTGTCTGTACATCGATTATTAAAAGTGTTAACTTTTTGTATAAATCAATAATTTATATAAACCCATCGGATTGGTCTAGTGGTAAGTTCATCGTCATAAATCAGCTGTTTTTGAAGTTGAAGTTCCCAGGTTCAAATCGTGAAAAAGTTTTGAAGTTACATTACATTTTTTACAGTTACATTACACTTTTATTCGGATTTAAATACTAGATCGTAAATACCAGTGTTTTTTGCTGGCTTTTTTTTCTTTATTTCTTCTTCTTCTCTCCCGGGCCGGATCCTGCAGTTGTATTAAACAGCCCAGAGGAGTGTCCTTTACTCTTACTGGTCTCCACGTCTCGGCCCGCCGGTTGGATCTCACTTTGCGTCCGCCTCAAACCCCTAGAGTAGGATCCACCAGGCCTAACTATGCCGTCCCTGCGTCCCCACTCCGGAAGCCGGGACTCTGTCTTTATGCCAATGCCTCTAACGTGGATTGACATAACACCAAAGAGGTACCAATGCCTCTTTGGTGGTTTGGTTTCAATTAACCACACGTCTCAGGAGTAATCGACCTGAGTTTGTTCAAAATGACAAATTTACCGGTTCAGTTACATTACACTGGATAAATCGCTAATGACTTTAATTACTGCTGCGACTCTAAATCAAAGTATTTAAACAAAAAAAAAACTATGTAGAATACTTTTTTTAAAAAATAAATCTCTTAAGATTAACTAGTATTTTGTTAATTTTATTAAAAAAAAAATAATAATGGCTAGTTAGCACTTATTCCATTTTAACCAGGAATATCTATTTACCAGGAATATAGGGCATTTTATTATAAGGAGAAGATTGTTGTTAATTGGTCAAACTTTTTTTTTTGAGAATTTTTAATTTAAGAAGAGATTTCATAAAAAATATTCATCTATATGAAATTTTTTAGAATTAATCAAATTAATTAAAAATAAAAAAAAAAATATAGTAACTCATAAAAATATTAATTAATTAAATTTCTTAGTTTTTTTATACATTATGCATACAGATAGTATGTTTTTATTAAAAATAAATTGAGGAGGTTAATTTTTAAGATAAATTCGAGCCTTAAATGAGACATTTTATTTTACAAATTAGAAGCAAACCAAAACTATTTTTTTGTTTATGTAATTTTAATTGATACTACTTTGTAGCTATTTTTCTTTTTACCTTCCCGCCTAGCGCTACTGATGTAGAAAATATAGATGCAAAATTAATTCCTTTTCTGATGAAAAAAAAATTATAAATATCTAGCAAAAATATTTATTAAAAAAAAATTTTGGGAAGAGTGGTGAATATTAAATAAAAATTTTTGGTTATATATAATTTTTATAAAAAAAAAAAACTTTAACTTTGTAAGAAATGTTTTTTGATAAAGATTTTAAATCTTATTTCTGCCAAAACATTCACACCTCTTTTTCCAATTTTTGCAAAAATTAAAATAATACTTTTTCCCCATTCAAAGTAGCAGGTGTTTACCAAGTTTGAAGAATATCGGTCCACGTTTTTCAGAGTTATAAGACCAAATACAGGCCGACATACATAATTAAACACCTACAAACGTGTATCTGACAAAAATAGATTTTTTAGATTTTGGTCCATCGGGATAAATTTTTTTTTTTTGGAGATTATTTACAATTTATTTAAATCTATTTTTTTAAGTATCCTTACATCATAAAACTTAAAAAAGGTTAATTTTTGTTTTTATTGATCTACATAATTTACCGTTTTAGCTACAGCATCATATATCGCTGTAGTCGTAATAGTAAAAATGGATTTGACAGTTACAGAAGGAACAAAAGAAATTAAACTATTTTTTTATTTTATTTTTTTAAGATGGATTTTCATCAAGTAATGGCTTCATCCATCAATTATGTTACAGAAATATACGATTAAAAAATAAAGAAATTGGGTCTAAACAGCCAAATGCTAATTTATATAATTAACGGAAGTTAAATTATAATTTGGAACTAATTATAAAGGGTAATAATGGAAGTTAAAATATAATCGGAAAGAAAATATCTCTTAGTTTTGTGGCACATATTTTTTCCGCTAGATTGTTCACTACAATATTATTCTAATTCTTAGTTGTTGTTGACTGGTTGTTGGTGACGACAAACATAGCTTTTTTTAAGTTTGAAGTACAATAACTTTGTTAAATGATTAATAAATGAGTATATTTTTTATTACTAAAACTTGTAGAGAATTTAATTCAGAGAAAACAGATATAATAAATTCTATGAAAAACAAAATCTAATCGACTTTTATTATTAAAACAGAAGAAAAATTAACAGAAAAATGATACTGTATGAATTTTAAAAAATTAAACGCACGTCATTTTAGTACATTAAATTTACCTTTGAAAAATTAAAATACTTTTAAATGTATTATATATACAGACCATAAAAAAAATTCGATTCTTAAATAATTTTTCAACAGTAGAATAGACGAATGAAATTTAACACATGTTCCTACCACGAAACAATCTATTTTTTTATATAAGACTACGATTTGGGGTGTTATGTAGGCTATTTTTGAAACTGGAGGTGAAAAATATTAAATGACCGCCATATTGGTAGGGATTAGGGTTGCGGTACCTCAAAGTGTCTTTACTTCAAAATTTTTATTTTGCAATGCTATTTAAAATTTAGTTTTAAACTTATCATATCCGTTTAAAGGTTTTAAGTTGCTCCCGCCGGGGAGGCTTAGGAGTTTGGTAGTTTCGTAGTAAAGAGTAGATCGTTTTGAGGTAGAATTTATTTTTTTATTTTTTGGTGTTTCGCTGTTGAGCAGTTATTTAAGAAAGACTGTAGACCACTTTTGACATTAACTGTGAAAAATATTAAATGGCTTTCATTTTGATTAGTAGTGTTGTGAACTGAAATTATTTACTTCATAATTTTTATTTTTAAAATGGTTGTTGCATTCTACCCTTTTTCTTAAAGTTTTGAGTTTTCCTTGCAGAAGCTAAATTTAATTTTTCTATATTCTACTGTTGAAAACGGTTTTTTAGGATTGCCATACTTTGTTAACACCCCTCATATATATATATATATAAACGTTTTTGCTCATATTGGTGTCCTGAGTCAGTTCCTGAAGAAGTTCGGCAAATATGTCCCGGAGCACTTTATGTGTGTATATATATATATACTCACTATTTCTTTGTTGTTACTTCCTTCGCCTGGAATTTTACTTCCTAAATATTTAAAAACTCTTCTACTTCCTGGTACACACACCACACACACACACACACACACACACACACACATTTATATATATAAATGTGTGTAATATTTCTTGAACCACTTTCGAAGAATTTATGTTGAGCCATTTTAGAGATATTATTAAAATACAGGCCAACAAATGTACGTAGATATGTAGTAAACTGTCCGGAAATTTCTATAACTTTTTTGTGTTTTTTGAACGAAAGGAGTCTTGAAACGTCGATGTTTACAAAATCTCCATTATCCAAAATTTTGGTCGATTACTACTTTCCTTTATAGCTGTTGCAGCATCAATAGAAAGAACTGTAGTCAGGAAAGTAATAAAAAAATTAAATAATATTAAGGTTTTTTTTTATTAAATAATTACAAAAACCCAGAACGTTATAAACTTAGAAAAGCACACGTAGCATTTTTGACGTAATCTACATAGTAATTTACGAGTGTATGTGTACGATCAGAATAAAAATATTTGTTTATGTTACTATATAAAAATTTCTGAATTACATTATTTACAAACGTTTTAAAACAGTATCTTTATAAAAGGTTTGCCTAAAATAAAGCCCGTGCATGTATTATTTATTAAAATGAAATATAAAAGCGGTAGTATTTTTTAAAAATCTTTATGTAAATAATAAATTAAACAAATAAAAGATACCGTAGAATTTAACCTACCCCTTGTTTAAATATCACAACTTTATTTTTAAAAAACCTACAGAATACTGCTATATTTTGTTGTTTTATCTAGTAAACTGACCCGGATAAGTTTGTAATAGTAAAAGAGTCGACCTTAATAATGTATACCCGTATAGAAAGAAATACAGGGTGGTGGATGTTGGGTTGAGGAAGGGATAGAGTGTTTGGTTATATCTACCTACCGGTTTGTTTTATTAGTAGTGCGCATTCAAATGAAACGTAAACCTTTTTATCGTATTGTTATTTACCGAAACCGTTGCTTATATGTATGTGAAGCAAACTGGAATGTTGTTTTATCGACTTGAAATCTGTTTAGATTGATTATTATATGTATACACATTTATTTATTTGTCTATGAAGACTATATATTTATAACCTCATCGTGCGAGCTAATCAAATTGCTCGTAGTATGTAAATGAACAAAATGAATAACATTTACGCATTTTGGTACTGTGCGGTAAACTCAGTGTAATATACTAACGGCTTCTTAACCTAAGAGGCAGTGTAAAAATCTATAATCTAATGAGCGTGTCACAATGTACCAATAATTTATCATCTTTTTGTGGAACATTCACGTTTCATTGCTTACCCACAAAACTGAACCCGTTTAATCACCATTCATACAATCCCTTTAATTAATTTTATTAAACACAGCTCGTTGGTATTAATATATAAATTATTTATATAATATTTTCCACTTACCGACAATCTTTAATCGTATTATTCGAGCGCTTTCGGATTATTGGTCCAAACTCAGGATCGATGATGTGTTATACATTATAATTATTTACTTCAAATATCATTAATTATACTAAATTGAATTTTTTATATATATAACAATTGATCTTGAAAAGGTAAAATAAAGTTAACGCTATCCGTCATGTCAATATGAAGGTCTCAAATATGTTATCAAATTGTTATATCGGTTCTCATATAGCAAAAGTTATTTGCTCCCATCATTTATGGTGGTTTGACTAAGACAAAACGCCAACTGAAAAGGACATTAATTGATGAAAAAGAGTTACCTTTGAGTAAAATTTTGAGATATGAAACCTATGGGGTCCCGTAAGCAGAAATCATCGTGCCAAATATTATTCAAATCAGTTCATTCAAATTGGAGATATAAAGATATTAAGAACAAATAAACATATATATATATATATATATATATATACAAAAAAAAATAAAAATAGTAAAATTTTATTTTTATTTGAATAAATATCATTTAATTCTTTTTAATTTTATATAAAAATTGGAAAAAAATTCATATCAAAACAGTAAAATTTTGAGATATGGTAACCGTAGGGTCCTGTAAACAAAAGTCATCGTGCCGAATTTCATCCAGAACAGTTCATTCTACTTGGATGTACCAAGATATAAAACAGGCCTACATATAAATGTTTGCCTGTTTATACACACTGGAATTTTCAAACCTAAAATTTTTTTTTTTTGACAGAGGATGTCATGAAATATCAGGATTTGCAAAATCTAACACAATCAGTATACTTTTCCTTATACCTATAGAACAATGTATATCCAACAATGTATTTATAGCTACGGTGTAATTATATAGCCATTTCTATATTATAACTATGTCGCCAGAATAGTAAAAAAATAAATAGATTTATTTATTTCTTTTTTAATAATTATTATTATTATCGGTTTGCTGATTGCACCCCTTAAGTAGTTTGTTATTATGAATGTTATAAAATTCCCGCAAAATCATTTCTGTTTAATCTGTAAAAATATTTGGGGAAAATAGAAGTAAAAATATTTTTCTAAAATGTATGAATTCACTTATTTTTGTGTAAAACTACCCGTCAAGTTAGATGTATCCAAGTAAAAAAAAAAAAGCAAAAACTTGAAAGTTCCAAGCGACTTCTGAAATCGATTTTCCAGTCCTATTGAACAGAGCGTACTTCCGCTTTTCATGACACTTCCGTTTCAGATACAATCTCTTAACTTTTATACTTAAGAAACAACTTGTCTTAAGATCTAAGCATTCGTTGTTTGAGTGAAGCCACATTTAAATTTAAAATTTCCAAAAGACCTCGTTTTCAAGAATCATTATGTAGTTTAATTATTATTTATTTCATTATGTGTTTTAAATGTATTAATTACTAGTTTTCTTTGATTAATTTATGGAATGAATAACATACTGATTTTTACTTCCTTGTACAAAGTAAAAGAAGTATTGTAATCAGGAAAAATTTCGATTTTCATATTTCAACGAAAATATCCATTTTGACTAGTTTCGGCGTGACGTCTGTAAGTACGTACACATGTACAGATATAACTCGCATAACTCAAAAACGATTAGTATCAGAATGTTGAAATTTTGGATTTACGACTGTTGTAACATCTACTTGTCCTCTTTTGATTGCAATCGACTGGATCAAAAGTTTACAAAATCGAAAAAAGTTTTTGGATTTTAGACATTTTGTTAACTGCAGTAATCAGCCCTCATTGAGAGGTTTTCAATGATATATCATAAGTGGTACTTTTTTCATCGGTTCCAGAGTTATAGCCAAATTAAATTTTAATTAATGAAATATTTCGATCTCACAAGGGGAAGGCATATCGGTTCGAATCAGACTTCATTTCCTTTTTTTTTTTTTTAATTTATATATATTGGGTTATTAATAAATTGTAATTTATTAGGAGTACAAGGTAGTCGATTAGTGAAATCTAATTCATTCCGTTAAATTTACAACTTTCTTTCCATTTTAAGTGTTAAAAATTTCATTACTTTAATTTGAAATACAGTACTTTCAAATTACACTAAAAATTTAAATATATTGTCAAGCAGACAGGAAATACTATAGAATTCACTATAATATGTATCTATATATTTTATTTATATATATGAAATAATAATATGTATTATATAATACATATTGTAATGGATATCATGATTCGACTTCCGGAATAATTTCGACATATCTTCGCGTTTCACATCCTCCAGATCCCAAAACCATCGTCAGTTCGAAAATTTGTACATAAATTGATATATATACATATCTCTTATACAAAAGAGAATGTCCGGAATGATTCACCGACTCGTAATCAACATATAACCAAAACTATTATAGTTAGAGACTTGAAATGTTTGGAGTACCTTCGTATCTTTAAGTAGGCGTGCACTAAGAAAGGATTTTGCGAAATTTTAATTTTAAGGGGTTCAGATCGATAAAAAACTAAATTTCGTGTTAACAGCTCTATCTGTTGGACGTAAAAGCAACATACGCTATACTAAATATTTTACGATTCCTTTGCAATGTTTCCGATATGTGTTTCCGCTGTAGACTAAAAAACTACTGGACCGATTTACGCGCGGGAAAGAAGGGAGAAAGGGAAAATTCGGAAAAGGTAAAACGGAAGAGGGAAAAAAGGGAAAAGGGGAAAATGGAAAAAAGAAAAAAGGGGAAAACGGGAAAAGGAAATGGAAAGGAAAATATAAAAGAGGAAGGAGAAAGGTAAATGGTGGAATAGGTAGAGGAAAGGGAAGTAAGGGGGAAGGGGAGACGGAAAGGTAAACTGGAGAAAACTGGAAGGGAGAGCGAAGCGAGCCATGATCCTCTGATCGTAACGGGAAGCGCAAGTAACCATAGAGCACGGGCGAAGCTGCGATGGGGATGCTAGATTTGGGATTGTAATAAATTGTTTATTTGGCTTTATTGGAATTTTATATTGAACTACTTTAATTCATTCATAAAATAAATTGGGCTAACAAATATTGTTCAATTTTCTTATCTTCCTTTTTTTGTTTTCCTTTATTTAAGTTTTGGGCAACGATTCATTGTTTATCGTATATTCCTTCTTTATTTTTCATAAAACTGTTTATTTAACGTTTTATCAGGATTTAATGAAAATCTAAATATAATATTGTCGATTAAATACTTTTTATTTATAAAAAGATAAGTTTGCTATTATAAAAGCATTGCGAGTAAAACTACATCTACATTGTTGGCGAAGTCGCGACGGGGTACGATAGTATAGTATATAAAAGATAAATTAGCAAACTTTGTACGGATACTATAATACAAACTGATTGTGTTACATAAATTTTTAGAAAATCTATTCCAATAAGATTAGAGTTACGAATAAAATATATACTGAGTGAGCCAAAAGTCACTACCCATCGTAAAGATCATTGTTTGAACACAAAACAAATATAAATTAAATTCATAACTAACACTTTATTGAAGCTACATGATTGTTTATCGCATTGTTTCTCGATTTTTTTTTCATCTTTGTCGATACATTTCTGCAGACGCTTAAGTATACTTGTTTGCCCAGTCGTGTATTGGAATCTGTTTTTTCTAAAGGTGTTTTAAATACCATTTTTCAGTCCTCAATTAATTATGGTTTTGTAGCATAGACGTTATCTTTTAAAGTTCCCCAAAAGAAAAAATCCACGGATATAAGGTCTGTAGATACGGGTGGGATTTCTATAGCACATCGTCGTTCAGTAACAATCCCAACAAATAACTAATCAACGTAGTTTCGCACAGAAGTTGCGTAATGGGATGGGTCTCCATCTTGTTGAAGTAAAGTAAGTTGAGGTCGTCGTAGTTCATTTGTAGCCCTGGAACGGCATAGGTTGTCAATATTTCCAAGTACTTTTTTTCCATCAAAAAACCCAGGCTCAGTTGTTCCAGAACACGAGATATCACTCAAAACGGTAATACCAGGTTGATTTAGCTGTCTCTCAAAAACAATTTTACGGTTCTCTGAATACAATAGGTACAATCGTGTCAGTTTACGTGGCCTAATAATTTTAAAGTCGCCTCATCACTCCAAATAACATCAGAAAAAACTCATTATCACCTTCTCTTACTTCATTTAGCTTCGTCTCTCAAAATTGAAGCCTATGTTCAGGATCGTCTTCTAAAAAGTCATAAATGAGGCGAGATATGTAACTTTTGAATTTAGTCTTATGTAAAATTCTACGAATAGAAATTCTAGAAATATACAGGTAGATTTTTGAGGACTCTGGATAACCACGTGAGAAACTTTAAAAAATATTTTTCTGATTATGAAAATATAAATAAATATAAAAATGAATCTGTAATGTTAACAATAATTTTCAAATTTATCATTAATGGAAACGTTAAAATTTAAGCTCTATTCTGATGAAATTTTAACAACATCGTTGCCAGAATTTAGTATTAAACAGTAACACATTAAATATTTGTGTTTTGTTACGTTATAAAGGAAGCTACAACATTAGTGATAATAGTCTAATTAATGGGAAGTAATTAACGACTCTAATGTTGCTTTACAACTTGTGTTCATCGTTAATAACCGTTTAACCTCGTATGTCTAATCAAGCCACAGGTATGCCACCTAGGTATAATAAGTTACACTTAGACTTATACTAATAAGATTAAATAAGTTAAATTAATTTAACCTAGTTAAGTTATTTTTTTTAAATACGCTTTAAAAGTAAAAAAAAGATTTCTACTGTGCTGTCGATTATCCGTGTTAATGATCAACCAAATATTCTTTCACAGATCAAGTTTACTTATACACTAAACTTACATATTTTAACTGAATAATTTTTAATTAATTATAGTTCGGTTTTTGTTTATAGCGTAAGATTTTAAAAAGGTATTTAATATTTTTAATTAAACTGATTAAACGATTACTAATTTTAATTTTATGTTACATGTACGCATATAGCATAAGCTAAAAATATGGAAACCAAGTCGTTATTACCCTATCAAATACATATAAAATTATTATTTAAGGTCGTAGCCTTCTGAAACAATAAAACCGATCCGGTTTTATAAACACAAACCCACCGGGTTGGTCTTGTGGTGCTCATATCCCAAATCTGCTGATTTCGAAATCGAGTATCCTAAGGTTCAAATGTTAATAAAGACAGTTACTTTTATACGAATTTGAATACTAGATCGCGGTTAACGGTGTTTCTTTGGTGAACTCAACCCGAGAGAGTGTCTTATACTCTAAGGTACCCACCCACCAGCAGTACGTCCGGCACGGCAGGTAAGCCCTCCCGGTCGGATCTTTAAGTGCCTACCTCTAATTCCCGACGGACGGTAACGGGCCTGACTATGTCGTTCCTGAGCCGTCCGCCAGAGGCCGGGACCGGGACTCGGTCATAGACATTCCCTGCAGCAAGGAGAGACCAGGTCCAGGTCGACCTGAGATTGTACAAAACTACAATTTATTTACATTCATACTTATCATCGTCTGAAGTAATACGAAAAAAGAAAATTGTTTTATAAACGCAACATTTTAAGATTTATAATTTAGATTTTTTTCATCGCCGGTCAACTTTTTTATGCAAAATATAACAATATATATACTTTTTCTTTCTAAAAAAAAGCCGGCAAAGAGTCGCATATCTTCCTCGGCTTCACTGGAATCTATATGACCGTATCACTCTACCCCTTTGATCAGTTGAAACCAAAATTAAATGGCATCTATAACAAATTATTAAGAAGTAATCGCAAAGTTTTATAAAAATCGGTTTTTAAAATTTGTAGATAAGAAAAATATTTGTAGATCGGGCGAAAAATATTAGAACAGGAAACGTGAAAAAAACAATTTTTTTGTCCCGTTCTTTATCGGCGTAATACCATCAGAAAGTGTGTTAGCTATCTAAGGAGCATTAAATTATGTGAAAATTTTACATAAAATTTGAATAAAATGTTGAAATAAGGGTATGCAGTTAGTATTAATGATTTATATATAGAAATCACCATGCCAAATTTCATCCAAATCGAGTCCATTCAGTTCGGAAATATAGCGCTAAAATACAGGCCGACCATCGGCAATTTTCAATGTTAAAATTTATTTTTTTTTTTATTCGAAGGGACTTAAAAAAAGCTTAGGCACCCGGCAAGCATAAAAATGTATGGACCCCTAACATATCGGTTACGATTTCATACAGCACCGTTCAAGATGTATGAAGAAAAAATTTGGATAATTATCTTATCGTTAATCGACGATTTTCTCGAATTTTCACTTCGATACTTGCAAATTCATCTGTGACAATCGAGGGTCGACCGCTTTTTTCATTGTATAAATGTTTGTTCGACCTTTCCGAAATATACATCACCGTCGGCTTACCGCACTGTTACTCATGATATTCCCACAAAGTTCACGTTAAATTTCAGTAACCGACAAGTTTTCTGCTCGAAGGAAACGGATGACAATACGCTCTTCACAGTCGGCGGGATTTTCTATGACGGCATTTCGATCGAGAGTTTTACAGGAACAAATAAGCGAGCGATATTTCCAATAACGCTATTAAATCCACACTTAACCGGGCTCTTCAACTGTTCAAAGATAGAATCGATACTCCCACTCCTTCACGCAATACCGATGGCCGGAAGTTAATTTCCGAATAACCTCTCGTACTTAAAAAACAATTTTTCGTGATTAAATATTTTCGAAATTTTTCAGTCGTAATTATCGGACAAGTTTTTTAATTATATCTACCAGTATTTTAATCGGTTTTTATTAAAATTAACCTGAATTTAAAAAAAAAGTTCGTTTAAATAAACTTAATAAGAAAATGTATCCGATAATTAATATTAACCATTTTTGTCTAGCGGACGAAGTGGTATGTCAAAAAAATTTAAAAACTGCTATGATAAGTGCTGCAAAGTGTAAACTACTAAACAAATCACGTAAAACATATAATCGGAAAAAATATTTTTTTTAAATTTATGTATTAGTTAAATTGAAAATTATCAAACAATTTTATGTAACAGCAAGAATATTCCTTTTAAAACGTAAGTCATTTCGTAGATGAATTTGCAATATATAAAGAGTGTTTTAACCATTTTAAAAGAAAAACCAATTCCTTTCAGCACGCCGCAAGGCGGAGGTAGATTTAACCGGTGCTAAGTAGGGTGATAAATTAGATTTTCACCTTAAAGTTAAGAAAAACTTCAAATTTACTTAACACGACAACGGTTCCATGTGAAAAACGTTTTTAGTATACGAGAAACCCCATCTTCTTACAATTCCAGCAATATTTTTGTCATCCCTTGCCGCCATGGTTGGTCATATCAAACGTTTTTCAAACAAAGATTTTAGGTAATGTTTACAGGACTAACAACCACTTTAAACCGATTCAATACTGTCCCTATTAAGGGAGGTATGATTTTTTTTGTTTTCAAAACCCCATTTTTTCCACTTCCTGGGCCAATGATCGGTGATATCAGAAAACTTTACTTAAATACGTTTTAGGCCCTTATCCAAAGAGCAGTAGAAACTTTAAACGAATTCGAAATTTTACTTAATAAGAAAGTTATGACGATATTTGGTTTTTTCGAAAAAGTCTCTCCATTTCTACTCGCGCGGTCCGATTTTGCCCGTTAACGAACTGTACCGAGATTTTCGGCCGTTATATTTTATGTATAAATTTGAAAGCGATTGGCGGAAAATTAAATTAAATTAATTAAATTATCGTGTCCACAAAAAACTGAAATGTAATCGTTTGAACTGACGGTGGTGTTGGGATCCGGGAGATGCGAAACGCGAGGATATGTCAAAATTTTCCGGAAGTCGAATCATGGTACCCATTACTACAGGTAGCTTTCTTCTGAAATCTACCTAACCCAGATCTTGCGAGATATTTGTTGATGAGATTTCGCGCCCTTCAAATGAAGTAGTTGGTGGACTATACATTGAATTAGGTTATAAATATCGTACTGTGATTCTTCCGCAGGTTAATCCCGCTTATTGTATTATTCATTAATTATAATTTTCTCATGTTTTCCAATTTTCTTATTATTTAGGTGTAAATATGACCTCAATAGAAAATATAGGAATTCAAGTAGTATGGAGTAAGTGGTTGCCTGCTATCCTGTCTGTTTCCTACCTGATTTACAAAAAAAATTTTAATAACTGATATCTTCTAACTACCTCATAAAATATAAAAAAAAGTCTTTTAAACCTTACAGGCAAATACAAAATGAAAACAAAATAATTGACATTATAAGCTTGCAGGTCTATAACCTAATTACAATTATTATTACTGTGTTTATTATGCTTGAGATGATAAAATGTGTATTTTATTTCTATTAATAATATATGTATTTGCGATAATCAACGGTTTATAATATTAAATTGATTGAATGCAATTAGTTTAAGTACTCTTAAATTATTAATTATCCGTTATAATAATAATGTTATATTTACTTTATAACATTACTTTATACATTATAACAAAGGTAGATTTATATTACATTTAATAGCTATTTAGGATTAATTATGTTTGTTAAAATAATTTTTAATTTTGTTGTTATTTAACGTATAATTTACCAAAACTCTTTCACTTTAAAGAGAATTAATACAATATATTTACTCTATTAACATGAGATCTGAATTATTATCTCTCTCTCTCTCTCTCTCTCATTTACAATCTCTCTCTCTCTCTTTGTGAGTGTGTGTGTATTCTTATTAAAATGGATTGTAACTTGTTAATTTGTACAACAGATAATAGGGGTCCGTTAACAAAATACGTTTTGAGCATTAAAAATTAGAAATCGCGAGAAAACTTTTCATTTTGGATCTACCACCCTCAAGGAAAATTATTCGGATAAATTAATTTCTAAGAAAATAACCCCTAAGTGGTAACAATAAATGAAAAAAGGAACTTTTTAAAGTTCTTTAAAAAATACAAGGATGTAACCGTAAATCTAAATAAACATGTTGCAATTTTCTAGAAAGAGGGGTGAACATTTTTGGCTAATTTTTTTTTTTTTTTTTAAATACTAAAGCGTAATAAAGAATAAGCGTTATCAAAAATTAAGATTTTTACATTTTAAATCGAACTTGTGAGTATTATAAAGTATTTGTTTTTACGACACAGCATTGAAATGGAATGTGCAAGCGATTTTTATATACCGGTTTGAAGGCCGAACGATATAGAAAATACAAATGCATAAAACTCCTTTTTCTGAAGCGATGTAGAAAAAATGTAGGTAAATGCAAGGTAAAAAATGTAAAAATTTTTTGGGGACGGGTTGAATATTAAACAAAAACTTTTGGTAATTTGTGATCTCGGTAAAAAAAACCCCAAATTTTTTCATTATTTGCTCCGGTAAAGATTTGGAATTTTATTTCGGTGAGAAAGGATAGTACCAGTCTACGTATAATGTTTGAAAAAATCAGTCAACGCCATCCAGAGTTCACCAAATACAGGCCAACATACATACGCACTGACGTCCGTCTGAGGAAATTAGAATTTTTGGACTTGATAGCATTGAAATAAAAATTAATTTTGCATAAAATTTATTTAAAACTATTTTCTATTTTTAAAACGATTACTTAATGTCTCCTTAACACACAAAAATAAAAAAAAAACAATTTTTTATATTTTTACTTTCCCACGTAGTGTTGTAGCAAAATCATAGCTACAGAAGGAAAAGTATGGTTATCGGTCCGATTTGGGCAAATACGGTTTTGACGTTTTTTGATCTTTACCCTTTAATATCTAAGAAACCTAAAAAAATCGGATAGAAATAATGAAATATTCCGGATGTTCTTATGTACGTATGTTCGGTGTTAGGTGTCGCACCCTAAATCACCTTATATGTCCAGAGCTAATAGATCGATTTTGACCAAACTGGGGCAGATTACTTCTATATGTGGAGCATTGATCGCATTAAATTGTCAAGTTGAAAGGTCAAGGAGGTAAGGTAAGGAGGTAAGCCTAATTAAGATCTTATTTTTCTTAGGCACATTAATTAACAATTAAAAATTAATATTATTTCCAAAAAAAATTTTGCAAAATCGCACCGCCACCCCAAAAAAACATTTGAAATAAACTAATGGCTAAGTCGGTATAGTGTGTCATTCATTATTACTCCCTCACACTACAAGAAACGCTAGTCTAACACTGACGTACTGCTCCTGTAGTCGTCTCTTTTTTTTCTGTATAGTCTCCTTACCGCTAACGTATTACTCCAGAGGAGTGAGAATGATATGTATGAATGTAAATGGAGTTTGGTCTTATAAAATCTCAGTCGAACATTCCTGAGATGTGTAGTTAATTGAAACCCAACCGCCGAAAAACACCAGTATCCACGATCTAGTATTCAAATCTGAATAAAAGTAACTGCCTTTACTAGGATTTGAATCTAAAACTCTCGATTTCGAAATCGGCTGATATGCGATGTCGAGTTCGCCATTAGATCAACCCGGTGGGTTTGCTGTAGTTACCTGTTATTTTGTATTGTTGCAGGTGAGCGGCAGAATTAAAAAATGAACACTATTAAATATTATTCAAAAAAAATTATCTAAATAAACTAGCGGCTAAGCGGGTATACTGAGTCAATAGTACCCCCTCTCACCGAAAACAGCTCTGAATAATATATAAATGAATAACATTTAAAATGTGAAATAATATTTAAAGTGGCCGCTAGTACTGTCACACCCGCGCGAATGGAATACGGTATGTGCGCGCGCTTCAGTTAAAATTACTGAATTAAATAAACAAAAAAATATTATGTAAGTAAAATGATCTACAATTGTGTTGACAGCTGTTACGGGTCATCACCAGAAACGCATTAAGCTATCACCATTTTGCTAATTTCAACATACTGTATGACCGTAGTATACAATATGCATATTACGCATATGCAAACGGTAACAATAGTACGATCGACATCGGTAATATTACAACACTACCTAATTCGCAGAACGGTGGTTGAAACTAAAAGCCACACTAGTACAGAAACTTTGATCGTACAGAGACTTACTAGTTTCTATAGTATCATTGTGCAATACTCATACCACCTAAGTTCACTAAGTTGCAACCAATTTCACGTTACGACTAGAAAAAAGTTCACTTGTTCTTTTTGCAGAGCGGTGGCTAGACGAATGCAACTTTTTCTCCACCGTTACTCTCCATTTTCTGCGTAAAGATAGTCGATAAAATTTTTATGAAAGATCGTTACAGAGACATGTACGTCTAACATCAAGGAAGCTTACAGAAAAATTAAAAAGATAGTGGAAAACTTTAATGGCCGTAATCGTATCATAAACACATAAAAAGAGGAAGTTGCAAAGTTAAGTTAAAAAAAACTAACTTTTGATCGATAACCCACCGGGTTGGTTTAGCGGTGAACGCGTCTTCCAAAATCAGCTGATTTGGAAGTCGAGAGTTCCAGCGTTCAAGTCCTAGTAAATTCAGTTATTTTTACACGGATTTGAATACTAGATCGTGGATACCGGTGTTCTTTGGCGGTTGAGCTTCAATAAACCACACATCTCAGGAACGGTCGAACTGAGAATGTACAATACTACACTTCATTTACACTCATACATACCATCCTCATTCATCCTCTGAAGTATTATCTGAACGGTAGTTACCGGAGGCTAAACAGGAAAAAGAAAAATTTTGATCGACGATTAGTTATTAACTAATAACTACATTCACCTTTCTAATAATAATCGATGGATAATACTTGATGAAAATTCATCATAACGAAAGATAATAAACGAAATACCGATTTAGGTATTCTGTTCGAAACATCCAAGGAAGGTACCGTTTACCAAAACAGTTGTGATTTTTTTAAATCGATTTTGTTAAAATTGAATAATATATTTTATTTATTAATTTTTGTCTTTATAATAATGCGGAAAAAATTTACAACGATGCTATAAACCTATTTCAAGGTTTTCATAGAGCTTAAAGTTTTTTAACTTTACAATAATTTTTTTTTTTTTTAATTTACCTATATGATAAATTTTTATACACGAGCAAAATTTCAACTAAATCTAACCCCACCGAGATGTTGAATCTCTTTAATATTTCGTATTCTGGAAACGATTAAAAACTGTAAAATCAATTTCAACCGTACTACGAGTATATTTAATGATAAAAGTGTTCCTAAATATAAAGACAAAGTAGAACTCAACAGTACGTAAATATACGACATATACTTAGTGTATAGTCTAAGTGTGCCACCGCTGGATCTCGTAACTAAGAAAAGCTATTAAGAAATTTTTTTTTGTTTATTTGTGACATTTACAAGCGGTACCTCATAGGGGACCATAAGTAAATTTGATTCACGATATCACGTGGTCTCCAAAAAAACCCTCATTAAAGCATAAGGTTTAACACCTCATAAGAAAAGTATTTGGTACAGGTGGCTCAAAATTAAAAATTAAAGATTAAGTAAAGTTTAATACTTAATACGGCGCTAGAAATAAATATCATCAATACCGATGTATGAAAACGACGTTATGGAAAAAACAAATATTCCTCGGTAAATAGAAATTTGAAAGCTGTAATTTTATAACTATCAAAGTGACCTTCCTGTGTTCCCACACCTAGGTTCCTTCTCCTGGAAACTCTTCTGGTTACATCTTCCAGGTCCAGCACATGGAAACGTTTCAGTCGCCTGATGTCATCGCTATTGTACAATAGATTTATTATCACATAATTTACGTAGTTTTCTAATTTCTGTTTATATCGGGAGCTCATCTTTTAGATTTTTTCGTGAATAGAAGGTAATCCTATATATATTCTTGAACTTTTCTAAAACTATTTCTTGATTTTTGGATGCATTAAAAATACACTATTGGCATGTCCTTACAATTGTTTCCAATACGGCAGACAAATTCATCCTTTTAAATAAAAATCTCCGGTTTAAAAACATCTTCAAATACAATAAATAATTGTAAGACACTTTTATTTTTTAATCGCAACCGATCAGGAGCTACACTTCATCTCTAGTTTTATCTATGTATCTATCGACTTATGAGGTGTTAATCTATAACACTTATATTAGTCGAAGCGAGTCCACAGTGTTATAATTTTGTTCTTGGACGAAGTAAAGGAAGTATTGTGATCGCGAAAAATTTCGGTTTTCAGATTTCAACGGAAATATCTAATTTTACCATCTCTGAATCCATTTGGACTTGACTCGGGGTGACGTCTGTACGTACGTACATATGTATCTCGCATAACTCAAAAAACGATTAGTCGTAAAAAGTTGAAATTTTGGATATAGAACTGTTGTAACATCTAGTTGTGTACCTCCCCTTTTGATTGCGGTCGGCTGAACCGAAAGTGTTCAAAAACGCAAAACGTCCAAAAAAGTGTCCAAAACAAAAATTTGGATTTTTGACTTTTTCTGAACCGCAGTAGTAATAAGCCCTAATTGAGAGCTTTTCAACGATATATCATACTTATATATATATACTTATATACTATATACTCATATATATACTTATTTACATTGATTCCAGAGTTATAACCAAATAACATTTTAATTAATGAAATATTTGGTTCTTACAGGGTTAGGCCGTCGGTTCGAATCAGACATCATCTCTTTTTTTTAATTTAAATATATTGATTTATTATTAATCTCTGATTTTAAAATAATTTTTACGATAAATAATAATTCAATAATAACAATAAAAAAACAAAAACTGAAAAAATATCTTTAGTTATTAATGAAATAAAATTTTACGTCCTTTCATTTTAAAAAAATCTGTATATGTAATTTAATAGGCGTAAAAGGAAGTCATGTTGGACACCGGTCCATACCAGGATATGTAAAAATCCCACAAATTTTAGGGGTAGGAATTTTTATCGAATCGCTTATAACTTTTAAAGTAATTTTAAAAATTCATATATTTTTATACAGTAAATTATTTATAATTTTTTTTTTTGATCCGGTGAAGGATACTTTATGTAATTGTTCCTTTTTTAATACATTTTCTTAGCGTTATTTATAATACTAATTTAATATAACTTGTGAAACTTTTATTACAAAAACATGTACGAGTAAAATCTTTATAAATCTCTCCCGTTTGAGATTTATTAACTAAGTAATATATTTGTGTTTATCTGATATTTTTGTATCTTCATCTGTTTTATATATTTTTATTACATTTTTATATATACTGTATAAGATATGTATACATATGCATATGTATGTATACATATACAGTTCTTTGACGGATTTCAATGGAAACCCCTCTCAGGAAGTCTTTTTTTTGTTATTAACATTTACTTACGTTTCCGGTAAATTGGAACCTATTGCAAATTAAACACTGCGGCATAAAAAAACAATTAACAAGCTATTATTTTAATCGGTTAATAATATTATTAATTAATAATGAAATCGTATAAATAATATTAATAATATTTATATTATATTATGATGCGATATTTAGATTCCCAAATTTTGTTTTATAAAAATATTTCCCGGAGACAAACAGTAAATCCAGATTTATTTAAGCAAGCCAGATACTCTTGTTTATATTGTTCAACCAAAGATAATAATTTTGTAGGCCAGAAATAATTTTTCTGGACTTTAGCCTAAATCTGGTGGTTGAAAACCAGCTGGTGTTGACATCCTATGAAGAAAAACCATAACATCTTCCCATTCACAACCTTATACTAAACATAAACGAGCAACTAAACACTTATCAAATGGGGTGGTTATTAAAAAAAAATAATAATTTTTTTTTCGTCGTCAGTCATTTAAATTGTTTAATGCATTTCTCGATTCCATTTTATTTTTTTGCTAAAATTTTAGTATTAAAGTATTTTCTTTCTTCTATATTTCAGCTAGATTTACTCATGATATACATACATACATACATATATATATATATATATATATATAACTTACTTTCTCCTATTAAATTATTCTTCCACAAATAAATTAACTGAGCGCTCATATACTCGTACTACTAGTATATACGAGTATATACTAGTTATCTATGTTAATTAAACTGAGGTGTCTGTCACAGAACGTTTGAATTATATGGTTTTACTTTCTCAGTTTAATTACGTATAGACGATTTCTATCATTTTCAGAATGTTTATTTGATTTTTTATTAAATTCGATGTGCGTGAAATATTTTAAATTTTGTTTTAAAATTATTTTTCTAAATACTTAAAGATAATAATTACAAACTTCATTAGAAGATGGGAGGCAGAATTAGTTGCGATTCATCGTCTAAGTAGATTTAAATAATTCTTTAAAATTTGTAACATTTACATTTTTACTTTCCCGTCTAGTAATGTAGCCGAGCTTTAGTTTTAGAAGGGAAAGTATTGTAACCGGTACAATTTTGGCATATTCGGACTGCACTGGACTTTTTCTTTTTGACATCTAAGGAACCCAAATATCCCAAAAACCAGCTGGAAATTTTCCTGATGTTGTTATGTACGTGTGTATGTTCGGTGTCGTTCTCTATATCTATATCGAGAACAACTCGAACCATTTTAATCAAACTCGTTTAGTAATATGGGACATTAATGACAGTAAATTATCGACTTAAAAGGTCATGAGGGTGAGGCTGTACAGCAAGGTCATCCTCAGTATCTCGAATTCTCGAATTCGCCTAGTCGAGGCCTTTATTTTAAACAATTAAAAAATAAAATTTGCAAAAAAAATCTTTTTGCTAAATCCACCCCATCTCCAAAAAATGATCTAAATAAACTAGCGGCTAAGCGGGTATACTGCGTCAATAGTAACCCCTGTCACCAGAAGGAGCGCTGAATAAAATAGATAAATAAATAATATTTAAAGCGTGAAAGAGTATTTATAGTAGCCGCTAATGCCGCCACAACCGTGCGAATGAAATACGGTATGGACACGCCCTTTAGTTAGAATAACAGAATTAATTAAACTAAAAATATTATATTTAAATAAAATGATAAATATTTTAAATTAAGTTATTTGCGTAAGCCGAGCATCAGAAAAAAAATGCGTGACGGGAAAGTCCTACAAATATGTTGTCAGTTTTTTTAAATATTTAATTATCGATACGTTATCAGATGAAATCACTTTTAAACCTTTTTACAACTGTAATTCAGGTCCTACCCTTGCTAAAAAGTTCTTAAAAAAATCCTATACATCGTATTAATAATCTCAAGAAAAGTTTGTTAAAGACATTTGAAAGGAGTGTGTTTTTGTGTGGAAGTGAGATGAGGAATTTTGAAGTGGTAGAGGAAAGGAAAATTACAGCTTTTGTGTGATACAGAATGAAGAACATCCGGTGGATAAACAAAATAATTGAGGAGGTATTAAGGATGGTTGACATTGAAAAAACTTGCCCCCTTGATCAAGTTAAAACAAAGAAAGGCCATCACTGTCAGTCATTTTTTAAAACATGACGAGTTGACTAAAACTATATTAGAAGGTAACAGAAGATAACAGAAGGAAAGAAAGACGTAAGAAGACCAAGGGTCGTCGATATGGGATGCGGTACCTAAAGGAAGTTAAAGAAATCGGGAAAACTGGAAATCAACGGCTTACCAATCCTAAGGTTGTCAACAAAAGAGGAAGAAAAAGACTAATTAAAGATAATTTTAATACAGTACGTTCAATGTATAAATAAATGTATGTTCAAATAATTTTCATTAACATTCTCTAAATTGTGATTTATCTTGTAGTTTTTTTTATACTAAATGTAAATACCTACATTTATTTATAATCTTCACGTATTTACTTTAATATTTCTTAATGTTATTTTATTTTAAATAAATAATATTTCTTTAAAAACACGACTAATTTTTATTTTAAAATTAATTGTGGATTTTCTAATGGTATTCTTACCAGGGTTTTCGATTGTTTCCCTTGATCGGCGTAAATTCTGGGACAGTTCGTTTTTTTACCGATGGAATAGCATTATCTTAACGTACATAATTTTTTATTTATTTATCGATCAGAATAAAATTTATATATTTATGTACATTTTACTCTTAATAGAAAATAGAATTTTAAAGTTAGCGATACCATAAAAGTATTTTAATTTTCACTTTATCAAGGAAGAGAAATTTTTACTTTTTTCCACAATCTTACTTGATGCTAGAAAAGTTGAGTAAAGTTTTTTGTCATTTTTTTTTACTTTATAATTAGTACAGCAATTGCTGTCCTGATCAAAAAACTACTAAATATATACTTTATCTGTAAATAACTTGAAAGTTTTAGAAACTTGAAAAAATTTCAATTAAAAAAAATAAAGGTTACATTAACAAGTAAACCGACTTAATCGATTACGAAATGAAACGCAAAGTAATTTAATTTCATTAAATGTTATAATTACATAATATTCACAGTTACTTGACTTCGTTAAACATCGTTACTTTTTGTGTTACTTTTTTAAATTTAATTTATATATCTTTTAGAAAATTTTTCAATCACTATAATTAGATAGACTCAATTTACATAAAAAAATAATTCTATAAAAAGTTTAAAAAGAAGCATAGTACAAACTTTGCTTCTTGATTTTTGAAAATCAGATTGAAAATTAATTCTATAAAAAAAATGTTGAAGAAAAAATAAAGCAAAATAAATATCGAGGTATATACAGTATTTCACTTTATTGTTTCTCATCGATAAAGATAATGCTAAAACAACGTTTGGTTTAAGTTTTTAATTTAATATATAGGTTAAATAGTATCAAAATATACAAAACTTAGATAACTGTAATTAAAACAACATATTGATTAATCGACCGTCGATAATGGGATCGAAATATTCTAGGCTAAAATAAACTGTACTATAGAGAACTATAAACTGTACTAATTACACAAAACAATGTTGTTATTGAAATAAGTAAAATTTACAACCGTAAGTAAAATACGCTAAAGGTTAAATAAAAGATTAAACAAAAATATTTATTCTAAATTAAAAAAAAATTTTAACGTTGTCACGTTGTCGTTAAAGTTTCTATTACTTTATAGCTTAAAAATAATTCTTTCCCGGTAAGAGTTATTAAAATAACTTGTAGGGGTAACCCTAAAGAAAATGATACAAAGAAGAAATCTCGCAGCCGTTCAGCATTCAGGCAGACGTAAGACAAGGAGATGGTCTATTTCCGTTTCTTGTCGATGCGATCTTGAAAAAGGTCATTAGGGAATGGGAAAAATCTGTGAAAAAAAGAAAATTAGGAAAGTTAGATTAGGATACGCTAAAGAAAATCTGAATATAGATTGTATCGCTTTTGTAAAAAACCTTGCGATCCTAACAGCGGACATAAAATCGGCGGAGGAACTATTTAACATCTTGATGAAAACGGCTCAAAAAACAGGTCTAAGAATATCAATCGATAAAACTAAGAACATGAC
This sequence comes from Lycorma delicatula, assembly GCF_047948215.1. Lineage (NCBI taxonomy): Eukaryota > Metazoa > Arthropoda > Insecta > Hemiptera > Fulgoridae > Lycorma > Lycorma delicatula. The sequence continues at coordinate 32,321,003 of NC_134455.1, forward strand.
CGACATTAGGTATTCACCAAATTATTTGATAACAAACTTTGGAAGAATTAGAAAGAAGGGAAAATTAAAATATCTTGGCGATATAATACAATCAAATGAGTTAGACAGAGAGGCAAATAAGGCTAGAATAAATAAACTACAAAAGGCAAACGCCTTATAATAAAAAGAAGATACCAAGGATGGGAAAGATTCGACACTACGCCTTAGTAGTTAGGTCTGCAATGTTGTAAACTACAAAGTGTGTAACTCTAAACCAAAGAAAAATTGATTTAAAAATTTGCAGTTGGATGAAAGGAAAATTCTAAGAAAGATAGTCGGACCACGGAAAACCGATGAGAGTTGGAGGTTACGGAAAAACAAAGATCTCTATCTCCGTATAGGCAGATTCACAAATGCCATTCGAAAGAGATTAGCCTTCAACGCGCGATTGGCTAGAATGGAGAGAAACAGATTGACGGAGAGGATTTTCGAGAAGAGCGAAGGAATCAAAACAAACATTAATCGATTCGTTCAGGTGGAAAAAGATCTGGCGACTGCAGGATAAATCCGACAGATATAACGGACAGATATAAACTTAGGAAGATGATTGAAGTTTGTGTCGGTCTTCAGAAAGAAACCAGGGAGTGTAACAGTAAAAAAATGATTCAGGAAATGAAGAAACAATATATTTTTAAAACGAAGGAGAGTTGGAGAAAAGGAAAGGGATTAACTATTAAATGTGGTCCTATAGTGACCGATAACGAGAGAAAAAATCTTTCTTGGTGAAAAAATTAAAAATAACTAATATTTCTCACGAAAATTTCTACAAATATCTAGAACAAGGTACTAATAATTTTCGGGTAAAAAATAAATTACGATTTTTATCATCTGATAAAAATTAATTATATATAAAATATAGCCCGTTTTAATTTATTAAATAAATACAACATGTATTAAAATACTAAGGAATAAATTACTGAAATGTTTTACAATTTTATCTATTCACATACACTATATTATTATATGCAGAATGATTCAGGAGGAAAGGAAAATAATTTGGACAAACATTCTAGAGTTTAACACAAGAAAAAAATTTCATACAAAGTATTTCCAAAAATGCCTTGTTATCGAGTTACGGTTAGCAAAACATTTCACTCGGATTTCAGTTACCCCGGTGAAATGAGGTCATACTGAAATTTGTAATATGTTTTATAAGGGGTAAACTTGATTTCCTATGTTTTTTGACTGAAAATCGAATGAAACAGGTTCAAGAACTGTATCCGCCGCAGTTTTCACGATGTAAAACGTAAAGCAGAAAAATTCGTTGAAGAATAACATTTTGCTTTTAGATTTGTGGTGCAATAACATCTTTAAAAAATGATTAATAATACGAAAATTTTATTATCAAAACATTTAGAGAATTTAATTTTGGTTTAACTAAAGCAGTACAGAAATGTTACTGAATTAATAGCCAATCCCGTTACAGGATTTTGATCAAACGACGTCAGTCATCCTGGACCGAGAAATTTTAAATTCCCAGTGTTGCCAACCTAGATATTGTTTATAAATGAAATATAATTATTTATTTTATTTAATACTTCAAAGGTCGGTGCTACTGACGTACAGCTGTTGTATTCGTCTGCTAGATTAAGACTTCACACATCAACGAAAGAATTAAATAGATGATATTTATTATTGTAAAAAAACTAACTGCACGTTTCGAACTTGGTCATCTGGTCATTGGCTTGTGCAGCCACATCAAACACCTTGATTACAATTGTGAAATTTCTTCTATATAAGTCGCAATATTACATTAATTTAGTTAATACCATCCCCCACCACTAGAGAGTGCCACATGCATATAGGTTAATTAAATTATTATATATTAAAACAAATTAAGCGTTAATTTAAATATTTAAAAAATGAAATAAACCTTAAAAATTATATTTTTTTAAATTATAATTAAAATAAATAAATATATATATTGTGTGTGTGTGTGTTCGAAAATAATATTAAAAAATAACAACCTAAAATACAAGAAAATAATAAAAAATAAAGAATATGTAAAATAAATACTAACAGAATGTTTGTACACTTATGTACCTCATTCACTCTTAAGTTGCTAACACACCTCAAAAATGAAGAAAATTATAAACACTTGAAGGTCAAATTATTCGTTGAAAAAGCTCCGATATAAATTTTAGATAAATAGAAAAACGTTATTCATTAAATTAAAATTTATATTTATTTTTAATATTTTTATTATAAATTACAACAGAAAGTTGCAGATAATATTATTACATACAACTAAACAGTTCACAAGATTTTTGTAGGAGTTAAAGTTTTCAAGATAAACGAAAAACTCATTAAACCCTTATTTTCGAGACTGCGGCCGAATGGGAGTGCCTCTCATCCCGAAAACTCAAATTTAAATTTACCCTTTTACATGATAGAAAAAAACGCATCACTCAAAATGCACGGTTGGCTTTTTTTTAACGCCGGATTTACTGTATTAATAGAGCTGATCAGGTATTTATGTGTTATTAATAGGAATAACAGTATCGATGACGTATTAAAAGTAAAATCGTGTATTACTTTTATTTATGCGCGTTTATTAAATTATGATGAATTGCTTCACATATAACTGAGTTTAGCATGACCGGTTAATACTTTTTTATAGATTGTAAATTATTTAATATAATGATTTATGTAGATTATGATGAAGTATAATGAAATTTACTCTATCATTAGTGGGTAAATTGATAACGTAGAAAAACAGCACCGATCTAAGAATATCAACATGAAAAAGAAAAATTGGCGGATAACGTATGCTGCTGGTAAATAAATAAATAAAATGTTCGAATGCACGCGCACGCGCTAACATAGACACAGATATATATACGAATATATATATATATATATATATATATATATATATATATATATATATTGGTAAATTAAGATAATAAAGTAATTTGAAACGGCAAGTATAGAAAGAATTTTACTAACTCCACGAATCCTCTTTTTAAATATCGAATAGAAAGGTTAACTTTTCTCGTTTTTACTTACGGCATACCGGTAAATTTCCTTGAAATAATTCTTTATTTTATTAAAAACATGAGATTTAATTTTAGTCAACTAAAACAAATATTGAATAGAAAAATCCAGAAAAATTTAATGTTTTTTTTTTTTTTTTAATAAAAAACATATTAACAATGTGAACAATACTACAAAAATGTATTATTAAATAAAGCAGAAATTGTTAAATGTGTTTTATTCCGTTATTAAATCACTGAAATAATAAAAACGAGAGAATAAAAGTGCTTGGATAACATTTTTTTGTAAAAAAAAAAAAACAAAACAAAATTGTTACGCTTGCACTAACCTAAATTTCCTAAAAAAAAAAACAAAAAAAAACGGTAAAGTTTTAGACGGAAAGGAACATTTTTTTCCTCACCTCCAAATTACGCAACTTTATAAAAAAAATTTAATAATTCGTTCATTTAAAACAGTCAAATATAAAAGAAAAACATATACAAGAGCGTGTCAATGCTCACGTATCGGTGTGTACATACACAGAGTCCTTGTTTATAATATATTTAATAATATTAAAATTGGCAGTATATTAAAATATGTTACCTAGATTTATCATTTGTGGCTATTTTTTAGCAAAGAAACATTAATACAGAGAAAACTGTGATAACACAATCTCAAAAATCGTTCCGTCGTATATCGTAGTAGGATAAAATTATAAAACCAAATCGTTTTAAAATTGAAATCATATAACTCTTAAGATACATTAAAAAATAATTATCTAAAACTATATGCGTATTTCAACTGTTAATAATCATCATCAGTAAATAAAGGAGAGATAATAAAAATAAAATTAAATAAAAAAAGGATATTTAATTTTAAAAGAAATATTAATAGTATAAACAAAATAAACAACAAATACGAAAAATCATAAAAAGAGAATTTCAACCTGTGCTTATAAAATAATAATAAAAACTATCATTTTTTAAATATGACACAATTTTTTTCTGGGCAGTCTAAGTCGAAAGTGAAAACTAAACTAAGTACAATCTAAACCGCATAACAGAAGGTAAAAAAAAACCGCTTAAACAATTTGCTTAGTGCTACCAAAGTAAATTCACGGTTAGATTCTTCTTCATCGATTGTAAAATACTATAATATTTAGTAATCCATTACCATCGTTAAATATAACATCTGATAAGATGTCATGACCAACCGCCTTGTATGAATATGGATACACAATATTAAATGTAATGAATAATACAAAAATATTATAAATACTTGTAAATAAATAGCATTAATAACATTTTTATACGTTATATTCAAAAATATAATTATGTACGTATATCTATGAATGAACAGATAAATTGTGAATAGGATGAACTATTTAAATTATTTTACCTACCTTAATAGCTAGTTTAAATTTAACCGATATTAAAATCACTTAGTTATTAAAAACTCTGAAATTTTACACGTAATGATAGAAGTGCGTTACCTGATGTTATAATATCTTTCTGCCATAACTCGACTATTTATTAACCGATTTTATGCCATTTTGTTCAAAATAAAGGCTTAATATTGTAGCAAATAACATAAATTTTAATAAGAGTAACATTTACGGAAATATAACGTTCATTGAAAAATAAAAATGGCCGCCATTTTGTAATTTTCGAAGGTATTTAATAGCCGATTTGTTGCTAATTGTAAAACTTTATTACCAAGACGCTGACCAAATATTATTGTGATTTGTTTATCCCAACTTGAGATATAAATAATTATATAAAAATAACAAAATGGTGAACAGGTGGAGAACGAAGGAGAAATCGCCATTTTTCCTAAGGATATTTTTTTCTTAGTTTTATATGTAGATTCTGAAAAAGTATAGCCAGCCCACCATTTTAGAAACACTCTGTATATGCAATATATATATATATATATATATATATATATAGAGAGAGAGAGAGAGAGAGAGAGAGCGAGAGAGAGAGAGAGATAGTTAGTTGTTAACAGAAACCCTAAAATTACTTTTCTACAGTTACACTTAAAAAATTAAATTTACAAAATGCTTCTATTTAAGACAGTATAATTTATTTTTACGTTATGGGACGCCGAGCTCCAAAGGGGACCCTCCATGGAGGCCAATAAGAGCAACTGAAATTTTAAATCGAAAAGGAAACTTTGTGACACTTAATTGAGGTGGTAAGCAAAATTATAAAGGGAATTGCAAAATAAAAATATTAACTAAACGAATATAAAATATTTAATAAAATAAATAAATAAAAAAATTTAATTAAATATTGTCAATCGTAAATGAAATGGGGGAATTTATTTTTTTTACAGTTAGTTTTAAATTTCATTTACAATACATGATTGCTGCTCAATCGATAAACACTAAAAAGTTAGAAGTTAGATGATCTATACTGCTTAGTATAAGATACTTGGGACGTATTGAAGTCACTTTTTAAAATAAATGTTAAGAAATGATAGCCATTTTGCTCAGAATTATCATTTCAGGAAATACGGTTACGTCAAACTTTTTGTTTTTGAGTGTTTTTTTAAGTCGTAGATGAGATTAGAATTTACATTTTAAAATATTTGTATCCATGCGCTGGGTACATAAAACTTGGTGATCGGATAGTTAGATGCGTTTGCTTAGTTTTAAATTTTTGTATGATTAATCGTTGAAAAATTATTTAAGGATTGTTAACAACCTGTATGTTTAAAGAGAAAGATAGAATTGCAGTGTTTCATAACTACGATTCATTTTTTCCAGACCGGTTGTCTGAGAATCACGGGAAGCAGCACTTTGGTGCAAATTTTCGCAACATTTTATATATTTCCGCTATGATTATCATAACCGATTTGGGTTTTATTTTCTGCCCTTCCTAGTAACGTTAGAGTGACGAGTGACAATGCTTGGAAGGGCAGAAAATAACATTCAAATCACAATTTTTGTTCAATCATCTTCTTTTGGCCGTTTTCATTTGCGGTCTTTTAATAGTTTATTTCGCTTTGTTTTGCCTTCTAACCGGAAGATGTTTTCTTTTTGTCCTTCTCTTGGAAACCCTTAATATATTTTATTAGTTTGAATCTTACACTATTTCTTCAGATATTTTCATTTCTTTCTTTAATGAAGCATTGAAGAGGTCCGTTGATTTCCCTTCTATTTTTTTGTAAAAAAATCTTTTTGCTGCAGTTCATTGTTTTTAATGAAATCTCTGAAAGAATTATGTATACGTATTATATATTTATACGATAAACTTAAATAAGTACATACGGAAATAAGTCCAAAAAACAATGATAAGTTTCAGAACATAAAAAGCAAAGAAAATACGAAAAAAAAATGTCTTATCAATTTCACAAAAAATAAATGATCAAACAAAGAAATAGTGAAACAAATCAAAAGAACCAACAAAAATAAGTCGAAAAACGAAATGAAAAATGTTGATAATACACAATACCATAGGGTATCTGATTCACCTCAAATCACGTAGAACTTACAAATCTAACACAAATGCAGTCGCTTTAGGCGCTTAACGTCCTCACTGTTACCCAGGAGGTTAACCGCGAGCTAGTTCATATGTCTCATTTTGTATCTTGTACCGAATCGCCGAATTGGTACTGAGTTATACTACCTATTTGGGGGTGGGGGGGGGGGTACTGGTTTGAACTGTTAATTTAAAAAAAATAAGAAAATTTTTTCTGAGTTCAAATACCTGGCAGGCTTAATATTTTTTTTAAATACTATAAATTTTATTTATTATAATAAAAAAATTAGGGTAGAAAAGTAAATAAATAAATTCTAAATAGCAGAACTTCAACAATAAAAGTAGGAAATATATTTTTTCGTTTTTTTCTAATGTCTGTCATAAAACTGTGGTAATAAAAAAGGATTATCAAATCAAAGGATTATCTTCCATTTCCTCTACTATTCCGTTAGAAGACAGACCTGGTTGTTCATTACGACTTCACAAAAATGCTTTCACCAGAACCCGAGTGCAAACGGGCATGACGGAGTCAACATCGAAGCTGCTATCTCATTCTCCTTAAGCTTGGACACCGCATTAGTATCTGGCGGTCGTACTCGGCAATCAGCCTTTCTTGATCTGCAATGGCCATGAGGGATAGCAATCCGGTTTATAAACCGATGATGAATACATGTGCTATTTCATGGATTATAAGCTGATGATTTCTACGGTAGCCTCGGGTCAGACGTTCCAGTTAGAGGTCTTTTCCCAGTTTCGTGGAGAAAGTTAGCGGCCGATCGTCATAACTAGCTCACAATAAAGGTTCTGGCTTCTAGGAATTAGCCCTGTTGTGAGAGTCTGTAGTGGAGATCTGACTTTGAATTCGAATAAAAACTACAGAAAGAAAGTGTGAGAATAAAGTTTGATACGTAGAAGACTAGAATCAAATTATGGTAAAATAGATTTAAATAAATTTTTTATGCACCTTGGATAACCTTAAAACAATAAATTTGGATCAGCACCCAAATGTCAACAAAAAAATGCTATGAAATTTTATGATTTTAAAGAATAGTTTGACATGCTCAGTTTCTGAACCATCATTCACTACAGTAGAATGATCAAATATTATGTAGGCGAATATCACGTTGCAGACTGTTGTAATTATTTTATATTTAATTATATATATTATATATTTTATATATAATATAAAAAAAAGGTTAATCTAAAAAAAAAAGGTTAATATTAATCTAGGTTAATCAAAAAAGGTTAATCTAAAAAATCTAAAAGGTTAATATTTAATTATATTTAATTTATTATATTATTTTATATCAGCACTTGGCTACGTTTTTTTTTTTTTAATTTGATGGCAACTCTGAAGTCAAAATTATGGTGAAATTTGATTGTTGATTTTAAATATAACTGTATTAAATTTGACATTTAATATTAAAAAATTAATAAAATAACTATTTTAAAACTTGCAAAAATAAAAATTTATTAGGTTATATTTTAATAATGATTTTGTAAACACTAATATCATTATAGTTTTAATATAATTTCGTACAAAAAATTACAGAAAATTATAAAATTTGTTTATAATCAACATTATCTGTTTTTTTTATGTTAATACCCTTTGAATGATAGTTTATAAATATTTATATCAAAACAGTGATAGTCCAACCATGATTTTCTTCGTAACATAAAAACATTTAATTCAACGAATTTCGTCCCGGCCTCTTAATAGGTAGCATGAATATCTTTTTACATCGTATTCATAATTTATAAAAAAGAGATGAATCAATTTTTTTTCCAAAATAGATAGGTAAGAATTATGTATATATAAATATGCCATATGTCATTCAACTTCCTAATTCAGACTTCATGCAATTGACCGCTACATGGCATGTTCTTCAAAACTAACAAAAAATTGAGATGGGGGCCGACCACCCCACCTCACTTAATCCCACCCCTCCATTATTGTTATGGTTCAACCATGTTTACTGTTATTATTTTTTTAAGTTATCTAACTTTTATATAAATACCTTTTATTATTATTCCTTATTCTATTTCTTTGTTGTTATCTTTAATGATTCTTTTTTTCTTGAGTTTATTTAATTTCGATTAGGATTTCTTTTTGTTGATGGTATTCCCCTTTACTTCAAATTGCAGTGGTTTTTGGTGTTATTTAATTCTCTCTTTACCTGTGAACTTTTGGAATTCTTTTTTTTCTTGTATATATTTCTTTTGATGTAGCTTTTATATAATCTCAATCGAGCAGCAGAGATTCAATACGTGTAATTCTATCAGAAATTCTAATAGTACTGAATTAAAAATTAAATAACAGTTCCGTAGAAACTGTCTAAACAATGCATAAATATAAATTATCTATATAAATAAAAATAAAAATGTAAATGTTCGTTTGTTCACACACACACACACACCCGCGCGCGCACACGCACACACACACACACACACACACACACAAATATATATATATATATATATATATATATATATATATATATATATATATATATACTCACTCACACACACATATACTCACTCACATACACATACACACACACAAACAAAGTGAGTGTGTGTGATATGAGAAATTGAATAAAATGTATTCCAGAATTGTATTTTAAGTAATTTGATAGAAATATGTATTTAGTCAAAAGATTGGGATCGAAAACCACACATAACTCATCAATAACTCATCAACTGTCAAATTTTAATAATTATCAACTGGCCTATAAGATAATCTAACTTAACACCCCTCTGGACTACTCTGGATTGTGGGTCACTTGAATTCATCAATGTATCAGCTTTTGAAGTGTTAGATTCAAAATGCGGTGTAACTAACAAAAAACAAACCGAAATACGGAAAGCTACAAAAAATATTGTTCGTCGGATAGAGTGCAAAAAAAGCAAAAAAAAAAAAACAATTCACATTCACATAAACAAGTCAGAGAACGGTTGGTTAGCGAGTTTCGACTCACGAAACATTTAGCTCCCTCTGTGAACTTAAACTGTATTAAAATTCTAGGGGTATAAATCGAGGGGTAAGTTGAGTGCTCGCTTAGGGGTTTTTTTTTTAAAAAAATGAACGCAAGTGGTCCCAGACCTCTATTTCACTTTGGTTTTAAGAAAAACGGAATAAACAAAGAAAACTTTTTCTCGGAAAATATACTTTTAAGGTTTGAAATAAATTTGTTAATTTCCAAATGAACAAGAATTTTTAATTAACTAATAGAGAATTTAAATTTGAGATAATTTAAATAAATTTTCACTTTTGAAATGTGGTGCTATAGGAGAATGTTAAAAATCAGATGGATGGATAAAGTGACAAATGAAGAGGTATTGCGGCAAATAGATGAAGAAAGAAGCATTTGGAAAAAAATATAGTTAAAAGAAGAGACAGACTTATAGGCCACATATTAAGGCATCCTGGAATAGTCGCTTTAATATTGGAAGGACAGGTAGAAGGAAAAAATTGTGTACGCAGGCCTACACAATTTATATATATATATTTATAATATAACTAATTATATACCGGGATAGAATAAACATCCCGGTTATTATTTTAACTAATATATAAAGAGTTATTCACGAAAAATGTAACAAATATTTTACGACGTGTTATAAAACGTTTATATCATATAAACATAGGTTTGGGAATTCTTTTGTTAACGAGTGTCGGCTGGCGAATGATTTCTTCGGGAATTCTGCGTATTGGGTAAAATTAATCCAGTTTCATTCCCATTATTTTTTTTAATTTTGTTCACAATAATTTTTCTTTTTATAAACAGAGATAGATTAGATATAAATAGCAAGGATATTTTTCAAATAAAGTACAAATTTAGTATTTTTTTTTTTTTGTAGAATTTTAGTTTTTAAATAATTAATCAAGGGTGTAGCACATTTTGGATCGCAGTACCACAATCTACATAGGTTACTGAGTAACTAAATTTTTTTCATAATTTTATCGTGTATATTGTTATTTCTGTGGCATTTCTACCAAACATCTACTTTTTCTGAAAAACGTGCTTCTAGTATTTACGAAATAGGCTTGAAGCCGTCAGGGTTAAGTATAACTTTGTATTCAATTAGTTACTTAACTGATTAGGTATATTTTAATGATTTTGAAAACTCTAATATCATCATCATAGTTTTAATATAATTTTGTACAAGAAATTACAGAAATAGTTAGTAGTCTGTTTTTATTTAATACACTGTTTTTTTATTTTAATACACTTTGAATGATAGTTTATAAATATATCAAAAAAGTGATAGTCCAACCGTGATTTTCTTCGTAACCTCTTAATAGGAACAATGAATATCTTTTTACATGGTATTCACAATTTATAAAAACGAGATGAATGAATCTTTTTCCAAAATAGATGGGTACATTTCCTTTCTTCTTTCTTCTTATAATTTATATTATATATAGTTTATAGATAGGTCATTTTGTAAATTTTTTTCAGACTATGAAATTGGCCGATATCAGTTAATAATAACCGAAGCAGCTACGTTTTATCCTTCATCATAATATCTTCAAAACTAACAAAAAATTGAGATGGAGGCCCACCACCCCACCTCACTTAATCCCACCCCTCCATTATTGTTATGGTTCAACCATTTTTACTGTTATTTTTTTAAGTTATCTAACTTTTATATAAATACCTTTTATTGTTATTCCTTATTCTATTTCTTTGTTGTTATCTTTAATGATTCTTTTTTTCTTGAGTTTATTTAATTTCGATTAGGATTTCTTTTTGTTGATTGTATTCCCCTTTAGTTCAAATTGCAGTGGATGTTTTGGTGTTATTTCAGTTCTCTCTTTATCTGTGAACTTTTTCTTCTGGAATTCTTTTTTTTCTTCTATATATTTCTTTTGATGTAGTTTTTAATAGATTTGAATCGGGTAGCAGAGATCAGGAGATCAGGTGTAATTCTATCAATAACTCTAATAGAACTGAATTAAAAATTAAATAACAGTTGCTTAGAAACTGACTGAACAATGCTTAAATATATTATTATTATTAATATAATTTGGAAAATAAAATTACTCTAACCACATGGAAGAGCGGATGGTAAAATTATCTCTTGATATTTTTTCTGCTTGACTGAAAGGATAATACTTGAAGATATTTTACAGATAGTTTTATGTTCCTCTATCCAGATGAGTAATTATTGGTTTGATGATTAGTACTGTCCACGTATGTTTGTATTTTTTGGCCATGTGAATGATATTTATTTTTCAGGATTAACATAGCTATTGGTTATCTGATGCAGTTAAAAAAATTACCTTCTAAAATCGTTTATAAATATTTAACTTAAATTCTAAAATAAATGCTCGTTTTCATTAATGAACAACATTAATCTTCAGTAAACACCCAGCAAAACATATGTAAAAATAAATATACAGATGAAAAAAGAAATAACGATAAATATTAGTTGATCTATAAACAGTAAAATAATTATAAGTACTATCACGGGTGTTTTTAGAAAAAAAAAAAAAATATATATATATATATAAATACACAAATAACTGTTTTTCTAAGTAATCCAATAGAAATTGAAGTAAATTTAGCTTAAAAACATCTAAAACACTGACCATTTTCAACTGAAATTACTCACCACAACCTAACGGACGACACTTATTTAGGTTTGATAAAATAAAAATCTAAATATTAAGAGACAAAGATAAGATAAACCTTAACCAGTTAAATAGATATCACCACCCACGAATAGAATTTAAATGTAGAGGAAAACAGTATCATTTTACTTTAGTTTGTGCTAATTATGTTAAATTGAGGTAATCTTTACAAATCGTTTATAAAACCCCGTTCTTCCGACGGATTTAGTTTTATTTTTATTGTTTTTATGGATAGAAGTAAATTTTCTAGACTTTGCTGCATTAAAAGTATTATGTATATGTAAATAGTTATATTTTTATGTTTTACTATTACGTTCATGTTTAAAAAAATGGAATATACGACGACTAAAATGAAGGAAGAAAAAATACTAAATTAGACTGTTGCCAGGACCTGAAGAAGACTAGATGATCTTTACACATCCATCTCCTCCATTGCGATTGGCTGTACAGCGAGTAGCATTATTTTCAGAGAGACCAACTTTTAACTAGTACCACTTGTATTTAAAGTGTTACTAACATAAAGTATACAAAATTTAATTAACGGTATTCTTTAATTAAAAACAGTGTATCAAGTACAATGTTTCTACTTATTAGGGGACTCATTTTTAATCGGGTTTCTCTTTTTCTTCTTCTTTTTTTAATTATTTTTTATTTCCGTAGTAAGAAAGTTATTTACAAATATGAATATTTATTATTAGAACATATTTATACGAATCGGAGGTCTGTTAAGTTCTTTTATTCGCACTACTCGAAAATATTTTCACATTAGTCGATATCTGATATTTAATGCGTTCATAAAATCATGCGACGAATTGTAATTCAGCTCTTTCCATTTTATCCAAAATTAGGTACAATCAAACTTGCACTTTTTAGGTGGAGCGACGTGGCAGTTAGAGTTTCGAGCGGCAATAAGTTTACTGCTAAACAAGCGCACGAAAAAACACTTGTCGCTCCACCAGCGACAAGTTTTTTTAACATTTTCAGTGACATATTGAAAATATATCATTGAAAGTGATATATTATCATACGCACCATGTGACGTAAACATTGTTACGTTTAGTTAATATTAAAGTCAACCCACCGGGTAGGTCAAGCGGTGAACGCGTCTTCCCAAATCAACTGATGGTGGCTGAGTTTCAATTAACCACACATCTCAGAAATGTTCGAACTGAAACCGCACAAGACTACACTTCATATACCACCATACATATCATCCTCATTCATCCTCTGAAGTAATACCTGAACGGTAATTCCCGGAGGCTAAACAGAGAGAAAATTAATATTAAAGCCAATGTTCACACTGCTGTTTTGATAGAAAATCATCTTTGTTCCTCCGCTTTGTCTTTCATCCGCCTGATACTGAGTTTTTACTCGAAAACTGAGGATGTACTCTCTAAGTCTAACGTACCTCAGACGATATTCCATATCTTAAAGGTCGAACAAAATACTGCCGTCAACTCGGGGTCGGTAGTTAAAATACTGCACTACTTCATCTGTAAAGACAAGGAATGCTCGTCTGTTTCCTCAAGTATCCTCGTTTTCAGTTTTTCAGATCAAAATACATATATTTAGATCTGATCATATACTTATTAAGGCGAATATGTTCGCAGAAATGGTTTTGTATGAAAATTTATTCTCATAAGTTTAGCCAAATAGATTCACACACACACACACGCACGCATACATATATACGAATATATGCACACATTGTGCACGCGCACTCACACACTCACTATCTCCGGGACCTCCGATACATTTAGCCTGTACGGCTCGGTCATTCGGACTGAAGCTGGATCTTTCCTCGGAACAAGTGACCGGTTCGTTATAGCGGTGAGGGTAATGGTAGAGAAAGCGGTGATCAAGTCGGAGACAGGAATAAATGTAACACTCCGTATATGTTGCATCTTTATTCTGCTCTCTTAACTCCTCTCCGGCTGTTCAAACGTCATCGACTCGGTATAAATAAACGTTCGTCGGCGCGAGGCGTGTACACTGCAGATAATATCGCTTATGAAACAGTTATATACCGCCGTACGTGCTAGCAGTTAAAAATTATTTTAACTGAAACCGCAATATATAAAATAAGAATCGGGGAAGATATATTCAACAAGCGTTCGGAAAATCAGAAGAAATCGACCGCATCTAAAAGAAAAAGGGTTACGTTCAACGAATCCGGCGAACGCGACCAGGTCGACTATCTGACCGACCTGGGCGAACGAGAAAACATAATCTCCGAACAGAACGACGAAGAGGCTACCCAGCTGCCGTGCTCCCAACCGTTATAATACTACAAGATACGACGGACCAATTAACGGAGATAGCCCGACTGAAGGCCCTGCAACCGCCGATGGAGCCCGTCGGCAAGAAGGGAAAAAGGTTCGACGACGACGAAAGCGAAGACCTCTTCCAAATCTTCCAAGCGATCCACGGCCGCTCATCACACGACAGCCGCCGAAGCCAAACGAAGGAAGACCGAACCGGTTTCGGTCGTCCAGCTGTTGGATCTGGTGAGTATTATAACCTTACTGCTCCAAATTGCGTTCGATTAATCGAGAACAATCAAGAACACATACGTGGTTCGAATGAAAAACGTGTCGTTCGATACCGGTCAGATAATTTACAAAATGTCATGTCAGTCGCTCAGACCGGTACCGCTTGGTACAACGTTATTGAGCGACTTACTCGTGGATCATCCAAGCCATTTTTGTTGTATTGTCGTTCAGCGATATGAAGCGATGGTGAATTCGAACCAGCTCACCCTTGTCAGAAAGTACAGGCCAGGCGACGACATATTTGTGCTCGTCAGCAAGCATGTCGCCTGTAATCCATACTGGGACCACCTCCATGTGTTGCACACCTGCAGCTACCAGAGATCAAGCTGCAGATGTAGCATACGAAAACATTACGAACAGGCGATTAGACATAGACACACTGTTCGGTGCAGCCAGCTCCAAACACGAAACCGGATCCGTTTCGTCCAGTATCTATCTTCAGAGAGCCGGTCAATCGGACTCCTGGTACTCGGAGACGATCACTGGCTCTCGCCTCCTAAAATTCGATTTGTATCCGATGGACTAGATACAACCGACTTTGCTACCGCAAAGGGAAAGATATTCCTGACGGAGAACAGTCCGATGAAATCATTCTTTCTGAACGCGGTGATGTCAGCAATAGAAATGTTAAAAAACAAAAACGCCAAAAGTTAAATCCAGAGAAGCCGGTTAATTTCTTTGTAAACGATAGTATCTCCCCGCCGGAACGTCTGCTGACCGCTTCTTATCGGTTGGATTCGACCGTTACAGAGGAGCTGGACGATTCCGATAAAATTGTCAAATTGGCGTTAAGAAAAGTAAAAAAATCATACAAGTCGTTTTCTATTCTAGATTTTATGTATTTGTATAAAGAAAATCAACTGCTGTTCAACGCTCAATCGAATCAGAATTCGAAAACGTATATTGCGATGCGGTGGACAGCGTGTACGCCCTTGTCGGCCTGTTAATGTTCCAATTCGACAGTAATGTAATGAAATTGAAATTATTTTTAAACACCTTGAATAAGATAAGCGACAAGCAGTATAATAAGTGCAATACATTGTACGTACACGCCCCCCCCCCCTGCAAATTCTGGCAGAAATTATTTCTTTCATTCGCACGCTTCGTTTTTCCTAAACCTTGCTTTATTATTAGTCCCAGTCGAAACGAACGTTTTCCGTTTACGGGCGATCTGGCCCGTCGTATAAATATTTGGAACGAGGGCCCGGCTCGATCCGTATTATACGGAAGACGTAAATCAAATTATGGCCGGAGACCGATCAGAAGTGCAGGTTAAAAACCATCCTCCTAGAATATTGGAAAAAACACCGCTTATTGTACTAAGCGACCGGGAGGTGTTCCCCGAAAAGCGAGCGTTTAAAATCCACTACAAGAAATACGCCTGGCGTCCGTGTCAGTTTTTTGCCCGTTGTCGCCGTAAACCTAATCCGGTCAGAGTAGGAATATTAATGTGTTGAGACGGTAAGGTTAAAGGCTTGAAAAACGGCGTACCGTTGAAATATAATTTTATTAATAATTGAATCGATGTCTTTTTGAAGCGTCCTGAAAAAATTAATGTAAAATGAATTTGGTATAATAAATAAAAAAACACAATTATATATTTACTTGTGCACCGTCGATAAATACGATTGAAAATTATTTTTTATATCGTCTATATTATCGGTGGACTTTAATACCGTTTTAAAATTATTTTTGTCTTTGTTAAACAAGTCTTTTATTTGTGATTTCACCTTTACCGATAGAGCGAACTTATGTTCGATAAATAATTTAGTCTATATTTAGCGTTGTCTTTATCAGTAAAGTCGGACAATGTAACAGACTGTGTAACAATATTTGACCCGCATCATGTTGTCAGCTAGATAATTTAAATAAATCATCTGTAATTAAATTATCTCCGTCGTACTTAGCCCGATAACCAAACGCGTTTGTAATATCACAAGAGGTTTTAATAAAGGATTTATTACCAAGGCGTTGTTCTGAGGTGTACCGTAAGTACGAGTATTATTGTCGTAAAGTAAATCGAAACTGTATTCGATTTCGACTTCAGCATCGATTTTAAAAATACAGGTACGATTGAACGTGACTGTCGTTCGTTTCGTTTACGTATGAATTAATTGGCACGATGCCAACATGTATTGTAGGCAGCAAAAGACCGCCGTTGTACGTGCGACATAAAGCCGCCCTGTTCTACGTACGATTTGTACGAAACGTCTATGTGGCCGGCGTTTCTTGGATACACCTCTAATAATTTAATACGAGTTTTTTTACGCCGGCATCAATAGTCAATTCTGCAATACAAATATTTTTAATACCGTACCCCAACCTGGTGTTGTAGGACTTAAGCGGGAGGTACAGTTTCAACAGTTTCAGAACACATACTTGCGGCCGGTACTCGTACAGCGTAGGCGAGGCCGGCTGGCTGTTAATTATCGTAAACATTTGTATATCTTTCTAATTATATAGCTTTTTACCGGTCTGGGTTCCCGCTTGGCGCCCATCAGTCTAATCATAGCGTTGACGATCCGGTCCGCTTTACTGTATACTTCACTGAGGTGTCGGTTGTGTAACCCGCTTTGATCAAACCGTACTCCAAGATATTTCGCAAAGAACATTTTTCTAGTCTAACCCCATCGACTGTAACTCGAATTCTTCTAATCTTACGTCGGGCTGCCACAACTACGAGCTACCTTTTTTTGTGGAGCTAGTCGTACTCCCCTTGTCGCCAACCACATGCTTATCTGTCTTATGGCCCTAATCGCCTTTTCCTCCGTTTCATCTTCTGTGAAGCCATCGACGAGCATCGCCAAATCGTCGGCGTACGTTACCCCAACCTCAAGACTGCGTCAATAACTCGGTTCCACAAGAGGTGGCTTAGCACAAATCCTTGGAGGACCTCGCATACATTCAGAAACTTATTTCTCCTCCTTCTACTGCTGTTAGTAGCTCTCTACTCTGTAGGTAATTACTTATTGAGGCTCTCAGGTATGAACTTCTACTCCTCCTACGCATTTCTTCCAGGACGTGTCTCCACGAAAAGCTATTGAAAGTATTGCGGTCATCCAGGAGGACCATCTATTGTATTTTTCTGGTCCTCCGGGTGCCGCTTGCTCTACTTGTCTTTATTTACCTCACTGCCTTGGTGAGAGCATCCATCGTGGATTTGCAACTCAAATTTTTTTCAACTTAACTTACAAGAATAACGAAAAAATAATACGGTTTAATATGACTGAAACTTCAATGTTTTCCCATCTAGTGATTCGTGAAAATATATTCTTTAAAGATAAATATTTTTTTCATGACGCGTAATAAACACATTATTAAAAAATAATGTATTGCAGTCGGGTACGGTTATATATTTTTCAGTTAATAACGGGTAGTTATTACAGATTATTAAAAAAAATAGTTCACTCCAACATAGTAAAATACCTTTTTTCTTCCGTTTAGCCTCCGGAACTACCGTAAGGTATTACTTCAGAGGATGATATGTATGAATGCAAATGAAGTGCAGCCTTGTACAATCTCAGGACGACCATTCCTGAGATATTTGGTTAATTGAAACCCAACCACCAAAGAATACCAGTATTCCCGATCTATTATTCAAATCCGTATTAAAGTAACAGCCTTTACTAGGATCAGCCTTTAGGCTGATTTCGAATTCTCAACTTCGAAATCAGCTGATTTGCGACGACGAGTTCAGCACTAGACCAGTCCAGTGGGTTATAGTAAACTATCTGGTTAAAAATTATGTACATGTATGTGTGGACACTAATATAGTATACAAATGTACTATGTTACTACAAATGTAACATAAGAAAGGGTTATTAATTCTTAGCAGGTCATCATATCAGTATTGGAAAAAATAAATAAAAAATGACGTACATGTTATAGAAATAGCCTACCGGGCGTCTAGTGGTTAACCCGTCCCAAATCAGTTATTTAACAGCTGCTGATTTTCAAAGTCGAAGGTTATAAGGTTCAAATCCTAGTAAAACTTAGTTGCTTTTATACGAATTTGAAAACTAAACTGCGGATACCGGTGTACTTTGGTGGCCGGAGTTCAATTAACCACACGTCTCAGGAATGTCGGCTTGAGTCTGTACAAGACTACAGTTTATTTAAATCGATACATATCATCTTCATCTCATTAGGACACGGGGAGATTGCTTATTGTTCATTAGTTGAACAGATTACAACGTACACGTTAGGAAAATGAAATAGAATAAAAATATTATAAAAATAAATTAAGTTTAATTATTAGAATAAAAAAATAAAATCAATTAAAACAACCTATTTATGATTTTGTTAAAAATTTTCATAAATTATTCTCTAGTAAAAAAAAAATTAATTATGTTTTTAGCGGATGAAAAAATTAATTAAATAAATTATTTTTCTTGCGGTTCTTACGTAATCCATCTATGAAAAATACCTAGAAAAAAGTAGAATAAATTAAAAATAGATGAATCTTTCTTTTTTTTTTATTACTATAAATTAGCTTGCCAGTCTTCGATTATATTCATTAAAATAAATTTTTTCAATTATTTATTTATGAATGTAGTAACAGTTTTAAAAATAAATAGGCTAAATACGAGTATATTATAAATTGTACGTTCGGAATAATCGTTTAAATACAGATTAAATTAAAGTACATGGTTATGCAATTGTTGCTAACAAATGAAATTGATACAATTTAATTAATTGTCGGAACGGTTTATATGTGTATGAGATATCTAAACTGTGTAATGCAATTTGATTAATACGATTTATTAACGTAATTATGTTTGTTTTATCGATATAAAAATGTTTATTATTATTAAATGTAATATCGATATATTAAAAAAAAAATTATACGATCTAACAAATATATTTCAATTAACGATTAATTTTTAAATTGAAACAAGGCATGAAAATTGCGTTTTAATCTTCGACCAGTAGTTAACATCTCATTTGTAAATCTTTTTAAGGGTTAATTTAGATACGAAATAGACGTGATATCGCCAAACGGGAACTGTTGCAAGGAAGCTACCTAGAGTTTTTTATATGTTAAACATTTAAAGAGTTCGTGACTGATGTATCAATAAGAATGGCCTATTTTGACTTCTTTTATCCTATTTTAGCGTTCATATTAAAGATTTCGGGAATTCAACTTAATTCAAAAGAAAGCTGTAAGAATTATCAGTGGTGCCTGCATTAATCCATTTATAAACCTTGGTTTAAGTTTAATAGAATTATGAGCCTTTATTTTCTCTCTCTCTCTATACATACATATATATATATATATATATATATATATATGTATAAAATATATATATATATATTTTCATAAATTATGGCTGTAAATGATAATTTAAGTTAAATATAATATAGAAAGTCTAAAATGTAATTCGGATGTTCATGGCCATACACCTAACATAAATTAAATCTTTTAACGCCCTATTCTAGATTAAAAATGTACACGTATAATAGGGTGTAAATATTTTAATAAACTATTTGAAGGAAACGAGATCAATTCAAACAATTTATATCCCGGGAATCAATATCTAAATCGTGATATGCCCGTACCTGATTAAAATGATTCAAACATGTGGCGCAACCAGTCCTTATGTTGGTGCCACGGTAGGGTCAGCTACACTCCGAGAATCATTCCGCTATCCTTTTATCGTAACATTTACTTCGTTATCTAACACCGAATGGCTCTTCTTAAGATATATTGGGGTGTCATACTGGATCGCAGAACACAATTTTTTTGAGATTTTATCACCTCAACGTATATTTGAAACATTATTACACTTTTAAATTTAATTTGATTTAATTATTTATTTATATATAAATTATGTCAAATTTAAATGTTTTACTAAACTAAGGAATTTTCGGCTAATTTTTCTAACCGCTTTTTTTTTCATTCTTTGAACTTGGAAGAGCGAGTAGCGACACTCAACTGCTGTTGTTTATTCACATTTTTTAATGCGAATAGGTGTTAAAACTTCAAGATTCATTGCGGCATTCTGCAACTGTACTATTCAGTAACTGTCTGAACATAGTAATGTAATAAGTTCAAATAATACTTATATATAATTTGCTTGTAGTCACTATATAGCCTGTTATGTACGTGTATAGCCCGTAGATACTATGTATCTGTTTTTTTAAAACATTTTATACTTTCTTAGCACAAGCGATTTCTGAGAGAGTAACATAACAAAACCTGAAGAGTATAAGGTAACTCATCCCGATGGAAAAACGAAATTGATGTCAAACTGTCGATAAACTTCTTACAAATTTCAATTATTATTGTAGTAATCCTAAAAAAAAAGAGTTTCCGTATGACCTCTTTATTTAAAAACTTCCACTAATACTTATGAGATTATAATATACACGTATATAAAAGGAATATTATTTTATATATCTACAAATATGAAGTCCAGCTTACAGGTCTACTGTTTAATAAGATGCTTCAACTTATCACAAATTTTTAGAATCGGTGAGTGTGTTTATTTCCCGAAACTGTTCTTGAATTGCTCTTTGATTTTCGGAGAATGAAAACATTCAGGCAGGACAAAGAAAAAAAGAAGAACACAGAAGAAAAAGAAGAAGAAAGAGAACGAAGAACCAGAACGCGACCCATCGCCACGGATTGGAGTTGGGCAGACCGAGGCCCAGCAGAGCAGCAGCACGAAGGGCAGCCAAGAAGAAGTTCCCTAGTTTCTCCTTACCAACTACCTTTCCTAACTTACAATTTTATTTCAGCCAACATATGCTACTCCCTCCGGAGAAGGAAGCGCATTGCTTCCTCTAAAAACTAGAGCCCCTGTAGGCGTATTCCTGTTAGCCAGAAAGGGGTGCTAGCACCGAAACGTCTTTCGGTGCTAGCCGAAAGTGCAGTCCGTCCAGCGGACGGACTGAAGGGAAATTACGCCGGGAGTACAAGGCTCATATACGCCTAGTCTTCCACGATCAGGACCGAAACAGTAAAAACCAAATCCGTTTATAAATGAAACATGAGAATCTATAACCGCCATTAATAACCAATAACCCGACCGATAAAAAGAAAGACACAGAAGCAAGGGACTTTGTCCAGGTTCTGCGATTAGTTGGGAAGTAATAAACTCACTCTTCCTTTGCGTTCCGTACAATAAACGGTGTACGATAATCAAAAAAAGTTCAACAATGTGCGCGGTTTGCGCACTAACTAAAGATATCACGATATTTTACATCATGTGGGTGAAATGGAGACATTCTTCTTTAAGAGGACTTTAATGTGCCCGTTTCTTTGGATCTGCTTATCTTTCTTATCTCATCTCACAATCAACATTCATTAGATTATCATTTCTTTATAATATTTTTTCTTATCCTTATTCTTTCTTCGCATTACTTATTAATCATACATCATATAATGGGTTTTGTCAAGACACACATCGAACCCGTACTATATAATTAACGGCAGAAAATCGATAATTATGATTTACGTAAAATTAATTTTTTTTCTAAATAAATTATAACGATTTAAAAGTACGCAAGTTTTCCTTTAATATATATAAAATCATTTATTCCTATAAAAAAAAACTTTTTCAAGGTAGATAACAAAACTACTTTTGAATTATAGAATGTTGTGTACTTTAACGAGAATAAACTTCATGTTTCTATTGTTTTTTTTTTTTTAATAAATTATTTTAAACCTATCTACGGACCAGTTTATTAAAACGTTTCACTTTTTTAATTAATACTTTTCTCTTGAATAGTTTATAAACAATTTTAAAATAATAGATATACCTGAATATTTAACGTAATACTTCGATATACCCTTCAAAGTTTTTTTTAAATATTTTTTTTTTATTTATTTCTTTTTTTTTAATATCTTTAAATATTTTCGTCAATATTAATTCATAAAATTATTACTCATATGTATTAATATGGATTATAACCACTACTCTTTTTTAATCAATAATTTTGTACTCGGCAAATGCTGCATTCACAAATTTTTTTCCTTGATCATTCCACGCAAAGATAAAACAGTTCCTTTTTAGTTATTCATGTAACAATACATCTACAAATCTGAGTGATTTATACAACCTAAATTATTTTTTGATCTGAATAAAAAACTTATCTAATTATAAATGTACGTAAAATTTGGATATACAATCCTTATTGTTTGTATGATTAAAACAGGAGTGACATTGGTTAAGAAAAAAATATGGAGACTATTTTCTATTTGGTAAATATAAAGAAAAGTAATCCACGAAGGATAACGTCCTGTTTTCCTCAACATTAACTAATTATTATCTGTGCCATATTAATTACGAGTCGATTCAGAATTTCATTATTTAAAATATACGATTCTACTAATTCTGAGAGTATTCCTTGTACTCTGAACCGAAAAGAAAACTTTCATACATTCGTACAAGGAAGTACTGTAATCGTGAAAAATTTCGGTTCTCAGATTTTAATGAAAATATCCATTTTGACCATCCCTGAATCTATTTTGTCTAGTTTCGGCGTGAAGTCTGTACGTACGTATGTATCTCGCATAACAAAAAATATTAGCCGTAGAATGTTGAAATTTTGGATTTAGAACTGTTGTAACATCTAATTATGAACCTCCTCTTTCGATTGCAATTGCCTGGACCAAAAGCGTTCAGAAAAGCCCAAAATTCAAAAAAATTGGATTTTGGATTATTTTAACTGCAGTAATAAGCCCTCATCGAGAGCTTTTCAACGATATAACATAAGTGGTACTTATTTACATCGGTTCTAGAGTTATAGCCAAATAAAATTTTAATTAATGAAATATTTGAATCTTACAACGGGAAGGTACATCGGTTCGAATTTGACTTCATTTCCTTTTTATTAACTTTTTTTTAATTTTAAATATATTGATTAATTAATAATTATTAACTTCTTATTGTAAAACAAAAAAAAAAACATTTTTACCATAAATTCACAATAAATAAAAAAATATGAAAAATTATCAGAAGTTATTAAGAAAATAAAATTTTAGGTACTTTTCATTAAAAAAAAAAATATTGTATATATAATTTAATAGGCGTCAAGTAAGTCATCTAGTGCCCAAATCAAATTTGTTTTCTTGAAAATAAATATTTATAATTTTGAAATATTAAACGTTTTTTAAATTAAACAGATTCCAGGAGGAAAGAAGGATACAGCTATATTACTATTGAGTTTAATGCTGGACTCCAAACGTAGAACACTCTTTGTAATCTAACGGTTTAATCATAATAGGAATAATACTGAAATTTTTTGCGTTGTTAATGGAGTGAATCCCGGAGGAGATTATAGAGACCCGTACTATCAGACTAAGTAGTAATACTCTTTAGATATGAAAATTAGTTCTGGAGTTTACTTAACCAGTAATAAACGGTTTTCTTGTAAACTTTGTGGTCACATGAACTGACAAATGTAATTTAGGATAATTTTTATGGATACGCGTAAAATTATAATGCTACTTTATCTCTATTATAATTAATTTAGTTAAATTACTTTATTAATTAATATAAGTAAAAGTTTTTTACTTAAAAAAGTTAATTAAATTTAAACGTTTATAAAAATATAAATTTCCTATTTATTTCAAAATAGATTTTAGAAAATTATTTTTATTCCACTACACTCTCTTTTTCTCTCCCTCATTCTCACATACGCTCGCGAATGCGCGCCTACACGCACTATAAATTTATGAAATATTACTGAAACTTAAACAAAGATTAATAGGTAGCATTTTTTTTTGTCTTCAGTCATTTGACCGGTTTGATGCAGCTCTCCAAGATTGCCTATCTAGTGCCAGTCGTTTCATTTCGGTATACTTCCTACATCCTACATCCCTAAAAATTTGTTTTACATATTCCAAACGCTGCCAGCCTGGACAATTTTTCCCTTTTACCTGTCCCTCCAATATCAAAGCGACTATTCCAGGATGCCTTAATATGTGACCGTTAGTCTGTCTCTTCTTTTAACTATATTTTTCCAAACGCTTCTTTCTTCATCAATTTTTCGCAACACCTCTTAATTTGTCACTTTATCTACCTATCTGATTTTTAACATTCTCCTATAGCGCCGCATTTCAAAAGCTTCTAATCTTTTCTTCTCAGGTACTCTGACCGTCCAAGTTTCACTTCCATACAAAGCTACGCTCCGAACATATACTTGCAAAAATGTTTTCCTAACGTTTAAATTAATTTTTGATGTAAACAAATTACATTCCTAACTGAAGATCGTTTCGCCTGTGCTTCTCGGCATTTTATATCGTCTGCTTCTTCCATCTTTAGTAATTCTACTTCCCAAATAACAAAATTCTTCTACCTCCGTAATCTTTTCTCTTCCTATTTTTATATTCAACGGTCCATCTACAATATTTCATTACTTTGGTTTTGTTCTTGTTTATTTTCACGCGGTAGTTCTTGTATAGGAGTTCATCCATGCCGTTCATTGTTTCTTCTAAATCTTTTTTACTCTCGGCTAGAATTACTACATCATCAGCAAATCGTGTCATCTTTATATTTTCATCTTGCACTGTTAATGCGGATCTAAATGGTTCTAACATTATTAACCGCTAGTTCTATGTAAAGATTAAAACGTTACGGGGATAGGGAACATCCTTGTCGGACTCCCTTTTTTATTACGGCTTCTTTCTTATGTTCGATTATTACTGTTGCAGTTTGGTTCCTGTAAATGTTAGCGATTGTTCTTCTATCTCTATTCTTGAGCCTTAATTTTTTTTAAATGCTGAACCTTTTACTCCAGTCAACGATATCAAATGCCTTTTCTAAGTCTATAAACGCCAAATATGTCGGTTTGTTTTTCTTTAGCCTTCTACTATTAATCTGAGCGCTAAAATTGCTTCCCTTGTTCCAATACTTTTCCTAAAACCGAATCGGTCTTCTCCTAACACTTGTTCTACTCTCCTCTCAATTCTTCTGTACAGAGATCTAATTAAGATTTTTTATGCGTGGGTAGTTAAGCTAATTGTTCTGTATTCTTCACATTTATCTGGTCCTGCTTTCTTAAATTAAATTTTTCATAAATATTACACACCGGTTTGTATAATTTATCTATCGCTTCCTCGCCTGCACTGTCCCAGTCTATTAAATTCAGAACTCAGTATAGGTAGAATAAGCTACCGATCCGAGAGCTGTAAATATATGGAGAAGCAAATTTAGGTTTTAATCTATACTTTGACAGATTTTCAAGTAGTTTGTTTATAAATCACTCGATAAATGTCCTTTCAAACATTATTTTTTATTCCTGGCAGCACGTGAGCTATTTTTCTAGATATTCTATTTCAACCTACCAGGATAGTAAAACGTAAGCGAGCGGCATATAAGCATGCCGATCACTTATATTTATCTGTTACGTTATCTGTTACTTTCTGCTATTCTGTTGGATTTTCAACTAACCTAAAATACAACCTTTGGATATTCAATTTTCTCAATCCGGCATAAACATTAAAATTCTCTACTTAAATTTATAATTATAGAAGAAAATGAGTATTAGAGAAAGTAAATTTGCTTATAACCCACTAGCTACCTCTAGTTTTCTACTAATTATAATCAACCGCCTTAAAAATCTAACCTCTGATTAACCAAAATTTCTAAGGAGAGGTAAAAACTGTCGAAATACCTACTCGAGATCTAGAACAAAATGTACGATAATAAAATAAAAACGTTTTAATTTTTTTAGGTTAATAAGATTATATGAATAGTTTTGAGAGTTTGGTCGTGCATTTTATAGGCAAATCCTTTATTTTTAATTTTCTGGATATTTAGCGATTTATAATTCTATAGAAAGAAAACATATTTTGGAATTAAATGTACCAATACGTTCAAAGCCGGTAACTATAATTTAAATTTTCTTAAACTATATTAAATCCTAATAAAAAAAAGAAAATAATAAATAAAATACAGTTTTTAAAGAAAAAAAGTAACAAAAAATTTACTGAAAATATTAATTTATTCCCATAGAAATAAGTCTATTGTAGAATAACAAAATTAAGTATTGCTAGATACGAAAGTAAAATGAACACAATATTTCCATTTAAAAAATGCGTGTTATTTACCTCAAAGCGGTTTTTTCTCTCTTTTTTTATTATTATAAAAACTATTGTTTTAAAAACAAAACAAGGGAAATTATTCTTCAAAGAAAACTTCTCTCTTAGCATTTTATATTCAAACATAAAAATGTAGAATGATAGCACAGTGTGTCACAAAAAAGAATTCTAGTAAAATCATTAAAAAAGAAAACAAATCTTTTAAATTTTAAGAATAGAAATCTTTTTATAAATAAAATAAATATATACAGCGTAAAAGAATATTAGATAGAAATTCCTCAATTTAAAAATTTATAAATTTGTTAAAAGTTCCAGTTTCATATGCGCATATGATATTGGAATTTAATTTGTATGTAATTTAATTAAAATAAATACCTGTTAATATATATTATAGTAGTGACTTTTCCCGGTTGAAAAATCAAAAGATAAAAGCCGCAATTAAAAAAAAATAATAAGCGGTTTAAATTGTTATGAGTTCCTAACAATACAGAAAAAAAAGTGAAAACAGAAAGGAACTCAAACAAAGCTTTTTGCCGAGTCAAACAAAAAGAAGTCTTTACATTTAACATTTTTATTTTTAATAAAAAGTAAACCGTTTTTTACAATTAAATCCAAATAATGCTAGTAATATATTTTTTTAAATGCAATAAAACAGTATTTTATTCAGAATATTTAAATTAAAAAGAAAAACAGCAAAAAATAGCAGTAAAATAAAAAAGTGGTATAAAAACGAAAGTTTTGTTTATTTAATAAGAGCTAATTTATTTTTAAACATTTTTTTGCCTCGTACATACATTTCCTAATATGTTGCAATTTGTTCAATTACTGAACAATAAGTAACTCCTTCCCACCCAAACGAGATGAGGATGATATGTATATTAAGTTTAGTTTTGTTCAGACTCAGGCATACCACTTCTGAAATGTCCCGGTATCACCACAGTCTAGTAGTCAAATCTACATAAAAAGCAACCGACTTTTACTAGGAATTGAACCTAGTAAAACCTAGTAAATCTTCGATTTGGTTTGCACAATCTTTCTTCTCCTTCTGGATTCCTTTGAATTCTAAGATTTTTCTAAATAATCTTCTGTCTTTTAAAACCGTCACGTTTATGTTTGCTACCCTTAGATTCCCTTTAACTAGTATGAACCGTTTAACGTTTGTCTTATCACCGTTACATTTCTCAAGGATTCTGTTCATAAGATTGTTTGAATTCATTCTTGTCAGATGTCCGTAGCATGCCAGTCTTTGCTTACGTATTACTTCCTCAATTCTTTCTAATTCCCGGTAAATTACCGAAAATTAGCTGTTAAATAAATGATTTGTGACGTTGAATTTACCACTAGACCGATCCGGTGGGCTAATATAAATACCTCATTTCCTACAATTCTAGTATGTTTTTAATAAAATAGGATGCTTTATAAGTCAGACAAAATCTGCTTAAAATGTTGTAATAAAACGGAATTTAAAATGGCAAAAAATCTATTTTTTTCAGGTCTCTAAATTTCGATTCTTCAAGTCAGTCCAAAATTAATAATTAGCGTATTTAAATAATACTTAATTTTTAATTTAGCACAGATTTTAAAAAACAAAAATTAAAAGAACTAAAATACGTTTACTTGTTATTGCGTTTTTCTCTTTAAAAGTATTTGTACCTTTTACTTTTAGTATGATTGTTGAAATCGATTTTGTTTTTTATTCGTTCCAATTTAATCCAATTTAAGTTATTTTTTTTACTTTTACTTGTATTTAAGAAATCCATACGCTTACAAAAACCGTAAATCCAAAAGTTCCATTTGCAAGAAACATATAAGTGAAAGAGCTTAACAGCGGTGTAAATACTAAAAAGAAATTACTAAATGACAGTGAAAAACGTAGGTTTTTTAACTAATTCTTGAAATTTAACACGGAAATACTGTAAATGTCACAATGTCATCCGACTTTATATATACAGAGTGTTAATAAAATACTGTAACCCTTGAATAAGTTTTCAACCGTTAAACAATAAACAAATGAAAGATTATACCACGAATATTAAGAACGCGCCAAAATTGTTGCGGACAGAGATCAGAAGAATTAAGAAGACGAGCCAATTTAGGCACTCGGATGAAATTATTCAACAAGATGGAATGCACAAGGAAACAAACACGATCGATAAGATTATTCCTAAGGTCCTATGGCCTTAGGAAAGATGTGCAGAATAAGAAACTGATTTCAAGGATGAGTAACATCGGACACTATTGTAACTCGACCAGGATACGCGGTAGAATGCGAGTGTCTTTCCGCGTTAGAAAATCTAACAATGGTTGGAAATTAAGAAAGAATGAGGAATTACCGGGGTATAGGAAGAACCGAGCAAGTAATATGTAAGCAAAGGCTGACATGCTACGGATGTCTGACAAGAATCGATTCAAACAATCTTATGAATAGAATCCTTGAGAAATGTAACGGTTATAAGATAAACATTAAGTCGTTCAAACTATTTAACGGTGATCTAAGGGTAGCAAACATAAATGTGACAGACTTAAAAGACAGAAGAGCTTAGGAAGATCTTAGAATTCAAAGAAGTTCAGAAGGAGAAGAAAGAATAGGCAAACCTAAAGCGGTCGGAAGAAAGAAGGAAGCAGTACAATGAAAGAATGAAAAAGTAATGAAGGACTAAAAGACTACCCAGAATTTAAATACTTTCTGTGCTCCTACAATGGCCGGTGTCGAAAAAAAATTAAGATTTACAAAACACTAATAACTTGAAAAGTTATACTTTTCGGTATGATACAGCCTCACTCCCTAGTGTGAAGGGAAGTAACTAAAATATATTAAATGGAAGAAGTACGGCTGTGATATAATTTTTAACAAAGAAACTTTGGGCTACAACAATCCAAATCAAAATTGCGGTCATTTAACATTTTTCATAGCTACTTTCAAAAGTGACCTATAATACACCCCAAGTAGTGATCACAAACCGCTAAACTTAGCCTTTAGAGGTAAGAGAAGAGGTTTCACTATTAAACAGAAGTTTATAGGTGTGTGGCTGTAGACCGTTATTGAAACTAGCTTTGAAAGACATTAAATGGCGGTCATATTGGTTCGGGTGGTAATCCAAAAATTCTTATGGCACTTTAAAATTATACAGAGTGTCCTTTAAAGGTGAGGCCAAAGTTAGGAAATTATTCTACTTAACATACTGAAGAAAAATTCCAGTGAACATCGGTATGTGAAAACGCATATTTTTCTGTCTGTCCGCCGTTTCGTGTTTTTTAAGAAAATAATTATTTTTTAAGAACGATTGGAGATAAAGCAATAAGATGTAATTTATTTTAAACTCTAATTTTTTAATAGGAAAAAAACTATACTCTTTGTGGACAAATTTCAAAATGGCGGTGGTTTTAATTTTTCAATTTTAAATATCGTACAAATTATTTGATTTATCAAATTATATTATATTATAAAAATTATGAATAATCTTTTTGTGAACAAAATGACACCTTAGTCGTAAAAATCCGACGACAAACAACTGATTTATTGCAAAAAGTAGGCCTAAACCGATATGGCGGCCATCTTGTTTTTTTTATTAGCATGGTCTCTGATTAAAATTGTTAATTTAAGCGATTTTAATCAGAAAATTTGATTATCAAATGAGTCACCGACTTATCTTATATTTAAGATTGAAAAATTGAAACGACCGCCGTACTGAAATTTTTCAATGAAGAATACCGTTATTTTTTCCCCTATTAAAAAATGTTAGTTTAAAAAAAGTACAAAATTTTATTCCGTTACCTCTAACCGTTTTTGAAATTTTTTTCATAAAAAACAAAATGGCAAACGGACAGAAAAATATACGTTTTCGGACCTATGTTTACTGGACATTTTTTCTTTAGTACGTTAAGTAAAATCACTTTCTAGAGTTTGGCCTCACCTTTAAAGAACATTCTGCATATCATATTTTTCCTTTTCCATTTAAATTTTCCCCCGATGGCGAATATCTGTGTGCTTGAAAAGTAGCGGTCTCATATAAAAAATATTTTTACGAGTATTATTACTGGAAGTAATAAAAAGGCGGTTCAAAAAACGATGAGTTCTAACGATAAGTTCCGAAATGATTCGAAGCAGGGTCATTTTTTTATTTTTAAGGGTTAAAACGTTACGTAAAAGTTGCCGTACTATTTGAACACCCGGCATACTCAACTCGATGTATTTCGCCATAAAAATGTAATTCGATTACTAACCGATCAGGATGATAGATAAATATAATCAATATTTTTATCGGTGTATGTAAAAATTTAATTTTCTTTTTAAAATATATTTTACTTTAGTTATCTGAAATAAATATTTACAGAAAAATTAGAAGAATTCTATCGATAAAAAATAATAATTACAACTAAAAAAAAGATTCATGTCGGTCGAATTGGTGTCTCCCTCATTTTTCTTTTTGAACTGTATTAAAAATATATTCCTCCAGTAGAATTGTATTCTTTTTAAACACGAAATTTTTAGGAACACAATTAGTGATTTCTTATGGTGATTGATTTGAAAAATTGAAAAAATTTGGTTCCAGAACGTATCTGCCGTAGTTTTTGAGAAATATGAGGTGAAATCCAATAAATTGGTGTAAAAACTCCTGTTTTTTATGTTTGACGTACAATAACTTTGTTAAACGGGTGATAAACATATTTTAAACAAAATTTGTAGAAAATTTAATTCTGAACAAAATCCTGTAAGATAAGTCGAATAAAATAAAGAAAAGTTAGAAAAATTCATATTTTATTTAGAAACAGTATTTTTTTTTGTTATCTTAAAATTTAAATAGATCTGCTTCCTTTATTTCAATACCTCGTTTTTTAATTTATCGTAAATATTGTATCTAAATATATCGTTCAAATTAATGCGGCTGAGGTCGCATCGTGGCTTATGCCGATGATGGATTCTTCCTGGTCGAAGGAAGGTTGAGCTCCGAGCCACTCAGTCTTGCAGGATACTTGAGCTGTGTTATCGACATAAAATGATGTTCAACCCGTCGGAGAAGACCACAATGATGCTCCTCAAAGGCAGTTTGGCAGCGAGTCAGCGAGTCCGTTTCGAGACAGGCTAAAGTACGTTTAGGTTCAAAAGTATCTCGGGGTGTTTTTTGATGAGAAATTACAATTTAAGAAGCACCTTCAATACGTCGCGGGGAAGGCCTGTAATGCCTTCTTTGGTACTCGACGTGTGATCAATTCTGATAGGGGGTCTTAATTTCAAGGCTATGAGTATCCTATATGAGGTCGTGTGCGAGGCTATTATGCTATATGCGGCGCCTGTTTGGGCGGAGAGTCTAAAATTTAAAAGTTATCGGGATATTTTATTTTATCGAGGGCTCAACTCCTTATATCGTTAACGGTAACGGGTGGTTACTGTACAATTTCACGGAAGGCGATCTCGGTGATTGCAGGCGTGAAACCGATAGATTTGATTCCTTCAGAGAAGCGAAAGCGTTATGTTGCAAAAAAGTCCGGTGAGCTGACTTCAGAGAAAGTTCAAGAAATTGAATAACATGGCGATGCCGTGAGGCAAGCCAGATGCGATGAGGCAGATGAGCGTTATATGCGTGATCTCTTCCCAAATGTTGTTAGTTTGCGGGACGCCTCTTGGATACACCCTAATAAATACGTAATGCAATCTCTTTCTGGACATGGCGCTTTTCGGGACAGACTGCTGAAATTCGGCCTAGTAGACTCCGGAATGTGTCCGCAATGTGGACAATTAGATGACGCTTACCATATGTTATATCAATGTGTGAAATGCAAGCTGATGCGCTGCTGATATTATCGGGTCGGCGCTAGATCCCCGCGCTAATCGGGGGAACCGGGCCGAATCGGTTTTTGTGGAGAATTTCATAACTTATCTTGCAAAGGAAAGAATTGCTGAGGGGATTTAGGGTTCTGCTTGGGTTTTCCCGCTTTAAGTTTTGTTGTTGTATTATAATATTTATGTTTTGCTCATATTTTTGTTCTGTATTTAGTGTTAGTTTTGTTACTGTTATTGCGATTTAGTGTTCTTGTTTTATGCTTTATGTTTCATTACCGTGTAGTCCATTCAGTCTTATTTAAGACTTGTCATGATGTTTTTTTCTTTATGAAATTATGTTAGTAGTACACCGACGGGAATGTCAGTTGTGGCAAACGCATCGGTACCGAGGTAATGAAGATGACCACCGGAAAAGCCCATAAGGGTCCATAAGGGTGGGAGTGGCGTGGCGACCGAGTCAGGATGCTCACAATTATCACCTGTAGGGAAAACTGTAAGATTTATTCTTTCATTTTATTTGTAATTCATTACTGTAAGTCAAATGTAAGAGAAATAAAATAGCCTTAAAATCCCGATATTCATTTTTTACACTCTGTATTTGTCTTAACAATAGATTCAAACTTTACATTAAAAGATGCGTTATTGGATACACCTTCTTTTATATAAGCAGTTTTATACTATAACTACTAAATTTTTATTACTGTATGAAATAATAAAAATGAAGTTTTAAAAGGCTGTGTTCATTTCAAATTTAATTAAAGAATAAGTATTTTATTAAATAACGTAGCCAACATGACGTTATTAACCTTTCATCGATCAAGTAAACGAAAAACCCTTCTTGTTAATCTATCTATGAATTCATTAATTTTTATTTTTTTAAATTTGTCTAATTAATATTATTATTTACATATAAAATTTCCATTTTTAAAAAAATATATAATTTATGATGTTTTTTTTTTATGAGTTGCTAAGATATTTTAAAAGGTTTTATATATACGACTTATATATTTTTATTTCATTTTCTTCTAAAAGTCTTATATTAAATGACGTATTGGTTTTACTTATGTAAATGTATTCACATTGGTTCCACTTAATATCATAAACTGGGGTCAAATATTTTAATAATAATAACAGCTTTATTGTCATCCACTTTATGGAGAAATAGTGACAGAAATGTTGTCAAAAACTTAAGTTTCGCTAAAACTATTGAATTTTATATACAAATGTAACAAAAATTTATAAAATTTATTCGAATAAAAATCATATCTAACTTTATTACGGGTTAAAAATGTTCATAAACTGTTTCATTCCATTTATCACTTCACAAAGTCTTTCACATAAGTTTAGACGATACCACTTCAACCAAAAGCCTGTTTTATTACTCTCTTGCGCATCATTCTATCTCCAGAGACCAAGCACCACCACTCGTCCTCATCATTTTCACCATTTCATCCCGTCATCTAGTCACCGGTCTTCCCATCCTCCGTTTCATATCTCTTGAGATGCATTCTATCAACAACTTAGCCTATCTGTCATCATCTAAACTTTCAAGACTACCCGCCCGTTTCCATTTATTTACATGAGCTTCTTTTTACTGACTTCGCACTCTTTATATCTACGTTTCCCTTATATCGGTTTTTCTAATCCCTAAGTACTAAACAGCAAAATTTTGATAACTAAAGAACTGTAATTTATTTTCTTTGCGGTTGTCCACATCTGCGACTCGTACAATATTCCTGAATAATACACACTGTTAAAACGTTAGCCTTCAATGTTAAATTCATCAGATCTTTAAATTTTTTTCCTTATTATTTTCTAAATTTCTTCTACCCTATGCTAATCCTTCCTTGTAACTTTCAATTTCAAACGATTTTTGAAAGTAAACTATTATATCTAAATTTTAATTACTTTTTTATTATTTACATAAAATGGCCCCTTGTTTTTATAAATTTTTTTTTACATATTTCCTATCAATAAAATTGAAAAATTCTACGTTTTTATAATATTTTATTTGTTTTTACATATTAAAAATAACACTAAATTTAAATTTATTTCATTATGGTTGTTTATATATGTATATTATTATTATATATATATTTGTGCTCTATAAAATATTTTGTGAAACATTTCTGCTTTTTATGACCGTAGATGGTGCACCTTTATATTACAAATCAAAAAGTAAGATTACACTAAAAAAAACACGGTTAAAATAAAGTTACTTTATTATTAAAACACATAGAAACATTTTTATAAACAGTTTTTAATGCAATTCTGTTTTCTCATTTATTTTGATTGATTTAGTTCTTTAATCGTACGTAATGTTGTTATTGTTTGGTTGATTACCTGTAATTTAACAGCAATATTAACTTTGTTTCATTATTATTTTCCAGTTAACTGGTAATATTTATTTTGGCGACAAACATTTTTAATTTTTATAACATAAATTGTTCGTTTTGTACAAAGTATTTGGAAAATATTTAAACACTATTTATATGTCTAACCTCTAATACTACGCATTCTTTTAATGCAATAAAATTTTTTTATTTTTTTTTTTCATGTATATAATATACATTACGAATGAAATCAGTGAACATATGGTTAACGTCTCAGGTTTGTATACTATTTATTGTTAAAATAAAAATAATTTTCATTAAATAACTTAATCTATAAAGAATACTAAATAATGTACCTTATAATTAATTAATTACTTTTATAAAACCCTACAATTTTATTTAATAAAATATTACAAGCACATGTTTATATGTTACAGCTGAATATTTTTACGCACTTAAAGAAACGGTTTTTCACTGAAAGTGTCATTTTAAATTAATAATAAGATTTTCTTTTTTTTTAAATTGTCAATAACTTTATTTCAATACAAAGTACGAAATGTTTACAATTAAATGTGGAACACACATTTATATATCATAAACTACCGGCTCAAGTTCTGCTAAAAATGATAATCCTGTGAAGTAAGTTCTGTATAACGTTTTCATATAATTGTGGTAATATTAATCGAATAATAATAATAGTTTGACATTCTATTTAAGCGGTTTAGCTATTTATGGATTAATGGCGTAGAAATTGCTCTCCACAAAACCCCAAAACAAAAAGTAAAGAACTGTTAGATTGAAGGATCTTCTGATGTCCCCGATTCGTAAGAACACCCTTTCTGGGAATTTCTAACGTAATAATGCAATCATTTGACGGCTCGTGTTGCTCGAAGCGCTATCTTGTTGGAAATAAGAGCAACCACGTCCAGTTCTTCCAATTTAAGACACATGAAGTCAGTTAGCTTAGTGCAAACCTAACTGCAACCGCAGCAACTTCATCTTTTCGATAAAATACGGCCCGATCATACTTCCGGCTCAAAAGTAGCACTAATAAATCATATCTGTGTATAGAAACAATCGGTAAGAATAATTCTAGGGCTTTCGAGGCCCCACACACGGTAGTTTTGTTTATTCTTATCTACCTTCTTTTCCGTTACCCGATCGACGAAAGCCAAGTCGTTGAGTAAAATTTCACGGTTGTAATTGTTGCATCAAACGCCCTTAGTAAGTACGTACTCCAGAATCTTTATACAAAATGTGATGTATTTAGCCATATCTTTGAAATGGCTAATTGTTGTGAAACGATTTGAATTAATTAACTTGGGTTTTTACCGACACTTTTAGCTACGACCAGTAATGTTTTCTGATAACCTGGGATTATAATGACGGATTTGGGTTTTCGTATCAGTAACTTGGTCAGTTTTCTCAAATCTAGAAATTATTTTTTCAATAAGATGTGCTTGATTACGACTAAAATCATCAAGAACTCTCCGTGAAATGTTCATAACTTTTTTACTAAATTTTCATAATTTCTTTGTACTGTTGGAGAGTATATCAATGGATTTACAATTTGTATTGTTTTTGATATCTGTTAATGAATAACCCGTTATGGAAAACTTAATTTTTCGATGTTGCCTGAACATTAGCTGTGAAAAAGAACATTAGCTGTTCCCCAAACTGAAGAGTATCGAAGGGTATTTTATTCCCTTATTCATCGCAGAGCCTGGATATAAGTTCCTTGCTGCTGAATCTTTCTAATTATCTGACGGTTATTTATTTATTTTTAGTTTAAGATGGAAGGAGTTTGGGATTCCGGTTCTTTGTAGATCGGGTTTCCAAGTATTTTACTCGAGTTATTCATCGGGATATTAACAGAATGTTTCGGTCCTTCTCTCTACGCAATCCCCCGACAATCCGTCCACTTTCCGTACTAGCGCCTTTCCGTCTTGTAGGAATGTAACCGATTTGGCCCTAGTTTTTGGGGAGACCAATGCACTCCCTTCGCGGAGGAAATTGCATGTGGTATCTGTAGAACCCATTACATGCTATTCTTAAAGTATGTAAAAAAAAAATCTGATCTGGACACCACATGACTTCCTTGTACACCTATTAAATTACATATATACATTTTTGCTGCACTTCATTTAAACTTATACTGGTTAAACTTTATTTAACCGGTATACAGGAAGTTAACTAAACGGAATAGTTTAATTATTATTAACTTTTATTTATACGACACACCAGAGATCTGACTCTTATTAATCAGCAACTCACGAAGATAGGACTAGTGCTGATCTAGAATAGTGTATATATTATGTACCAAGAGTTGTAAGAAGAATATTACTCACAATCGATAAAGTTACGTATTTTCACGAGTGCGTAATATGTATTACAAATCGAGTTATGTACTATACTTTTTCTACGACCAGAATCACAAAAAACCCATAACAAAAAAATGTCATTGAAATATACATTTTAATTAAATAGAAATAGAAATTTGAAAGATAGAATAAGTATTTTGAAATTAATAATTTATAAATCATTCTTACTATAAATTAAGATAATTTTTCTAGTAAGTAAATACAAATATTAAAAAAAAAAAAAAAAATATTATTTGAATTCAAATATTAACGGTAATTAATAAAGTAATTTTCAACAATCATTTTAAATTGAATACAATTGAAAAGCGTACAGTTAATACTAGCATAACATTGTATTTTATTGTTGTGTCAAATAATTAAATAAAATGATTTTTTAAATAAATATACAATTTTTAGAAGATTTTTCTAAGAAAATCCAAAAGTAATACGATTCTAAATTATAATTTTCAGTTAATAATAAATAATCAGATTTAATATACACGGTTATTACCAACAAAAAGACTCAATTATTCTAAATGTCGATTGAAATCAAAAAGGGAAGTGTACAACCAGATGTTACAACAGTCCTAAATACAAAATTTCAAATTTTTCACTTGAGAATGTGTATAAGGTAATACATGACAGGCTTTGGAAATAAAATTATTCTAATATACTAAGATAATGTTAAACGTTTAAAAAAAAATTGTTTTACGTAAGAAAATTATTTCTAATTCTGAAAGAAAATAACTATAGTGACCTTTTTCTTAAAAAGTTAAATCAGTAAAAATCACCTAAGATCAATATTATTGTAGCGCTATGAAGGGGAAGGCACGGGCTTCGGGACACCGATTTGAAACATATTGCGTGCGTGAATAGTTGTCTTCACTTGTTTACGTGTCTTCATCACAAAATACTAACACGCAGTATTCAATTACACTCAAGAAAAATGACCCTAAAAATTTCGTTAGCAATTTATATTAATTTATATATTAATTTTGTTTCACGTCAATAAGTAATTATGTGGTGTAACTGAGAACATGTCGGATCCGTAACCATGCACACATCGGCACGAATCTGACTTTTCATATACATATATTTTTTAACGTTTTTTTTTTTTTTTTTTTATTTAAATGTATTGATTTATTAATAATTATTAATTTATGATTAACATTTTTGAATTAAAATGAAAAGTACATAAAATTTTATTTCACTAATAACTTCTGAATTTTTTTAGATTTTTTTAGTGTTATTATTGAATTATTTATTATTAAATTTGTTTTTACAATCAGAGGTTAATAATTATTAATAAATCAATATACGAGTATTTAAATTTAAAAAAAATACACACACATATATATATATATATATATATATATAAAATAAACGTATATGAAGTCGAATTCGAACCGATGTGCCTCCTGTAAGATCCAAATATTTCATTAATTGAATTTTATTTGGTTATAACTCTGTATATCGTTGAAAATCTCTCAACGAAGGCTTATTACTGCAGTTAAGAAAAAGTAAAAAATCCTAATGTTTTGGATTTTGGGCATTTTTGGTCATTTTTGCAATCAAAGGGGAGGTGCAAAATTAGATATTACAACAAAATATATTAATTATTACATCTAAAATTAGATATTAATTGGATATTAAATCCAAAATTTCAACATCCTACGGCAAATCGTTTTTGAATTATGCGTGATATATACGTACGTACAGACCGTCACCCGAAACTAGTCAAAATGGATTCAGGGATGGTCAAAATGGATATTTTCGTTGAAATCTAAACACCGAAAGTTTTCGCGATTACAATACTTCCTTTACTTCCTACAAGGAAGTAAAAAGTTGTAAGTACGTGTACTGGCGTGTTTGAAGCTTAATATATTTTGAAAGGAGAAACCGATTTTGATGTAATTTTGTACAGACTCGTGTGTATGGAGCAAAGGTTTGGGTTCAACATCCCCAGGGGGTGGGGGACCGTTTTTGGGGTTCATTTTCTAGAAATTTCCAAACGTAACCCCACTTTATATTAAGTTCAGTACATGCGTGCATGTTTACCTTACCATTTTTAATATGATACTCTCGGTATTGCTACACCGTGTAATAATTATAATTATAATTATAATAATAAATGTGATACAGGTTGAGTAATATTGTTGAAAATATTAACTTATATTATTACGTTTACGTTCAGCTTTCTTTAATAAAATACCGCAGTAATTTTGCGATATTAAAACAAAAACGAACAATAGAAATGAGCAACCGACTTATGAAAAGTTGCTAACCATGATGCAAAATTAATATACAGAAAAAATTACATTATATATTAGCGATAAGTCAGAAACCTATGAAAATACATCGTAATAAATACTTTAAAATTAAAACCCTTTTGATTGGTATAATTGGTACCGACACACCTAAACAATGCTGTTCGGTGAGAAGAGTTACCGGACCAGGTTAGGAATTTCATGGGAATATGTGAGGGCGGACTATCATTTTCACGCTTCGAGTTGGGTCCGGTCCGACATGTAAAGAGGGTAGGAGTATAAATACTCCGAGGAAGACCATTTGACATCAGTCTAAGCGAGATGTTATGATGTCAGTGGAATAGGTTATTAAAGTCTAGGGAGAAAGTCTATACTATATATATAAATTTAGTTTTAAAATAAGGAATAAAGCGAAAATGGAGAAGTATAAATACTATTTGTTTAGTTTCCTACGGGATACAAATAGTTTTATTTACGGCTAATTTCTAGAGCAAAATGTGGTATGTGAACACAGTTTAAAATTTTAATGAGCGAAAGAGGATTTAAAGTATTATCTTTATTTACTATTCTAATTACGATTTGTCATTCGTAGATATACCATGCGCAACCCAATGAGATTCTTAATTTTCCTAATACGTTGTTATAAACTCATTCTCATAATATATTAAAACATTAAAATTTTCGGTACTTACGTATTAACGCCACCGCAGTTACAGCTTTATTTTTAAAAAAAGTAGACGATCGGATTTCGGTGGAAAATGAACAGTCTCTTTATTAATTTTAATAAACGGTTATTTATATTTATTTATTTTATAAATATAATTTAACCAAACTTAACCTACGCTCGCTTCGCTCGTTAACCTTGGTGACTAATTAACACCGTAATTTTTTTAGTATTTATTTAATAAATTCAGTAATTATTACTATTATTTATTTAAATATGATTATTTAAATAATCAAAACACTCCTGTTAATTAGTCAAGTTTAGCGATCGAAGCGAGCGTAGGTTAAGTTTGGTTCAATTATATTTATAAAATAAATAAATATAAATAACCGTTTATTAAAATTAATAAACAGACTGTTTTGAATTTATATTAAACTCTATATCGGCCCATTTTCCACCGAAATCCGATCGACTACTTTGTTTTTAAATAAAGCTGTAGCTGCGGTGGCGTTAATACGTAAGCACCAAATTTTCTAAATGATCCGATAAAATACAATATAATTTCAGTTTTTAAAAAGTATGGTAAAATTTACTTCTAGCAGCAGAATGTAATTATTTTCTTAAAACGATTAATACGTCGTACTTTCTGCTTATTGTTTAATCTTTTTCCCCGTTAATCGCTTTCTCAGATAAATCTGTTTCATAGGTACATATAAAAATATATATAGATATGTTATATAGCATACAAGTACGTTTAATTCGATTAATGTACTTTAGAGTGGTTGAACATTAATAAAACTATTAATAAATTCTCTTAATTTGATACTATTAATAATGCCTTAATTTTAATCCTATGAAAAAGATCTCAAAAACATAGATTTTAAAATAATATTTCTTCATCTAAACGAACCACCGTGGTTACCGAATCGTTTTGGTTATTGCGGACAATTACCATATTCTGTCGGTAAAAGTTGACAATTTTGTAACGAAATCACTTCTAAATAGATAAGACCGTGAATTTAAAAATGCTCTTCTCAATTTCGGGATTTCAGTTCAAAAATTGAATTAAAATTAATCATTTTCAAACGTGAGAATAATCAATTAATAGTTAACTCTTAAATACATAGTCTGGGTCTAACACTCGAATTGTTATTTAACCCAATTTATTTTCAATTTTTGTTGCGGGAAAAAATTTTTGAATCCCAACTGAACGTTTTTCATTAAATACAGTCATTTTGTTCGTTCAAACCGTTCTAAATTCATACTTTTGAGCGATTTCATTACAGAATTGTCAACTTTAACCAACAGCCTATGGTAAAAGTAAATAACGATCAAAACTATTTGGTAAAAGTCCGAATTAAATGTGTTTTCAAGATTTTTTCGGACTTTTACCAAGCGACTTGGTAAATGTTACAATTTACCGGTAAAACTTAAGATTTACCGGTATTCGGGGTTATGTATGTTTGTTCCATCGTAACAGATCATCGGTGAACCGACTTAGATCGATGACCCCGCGTTGGAATTCTTACGTTACCGAGAATGTTAGGCTATATAAATATTTATATATGTATATGTTATCAGTAGTGCAGATTTGCCGGTTGGAGCACAAACTTTATGAATTGAATTAATTAACTCTGAGTCTCTATCGCTGTAAGAGCTGGCTTTGAACTGAATGATCCAAATCAAACTGATGAATAATATTACAAAAATAATAGAATTAAATTTACATTAAATAAAATAATATTAAATAAATTTGAAAATTTGAAAATTAATAAAAATTTCTGTTTAATAATTAAGAACTTCCCGTGTAGACTGCGTGTGAGGCTAGAGCGGTGAGGTGATGCGAACACGAGGCTAGATTAATCATCACCATCGCCATAAAAAATTACTTTTTTTATTACAAGATAAAAACAATAACATTAAAATAAAAAAATCATATTTTCTGAATTTTTATGTGATTTTCAAAGAAATTTCTCCTGTAATATTATTTTCTTTTTGACTTAATATTCATATTTATACTTATCCGTAGAAATATAATTAAATAAAAAAAATTTGTAATGATCTATTCGATTAAGGAAAATTATAAAAATTAACTAAAATTTAATCCTGAATTAACGGGTACTGTTCGTTAAACGATAGAAAAACGTACTTAAAAATACCTTTATTTCGTGTTATTTATTTTTTGTAAAATTTTTAATTATTTTATAAAAAATAAAAATAATAATTTATTTTTTACCGGTGTAGAGAAAGGATGTAAGAAAATAAAAAAATAACAGAAAAAAAAGTTTGAGAGTGCTTAAGATCGAACGGCCAAAATGAAATGCTTCTATGTCGATCGTAATCATTTTGAAGTAATAAATATACAATATATATTATATTAATGATCTTAATATTACGAATGGTATTACTTGGACGAAATAGAGAACAAGACATGAATTAATATTAATAAAAAATATATTACATAACAATATATAAGTAAATATAGTGTATAGTGTACCTGCAAGGAACCGACGATTTTAGCTTTTAAATAATATTTAATATTTTAATAATATTTTAATAGTGGTACTAATATATTAATATATTTATATTGTTAATAGTGTATATTATATATTATTAATAGTATATTTATATTATTAATATATTTAATTATTAATATATTATATTATTAATAATATATTAATATATTAATAGTGGTACATAATAATATTTTAGCTTAGTGGTACTACTTTAATACCCATCTAAACGGGTATTGTAGTACAGTAATAATCATTAAAAATAATAATAATAATTTATTTCCGCAACAAAATATTATTAAAAAATACGCAACAATAACACAAATATGGTAGAGTAAAAAAAATTGAGAAAAATTGTAAAAATTACTTTTTGTGCAAAAGGTTCTTTATTTTGTTGTTTCGAACATTTCGTGTTGTAATATAATTTTTGAAGGTCCTTTCTAAATCAAAACAACACTCTTTGTTTCTTCATTGACAAGTTCTGTAAAACTGAGAAACTGGCAAACGGTTTTCATTGCAGCTCTGAAGACGCATTGTCATTATTACATTCGTCATTGTCGTTATCATTTTCGTAGCCGCTAGAAAATGTGCGCTTTTTCCTCTATCGTGAATGTTTTTTGCAGTCATAATAAAATTTCTATTGAATGAATTACGATAAGTAAAATAAAATACTGTACCCGTACGATATGACACGCTCACAGTTGAAAGATTAATAACAATTGAATATGGCTGCTTCAGTTTACAAGAATCTAGTACGGGAAGAAGATAAGAAAAATAAGAACTATAGCACAAATGCAGGAATAAAGGAAAAAAGTGACTCATTTTAACCGTCAAAATATTTCTGAAGCTACACTATAAAATGTTGCATTACAGTAGAAAAAATAAGTCATAATAACTGATATATCATTATAAACAATGTGCATACTGTATTTATGTATTAACAGCATACCAAACTAACCATGAGATAAGTTTGTGGTCACTATATCCGATGTCACTATAAACGATATTACTGTATATATATATATATATATATATATATATATATATAGTTTATTTTCATTCGTATAATCATTAGATCTACAGTATGTGTCGTTTTTTTTAAATAATAGTT
Organism: Lycorma delicatula; assembly: GCF_047948215.1. Taxonomy (NCBI): domain Eukaryota; kingdom Metazoa; phylum Arthropoda; class Insecta; order Hemiptera; family Fulgoridae; genus Lycorma; species Lycorma delicatula. Next base: position 32,364,772 of record NC_134455.1, read on the forward strand.
AATGTAGGAATGGAAATTAGTTTTGTGTGTATAATAATACGTAATATATAAATTGAATAAAAGAAATATATAAATTTACTTACATACACAATGACTGAATGACTCTTCAATAATAAATTTCAGTATAGAACGATGATGCATTAAATGTATACGCTGAAAGATAGTTATACTAGTTACACTTACACCGAATAACATATACAAATGTATTAAATGTAAAACGAAGAACAGAAACCGCACACAACTACTTCTCTCTCGCTCGGACAATCTCGGCTTCCCCGATAATAACCGAATGATCGTTTTACCTCAGAGCCTGGACAGACCAGACTTATTCACTACGCAGCAGACTCTCTTGCGGTCGGATCTTTTCGGTTCACCCGAGTCTAAACGAATTTGCGTTTCTCTTTAAATCAGACTTTTTCAATGCCATCCAAAAGAGCGGGGTGCGCGTAAAGAAATTTTTACTTTAAAAATTCTGGTGTATTAATTGGATTAGTAAAATTAATTGTTATTATGGAACTAGGGTTTTTAAATGTGGAGGTATAAATTACTTCCTAATCGTATTACAGAGTATATATATGTATAAAAAAATCATATATCTTACTTATGATTATATATAATTATGTGATATATAATAATAATAATTATGATTATTATATATATATATATATGGTATGTACATATATCTTTGTTACAAAAAAAGTTTTTAAATTGAAAGTATATAAATTTTTAAAAAATACTTATTAATATAATTTATAATTTTCAGGAGGTTGGCAATTTTAATTAAATATTTTCAACGTGTTATTATGAATGATTATACTATTATAAATTAAAATAACCCGTCTAGTGGTTAAAATCATCATCTCAAAATCAGCTGATTTTCGAAGTCGAGAGTTCTAAAACTCCTTGTAAAACCAATTTCTTTAATATGGATTTGAATACTAAACAGTGGACACTGGTGTTCTTTGGTAGTTCTTTCTTTTTCTGTTTAGCCTCCGAAACCACCGTAAGGTATTACTTCAGAGGATGAATGAGGATGACTCTATGAATGTAAATGAAGTATAGTTTTGTACAATCTCGGATCGACCGTCCCTGAGATGTGTGGTTAATTGAATCCCAACCACCAAAGAACACCGGTATCCACCATCTAGTACTCAAATCCGCGTAAAAGTAACCATTACTAGGATTTGAACCTTAGAACTTTCGACTTCGAAATCAACTGATTTGTGATAACGAGTTAACCACTAGACCAGCCCAGTGAGCTATTTGGTAGTTGGGTTTTACCCAATTAACCGTACGATTCAGGAGTGGTCGACCAGAGTCTGTTCAGGACTACACTTTTAACGGTACATTTACACTTACATTTGCAGCTACAGGTCTGGCAAGCCGGTAGCAGTAGTTGCATTTGCTTTTACACACACACACACACACACACACACTCACCCGAATTTGGCAGCAAGCTGGAAATACTGGTTGAAATATATATATATATAAAATTTAAAATACATTCAAAATAAAGTTTTTTTTTTTAAGTTGAAATCCTCTTGTTAACGTTTTTAATTTTCCGTACTTTTGTTCCATTGTTTCTGCAATATAAAGGAAAAATATAGTGATCGGCCAACATTTTGGGTGTCGGGGTTTTTACAAATGTCGACGTTTCAAGACCCATTATCTCCAGAAATCTCAAAAAAAGTTATAGAAATTTCCGGTAGCCGTACATAGTTGGCCTGTTTTGTTGTTTTATTGGTTTTTTTTTATCAATAAGTCCAGACTGGCTCAACATAAGTTCTTCAAAAATAGCTCAAAAAGAATTCTTTAAATGTGCATTGATGGGAATAAAATATTTAACAAAATTAAAAATAGAGAACGGGTAGTTTTCACCATTTTAAATTTTTGACTATACCTCGTACATAACTGAGCTTTAGCGCGATGAAAGTGCTTATTAAGTTGTTTAAAACTCCTAACTTTTATGTAATCAGAATTTGGGTTGGAGGATATTTAACAATATCTCTAAATAGTTTATACCTTGTTTATCTTGAAACCCGTTAACCAAAATAATTAAAATTTGACAGAAAGTTACGACACCATCTGCCAAGGTGGCATCAAGTAACATTTTTTTTTTTTTAGCCTTGTTGAATAACACTGGTCCGAATCGAGGCAGGTTTATTTAAACAAGTAATTACTCCGATAAATAGATTTTAAACCAAAAAAACAAGGGGGCTGATTTTTTTCAGTTTTATTGAATTTTCATAATTTCTAATACTTTATTCCTTTTTTGGAAGTTGTGGCTGTTGTTAATTTTTTTTTTGTAGCAATTATACGATAAATATATGATAATTTTGATGAGCAAGAACTGGGCCCCAACAATTTTTAATAAGAATTTTGTTCATTTTTGCAATCAGTGTTACATGTACTATCTCATATAACATTAATTAATAAACGTAAGTTCGTATTAATATATACTTCTATGTTCATATAAGATAGAAATTTGTTGAGCCATTTTCGGAGATATTAATAAAAATACAAGCCAGCATATGTACGAAAATGCATCTTCCAAAAATTGTTATAACATTTTTTGTACATTTTTGACAAAAAACATTCCGAGACGCCGACATTTGCATAAACAAAGACACATAAAATTTTGGCCAACCGCTACAATGTCTCTGCTGTCTTCTGGAGGGAAAGTATAGCTCCTTTCCTAGCTGCTACTGCTGTAGAAAATAGAGGTTTTGGCAGGAATGTAAAAATAATAATAAAATTTCGCTAAAAGCAGTCAAAGTAGAAAGCAAAGAGGTACCTAACAGTATATGCTTATTTTAAGTTATCTTTTTTGTTAATCTCCGAGACCACCGTTAGATATTACTTAAGGCGAAGAGACGAGTGACAATTTTAGTAGCGTGTGAAAATGCCACGCCTGATCGGGATTCGAAACCTGGATCTCCGGATAATTTTAAGTTATCTTTTTTTCTTTTCTTTTCCCTCCCCTGAGTCGGTCCCACAGCTAAGTATAGCTCAGCCCAGGGAAGTGTCCTTTAATTCTAACAGGCCTTCCCGTCCACCAGCTGTACGTCCGGCAAGGCAGGTCGGCCCGCCGGTTGGATCTTTTTTATTGTGCCAGCCTCTAACCCTTAGCAAGGACACTCCGGATCCTGCTAAGCTGCAACCTTTATGACCACGCCGAAGGTCGGGTATCGTCTTGTCTGTGCCTTATGCCTCAAACGAGTAGTTCCCAAGACGATCCCCCACCGGAACTCTGGGCTGAAACCCCTTTGATAGGATGTCAGATCTTTTTTATCGTTCCTGCCTCTAACCCTCAGCAAGAAGACTCCGAATCCAGCTAAGCTGCAACCTTTATCTCCACACCGAAGGCCAGGTCACGAATCTTGTCTGTACCTTATGCCTCAAATGAGGGGTCCCAAGAGGATTCCCTACCGGGACTCGGGGTTGACTTTTCTCAGTTGAGGTTTTACACGACCGCCCAAAAAGAAGTTAATGTATTTAGGCACTAAATACATGTATGTACGTGTCACTAAATGGTATGAATGTAAGCGGCACTCAATGCACGTATGTATGTTTGTTCTACCGTAGCGGCTCAACGGCCGAACCGATTTAGACGTATGACACCGCGTTAGAATCCTTACGTTACCGGGAGGCGTTGTAGGCTATATATATGTTAAAATAAATTTATAAAACGATAAAAAACTATATGCTATATATAACTAATGCGACAAAATCAATACGTTAAACGAAATTAATAATTTTATTTCCAAGATATAGGCGACAGAAAGTTTATAGTTCTTGGGCACTTTAACCAAGTTAAATATTTTAAACAAATCATATTGACAAAAACTTTTACGGATCTTATGTCAACGGTTCTTAAATTTAGGGACTCCGCACTGGCTGGATATCCTATTTTTTTTTTTTACAATCGTGTTTTTAACAGATTTAAAAATGTCTCCCTAAGGCACAAAACAAAAGAATTGATTTTTTTTTATGATCTATATACTTTTCCGTTATAACTACAGCTGGTCTAACAGCATGTACAGTTTAACCGGGAAAGTAAAAACTGATTTATCTAGTATGCGGACCAATATCAAGTAGAATTTTTAATATTAAATTTTTTTTAATAGTAATTCATAAAATTTAATTAAATTTAGCCCAGCTGGATTTTGAAATGTTATATTTTATCCTTAAATTTTACAAAAAAAAAAAAAAATATTATATTATAATAAATAAATGGACTGGAAAAAATTATTCCAATAATCCATTATCATATTCTAAATATAGCTTGTATAATAAAATGTAATATATTAAGCGATAATCAGATTGAATAAACAGAATTAATATCGATAAAATAATTTGAGCATTAGATGAATATAATCGAACAAAGATTAACAAATAGTATTAAAACAAGAAGTAAGAACCTATTAAAGAAACACCTCTTTCTATTTTATTATCGTAATAATTTAATGACAACAGACTTGTATAAGGCGTACATCATAAAAGGTATTAATTTTCCATGAAAAGCACGACAACTGTTCTAATTTACCCAACTTAGTATTTTATGGTTACAGTAAATTTAAAAAAAAAAAATGCTAACTAAACTTTTCCATTATCGATAAAAAAATATTTTCTTAGGTGTGATTTTTGTTTTACGTTATATATCTCACTCTTACTTATTGCTGTAATGCATCTAAAATACCTTAGTTACAATTTGCACATATAAGAGTGTCTTCTATGAAAGTAATGATGTTATTAATAATAATAAATATACGGTATATTATAAACCCGTTCCCCGTGATGGATAGAATAAAGGATTCACTTACGTCTGTATATCATTCACATCTTGAAAGGCTTGGCACGTAATAAAATATTCAGCCTGATAAAGATATTTGGAAAAGCTTCACTTCTTATTTTCTCAAACAAGTCTAACAGGATACATTGTTAATTATTTTACGAATGGCTATTCCATTTTCATTACCGATTTAAATCGATTGTCATGTTACCTAAAAGAGTTACATCGTACATATTATCGATTGAAAATAATTATTAATTATAATGTATCGGTATGACTGAATAGATTATTGTTTGCAACCGTGCATACATACATTACAAACGTCCCGGTAAAGATGTTCCTGTAGAAAACCAGACCTATTCTCACGGATAATCCTTTGAATTCTAAAGGAAAATCAATATTTTTTACTGTATCATATGTTTGATTTTTTCAATACAAAATTGTGTATTAATAATGTTTGCTACCTTCCTGGAAAAAAGTTACAAGCTATGGAAGGGGTTTGGTAGATTAGGCGATCTAAAACCTGGAGGGGACTTTAAGGTACCCTTTGAGTGAAGTTTTTTATCTCATGTTGCGGTTGATAGATCGTTTTTACTCCATTCATGTTCCTTTTTTATCATTTTAGCTTCTCCCTGGATGTTATTTAAATCCCATAGGATACTTTTGAAGAAACCGCGATTTATATAACCGGTGTATTCTTTATTATGTTTATTTGAAGAATCTTGTTCTGTCCAGATATTAAACCGTAATCCTGAAATAACTATGGAATAAAGCCAAATCCTTCTTAAATTACAATAATATTACTATTCAAAATAACTTGTGAGTGTTAAAAGAATATGATTTTCAAAACAAATGTTGATTTTAAAAAGATTTGTGTTTAAAATTACGATTTTAAAAGCTGATTTCAAAACTTCAATTTTTGGTAAACAGTTAAAATGATTCTTTTATTACTCAGTTATTTAATTCAATATATATTTTTAACAATTCTCGTGTTACAGTTGCTCTTTAACTTTATTTCAAAACTACTGAAAACATATATATATATATATAATTATATATATATATATAAAATTAGTGTAAAAGGTGTTTTTAAAGTTCTAGGCCAAATATTAATAAATTGTTCACCCATTTACAAGATATTTCACTAAATTATGCAAAATAAAATTACACAATTTTCTTTTAAATAAGCAAAATGATTATTAGTGAGTTTTTAGATAATAGTGATAAAATACTATTTTTTCATGGTATTCATTTAATATAACCAGCGTACTCGGATAATTTTCATTGACAAATTGTAAGTTCAATTTATTTCGTAATTAATTTTATTTAGTTAATATCTTTAATATTTATTTACCGTTATCAGATCTATTTTTTATTGATATGGACAATTTCTGTAACTTTTTTTTATACGCTTTAATGCTGCTTTGATCAAAGTTTTATTACGGTTTCCTCTGATTCTTCCAAGCAAATAATAGGACGGTTAAATTGATTTATTCCTGAACTAGTACACCCCTCTTTTTACTTCCTTGTTCGAAGTAAAAGAAGTATTGTGATCGTAAAAAATTTCGGTTTTCAGAATTCAATGGAAATATCCATTTTGACCATCCCTGAATCTATTTTGACCGGTTTTGGCGTAATGTCTTTAGCTCCCCTGGGCCGGACCGACTTGTTGGTATTTGGCGTAATGTCTGTACGCACGTAAGACAACGTTACTCGCGTAACTCAAAAACGATTAGCCGTAGGATGTTGAAATTTTGGATTTAGGTCTGTTGGAACATTTAGTTGTGCACTTCCTCTTTTAGTGGAACATGCGATAAAGTATCTTACAGTAAAAAACAGAACTGATGAAATTTATTTTTTAAGTAAATAATTGTTTCTTTCCTAAATCAATATTAACTTTGTATTAATTTTTATTCTATTTACTTCCTTGTACGAAGTAAAGGAAGTATTGTGATCGCATAAAATTTCTCTTTTCATATTTTAACGGAAATATCCATTTTCATTATCCCTAAATCATTTTGACTAGTTTTGGCGTGACATCTGTACGTACGTACGTATCTTGCATAACTCAAAAACGATTAGCCCTAGAATGTTGAAATTTTGGATTTAGGATAACATCTAGTTGTGCACCTCCCCTTTTGATTGCGATTGACAGAACCAAAAGTGTCCAAATTTTAATTAATGAAATATTTGGATCTTACAAGGGGAAGGCACATCGGTTTGAATCAGACTTCATCTCCTTTTTTTTAACTTTTTTTTTTAAATTTAAATATATTGATTTATTAATAATTATTAACCTGTGAACGTAAAAAAATCGTTATGATAAATAATAATTCAATAATAATAATAAAAGGAAATATGAAAATATATCAAATGTTATATCAGAATTTTATGTACTTTTCATTTTTTTTTAAATGTGTATATGTAATTTAATAGGCGCCCAAGGAAATCAAGTGGTGTCTACATCAGATTTTTTCATTTAATTTACTACCCCTTAAGTAGCTCTTTCATGATGTTTGCTATTATCCATAAAATCCAGAAACCTTATCCGTCACTATTTTATTAAACTATAAACCTCTATAAAACGATCAGATCAAAAAAAAAAAATACTTTTTTCGTAGTTTGTGGAATCAGTCGTTTACTAATTAGATGATTCCATTATATTACAATTTCACATCGATTAATATCTATTTGAGTAACTTCATTAAGAGTTTAAGAGTTAATAAGTCTATTATTTTTTGTCAGTCATAGTTTTTCTGGATTAATCGATTTTTTAAGAAAGTTTTTAGGATGACTTCTGCAAGCGGGTCATGGATGCTATTTATTTTTGGTCATGCGGGGATATAGTTTTCAAGGGTTCCGCATCTCAAAACTTTACTCAGAATCGAATAACTTTTCTATATACGTTTTAGTATCTCTTAGGAAGCTTTACAATTTTAATTCGTATTGTATCCATTAAACTCTAAATTACAAAGATAAGGATTAGATAACATTTTTTTTTTTTCATATATCGTAAATATGTTTTGTAATTTTCGGTTAAAATATGTCACATATTTAAAAAATGGGACTAGGAAAATTTATTTTTTATCTAAGGAATAGCACATCTAATCATTCCTGACGCGATCTTAGATTTGAATGATAATATTAAATATTAAATATTTGTTTTGATAGTAATATGAAATATAGGACACATATAAAATCATCGAATAGAATTATACGAGTCACTTTATTTAAATGAAAAAGAATACGTTCTTATTTTCCAGTGTATTTAAAAAGAATGATATATTTCCCACTAATTCAGATCTGTTTTACGATGAGATTTCTTTGTACTTTTTGGCTCCAGATTATATAATAAGGTTTTTAGAAAATACTGTAGATAGGATATTTAAAGTTTTATTTAATTCCATACCAAAAAATATTTTAGGCATAATTACTTTGAAATCTTTAGCAAAATTTATTGATTTATGATGAAATTATTTTAAGCGTGAATTAAAATCTATACAGAATATAAATTATAATCTAAGAAATATACACTTCATTGTACAAAGACACTCAAATTATTATGGCAAGTTAGTCGGTGAAAATAAAATCCCTGAGTTATTAAATTCACTACCGGGAAAGTTGCAATCGCTCCAAAATAAGAATCAAGTTAGAAAAAGGAATTTTTATACGGGTATCGACTTATCTAAACTCTGTATATTTGGAAACATAAGAAATGTACTTGTTATAATTGCTTTGAGAACACTTAGACACTCAGACACACACAGTCATTTAGTTCAATATTACTTTACCGGCTAACATTATAGCAGAGCTATAGCTTTAGAAAGGAAAGTATTGTAATCGGTCCGGTTTGGGCATATACTGTTTTCACCGAATCTTGACACCTAAGCAACCCAAAAAACCGTATGGAAATTTTCTGGGAGTTAATTTTTTTTAGGCGATATTTGTTAATTTAAAAATAGTATTTCGAAAAAAAGTATGAAAAATCGCAACCCCATTACAAAGATGCTCTTAATAAACTAGTTACTAAGTAGGTATAATGCGTCAATAGTACCCTCTCAAACCATAAGGAGCACTAGTGTAGCATTGACGTACAGTTGCTTTAGTCGTCTGCTATTTTGTGACGTCAGAGGTGAGTGACCGAATTAAATAAATGAATAATATTTAAAGTGTTATAAAAGTATTTAGAGTACCTGCTAGTACCTACCACCACACCCGTCCGAATGAAATACGGTATGCGTGCGCAATTTAAATATATATATTTATATAAATAAAATGATAAATATCGTGTATATGTTAGAACCCGAGTATCAGAAAAATAACGCGCGACGGTTAAGTCCTACAACTGTGTTTTCAGCTTTGTTTTTACTGAAACCGGCAAATGGAAAATGCAGAACGGTTATGAAATGAATTATTCGGTGTGGTATATAGATTCTTTACAGATATTGTTTATGAATATTCTAATATACTATAGAAGAGATAATGCCGATCAGTCGAAAGCCATTACAATACTGTACTATAGTCGATGTTTTACGACCCATCTATTTAGATAAGTTTCGAATTTGTATTCTTTTAATTTTTTTTTTCATATCGGGTATAATTTTAATAATAATATTAATACGATTTGATACTTTAAAATTTGATTTTAATATTACTTTTCATAGCAGATTTTTGTTTGTCGAACGAAATTATTTTATAACATCGATTTAAACATTTTATAAAAATACGATAAGGTTAAAGGAAAAAGGAAAGAAAACGTATCGTTTCTCATACTAAATATGATTTATTTTATCTGTTTATTATATAAGATTATTAGATTATCATTGTGAAAATGAAAAGTAAGGATAAATTCAAAATTTATTCATCCGGAAGTCCTTGGTTCGAATCCCTAGTCAGGTATGGCATTTTCACGCCGCTTGTCATTCATCTCATCCTCTAAAACAATACCTAACGGTGGTTTGGGAGGTTTAAAAAAAAATTCCGAATTTATCGGAATATAATGATTATAGCAGTAAAAAGAATTAAATATACTGTATAGATTATTTTAATTTTTGATATTATTAAACATATGTCAGCTAATTTGTTTTTTTTCTCAAATAGCTTTTAAGCTAGAGAGATAAGAATATAGTAATGCAAAAAAATCAATTAATTAAAAAAAAGATTGTTATTTATTATTATTAAAAATTTCTTTCACAAATATATCAGAATGACTACAATGATTTTTTCCCAAGAATTTTGATGTGCAGTTAAGCATATAGGTTAATGTAGCAACTTGTTTGTTTACTTTGTATAATTTACCAAACTCCGTCAACCAATCCTGATGAATTCTCTTTAACTACTTTACTCTTAAAACAACTAAAACAAAAATGTATTTTTCTTTCGATGCTCTTTTTATGTATCTTTGTTTCCCAGGTATTTTTATTAAATATGTTACGCTATGTTTTTTCATCTAAGATTTATAACAAAATCCTTTGCAACTTTGTATGTCTGCATGTGTATACACTTCCCCCTTTAACTTTGTTTTTTTTTTTTTATAGGATTTTGTTGTAAGGTAAAAAAAGGCAAATGATGAAAGTCGCTGCACTATAAACGAAAAGAAGATTTTTAGTAAAGCTTGCAAGGATATTTGCTGGGTTTTTAAGTTATTTATTTCCGTTGTGTTTGTTTTTTTATTATTATTTTGCTCATATATAGTTTTTCTTATATGAACTAAAAAAAAGCTGTACAATTAAGTGTAAAAAAAATTAAACGAACAAAATGTAGAAGGAAATTACACTTCGCTCGTACTTCGAATGTTTCCATTTCGTTGGTGGTTAGTAAAGAGCACTAAAATTACATTTCATATTTAAATGAACCGATGAGCTTCTGATTATGCGAAAAATTTCTAAAAAACTTTAAAGGTTGGCTTTTAAGTTTAAGGTTGACTTGAAAAAACTATAAGGTTGGCTGATTAATTTTCCCTTCCTTTACCGCATTTGATATTTGGTATTGTTATACATCTCGTATTAGTTTATAAAAATAATATAAAAACTTATTATAAATAAATAAATTTCAGCGATAAATTTATTGCTGATATTTGTTATTATAAAAAATCTGATGTGGACACCACAGGACGTTACACCTATTAAATTACATATATATATATATATATATATATATTTTTAATGAAAAGAACATGAAATTTTATTTCATTAATAACTGCTGATATTTTTTTTTATTTATTTATTTATTTTTTTTATTGAATTTATTATTTATGATCAAAGTTTTCTTTACAATCAGAGGTAAATAATTATTAATAAATCAACATATTTAAATTAAAAAAAAAGGTAAAAAAAAGAAAGAAGATGATGTCTGATTCGAACCGATGTTCCCTCTCCCTTCAAAGATCCAAATATTTCTTAATTAATCATATATTTGGCTATAACTCTAGATCCGATGAAAATAAGTACCACTTATGAATTTGTCGTTGAAAAGCCCTCGATGAGAGCTCGTTACAGCAGTTAAGAAAAAGTCCAAAATCCAATTTGTTTTGGATTTTGGGCTTTTTTAGGCACTTTTGGTCCAGTCGACTGCAATCAAAAGGAGAGGTGCACAACTAAAAATCACAATAGTCCTTAATCCAAAATTTCAACATCCTATTGTTAATCGTTTTTGAGTTATGGGAAATACATACGTACATACAGACGTCACGCCGAAACTAGTCAAAATGGATTGAGGGATGGTCAAAATGGATATTTCCGTTGAAATCTGAAAACCGGAATTTTTTGCGATTACAAAACTTCCTTTTACTTAATAACACTGTATTTATAATCTATTTTTTGAACTCTGAAATTCTGAAAGTATAAATTATTTAATATTATATAGGATAAATAAAATAAGTCTATTAAACAATCATTTTCAAATAAGACGTCATGTAACGAAATTTGTAACAGACTTAGTTTGACGTTAGAGTTGGATATGTTGGGAAGTACATGATTACAAATAAGGTAGCTGAAGTGTTAAATCAGAATAATATAAGCAACATCTCTCCAGAAATATATATATATTAACTATACGATTTATATTATGTATAACATATAAATTAATTAGCAAATGAATAATTATGTGATATTAAATTAATGCAGATTTAATATTAATTGTCTGTCTATATGTACAGAACGAGAGAGAATATTTAAATATTACAATTTAATAAACACTAATGGAGGAAGCTTTAAATATACTCTATGTTAATTAATACTTTTCAGTATTTATAAAAATATTACGAAAATCAAATTGTTATATTTGTAACTTAGTTCATATAAATTGTTTCCTATTTTATAAAAAATATAAACTATTTGCAATTTATATTTTTTGTTAATTTTTTTTTCTTATCGTTCTCAGGACTGATCTCACAGACTTCATTTTTTAAACTTCCTACTTTTTCACTACTAATTTATAATTTGTAAAAATCTAAATCCTGATGTAATTTTTGAATGTTAAGCAATCATTATTAATAAGTATAAGTGCAAAGTAAAAATAAACACAAAAAACTTAATATAAAATAAGTATATAAGGATACTACTAGTAACTGAAACGTTATACCATATCGATGTAAAACTGTTAAAGAAAATAAAAGAATACTGAGAATACTCCTAGGCCCCCAAGAAAACAAAAGTAGCAACAGACTGCAATACAACCAAGAACTGTATGAAGAAATAGAGGATAACGAAAAAGTAATAAGAAGAAGGATACTGAGAATCCTGGACAATGTGTACAGAATTGATGAAAAGAGATTCAATAAATAAATATTTATTAAAATCTGGTAAAAAAATAACAGCCATGGGTACTACCTACAACAAATGAAGAAAAAATTAAAGAATGTAGGAATCTAAGAAACATAAAATGAAAAATAAGAAGTTATTCAGACAAAAATGCACGAAATTAAGTTTAAAATGGTGAGAAGAGAAAAGAAAAGAATCACACCAAAGTAAAAGGGTCGGAAGAGGGAAACATCAAACACGCGGAAGAAATGAAAGAATATTGAGAAAAAAAAAACGAAACCAAAAAAAAAGGTGTTTGCGTGATACACAGTCAGCCTAAACAAAAAAAAAAATACTCATTAATACAGTAACAACAATAAAAGTAATATTTTTTTTTTTTAAATGCTTAATATTCTGTGTATGTACGAGTATTATATACGTACACAGAAACGGCGGTAATTGTAACAGTTATATAGATATCTGATATCATGGATTTCTCCTCAAAATTATGGATGTTATAGAATGAGAAAACTACTGTTCTTCGCATATATTTTACATAATTCGTTACATAATTTCAAATTTATATTAACTAAACGTCTCCATCATTCAGTCGAATCCGTCTCGTACGGTCGATTCCATTGATAAAAAAATTATCACAATACCCCCTTCAGATTCTAGAAGGCAATTCTTTTGCAAAAAAAAAACAAAAAAAACAACGTTATTATAGTTGTTTAAAAACAGTATAATCCAATCGATATTGTGTAGATTAGGGTTAAACGAATAAAATGCTAGAATGTAAAATTGTTATCGACGTCATTTTTATTTTCTTGTACGAAGTAAAGGAAGTATTGTGATCACGAAAAATTTCGGTTTTCAGATTTCACTGGAAATATCTATTTTGACCATTCCTGAATCCATTTTGACTAGTTTCGGCGTTACGTCGGTATCTCGCATATCTCGTATCTTGCATAACTCAAAAACGATTACCCTGAAGGATGTAGAAATTTTGGATTTAGAACTATTGAAACATCTAGTTGTGCACCTCCCTTTTTGATTGCAATCAAACCAAAAGTGTCAAAAAAAGCCCAAAATCAAAACAAATACTGGATTTTAGTACTTTTAAGCCCTTATTGAGAGCTTTTCAAAGATATATCATAAGTGGTACTTATTTTCATCGGTTCCAGAGTTACAGACAAATGAAATTTTAATTATTGAAATATTTGGATCTTAGAAGGGTAAGGCACATCGGTTCTTCTCCTTTGTTTTTTAATATAAATATATTGATTTATTAATGATTAACCTCTGATTGTAAAAAGAAATTTACGATAAATAATAATTCATTAATTAATAATAATAAAAAAAAATATGAAAAAATATCAGAAGTTATTAGTGAAAAAAATTTTACGTACTTTTCATTTTAAAAATATGTACATGTAATTTAATAGGCGGACAAGGAAGTCATGTGGTTCCCACATCAGTATTTTTATACATTTTCAAAATTTCACAGGTAAAATTTTTCATAACTTTTTTCAAGAATTCTTAAGCATATTACTTATCAAGTAAAATTCGGTTGGAAAAATGCATTTTATCCCCTTTCCCTCAAAAATGGTAGATAGAAACAGTCGAAATGTAGATCATTTTCTAGTTTTTCCCAGGAATCAGTGTATTTTTACGTGGAATTCAGATAGAAAACTCTGTACTTTACAAACTAATTTACAATTATTTTACCAGGTTAAGAGCTGTTGGATAAATTTGATCATTTTTTTGTAGAGGTTACAGTTGTAGTAGTATTAGTAATGGAACCGCACTTTCTTTCTTCGCTTCTTAGCAATATTAATAGTACTAAAAAAACTGTTGAGTTTTTACAAAAAAAGAATATACTTGACACAACAAAAGTCTTTAAATTTCCATTTAAACAAAATTCGTTGGATGTGTCATCAGCAAAGTTTTTGCGAGGAAATCTCTTTGAAAAACAATTCTTAGGTAGAAAGTAGTAATTTGACTCTTGCAGAAATAATATTGTTGGGTTAATGAATACACTACTACCAGATTCTGTTTAAAAGAATTTGTCATGCAAACTGATAGTATAACCATATGAAAAACTAGAAGGTGCCGGCATCACTGTAAAAATTATTGATTAATTCTGTTTTTCCAAATGAAAATATAATAAAGGAAGAGTTTTACCGAATCAGTGGATAGACAAGAGATTATTTTATGTAAGCTGTTTCAGATCGGATAAAAGATCCTTTGCTTGATATCATTAAAGCTTATGTTGAAAAAGGTTCGTTGATTATCCTGATAAATGGAAATCTTATGATGATATTTTCAAATTAGAAAGCTAAACAACTTTCAACATCTGACGGTGAATCACTCGGAAAACTTTGTGAATCCCGAGACTAGAGTACATTGAAAATTTGTGGATGTGTCTCAAACAATGCAATAAAAAAGAAAAGAGGACGTCAAAAGAAGTAATGGATTTCTACATCGATGAATTCATATGGCAATAGAGACACGAAAATGAGGAAGAGCTGTTCAAGTGTTAACGCTTCAACACATTAGTGAGTTTTTCGGGTCGAATGATCCTAATTTTGCCTACACGGTATATTTTGCGTGTTATGTAATAATCCTAGTTTTGCTTGGATGATATATTTTGTAACCGATAGGAAGTTTTTATTCTGTCATCATTTCTCCAGCTTAATATTAGTTAATTTTGTGTTTCGTTTTGTAGCGAGTGCGTGTTTGTTTGGGTGATTCCTGTTTTGCTTGCAGTGACCGTTGTGTGTGTGGGTATTTCCCCCTTCCTGAATTAATACCACATAAGCCGTTTCCAGGAAGGGTAGCTAAGCCAGTAGTGGAGGTTTAGTCGGTAGTGCGCAGGAACACATACGCACTTAATAACATTTCGCGGAACCTCTTGGCGAACCCGATACTAACTTGGCGCTCATAAATTGGGTTCCTCCACCTCTTAAAAAAAAATTATTACCTAATTATTCAAATACATCTTATTTTACGTTAATTAAAAAATTTATTTAGCTTTTGGCTGTGAAATTTCAAAAAGTACCTTTTTTATAACTATCTCAATTATATTTTTCCAAAAATCTCATAAAATAACTGCTTTTTTATATTTTCACGAAAAGTTTTGTTTTGTATATTTTGCACAGAAAATGATAATTCTAAGAGTATATGATTTTTTTTTTTTTTTTTGACGACGCAACCATATTTTTTGATATTTTATTATTAAATAATTAGTAATTTGGTTATTTGATATATTATCACATTGTAACAAGTACAGAAGCTTCCAGAAAGAAGAAACAGAGAGAAAATGAAGAAAGAAGAATGTAGAAAAAACTACAAATAGATTCTTTCTCCATAACGACTAGATAGAAAAGTGTAGAAGATGTAGATAATGGAAATTACTACGCTAGAACAATCAGGACGGGTTGAATTGGATACTAGTACTGCAGATTCAGAGGTATATCGCAAATCAGCTGATTTCGAAATGGAGAGTTCTAAGGTTCAAAACCTATTAAAGGCAGTTACGTTTATTCGAGTTAAATACTAGATCGTGGATATCGGTGTTCTTTGATGGTTGGGTTTCAGTTAATCACATATCTCAGGAGTGGTCGATCTGAGACTGTATAAGACTACATTTCAACTCATTCATACATATCACCCTCACTCATTTTCTGAAGTAATACCTTACGGTGGTTTCGTAGGCTAAACAGAAAAAAACGTTATTGTCTCATATCTCGAAAATCTGTATATCAAATAATTTGAAATGTGGCACAAATATTTGGCTATATATACAGAGTGTATCACAAAGTTATCTGGTACTGCTATATTTTATTCTTCTCGTAAAAATAACGGAAAAAGTTCACATAAACATATGTTCTAAAGTGCTTCGTTTGCGAGTTACGGCTAGTGAAAGATTTCGCTCGGATGTCACCTATCCCGGTGAAATGAGATCGTACTGAAATTTGTAAGATGTTAATTAAGAGACAGAATAAGTGATTTCTTATGGTTTTTGACCTGAAATATCGAATAAAGTAGGTCCTAAAATGTACCTGTAGTAATTTTTCAGAAATCTTGGATGAAAACCAATAAATTTGGATAAAGACCCTTGTTTTTTATGTATGACGTACAATAATTTTATAATAAACACATAAAACTTTTAAAAAAAACTTATAGAGAATTTAACTCTGAACAAAATCATATAAAATAAGTTGAATAAAACAAAAAAGAGATAGGCTGAATGTAACCCATACCTAATTTTTTTTTTTTTAATTTAATTTTTAAGATTGAAAATCCTATGGTAACTAATGTTAATTTAGACGTCAGTGCAATTTTATTTTATAAAATGGAGGCCCCATGGGACTCGAGTAAATACTTTATTTTTTTATAATTTCTGATACTTCATCTGTTTTTAAAATTGAGTTTATTATTAAGAATGCTACCTAAGGTATGAAGTGAGCTACCAAGCAAAGGGATCAAATGAACCCAAATTTTTTATCAATTTAAAATGCAATATAATTTTGATGGCTAAAACAACATTGGGCCCAGAAGGTCGACAAGAACCCGAACTTATTATTTTAAGTTTTGATTTTTTCTCAGATATATTTTTTATACTACATAATTTTAAGGTTAAGATCATCAAATCCGACCCAAATTTTTTACTGAAAATCTTGATTTCTTTTGAAATTTTACTTTAAATAAATAATAAATAATGTCATAAATAATAATAAAACGCCCTACGGCGTATTTAAAATAAAAATTTGTGTGGACATCAGATGACTTCCTTGTACGCCTATTAAATTACATATACACATTTTTTTAAATGAAAAGTACATAAAATTTTATTTCATTAATAACTTCTGATATTTTTTTATTTATTTTTTTTTTGTTATTTTTAAATTATTATTTATCCTAATTTTTTTATAATTAGATGTTAACAATTATTAATAAATCAATATATTTAAATTAAAAAAAGAAGTTAAAAAAGGGGATAAACTGATTGGAACCGATGTGCCTTCCCCTTGTAGGATCCAAATATTTCACTAATTAAAATTTTATTTGGCTATAACTCTGTAAACAATGAAAATAAGTACCACTTATGATAAATCATTGAATAATTCTCAACGAGGGCTTATTACCGCAGTTAAAAAAAGCCCAAAATCCCTATTTTATGGATTTTGGACTTTTCTCGACATTTTTGGTTCAGTCTATTGCAAGCAAAAGGAGAGATGATAGCTGTTACAACAGTCCTAAATCCAAAATTTCAACAACCTACGGCTAATCATTTTTGAGTTATGCGAGACACACACGTACAAACGTCGCTAAAACTAGTAAAAATGGATATTTCCGTTGAAATCTGAAAACCGAAATTTTTCGCGATCGCAACACTACCTTTAGTTCGTGCAAGGAAGCAATAATAGTATATAAAAAAATTGTATTATTTTTAATCTTTATAAAAAAAATGTTTGAACATTCATAAAAAAATGTTATATCTTTTAAAATAAAATTATGTCTAACTTAATACCTTATTTAGGATCTATATATTTTAGCACTAATATGACGTCTGACTTCCAACAAATCGCTGTACAACAGCAGGTAATATGAGTTTACATACATATTTCATGAGATTGATGTCGCGTTCAATACATCTTGTAGACTGTACGGTAATTTCCCTACGAGCATCGACAGATTCAGTTCAATATTGAATTTGTTCTCCTAATCACAACTTAGTAAGCAAACATTAGCCGTGTAGTTTCTAACATTATAACATGTACTTCAACCGTTTAACTGTATTCACAGTTCGATTCATATTTGAATTAACGTTATCATTACTACTGTAATTAATAATTATTGTTTAGACTGCTTTTTTTTACACAGGATTGGCAGTTATCAATTCCTATAAATAACATGTTAAATCGTTTGAAATAATCCTCGTTTTGTAAATATTAATAGAAATATATTTTTTAGAAGATTTAATTTTTTTCCTTTTGCTTCCTCCTGTCCAAAATACTTTTCACGGATCTTTTCCATAAAAATGTTAAATAGTTTTGTTTCTACGAATATAATTAAAAATATAAAATAATGTTATTACGACCTGACTTATTACGTCGTTCGTCCTAACCGAGAATCTTTTTATCTTCCGCGCGCTAACTTCAAGAACAAAATTAATATATATTTAAATATCGATAATACTTTGAGAACAAAAATAAAATATTTTCGCTTCTATAAAAATGATTTCGCTTCTTTTCAATAGAAGCGAAATGTGCAGAAAGATACTGTCCATTAGAAAAGAGTACGGTACAAAAGTTCGATGAAAGAAATCTGATGGGGACACCAAATTACTTCCTTGTACACCTATTAAATTACATATTAATATTTTTTTTAAATGAAAAGTACATAAAATTTTATTTCATTAACAACTTCTGATATTTTTTCATATTTTTTTTTATTAATAATTAATTTATTATTAATTATTAATAAATCAATATATTTAAATTACAACAAAAAAAATTAAAGAACAGCAGATGAAGTCGGATTTGAACGGATGTGCCTTCCTCTTGTAAGATCCAACTATATCATTAATTAAAATTATATTTGGCTATAACGCTAGAACCGATGATAATAAGTACCACTTACGATATATCGTTGAAAAGTTCTCAATTAGGGCTTATTACTGTTAGGAAAAAGTCCAAAATCCAAATTTGTTTGGATTGGAAAAAATTTGGATTTTTTGAATCAAAAGGGGAGGTGCACAAGTAGATATTACAACAATCGGTTTGCTTGGCACTTCTTCCGCCACCACCCCATTCGGTCGCCCTAAAGCATTCGACCCTCGAACAGTTAAGCGACCAGTATCCTAAATAGCTTCTAGAGCTTACCTAACAGCGTGAGCGGACTAAGCGCGGTACTATACACCAGCGGCTTACGTGTCACCGCCTCTCACTTTTCATATCTTTGCAAAATTAGGGAAGCGCATCCCGTCAACTACTAAAAATATATGTGACATCCAAAATAAAATTTACTTCGTCTAGATAGCAATTCGCTGCCACGCCTAGGTCGCTGAATGCCAGCAAGTGCCTGTCCACCATGTTAAAGCGCTTGAAACCTTAATTAGCTAGTGGTCAGCCATATATATCTGTAGGTTAGCTTCCCACAACAGTCAGGCAGGGTCTTTTCCCTTAGGTAAACTACTGACGTCGGTTGAACTTCCACACGGTCCGACAATGCGAGACTCGCCACATCGACTCGCCGATTGTGAATGGCCAATTTTCCCCTTGACCTCTCAGTTTCAGGGTGGTAGATGTTACAGCAGTTCTAAATCAAAAATTTTAACATTCTACAGATAATCGTTTTTCAGTTATGCGAGATACATACGTACGTACGTACAGACGTCATGCCGAAATGGATTCGTCAAAATGCTATAAGGGATAATCAAAATGCATGTTTCCTTTAAAATTTGAAAACCAATATTTTTCGCGATCACAATACTTTACTTCGTAAACAAGGAAGTAAAAAAGTGCCAGCAGTTTTCGAGATAAAATTAGAGAAAACTTTCAACCGATTTTTTCCGTCGGCAAAGGTTAATTTAAAAAGCGGTTTTAAAGAATCTTTAAAATTTTCGCCAACCGGGATGTCTAGTGATTAACTCTTCAAAAATCAATCGTTTAGTAGCTGATTTTCCAAGTCGAAGGTTCTGAGGATTTGAACCTAAGTAATAAAATTTGGTCGCTTTTATTCGGATTTGAATATTAGATAGTAGACACCGGTATACTTTGAAAGTTGGAGTTCAATTAATCACATGTCTCAGGGTGAATCTGTACAAGACTATCCCTCCTCATTTACATGCGATTCATATCATCCTCATCTCAATCGGTCGTAGCGGTGGGGTTGCTTATTGTTTACTAGTTGAACAGATTGGAACTTACACATTAGGAAAATAAAATAAAAAGTTTTTAAACGATGTAATTATATTTTAATTTTTAATTTTTCTTTATCGGCCTATACACAGTTTACTTTTAATATTAAATATATATATTAAAAATCAGCTTCAAAATTAAATAAAAACCTAAAAAGTAAATCAGGTATTTTTAACCTTTTTAACCCTCTTGTTTGACAGTTATCACATTTAACATTTTTAATAACAGCTACAATTGAAAATATAGATGTTTTAGAAATTATAAACGTTTTTAAATTAATTTCGGCGATATGAGATTCCTTTTTTAAAAGATACAATCGGGTTTTCAATGAAAAAAATTCGGTTTAAAAAAATTGACATATTTTATTTTATTTATTTATCGGAGTATTTATTTATTTACTTCAATAAATTGACCCGATTCGGTTCAATTTAATTCAATAAGGCTAAAAAAAAAATACTAGTTTATTATACACAAAATATTGAACTGTGCTGCAAACTGTCCGACGATTCGAAAATCAGGCAAAAGGGTATAGTATATACTCATATATAGCAAAATATTTATGCAAAATTTCAATATTTTTGACCAACGGATTTTCGAGACGTAAGGAAAAATTTATACAAATGTTAAATATCCCCTAAACACACCTAAATCCGATAAGTTAAAACTTTTGAATTTTGAAAAACTTAATCGCTTTCATAGTTCTAAAGCTCAATTTCTAAGACCTATAAAAATATACAAAATATTAAAGGCAAAAACTATTCCTTTCGTTTTTTAATTTTGTCCAAAATTTAATGCCATCAACGCCTCATATACATTAACCTTTTTAGCCATTTTCAAAGAATTTATACCGAGCACGTCCCGAGATAATAATCGAAAAAACTAACTACAAGCCGACGCATGTTCCGGGAAATTTATACATCTTTCGGAAATTTATATTAATTTTTTTTGTGTTTTTGGACTCCAGCAAAGGAAGACTCCGACCTTGTGACGATACCGGTCGCCACACCGTTTGCACCGATGGGCTTTACCGAAAAAGCCTATCATCACAGTCATCAGTTTGGCCTCTATCAGGATGCCACCGATGCAAATCTCTCAGCGATCATTTCCGTAAATGTATTTATACAACTTACTAATAACTACTTATGGCTTCTTCAAACTACAACCGTCTAACAAAACTGAAAACGCTCAACTTTCAAATAACCGATTCAAGGAAGCGCGATCCCAACACCTTCCTCTAACATCAAGGGTTTCAAACCAAATCTTTTTCCACATCTAACTTTAATTAGACTACGCTCTCAGGTCATTACTTAACTGAGTTTTTAAACACCAAAAATACTGTTCTCATACCGACAAAACAAGTGTGCATCACAACGTCCTCTTGATTTATTCAAAAAAACAAGAAACAAATTCACAAATTTAATAAGCTTTTAATGAAAACATACCCTATCTCTCTCTCTGTCCTAGTCCATTTTGGGGAACGAG
Organism: Lycorma delicatula; assembly: GCF_047948215.1. NCBI lineage: Eukaryota > Metazoa > Arthropoda > Insecta > Hemiptera > Fulgoridae > Lycorma > Lycorma delicatula. The sequence goes on from NC_134455.1 coordinate 32,386,713, forward strand.
ATCGATGCCTACACCCTCTCATACCGGAGCTCCATCAGAGAAATCTCAACATATCCTAACAGTAAATACCTCAGCTAATCGAAACTCGATGCCAAAACGCGCCTATCTTGGCGAAGTAAGCACCCAGGCAGGCCATGATGCTGCAGTAGCAATTTAGCTACACCCAGAAATGTGAAACGTATTTTTAAATACAGATATATTTAAAAATATATATCGTATTTTTAATATATATTTTTTGAGCTTTCCTTTCTCAACATATGCCCGATCGATGATATCTTCCTTCTTATGACATCTGAACAGACATCTTTGTTTCCCCGTTCATCATTTCTTACTGTATCGATCCGGTTTATTTTCTCTTTGATTTTTCCCTTTAAACATATTTTGAACCGATAATCGCCGTTATTAATTCTTCCAAATATTATTCCTCCATTTTATATCTGTTAAATAAAGCTTCTATTCGAGAAAATTATACTTTCAACGTATTTAAATAATTTCCCTAGCTCGAGTTTCTTTCCCGCCACCATATATTCAAATTTTAACTCTTCTTCAACGATACAGATAATTTTTGTTATATTAATATTTAATTTTCATTTGACATTTTTTCAGTCGTTATTCGGAATTCTTCTGTCTTTGTAATCACGATCGTATTTAATAATTTTACTCTTTACTCCACAACTTTCATTCATTCACCCCAAATTTTTTCTGTTACATGTAATAAGAGCAGAAAATGTAATAGTGTTGCAGAATAAAAAAATATTGTTTTCTTTATGCGATTAAACATAATTGAATTTATTTATAAAAAAAATAAGATTTTATCAGTTAAATGGTATAGTCGACTAAATATTAATAGAAAGTACTTCTACGTTCCCGGCTAAAGACATATATTTATTAATTTTAATTAAATAGATATACTGAATATCCAAATTTTTGTTAATTTATTACACGTTCCTAGTAAAATTCCTTAAACGCTTAGTAAGATTAAACAAAATATTTACGATCAAATATTTACGTATAATAAAGCAATCGACTAATCTATACGTTGTCTCATTATTTTGAAGACGAGAATGTTAACAATTCATGAAGACTTGGCAGTGATATCGATTTGCCTCAGGTGCAGTTACGAGTTGAAGTTTTGTCATTACTAAAGTAATTATACACATGACATAATTATATCTACTTGTAAATAGATTAGGTTAGATCTAACCTATATATATCGAGTTGAAATTGTGATGAGAATTAGATGAGATTTTACTTTAAATGAGTCGGTTTGACTGACGATTCGGAAACTAACTTATGACTATATCCACTTAATAACTTGCAAACTTACTACAAGATGTTTAGTAATAAATTTTATCTAAGATTACATGTATTTAAGTATACGATTAACTCTAGTGCATTTTTATTAGGAGATTAGTGAAAACTGATGGTGTTAAAATCGTGTGAAATATTGTTGTAATTTTTTTGTTAAACAGTCAGGTTAGATTTTAAATTAAATAAAAATTTAGGTTATTAAATTTTAATTTTAATTGTTGTCTTAAAAATATTTTTGAAATATTTAAGGTAAATTTTTAACACCTATTAAAGCTTTAACTAAGATTACGTTTTCACTTATACGTTTTCAATTTTTTTTTTCTTTTTTCATTATTATATCTTATTTATTTATTTACTTTTCGGTATTGTAATCGGTTCAATTTGGGCATTAGCGGTTTTCACCGGATCTTGACATTTTGACACTTAAGGAACCCAAAAAACTGGATGAAAATTTTCCAAATGTTAATGTTCGTATGTACATGTATTTGCTCGGTGGTAGCCTGTAAATCACCTCATACCTCCAAAACTACGATTTTGACCAAACTTTCATCAGATTACTTCTACATGTGAGGGATTGAAGCCATTAAATTTTGAAATTAATGGGTCAAGGGGGAAAGGCTGAAGAGCAAGGTCGCTCTCAGTATCTCGAGATTTCGCCTAATTAAGATCATATACGAGTATTTCTTTGGTACACTTGTTAACGATTAAAAAAATGATAAAACTTGCAAAAAAAAAATTGTAAAATCGTACTTCCACCCCAGAAAATGCTTTTACAATCGGTCTACTATCTTTTGACGTCACAGGCGAACTGTATAATTAAATAAATGAATATTTAAAGTGTAAAAGAGTTAATTCAGTCTGGCTGGGTCTCGAAATCGATCACCCGGTTGACTCTGTGTCTGGTGTGTTAAGGCTCGCGGCTACACTAGTTTACTGACCGTACGAGCGAAATTTGTTGTATGTAAGTTGTGAAATTACATTAGTTTATTTAATGCCGACCGTTGCCGCGCGAATTAAAAATGGTGTGCGCGCGCGCGCTTTAGTTACAATCATTTAATTAAATAAACGAAAAAATATTATATAAAAAAAATAATGATAAATACTTAATATTAAATACTTAATTTTAAATTAAGTTGTGTGTGTACGTGTATGTAAGCCGTGCATCAGAAACCACCCGTCACGCGCCTAAAGCCCCGTTCCGGGAAAATCCTACAAATCTGTTGTCAGCTTTTGTTTTTAATAAACCGGCGATCATTATTCTAATTAGTTTCACAACCTGCATATGTTTTAATGAGTAGCGCTACAAGTCATTTGGTTGTTGTTCTCTTTGATTCCTAATTTTAATATCCTAATTTATTAATTCCACTGGCTATGAATATATATATTTTTTTGCCGTTTTGTTATCTATCGTTACACCGTATCACCGTTCTATAACGGTGGAGATATTCATTATGACAGGACGTTAAGTCGATGCAATTTTAACACATGACGACCAGTGTTATATATTTTTCATACTTTTCATAAAAATTCTACTCGTGAAGACAAAATTTTAGTTAATAAAAAAAAACTAAGTTCCTGAAGATAGAATTCGTTTCCAAAATCGCTAGGATGCATTAAAAGATTGTTGATAAGTTGTTTTTATATTTTAATTATTTAATGTATAATATATATGTACAAGCCCGATAGGTTAAGATGGTTTGACGTTGCGATCGATACCTGAATATAGTAACTAAATTATCAGTTTAATACTATTAGAATATGGTATTTATGCAAAACTCTTCCTATCAAGCATTACTTTACTCCCGTCTTGCTATTCCTTTTACTACAATTAAAATATTTTTTATTAAGATTTTCAAAACAGACGTATCAATTTTCGTAATTTTTAAAAATAATCCTTACCTACTGAGATATATCTCTAGAAAAAATAACCTACAACTGAGAAATTGTTCAAATTGCGCAAGAAAATGAAAAAAGCTTAATTATTAGGAATGTAGCACAAATATTTTGACTTTTTGCGCGATTCTTGTTTGTGTAAAGTTCTTTGGTTATAAAGCAAGGATAAAAGAGTGCAACTGTTTAATTTTTATGATATTTCAAGATAAATGTTAGTAATAAAACCGAATGTGTAAATAAACACAAATGGGGAAATAACTAGGACAACCGGCTTATTTTTAACGGTATTTTAAAGCGACTAACAAGCCTTCAAACTTATCGGCAAGGATATAGAACATTAAGTATAAGTTAAAACAAGTTGAGTTGACGAATATCCGTTTAAAATACTAACAGTAATAAATGTAATTGATATTTTTAGCGTTTTATAATTTGCACCTTAATCTGGCAGCATGAACTGTAAAATATCCCTTAATATCTCTTGGAATTCATCCAAGTCACGACTTTTAACTTTGAAAATCTTTTTAAATTCACATAAATAACTATAGAGTATTTCCCGGTAAACGTGATACATTTCCTGGTTTTTGATCTACTTCAAATGCAACATTCATTCCACGTTCTAAGTATGCGCTTGCGTTTCCAGGTCGATAAATTTCAGTTAAGGATAACAATTAAGTTAGTACAGTAAGTATTCCGTCGTTCTTCATCGCTAACTGTATTATTTTCCTTCCATGTCTGAGATGACAGTGGATCTTGGTTTCACATACCGTTCTAAAAACGGAAATAAAATTTAGATGAAAGGTTTATTATAAATAGGAAAATATCCTTTGTCTCTCAAAAAATCCAGATAAATACCTGTTGTTACGAGATAACACGTCCTTGATTAATTTTCCTCCTGCTAAACAAACTTTCATCAATTCCCACTGTCATTCTGGGTCCCACGATCGCTATGGGATTTTCTTACTAGCTGGCACAAACTTCCCGAAGGTAAGAATACCGCTAGATGCCTATATCTACATGAATACATGCATTAAATTTACGATGCAGATTCATAATTTTTAATCCATCGATAAATGAATTTCGCAATTTTCCAATTTCACATAATCGATTGTTAAAGAACCATTTATTCGATCGAGCATCGAGAATTATTTCATACTTACTGCATCGTCATAAGATTGCATTATTATATGACAACTTTATATCATCTCCATCCCCACACTTCTTTACAATATGAATGAACAACTTCTTTTGCAAAAGTTAAACAGTATTTTTCTTACTAAAACTCACACCGATTGTAATTATACTCAACCGTAGTAATTCAATCGACCGACAAACAAACACGAATGAACAATACTCTAGCCAATCTTGTCGCCTTGACAAATTTTTGATAATCGACGAATATTTGTTCAAATACAGATCACTATTTGTATATACATGCGCTTGTTTAGCCGAATATTTTTTATTGATAACTAAGGCAAATATTCCTTCATTGGTGTGTGTATATGTATGTATGTATGTATGTATGTATGTATGTCTGTGTGTGTGTGTGTGTGTGTGTGTGTGTGTGTGTGTGTGTGTGTGTGTGTGTGTGTGTGTGTGTGAGAGAGTTAATTTAGTGAACACAGACTGAAAATATTTGTATTAAGCTAAGAATACCGAATAATTGTTAAGAACAAATTAAAAATCTACGCGAATATTCCGAATATTCCTACATACATGTGAACAGCAGTGGTTTTTTTTTTAAACCAGACCCCCAATTAAGGATGAACACGGTTCTTGGAGGTGCCTTTGCCAATAGCCACCACATAAAGGAAAGGCCCTCGCTTCCCGATATTTTATTTGAAGTATTCCCGACACAAAACCCGTCATAGTGTCGAAGTCCACTGGATTGCGTAACATCGTTCTAACGATGATCCCTACCTCGAACGGTGCAGTTTCGGCAACACAGTCGCGGCGATCCTCGTACCATCACGGGCACTGTAATATGACGTGCTCCGGCTTGTCTAAGTCCCGACAGTAAGGACAGCCGTGGCTGGAAATTTAAAAAATAACAGCCTCTTTTATTTCCTTGCACAATTTTATAAAATTAAATTTTTATTTTTTTAATAGAATTGATATATTCTATTAAATTTTCAGGGTACCTTCGTATCTTTAAGTAGGCGTGCACTAAGAATGGATTTTGCTAAATTTTGATTTTAAGAGGTTCAAATCGATAAAAAATTAAATTAGGCATATTTAAAAAAAAATTTTTTTTTTAATAACGTCATGTGTTGGACGTAAAAGCAACATACGGTATACTAAATATTTTACGATTCCATTACAATGTTTCCGATATGTGTTTCCGCTAAAAAACTACTGGACCGATTTACGCGCGGGGAAGAAGGGAGAAAGGGAAAAATCAAAAAAGGGAAGAAGGGGAAAATTTTAAAAAGGAAAAAGGGAAAAAGAAAATGGAAACAGAAAAGAGAAAAAAGAAAATAGGAAAGAGGTAGGGGAAAAGGGAAATTGGGGAAGATGAAGGAGAAATGGAAAGAGAAACGGGAGAAAATGGGAAGGGAAAGCGAAGCGAGCCATCACCCTCTTATCGTGACGGGAAGCGCAAATAACCACAGAGCACGGGCTAAGCCGTGATGGGGATGCTAGATTTGGGATTGTAATAAATTTTTTGTTTATCTTCATTGTACTTTTATATTGAACTATTTTAATTCATTCATAAAATGGATTGGTTTAACGAATATAGTTCAATTTTCTTATCTTCATTTTTTTGTTTTCCTTTATTTAAGTTTTGGGCAACAATTCATTGTTTGTCTTATATTCCTTTAGTATTTTTCATAAAAATATTTATTTCCCGTTTTATCAGGATTTAATGAAAATCTAAGTATAATATTGTCGATTAAATATTTTTTATTTATAAAAAATAAGTTTGCTATTAAAAAAGCATTGCGAGTAAAGCTACATTTATATTGTGGGCGAAGTCGCGACGGAGTACGCTGGTATGTATACATATATATATATATATATATTAAATTATGCATCGTGAAATTCTGATAAGATAAAAGTTTTATTAGCGTTTCCCTTGACATATTCAGGCAAATTTTGAGGCAGATATTTCCCCTAGAGTGAAATGCCAATCCACTCGTAACGTGATCTTTATTATATTTGGCTGAAAATTATGTTTATTTTATTAAGAAAAAATATTTATTAAATCTTTAAGTTAATATATTATAACTCTATATCCTAGAAAATTTTTAATTTTAAATACCGTTAAAGTTCAACAAACCTTTTTTCACATTATTTAAATAATTTTGATACAAATATTTTTATATTTCGATAATACAACAGTATATCAGATATATTTCTAACAGTGGAAATATTGATTGTAAAGGATTTGGAAACTAACAGCTGGAATGGATAATGTTTAACAAAAGGATAGGTGGTAAACTTAAAGATGTTTGGCTTTCCCTTACGTTCGGATCGAATTTAACACGAGTACACATAGATACGTGGGAAATATAAACGAACGCAAGGTACACAAAACGGACACACTATTATATCAGCAAGCAGGATTAAGTCAATTGTCTTCTCTCTAATACCAGCTTCGGTTAAACTCAACCGGTAAACTCAGTACCCCTTCGGCAGGTGTTAAGTTCTGAATGTTTCCAATATTTGCTTTACAACTTAACACATTGTAAATCTACTGTACTTCTGGGTAATACACAAAATAAATTCTAAACATTATCCCCATTTTATAAATATTATATTATATACGAAGTCTTTGATCTGTATTTTTAATAGATATATTAAATTCTGGGTTTTATTTAAAGCATAGAAGATACAAATATTAAAAGTACGATATCTTATACGTATCGAATTTATCGATAAAATAAGTACATTTATTTTTTGATACTGTTAAGCTGAAATTTAGGACATGTGTTAGAAAAAATATTTGTTGAAATTATCGACTCCTTATAAGAATATAACTTCAGTTTAAAAAAAAAATATTATTATTTTTTTATTATTATGAAAAATAAAATAATCGGTTAAAAATAAATTTCAATTCGACTAAACTCATGAATTTTGAGGAATAAACAAACATATTAAGAAGCCATAATTAAAATATGAAAACAACGAAATGTTATTAGAGGTTTGCTTTAAAAATAGTGTCAATTTGTGAGCGACTTGGGATATCGTAATTCAGAAAAGTTACAAATAATTATAAATGGAAAACTTTTCAATAATTTTTTTAGGGAATTAAAAATACCCTAATGATCTGTTTTAAAAGAAATAATTTAAAATGAAAATTGTAAATATTGTTATTAATGTAATTATTATTCAGCTTCTGCAAATGCAGAAATGAAACAACTTCGTGGCAGAGTGGTAGCATCTCGGCTTTTTATTTGGAGGTCCCGGGATCGAATCCCATTTTTCATACGCTATAAAATTTGCATTTCATATTGCCATGTACAAGCTTTGAAGCTTATATGGTGAAATAATCATGAAAAAAACAATATTTAGTGGCAAGAAAATAATTTTTTTTTTTTTTTTAATTAAATAAAACTTTGAATATTATCATTATATGTAAGATTTTTAATAATTTTAATAACTATTATTATTATTATTATCATTATTATTATTATTATTATTAAAGTGTCTCGGAGATGTTTCACATCCGGAATTTCATATGAGGGGTCATTGGGGCATACCTCATTCAGTGCTGTGGTGCGTTAAACACAGTTCGTACAATCCTGCACGTCTCCAGAATTACTGATTTTTGGGCTTTTGAAATTATGATTTTAGGATCCAAGCCAACCAACCTTTTTTACGTATCGCTTTAAATTTCTGGTAATTAATTAATTTGCTGTAATCACGATGGGAATAACTTCTATTGAATTCAGTCTGTAAATTTTTTTATATTCTATTGCCAGAGGGTTGTCTTGGTTATTTTATCTGTTTCAGCCTTATTAATATTGCGAGCAGATGAGTGAGTTATACCAGTGTTTTCTCTAAGGTTGTGTTGAACAATGTCTGGCTTATTTGCAGCAATAAATTTGTCAGTAAGTAAAGGGAGATCATAATACAGTCCATAATGCTCATTTTTCAATGTAGGTTTGGCATTATATTCATAACAAGGACAACGCTCCCTGTCATCTACAAGTCCTAATTTTAATGCCGATGCCTGATGAACAACATTTTCTGTAAGATTGTGGCGATGCAGATATTCCGTGTTAGCCAAATTGGAGCATCCAGTTATCAAATGATCAATTGTTTCTGATGATCGGTGGCATATTCTGTACTCATCATTGATTTCCTGATTTTCTATGAACTTTTTGTAATTTTATTACTATTACAATAATTATTATTATTTTATATTATGTTATATCGTTTGTTATTATTATTATTATTAATAGTGAAATAGTGTAATTATTGGTTTGGCTGGCCGGATATAGGAAGCATATTGACGCATAATTACAAAAATATCAAAATGTTCAGTAACAAAATTTGGGTCCGATTTGACCAACATGATAAAATAACAGTTTAATTTAAAAATTAAATAGTATTAAAAATAAAATTGTAACAAAGGTATAAAAATTCTTACCGTATAACCTTGAGTCTACGTTTTCCCTCAACCGAATGACATTTTTATCATAAAAATTGTACCGCATTTAGAGTGTAATAGTCAAGAACAATCAAAATTTTTAGTATAAAATTTTGGGTCCCGTTTCACTTACTGCTTGACAGCTACCTGATTAAATATTTTTAATAGTAGCCACAACTTGAAAAAGAGATAAAGATCAAAGATTATAAAATTTCAATAGCAAATATTCTTGGATGAAGTCGGTACTGAATGTTGGGAGCTTAATAAGCCTTATCTCATTCCTGCTTATGACTGCAGTACCACCATGCGCTCTGCTATCCGGACGGTCGGTTGCATATACTTAATAGTCCCCAACACGTAAATATTTCCGCTTAGTAAAATGAGTCTCAGACACAAAGACAGCATCCAGTTGTTCAGTTAAGATCAATGCCTCGGGTTCCTCTCGTCGGTGTATAATGCCATTTACGTTCCGCATCGCATTCTCACATTTCTGTTGATCAGAAGAGCTTAATAACCGCTTTCGTTAGAAGATTTATAAGGTCCCTGATTTGTTACAACAAAACTTTTCAACGTTTAACGTTAACTTCTGGAACTTATTTTCAAAACTATAATTATCACCGTTGGAACCCACCACTGCGTTGGCGAATAATCGGGAACGATTGCCTAGATTATTATTGAAAAGACCATGAAATTTTGGACCGGCTTGGAATCCTAAGACTTTCAGCAGTTTATTGTCCCCCTCGTCGTGAAATCACCGGTGACATGTTCTGAGTACTTCAATACACTAGGCTGCTGCTTTATTAGCGGGGGTGACTGAAATGCAATACGTTTTCATTTTCAGCCGGGGTTCCAGGCTAGTAACCGTCGGTGGAAGAATCTTGAAGACGTGTATCACGAGTCTACGACTCAAAGTTATCTCTGGATTGGAAATAAGTTATCGGCCTACAGATGCGACTAAGGTTCCTGACTTATTTGATTTCTATGTATCGATGGGAGTTTCCTCCTACACTGACGTGAGAAATAATTTTTACTCTGCACCCGACCTGTAGGGTCAACCTGTAGTTAACTACAGTCAACCTGTAGCATTGACTGTAAGCAAAATGGTCGTAAAGAAAAGGAATTCCCCGATCGTTCACAATAATAGAACCGATTAGAATTCTTACAGGATCTGGGTTAAGGAAAGAATACGTGCGAAATTGATGCAAATGATGCGACTGAACGTTTGAATTCAATCTGCATGATCGACTTCAGGTGGCAAGGCAGTCAACACCCGAGAATAGATTTGAGAAGATGGAAGGCAAAGACTACGCTACGAAGGTTGTGGAGCTTACTGCCGATAAAAGAATTCGAAGAAGATGTCAAGACTACAGAAGTATCTCGTTTTTAATTTTGTTCAAAATTTAATGCATTTTCAACAATATTTTTGAGCCATTTTCATAGATTTTCATGTTGATCCAGTCGGGAGGTAATAATGATAACGGTATCAATATATGTAAGAAGTAAAGACATATATATATATATATATATATATATATATATATATATATATATATATATATACTTTCTCTTTATACTGCTACTAATAGAGTTACAGTCGGGGAAGTAAAAGAGGTGGACAAATTCATTTTTTAAATAGAAACTCCAAATTTTTATAACATTTTCAGATACAATATATAATTCAATACAACATATAAGATATTTTTATCCTTTAACAATTTCTCCTAAACGCAACCGTTCAGCAGCTACAGCTCATCTAAGTTGTATCGATCAACAATGTGTACCCTATAATTTCAGTTGTCCATAATGTTTTAATTTTACTTTTGTTTTATCTCAATAAAGTTGTACTTCCCTAATATTTTATTATTTTGATTGACTTTGAAAAAATGTACCCTTTTTACAAGCTTGTACGAAGTATACACAAGTATTGTAATCACGAAAAATTTTGGTTTTCAGATTTCAACGGAAATATCACTGAATCCATTTTGACATGTTTCGGTGTGACTTCTGTACGTACGTATGCATGTGCGTACGTATGTATCTCGCATAACTCAGAAACGATTAGCAGTAGAATGCTGAAATTTTGGATTTAGCACTATTGTGCACCTCCCCTTTTGATTGTAATCGACTTGACCAAAAAAGCTGAACTTTTGAACTTTTTCTTAACTGCAGTAATAAGTTCTCATCGAGTGCTTTTTAACGATATATTATAAGCGGTACTTATTTTCATCGGTTCCAGAGTTATAACCAAATAAAATTTTAATTAATTAAATATTTTATACTTACAAGGGAAAGGCACATCGGTTCGAATCCGAATTCATTACCTGTTATTTAACTTTTTTTAATATAAATATATCGATTTATTAACAATTATTAACCACCGATTGTAAAAAAAAACCGTACAATAAATAATAATTCAATAATAACAATAAAAAAAATCAGAACGTTTTGGTGAAATAAAATTTTATGTACTTTTGAAAATGTGCATATGTAATCTAATAGGTGTACAAGAAAGTTGTCGGTGTCCACATCTAATGTTTTATTGTTTCAATGAAATTGTATTTTCCTAATATTTTATTATTTTGGTTAACTTAAGAAAATAAATAAAATTGACAAAATAATATCGTTTCATTTCAATTAAGAAAATTAATTATTAATTTAATAAAACTGACAAATTATTTTTCATTACAATTCACGAAAACAAAACAAACATTTTTAGACACCAAAAACTTTATTTATTGCCGATAATTTTTTATAATTATTTAGGAATAGTAAATAATATTGTTTAAAAAATCAATTTAGAATAGAAAAAAAATTAATTATTACTCGATTAAAATTTATGAAGATAAATTCACAGTCTTTTCCTGAAAATCTAGACAAGCCTCACTTTTCAAATATTATGTTACACAACATAACACTTTGTTGATAGCTACGCCTGGAAATACGGTGTAAATTTCTGGACAGTTACATTTAGAGAAAGATAAATAAAAATAAAAATTTCTAAAAATAAATCGATAAAAATTCATAAATAAAAATTTCTAACAATTTGTGTCGGATCTAAAAATGTTACAAAAAACGTAGGGTTTCTATTTTAATAAAATATTAAGTTTGAAATCAAATTATAAAAACGGTTCGATAACGTACTTTAAATGCACTCAGCGATCGAGGAAAAGTTCCCAGTTTCTACACTTTATATTACTTTATTTATACTATACTGTACTACTTACACTACTTTTCAAGTATACTAGCTCTGTATGATGGCACATTTAAAATGAACACTGTTTATATAGGTAATTAAATAGTTCATTATCATTTAAAGTTTAAATCTTTTGTAACGACAAAATGAAACAAACTGTATAAAAATATTTTCAATTAATATTACTTATGACGGTGATTTGGAAATACAAGAATTAATAATTTTGTGCGTGTGTGTGTTGATTTAGTATAATGTTGTTGAATGCTTATGTGTTCCAGCATACATTAAAGTGTCTCATTAATTCATTAGTAAGGATTTCTTGAAAGTAATTCTTAATATTAAACGTGCCGTACTATCTCTTTTGTTGGAAACAGGAGAGACGGTGTATTTGGTGGTGGGGATATTTCTCATGTTACGCCATAAGTTCGTATATCTCCCACCGAAAACCATTGGCTAATTTATATACTATATTATAGCCCAACTGTTATGAATATCGTTTATTTTTTTCTAGGCTACGTAAATTAAATTACTATGATCTTTCAAAGATGTATTTGTAAAGGTGTACATTAATCATTAAGATATCAAGATCCAGATATCTGGCATTTCATCTAGTATCGTCTACATCCTCCAGTATTTTCAGTTAAATTTTTAAATTTTTATAAATTTAATTCCCTTTCTTCCACTTTTCCAGGATCTGTATTTTACTCCCTCTACTGATCCTTGTAGCGTTGTTTTAATCCATATTTCTCCATTCATATTAATACGTCTAACCGGTTAACTTTCCTATTCTAAATTATTCAGAGTTTTTGTTTTTAACTCGCTTCATAACTTGTCAATTTTTTTCTGTCCGTTTAAACATTTCAAATGTCTTCAACCATTAGTATTTCTTTTTCTTAGCGCTAGTGTTTAAATCTGCATCGGATTACACTGCGAACATAATACCTTAATTCTTCAATTCTCAACTCCAGCTTATTTCATAAAAAAACTATTTCTTTCTATTAAAGGCTTCCTTAGCTGTTGTTATTTTGTTTTTTATTTCCTTTTCACTTTCGAAATTTTCTGTTACATTTAGTAACAGAAAATTACGAAAGACTGGATGGTATCTCAGTCGTTTATAATTCGTTCCTTATTTTAACAGTTATTCATTAGAATAGTATCTCCTATTCTCCTTATTTTAGTTTTCCTTCTTTCTGCATATTCTGTTATAGAATTTTCTAATTTTGAATTTATCTCCTGCTTCCTCTCTTAAAAAAACCATATCGTTTGCAAAACTTATACAACCGATTCTCCATCCTCCTACCTGATTCCTTTATTTTTTATAGAGAATTTTGATCCCATCTTTAACATACGGTGGGTAATAGGCAGCACTCTTGGATTAATACTCTTACTCAGTCAAGCCATTCAGTTTTCATTTCTATTTTCATTTTGATTCGAGTACAATTCTTTCAATTATTCTTTCAATTTATTATTTTCTCCTTAATATTTCAATCAGTTTATCTTATTATTTAATACGGTTGAATGCCTGTTCAGATTAAAATTTATTTATATTTTATTTATCAAGTAAAGGTTTTTTTTTACAAAAACCATAGCAAAAAATATAATAATAAAAAAAATGGTTTATTAAATTTTTTAATAAACCTTAGGTGTAAATTAAAACTGAAAACAGTTGTATCGAATCATTTAATTAATTATAAAGATACATGAATATTTATTAGGATTATGACATAACATAAACAAATACAATATATATATATATATGTATATATACTCGTATATATATGTATATTCACACGCACACGAATATTTGAACGATTAAAACCGTTGTAATAAATTAAATTATAAATGAATGGTGGTTATGAGCACATGTGAACTCAATTACTTTGTCTTAACATTTTAATTAAATTTAAATTAAATTTACATGACGATTATACGATCAATCTATCTAAAATTAGCTGGATTCAACTGAAACTAATTATTAATGAAAGTTTTATTAAGGTTTATAAATATTACATTTAAAAAAATGTATTTAAAAATATGAAAATTGCCTTAGACTATTAAGGAAAATATTTTTATAATTTTTAATCGATAATGATTAATGAGCATAAAATTTCAAAATATGTAATTTTTTAATTTCATGTATTAGCATAAATAATTCGATAGTTTTTTTTTTACAAATTCAAAGAATTAGAAGATTCTTGGATGTAACATCTTCGTTAATGTCTTGCACTTCGGTCTTTGAACAAAGTCAATGATAATACTATATTATATAATTTTATTATATTGTATTATTATTTTAAATTATTATATTTAGATTTTATTATATTATTATTATTTAATTATATAAATTTTAATTTTAATTTTATATTTTTTTAAATTAAAAATTATTTTTATCCGTCAGGTATTATAATATTAATTTCAAACCATTTATACTTCTTCCGTTACAATTTGTAACATTCTCCTACCAAGGTAGAAATACTACGAGTAGGACTCATAACCATTACAAAATGACAACGTCATCTTCATCAACGTAAATGATATATTTAGGGAAGTTACATATAAATTTACTTCAGAATCATTTCAGTAAAAATTAAAATTACTATAAAATATGAAAAACGGTTTGTTTTTTTACATAGAAAGAAAGATGAAAAAGATGTGATTTTCCCTAGATGGATTTTTATTTTAAATAAGCACCATAAGATTTTTAAATATTAATTACTTAATTATTCAACATTAAGAATAAAATTACGAAAAAAGATCAAAATGTTTAATAATAAAATTTGTCTCATTCGACCTTCTTTTAAGTTTATTATATAAAATCCTTAAATTCTAATTTATTATCAGATATCTAATAATAAAACAATGTTTATGACCACCGTTATATCAAACAACGGTTTTATCTTAAAAATGATAAAAAAAACGAAATTCTTAGCAATAAATCCTGGTTGTTCCCTTAACGAAATGATGTTTTTATCATCAAAATTTTACTGTATTTAGAATATAATTGTTAAAAAAATAACAATAATAATAAAGACAGCTAACTCATTAAATATTTTTAATAACGGTCACAATATGAAAAAGATAAATACCAGAAATGATAAAAAAATTAACAGAAAATATGCTTAATTCCTTTCTTAATTTTTTAATTATTTTAATACATTGTAATCTTAGGTCCCATTTCACTCCCTTGCTCAAATGTACCTCGTATAACATTTTTAATAATACCTACATTTTTTAAAATATGTACAGCATCAAAAATAAAAAAACAATTTAAACTTTTAATTCATAACCGGGTAATATGGAATCCACTTTTTTTATTAAAAAAGTTCATATGTTATCATTAATATTAGATACAGTTGGATTTTCTGTTTTAGAAATTTAAGTTTAATACTGATATTTTAATTATGGACCCCATTCAGCCCCATTGTTTTTGGAGGTTTAAAAGTGTATTATAGTTTACTAAAAAATATGTATATATATATTTACCATGATGCTCCATTGTCAGAGTTGAAAGTCAGACTCAACCTAGGATTTATACGTATATATCCTAGTTTCGAGATATGAAACAAAAACTGTTTAGAAATAAAGTTAAATATCCCCACGGTTAAAATCGGACGACCTAAACCTTTTAAATTTTAAATAACTTAAGTACTTTCATCGTATCGTATTAAAGCTCAATTTTCTACGACCGCTGTACAAAAAATAAAAAATTCAAAACGAAAAACTACTTCTCCATCTCTTTTAATTTTTTCTAAAATTTAATGCCATCAATATTTCATATACGTAAATCTTTAGAGCCGTTTTCGAAGAACTTATATCGAGCCAGTCCAGAGATATTAATCAAAACACACGTACGAACATGTGGGATATACATCTCCCGGAAATTTCTATAACTTTTTTTGTGGTTTTTCGACTAAGAGATTGTTGAAACGTTGAATTTTCAAAAAATCCGATACTTAAATTTTGTTCGATCGCTGTACTTTCCCTTTATACCTGTGCGCCTATTTCCTGCATAAATGGGGTAAAACACCGACGCCCCTTTGTGAGTGTGGTGAAAACCAAACTGTCAGATACATCACAGAAGTTTGTCCTAGGACAGCTTACGAAGGGAATCCTGAAGATTTCCTGATGGCGACTTCAGAATCAGTAGCATATATTAGTTTGTTAAATCTTTGTTTGTAATTGGTGTTATTTTTTGTCGTCATACGCTAAATAAATAAATACCTGTGCTACTGTATATCTATTGTACTATAGCCGGAAATTAAAAATATCAAATCGACCGGTTAAAATAATAATAAAAAACGAGTAGAATTTATAAATTTATTTAAATGTATAAGAAGTTACCAATCTCCAGGGTGGAGTAGTAACGTTCCAGCCTTTTATTGGGTTTTATCGGGTTCAAACCCCTGTCAGCCATGGTATTTTTCATACGCTACAAAAATTCCATTTCCATATCCCACTGACAAGCTTCGAGCTTACGTGGTGAAATCATCAAGCCAAAAAGAAATCTATTATTTTACAAACGATTGATTTGTTTCAAAACTAACAAAATTATCATTATTCCGATAGTTATAAGGAAGTTGAAAAAAACCTAGACGAAAAAGTAAACGACTACACCGGTTTCGAACACGTGCCCAATTCACAAAATTTTCACAAGCTACAGCTCCAAAACGGTAAGTCGTACAAGAAAATTGTATAATAAAAGTTGTATGTTTTTTTTAGATTAACAACTTTTTCAAATGCAATACAGACGAAAAACAATTTTTCCGGTGAAAAACCGAAAAAACACGTTTTTTTACAAATTCAGCGCCACCTAGTATTTCAATTTCAAATTATACGGCATAACTTCAAAGAAATTAATTCCTTTCTTAGGAAAGAAATTAAAACCAAAGAAATTAAAACCTTTCTTTAAAATGCATAGATTCAGAGAAAAACGCATTTCAAAAACTTTTTGATTTTTCAAAAATCTATTGGAGGGGGATGTTAAAAATGTGGGTTATGCTTCCCTCATCACCCCTAACATATGGAAAAAACATCAATCGGTAGGTAAGGATTTTCAAATAAAAATACAAACTGACTGTACTAAAAAGTTCATTATCGTTATCAGAAAGTTTATTTATTGAAAATATTGCTTCTTCAATATTTATTTATTGAAGAAGCTAACTTTTCCTCCAAAATCAGATATCTCCACATTTCTCGAAAAACAGGTATCAACGATTTGGAAAAGATTTCTTTCAAGGCCATTAGAATCTCAAACATGCTTAAGTATAATGTATTTTTCAATCTTAGAAGATTAAATGCAAATTCTTACTTATGACATCTCCTCGAAGTTAAACTTTTATTGACACTGGAACATTTCCTTTGTTGTTAAAAAAAAAAAATTTGATAAAAAATATAAATTTTGAAAAAAGTTTTAAGAAATTAATGAACATACTATTTTTTATTTTATTTTTATTTTAATATTAATGGTTGTGGTATTTGTCCTCTAAAGACTCTGGTAAAGAAACAAGTCCAGGGTTTTTTTTAATTATAGAATAACTAAATACTAATTATGAAAATTAGTATTTATTTTTGTAATTATTAATCTTGTTTGATCTTCTTCAGATTAATTTATGATACTTCTGCCAGTTATTCATGTGCCCATTATAGCCCCGCTTAAAAATTAAATTTGAGTTTATACCACAAATAGGCTAAGTCCTATTACTCCTGACTTTTGTGAGCGCATTAGCTCTTTTATTATTTTCAATTTTTAGGTGTCCTTCTGTTCAATTTTATTATTGCGAACAGAAATCAAATTAGATTTGGTAGCATTTCTCACAACCGATTAAAAATTTAAATAGCGTGGATTGAATACTTCAGATATACTGCCTGAGTATCGGTATGAATTTTTCACCTTGCAAAATTAACGCGTTGTATATGATTTTTCATATAATTCGTATCCAGTTGTTCAAAAATGAATGTAATTTCCTCAAAAAACGGTGTACGACTTTCTAAAGGGATTTTGTATTACTTTCAAAAGTATTACAGAGAAGGCAATCTTTTTAAATAGATTCTTTTTACTTTTTTTTTTTGTAATATTATTTACTTAAGCAGAATCTTTACTTTCTAATTAAACTTAATGAACGCAAAAATCAATAATGTTCACTTTTATAAATTTTATAGCTTTTATAAATTTACTGAACAAAAACTCTTACAGAATATTTAAAAGATACGTTATAAAGACCACTTTTACGTATTTTATAAGCAATATTCTTTATAATAAAAAAAATCCCGTTAAAAGATAATTAATACCCTTTAAAATACACAAACTATATATATATTTAAAAACATGTTAATCTTTTGCGCTATTTTACGAAATAAAATACCGGATAAGTAAAATAAAAAGAATACAAAAAAAGCCCGATCTTTTTATTTTTATAGTGTGACTGCTGCAGTTTCACACACTATTGATGCTGCAGCAGTAAGAAAAAATAATAGTGACCGGAAATGTAATGAACGGAAGTAACAGAAAAAACTTCTGAGTACCGCGATTTTTTCAAATATCGACGTTTCAAGAGCTCTCCTAATCCAAAAAACACAAAAGATTAGAAATTTCCGGTAGATGTTTATTCTTACGTGTGTATGTCTGTTGTATTTTTATTAACATCTTTGGACTTGCTCACTATAAGAACTTCAACAAATTTCTGTATACGGTATAAAGTGATGGCATTAAATTTTGAAACGAGTTAAAAATTCTGAAGTGACTTCCTTGTACGCCTATTAAATTAATTACACATTTTTTAATAGGAAAAGTACATAAAACTTCATTAAAAACTTTTGATATTTATTTCTTTTTTTGTTAATATTGAATTATTATTCATCGTACAACCTTTATTTAGAATGAGAGATTAATAATTCTTATTAAATCGATATATTTAAATTAAAAAAAGTTAAAAAAAAAAGGAGATGAAGTCTGATTCGAACCTATGTGTCTTCCCCTAAGATCCAAATATTTCATTAATTAAAATTTTATTTGGCTATAACTCTGGAACCAACGAAAATAAATACCACTTATGTATATCGTTGAAAGGCTCTCGATGAGGACATATTACTACAGTTAAGAAAAAGTACAAAATCCAGTTTTTTGGGGATTTTGGGCATTTTTTGGACACGTTTGGTTCAGTCGATTGTAATAAAAATGGGAGGTGCACAATTAGATGTTACTACAGTCATAAATCCAAAAATTCCAACATCCTACAGCTAATCGTTTTTGAGTTGTGCGAGATACATACGTACGTACCACATGTCACGTCGAAACTAGTTAAAATGGATTCAGGGATGGTCAAAATAGATATTTCCTTTGAAATCTGAAAATCGAAATTTTTCGCGATCGCAACACTTCCTTTACTTCAAACACCAAAGTAAAAAAGAAACTTTTTTTATTTTTATAGTAGTCGTAGAAAACTGATCTTTGTTACAATGAAATTGTTTGAAATTCCAAACTTTAAGTTAATCGGACTTAGAAGTGAGTGGGATATTCAAGATTATTTCGAAATAGATTTTGAAAAAAAAAGAGTTAAAATTTGGCAAATAGTATTTTGCTATATATATTTCAGTTTTTACCTGATTTAACCCCACCCCCTCGATGAAGAGATCATCACATTCCTTACATTCAGAATGATTCATGTACTTTTACCGGTGCTTTCTGATCTCATTATACTTTCCTTTCTTTCTCTCTCTCTTTCTTTTTCCTGTTTAGCCTCCGGTAATTACCGTTTAGATAATTCTTTAGAGGATGAATGAGGATGATATGTATGAGTGTGAATGAAGTGTAGTCTTGTACATTCTCAGTTCGACCGTTCTTAAGATGTGTGGTTAATTGAAAAACCCAACCACCAAAGAACCCCCGTATCCACGATCTAGTATTCAAATCCGTGTAAAAATAACTGGCTTTACTAGGATTTGAACGCTGGAACTCTCGACTTCCAAATCATTTGGGAAGACGCGTTCACCACTAGACCAACCCGGTGGGTTGAGCTCATACTAGTTATACTAGTGAGTGGTTATACTAGTGAGAATAATTAAAAAAAGTTCATATAAACATGGGTAATGAAACGCTCTGTTAACGAGTTACGGCTAGCGAAAAATCTCGCCCTGATTCTTGGACAAAGAGCGAAATAAAACCGTACTGAAATTCTAAGAAACTCAAATTAAGGAAAAAACTTTATGGCTTTTGACCTGACAAATTGAAAAAATAGATTCCAGAACCATATCTTCAGTAGTTTTTATAATATCCGAAGTAAAACGAAAACGTTTGACATTTAAAAACATGTTTTAAACGTGTTTCGGGGATCAAAACGACAACTAGAATTTAAAAAAAATCGCCTAACACCAATTTCTAAGGTAAATAGATTACTTGAACCCTCGTAAAAAAATGTAATTTAAATTTTAGCCAAGGATAACTTATACGCTTACTTCGGTGGCTAACCTCGTCTAATTAAGGTTAAATATACAAATTATGTATGTTATTCTCCAACACTTGAGGTGATTTATCAAATTCACAGCATTCAGCATGCACAGATGGTGAAAGCTGAATAAAAATATTTTTAATGACGATAGGGATAAACCACCTGAGCATTTATTTGTATCGTTACAGTTCATCCACGCAGTTAACGTATTCTATATATCCTAATTGGCTCTTTCAATTTATGAAATGTCAAAAATTTGATTAAATTGTTTTATAAATGCGGTGAATTTGATTAATCGCTTCCAACGTTGGAGAATTACATATATAATTTGTATATTTAACCTTAATTAGACGAGGCTAGCGAGCGAACCAAGCGTAGGTTATGTGTGACTTAAATTTATACTTCCCGTTTTACTTCCTTGTACCAAGTAAAAGAAGTATTGTGTGATCGCGAAAAATTTAGATTTCCAGATTTCAACGAAAATAACCATTTTTACCAACCCTGAATCCATTTTGACTAGTTTGGTGTGACGTCTGTACGTACGTAAGTATCTCCCATAAGTGAAAAATGATTAGCCGTAGAATGTTGAAATTTTGGATTTAGAACTGTTGTAACAACTGGTTGGCATCACCTCTTTTGATTGCAATCGACTAGACAAAGAGTGTTCAAAGAAGCCCAAAATTCAGAACAGTTTGGATTTTGGACTTTTTCTTAACTGCAGTAATAAGCCCTCATCAAGAGCTTTTCAACGATATATCATAAGTGACACTTATTTTCATTGGTTCGGGAGTTATATAGCTAAAGATAATTTTAATTAATGAAATACTAATAATCTTAGGGGAAGGCACATCGGTTCGAATCAGACTTCATCTCCTTTTTTTTAATTTAAATATATTGATTTATTAATAATTAATAAATTGTTAATAAAATAATAATTAACTAGCAGTTAATGATGTTAAAGAACAATTTAGATTCGGAGTAACAGTACAAGGTGAAAAGATAAAGATGCTACGATTTGCTGATGATATAGTAATTCTAGCCGAGAATAAAAAGGATTTAGAAGAAACAATGAACGGCATAGATGAAGTCCTACGCAAGAACTATCGCATGAAAATAAACAAGAACAAAACAAAAGTAATTAAATGTAGTAGAAATAACAAAGATGGACCACTGAATGTGAAAAGGAGGAGAAAAGATTATGGAGGTAGAAGAATTTTGTTATTTGGAAAGTAGAATTACTAAAGATGGACGAAGCAGGAGCGATATAAAATGCCGAATAGCACAAGCTAAACGAGCCTTCAGTATGAAATATAATTTGTTTACATCAAAAATTAATTTAAATTTCAGTAAAAGATTTTTGAAAGTGTATGTTTGGAGTGTCGCTTTATATGGAAGTGAAACTTGGACAATCGGAGTATCTGAGAAGAAAAGATTAGAAGCTTTTGAAATGTGGTGCTATAGTAGAATGTTAAAAATCAGATTGGTGGATAAAATGACAAATCAAGAGGTATTGCGGCAAATAGATGAAGAAAGAAGCATTTCTTGTCAGGGTTAAGTATAACTTTGTATTTAATATTAAAATATTTATAAAATAACTATTTTAAAATTAACAAAAATAAAAATTTATTAGGTATATTTTAATGATTTTGAAAACACTAATATCATCATAATAGTTTTAATATAATTTTGTACCAGAAATTACAAAAATAGTTAGCAGTTGTTCATAATCAACATTAATTGTTTTTTTATTTTAATACACCTTGAATGATATTTTATAAATATATCAAAAAAGTGATAGTCCAACAATGATTTTCTTCGTAACCTCTTAATAGGTAGCATGAACATCTTTTTACATCGTTTTAATAATTTATAAAAACGAGATGAATCAATCTTTTTCCAAAATAGATGGATAACATTTCCTTTCTTCTTTCTTCTTATAATGTATATTATATATAATTTATAGATAGGTCATTTTGTAAATTTTTATTCAGACTTTATGAAATTGGCCGATATATGGCATGTTTTAATTTGTCGTTGGTAATCATTAACGAATTATCAGTTAATAATAACCGAAGCAATTCGTTTTATCCTTCATCTTAATATCTTCAAAACTAACAAAAAATTGAGATGGGGGCCCACCATCTCAACGTGAATATCACGTTGTAAACTGTTGCTTATGTTTAATATTACTTTTGATATCAACAGTCGGTAGTGTTATTATTTTTTATTTGAAAAGTCAAAATTATAGTGAAATTTGTTGATTTTAAACCATTTTTTATTTAATTAATTATTTAATGTTAAAATATTTATAAAATAAAAAAACTATTTTAAAATTTACAAAAATACGAAAAATTTATTAGCGTATTTTTATGACTTTGTATACATTAATCATTATAACAGTTTTAATATAATATCGTACAAGGAATTACAGAAATAATAGTCGCTTGTAATCAACATTAACTGTTACATTTTGAATGATAGTTTACTTTATAAATATTTATGTCACAAAAGTGATAGTTCAACCGTTATTTTCTTCGTAACATAAAAGCATTTAATTCAACGCCTTTCGTCCCGGCCTCGTAATAGGTAGCAATTCATACACTTTTACACCGTATTAATAATTTATAAAAACAAGATGAATCAATTTTTTTCCAAATTAGATGGATAAAAATTCCTTTCTTCTTTCTTCTTATAATAAATATTACATATAGTCAATAAATATGTCATATTATAAATTAAAACATGCCATATATCGGTCAACTTTATAAAGTCTGAATTATAACCGAAGCGATTCGTTTTATCCTTCATCCTAATATCTTCAAAACTAACAAAAAATTGAGATGGGGGCCCACCACCCCACCTCACTTAATCCCACCCCACCATTATTGTTATGGTTCAACCATTTTTACTGTTATTATTTTTTTAAGTTATCTAACTTTTATATAAATACCTTTTATTATTATTCCTTATTCTATTTCTTTGTTGTTATCTTTAACGATTCTTTTTTTCTTGAGTTTATTTAATTTCGATTAGGATTTCTTTTTGTTGATTGTATTCCCCTTTAGTTCAAATTGCAGTGGATGTTTTGGTGTTATTTCAGTTCTCTCTTTATCTGTGAACTTTTTCTTCTGGAATTCTTTTTTTTCTTCTATATATTTCTTTTGATGTAGTTTTTAATAGATTTGAATCGGGTAGCAGAGATCAGGAGATCAGGTGTAATTCTATCAATAACTCTAATAGAACTGAATTAAAAATTAAATAACAGTTGCTTAGAAACTGTCTAAACAATGCATAAATATAAATTATCTATATAAATAAAAATGTAAATGTTCGTTTGTTCACACACACACGCGCGCACACGCACACACACACACACACACACACACACACACACACACACACACACACACACACACACACACACACACACACACACACACACTATTTTTCACTTTTATTTGAGGCCTAATAAATTTTTTCTGACAAAAGATATCGGCATCAATGAAACACATATCGATTCGTAATGAATAACAGTATACAGTAAAAATAGTTTTTTGTCAATCTGAATAGCCTTTTAAGTGAGGGGATTTTTATAAAACGTAGTTTTTACTGAATCTCTTTCATTTATACTAACATATGTTACTTTATTGTGCGAGTGAGTACGAGTGAACTGCAGTAAGTAACTTACTATCGCAAACCGGCGTTCCGTTGGTAATATATTATTTCATTATTTTTTTCAAAATACATCGGTTTTTTTTTATTCAGTGCGATTTTTTTCACATATTGGGCGTTTTTTTTAAATTTGTGATTTTTTTTTATTTGCCGTAATTTTTTTTTTATCGAGACAATGAATGACGAACACATTAGGTTTGCTCTTGACGAAGGACTTTCAGATTATGACGAAAATGACAGTGACGACCTTGAGGGCTTGGACGACATCAAAAATACTGAAATTAGGAGTAACGATTTTTCGGAACCGCATCTCCTGAATTTTAGTAGCGACGATGATGATCCAGGTCATTCGATTAGTGATACTGACACGGAACAGAAAATAAATGTAGCCGGTTCAGTTCTACATCCACATGCTGAAGGAAACGGTAATATATTTCATGAAATCCATTATCGTTCTCCAGTGCAGTTGGATGTTGAAATGCAACCAGCTGTTGATTTTCCTCTCCAAGATGAGGAACTTGACACGGCGGAGTTACAAGAAAATCCAACTGACCGGGCCCAAAATGACGAAACAGTTACAGATGACGAAGGTTACGAGTTGAAAGGTCGTCTGCCGGTTCTTGGAAATCCCCGGTTAGTTTGTACCGATAGGTGTAAATATGACACACTAAACAGTTTGCCTTTTACGGGTCCGGAACCAGGTGCATTTGTAAAGAATCCCGACCTTTTGGCTAAATCCGCTCCTCATAAGAGAGGTCGGCCTAAGAAGCGTCGTAGGAATTTACAGAATGTGCCTGAATATATTCCTGATCCCCGTATTCATGGGCAGACGCCGTTTGCCGTATCTATGTTGTTTTTTGGGGCTATCCTTGAAAAAGTAACATCACAAACTAATTTGTATTTTCAAAGCCGTAGACCTGATAGACCGTTACCTAAGGACAGAATTCAAGGTGACGTTAGTCTTGACCAGATGAAACGTTTCTTTGCAATCATCCTGGAAATGGGTCATACTGTAAGACACACTTTACAAGAATACTGGTCGACTGACGAGGTTTCACATTTCGCTTGGTTTGGGAATACATTACCGAGAACTGTCTTTCTTCATATTTTGAAGTATTTACACTTCGCTAACCAGGATCCACCGATAGAATCAGAAATGCAAACTGGTAACTATGACCGTCTCTGGAGAGTACGCGAAATATTTGAAATTGCTCGTCAGAAATCTCGTGAACTCTGAAATCCACGACAAAAAATTGTAGTTGATGAGGTTTTATGCGCCTACAAGGGTAGAGTCTTGTTTCGGCAGTATATACCTAGTAAACGAAAGCGCTTTGGGATAAAGGTTTACAGACTTTGCGATAATTCTGGGTACACATTCGATATGAATGTATATCTCGGGAGATAACGAGAGGAACAAAATGTAAACGAAACGATTACTGAACGTACAGTTATCGATCTAATTGCAGGTTATGAAAATTGTGGATATCATTTGTATATGGAAAATTTTTTTTCATCCCTGCAATTATATCGACGACTGAAAGATGTGGGAATTCTAGCTTGTGGAACAGCTCGATCCAATCGTGCTGGAATGCCAGCTGAATTCACACGAAACAGACGTAAACAATTAGGTTTGACCAGACACCGGTTAGCCTGTCGTACGACACTGGATGGAATATCTTGTATTCTATTCAATGACAAGCGAATGGTAACACTTCTGTCTTCTATTCATGGGCCTGCTGAAGAGGGTAAATACAGTGTAACAATTCGCGGTACAGAAAATGTCGTGAGACCTGTAATGATTGTAGATTACAATAATTATATGGGGGCTGTTGATCTATCTGATCGTCTGTCTTCAAGCTATTACTTACATGACTCATGACAAAATGGACGAAAAAACTTTTTTTCCACATTTTTGATATGCTCCTTGTCAATGCTTATACGGCTTACAAGTCAGTCAATAAGATTGAGAAGAACCAATCCTTCAGATGGTTTCGAAATGAGGTTTTGAAAGGGCTTGTTTCATCATCTCCTACGAGATTTTCTGCACGAGGATCTTATGTAAGAAATCGTGAATTTTTACGTCTTGAAAGTTGTGAAGCAAGACATTTTCCTAAACGTGAGGGAACAAACAGTTTTAGACAATGCGTTGTGTGCTCGGCAAACGGAATTCGCGTAAGATGAGCCTGGAGGTGTGTGGCTTGTGAGGTACCACTCTGTATAGACGGATGCTTTCTCGTGTATCACACATGCCAAAATATCACCAACTAGGGGTAAGAGCTTTTTATTTATGAATTTACTATTTCATTTTATTTGTTTAGGTTATTTATTATTTGTCTTCTATTTCATTCTTTTGTTTTTTTTTGGGGAATCTCCCATATTGCGATTTATATGTTGGTGTAAAAACTAGTGCGCGCTCGTAATTTCTTATTTTATATATTATATATATATAATATATATTACGATTTTATATACATAGTAACATAAAAAATACCTGCTGTTTGTACCGAATAGCTTGTAATTACTGGGGTAATTATTATGCGTTTCATGAACTCTATTGCCCCCCCCCCCCCGTGGCGTGTAACAGCAATACTCTGTTGTAAAAAAAGTTTTTTACGTTATAAATGCTCTAAGGAAGTCTTATAATTTTTAAAATAAATTTTACATTATATGAAACGCTAAGAAAAAATAAATAACTATAAAAATTTCTCGAAACTGATATGCTAATTAATCTGTAATTTATGACACGGGTTTTTCATCATATTTTGCCCAACTTTCAACCGATTTGCTTGAAAGTATTTTTTTTTAATCAGCAAACTATGTTTCATAAACACAAATCAAAAAAAAAAATTTTTCGCTAATAAAAAACGCGGTAGAAATGCGCAAAAAAATTCTGCAATTAAATTATCGTAATTTTTGTACGGTTTCAATTTTTTTGTTGTTACAGGCATAAAAAATATCCAATCGTAAGGTTTTTTTTGTCAGAATCTGTTAAATCTCGTTAATATACTGTAATTTTTGAAAATTTTTTCACAAGAAGGTAGCATAAGACTATGAAGAGAGGCAATCAGATACCAACATATTTTTGCGGAGCGCTAAGAAGCGCGGAGCATTGTGATGGGAAAAGGTTAACTAAGGATTAGCTAAGTTTTTAATCCGTCTTATAAATTCATCATCTAAAGAACCGATAAAGCCGGTATTACTTTTTAACATTTAACTGTACGTTTTGACATCGGTTACATTTACATTTATTACTTTCCTATTTTTACGTACAACTATTTCATTCAAAATATTAAAACGAATGCGATGACAAGATAACGTGAAATGAGATCAGGAAAACAACATTTTCATCAGTACGACTCCCGTGAGATATAAAACATATATAATATATTGACACGCACGGTAGGAAACGTGTGTTTACGTTGATGTATTGATTAGTCGAGATGGTTTCTACTCTATTTCCTTCTTGACCGTCTGCGAGGGGTCATTTTAGAAGATAATGTGCCCTGTCTAAATCACGAATTAGGTGGTTATCATTCACCATGGTCCTTATCAAGAGCTTCACCGGTTATAATACGTAAGCATTTTGATCGAAAGTTTAACGGATTAGAAAATATAAAAAGGTTGATCTGAATCGATAAGTTGTTATTAAAACATATCGATTCAGATCAAATGGATAATTGTTTTTTTACGGAAAATTACAATTTTAACGCAACGGATACCGTTTACTAAACAGAAAGAAAAAGTTATTCTCATTTATTCACTAGAAAGTTACATTTTATACAAATTTTTGAAATAATTAAAAGATAAGAATATAAAATAAAAGGTTTACAAAAAGAATAATAATAATAACTACACAGATACAAATAATACTGAATGGTAATTGAAATAAACTGCAGAAAAAGATCTTTCATAAAAATAAAACTACATAGTCATTTCGATTATAAACGATCATCATCAGTAAACACTAAGAAAAAGTATACATAAGATAATAAGTAAAATAATTAAGCGAAAAGAGAAGAAATAATAAAAACGAAAAAACCCACTATCAAAAGAGTTTTTTAACAATGGCTTTAAAAAAAAGTAAAATTATTCAAACAAATAATACATTTTAAGCAATCCCAATAGAAAGTGAACTTTTTTCCTAAAAGTATCTGAACTACTGAAACTTCCTCCGCCTTCCGGCGGCCGAAACGGATTTTTTTTTTCTTATTTTGTGCTTTATATTACTGAAGCGGATGTTATATCTAAACAAAATTTTCTATAAATAAATAGGTTAAGTTTAAGAGGTTTTAAGAGGTTAAAACCTCTGTTTTCTTAAAATTTAAATTTATTTCCCTCCTTTAAAATTTTTTTTCTTGGATACACATTTTTTACTTTTATTATTAAATATTTCTTTAGTATTTTTCTTCAGCGCTAAAAAGAGCTGTTAAAAATTAAATTAGCTTATATTAAAATTAAAGTAACTTTGGCATTTATTTTAAATTCCAGATCCAAAATGAGAAGCAATTTTTTTCGTTACTCGCATAAAAGTTATACTTTATTTCCTCAATATTTTTATACAATTTTCTTTTAAATTAATTTCTTTATTAGGGATAACTTTATAGATAAATTTTTCCTAAATTTTTCTCACGGATTAAGGAAGATCCTAAATACAAAATATTTTTTTATTCGAAATTTGTGAATTTTGATGCTGGACTCAATTATTTTGGTAATCGCTTGATTCGCGTAGCCGGGAAAATCAAGTAATATTTTCACAGCTCTTTTTTTATAAACGGGTTTTAAACATAAATTATTTTCCGGTTCATAAAATTGATAAAATTTAAAAAAATAAAAATAATAAATTTTCATAGCGTATTTTTGTTTTTTTTTAATAATAAGCTTTTTTTAAAATTCCTCTGAAGAAAATCAAGATCGGATTTTTCGTGATATCCCCACTCCCTTAACGAATCTTGAATAAATTAGTACGATCAAACCCGATATATTTTGCCCCAGACGTTTGTTTGGTCGATCCTGAGATTTAAGGCTAAAAGGAGTGCCATTACCTACGTAGTATGCACATATATATTTTATTTTGATCTAGATGAACTAGTCGGATCCTAAAAAATAAAGATTTGCAAAAAAATAAAATACCGATACCCCGTCTTTGAAACGATCACCGTACTTTCATAGCTATTCTACATTTAATATATCAATTCCATACCAGACTGCAATATCCTCATCTGAATTATTACATTGTAATAAAGCAATCGTTAAGATGAGTTAAATTACATTCTTTAAAAAACATATCTGAAAAAAAAAGATTATAATTCAGTTTGTTTGTAATATATTGTGAATTATAAGATTTAACACGCGCATTGTAATTATGCAATATTAAGGAGGTTTTTTTGTAGAAATTTTGTTAAAAAGACGGAATAATCCTCTGTTGAACTGAAGCATAAATAAATAAAATTTTTATCCTGATCGATTCATAACAACACATTATATAGATGATTTCATAAACGGTACTCGTATACTATTCCGTGTAAAAAGAAAAGGAACTGTGTCAGCCTATGCCGGATGAATCGTAGAAAGCCAAGGTAAAACCATCCAGATTAGCGTCACAAAATAACCGTTTACATGTATTTATATTTTAAGTTTATTAATAAGAAAGTGGAGATTGAAATTCCTGGGTCGTGTGTACAGAATGGACGAACAACGACTAAATAAACAGATTTTCATTAAAATCTGTGAACAAAAGAGCGACTTTGGGACCTACAACGATGAAAAAAGAATTACAGAACTTAGGGATCCGTGAACAGGAAACGAAAGATAGAAAGCTAATCTGACAAAAAATACGTAAAATTGAGTTAAAAATGTGCGATGAAGGAAAAGACATACGAAAGTGAAACGGTCAAAAAAAATAAATGCCAAACATATATAAAGAACAAAAGAATGTTGAAGGAAATGAAAAAGAAAGCGGAAGAAATGACATTTGTGTGGTTTGTAGTCGGCCTAAATGCAAAAAATAAAACCATGAAATAATGTTATGGTATTTTAATGGAGATACAAAGTATAAAAAATAACTAACAATTTAGAAGGCATAACGAAAATTATTTTACTCCATATTTACGTACATATTAATAATAAGCTGAATAAGGTGCAGAAAATTCAGAGTTTTTTAAACATTTTCAATTATTATTTAGAATTTCATTTTCAGAAATAATATTACGAGTTAGTAAAACAAAATCTTTTAATTCTGTTTAAAATAAATTGTCGGGAGAAGTTTTTAAACGATTTGGTAATCTATTTAAAATCGCAACAGAAGCATAAGGCCCTTTGCCGTAAGCCAAAGTATTGCGCTGAATTACATGAAACCGGTTCTAATATCGGCTATAGATCTGATTACGAGATCATGGATACCGTCGTTCTTTGGTGGTTGGGTTTCAATTAACACCGATCTCAGGAGCGGCTGACCAGAGACTTTAAAGACTTTAGTTCATTTACATTTATACACGTCATCCTCATTCATCCTCTGAAGTAATATTTTACGGTGGTTCTGGAGGGTAAACAGAAAAAGAAAGAAGTTCTTTATCGGCATTAACCGGTCGGGGTCTAGTGGTGAACTTATCATAGTGAATCATTTGATTTCGAAGTCAAGAGTTCTACGATTCAAACCCTTGTAAAGGCAGTTACTTTTATACGGATTTGAATACTAGATTGTGGATACCGTGTTCTTTGATGGTTGGGTTTCATTTAAACACACATCTCAGGAATAGTTGATGTGAGACTGTACAAGACTATACTTCATTTACATTCATACATATCATCCTCTGAAGTAATACCTTACAGTAGTTCCAGAAGCTAAACAGAAAAAGAGAGTTCTATTATCAGATTTGATAGCATGGATATTGTTATTTTTTTAAAAAGGGACTATTTTTGGAAAAGAATGCACATTCATAAATATAAACTCAAGGATAACTAAAAATATTTCATTTTCTAAATATCAATCTACACGATTCATATTTATCGTCGCCAAACAATTTTCTAACAGCCTATTTATGCATTTTGAAAATTTGTTTTAACTTTTTAGGGAAACCGTAAAGAGGTTTACTATACTTTAAAATTCAATATACATAAGTATAGTACATATTTAATAATTGTCAAGCGTAAAGTTTTATAAAATACTTCATACGTGTTTACTTTGCCGTTTTTAATAAATTATCAAACGATTTAAAAAATCTTAGCGCCGATTTATTTAAAATACAGACGGTTCAAAGAGCGACACAATCTCACGGAAGAATGTTTTCTTCTTTTTTTGCAAGTTTAATCGAGGTAAAACGGGTTACAGAATGCAGCAGATTATATTCGTCGCCTCCCGATACATTAGATGAGCCAGTTAGGCCCAGACCCAGAACGCCTTCACAGAAAAGTAGTTCTCCATCAAACAGCAGAATCAAGAGACAGGGAATGCGGCAGACGCAGCCAAAAGCGCTCGACCGAAAACGCTAGCACCAGAAAAGTCGATCGACGTGCAAGCTTTATATTCTGTTAGTCCCCAGAAATCTGTGCGACGTCTATCTAACCGGTCCGATCTTTTTTGGTAACGCCCGCACGGCATGGAACAAGCGTTTAAAGATGCGTTCACACAGAATTCCTGTCGTTCAGAAATGGGCTCAGAAATTGACTAGTAGTGGATTACAAAATTCATTTCTACAAAAGTCGGTGTTGCGGTGCAACAAGTACCCGAGAGTGGAAAGCGACTAGACGAAAGTCTAGTACAGATATGTTTGTAAGATATAGCGATCCAAATAACAAAATATTTAGACCCCGTTTTTTTTTTTTGTTTTTTTATTACCAGAAATCGTTAACATGCTATATTTGTCTATACATTGAGGAGAAAGGCCTTTTCACGATAGCTTTAGATTTTTACTAAAGTAAAACTTGCCGGTTTTTATCCGTTTGTCCTAACATCGCATAAGAAGAGCCGAACATTTTTTTGTAATTAAGAATTACATTAAACCCGATTGAAGTTTAGATATTTATTTTAAAACGCGATAGAGGAACCGCAGCCGATACGATAATTTTTTTTTATTTCTAATTGCTTAAGAAGAAATTGTAGTTTGAAAAAAGTCAATAAAATATTTATAGACATTTATACATGTCCATTTGCTCATTTGCCGTAAACAAAGGATCGAATGCGACAAGATACGTGATACAAGTCCCACAAAACGGCATTGCCGTTCTCAAGAAGAAAGCATTTCACGACGGGCATAATAAGGAAAGCGAGGGCTGAAGCGATTACCCGTTGTCTTCTACCCAGAGTAGGCCACTCCACTAAAACGCAGGAAATCTTTCACCTGTACAAGCGACACCTTCGCTCTGCTCAACACTGGGACCGGTCGCGTATGTAAATCAATATTCTTAATGAAAGCGAAAGCAATTTTATCTCTTGCATCTGTTGTGCTTTATATGCATCACCGCATTGTGATTGCGACAGATTATGTAATTAAACAACTTCTGCTAGGTCACAGATAACGAATCGCAAAACGTACCTCAGAGTCGCAAACAGTAACATCATGCGATGCATCGACTCCATGTACGAAATTTAAACCATCACTTGACCTAAACATTCTCCCATCTAACAGCCAATCGTCAGTCACCAGATGCGTAACAACAGAAGAGTTTTTGTAAAGTTTTCATATATAGCTCTATCCTTTTTCACAAATAAGTCACACTGATATCTATGACTAGATGTCTAACAGAAATTAGATTTTAAATAATCTCACAACTGTAACCGATTTGTATAACAAAAACAGTTTACCTCATTTTGTTCTAAGTTAGTAACCCACCGGGTCGGTCTAGTGGTGAACGAGTCTTCCCAAATCAGCTTATTTGGAAGTCAAGAGTTCCAGCGTTCAAGTCTTAGTAAAGTCAGTTACTGTTATACGGATTTAAATACTAGATCGTGGATATCGGTGTTCTTTGGCGGTTGGGTTTTTCAATTACCCAAACATCTCGGAAACGGCCGAATTGAGACTGTACAAGACTGCACTCCATTGAAACTCATAAGCAGCATCCTCATTCATCCTCCGAAGTATTATCTAAACGGTAATTACCGGATGCTAAACGGGAAAAAGAAAGTTAAAATGTTCTAAATAAGTAATCGTTTTCTCTATGTCTGTCCAAATACGAATCTGAACTAGAATAGTTAAGAGAACTTGCGAGAATTAATTATAATTTAGATTTGTCAAATGAAAACCCCAAAGGGTGTAGAATAAATTTGCTCGCTTCCTTAGGTTTCTGGCCTCGCAGAGGATGGCTAAAGGAGTTTGTTGCTGTAATAGACAGAGTGAAATTCGGATGGCTAGGGGCCGGTTTGGGCGTTTACTTCACCAAGGTAGGCGTTTTGGCATCGAGCCACCGTTAGTTTAGTTATTCGTCTTCAATACAGAAGTAGAATAAGTTAGAAATTCGGTGATGGAGCTAAACTGCGGGAGGGTGAAGGTTTCCTCGTTCCCAAAAACGAATCAGAACAGAGTAAGTTAGTGTTTGTTTCTTGTTAAGATTTCATAATTGTCTTTGACAGACTGAGATGGATTTGGATGTTGAACAAAACTGTCGTTGTTGCAATAATCATTTATTAAAGAAGTATAAGAATAAAAATTTAGATGTTTCTAGTAAAGTCGAATAAAACTTTATATATTAGATAACGATGTCTAGTTTGAACCTGAGTTATGGGAAACGGTTATTTTGTTACCTTCGGTCACAAAATAACCATTTTCCTGTTATATAATCAAAATTTCCCATAACTCAGTTAGGCGCGTGGATCACGCTTCCGCGAAACGGTTATTTAATTAGTTGAGAGTTACAAATAAGAGTAGATGAGCAAAAATTTGGAAAAGCCAGTAACGAAAGGGATAGTAAAGTTGAATTAAAACACTGGAAATGTCTGCCCAGGAATTCGCATCGATGGTATCCCGACAGAGGCCAAACTAATACTGTGATACGTAATCAGTCAGAGGGTCTATAAGACGATCTCCGGTAAAGCCCATCAGAACTAGGAACGTAAGGGGTGTTATGGCGTCCGGGATCTTCCTCTACGAGGGTCAGGATGTACGTGAATGTATTTATGTATTTTCAACTTTTTCGAATGATAATAATTTTCGTCCATAATCCCTAATAAGAAAGTCGAGGAAATGGACTTTTACATTACGGTTTTACGTTACGGGTTTTTATCTTACTGAAAAATAAAACTTTAGTTTTATATGAATAAATATATTTGAGTCGACTACAAAAACCGTCTCGTTTGCCTGTTACTTATGAAGATAGAAATAATTAATTTTGTATTATATTTTCAGAACGGATAGCTTTTTTTTAAAGTAACAATGCAAAAAAGAAAAGTTTAAGATCGTATCGTAAATATTAATTATGACAGTCGTGTAATCATTGACTTTTTTCTTAGAGAAAGTAATTTACTCGGCGTTTTAAAATATCACTGCACGAATAATAAACGTTTAAAACTTGTGATTATCTCGATTTAAGTTACTACTTAAAAAATTATGAAGTTATCCAAATAAATTTAAAATTAAGCAGTTTAGATGGTAAAAAATACGTACTTACAGAACCATTTAGATCGTTTCAAATCATATAATTCACAACAAATATCGGTACAAACACACAGACATGTTTACATGTATATTAGGTACGACACAAAAATTTGAGTGTAACTAGTTTTCTGTGAAAATATGAATTATTCTACTGTTATTTTTTACCGCTCTTATATTAACTCGCTCTTCGACTATACGTGAAATTCACGGTACGGAACCTTCCGATCGAATTTTGAAGCCCTTCCGCTTAACCATTCGCTCTGTAATTTTTCATACAGGTTTGCTCCTGATAATGACATATTTTAACAATATTTACAAGTCTCTAAGACGCCCCTAAGTTGCTAACTGAAAAAAAAATGCCTCTCGAACTTACGCAACCTCGTTTACATGCATATTTTCTAAGTGAAAGAATTATCCGTGTTTAATTTATCCATTAAACATGAATAATTCGTAACATGATATTGTCGTTTCAATCGATTAGATTGAATGAACGTATTTTTTCTACCGCCGAGAAAAAAATTCAAATTTCATATTATCGCTCAAACCTGTGCGCTAGTGCAGCTGTAAAGTATAAACTTTTGAAGACTAAGAAGTAGAAATGAAAAAATAAATAAAAACAACTTTTTTAAAAAACAGTGTTATATTAAATGAACTAAAACATAGAAATTAAAAAAAAAAATTAAACACATTATTCTTAAATTAAACGTGCTAAAAGGTAAAAAATAATTTTAGGACGGTATCTCAGAATGGATTTGACAACAAGCTTTGATGATGATATGTAAGATTATGTGAAAGTCATAGCTTCAAGTTAAAAATTTGATGTTTTTGTCAATTTTTTCATACGCGTGATGAATGGCCCAAAGAGTGGGGTGCCCATGTTAAAGTAAAAATCTTTGCATTATTAAGTAGTATACTAATTATTATAGTTTTTTTTTTTTTTTTTTAAATTAATATTGGTACCAATTTTAGGCAATTTTAAAACTGCTCAATACAAAAATCTATTTCAGTTAGATTTTATTTATCCTAGCTTTAAATTATTTACATTTTGTTACTAATAATAATATTTTACGTTCAATAAAATTTTAAACTAAAAAGAAATTATTCAGGATTATTATATATGTATATATATATATTTTTTAATTAAAAAATTTCAGAGTATATGCATCCAGTTTAAACAGATCGAACCTCAAGTCCCATGCAAATACAATACAAGGAGAGAACGGCGTATAATAGGTATGTGAAATCAATAAAACCAGGCGTAAATGGAAATTCTTTGGAAATAACTAAAACCAACAATATATAATGAATTAAGAATAAAGAATAAAAATTTAATAACAATAATACTTGCCCGGTACTTGTACTTGTATTGTACAGTTTTACTTTATTCTAATTTACTTGTTAAGTTTGATATCGCTAAATAACAAGCCTTTAATTCAATAGCAAACAATATATGGAACACTGAGGAAGTTATTTAAAGTGCAATATTTTAAATCTGTTTATTTACACAGATCACAACGAATGTGGACAGTTTTAAATTTGTTAATCGTATTTGATGCGTAACAACACATCTACTGTTCATTAATTATTTAAGAAAAATACTTAAAAATTGGCTTAATTTACAAACAGCAAATTTTGATCCTGACGAGCCATCTTGAAAACTTGTTTAGAATTGCAGATTCAATGACAAATATTGATAATTTTCTCAAATTTATTTTGATTAGGGTTTTGAAAAAGAATTTTTATTTTTATTATTAGAAACAAGTTGTTTTTAAAATCACTGAAACTTCGAGGTTTATGTAAGCTTCCGAAAAACAACGACAAATATTTAAATATATATACTTTTTCTTTTTAAGAAAGAACGAGTATAAACAGCTACGGTCATTAGCCCGGTGAAAATCGATAGCGTATGAAAAGTTACCGTAGCTGACCGGGATTCGAACCCAGAACCATCTCGCTATTTAAATATTGTTCTATTAAATTACGTGAAAAAAAGATTAATATGGCTCAATCTTTTAGTTAATTTTAATGAAAATATATTTGCAAATATAACGAACTAGATATTACATTTTATTATAAATTTAGATTTTTTTAGATATAATTAACATAGCACAGTTCAAGAGAATTAATCTAAGTTATTTCAATTATGTCCATTTTATACACATCTTTTAATGGACTTCAGAAACCTATCGTACATACATAGCATTTTTTTTCTTTCACCTCTGGGACCACCGCTAGGTATTGCTTCAGAAGATGAGATGAATAATTTGTAGCGTGTGAAAATGCCATGTCTGACCGAGATTCGAACCCGGGACCTCCGGATGAAAGGCCGAGGACTACCTCTCGCGATACGGAGGCCGGCAAAAATTGAACTATTTAGATATCTCTATATGTACTGCGAATATCTCGTCTGAAGCGTAGTAAAATAATCCTAAAATAAGATAGAGGCTGCCGATGCAGCTTTTAGTATCTTTCGTAATTTTTTTAGGTTCAGTTCAAAATCATATTAAACTGCTATTCAAAAAATGAATTTTTCGATTATAAGCAGGCATTTTCAACAAAGTAAAAAATAAAAATAAAAAATGTACGTTTTTATTATTTATATACATAACGTTTTACATCCTCTGTATGTCCCGAAAGAGAAGTAATATTACATCGTATAAGTTAAACGAAATTTTAAGTTATTTCATTATATTAAACTACTAAATTTACTACGGGGTTTAACATTTAGGTCACGTAAATGTTAGATACGGCGTTAAACTGATATTATGATTTTAAATGAAGGTATCGCAAGTTAAGAAAGGACGGAGTATGAAATTTTCCTATAGAAGTCGGGATGATGAGAGAGAAGAGAATGATGTAACGTGTGCGAAACAGAAAGATCGAGTGAGTGAGGAACAGGCATGAGACACGACTAAAATTAATGGAAGTAATGTTGCAGAATACTATAAAGTTATTGTAACTTCGTCTAGCCGAATAGCCGGACATGTCTTCCTGCCAACGATTCTCCATTACATCCAGCTAACTCAGCGATATACACGTGTTAACCTGTATATGTACCGACTTGTACATATGAATACACAAGTGGTATTGCGGTTGAATGTGCGTTTGTTCACACAATTATCTACAAGATAAAATTAAACGAAAGAAAGAACGAAATAGTAAGACTTGTGGAAGAAATTTACGTAAAAACTTATAGGCGTAAAATATTATAATATATTACTACGTTAATAATGAATCAAAATATTTGCATATATGTACAGTATAATAGAAGTTACAGAAACAATTAAGTTGCTATACTTAACGGCAATCGGATAAAGCTTACAAATTAGCATCTGAATAGTAAAGTTTTAAATAATAACAAAATTTTAACTGATTTGTTAAGTAGTAAAATATTAGACTTATTCAACCGTACAAAGTACCAAGTTACCATAAATACAACCAAATTAATCTTACAATTTACAGTTTTTTTTTTTTGTTTTATTCTTAACTGATTATTTTTTAAAATTTTTTTATTCAATTTAATTTTGATTAGTGAAATGAGTTAAATTAACATACATTACCTGAAGAGTTAAACTGTTGAGTTAATGCCAAGTAGTAATTGATTACATTCAGCCTTACAATTTGTGTCTATAGAAAATTACATTATTTCCAACGTTTATAAAACTTAATATTTTATATATTAAATTTTTAAAAAATAAACGAAACTAAACAATTTTCGACATCAACAACAACACACGTAAAACGAGAAAATACATTAAACTCTATTACATATTAAACATTACAAAAATTAAATCAGAAACACGTAACACTACACGCACGTCTCATTGTTTAATTCAACAGTATAATAAGAATCCGGTAGACAGCGCGCTTTCAGTCATTCCCCACCCCGTCGTTGTTCAGTCTAATGTTACGTTTTGTTCATAGACAACACATGATACCTACCTAACTTTTGTAACAAGTAACTAACTGTTCTTTGTAGTTGTATAACCGCACGTCAAGCAAATAAAATACGAATTACTTTGTTTTAACATTACTCCATCAGTTTGATGTTCATCTTTATATTAGTAAAAAAAAAAATAAAATAAATGCCATAAATGAATTCGTAAAATAAATATAGTACATTAAATAATACTAGTGACATGTGCAAACATGTTAAGTTTAAGTGAGAGTTGTAATAAAGCTTTAGTTTCTCTTTTTATATATATGTATATATCTACATAAAAGCGCAGGATGTAATCTTAAAGAAATAGAAAAATATATTAACTGCGTTCATGGCTTATTTGTTACCGTAGGAATACAAATGAAGGTTTATATAGTGTAATCACCCCTTAGTAAGACAATAACCGAAACATATAGTTACTATATTAAACGACTTAAGAATAATAAATTCTATATTTTTATTTATAACAATCGGTTCATACGATAATGAAAAAAATTTAATTTGTCTTTCACTACTCCTCAAAATCGTAATTAATGGTCCAAGTTTTTAATACGTGACCTGCCGATGAATTTCACAAAACTCTAACACCAAAAGCTTTTCGTTAATTTTTTATTTGAAGTACTGTCCATCGTCAGCTGTTTTATAATTATTGAATACTTCATGTAGAATTTGAATTTGTAGTTTCTACAAATTACAATTTCTACATGAAATATTTTTATATCAGGTGACATAATTAAATGAAACTTGTACTATTTTGGTCGGATAATATATAAACGAAATACAATTCCCAAAAATAGAATAGTTTTTTCTTGCGATACCCATAGGGTTGGTCTAGTGGTGAATGCGTCTTCCCAAGTCAGCTGATTTAATAACTATTGAATTTAATAATAATTAATTTTTTTCGGATAAATAATTATTTTTATTATATAATTTTTATAGGTATATAAAAAATTTAAAGCTTTTATAAAGAGATGATTCAATTGAAATCAAAAGGAGTTATTTTTAGTCGCCTACAGAAATATATGACTTTTAATTAACTTTTAAAAAAAGAAAGTTTGCCGTAAAAAAAATGTAACGTTTAACACAACTGTTATAATTATTATAGGGTTATATATATATATATATATATATATATATATATATATATATAGGGAATTTCCCACTGGGATTTCCTATTAAATTGCATATATAGATTTTTAAAAGTACATAAAATTTTATTTCATTATTAACTTTTTTTAAATTTTATTATCGACTTATTATTTATTGTTATTTTTTTACAATCAGAGGTTAATAATTATTAAAAAATCAATATATTTAAATTGAAAGTAAAAGGAGATGAAGTCTGATTCGAACCGATATGCCTTCCTCTTGTAAGATCCAAATATTTCATTAATTAAAATTTTATTAAGCTATAACTCTGGAACCGATAAAAATAAGTACCGCTTATGATACATCGTTGAAAAGCTCTCGACGAAGGCTTACTTCGATTAAGAAAAAGTGAAAAATACTTATTTTTGATCGGTTCCAGAGTTATAGCCAAATAAAATTTTAATTAATGAAATATTTGGCGAGGGGGCGGAAAATCGCAATTTTTTTCGTTTTTAGGCCACATCTCTTGAACGGAGGGTCAAAACCTATGAAAAAAATCACATCGGCTAAAAAAGCTTAGATCGCCTTTAAACGCGTATATCCGGAGTCTGGCGAAATTTTCGTTGGCGCGATCGACCGCAGACTCGGTGTGGTGAAAGTAGAGATCGGAAATTGGACTTAGCCCGTATCGGGAATACGAGTGCTGTTATCCCTTCCCTATCGGGGCTCGCTTGTCTGTATCGAGTTTGGTCCGAATCGGTTTTTTCCGATCGCGAGTAAATGGGTTTTTTAATTTTTTTGAAATTGTATAACCTTTTTTCCGGACGAACCCTAAGGTTTACGCAATAATATTACGGACAAATGTTTTTGGGCTTGCAAAAAGAAAATTTTTGGTTTTTTGTTTGATCGCGATCGGACGAGCGGTTGTCTAGATACGCGTTTCCGACCGTATTCGGGCAGGGGCTCGATTGTGGGGGGGATAATTTTGTTACCGATCGGAAGCCGAGTCGAATCGGAACGGCAGATTTTTTCACGTATCGATAGGCCTAACGGTTGCCGAGTTATTGGCGGTAAAAATCGGCCAAAAAGCTCCCTTAGCCTAGAAAAACGCCCTTACCGCGTCGAAGCGATTTTTCCAAAATCGTTGTCGTCACAGTTAAAAAGTCGAAAAAAACCCAAAAAATACTAGATTTTCTGCTGAATTTTTTGACGGCAGGCACATTTTTGTCGCGCGACGAGGGTTCGGGCAGTTAAGTTTTGAAAAACGGCCTTAAGGGCTGATTTATAAAAAAAATCGTAAACGAACGAACCGAGCGTCAGAGTAAGAAAAGGAAGCTACCCAGTAGGTAAAGTCGACTCGGAAATCCGATTTTTCAACTATAAATAGATTATCTCTAACCGTTATCGGTATAGAACAGTGCCGTTAACTGAACCGAAACCGATAGTAGGATCGAGTTGAAAATACGGTAGACTGTTGAAAGCGATCGGTCGGCCGGTTTTTCGGAAATTAAAGTACGAAATCCGATTTCACGTGGTCTCAGGCGAAATGCAAACTTACAGCGTTTCCGTATACCCGACATATGCATTATGACGGAGAGAAACCGTTCACGACTAAAAACGAGATTCGCCCAAGATAGGGTCAGGAATGATGAACTAAAAAAGAATTCTCAGCCGGCAAGACAGAATGCCTCGCTCTGTCCCTGTCTCTCGCTCTCTCAGAGAGCAAGTGTGTGTATGTGGTGTGTGTGTGTGTGTGTGTGTGTGTGTGTGTGTTGTGTTGTGTTGTGTGTGTACTTTAAATAGTCAATTGTCAATGTCTCTCTCTCACACTTTCTCGCTCTCTCTCTCTATCTGTGTCTATGCGTGCGCGTGTATGTGTATGTGTTAATGTGTATGTACACTATATATATATATATATATATATATAGTGTACATATATACTCTGTTGTCATATTCACTCTCTCTCTCTCTCTCTCTCTCTCTCTGTGTTTGTGTGCGCGCGTATTTCTATTGTAAATATGCTTACTGTAAACTAAGTAATCGGGAGTGTATGCGTTGGTGTGAGGTTGATGGATGTTGCCGGGCTAGACGCACATTTTTACTCTGTTATTATTGGCGTGGAGGGGATAACGTGATGCGCATTGCTGCTCTGCGCACCTCGCTGCAGACCGCTTAGCAACCGCAGCCGCTAACAACGCCTCTCCTTGTAATCTCCAGCTGTTCCATTGAAACGGCTTTTCTATAATTACCACCCTTTTCTGTTAATGTAATAAGATTAAATAATATTTAAATTAAATTATCATAATTCCCTATACGTAATCTACAGTATCTTATGATAATAAATAAATAAAAATATACATATAATCCTCATTCATTCTCTGAAGTATTATCTGAACGGTAATTACCGGAGGCTAAAACACGAAAAAGAAAGTATACATAATAACATATGTTTTGCATCAAAAATTACAGTTTATTATATATATACTAGGACATCATTAGTCGTAATAAAATAAATATGTAAAAATAATAAATAAATAAAAACAGCATTATTTTATGTGAAATTGCAAAACCGGCAACGAGTTAAGTGTAATCTAAGATACTGAAGAGCGAATCTCTGTTATCATCGGCTTAATTTTTATCGAATTTCCTATTCTGATTAGAAAGGTACTGAAGGAATTTGTGAGGGCGGTGTATAGTAACGCTTTATCGGACTATGACGGATGATAATTAAAGAAAAAAAATTTAATTGACACACACAGTGTTAAGATGGTCGAAGTATACTAATAAATTTCATTTTTCTCCCGCGCAACTTATATACAACATTTTTGTACTCTACACTGTATAGTTGTAGCCGAATGGTCTAAGGCGTCAGTCAATCTTGTCTCACCGTAACACAGTTCGATACTTGGTGAACTCTTTTTTTTTTTTTCACTTTAAAATCATTTATTTTTTTAATTCAAACCAGCAGCTGCTCATCAGCGGTAACAAACTTTGAATTAATTATTATAAATAATATTTAAAACGAAAATATTACCCAAGTTGACGCCCCTGCGGAATTACAAACTACCGCCAAGGGAATAGGGAATTTCCAACTGGTGATTTCCTAATAAATTACATATTTACATTTTTACGTTTTTAAAAGTACATAAAATTTTTTTCATTAATTTTTTTTTTAATTTTATTATTGACTTATTATTTATTGTTATTTTTTTTACAATCAGAGGTTAATAATTATTAATAAATCAATATATTTAAATTGAAAAAAAAGGAGATGACGTCTGATTCGAACCGATATGCCTTCCTCTTGTAAGATCCAAATATTTCATTAATTAACATTTTATTGAGTTATAACTCTGGAACCGATAAAAATAAGTACCGCTTATTATATATCGTCAAAAAGCTCTACTGCGATTAAAAAAAAGTCAAAAATACTTATTTTTGATCGGTTCCAATGTTATAGCCAAATAAAATATTAATTAATGAAATATTTGGATCTTACAAGGGGAAGGCACCTAGGTTCGAATCAGACTCAAAAAAAAATTATTAATAAAATAAAATTTGATGTACTTTTCAATTAAAAAAAAAAAGGATATATGTAATTTAATAGGCGTACAAGGAAGTCATGTGGTGTCCACATCAGATTTCTTAATTAAGTATTTCCAGCTGATTTGTTTCCTTTTCCAAATATCAGCCGATATTTGGAAAAGGATTTATTTATTATAATAAATAAATAAAAATATATGGAAGTAAAACTTGGACGATCGGAGTATCCGAGAAGAAAAGATTAGAAGCTTTTCAAATGCGGTGCTATAGGAGAATGTTAAAAATCAGACGGGTGGATAAAGTGACAAATGAAGAGGTATTGCGGCAAATAGATGAAGAAAGAAGCGTTTCGAAAAATATAGTTAAAAGAAGAGACAGACTTATAGGCCACATACTAAGGCATCCTGGAATAGTCGCTTTAATATTGGAAGGACAGGTAGAAGGAAAAAATTGTGCAGGCAGGCCACGTTTGGAATATGTAAAACAAATTGTTAGGGATGTAGGATGTAGAGGGTATACTGAAATGAAACGACTAGCACTAGATAGGGAATCTTGGAGAGCTGCATCAAACCAGTCAAATGACTGAAGACAAAAAAAAGAGAGTTCAAGTCGTTGTGCCGAATTCTTTTTACGCTACTTTGGAATAAATGAAGGGAGGCAGAACGCAAACATTATTTTTCTTTAAAAATCGTTAGGATTCCGCGGCTTAATCGTAATATATAAATAATTCTATCGATTAAATAACAAAGATAATAGATTCGCACCTACTAATACTTATTATAATTTTAACGATAAAATCAAACGTTTTCATATTTTATTTAAAAATTCAATATCCCAAATTAAATACGATAATTTTTTACTTAAAAATTAAATATCTAATATTTTACTTCAAAATCTAATACAATTTGTTACACCACCCGCAAATAAGATTCTATTTGTCACGTTATTAATCGCTTTCAAATCTTTAAAACTTCTTTCGTTCAATCCATCCTGCGAGTACGTAACCCGCAAATTTAATTTTCAACTTTAAACGTACATTTTCCTATTTACGTTTCCAAAATTATTACCGTTAAGTAACGACGCTCAGATATATATACATATATAAAATAAATAAATATATCTCTGAAATATATGTAAGACCTAATGGCTCTTTCAGTCATAACCTTTATGAATTATGTATTAATCGGCCAACAATTTTCTGAAACTTGAAATTATACGGTCAAAAATCATTTTTTCTTCTTTTTTATAATTATCTGTTTTGTAAATCT
Organism: Lycorma delicatula; assembly: GCF_047948215.1. Classification (NCBI taxonomy): domain Eukaryota; kingdom Metazoa; phylum Arthropoda; class Insecta; order Hemiptera; family Fulgoridae; genus Lycorma; species Lycorma delicatula. Next base: position 32,431,245 of record NC_134455.1, read on the forward strand.
CTCCGTTCTCAAACAAAGAAAGATCTGTAAGTGTCGTAGGTGACTACGTTTTGAGAATCTTAATACATTGAGAATGCAATTGTATAGTTTAGTTACAATTAAAGGGAATAAGAACGATGGCGTATATCATCATATCTACTCACAAATATTTGTAAAGTAACTTTTAAGTAACTCTTTAAATAAACAGTTTTTATTTAAAAACTAAATATCTCTAATTTAAACAAAAAATGGAATACCCGATATAATTTATTTAAAAATTAAATTCCCCGAATATTGTTTTTTATATTCGTATAAAGAATTTTATATGAAACCTCATTAATATTATCCGATTTTATTATACATTTAGAATATTATTAAAACGTTTACTGATATAAATTTAATATATAAATCGTTGTCTTTTTTTTTATCGTTTTCAGGCAAAGTAAGTTTTTTTAATATTCAAATATGAGTAAAAGTAATACAGCGGGTGAAATTTTTACTACAGTATTAGCAATGGGTAACAGATTATTGATAAATGAGAAAACACCATTAAGGGGAAAAATTCTGTTAATATCGGCAATTATTTCATTATTTTGACGGAAGTTCCGTCAGCCTTCAAAAAAAGGGTTATAGTCATGATACCAAAGAAATCAGGAGCAGATAAATGTGAAGAATACCGAACAATTAGTTTAACTAGTCGTGCATCAAAATTCTTAACTATAATTCTGTACAGAAGAATTGAGAGGAGAGTGGAAGAAGTGTTAGCATAAGACCGATTTGGTTTCACGAAAAGTATAGGGACAAAGGAAGATATTTGAGACCTCAGATTAATAGTAGAAGGAAGATTAAAGAAAAAAAACAGACATACTTGGCATTTATAGACCTAGAAAAGGCATTCGATAACGTAGACTGGAATAAAATGTTCAGCGTTTTAAAAAAATTACGGTTCAAATACAGAGATAGAAGAACAATTGCTAACATTTACAGGAACCAAACAGCAACAGTAATAATCGAAGAACATAAGAAAGAAGTCGTAATAAGAAAGGGAGTTCGACAAGGATGTTCCCTATCTCCCTCACTTTTTAATCTTTACATGGAACTAGCAGTTAATGATGTTAAAGAACAATTTAGATCCGGAGTAACAGTACAAGGTGAAAAGATAAAGATGCTACGATTTGCTGATGATATAGTTATTCTAGCCGAGAGTAAAAAGGAATTAGAAGAAACAATGAACGGCATAGATGAAGTCCTACGCAAGAACTATCGCATGAAAATAAACAAGAACAAAACAAAAGTAATGAAATGTAGTAGAAATAACAAAGATGGACCACTGAATGTGAAAATAGGAGGAGAAAAGATTACGGAGGTAGAAGAATTTTGTTATTTGGGAAGTAAAATTACTAAAGATGGACGAAGCAGGAGCGATATAAAATGCCGAATAGCACAAGCTAAACGAGCCTTCAGTCAGAAATATAATTTGTTTACTTAAAAAATTAATTTAAACGTCAGGAAAGGACTTTTGAAAGTAACTGTTTGGAGTGTCGCTTTATATGGAAGTGAAACTTGGACGATCGGAGTATCTGAGAAGAAAATATTAGAAGCTTATGAAATGCGGTACTATAGGAGAATGTTAAAAATCAGGTGAGTGGATAAAGTGACAAATGAAGAGGTGTTGCGGCAAATAGATGAAGAAAGAAGCATTTGGAAAAATATAGCTAAAATAAGAGACAGACTTATAGGCCACATATTAAGGCGTCCTGGAATAGTCGCTTTAATATTGGAAGGACAGGTAGAAGGGAAAAATTGTGTAGGCAGGCCACGTTTGGAGTATGTAAAACAAATTGTTGGGGATGTAGGATGTAGAGGGTATACTGAAATGAAACGACTAGCACTAGATAGGGAATCTTGGAGAGCTGCATCAAACCAGTCAAATGACTGAAGACAAAAAAAAAATATAACAATATTTACAACTAGTTAAACATATTTTCAGTAAATGTTCAGTTCGATTTCATTCTTATGTTTTGATTTTGTTAGAATTTTAATTCAAGGTTATGATCGAATCTTGTTATTACAGGCTATAGTAAATTTATTTTGCACTGTCGTAGAGCTTATCGTATGTGTATTTTTAAAATAAGTTGTTTGGGTTTGTTTTCGATAACATTTTCTCTCGGCGCCAGCTTGTCTGACTGTTGCGTCATTTTTAATAGTGTCAGCGTATTTCTATCACGCGTTAATTATTGTTGTTTAATCTATGAAATTTGAGTTCTTGTATTTTTTTCTTTATAAAGATAACGAATATTATTTATTATTTTATATTCCACTATTTAAAGTTAATTTGCTTATGTGTCTGAATTTTATCAAATTATTGATTAATTATTTGACTACTTTAAATTAGGACGATCTGCACGGACGCTGAATACGAAATTGAAGAAAACGATTTGGCATCTTTCGAAGATAATTACTATGAAATCGAATCTAAAATTAACAACATCCTTGCAAATCAATCCTCACCCTGTCTTCCCCAACCCATCTCCTTCTACTACTGAACAATCGAACACGGCTAACATTAAATTCCCTGAAATTTCCTTGCCTTCATTTTCTGGAAAATATGAAGACCGGATTGACTTTCACGACGTTTTCGAGTCTACGATTCATAATTCCTCCAATTTAACAGATATTCAAAAATTTTATTATCTACGCTCTTGCTTAAAAGCCGAAGCTTTAAACACTATTAAGGAAATAAAGGTTTCTGCCGGTAATTATGAATCAGCGTGGACACTTCTTAAGCAGCGATTTAAAAATACTAGATTAATAATAAAAGTTCATATACAAGGGATATTAACTTTCAAACGACTTGACAAACCTCAATCTACCGCGCTAAAAAACTTATACAATACTATTAATAACCATTTGACTGCCTTAAAAAACTTAGTTGAACCAACTATCCATCAATGGAGGAGTATGCTTTTAGTATTTTTAATTACAAATAAATTAGACCCCGAAACTAGAGATCGCTGGGAGGCGTATCACGCTAAGAATATACTAAGCTATAATGATGACGAAGATAAGTCTTCTGACTGCGAATCCAAACCGTATTCTTTTGAAAATTTAATGCGATTCTTATACAAACAAACAACGATCCAAGAAGTCCGGGAAGAAAATCGAACGATAAACACCAAAGGCCCGTCCTATAAAAATTTCCAGTCTAAACCGCATATTAATCGAAATGTAAATAATATTTCATGTCGTGTTAGCAATATCAAAATTTCCAAATCTAAATGTGCAATCTGTAATGACAATCATACAACTTTTACCTGTAAACAGCTCACTAATCTTAACTCGTCTCAAAGATACTTAAAGGTTCGCGAACTCAAGCTACGTATAAATTGTCTAAGGTCAGGACACAAGACTCTGCGATGTAAGTCCCCGTTGTTGCAAACTTTGCGATAAGCGTCATCACAGTATTCTTCACGTTCTCAAGCTTCAACAAATGAGTTACCTAAGACTGATGTTAAAGAGTCTTCCACTCCGCAACAGTCTGTATCCGCCTTTTCCAATAGCGGTGATGAAGTTATTCTAGCTACCGCCATTATCCTTATTAAGGACTCTCAGGGCGTTGCTTACCCTTGTCGCGCACTTTTAGACAGCGGTAGTCGATCAAATTTTATTAGTCGATCACTAGTATCAGCTTTAGGTCTCAAACAATGTAAAACCCTGGCATCAGTCGCCGGAATCGGAAATACGGGAACGTCAACAAATGCCTTTGTAAACGCTACAATTAAATCAAGATTAAACGATTACGAGGAAGATATATCTCTGTCGGTTTTAAGGAAAATTGTTAACGATTTGCCGACTTCCTCCTTCAACTTAAACTTAAACGTAACTGATGACATTCAGTTAGCCGATATGACGGGTTCTTTCAATCTAAACGAATCGACGTACTTCTGGGTGCAAGCATGTTTTTCGATATTCTGAGAGACGGCCGATTTAAACTAGGAAAGGATTTACCTACTACAAAATTCAGTTTTTGGCTTGATCGCGAGTGGCAAGATCGCGTCCAACCACGCATTACAGAAAACGTCTCTGGCTCTTACCACGACTTGTAATACTTGAGATGAGAATTTGCACGATCTTCTTTCTTCATTCTGGAAAACCGAAGAGATTTCAAATAACGATGACAAATCCCTTGCCGAACAAGCATGCGAGCAACACTATATATCAAACGTAAAACGCCAGTCAGACGGCAAATTCGTTGTAAAATTACCTTTTTCGGATGATCCCACGAAATCATTAGGAAGGTCCAAGGAATATTTGGTGGTCGGATTTAAATTAACCGCACATCTCGGGAACGGTCGAACTGAGACTGTTCCGAGACTACACTTCATTTACACGTTCATACATGTCATCCTCATTCATCCTCTGAAGTAATACCTTACGGTGGTTCCGAAGGCTAAACAGTAAAAGAGAGAGAGGTCGACCGTTCCTGAGATATGTGATTAATTGAAACCCAACCGCCAAAGGAAACTAGAATCCACGATCTATATAGTATTTAAAACTATATAAAAGTAACCTTTACTGTGATTTGAAACTTAGAATTTTTGACTTAGATTATCAGCTGATTTGCCGTGACGAGTTCACCGCTACACCGATCCGGTGGGTCGATTCAAAGACGACATGCTAATATATAACAGTGTATTTGGTTAAATGAAGAAGACATAGGGAAATCGCTTCATTCGTTATCTTTATTAAGCCTGGCACGGGATGCTTATTATTTAAGAACGGTCATTTCATTTTTGTAGTATGCTTACGATTATTACAGTTACGACTTCTAACGTATGTGCAAGTAAAGCTTTTCCTTCGACTTCAGACTGTCTATCTGTATTCTATTTGTTCAAAACCAGAATATATACTTGTAAGTTGCAAAGAAAAAATGCAGTAATAATATTAATTATATAATAATAATTATTATTATCCGTTTCATATACGTATTCATATACGTTGCTCATTTGTTTGTAATTTTTATTTTATTATGTTTTTGAATTTGTATATATTTATTTTGTATTAATTTCATTATATCTACCGATGATAATAGTTTAATAATCTGTTAAAAATCGATAATCCCTCCGACTTTAAATATTATTTGATTACGTTTACCATTCCCTGAGGTACAAATAGAGCTTAAAATGATTGCACTGCAAAATTTTCTAGCGATGCCGACTATTCGCCGGCTTTTTTATTACTTCCTTGTATGAAGTAAAGGACGTATTGTAATCGCGAAAAATGCGGTTTCTGCGTGACGTCTCTACGTACGAATGTATGTACGTATGTAAGTACAAACATACCTCGTGTAACTTAAAAACGATTAGCCTTAGCGTGTTAAAATTTTGGATTTAGGACTGTTGTAACATGCAGTTGTGCTCCAATCCTTTTGATTGCAATCGACTTGACCCAAAAAAGCGCAAAACGCAAGCAATTTGGATTTTGGACTTTTTCTTAACTGCAGTAATAAGCGCTCTTCGGGAGCTTTTCAAGGATATGTCATAATTGGTACTTATGATATTTTTTAGCAAAATATTTCATTTTAGTTAATGAAATATTTTGATCTTACAAGGGTAATACACATCGGTTCGAATTTGACTTCGTTCCTTTTTTAACTTTTCTTTTTTAATTCAGATATATTCATTTATTAATAATTATTAACAAAAGATTATTAGGAAAAAGATGTTTACAATAAATAATAATTCATTGTATAACAAAAAGCAATGTTCACAACACACGACAGAGAATACCACACCCAACGCACACAGACAGCAGACTGGCGACCGCTGATGACGACATTCGTACACAGCGCAGAACAATAATAATAAACAACTTGGATTGATAAGCCCAGTCCTAATGCGAAATCAGCAACACTGGGGTTTCTCTTAATAGTAATATTTTTAACTATTTCTCATACTTTATATAAAACAAAAAAAATAGAATGCTTAAAAAAGCCTTTTTTTTACTTCAGTGCTGTAATATTGTAAAGAAATATTTTTTATTACGAGTATATTGTAATATACTCACGGGAAAATAATTTTATACAAAAATGTTTTACGTATTTTTTTGTTTGTTTTAAAAATTTAATAAAGTTTCTTACATTTCCAAATGTACACAAGGGGTTGTTTTTATTTATGTTGTAAAAAATAAGGTGACTTTACCAGCCATATGGTGACTCAACCGTAATTTTCCATCGGATTGTCTTTGATTAGAGGGATATTACTTCAAATTACATTCAACGTAACGTCACCATTTCTTATCTGTTAAATACACACACACAAATATATATATATATATATATATATATATATATATATAGTACAGTATGTGGTTTTATTTATTTGTAACTGCTAATATATTAAAATGTTCAATACTACAAAATAGGTAAAATATATTTTGAGCAATTTTTGTCGACTTTAAAAAAGTTTACGATTTAATTCACAGAGAATCGCTTTTCAAAATTCTCTAAGAATTTAAATTCGATCAAAAAAACCGTAAAGAAACGTTTAGAAGAACCTTTTTTCAAATAAAATTTCTAGGAGCGGTTTCTGATCCTTTTGAAATTACAACTGGTGTACGTTAGGGAAATGGTCTCTCCCCGATATTGTTTAATTGTACTTTGGAAAAGGTTATAAGAGAATGGATTAAGAATTAAGAAGCTGAAACAGTTAAACATCTATGATTCTGTAAAATTTGGTACTAAAAATAAATTTCTGTCGACCGATCATTTCGCTTTTGAGGATGATTTAGTAATCTTTGAAAACAACTCAAAAGAATGAAAAAATAAACTATTAGAATTATAAAAATGTGAAAGTAAAATAGGATAACTAATATCACATGAAAAAATGGAGTGGATTTCCAACAACAAAAGCTCAATCGGTATAATTAAATTATCTTCTAATAAAAATATTAAAACGTCTAAATTTAAATACCGTAGTGAAGTTTTTTTTTGTGTTCAGTCATTTGACCGGTTTGATGCAGCTCTCCGAGATTCCCTATCTAGTGCTAGTCGTTTCATTTCAGTATACCCTCTACATCCTACATCCCTAACAATTTGTTTTACATCGTAGTGAAGTAATCGCTCTTAATTTTCTGGAAATAGAAAGCGTGTAAACAAGATTACAAAAAATGTAAAAATCAAATCATGTAACGGCACAAATTTATAATAAAAAAAAATATCAAGTATTAGAATTAGGCTATATAAGACAGTAATTTTACCCGCATACCCTTCATATGCACACGAATGCTTGAATTTCTTTACAACCAACAAAAAAATTGGAAAAGTGGAAAGCAAAGATACTACGAAAAATTCAAGGTCCGATTCTAGAGAAAGAAATCCAGAATATATTTGACTTGGAAATCGATACTCTTTTTTCGTAAGATATTAGTAACTCTGTATTACTTTCACGATTTTCAAATTCTACTAATTTAAATTCTAGAGGAAAAAGGGGAAAATCTTTGCAAAAACTAGGAGAGAATTGATCATCTTTTGAGGAAAAAAAGATTAAAATTATACATTCATCTTTATAGAATGGGAAAAAGTAAATTAACGACACAAATATTTAACTTTTTTGAAAACAGGAAAAATAAACCCTTACGGCAAGGAATGACCAAAATGTTACCGGTATTGTAAAAGATGAGGCTTGTCGTACGCTAAACACGTGAAACTTTTTTCTCATGCAACCGTTGTCGTATTGACTAAACTGAAGTTTTTCTTAACCTTAGGTTGAAATCTTTTTTATCCCTTACTTAGCACCTGTGAAATCTACCTCCGCCTTCCGGCGTGCCGAAAGGGATCTTTTTTAATTAACAAAGCCGTTAGGTTATAGAAACGATGGGACATTACGTGATCATCTGGTTTCAGTTCCAGAATGATCCGAGATCTGTACGGATGGACGGTGAACTTCTTACGACAGCAACTCGCACAGTTTCATTACTGTCTGAGTGGAGGGTTTTTAAATCGATTTCCTCAAAATCGCTTATCCATATGTGTTAATTGCAAGTACTGAAGGTACAAGATAGCGGTGTCGTAAATTAAACTGTCGTCAAAATTCTCTAGGAGTGCCTTCAAACCATTATTTTTACAAAAAGCTTTGATGGAATAATCACGTCGCACACCGCTACAAGTATCCATGATACGTAAATAGCAAGATAGTTTAAGCCGGCTTATACATAATTTATTCGGTGCTGACACTTTCCCAGGCATACAAACACAAATTTCAAAATTTCCCGTTTCCCTGAATCATTCTTTATTTCATATTCATAATAAATAAAGACAACTCCAAAAACGGGTTATTTAAAAATATATATATGTACAAAACTGAACATGCATTTCAATTTTCAAATAATAATTATTATAGCTAACAAAAATAAATGTAAATTTCCAAAACAAAAAAATAATAACCTTACAAAAACATTACGATAATTTGTATTTTTAAAATAAAAAAAATAAAACGAAAACTACGAAAATAATACAGTAAGCTGTGATCAGTTCAAGCTGAACGCAATTTGTTAATTTATAATATAGTTTATACTACCAAACTCTACAACAGTCAGTTTGGGTGGAGAGTTTAGACTGTTTAGTTAGAAGATAGTACAGACTGTATTATACAGAGTGATTTTTTAGTCCTGTTACCCAATTTTTAATGGCTGGAAATTTGTTTCTAAGAAAGGGAAACTTTGTTTTGCGACACGAAGTTGGTACCGATATAGATACGGCAGTGTGAGTTGATTCTCCTTGAGCTGTGTAAACTTTTGTACCGTTTCCGATCGTGTTACGAACAGAATGTCTTTTACCACAGAACAACGAGTTTTCATTCTCGAACGATATTTTGTTACGAAATCGTACGCGAGTGTAAAAGAATCATTTCAAATTAAATTTGTCGGTGTTCCTCCGCCAGAAAAAATGTCAATTTCTAGGCTAGCAAACCGATTTCGAGGGACAGGTAGTGTTTGCGACAGAAAACGTAGCGGTCGACCGACTCGCTTGACAGATGACGTTTTAGAGAAAGTGAAAACAAGATCGCTCAATTATCCACGAAAAAGTTTACGAAAACTTTCCACGCAAGTCGGTTTGTCATATTTGGGTGTTCAGAAAGCCGCTAAAAAATTGAAATTGTATCCGTATCGCGTACGATTAGTCCAAGATTTTCAGCCTCCAGATTTTAAGCGATTGCAATATTGCCGTCGGTTTAGGTCTCTCGTAAACGATAACGGAATCGAATTTTTAAACGCAGTGTTCTTTAGCGATGAAGCTTGGATCCACCTCGACGGTTATGCGAACAGTCAAAACTGTCAAATTTGGGCGGTTGAAAATGCTAACGCTTTACAAGACAAATCTTTTGCATCCTGAAAAAATTGGTGTGTGGTGTGCGATATCTCGTCATCGTATAGTCGGGCCCGTATTCTTCGAACAGACAGTAAACGGTGAAGTATACAGGAATATTGTGCGCCAATTTTTGTCCCTCCTGGAACCTCAAGAACGGTATTGCTGGTTTCAGCAAGACGGCGCTACATGCCACACGTCCGAGAAACCGTGGGTTTTCTGCAAGAGTTCTTTGATGATCGAATAATAAGCATGGACTTATGGCCTCCAAGGTCTCCAGACTTCACATCTGGCTACTTTTTGTGGGCTATATTAAGTCCGAGGCTTCAAAAACAATCCTCACACTATCGATAAACTTAAAGTCAATATTACAAACTTAATCACGAATATTTCCGAATACGCTGAAAAGAGTCCGTGCGTGTATAACCGCAAGCGGTGGGCATTTTGAGCATATTCTTTAACGATTATGTAAGTAATAGCTTTTTATTAAATCTCTTTTGTAAGTTACAAATACATTTTTTATTCCACCTAAATTTCCCTTTCTTAAATTACATTTAAAATCGGGTAACAGGACCAAAAAATCACTCTGTACTATACACTCATATATGCGTATATATATTCTCACTCTATGCCTTTTTCTCTTTCATATATATGGGCTTAGCGTCTTTAATTACGTTACAGATTTTGATTACGAATCACCGATTTTTTTTCCACGTTCCCCTGTAAATCGTATGTACAAAAAAGTCTGACACAACGCGCCTAAAGAAGTTTTCACTTCAGAAATTTCAACATCCTACGGCTAATCGTTTTTGAGTTATGCGGAATACATATATGTACGTACAGACGTCACGCTGAAACTAGTCAAAATGGTTTCAGAGATGGTCAAAACTGATATTATCGTCGAAATCTGAAAACCGAAATTTTTCGCGATCACAATACTTCCTTTACTTCGTATAAGGAAGTAGTAATGTTAAATTTTTTATTAAATGTTTGTTCGAAATATCCTTATTTAAATTTTATGAATTCTATAAAAAATTATTTACAAATATTGCAGCGATAAAGTATATAACATAAAAATTTATTTTAAGTATATTTTTTTATCGTCTCGGTATTATCTTTCATTTTAATGAAACTACGGAAATAAATTATTAAAACTACCTGTAAAATATTACGGTTTTTGATTTATAAAATATGACTTTATTACAGAAATAGTAGAAATAAATTCAAAAATTTTCAAATTACAGTCGACAGAGATAAATTAACACTCATTAATTTCATGTATTAATGAAACTAATGCTTTTATTTATATATTATATATGCATTGTACAGTGCGATTATTTTATCGCACAAACATCTAACGGGATGGGTATACTGGGTAATGTGATTTTAGTAATACAGCATATTTTCACTTAAGCGGTTACATCAGTAGTCAGTACAACAGATATTGGTCAACGTCAATTAATTTAATGCAATCTGAATTTGAGCCGACGTTTCGTCAGCTACACTGTGTCTAGGTAACGAAAGAAGAACCCACCGGGTCGGTCTAGTGGTGAACCCCTCTTCCCAAATCAGTTGATTTGGAAGCCGAGAGTTCTAGCATTCAACTCCTAGTAAAGGCAACTACTTTTATATGGATTTGAACACTAGATCGTGGATACCGGTGTTCTTTGGTGGTCGGGTTTCAATTAACCACACATCTTAGGAACGGTCGAACTGAGACTGTACAAGACTACACTTCATTTACACTCATACATATCATCCTCATTCATCCTCTGAAGTAATACCTGAACGGAAATTACAGAAAGTTAAACAGGAAATAGAAAGAAAGAAATAATAAATATTTGCAGTAATTACTGAATTTATTATATATATACTCAAAAATTACTGTGTTAATTACTTAAGGTTAACGAGCAAAGCGAGCTTAGGTAAAGTTTGGTTAAATTATATTTATAAAATAAATAAAATACGGTCGAACTGAGAGTGTACAAGATTACACTTCATTTACACTCATACATATCATCCTCATTCATCCTCTGAATTAATACCTGAACGGTAATTCCCAGAGACAAACAGGAAAAAGAAAGAAAGTTAACGAATTAATACCCTTAAACTGCTATAATTCTACTAATTCTTTTATCTTCGTGTAATTTTAAACTAGATTTTTTTTTAATACTTTTCCTCAATTATTTGATCATTTGGTTCTAATTTGACACAAACCAATTTTTTTTTTAATTTTATTGCAAAACTAACAATACCGTTTAAAAAATCATTTTGATATTTACTCGAGATGAAAATATCTCTGTTTTAAAAAATCCCAGTATTACCGAAATAATTAACAAAATGACGGAAAATCCCATGTGGATACAGATAAAAATCTACATCTTAACATACTTTTTTTTAAATTTAACATGTTTATTTTGTTACCCACCGGATTAGTCTACTTGTGAACTAGTTCTCGCAAATCACTTGATTTCCAAGAAGAGAGTTCTGAGGTTCAAATATTAGTAAAGGCAGTTACTTTTATACGGTTTAAATACTAGATCGTGGATACCGGTGTTCTTTAGTGGTTGGGTTTCAATTAACTACACATCTCAGGAACGATCGACCTGAGACTGTACAAGATTACACTTCATTTACATTCATATATATGATCCTCGATCATCCTCTGAAGTAATACCTTACGGTGGTTCCGGAGGTAAAACAAGGAAAGAGCAACATATTTATTTTGTTGAAGTTACAGAGGTAAAAAATTTCATGTATCCGGAAAAGAGCGTAAATCTAGGTTTTCTAAAGAGTTAACCGACATTTTTCTTAGAGTTTCAAAAAGTACTTATTCTATTTCAGAAAAACCCCTGAAACCTAATGATAATCTTTTTTAATTATAGAGTTTCGTAGATATGAAATGAAAATTCCAAAAAAAACAACGTGGTTACGGGATCCGGATTTATTTGACGGGGACTTTAGCGTTTAAATTTGCTGTAGAGTAAGCAGACAAGAAACGGAAGAGGGAGAAGATGAAGATGAAGAAGAAGGAAGACCAGCCACTCGTCTCAACATCACGGACTGGAGTCCGGAACAGAGCCCAGCAGAGATGCGTCCTGAAGGGCAGCCATACCAGAAGCGGATGAAGAGCTTCTACACAACCTCTCCTTTTTAAAAAACTTACAGTAAGACAAAATAACCCAGCAATCGCGACTCCTCCGGAAAAGAGGACGCATTGCTCCCTCCTTATAGCTAGTGCCCCGTTATGGCGTATTCCTGCTAGCCTATTAACAGTTAGCACCGAAAGGACTTCAGTGGACGGTCTGAAGGGGAATTACGTCGGGAGAACAGGCTTTATAAGCCTAGCCTTCCGCGGTCGGCCCATGAAATGGGTTCGATAACGCTGGTTTAACAACGGATTGGAATGCAATTAAATCCGTCTTAAATTCACTAAAATAATAATAGACAAAACTTGAAAAATTAGATCCGATATTAAAAAAATAACCCTTTTAAAAAACAAGCCCGATTAGAATGATCCAGCAGCAAGGGACTCTGTCCAGGTTCTGCGATGGAGTAGGGAGTAATAAACTCCTGCCAACTTTGCATTCCATTCCATTCCACAAGAAACGGAATCTTTGTAAAACCTCCCGAACAGATTTCAAGAATCCGTTAGACTTTCAGATTTCGATGTACTCATTTCATTATAAAGAATCTAATCGGTTCAAAACAAACGTAGAATCGATAATGAGAAAGAAGGGATTAAGAGTAAAAAAAAAACTGTGATGGGTAGCGAGGAAAAAACAATCGAACCTAAGAGAAACCACAATAAAAAAAAACCAACTACTCGGAGTAATGTTCAAGGTTTTGCTCAGGTTGCAGACACCCATTTCGTTAATTATTACTTTGGATATTGAAGAACTTCTTCCGAGATGGTTTGATTTTGCGTCGACCGGTTGAAACGCATGCTACAGGAAAATATTATAATCCAGGATATAAACCGTTCTTTATGATAAACGATAACATCTACTGTCAGCCGGTACTCTATTCTCCATAATTTTTATATATGATTTTGATTATAATCTGGATCTAATAAATATACTATATTTCACTCAAAATTACTGGATAAACTAGGACAGTGGTTCCCAAACTTTTCGGAGTCGCGGCACCCTTTTTCGATTAACATTTTTCCACGATGCCCTACCCCTAAGTAAAAGTACGACTACTCGTAAGTAAGGGATAAAAATAAATAAAACTTTTGAATTTTCATTATTTTTTTACCTTATTAACATTAAATTAATAATTTTAAATGTCTCGATTCAATTAATTATGAAGCTTTTACAATATTTCGCGGCGCCCCTTTTAAAAGGCCGTGGCTCCTCGGAGCGTCGCGGCGCACAGTTTGGCAATCACCGAACTAGGATATTATGGTATAAGGATATTAAAGTCGCATATCTTAAAAATAAATTCTGATTCCGTTAACATGTAGTTAAATTATATTACGATTTACCACAGGGAACTGTACTGTCACTTATTTTCTTCAAAATATATGTAAACGATCTTCTAAATCTTGATGTATAAAACGGTATAATTATTTCGTTTTGATTTAATTAATTATATTAATTATTTAATTTCAATTTTACTAATTGTAATACCTAAAACGATAGTTTCATTTAAAAAAAAAAACAAAAAACTAAGTGCAATAAAACCCAGAAAAGATTCACTGCAGGATTAACAAAAACATTATAGTAATTTTTAAACTTACAGTTCAATAATAATTAAAAATCACCATATACGAAATTACAATTTCTAACAGATTAAACAAACTTTTATCGATGTTTAAGATTGTACAAGGTGACTGAAATAAAAAAAACATATATACTTTCAATATAATGGTGTTTAGTTTAGTTATAAATAGTAAACTGTAGACGGCAATAAAATTTACTCCGATTGTGTCTAGAACCGTAAGAGAGCGTTTGTTAACAAATAAATGCTTTCTTCGGTTATTGAACTTTGTCCTTGAGCTCACTGAAAATGCTTAGCTCGAAACACCCTAAAATAAATAAACTCTATATTCAATATCGATGTTATTTAAAATATTAACATATAATTTACAATTATCGTGAAGTTTTTCTGGTACTTACGTATTAGCGCCACCGCAGCTTCAGCTTTAATTAAAAACAAAGAAGTCGATCGGATTTCGGTGGAAAATGGGCCGATATAGAGTTTAACGTAGATTCAAAACAGTCTCTTTATTAATTTTAATATATTTAGTTTATAAATATTATTTAACCAAACTTAACCTACGCTCGATTCGCTCGCTAACCTTGACTAATTAACACCGTAAGTTTTTGAGTATTTATTTAATAAATTCAGTAATTATTGCAATTATTTATTATTTAAATAATCAAAACACTCCTGTTAATTAGTCAAGGTTGGTAAGCGATGCGAGCGTAGGTTAAGTTTGATTAAATTATATTTATAATATAAATAACCATTTCTTAAAATTAATAGACAATAAAATAAATAGTAAATTTTAAATAAAGCTGTAGCTGCGGTGTCGTTAATATGTAAGTACCGTTTTTCTTATCGTTAATTAAAAAGGCGAATTACTTATGCGAAAGGATACCAGAGTTTTGAATTCTGGATAACATGAAAACGGACTTTTACAACCTGAAGGTTTAGATTTTAATCGGAAAATCTTGAGGAAATCTGGAAATTTAAAAATGTAAAGTAAATCTTAACCAGAATCACGTTTAATAAACCGATTCACATAAACCGATCACCGAAGTTAAATCGGGTGAGTTCTACTTCACGGTAATATCATTTATTACCACGAGCAGAATAATCGATGCGATTTAAAGATTATTAAAAAAAAAAATTAACCGTAGTCTTAATCGGTATTTACTCCTAAATCTGACCTACCTGTACCGGTAGGTAGGTACTGACCTACCTGATTTGAGGCGCAGGAATGAAACGGTTGTGGCTTCCATTAGTCCAGATATGTCGGTTAAAGTATGACGAACTGCCCTATAAGTCGGTCGAGTGCCGCGTAACGGAAGTTGTTCACATTGAATATTGTAGGAAAAAGTGTAAGAGTTACTCCTTCGTTTTATCGGTTATTCATAACCGAAAGTCAAAGTTAAGAGATATTAAATAGTTTTAAAACTATAATATTTTTTTTTTGTACACCTGCGTTTTTACTGCCGAGTTTTATAAATTCACTTTATTTCATAATAATTGTAAAATATCAAGAGCGGATTACTTTATTTATCATACACAAACACGCACGCGTGTTAAAATATCGGGTACTTTTTTGTTTTATGTTACCCAAAAATTCTTGCCGATATAAACTCAAAATTTTATAAGCGTTATTGCTTTTAATTATAGATATAAATTAACAAAAGTTAACCTACGCTCGCTCACCTCAACTAATTAACAGTAATGTTTTAATTATTTAAATAATTATTGAATATATTATGTAAATACTCTAACATTACTGTGTTAATTAGTCAAGGTTAGCGAGCGAAGCGAGCGTAGGTTAAGTTTGGTTAAATTATATTTATGAAATAAATAAATATAAATGGTTATATCAAACGAGTACATCTAATGACATTGAATTTAAACGGACGTGATAGGTGGCTATGCAAAAAATGAACTTGTCGATCAGAACTTGGTTTACGCAATAATACATTGGTTATAAGATACGCAATTATCATTTGATACTAATATTATGTTTTTTTACTACTGCTCAAAGGAATATACAAAAAAATAATTATTATATTTCTTTGATTTAGTAAAAAAACTGAAAAAAAATTGTTTGATAAAAAAAGGTATTTTTACCTTTTTTGCCTAAAATTGTTTTTTTTTTTCAATATAATAATTATTTTTGCGTGTTTTTGAGTTGATTTGGGCAAGAATTTTTGGGTGGCATAAAACGAAAAAGTACCAAATATTGAAAATTTGATTAAACATTTATAATGAGAATTTGTAAACAAATTAACCTGACTACTGATTTATTGTAAGTACAGTATATTTCACACTAAGTATTATAACAAGTATAGAATGTGTACAAACTTGTTTTAAATTGATGTAAAAAATTATATTTGAAATTATTAGAAAGAAATCATTTAAGAATTGCATTATAATAGGAATATATTTCAAAAAAAGTGTTATAGTCATGATACCAAAGAAAGCAGGGGCAGATAAATGTGAAGAATACAGAACAATTAGTTTAACTAGTCGTGCATCAAAAATCTTAACTAGAATTCTATAAAGAAGAATTGAGAGGAGAGTGGAAGAAGTGTTAGGAGAAGACCAATTTGGTTTCAGGAAAAATATAGGGACAAGGGAAGCAATTTTAGGCCTCAGATTAATAGTAGAAGGAAGATTAAAGAAAAACAAACCATCATACTTGGCGTTTATAGACCTAGAAAAGGCATTCGATAACGTAGACTGGAATAAAATGTTCAGCATTTTAAAAAAATTATGGTTCAAATACAGAGATAGAAGAACAATTGCTAACATGTACAGGAACCAAACAGCAACAGTAACGATTGAAGAACATAAGAAAGAAGCCGTAATAAGAAAGGGAGTCCGACAAAGATGTTCCCTATCTCCGTTACTTTTTAATCTTTACATGGAACTAGCGGTTAATGATGTTAAAGAACAATTTAGATTCGGAGTAACTGTACAAGGTGAAAAGATAAAGATGCTACGATTTGCTGATGATATAGTAATTCTAGCCGAGAGTAAAAAGGATTTAGAAGAAACAATGAACGGCATAGATGAAGTCCTACGCAAGAACTATCGCATGAAAATAAACAAGAAAAAAACAAAAGTAATGAAATGTAGTAGAAATAACAAAGATGGACCGCTGAATGTGAAAATAGGCGGAGAAAAGATTACGGAGGTAGAAGAATTTTGTTATTTGGGAAGTAGAATTACTAAAGATGGACGAAGCAGGAGCGATATAAAATGCCGAATAGCACAAGCTAAACGAGCCTTCAGTGAGAAATATAATTTGTTTACATCAAAAATTAATTAAATGTCAGGAAAAGATTTTTTAAAGTGTATGTTTGGAGTGTCGCTTTATATGGAAGTGAAACTTGGACGATCGGAGTATCTGAGAAGAAAAGATTAGAAGCTTTTGAAATGCGGTGCTATAGGAGAATGTTAAAAATCAGACGGGTGGATAAAGTGACAAATGAAGAGGTAATGCGGCAAATAGATGATGAAAGAATTATTTGGAAAAATATAGTAAAAAGAACAGACAGACTTATAGGGCACATACTAAGGCATCCTGGAATAGTCGCTTTAATATTGGAAGGACAGGTAGAAGGAAAAAATTGTGTAGGCAGGCCACGTTTGGAATATGTAAAACAAATTGTTAGGGATGTAGGATGTAGAGAGTATACTGAAATGAAGCGACTAGCACTAGATAAGGAATCTTGAACAGCTGCATCAAACCAGTCAAATGACTGAAGACAAAAAAAAGGAATATATAGGATACATATTACTATATTTATATTTATATGTATAATATAGTATAATTATATGTATATTTATATTTAAAGTAGTAGTTAAAAAAAAAAATATATATATTAAAAGCTCTATACAGAATTCATTAACATGAAAACTAAAATATTTCTTAAATTTACTCGTAAAAGTATAAATAAATATTTTATAAGTGCGACTTATAAAATAACATAAAAATTAAATATAAATAATTATTTATTTAAATCATAAATTTTGAACAAATTTATTTTTTTTATTTTTTTTTATTGTAACGACACAGCAACTTAACAATTTGTTCAGCAAGATAATTGAACAATAAGTAAAAATATCTATTTGAACTAACATTAAGTAGCCACAGACCCAGCGGCTTGTGACTTAATAACGAAATAGAAGAGCACTCCGTAGGGCCAGACCATAAAATCACCTAATTGAAATAAGGCAAACCAAGAATATTGTTCCTCAGTAATCTTGAAAAATCACACCGATCGTGTTATCTAATAAACTGACCGCCAAATAATTCGGGTGACGATCTAAACGATTTTGATACCGTACGCTGATATGAGAGATTTCCTGCCGAACGGTTTGCAACTTAAGAACTATTGTTTATGTACCAGTGTATATTGAGAATTTTCCGCAGCGTTTTTGTCCGGTAGCGATCAAGTATATCAGTACTGGAATTACAATTCCAGTAAAAAACAAAAATAAATTTAAAATGTGAAATCCGTTGTCATAAAATAAAATGTTTTGATTAAAGAATATAATTGTTACAAATCGTTTTTAATGTTAAATAAATTTGATTTTGGTTTCTACGGTAATTTGACTAACATAAAAAATGTACAAGGATATGTTGAGCATTTTCGGCAGCGTTTTTGTCCGGTAGCGTTCAAGTTCGTCAATACCGGAATCGCATGCCGTACCCCACAATTCAAGCCCGTAAGTCCAAACGGATTTATAAATCGATACTTTACTTTCTGTTGAAAGCAGAGATCTACGTGTTATCAGCCAGAACATGTTTTTAAACTTCAGATCCAACCGTTTCCGTTTAGATGCGATACGCTAAGCTTTAGTAAGTCGTCGATCAAGTTGAAAACCCAAATATTTACGGTCTTGAGATCTCGGAATCGGAACATCGATGATAAAAACAGGACAGTGTTCTTTACGAAGGGTGAACATGACGCGCTTTGATTTTGTTTCGTTTATTTCTATTTACCAACATGTAAGCCAGAATTCGAGAAGAGAAGTATAATCTTGAATAAAACGAGACGCAAAAATAAATACGTTTAATTATCTGTCTTTAATGTAAAACAGAGTGGTCTCGACCTTTCATCCGGAGGTCCCGGATTTGAATCCCGGTCAGGCATGGCATTTTCACACACGCTACAAATCATTAATTTCATCCTCTGAAACAATACCTAACGGTAGATCCGACGGTTAAACAAAAAAAAAAAAAAAAATGTAAAACAGACAAGAATCGTAATTTCAATTTCATCTGAACCTTTCCAAAGAATTTTTTTTTTTTTTGTTTGTGAGCGAAAACGCCTGGGCGTTATCATCGCCCGGTAGATATTAGTAAAAGGGTAAAATAACTCCGAAATAATAAACTATACAAGGTGTAAACATAATAATATTAATCGTATAATAAAAATTTACTAAAACAAGCCAAGAAGGCAAAATAAAACTCAAAACCAATACTACAGACAAAGTTGATAAAATATAAAAGTTAAAATAATAGATTAAAGAAAGTACATAAAACTTAGCTAACTCCGATGGGTTGTGCAAAAATCCTCTCCCCGGATAGTAAAATTAAATATATAGAACCAAAAACCAAATTGAAAATAAAGGTTAAAATTAAAAAAAAAAAAAACTCTCCTTACAGAAAAACATATATGAGCATATTAAATCCTTTGCAGTAACCCGGTACTACGCCAAAAGAGAAAAACTCGTTCCAAAATCCCGCTATCGATGCACAAGATGTTTCTGGGTATATTACACTGACGACGCAACGTCGCATAACATACGCAGTCCAGCAGAATGCGGTGCAAAGAATCGATTACATTCGTAATCGACTGTGCTATTTTTTCTAATCGAAAATCTTGGTTCTTTTAATAAACCAAAGGTTTATTATACGTGAAACTATAGTTTTTGACCTATCGATCTAAAAACTATATCGTCATCGTGTGTCACACGGGGTCAAACGGTCGATCCCGTGTGTCACACGAAGATGTGGAATGCATCCGTCAGAGTTTCCACGTAGCTCCTGAAAATCAACTCGCCGTGCCGATAGAGAACTAAACATTTCCATAATGTTTATCTGACGTGTTTTGCGTCGACATTCGCTTATGAAACCGTACAGGATTCGGTTACTGCAAGCTCTTTATGAGTATGACAAACAACGACGTGTGGAGTTTTCTGCTTAACAGGATGACATCAGAAGACAATTTTGTTAGGTTTGGGGTTCCGAGAAGTCGCATGAATTTATACAACATGAGAGACTCTCCCAAACTTAATTTTTTTGTACAATTTCTCGGGAAAAGGTATAAGGTCCCTTTTTTTCTTAGAGAACACTGTTACGGGAACAATGTATCTCGATTTGCTTGAAAACTGGCTTTTCAGAGAACGATTCGGAAGATTTCATTTTTCAGCAGGATGGAGAAACATCTCACCGGTGTCTATACGTTCGACAATTTTTGAATAATAGTATTCCTCAACTACGAATCGGCCGTATGGATATTAACGATTCAGCTTCCAAGATCGTCAGACCTCACCGTGTGCGATTTTTACTTGTGGGCTTTTGCAAAAGATTCCGTCTATGTGTCTCCCCTTCCAGCTGCAGCGATCTAATTACGGAACCGCATAGCAGCAGCCGCGGCACCAGCGAATAAAGAAACGCTTGCTTATCGGGACGAATTCGATTACCCTGTGGACGTATGACGTGTATCCCAAGGGAGGCAGGCATATTTAGCATCTATGACTTGGTATGTAAAAAAAAACTTGTTGAATAAATAATTAATACAAAATTAATAAGTGTTTATATTCAATATTTTTCAAAATACATAAATACTTTAAATCGGATGATTGTTTTTGAGACACGCTGTTAAGTAAATCGGGCAGGTATACCCTATGATAAATCATTAAACTTAATTTTCTCTGAAAATTAAAATGTATTACGATATCTTCTTAATAGGTCACATATCACGTCACCTGCAATCGTTTGATTATCGCACCTATTATATCTTGAATTCACGTAATTAAATGAAAAATAAAACCAAGTAAACAAATTCTAATGAAAAATCGATACGAAAAACATCAAATACAGTTAAATTTTTTGTTTCTAATTAAAATTATTTTCAATCATATTAAAAGTTATAATTTGGTAATAATGATTATAAATTCGACATTATATAATAATTAAAAATTAAAAATAAAGGAGTTAATATATGTAGTAAAAATTCTTTAGTGAATTTTTTATTCTATAATTAACTTATGTAATCTATAAATAATAACAGCTGTATTTATTCATTCGTGTGTTTGAATATGCAAAAATAAAACACCAACCGTACCAAAACATAAAGTACATGACGTTAATTTTAATCCTCAATATTTAATAAATTAATGCACGTTACTATATTGAGGGATTATTTTATACTGAAGCACCTCTTACAAACTAAACAGAACAAGTACGCATGCGCACGCCCACAGACCCACACATATGCATTTTTCCAAATTTCTGCCACTGTTTGCTCTTCTCCGCCCGCTTTATTATTTTTAACTTCTTTAAGTGCATTTTCTACTTCTTTATAAGTCGGCGGTTTTCTGTTTTATTCTGGCGTTTTAATTTTTATATTAACACTTATTTCTAGTAAATCTTTCGGTTCTTCGCAGTTCAAAAGCTTCTGCAAGGATTTACGCGTTTTCTTTATTGTTATGTGCAATTTTACCAGATTTATCCTTAAGCGTTAATATTGGAGCTTCGTATATTTGTAACCGATTATAAAACAGTTTATAGTAACTTTTAAAATTATTTTTATTTAAGTCCTGTTCGATTCGATTAATTTAATTATTTTGATTTTCTCTCTTTACATTACATATATATAAATGTATATTATAATATTATATAATCGATTATGTGTAATAAAATATTTATAATTATTTTACGTTGATAGTTGAGATTACGACAAAATATAATTATAAAATTACAATAATTATTATTTTTTATTTTAAATAAATCGATAAATTATAAAGAATTATGGATTCGCCTCCGATTTTGATGAAATTTAGAATATACCTTATTTTTGACGTAAGTTACTCGTTAAAATTGTAATTATGCGTCGAAAAGGCCTTTCACTCGAATTATGGCTCTCAAAATTTACATAATACGCTGGTAAAAAATTTCGTAATTTAGTACGGGTAAAATATAAATTATTTCACAGGGGAAGTGTCATATTCGATTTAAATTAGCTAGGTACGATGATATAATGGTACGTGTAATTCTGAAAAGAAGGTATTGAGGAAACCGCTTCGCTACTCTTTTTTTTAACAAGTAAGCCTTTTTTGTATTTTTATAATGGTTTTGACGTTTTGGGAATTTGTATTTTTTTTTTTATAAACGGGGGGATGAGTACTGACATTAAGCTTAAGGATTATATATTGTAAAAGTATAAAGAAAAAATTAAAGAAAAAAAGGACTCGTTATATTAAGTATTAATGATAATGACAAATGGAAATAGGGAGTTCTGCAGTTCCACAGTGCCTATACGCGAGCCTCCGCTGCTTAGGTGCCTAACAAATAAAACAATCGTTGAAGGCGTGTTGTTAATATGTGAATTTATATTATACAAATAACCGCCGTTTTATAGAATCATTTTTACTTTAAAATGACTAGACATCGTTTTGATATAACGTAATAAAAATCTTTGCCGATGATAAATTTTAAATCTACATGTATAAATGTTATTTTAAAAGTTTCTTCAAAACAGAAGACGGCATTTGTAATTTTTGAACGGGTGTTATTAACGTTATATCGAAATAAATATTCTACTCGAAGATGATTTTTAAAATAAAAATTTCAAAAGTTAAGAAATTAAATAAATAAGACAAAGAAAGATACGTAATTATTTTAAAGTTTTTCATGTAATTTAATATGGCTAAACGTCTACTAAATTGCCCCCTATTCTTTATAGTTTAATATAGAATATAAGAAAACTCATACGACGAATTAAACAGAAATGTACGATTACAAATAAAGCGTATTTAATCTATCTATTATCGATAAATAAATAAATTTTATTTAACAAATATAAAATAAATATATACTTACAATATAATTGATTCATAACGCGTCTGTTCATATCAAAACAGAAACACATTAATAATAACCGACTACAATCACCAAGAGTTGAAATTAAAACGTACGCAGTACTAGACGTCTACCGACCCGAAAATTGCCGAGTAATCACGAAAACAACAGCGTTCATAGCGGGATTTGAAAGAACGAAATACAGTTAACAACCGACTACCTTTTAAGAACGTTCTAATGCAGACACACGTATAGTGAATAACGTTGTTACTTCATAAGGGCATTAATTATATATAGTTACGTTTATTTGATAATACGCTTTTGTTTGCTATTTTATAGAATTATTTACTTTATTACATATTAAAAATTTTAACGATGTAATCGCATAATTTGAAACGAGGATATTTTAATGTTTAATTACCGCAATAATTTTTACGCATTAATTACACCGTCGACCTGACTTGTATACCGACTCGGGTTCTTTACAACTGAACGGAATAACTGCTGGGATAAACTTAGACCTCTTTTAAGAAAAAATTAATTAGCGGTTAAAACGTAAAATAGTTAATTTACTAAATTTCCGATCGTTTATTTTGAATAAATCTTTATCGTTGTATTTTTTACAACTGACGTATTTAGAATAAAAAAAATTATTTTATATTCTAAATATCTTTTGCCGATCTCCGTAGCGGTGCGGTACGGTTACAAGCTTTCACTCGGAAGTCCCAGGTTTGAATCGAATCCCGGTGGGGCACAGTACTTTTCATACTCTACAATATTCCGTTTTCATAGGACAAAATGATCAAAGCAGTCGGTGCCCGTCTTCTCAAAAAAGAAAAATTATATATATTACCGTAATAATTTTTTATTTTGTATTTACTCGCCTATATTTTCATTTAAAAATTCGTTTTAGATATTCAGAAAAAGGTTTTCACAAAGTCGTGTGACTGAAACAGAGTTTTGGCGTTAACAGTCGGATCGATTTTGATATTTTATATATATTTATACAATATTTTGGCGTTTTTGACGCGAAACATCTTTAAAATCACACCGAAACATACGGGTACCAGAACAGAAATTTGTAGCGTAACGAAAAGGTCTGCATCGTCCAGCCTTAAGAACTCCCTGACTATTAGTCTCGTGCGGTGTCATTTTATAACTTACACGGTCAGCTCGCCGATAGGAATTTGAGTTTGCGTCACTGGCGAGCGGGTTGGCGGGAAAGGAGAACAGCACAGATCGACCAAAACTGGCGCTCTCGCCCAATTCCATTCGGTGTAGCTGACGATTTAGATGTTATAGCGCGGAGATTCGTGTGTCTGCGTTTAGAGTTTTTCGAGATAGATCGATTTATGTAATAATAAGTGTATTTTGGACAATATTAACGTGTAAAAAAGTACAAAAATTCAATATGTCAGCCTCAGCCCGCGCAAAAGCCAGTCGGAAATATAAATTACGCATATCGTCGGAAAGGTACCGCGCACAGGTACCCCAGTGTCCGGTACTGAGAAAGCTAAACTGTTTCGGGAACGTCGCAAAGCCGACACGGCGCGCTCAGTGAACGACGCCGACGGCGCGAGCACCTCTACCGCTGCTTATTATACGTTATGCTTCTTACTTCTCATATCACACACCGATGTTGAACAAAATTGTCGTCGAATATTAATCGAAATAAATATCGTGTAACATTTAGCGTCTGTTTCATGTTAAAATTAAATTTAGTACGCAATCGATGTCTCCTCGTTTTTGTTTCGATCCGATACACTAAAAACGACTCGCTGGCATACAGACCGACTAATTTATCTGTAGAGTCGGCCAAACGAAGGGACTAAAATTTTCCATCGGAGTCTTTCAGTTTTATTCAAAAGATACGACGGTGGCTCTCCTATCGATCGGTCTGTAGCTCGGAGGAACTTCATCCAAGGTCTGTAATGTTTCACATTAAACCAACAGCCGTACGCGCCGACTCAGCTCCTCCCGATTTTTTTTAAAGACTTTATATCTAGGGGTGAGTTTATCCCCTTCCTAAAAAAAAATATAAAAAATTAGATTTTTTTTTCAAAATTTTTCTTTGGATATTTGACGTACATTACGATGATGATAAAATCTAGCATAACTGACGTAACCGGTGAAATTCGTCGCGTCTCACCGCACTTAAAACATTTTTCACGATTTTCAGCTTAGGAATACATCTTATAAGATATTTTTTATAATAATAATTAAATTACATTATAAATATAACTTTAATTTTTGTACTTTTTTACGCGGTACCGTTACGAGAAAATTAAAATGTAAAAAAGAGAAAAAGTATTTAATAAATAAATAATTTACATTTTATGCCAAAGTATAAACTCGGCGTTTGGCAAAGTACAAACTTCTTGCAAACTTTCTCGCGACATTTTTATCGGAATAAAAAACATCATATCGCATATATATATCAGGAAAATTACGAGGGAGCTGGGGAGAAAAAAGTGAATCTGTTAAAATAACGTAGTCCATTATGTCCAAAACAAAAACAAAGAGGTACAATGAAATGTAACAATTGATATTCACATTAATAAATATCATATACATCTTACAATCTTGTTTAATCGGCTGTTATTTAATCCCTCTCAGCTTTCTTGTAAGAATACACTTTTATTACAGTATATTAAAATGATTATACGGCTGTTATAAAAATACTAATAAAAAGAAATTAACTATGAATAATCGTATTAAAAAATTTCTAAAATATTAATCTAAATAAAAAAATTGTTTAATGGAAAACCGAATAGTTAAATCGATTTTTAACGTTTATAACTTATTTTAAGATTATTTCTTATTACAGGTAAGAAAAAAGTACCCACCGGGTCGGTCTAGTGGTGAACGCGTCTTCCCAAATCAGCTGATTTGGAAGTCGAGAGTTCCAGCGTTCAAGTCCCAGTAAAGCCAGTTATTTTTACACGGATTTGAATACTAGATCGTAGATACCGGTGTTCTTTGGCGGTTGGGTTTCAAAATTAACCACACATCTCAGGAATAGTCGAACTGAGAATGTACAAGACTTACACTTCCTTTACACTCGTACATATCATCCTCATTCATCCTCTGAAGAATTATCTAAACGGTAGTTACCGGAGGCTAAACAGGAAAAAGAAAGAAAGGTAAGAAAAAAGTACGTAAGACCGGTTTAAAACTTATATATTACAGGTAATAAGTTTTCTTATTAAAGGTTTTTAACATTCGTAATTTATTTTAGTTTTATCGTATAATTAGTACAAAATTTAGTTTCATTTTCTCTCTTTTTATAGATCGATTGCTACAAAAATATTGTTACAGTACTAAAATTTTGGTCAACGAAGCAAAGAAGTCGGCTTTAAATGTATCATCAGATGTTATGCGACAAGTATACCGTAATTTCTGACTCGTCAGACACAAAATGTACAGAAAACGTTTTACAACTTTAATCGGCGTGATTATACATTTACGCCGATTAAATGTACTTTGCCGCGATTATTAATTACTACTTCTTTGGTTATTATACAGTAATATTTTACAATAAAATTAAAATAAATTACAAACGTTAAAAACTCTTAACAACTGTAAAAATTAATTTTCTAATTTTTTTTTAATTTTATTTAATTTACTCGACCGGTTGTTTACGAAGCAAATTTTTATTAATTATTTTTATTTAAATCAAATTTTCTTTTTTACTTTTACCGATATTACTTAAAATTCAGAGAATATAGGATAGAACAGTTTTTGTATACGCTATACGATTTTGTCAAAGTATTAATTAAATAGTTCAAACTGGTACTCATCTCTTTAACGCTGTCTCCTCGTGAAACCATTACTTTAAATGTATAATGTACTAAATTCCGTTTTCCAATTTAAAAATATCCCCAGAAGTTTAAACTTTATAGTACGCGCGAAGAATGTAGTTCCTGAACGCTAGAAGTTTAATTTATTTTTCGCATATATGCGAGCGTGCCTATGAATCTTAGTTTTCGTACTTCTCTTATTCAGTACTAAATGCAGGTAGTATACAGAGCGTTAATAAAAAAACTAAAATAAATGAAATGAAGAAAGAAACTTTATACTTGCACATGTCCAAACATGTTTAGTTTACAGGCTATCCTTTTTGTATTTTTAACTTAAAATTTTTTTCAGGTACGGGTAGTCATATCGCGATGATGTTTTTTGTACTGCTGGGGTACTTAGAGGTTTAAATTTACAAAAATGAAAACGTAATCTCTCAATCCATCGCAAAATGGTGGTCTTGTAAAAATTTTTATCGTTAATATCTTTGTGACGGCTGTTTTATTTAAACGTTGTAACAAAGAAAGTTAAGGGTATTGCGAAGAAAATGACATCTTATTTATTCAAATCCATTTTACGATGACAAAGTTACGGCAAAAATTCTTGAAGTAACTCGCACTACAAATAAAAAACGGTTTTCATTTTCTCCCAAAGAAAATAAAATAACTTCACGTGATCCCAACCGGAATAATTTTATTAATGTTACTTTGTAATAGATTAATAATTATGAATATTAATACTTAATATTAATATTAATACTTAATATTTATCGTGTAGTAGATTGGATTTGTTAAACATATCAGATTGTTATAGCACATCTACAAGTTATTCAAAAGGCGTATAATGTAACGCGACTTTTTATAAACTACTTTTCAAGTTTCTTCTGATAATCGGTTTTATTTATTATTATATCACGACCGTATAGCATCGTTTTAAAATAATTTAACGCTGTAAAATTCTCATAATTCATCCGATTCAACACCTACCGACGACATAATTAGGAAAAAGACAAAACCGCAACACTTATTACGATTTCCCTATCGAATATACATAATGTATTTTTCAAAGCGACAAAAAGAATTTCATTAATTTATTAATATATTGCATCTGTCTCGGTCTTTATTATGTCAGCGACACGTGTAAAATACTTGACGTACAAAAGGTACCGGTCAGATTTACTTTTCTGAACGCAAGTTCCCGAGTTTCTTTGATAAACAGATTAAAATTATCAACCTGTAACGGAATAGGATCGATATTCTGATGGAGAATAGTACATTTGACTTGGAAAATAATGTATCGCTTCTCTTTTTCTAGTAAGCCTGGCATAACCCCCCCCCCCCCCCGGGTCGGTCAAGTGGTGAACTCGTCATCCCAAATCAGATTTCGAAGTCGAGAGTTCTAAGGTTCAAATCCTAGTAAAGACACTTATTTTACACGGATTTGAATACTATACTAATCGTACATCGATACCGGTGTTCTTTGGCGATCGGATTTCAATTAACTATACGTCTCAGGAACGGTCGACCTGAGACTGTACAACACGACATTTCATTTACATTCATACATATCGTCCTCATTCGTTCTCGGAAGTAATACCTGACTCTGGTGGTTCCAGAGGCTAAACAAAAAAAAGAAAAAAGCAGATCCCAAAGTAAGTACTGTTATCGTGAAAAATTTCGGTTTTCAGATTTCAACAGAAATATCCATTTTGACCACCCATTTTGATTAGTTTCGGCACATCTGCACGTACATATGTACTTATCTCGCAAAACTCAAAAACGATTAGCCGCAGGATGTTGAAATTTTTGATTTAGGACTGTTGAAACAAAAGCGTCAAAAAAAGCCAATAATCCAAAAAAATTGGATTTTGGTTCTTCTTTTAACTGTAGTAATAAGCCCTCATCGAGAGCTTTTCAACTATATATGTAGTTATTATCATTTTCAGCGGTACTTATTTTCATCGGTTCCAGAGTTATAGCCAAATAAAATTTTAATTAACGATATACTTGGATCTTACAAGAGGAAGGCACATCGGTTCGAATCAGACTTCATCTGGTTTTTTTAACTTTTTTTTTTAAATTTAAATATATCGATTTATTAATAATTATTAATCCCTAATTGTAAAAAAATGTTTACGATAAATAATAATTCAAAAATAATAAAAAAAGAATATAAAAAATTATTAGTAAAATAAATAATGTAATAAATAATAAAATAACATAATGGAGTAAGGCATACAGTAATAACTATTCGGCCATTGCATATGGAAAAATGAAATTTTTATAAATGCTACAATTCATAACAATCTATTTTTTTATATGAGGCCACCATACTCAAACCCCCGTGGTTGGGACACTAAAAAGTTTAAATGGAAAGGGTAAGATTACAGGTCATTTTTAAAAAAACATAGTAAAACATTTCAAAATACAAAAGATACTGATAAATCGTATTTTATCTTTTATAAAACAGACAGACTGAAAATATTTGCAGGCGCTTACAAATAATCTATATTTAACTTATTTTGAATTTTCAGAACCGTTAAAATCAAACATAAGGTAATGAGGCTTTTGACACTTTTAATCGTATAAAGAATACAATTAAAAGATGGTAATCGTAAAAGCACGGAGGAAAACATTGATACCTGGATAAGTTTCTAATTAAAATCATTCTCTCAAATTTTAATTAAAATATTGGTAAAAGAATTGTTCAGATCACGTCAGTGGTTGTTGAGTTAGGATAATCTGCACACGCGCGTGCCCACACACACATGTATATATATATATATATATATGGTTTGTTACCGATTTAACAAAGTTATTAGGAAGAAATATGGCCGGTTTATGTACATTAGCAAAGATATGAAGCAACTATAAAAAAAAAAAACTGTAACCGGAAAAGAGAAATAAAAGCAATGTATCTATCTCTTTTTATAGTAGACAAAACAATGACTGCTGTCCAGTGTAATATTAAAAAAAGTCAAGGTTAAAAGTTTCTATCTAATGTTGTATGACACACGAGTGCGTGTAGAAAGAGAGAGAATGGTAGTGAGTGCGCAGCTGTGCAATATAAAGTAATTATTATGAACAACTAACAAATCTGTCGTATTTTATTCTTTTGGTTTTTTGTCTATGCGATCTCAATACATACACATATATAGGCAAAGCAAATAAGATGTTTAGACTGAAGTTAAAGGAAAGAACTATCATAATTTTAATATTACATTTTCTATACGAATATAATTTTGTGTCCTTGATTAAATATTTTGCATTTCCAAGCGTAGAACGTA
This sequence comes from Lycorma delicatula, assembly GCF_047948215.1. NCBI lineage: Eukaryota > Metazoa > Arthropoda > Insecta > Hemiptera > Fulgoridae > Lycorma > Lycorma delicatula. Next base: position 32,461,464 of record NC_134455.1, read on the forward strand.
GAAGGGACACGAGAGCAAATCTGATAATTTTTATTCATTTACTATTATTAATAATTTTCATTACATTTATTGGAGGAAACAGAAACAGACAAATCAGCTTGCATTACGGGTCAAAAACGTACTGCCGGGTTAATTGTCCGCAATAACTCGATTGTTTGTGTCAACGCAGTTTTACAAGTAAAGTGTCATTTTGTTCAGCATAAAATGCTTAATCAATTTTGTAATAAGTAAAAATTTTATCAAACAATTAATTACAAAGATATGGAAGAATAAAAAATTAAGATGGCCCCATTTTGAAATCTTAGAAGTTGACGTTTTCAAAATTTTTTATTTTGTATAATAAAAAATTAAATTTTCCAAATTTAATTATTGTAGGTTTACCCGTTCCTGAGAAGTGATTTTTTTTTGTTGAAAATCACAAAATTGCGTCCAGAAGGAAAACAAAGCAAAGCAAGACTTAGTCGGTTTGAACGTTTTTGCACCTTTTGGTGTCCTGAATCAGTTTCTGGAGTTCGGCGAATACGTCCCGCAACACTCTGTACGTATGTTCTAATTATAAATATATTAAAATTATAGAGAGCTGTATGTTTGATATTTCAGTCGCTGGTAAAAAATGAACTAACCTTTGCACAACAATGAAATATGAATTTTTATATTCCATTGAATATTTTACGTTCAATTTATACCGACGTGAATATATTTTTCAAATAAAATACATTTAACTAATTCGTCAATCGATCTTAAAATTAAAAATAAAAGGATCGGATAAAATAATTAATAATGAATCTTAATTCTAATATATATTTAAATTAAACGTAATGTTTATAAAATATAATTTGAAGACAAAAATTATTAAAAAAAAAAACGATATAACAAATAAACCGTTTTTAGAATCATTTACAGAATTGTTGAAAATGAAATAATATAAATAAATATATATATATATATTCCGACACATTAGGAAAAAAATAATTACCTACTTTGAAGTAAAATATCAAGGAAATTTTTAAATAAATAGCAAAAAATTAAAATTCTTTACTGTTGAAAAATATAAATAAAAGAAAAAAAAATAACCACAATTCTACTATATTGACGACATTTTTTTCGTTAGTTCCCGATAACCGCAAAATTACTGAACCGGAATAAAAAAATGTTACCTTAACTTTCTTATGACACCTGGAAAGTTAACCGCAGTTAAAATCTCATCTATCTCACTACTATGTAAATCGTAAAATAAAAAAGCTTATAAATAAAAATGTCGTCTATGTTAATATCGACTTCGTCAGAAAACAATTATGTTTTTTACTAAATTTAATTCATCGTCTATAAAATATTATTTTATATCGATATCATAATATAGGTAAAAATAAATTAATTTAAAATAAAATTATAGGAAATGACGACTGTGACCGTTTACAAATTTACGACTGTACAGAGTAAGACTGAATATTTGTAGTTCCTGAACTAAAAATTTATATCAGGGTAAGCCATACCCGTAATCGGCATAGATTCGACTTTCAATAACGCCTACGTCAAAAATAGAAAAAAACTTGTAGGGCTACTAAAATTTAAAATCGCAGGCAACGTAAAATCTACGCAAGAACGTTCTCAAAGACTTGAAATGCAACGCGTACGCTCGGCTCAAAATCAAATGCAAGCTTTGAGAAATATATTAAGTTTAAATCGGTTTTTGAGTTCTTGAATAACTTCAACGTCGTTCAGAACGCATTAAAAATTTGAATTCGGGAATCTGAATCTTACCTAACATTTTACTTTATCAGGAAATTTGAACGGCGATAAATCTTGAGATCAACAGCCCACAAATAATTACTAAGAAACTATTCCAAATTTTTCAAGTTCTCTACGCATACAAATAAAATTTGAACATGATGAATCTTTTAAGGAAACAGTAACACTTATAAAATATTCTGACGAAGCAGATACGTCCGTGAAAATACTAACATTGAAGAAAAAAAGGAAATTTGAATACTTTTAACTTCGGAGTCAAGAAATACGAGAAAAAAGTACGGGATGGTGGCTAGCTACTAAAATAATATTACATTTCAGATATATATTTGAATATTTGAGTCGAGCCGATATTTTTCTTTAATATATATATCTCAGTTCAGTTAAACGTATCGCTAATTTTAAAGTTATTTTTGCTGTTGATTAGCAAAAAGGGAATTCAGTAACTTTTACAGGCACTTAAATTATGAATTTCTTTTTTCTTTTTCCCTGTTTAGCCTCCGGTAACTACCGTTTAGATAATTCTTCAGAGGATGAATGAGGATGATATGTATGAGTGTAAATGAAATGTAGTCTTGTACAATCTCAGTTCGACCGTTCCAGAGATGTGTGGTTAATTGAAACCCAACCGTCAAAGAACACCGGTATCCACGATCTAGTATTCAAATCCGTATATAAGTAACCGCCTTTACCAAGACTTGAACGCTGGAACTCTCGACTTCCACGCCGGTAAGAGTCCGCAGACGACGAAGTCGACGAACTACGTTTACGGTTCTAAACGTGACCTGACCTAAAAGCGAAGTAAAAACGGGGGGGAAAAATTAAAAAATAAGCACGAAAACATTATATTTCAGTTCGATTAGATTTATAACAAAGAATACTTTCAAAATGTACCTCGAATTTTGTCAGACAATTTATTTTTTCATTTGACAACCGCCGCGGGACCCGATATGTCATTTTTTTCATTTTTTAAGGTGACTTTACAATCGCGCCGTTATATAGCAGTACTTGATAGTACTAGATAGCGTACAAAAACTTGACAATGTACTGGAAAAAATAAAATTTAAAAGAAAATATACTACAGCTTGTTTTAATAGTAAATGCTGTTACTTTAATGAAAGTACTGAAGGTGAAACAATTTTTATAATTCCAATCGCTTCTTTTAAAAAAAAGTATAAGTTTACGAGAGATTATACAAATTTTATTAAAAAAGGAAAAATACGGTATGAAGTGTCAAAAAAAAAAATTGGCCGAGAAAATCAATAAATGTATATTGTTCTAGAAAGGCGATCAATTTTAATAATGAACCCGTTAGATAATAATAGTAATTCGTAAAAATAATAAAAGAATAATCTTAACAAAACGCAGTGATATCCCAAAAAAATTACAATTTTATTGTAAACCGTACGGTAAGAGTCTCGCAGATACCATTTATTCCGCTCAAAAAAGAAACATTTCTGTAATATAAATAAAACTGTTTTTAACAAAACGATACCGATATCAGAAAAGGTAAGACGCTACATTTCTATTATCAAAATCTGTTATTAATTTAGAATTTTGTTTTAAAAAAAAGTTAAATATTTGTAATAGACGACAGATATACACAATAGATAACAAACAATGTTTAAGCGTTCTATATAATAAGCAAAAAATAGAACAATTTGTTAGAAAACTCTTACCGGCCCGATTTTATTTATTAAACAACGAATAATACATATCACATTTAGAGAAATTATACAATCAATATCGGTATCGTTTTGTTAAAAACAATTTTATTTATATTTCAGAAATTTTTGTTTTTTTTAGGCGGAAGAAATGGTATCTGCGAGACTCTTACCGTACGGTTTATAATTTAATTGTTTTTTTTTTCGTATTTTGCTTTTACTCAGGTTTCATTAAAGCTATTTATTTTTGTATTTTGTTGTACAATTTAATATTTTTATTTTGTACTTTTGTAGACCTACAAAGCTCAAAAGAATATTAGGTTTTTGGAATAGGAAATTAAAAAAAATAAAAACACTTAACCTATATAAACGAGAAAAAAAAATCGTACACACCTCTAATATGAACAGAAATAAACATTTCGTCATAAAAATATTTACTTTAAAACAACAGAAATTTCATTGTCATATGACATTAAAACTCTTACGTGAGAACTATGGCTGTCACTTTCATCATCTACATTCGGTATAAAAGGTTGTACGTCACTCAGTAACGACATATTCGTCAAGTGCTGCTCGTGGAGTTTTTCGGCACGATTAATATACTTTTTCCAGCCTCAAACGGTAATATTTTTTTAACGCGTTTAATACCGATTCTTTTACGTCTTTAACCGTAAACCTTTTTACGTTTGATGCCACCTTATCTCTTTCTTTCTTTTTCCTGTTTAGCATCCGGTAACTACCGTTTAGATAATACTTCAGAGGGTGATATGTATGAGTGTGAATGAAGTGTAGTCTTGTTCATTCTCAGTTCGACCGTTCCTGAGATGTGTGGTTAATTGAAACCCGACCGCCAAAGAACACCGGTATCTACGATCTACTGTTCAAATCCGTATAAAAAAACTGGCTTTACTAGGACTTGAACGCTGGAACTATCGACTTCGAATTTTGTAATCTTGCCGGTTTTTTCCTAGGTCGATAATAAAAACAACTCGTTAACTAGAAAGCTTGTTTGTAAATCTGAATAAAAAACGGAAAACTCTATAGCATGTGAAATATACTGTATTTAATCAGGATTTGAATCAGGGACGTCCCAGGGTCCTGCCGTGAATATCATCGGTTTGGTATTTGCTTCATGTATTCTGGTCGTGCGATCGTCTAAGGTTTTTACCTTCGATATTTACTTACAATATAAATTACCGATTCTGGGAACCTTAAACAGAAAGTCGACCGTTTTTGCTCAAAAATTACTATCGGCTTCTTTCATCTTCGATTTATTTTATATCGCTTTCTTTCGCATTTAGTCGAACCGGTTAATTTTCAATTCATTTTCTAACACAATTTAAAAACGATATTTTTGGCTTACTTGCTTTCTTATTGTCAATGTTTGTGCCCAGGCCACCTTACATCCTTTCACCGGTTGAAATTTTACTGTCCAAATAATATATATATATATATATAAAATGAGTGTTTTATTATTTTTTTTTATAAAAGTACTGGAGATGGACACTGCATTCTCGTCTCGCTTCTTAACTGTTTTGCAGATTTTCTTTTCGGTCTTTTATTTTAAACCCAAGCTACCTGAGTTTTGTTCAGATTATAAATAATTTTAAATTCTCTACATTTTAACTTTATATTCTTTACAAGTTTTTCAGTCTTCTTCCAAGCGATATTTCCAAATACCTACATAACAAATTCCATGTACGTTGCTTTACTTATATTTATCCTTCTTTACTAGATAGATTTCAACAATTAAAATCGTCTTTGTCTTTTTTCAAACTAAATAAATTTTCATCAAACATCGCATCGATTGTAAATATTTGACGTCTGCTTTAAGTAAATATAAAGTATAAAATAAAAAATATTATCAGAAATGTATACGCGATTTTACGTGAAATAAAAATCATCGCTGAAACAATTATTATCAAGATAATAAGGTGTGAAGTAGTTTCCGGTTGCTTTATCGAATAGAAAAAAAATACCCTGTAGCACATCCGTATGTAAAGCCCGCTAAAATGCAAGAGACGTTCGTACTGTATAAGCGACATCTTCATTTTGTTCGCCGCAGACTGACCGCGTAGTAAACATCAATATCTTCAGAGAAAGCGACTTCAGTTGCTTTTTCTACGTTTCAGCCGTAACAATCGATGATACAGATAGTATAAACCAAAAACTAAGCGAGCAGCGATCTTATATAGAGGCTACTTAGTAGGGGATAACAAATCTTACTTTAAAATTATTTCGACTTAATAAAAAAGGGAAGTGGTGACATCGAAGAAGAAAACCGATCAAGTAGCTCCCGTAATGAAAAAATTAAACCGAACGTCGAGTTTTCGATTAAAATTAATTATATAAAATATCGTTTAATACATCTAAACAAGTTATCGTTATATGCAAAGACTATTTAATGTGTTTTACAGCTAGTTTCGTAAGCGGTCCTGCAATACCGCTTAAATAACTGCTCAAACGTGAATAAAAAAATAAATATTAACATTTGCTTATACGTCAAAAATATTTTTGGACGAGACTACTAATTTAGGGTGACTGAAAGCCGATTTGGAAACCGGCCTAAAACGATTCGAATCGATCGAATGAAAAATACTACAAAAATAATAGGATTAAATTTACGTTAAATAAAATAATATTAAATAAATTTAAAAGATTTCTGTTAAACAATAACGGTCTTACCCGCAGGCGCTGGGTGTAAGGCTAGAGCGGTAAGGTATGCGAGCATCTTGTGGGAAGATAGACCGATCATTACTATTAACCGGTAACAAACAGGATTCCCTGGGGCGTTGTTTTAGGAGGTACAATGGGGTTCTCTTATAATATCTCTGAAAACAATCGTCCGAATTCAAAATTGTAACGGGGCGTTTGTTAGTAAGTCGAAGGCTAACATTTGCACGCATCAGGTAGACTCTCTACCTAACAGATCACGGCGATTCGGAAATGTCGATGTAAATTCCCGCTCTTCCGATTTCCAAACTTCAAACGGGGTATTTCCTCCCGAGATATAAGACTACACTTCATTTACGTTCATACATATCAGTCTCAGTCATCCTCTGAAGTAATACCTTACGTTAATTCCGGAGGCTAAACAGAAAAAAAGTTACAATTATTCTGGATTCTGTAATTCAGTTTCTTTTTCGTGTTTCTGTAAAGCCTGAATATTGTTACTTCTGACTATTATTCTCACAACCTTGAGGATAAACAACTGAGCAAAGATGAGGGTGGCGGAACCTTCTGGATAGACGGAAATGGCGAGCGACGTCAGCTCTGCGCCGCTGAGATAGGCCCCCGAGGAGCTCCTGAATTGACTCCGAGGTTCGACTGGACCCCGAGGGTCCAGGTACTGGCTAGCCGGGGGGGCTAGTATCTATGTATGTATGTGTGTAAAAACTAAAAAAATGGAAAAAATAAAGCTAGAAGGAAAGTTTTAAATTGCGATAAAAATAAAATTCCTAAAGGTTTATGAATGGACTGAAAAAATATTTTTAATCTAATTACGTTTTCTTTATATTACACTTATCTTTACCAATTCCGCGCGCGCAACAGACACACTCACACACATTATATTTATATTTGACGGACATTATTTACGCTTTAGAGCATATAAATCACACAAATAATTACAGCGTCATACGAAGTTAAACAAATTCGACAATACAATAATCTCATTTGACAGATTTATTAATTTTTTTCTCGATGTTTACTATTCCCAATCTTATTATATGACTATTATTACCACATATTTATTTTAAACGAAATAAATAAGATAAAAAATGAACCGTTTAGAAAAATACATACACACTGCAATTCCTTTGTAATCAAAAAACGTGTTTTTTCGGGTTTTTCACCGGAAAAAATTGTTTTTCGTCTGTATTGCATTTGGTAAAGTTGTTAATCTCAAAAAAACACACGACTTTTATTTAAACAATTTTCTTGTACGACTTATCGTTTTGGAGCTGTAGCTTGTGAAAGTGTGAAAATGTCGTGAATCTGGCACGTGTTCGAAACCGGTCTACTCGTTTACAACGTTTTCTTTTACAACTTCAGCGCCACCTAGTATTTCAATTTCAAATTATACGGCATAGCTTCAAAGCCATTAATTGTAGAGGAGAATATCCTCTACATTTTTTGTTTGTAAAACTTTTCTCTAAAACGCATAGATTCAGAGAAAAACGCATTTCAAAAACCTTTTGCGTATTTCGAGTTTTTCAAAAATCTACGGGAGGGGATGTTAAAAATCTGGAGTTAAGCTTCCCTCATCACCCCTAACGCACGGACAAAAGATCAATCGGTAGATAAGGATTTTCAAATACAGCCTGCTTTGATGACAAATTGCCTGTACTAATACAGAAATTCACACGTTACAATATGTTAATAAAATAAAAAATCGTTTTCTCTTATTTAATAATAAATAATATTTTGACATATTTTATACTAGCCCGAGAATCCACGACAGTAATATGCACAATTTATGCCTAACAACCACGGTAAACGTTCTTGTTTCCTCTCATCTGGAAATAAAACTTTCATTCATTTGTTTATACGTTCAACCAACTTTACTCGTATCTTATAAGGAGATTTAACTATAAAAATACCTTATAAATCGGTTAAATTGAAAAAGATGTAATTTGTATCTTAAATTGTTCGTTTCCATCAAATAATATCTGCGTTTTTATCAATTTTTTTCTTAAATTGTACGTATTAATTTTTCTCTAATATAATATATAAATATATATATCAAAAATTATCTGTAAGAGTATAAAGGGGTCGATCAACATATCAGCGTAGAAAGAGGAAATAAAATGCGTAACCTTTTTACACGACAAGGTTTTTTTTTTGAAAATGAAACGCAGGATATTAAACAGATGATTTCAAAATTAGAAAACATCGAGCGAAAAATGAATCTTCGTAAAAAAAATTAATTAAAAGCGATTGAATATATCCATAAAAGAGAAAAGAATTGAACGATACTTTAATAAAATTGTAAAAAAAATTAAAATCGTGAAATAAAATAATAAAATTAGAATAGCAATAGTTAAGGAAATATACGGCTAAAGTGTGTCCGAAAAAGAATCATCCGATTTAAATCGTATGTATTTTGAAAAATATTGAATATTGGGACGACGGTGCGCGGTATTTTTATTTTTTGTTTGAACCACTTACCATCAGCTATTCCGGTATCTCACCGCCTCTAGAGTTCGTAGGCCAAAGCCTTTACCTGCAGTCCTCAGACTCAGACTTTTCGTGTTGTGGCACTTACCACGCTACATGTTCCCCCTTCCGTTATAACTTATCCGAATCGACCTCTAGTAGAGGGAAAAGTCGGTTTTCAAGCGTATCGAGACACGTTGTTCGATAAACACGTTGTTTGTTGGTAAAATTATTTCAGACGGTGACAGGACAACAGACCTGTATTAAATCTACAAATATTTTGCACTGATAATGCATTATACAATTAATATCGATCAAAAATATATCGATAAAAAAATAACTCTTATAATACCGGATAAATCAAAGAAAATAGAGGTAAAACTTTAATTAGAGCGACAAATAAAATAAAATCGGATGCGGTGAGTCTATATTAGTTATTAGAAATATTAAATATCTGCATCGATGATCGGTAGATTAAATAAAATTCAAAAAAATAAACAGCTAAAAGGCATTGAGCGCATATTACACAGCGATGAAAAAAACGAATTAAAAAATCATTGAAAACGGAATATTATTTTTTTCTGTAAAAGAGAATATTTTAATTAAATTAAAGGGGAAAAAGATTTAACTAGATCTTATTAAGAACAACAGCAGAAAAATAATTAACTCCTTTCTTGTACTCCAAAGAACAAGTAAACTGTTCTATAGCCCGATTCGATAAAATACAGGTAATTTTGTTTTTTTTTTCTTTAGAATAAGTGACTACCGAATAGTGTGATGTTAAATAAAAATACAAGGATAAATTAGAATTGATCGTACAACGGTAAAGATGTTTGCTACTTACGAGCCCAAAATAAAGAGCACACGGGATACATTTGTTTCTTGAAAGCCTTTCATTTTGATGAAAAAGGAATGAAATAAATTTTAATCGATACATTTAGGTGATTTTTCTTACTCGTCAGATTATTTTTTTTACAGAAAATTCTGCGAAGAGGGTTAAAATTAACGATAACATTTTGAGGCAGATTATTGATAGGCGGTTAAGAAAAGCAAAAGAACTAAGGGGGTTTCCTACGTTCTATAATTTGGAGTAGGGACTACATTTCTATGGATGTTATAACAGAGAAATAAAGAATATCTGATGTCAGTAATGTGTGACCGTAATCGGTTTTAAGTAATTCCTTTATTATCGTAATAGCTATGACGACTTAACAATAAGTCATAAATCTGCGGTAGAGGGAAGGCCGAGAAGGTTAATCTTAACACAAATTTTGAGTTAGGAGTTTACCTCCTTTATAACTAATTACCTAAAAGGAGGAGAAAATACACCTCGTATTGTTTGCTTTCATAAGACTATATTTACATTAAATATATTTCCTAGATAGGCTTGACGTTAAGATTAATTATAATTTTTACGTTCGAAGAACCAGACTTGGACACTAACATCACAACGCAGTGATGTTTACTAACCCACCGAATCGGTCTAGTGGTGAACGCGTCTTCCTAAATCAGCCGATTTGGAAGTCGAGAGTTCCAGCGCTCAAGTCCTAGTAAAATCAGTTACTTTTATACGGATTTGAATACTAGATCGTGGATACCGGTGTTCTTTGGCGGTTGAATTTCAATTAACCACGCATCTCAGGAACGGTCGAATTGAGACTGTACAAATACCTCATTTACAGATACATATCTCTCTGAAGTAATGCCTGGACGGTAATTCCCGGAGGCTAAACAGGAAAAAGAAAGAAAAAGATGGGTTACCCGAAAATGTTCGGTATTTATAACGAATCCTACGATTAGCCGGAGGATGTTGAAATTTTAGATTAGGGCTGTTGTAACATTAATTGTGGACCACACTTTTCGATTGCGATCGAAATTAAAATATTATTTTAATTTATGAAATGTTTGGATCTTAAAGGGAAGGCTCATCGATTCCAATCACACTTCATAACGTTTTTTTTATTTTAATTTTTTATTTATTTTTTTAACTTTCATTTTTTTATTTTAAATATATTGCTTTAATATTTACCCATTATTTAAAAAAAAAAAATTACAATAACAAATACAATAAATTACAATTCAATAATATATATATATGAAAAAAAATCAGAAGTTATTAGTGAAATAAAATTTTATGGAATTTTAAAAACGTGTATATCTAATAGATTTGGTGAAGTGTCTGATTATTTAATATTAATTGAAAATTATAATTTATAATCGTATTATTTTTGGATTTTCTACTTTAATTTCTGTTTAATTTTATCTACATTAAAGTTAATTACAGACTGACTGAAAAATAGACCCTCATAAGAACAACAACATATACACTGAGACATGCATGCCCGATCTTTAATAAGGTGCAAAAAATTTGTATCTTTTAGTTTATTACTCTTCTGATATTGTCGCACAATATTCTTGCCAAGTCGGAGCTGATCGTCATTTCGTTTATTTGTTTTTTGTTGGCGATCGTTTAATCGCTCTTTGATTTCATATAATTCGTTATATTATACTTAAAAATTTACGGGCGATGTACTGTATATAGATATTATGAAATAAAATTAATAGAAAAATGAAGAACGGCAAAGTTAAGATCGTCCAAGGTGAAACGATAATCGACAGAAAAATATAATTATCGGCCATAATGATGTACCGCAACGAAAACTAACAGAAAATTTTGAAGAAATGAAGCTTCAGTACATCGGTAACAAACACGCGGATGAAAAATCGCTCGATCAGGAGAGAGAGTTAATAGATACTAGGTCGATAAGGGGAAAAGCACAGATCAGGAATATTCTAACATCAGGGTATGGAGTAGGGAAAATTAATAATCTCAGTTAGTTTTTAAAATTTCAAAATACGATTTTGAGTTCTAAAAATTCAAAAAATAAACGATATATGGGATGTATCTTATTTAGAAAAAGGAGGGCTAAGAGAGTAGGATAATCGACTGTATGAATAATATGTAACTGATATTTTATGCGACTGGAATAGTATCGACAAAAATTAGAATAAGGAAAAACAAGTTTTTTTTGTCTTCAGTCATTTGACGAGTTTGATGCAGCTCTCCAAGATTCCCTATCTAGTCTAGTGCTAACAAAAAGTAATGGAAATATTTATGCTCATTTGAAATAATATCGATCGAGAAATAAATTGTGAAGATTTTATTATTTAATCTAGCGATACAAATAAGAATTGTAAATATGTTTCTTTAGATGTTAATGAAAATTTAATTAAACGGATATAACAGAGATGCAGTATTTTTTGTCAAGTGAGCCGCAAAAGGAAAAAATAAAAATTAAGTATGTGGTCAAGGTCGCAGACAGCAACGTCGCCAGCAGTTTTGTCGATTTCGCAATAACGGCTAGAATTTGTCGACAAATGTGAACTTACCAACGAATTACACACGCAAGACTATTATTAATAGTAATAATTGGTGGGGAAGACGATGTTACCAATCTATCGAACATTTCTGTTCGTGAGGCGAGTACATAAACATCGGTTGTGGAGTGTAAATCTTTTGTTATCGATAAATCATCGCGCTAAGCTCTTTACAAGATTTACGTTATATAAATATTTTATTTAATTCTTACTTACGGTTCGCGGCTGTTTCTGGATTGCCGGAATATAATAAAAAAAAGGTAAAATTAGATTTTATTATTTTTGTATTTCCGAATGTAATGTGTATTCGATGCAGACTGTAATATTTTCTGTTTAGTCTTCTGTTCTTGTAGCGTAAATGTTATTTACCGTATTGTTTTCCTTTATTATAGTTGACGCGTAAACTCTTCTTGCGATTCTGGTATATAATTATAAATTTAACAAACTTTAAATAGCGTTTATGCGATTTATTATGTTTTTCTTTTATCTTACGTAACCGCTACCCGATCAGACCATCAGGAAACGATAACGAAAAGACTTTAAGGAATAGGAACGTATCTCATCGACCCCAATAATAGTAAAATTTTATATAGAAATAACCCACTACTTTACGGAAGAAAGAGTTGCAGGAATCCAGATTTTTAGACGTTAGCGAATTAAATTTTTATAAGGCTCGTATTTATGTATTGTATTGTAATCAGCAGCTCCCGGGTATTTTTGGGTGAAGGAGGAGTTAGTATTTAGCATACGCAAGCGTATTCCTGGAATAGTAGTAATTCTAACAGATATTACGTTAAAGTCTAGGTTTTTTATTTTTATATAATTCTTGCACTAACTACATAGCAGTGACTGAGATGCGCAGAGCAGCATGGCGCATCACGTGTCCCCTCTGCACCAATAGCAACAGAGTAGGGAAGCGCAGCTGGCCTGGCAGCACACACACACACTTAACGAGAAAGATGGCGTCATCGAAGTAGCTATACGTCATTTATTATAAACATTTAAATGGCTATTAAAAATTAATATTAAAATTAAAAACCGTAAAATTCTACAATAAATCACAGAATCGTCCTAAAATTGATCAAATCACTTGAAAATGTTCACAGAAATATACTCTATGTCCTAATACTAATCGAGTAAATATTTAATTAATAAATATTTAATAAAAACAGAAAACTGAGGGACGCGAAAACACGTGGTTTTAATACGGCCCTCTTACCTAAAATATATCCTTCTTTACACGTGAAAAAGATATTGTTTTAAACGGTTAATTACTTAAGAGTTAAAAACTACATGAAGTTAATAAACGAACCCGTAATTTAAATGTAAATCGGAAAAACAAATAAAATAAATTCCCGTGATGTACACATTATTAAATATATAATCAACTTTTTAATGTAACCCTTAACTGGGCCCGCAAAGGGTAATCTTATCCACAGAGCGTGGGGTCGCTTTCTTTCATTAATTAAAATTTTATTGGGGGCTATAACTCTGGAACCGATGAAAACAAGTACCGCTTACGATATATCGTAGAAAACCTCTCGATCAGAGCTTATTACTTCAGTTAAGAAAAAGTTCAAAATCTAATTTTTTTAAATTTTGGCTTTTTTTGGACGCTTTTGGTTCATCCGATTGTAATCAAAAGGGGAGGTGGACAACTAGATGTTTTACAACAGTTTTAAATCCAAAATTCCAACATTCTACGGCTAATCGTTTTTGAGCTACGCGAGGTAATTACGTACGCACTTACATATGTACAGACGTCACGCAAAAACAAGTGAAAATGGATATTTCCGTTGAAATCTGAAAACCGAAATTATTCGCGATTACAATACTTCCTTTTACGTAAAAATAAATGTTGTAAATTATAAGTAAAAAATAACTAAAACACTTTAAGACATATATATTATCGATCCTAATAACGGTAAAATTATATAAATAAATAACCCACAGTATGCGATAAAAGTCGCGGGCATCCAAAATTATATAATGAACTAAGTTTTGATTAGTCTCGACGCACAGAATTTTATATAAGTTTAAAAACATTAGATTTAGATAAAATTAATTTGTCACCTGTTAAAAAGAAAAAAAAAATTATTACTAGTGAAATATCTATTAGAATTTTGTTATCGCTTGTAATTTTAGTAATCGTTAATTGTGTAATGTAATGTAGAATATTTAAATAAAGATCACTCGCTACCAGAAGAACGTGTATTATTATTTTTTAAAAAATGTATTTTCAACGGAAAATGTTAACAAGATTAAAAGATCCGAGCCAGGTTGAAACATAAAGTTCGATTGTTTTATAAATATTTCCGTTTGATATGCAGATTTCTTTAATTTCTAAGGCGCTATAAACATTTTATAAAAACTCGGAATTCGCAAGCAAAGAAATCTACTTTTTTGCACCGCTCAAATTTATTCGTTATTACGGGCAATTTTTCTTGAAATAGGTAAAAACAAATTACGCCCTCCAAAAATTTACTAAGCATTTTTCAAAAAATAACATTTCAACGGATATAAAATTTATTTTATTACGCAAAAATAACAAAAAAACTTAAAATATGAATCCGATTTACCTATCTTAAAATAATAATCGCAATCTTGACGGGTAATTTACAAATAATATCTAATTTTTCATCTAAACTATTACTTACAACCAGCTCGAACAATATTTATCGTTAAAATTACGGCTTGTAAACATTACAATTACTTTCTATTTTAACTTTAACTTCATTGTAATTACGGCAGCTATCCTATTAATTTGGTCCGTAATTCAAACCTAATTTTTTTTTCCGAATTTAGAAATAATTGCAAATAAAATTACTCTTTACTCGCAGACGATAATAAACCGATGAAAACGTTAGTAATATGACAGGATGGTGGATAAATTGAGAAAATGAAGACGGAAATGATTATAATTTTATAAGGAATACGTTACCGTTCGTAATTTCAAAGAAAAATCTGTTGTTTAATTGAAATCCATCCAAATCGTTTTCGGTAAACGGACCGGGTGTTGCGTGCTGAACGGATTTTGATGTCGGTTTTGCTTGCATTGTTTTATAAAGGTGTGATATTTGTTTGATACGTTTACGACCGTCGCCTATCAGTTTTACGTACCTGTAGTTTACAGAAATAAAAACTCCATTAACTCAAAGATGGACTACTTCTTTTAATTTACGGTTATTATCAAAACGATATCCACCTTTCCTTTTCCTGATTGGAATGAGTTAATCGATCTACGGATGTATTTTGGATTTATTCTACCGAATGTTTTTTAAATCCCGTTAAAAAACGTAATAAATCTTTTAAAATGTTTAAACTTTCTACATCCGTTTATTGAATATAACGGAATAATTAAGGAAACGTTAATTATGTTTTAAGCACGATCTGAAGCAGAGTTCCAAAAATTTTGAGAAACTACGTTAACCGAATAAATTATCGTAAAATACGGTAAAAAATAAGAAATTATGTATTACTCGTATTTTAAAAGTTATTATGCATATAATTTCTTAAAAATGTTGTTGCCTTTCTAGTATTATTATGGGGATTAAAAATTCCACAGTAGGAATAAATGTACATTTTTAACGTGGATAACCTATATATATATATATGTCTGATACGAGATAGTAATAGCATATATAAGTAATTTAAGTGTTTATTGTGGCGATTTTTGAAACCGGGATAAAGTTGTACATATTTATTATGCAGCATTTGTATGCTTTTTATATTTACCAGATGTAAAAAAATATTGTGTTCTTCTGAAATAGTTTTCTCATTTTCGAGGTTTATTTATTAAACCGCTCGCTAATTTACGTAATTTATATTGGATTTTACTATAAGTTTCATTAATTTTTTATACTGTATTCACTTCTCTGTACAGCGTTTAAAAACAGCTGTCAAAAATGGGAAAATAGAATACGGGTAGAGTTGAAATTTAATAAAAATAAAATGTTGATACCAGTATTTTTAATAATATTCATTTTTTTTTCTCTTTCCGTAGGGGGAGGAAAAAGCTCTGCCAGCCGCCGTCAGGCCAGCACTAATGGCAGTGCGGGGTTCTCCCCCGCTAAAAAAACCTGCCCCCCTATCGTGCAGGGTCCGGATCTAAGCCATATGATATGTACAGTCCCTGCATGATCACACAGGCACTCTACTATCCGAATCCGTATGACCGGAAGGAGTACCCAGGGGGCGATCGAGGAGCGACGACTCCCGAAAACATCTATGTCCAGACAGGAGCCGGGTAAATTCGTAACCTGTGTTACCGTGCTTTCGCTCCGCCCAGTTCCTGACGTCGCTTAATAATATTCATTGTATGTACTGTTTAGATACGGCGTAAACAGTTTAACAAATATGTAACGTTAGAATTATAAGTAAATATGAAAAATTAGTAATTTCAGCGATTAACATTTCTCGACCGATAACGCAAAAGTATATTTCGTCGAAATAAAGTTCAAATATAATTTAGGCAACAGGTCCTTTCGCCAACCGCGCGAGAAACCGAAAAAAGGATATTTTTATCCCTTTATAAGGGATTGAATAATACCGGAAAATATGTTCGCTAGGAAACATTTCTGCCGTTTGAATAAAATTTTGAGATACGGGATCCTTAAGGTCCACATCACCTTGCCTCCTTTGTCACCTATCGTGACAAATTAATCGCCGTCACGTACAAAAAATCATCGTGCCGATTTCATCCAAATCGGTCCATCCGATCGAGAGATACCCGGTTTCTGGAATTCTTCATCGCTGAAATCGTGTCGTTTGGTTAGAAACAAGACACGAACGGTAGCGGTTCGTAGCTAGCATTAACGAGGTTGATTTTCTTAGCCTTTTCAAGGCTGCGGTTAAAGTTTTCTGTAAAATAAAAGAACCGAAAATAAGAATGAATCGATAGCAGAAAGCAGGATAATAATCTAATTCTACATTTTATTATATTCAAGAATACGGCACACCGTTTCTAAGTACATTACGCTTAAAGGCGTATTCGGTTTAATCGAATAAATAATAAAATGTCAACAGGTAATATTTTTTAGTAATATTAGGCGATAAAATGTCCGCTTAAAAACACTATACTCCAACGGCGGTTTATTTCAATTTCTATGTACGCAGAAACAAATACGTGATTAGTTTTTACTAATTATCTTCTCTTTTGCCCTTCTGATTTGGCGATCAAAGAGCCCTTGCTTTCCGCCGTCTTCTGATCGCTACTGAAAAGACAAATAAACACTTTAGAATTCCTTCCGCGGATGATCGAATTAGAGAAGCGAACGAAAAAGGAAGTTTCCGTAAACACGTGGCGTAAAAAAAACTATCTTCCGCCGACACGCCAGGGTGGGCTCTGCGGGAACGACAGTGCTTTCTCTTCCTGTCAGTTTCCTATGTGCGCATGCGCACAACAGCTAAACACCACGCCGCTGGAACTGTGAAGCGCACAATTCCGTACAAAGATTTTCGTATCTTTTTCATAAACTGGGGGATGGCTACTGACATTAAGCTTAAGGATTATTATATATTGTACAAGTATAAAGAAAGAATTTAAGAAAAAAGGACTCGTTATATCTAAATTTTATCGATAATATTAAGCGAAAACAGGTGGTGCTGGAGTCCACAGTGCCTATACGCGAGCCGCCGCTGGTCATAAAACACAAAGATTTTCAAAAATCCAGACACGCAAAATATGAGCCGTATTATTAAGTTTTTATATTTAAAAAAAAGTCAAGGAAATTATATTCATTATTTATGAATATTTTCTTAAAAAATAAATCGCAATAGACGTAAGATTTAAATCGTAATGCGTTTCTGAAATACGATAATCAGAAGGACAAGGATTTTTTTGTCTTGAAATATCAATTCCCGGGCGTTTAACTTTAATATGACGAGATAGATAACTAGTCGTCGCACCAGCATAAGGTATTGATATACGGCAAAGATTACACAAGGCTTTTCCAGGGCTTGCTTCAGAAATGCAAGTCCAGATGCGACTTCTTTTTCTGCAGCTAACATTTATAACTTTAAAAACAAATTATTCTTTTATAAAAATACTTATATTATATCTACTTATGTACGATTTAAAAAAATAGAATACCGATAAATCATTTAGGAAAAATCGGCTTCTGAATATATAAACTGAAAAAAATATATATATATTTTAGTTTTAGTACGTCGATGACAAAACCGTTTAAACTACCTTTTGTTTCCATTTTAAACTATAAAGCCTTTTTTTCTTAATATTAGTACTTCATTAAAAATAATACTTCATTTTCGGATCAAGTTACGAGAATACATCCGATAAATAGATATATAAACACATAAAAACAAGTTGTAATCTTAAACGTATTTCCATCTGTCCTTAAATAAGAAAAATAAATTTGTTGAAATTTTTTCTCTCAGGATGTAAGCTTTTTAATACACAAACAAAGAAAAAATCTTTATCTTTTACTAAATATATTGTAATGTAAATCGAAACTAATAATTTTTATTTTCCAAAGCTGTACGTAGAACAATCCAAAAAATCAGTTTAAATATCTCTTTTAACCGTTATCTTTTATTTATTTAACTTATAGCTTTTTTAAAGCAGAATAAATAGCAAGCTCGTTAAAAGAGCTTAATTTCACAAGGGTTATTATTAAATTGATACGACGTAAAGTAGCAGCAAACGAAAAATCTGTCACAATAGAATGAAGTTAAGTCAGACTATTCTCATGAGATATTTATTAAGGGGCTGATTGAGGCCGCTGAAGGAAAAATATTTAACGATTATAATAGACTACGTATAATATAATCTCTTCTTTTTCTTTTTTACAATCTTTTATAATCTTTGCTGATGATATAATTAACGGTAACTCCGGTAAAGATTCGTCGATACTAATTATAATACCGTTACGTGTAACAAATTTCAAACTTAATTGACCCACCGGGTTGGTCTAGTGGTGAACGCGTCTTCCCAAATCAGCTGATTTGGAAATCGAGAGTTCCAGCGTTCAGTTATTTTTACACGGATTTGAATACTAGATCGTGGATACCGGTGTTCTTTGGTGGTGGTTGGGTTTCAATTAACCACACATCTCAGGTATAGTCGAACTGAGAATGTACAAGACTAACACTTCATTTACACTCATACATATCATCCTCATTCATCCTCTGAAGTATTATCTAAACGGTAGTTACCGGAGGCTAAACAGGAAAAAGAAAGGATTCAAACTTAATTAAACGGTCAGTAAGCGAAGTGATATTCGGGGCGATAGAATGATAAAGATACATACTCGTGGAAAAATTTGCTAAATTTGTATATCTTAAGTGCAACAACATATGTTTTAATAAACCGGGAATCTTCGGCTGAAATTAAGATTTGAACCGAATTTCCTAAGGATGAAAACACTTATGCGGTCATTATCTTGAACCGTTACCGTCGAATGCGAACGGTTCGTCTTCTTGGTTTACAGTGCTGTTATGTCACAGAGATACGGACGGTCAAAACGCTTAAATATTGAACAATTTTAAATGTAGGTCGGCAAACGATTATGATATGATATTTGCAAAATTTTACATCTCATATTACACGACAAAATCTTTGATAAATATGGTCTTGATGAATAATTTTTCTGACTTAAAAATTCGAGAAAATTTTCGTCTTGTTTAGAGGTTTTATTCTAGAGGCGGTATCGATGACAGCCATTGTATGATTTTTAATTATCATAAGAAAAAAGTAATTTAAAAGAAATAATGTGTATAAATGCACTCCATTTAGAAATACGTTTAAAACGATATGTTTAATGATGGATAAACGTAATAAAATATTTTTTTATAGTAAGAAATGTTTTAATAAATAAAAAAATGGTTCAATCGACAATTATAAATATGATAAATAATAAAAATGTATCGGTCAAACACTGACAGAGGACTACTTTGCAAAGAGTAATTTTAGAGATAATTATTTTTTCGTTTAATTTTTTTTTTAGTAGCTGGACGCATGAAGTAAAAGATTGTGTGACGGTGTGAGGGGGTAGGAAAAAACCCAGATGGCTTCCTTCGCTCTGATTGGCTACCGTACGGACAGTACCGTAGGACAGTACACGTGATGGTTCGATTCAAATACAACCGTACACTTGTAACGGTCAATATTGCTATACGAGTTACAATGTTAATAAACCTATTTCTTATATACACATCCGGTATATTTAAATTAATTTAAGATTAGTCGATTATTTTATATCGATTACATTTTATAAAAATAATAATTAATCTCCTTTAATTTTAATAAATATATTAAAATATTACGATAGTTTATCGATTTTGTAAGGTAAAATTTTAATATTAAATAATAACAGATCAAATTTTTCCGATTTTATTTACAATACGACCTCGTACTATCCTACACGTATATTTTAAGGAATATGAGGTAAATGAAATTAACGATTTAGAACTATGTCGACTGATCGGCCGGTTTTTAATACGACAGAATGTTTAATTTATAAAACGAAATAAAACATTAAAGAATAAAACAAAGTAATCGGTAAAACTTGTAATTAACTCGATTAAATTTAAGGTTCTAATAAATAAAACTGTCGGCCAGATACATACAACAACGTTGCGTTAGACTCTAAAAACAACCTACATACCTACATTTATGTAATCCTTTTATGTTTATAAGTACAGAAAACATAATGTTATTTAATACATCAACTAAACAGTTTGCCGACCGACCTCGTAGGTAGGATCTAAGGATCTAATGTGTGGACGCGCGCAAATTGTGAGGGTCGACAGTTCATTTAATTCCTTACCAAAAATGCACTGCAGCAATAATATAGTTGTCGGACCTCCAGTATAATCATGCCTCATCATAGTTCTGTTAAATATTATAAGGAATAAATATAGCCGAATCAAACTTAATTTTAATCTGACGTATTTTTTATGTACCGTGTACCGATTGTTTGAAATTATTTCGTAAAATAAAAAAATTACATTACTTACTGTGACAGGAGAGCGATCCCATCTATATATTTTTAAACGTTAATAATTCAAATGGAAGTGAATATATCTTTAAAGAAATGTTATTCTATTTATTAGAAAGAATATAACTGATTTAAGATAGAAAAGAAACATTAAAGTAAAGAATTAGTATAATAATTTTATGTGTCTTTCATTAAATATTATTGAAATATTTTACATTTCCAAGCACACAACGTAGAAGGGATAAAATATTAAAAGCTAATAATTTTTCTTAATTTACTGTTATTTATTATATTTAATGGAAGAAATAGAACTACGTTGACAAACAAAACTCGATTGTTTGTCGACGTAGTTTTACGAGGTGTCATTTTATTCAAAATAAAATTCTTAATAAATTTTGTAATTGGTAAAAATTTTATCAAATAAACAATCACAAAGATATTGAAGAATAAAAAATTAAGATGACTCCATTTTGAAATCTTTGAAGTTGATGTTTTCAATTTTTTTTATTTTGTAGAATAAAAAATTAAATTTTCCAAATTTAATTAATAACCCGTTTCTGAGAAATAATTTTTTTGTTGAAAATCACAAAATTGCGTCCAGAAGGAAAACAAAGCAAAGCAGGACTTATGTTGATATGAACGTTTTTACTCATTTTGGTGTCCTGAATCGGTTTCTGGAGTTCGGCGAATACGTCCCGCAACACTCTGTACGTATGTTCTAATTATAAATATATTAAAATTATACATCAAACTGTATGTTTGATGTTTACAATCGCTGATAAAAAATGAACTCTAATCTGTGCTCATCACTGAAATATGAATTTTTGTATTCCACTGAATATTTTACATCAATTTATTCCGACGTAAATAAATTTTTGAAATAAAATACATTTAACTAATCGGTCAATCGATCTTAAAATTAAAAATAAAAGGATCGGATAAAATAATTAATAATGAATCTTAATTCTAATATATATTTAAATTAAACGTAATGTTTATAAAATATAATTTGAAGATAAAAATTATTTTTAAAAACGATATAACAAATAAATCGCTATCAGAATCATTTACACAGAAGTGTATTTAAATGTAATCCATAAATAGATTTTTTTATGACACATTAGGAAAACATAATCACATAGTTTGTAGTAAAATATCGAGAATATATTTTAAATTAACGGCAAAAAATTTAAATACTTTACTGTTGAAAAATATACGTTAACAGCAAAAAAAAATATAATTAACCTCAATCTATACATATATTGACGGAGTGCTTTTCGTTTGTTCCCGATAACCGCAAAAACTACTGAATCAGTCAATACGAAATTTTACCTGTAACTTTCTTATGACACCTGGAAATTTAACCGCAGTTTAAATCTCATCAATCTCACTGCTATGTAAATCATTAAATAAATACCTTATAGATAAAAATCTATAACTTCCTTTACCAAGATTTAATGTCGTCTATGTTAATATCGACTTCAAACAGTAATTATTTGATTTACTAAATTTAATTCGTCGTCTATAAAATATCAGTTTGTATTAGCGCCATAATATACGTAAAAATAAATTAATTTGATAATAAAATTATAGGAAATACCGACAGTTTACAAATTTACGGCTGTACAGAGTAACATTCTGTATATTTTTAGTTCCCGAACTAAGAATTTACATCATCAGGGTAAGCCATTCTCGTAATTGGCATAGATTCGACATTCGATTCGGTAGTAATATTTTCATATGCCAAATTATGCATATAACGCGGACGAGGGATCCTAGTGATAAAATAAAATTTGACGATGAATTAAGGAAACAATATTACTTACAAAATGTCCTGATGCAGCAGAGACGTCAGTGAAAATAGTAACGTCGAAGAATAAAAAATAAATTTTAGTCGAGAAATGCGAGTAAAAAATACGGGATGTGTCATTTTTTTACTGATAAGAGAAGTACTTTCCTTCTGTTGTAGATTTAACAATAAGTAAAATAAGATTGCTGCAACTACTTACAAAACCCGACCGACTAAATCTATACCACATGTAAAGCGACTGAAATAATATTAGATTTCAGATATATATTTGAGTCAAGCCAATATTTTCCTTTTATATATATCTCAGTTCAGTTAAAAATTACGCTAATTTTAAAGTTATTTTAGCTGTAGATCAGCGGAAACGGAATTCAGTAACTTTTCTAGGTATCTAATTTATGAGTTTACTTAATTTTCCTTTACGGAAAGGATCCAAAACTTTCTTCAAAACTTAACGAAGAATTTACTATTCTGTTTAAAAATGAATAAGATGAAACGGGAAATTCGTTACAAAGAAAAACCTAGATTGTCACTGCCAAATTCAGTTCTCTTATCAAAATGATATTTTATTTAAATTTTATAATAAAATAATATACTGTTAACTCATAAGAAAAAACAGTTATACAAATGAAATTCTATTAAAAAAAAAACAAACAAAAAACAGTACACGCGCGCTAGTAGATATAAAATGTTTAAAGCGTGAAAAATCAGTAATAAAACATAGGTTAAATGTATCATTAAATATTTTATTAGTTATCTGTTTGAGAATAGCTTTGTAATTACGTAAATCTTCAAAGAATCAGTCTTCTATCTCGCCTTAGAAGATCCCCCTTATCAGGAATCGATCCCAGGACTTTTAGTAAAAATGTTAAAAACTAAACCGTTCATCTAACGTGTACTTTTTAACGACAGTCAATGAAAGAAAACAGTAACGTATACACTTTTATAACATCAACAGGATATCAATAAATGCTACACAAAGCTTAGACAATATTAAAACGGTGTCCTCAGTCGAGATTTTGGTTACAAATATAATAGTGAATAATTATTAATAACGTTTGTTTTACATAGACCAAAATATTGTAATTTAAACTCATTTCAACTACATCTTATGTTACCTTAAGTCAGGGTTGAAACTATTCAAATTTTGTAAATTTTGACTACAGACTCATTAAACCTTGAATATTATTTATATTATTATCTTTTATTTAAGAAAATAAACAAGTAGCATATGTTCAGAGCCGGGCGCTAGTTTCTACTTATCGTTAAAAAAATTGAATACAACTAATATAGACGACAATATTTAGAGATATATTTTTCACTTCGATATTTCATTAGTTTATTAAAATCATACATAGTCTGATAATTTGGTACTAATAAAATTCAGTCTAACTATAGTACTGCAACTATCAATTTTATTATACAAATAACCTTTTCGCTGTCTTCTAATTAAGACAAATTGGAAAATTAGTGCGAAAAGTACGGTCATTTTAACTTCATAGCAGAGTTAATTTCTCGAATTTTCGTTATTGTATATCGCTAAAATTTTATTAATACGCTGTTTTAACTAAATTTTATTTAAGGATTCTATTTCATTTCTTTTTAATGAAATAGGTTTTTCCACAAAAGTAAATCAAATTTTAACTGCAATTTTTTTTTTCTTTAAATAAACTAACAAGAGTAGAATTTTCTGAATTACAAACAATTAAATTAATAAACAATACGGCTTTGTTTTTTTTTTAGTTGCCGACCTAAATTTTAAGATTAGAAATATATAATTAAATAGTTCCCAGACATAAATATGAATAAATAAAAAAATTGTTAACCGATTAAAATTATGACTAAATAACGAAATTTCATAGTATTATTTTAAAATATGATGTTTACTTAAGGTTAAAACACAAATTCAAATATGAAAAACATAACGGCTGGCGATGAAAATTTACTTGATTTTTCACACGACGTATTAACGTCTCCTCTTTCTCGTCGAACTTTCGAAGGGATGACATCGTCATTGTAGATATTACGTAAAAATTACTAGGAATTAAGATAAAATTCTTCGCTTTTAAAAACAATACACAATTTTTAAAAGTATTTTCAATCAGTTGTTCAGTTTTAGTGTAAGACAGACGAGTCTAGTGATTTCTAGTGAAAATTTATCTTATACCGAATATCACCAGGAATTATATTGTAGACTATATTATCTATATACTATATTGTTTATTATTATCTTAGTACTGTCTAAAGAAGTAATATTTTTATTAGGTGTCGTTTTTAAATAAGCGACATAACCATCTATTGAGCGTTGCTACGGACCATCTACAAGCTGTTATTCCTAGCAACAGCGAATCATCGCATGTAAACAATAACCTACTATCTCGTGTAAACCCTAACCTACAAGGTAATGGAATACGCGGCTTCTAAAGTGTTCCGATAGGGACCCCTCAATAACCGCGGCGTAATTTAATTAGAAACGATATTATCGATAACACGAGTGACTCTTCAGGAACAGAGAGTAAAAGTGATATTACGGATTTTAGTGCAAACCCTTCCCGACAAGCAATACTAATATTGCACATACAAAACGAAAATTTTAGTCGGCAGAAGGATGAAATTCCAGCTAATAACCACAAATCGTAATTTTTTTGCAAAAGATTTCCAAAAAGGAAAAGTTGTAATGATATTTTATAGAGAATATAAATTATTTTGGCAGTAAAACTACGTTCAGTAACGAAAACAAAAACATTGAATTTTAAAAAAGCCCTCTCCCCAAAAAAAGACTTTCATTAAACCAAGATGAGTCCGCATAATTAAACTGAAAAATATGTAACCTAAAAATAAGCCCAAAAGTCAAAAAAACGTATCGAAAAAGAATCTCGACGAACTCAAACAAGTTTTTTGCTTTATATTTGTTTTTACAAGGGAATCTTTTTATAAAGTATACCAAAGAATTGTACAAAATGACAATTTATGAATGTTTATTCGTCTTTTACTTTTCCGACTATAGCGATATATCCTGCTGTAGGAGTTTAAAATATAAAGGTAAAGTACGTAAACCGCTTACTGATTTATATCCTAGACAGATAACCTTAAAAAAAGTTCCCGAAAAACTGGAAAAGAAGCCTATACGAAGTTTCATACAAGTTTAAAATATTACTTTTACTTTCCGGGCTAAGGCTTTTATCAGTTTTAGTGCAACATCTGTTTTTTGTGTAAGACAGACGAGTCTAGTGAAAATTTATCTTATACCGAATATCACTAGGAATTATATTGTAGACTATATTATCTATATATTATATTGTTTATTATTATCTTAGTACTGTCTCAAGAAGGAATATTTTTATTCGGTGTCGTTTTTAAATAAGCGACATAACCGTCTATTGAGCGTTGCTACGGACCGTCTACAAGCTGTTATTCCTAGCAACAGCGAATCATCGCATGTAAACAATAACCTACTATCTCGTGTAAACCCTAATCTACAAGGTAATAGAATACGCGGCTTCTAAAGTGTTCTGATAGGGACCCCTCAATAACCGCGGTGTAATTTAATTAGAAACGATATTATCGATAACACGAGTGACTTTTCAGGAGCAGAGAGTGAAAGCGATATTACGGATTTTAGTGCAAACCCTTCCTGACAAGCAATACTAATATTGCGCATGCAAAACGAAAATGTTAGTCGGCAGAAGGATGAAATTCCAGCGGCAAAAAAAAAACGCCAACGTACAAATTATACTGAACCTAATATTCGCGTACAATCGACTAATATCGCGTATCTACTTTTGCTGTTCACATCAAATAAATTTAGTCTTCTTGAAAACACTGCTGACAACATAGGTAGACGTGCAGAATTATTAAAACCTGAACCTATTTTTGTAACAGGCGTTAATGCGATGACCGAACTGAAAAATTGTCTTTCACAATTATTTCCTAATTGTAATGTTATTAAATATAAACTGACAACAATGAAATCTGGCCACACGGTAAAAGTTCTGCCGGTTGATATTGAAATATGTAATATTATAACGTGAAAACATTATGTAATTTTACATATAAACTTGAAACATGAAATAGTATATAGAGTGGTCATGCGAGGCGTGCATCACTCGGAAGATAAATCGGTAATCATTGATGAATTGACGAAGTTAGGCCACGAGGTTAAAGACGTTAAAGAACCCGACCGCCAAAGAACACCGGTATCCGCGATCTAGTATTCAAATCTGTATAAAAATAAATACCTTTAGTAGGACTTAAACGCTGGTACTCCCGACTTCTAAATCAGCTGATTTGGGAAGACGCGTTCACCACTAGACTAACCCGGTCGATTACCTGGTCAGATTACAAAATGCAAATCTGTTTTTAAAATGTAATCTGATGGTAAAAAAGCATACATACTTTAACTCGATTGAATTTTTATTTTATTTTTTTACTCTAATCTGTTGTTGTATTATAATTTACATTATTACTTCTTTTTTTGTAATTTATTGTAACTCAAATTTTTCATTAGCACGATACGGGTACAATAGTTAAAATCAGTGTTTGTTAATTAATTCTTATAGGATGTTAGTATATTTTTTCCTAATCTATAATTGAATATTTTTTATTAAAATAGGAATGCAAGATGCATTTTTATTGCTAAATCTAATCTTTATTTAAAATAAAGTTAATTAACTTTTTTATTTTACATTATTTTCTACCGTAATAAAACACTTAGTTTTGAAAATAGTGCATTACAAACGGGTTCGTTCTTACTGAACTGTGAATTTAAGAGAAAAAATAAATAAAAATTGCAGTTAAACGTTAAATTTACTCCATATATAAACATAAACGATTTTTAAAATCGTTATATTCATTTTAACTGTGTAAAATCTATTTTGACAAAAATATTTAAAAAATTTAATCGTAAAAAAAAAATATATATAAATATTCAAAGTCGATAAATTAAAAACTTTAGTTAAAAAAATTTAGCGACGTAATTCAGATTCTTTTGTTACTTTATTTTAAATATATAAACTGATTTCAACGATTATAAACGCTTTTTCAAATAAAACAAAAACAAATATTAATTTTAAAATAAATGATTTATCGTTAACGATGACCAGTTCTTTTTATTCTCTCTCTTGCCGACACGAACAGTGGTCAGTACAACAAGCCTTTCTGTTACATAGTTTTTTACATATTTGTCCTTGAATCGGTTACATACAATAGCGTTTGTGTCTTTGTTTTAACTACTGTCAGTTTTAACTGATTTTTTTTTTTAGCACAAGCGGCAGTGTAATTATAAAAAGAATTTTAGACTACATATATCTTACAGTTCTATACTTGTTCATCAATAATTTTATGTACATACAAAACTCTTGACCGAACAAATACAAAAAAAATTTCAATAAAAAATCCTTTTTTCAGCTTAACTAGGGAATATAGAATAAGAAATGAATTAGTTTCCTGTCTTCACAAAAGACGAATATATATTTTAAATATCGATATACCGATTCAAAATGTTCATTACGATCGCTAAATGGATTGTCTAATTAATAAACATCATTACTTTTATAGAAAATATTATATTTTTAATAATCTTTATAAAACAAATATTTTAGAAAAATTTCATTTGTACTGTAAGTCGTTACACCTATTAAAAAATCCCGAAAACTGCTTTTTTCGATATGTATCTGAAGGAGTATTTGGAAGCCTCAATCTCGTTTAACATTGTCGGAAATGGGGAAAATTTGCAAGGAATGTTCAAATAGTATACATTTCATTTACAAAATTGTGTGTGTAACATAACATATTATGTTTAAAGAAAATTATAATACTATTTAGTAAGCTAATATCCACTACATGTAAAGAAAATTTCTTAGTCCTTATAAGTTGGCCGAGTGATATGACCTTATAGCATCTCAGAGCCCAACGGTTATTTGTAAGTACCAGGCTTAAATTACAGCTAATTTGTTAAAATTCTTAATATAAGTCATATCCCTGCTTAAATTAGGTCCATCTAAAGAGATATTCATCAGTAAAATTAAAAAAAAAAGTTATTTCATATCACGGTCAGCTAATGGTTAATATACAATTTATATTGCTTAACAAACCAATTTGTTATTTTGTAAAAAAAATAAATAAATAAAAATAGTATTTTTATATAGTATATTATAAAATGAAACACAGTTAAATGTTTTGTACTATGTTAAAATAGCTCATTACTATGTAAGAACGAAGTATAACTTAAAATCTGAACAAACAGAATAAATTTCATACATTACTTTTTGATAGTATCAATAAAAAAAAATTTCATACTGAACAAAGGCAATTTATCTTTCTAAAATAGATAGCTAATTTATTAATCACCAAATGTAGACACAGGCAAAAGGTTTTGTTATTAACGTAAATCTAAACAAAAAAACAGAACTTCAGTAGAATATTGAAACCCGAAATAATTAAGTAGAGTACATTTAAATAGAAATAATACGTAAATAAAACGTTTAGTCTACAAAAGATTCAATAACCCCTCATCTAGTGTATCGGTACTTACTTGAGATCAAATTATTTTAGTTACATATTTTTATAAAGTAATTTGTACTTAATTTTAATTAAAATAACAAGAATAAAAATATATGTGGCTAACCTAAAAATAATGATTTTGGCAAATTATGAAACGTTAGTTCATTAAATTCCCATAATTTCTGCCGAAAGTTGTTAACCAGTAATCACATTATTTGTGTACTATTTTTCTTATTACAAATATTATTATTTGAAAGAACTTACCTAGTTTACACGTAGAATTATTTTCTAAACGGTTTTCTAGATTCACGTAAAATACATCTAATATACTGAATACGATAAATACAAATAATCAAATAAACAAAATTTGATACGATTTTTAAAACAATGCTTAAAGAAAAAAACATTACTTACTGTATGACAACGTTATTCGTTAATAACACTTTTAATAGATTAATAAATTATCAGAAAGAAAATGTAAGCTAATATTATTGTTATGTAAGATTTGTTTATTTTTTCTACATCGTTGAATATAATGGATACAGCTAATAATATTATAAACAAATAAATTTTTCATCAACGTAACACACATTTTGACATACGCAGTTGTTTGATGAATTTCGACACAAACCAGATTCTCTCTGTACTCTCCCCCCTCTCTCAGTCACCAATACGTACAAACTTATACAGTTGTAATATTTTTACTACTGTTTTTAAAAAGAAGCCATCTTTTTTTTTAT
Organism: Lycorma delicatula; assembly: GCF_047948215.1. Classification (NCBI taxonomy): domain Eukaryota; kingdom Metazoa; phylum Arthropoda; class Insecta; order Hemiptera; family Fulgoridae; genus Lycorma; species Lycorma delicatula. Next base: position 32,491,414 of record NC_134455.1, read on the forward strand.
ACTGTTAGGTTTTTTTTACTATTAAGTTCTTATTAATCTGCATTAATTAATTTTAATTTTCGAATTAATAGTTTTTTAAAAATATATTTTTATTATCTAGTAAAATTTGATACAGCAAAGGTTTTGTTATAACAGATTTTGACTGAGAAAAAAATTATATTTATATAGAAAAGTATATTTCAGTATTTGTATATAATTAAAATTGAAAATTATGCGCGCGTGTGTGAGTATACAAATAAATAATTTAATATATTATTTATTAAGAGATAATAATATTTACTGAAACTGAAAATTACTTAAAAATTATTTAAGACACCCGTTTGCGTCGGTTAATATACGGAGAATCTTAATATTAATCTTTGGAGCTTGTATAACAAATAGATCTAACATTAGTTATTGACACAGGTACGATGTTGTCATTTAACCTGACTTTTACTCCCCCCTTGGCCCTTGGCCCGCTAAGTTTGGCATCAGGTAACGTTGTGTTTTCTACTTATAACACATTTGCATAGAATAAACCTTCCAAGCTATGAATACTGTCGGTAAGGGAGATGAAAAAAAAAATTTTTAATTTTTACGGTAAATTTTTTTTATTTATTTTTTTTAATTTTATTAATGAATCAGTATATTATAATTTTACTATTATTTATATAAAAAAAAAAAAAAAAAAAAAAAAAAAAAATTCTAAAATATTTGAAATCGATGTTATATTCTCCATTATATTCTCAAGCGGTGACAAATCTGAGAGAAAAAAATTATTAAAATGCTGAAAAAAATCGCGTTTAACGAAGACTCAGATTTGAACTTATTAAAAAAAATTTACATTAGAAAAATTGAACTTTGTAGCGACCAAAACGAGTCGCTACATTAGTAGTAGCTACTAATGTAGTATTATCTCTAACTACTAAATTTATTATCTCTATTGTTATTGCCCTTACATCTCTAATGTTATAATACATCTCTATTGTATTATAGTTGTGCTGGGTTGTACTGTGAAATACGGTGGTCGACTTATGAGGTAAATTTGGAAATAATAGTTTTATATCATAATCCCCTTATGTACTATTCATTAATATTTTTTATCATCTGTATTAAAGCAAATGATCCGGTTGTGTTTTTCTAATTAGTTACTAAAGAGGATACGGGTCTAAGTGCAATTATAAAGTACGCGTGAGTAAATTATATTAGGTAAAAAAAAATAATTGAAAACCTTCCTACCGTTTGGATTCCTTGGTTATGTTCCTTTGTTAACGTGTATATATACACTAAAACGTATATATACGTTTTAAAATTTGGTTTCAATTATTTGTTGTAATTATAAGTTATCAAATGTTTAAAAAAAATAATATTAAATTAATATAACTGTACGTGTCGGTCGGTCGCTTGTTATGCGAGATGAAACAGTGCTGTGTATTTTTAGTGCACAGTTTAGACGGTGTGCTATTTTCATAATTTTGCTATGACGGTGGAAGAATTTTTTTTTTATCGTGAAGTTACAGTTGTTGCATGGGTGGGGGTGACAGAGAAATTACGTATGTGACGGTATGGAATCCAGCGGTCATCTCGGGTTGATTGCCAGTTCAGTTTGGATCCTCATGTCTGTGTTCACTCATGTTTAACTACTGTTATTATTATATTTATACATTGCTTATTTTAAACAAATGACCCTCGTTGTTGATCGAGGTAAGGATTTCTTATATATATTATTTTAATGCAGTTTAAAATAAATGTCATTATTTTTGTTTGCTTGTTGTATCCAAACTTATCACGTAATGAATTTTAAAATACAATTTGCACTCTCTTATGAAACAACTTTTATCAAATTCTTTGGTTTCAACATATGTCTTCTACTCATTAACAATAAACAGAAATTAAATTTACAAATACCTTTTTATGATGAAATATTATTTTTGAGTTCTAGTATATTTACAATATAACAAATATGTAAGGTTTTTATTTAATTTACAATTTTGTTTCATTCACCATCATTTTCAACCGGTTATGAAGAACGGTAGAAACATAAAAGAAAATAATTTTTCATCAATATTGATCTGCTTATTTATTTAGATAATAAAGAAAAAAACATTCTTTGGAAATTCAATACTGGTAAAAGAACAGTTATAATGAATTAAGTTTATAAGGTTTATGAAATACAATGAATTTTTTCCCCTTAAACTCCCATTATTCGTCCTAAGAAATATTTCTATAGTCATTTTTGTTATTTTAATTATTTTTAAACGCATTAAAATACAATGGACTGCAAATATTGTTCTTTTTAATTAGTCTTACATTCCTGAAACGTGTTAGATGTTTCTGTTGTATCTCACAAAAATTAGTTTGTGAATATTTTGCGAGGTTTAAGATTTTTTATTTTACATTTTTACAAGATTTTTAAAAATCTGTTAGATTTTGAAGCATCATTGTTTTTTGCCTTGAACACTCAGATGAAGATAGAATTAACAGGTATTTAAAGATTACTGTGGGTATCATAAAGGAATATAACTATACAATAATAACTATTATTAAAGTAAACATTACTTCGAACAAATAATTTAATAGAATTTTCCAAACTGTTTTAATTACAAAACTCCACCTGTGTTTTTTTATTTATCTATACAGGTGTTGTAATTAAATATAATATTTTTCTAAAATATCAACTTATTTAATAATTTTTATATTATCCTCAATGCTAATAATTTGTTATCCTCATGGAGTGTTAATCTGTTTATCATTTTTGAAAAAAAAATTATGAACGATGTGTAACATTAGAAAATTTGATAACATTTTAATAATTATTAAATTATTCTGAAAACTGCCTTTTATCTGAAAAGAACCAGATTTCTAGTGATTATATTCACTGTTTCAATCATTATTCGTAATTTTTAAATTTCACATAAATTAATTTCATTATTTGTTGTCTATCGCTTTGTAAAATGGTACTATTACATTTACAAGGTACAGTATTCCCTTCAAAGTGGAATCGCTGTATTCAATATAAAACATTGTTCTCACAAAAGAGGTGTGTTAATTCATGATCTATCTGTACAACTGAAGTACAAGTAGTAGTAATCAAAGTTGCTCTCTCTGAAAGGAATAATTATAAAGCCGGTCCTTGTGGTGAACAAAATGAAAGCATCATCGGTAGGGCTGAATATCAATTGCATTCCAATGGCTTTGGCGTCCTGATAAGCAGTGTTATATTTGGCTTACTAAAAAAGACAGTAAGAAACTAGTTCACTCCTCATTTTCCTTAGTAAGCCTGCAAAGGGCAACTGTTATTCTGAAAATGACTGTATCATTTTAGGGTGTTTTGTTTTACATCACCTACAATCACGTGGTTATGGCACCTAAGACACACACACACACACACACACACACACACACACACACACACACACACACACCTCACGCTTACTCACTCACTCACAAGCTATAGTTGATTTATTTTTAACCAAAACATTCTAGTATGTTTTCTACAGTGTTATTTTTATTTTGATATTTATATGCAAATATTTGTATTATAGTTTGCTCATAATTTTTCTTTTGTTTATAATTCATCTTAAAAATTATTATTAGAATTGTCTAAATGTAAACTTTTCTAAATTAATTAGTTTAATTTTTAAGTCCAATTTTATTAACATTTGTGTAAATTAATCCTCCATGTATTCTTTCTACCCGTTGCGTCTTCTCTCTCCTTAATTATTTCCATTATTAAGGTTATATATTAATATTTTTATAGTAATTCCTTCTGTAGTAATTTCTATCGTTTCTGTGATTTATTCAGATTTTGTCTGTACATAGTTCTCTTTTTATTTATCTATGTCCCATCTCTTTGGTCATAGTTTCTACTTGAATTTCTTTAATATTAATCTATTTATAATCATAATTAAATTATAATTAGGATCCATGTCTGTCACTAGATACAATTATCACTCCATTTCCTGATTCTGAGATCTATCTAAATGTTCTTTACATCCTTTTCTCACTTATATATTATTATCATTTTTCATAATTTTTTAAAATGGTATTTTGCAGTTTTGCAGTTACCGGTTTATGTTTTATACAGAACTGAAAAAACCTTTATAGTTTCCTTTGCAGTTTCTCGGTCGATCAACTTTCCTTACCTTCTTTGATTAATATAGTAGTTGAGTTTTTTATTATTATTATGTCAGTATTATTATTAACCTGTTATTATTAAAACAGTATAATAAGGTGGCACAGTCTCAACGCTTGCCTTTCAGTAAAAAAAAGAAGTAAACAGATAAAGGTCCAGTGAGGTTTGTAAATTTTAATATATCTCAGATAGTGTCTTCTGGCCACAATTCTGTCATCGGTTTTTAATCTCACTTCTTGGTCTCACAATCCAGAGATATAAATCCAAATGATTAAAAATTGACACGGCTGAATTGATGCTACCAAACTCATGAGAGACCAAATAAGGTGTATTGAAATATTCAAGTACACCAAAATAAGGAAACCAATTTTCTGTATGTTATGGGGTAATTAAACGATTCGACTCATCAAATCTCTGGGTAGGAAAGAGTACTACAAAATACTGTCCGCATTCAATGGATTGGAAATTATTTCCAATAAGTGAAGTGAGTTCCTCTTTTAACTCAACCTTATGGCATTTCATCTGTTTAGGTATTTGTGATGCTATTTTGGCTAAACACATTTTCTGATTATTGTGAAATTTTACAGCAATGTTCCTTACTACTACGCAGACTGATTTATGTATAACAATTCTTCTTAATTTTTTTTTGTTCCAAAATAGTGACTGTTAAAAATTATAAAAAATAAAAATAACACGCATGTTAACAGTTTTTATTTTCTACACAAGATATATAATAACATATTATTATACGTTATATGTTATCATTTATATGTTAATTTAATTATTAAAATATTAAGTTAACTTACTATTAGAAAGAAAGAATAAAACATTGGTGTCCTGACTTGACCGACATAGTAGAAAAATACTGGAAACTGCATGAGATAGAATGTGTATGAAAGTCTTGTGCAAACTAAAAATCCTTCTTAATTTTTTTTTGTTCCAAAATAGTGACTGTTAAAAATTATAAAAAATAAAAATAACACGCATGTTAACAGTTTTTATTTTCTACACAAGATATATAATAACATATTATTATACGTTATATGTTATCATTTATATGTTAATTTAATTATTAAAATATTAAGTTAACTTACTATTAGAAAGAAAGAATAAAACATTGGTGTCCTGACTTGACCGACATAGTAGAAAAATACTGGAAACTGCATGAGATAGAATGTGTATGAAAGTCTTGTGCAAACTAAAAATCCTTTCCAAAAGAAACTTTTACACAAGAAACCTGAAAACAATCATCACATTAATGCTACACAAACTATTTAAGCTGAACGAAGCTTTCAAAATTAAAATCAAAAACCTACCTTTCAGATTTAAATCAAGTAGGAGCAGGAAGTTCCCTTGGGTACTATAGCCAAAAGGACTGAATGACCATTCCTCCTTCACTCAACCCAGTACTAAGTCTCAGCTACTGATCCACTAACTAAACTGGAGTTAGTAGGGTGGAGACCAATCAACTTGTAGAGGACACTCCCAAAGATTTTCATCTCTCATCTCCAATAATAATAATAATAAAGCAGTTGATCTTATTGTTCTTAGTTTTTAGGTTACAACAGTTCTCTAACTTTTTCTATCCTCTCTGCTATATTTTACATTTATTCAGATCAATACAACCTGACCATTCTTTATTGATTTTCTTACAGTATTTTACTTTTTAGAGTTTTTGGAGAATCGGCTAAGGTACCCTGTTCAGTTGTAGGTTGTTATCTGCAACAGATACACATGTCTAGAAACATGTGGTTTGAAGATGGGATGTACATATGAAGTTTTGGATCTTGTTTATTGTTTGAATTAATATTAAGGATTCTGTAATATTTCTGTAAATAATCTAAGTTTGTTGTGTGGATATAACGTCCAGCATATTCATAATTAAAAGAAAGCCTGCCGCTGGCTTGAGACTCTGTATTTATCATTATTATCTATTGTACCTAAAAATGTTCCTATCTGGAATATAACAATTCTTAGTTATCTCACGAAAAGATAGAATGAATTTCAAGAGTCAGATTGCTGTTTGGTACTCGTAAAACATAAGTCATTTTGCCAGATGTTTAATAAGTTAAAAATTCTAATTTTTCATTATATTTATAATTATTTAAGTATTACCTTTACTAAAACAAAAACAAAGCATAAATCACAATTAATTTTGAAAAAAAAAGAATAACTGCAACTGTTAAAGTGAACAAAAAAATATTGTCACATGTTCGCAGTTGGACAAGGATACTGAGAGACTAACAAACATAAAAATTTCTTATAAATACAATTTAATTTTTGCAAGTATTATTTCTTTTATTGTTTATAAAAGAAATTCACTTTATGAATAAATATAATACTGTCACTTCAACTACCGTTTACTAACTCACCGAACAACTTTGTGTATTCACCCACTGTCCACACAGGAACACTTGTGATGTACGCCTCACTCGTTGTTGCCATACACTTACTGATATCACTGTCATCACAACCAAGTCGAACTCAGGCTTGTAAAACTACTCACTGTTATCACAATTGCACTGAACATGGCCTCGCAAAACCTTTGACTATTCCAACCGGTCCCTGTTAGTATTCATATCCCTGGCCTGCAGAACCAGTATCTGACTTGTTTCTTTAATTACTGAAGTGTAATAATTTTCATTGTCTGCACTCTTATGTTTTTCTATAATTCTTAGTGCCATTGTTTGTATTATAAAGAACAAATTGTTAAACGAACCCATTATTCTATGAAAAGAATCCTCTTTGGTTTTTTCTATATTCTTCTTTATTTTTTCTTTCTTCTTAATCGGAAGAAACCTTGATCCATTACACTGGTGCTATTAGAATATTTTCATGTAACACAGCTCAAAATCTTGGCTTCTAAGAATTGTAATGCCTTCAGTTACCATTTTTAACAAATTACACAACCGTCTAAAAGAAATTCCCACCGATACAAAAACTGAATTTAAAAAATTATTCTTTCCCAAAACCAATACACCCAATCAACTCTATTGAAGAGCTAATAAGTGTAAAATTAATACTAATATTTAAAAATAATGCATCTTTGTTTAACATATACTAGTACAATTGTTTCAATTAATGACTTGAAAATTGTAATTATATTTTTTAGTGATAATCACACAGGGAAAGTGCATAGTGATTCAAGCACCTACAGAGTAATTCAGTGTTAAAAGATGTACATGGTATGTTCAATCATAATATGAGAATGAGCAGACCATACATTAGTATTAAAATAAAGGTTTAAAACAATACTAACTAGCCAGTTGATTTCAATCTTGAAAAGGTGTATTTCTTATGTCAATGTCCGTCTACTGCCCTAACCAAACACTTTACAACACCATAACTCCATAGAAATAAACAAATTAGTTGATCCATCTTGCTGGATTCATTGGTAATTGAACAAGTATCATTTTCAAATACTATATACTTGATAGAATGCTGGCCGTTCGGCCAGCATTCTATAGTATGCGATATCCCTATCGCAACCTTCATAAATCGCTGTTCTCATCTCTGCCAACAGTGATGCGGGAGACATTATAACAATGACTTGTAATGCATCGTTCGAGACTGATCTGTAGCACATTGATATCCTCAGCGCCATCTTGCGCTGTACATGTTCAAGCAATCGTCTACTTCTGGCTGACTGCAATGCTCTTCCCCACGCCGGTACAGCGTACAATAAACAGCAGTTTGTCACATAACCGTATAACGAGCGAGACCCTCCGACATTGCGAATAAGTCGAGTCAGTTTGTTCGCCAGTATTTCAGTTTTATGGGAAATCTCCTTAACGTGACGGGTAAAGGCCCGTCTCCTATCCAACCGGACCCCTAGATATAAGGCCTGGTCCTTTGTCTGTACCTCTGTATCCCCTACCCTACAAAAACTATTTACGGTCTTGTAATTAAACGCGTCCTTAAAGCTTATATGCTAGTATTTGTTTTTAAAGTTCACAAATGATACGTGACGATATAAAAATAGTTGAGCCGATAAACAACTGTAAAATTTATAGCAAATCGAATGGAATTATCTTTTTATCTTGATTGTTTTTTAGTAAAATGCCTCTCGGGTGTGTTTCTAAAAATTATTTTCGGTAAGACTAATTTTTAAATTCAGACTGAGCTCAGACTTCAGATAGAGTTAAGAAAATTCAACCGATTATATTAAAGTCTGTTTAAATATACTTCCGTTGTAAATTAAAAAAATATAAATTTTAAAAATTAGTAGATAAATCGAATAAATTAGCTAAATTAATTTTTTTTTCAAACGCAAAAAATCGTGACAAAATCATAAATAAATTTTTTTTTTCTTAACGGTACACTATAATATTATAATATAAATCTCTTCAATATAAGGCAAATTGTAAATATAAAAACATAGATTATAAGATAAATAAGAGATTAAAGTCCAGATTAATTATTTAAATTATTTATTATTTTGAGCCCATATTTACGTACACGCTCAACAGATGCGGATAAATCGAGTTTTTTTCTTTTTGATTAAAATTACTTAAAAATTCATCGACAGAAAATATTGTTTCAGTAAAAGTTTTTTTTAAATTGTATTTTAAATAACTGGTGTGTAATATTTATGAAAAAGGGGAATTTCCGTCAGACTTCAAAAAAAGTGTTATAGTAATGATACCAAAGAAAGCAGGGGCAGATAAATGTGAAGAATACAGAACAATTAGTTTAACTAGTCACGCATCAAAAATCTTAACTAGAATTCTATACAGAAGAATTAAGAGGAGAGTGGAGGAAGTGTTAGGAGAAGAGCGATTTGGTTTCAGGAAAAGTATAGGGACAAGGGAAGCGATTTTAGGCTTCAGATTAATAGTAGAAGGAAGATTAAAGAAAAACAAACCGACATACTTGGCGTTTATAGACCTAGAAAAGGCATTCGATAACGTAGACTGGAATAAAATGTTCAGCATTTAAAATAAACTAGGGTTCAAATACAGAGATAGAAGAACAATTGCTAACATGTACAGGAACCAAACAGCAACAGTAACAATCGAAGAACATAAGAAAGAAGCCGTAATAAGAAAGGGAGTCCGACAAGGATGTTCCCTATCTCCGTTACTTTTTAATCTTTACACAGAACTAGCACTCAGTGATGTTAAAGAACAATTTAGATTCGGAGTAACAGTACAAGGTGAAAAGATAAAGATGCTACGATTTGCTGATGATATAGTAATTCTAGCTGACAGTAAAAAAAATTTAGAAGAAACAATGAACGGCATAGATGAAGTCCTACGCAAGAACTATCGCGTGAAAATAAACAAGAACAAAACAAAAGTAATGAAATGTAGTAGAAATAACAAAGATGGACCGCTGAATGTGAAAATAGGAGGAGAAAAGATTATGGAGGTAGAAGAATTTTGTTATTTGGGAAGTAGAATTACTAAAGATGGACGAAGCAGGAGCGATATAAAATGCCGAATAGCACAAGCTAACCGAGCCTTCAGTAAGAAATATAATTTGTTTACATCAAAAATTAATTTAAATGTCAGGAAAAGATTTTTGAAAGTATATGTTTGAAGTGTAGGTTTATATGGAAGTGAAACTTGGACGATCGGAGTATCTGAGAAGAAAAGATTAGAAGCTTTTGAAATGCGGTGCTATAGGAGAATGTTAAAAATCAGATGGGTGGATAAAGTGACAAATGAAGAAGTATTGCGGCAAATAGATGAAGAAAGAAGCGTTTGGAAAAATATAGTTAAAAGAAGAGACAGACTTATAGGCCACATACTAAGGCATCCTGGAATAGTCCCTTTAATATTGGAAGGACAGGTAGAAGGGAAAAATTGTGTAGGCGGGCCACGTTTGGAATATGTAAAACAAATTGTTAGGGATGTAGGATGTAGAGGGTATACTGAAATGAAACGACTAGCACTAGATAGGGAATCTTGGAGAGCTGCATGAAACCAGTCAAATGACTGAAGACAAAAAAAAAAGTTAAATAAAGTAATGGGTCGGGTAATTTATTAAAAATGGCAACGAAAGCATAATAATGCCCTTTATTGTAACCCGAAATGTTGTGTTGAATTATACAAAAATAGTTCCGTTGTCTAGTTTGGAAAAGATGGATGTTTTGTTTTTTTAAGAATAACTGACCATTCTTTTAGCAAAGATTGCACATTAATAGAAATAAATACACGGATAAACCTACATATTTGTTTTTATAAATGTAGTTATACACAACTCATACCAGATAATGAGCTGACAGCCCATTTTTTGATATTTAAAACACGTTCTCATTTTTTGTAAAAGCGCTTAAAAGTGACATTATATATATATATATACGGATGATCATTTGAAAAATTACCACATTTACCATTCAACAGCTATCCGTCCCATCGTATTTTTGTTTGCAGACATGTATACCATTCGCAGGGGAATCTTTTTAAAATTATTTTCAAAGGGGAGGAATCCACCCTCCCGCTACATCTACCCCAACTCAAAAATCTTAAACGGCAATGGTACATTTAATTACGCTAATTGACAACCTGAAAAAATAATGATTTTTGGTGAAAAGTATATTAAAAACAGCCACCCCTTCGCTCGGCAACAGTGAAAATCCATTTGAGGTTATACTTTTTTTAAACTTCAGTCCAAGAAAAATAACTATAAAATTACGTGTTATAATTTCTAAAACCATTGGAAATAATCATAATCTGCGGATTAAAACTGTGAGAACTAATTTTTAAATTTCCAACACAAAATTTCGCCCTTAAAAGTTTTCTAAATTTTCAAGGTTGAAAACTTACTTTTTTAAATAAAAATTTAAAAAAAGTACAACTCCAAATAGTTTTTTATCTTTTATAAATGGTTTTATATATATATATAGAAGTTATATAAAGAAATTATTTAATAATGAATGAAATAAAATTTAATAATGAATGAAAACCTTAGGGTTTATTAAGACGCTTCAGCGCAAAATAGTAAATTACAAATTAAATGAATTTGAACATCCCAAGAGAACTTGTCATATAATAAAACAACCAAAATTTCGCTTTGCGGGCTACAGAAATAGTATCGTTATTATTAGTGCAATCAAGAACAATCCGTACAATCAAGAATGTTACGTCTACCTGAGAAGTAAAATGCAACTATTTTTCCATATTTAAAGTTACACGTAGTTCGGAACGAAGTAAAAATAAATTTGGGAAAATGACTTGTATACAGAGACTCCCACGACGAAACGGAGAAACTATCAGGGCATGTTTAACCGGTGAAAATAATGAAAAAAGTTCTGTAAACAAAACGCTTCGTTTTCGTGTTACGGCTAGCGAAAGATTTCGCCCGGATTTCAACACTTCTAATAAAAAGAATCCCTACTGTAATTATTGGGACCCAAAATAAGGAGTAAAGTTTGTGTTTTTTTTGTAATTTGAGCTGGAAAATAGGATAAAATAGGTCCCAGAACTGTAACTCCAGTAGATTTTAAGATATCCGACGTAAAACATAAAATTCGGTATCGAAAAACAATTTTTTTAGATTTGTAATGTAATAGCTTTGTGAAATCCCTAATAAATGCGGGAGATTTAGTAACAAAACTTGTAGGAAATTTAATTCTGAGAAATTTAGTGTAAATACAGCCAACAAAAAATAAATAAAAACTTTTAAAAATCTGTTTTTTTTTTTAAGAAAAAGAGACGAAAAATAATCAGAAAAGTACTTAATAAAGATTATTCTTAATATAGCAAAACAAAAAAAAAATACATGAAAGGATAAACGGTTACATAATAACAAACCTCAGTTACAGTAATTGTTGGAAAGTCCCTCATCAAAATGTACATAGCACAGAACTCTGCCCGACGGAAATTATTTCCGGTGCTTTCCGTATCATCTCATGATCGTTTCGTATAAATTTTCCCAAAAGCCGGTAAATTATTTTTCAAGAAATGAATGTACGCGTTTCCTGTAAGGTTTTCATTCAAAAAAAGGGTCCCAAAATTTTGTCAAAAATAATGCCACACCAAACATTAATGTGAAATTTATGCTGGAAAGTAGTTTCCATAGTACCACGTGGATTGTCTTCGCTCCGTAAATGACTATTTTTAGAAATGAAGACTACGTTTCTCATAAAAGTGGTTTCATCACCAAATAAAATTGAATTTACCTTATTAGCGCTGTCTAAAAGCCAATGACACAAGTTTAACCGCTGGGGTAATCTATTGGCCCCAAATTTTGAACCTTCTGCAGTCGGAAAGAATAAAGATTTTCTTTCCGTAATGTGCTCCTTACGTTGTTTTTTGATAAACCAGTGCGATATGAAATTCGCCTGGGCTAAGTTGGATAATATGAATCACACGATGTCCATCATTAACACGATGATTTACTTGGCGTTCAACAGAAACCGAACGAGTTGGAAATGACCCTTCCGTTCGTAAATGCTGATACACCGAAGACCGTTTAAAAAAAAGATGTTTAATAGTTACAGAAAGAATAATTTGATTTTCTGTTTATTTTTCGTCTGTTTTGGTTCAATTAAAAATCAATTTTTCAAATTTTTCATCGATTGTATTTACATTGATTTTCTCAAAATTAAATTTTCTAAAAGTTTTATTACTAAACCTTTCTCTTTCGCATTTATTAGTCATTTAACAAAGCTATTGCACAACAAACCTAAAAAAACCTGTATTTCGACACCGAATTTTGTGTTTTACGTCGGATATCGTAAAAACTACTGTGGTTATACAGTTCTGGGACTGTTTTATCCTATTCTCCAGTTCAAGTTACCTAAAAATCACACCTTTACTCCTTAATTTGGGTCCCGAAAAATTACAGTACGGCTTGTTTTTTTTTTTAGGTGAGCGGGCGAAATCTTTCGCTAACCGCAACTCGAAAACAAAGCGTTTCCAAACCATTTATTTATATGAACTTTTTTCGTTATTTACACCGGTAGAACGTGTGACCTAAAAGTTGCTCCGTTTCTTCGTGGGACTCCTGTACATCAAGAAAAAAAAACGTTTCTATCTGAAAAGAATCCTACGAACAACAAAGGGGAAAACTGATTTTTACGCCGTTGAAAACTTATTATTCTCTACTTTATTGATGTAAGGTTCAATTAATTTGATTAAAACTCTATGTAGTTCGTTTTTCTGTTTCAATTTTACATCCTATAATTTCATTATGAGGTTATATAAAAATCAAGTATGATATATGTTTAAGTATTTAAAAATAATTGTTCTACAGTCGATTTTAGTACACTATCATTTTAATTACTATTTAGACTCGTAGTAAAAGCCTTCCTGAACCGCCAACTTCTCGTTGCTATCTTTTTCGTTGTAACAAAGGCGTACGACACGGCCTGGCGACCTGGCATTCTAAACACCCTTCGGAGGTGGGGAATCACTGGCAACATGCTTGCTTTTATCCGGGGATTCTTGAATTACCGGACGTTTCGTGTTCGTGTAGATGATTCGCTTTCAGACAGTGTCGTCTCAGAAAATGGGGTACCGCAAGGTAGTGTATTAAGTGCCACCTTGTTTTCTGTGGAATAAACAGCATTACCACTTGTGTACAAGCTCCTGTCTTGTTGTCTTTTCGTTGATGATTTTGTTATTTACGTTGGGAGCCGATCTACACCCACTGCGGAGCGACTGATGCAGAACACTATATTTCGCCTTGAGGCTTGGTCAGGGACTACTGGTTTCATATTTTCACCCGACAAGACGAAATGTGTAGTCTTTTCTCGGCTACGGAACCCTTCTAATCCGCGGGTTTTTCTGAACAGGGAGCTTATTGCTGTCTCTACTTACGTCAGGTTTTTGGGTTTGCTTTTTGATAGCCGTCTTACTTGGGTCACACATATGAGGGATTTGAGGACAATGTGTTCCAAACTTTTGGATATGATGCGGGTCCTAAGTAACACCAACCGGGGGGCCGATCGGTCGTGTATGTTACGTTATTACTACTTCCTTGTTCGTTCCCGTTTGGATTACGGTTGTGTCGTCTATTCCTCAGCTCATCAAACCGTACTTAAGATGCTGGACGGTGTGCATTATTCTTTTCTTCGGCTTGCCACGGGTGCGTTTAGATCAAGTCCTATCGCAAGCTTACTTGTAGACAGTGGTGAGCCATCACTTTGGGATAGACGAGACCAGCTCTTGTTATCTTATTTTGCCCTGCCCGTCTCAGCGGACAGCCGAATCACCCAGCTTTTGACCCGGTTCTTAAGAATCCTAATTTGAGGAAGTATGAGGTCCGTCCACGTTGTACTGCGCCTGTGGGTGTCCGTACACGACATCTGCTGCAGCGTATGAATGTTGGCACTCCGTTGTTCTTTCCATCATGTCCGTGCTCGTGGAGAATAAACCATATAAATTTTACGTTTGATCTTATAACGTATGATAAACAATCAACGCCACCTATTGTTTACCAGCAGGTGTTCCAGTTTCTCCTCACCAAGTCGAACCCAGACGTGGTGGTATACACAGATGGGTCGAAGCATGACGGTAACGTTGGTTGTGCTTTTGTTTTCAATGAACAGACTTATATGTTTGGCCTACCCGGTGTTACGAGTGTGTTCACCGTAGAACTACTCGCTGTGGATAGGGCTCTAAGTATCGTCGGCCCTAAATATAGGAACATTCTTATTTGCAGTGACTCGTACAGTGCTCTCCAGGCGTTGGAAAACCTTTATTCCGGACATCCTGTCGTCGTTAGCATTTACGATAAAATCTCTGAGTTAGAAAAACGAAACAAGGGGGTAGGTTTTTGCTGGATCCCTAGCCACGTTGGGATTCTTGGTAATGAGAGGGCGGATTCTGTTGCGAAAGATGCGTGTATTCAGCCGCCTTTCACCACCCGAGCTACTACCTTTGATTTTATTAATCATATTAAACAATCACTGCGAGCAAAGGTGGCAAAGTGGCTGGACGGCTGTCGTCGATAGTAAACTTCGACGGATTAAAGACTCAGTGTTGCCGTGGGGCACCTCTTGCAGGAACTCTCGTCGTGAGGAAGTGGTCCTCTGCCGGTTACGGTTGGGGCACACGAGAATCACACACGAATATCTAATGTCGGGAGGAGACCCACACCTGTGCACACGATGCAACTGCCGCACGACTGTGCACCACATTCTCGTGGACTGCGTATGTTATGCGGCATTGCGTCGTCAGTTTAACATACCCAGCAGCATTCGTGATGTCTTGGGCAATGATGGCAGGGTTTTGGAGCGAATGTTTCTCTTTTTGCATAGTACTGGGTTACCGCAAAGGATTTAATATACTTATATATGTTTTTCTGTAAGGGGAGTTTTTTTAATAATTTTAACCTTTATTTCGATTTGATTTTTTAGTTTAATTTTATTATCCGGAGTGGGGATTTTTGCACAACCCATCAGAGTCAGGTAAGTTATTTCGATTGAAATAATATAAATATATATAAAAAAATAAATAGAAAATAAATAAATAAAAAAATAAATACATCGGTGATGAAAACGTTTGTAGTAAAGGGTTTAATTTTATATTTTTGCTAAGTTATAATTTTATAAAATACAGTAATGTATAATAAGGGATGCTCAAAACTGTGTAACCTTGAACGGTTGTATGTAGACGAAGATTGGAAGGGGGTTCCCTTTCCTCACTTCACCATAATACTAATTGGGTGCAGAGTTGCCAGACCTACAAACACACGTTGCTAACTAGACAGCGGTCAGAAAACATTGTTATTATGTCTTCGCGTTACTAAAACAAATATTCAATTGACGCCTCAAAATGCATCTATTAACAAATTTGAATCGACAGCATATCAACTTTAAATTATTTTTAATTTTTTTCTTTAAGTATTTTACATTTTATCTGTTAAATAACTAAATACAAATATGTTTTATATAGATTGTAAGTTTATTTATAAAAAAAATCTCATTTGAAAAATTTATTTAGAAATCATAACATTTACGTACACTTTGATTGTTCTCTGAAGCTGAAAATGCTCTTTACTGTAAACCCTAAAGCGACATTTGTGTGATATGCAAATAGATGTAGTCGACATCAAGAATTAATCGGCCGCTGTACCGCCTGTTAACAAACCTATCATCATTCACTTATGATGTACATTACAGTCGTATATTACATACAAAATGTACCGTGAACCTTTATAATGTACTTTGAAGTACTACTTTAAATCCTACCTGCATAATTATTGCGGCAATTTACCTACGAGAACACCAGGTAGCGTATATTTATAATTTTTTCTTTACTGTTATTTATGAATTTTTTTTTTTAATCTGTATTCCTGAGCTGTACAATGGCTCTACATAGTAATTACTTTCAGTAAAAGTATCGATGTTCATTATAAAGCAACCGGTTCCTCTTCTAAATAGGTAAGAAACTGAACATCTGTTTTCTGGTATACCACCTACTGGGATCGTTCGTTTATTTCCCTGAATATCAAACAAAACCAAAAATTTCTACGTCGAGTATTGCGTAACTTTTTTTTAGTTCATTTTTTACGTTGACACATTTCCGGATAATTCTATCGTCAAAACTTATTTTACTGGTTCTTTTAATTTTCTGTTAGTCTTTATATAATTAGTCGACGTCCTCCCCTTTACTTGATAAAGATATCATAATTGATAAGACGTAATGTCAAATAAAGGAAACTGCGTTGACTAAATGTTATATACAGCCTAGCAGCAATTTATAAAAGTACCGGTACAATACATTTTAACGCTGAAGTAATTCCGAAACGCGTCAAAATATGATAAAAGAAAATATATTAATTATTATTATCTTAATAATTAATTAACACAAAATTTAGAATTTTTTTTCAAAAATACTCATCCCGAAATTTGATACGCTTAGTACAACCCTTTTTTAACTTCTAAAAAATCTGATGTGGACACCACATAACTTCCTTGTACGCCTGTTAAATTCCATACACGCATTTTTAAAAGTACATAAAAGTTTCCTAGTATTTCATTAATAACTTCTGATTTTTTTTATCGTTATTGAATTACTATTTATAGCAAAAGTTTTTTTACAATCAGAGGTTTATAATTAGTAATAAATCAATATATTTAAATTAAAAAAGTTAAAAAAAAATGAAGTCGGATTCGAATAGATGTGCCTTCCCGTTGTAAGACCAAATATTTCATTAATTAAAATATTATTTGACTGTAACTCTACAGCCGATGAAAATAAATACCGTTTATGATATATCGTTGAAAAGCTCTCGATGAGATCTTATTACTGCATTTAAGAAAAGTCCAAAATCCAATTTGATTTTTTTTTTATTTTGGGCTTTTTTAGACGCTTCTGTTTCAGTCGATTGCAATCAAAAGAGGAGGTACAAAACTAGATGTTAAAAACAGTCCTAAATCCTCAACGTTCTACGGCTAATCGTTTTTCAATTATGCGACATATAAAAGTATGTACGTACAGATGTCACGCCGAAATTATTCAAAATAGATCAGGGATTGTCAAAATGGATATTTCCATATTTTCATTGAAATCTGAAAACCGAAATTTTTTTCGATCGCAATACTTTTTAAGGAAGTAAAAATCTTTAGTACAATGAAATTTTTCTAATTTGTAAAACAAGTTGTTATCTTTGTTTTTCATTATTAAATTTAAAAGTTCGTCCGATAAGGCCGTTCTCAGGTTTTCTTAAAATTTGGCTAAAAAACTTCTATATACGTGGCACCGATCATAATTTTTTCAAAATTTGTTAAGAGGTGGGGTATCATGAAAAAACGATTTATTTTTTTTGAAGGCATTTTACAGAAAACAATATTATAGAAAATTTGCTACCCGTAATGCATATATAAATAATCAAGAAAAAATTCAAAAAACAAACCCCGCCCTAAAAATATTTATTTTATTTTATTTTACTCTATCTTCCTTCGGTTAAAATATTTTTCAAAAATTTTGTTTAAATTTTGTACTTCATGGAGCGAGACAAAGTATAGAAACCCATAAAAATCTTTAAAACCGTTCCAGAAAGAATACTGTAACTTTCAGGGTAAGGTATCGGTCAACCGATTTAACTTTTGACGAAAAATAGAATTTTAACTCCTTTTTTGAGGCGCTTCATGGGTTGTAACAAATATTTTAAACGGTTAACATCGTTTGTGCGATACATCATTTTAAAGGACACTATAAGACAAGAAAAGAGGTATAAATAAAAATTTAGTATTATGTGTGTTCCGAGATAGCGGTGGGATAAATATTGAATTTTGGAAATTAGTAAATTTCAAATAATAAAATTAAATAAAAAGAAATTAAATTACAACGAATTAAATTTAATCTATTTAGATTAAATTAGCCCGGTTAAAAATCGGTAGCGTATGAAAAACGCCATCATACCTAATTGGGATTCGAACCCGGAACCACCAAATTAAATGCGCTACCTACTCAGCCATAGAGGTCGTAAATAATTAATTCATTTATTTTATTTATTAAACTATTATAATTTACGGTTTTTTTTTCAGGATATCTTTGGTGGAACCGTCTGATTTTATAAAAATGGTAACTTTTATTCATTACCGTTTGTAGCCGTCATCTCCAGTCATAATAATAGGTAATTTTTTTACAACTATGTATTACTAACGGTATATTCTATAGATATAATTATTTTCTTATACGATAAATAATAAAGAAACCAAAATTTAAAAAAATATATATAAGGGTCGTCTAATTATTATTAAATACAAATTTCTCTGAAGCTTAAAAAAATGTTTAATCGATGTGACATTTTGTTCACTTTTCTACTTTAATATACTCGTACTTGTCCCGATCTTTAAATCAGCTTATTTATGACTGTTGCAATAAAGTCTTTGTCTTGATGTCGGAACCGATTTAGCATATTTCTTTTGACGACGTCATCGCGTTAAATTTCTTACCGCATACCGCCTTCTTTAGGGGACCAAACAAGTTGAAATCCAATGGTGAAAATTCAAGGTTGGATAAGGGGTGAGATAGTGGTTCCTGATGCACTCTGTTGATGACTTCTTGCACTGTATTAAGTAATTTCAGACTGAAAACGTTAAAGTAAATTTTTTAATTAAATATTGGGATAATTAAAATAAATAAAATCGGTCGACCTAGCCGTTCAATATGTAATAGCGTTGCAAATGCACTTGGCAGCCTCTTTACTGAGGGCGTTCGGGTCCAGCAGATGACTGGATCAGAACGTTTTGATGACGTATTGATGACCCTCGCGATTCAGGGGGGGGGGGGTATGCGTGAGATGTATACCCAGACCCAGACTAGGCGATTGGGAAGGGAAAGTTAACCCTCTTGGGGAGAGTCACAATAGCAACCGGGAGGAATGTCGTGATATCTCAATGATCCAAGAAGGACCCCGTCGGGAGATCAGCTTCAAGCTGCACAAAGGTGGGGGGCTACTCTTCAGCCACGTTTGGGACCGACCGAAGTAACATCTTCTAGGCGGTTACCGATAGCTCTCAAGTGGTTAAAGTACATTTCCAACTTCTAAATGTTTATTTTATTAATATTTAGGACATAAATAATAAAATATTTTAATAGAAAAAATATTTCTCGTGATGTAATTTTATCTTTTTATTTCAGCTTGAAATTTTATTTTACATGAGGTAATACCAAAAAGTAGGCTGATTTTTCCTTTCTTGTTTTCATAATTTATAATTACAAAATAATTTACAAGATGACGGATTGTCAATTATGTAGATATGCAACTCTAATAAAATAATTTTGTAAATAACATTTGAAAAAAAAAACAGGATAAAAAATGATTGGGTTATATACATTTCGAAGAAACAAAAGAAAAACCATTACATCGTAAAAATAAACGGCATATTTAGTGTTAAATTGTGCGTA
This sequence comes from Lycorma delicatula, assembly GCF_047948215.1. Taxonomy (NCBI): domain Eukaryota; kingdom Metazoa; phylum Arthropoda; class Insecta; order Hemiptera; family Fulgoridae; genus Lycorma; species Lycorma delicatula. The sequence goes on from NC_134455.1 coordinate 32,511,337, forward strand.
CCTTAAAATCGGCGGTTATATGCTCAAGTTTAGCAAACTAAATTAGTATATATATATTTTTTATTTTTTATTTTACCAATTTAGAAAAAATTTTGAAGAAATTTGTTTTTATTTATAAAGAAAAAATTTGGAATACTATAAAAATGAGTTTATGATCTCAAACTTATAAGATAGCGAACAGTTGACTATAAAAAGTACGATATTCTGGTTCAGATACATTGTAAAAACATGTAAAATTCCCAAGAGTAAAGAAAGAGTATGATTGGCTGTAATAAAATTCAATAGACCAACAACAATTTTAGGAACATAATCTTATATTTTGTGAACTTAAGATTAGATATGATGTACAACCAGGGGGCAGTCGTGGGCTTCAGCTTTAATATTTAGATATTTTTTAAAAATTGAGAATAAAGTACATGAAAAAATTATTAAAAATATATATTTACCGTAAATAAAAAATACGTAAAAAAACAATTTTAAAATACCGCTCTACAATTACACCTAGTAAAAGATAAAAAATAATTTTAGGACGTTAACTCAGAATGGATTTGACAACAAGCTTTGATGCTGATATGTAATATTATATGAAAGTTATAGCTTCAAATTAAAAATTTGATGTTTTTGTCAATTTTTTCACACGCGTGGTGATAGGCCTAAAGAATGATCCGCGAGGAATGGTCTATAGCAGGGGTCGGCAACCTTTTGAGTCAGAAGAGTCAAAAATAACAATTTACAAAATTTCAAAGTTTTTAAAGAGCCACAAAAGTTTTTCGAAAATAGGTTTAATAAAAAACAATTTATAGGTACTTACACTTATAATTATTATTGTAACTCTAATTTTTAAATAATAAAAGCTATAAAATAGATAAATAATAAAATAGGTAATTTATTAAATATATATTTTAATAAAAACACTTTCGCGGTAATATCCAACAGTAGTACTTTGTTTCTTTTTTGACAATTCTTATCGACTTCAAAAAAGTAGTTAGGTATCTTATTTGGAAAAAAAATATGTATAATATGTATTTTAAAAATATAATGCTTATTATGTTACCTATTTGTACTTCGGTTTATTATTATTATTATATATATGTACATACATAACTTTGAGAAGATAATTCGCTTCTAACTCTTTTACTTGAAACAACAAACTATACGTCACAGCCAAAGCGCTGGTGAAGACGCCAAATTGTCTTTCGTCGAAAGCGAATTAAAACCTACATAGAAACATCCGACGACGGCGTCATTCGAGAGCTTCTGACGGACTGACGACAGTGACGACGCGTGTCACGGGGGAGTGGTGCCGTGAAAAGCGAGTACAAGTGGCAAAGAGATAGAATCGGTGCCTAATCCTCGTTAATCGATTCAGAACGATTTTTAAATGTTTTTTTTTTTTTATAAAATAAATAATATTTGCGTATGGACTAAAGAGCCGCAGTTTCACATCCATAGAGCACCATGTGGCTCGCGAGCCGCAGGTTGCTGACCCCTAATCTATATTGGCTGGTTTTCTTCGCGCCCTTGCGGTGTGTAGGTCTACAGAGGGAGTTTAATCGAGGTACCCGATCGTGGTAGGATCCCCGGTGGTTAGGGTTCCGGTCAAGGCATTGGATTGGTTGAAGGTAGGCGCATTGGCATCGTGCCACGGTTATATCGGTATTGTTTGTGATTCGCTTTGGTGGTTCCACTGGTGGGGACAGCCGCGCCGCCGGGATATGTGAACCCGTGCGACCGGGGGCGTCGAGATTTGGTAATGCCACGCAAGACATCATGATGGGGTGGTGCGGGGTTTGTTCCCGGCACCTATGCGGACCGGAATGCGGTTGCGTTGCCCTTGTTAGGTGACCTAAATTGGTCGATTTGATTGGGTGTAGGGTCTGAATTTCTATGTTGCGTAAAACATAATTTTGATCGGTATGAGTGTAGCACTGATTTAACACTAAACTTGTTCGTTCACTGATGCATTCACAGTCACGAACGGTGTTGTCAAATCTTTACTAGGCGCGGGGTTCGCGCTTCCGCGGTTTCGGTCGATTAGTTTGAGGGAATCACGTTAGGTTGGATGTGAAAATGTCCGTTTGAGGCCTACGTGAAGGCAAAATTTGATTTGTATTTTACTGATGCAAATGTATGCCGAGGTATTTACATCTGTGGCATCCCGACCGAGGCCTGGTTGATGACTGTGAGATGTAATCAGTTAGAGAGTCTAAAGACGATCTCCGGTAAACCCCCTCACTGCTAGGAACGGTAACGTCACGCAGCGGGTGTCTTACCCGTTTGGGGTTGGGATGATGGGTCTAAAGAACGGGAAGCAAAGATTTGTACTTTGACATGAGTTCCCCACTCGGGAGCAATTTATTATCGTGACTCACTTGATACCTAAATAAAATTTTCTGATTAGCAATTTTAATGAGAAACCACGATATTAAAAAAAACAAGATGGCCGCTATATCGGTTTAGGCATACTTTTTGCCATAATTCTATTGTTTGTCGTCGGATTTTTACAAGTAAGTAAAGACGTAATTTTATTCACAAAAAAATGCTTCATAATTTTTATAATGTAACACGATTTGATAAATCTAATAATTCCTATGATATTTAAGATTGAAAAATTGAAACGAACGCCATTTTGAAATTTATCAACGAAGAGTAGCGTTATTCTTTTTCCGATTAGAAAATTTTTATTTAAAATAAAGTACAAAGTTTAAAATAATTACTTTAAAATAAAGTAATTATACTTTATTTAAAATAAAGTACCGGTTTTGGGCTTCACCCAAAACTAGTCAAAATCATCGGACTAACACTAACGGATACCAAATCCAAGGTTAAATTCAGGGGAGAAATATCTGATCCATTCGACATCAAAACAGGACTGAGGCAAGGAGATGGACTGTCACCGCTTTTATTCAACTGTGCCCTTGAATTTATAATACGGGATTGGAACAGATTAAATAACGATAACGTTAAAATAGGAAAAAGGTATCTCAGTAAATCGCCTAGGCTTTGCGGACGATTTAGCCCTACTAGCCCAAAATATAGAAGAGGCCAGATACCAACTGTCAACACTGGAAGAGATTGCAGGAAAAATCGGTCTAATAATGACATAGAACTAGTAGAAAACTTTAAATATTTGGGGGAAAACATCACGCACAACCTCCAAGAAAATCCAAACTGGAATAAAAGAATAAATATACTCATCAAAGCCGCAATAAATACGCAAAACATCTATAACAAAAAATGCACGTCCATAAACACAAAAATAAGACATTATAACTCATTTATCCGACCAGATAGCCGGACAGCGGCCGGGACATGGAGATCAAGGAAGATCCCCTTAGTGATTTTCCTGGATGTCCGCAACGCGTTTGAAAATGTAGAAAAAGTGGGACTGCAGATCTTATTCGAGAAAACTAAATTCTTATGTACAAAGACAGATATCACAAGTCTGAAAACAAAATACGGTAAATTCGATAGGGTCCCGTACTTTAAATACCTCAGGGAATTCATCGAACCAACAGGCCTTGATTAATCTCACAACAAAATCGTCTCCAAAAAATCAAAAAAGCACTAGGGTTAGTTCACAACATCTACGACAAAAAATGTATATCAAGACAGACTAAACTCCGGCATTACAACACAGTTATAAAACCAGTAGTCCTTTACGCCGGTGAAACTTTGACGCTTAACAGAAAACATGAACTTGAAGAAATTAAAAAAACTAGAAAGGAAGATCATTCGGAAAATCCTAGGAGCAAAATATACCCGAGACGGTTGCAGACTACAATCGGTCAAAACAACAGAAAAGTATTCAAACATCGAAATAGACATTAAGAAAAGACTAATGAAATTCTACGGTCATCTCAGTAGACTACCAGAAAATCGATCGATGAAAAGGGTAATAGAATATGTAACCTCGCTCAAGAACTCAACACCTTGGATGGACAAACTTCGAAAGGACCTAAAAAACGCCAACATAAGTCCAATAGACATTTTAGAAAGAGACACCTTCAGATATAAAGTAAACAAACGGGAAGTTATATCAGAGCAACCGAAACAAAAACAGTATAGACCACAGCGGTCAGAAGAGCGTAAACAAGCGTTCTCAGAAAGCAATCGTTCAAATTGAAGCAACAAGAAGAACCGATAGGAAAGTCGAGTTATTTGCTTAACGGCTTCCATTTAGCGGGAGAATTCGAAAATAATCAGACGTTATTAGTGAAATAAAATTTTCTGTACTTTTAAAAACGTGTATATGTAATTTAATAGGCGTACAAGGAAGACATGTGGTGTCGACATCAATTTTTTTTAATTTGGTTTAATATTCAGTAACAATAATAGATACCGAAGATAAAGAAATGTCAACGTTCTAACTTGCAGTATCATAGCGAATCACGTTTCTAACTTTGCTCAAATTTTTACGATCTTTATATAAGCATAACCCAAGAACGATTCAACGAATCTTCATTAAATTTTTACACGCGCAACTTCAGATATATTTCTAAAGCATAACTAAATTTTAATAAAACTAATCTTGAATTTTTGAAGATTTTTCGAGCCACATATTTTTTTTTTTCATAAGCTTATAAATATATAAGGAAACCCAAATTAAATGAACGTACAAAATGTAAAAAAATTCATTTTCACCCCTCAATCCCACCATGCGAACGAAGTAATACCGTACTTTTTTTCAAAAAGTCTATTAAAACAATTATTTATCTTTTTTTTTCCTTTTTAAAAAAAAATGTCAAATTTCTTTAGACATCTTACAGGTATAAAAAAAAAAATAAATTTTAATAACATAAACGACCATAGTTTTCTTATTTGATAAAGAATAATGCATATTGTATTATAACACTGGAGTCACGTAGTCGTAAAAAGCTTAGTAGAATCCAAAGGGATTTAAAAAGATTTTACTGAAAGATAACTTCCCCGTGTTTTATTACTTATACTGTCTTTTGTAAATTCCTTGCGACAGTTACGGTAGAATTAAAATTTAAAAAAATAAAACACAAATCTTATTTTTTTCTTTAAACGATAATATTTTTTATATATATAATTATGTAGAAAAAAATTAAACAAGTTATCAGCGAAAAGTCTAATAGATTTTCCCGAAGAAACATTATTATTATTGTTGTTATTATTACGGTTTAATTACATTTTATAAGCGATTAAAAATATTTTAACGTTTATGATTAACCGATATGTTTTAACATTCCTTTAAATCACGTGCAGTGACAGCTCGCGTATAGGCACTGTGGAACTGCAGCACCCGCTATTTCCACTCGATATTATCGATAACATTTAATATATATAACGAGTCCTTTTTTCTTTAGTTCTTTCTTTATACTTGGACAATATATAATCCTTAAGCTTAATGTCAGTAGCCATTCCCCGGTTAATAAAAAAGATACGAAAATCGTTGTATAGAACTGTGTGCTTGACAGTTCTAGCGGCGTGGTGTTTGGCTGGTTTTGCGCATGTTCACATAAGAAGCTGAACCCAAGGCTGTAAGGAAAAGAGAGCGCTATCACTCCTGCAGTGCCGACACTGGCGAACTGGTGAAGGTAGTTTTTTTTTTTACTCCGTGTGTGAACGGAAGGTTCCTTGTTCGTTCCCTTTTCTAGTTTAGTCGGTGGAAGGAATATGAAACCGGTTTAGTTGTTTTTTCAGTAGTGATCAGAAAATGGCGGAAAGCTCTTTGATTTCCAAATGTGTGCAAAAACACGCTGGAAGGCCGAAAAAGAAGGTATCTAGTAAAAACGAATTGCGTATTAGTTTCTGGATACATAGTAATTAAAATTAAACACCCTTGGACTATAGACTTTTTAGCGGAAATTTTATTAAGTTATTATATAATAATAGACTAATAACCGTAATTATAACCGTATAAATAATAAAATGTCAATACAGATAAAATATTTTAGTAATATTAGATATTTTTTTTGTCTTCAGTCATTTGACTGGTTTGATGCAGCTCTCCAAGATTCCCTATCTAGTGCTAGTCGTTTCATTTCAGTATACCCTCTACATCCTACATCCCTAACAATTTGTTTTACATATTCCAAACGTGGCCTGCCTACACAATTTTTTCCTTCTACCTGTCCTTCCAATATTAAAGCGACTATTCCAGGATGCCTTAGTATGTGGCCTATAAGTCTGTCTCTTCCTTTAACTATATTTTTCCAAATGCTTCTTTCTTCATCTATTTGCCGCAATACCTCTTCATTTATCACTTTATCCGCCCGTCTGATTTTTAACATTCTCCTATAGCACCGCATTTCAAAAGCTTCTAATCTTTTCTTCTCAGATACTCCGATCGTCCAAGTTTCACTTCCATATAAAGCTACACTTCAAACATATACTTTCAAAAATCTTTTCCTGACATTTAAATTAATTTTTGATGTAAACAAATTATATTTCTGACTGACGGCTCGTTTAGCTTGTGCTATTCGGCATTTTATATCGCTCCTGATTCGTCCATCTTTAGTAATTCTACTTCCCAAATAACCAAATTCTTCTACCTCCGTAATCTTTTCTCCTCCTATATAAGGAACATCCTTGTCGGACTCCCTTTCTTATTACGGCTTCTTTCTTATGTTCTTCAATTGTTACTGTTGCTGTTTGGTTCCTGTACATGTTAGCAATTGTTCTTCTATCTCTGTATTTGAACCCTAATTTTTTTTAAATGCTGAACATTTTATTCCAGTCTACGTTATCGAATGCCTTTTCTAGATCTATAAACGCCAAGTATGTCGGTTTGTTTTTCTTTAATCTTCCTTCTACTATTAATCTGAGGCCTAAAATTGCTTCCCTTGTTCCTATACTTTTCCTGAAACCAAATCGGTCTTCTCCTAACACTTCTTCCACTCTCCTCTCAATTCTTCTGTATAGAATTCTAGTTAAGATTTTTGATGCGTGACTAGTTAAACTAATTGTTCTGTATTCTTCACATTTATCTGCCCCTGCTTTCTTCGGTATCATGACTGTAACACTTTTTTTGAAGTCTGACGGAACTTCCTCTCTTTCATAAATATTACACACCAGCTTGTATAATCTATCAATCGCTTCCTCACCTGCACTGCGCAGTAATTCTACAGGTATTCCGTCTATTCCAGGAGCCTTTCTGCCATTTAAATCTTTTAATGCCCTCTTAAATTCAGATCTCAGTATTGTTTCTCCCATTTCATCCTCCTCAACTTCCTCTTCTTCCTCTATAACACCATTTTCTAATTCATTTCCTCCGTATAACTCTTCAATATATTCCACCTATCTATCGACTTTACCTTTCGTATTATATATTGGTGTACCATCTTTGTTTAACACATTATTAGATTTTAATTTATGTGCCCCAAAAATTTTCATTAACTTTCCTGTATGCTCCGTCTATTTTACCAATGTTCATTTCTCTTTCCGCTTCTGAACACTTTTCTTTAATCCACTCTTGTTTCGCTAGTTTGCACTTCCTGTTTATAGCATTTCTTAATTGTAGGTAGTTTCTTTTACTTTCTTCATCACTAGCATTCTTATATTTTCTACGTTCATCCATGAGCTGCAATATATCGTCTGAAACCCAAGTTTTTCTACCAGTTCTCTTTGTTCCGCCTATGTTCGCTTTTGCTGATTTAAGAATCCCCTTTTTAACATTCTCCCATTCTTCTTTTACATTTTCTACCTTATCTTTTTTACTCAGACCTCTGAGTATGTTCTGAAAAATATTCTTTATCTCCTCTTTTTTTCTTCAGGTTTTTAAATCCCAATTTACATTTCATTATCAACAAATTACGGTCGCTATCAATGTCTGCTCCAGGGTAAGTTTTGCAATCAACGAGTCGATTCCTAAATCTTTGCTTAACCATAATATAATCTATCTGATACCTTACAGTATCGCCTGGCTTTTTCCAAGTGTATATTTTTCTATTATGATTTTCGATCGATCTAACAATCAGATTATCCCGGTGAGGTGGTTGTAAAACTCTTTACCCGAAACGAAAAGGTTGCATTTTGTTTTTATCCGGTATAGGTTTAAGGGCTTTAGCGATTTCCGTACCGGTTTTACCGCTACACCGAACGTCAATTTACCATCGTCAATAACTTATATTGTACCTAGCGCACGGTACATCTCGAAGAGTACGTCTTCAAAGGCCGACCGAGGCAACGTCTTCTAAGCGGTTAAAAATGGTACGTAAACAAATATCGCCTTCCTAGAGATGGTTTCTGTTCAAACCTAAGTAATTTTCACTAACGATGAAGCTATTATCTCTTTGACACTCGTTCCGTGAGGAAGGAAAAGTAATACGAGGAGAATTATTTACAATGCTACGATCGATAGAAGCTCCTGTTAATTTCCATGCCGATTGTGTTTTTTTTTCGCAAAGATGGGAATGTAAGACGATAAGGATTTTTTTGGGGAGGGAGTTGACTAAAAAAGACCGATGGAAGTTAATCTAATCTAATTGATAATCGATTCTGGGAAAAAAAGAATCGTTTGAAAATTAAGAAAATTTAGTAAAATCCACAAGGCGTGAAAAATAAAATACTATTTTATATTACTAAGCGTTTATTAGAGGAAGCGCACGTAGAAGTCTATTACATTATGTTTTATTATCGCGAATTGAAGTAGGTATTCATAGCATTATATGGAAAACATATAAAGTATAAATGTAATATACATAAAGTTTTATTATTAAGCGAGTTGTAGTATAGTATTATGTTAACGAAAACAAGATATAAGTCCTACTCACACAATTCTTAGTTCTTTGTTACTTAATAAGTTTTAGTAAAGGTGAAGGTCATCTTCGAATCGTAAGAAGATACCTAGCACACGGAAATCTATCTTCAAAAACCGAAACGAAAAGTCAACGCTGTCGTGCACATAGTGAGTAAAAGAAATAATAATTAGTCGATTCTGTATAATTTTGTTTAAAGAATGAATAATTTTACCTGCGGTCCTTCAATTTGATGTTCTGTTATTAGATATATTTCACGTAAATTTGTATCTTGTCAATTCAGAGCGTATCTTCTTTTAATACTTTGCTGTAATCGTTATGATTCTGTCTTATGTGTTTGCGACCGGTGATATTAAAACCGTCGTGTTAGATAAATAAACTTATTTTATGTTCGTTTTAATAATTTGTAGTTCGTGACAACACAATCTATGTAAGTTCATTAGTTCTTTATAAATTTGAGTATTGTTCGTAACGTAAAAACTAATATTTGCCGGTGTCACTATAGGTTGTAAATACTAGGATTCGTTAAATTTAGTTCCCGACAAAATCTTTTTCTTTGATTATTGATCGAAGTAATTTTGTTTATTAAATCTATTTTTTATGCGTGTCTACTTCTAGTAATGAATTAGAATCAGTATGACCGTAAAATATTTCAAACGGTGTTAATTTAGTGAAGAATGAATATTATTGCTGTGTATTTTTACTTTCTATTTTTTTGTTTGTTTTTAAATTCTGGCCTGTTATTAAATATCCTTTTTTATACGGTTTCCTTTCCTAAGTACAGAATGATGCCGTGGAAATACAAACGATGCGATATATCGGAACGAACAAAAACTTCTATCGGTTAAATTAAATTCGATTATATATTTAATAGTCTGTACATCAGACGAAATTATTTTTTTTGTTTTTGGACCGTTTTAACTTAAACATTTCAATCTCGGGTTCATTTATTTAGTTCTGTAGTTAATTTACATAGTTTTAAGTAAAATAGTATCTTGTTCGTGTGTATAGAAAGAATTTTACATTTCAGGCAAGACGGTCGTATTAAAACCCCGTGTTTTCGCTTCCTCGGGTTTCTGTTTTTTATTAATTATTCACTAATTAAAAATTTACTCGATTAATATTACGTCAGAGTGTATATTTTTTTGAACATTTTGAAGCGATTAGATCAGTTTTAGGACGATTCTAAGATTTATTATAGAATTTTATAGTTTTTAAATGTAATATTAATTTTGCGAATAGACATCTTTCTTCACCGTTGAGAGCGCGTGTGTTGTGAGGTTGTGTACGTCGCCGGGCCAGCTGTACTTCCTTACTCTGTTGCTATTGGCGCAGACGAGATCACGTGATGCGCGCTGCTGCTCTGCGCACCTGGCTGAATACGGCTAAGCAACCCTTGCCGCTAACAAGCGCCTCTGCATTTATTCACCAGCTGATCTATCTTAACGGGTTTTCTATTACAGTAATTATCCTTTCAGTTAATGTACTAATTTTATTAATTAATATTTAAATTAAATTATCGTAATTCCCTATAAGTAAACTACAGTATCTTATTATAATAAATAAATAAAAATATACATTTCATATCCTCTTCAGTATTACTTGAACTATATTTACCGAAGGCTAAAACAGGAAAAGAAAGTATACATAATAATTAAAACTACGGTTGGCTGAGCCACGGCTTAGTCACAGATTGGCAACATATATTTTATTGAGAAAGATAAAATGTTTAAAATGATTGGTGAAAAATATGGAACACTTGTCACGGATTAAATCTAAGTCCAGATGACTTAGTAGCCTATATATATACAAACACACCGAGTTGTTGGCGATGAAAAATCGGCAAAAAAGCTCCCTTAGCCTTGAAATCCGCCCTTACCGCGTCGAAGCGATTTTTCCAAAATCGTTGTTGTCACAGTTAAAAAGTCGAAAAAAAAACCCAAAAATACTAGATTTTCTGCTGAATTTTTTGACAAGCACGTTTTTGTTGCGCGACGCGGGTCCGGGCAGTTAAGTTTTGAAATTCGGCCTTAAGGGTTGATTTATAAAAAAATCGTAAACGAACGAACCAAGCATCAGAGTAAGAAAAGGAAGCTACCCGATACGTAAAATCGGCTCGGAAAACCGATTTTTCAACTATAAATGGATTATCTCCAACCGTTATCGGTATAGAACAGTACCGTTAATTGAACCGAAACGAAAGTAGGATCGAGTTGAAAATACGGTAGACTGTTAATTTGACGACCTCCAACAAGGCGGTGAAATTTGAAAGCGATCGGTCGGCCGGTTTTTCGCAAATTCAAGTATGAAATCCGGTTTCACGTTTTCTCAGGCGAAATGCAAACTTACAGCATTTCCGTATACCCGATATATGCATTATGACGGAGAGAAACCGTTCACGATTAAAAATGAGATTCGCCCAAGATAGGGTCAGGAAAGATGAACTAAAAAAGAATTCTCAGCCAGTAAGACGGACAGCAAGCCAGACGGACAGCCAGCCAGCCAGCCAGGAGGACGGACAGACAGACAGACGGACGGACGGACGGAGAGCCAGCCAGCCAGACGGACAGATAGAGAGACAGTCAGACGGACGGAGAGCTAGCCAGCCAGCCAGCCAGGTTTTTAATTTTAATTGACCTCGATCTTTAACAATTAAATGTCTTCATTGCTAAAACTTTTATTAATTTAAGAACTTTAATTTTTAAATTTTCTTCTAAGAAATACAATTTTATTTTTATTCTATAGTCGGGTTTTTAATTTTAAATGATGTCAGCCAGTTAGACGGACAGCCAGCCAGAAGGACAACCAACCACGCGTTACTGGAAAATCCTACAACTACGTTGTCAGCGTTGATTTGTGGTAGGCGTTCAATTTTCATTAAAATTGACAGGAGGGAGAGAGCGAAAGAGTAACAGAGAAAGATATAGGGTGAGTAAGAGAGAGAATAAGAGAGAGAGAGAGAGCGAGAGAGTAGACAAACAAACAGAGAGAGAGAGTGAGAGGCAGACAGACGGATAGAGAGAGAGAGAGAGAGAGTGAGAGAGTAAGAGAGAGAAACTGAGAGAGTTTATTTATTAAATTGTCATCAAAAGCATCTCTTGTAAATTCTGATGCATATCCAAGAAACGCGACGATAATATCCAGTAGCAACACGTGACTCTTGCATAGGCAATGTCCATAGCTCACATTACACTTGTACGGTCGGCAGACTGGTGTAGCCGCGAGACTTAACTTGCAATGTACCTAGTCAGAGGAGTAGCAGAGGTAGCATCGGCAGTCGGGCCAAACTAAAGTACTGTAATTTCACAACTAACTTAGAAAAAATTTCACTTGTATTGTAGGTAGACTGGTGTAGCCGCGAGAATTCACGCACCAGGTTCCTAGTCAGAGGTTCCGTACTAGCGTCGAAAGTCCGGCCTAATCAAACCCTTCTAATTTCACTATTTACAAAGAACAAATTTCACTTGTTTGGTCAGAAGACTGAGGTAACCGCGAGACTTAACGCACCAGGTACCTAGTCAAATGTATAGCAGTGACAGAGTCGACAGTCAGGCTTAACTAATGTATTGTAATTTCACAACTTACATATAACAAATTACACTTGAATTGTCGGCAGATTGGTGTAGTCGCGGGACTTAACGCACTAAGTACCTAGTCAAAGGTGTTGCAGTACAGGCGGCGACAGTTGGCCCTAAATACAGTATTGTAATTTCACAACTTACAAAATCATATATCACATGTACAACCGGGATACTGGTGTAGCCGCAAGGCTTAACGCACCAGGTTCCTAGTCGAAGTTTTTGCAGTGCTACCGTGGACAGTCGAACCTATTTAATATATTGTAATTTCACGACTTACATAGAACTAATTTCACTTGCATGTTCGGCAGTCTGGTGTAACCGCGATATATAACGCACCAGGCTCTACTCAGAGGTATAGCGGTGCTAGATTTGATAGTCGTGCCTAATTAAAGTATTGTAATTTCACAACCCTAATAGAACAAAGTTCACTTCTATGCTCGGCAGCTGGTGTAGCTTCGTGGTTTAACTCTCCAGGTACCTAGTGAAAGGAGTGGAAATCACTAGTGTAGCCGCGAGGCTTAACGCAGTAGGAACCGAGTCAGAAGTCTAACAGTGGTAAAGTATCGTAAATTTCCTACTTACATAGAATAAATTTTACTTTTATTGTCGGCAGACTGGTGTAGCCGCAAGACTTAACTCACCAGGAACCGAGTCAGAGGTTTTGCCGTGTTAGCTTTGAATTTCGGGCTAATTAAACTATTGCAATTTCACAGCTTAAAAAGAATAATTTCACTTGTATGTTCGGCGGACCGGTGTAGCCGCGAGGGTTAACGCTCAAGGAACCTAGTCAGACGTGTAGCAGTGGTAGCATCTCCAGTCTGGCTTAACTAAACTATTACAGTTTTATTATTGTTTCATGACTTACATAGAACAAATTTCACTTGTATAATCGGCAGAACGGTAAAGCCGCAAGACTTAACGCACAAGGCACACAGTCAAATGATGTGTAGTAGTACAACCGTCGACAGTAGGTCCTAACTAAAATATTGTAAGTTCAGAACATCCATAGGTAATATTTCACTTGTACGGTCGGCACCTAGTGTAGCCGCGAGACTTAACGCATCATGTACCTAGTCAGAGGAGTAGCAGTAGTTTTTTTTTTTTTTTTTTTTTAGGGCGAAAAACGGTTGAACGTTATCATCGCCCGGAAAATAAATAAATAAAAGTAATTAAGGTTGCTAGATAAAATTAAAACTTAAAACTACTATCACAAAAACAAAATCCGGAATGGGTGTAAAAGGCCCATTCTCGGATAACAAAAACACTAACATGTAACTTAAAACTACGTTAAAAACTATCATATTAAAAATAAATAAAACTTAAAACTAAAAAAGGAGATAAAACTTAAAACTAAAAAAGGAGATAAAACTTAAAACTATTACGTTTAAAGTCTTACAACTAATATCACAAAAATCTTACAACTAATATCACAGACGAATTTAAAAAACAAACAAAAAAACAATTTAAAAAAAATCCGATAGGGAGTGTAAAAGGCTCCCTACTCGGATAACAAAAACAATACATAGGACAATACATACAATTACAAAAGAATACATACTTATTAAATTTTTTGTATTAACCCTATACTACGTAAAAACATAAACATCCGGTTTAAAACCTCCTTATCATCACGCAAGATACCACGGATGTTACTAGGTAGTTTAAATTTACGACGCAATGCCGCATAACATATGCAGTCCACGAGTATGTGGCGCACAGTCACGCGGCAGTTGCATCTTGCGCATAGAGGTGGTTGTCCTCTTGTAAACAGGTACTCGTGTGTGACTCTCGTGTGTCCTATCCGCAATCGACAGAGAACTACTTCCTCACGCCGGGGTTTTCTGTATGAGGAGTTCCATGGTAATACAGAATCTTTAATCTGACGGAGTTTATTATCAACGGTAGCCGTCCAATCACCTTGCCACCTTGTTCTTAATAATTGTTTTACATAGTTAATGAAATCAGAAGTAGCAACTCGGGTGGTGAAAGGAGGCTGGTTACATGCTTCTTTGGCAGCGGAATCTGCATGTTCATTACCTGGAATCCCTACGTGGCTAGGGACCCGGCAAAAACTTAATTCTGTGTTGCGATTATTCAACTCAGCGATTGCGTTGTAAATTTCAATGACGATAGGATGTTTGGAATAAAAGTTTTTTAAGGCTTGGAGAGCACTACACGAGTCACTGCAAATAAGAATTTTTCTATATATAGGGTTAATGATGTTTAGAGCCTTATTTATAGCGTATAGTTCAGCGGTAAACACACTCGTAATACCGGGTAGACCAAACATATAAGTTCTCTCATTAACAACAAATGCACACCCAACTGTATCGTTTTGTTTCGATCCATCAGTGTATACAACCGCGTCTGGTTTCATCTTGGAGAGAACACACTGAAACATTTGCTGAAAGACAATAGATGGTGTTGATTGTTTATTGTATGTGGTCAGGTCGAAATTAAAATTTATAAGGTTTATTCTCCACGGAGGATATGAGCAAGGATATATAGGAAAGAATGACGGTTTGTCAACATTTATATGCTGCAGCAGACGCCAGGTACGGATACCTACCGGTGCAGTACGACGTGGATGGTCCTCATACTTTCCTAGATTAGGATTTCTAAAGACCGACTCAAGAGCCGGGTGATTTGGTTGTTCTCTGTGACGAGCAAAATACGATAATAAAAGCTGGTCTCGTCTATCCCAAAGTGATGGTTCACCACAGTCTACAAGTAAGCTTGCGACAGGACTTGATCTAAACGCGCCTGTGGCAAGCCGAAGGAAAGCATGATGTACACTATCCAGCATTTTAAGCACGGTTTGACGAGCTGAAGAGTAGGCTACACAACCGTAATCTAAACGGGAGCGAACAAAGGAATAGTAAAAACGTATCATACATGATCTATCGGCTCCCCAGTTGGTGTTAGTAAGGACTCGCATCATATCTAGAATTTTGGAACATTTTGTTTTCAATTCTTTTAAATGTTTGACCCAAGTAAGACGGCTATCAAAAAATAAACCTAAAAACTTGACGTAAGTAGAGATAGTAATAGTCTCACCGTTGAGAAAAATTTGCGGAATAGAAGGGTTTCGTAGCCGACAAAAAACTACACATTTTGTTTTTTCGGATGAAAATGTGAAACCAGTAATGCTGGACCAAGCTTCAAGGTGAGATATAGTGTTCTGCAGTAGTCTCTCTGCTGTAGGTGCCGAACGGCTTGCAATGTAGATAACAAAGTCGTCAGCAAATAGAGAGCATGAGACAGGAGCCTGAACACATTTGGTAATATCATTTATGGCTACAGAAAATAAGGTGGCACTTAATACACTACCTTGGGGCACTCCATTCTCCAAGATGACACTATCTGAGAGCGAATCATCCACACGAACACGAGCCGTTCGGTGATTTAAGAATCCCCGGACAAAAGCAAGTATATTGCCCTTGATTCCCCATTTTTTGAGAGTGTTAAGAATACCACGTCGCCAGGCTGTGTCGTACGCCTTTTTTATATCGAAGAAGATGGCGACGAGGTGCTGCCGATTTAGGAAAGCGTTTTGTATGGCTGTTTCCAGTGACACTAAATGGTCAATAGAAGATCGTCCTTGTCGAAAACCACACTGTTCTGGAGATAGAAAGCCATGTTTCTCCAAGTACCATGTAAGCCTGCGGTTTACCATTCTCTCCATTATTTTACACAAAACGCTTGTTAATGAAATAGGGCGGTAGCTTGAGGGGTTTGTTTGGTCTTTACCAGGTTTTAGTACTGGTATAATAAATGCTTCAGACCAGCCGGGTGGTTAGACTTGTTCGGAGAATAAACCGTTGAAAATATTCAAAAGTTGTTGTAGTGCCGAATTAGGAAGGTGTGAAAGCATGGAAAGGCGAATGTTGTCCGGTCCAGGGGAAGTGTCCCGTGAATTTTTAAGTGCATGCAACAATTCTTTAAATACGAATTAATTCACCAACCGAATCACCAATGTTTAACGATAATACTTCTATTTGTATCTTGTACCGTTGAAAATCGTTATTATATGATGAGGTGAGAGACACCTAGCGGAAAGATTTTGCTAGACTATTTGCCACTTCCGAGGATGATGAAAGGAGTTCTCCTTCATCAATAAGACCAAGAATAGATTGTTTCGGTGATCCGAAGATTGCACGAATTTTCTTCCATACAGTAGACGTGGAAGTAGTGCGTGAGATAGTGCTCACGCACTATTAATACGCACTGTATTTCGTCCATGAATTCCTCTTAGCGTCCAAGAATACTCGACGGCACACCGCTCTAGCCCTGCGGTATAAATTTAGATGTTCTGTTGTTGGCCTACAATTAAATTTACGTAGTGCCTGCCGTCGATTCCTAATAGCATTTTTGCAACCATCGTTCCACCATGGAACGAAAGGACGTCTAGGATTACCCGATGTTTGTGGGATATATCTGTTGGCATTCTCAAGTATCATGGACGTAAAACAAGAATATTGGTCGAGGATGTTCGCTCCATCGTCATACTGAGATTGGAATGCTTTATGGTATCCGTTCCAATCTGCCTTTTCAACAATCCATCTCCGTGGCCTTCTTTTAATCTCGCAGTCTACACCGAAACCAATAATAATTGGTCTATGATCACTGCCGTGAAAGTCATCACAAACCGACCAATTAAAATGAGGGAGTACATTCGGTGAGCATATGGAAAGATCAAGGTTAGATACAGTACCAGTTGATAAGGACATGAATGTGTGTGATCCATTATTCAGTAGGCAAAGGTCAAAATCTTGTCTCAATCTGTTTATCATATTTCCTCGAGCGGAGCAGAAGGTTGAGCCCCAGGAAATATGATGGGCATTGAAGTCTCCTACTATTAACGATGGAGATGGTATTTGTGTGAAGAGATTTGAGACATCTAAAGCACTGAACTCAGTGTTCGGTGAGAGATACAGATTGCAGATATGCAATTTGAAGGGAGTAGAGACCTTTACTGCAATAGCAGGAATGACAGTGGTTAGTTGAATTCTTGTAGCTGACACCCCATTCTTCATGAAAATCGCTACTCCACCACTCTCCCTACTGTCTACTAGGCAGTCGTATCTCTCGCAGAAGTATCCTCTAAGTGTAATTCGGTCATGTTGTAGAAGGTGAGTTTCTTGGAAACACATGATTAGTGGATCATGTGTGTGCGCTAGTACTCTAATATCCTCAGTGCGGGATCGAATACCTCTAACATTCCATTGAATAATGTTCATAAGTGTAAAAAATAAATAAAAAAATAAATTTCGGAAATTATATAAAAATTAGTTGTACGTGATTCGGTTTTTCTTTTTTGTATTTTTTATTTTAAAGAACTCCGATGCCCTAGTGTCGGGTGGTTCTTCAACCATATCCTCCAGTATATGAGGTGATGGTGGAGGAGATTTATTTGAATGGGATGCTGTAGTTGACATCCCAGAAGAGGTAGTTATGTGGGTTCCCTTTATGGGGAGCTTATTAGGTGGCTTACTGCCAGCTGTGATAGTCGCTATTCGTGGCGGTACGACTTTGGGAATAGGAACTTTCGTGTGTATCATACTGTTTGATGATTCACTAGCTGCGACGGAGGACTTTTTATTCATTTTTGTCAGCTCTGAGATAGTGGCTGTAAGTGAAGCTACTTGATCAGATAGCATCTGAACAAGTTTTTTAAGCTCATTGCAGGATCCGCACTGCTGATTATTAGCATTTGTAGGAATTTGTTTAGATGTAGCGGTGGCAAAAGATACGTCTGGTTTAACCAGGTTCCGTGAATTGTTTATCTTTTTATATTCTCTACGTGCAGCCGGAAAAGATAGTTTTTGCTCCGTACAGATTTTGAGAATTGCCTTTTCTTCTTTAAAAGTTGGGCAATCTCGGGAGCGGGCTGTATGTGGACCACTGCAGTTTGCGCATTTTTCACTTTCTTCGCAGTTAGTGTCATTGTGACCTTCTTTAGCACATCGAGCAGAGATCTCGGTTTTTGTACAAGATGTTGTAGTATGACCAAAACCTTGGCATCTAAAACATCGCCGTGGGTTGGGTATGAATGGTCGTACCCGAACCGAGAGGTAACCCACTTTAATCTTCTCTGGTGGAACAGGGAGATTGAATGTTAATATAAGAGACGGTGTCGGTTCTTCTGTTCCGTTCTGCCGTTTCATTATACATTTCACTTCGACAACATCTTGGTGGCAAAGCTCATCAACTATTTCCGAGATATCTATATCTAGAAGGTCTCTACAAAAAATTACACCCCGGCTCGTATTTAACGTTTTGTGGCATTCTGCACTTATATTTATACCACCCATATTACGGAGACGTAAGATAGATCGACTCTGTTCATCGTTGAATGTTTCAACCAGAATCGATCCGTCGCGTAATTTCCTGATATTCTTTGGGGAGCCACTTGCACCTGTTATGGTTTTGTTAATTAAGAAAGGTGAAACCTTTTGAAGGGAGCCACCTTCCTGACTATTTCTGAGAACAATGAATCTAATATTTTTATATTTAGATTCTAAGAAATTCTCTTCAGTAGGACTTTTATCCTCGTCAGACGAAGCTGATCGAGGTCTCTTCGCAAGACTTAATTTGGTGGTTTTTTCAGATGGACCACCAACCATCATTGTGTTTGTTGTTGGAACTGAAATTTTGGTCCAACGAGTACCGGCGAAAAATGGACCACTCCAGCAGAGCGCACGCGTACTGGAGCTAGAGCTAAGTACAACTGGGTTCGCCCTGGTGCCCAGAGGACATCGTTCAAGACTCACTACGTAGAGCCATTCACCCATCGGCACGATTTGTTCCCACCTTGGGTTACGGTTGCGTTTCGTAAGATGTCGCAACACCACCGAGTGTTAATGTAAGAAATATCAGTGTAGGATGTTGTTGTGTAATTGTGTGAGTGTGTATGTTGTAATTTATGTAGTGTTCTTGGTGTAGTATATGTGTATAATGTAAAGTGTTCTGCAGCTCACTGTATAGTAAGAAGAATAGCTGCAGAGGCTAGGCCCGTGGGGACGCCAATCCCCAAAGTCTTAAAGAATAAGACTCCCCGTCGGGGTGAGTAGCAGTAGTGGCGTCAGAAGTCGGGCCTAGCTAAAGTATTGTAATTTCAGAAGTTGCTTAGATCAAGTTTCACTTGTATTGTCGGCAGACTGGTGTAGCCGCGAGATTTAACGCACCAGGTATCTAGTCAGTTGAATAGTGGTGCTAGTGTCGACAGTTGTGCCTAACTAAACTATTGTAATATCACAACTTACATAGAAAAAAATTCCACTGTATGGTTGGCAGACCAGTGTGGCCGAGAAATAACGCACCAGATACCTAGTCAAACATTGCTTTGGTCGCCATTCTTCATCAAAACGGTTTTTAAGCACATTGTGCTTAAAACCGTCAATCGATAATTGAGCGATAATAACCATAGATTGATTTGAGAAAATATATTAGTAGTAAATTTGTTGAACTCATTTTCATCCATTTACACCACCGGGATAGACTAGTGGTTATATCGACATCGAAAATCAACTGATTTCGAAATCAAGGGAGTATAAAGTTTCAATACAAGTAAAGGTAGATAATGGAGGTATAATAATCGCAGATGGGTGTGAGAAAATGCTTCAGCAGTAAATTTGTTTAAATCATTTTTTTGGCTAGAAAAATTTGTTTTGGAGCAGCACCACCGCTAGTTTTGTCTACAAGCCTTGATTGCTTTTTTCTATTCTTCTGAAGGAAATGAGATCTTTTGTGTGATTCAACAGAAATATAAGAACACGAAAGATTTTTTATAATATTGTTTTAAACTAATCGTAAATGATATAGCGGAACCAGAATAGGAGATCCTAATCTTATTGGGAGTAAATAATATCGTGTGTTCGAGATTCGACAAGGATATTAAGAGAAGACAGAGAAAGACACACACACACAGATAGAGAGAGAGAGAGAGAGGCATACACACACACACAGCGAGAGAGAGAGAGGACTTGCACACACACAAACAGAGGAAGAGAGAGAGAATTGGTCAAAATGGTGTCTCTGAACATAATGTGTGGTGTTGGAAGATAAAACTTTTCTGGTTTTACTAATGCCTGCCTAACAACATTCTTCTCTCCTGCAGTTAGTGCCTCTCTCTTTGACACTGCTCTTTTATATAATGGTTTTTCCTATTATCCCTGCTATCCCACTCACACAAAAAGCAACAGAACTTAGTGTATCCAAGTTGCAGTACAAGTAAAAGCACAATTGCTTCCAGATCTCTACAAATATGCCATAAATATTTGTTTGAATCTTGCTCATACAAGTTTCATATTTTCATAAGACTCCATGTGAACAGCATGCTAATGGTATTGATGGGTATTTATTTCTAATATGAAGTAGAACAGTTTTCAAACTAAGCTTTGATGAGTCAATAAAAAGTCGCCATTTGTCAGGATGGTGCATATGTTCCAAAGCTTCCAGTAAAGAATCCATATCATTACAGTATACTAAGTTTTCATACTAAGAAAGGAAATGTTCAAATTCTGATTCTCATAGAAATCACTTATTTTAGTGTTTGGTTGTAAAAAATGTCATCCTTTCAGTCTTGGTGATATTGGTCTTGGTGGTATTCTTGCTTGATTATTTGTTAAATTTAAATCACGAACCAGATCATTTAATTCTGACTGATTAATTAAATGGGATTCAGTAAATCTGTTTTCTAAAAATTTTGGATCTCTTTCTTCATCGCCTGATAAGTCAACACAAGATTCAACATTTTCATCTTCATCTAAGTTCCATGTTTCTGAAATTGAAAGCTCTTGGCTATGACCGCATGGCAGAGGGAATATCAGGATATTAAACAGTACATCTAATTTTAGCTGTTATTCCAGATATCTTTATTTCATAAACATAACAGTCTATGGTGTGATCCTTTAGTTCTCTCCAAACCACTGGAATTGTAAACGGTACATGATGAAATCCATTTGGCCAATCAGTCAACAATATTACACAAGAAGCGCAGCAAATCTGAGGAGCCCAAGATTGGTCCTGATCACTTAATTTACATCCAAAATACAGTTCATATGACATTTTTATTAGTGAAGTTATATTTCTTTTCTGAGAGGGGAGTTATATTTCTGTTTAATTTTATAAACATTAACGTTAACTACAGAGTAACTGAAAAATAGACCCTCACAAGAACAACATATACACTAATCCATACATGCACGATCCTTAATAAACTGCAAAAAGTTCATTACTCCTCTGATATTATTGGACAATGTTCTCCCTAATTCGGGGTTTATCATCGTTTCGTTTATTTGTATTTGGTTTTGATCTTAATTTGTGTACATGTTCTCTAGTTTTCGAATTTTCTCTGTCTTTATAATCATCATCCTGTCTTAATCTTTTTATTCTTTTCTTGGTCTTAACAATTTCTTCCTCTTTATAATTATCATATTCTCTTAATGTTTTTATTCTTTCTTTGGTCTTAATGTTTTTTCCTCTTTATATTTATCGTCTTCTCTTAATTTTTTATTCTTCCCTTGCTCTTAACAATTTCTTCCACTAATCGGACCACTAATAACAAAAGTTATGAGTGATCCGATGTTTGAATGACTTGTAGGATGCTGCATGAAAATCATTTCAAAATGTGGTAAACAACTTCCTTGGAAACCAGAAAGCCAGTAACTACAGAGAACTTGTGAGTGAACTCCTTCAAAACTACAAAGAACTTTGGTGTAACATGTTACTCAAAATCCATTTCTTACATTCACATTTGGATTTTTTCCCCTAAAAATGTCAGCGCCATCGGTGATGAACACTGAGAACGCTTTCACCGGGACATATCTACAATGGAAACACAACAACAGGGAAATTGGAACCCAAAAATGTTAGCTCATTATTACTGGAATCAAAAGAGGGATCTACCTACAGCAAATTACAGCAGAAAATCCAAAAGAAGTAGATATTAAGTGAGTACAAAATGCATGTAATGTATTGTCATATTACGTTCATCATACATTTTTTGTTTCAAAAGAAATTTCAGTTACAAAAAACTGAGCCCGATAGAAAAAAATCTTACGTATGTGAAATTAGCATTAAAAAAATACTATAAGAATCAGCCTCTTGCTCTCATTTAACAAACAAAAAATTAAATTTTGTTGACCACTGTAATTAAAGTGATGGAGAGGATTTGATAAGAATATTTAAAATTAAATGTAATGAATGTGATAAAATTTTATTGGTAAAACTAACATCTTTTAAAAAGAGATTTATGGAACATTACAATCCTTACACAAACGGAGAGGTATGTTTATTACTGCCGACCATTTATTGTGTAGGTATAGTATTACTGATTATAAAAACCATTTAGAAATGTTGGAAATTTGCAACAACAGTAATACAATGGGTATACTTGAAAAATATTGTATTTATAAATTTAAACAAAAGTACGAAATGATTAATCAACAGATAGTTTTTGAAGATGATTTAAGGACATAGTTGGTTGTAGCAGTTGGTTACAGTATTTACAAATGTAGGCCTGATGTTTTAAATTTGTTTCAAGTTTTGTGGTTATAAGGGTTTATATTTTGTAAATTTCTATTTTAGCTTGTAGTAAATTAGGAAAAATTTGTAATTTTGTACCGACTGATGATGCGGGATTCCGCGAAAGTCGACTTTTGGTATTAATTTTTTAGGTTCTGTTACTGTGTTTGATGGTTATTTTGTTATTTGAGGTTATTTGGCACAGTGGTTAGTTATGTTGATGAATTATTTAAATTTGCACTAAGATTATTTATTATAGTTAAATATATTCCAATCTGAAGGATAATATCACCTTTTGGAGCTTGTCTTACATTTTGTACTTTTATAAAAACAATTGTACAAAAAATTCTAATAGTTAAAAAAATATTATACATCATTTAAACAACTTTCGGCATTCTACTTCTAAAATTGTAATATTGTGTAACAGACAAACGGTACGTAGTAAATAAGAATCAGTATGCAGCAACTGCTACAATGTTGTTAATGTTTTGTAAAAGTGAGGTTAGTTTTGTGGTACGTGATTGAATTTACCATCTTATTTGAACTAAAAGGTGTTTATTTTGTGAAAAAATATGATCATCTTTTATTAATTTTTTTGATAATCGTAAACATTTAAGTGATGATATTTTGGATGAGCTAATTAATACAAATTTTGAAATGACCGGTAGACAGTGACTATAATTAGATTTGCGAAACAACTTCTGTTTCGGTAAGTAAACTTTGAGAGTATTAAGACACTGTAATAGTCAAAGTGAGGTAACACCTAGATTTAGTAATGTGAATTTACCAGACGTTTTCGAAGATAAAAATAATGAGGTTAAGTTTGAGAATCAAAGTAGAACCACAGTTAGACAGTTATTAAATTTCAGAGGATGATATGCATGATTGTAAATGAAGTGTACTCTTGTACAGTCTCGAGTCCACCATTCCTGAGATGTGTGGTTAATTAAAACCCAACCACCAAACCACACAGATATCCACGATTTAGTTCTCAAATCCTTATAAAACTACCTTTATTAGGATTTGAACCTTAGAACTCTTGATAGGTTAGACCTATCTGGAAAAACCAAAGTATTTGAGGCACTGACCGACATTGATTTTTCTGGTAGCTCATACTTATCTGATTTTAATGATTTACATACTTTATCAAGCCAAAATTAAATTTTTTTTTTAAATTTAAATTTTGGCTTCTAATAACATCTGATGGGTCTGGTGATAAAAATCCCATATTTGTACAACTTGCAGTGTTTTTGTAGATGTTTATGGCAAATAAAAACTTTTCTTGTGTATTTTACTAATAAAAAAGTTATAACCTCTTAATAATAATTAAAAACCTGTTAAAAGTGATACCATTTTGACTCACTAAATAAGGGGGTTTCATGTCTTCTTTGCACTTCACATTTTTTTATATTTTTTTTTATATTTAGCCCCTATGTTGATGATGTTGACGCTTTCAGTATTTTAAAAATAGTTCTTTTTAAAATTATTAATGATAGATTGAAGTAATTTAATAACTTAACCAATACCAGTAACATAACAATTTTGATTCAAACGTGCTTGTAAAACTTACCCAAACTGAGATTTCAATGAGTAGCCTACATCTTTTTTCAAGAATTCATTTTTATTTTTATGTTAGTTTATTTTTGTAAACACTATAGAAGAAAAAATAAATTGGAATTTTAATTATTCTTCAATTAAATAGCCAGATTTTGTGGCAATGAAAGTTCATTATTTAGTGTGGTTAACCAACAGCTGTGATATCTCTTCTGATAATTCTCTTAAACTTATGTGAGAACGACCCATCACTGTAGTTAGTTCAAGTGGTTAGTTCATGTTCTCAGGACTTTGCAGATCGGTACCCAAACTTTGTCTTGTTGAGATTTTTGAAGTGATGATGATGATGATGGTCCAGCTGGGTGTAAAAAATGAACCTGCGCATCATCATTTTCGAAGCTAATATCTACCATTGCTCCTACCCACCACTGATCATCATACACAAAAGAAATAGAGTCTTTTTCCTTAAGTGAAAGTGATACAATACTTGACACAGGATGGTCTTCATATTCCTTGGAATCTGAAGTAAAGTAACATCTTACAATGCCTTCTGACACAGTAACGTACGTTTGGTAGCATCTAGTACCAACAACTCTTTCACAGCAGTCAAAACAGTTTTTTAGAGTTTCTGAATCTTAGTTATCTCATCTGATTTAATCAAAAAATACTTTGTTTTTCAGCTTGTGACTACAAAATGAATACATTTCATCAACGTGGCCTTTGCCACCTCTTTTTGTTGTTCCTTCCACACCATTCCAGGTATTTTTCCCATGGGATGATCCAAAGAAGTGCCATTCGATTTCAAGGTCAAAGTCTTTTTTTTGACTGTACAAATAAGCAAAATTCTTTTTACTTTTATACTGACTTGAAGCACCATCAATAAAACAGATGAGTTTTTTAATGTTCTGATGTACTTCGTTGATATGGTCTGTTAAAAGTTTTTGAAAGCAATAAAATGTTAGTGCATCTTGCTTCAAGTGATAACTTAAAATACTAACACTTTTGTGTTTTAATACATTATTTTCCTTGAAATAGAACACAAAAGGGTTGAACTATGACTTGGCTGTTGACCCAGTGGAAGCTTTGTATCTCATCTTGAACAAGAATGAAAGGTTTTCTGTGAAGTCTGCCAACACCAAACATTTTTCTTCAGCTAGTTATGATTTTTTTTTTTTTGTTGATAAATTGAGCTTGAGATTTTGACATGAAATGGTAAGTTTTCAGCTTTTCCAATTTTTCCACTAATGATTCGAAAACTCATCTTTGGTCTGAAGAACAGTAATCATCTCTGCCCTATCAGCTGTTACCCACTGTTTGTACATTATTTTATCTAGCAACACATCATACTCTTCGGAAAAGTTGAGCATGTCAAACACTGCCTGCTTACCTTGACATTTGGTGCACACATTCATCATACAGCTGTAGTTTTCCTTGTCACAAACAAAGATGTCTATTAAGTCCTTGTA
Source organism: Lycorma delicatula (assembly GCF_047948215.1). Classification (NCBI taxonomy): domain Eukaryota; kingdom Metazoa; phylum Arthropoda; class Insecta; order Hemiptera; family Fulgoridae; genus Lycorma; species Lycorma delicatula. The sequence goes on from NC_134455.1 coordinate 32,537,191, forward strand.
ATCAAAATTAAGTTTGGGACCGTCAATCATGAGTTTGATGTTCTGGTGACAGACACAAACTGTATGAGTACCAGATGAACCAGCCAAGATATATCATTTTGGACAGAGTTTGCAGCACATTGATCTTCCAATTTTTCCTCATGGTTTACACTTTTAAACGAGACATACAATTCATTTAAGTTTATCAGAACAAGGCACTTTTACTTATGCACTTTGACACCATCACACGTGCTAATACAGTCCTTTTTATTAGGACATAGCCTGCTATTTTGTCATCTTCATAAATAACAATTTTTTTAATTGTGTTGATACTAATTCCTGTTTTATATCTTTTACCTCAGTAGAATGCTGTGTTCATTAACTAATTCTCTAGTAAGTCTTACCAAACACTCAGATATATTGAACTCTAATATTATTTTAGATATGGTCCAAGATTTTTGTCTCACGATTACCAACAGGTATACTTAATGCAGTTTTTTTTATCCTATTTTCAAATGTATTCGGAATTTCTGCATCACCTACAGATTTTTTGTTATTTTAATTTTTTAGAATTATTTTAAAACATTTTTTCAGGCATTTTTCCATTGTCCAGTAAAAGCTCCTAGAGTATTATAAATATGATGGAATCAAATGAGCTAACTCTATAGGTAGCGTTGCTATTGTTGTGCAGGTTCAGACATGTGTAGACATGGGCATATATTCATCAGAACGATGCAAGTTGTGAGATAGTAGTGAACCACTAAACACGTCCTTGTGAATGCTTTGTGTGTCTGAATTATTGTGTATTACATATTTTACAACTTTATTTCTTTTAATTAGTCGTTAGTTACAAAATGCGTACAGTTTGTTTAAATCATCGTAACAATTTTTGTTATGTATCTATTGAAGTGACGCTCAAGTCCCAAAGGCAAAACCTTACTCCATTAGTAATAAAGTATTATGAACTTTATTTTGGGTGTAAAGTTTGGGGGACTATGATTTGCGGGAAACCCAAAGATCACTCTTCTGACTGTTATTTCTGCTTAACAAACATTAAAGGGATTACATCAAAATCAAAACATACAGTGGTGTACTCTAACTTGTAATCTGCAATGAGACCAGTTCCACACTGAACAGTTGCCTGAATATGTGACATTAGACGAAGAGAGCTCAGAGTATGATTGAACTAAGGAAGAAAGAGAAACAAATTGTGGACACAATTATTGAACAAAACAGTTCATCAGAGCCTCATTTACCATTCAAGAAAATTTACCATTCAACGATCTCATACGAAATTTAAAGTTATCCAAAAAACTGTCAGAAATGTTTGCTTCCCGGCTAAAACGAAGCCGGGATTCACATTCATATAGTTCTTTGTTCTGCTTAGAAAAAATACTTTTAAAACTACACGAAGATACTTTGCAGGAACTAAATTTAAATTTGGAAAAATGTGTTCTTTAAGAATTGTCTCTAATGTTATATGTCAAAGTTTTCCTTAACTGTTTTTTTGAGTTCTCTAAGGATCACAACAGAACTGTCTATACAGGTGATATTTATAAGCACTAGTGACATCTGAATTAACACATAAAAATATTAGTTGTTTTTCATCACTAAATTCACAAATTTTAATAAGTTCTGTTGGCACTGTTCTACACAATGTTTCTTATTCTTCACTCACATAAATTCCTATGGAACATTATTCTTTCATTGTTTTGTGTGAAATTACTTGAAAATAATGTAAAAATTTAACTGATTTTAAGATTTGCAATTATAATATTACTAAGTAAAACTTATTTATTTAATAAACACTTCCAAACACAGAATGAAATTTGAGACACTCTGTAAAAATGTGAACAGGTCACTGACTAATGTCAGACTGACCAGTCTGTAAGTGTAAAGCTAAATGATGCAACAAACATAAATGAACATCCTGCAACATGAATTTTCCTACTGGAAATGATTTCAAGCGCCTGTTATAACATGGACACTGCAATTGAATGGTTCAAACAAGTCTATTTCGACTATAGTAAGAAGTTTAAAAATATTAAAATGCCAAGACAAGAAACTCCTGTGGAGCACTTATTCGGTGAGTCAAAATGAGTTAAAATTATTAAATAAATTAATTAAAAATCCTAACTTGATTGTAATTAATGTATAAATGAAATCCATTGAGCTTATATTCATGTAATATATTTTACAGACCTTGACAATTTCTTTTTTTATGTAACACCTCTTAAATTGTTTTTAAACTATGTGCTTACAACTTATAATTGCATAAGAAGGTACTATCATAAATTGTATATTTTTGTAGCCGATCAATTCATCACATATTGTCAAACAAACTTTCAGCCTGATTAGGAAAAAACTACAATTTCCCAGTTGTTAGAAAGTATTTTAAATTCTGTAGTTAGTGAAAAGATTATAATTTTTTGCCATCTTATTAGAGGAACTGCTTACATTTGGTTAAAATTATACCTTTCTAATTGTAAACAGGTAGTGAAATTTCATCTTTTTATAAGAAAACATGTGTAAAAAGTACATTGTCACTTCAAGATGACAATGTAATAAAAATCCTAAATCGATTATATGTAAGCTAGCTGGTTCTAATTTCAATGGCTTTTGTGTGCCAATTGATAATATTCTTATACCCTGTTTGAACTATAATGGTTTATTCTCCCATGAACACGAACAAACTGCTTTCTATAAATCTTCACTCTATCGTACAATTTCAGGTTAAAAAAGTCATAATTAAAATAATTTTAATTCTTTTCTAATGATATGTAATTAATTGAAATTAAAAACAGATGATCTTAACATTAATACAATATAATTCAAATCTGAGTTTAATTGTATAAATTTACAGTTTAATTTATTTCTCATTCACATCAGGTTACAACACTTCCAAAAAAAAAAATTTCAACATATCTCCTGATTATAATTTATTACCTTAATTGCAATATAAATATCAAATATATTTTCTTTATAAAAATCAAATTTTATAGTTAATAATTTATTTATAATCGATAACATGATACAAACTGAATCATCAGGAACTCATGCTCTATAGCGTAAGATAAAGGTAGCAAAATATAATTTAAGTCAATAATCAGGCATTTCTAGATTACATAGATGTAATAATGAGAATAGATAACCTGTTTTTCTATAATTGATTGTTCTGGTATTAAGAAATATTTACAATAATCATCCGACATTCATGTATTGCCAAGTTATTAATGATGCAACCAAAATGGATAATCATGAATTATATGTAGAGGATCACATTATGTAGGTTTGAGAGTAAGAAAGCCTGCAAAATTTATAAAATCTGGAGGAGAATTCTCAAAATATAAACCATAACTATGCTAAATCTTTTCACAGCAGTAATAAAGATTTACATTTCATCATTCAGATGATAGAAGAATTTGTAATGGGAGATGTTTTAATGAAATGTAATCTTAGTTTTATAAGCAGAAAGAATCATATTTTGATAGAGACTATTAAAATATATTATTTAATGACCCGTTGAAGTGAAATGTTCTTTATTATCCTTTTACTCTCTGTTATGCCATTTTCCAGTGGAATCGGTTTCAGATTCATTCTACTTCAAAATACTTGACAGACAGGATGATCTAAGTGAGAATATTTACACGGTGAAAATATTCCCAAAATGGCCAGCTCATATCCCAAATGGTACTAAAATATAATACGTCTAGAAATATATGGGAAAATGTATTTTAGGAGTAGACAACTCTCCACAGAACTTTAATCGGCTTTAGATATCTTGCTAGGTTTATTGAATCAGATGACTGAAAGAATTAATGAGGGACATTCAATAATTAACGAGACAAATTGATGTAGAGAAAAAACAGTTCATTCGATGACAATGAAACTTTTTGAGGGTCAAGTTGGCAATCATGGGAACATATTTAATCTTAACATATCTGTTTTTGTTGATTTCAGAATGTCAGCTCTGCTTGAAACATGTACGCTGGAAGAGCAACATTCAGTGATAAGATTTTTGCTATCAGAAGATGTGAAACCGGCGAAAATTTACTCAAGAATGTTGAAACTGTACGGTTGAAAGTATTTAAACCGCAATAATGTGTATAAGTGGGTAGAACAATTTAATTTGGGTAAAACAAGTATGACTGATCTCCATCGCTCTAGAAGACCAGTATAAGTATCGACTATTGCAATGCAAAATTGTACAAATGATCTTATTCACGAAGACAGGCGAGTCAAAATTTCTCAAATTGCTAGTTTGTGTAATATGAGTGTTGGATCTGCACATTCAATCATTCATGATGTGCTGAATTATTGTAAAACGTGTTATTTGCATTTGTCTTGAGCTCAAAGAATAGTTTGAAGCAGAAGGTAATCAATTTCTAGATCATATAATAACCTTTGATGAAATGTGGATACACCATTTCGAGCCCAAATCCAAACGGCAAACTCTTGTGTGGAAACATCTGAATTCACCCACCATGCAGTCAACAAAAATGTTTTAATGTAACTCCACACAATACATTGTCCTACAAGAAAGAGCTTTATTATGCTTCTGTTGCTATTTTTAAGAAATTATGAAACTATTTAAAAAGTTTTCTTCCAAATTTATTTAAAATACACTTAAAAGATTTTATTCTACAAAACCAATTCTATGATTTTTTTAAAATTATACTAATTATACAATTTTTAAAAAGTTCTGAATCTCCTGTATCCAATTCAACTGTTACTTAAATTATGTACACAAATTTAATTAATGCCTACTGAATTGTGAATTACTTGGTTATATATTTTTTTTATCTTCATGTATTTACCTTAAGATTATTTTATGTGACCATATTTTACATAATTAATATGTATTTTAATCATATCTCTTTCTATCTTATCTTATCAGACAAATGCTCGGGAAGTTCCTTTTTTTATCTGGGGAGTACCATATCCCTTCTCATCATTAATTATAAAATGTATTACTATGTACTGATTTGTTTTATTTTGCTTGATTAATTCACCGCAGACACTTTGTACGTGGGAATATGAAAATCAAATTTTTTAGCTTATGAAAAATGCGATGCCTTTCCACAATTCAAACCCAGAATACCCGAATGAAAAGTCGAGACATTACCGCTCATGGAGATCACCAAATGAATAGAATTATTAGAACCTTGTGTTTTTATAAGACTATTATAATAAGTTAATATTTTCATAATTACAAATAACAGATGAAAAAAGAACAGTGAATTAATAATAAGAATGTTCATTAAGCTGCTGATGATCTTGGCTGCCTGTAAACAGGAGTATAGTTGCTTCACTTAAATGTAAAATGGAGTACACATTTTGTACTTAAGCCTAAGTACAAATATCTAGCGGTTTGCTGTACCTGAATTTCTTCATCGTGATTGAGTACAATAAATACTTGTCTGCTGAATAGCACTGTGAAGTGACAGTACAATTTCTTAACCAACACCCAAGATTCTTAGCACTTGCTACAAAATTTCACGTACTTACAAAAAATAAGTTAGAAGAGTAAAACAGAAAAAAAGAAAGTTTAATGCGATATATAAATTAAAGTTTTTCCATCAAGTAGTTTGTTATTTATAACTAATCGGAAGGCACACTTTTGTTTCTTCTAGATTAACTATAGCTGAATGTTCTGTGATATTCTTACGTTTTTTATTTATTATTTAAAAAAAAACCTTCTGAAAAATATTTCCTCTCTGTTAGTGGTTTCAAGTTTTAATCGTTTTGATTGTTATTATGGAAAGCTTTTTTAAAATGCATCCTTAAGAAGTTTATCACAAAATCCTGTTGCCATTCTTTGAAATTTAAAATTATTAATATTGCCTTAATTATTGTCTCGAGTTATTTTGTTTCTTTCTTTTTAATAAAATTAAAGTACTTGAGTGAACAGCATGGTAGTGTGCAACTTTTAAATTCAAAATAATTATTTTTATAAAAGTAATTTAATATTCTTTAAACTGTGGACAAGATCGATAAATTTTTTATACAAAGACAACCTATTATTTCATTCACAAGATAAGTTCATAGTTCACCCTGTATGTATCATTAAAAGAGATCAGCCTTAAAGACTTTCCCGTACTTAAATATATTTACTATTAACCCGACATATTATTAGAGAGATTTTGGAGGAATTAAGCATGTAATTTCCTAAAAATGTAAGAAGGATGCATTTTGTTTAACAGAACCACTTTTTCTTTTGGTAACGTAGTATAATGTACAGCTTATAACAACAATGAACTAAACATTACCTTACCTGTCTTTCACTTGTAACTAAAATAATCAAATTACAATTCAAAATAAGTTCCATTATTAACAAACAGTAGTACTACCTGTAACGTAATTTATTGAAAATTTATAGGTCAAAGATTTTTTTTTTATAAATGTATAGCCAGGAATTGAGAAAATAACTAAATTTTATATTTATAGCTGTTATGTCTGTAAAATTTATTCTTACCTTGTTGAATAAAAATTGTCCCATAACACAAGTCATACCGTAAGAATTTAAACTAGCACAGTATGCCCCAATGTACTTCCCATTTCCAGAAAATTCATTATTCTGAAAGTAAAAAATATTATGATATGTAACGTGATAAAAATTATTATTATCGTAATAATTATGTAATAACAATTTTTATTACTGAATAACAAGTACAGGTAGTTAATTTATATTTTCAGTTTATACAAAAAATTTGCCTTTTATTTTGTACAACTACAAAAAAAGGATTAAGAAGAAACAGGAAAATAAGGGATTCTTTGTCAAAAACAAAGTTCTGACAATGTTTATATGGTTTTTTTTTCACAGGACTAAAAACGAATCCTGTTTACCCTGTATTTGTATTTTCAATACTTATATTATTTTGTTCATATGTTTTTATTTTTGGTTAATGGCTGAAGTATACTGAAAAGGTAGAGAATCAAATAAAATCTGTAATGTATAATATAATTTTATTATTAGAATTTGTATAGTGGATTGTGCTAGTATATTAGATATCGGAATTTTTATTGCTGTGAAAACTCACACAAATACTTAGTAAGCTATCTTTGGAACATTTTTATTTATTAATCACTTTTTTCAAAATCTCATCAATCCATAATGTTACACTTAAAAACTAATGTTCAAAATAACATGATTAATTTAAAGAAAAAAATATTTATTAAAAAAATTATTAATTTATTAAAAAAAAAAGTTATAGAAATTTTCATAAAAATGTATGTGCATGTGTTGGCCAGTATTTTGATTAATCTCCCCGAACTGGCTTAAAATAAATGCTTTAAAAATAGCTTTAAAAGGATATATATATATATATAGAGCATCCTTGTCCTGTACCGAGGATAAGGATGCCACTGACCGAGTAATTATTACTTCTTGGTCACCCATGCTATATGGTTACTTGTGTTTCATGTCGTGGTCAATTTTTTTTTTAATTTTAATCAAATAACTGGAAGGAGTTGCAGTCAGTCTTGTTGCACATACAGTAATAGTGACGATGACTGTGTTGGTTGAGCCACAATGTCATACACCATTGCACCCCTTAAAAAATTGGAATTCAATCAAACAATACCGAAAATGGTATTTTTATATTTATCCAAAAAATATTTTCAAGCCTAAATTTACTAAATGTGCGTTTGGTATAATTGGAAGTGGGAAAAATTTTCAATCGTTCAAATTTTTTTATTTTTCTCATACCTTTCAAGGTTGAATTTAAAAAAATCTAGAAATTGGCTTTTAGATATTCACATGAATTTTACACATACCAAAACTAAAGTTGTCATGTTTATTTGTTAGTAAGAAATAAAAAAAGTAATAAATTCATTGTTGTTCCACTTAAACGCTTTAAACTTGTAATTCAAAAAATCCTTTCTTAAAGTGCTCTTACACTGTAAAATGTATACAAATTTTCATCAGTTTATCTTGATTAGTTTTTACTGGGTGTTGATTATAAACACCGTTCATATGTACAGTCTTATAAATATAAAATAATACATTACACATATATATATATATATATATATAGTCTTTTTATATAAAATAATACATTACACATATATATATATATATATATAGTCTTTTTATGTAACATTGCAACATATTGGACCAAATTATTAAAGTAAATAATTACTCTGATAAGCTTTTAAACCCTAAAAAGAAATCGATTGAATGGATTGCATTTAATATATCATTTTTTGTTTAATTTAATTTTGAAGACTGAAAATTCAAACATATTTAATATTAATGTAGATAACATAGGAAATTTTACTTAAAAAAAAGGAATCCCATTGTCCCAATTTAGAAATTTTAAAAAGTTTTTGGATTTTCTATAATTTCTGATAGATACTTTATCTGTTTTTCAAGTTGCTGGCTGTTATTAAAAATGTTACATGAGGTAGCTGTCGAGCAGGCAGATAAATGGGATTCAGAATTACATTAAATATTTGATTTTTTTATAGCAAATATACACATCTCAATCTTGGTATGATTTTTGAACTTATCGGACAAGAAGCTCAGTATACCTTTTTTTTTAATTATCATTTTTTTTATTGAATAACATTGCACCAAATTGAACCGACTTATTAAACTTACTTAAGTAAATTTTTAAACCTGGATATAAAATTTCAATTCTTTAAACTAATTCTCAAGATTGAAAATCCAACTGCATCTAGTTTTAAGGTAGACATAATGGGAAATTTTCTTAAAAAAAAGGTTCCATTGGGTCCAATTTCAAAATTTTTGAATGTTTTATTATTTATGATCTTTATGTCTTTCTAGTTGTGGCTGTTATTAAAAATGTTATATGCAGGTTGCTGCCAATCAAGAGTTTCAAGTAGTACTCTAATGTTTTTCTAAAATTTTTATTTTTTAAAAATTATACTCTAAATAAGTATGATTTTGGTGTTAAAATGATCATTTGGTCAAGAGGGACTCTTGAGTCAGTCACTGGAATTCAAAATTCTTTACTAAGAATTTTGATTTTTTTTTCTTAATTTTATTTTTAATACTGAATAATTGTTACGGTTAAAAGTTATTTGATCAAAAGTATATCAGACCCAAATGTTTTACTAAGAATTTTGATCTTTTTGCAGTTGAGCTGTAAATATTGCATAATTAGTTACTAACATTAAAAAATTCTATGGAATATTTGAAATAAAAAATCTGCTGAGGGCAAAGCCGGTTAAGAAAAGGTAACGGAATCTTAAAATTCTATTATTCTAGAAACAGTTGTAAAACAATACTTTTTTATGTGTAATTTTGAATACCAAATTCTTACAGTTTTTCTTCGAATAAGTTGAAATCCTAAAACAGAACGCAAAATAAAAAGTTGTAATAAAGCTATTTTTCATTTGATCGGTTTATTTTTTAAAACTTTTAAAAGGATCTTTTTTATGATGTATACAGTAGATTAATTTTAGGGTTGAAAATGAAATGATTCTTAAAAATTACAAATATTTTTAAGTATTATTATCTTGTTTATATTTAGGGGAGGAATTGGTTTTGATATAAATTATATAAAATAATACAGCGGAATAACTTGTTTGTAAAGCTATTTGTACGTTTATTCACCTTAGTGAGTTATAAGTTTTTAAACACGTGTAAATTGTTACAGGATGATTCACCATTAGCCAGTCTACCGTTGCTCGGTTATTCGATATCTACCCCGACTGAAAAAGATGGGATACATAAGGATTATGTATTCAAATTACAATTTAAAAATTGTGTATTTTTCTTCAGGGCAGAAAGTGAATACACGTTTAGTCGGTAGGTATAAAGGATGTATACTATCTTTTTATACATATCTACATATAAAATCTAAAATTGTATTTTTCTGTTTATAAGTTCATTATTAAAATCGCTTTAAATAAGTTTTCTTCTCTAATTTTCCATTACCCGGTGGTAATAGCTCCAGCTTTGTACCCAACCGTCCGATTTTTCCTATCCTAATGGCTTGTTATTGCTAAATCTCTTAGTTCAATACGAGATGCACACCTGAAATGTTTTGCAATAACAGAAGTAGAATCAGAGGAATGGATCTAGTAGGAGCATTAATAGGATTTCTATTTGGTATATCCCACAATAAAATTTTAAAAAACCAATACTTCCTGACAAAAATATTACGTCCAGTATTTTTTTAAAAAATTAATACTGTTTAACCGATTCAAGACTTGATTTATGAAATTATATTTAATCTTTTATGATAACAAACATCATCTCAATTCAAAACTTGCAGTCTAGACCTAAAGTTCAGCTTGCTGTTTTGATGACTTTAAATCATTAAGTTCATGTTGTTGAATTAAATGAGAAAATTTCTCATCAGGTACAGGAAGAAATTCTTCAACATCCTCTGTTTCATTTTCAGATTGTTCATCTTGCCATATCGGATACAGGTACAGGTAACTCCTCTCCATTTGGTACTAGCTTTAGAGCCGAGGATATATGCGCATATTTCATTAACTTAATATTTTTCAATGAAAATCTAAATATATTTGTCGTACAGAAGTAGCAGTCGGTAAAGTGGTCCTTAGGTTCACACCAAACCATCGGTACGGCAAACTGCATAGCTCATCGTTTTTCCTTTAACCATTCAGTTAGAGTTACCGAGCACGATATGCAAATAACATGAGCTGCCAATATTTTATCTTGGATCCCTGAGTGCACAATCAAAATCAAATTTATGAACTGTTTTTATCGATTCAGAAATAGTCTTTCTTTCAGATTTTTTGTAAATTTACCATGGACATAACAAAAATTGGATGATTTGAACATCCACACGCTTTTGCAAAAGTCATGTTGTAGCTAATACAAATGAAAAAACATTTTGTATTATAAAAAATTGATTAAAATATAGCGAGACACTAGTTACTCTATGAAACACAACACACAGTATAGACAAGTGAAGTTTTTTTTCTTTTTCTATTTAGCCTCCAGAACCACCATAAGGTATTACTTCAGAGGATGACATGTGTAAGTGTAAATGAAGTGTAGTCTTGTACGGTCTCAAGTTGACCAAGACTACACTTCATTTACAAGTGAAAGTAATATTTGGCTATACTGACAAGATTTTAAGCTTTGTAATAGGTAACAACAGATGTCTGCATGATGCCATCATACAGACATGTTTGTACATGTCTTCTCTTGATACAGTGCATATATTTATTTATTTTTTCTTTATTAAGCACATATGCATATTGTTTAAAAGTAAAAATATTGTTAATTGTTATCAGTAGTTGATCAAAATGAGTCGATTAAAAAAGATTTTTACGTATTTATGATTTACGTAAACCCTTTACATGGTAATAGTTTCAATAGCGTATTTGAAATCAACACCAAAATTAAGTAAGAAAAGTTGTGTAACATGTTAAATACAAATTTTGTATAGACTAATATAATGAATACATAGTATTATCAACAATATTCATCTTCAGATAATTTGTGATGATATGTATCATCGCAAATGTGCAGTCAAATAAAATTCTATTATAACTTATAATATTTAGCCGTTGGCATGCATTTATTTACCATATAGTATCAGTTCATAAAAGCCACTGTACAGTTTCTATAGACTAAAGAGATTTAATACCGATTACTTGTATACAACCCTAATAAATTTTCCAAATGAATTCAGCTTTCTGGTGGAAACCGCTTATAAAAGAGATTAAAATGTTAATTTTTTAATCTAAATTTATCCCTAAATGCTGCTGTGTATGAACATTTGTAATGTTTTGATTTTATGATTTATTAATAGATTACTTGCATTGACTTAAACAGCTTGTAACAACATCGTTACAATTTTTATGATATTAAATCCCAGTTTATATGGTAAAGAACCATTCATTTGCAGTCTTGAAGGCCTCTTTTATCTGACATTAATTCCATCATAGAATCACACTGTGTCAGATTATTATGGGCAGATTGTTCCCTTAGCGTATATCCTGCTTTTTTATTCTTCATCTCTTCTTCCTTAGGGAGATAATATTACATTTCAGGATGAATTGAAGGCTCGTGAGATACTTTTAATTAGCTACTTGCAACCCCTGTCTAGAAAATGAAGAAGACAATCATCTTTCAGGTTGAGTTATCAATATATCATTCCCGATTAGCCCCAGTAAGAAATTAGCTGCTCATATGGCTGGGAAAAGGATGTCTCAGATAAAACCAGAATAGTGGTTGGCCTAATTTCCATCATATCTATTCAAGGAGAAAAGGATGAAGAATACGGAACGGGAAGTCAGTGTGAGGATGATGATCAACACTGGATTTTCTCTGATCCAGCTAGGTGAAATGGCATGTAGAGTATTTCTTGGATAAATGTCAGCTGCAGCTGCAGCTTCATTTGTTGGAAATTCTAATAGTTAAGCGGACAACTGCTTCTTTATTGGGATTTGATAGATCAGCGACTCTTGCTTGCTTGCTACACTGTTTCAGGATTCTGTTAAAGCATAACACATTTTGATTAATGACTAACATTCCTGGTAGTTAAAAGCTGGCCTTTAGTTTGTTATTAAAATTTATATCTAATATCATCTTGTTAAAAATAATTTATCTTATAATCTTCTCATCGAGCCAATCATTATTACGCATAGACAAATGAGTTTTCTTATACCGAGTGACTGTGTTTGTTTCTATAGATATATTTCTGTTAGGCGTGTGGAAGGAGATTACAGTATAGAAGTATATTTACATTATAAAATGTTAGTTTTTATATTATGCGATTTAAAATAAAATAAGTCGTTATAATATTTTCCACAATTTTTTATTTTTTAGATGGATGGAAGTGATAAGTAGTGCTACACAGCATTCAAATAATAATCGAAGCAGATTATTATGCAATTTGGACAGCTCTTATATGAATGATGAAAGCCATGCATGACAGTGTATATTGATACGTCATTGTGAGTAGTTACAAACAATTAAGAATAAAGATTACAGTATGAGAGAGTGTAATATATATCCATAGGTGATTCCAAGGTTATTGGCGAATAATTCACTATTGACATAAGCTCCAGCCAGATAAGCCAATAACAGACACTTGTACCATATAATTCCTATATTTTATCCATAAATCTTTTTGATATCATCCATAATCATGGAAGAGTTACAGTTATAGAATTTATTGTTAGCTTTTAATAAAATATAATAATAATTATGTAATTTTAACCGCTGATCAGTACAGTAGTTTCCAATTTAACTGGTCTTGTCCAATTTCTAATGGAACCCAGTAAAATGGTAAGAACTGCTAGCTGTAAATAGAGGAGGTTTTATCTCTGACAGTTGTTACTTAATGAAATATTTTTTAAATTATGATGTGTTTTTAATAGTTTTTTGATGATATTAATGTAATGCATAAAAGAAAATTACTGTAATATTTGGTATTAATTAAACCATTTATATTTTCTGTCTTGATTGTTTAGTATTCATAATAGTAAATTATGAATATTTACTATTAGGGAAAGGGAAAAAATTTCCCTTTTTCTCAGCAAATTGATAATTATATAAAAACTATTGATACAAGAGTTATTGTGTTTCACAGCATCAGATTAAAATTATATATACATAAATTCATGATATGTTATGTTGAAAATATTTTTTTTCATAATGTCGGTCGACACCAAAGATTTGAGTTAACATAAAAATTAATGATTGTACAACAAAAAAAAAGAAAGAAATAAAACTAATAAATTATTATTTTTTTTTTGTTTCAGTTGAAGATTTGAAGATTGTTCTATTGACTGAACATGTACCTGTGAATCAGATTATTATATATATATATTTTTTTTTTTACTATTTGCATATAGTATTTTATACTACCACTTTTAACTATTAATAATTTTAATAAAATATTTTTAGTATTATAATACTATTTAAAAAAATATATATATATGTATTTAAAAAATACGGTGAATAATTTTTTATTAAAAAAAGTAATAAGGTTACATAGAATTCGATTTAATCTCCTACAAAGTACTATCCTTGGCTAGCAATGCACTTAACGTTGACTCCATGACTGGAGGCATTTCTGGAAGGCGTCTTTCAGAAGGGCTTTCAGCTGCTCGGTCGTGGCCCTCTCAATGTCAGCAATGGTGTCAAAACGTTTTCCTTTAAGCACAGTTTTAATTTTTGGGAAGAGCCAAAAGTCGCATGGTGCTAAATCCTGTGAGTATGGCGGATGTGGACAGACAGGAACACTTTTTTCGGCCAAAAACTCGCGAATGAGAAGCGAGGTGTGACACGGCTTGTTGTCGTGGTAAAGAAGGAAGCCATCGGTCCATTTTTCTGGTCGCTTTCTTCGTACGTCGTTAAGCAAATGTTTGCAGTACACCCTTATAAAATTCAGAGTTTACAGTTCTCCTTGGAACGATCTCTGATCGCGCATTATGCCCTCACTATCGAAAAAAACAACGAGCATGACCTTGATGTTGGATTTTGACTGACTTGCCTTTTTAGGGCAAGGAGATGAACTGGTTTTCCATTGGGAACTCTGCATTTTGGTCTCAGGGTCATAGCCATAGACCCGAATTTCATCTCCAGTTACAATTTTGGCCATGATGTCCGGATCTGCATGAAGACGACTCTTCAACTCCATGCAAATTAACACATGATTTTCCTTTTGTTCATCACTCAAAAGTCTGGGAACAAATTTTGCATTCGTCTCATTTGCAATTCATTAGTTAAAATGCTTTGAATGGATCTGTACAAGATGTTAAGGTCTTCCGATAGCTCCAGAATAGTCATTCACCTGTTTGAACGAACCATTGTTTCCACTTTTTGCACATTTTCAACTGTTTTTGAGGTTACTGGACGTCCCGCATGCTGCTCGTCTTCAACAGACTCATTTCCGTTTTTAAATCGGTCATACCACTTGTACACAGTCTTCAAAGTTACCGCATTATCGCCGTACACCGATTCTAACATTTCGTGAGCTTCTTTAGCATTCTTTTCAACTTAAAACAAAACTTAATGGTAATGCGTTGTTCAAAATCCATGTTGCACGACAGACACGATAAACACAACCTCACTCTAGCGGCTCTAGCAGCTGATTGGCAAGCTCGAACATGTTACAACTTGTCCCTGCCTTCTTCTTTCTTTCTTTTCCTGTTTAGCCTCCGGTAACTACCTTTTAGATAATACTTCAGAGGATGAATGAGGATGATATGTATGAGTGTAAATGAAGTGTAGTCCTGTACATTCTCAGTTCGACCATTCCTGAGATGTATGGTTAATTGAAACCCAACCACCAAAGAACACCGGTATCCACGATCTAGTATTCAAATCCGTGTAAAAATAACCGGCTTTACTAGGACTTGAACGCTGGAACTCTCGCCTTCCAAATCAGCTGATTTGGGAAGACGCGTTCACCACTAGACCAACCCGGTGGGTTAACTTGTTTCTGCCTGTCTATATAAGTTAATAGAATATAACAGAATTTTATAAAAATAAAATAATTATTTTATAAAATAAAATCATTGTGTAATTAAATACTCACCTCTGTAATTAAATTTTTAGCAAACACTGATTGAGTACATGAATTTCTTTTCTTTACAATCAGCAGTTTTTTCTACCATTTTTGAGACAATATCATTTTGTCTTGTTTCTATAGACCTTGCTTCATTCTCCAGTTCTACCAATCTGGTTTCAACAGCCAGTAAACAAAGAAACCCAAATATAAAACAGTTTATTCTTGCAACAAAACAAGTGACAACAAATATCCCTAATAAATAATATACTGGCTCAGATATGTTGATGACAGTTTTATTGTACTGATATAATGCAAGCTAATGTGATCAGTTATTAACATGTATCAAACAAAATTCACTCTTTCAAAATGCCTCGAACTACATAATCTTACAACTATCATTTTACCTGAACAACACTTGGAAGTATTTAAATAAAATGAAGTACTTAGCATACATAAAAATACACAACGCCATGTTTTTTTTAATCAGTCTAATCAAAATAATTAAAAATAATAAATAAATGTATCTAATATGCGAGAAAAGGTTGTATAAAATATAATCTTAAAACAAGAATCAAAAACCACAAATATAATAGTCCTTTCCTTTCTTTTTTCTTGTTTAGCCTCCGGTAACTACCGTTTAGATAATTCTTCAGAGGATGAATGAGGATGATATGTATGAGTGTAAATGAAGTGTAGTCTTGTACATTCTCAGTTCGACCGTTCCTGAGATGTATGGTTAATTGAAACCCAACCACCAAAAAACACTGGTATCCACAATCTAGTATTCAAATCCGTGTAAAAATAACTGGCTTTACTAGGACTTGAATGCTGTAACCCTCGACTTCCAAATCAGCTGATTTGGAAAGACGCGTTAACCACTAGACCAACCCAGTGGATTAAATATAATGGCCCTGGAATATATAAACTAAACTGAACATCTATCTTGTTCCACATAAGATACATTATTTAAAAAAAAAGGAATTCAGGAATATTGCCTTCATTTGTGATAGTGATTTCTGAACTGTTTTTTTTTTTTTTTGTATTAAAAGTTACATAGAATCCATCCTTTTCTTAAATTATTATCTATTTTACTGAGTTTTTGCTTATTGTGTTACAGTGATGTATTTATTATTTTTGTTTTTATTTTTATTTACCACTGTACTGTCGCCCTCCATGATGGGAATTGTAGCATCTCTACCTTTTATCCAGAAGGTTCTGGATTCAAATCCAGTTAGACTTGACATTTTTCATACAAGTTGTTTCACATTAACTTCTTCATAGACTAAATATAAGGTTGTACACATGCATGCAAAGCCAACCAAAATTCTGGTGATACACAGTCTTACAAATGATGCTTTCAGTCTGTTCATCATAGGCAATAGCAGTATACTGAAAAATATTACTCAGAGAAAAGCAACTCTGATCAGTGATTCTAGAAGCAACCTGCACGCACTCACATGCAAATATACATCTACACCCACACAAACTAGATTATGATAATGACTATAACAGAGAATGTAAAGCAATAAAAATTAACATACTTTTTTTGTTGTGAAATTATTATATCCAATACTTAATGTTTTTAACTCGGAGCAGGTGACTCTTGAGGTAGCTCAAAGTAGTGAGGACCAAAATTTTTTTAAATATAAAAAAAAATACTCCAGTAAATTGAAAATTGTAATGCAAATTTAAAAAGCACTGTACTTAAAAAACAATTCTGTTTAATTTTGTCAGTAATAATTATTAGTTTTGTATAAATTAAATTTTGCTGTTAGTTTGAAAAAAATATTAAACAGGTTGATATATGGGAATGAGCAATTTTGATCATTTAGCTAAGCCATAGTTTGAATTGGCAGATCTGTTGAATATATTTTGTTTCCCAGTCACACAAGTCAGTCAAGAAGTTGAAAACTTAACTGTTTTAGCCGTCTGAAGAAATCAAAAATTTCCTGCAAAATATTTGAATGATAAAGTCAATTTTCATCTAAATGATATACAAGAATACTTTCATACTGCTGGGCAGTATACTATCATTGACTTTACACCAGCAATCATTACAAAATGAAAATTATCAACAGAAGGAACTGTTAGGTTTTTAAAATATCTGCATGTCTTCAGTAAAATCAATAATTATCAAGTGGACATTATCTTATGATGAAGTCAAGACTTATAGATAAGCCCAAGAATATCAATTTACAAGATATTTTCTGTAACCGCATCTTGTCAATAGCAATATAATGTTGCCTGTGAGATCAGATATTTTGGTGATTTTTTTACGGAGATCTTTAAAAATCCAAATGTTCTCTAATCATCCATGTAGCATTCATGAAAGAACTAAATGACAATCATTAAGATGTTACAGCTAATTACAATGATTCTGCATGAATACTGGTAAAACCAGTAAACCCTTTTTGAGTAAGTAATCAAAAAGTTTTACCGTTAATGTTAGGAAGACGTTTCGGTAAACAATAGTGACATAGTTTTAGCCTTTCAAAAACCATTTCTTAGCAACACCCTTTCAATGATTTGAATATCTGATCATTATTCAACTTATACAGAACTTTGTATTACAGTAGAGATAAATTATTCAAATCTACAAATCTAATAGAATTTTAATCTAAAGATACAGAAGTTAAATCTAAAAAAAATGACCTCAATATACTTTCTCATTTATTAAACTTTTATAAGTTAGCGGTATGATAATTTACCTCTTTGAAAAAAATACATGTTTTTAATTTTCAGTAGCATAATAGTTTACAAATGCCTGCACAACAAAATTTACATTGTGGAGTATTGGTAGTACCGTACCCGCTTCCAAAGAGAAATAACAAACCTCTGAGGCAGGAAAACAGCTATCTCAAAGTGGCTGAATAATTTACCAGTATAGGTTGTGTTTTTTACAGTAGAATTGGTTTGTCGTTTTGCTTAAGTCTCTTTGCTTTAAAAAAATATCGTTTTTGTTTTAGCAGTATTAGATCAAATGCAATTGAGTTTCTCCTACTTTAATTTTTTTAAATAGTTTGTAGTAGTGTTTCACTGTACTTACCAAAGTATTACTAGTGACATCAAAGCAATTGATGTATTTGAAAAAAATACCAGGATATTTTTTCAAATACTAAAAGATTTTCTTTTTTATGTAAAAACATGACTGCAATGAATGATGAGATTACTTTTTTAGAAAATATTACGGTTGATCGCCTGTAGACTGATGTAGGAGGAGATCTAAGTAGATCAAATACTACAATAAATTCTGTAGGTAGTCTTACACTAGAATTCTCAAATATATAGGTTGCTGATTCATCAAGTTATTTGCTTTGTTCAAACAGGATATGTAAGAAGCATATAAATGTACAGTTAGAAAATGGTTCTGAAAACTAGGATTTCATTGATTTTAAAGAGACTCATGGTTTAGATGCTGACAGAGTATCAGCCAGAAACACCTAATACTTCTGACCAATTAGCCACCCCATATCTGACAACAGATAAACCAGATGAAATAAGTGATAGTGATCGGTGACTGACTGGTCAAAATCAAACAGGCCACCTGCTGTATTTAATGTAATATCAAAGGTAAGACTGTACCTACCATACTGTGCAAATCTATATACAGTTTTGTTAATATCTAGCAATTAATATTTTCTCCTTTATTCTTAATCACTTCACATATACGATTTGGCATCGACTCAACATATTTACTACACTTTGTTTTAATTTCTTCATCGTGAAACCATACAGGATATTATTATCTAATGAGGTCAATTTTTGTGGTACAATTTCCAGAGTTGTTTTTTGACTATTGACGAGAGATTCTCAATCGGGTTTAAGTCTGGGGGCCTACCCGTGAAAGCACTTAAATATTTCATGCTTTAAAAACTTTTCCCACTTTTTTGGCAGTTTGGCATAGTGCCAAATCTTGTTAGAAACATCCCCAAAACATTTTAACTGCTTGTTAGGTATGAGCCGGTATATATTTTCATCTGATGTATTTCTAATAAATGGAATCCTTTCCTCCTGAACATAAAAATGTGACTTGTCAGAAAACATAACATTTTTCCAGTCTAGTATTTAGGTCCAATTAGCATGTGCTTTGGCCCACAAGAGCCATTTTGCAAATTGTTGGTGTTAAAAGCTGCTTTTTAGTTGTCTGAAGAGGTTTCTGTCCAACTGCAAGAAGTTTTGCATCTAACAGTTGTCATATGTAAATCTGGTCTACTAGCTGCCATTCTGCTGTGGACAGCAGATAATTTTGGATCAAGGTTACTTTTTCTCACCAATAACCAACACAGAGTTGGACTCTAATTTTTCTTTTATGGCCACATTTGTCTTTCTCTTTTGAAGTGAAAAGGAACCGGTTTTTTAAATAGTTTTAAAATAGCACTCACGGACCCTAGCCCAACTCCACGCTCGGAAACTATTTGTAATTGTGTCATACTGGTATGCTCAGAAAGAGAAAAAATGTTCAAATGTTTTCTTGGAGTTTTGTTCACTATTATTTATTCAAGACACAAACAAAAAAGTAGTAAAATTATTTTGTAATAAAAAATGAAAAACTTTCAACAAATAACTGTAACATGCAAATTACTAAATAACCGAAGAACAGTAACCTCACATTATATAGTCAACTTAAAGAGTAGGTGTGGTCAAGCAATGTAGCTACAACATAGAAAAAAACAAAAGTTCCTTGTGCCCAAGATTAATTTTCACACAACTGTAATTGAAAATCTAATCTTTTTGAAATCGTTTCACTAATTTTTTCTATAATATTTGCCAATTATATTATTCAGAAGAAAAAGTCAAAATGTATAAACTTAAATTTTTCTACTGATGAATGTAATGTGTTTATTGGCATGTTAATAATCACGGGTACTTCCGTGTTTAAGAATGTATTGGAGTTTAAAATGAGTTTGTTAGGAACAACAGTAAGATAACTAGTTTATTGACACTATGATTATTTTTAATAATTACAATTCTTGTATCTGAATGCCAATTCACAGATGCCAGCAAATGACCCAATCAATTTTGACAGACTACAAAAATAAGGCCGTGATAACTATTTAAACATAAAACTGGTAAACAATTTTATCCATCTCTCTTAGACAAGAGCATGATTACCTTCAACGACTGTTCAACATTGAAACATATGCTCCTAAAACCCATCAAAGTGATTTTAAAATCTGGACAATAGCATGTGCTATAAGGAGATATTTAGTGGCATTTAAAATATATACTGGAAAAACCCAACAGGCGATACAAAAAAATCAGAACAGACTAGAGATGATATCCGAAAAAGAATTAATGAATTCAAAAAATGAAAACAATGATTGAAGAGAAACAAGAATGTATATTCTTTCACCATTGCAATACGGGAGTACAGCTAATTTCAGGATATTCAAACAGAAAAGAAAATATAAGTGAATCCAAGAAAACTACTAAAAATTGTAAATATTGGGATTCATATTCTAGTGGTGGTATCTTTCAGGGAGTGCGCCTACTGTAACAACACTAAAGATGCACAAACGCATTCAAAATCCTTTTACGTAACCATTGTAATGGCTTTGTGCAAAATGTGTTTTGCTCCTTACCATAAAAATTAATGAATAATTGTTATTTACTTTTTTTAACATTAGGCAAAGACATGCCATAACAGTATTTTTTTACTTGAAATATACATTCCTGTGTAGTGTAAAATAATCTATTATTTTTACAACACCAATTTTATATATATATATATATATATATATATATCTGTCTCGTGTCCAACACTTTGTTCCATATATAAGTGCGGGTCTAACCACTGTAGTATACATTCGGCCCTTAAGTTTTGGATGCATACGCTTGTCACAAAGAACAGCCGGTGATTCGATTATTCACATGTTGCTCACAGCCGCCTCTTTGATTCAATATAGATCCAAGATACTTAAAACTTGTACACTTCGGCATAACTCGACCATCGATCATAACGCCAGGCGATGGTGCTTGTACATCGCTGAACGGCAAGAACATATATTATGTTTTGGATTCACTGATCTTCAGACCGTGACTTTCAAGTCCACATTTCCAGCGATTAAAAACACTCTGTAGCACCGCAACACTTTCACTCGTGAGACCCACATCGTCAGCAAAAAGTACGCTCAGCAGCAATTCATCCACGATGTGCGATGTCAGATAATTAATAACAATGTTAAAGACCAGTGGGCTCAGCATGCTGCCTTGGTGTACCCCCATGCTCACATGAAAAGCGTTGATGTTCCTGCCATGCAGCTCACCTTTGTGGTCGCATCGCGATACATGTCCACAATGATTTCAATCTATCGTTCTGGAACACCGTGACTTCTCAATGCCGTCCATATCAAATCTTGCGGCACTCGATCGAAAGCTTTCTCAAGGTCCTATGAATATCATATGCAAATTCCTAGCAGCGTCTCTAAACATTTCCAACAGTAATTCAAGCACAGCTTGAATTGCATTCACTGTTGATCTGCCAGACACGAAACCACATTGATTAACTTGAATTTTTGACAGTACAATTTTCATCAGGCGGTTGTTAATGACTCTTTCCCAAAGCTTCATAGTGTGTGACAGTAGTTTTATACCTCTGTAATTGCCGCATTTTCTGGAGTCTCCTTTGCCTTTGAAGAACGGCAAGAGGAAGCTTTGACGAAAAGCCGCAGGCATCGAACTTCCGTTTTTAATTTTGTTGAACAAAATACAGAGAAAGAGGATGCCGATCGCTCCATCAGACTTCCACAGCTCTATGGGCACTTTGTCCGGTCCCACTGCTTTACCTCTTTTCATTTCTTTAAGTGCAGCTTCGACCTCCAATTCGGTTATGTCTTCCACTTCTTCGCCTAAGACGGGTTCACATGATGGGTATTCGGTTCGTGGGAGCTCCTCGTTCAACAGATTATCAAAGTAGTCTCTCCATCCCCGCGTTATGTCGTGGTCGTCAGTAAGCAGCCTGCCATTTGCATCCACAATAAACTTAGGTGAAGTTATTGCTTTTGCATTTTTTCGACGCTGTGCCGCCACTTTAAAGATCATCCCATCGCTGTCCGGAGATTCGAGATCTTCATAAAACTTTTGACACGCAACAGCTTTGGCTTTAGCTATTTCTTTTGCCGTGGCTTTCTTCGTTTCAACTTTTTGTTGTCGGAGTCGCTCTTTTTCTGTTGTTAGTAGTGGATCACATTTCGACCACGCCTTGAATGCTGCTCTCTTGGCTGCCACTGCCTTCTTGACAGTCACCTTTCCAAAACCAGGCTTCTCTTCCGTTTTTCAATCGACCTTTCGACACTCCAAGCAGTTCTTAAGCTTTCAACAAACAGACATCTTGGAAATCCTGCCACATCTCGTCAGCATCCAGTTCAGCCTCTGCTTCAACAACATCATGAATCCAGTCTTGCAATTCTGTCAGAAGCTGCGTCTGCAGAACAGGGCGTCTGTTCAGTACCCAGTCTTTGCCATCGAATCTTTTCCACTTTAACCGACTTGTCTTTAGTTCAAGAGGCGGCCGGAAGGCGCACTTCAGTCAGTAACAAACGATGTTGATCCACAACGTTCTCTCCCAAGATGACCTTACAATCCCTCACAAGCTTTCTCAAGTCGGCAGTGCACAGATGGTAATCGATCTGGGTCGTACGACCCCCGATGCTGTAAGTGATCAGGTGACGGGGCTGTTTTCTGAAGAACGTGTTCAGTATCGCTAACTCATGAGCCTTGGCAAGTCGAAATATCTCATTTCCCTGCTCATTTCTGCAGCCATATCCGTAACCACCTTTTATCGCCTTGATTTTGTGTGCCGACATGTACATTGAGATCCGCACCCAGAAACACCTTCTCGTTCTTGGGGAGTTTTTTAAGTAAGTTCTCCAGTTCAAGCCAAAAAGCCTCTTTCTCTGCTGCTGGACACCCTATTTGAGGTGCATAGGCACTGATGTTCCAAATTCCCCTGTCGATCATCAACTTAATGCTCATCAGGCGGTCACTGACTTTTTCAATATCGACAATGTTGTTTTGTAGCTCTTGACATAGTATTATGGCGACTCCATTTCGATGATTCTCGAGCCCGTGATAGCGTAGTTTAAATATCTTTGTGTTCGTATCCAAAAAACGGGTCTTGTTTGCTTAGTTACTCCACTTTGTTTCTTGGACACGCAGAACATCCAATCTCCATCTCTTCATCGCATCCTCCAGTTGGTAGCTCTTTCCGTTCATGCTACCTACGTTCCATGAGCCAATGCGCAAAATCCTGGGTCCAATTGGATGCTTCATTTTGCTCGCCCCCGAAACGTCTCGAGCTCTGATCCGTCCACGAATGGACGTGCCGGAATCACGAACCCGAAGGCTAGTGCCCGGCGGGGTAGTGTTATTTATTTCAACCATCATTTCCATAAAGCATGAATCCATTCTTTTGAACTTGTCTGGGTTTAAAAGGTTTTGTTTGTTTGACGTCTTCATGTTGCCTATAATCAAATTCGACCTTTCTTTTCTTTCCACCGGTGGTCTACAGTCGTGGTAACCCAAGGCCTCGTGACACTGTTGGGATCAGTGCTTAAGGTGTTAATGACGTCGCAGCCTCATCTTATGGTGTTCACTTTGTAGCTGAATTTGATTCAAAAAAGATCATTAGACATGACCCCCACCCTTCTCCGTCTGCCGCGCCACCTGGTAGGTCTTGCGTTGCCCGGATCACACCACGGGGAGGTAGAGAATCGGATAGTTGACCGGTCTGGAGCTATGTCGTTTTCTTAATAAACGATGTTGGGTACTTAGCCCTGCACTCCGTTTCAACCGGCCATTTCGTGTTGGACACGATACGAGCAGTTTGATCGAGATCTCACGACCGCAGAGATGAAAACGTGTCGAATGTCTCTTGGTGTGACTAAGTTGGACCACATCAGAAGCGAACGAATACGAGGCTCCCTTCAAATAAAAGAGTCAGTGGCGGAGAAAATCTCTCGAGAGCGAAACGATTGGTTCGAAAAGATTGATTCTCAGCACCCTACAATGTTACAAAAAAGATAATGGCTCTTGATATCCCGCCAGTCAAGAAACGAGGAAGACCGAAAAATAGTTGGTGTAGGCAGTTGGAAGATCGACGATTGAAACATGGCAAGAGAAGGACGATAGAATAAACTCCAGAATGACTCTCCGTTCAATGAGACCAAATTGAATTGAAATTTTACTGTTTTACTCCTTACCCTGTAGACTTTGTCTCACAACAGATATTATATATGTAATATTAGTCATTATGTATATTAATAAAGCAAGGAAGAAGATATATCTGTCTGTCTCTGTCTCTGTCTGTCTGTCTGTCTGTCTGTGTGTGTGCTTTTTACTTTTTGTTATAAAATTACCTTATTTTAAAATTAAAATAAGATTAAGCGTAACATTTTCTTATTATCTGTTGACATTATTTGCTTCTAATATTTTAAGCATGATAAAATATGCATTTGTAATATGTGCAACATCAAAAATACTTTGCTGATTAAAATTAATTTTTAATAATATAAATTCATTTTATAAATGAATTTATTATTAATTACCACACAAAATTTATAGTGGTAAATTATTTTAACAGTTTATCTTTAGGATAACTTTGTTAAAGTCAGATTTAAAAAAAAAAAAACATTGGTATAATAATCTACCATCCACCGTAAAGTATAATATTATATTATCAGTTGAAAAGATTAGAGATCATAATTATTTGATGGTAAATGCTCTCATAGAAAGTCAATAAGTATTTGAAAACAAAATATTAAATTATAAATGTGGATGGATTGCTTATGTCCTATAAAGAGTTAAATTTACTTTATCAGATCAATTAGATCTAGTCTAGAATAACAATGGACTGAAATTCAAACCATATCAATCCAGATGCAATGGTACTGTATTGCAATAATTTATATTCTATATTTTATACACTTACAAATGTGTGTGATTTAAGCCTTTTCTGATAGTACTTTTTCCCCTGAATTCAAAGGTGAAACCGATTTTTCCCCATCATGCAAGGGTCTTTTCGAGAAACTGGCATTTGTAATTTCAAACATTTTAATTATACTTCCTGCATAAATAGATGCAGAAAGTATTAACAGTATTAGCAGAAAGTATTAAAGTATGAAAAATACACAATATTCAAATATTTGCTCACCTATAAAGTAAGAAATGAAGATTTTTTGCTGTATTTCACCTGTGGAGCATCCTTCTTGATGGTCCAAGCATATTAAGATTACATTTGTCTTGATACATCTATTCCACACCTGAAATCTCCTGATGAAAGTGTTCCCAGTGCTCCCCCACTGCGCAAAGATTTTCCAGGAAGAAATCTTGGTGCACGTGCAGGAAGTGTACTTCTAAGGACATATTACAACCCAAATTTTTATAAGATCATTGACAATATCACAGAAATTTTTTTGCCTTTAGATTTCCCAAATAACTCATTCATTTTTGAATGCTTGCCAAACAACTTTTTCCAGTGGATTCAATAGTTCCTCAGACTTTTCATCATGCATTAGTAATCGTATTTGTGACCTACAGATTTTCCTTCATTATATTTGCATCACTAATTTTAGGAAACTTTTGTTTTAGGTGCATAACACCAGGGGTATTGTCCATGACCTTGACAAAATTCTTCATTAAACCTAGTTTAATATGTAACAGAGGTAGATGATACACATTTTAGGATTACACAATGGGTCATGCTTAACATTTTTCTGTTCATGAATGAGCGATTCTCGCTTAGGCTATTCTTTCCTAATGAAATGTTTTTTTTTCTGTCCCTACTATTCCCATTCACACAAAAAACTAATAGTACTTTGTGTAACCAAGCTGCAGATCAAATATAAGTCCAATTACCTTCAAATCACCACAAATATTTCATTCATATTGAAGTTTTCATTTGTTTCTTTCATACTAGCAGAGTGAGCCAAAGGTGCTGATGGGAATTTTATTGACATTATGCAGAAGCAGAGCTTTTAAACTAATTTTAGAGCAATCAATGAACAAGCGCCATTCTGTTGGGTTATGTTCATTACAAAGTGTCTCCATAAGAGAAGAATAGTAATTACAAGATACTAAGCTATTTTTTTTTTTGTCTTCAGTCATTTGACTGGTTTGATGCAGCTCTCCAAGATTCCCTATCTAGTGCTAGTCGTTTCATTTCGGTATACCCCCTACATCCTACATCCCTAACAATTTGTTTTACATATTCCAAATGTGGCCTGCCTACACAATTTTTTCCTTTTACCTGTCCTTCCAATATTAAAGTGACTATTCCAGGGTGCCTTAGTAGTGGCCTATAAGTCTGTCTCTTCTTTTAACTATATTTTTCCGAACGCTTCTTTCTTCATCTATTTGCCGCAATACCTCTTCATTTGTCACAGACTTATAGGCCATATACTAAGGCATCCTGGAATAGTCGCTTTAATATTGGAAGGACAGGTAGAAGGAAAAAATTGTGTAGGCAGGCCACGTTTGAAATATGTAAAACAAATTGTTAGGGATGTAGGATGAAGTGGGTATACTGAAATGAAATGACTAGAACTAGATAGGGAATCTTGGAGAGCTGCATCAAACCAGTCAAATGACTGAAGATAAAAAAAAAACATATAAGACATGTTACATAAAATACAGAAAAAAAATTACTAACATACATTTAGTCAAAATCAAACAAAATTTCTAACATTTTCAGGAAAAAAAGGTTACTTATATTGTTTTCAGAACTACACAAAAGATATTTAAGATGTTGCACGAAACAGGGCAATCCAGAAGTAAAAGGATTAAATTCATTTTCTGCACCAAGTACTGTACCAGACAAACTGGATGTAATTCGCCTGTAAACATCAAGAAACATGCAAAAAATCAATCTTTCTAAATAACTTTGTAGAAACAGAATATACATATAAAGACAATAACCACATCATGAAAATTTTACATGAATGTTAACCTGCTGGGTTAGTCTAGTGGCTAAACTAGACATCACAAAATCAGGTGATTTTCAGGTGATATAAAAGGGTGTTGTTTTTATATGGATTTTAATGCTAGACTGTGGATACAGGTGATTTTTGTTGGTTGGGTTTCAGTTAACCACACATTTAAGGAGTGGTTTGATCCGAGTCTGTTCAAAATTACACTTTACTGGTATATTTACATTTACAAGGTGCTATATCTGCAGCTACATCAGACCTGGCAAGACAGCAGTGCTGATTGCAGACTTGACAAGAGCTGGAAAATATTTTTATGTTGCACACAAAAACAACATCGACATTTTTAAAAATTTACTCAATTCTAACCAAACCCATATAAAATGAACAACAATATATTTGCAGTTCAAATGCATTTATCAGATATATATTTTATTGCCAAACTAAAGAATAAAGAGTAATTAAATTTCTTGATTACACAATTTAAATTTATACTGGCCCATGTAGAAAAGATGACAAAATTATTCTAGAAATGATTTCTTTTGAAGTCCATAACATAATCAGGATAGTAATTTCCATTAAGTAGGTAAAACAGCAGAAATTTAAATTTGAAAATGAATATGTAATACATATACAGTTTCACAAAAAAACTGTTCTACAAGTAAATATAGAATTTTTAAAAAATTTTTAACGTGGGTCCAAAAACATTTCATTTTCAAGTTAAAGCTTGCAAAAAATTTCATTCAGATTCTTGTTGCCAGGATAAATGAAACCATACAGAAATTCTTATGGTTTTTGGCTTTTAAAAGGAAATAAAAATTTCCCAGAACATTTCCTAATTTTCTAAAAACTATAATTTTAATTTTAAAAAAATTATAATTTTCTCAATTATGTTATTGAAAAACAAAAAATTGATGTCGCAAAACATAATTTTTTAAGTTTGATAAGTGAACAAATACAATTTTGAAACAAAATTTAATTCACAGTATTTAATTTTGTGAAAATTTATTTAAATAGTCAACCAGAGATTAAAAAAATAATAAAAAATTGATTAATTAGAAACAGATTGAAACCTGATAGAAAAATACTGTAAAATTTATTACTGAAACAAGAATAATTTTAGGATTAAAAAATATTCAAAATCAATTATTAAAAATACATAAAATAATTCAATATATCCTTTAGTATTTTACACAATATTTTAATTTAAATTCCTTAGATGGCTTTTTGACCCATCTTCAGGTTTTTTTCTGTATAATTTCAAAAGTTCTTGTGACTACTAGTTTTACTTCCTACTCGTAAAATTTCTTTAGACCCCACACAGACAGTAAAAGTCTATTGTTATTAGCTCAGGTGACTTAGGAGTTTTTTTTATTTTTTATAGTATTGGAATGACTCTTGTTTAAATTTAATATTATAACACAGTATTTATTTCACATTTTACAGTACTTTATTTTTAATAAGTCAGATTTTTTAAATTCTTCTTAAGGACAGATGATGCAACTTAGAACAGACTTTCTCACAATTAAATTTTCAAATTAAAAAAATTTATTTTGCAGTAGTAATGATTTTAATTCCTGAAGTTCTAGGTTCCATTTTATTCAATCTTTCAAGCCAAAAATCACCAAATTGATCCCTTAATTTTAGTTCCAAAATTGCAGTATAACTTCATTTTACTCTAAAAGTAGAAATGAGGGTGAATTTTTTCCAAAGCTAAAGGGAGTCATGTTTATATGAACAAAATTCCTTATGAGACACTGTACATGTATTAAAGTAGTAAAGTAAATGTATTAAAGTACAGTACTAAAGTAACTGTAAAAGTCAGATTTTGTGTAGCAAGACAGACTTATAGCAGTATAGCAAAAGTAGGAATGCAGTCCAGATATATATTTATGAGTAACTATAGTGTGTACAAGGTACTACAAAAAAGTATTATCACATTTGTGTAATTTTTTTCCATGCATTCAATTCCTAGATGCATTTTTCTCTGTATTTAACAGAGAAATTTACGCATTTCAAAAACTTTTTGTGTTTTCAAAAATCTATGAGAGGGGGATGTTAAAAATCTGGAGTTAAGCTTCCCTCATCGCCCCTAACGCATGGACAAAAGATACAATACAGCCTATTTTGATGACAAATTGCCTGTACTACCCAGTAAAATAAAGATCGATAAAAAAATTCCTGTTGAATCAAAGCTTTTCTTTGAATAGTGTTTAAATTTTCCAATTAATGTACTATTTTTTCTTTAAATTGCCTAGTTAGTTTTAATTAACTAGGCATAATTAATATCAGTCCATTTAGTTTGACATCTGGAAAATTGGCGCCCCACTGTATTATCTTTTCATTATATCTAATATGTCTTTTGACCTTACATGTATATTTTTTGATTACATACAGTTCATTTCTTAACTCATATACACCAGATTGGTGTAGTGGTTAACTTGTGAAAAATCAGTTGCTTAACTGCTGCTGTTGAAGGTTCTCAGGTTCAAATTCTAGTAAAAAGTTGCTTTTATATGGATTTAAAAGTTAACCTCTGGATACTGATGTACTTTGGCGGTTGAGGTTTAATTTACTATATATCTCAGGATGGTAGGCCTGAGTGTACAAGACTACTGTTTATATATCATTCTGATCTCATTCGGGCATGGTGGGATTTCTTTACTGTTCAGTTGTCAAACAAATTGCAACATACACTTTGAGAAAATAAAGTGTATAATATATATATAACCATTGTAATATTCTATCAATAGTAAATTCATATAAAAATAAAATTAAAACAATTTTCTTCTTTTTTAGCTAATTTTGTCATAATACTGGATTTTTCTAAAATTTTTAGCAAGACAGTTTTTAATGGTATTTACTACCAAAAATATTTATTTTTATGATATGTGATCTGTATATAAGTGTTACTAATTAGTAACTGTATAACTAAGTTACTAAGTTCCAGTCGGAATAAAAAAAAAAAAAACATTTATTGAAAATTAATTAGTTTCTAATGTGTTTTCTTTATCTTTTTTTTTTTAAGGAATCTGAGATCTTAATGAATGATGATGTTTCACCACAGGTTAATCTTAATATGAAAAGCAATGAACTTCAAATAAATGATTTTCGCACAGTGAAGACAAAAAATGGGATGGTATTTTATCCATGTCATATAAGTATTAGCCATTGGCTATTTTAACAAACATGATTTGTCTCTTGTTAATTTCATTACTGTGTATATATTTCAATGTGTTTACCCGGGCCTTTTGATTCTGTGTAAAAAAAATTATGTTGGATTCTGTTACCAGAATAATGCATGGAACCATGTGTGATTTTTTTTAGAATAAACTTTACTTGGCATTCATCTTAAAGGAATTATTTAGGAAAAAAAATCTTAAAATGGCAATTTGAGTCAAAATGATAAAAATCTTGATGTCAAAAATTCTATTACATTTTAAAACCAAATTATCCATTCTTACGTAAATGGGTATAAATAAAACATCAGATGTATAACAAACTGGGGATCTTTCCACAACCCAGAATAAAATAAAATTGCACGTAAAGTGCCATTTCAAATTGTGATAAACTATTTCAATAGTACTTTCGTGTTTTTATTTTGGTTCTATTTAAAAAAGTTAACAGCAAATTGGGTTCTGCCTCCTGTATGCAGAATTACTTTGTTTTTGGTCAATAATTTTAAACTGCAGTAATGGTGTTCAAAAATACTGACAATCACCCTTCCATAATCATCAAAACTCATTTATTTTTCATCTGTTTTTGGATGAAGTTTTGTTCAAAGGGAATTTCTACCATCTGCTATGTGAAACAAAAGCGGAAGGTTTACTGAAAGTTGAATAAAAGTTTTTTCCATCTCACCTTGAACATCAGTGAGTTTTGAAAAAATGTGTAGATGAACTTTTCTAAGAATGCATTTATACAACATTACTTGTATACTATTGCTTGTCAATAACATTAGCAGGCTCCTAACTCAAAATTTAAAACACAAAATAAAAATACTTTAGGAGCTTTGCAATAAATATAACAAAAACTTACAAACCATATCATATACACATAATGAAATAATTATCTTTTCATACATATTTTTATAAACTGACTGGATACAAAAATACTATATTTATAACATTAATGCTCAATATTTCTTCATTTATTGTTGATGTATTAAATTC
The DNA here is from genome assembly GCF_047948215.1 of Lycorma delicatula. Classification (NCBI taxonomy): domain Eukaryota; kingdom Metazoa; phylum Arthropoda; class Insecta; order Hemiptera; family Fulgoridae; genus Lycorma; species Lycorma delicatula. The sequence continues at coordinate 32,568,733 of NC_134455.1, forward strand.
ATTGCGACTAATTAAATAATGTATAACCATACAAAACTGTTTTTATCCAGGCAGGGCGCTGCAATGATTATGCTTATATTGTGGCAGAGAGAGAGAGAGAGAGAGACAGTCTTATAAAGAATGGTTCAGTGACTTTTACTGGATTTATATGACTAGGTGATGTCTTATACACACTGACTAACAAAATTATGGCAAGAAATATCTTTATTTGTCACATAAAATTAATTTATACTCGATATTGATGTTATTTTTTTTTTAGTTGAATTTAAAGGTTAATATACTATGAATTGCTACTATTTCATAATAATGAAGTCCATATTATGTATATTTAACAATTTTAAAACAATACAAGTGTTAATTATTAACACATGTTTAAATAATTAGTCAAATTAAATGTAATATAATTAATATGTAATATTCCTGGAAATAATAATAAATATTGCATAACAAATAATTAAATTAGAAATTACAGAATAGTTTTGAAAGATTATCATTAACATTTTAGTGTCTGTATAACTAACACTAGTATATGTAGTACAGTATCATTGATGACATAAGTTTAAAAAAAGCAAACCACCAGTTTTGCTATTATAACTAAAATAACTGCCACTAACTATAAATAACTGTGTTCTAATTAATAAGTAAACATCGAGAATAAATCAGTTGCACAGATGTAAAGTAAGAATAGTTGTTGGTTTTAATAAACTTAGGTACTAGTACACTGACAGATGTGTTTATTGGTAAATAGTGAATCACATGCTTTTCAGTAGATATTATCCTAACTTTCTATTCTCTGGTCCTAACTATTTTTTTTCTAGTCTGTGTGCATTCTAAGAACAGTTCTGTACATTTTATATGGAGATGTAAATTAAATTTCAAGATTTTACTACCTGACTGTCCTCAACAATAGTGTTTGTTGGAAAATCTATCTATTCCATTTCAAACCTTTGTGGGTGAATTTTATAGCAATTCTCGATACTTTAAAAAACCTTCCTTGCTAATTGTCAGGTGTTTGGATTTACAGTACTGGTGATATTGAGGTATGTGATTATAAGTGTGTGAGGACTTTGAGGACTTTGACGCATGTTAGTAAAAAAATTATTCCATTTTTGTTTTATATTATGGCCAAACAGTTGAACTTTTTATCATTATGATGAAAAATTTGAAACAAAAATATAATAAATACAATATTTTAAACATTTCTATCAAAATATTTTCATTAGTTTTTATGGCCATTTGTCTGTTCTTACCCTAGTGTCACTTGATTTTATTTGGTTTTTCATAGTTGCACATCCATGTATTTAAAATGTAGAAAAGAAGTGTGTCAGATTTGAATTATGTCTGCTTTAATAAATCATTTTTCGGTGTTAATATTTCATAAATTTTGAGTTACTAAGACTTGAATATAAGTTTTTTGTAGTGTCAGCAAATTTCTTCATTCTGCACATAAACAGAAAGAATCAAATCCTAACACACTCAAACATTATAAATTACTTAAATATATAAAATCACATAACAATGTAACAGAGATGTACTTAATGAAGAGACAATTCATTTCCAACATACTATCTGCTTCATTCAAAATACGTATCTGTCCCTAATTAAAAAAATCATCCGCAATAACATCCAGTTGATACCAGGGTGAAAACAGCAAACCAGTCACTTAAATGGACATAAGAGTGACTGAAAATATATTAAGTTTTTAAAAATGTTATATTTACTAAATTTGGTGTGACTTGTCACTTCAAAACTTTATAATTTTTAATAACTTTCACTACCTTTTGTATAAAATAATTTTCCAACCGGTCAAAAACAGAAAAAATACATTGGTTGTTTATTTATATTAGTTCACATCCAATTTGTCTTTCGTTAATTAATTTGGCCAGTATCACAGGAAACAATATATGCTAAATTTGTCAATTTATGGGTTTTTGAGACAAAATATAATTGAGATATGCTGAAATACAGGTGTTTATATTATTACTTGTTAGAATATTACTTAATTGTTGAACTCAATTATATTTCTTGGTTTAACTATACTAGCTAAATGATAATATATTATGAAGCGATATTTATAATGAATGATATAAGATGTACAGAAAGATAATGTGCTTTAAGCTAGTTAGCTTATACAATTGTAATTTAAACAGTTGTTTAATTTAAATTATTTATGACAATAATAAATAGAATTGCACTGTAATTATTATTTATAAGGAATATTAATATGTATAATTATTGTTTAGTGTATATATTTTGCAATGTTTTATTTTTAACAAGTTATTTTTTACTGTAGTTTAGTTTTAAAACATCTTAATTTAATTAATAAATTGTACAGTTATGATTTATAATTTTACGTTTAAAATATAGATAAATTTATAAAATTAATAAAATTTTCTTTACTAATTTACCTTTCTTGCATTAATTCATTCTTCTTATCAAACATTTTTGTTAATTTGAAGCTACTTGTATTGCAACATTTACAAGGGTTGGTGCTAAAATATAACACAAAGTAACAGTATTGTTTTCTTGTAGTTTCATTTCTCTACTACTATGTTCTGAAACTCGTTGACCCATTCTCTCTTTATTACATGTGTCACCATGTTATGAAGCACGGCTGCTATGTTATCACATCTAAAAGAGCGTGCAGTGATTGAATTTTTAACAGCTGCAAAATTGAATCCTAGTGATGTTCGTTGTCATCTAAAAGGCATTTGTGATGATGAAATTATTAGTTGAAATAGTGTGATTTTCATTTTCTGATTTTTCATCAGAAAATGTAAAATTGTAAAGGGAATATTGAGGATGAAAACTTCAGTAGTCAACCGGTTTCTGTAACTGGTGAGAAGCACCAAAAGGAAGTGGATGAATTGATTCAAAATGACCTCCACATCATACAATAATATATAATATTTTATTTATATGAACGTTTTATAATTTATGACACCTGCCGAATCTACCGGCGACTCTTCCCCTTTGTAAAAAGATCTCCCACTCGGTAACACGTACATGTACAATTGATTGATGGGTATCTGGCTCTCTTCTCCATTTGTGTAAGTGGCAGTTCAATATAGTGAATGGCTGTGGTATTGTTTTTAAGGCTGTTATTAACCTTCAGGACCACTGTTAGATACTGCTTCGGAGGATGAGATGGACGTCAGTGTATCATGGGAAAATGCCATGCCTGACCGGGATTTGAACCCAGGATCTCCAGATAAAAGGCCTAGACACTACCGCATGTGTCACAGAGGCCGACGATATCTAGTCAGGGTTTGCAGAAGTTCCCTAAAATCATGTTTAATCTTTAACAGACTTCATGTTTTCAAATGACATAATTAACAGCGTACGTTTGAGAGATACTGTTATGTAATTTGGGTATAATTGAAGTCCATATTAATTATTTCTCTTTTTTTTTAAAATGAAAAGAACATAAAATTCTATTTCATTAATAACTTAATTATATATTGTAATTTTTTACAATTAGAGGTTGATGATTATTAATAAATCATTATTTAAGACACCGTTGTGTCTTCCCCTTGTAAGATCCAAATATTTTGTTAATTAAAATCTTATTTGGCTATAACTCTGGAACTACTGAAAATAAGTATCGCTTACGATATATCGCTGAAAAACTCTTAATGAGAGCTAATTACATAAGTCCAAAATCTTTATGGATTTTGGGCTTTTTTGAATACTTTTGGTCCAGTCAACTGGAATCAAAAGGGGAGGTGCACTACTAGACATTACAACAGTCCTAAATCCAAAATTTCACCATCCTGCGGCTAATTGTTTTTGAGTTAATGCGAGATACATGACGTACAGACATGACGAAACTAGTCAAAATGGATTCAGGGATAGTCAAAATGGATATTTCCGATGAAATCTGAAACCAAAATTTTTCACGATCACAACACTTCCTTTACTTCGTACAAGGAAGTAAAAATCATGAGGGACAAAATTGTAATTTCCTTTTCAAGCAATTTCCTTCATAGATTTAATTTCAAATTCACATACAAAAACATTAAAATTTAACACTCAGTATTTACTCATCCAATTATCTGGTAAATCAATTAGTTTATTGTATACAGTAATTCTGACTAATTCTTTAATGATTACTAACAGAGTCAGGTAATAAAAGAATTTCTATTATGAGTCTTCAAACACGTGATGTGATGTGTTTCCTGGTTGATCAGTGATTTGGTATATGATCAGTGGTTTAGCATTTGTTATTTTTTTCGTGTAATTCTCACATCAATATTGATAGTAAATAAATAAATAAATTGGCTTTTTATTACATGTTTGTCCTCAAATCTTGCATCCTTAATTTAACATACTTCCTGACATTGCCTATTGATGAAATTTTGCACAGTTACTAAGGTCAGACTAAACGCTTTATTAAAGAACCTAAAAATAAAGATATATTTATTTTTATTTATTACACATAAAGTGTATGTTACTTTGTTATATTTACTATATCAAACAGATATTCTATATATAATAAAGGCATATACATGCTATTTATTTCTTGATCGAATACCGATTGGAGCTAGAATTTGTCTATTAAATAATTTCAATAAAATGTGAATATATATTGGGGCTTCCTAGTTAATTATCCCTAAAAAGATGAAACTGAATAAACGTGGATTATTAAATCTGTGGTTATATTTAACATGTTGAATAAAAAAATACCTACACAGATTCTACTTTCATAATTCTGAGAAAATATATCTTGAGTGGCATGTTTAAAGTAAACTTCAAGGAAAGAAAACGGATATCTAGTTTATTTACCAAAAGTGTTAAATCATTTAGCAAAAGGAAAACCTTAATACCAGATAGTCATTTATGCAGTTCCATTTACAGATCAAATTCCAAATTCACAAAGTACATATTGATTTGCAGGGATGATATGTTTTCTTGAGCTCCAAAGAGAAAAACATACACGGGGTGAGCTTAAGAAGTCAATATTTTACCCGTTCTATGATCTGGAACTTATGTATGATTGTCAATTAATTTCATTAACACCAGCAGGTGTAGCCTGCTGATTTTAGGGTTGTTAGATGAATTAAATTTTTAGCGATCAAAAATTTTTATAATTAATTTTCCTGTAATTTAAGACTAACTTTTTTAATATGACAACACATAATAACAATGCGTTAATTTAACAAAAGATGGCTTGGAAATATTATGCGCTTGTGTTTTTAAATACATATTTATATAAAGCGGGTGCCGTGTTTATTCATCTGATTATATTTATTTTCTGTTTATGCAAACAGTAGAGTCCCCCAAACTATCTTCTAGACATGACAATTGCTAGCGGTGGGGGGAAACTGTTGCCGATAATAGTTACTGATAATACTACTTAAATATAATGGTAGTGAGCAGGTATGATACAAAAGATGATATAAATATGAATGGACATAATTTATAGTGTGTGAAGGATTCACCTATCTTGAAAGCAGAATTACATTAGATGGGTGAATCTTTAATTACATAATTAGCATAACAGGATTACATGTTTTATTCATTAAAATTGTCCAAGTTTGTAACAAATTATAGAGTATCAATATCATATACCTACTAACATTTCCAAATAAATTGGTACTGAAATGAATTGTCATTTTTTGATACCGTATTCTGTCTGCTAAATGTAAAGAAATGTGTCAGTGATACAGGACTTGCTCGTTATTGAAGGATATGTCCAAGCAATAGGTGTGTCTTTTGTCACCCCAGAAGTGAATCCCTGGCAATTAGCAGATAGTCTGTACAATCTTGAAATTGTGATTTCAAGTAAGAAGACTAATGGATGAAAAGGAGTGATGTTAGAAAAACATAATGAAATATCCTCTTAAAATAAGTAAGAATTTAACAAATAAAACAGTATGGAAGTTTGGAGATGTAAAAACGAATCAAAAAAGGTAGTATTATTTAATAAAAAGTAATAGTTATACTTACTAAGATTGAACCTTCGTTGATCTTTATGTCTATGTTGAGAGAACTTCTTTGTGTTATTTATGGTGTAACAATAATATTAAGAAATATTATAATAAATAATTAAAAAAACAATGTGAATGTGAGCATGTGTGTATTTTTTTATAAATATATAACAATTTTTTTTTTTTTTTTTGTTAAGTATGTAACAATTTCAATATAAAGTAGTTGGTTCAAGCACGAAATACAAGATGGCATACCCACAGTTAGCAAACTTTTGAAATATTTGTTTAGATAATTTTTTTTAATTTTCTTTGTAAAATGTTAATGTGATGAAAGTAGTAGGCAGCAATTGTTTTTATGTAATTGTTTTTTTTTTTTTTTGTTTCATTCAACTGTAAAATTTCTTTTGATGGTAGTTTTTTCTTGTAATTTTTTTTTATGTTAAGATTTCTTTTGACGGTAGTATTTTTTTTTTTTTTTTTTTTTTGTTTCATTCAATTGTAAAATTTCTTTTGATGGTAGTTTTTTCTTGTAATTTTTTTTTTTTATGTTAAGATTTCTTTTAATCTTTTTTTTAATGTAAAGATTTCTTTTGACAGTAGAATTTTTTTTTTTTTTTTGTTTCATTCAGCTGTAAAAAATTTCTTTTGATGGTAGTTTTTTCTTGTAATTTTTTTTTATTTAATGATTTCTTGTAATCTTTTTTTTTAATGTAAAGATTTCTTTTGACAGGAGTATCTATTTATTTTTTATTTTTTTGTTACATTCGACTGTAGTGTTTCTTTTTACATTTTTTATCATTTATGTCAATTTTCTTTGTAACTATTTCAATTGATGACAGTAGTAGGTAGAGCAATTTTTTTTTTATGTAACTTTCTTTTTCAATTTTTTGCAATCGCTTATGTCAATTTTCTTTGTAACTATTTCAATATGATGTATGCATGTTGTAGTAGGCAGCAATTTTTTTTTGTAAATTTTTTTTTTTTTTTTTATGTAACGACTTCTTTAGCTGTAGTTTTCTCTTTCAAATATTTGTAATTATTTATGTAAATTTTCTTTGTAACGATTTTAATATTATGACAGCAGTAGGAAACAATTTTTTTTTTTTTTTTTTTTTTTTTATGTAACGATTTCTTTTTCAATTCTTTGAAATCCCTTATGTCAATTTTCTTTGTTAACTGTTTCAATATGATGTAGGTTGCAGGCAGCAAATTTTTTTTGTAAGGTAATTTTTTTTTAAGTTATGTAATGACTTCTTGTAACTGTAGTTTTCTCTTTATCAAATATTTGTAATCATTTACGTAAATTTTCTTTGTAACTATGTTAATATGATAACAGAAGTAGGCAGCAAATTTTTTTTTTGTAATTTTTTTTTTTATGTGACGATTTCTTTTGAATGTAGTTATTTCTTTATTAATTTTATTCTATCATTTATTTTAATTTTCTTTGTAACTATTTCAGTATTGTATAAGTTGTAGGCAGCAATTTTTTTTTTTTTTAATTTATTTCAATTTTCTTTGTAACTATTTCAATATTGTTTAAGTTGTAGGAAGCAATTTTTTTTTTTATATATGACGATTTCTTTTGAATGTAGTTATTTCTTTATTAATTTTATTTTATTATTTATTTCAATTTTCTTTGTAACTATTTCAGTATTGTTTAAGTTGTAGGAAGCAATTTTTTTTTTTTTTTTTTTTTATATAACGATTTCTTTTTTTTAACTATGTAACAATTTATGTAAATTTTTTTTTTAAACATTTCAAGATGATGAAGTAGTTGGTTAAAGGGCGAAATAAAAGATTGTGTACCCACAGCTTCTCAAACTTTCAAGATATTCGTTAAATAGATAATATTTATAACATGAAAAAATAAACTAGACTGGTATAACATTTACTATTTAAAAAAAATTAGTTTGGTGACACTAGCTCTGTGGAGGGTTAGAACCAACCTAGGTGTAGACATTATCAGTGTTATGGTCGGGTAACCCCTGATGCTGAAAAACATCACTTATTGTGATGTTATGATATCTTGATATTGTATTTTTTATGTTTTTACTGTTATTTGGATGATGTGTATCAAAGATGTTCTATTTCCATATTCAATTTGTAACCGTTAAACTGTAATAATTATAATGGACTAGAGACAAATAGTTACCTAACAAAATTGAATTCTTCAATTTTAGATCAATCAAATACCAAGAGATATTACAATTAAAATTCTGTAAGAAATAAAGATGTTACAATATTTCTGGAGTATGACTTATTTTTTGAGTGATTATCTTTTTTGTATAATTCTTGTTTTTGATATATTATTGATATAGATAATATATAATATACATTTGGATAACAGTAAACGGTGATATTTCCTGTTTACTTCAGTATATTACTAGACTGTTGGTATGTGAAACTATCAACGTGTGTAAAAATGTAGAGAAGTGTATAAAGAATATAGTGGATGATAATTGTTCAGAGTCAAGAAAGTAGATGTAAGTTAAATATGAGAGAAAATTGTCAGCTTTGACCAAAAGGGAATGCATATTGATGAGCAATTATTAGACCTAGTTTGTTACAATTGTTATTCTATAAAAATTCAGACTTGAAGCAATTGGATAAAACAAATAAATGTGAAATTAAGGCATACAGAGCTGTAATCAAAGCAACCGGTGCTGATTTAATACCGATGGGTCAGTTGAAAAGCAGCAAATGCTGCAAATACATTAACTACATCAAAAACTTGATGATACATAACACCTATCACAACATTGTTTTACATACTTTATCTCCTACTACTCCTTAACAAACTCCTATTAGCTAAATCACACCAAAACCCTATATATCCTTATGCTGATCAAATGTTCAATTCACCCCTATCCATGCCTTATGTTACCCATAATAAACCCCCCCCCCCCACCCAATAGTACTGACAAAATATTACCTAAGATAATGTTGGGTCAGAACCTGAACCTAGTCCTAGTGATGATAGGACAGGTCAGGAACTAGACAGGACAGGACAGGTAGGGTGTTTATGTCAAACAAATCCCTGATGCAGTTAATGTTTTACAGGATCTACTACTTTTCTACTTAACCGTCAGCATTAACCGTCCATTAATCTTGACTCCGAACTAGGTTTTGTGTGTTGTAGCATTTGTTGTAAGAATGCAAGGGTGTTATTTGCCCTTTTTTTTATCCTTACATGTTCTTTGTGAATGGGAAAAATCATTGTATGATCGGACAGACTGAGTTTCTCTTCATGGGTAACTGTAGTTTTCTGTAGTCCATCGTAACTATTACATTACGACAAATGTTGATTAAATATAATATGAATATTAAGTAAGAATATTTGTCAGCATCAGGGGTGTGAAACAAAAGATGAATCAGGAAAAAAATATTAGTATAGAGTCTATTGTTTATCAGAAATGAATTTTATATGTATTAACTAACTGTACCCTGCATACTGCTGCTAGTGTCTTCATCTAGTTCGTTTCTAACCTACCGAGGCACTAGTGCTGCGTTAACATAACCTCAAGGGCGCAGGTACTGCATACACAGTGTCGGCCACCTAGGAATTTCTGTTTTCACTGTGGGAAACTCTCTTTTGTGTTTTCAATTAACGAATATTTCAAAGGTTGGCAAAACTGAGGATTCATCATCTACTGACTTTCTCATCTTTTCTACTCGTTTCTCATCTACTACTGCCTACTATTGATGAATGAAGCTTTTTTATTGTTGTCTCACAGTGTTGTCAAATATTTCAAATAGTTTTTGTTATCTTTTATTTCCTGCCTACTGCCTATTTAACTGCTGCCTACTATTGATGAATGAAGCTTTTTTTAGAGTTGTTAATTAACAAATATTTTATGTTCATCTTCTATTTCCTGTCTACTACTGCCTACCACCTCGCTTACATCACATATCTACTTTACTGCTTACTACCTACTTAATTGCTGCCTACTTTTGATGAATGAAGCTTTTTTATTGTTGTCTCACAGTGTTGTCAAATATTTCAAATAGTTTTTGTTATCTTTTATTTCCTGCCTACTGCCTATTTAACTGCTGCCTACTATTGATGAATGAAGCTTTTTTTAGAGTTGTTAATTAACAAATATTTTATGTTCATCTTCTATTTCCTGTCTACTACTGCCTACCACCTCGCTTACATCACATATCTACTTTACTGCTTACTACCTACTTAATTGCTGCCTACTTTTGATGAATGAAGCTTTTTTATTGTTGACTCACAGTGTTGTCAATTAACAAATATTTTATGTTGTCATCTATTTTCCACCTGCTACTGTCTGCTAGCTACTTAACTGCTGCCTACTATTTGATGAATGAAACTTTTTTATTGTTGTCTCAGTGTTTTCAATAAACAAATATTTCAAACGTTGGCAAAACTGAGGATCGTCATCTTCTATTTCCCGCCTTCTACCAACCTCCTAACTACACATACTCCTTATGAATGAAGATTTCTTATTGATTTTTATCAGAACCGTATTCATTTACCATCAAATATGTAACATTTTGTTGGCAGAATTAAACTCAATCCAAATCGATTTGTCACATGCCACCTTAACATTTCTGAAAGGAAAAACAGATCAGAAAAAAAATTATTAGTACAGAATAATTTGTTTATGAACTATGAATGTTATATATATATATATATATATATATATATATATATATATATATATATATATATATATATATATATAACTTTATTGTATTATAAAGTAGAAAAATAAAAATTTTAGATGGTTATTGCTTTTATAATATTATTACTACATCTCGTTCTGAAGCATTACTAATTCTAGAAGACTATTCCCACCCAATTTCCCCCATGGTTTTATCGTTCAAATTCAATGACAAATATTGTTAATTTGTTGCTTGACTAATATTTCCGATTGTGTAAATACTAGTTTTTCAATTCTTATGATTATACTATGTGTAATTCTGTACTTCATAAATAATTGCAATCTTTTTTAATAAAGAATATATATAATTCATCAATGCACAATCTAACTCCTTATCGCTAAATTTTGAATGTTACATTGTTTTTGTAATGTATGTACCGTCTGAAACAGGAAAGACCATGTTTCTTTTTCTTTCAAATTTTTTTTTTTTTAAATTTATTTCGTGTACAAAACCAGTGCATAATAATTCTGTCAGTAATAAAAAAAAATAACATGTTATTTTTATAATTATGTTATTTTTTGTTTTATTACCGACAGAATTATTATGCACTGGTTTTGTAATTATATTATAATTATTAGATATAATTTTAGAATATGATGGAGTATTTTTTTCATTTACAGTTGATATCAGAGTGAGACCTGAAAAATAAAATATTGGTTTTCTCTTCTCTTCAGTTTATATACAGAACTATGTAGTAGTTATTTTATGCAGCTAAATTATGAAAGAAAATTAAAAAACCAACTATTTATACTTTTAAGTACATTTCATAAGAAAGCTACCTGTTGTAATGGGTACAATAATTTAACTTCTGGAAAATGTCGACATATCTTCACATTTCACATCCCCCAGTTCCCAAAACCACCTCAGTTCAAAAGTTTATATGTATGTATTATCTATATATTTCACTTTCTTGTGGACACAATAATGCTGTAATTTTGCACCATTCACTTTGAAATTGAAAAAAAAAAACATAATATACAACGACCCAAAATATCGGTCGTGTTCATTAATGGAAAAAGTCAGACCACGAGGGGTGGAAATGGGGGGGGGGGGGGCTTTTTTCCAAAAAAATAAAATATTGCTACAACTTTCTTATTAAGTAAAATATCAAATTTGTTTAAAGTTATCTAAGTAAAGTTTTTTTATATCACCAACCACTGGCCCAGGAGGAAGAAAAAGTAGTGTTTCAAGACAAAAAAATCGGATACCTCCCTTAATAGCACAGCATCGAATCAGTTTAAAGTGGTCATTATCTAAACTTTTGTTTATCTAAAACTTTTGACTGAAATAATTTTTTATATGACCAACCCTTATGGCAAGGGTGACCAAAATATTGCTGGAATTGTAAGAAGATGATATTGCTTTGAAGAAGATATTGCTTTGTCGTATGCTAAACACATGAAACTTTTTCCACATGCAACCATTGTCGTATTGAGTAAATTTGGAGTTTTTTTTTTAAGATGGAAATTTTTTTATTCCCTACGTAGCACCGGTGAAATCTACCTCCGCCTCCTGGAGTATCAATCGGGATTATTTTTACGTGACATATTTTACTCGTTCCTAGAAATATGAATATTGCTAGAAAATTTGGCACATTTAATTATAATTTTTAGAAAAAGACATAACAGAATGTTGTGCTGAAAATGTACATATATAAAAATTACAATACCTAAAAAAATTGCGTTTTCCAATATTTTTTAAACAATATTAAAAATATTTGAAAATTGTTATAAAATATTTTATAGTGAAAATAATTCATTATTCACAAAAAGTTTTGTCAAAATTTTGGAATATCAAAAATTTCTACAGAGTATTATAACTAATGTGAATTTTAAATTTACTTCAAGAAAAACCAATAAAAAAAATCCAAAAACTGCTAAGATTACTTAGCTTACCTAATCTTTTTCTGATAATGCTAAGTAACAATAAGTACAGTTACAGCTGTATTAGAGGCATATCGTCATTTTAACTGATTTTAAAGGAATAAACATATTGAATAAATAAATCTAAGAAGATTAAATTTTTTATTACATCAAAGATAGGATTTCAGATCAGTTTATCGGCCATCTGAAAGGTAACTCAAGTTAAACATTGCTCTAATAGTGCTGCTTTTACCTATTTGTCAGTCACAGTAATAAGTGCATATTGCACAAATATTAAGTGCATTACCAGTCACAGTATTAAGTCCGCATTGCACATTGTATTAAATGCAATCAGAGCAGCCTAACAAAATATTTTGTTAGTTTTAAAACAATGTAAGTTCTGTTTGTTGATTACCTTTGATAGTTATTACTGCCATCTTCTCTAGTCTACAGTAACTATCTTCAGTTAATTAAAGATATATTAACCTTTATGGCCTCAAGCCTATTTTGTAAGTACTAGTTAAAAGCCTCAAGCACGTTTTTCAGAAAAAGTAGATGTTTGGTAGAAATGCCACAGAAATAACAATATACACAATAAAATTATGAAAAAAATTGTAATTACTCAGTAAACTATATAGATTGTGATGCTGAGATCCAAAATGATGTTGCACCCTTGATTAATTATTTAATAAATAAAATTCAACTTTTTTCATTAAAAAAAAATACTGAATTTGTTCTTTATTTGAAAAAATCCGGTACTTACATATTAATGCCACCGCAGCTACAGCTTTATTTAAAAACAAAGTAGTCAATCAGATTTCGGTGGAAAATGAGCTGATATAGAGTTTAACAGATTCAAAACAGTCTTTATTAATTTTAATAAATGGTTATAAAATTTATTTATTTTATAAATATAATTTAACCAAACTTAACCTACGCTCGCTAACCTTGACTAATTAACAGGAGTGTTTTGATTATTTAAATATTGCAATAATTACTGAATTTATTAAATAAATAAACAAAAAATTACGGTGTTAATTAGCGAGCGAAGCTCGCTAACTTTGACTAATTGAAATCCGATTGACTACTTTGTTTTTAAATAAAGCTGTTGCTGCGGTGGCGTTAATACGTTAAGTACCAAATATCCTTGCTATTTATATCTAATCTATCACTGTTTCTAAAAAATAAACTTATTTGTGAACAAAATAAAAAAATTTTCTTTTAAAAATTCATATTATTTACAGAGTTATTGAAATTTTTGTGTTACCATTTTTTTTGTAACATTTATGCTTTGAAATTTCAAAAATAATTCTAAAATGGTGCGCTGAAAACATTTTACCAAACCAAGGGGTTGCCTGTGATGATACTGTACTCCAGTAATTCTTAAGAGTAGGGTTTCTAATTATCCCCATATTCAGTATGCAAGCTAAGAAATGGTAATATTTTTCCATTTTCAAACCCTACTTCTTAAGAGTAGGGTTTCAAATTATCCCCATATTCAGTATGCAAGCTAAGAAATGGTAATATTTTTCCATTTTCGGTATGGTTCAGACAGCCTATCTCTATTTGCATTTAAATATTGATTGGCTTATCTATTGGTTTCTTTCACCATCACAGTTGAAATAAATTAAGTGTAAATAATAAATAAAAATAAACTATAGGTGTGGAACCTGGATTAGGCATATGTTTTAGGCCGGGGAGTTATGTTTTGGGACATTATGTTCCGGTTCAATGATGTTTCTGTATGCCTCATCTTCTGAATCCCCCATCACTATCGCTTGTGATTAATTCATCATCTTCTTCAGCCCCACTGTCACTAGATAATTCGAAATCGCTATCAGTATCATCAAAAAAAAAGTTAATTTCTGCATCAGTAAGACGTCTACTAGGCCCGGACATTGTAGAAAAAAAAACCGAACTAACGAATAAATCTGAATATTTTACGGATCATGGTAACTAAAACTACAACTAACATTATAATTGAAACTCTATTTCTAATAAAATTATAAACAAAAAATCCCTTATAAACGCATGGAGTAACCAAAACATAACCATGAATGCACGGAACACACTTCTGTTTACATCAGATTATCGGAATTTTGAAATTGATAATTCTCTAAAATATGTATCGTAAAATGAAAACAACCTACGCTATCGATATCTACGAATTGTAAGCTTTAAGAAAAGAGACTATATGAGCGATCTAGTGTAAACGTAAAGAAATATATGAACATAAAAACTATATACCGATATATCGGACGGGTGAGACTTTTAGCACAAGCACTCATGTACAATATATCGTTACCTTGAGACTTTAAGGGTTAATACAATATGTTATACCAGTTACATGTTAATACATTATATCAGTTTATAATGTATTTAAATGATGTATTAATTGCAAATACTTTCCTGTTATTTGAAAACCTTCTAAAAGATTACATTTTATTCTAAATTTTTATTACTATTATGAGGGGTGACTGAAATGTATGCATACAGGGAACATATCAGGAAAATAAAATATCGCATAAAGCGACAGGTAACATATCGCTAACATAACCCCTACCGCTAATATATCAAAACTTGTGATCCATGACCACTCATTTTCTGTCAGTTGCTATTACTACTAACAGTACGCCTGCTTTAAAATCGTCTACAACACCATACAATGAGTGAATTTTTAACAGTACAAAAAAATGAACTGTGATAAATACAGTAAGTAGATGGGCAATAAAAAAAATTTATATATCAGAAGCTATTAAAGCAAATATTGAAGATAAATCTTACAACAGTTGACCAGTTTCTGGAACTGTTGAGAAGCACCAAAGATGATGGATTAATCGATTCAAAATTACCGCTGCATTATGCAGCAAGCATCTCCACGTAGATAGGCACATTGAAAGAGCTAATAGGATACATTACTCCACAACTAGGCAACATTATTACAGTAGAGTCACGCAAATTCACACAAAAGAACAAACTCGCAGAAAAAAACATTGTGAACAGCTTCTGAAACTTATAGTGACAAGTCAGTTTACCTTTTATACAGGTGTTCAACCAATCAAAAGCATACTCCTCCTAAAGAAGCAAATGTTTGAATGTATCTGTTTTTTTTTGTACTGATTTTAATCCGATTTAGTAGTTAGCTAGAAGAGGTTAATTTGAAAGCACTAACCCAAACGAGTGTCAAACTTCGCGAGAGTAATGGCTTATAATGGCTATCATTATAAGCTCATCGCGTAATGTAATGTTACAAAATATTTCCTTTCATTTACTAGTTATGATTTACAGTGCATTACATTTTAAACTTTGTAATTTTTTTGATATTTACCTTGTAGTAATATCTAATAATCAAGTATACTAAAAAGGTATCTATAAATTTGAAGACAGTCCAGTACCTGCATAGATGTATTGATCTTGCTTATCTTTTATTATAACATGGTAGTAACATCCAAAGCATATCGTTGTCGAAAACATGACTAATATTGCTATAACAAGTGCCATAAAATCTGAAAAGTAAAATATATATATATGATTTAAAGTTAATTTTACTTATATATTAATTTTGTGATTTTTTATATTTAAAAAATAATGTAATGTTTTTATAAATATATTTTGATTATAATTTGAAGCAGTATGCGCTATTAGTTTATTTTTATTGTTTCTTCTTATTTGATTCACAGTATTGTATGTATTACAAAAGAGAACAATGTATTATCATTTCAAATTGTTTTTTTAACTCAAGACGTCAAGAAAAACAGTTAAAGCGGGAGGGAATAGATCCTGTTAGTTTGTATATGATTGACGTCTATTTTAATTATTAACTTGGGTCTTACTAGACTGAGTGACTTCTACATATAGGAAACTGATGTTCAAATTTTCACTTCTAACTAACATGTGGAAGGGAATTTCATTTGAATTGATTTCAGATATTGGGGTTTGAATTAATGAAAATTTTACCATTAAGAGTTTTTAACTCTTAAAAAGATTTTTTCAATTTTCTTATCTCAAAATGGTTCATTTTAGAAACTACAAGGGAACAAAATAGAAAGTTTGGGACAGAAGTGGATGCAAACAGCTATGACACAAGGGACGTGCCACCAAGCGTGATTACATTCAGAAATATTAATTTTAGTCGGACATTTCATATTCATCCAGATATGTTGTGTTTGACCTTAGTGGGTATACACAGATGTACAACTTACAAGGAAATATTTTTGCTGCTATTCAATTTGGAGTTTGGATCTAAAAATAATAAATATTTGGAATGGGTTTCTATTTTGATGACTAGTAATCTAACTTTTTAAACTTTATATATAAAGCAACTTTATGTATTCCAATAGCAAACAGATAGCTTTGCTAATAGAACTGGATTGACGGAAGTGATGGAATTAATTGTACTACCCTTGTGCACCATTCGCTGTGCTCTGTGCATTGACTTGTTTCATTATGTATGAAACTTTTTGTTAATGGTCATTTACATAATAGGTGCTTTGAGAGATATTGATCGATCTGTACTTTAATAGAAGCAGCACATTTATCGTGTTGAATTAAAATATTAGACAAATATAAAAATATAAGAAAATGCATTAATGAATATTAAATACTAAGCCTATCATTAATGTTCATTTTTACTGACTTTTCAAACAAAAGTACAGTATTACTTTCTGTTGCATAGTGGGAGTAAGTTTTCTTTACGTTTTGAGGTATGAGGAGTACGAAAATACAATTCATTTAAATTGTGGTTCCTTATGTTTTTTTTGTAGACTGTGTATAAAATCCTGTCGCTTGAAAATCTCCAAAACTAACAAATCAGTTTTATTGAAAACTAGGTATGCTGTAGCACTATCTAAAGCCTGTGAAAATTTTTTTGAAGCCTTATTGATTTACTCTAAATATGAAGTCAAAAAGTGTATACAGGGCAAGTTATAAACGTGGTTCGTTATGATGCTACCAGTTGGAACAATGATGTTTCTTTACCTGCGGTATTTATTGTTAGCAGTATTGTTTGACGTATTCAGGTAGCATTAATGATTGTATGTATTTGAGCAGGGGAAAAAGGAAACAATAAAATAAGGAAAAGTCATTCTTCTTACAATATAATTATACAAGAATTATTTTCTATTCTTCCAATGATGTTAAATTATAAAAATATATCTACAATTTAATTAAAAATATAAGCAAAAAGAAATAAGTCAAAAGAATAAACACATAATAATAAAAAATTAAAATAAACTGAAATATTGAAAACAGTAAAAAAAACAGTCTAATGGAACAAACCTCTATAGCAATGCAATCAAGAATCTCTTAAAAAACCAGCAACTGGCTTGGGCTATGAGTCATCTTTTCCGCATGTTTATTATAAACCCGCTAGGTGGTGCTAATTACTTTATGTAGCTTGATAAATGTGTCGACCATTTCGTTGTATTGAGAAACAACTGAGTAATGTATCAAGTAGACCAATTCGATAAACATTCTGTGTAGTGATGTGAAATGTGTAGCACTGTAGGGCTAGTTGTAAAATGCTCTTGATTTTTTCCATGTACTTTATGTTGATGAATTTCTCACAGTTTGGTGATGGTATGATGCTGTAGAATGCAACAGGATACTGTGGCCAAGGAACTAAAGTATTTCGTAGAGAATGAATGGTGTATTTCGGAGAGATTTAACCAGATTTTCTATTTATGGTACCAAAAATGTATCCACCGTTAATGCACAATTCCATTAAAGAAATTGATTATTCTGCTTTGACCCTGGTCTAGTGAAGAATCGATACTGGCCATCATTTTCTTGCCTAATTCACAAGATACTATTTTCCTCTTTTTTTCAGTCCATTGTTTCTTTCTACGGGCTAACAACAGCGACAGCATCATTTACTGTAGACTGATCTGTAACAGAAAATTATAATATAACTGTTACAAAAGACAATTGCTTTCTACGGCTTGATATGCCTCAAACAAATACAGTACAAAAATTAATTAAAGGAAAATCTTAGCTTATAATTTAACTACATTTCTAATTAAGTCAAAGAAAAAATATTTACTCTATAAATAAGACATAATTAACACAGTAGCCGTTTCATTTTTTCCAAAATCAACAAAAAAAAATTAAATATTGGATTAGTCTGTAATGCTGAGATGGGATTAGTCGTCCCAAGGAAGAAGCATAATTTTAAAGGAAGATAGATAATTTTCATTATCTATCAGCTTAAAAGCCCAGTTACATTCTGCTGGTACAGTATAAAAACGTTTATAAATTTAAATATCTATCCTATTGGAATTTAAATAGTATAACCAAATTATCTGACTGAAAATCTTGTCTATTTTAATTACGAAACTGTTCGGTAAAACATTTTTTTGTAATTATTTACATACATTAGTTTATTAGAACTATTAATAATAAACGATTAATACTTTACAGTAAATAAATTCCGGCAGGAAAAATCAGTATCTAGGACACACATTCCCAGAACAAAGACAAGTATTTCATTCCGGCACATTTGGTCAGCCTAATTTAACACATCACATTTAAACTAAGCTCTTATAATGAAAATAATCCTTACTACATACCTGTATCATCAGGAATATTGATGTAGTTGATCAATAAGCCAAACGTTTTCTTATAAACTGCAGTTTCCTCGTAATACAAATTTTTGTGTTGTTTAGTTGCACCAAAACCAGTTATTTTAGTCAGTTAATTTCTTATGGTATTTTATTCAGTTGTATCTAATATTTACCCACTTCTTCCACAAACAGCTTCCTGGAAAATTTTTATTCATTTATTGATTATTTCTCCTCGTTAATTGTACTTAAAAACTAGTAAAAGTTACTTATTCTAAAGTTTCTTATTATTAGACTTTCTATATCTAGGTCCGACACAATTTGTTGTTACAGTTTCTTTTAAAGAGGAAGAGACATTAGGTACTCCTGAGAAAAGATAAGTGTGGGAGTTACAATCACATTATTTTGATTGCAATAAATGAATAATACTCATAATTATTACTTACTCAAGAATTAATACCCAATGTATGCCAATAAACCTTGTTAACATCAGAATGAATAACAATAGAAGTTTCCAGTATTTTAACACTCCAAAATGCCATCATAAATTTCATTTATTTTATTTGTTTCAATGTTTGTAGATAAAAAGTATAAAGTAAAAAATTAATTTTTGCTTAAAACGAAAGGGTTGCCCATGAATGGGTTCACCTATATCTGCAATCATGTCTCAAATTTTCTTAAAACATTGTAATTAACGATATTATGAACAAGTATCAAATATTATTCTGGATTAGATATGTGGACGACACATTGATCATATACAATCCAATGAAAAATGACAACATATGACTATTTTAAATATACTTAACTCAAAAAAATATACTTAACTAAAATTCAAGTTTAAAGTAGAAATTAACAGGAAAATACACTTTTTGGGCATTGAAATTGAAATAAATGGAAACAACATTACAGAAATAGCGGTTTATAGGAAACCAACCATAAATCACACCACTATACATGAGGAATCTAATCATCCATGATTACAAAACATTGGCTCGTATAAAAATTTAATTTTTAGACTGTTGCAATACACAAACAATAATAACCCAGATAACTAAAAACGAAACAAATATGATAAAACAAATAGCAGTTTCCAAACATTACAGCAGAATAATAATAAATAAGTTACAAATTTATTTCAGAAGAGAGGCATTTCTATTACAGCTGACCATCTTTTTTTCTTTCACCTGCTTATCCTCCAGGAATTACCGTTCAGGTATTACTTCAGAGAATGAAGGAGGATGATATGTATGATGAGTGTAAATGAAGTGTAGTCTTGTACAGTTGCAGTCCGACAATTCCTGAATTGTATGGTTAATTGAATCCCAACCACCAAAGATCACCGGTATCCACGATCTACCAGTCTTATAACTGGTATAAAAGTAACTGCCTTTACAAGAACCTGAATGGTGGAACTTTTGACTTCCAAATCAGCTGATTTGGGAAAACGTGTTCTCTACTAGATCAACCTGGTGGGTTAAAGCTGTCCTTTTTTTTTTGTTTAACCTCCGGGTCCACCATTATATAGCTGACCATCTGTTACAACATAATCATACTATACAGACTTAGAAATTTTAGAAACATGCGGTAACAATAAAAAAATAAACTTGTTAGAAAAATACTGTATTTACAAATTCAACACATAAAATGATCATACAACAAGTTATCTTTTGAAGATGATATTTTGAGTAAAGCCACAGTAAATTACAACTATTCACATAACTCATATCCAGCAGATTTTTATGGTCATTACTCAAAAAATTTTATATATTTTCATTTGTTCATTTAATCATAACATCGCCATAATGTCAAACTGATGATATGAGTGGTTTGCGAAAGTACCTTTGAAAGTTATAGTGTTGTAATGTCGAGGAGCTATGTAAAGGTAAAACCTACAACAAATATCTTTATTTGGACTTGGTGGTATGAAGTTCCCAACTGATCATTGGTTGTTAACTCGCCAACAGTAATTTTGTTGTTTTTATCCGCTGTTGATAAAAAAGTGGATAAAGACCTTATAAAAATATAGGTATGACTTCGACACGCATACACAAGTTCTTACTATAATTTTTGTACCTGAGCTGCCCATGTAAGTCCAGAATCGACAGGTATTCCCAAATATTTCATATGGTCAGTTTCACCGATCCAATTGCAAGCTTTACAACTATTTGTATGCATTTGTAGGACCAATGGTTCCTCCAAATTTTATCTCAATTCAAAACTGATTAACTTAATCTTTTCTGTATTCAGCTGCAAAGAGTTGTACCCAAACCACACGCTAAGCCTCTGGAGATCATCATACAAAGTTCACTTTTATCCTGTAGTTTATCTTGTAGTTTGTCCTGTAGCTTAAAGCTGTGTCATCCACAGAATTTGTTACTTGAAAAATTTCCACCTCTAACTTGCTGGATCTTACCTGACAGAAAGCTAGCAATCCAGTTTCCACAGATTCCTCTGAAACCGGCATTTCTTGGTTTTTTAGAAGGAGTCTGTGATTGACAGAATCGAAAGCCTTTCTTATATATAGAAATAATGCAGAGTATTTTTTAAAAAATCTAGACTATTTGTAGCCACCTCTTATTAGTAATTGTGAAAAGCCTTATAAACTAACTCGATTTAACTGAAAAATAAATAAACCTATTTCAGATTTAACCTTTTCATCCGCTTGGGAGTAGATTAAGCAAACTAATTTAATCAGAATTATTTATTATCAATTCAGGGATAATAATAAACATTTGTAAATGTTGAAGTGTTATCTATTTTATTTTCATTATAGGTTTTGAGCAGGTTAAAGCTAAAAAAATATTATGAAATTAATTTGAAACGTATAAAAATGTTTTTTTTTTTGTATTAAACGAGGTGTGGAAATCTAAAAATTAGAATTCTACTTTAATTTGATTTTTATTTTAATTAATACGAGTACTTCTACTTACTTTTTATTAGCATCCTTACACATCCAAATTAAGTAAGATGTAAACAGACTATACGTTTGACCACTTAACACAGTATCGATAGAAACAGACTTCACCAGCTGAAGTATCAGAAACTGTGTCATCTTTCCAAATATGATAAATGAACTACACCTTGTGTACGACAACATCTACATGGTGACACTAAAAAGTCTGACGATTCTTGACATACTCAAAACTAACTTTCACTGGAAAATATATTTATATGTATTAATTTGATTATTATAAATAAAAATGTTAAATTTCATACACCACAACACAATTTATAACTGCTTATAAATATTTCAGATGGTACTTTAACCGGTTATGTAATTTTTTACATGTAAGCTGCTAATTTTGTTTTAAAGATTCTACCCTCAGTTCTAAACATTTTTTAGGTTCATGCATGTCAAATTGATTACTGTAATATTTTTAGTTGGAAATAGATATTACAAGTCTTTATTTGTAAACAAAGATTTAATTGTTATTTTTTATAATTCATATCATGTAGTAACTTCATTAAAATGTTGCGGAGAAATAATTTCCGAGAATTTATATTTAGGTTTATTTTTTTCATATAGTTTTATACTTATATGCCTGGAGTTATTTGAATTTATTTTACTTGTTAAGTTATGGAATTTGTAAATTATTTACATACAGATTTTCTGATCTGGTTTATGTGTTGAAAGTGTGTTCCATTGAGTAATGTTTGTTTCTAAAGTAAGTCAGACTAAGAAATCCATCAAAACAGAGCCATAAGGCAAATCTGAAACGATTTTGAAACTAAATGAAAGGTAAATTAATATTTTACATGTTCCTTTAGTTTTGAACCGAAAGTTAAATTAACTGTCTTCATTTAATCAATTATGATGAATAATATTTTATATATAGCTTGTATTTAATAACTTTTGTGGCCCTTCCTAACAGATGAATTACAAAGTCTGTAAGTAACATACATATTGTATATTTCTTAAATGGATGTAGAAAAATGAAATTCATAAAAGGTGATGACCGAAAAGAAAGATTGCATACAAAAAGTTTTAATTTTATAAAAAAAATATTTATAATACCTTTTAGAAAGTAGTTTATTTAATGTAGATTAATTCCTGTCCTTTTTTGTTAATATTTTATTGAAGTTGTCAGCCTGAACGATTAAGAACTGTATTTTTTTTAAATTGATGAGGTAACATTCAAACCGTGCTTAATCCTTCTTTTCAAACAGATTATTGCTATGTGCAAATTCTTCTTTGTTATTAGAATTTACTGGACACATTTCATCACAACAAAATTGTTCCTAATATAATATCCCTTTGTGTGGCCATAGCTTCTTTCCTGCTGATAGTAGTTTTTCTTGGCAAGGCAGAAAAGATTTTACAGAAAAAAACAATTATCTTGACCACAGAAGAGTATTTTGAATGCTAAAGAACAAGTAAAGTAACTTGATAAAGATTAAGTTTTTTTAAAACTAAAGGATTAAATATATATTACTAAATTATTAACTATCAGTAAGCTTAAAAGAACTTTAAAAGGAAAAAAGATTAATAAGTAACAAAGTCTGTTAGAAATAAAAATTTATTATAGTTAAACGATGTGGGACTATCGACTTGAAGAAAAACAATGTTTCATTAAGGAATAAGGAAACATTAATTTTAAGAAAATTCTGTTAGAAAATGTCTCTATTGATCATACAACCAGTAGTGAGAAGAAAAATCACGTCAACAATCTTCCTATATAACTATTTGATGAAAATTGGGATGGTGAACAACTTGCTGATGAATGATTACAGTGGTAAAAGGAAATAATTTTTGGTCATCCAACATCTGATGAAGAAGAGAGTGACGAAGAGTGTAATTGTCAAAAATATGAAAGATGTGATATGTATATTTAAACCAAAGACTGAGTTTGACTGAATTTTTTTGCCTGTTACTCTAAAACTGAGAATTTTTTATTACCCTTATATTATAAATTGTTTCATTAGCCTGCTTGAAATAATTTTTGTTTTTACAGAATTTTTTGATTACTATTAAAAATGTAGTATCTAATAAACAACTTGTTCAAACTGAGCTTTTTTATCTCAATTTGAAATAAAATAAATTTGTTAAAAATAAACAGTAATCAATTGCCGATAGTTTATCTATGTATTTTATATGAACTAGAAATAGACAATTAGACAATGTGAGGTTGACCAAATATTAGACACACATCTAGCTAAAATATCTAAGTTTTTTATTAAACCTTATCTTTATAAGTTTTTAAAATTTTTTAGCAGTTCATATACAGCGCAATAGAGTATCACACATTCTAAGATTATTACATACAATAGTATTTATTTAAAAATTTATCTCACGCAAATAATGAAAAACTTATTCTAATTACCTAATAATTTGATTTTCTAAAAAAAGATTTATACGTTTAAAAATTCAACATTGACTTACCCCGTGATGTTATGAGAATTAGAAATTTCACCATAAGAAGTTATTGAAATAAATACTGACTAATATTGTTATGAAAATTATGTCTTTACTTAAATCTTTGATTAATGAACAATGTTTTCCATATTATGATATGATAGTTTCAACAATGTTTAATCTTAACGATTACTATGGTAACTTTAAACAATGTATTCATTTTAATGGAAAATTTTTATTTCACGATATAGAATGAAATAAATTATTTTTTCTTTAAGAATTAAATATATTTAAAAATACACTTCTACTTTGCAAAAGCCATATTAACACACAAAAAAATTTTAAGTTTTGTAATTAATTAAAAACTGCAACGGAATCATCATAAGAACCTTCTTGTATACTGAATTATTCCTTTACGAAAACAGTTTATTTGTCTTGTTTTATAGGAGTGGATATTGTTTTCAGCAAAGACTACTTTCTTCTGTGGTCAAGATTATTGGTTTTTCGGTATGATTTATTCTGCGATGCTAAAAATTCTGTCAGCAGGAAGGAAGCTATGGCCACACACTTTGAAGTTCAGAACACTTTGTAGGAAACGTTGAATGCTTCTTAAAACTGTTTTTTTTTTTTTTTTTATTTTGTGATGTACAACCAGGCTTGGAACACTTTTGTTTGTGATGAAATGTGCTATCAGCCGATTGAAAATGAAGTTGGTTAGTTGGAAAAATCACTCTACGAATGAAATCTGGTTATGAACAAAACACGTACTGTTTGAAATTTAACTTTTCTACATTAATTACTATATGAAAAAGCATTATTTGACCGAACGATTCTCACTTTAATTCCAATAACAAAGCAATAATCTTAGTTTTAAAAAAAATTAGACAAACCAGTTTGATTGTTACCTCCTGAATTACTTGTTTTTAATTCACCATATATTTCTAAAAGTAGAAAAGAAAAATAATAAAAATTATTGTTTTAGTTTCTGGCAGGTAAATTATAGTTTTAATAGTAATAACTAAAAAAAAAAATTAGAATGTTATTAATAGTTATTTTTTGTTTAACCATTAACTGGTATCATACATCTCACAGACTGCTGGCATTTTTTGTCTCCCTCCCCTTCCTCAAATATTGGATCAATGGTCGACCCACTTTACCTACCTTCCAGCTGTTACGCGAAGTACTTGCTGTGAAGATCATGTTTTTTTTTTGTCATATTATGTGGTGAGTTATTGTGTTTTGTTTTTTGAGGCAGTCTCAAAAAACGCATGACACCAGTTCTGTTACTAACTTAATTGTTGCTGTAGTTTTTTATTTTAATTTTACATTTTTCGTAGTGCTTTCAGTGGTTGATTTGTATATAATAGTTTCTATGCTAATACTTTTTTCTTTCAGTTAATTTTTTATACTGTTTATTTATTTTATCCTATATTTTATTTCTTTTTATTCGTTTTAATAGTTCTGTAAAATATTTCTTAATAATAATTTTTTTAACAATGAATGATATAAGTGAAATAAGCTGTAATGATACCATTGATCTACAACCAGGTCCTATGTGTCGTGTTTTACAAGGTACCTGATTAAATTTTGAAAAGGATTTAGAAGAAATGGTTTCAAATGTCCTAGAAGAATTTGATGGGGATGATGATAGCGAAAATGATCCAGATTATCTAAGCGAAAGTGATCACAATACAGAATCAGAACAAGAAGCACAAAAATAATGAAGTTGATGTAGCAAATAGGGCTGAAAATGATACAAACCAAGAATTAGAGGGACAGGAAAAAATCGAGGAAGAAGCTGAAGGTAAAAATTTGACTGCACCAAGACGTAATATCTACTCCTGTTTCTATGGGAAAGAGAATTTTTTTTGTGGAGTAAAGAACAACCATCTGTTAATGTACGAACAAGACTGCATAACATTATTTTGCAACTACCTAGATTGAAACCAAAGGCAAAATTATTAGGAGCAAAACCACATAGAAGACATTTGGAATCTTCTTTTTACTCTAGAAATATTAGAGGAAATTCTTATGTGAACAAATAACAAAAACTAAGAGAAAAGTACAAAAGAAAAACTTATCGTTCATTTAGATATGATTGAACTGAAAACTTTCATTGGTTTGCTATGCTATACTGCTACTTTCAAATCTAGTAATGAATCTATTGACTATTTGAGACAGATGGAACTGGATTAGATGTGTTTCGTTGCACAATGACTAAAAAAAAAGATTTTTGTTTCTTTTGGTGTCTTTATGCTTTAACAATTCAATAGATTGAGAAGAGAGAAAAAAAACGATGATACAGCAGTAATATCTGCAATTTTTAATAAATTTTTGGAGAATTCACAGGTTTATTATAGACTGGGTCCTACAGTCTGCGTGAATGAATGTTACTACCCTTTCAGGGTCGCACGTACATGCCACGAAAACCAGCAAAGTATGATGTGAAATTTTTATGTATGGCAGAGGCCAGGAGCTGTTATTTATATAACGCATATATTTTCTCAGGGAAAAGCAGTGATAGAAAAACTCTTTAACTTTTGAAGAGAAAAAATTCAGCATTCCAACACAATCTATACAATGGCTCGTCAAATCAATTGAAGGAAGACGTCATGAAATGTCACGGTGGACAATTGGTTTAATTCAATCGAAATAGTAAACAAGCTCTTAAAGAGAGTTAAAATATGTTGGAACTTAAAAAAAATAAAAAATAAATTCTTCCTCAATTTTAGCCTAGTAAAATGCAAGCAAACATCATCTCTCTATGGTTATACTGAGAACATTACTCTTCTTTCGTATGTACTGAAAAAGTTGAAAGCTGTTGTATTAGTGTCATCAATGCACCACTCGCAGAATGATGACCCCGACACTGATAAGCCTGAAATAATTTCATTTTACAGCTTAACCAAAGGAGGTGTTGACCGAATTGATCAAAAGTGTGCAAACTACACAACCTGTCGAAGGACACAGAGGTAGACAATGGCAATCTTCTTCACGCTTGTCGACATGGGAAGTGGTGTAAATTCTTGCATTCTTCACCAGTCATTTACCCAATCAGATACTCAACATGACTTTATGAAGACTTTGGCAAAGTCACTTACTTACCTGCAAGTGCACTGTACTCATTAAAAATCTTCCACACGAATTGATGTTCACAATCAAAAGGATCCTTAAAATGTTGAACGTGTCAGAAAATTCACAAGAAATACCCAATTTGTTTGAAAAACTGAAGATATGTGCATTTTGCCCTACAAAACTACAAGAAAACCAAATATCCATGTCAGAAATGTACTGCTCCAATTTGTCTGGAAAGTTCTAAAAAAAATTTGTGTCACATGTTATGAAGTAGTGAAATTTATATTTTTTAATCGCTATATTTATGTACTTTAAGGCTATTTTTTTCTTAGTTATATTTGTACAGTGAATAAATAATTTTTATATAAATTTTACATTAGTAAATAGATTTAGAAGTATATAGTTTAATTTTTTGCAACAATGAAAATGAGTCTGAAAAATAAAAACTGTTAAAATCAAAATCTAAGTTCTATTTTACTTTTTCCTGATTTTACTATTTAATACTTGCTTTATGATTATTTAAAAATACTATGAAAAGCTTAAACGGAAAAAATTATAAAAAAACTGGCATTATAAAGAAATTAAAAGGGTTTTGGCAGGAACACATATTTTAAGATTTTATAGCTATATTTTATTTAATGTAAATTTTTGTTAAATTGAAGTTTGTATAGTCAAGTTTAAACAATCTGTGAGCAACAAATTTCATGAATAAAAAAAATGAAATAGAGGTCTCCTGGACTGACACCAGTTACGTACTTATAGCTCACAATACCAGAGCTCAGATTATTTTTTACTTTTACTTTATTTAAACAAATAATTGAATGGTGTTAGAATGATTTCTGTACAGGCCCTTCTATTTGTAATTGAATGTACAAGTCTCCAAAGCAGTATTTAGTCCAATACTACAGTTTAATTTTTATACCGCTCAGTTGGTATGCTTATTAATAAATGTTTTTGTAAATATTTTGTGAGTTTTAGTATTTTTTTAAAAATAGCAGTAACATTACCTGAAATTTTTGCACAGCTACTGTTGTTAAATATATTATTGTAACCTAATATTAGCTTTATAATATTATAAGCTATGCCAATTATTGTCTGATTTTTTTCCACATTAATGTCTAAAAACAGAGTGTAAAAATGCTATTAAAATTTATATGTAAACCAAGATTTTGACACATTTGAACAGTAAGAAATTTACAGATGTACCAAATTTGATAACAATATCAAATGCATTTAATACATATTTAAGTGGCTTCCTAATCTTTTAAAGATAAATGCTATAAAGAAAACTGCTTGTTGTTAAGTCTACTAAAGAAGGTACTTTTAACAGAAAAGATTCAATGTTTTTAAAAGTGAATTGCTTTTCATATTTTTATTTTTTTTGTCAAAAGTCACTATATAATGACCGACTGTGAGATCACAAGCCAAAGAAAAGGTGTGTCTCATAATGACAAACCCAGTTCTCATAAACAATTATTTGATTATTCTTTTTATGTATTTAAATCCTTTAATCAAACAGCATTATTACTTGAGTACAACAATGAATCTCTCAGTGACTTTAAGCCGCCTAAAAATTTATTTTATAGATGTTTTATGATAAATCTAATTTTTCTTTATTAAATTGTGTATTTTATAATTTATTTATTTAATCGATTAACTATATTATTAATTTATTTATTCGTGTAATTTATTAAATTGTGTATTTTAGATTTTCAAAATTCCTTTTTGCTGTAATTAAATCAATAAATAAATCTTTAATCATTTAAATACAAACATGTGAAATAATGTTAAAGTAAATACATTAAGTAAACAAAATTACTTCTCGTGTCTGTTATCGATGTTACTTATGAACTATTTATTTAATACACTTTGAAAATATGAATAATTCATAAAATGTTTTAAATCACTTGAACATTCAAAGACACATTTTTAACAGTTTTATGTAATAAGAAATCATATCAATAAAATTTTTCTTTGTAAGGATTTGGTGCGATTAAAAATTTGACAACAGTTGTCCATATTAAAATAATTATAAAGTTGCTTTGACAGAAATACAAAATTAAGATTTTTAAAGTGCACTTTTTTTAGATTTTTTTTTACTATTGATGTGTTCATTTATAAATTATGGTCACAATTAAAGTAACATACATTGCAAATTAATATTGTAACAAAATAAATAATGCAAATATATTACTGTTATTTATTTACTTATAATAAAGTCAACTGACTTTATTATACCTTCCACCGACTTAAGTAGAAAAGGGAATGAATAAGGAACATTCCATACACATTTAAAAAAAACCTACCTTCCATTAGCATGCTAGGGTCGGTGCTGTGGGAGCGACAGTGCTCTCTCTTCCTTGCAGCCCCCCATCCATTTTCCTATGTGTGCATGCACACAACAGCAAAACACCACACTGCTGGAACTTTGAAGCGCACAGTTCCAAACAAAGATTTTTGTATCTTTTTCATAAACCGGAGGATGGATACTAACACTAAGCTTAAGGATTATATACTGTACAAGTATAAAAAAAGAATTAGAGAAAAAAGGACTCATACTATTAAATGTTATCGATAATATCAAGTGGAAACAGGAGGTGCTGCAGTCCTACCCGTCACTGATAATGAAAAAAAAAGAATAAGGAGTATAGGCTGTGTACAAACATACACAATAATAATTAATAGACCATTAAAGATAGAAAAGTTAAAAGATATTGATAAATCAATTTTATCTTTTATTTAAAATCCAACAGGATAACCAATAATTACATGTACTTACAAATAATTTATTTATGTAATGTATTAAAAAATTCAAAACCAACTTGAGATTCAAACCCAAAACCTGGATGTAGTCACACAGTCCCACTATGTAAGTTGGATGAAGTGGGTAGCTTTAGTTTTAATCATCATAATTAGTAAAGATAAATAATAAACTTGCATCCGGTTATACAATAATACAATCGATTTGTTTTTACGAAAATGAATGATACATTTTAAATAAAGAAGCAACCTGTTTTCTGTGGAAATTTATTTATTAGATAAAAAAATAAATATCTTAGAATGTCTATTTGAAAATTAATCGATAATACAATTCTTAAAATAGATATAAATATATATAAACTATTGTTTAATCTACTTAATATTTAGGATTTACCTAAAATGTAAGACGTGTGATGAGAAGTAAACTTTCAGGTTTTATAGAATTTTATATTCGTTCATGAGCAGTGTTATTTATCAAAATGCATTTAAAAAAACAATGTTCATGAAAAACATGAAAGTTGTGATTTTTATAACAAGTCTCTCTTGTAAGCTTTATACGCATTTTTTTACACTGCTTTTTCTGAGCTAGTGGAATTCCTCAGCATCTACCAAATTATCCAATTGGAACTGGTTCTGGGCTTAAAATGTTCATACATCACCCGCATATTATAAACTACAGTAATATATAAATCTGTGTTTGAGGCATACAAGGTACCTCCACACCTAAGTTGTAACATACAAAATGGAGAAAAATATAATGTTAAATAAATTATATGCATTGGATAAATTTTATTATACCTGTTTTAAATTATGCACACTTGAAAAAATGCTATTAATTTTTTTCTTAATCAAATTTCTTATATAAGATTTTTGAAGACCATACGGATTCTCTAATAAGGATACAATTAAGATGCCTTTTTAAACTTAACTCTGATTAAAATCTTTTGATAAAAGTACAAAATAATTTTGCTCAGTATGAATATTTAAATATAATTGTTCATTATTACATTACATTAATTACATCAATTTAATTATTACATTGTTTAAATGTAATTACATTTTTCATTAAACGATTTCTAACAAAACTTACAAACATAATTTTTCACTTTTTTATGAATATAAAACAGATTTACTAACAAATGACTTTTGACAAAAGTTGCAAACATAATTTCCCTCATTTATATGAACATTAAAAATATGTTTTTGTAAATTGTATTTAATATTAAATGACTTTTGACAGAAGTTGCAAACATAATTTTCCTCTTTTGTATGTGTATTAAGATGCCTCTTTAAAAAGTAATTATATTTAAAAACTACTTTTGACAAAAATTGCAAACATAATTTTTCTCTTCATTATGGGTAATAAGGCGCGTTTTTATATCATTATCATGAATAACAGACTTTTGACAATTTTTTTTTCACATTAGCATGAAAGCTAATGTGTCTCTTTAAACAATTACATGTGAATCTTTTATTGCAATATTCACAAACCAATTTTTTTTCTTTCTGCACAGGTAACTTGTTTTCACTACTTGTATTTTCAACTAAAGTTTCTATCGTAACATCACTGTACGCACACGTACATTCACTGAATTTTTCTTTTATAATTCCATCATATACCGAATTATTTACGCTTCTCTTATAAGTAATACAATTCTTGGTAATTCCCTTGACGGTTCCTTTATCGACAGTAGCCTGTAAATTAAAAATAACTAATAATTAAAAGGTAATTATGAATTAATATAAAAATATATAGATTACAACAAAACTATTTAATAAATTTATAACAGGTCAATATATTTATTACTTCTATATTCATGTTAAATCAGATCTACAAACCCACACATTTTACATATATAAAATTTTATATACAGGATGTCTGTGCTAAAGGTACCCAAAACATAATGGCCTCTATTTAGGAAATCTGGCATTGTAATATCTTATAACACAGCCTCAAATGACAGGATATATCCCCAAGATTTGTTCAGTATACTCTCAGATTCAGCAGAACACACATGTGCAGACAAGCCAAACAATAAATTTATAATAAATAAAATGAAAACATCTCTTACTGCTTGCTTTTTTTCAAATTCTTACAATTGGCACTTTTGTGGTGTGCATCTTTTCATCAATGTATTAAATATTTTTTAAAGTTACAAATTTTAAAAAAAAAGTTTTTAATGCATCTGATGAAGCGGTGTGCATCGCAAAAGCGCTAATATATATACTTACACACATAGGGTGATAAACTTAAAAACCGAACAGAGAGCTTGAACTGCAGTTGTTTGAACATCACCTTTAACACTTCTATTAGCATCATTATTGGTTGTGAATGTTACTAATCTAATCTACTGCTGCCAGTTGTAAACTATTCACAGTTCAGTGTGCAACAAGTTTCACTCTGTGAGTAGTTTTTTCTAACAATGCCCTTAATAGATCAAGGAATGGGTTCTTGTTTTGGAAGCTAATTACTGTTCTCAAATCCTATCCAGGAAGGCATTAAATATTCGCTGAAAAATTTGTGAATGATAGAATCCCAGCAAAGAGTAGCTTACACGATTCAGTTAGAAAAAGGCATACGAGGCCGATTTCAAATTGCACAACGAAATAGATGACCTTCTGTTATTACTCCAGAGGCCATAGCCACCAATATTCGAAGAAGGATTTGTCGACCAAAAAATTTATAAAACAGTGATCAAAATAAAGCGATGTAAAACACTTATTTTGCCTTAAGATTCTTCACTGTTTAAATTTGAAACCGTATCGTGCAACAACATATGAGAACAAACTGAAATAACTTAATGCGATTCAGCTTCTCAAAAACATTGTCGATGGACAGATAGACTCGACAATATATTTTTTGTCAGATGAGGCGTGGTTTCATTTATCAAGGTTGGTGAATGAAACTCTTGCTGTTTCTGGTAATTGTATAGGGGGGCCATTTTTATTTTTACTGTACCGTCAATATAAAAGTGTTCTGTACAATTTTCAAACAATTCTATACCTTATTAACAGATTATGGGGGAAAAAATGGCTTCTTTCATAAAGACGAAGAAACAATGTGTTGCACATAAACAACTCTTCGGCATACATTCGTGCAGCCTTTACTGTCACCAGAGGACAGTAGCATCTGTGTTCCCCAGATTTGTCTAGTTGCAATTTCTTTCTTAGGTTATTTGAAGGATTAGTTATAAATTGAAGTCCTACACCAGAAATAAGTGAAGGCAAACATTCACAACAAAAAACTAAAGTAACTGAGAACATTTTGCGTCAGATGACTCTCAGTACGATTACTTCAGCATTGCTGCATCAACTGCACAGGGTGCTAACTTCGAATATCTTTTGTAAAAATATAATATGTTAAATTTTTCTAATGTAAATACAGAATTAAATTTTATTTTATTTTCATTTCATTAATAAAATTTTACATCACAAACATGTTTAGTCTGTACCGGGTCTGTTTTAAATTGCTTACCTGATAAATATTCAAATACGAAAACCCGATACAATTAACAACAAATCATCCAGAGCTTATTAAAATGTAAAAGAGGTTAAAATTACCCACATTTCAGTCATCAATTAAGTTTCAAAATAACACCTTTGCCCGACCATATTGACCGTTTATCATTCACACACAGTTTAATAAGTCGATATTAATTAAACAGAATTAAAAACAATTTTTTTTTTTATGACAAACACAGAAATAACAATATTTATATTTATTTTTAAGAAGTTAAACTGTATGAAATCCAAAATTTACAAATCAATTAATAATAATGATAAGGTAATATAGTGGAGCATCAATTATCCAGATGTCCAACAACTGGACTACTTAAATTCAGACTACGGAATTAAAAAAAAAAAAACTAATACATTAATTGAAAAAATTAAAGCTTTGCTTCAAAAGGACTTTTTTTATCAATTTTTATTTTACTGGATTTCTTAACCAACTTTTTGCAATTCATTTAGCAAAAACATATACAGTGGAATTTCTATAACTCGAATATTCAAGGGAATAAAAAAAAATTCGACTTACAGGAAATTTGAGTTACAGAAACACACATGTTATGAAATTACTACTCCACTGTAAATTCACTGACATAAAACGTGCAGCACTATTTAAGAAAATATTGCACTTTTTCCATACAGTCTATTATATCACAGCAATATTATTACACAACATAATTCAGCATTATAAATACTCAATGATAATCAATTTATTACACAAAAATCATTAATGAATGAAAAATACAAAAGGGTATAACTTAATATAAATAGTAAAACATACCGTTGTTGTATATAAAACACAGTTCAATTTTAAAAGTTTTTAAAATAAAAACAATAATAAAGTTTTAAAAAATAAAATGAAAAGTGAAGAATTGGCTCTTTTGTAAAAAAAAAAACTGAATTTTTTAAAATTGATTAAAAAAATTATTGAATGATGTTTAACATTTATTCTGATGGAGTGCAGTCAACCATTTTTCTATATCTGCCACAGTGGAAAAAACCAATTCTGGTACATCACCTTTTGACTCGACGAATTATCAAACAGAATCAACACAATCAGTAACTCCCATTAAAGTTGGGATCGGTACGCAGGGTAATTCATTATTGTTGTTATCTGAATCGGTCTCTATGGTGTCATTCTCATTTGCCTTTGCGTTAACAGTATTGATTACAAAAATCATCAGTAGGGTATTCGGCTACTATCAAATCTTCATCTATAGAAACATAATCCCGAAAAGTTACGTCGCCGGTTACTTGCAAAACATCGGTAACAGACTCCCAGTCATGATCATCACCATTATTGTTGCTAGAACAAAGATTTTTCACTGCTAGTTTGTTCACATTCTGACAAAATAACCGGTTATGGGTTTTTAAATTCAGCTTTTTTAAAACAAAGGTTTTTTGTAATTCAGCTTATTACAAACTTCTTCATTTACACTGGCACTATGAACATTTTTAAAAATTATTCCACGTCTAACTAAACTTATTAAGGCAACCAATACTAGCTTTGAAATCCATACGATTGAACCGTCTCACAAAGTAATAGACTTTCTCGTGTAAATTTGATCCACTGATAGGTAAATTTCGATCGTGACTGTTTTTAAACCTCTCTAAAACAGGATAAGAACACCCTTGTTTACAGTAGCAAACAAACCTAAACAGACATACAAAAACTACGCATATGAGCTGAGACGATTATAAAGACACACTGACCGTGTTGTTTAATGTCCTTTATAGAACTGTCTTATGACAAACGAGTTCCGGTGAATACTGATGCCTGATGTATAAGATTTCACTTCCCTCTTTACTGTATGATGATTCTTCCTTCTTTTTTTTTATCGCATAGTAACAGAAGTGAATCGTGCTTGTTTCATGTTTCTGAACTGAAAATAGGATCAGTATTATATGCCTAATGTTAAAACTTTACTTTTTTGTAATAAACTAATCAAATTTTTTATTTTGACTTATAGGATTTTTGTTAG
The DNA here is from genome assembly GCF_047948215.1 of Lycorma delicatula. Taxonomy (NCBI): domain Eukaryota; kingdom Metazoa; phylum Arthropoda; class Insecta; order Hemiptera; family Fulgoridae; genus Lycorma; species Lycorma delicatula. The sequence continues at coordinate 32,604,451 of NC_134455.1, forward strand.
AGTTAAAGGAATTGCATTTTTGTATAACGTAATACAATTTGGCAGGGAATTAAAATAAATATTTCGAGTTATAGGTATTCGAGTATAGGAATTTGACTGTGTATATATATATATTTGTATTTTGTCCTTTGTTAAACTAATTATTAATGATAATTTCTACACACTGCATTTTTTTACACTGTTACTGTTTTTTTTCTTACACTGCACATGTATTCAAAATTTAATTTTAATTTTACTGATATACTTTATTTCTTTATATACATTTTTTTAACTAAACGTGTTACCAATTAAATATTAGAATGGCATATCCAGTATATAAGATAGACATTTCTTAAATTATCTTTTCCAATTATCCAGATTTGGCCTTGCAAAGGTCCATCTGGGTAAAATGTTCCACTGTATGCAAAATATAATACCCTTACCCCTTCATTTTCGACTTTTAAATTTTCTGATTTAATTAAGTCGGTCTTTTCAACTGCTAAAGGATCTTTTTCAGTATCACTATTAATAACATCCAGCGGTTCCTCTTTCAGTTGTACTAAATCTACTTGCTGTAATAAAAAACAAAAAAAAGTTTCGCTACAAAGTAAATATGTTTATGATTTTTTGTATAATTTATAACATAAAAATAAATTGTATCTCCAATTCACTCACCACACACATTAACAGTACAGCCACAGTTAAATTATTATTAATATTAGATGACTTTAATAAACCAGGTTCAAATACATTCAAATACATTTCTTTTGTTAAATATTATCATCCAAATTTAAATGTTAAAAATGCTGCTACTCACCTTATGGATTATTCTATAAATTGAAATCTTTTATATTCAAATAATTTGTTAAACTGCTGCGGTAATTTTCCTGGTTTTGTTTTTTCCAATCTTACCGACATCAGTGTTAATTTTGCTTACAGTGAAATTTTTTATCGTGATAATTATCATTTACCACAGTTACCGTATTTTGAATTCTAATCTTATACGGGATAATAAAAATATAAATTTAGTAATACAACATTTAATAAATGAATTTGAGTCTAAATAATATTTATTTATTTTTTAAACAGCCACACAAGATTGATGCTTTTGCATGGAACACGGAAATGGAATTTTATAGCACAAGAATAACACCATGCTTGACTAAAATTTGATATTCATCATAATATAGAAATTTTTGTAAAGGAATTGCAACAATGTATTATTATAAATATTCTTGATTTTCATTTACCAAATATACGTATAAAAAAATGTAATTTTCGAAGTATTTTTTTCTGGTGTACTTATTATCACTATTATTAACCCCTTACCAGTCATCGACGGAATATTCCAATATAAACTTTTTGTCTGGTTATAATTCATTCTCTACCATAATATTCCGTTGTTTTACTTTTTTTTTTTCTTTAATAGTATTCTACAATGACAGATAACGCTAGTTGTAAGGTTAAATACAGTATGAAGCGAGGGATTTTCATATGTATTTGATCGTAATCAGCCGATCTGCTGCAACCCATCAGGTTGGTCTAGTGGTAAACATGTCTTTTGCAAATCGGTTGATTTCGAAGTTGAGTTCTAAGGTTCAAATTCTAGTAAAGGCAGTTACTTTTATATGGATTTGAAGACTACATCGTGGATACCGATGTTCTATGGCGGTTTGGTTTCAATTAACCACACATTTCAGAAATGTGCGACCTAAGAGTGTACAAGACTACACTTTATTTACACACATACATATCATCCTCTGATGTAATCCTGACGGTTGTTCCGAAGGCTAAACAAAAAATAAAATAAAAAGCTGACCTGGTGTAATGGCGAAGTGTTTATTTACAGTGTTCTATGAAGTCGGACTCTGAGCATTATATTTCTTATTACATAGTGAAATTCTATAAATATATCAGTATATAAATGTATAATTATGGAAAAAACTTGCGTGCAAATAAAATTATTCAGATAACTGCGTAAATATCTTATACACACGTGTGACAGAAAATTTGTATATAAATTGCTCAATATTTCTAAGTGTGAAATAATATATATCTTGCATGCAAAAAAAAATGGTTTTAAATGACATATTATGTCATAATTAGTCAAAATACATACTTTAAAAATAAAATTCTATTTAAAATAGCCTTAAGGAGCAAGTACATATAGAATTTAATAAGAGAAATATAGTGAATAATGTAAGAGAAATATAATAGTTTTTAAGAGAAATATAATGTTTACTATCTTGTTCATTTACTCTTACATGTGTTCATGTTAGTTGCCAATCCAGATGCTGCTACTGTAACCGAGTGGTCCACGTGATGTGCCGGCAAAAAAAAAAAAAAAACAGCAAACACGTTATCACAAATTTAATTCTGAGAAATTATAAGTCAACTTAAAACAAATATAGGGGTTGTTCAGATAAATCATAACTTGGCAAAGAAAACCGAAAATTTGGCAATAAGTTCTTTAAACTTTCAACTTAGTTCATTTACAATTCGATACATTTACTCAGATTTTTCAACTTTTGAATATTTTCAGTATCATGTGATTTTTTTGAACTGTGTGATGTAAGCTGTTATCTCACCTTAGCATCATTGAAATTGATCTTTGTCTAGCGAGCCATTTCATCAGGTTTGGGAAGGGAAGTAATCACAGGAGCCAAATCAGATGAATAAAGCACATGCTTCCACAAGTCATTGTCAAAGCGTAAATTTTAATGAAGTTTTGCAGCTACAATCCAATACATGTTACAGGCGCATTAATGTAGTAAAGTAGCATTATCTTTTTGGCCAATGTGGCAGTCCCAATCGATCAATCTGGTAAAGCATCAGAAGCGTAATGCTTCCCATGATTGCAAGTTCAACATTTTGAATTCAAGTATTATTAAAGAAATAACCAAAACACGGTAAAATATGTAATGAAGTCAAATTAAAGAATCAACAGTAAGTGCATACATAAAGTTTCACTCATATAAGTAGCTCGATGAATACACTTTGAGAGAGCGAGCATAAACTTCATACATCACTTTCATTATAAAATAATTGCATGATAAAACTTACCGCTTCATTTTTAATTTCATGATCTTCATATTTAATAAACTCTGTCCCTTCAATCGCAACAGGATCTGTCACTTCATTATAAGTATCGTAACCGTTACCGAGTGGCTCCTCTCTCCCTTGCAACGATTCACTTTCCTAAAACATAAAATCAACAATTTAATGTTACAGTTAACGATATGGTGAAATTTCCCATATGACATGACAAAAAAAAACCCAAAAGTAAATAAAATTATACTTACACAATCAAGTGTAATATCTTCAAACTAGACTCCTTGAGTTGAGCTAGGCCTATATTCCACGAACATTCATTATATCTGTGAGCTTTGTTTTTGATAAAGCTGTGACTTTATTTTCGAGGCTGAGGCAATAGCTCATATAGACGGTAATATAGAACAATATCCTTGCGCTTATGAGATCCTTACTTCCCAGGAAAATTATTACATTAAATCACAACAAACCTAGACTTAGATGTCTTAACATGTTCCATACAGTTGTTCCCATCGTCAAGAACGCACACTTCTACATTGTGTTCTATTGGTGTCTACATCAATCTTTTGTAGCTACGCCGTTTACTATACTATGCTGTACACTACATGAAGTATTTATTTATCTTGCCCGTTCTTGACTCCGGCAACAAGAACAGTGGTTAGAGGCAGTAAAACGTTTTTGAAATATTTTATTTTTATTTATTTCCAGAAAAAAAAATTACAACATATTCTTGTAAAAACCTTTCTTTATTATACAGTACTTTATCGATAAACAAAAAATCGTCATTAGTTTTCATTAGAAATTTTTTTTGACAACACACTTTTATTAAGAATAAACTGGTAAATACATTTAAAAATCAAATTAGAAAAATGTCAATAATAATCATTATTTTGTTACTTGTATCACTACTATCAGTGCTAAATTCACTTTCAGGTTCATAATTCCTCATGAAGACATAATCTTATTTAATCTAAAGAACAAACATCACTAACTAACTACTTTAATGGTTGGTTACACGCAAACTGAGGAGCAGCATTGCAACACCAAAATTATTGATCGAACGATCTGACAAGAATCAACATGTCTGTATTCAATGACCATATATAACGCAAGACGTAAGAGCCATGAAATATTATAGTCTTCTGACATGCATGAATGATCATGTCTGTGTGTTTTTGTCTGAGAGCAACAGCCGCTATAAATATATAACTTCATAACATAAAATTGGGTTTTGGCGCTACGCACAAGAATATGATATACAAAGAAACGGCTATTGACCCCAGGGTCAAGAACACAATATCAATAAAATTAAGAAAAATTAACACTGTATGCCTATTATTGTTTGGGAACACATATAACAAACAAATAAAACAGCCCCGCTTTTGATTAAGTTATACCAAGAATTACACCTGTCACTAGTAAATTAAATTTTCTTGACCTCAGGGCCAAGAACCGTAAAGAACATGTTAATCAATTAATTCAGACTTCTTGTATTTTAACAACAAGCATAAATATAAATTTTCTAATTTCTTTGTGCGTACTTGTGGATTAAATTGCGTGTGTACTATTATGTCATTAAACAAAGAATTTGTTTAATGACATAATTGTAGATATGACATAAAAACAAATTGTAGATTTGTTTTTTGTTGTTATTTAATATAATTTTGTAATAATTTAATAATAATTCGGTTGATTCAGCAATGTTGAAAGGAGTGCTGTTATGGAGGACTTTTATAACAAACTTTAATCAAAAACAGAATCTTCATTTTCATCATATAAAATTGGAGGCAACATAGTGTCGGTGAGTTTTTAATTTAACTTATTACAGTACATAAAATATGCAACACAATATGTAAAAACCCTTAATTAATATACATTTAAGCAGCATTTAAGAGTGTCCAGCAACTCTTAGGAAAGAGAAGATAGTTATAGGGAAAATAGACTGGTTCTTATTAAAAAAAAATATGTCCATACGGGTTTCAAGTTCAAAGAAAACATTTCAAAGGACTAGAAAAACTTTTCTGGTATTCAGTAATCATTTCTTTATTCTACAGATTTTTTTATTTATTTTATTATCATATTTAGAGGATTAGTTCTACAATGAAGTTAATGAATTTAATTGAATTACCATACATAAATAATTATCTATCTTGAAGACCAACAGAATATTAAAGCCTTGTAAATTACCTCATATAACAGGTGAAGTGTATCCTGGTGGGTAATGCATCTAGCAAAAAGAGAAATGATCTATTTTAATTTTCAAGGGAAAATGTTTTAGTTTTTTGGGATAGAAGTGACATTTCCAATTTCATTGTCAGTAAGTAATATTTATAGTCGCTGATACTCTCATACAGAATTTTAAAAACTTTGCTTGAGTATTACGATTTTCACTCTGTATAAAAATCAATTATTATTAATGAATAAGTAAGTCTTAAGAGAATAAAGCTCACCGAAATGAAAACACATTTAATCAATAAATCACTCTCAGGCTTGATTTTTAATTGCAACTTACTCATAAATTATGAAAGTAAATAATTTATTTTGTCGATCATCAAAAATTTCTCTAACTGCAACGGCATGTAGTTTCTGCCTTAATTTAGTCGTTTGAAATTATATTTTAACAAATTATACGTCATTTTGTCATAATAAAATTCTTAATGATTAAGCCACTAAATTCAATTTTAATAAAACTTATAAGATGAAGAAGTAATAATGATTTCAAAATTAACGTAATCATCGCAATGTAAAATTAACAAGTTTATTTATAGACTAGTAAAGAAAAATTATATTTTTATTAAACTTTTTGGCATATTGTTTTTTCTTTTTGGGTGATTTAATGCAGTTCCAGGTGAGGCACAGTAGCAGGAAAGTTTCTATTATCAAGAAATAGTTTCTAAAAAACCGAACTCATCTTCCAGCTATTCATGATGCAGCCTACCATCGACATCATCTGTCCTTCCAATCTGCTCTCACCCATTTCACATAAAATATTTACAATATTAAATCTAATGTTTATTTCTGAATCATTCTGTTATCACATACCATTACTTTGTTCTAAGTACTGTATTAAATTCTTAAACGTATAAATTCATTTTTTATGATTTTACCTTCAAATATCTTTTGTATACCAAAAGAAAAAAAAATTCAAAAAAGTGGGCCATATGAAGCGTGTTCAAAAAAAGAGAATTTTGAAATTTTTCAGGTTGTATTAGTCTGATTCTCAGGATTTTTTTGCTGTACTGGTAAACATGTCTGAAGAGTATTTGTACATTTTTAGTCATATTGGATGTTTTGTCTGTTGTCAGCTGTCAAAAGGATAACACATGTTTTGGTACGATCGGTGATTTTTTCTTGTATAAATAATGTATCAGAGAATTTGTATTAAATTTTGCTACAAGAATGGAATAAAGTGTAGCGATGTTTTAAAAATGTTAAATATTGCTTTTGGTGAGTCTGCTATGAGTAAAGCAAGGGTTTACGAGTGGTATAAGCATTTCTAAGGTCTTGAAGACATTGAAGACGACGAGCACTCCAGCACATCAACTAACGATAACGTGGAAAAAGTGAAAGAAATGAATTACGAGTGGTCACCGAATCAAAATCTGAGAAATCGCTGTTGATGTTGGGATATCAATAGACTCATGCCGTGAAATTTTTTAGGATGTTTTGGATATGAAACATGCGACACCAAAATTTGTTCCAGAAGTGTTGAATTTCGAACAAAAACAGCGGCGAATGGAAGTTGCTGAGGAGTCGCTAAATAAAGTCAACAACGATGCAGACCTACTGAAGTGAGTCATTACAGGTGATGAAACACGGGTTTATGGATATGATATTGAAACTAAGGAATTGTTCCAGTAGAGACATTCTGAACCACCAAGACCGAAAAAGGCTCGACAAGTACGGTTGAAGGTGAAGTGTTCTTTGATTTTAACGCCATGAGCATCAGTTCTTACCAGAAGGTCAGACAATCAATAAGGAGTATTACCTACAAGTCTAACATTGTTTGTGTGATGCAATCTGAAAAAAAGCCCGGATTTGTGGCAACACAATTCATGGCTTTTGCACCATAATAATGTGCCTGTTCACACTTCATTGCTTGTTAGTCAATGTTTAGTCAAAAACAACACTATAATGATTTCTTTTTGGGGGTGAAAAACGCCTATGGCATAATCATCGCCCAGATTTTTTTAAATAAAAAAATAAAAGAAACTAGGAGTAGTCTAAAAGATAAATAAAACTTACAACTAATATCACAGATAAAAACTAAAATAAATCCAAAAGTAAATAGACTTTAATGAAGTCCAATATGGTTGTAAAGCGCCCATTCTCGGATAACAGAATGACTAAAAAGAAAACTAAAATAACAAAAATGAAATAAAACTTAAAAGTAATATCATTAAAGACTTGCATCTAATATCACTAAAACCTTACAACTAATATCACAGACAGTCTTAAAAATAGAATACATTAATTAAAAATAAAAAAGCATAAGTAATAAAAAACTACATAAAATTTAACAAAGTTTGATAGGGAATGTAAAAGGCTCCCTACTCGGATAACAGAATCAAAAACACAAAACCACAAAGATTAAAATAAAAAACAAAACTTATATGTAACAATATTAAATTTTTTGTATTAACCCAGCGCTATGCGAAAACAGAAACATCCGGTTTAAAACTTCATTACCGTTGCTCAAGACACCACCTATGTTTCTGAGTAGTTAAAATTTACGATGCAACGCCGCATAACATATGCAATCTATGAGTATGTGGCGCACAGTCATGTGGCAATTGCATCGTGCACATACGGGTGCATGTCCTGCTGACATCAGGTACTCATGTGTGACTCTCGTATTTCCTATTTCCAATCTACAGAGGACCATTTCCAAATGACGAGTTTTTCTGCATGAGGAGTCCCATGGTAAAACAGAATCTTTAATGTGACAGAGTTTATTATCAACGGTAGCCGTCCAGTCACCTTGCCACTTTCCTCATACGGATTGTTTTACATGATTAATAAAATCAGAAGTAGCAACACAAGTGGTGAAAGGAGGTTGATTACATACGTCTTTGGCATAGGAATCTGCATGTTTATTACAGGAATCCCAACATAGCTAGAGACCCAGCAGAAACTTACTTGTGTGTTGCGATTATTCAACTTGGTGATTGTGTTGTACATTTCAATGACGATAGGACGTCTGGAATAAAAGTTTTCCAAGGCTTGGAGATCACTACACGAGTCACTACAAATAAGGATGTTTCTGTACTTAGGGTTAATGATATTTAGAGCCTTATTTATAGCGTGTAGTTCAGCAGTAAACACACTTGTAATACCTGGTAAACCAAACATATAAGTTCTATCATTGACAACAAACGCACAACCAACGGTATCGTTCTGTTTCAATCTATTAGTGTACATCACCACGTCTGAGTTCATCTTGGAGAACACACTGAAACATTTGCTGGAAAACTGTAGGTAGTGTTGATTGTTTATTGTATGTCGTAAGGTCAAACGTAAAATTTATAAGATTTATTCCCCACGGAGGATATGAGCACGGATACATTGGAAAGAATGATGGTGTACATTTATATGCTGCAGTAGATGTCGGGCACGGACACCTACAGGAGCAGTACAATGTGGATGGTCCTCATATCTTCCTAAATTAGGATTTCTAAGGACTGAGTCAAAAGCCAGGTGATTTCGCTGTCCTTTGAGGCGATCAAAATAAGATAATAAAAGCTGGTTCCGTCTATCCTAAAGTGATGGCTCAGCACAGTCTACAAGTAAGCTTGCAACAGGGCTTGATCTAAATGCACCTGTGGCAAGCCGAAGGAAAGCATGATGTACAGCATCCAGCATTTTAAGCACGATATGACGAGCTGAAGAGTAGGAGACAAAACCATAATCTGAACAGGAACAAACAAAGGAATAGTAAAAACGTATCATAGATGATCGATCGGCTACCCAATTGGTGTTACTAAGGACTCGCATATCATATCTAAAAGTTTGGAACATTTTGTTTTTAATTCTTTGATATGTTTGACCCAAGTAAGACGGCTATCAAAAATTAATCCTAAAAACTTGATGTAAGGAGAGATGGCAATAAGCTCTCCGTTGAGAAAAACATGCACAATAGAAGGGTTTTGTTACAAAGAAAAGACTACACATTTTGTTTTTTCGGATGAAAACTTGAAGCCGGTACCCTCGACCAAGCTTTAAGGTGAGAATATAGTGTAACACGTAATGATACCCAAGCCCCATGTGACTTTCTTTTTCTATTCCCAAAAATAAAGAGAACCTTAAAAGGATGTCATTTCACAAGCATAGATGAGATTAAAAGCGAATCGCTGTAAGAACTAAACACTATTCCAAACATCGAGTTCCAGAAATGTTTTGCACATTGGAAAAAGCACTGGCATAAGTGTATATCTAATGGGGACTATTTTGAAGGGGATAACATTAATGTATATGAATAAATAAAATTCTTTCCAAAAAACAAAAATTCTCGTTAATTTTGAACACACCTCATATTATAATTTCTCTATCAAAAACCATAATTTCATTTTACAATTTATTTTAAATACATTTTACTCTATCTCTTTTTAGAGCTTAATTTATTGTTAATTTTGTACAAAATGAAATGTGCATTTGTCACAGATCATACAACAGTTCATAGTATTAAACAGATTTTAGTAAATGTCTGCTCATATTCTTAATTTATAAATATTATATTGATGTTTTGGGTGGTGGAGTTTCTTAAAATTCCTTTTTTTATTTTTTCTAAGTATGTCTTCTGCACTATAAAACTTGTGGTAAAACTACGGTTATATAGTATCTTAATTTTGTGTTTTTTGATAAGGATTTTCTCATTGTGAATGTTCCTTGTAAATTGATAAGCCACTTCCTTCTTTTTCTAACTAGCAGGGCAGGGCTCATTTTGCTCACCCAATTGTTGCTCCCTGAACCCTTGACGCATTCATTTGCTCATGTCTGTGAGAATATTAAGTATCTTACAGAAATATTTTAAGAAAAGAAATATTAGTCTGTTGAGAATATTTTTCTGAACATTATAGTGTTTTTATATTTAAAATAGGCTTAAGGAGCGAGTAGATATAGAATTTAATATTTTTTCAGAGAAATATAATAGCCATATTGATAACAAGGAGTTGAGTTAGGGATGCTACCTTGTTCAATTAGCCTTGTGTGTTTGTGTTAGTTTGCAGTCCAGCTGGTGCTATTGGCGTAGAGTAGACCACGTGGTTTGCTGGTTGGATGCACGGCAACCATTCTCTCCTGTTAAATACCATTCTCCTGTAAGAATCCTTTTCTTTTTTTGCTGCTAAATATTAACTAATACCCTTTTATTTTATAAGTAAATAAAATTACAAATATAAAAAATAATAATCTATGCAAAGAAATTAAATTAAATAATCTCTAAATTAACTGACAATAGACTGCCAGGAGAGTCGGCTGACCCTCCACCATTGGTTTTCTCTGCGCCAATAGCAGCTAAAATAAAAATGTGAGCACATACAAAAAACAAATCCACCAACCATCCTTTTTCATAGAGAGTGATATACATTAATGGTAATCATAATATGTAATTTTTTGATATTTAAATATTAAAATGTTTGATTTTTTTTATCTATTCTCCTTCTGAAATTTTCATTTTTGGGATTTTGTTTCTATTATTAGCAAACTATGTTGTTTAATTGTATGAAATATGTACCAATTTTGTTTAAACAATTTTCTAAATCTTGAATATTGATGTTCACCTTTATGTCTCTAGCCAAAATTATTATGTTGTCAGAAATGTTAAAATATTTATACCGTAAATTAATTTTCACAAAAAATAATTTTTCACTTATCAAATAAAAATCTAATTCTTCATGATTTTTAATTTACTCATAGCTGAAAAGATTCATCTACATATCTACTGTTAATCACAGTAAGAGAAAAGTGAGAAATTTTAATTATTTTAAAACAGTTGAAAGATAACATTATTTTAAAATGGTTGAAAGAAAAAGACTTTCAGGCTGTACGAGATAATTCATAAATGTTTTACCTCCACTAGACAAATGCATCTCTAAGAGTCATTTTACAATATTACGACGAATATTACTACTCTTGTTCTGACAAAGATAACCCAAAATTTTGTGGAAATTCTTTTAATCTTTCCACCAGTCCCTTGTAATTCATTCATACACTCGGATACATGTCAGTACCACTAACATATTATTTTTTTGGTTGTAGGTAATGAAAAATAATAATGCACTGAAATTTTTCTGGTATAAATTACGAGGCAAAATTAATTGTTTTACACATGACAAGTATAAATTATTTGTTAAATCACTGATAAAAAAAAATTAGGAAACAGTTATCACAAATTTAATTCTGAGAAATTATAAGTCAACTTAAAACAAATATAGGGGTTGTTCAGAAAAATTATAGCTTGACAAAGAAAACCGAAAATTTGGCAATAAGTTCTTTAAACTTTCAACTTAGTTCATTTACAATTCGATACATTTACTCAGATTTTTCAACTTTTGAATATTTTCAGTATCATGTGATTTTCTTGAACTGTGTGATGTAAGCTGTTATCTCACCTTAGCATCATTGAAATTGATCTTTGTCTAGCGAGCCATTTCATCAGGTTTGAGAAGGGAAGTAATCACAGGAGCCAAATCAGATGAATAAAGCACATGCTTCCACAAGTCATTGTCAAAGCGTAAATTTTAATGAAGTTTTGCAGCTACAATCCAATACATGTTACAGGCGCATTAATGTAGTAAAGTAGCATTATCTTTTTGGCCAATGTGGCAGTCCCAATCGATCAATCTGGTAAAGCATCAGAAGCGTAATGCTTCCCATGATTGCAAGTTCAACATTTTAAATTCAAGTATTATTAAAGAAATAACCAAAACACGGTAAAATATGTAATGAAGTCAAATTAAAGAATCAACAGTAAGTGCATATATAAAGTTTCACTCATATAAGTAGCTCGATGAATACACTTTGAGAGAGTGATTATAAACTTCATACATCACTTTCATTATAAAATAATTGCATGATAAAACTTACCGCTTAATTTTTAATTTCATGATCTTCATATTTAATAAACTCGGTCCCTTCAATCGCAACAGGATCTGTCACTTCATTATAAGTATCGTAACCATTACAGAGTGGCTCCTCTCTCCCTTGCAATGATTCACTTTCCTAAAACATAAACTCAACAATTTAATGTTACAGTTAACTACATGGTGACACTTCCCATATAACATTGCAAAAAAAAACCAAACGTAAATCAAATTATACTTACACAATCAGGTGTAATATTAACTTCAATCGGTTGATGTGGTAAAAGCAAGCATAAAGTTTCCTCTGTGGTACCCCTTTCATTTTCTAGTTTGATATTGTTAGAAGACAGAATTTCATATTTGTAGATATTCTTTACAGGTATATACATTATCTTCAAAAATAAAAACATTCTAAGTTAAAATTTGATTATTTAAATAATAAATAATTGTAATTACTGAATTTTTATTAAATAAATACTCAAATTATTACGGTGTTAATTAGTCAAGGTTAGCAAGCGTGGGTTAAGTTTGGTTAAATTATATTTATAAAATAAATAAATAAATATAAATAACCATTTATATTCTGTTTTGAATCCGTTTCGGCCCATTTTTCACCGAAATTCGATTGACTACCTTGTTTTTAAATAAAGCTGTAGCTGCGGTGGCGTTAATATGTAAGTACCGTGGGTTGTTTTGAATTTTTTTTATTTGGTGAACCACACCGCCACTGTTCCATGTTCACAAGTTTTGTCTACCATCACAACATTGAAAAGGAACATATACAAATATTCCACACTAAAATATCAGATGAATTCAACTCTATTACAATAGCGACTAATGGTAAATGGAAGTTCACGAGTCAAAGTTTTGGAATTTAGTAACAGGGGAATGAAATTATCAGATAACAGCATCTACTGCTTTCTGCAATATTTTGTTCTCCTATTACGTACCAGTGTGCATTACATCTCAGCAGCCCCTTGTACTTAAAATGTACTTTGAATCTCTCTCTCTCTCTCTATATATATATATATATATATATATATATATATATATATATATATATATATATATATATAAAATATATATATATATATATATATATATATATATATATAAAATATATATATATATATATATATATATATATATATATATATATATATATATATATATATATATATATATAAATTAAATTAATAAAAAAACAAATACATACTAAATGAACATTCTTCTAAGCGTAATATATAAATCAATTAGTATGTTTGATGTTTGCTATTGAATTCATTAGACTATTTTCTTAAAAAAGCCATTTCAAAAGAATCCAAATGAAACATAAAATTCAAAGCTCAGTAATTCTGAGCAATTAATTTGATCACCTTCAATTATTTTCATACTTTAATAAACCATAGTAGATAAGCTTAGGATCGGGAAAATACAATATCTAAATGACCGATGATATCTAATGATATCTAAATGATTTGAATAGCGATGATCCGTGCAAGATCAAAGTCGGAGCTGAGATATCAATAGTCTAATCAATTAACAATTAGTTTTATGAGTTACGGTGACCTGTTAAGCTAATAATCTGTTCTGTGGAGAGAGGTTACAGTTTTGTGGTAAAACTATAAACTACCTTAATAGTTGTTCGGTCTCAGATGAATGAGTGCGTTCTTTATAAGGTGATTAACCATCATATAAAAGACTAACATGTGGTGTAGTCTCTCTTTGTAGTAAGTATATTTCCATTAAAACATTAATTCGGCCAAGCGTCCTACAAGACGGTGTTAAGCATTGCCATACTTTGGTAATTTATCCCTAACTTCCCTCACAAAAATCTAACTTTAACTTCGACTCAAACCTTAATCCTAACCTCTCTCTATAGAATGGATTAACATCCAAACGTGTCTCAATAACTCATAAACTGATTACTACATTATCGAGATAACGCGGTGCAGACTTTGACCTTGCATGGGTCATACGCTATCCAAAACTGCTTTTTGTAATTTAAATCTTGTGTTTTCCTGATCTGAGCATATCTACTACAGTATATTAAAGTTTACCAAATTAAAAGAAAATGCGGTAATGGTTTTGAGAATTAAAATTAATAAAAATAATTCTGAAATAATACACATAAAACGTTTTTAGAGTCAATAAATAAATAATAATGTGTAAGTTTAAAAACCTTACAGTACACTTCTAAGATATTTACTTTTAAACTCTGGTTGAATATGATTTAAAATTAGCCAAATTTATTTAAAATGTAGTGGAAAAATAAAATCGTTAAAAAAAAGATTTTGTTTACATATTTATCTGTAAACAGTTATAAGCTACAAGCATTATGTTAAGAATTTTTTTTTATTTATCGTTAAAATTATCTCGAGAGATTGACTACTTTTAATGATATACAATAATAAAGAAAAACAAATAACATTGTGCACAAACGAAACGAAAAATTACTGTCACTGTTAAGTAACTGTGCAATTACAAAAAAAATCATACCGTAAGAATCACAGTCCTTTCCAAACAGTTCAATAACGTAAGGTATAACTTCATCTAGCTGTTCCAGCCTAAGTATAAATTTTTTAAATAACATGGATAAAACCTTTTCTCAACTCTGACTATAATTTTCCGTGTATGTTTTCGATGACGTTCACAACGTTGAAGAAAACGCAGGATTATATAACGTAAAAATTATTAAATAACTGTCTGCGAAAACAAAACTATTGTTTATGAATTATTAACAAACAACTATAAATATGCATACACAAAATGAACGAATTACAATTTTCTCTTTAAAACTGCATTTCTGAAGAACAGAAAAAAATATAAACTCCAGATAAAAGTAAGAAAAGTCATATTTAACAGTAATTAACACGTAATGAATATCAACGATCAACTAACATTAACTTTCTACAGTTTTAATTCAACCAGCACAACTCGCATACGCATGATTGTAACGGATAATAGCGATGGGATCTCTCGAATGAAAAAGTAGTAACAATTCGATTAATGAAATATATCGAGATATCCCGAATTACTAACTGCATCATTGGAATAACGTTCTCGTTTGGAATGCACTAATTACTAAGGTAGGCGAATAGTAAATTTTACTTCTATTTTTAATTCGTCACACGCTCGGATTTGGAAGATGAATAGGCAGAATGCTACTACTAAATGAAATAAGAATGATGAGAGAATCTCGACGACTACTTTTCATTTTCCTTTACACACGATTACTAATTTCAGCAACGAGTTATTTATTTTCTGACGTGATTTCTCGCTACTTTGTTCACTATGCTACCACCGCTCCTATCAATTTGAAAAAAACAAAATAAATTAAACTCAAACTCACCGAAACTGTACGTTATCATTTCCTTGTCTTAGGAATTAACAGATCGCCACACCGTTATCATTCCGCTTTCACTTTTATTAATTACACAAAAGATATCATTTAATTAAATAAGATGGCAGAATTACATAATTTTTTTTAATTAAAAGAGAAGAATCAGATGCAGCACTGCAAAATTCTTAACTAAAAAAATAATTATTAATTAAGGTTCTGTCAGAAAATATGATAATATAGACGAGCAAGTAAAATAAAAATTAAACAAAATAAATGTTCTCCTTCGCTTTCAAATGTCATTTATATATTTTTTTAAACATTAGCTTACGCTCTATTTAATTTTATTCGCAAAAACACAAATTGAATTACGATTTTAATTTTTGTTCTAAATTAAAAAGTTATTACACTTAATATCAGGTAAAACAAGTTATAAAAAATAAATCGGTTTAAAATTCCGCGTTAAAATAGCCATTTAAAAAATATATTTTGTCCACGTTTTTTGGAGAAAGTCTATTCCTACGCAAATTGGTTAGCTGTCCAGCCTTAAAAAACACTCTTTCTGAGGGAACTGATGTTGCAGGTATGCAGGAGTACCTTAAATTTATCTCGTATAATTCGGGTAATGAATTTTTATGCAGTCTGATTAGATATGGCATTTCCAAATATTGTCGTATTTGGGCGAATTTGTTGTGTCTGAGGTTCTAAGGTTTCATTTAACGGCAGAGTATCAACGTCCATTTGCCTGGAATTAATTAAATTTGTAACATTATCAGTTATCCATTTTTGGATATGCTTTACAGTTTCTTCTACGTCAAATGCGGTTTTTTAAATCTTGGATCAACAAAAGTATTACTTTTCAAATGGCTAAACGTAGTTGTTTTTTAGGCGGAGCTATATTTACTTTATTAAGTGAAATTTTACTACCTAATGTTTCGGGTAATTATGTAGAACAGGATCTACTATTACTGGTACTGTGCATCGGTGAGGTTGATTAATCGACGAAATACAAATTTCAGAAGTATTTCCTCTTTCGTTATTATTATTATTACCTAATTTTTCATTTAACTGTTAAATTTCATTTAAGAAAGGGAAATTTAGGTGGAATAAAAAATTAATTTGTTACTTACAAAAGAGATTTAATAAAAAGCTGTTACATAATCGTTAAAGAATATGCTCAAAATGCCCCACCCCTTGCGGGCACGAAATCACACGCACGAAATCTTTTCAGCATATTAGCAGAAAACATTTTAAGAGTCGCATCGGAAATATTCGTGATTAAGTCTGTAAAAGTTCATCAATAGTGTGAAGATTGTTTTTGAAGGCCTCACATATATATAGCCCCACAAAAAGCAGTCAGGAGATGCGAGGTCTGGGAACCTTGGAGGCCGTAAGCCCTTGCTTATTATTCCATCATCAAAGAACCGTTGCAGAAAATCCACGGTTTCTCGAGACGTGTGGCACGTAGCGCCGTCTTGCTGAAACCGGCAATACCGTTCTTGAGGTTCCAGGAGGGACACAAATCGGCGCACAATATTCCTGTATACTTCACCGTTTACTGTCTGTTCGAAGAATACGGGTCCGACTATACGATGACGACGTATCGCACACCAAGCACCAATTTTTTCAGGATGCAAAGATTTGTCTTGTAAAGCGTTAGGATTTTCAACCGCCCAAATTTGACAGTTTTGACTGTTCACATAACCGTCGAGATGGTCATCGCTAAAGATTACTGCGTTTAAAAATTCGATTCCGTTATCGTTTACGAGAGACCTAAGTCGACGGCTATATTGCAATCGCTTGTTTAAATCTGGAGACTGAACCTCTTGGACTCATAGTACGCGATACGGATACGACTTAAATTTTTTAGCGGCTTTATGAACACTCGAATACGACAAACCGACTCGCGCGGAAAGTTTTCGTAACCTTTTCCGTGTAGAATTGAGCGATCTTGTTTTCACATTCTCTAAAACGTAATCTGTCAAGCGAGTCGGTCGACCGCTACGTTTTCTGTCGCAAACACTCACTACCTGTCTCTCGAAATCGTTTTGCTGGCCTAGAAATTGACGTTTCTTCTGGCGGAGGAACACCGACAAATTTAATTTGAAACGATTCTTTTACACTCGCGTACGATTTCGTAGCAAAATATCGTTCAAGAATCAAAACTCGTTGTTCTACGGTAAAAGATATTCTGTTCGTAACACGACCGGAAACGGCACAAAAGTTTACACAGCTCAAAGAGAATCAACTCACACTGCCTTATCTATACCGGTTGAATAGCGCTACCGACTTCGTGTCGCAAAATAAAATTTCCCTTTCTTAGAAAAAAATGACCAGACATTAACAATCGGGTAACAGGACTGAAAAATCACTCTGTATTAAAGTGTACTCGTCAACTAATAATATTATTCAATGTTTGTACTCGTGAAAAAATATTAGTAATATTCATATTTCGAATGACTCATTCGATTATTTATAATATTATATTACCAATATCTCGATTATTAAAATCATCCGATTTTGCCCACCACTAATGGACCGATGATGCTAACATGAAAATTAGCATCGGGGTAAATGCTGAAATTGTTTTTTATTTTGTTTAATACAATTTCCAAAAGAAAAAAAAAATTATTACATTATAAAATAACGTTTTAAATAGTTCAAAATAAAAAGAAGAAAATTTGCAACAACTTGCGCTTGCGCTTCATGAGCAGTAGAAACAGCACGATTTGCAGTCACCAACAAAGCAGACACTGTACTGATGAAAAATTGCAGATGTCTTGTGTTCTGTACTTATAAGACGATCAAAAGACGTCTGCAGAGGGACAAGTCTGTTGTGAAACGCATTAATATTGATGCTTTTGGTCCCCTCTAATGAGAATCAAAAATAGAAAAATTAGCATTATCCATTAAAATACAGCATCCGAGTACTGGTTTGACAGATCATTATCTCACGCTCATGGCTCTGGAAGTAATGCTAGATGCCCAATTCTATATTGCTAAAGTAGCCATCTATTTGGTGGTGCGCGCGCGTATGTGTGTGTCTCCCTCACTCATTCTCTCTCTCTCTCTCTCTCTGTGGGTGTGTGTTTATCATTAATACCAGTTCATAATAAAAAAGAAATTTAATTTTTTTGATTTATTTAAACAAATGTGTATATATATATATATAGCCTATGATACTTCCAGTAATGTAACGATTCCAAAGCAGGGCCATATAGTCTAAATCGGTTAAGCCATTGAGCTGCTATCATAGAAACAGCATAAATACCGACATAAATTACAATCCTTTTTGGGCAATCTTGTAAGATGTACCAAATTTTATGTTTACTATACAGCCTATGACACTACCGGTAATGCAGGGATTCCAACGGGGAGGGGGCATATATCTAGTGTCTTTTTTTGTTTAGCCTCCAGTCATCTATCTAAATCAGTTCACCGTTGAGCTGTTATGATGGAACATACATACATACATACACCCTAAATATATTACACTCTTTTTTGGGCAGTCATGTAAAAACTAAATTAGCCTGTGCTTAAATCATATATTGTCAACTTTTTCTTATTTTTAGTAAAGAAAGGTGATGAACTAGAGATTTTTATAGACCGGCCTTCAAAATAAAAATAATGCTGCGGTTTCTTATCAGTTGTACAATCATAAGGCCATTTTTGTCATCTTATTATTCAAATTTTTATATCATTAAAAAATATGTTACTTAATTACTGTGTTGGCAATCGGGCGAATTTCTCAAATGGATAAGCATTATTGGGTTTTCACTTACCGCTCTGTCTGAACTCAGCTATCAAGGTGATGTAAGAATACATCAATTTTTATTAGTTTATGTGTGGTTTAAACATATAAAAGAAGATGAAAATTTAATAACAGTTGGAGATTGGAATGCAAGCATTGGAAAAGACAAGGAACGAAATATGGCGGGTGAATATTGACTGAATAAAAGGAATGAAAGAGGGGACCGACTTATAGAGTTTTGCACGAAGTATAATTTAGTAATTGCCAACACCCGGTTTAAAAATTATAATAGAAGAATATACACATGGAAAAAGCCAGGCGAAACTGCAAGGTATCAGATAGATTATATCATGATTAAGCAAAGATTTAGAAATCAACTCGTCGACTGTAAAACTTACCCTGAAGCAGATATTGATAGCGACCGTAATTTAGTGAAAATGAAATGTAGATTTGGGTTTAAAAATCTGAAGAAAAGGTGTCAGATGAATAGGTGGAATTTAGAGAAGCTTGATGAAGAGGAGGTAAAGAAGATTTTTGAGGAGGACATCGTAAGAGGTCTGAATAAAAAAGGTAGAGTAGAAAATGTAAAAGAAAAATGGGAGAATGTTAAAAGGGAAATTCGTAAATCAGCAGAAGCGAACTTAGCCGTAACAAAGAGAACCGGTAGAAAATCTTGGATTTCAGATGATATATTCCAGCTGATAGATGAATGTAGAAAATAAAAGGAACTATCGAAGATTAAGTGCAAACTAGCGAAAGAAGAGTGGATTAAAGAAAAGTTTTCAGAAGTGGAAAGAGAAATGAACATTGGTAAAATAGAAGGAGCATACAGGAAGTTTAAGGAAAATTTTGGGGTACATAAATTAAAATCTAATAATGTCTTAAAGAAAGATGTTACACAGATTTATAATACAAAAGGCGATAGGTGGGTGGAATATATTGAAGAGTTATACGGAGGAAATGGTGTTATAAAGGAAGAAGAGAAAGTCGAAGAGGATGAAAGGTGAGTGAAAAACAATACTGAGTTCTGAATTTAAAAGAGCATTAAAAGATTTGAATGGCAGAAAGGCTCCTGGAATAGACGGAATACCTGTAGAATTACTGCGCAGTGCAGGTGAGGAAGCGATTGATAGATTATACAAACTGTGTAATATTTATGAAAAAGGGGAATTTCCATCAGACTTCAAAAAAAGTGTTATAGTTATGATACCAAAGAAAGCAGGGGCAGATAAATGTGCAGAATACAGAACAATTAGCTTAACTAGCCATGCATCAAAAATTTTAACTAGAATTCTGTACACTATTGAGAGGGGAGTGTAAAAGTGTTAGGAGAAGACCGATTTGGTTTCAGGAAAAGTATAAGGAAGCAATTTTAGCACTCAGATTAATAGTAGAAGGAAGATTAAAGAAAAACAAACCGACATACTTTTAACTTATAGGCCTACAATAGGGGTTAGATAACGTAGACTGGAATAAAATGTTCAGCATTTTAAGAAAATGAGGGTTCAAATACAGAGATACAAGAATGATTGCTAATATTTACAGCAACCAAACAGCAACAGTAATAATTGACATACATAAGAAAGAAGCCATAATAAGTAAGGGAGTCCGACAAGGATGTTCCCTATCCCCATTACTTTTTAATCTTTACATAGAACTAGTGGTTAATGATGTTAAAGAACAATTTAGATCCAGAGTAACAGTACAAGGTGAAAAGATAAAGATGCTACAACTTGCTGATGATATAGTAATTCTAGCCGAGAGTAAAAAGGATTTAGAAGAAGCAATGAATGGCACGGATGAAGTCCTACGCAAGAACTACCGCGTGAAAATAAACAAGAACAAAATGAAAGTTATGAAATGTAACAGAAATAATGAAGATGGAAATAAAAAACTAAAAACTAATAAAAATAAATAAACTGAATGTGAAAATAGGAAGAGTAAAGATTATGGAGGTAGAAGAATGTTGCTATTTGGGAAGTAGAATTACTAAATATGGACAAATATGAACTAAATATGGAATAGTCGCTTTAATATTTGAAGGACAGGTAGAAGGAAAAAGTTGTGCAGGCAGGCAACGTTTGGAATATGTAAAACAAATTGTTTTGATGTTTAATATGTAAAACAAATGTAGGATGTAGGGGTATACCGAAACGAAACGACTAGCACTAGATAGGGAATCTTGGAGAGCTGCAACAAACCAGTCAAATGACTGGTTTGGAACTACAAGCGTGGTTCCCACATTTGTATTTTATTTGACTGTGGGTACCATCTATTGAATCCGGCCTTTGTTGATTGTAACTGGTTGCCTACAGTTTGCAAGCATGCCAGTATTTTGAATTAATTTTATGAAGCACGGTTTGATAAATCACTTTAATATCCTCTTAATGTTTCAGTCTCTAATGAATGCTTTATCTCTGACAGATATCTCCGAAAATTTACTTGAGCAAGAAAATCACCATAGGTTTGTTTTTGCGTTTTTTCATGCATGGTTTCATCAACCTTAATAAATTTATCTATACCCCATAGTTTTAACATAATTACTCGTTCCAGCGTAGAAATAAATTTTCATGACGGTGCATCGATTCGGTTCTTAAATGTTGTCAAAGCTGATGGTGGTTTCCCATTCTAGATTAACCGTTTCTTTTCTTCAGCTGCATAGGAAACAAACCATCGATAAGAATTGTCCTTTAAACCAATTTCCTACTTTAAGAGCATTTCTAAAACATTTTTTCTCGGCACAATGGTGAAACCTGTACTGTTTGAAGTAGTTTGCAAGGATGGTTATTTCCACATATGATTTTTATATAGACTGGCTTTTGGAGAAACATAATCAGAACCATTGCCACTATATATATATCTGGACTATATATTATCAAGAGTGCCAAATAATTACAAAATAAAGATAATAATAAGTACGTTATTATTTTTGATTTTAGTTTATTGACCTTGGAGATATGTTACACATGTATTTTAACAAGATAGATAAGATGAGAGTAAAAAGATTCTTAATCTTTGCCAGGAATAAAACTCAAGTCTAGTTAAATCTATAAATACCCAAACTATTACTTTAAACTGGTCAGCCTATTGCTTTCGTTCCATTTCAGACAACAGTTTCAATTGTAGAAAAAAATAATAAAAAGTTACATTTTCCGAATAAACTAATTATATTTGGCTTTATAGATCTTACAAAAGATTTTAATATTGTATTAAATATATACTATTATTGATTTGGGGACGACCTGCTTTTATTATTTCTATGACTGTATCTATAAGATAGAAAACAAGTTGTAAATTTGGTGTGGCAAATGTAACGTTGGCTCAACAGAACTTATTACTTAGACCCCATTCGGTAGTCATAAATGGTTTTGTCTTATTCTATGCCCAGACACCTAATACTGTAAACAGGTAAGGCAATATCCTGGTACTGCACAGTGGTGTAGCAAGGGGAGTACAAGAGGAGAGGACATCCGTTCCTGGATGCAGTATCTGAGGGATGCCAAATTGATGTTGCATAATTACGAATAGAAATGTTTTCCCCTCTTAAATGCACTTCCAGTTTTATTCTGAAATGTAATGTTCATCAATTTGTATGTTAAAATCAACTGAAATCAGTTTTATTTTTCTTTTAGATATAAATTAACCGATGTACCTGACTAATGAAAATAGCTTAAAACAGAGATGCATTTCACGAGAAGCTTTTATGATATAGACTTGTAGATGTTCAGTGAAATAATGGACCGGCAAATGCTACTCAAGACAAGGCTGATGTTAAGCTTTTGACATGGGAGGACCTGCTTCGCTACATTGTGTGGTACAGTGGTGATGTATTTCCAATTCTGAGAAGCGGTCTTCAGATTTTACTGACAGTTACAACATCCAGTGTAGTCGTGGAAGGTCTTTTCATAAGTTAAAACTTATCCTGTTCTACCTGAGATCATCTGCGGGATAGGAAAGATTTCAGCCTTGGCTTTGCAGGAATGTGAAGCAGGAGGTTACTGATAGCATAAATTTTGAGGATGTAAACAATAAATTTGCAGCAGCAAAGGCAAGGAGCATTTCTCTTTAAAGTTATCTAAATTATTACATTAAACTACCTCTTACTTTATTTTAACTTTTCAAAGTAATGTTTTAAGTTTTCAGAATGTTATATTTGACTAATATTTTATCTAATATAAAATAGTTTATGTTAAGTTTTAATGTCATATTTTGTTTTTATTTAAAAATATTGTAATGGCAGTTTTAATTGTCGTAATTCTTTTTCTCGCCGCTCAGCTGACTCAATTGTAGACACAAAAGACATGATGATATGTAATAGTACGGTTACATACAATGTATTTATCTATTCAATTTATTACATTAATACTACTCAATATAATCAATGTGTTAAACTAAAATGCAATTACGACAAATAAGATTACCAGAATTTAATCAAAAATGTTTCTTTACAAAATGTAATTCAATCAATAAATAATGCATAAACCTAATACATATTCGTCTATAATCATTCAAACTTCAAATAATCAACATATTTATTGGTCCTCCAATCCGGATATTGAACTTCAGCAACATATTCAATACGACGTATTTAATTTTAAATTGTAAGTTTCAAAATGGACTTAATTTGTATAGACATTCATTCGTATAGTTATTCAAGCTACTCCAAAAACTGTAATGCGTACAAACATTATACGCAGTGAAATTTAACTATAAAAGTGTAAGCAATAGTGGAATCGATGTGTCGGAAATTTGCAAACTGAACTGGATAGTATTTTCATGTGTTATCTTAGTTTGCCGAGTATACGACAATCTACAAGGAGCTACGAGAATCAACATTCATCATATGCATAACCCATTGTTCATCTTATTAATTTTACTTTTCTTATTATTGTCTAATTTCTTATTATTAATATTTACGTTAATATAATTAAATTAAAAATGACTGACCAGGAGGCACTCAACAGTAAGACTTTGCAGACTAATAGCAAGGAACTTTTAAAAAACTTGGTATAATTAAGGCATCAATCACACAAATGCTTTGCTGAACCTTTGCTGATAATTTTAACCCCACAAAAAATGAAATATGTTCTTTACAAATAAAATTAAGAAATTTGTTAGAATTACAAGTTAAATATGATAGCATTCAGTCTCAGTTGGAAGCTATTGATGAGGATACTGACAGAATACAAACTGAAGATAATCTATGTAACATAGAATGTAAATTAAAATCTTTGTTAGATAAAATGTCTACAAAACCTCCTGATAAATCAGATCCTACCGATATGAAACCAATTATTAATAATCAAATGCAGTTTTTACAGCCAATTAAATTGCCATGTTTTAGTGGAAATTTACTTGAATGGCAGCATTACTTTAATAGACTTAATGATTTAATTCATTCTAGAAATGACCTTTCCGACATTCAAAAATTATACTACTTACAGTCATCTTTAAGGGATGATATATATCTTTAAGTGGAGAAAACAATATTTTGACAGTTGGAGAACCACTTATGAAGGGGAAAGCCATACTGTTTTAATAAGTTATTAAGTCAGTTTTTAACTGCTTAATTTCATGTGCACTATCAGCTCCTGTAATAAGGTCATCAACATAAAAATCATTTAATATGGCTCTGCAGGCATTAGGAAATTGATCGTTATTGTCATTGGCAATTTGAACTAAACAACTAGTAGCTAAAAATGAGGCACTAGTTGTAAATTAAGTAACTGTTCTTAAGGCATAATGCTTTAAGTCTTGTTCAGGGTTTTCACGCCACAGTATTCTTTGCAAATTACTGTCCTGAGTAACTAGAATCTGTCTGTACATTTTTGTGATATCAGATGTGATAACATAATTATGGACTCTAAATCTTAAAATTATTGAAAATAAGTCTTGTTGGACCTTAGGTCCTATGATTAGTGTATCATTTAGAGATAGACCATTGCTGGATTTGGCTGAGCCGTCAAACACAACTCTTAGTTTGGTTGTCAAGCTTGTTTCCTTGAAAACAGCATGATGAGGTAGATAAAAAACTTCTGAGTCAGGTATCAATAAATCCTTTGAATTAAGTTCAGACATATGACCTAGGTCTCTATATATTATTAATAAAATTAGAGTATCCCTTCTTAAAACTAGGGTCTTGAATAAGCTTACATTCTAAAGACAAAAATGTATTTTTGGCGTTATTAAGAGAATCACCAAGTTTGATGTTATCTGATTTACGAGGTAACGTAACTATAAATCTACCATTCTTATTTCTAATTGCATTTTCTATGAAATTCCTTTCACATATTGAGTTATCATAAGAGGTTTGTTTGACTAAAATAGGTTCTTCTACCTCCTAGAATTTTTCTATCTGTGATGAAAGAAGTTTATTGTCATTACGAATAAAAAAGGAAGAAACGGAATTGTTACGTGTAACATTTAAAGGAAGGTTTCCAGCTAATATATACCCTAGTCTTGTTTCTTGTATCAAGGAAAAATGCTGGTTACGTACAAATTTATTCGGCAGAATAAGGTTTAGGAAGTACTGTGCACCTAAAAGGACATCAATATTTGAAGAAATGTTAAACTTTGGGTCCGCAAGAATTAAGTTTACAGATAAATTAAGATGAGATGAATAAAATGATTCAGCAGGAAGATTGTCAGTTAGGGACGGTAATACAGCACAAACAATGTCTAATGTAAAGTTTTCATGGCAAGAGTATAGTTTAACTGTGACAGTGTAATTTGATTGACATAATGAGTTATTAATTCCAGAAATTGGAAGATTATTTTTTGATAATGTTAGCCCAAGTTTACGAGCAAATTCCATTGTGCAGAAATTGGCTTGACTGCCTGAATCAAGCAACACTCTACATGTCTGATAATTTCCATGTTTGTTCACAGTATTGCACACAGCAGTAAACAATAAAACATTTTTGTTTGTTTGTAATTTTAATGCACGAAAAGTATTATTTTCAGGCTTAGAGCTAGATTTATGAATTTCCTCTGTATGGATTAAGGAATGATGCTTTTTGTAACATGTTTTACATACATGCTTATTCATACAATTATTTACAGAGTGACCTGTTCGAAAACAATTAAAGCAACACTTATTCTGGACTAGAAATTCCTTGCGTTCATCTACTGTTAAATCAAGAAATTTTTTACATGTATATAAATAATGATCGGATTTACACATAGTACATTGAATAATTTTTGAATTTGCACGGTAACTAACTAAATTTCTTCTGTAAATTTTATTTGTATTGTTATATTTCCCTTGACCTTTAAAGGGTTTGTTAAAAGAGCGAGTGTTATTTGATTGCGAATTATACTCAAGTTTAGCTGCAACATTTTCAAGTATTTGTCTTCTATTATTAAGAAACTCAACAAAGTTTTTGAAATTAGGAAAGTTTTCATTAGACAGTCTTTTCTTCCAATTTTTGCAAGTATTTTTGTCTAATTTTGATGTTAGTAATCGCATAACAATGAGCTCATAAGGATTTACAGGTAAATTCATTGCCTCCAATTAACTTATACAAGAATTAATTTTATTAATAAAATGATCTAAATTATCTGCAGATTCCTTTTCAATGAAACCAATTTTTAAAATATTTTCAATAAGATGGTCTAAAGATTATTTGCATCAACTGCAACAACGCAATAAATGGCGTTTTCCTAATAGAAATCTTTGTGAGGGTGATTTAATTTTAATTTGTGATGACAATACTTCTCCATTATTTTGGAAATCTGGAATTGTTACTCATGCTTTCATGGGTTCTGCTAATTTAGTTAAGAGTTGTTGACATTCGTACATCAAATGGTGTATTTCGTAGACCAATACATAAATTGTATCTGCTGATAATTAAAATTAAAATGATAATTAATTAATTATCATTATCTGATAATTAATTAAATAAACTATCTGGTAATTAATTAAAATGTTTAGTTTTTATTCAATGTTCTTTTTATATGTATTCATTTTGCTATACTTATTAGT
The DNA here is from genome assembly GCF_047948215.1 of Lycorma delicatula. Lineage (NCBI taxonomy): Eukaryota > Metazoa > Arthropoda > Insecta > Hemiptera > Fulgoridae > Lycorma > Lycorma delicatula. The sequence goes on from NC_134455.1 coordinate 32,631,636, forward strand.
TATGTATATCTTAACTATGATACTACCTAATATTTGTATTATTTGACAAAGTTGTATTTTGTTCAAAATTGTATCATATGTGTATTACATTACATTCTTTATATTTTAATTATTTATGTTTATATTCAATATCAATACTTCATATTCAAAATCTGCCGATTTTGACGGGCAGTAATGTTAAGTTTTTATATCATATTTTGTTACATTTATGTAAATAAACCGGAAATATTATGTACGGTTTACTAGGTATCTGGTGCGTTAAGCCAAGCGATTACATCAGTATGCCGAACATAAAAGCGAAATTTGTTCAATGTAAGTTGTGAAATTACATTAGTTTAGTTACTGTCGACCGTCACAACCGCGAATTAAATACGGTATGCGTGCCCATTTTAATTATTATATCGTTGAATTAAATAAACGAAAAAAATATTACATTTAAATAAAATGATAAGTATTTTAAATTAAGTTGTTCATGTATGTTGATGTAAGCTGCACATCTGAAACAACCCACAAGTGTTAGCTTTTTTTTTTATTCTTATGAAGACCCAAGTTTCTAGTATTACATTAACATATATTTCAATTTTAAGCGGTGAGGGTTGATTTTTTTTGAAAAATTCTTTTTGGTTATTTATAAATGCAACGTAGGTAACAAATTTTCTAAAGTAAAGTTTTTTTTTAAAATGCCTATGAAGAAAATCAAAATTATTTTTTTCATGATATCCCCCACAACTTGAACGAATTTAGAAAAAAAACTGTAATTAACTCCCCCATATTGGAAATATTTGAGCCAAATTTGAAGAAATTCGGTTCCGTCAATACAGAGATATAAGGCCAAAAGCGTAAATAACATCATAAATATTGTTTTTGGGTCGATGAACTAGTTGGACCCTAAAACGTAAAGATTTGCAAAAAATACGATACCCCATTTTTGACACGATTACCGTATTCTCTCCATTAATTCTAGATATATTCGCCGTGAGGTAAAAAGTAGCTAATAAGCGATCACCTTTTAAAATATCTTCTCTAAATTCCCAAAATTTTGGACTGAGTTCCCACTGTTTATTAAATTATTTGTCTACTTTTATTATAAAAAAAGAAAATAAATAAAAATAATATTTGAAAAACATTATTTTTCAATGTTTATTATTTTTTTAAAATAGGTTTTATTAAAAAGATATGAAGTTTGTTTAATTTAACCGATCTGGATATTAAAAAAAAGTTATTACGTAATATTCTGAACGACATTTAATTTTTAAACTATTACATTTTTTAAATGAAATCGAAAAACTGTTTTAAAGACGTTTAAAAAATGAGCTTTAATAATATAAATGAAAAAAATAAACGGCAGGAAATAAAATTATCTCATAATTTGATACGTAATTTTAATATAATCACGCGAATGTGCGCGTAAATGTGTTTATTACAACAATAATAATGTTAAGTAGCTTTAAACATTTAACCCATTTGATGATTGCGGAATTAAAGAGCGAGTGACCTGCTAAAGGTAAAATACTTCAACTAAGATTATTATCACGCCTTTTTTTATCAAAAAAGAAAAGTATATAATACAAACGTACATACACGGAACAAACACACAAAAATACACGCATTTTAATGTAAACTGTTATTACCTTATGATCGTTTTTACGTTCATCATCTGTTCTCGAGATTCTTGTCTACGAATTTCTGCTGTTCTGATTCTTTGAGCCGCGTTTCTTGCCGCAATTTGTTCTTCCGATCCACGGGCTCTCTTAACACGCATGCGCGTCGTGCATCTTTGCTACACGCATTGTTAAGGTTAGATTTTTTCCGCGGCATCATACTGAAATTGAAAAAAAATTGATATTTATTATTTAAATAAATAAATTAGATCAAAATTAACGAACGAATTAACGATTAACAGATTAAAAAATCAAAATAAAATAAAAAGCAAGCAAGAAATACACCGTTTACAGGCGATATGAAGATTAATAAGACAAAAAAAGTTCTCTATAAAGTTTTATGTTGTTATTATTATTTTTCTGTTAAAAATTATAATAATATCCAAACGATACACTGCACAATTATAACACAATACACAGTATAATTATAAAAATCATTCACGAAAAATTAAAATAGTACGGTTATGTCGAAAACATAAACAGTCTACGCAACCTTGTTGTCAAACGATGTTAAAGAGTTGTATCGATGAATTAACTTACACCGCCATATATTATGAATTCATAGAACTAACCGATAAATACACAGTATTGTCGTATAATAAACATTTAATTTTAAATAACAAATATTGAGATAAAAACTATCCATCTTTTAAGTTGGACCAAATTACAGATAGTTACGACATTTTATCTCATACATGAGGGTATGTACGGAGTTTATCCCGTACAAATATCGTGACACATAAGACTAGCAAACCCGGCGAGGCAATGCTTCGCTATTGCTAGATTTGAGTATATATATATACATATATAGATTAAATGAACACTTTTTATTAAAGTTTCATAAAACATTAACAAAATTTAACCTTTCCCTTTTACCCTTTCTTCTATTTCCCATTTCTCATTATCCGTTTATTTTTTTTCCTCCTTTCCCATTTTCCTTTTTCCCATTACAATTATTACCCCTCTTCATTTTCCACCATTTTCTCCCCTTTCTCTTTCTCTTCTTTCCCCTTTGTGTTTCCTTTTCCCGTTTCATATTTTCCCCTTTTTTCAATTTTTCCTCGCTTTCCTTTTCTCATTTTCATTTACCGCATTTCATTTCTCTTTCCCCCATTCCTCTCTTCCCTTTCCACAATTTTCTCCTTTTTATCTCCCTTTCTTATTCCTTTCCTCATTTCCCTTTCCCTCTTCCTTTTTCTTTTTTCTCTTTCTGCTTTCCCCTGTTTTCCTTTTTTCCATTTTCCCTTTCTTTCCTTTTCCCGTTTTTATTTTTACCATATTCCCTTTCTCTTTTCCCATTTCTCCCTCTTTCCTTTCCTTTTCTTCCTTCCTTTCTTCTCCTTTCAGCTTTCCATTTTCTTTTTCCACGTTTTTTATATTTTCCATTTTCCCTTTCTTTCCTTTTTCCCATATTCCTTTTCTCTTTCCACCATTTTCCCTCTTCCCTTTCTACAGTTTTCTCCTTTTTCTACCCGTTTCCCTTTACTTCCTTCATTTCTGTTTCACTTTCCTCTTTCTTCTCTTTCCCTTTTTTTCTCCTTTCCATTTCCTTTTCCAGTTTTTACTTTTTATTTTTTCCGTTTCACCCTTCTCCCTTTTTTCCATTTTCATTTATACTGTATTTCTTTTCTGTTTCCCCCGTTTTTTTCTTCTCTTTCCTTCATTTTCTCCTTTCGTTCATCTTTCTTTCCTTCCGTCATTTCTCTTTCCGTTCCTCCTTCCTTTTTAACCCTTTCATCTTTCAAATTAATCTACGACAACGAAAATCCTGCTGGGAAATTACACGATTACTAAGAAAATCTTAGTTTTTATACCGCACGATAGACGTCGAATTTCCAAGGTTATTTCAAAATTAAATATCTAAATATTAAAAAATCGCTTTTATTTAATCAAATATTTTCATTACTTTTCATTTTAAAATTTAATAATTATTAAATTTATTTATCGGTTAATTATTAGATTTTTATATAATCTATTTTTTACTTTTCAGTAATATATTATATTTATTTGTTTAAAATTCTCAATTTGATTTAATTCTTATTTTTTACTTTTAAAGCGATTTTCTAATTTGTTTCCTTTTTTTACTAATGTTAATATTAATATTAGTTAAATAAAAGCTTCTTTAAAAAATAATTTTTTACGTAATCAAATGTATTTTTTTGTAATTTCTTTTTGTATGTTTTATTTATTAACTTGTTTTTATCCCGATTAATTTTTAATTATTATTCTTTCATTTTACACGAGAAAAGTTACCGCGTCAAATTACAACAGATAAACGTGAAAAACTATTAATTTTACCTTATCGATGAACAGAATGAATTTTTCCTAACGTTGTTTACAGAAATATACCTGGAAAAAACAACTTTTTTCAAAACTTTATACGTATGCAATTTAGTTATATAGCAAATATCTTTATTGAAAACCCGCTTAGATATACGCAATCGCTAATTTGAGTATAAATTAAATCGCAAATAAATTGTAAACTCTGTTTTAATCAAATCGGACACGCATTAGTCGACGAACGAAAACAACACAAAATAGAAAAAACGTGTGTAAACCTCCACGTGGAAATTCAATTCTTACATAGAGTTACCGACCGCACTAAGCAAATCCTAACGTTAACTTGAAATACGGATAAAATTTGCGCGATCGTTTCTCAGTAAGAAATAAAACGTCGCTACGTAAATATTATTCCCGTTAATAGTAACATTTATGTTGTACATTACGTAAAATTTTTGGACCGCATAATTAAAGTAATAAATTTTCGTCGGATGCTAAACCGATTTCATTTATTCGGTCAAATGACACTGTATTACTCTGCAGTGCTTTAAAAAAACGCTAATCGTTACCGTTTATTTCGATTACGTAAACCCTATTTAATCTATAATACCGTGTTTTGCGATTACTTGAAAAAGTTAAAAAAATTATACCAAAACGGGCTGTCAGAATTTTGTTTTGTCCCGGTAAATGTGATTCGTGTAAATCGTTTAGTAAATGAAACGTTCTGATGTTTACGTGCATACGGAACATTTAACATTTGCTAAGTAAACGTTATTGAATCCATATATATAAAAATGAATGTTTGTCCGTCTGTGTTTTTTTATTTTTTATTTCTAATTATTAATTAATCAAGAACTGTCTGTACAAGGTGGCAGTAAAGGATTACACGGGAAGTGTTTTCCTACACGTAAATTTAAAGAAAACATTTACCCGATATGAAATGTTTTATCCAAAACAAACACGGATTGATTTGTCGGTAATAAATTAATATTTATAATATATATTTATTAATATTTATAATTTGATAATACGGATGGATTTATTTTTAACACGGATACTGTAGGCTACGTACTATCGGGCTTCTGGAAGCAATTATTTTGTAAATAGCGATCCGATTTTCATAATTTTTGTATTTTATTTTATTTTTTTTGGTTTCCGTACGGGGAGAAAGCTCTGCCAGCCGCCGTCAGGCCCGCACTGACGGCAGTGCGGGGCTGTAGTTTAGGGGGGTTAGGTTACAAGCTAACCTCACTCCCTTAGGTTAAGATTTAAAGCCGCTAGTGTTTAGGTCAAGTTCGTTAAAATATAATTTTAGTTATAGGTCAAGTTCGGTAAATTATAATTTAAGTTAAGTAAGGGGGAGGGGTTTTAGTCGGTGCGAGCCCGACACTGCCGTCTTGTACGGGCAAGCGGCAGCTGGTAAGGTTAATCCAAAACCTGCTAAGACTGACGAAATCTTCAAATAATCTACAATGTTGTATTAAATGATGACCGACTCTTGACGGTGTCCGCTACAATTACGCGCATGAGCTTGTTGACATCGCAAACATTTCGATAGATTTGTCTGCTACACCTATAAACATTTTAGGTGTGAAAAACTTTCTGCTCTATGGGTGCTGCATTTGTTAACAACTGACCGTAAACTTCTCAAGGCTATTATAAATTTATTTAAATATAATTCCGCCGGGTTTCTTCAACGTTCTATTACACTACATGAAACACAGATTCACCGTTACATGTCGGAGACCAAACGACGGTGGTTGTGTGAAATTGTGCCAAAGAAAGAGAAAATTGTTCATCTACAAAAAAAAATCAAGGCTACGCATTTTTTCTGTTATTTAAAAAACATTCGGCTGGGAAATAGTTATTTCAGTAGTTTTCAACAGTTGAAACTCGATAGAATTTCAACCGCGCTGATCATTATCGATACACATATTTCAAGAATTTGTAAATCTATTACCGGTCCTTTTTTCCAGAAAATTGATCTTTAAATTTGTAAATTAAATACTTTTAGTTTCTTTTACAAAATAATAAGAGATTTTGAGGTTACTGATAAATCTTCTACCGATGAAAGATTTATCGATTAAATTTGTCGTTTATGACTTAAGTATTAACAAAGGAATTTCATCAGTAGCAACTGAATCTTTAATTTTTATATGCAAAACCTGCGTTTTAATTTCTTGTATATCGACCGTAAAAAATAGGAATACAATAATTTGGGTCCCAGAAAAATGTAGTCGCTTTTTTTTGCCATTTTATAACAGAATAATTTACACGTGTAGGATTCCTCTAGTCGAGTAGAGACCGAAAGACAAGTCAAGTCTTAATAGCTCTACACTCACAAAGCTAATTAGCAGGGAGCAGATCTCGCATTTTAAGATTTGTACTTAGAATCCCAACTCGATATTAGAATATTGTTTTTTCCAGTATTAGAATATCGATTCGGTATTCTACATAAAATATATTAAAGATTGTATAAGTTTTTCCTTTATTTTTAACTACGGGTCAGCCAGAATCTCTCTCCATTTACTTGTTGTTTCCTGGAATATAAGTCTCCATTTATTTTCCCTCGGTTCCTGAGGGCCTGGGAAAAAAATTATGCAAAAAAGATTTGTGAAATAAAAGAATCGGTAAGTTACAGATTAACGTATTAAGGATTTACCGATTTCTTTTATATTTAAATTTACGAACAAAATTCTAAAAATTTGACTTTATTTAAATTCAAATACCATCAGTAACGGCGATGTTCCCTATCGCCGTTACTTTTTAATCTTTACATGGAACTAGCAGTTAATGATGTTAAAGAACAATTTAGATTCGGAGTAACAGTACAAGATGAAAAGATAAAGATGCTACGATTTGCTGATGATATAGTAATTCTAGCCGAGAGTAAAAAGGATTTAGAAGAAACAATGAACGGCATAGATGAAGTCCTACGCAAAAACTATCGCGTGAAAATAAACAACAAAACAAAAGTAATGAAATGTAGTAGAAATAACAAAGATGGACCGCTGAATGTGAAAATAGGAGGAGAAAAGATTATGGAGGTAGAAGAATTTTGTTATTTGGGAAGTAAAATTACTAAAGATGGACGAAGCAGGAGCGATATAAAATGCCGAATAGCACAAGCTAAACGAGCCTTCAGTAAGAAATATAATTTGTTTACATCAAAAATGAATTTAAATGTCAGGAAAAGATTTTTGAAAGTGTATGTTTGGAGTGTCGCTTTACATGGAAGTGAAACTTGGACGATCGGAGTATCTGAGAAGAAAAGATTAGAAGCTTTTGAAATGCGGTGCTATAGGAGAATGTTAAAAATCAGATGGGTGGATAAAGTGACAAATGAAGAGGTATTGTGGCAAATAGATGAAGAAAGTAGCATTTGGAAAAATATAGTTAAAAGAAGAGACAGACTTATAGGCCACATACTAAGGCATCCTGGAATAGTCGCTTTAATATTGGAAGGACAGGTAGAAGGGAAAAATTGTGTAGGCAGGCCACGTTTGGAGTATGTAAAACAAATTGTTGGGGATGTAGGATGTAGAGGGTATACTGAAATGAAACGACTAGCACTAGATAGGGAATCTTGGAGAGCTGCATCAAACCAGTCAAATGACTGAAGACAAAAAAAAAACCATCAGTACAAAAATATTGTACTCGTAAAAATATTACTTAAATTAAAAGAAAATATGTCTAAATATGGATGCAAATTCATGTTTTTGAATTAGACCGCCTAACATGATGCATTATTTATGTTAAATCGTAGAATATTATTACTTCACTTCAGTCAATATTATTTCCTTAAAACTGGCATTAGTGTTATTTGAAGAAAAGCCGGTTAAACTTCTGTCACTTATACTTTAGAAAAAAACTGTTGAATCTTTATTCTTACCATCGTATTCATTTTTATATAAAAGATTTATAGCATTTAAAAAAAATATGAACCAAGGATTTCACTCTTTTAAACTCACCAATTTGTGAGGTTATGTTTGTATTCATAATAAATGTGATCACCTCAAAAGTACCTCTTTTTTATGTATATATATATATTTCTTAAAAATTAAACTTTTTTCTTATACTGAGATAAACACAGTGATGCATGCAATCGGTAAATTATAACTTCATACGTAATACTACATAATTTCAAATTAAACTAACATTACAGAAAACTCACCGGGTTGGTCTAGCGGTGAACACATCTTCCCAAATAAGTTGATTTAGAAGTCGACAGTTCCAGCGGTCAAGTCGTAGTATTCAGTTATTTTTCCACGGATCGTGGATACCGGTGTTCTTTGGTGGTTGGGTTTGAATTAACCACACATCTCAGGAACGGTCGAACTGAGAATGTACACGACTACACTTCGCTTAAACTCACACATATCACCCTCTGAAGTAATACCTAAACAGGAATAAGAAAGAACATTACAGAAAAAATGAATTTTTTTTCCTTCATTGCTTTCCGTAAATAAAATCAGTTATTTTCAAGGTTATGTATATTTAATTATGAATATGAAGATGCGACTATCCGCTACAAAAATAAAACAAAAAAGCATTTCTTCAATGAATTTCATTAGTTACCGTATGAAATTACTAAATTCAAAAAAAAATTTACGTTTTAAAAAATAAAGTACAGAAATGATAATTTAGATTCACTTACTTCAACGCAACACCTTATCCGTTGGAATGTCATTTCATATTCAGTCATCGACATCAAATGTTACGTTAAAATCTTATCGGTCGCCTGAGCTTTATTAGTCTTGTCATTGTTAACAGAGATTAGTAAGAATGACATTTTTTCAAACGGCTTAGAAAAAATGATACACTAACTATGTCTGTATTTCAAGTTAACCTTAATTTTAATATAATTTTTACAAATAAAACGGATAGGATTACTAATCGATCATGTTTTTTTTTTTTTTTGTCTTCAGTCATTTGACTGGTTTGATGCAGCTCTCTAAGATTCCCTATCTAGTGCTAGTCGTTTCATTTCAGTATACCCTCTACATCCTACATCCCCAACAATTTGTTTTACATACTCCAAACGTGGCCTGCCTACACAATTTTTCCCTTCTACCTGTCCTTCCAATATTAAAGCGACTATTCCAGGATGCCTTAATATGTGGCCTATAAGTCTGTCTCTTCTTTTAACTATATTTTCCAAATGCTTCTTTCTTCATCTATTTGCCGCAATACCTCTTCATTTGTCACTTTATCCACCCATCTGATTTTTAACATTCTCCTGTGGCACCACATTTCAAAAGCTTCTAATCTTTTCTTCTCAGATACTCCGATCGTCCAAGTTTCACTTCCACATAAAGCGACACTCCAAACATACACTTTCAAAAATCTTTTCCTGACATTTAAATTCATTTTTGATGTAAACAAATTATATTTCTTACTGAAGGCTCGTTTAGCTTGTGCTATTCGGCATTTTATATCGCTCCTGCTTCGTCGATCTTTAGTAATTTTACTTCCCAAATAACAAAATTCTTCTACCTCCATAATCTTTTCTCCTCCTATTTTCACATTCAGTGGTCCATCTTTGTTATTTCTACTACATTTCATTACTTTTGTTTTGTTCTTGTTTATTTTCATGCGATAGTTCTTGCGTAGGACTTCATCTATGCCGTTCATTGTTTCTTCTAAATCCTTTTTACTCTCGGCTAGAATTACTATATCATCGGCAAATCGTAGCATCTTTATCTTTTCACCTTGTACTCTTACTCCTAATCTAAATTGTTCTTTAACATCATTAACTGCTAGTTCCATGTAAAGATTAAAAAGTAACGGAGATAGGGAACATCCTTGTCGGACTCCCTTTCTTATTATGGCTTCTTTCTTATGTTCTTCAATTATTACTGTTGCTGTTTGGTTCCTGTACATGTTAGCAATTGTTCTTCTATCTCTGTATTTGAACCCTAATTTTTTTAAAATGCTGAACATTTTATTCCAATCGATCATGTTATCGGTTGAAATATCTTTGCTTAATCATTTATAAAAGATGTTTGAGTCATTTTAGTCGTTATGATTCTTTCAATTTTTGAATGCGGTAATTATTGTTAACACTTTGTATTAAGATTCTGTATACGGTCCTCCCTAGTCTTAACTAATCATTCTGCTGTGACATCTCTTGAGCTTACAATCTGTTGAACTCAATGTAAGGTTTCACTTTAGAAAAACACTACTGAAATACATGCGGATCTCAAATTAATCGAAACTTCTTTCGACATAGAATTCTCTTATTCAGAAAACTTGTTTCTGACATTATTCTTTTATTTATCTAACTTTACATTCTATCTAATATCAGGACCGATTAGATCTGTTTCATTCTCAATATCTTAGGTTCTACTGAAGCAAGGATAACGTTTTTTATTTAGGCTTATTTTCACCTTTATTTTTGCAGCTAAGTTTAAATTTCAGATTTTTGACAAGTAGACTAGCTTCGAGTTCTTTTATTTATCTCTCTTTCCATTCCATCCAGGACTAATTACATCTGTTACATCTTAAATGCCTTAGGTTTAATGGAAGTAAGGATATCGTTTTTATTTAGATTTATCTTCACCTTTTTTTTTACCGTAAGGTTGCAGTTAAGATTTTTTACAAGTAGGTTAGCTTTGAGATTTGTAAACTATACTTTCCACCGGTAAAAAACTTTTTCGATACGATTTTATCCCGCTGTCTATAAAACTTATGAAAAGATACAGGAATTTTGTAGAGCAACATTTTTTCACTAAATAACCTATTTGAAATGACTGAGATTACATTCGAAATTCTGAAATAGTTTCAACAAAAAAAATTTAATCAAAGAATTAAAGTTTTTAGCCAAACCACTAATAACTGTAAATTTAGAGGAAATGAATGACGGTTTTGCAAATTAAACCTTCATCCCTTCTATCATCAACATTGATATTAAGGGAATAATCGTCTTTATCATCCTTCCTGGATGCCATTACCTTTTATCAGCCGATCAAATTTACATTTCTTTATTGAAGTTATAATTGCTATAATATACAAGTACGTATAATTTCTCCCTCACCATATTTAATCTGGACTCTGGTATGTTTCTTAGTAAAAGTTACATTTGTGTGCTTGACCGGTTAATCAGTCTTTCATACTTATTCGGTGCACAATGAATTACAAATATTATAACCACTAAGGCATTCGATAACGTAGACTGGAATAAAATGTTCAGCATTTTAAAAAAATTAGGGTTCAAATACAGAGATAGAAGAACAATTGCTAACATGTACAGGAACCAAACAGCAACAGTAGCAATTGAAGAACATAAGAAAGAAGCCATAATAAGAAAGGGAGTCCGACAAGGATGTTCCCTATCTCCGTTACTTTTTAATCTTTACATGGAACTAGCAGTTAATAATGTTAAAGAACAATTTAGATTCGGAGTAACAGTACAAGGTGAAAAGATAAAGATGCTACGATTTGCCGATGATATAGTAATTCTAGCCGAGAATAAAAAGGATTTAGAAGAAACAATGAACGGCATAGATGAAGTCCTACGCAAGAATTATCGCATGAAAATAAACAAGAACAAAACAAAAGTAATGAAATGTAGTAGAAATAACAAAGATGGACCACTGAATGTGAAAATAGGAGGAGAAAAGATTATGGAAGTAGAAGAATTTTGTTATTTGGGAAGTAGAATTACTAAAGATGGACGAAGCAGGAGCGATATAAAATGCCGAATAGCACAAGCTAAACGAGCCTTCAGTAAGAAATATAACTTGTTTACATCAAAAATTAATTTAAATGTCAGGAAAAGATTTTTGAAAGTATATGTTTGGAGTGTCGCTTTATATGGAAGTGAAACTTGGACGATCGGAGTATCTGAGAAGAAAAGGTTAGAAGCTTTTGAAATGTGGTGCTATAGGAGAATGTTAAAAATCATATGGGTGGATAAAGTGACAAATGAGGAGGTACTGCGGCAAATAGATGAAGAAAGAAGCATTTGGAAAAATATAGTTAAAAGAAGAGACAGACTTATAGGCCACATACTAAGGCATCCTGGAATAGTCGCTTTAATTTTGGAAGGACAGGTAGAAGGGAAAAATTGTGTAGGCAGGCCACGTTTGGAATATGTAAAACAAATTGTTAGGGATGTAGGATGTAGAGGGTATACTGAAATGAAACGACTAGCACTAGATAGGGAATCTTGGAGAGCTGCATCAAACCAGTCAAATGACTGAAGACAAAAAAAAAAAAAATAATAACCACTACAATACATGTTTTTAATGTTCAATGGACTCTTAACAGCATTATTCTACAGTCAATTGTGTTAATTTTTTTTTTTTATTAATTTTATCAGCTGTGCGATAGATGAGGTGAAATTTAAGTGTAAGAACATAATTACTGACTTCTTATTAAAACTTAATCTGTATTAACCGATAGTAAATAAGGCTGAAACAAGCAGTTTATAGAGGCATTGGCAAGACTCCAATTCATATATCACACCAAATGGAGATCGATGAATTTCGAGTGTGCATGCAAAAAAATGTGTAAACAAAAAAGAATCCCAATATGTCCATTGTGTCCTTCGCAACCGGCTCTTAATTTAACTCCTTGTTTTGATGAAATCTACCGTAAGTATATTTAGGCTGGTTTACCGTTATTTTTAATTTTTTATTGTTATTATTTTCATTTTAATATTTTATTACATTTACTACTGTTTATTTTATTCCTTTGAACCGTTTTTAAGTACTATAATGTATTACGATTGTATTTGATAAAATATTAACATTTTGTTTGATTATTATAATAAAATTAATAATTATCAATTCTGATATTTGTGTTTTTATTTTACGTCTCGTCCAGTATAACAATTTACTTTGTTAAGTCTACAAAGTTCATAATATAATGCTACTATTACTGTAGATTGTACAGTATGAATAAAACTAATGAAAATATAACACGATAATGATTTTGTTGTTTGGTGGTGAACGCGTCTTCCCAAATCAGTTGATTTAAAATTCGAGAGTTCCAGCGGTCAAGTCCTAGTAAAGTCAGTTATTTTTATTTGGATTTGAATACTAGATGTTGGGTTTCAATTAACCAAAAATAAAATATGAGTTTTTCAAAAGGAAAACAAAAATATAGATTTTTCATAAGTTTCACTTAAATTTGTCTAAATAATTCTAAATTGAAGTCTATTTATTGTAACTGAAATACTACTAGTTGGAATATAGAAGTATTTTTGAGAATTGTTACTGTTTTCAGAAGCGATTGACACTTTATGTCTGGTTGTAAAAATGGGAAAATCTAAAAATCTGATTTTTTCCTTTAGATAAAAAAATTAGTACCAGAGTTAATTTTAAAAGCCAATAAAAAACAGTTATTTACTGAAGATAAAAATTGAAAATGTTAAATTAAAAATATCAGCTGGTTTGATAGAGCTGAGTTTTAAAAGATTCACATATTTCCACCGTAGATAGTTTTACAATAAATAACATAAAAATCTAAAACACTTGTCTCTGCAAAAAAAAATAATTATAAGATGATAATAATCAAACCAAAAAATTAAAGATCCGGAATTAATATTTATATTTCTAAGATTACTAAAGGCATATTCAATAGAAGCTCTAGTTAAAATATTGAAAGAATTTGTCAATAACACTAAAGCATTATAAAATAAACATACTCAAAAGTTAAAATTTAAGGTTGAATTTTCAAACCCATTCAAATAAAAATGACAGTAAGACAAGGTGATGGTCTCCCACATCGTTCAATTTCCCTCTGTAAAAATCGATTGAAGAATAGAATATGAAAATACAAATACCTGTAAAAAAAAATACAAAAGTAAACATCTAAATGTTTACATTTTACCATCGGTTGATGATATGGTAACTTTGGAAAAAACTTTAGATGGGTGAATGAAATTTCAATAATCAGAAAAAAGTGCAAATAAAATCAGGCTATAAATTTAATATAACCGATTCGAATAATAAAAGTAGATGCAAACCGTGAAAATTTCAGAAGAATCAATCAAAAGAGTCAAAAAGTTGAAACGGGTAGGTAAAATCATTACTTTAAATATATTAGAAAAAAAAAGAAATAATCTCCAGAACACAAAAAATGAAAAGTGGCTTTCATCTTAAAGAAACATAAAATAAAAAATTCCTATTGAAAAACAAAAACACTATAAAACCACGGCTTTCCAGACATTTTGTATAGAACAGAAGGCATACAGAACTTCTAGGAAAATCTAGTAAATGTCAAAAAAATTATTTTAAGAAAACTCTACTGCGAAAACTCAAAGATATTGAGATGATATTTATTTTTTTTTTTTGTCTTCAGTTATTTGACTGGTTTGATGCAACTCTCCAAGATTCCCTATCTAGTGCTAGTCGTTTCATTTCAGTATACCCTCTACATCCTACATCCCCAACAATTTGTTTTACATAATCCAAACGTGGCCTGCCTACACAATTTGTCCGTTCTACCTGTCCTTCCAATATTAAAGCGACTATTCCAGGATGCCTTAGTATGTGGCCTATAAGTCTGTCTCTTCTTTTAACTATATTTCTCCAAATGCTTCTTTCTTCATCTATTTGCCGCAATACCTCTTCATTTGTCACTTTATCCACCCATCTGAATTTTAACATTCTCCTGTAGCACCACATTTCAAAAGCTTCTAATCTTTTCTTCTCAGACACTCCGATCGTCCAAGTTTCACTTCCATATAAAGCGACACTCCAAACATACACTTTCAAAAATCTTTTCCTGACATTTAAATTAATTTTTGATGTAAACAAATTATATTTCTTACTGAAGGCTCGTTTAGCTTGTGCTATTCGGCATTTTATATCGCTCCTGCTTCGTCCATCTTTAGTAATTTTACTTCCCAAATAACAAAATTCTTCTACCTCCATAATCTTTTCTCCTCCTATTTTCACATTCAGCGGTCCATCTTTGTTATTTCTACTACATTTCATTACTTTTGTTTTGTTCTTGTTTATTTTCATGCGATAGTTCTTGCGTAGGACTTCATCTATGCCGTTCATTGTTTCTTCTAAATCCTTTTTACTCTCGGCTAGAATTACTATATCATCGGCAAATCGTAGCATCTTTATCTTTTCACCTTGTACTGTTACTCCGAATCTAAATTGTTCTTTAACATCATTAACTGCTAGTTCCATGTAAAGATTTGATATTTATAAATTAAACAAATTT
This sequence comes from Lycorma delicatula, assembly GCF_047948215.1. NCBI lineage: Eukaryota > Metazoa > Arthropoda > Insecta > Hemiptera > Fulgoridae > Lycorma > Lycorma delicatula. The sequence continues at coordinate 32,646,761 of NC_134455.1, forward strand.
TGAAAAGTCATGGAATTAGAAAAAGAACTCAAATTTTACGGTCACTTGAATGGAACGGATGAAACTAAATTAATAAAACAAATATGTAACTTTTTTTTGAAAAAAGGAAAATCAAATAAGCAAGTTCTCGATGAGGATCGATTGAAATTATCGACTGAAGAACTCGAATTATTAAATATTTCCAAAGAAATAATTTTTTATGAATTCTTTCAGAAAACTAGCGGATTGAATCTACATTTCCAAAGAAACAGAAAATGAAACACGGTGACTGGACCGAAGAAAGGAGAGAAAAGTTTAGGGAAAAACGAAACAATTTGGAAAAGAAAGAACTCTGGACTACGGCTGGTGATCCTTTTAAGGTCTAATTGCAAACAAAACGAAATAAAAATAAAAATAACAGGATACGTTATAACGTTTGAAATGTAGTCTAGCTTATCAAAACAAAAATGAATCGATTCTTTGCTATCGATTCTGCACATTATTTTATTTATTAGTTCACATCTTTTTGCATTGACAATTGGATTCACACATTTATACACTGAACTTCGCTAACTGAACGGCTGTAATTACAAAATTTATCAGGAACATCAAAATAAAAGATCTCAGGCAGATTCACTTTATAATTTCATCCGGCTTAAAAAGCCAAATAAAATAACTTGATCAAAAAATCAACAATTTTTCTCAAGAATTCCTAAGACTTTAACTTTTTTAAAACTATAAAACTTTTCTTAATTATAACTTTTTTTTAAACTACAACAAAAGTGGCTTCTTCAAAAAAACAAACAATAAACTACATTTAAGAATTCATTCAGGGTTGTATCTTACCGGGACAATGTTTTATCTGAAAAAGCGTCTTCATGAAAATAATTTCATTACAATGAAATGCAGGTTTACATTGAAAAGTATTTTTTTTTAAAATAATTATTGCCTTTACATAGTCATTTTTAATATAGTTATTTTGAAGATACTTAATGCTACACATTAACACAAATTAAGTAAAAGAACCACCTATGATCTCACCTGTTCATGTTTCGTTTACTTCTGCTGGATTATATAATTCTATGATACAAGCATCATGAAGTGTTATTTATAAATATCATATTCGCTCAAAAAAGTGAAATTAACACGCTAAAGTACATTAGTTTTGCCTGAAGTCTTATACTTTTAAATTAGGGATCAAATACAGAGATAGAAGAACAATTGCTAACATGTACAGGAACCAAACAGCAACAGTAGCAATTGAAGAACATAAGAAAGAAGCCATAATAAGAAAGGGAGTCCGACAAGGATGTTCCCTATCTCCGTTACTTTTTAATCTTTACATGGAACTAGCAGTTAATGATGTTAAAGAACAATTTAGACTCGGAGTAACAGTACAAGGTGAAAAGATAAAGATGCTACGATTTGCTGATGATATAGTAATTCTAGCCGAGAGTAAAAAGGATTTAGAAGAAACAATGAACGGCATAGATGAAGTCCTACGCAAGAACTATCGCATGAAAATAAACAAGAACAAAACAAAAGTAATGAAATGTAGTAGAAATAACAAAGATGGACCGCTGAATGTGAAAATAGGAGGAGAAAAGATTATGGAGGTAGAAGAATTTTGTTATTTGGGAAGTAAAATTACTAAAGATGGACGAAGCAGGAGCGATATAAAATGCCGAATAGCACAAGCTAAACGAGCCTTCAGTAAGAAATATAATTTGTTTACATCAAAAATTAATTTAAATGTCAGGAAAAGATTTTTGAAAGTGTATGTTTGGAGTGTCGCTTTATATGGAAGTGAAACTTGGACGATCGGAGTATCTGAGAAGAAAAGATTAGAAGCTTTTGAAATGTGGTGCTATAGAAGAATGTTAAAAATCAGATGGGTGGATAAAGTGACAAATGAAGAGGTATTGCGGCAAATAGATGAAGAAAGAAGCATTTGGAAAAATATAGTTAAAAGAGACAGACTTAAAGGCCACATACTAAGGCATCCTGGAATAGTCGCTTTAATATTGGAAGGACAGGTAGAAGGGAAAAATTGTGTAGGCAGGCCACGTTTGGAGTATGTAAAACAAATTGTTGGGGATGTAGGATGTAGAGGGTATACTGAAATGAAACGACTAGCACTAGATAGGGAATCTTGGAGAGCTGCATCAAACCAGTCAAATGACTGAAGACAAAAAAAAAAAAAAAATCATATTCGCTCAAAAAAGTGAAATTGACACGCTAAAGTACATTAGTTTTGCCTGAAGTCTTATACTGTTCGAAAGCCCTATGGAATTTCTTAAGAAAAAATAATAAACTTGTAAATATAAAATTTGTAAATACAGCACGTAACTAACACTTTTTGGCAGTAAAATAAGATATGCAATCCATAAAGAAAAACAACCGCAAGTTTACAAATTGAATTACAATGTTACAAATTAACATTCAAGATTTTGTACCCGATTAAAAAACAATTAGTTTAACATTCATTCTCAAAGCGGGTGATAATGCTCCCTTGTGAGCGCTGGAGGCATTCACGGGGCCCAAGAAGATTGTGGTTGTTCAGACGGTAAAAGAAGGCAATGACTGATTAAAAAAAAAGGAAAAAATTATGTTTTCCTGATCTTTCAAACTAAAATTAAATACCTACTACATACAAAAAAATTTTCAATCGAAAGCTTTGTTTTAATTATTGTATTGTTATATTGAATGCGCTATTATTATTGTTGTTATATAACTGTATAGATACAATTGTAATTTTTTTGAAAGCAATTTTAATAAAAATACTTCTAAATATGATTAAATGTGCATTATAATTGCTCTCATTTAAAATCTAAGTTTCAACTCAGAAATAGGATATGCAACGCTCAAAAACATTAATTGTTTTTAAAAGTTACTGTTTTTAAGAGCGCATCTTAAAAACAGTAATTGCAATTATTTTTTAGGATTGGTTAAGTTTAAAAATTTTGGGGCGCTAGAAAAGTTTTGATTCTAATGTGAGCAGTGGGCAAAAAAGTTTTGAGAATCAAAGATTTAAAAGAACGTTATTACATATAAAAGAAGAATCGTGAATATTCTCATTGTATAATTAGGCTGGCCAGTGGTTTGACTGAGGTTTGTTAAGCCATTCATCATTCGGCCATTACCATTTTACTTTATAATTTTCAATTTCCAGGATCTTACTCTGCACAATGTTGTGGAATCATCAAACTGTAAGGAGTTGCACTAGGGTATCATCTTACCCAAGCCTCCCTCCCACCGTTGAGTTAGTTATTATTTAGTAATGGAAAGAATGATCTACCGTAAAAAATATGAGAAGATATTGAGATCGCATTGAGATCAAAAGATAAGTAGAATTTTTGGAAGCATTCAAATGACATAACTTGAGCTTATAATCACAAACATAAATAATTTTTGAATCGTTTTGTAAAAGGGAAAAGTTAAAATTTGTTTTAAAACGATTAAAACAAAATTGGAGAAAAACTGACACTTTTTAATCTGTTCCATTTTTTCTTCCTTTAAAAATCTGAATTCTAGTTTTAATTCTCCGAATATGTTTTTTTACATTTAATTTTACTCATTAATTTTATACTTTAATTTTACTCTTTAATTTTATACTCATTAATTGAGTATATAAGGATTAAAGTTTGACCGGTTTCAGATTAACGAAACTCTTTCTTCCAAAATTCCTTATGCGGCTAATTATTATCAGCTATTCCTATTATTCCAAGAAAGAGCCGATAATTAGCTACACATGTCTTGGAAGAAAAATTACATTAATCTGAAACTCAATTATTAATAACTTTAGTTTTATGTCATTTTTTGTCATGCTGTTCAACGAATTAATGCGCTATGCATTTCACAATAGCATTATTACAAATTTGAGTTTCTAAGCAAAAACTTTTGAGGCTTACATTTAAATCATTTGTGCGAGGAAGTAAATATTCATGCGTTTCTTTAAATACAAGTATTAAACACCTTAAGCACACAATTAGAAATAGATAGCTAGGATGGGTAAATCATTAGACACTTCTTATTTGGCGGCAATATCCAGTATGCTTTAATAATATTAAAAATAATTAACATGAAAATTAGAACAAGCACGAATAATAAAACGCAACTTTGTTTACAAGCATTAAAAATAATATTAAAACGGTAAAAAAGTTTCAGACAAAAGATACACCAAAAAGTTAGGTCTAAGTTAACTATAGACATAAAGCCTTAAGAGTTACTTTTATCTAGTTACTTTTAAGTTTTATTTTATCTAGATAACACAATTAGAATCAATACAACTGTAAATAATTAATTAATGTAAAACGGGTTCAAAAATTCACATTCATATTATGTACAATTAAGAAAATTAACTATATGTCATTACTTACTTTTAGTAATGGACTACGGCACAAAATAGTATTTCATTATCTGCAAAAACCAATCGGTAGACCTACCAAAAATTATTTCTCTTAGTAAGCATTCAAGCAAGATTATTTTATGTAACAAATTAATCTACATCGTTAAATTGAGTAATAGTTATTAACGGCACGGTTAGAAAGGACGCTGATAGTGTACAACAATGTCATGTTGCTTACACGATGTACGAAACAAACTTAATCTGCCAACATTTTTGGTGCATTTTTTAAAGTTTACGTGGGAAACAAGTCAAGAGAAAGTGTTATAACACGTTTTGTTTCGAAAGAAATTTCGATTATTAAAAAACTAAGCCCGATAGAAAAAATTCATTAACATATAAGAAATTAGTATAAAAAATACTATAAGAAATAACCATTTTATTTTACAAACAAAAGATTAAATTTTGTTGACCGGTGTAAAATTATTAAACTTGTTTTTAATTTAGAACTGATAAGTTAATTATTAAATACATTGCATTGTACACTACCGATACCATCCTATTTATAAGTGTATTATATCAGTGTAAATGTGTATTTTATTATTAAGTCAAAATGTATTTTGTTTTGCTTTCCTTTCAGATATATTTGCATGCCCCATTTAAAGTTATCACGCCCCCCCCCCCCGCAACTAGGGAGGCACACCCCACTGGTTGAGAAACACCAATCTGGACAGTCATCTGCTGTAATGTGAACTTTTAGTTCTTCTTTTCTATTTAACATAGCGACCTTGACCGTTATAATTCCAGAGTTTATTGAAGAGCGTGCAAATTATATTCTAAAATGCATTACACGATAAGTACGGATACAATAGGGCACTTATGCGGTTTGTTCCACCCCAATATTTTTTTTATTGTTAAGTTAGGTTAGGTTAGTTTACAGAAATTTTAAGGATCTTGGATACACCCATTTTACAGTCTATCGTTGTAAAAATTTCGTTGACCCTCAAACCGGTGCGTACACCAATCACATCGAATTAACACGGCAAAATTCAAAAGAAATCCATAAGCAACCGTTCTGGTACCCACAGAGAACTTTTGCAGTCATATGTGGCGTAAAATGTATCCTTATAACGATTTTTTATTTTTGTAAACACGTTTCAGAGGAATAGCCTTACAATTAAAGTTTTGTTTGACGTTTGTAATTTTCAAATAAAATTTGGTTAATCAGGTCTTTCAGTTTCAATTTAATGCGCGTTAAGCATTTTTCATTGTTTGCATCGTCAAAACAATTAAACTTTTGTTTGGGGTGGACCAAACCGCATAAGTACCTACAACAGGCAAACAAAAATAATAACACTTATTTTAAGCTGTACTAAAATAATATAAGAAAAACTTACCGCGGTCAATAATGAGGATCATTATCTAAAATGTACAAGAAGTAGCAATAACTGTTAAACAAGAGAGGACACAGAAACGATAACCTAATTTGTAACCTAACTGTGTAAACAACCCAAGACTGACCGCTGTATTTCATAAGCTTCATTGTCACCACGTGATTTCCGTGTCGCTCCCCACCACTGTAACAAGCCCGCCCTATAAAATGCACTTCCTCTCTCATAACAACCGACCGACCGACACCAACAGTTTAATATTCATGTTTACAGATTTCATGACATTATTATACGTAATAATAACTGAACCAAATTTTCGCTTAAACCGATGTGCACATTAACAAATGAACGTAACCAAGGTACCCAAACTATAACGATAACGTTTTCAATTATTTATTTTTACCAAATATTCAATTTGGATATAATTTACATTCAGCATACTTTATAACTGCTCTTGGATATAAAAAAAAACACTCGTGCGCGCCCGTTAACATATTATTAAATATTTACTTCTTTTAATATAAAAAAGCAATTTAAAAAACGTAGACTCTATCCGTCTTTAGTAACTAATCAGAAAAAAACAACAGGATCATTTTGTTTTAATAAAGATCATAAGAAATATTAATGAATACATAAGGCGGTTATATAAAAGGATTATTTCTAAATTTATCTCATCAAGCCGACTACCGTATTTCACAGTACAGCCCAGCCCGCCTAAAATACAAATACACACACGAACACGCAAACACACATTTAGTATGGATTTAATTCAAAAATTATATTTAGAGATCACAAAGTAACATATAATTTTTCGTGTCTCATTTCATTTCTGTAATCAATTTTGTCACCTCGGTAACGCAGTAGAGAAACCGACTGATATAGTGAAAGATACGGATTTGATTCTCGACTTGACACCGGATCACAATTAAGTTAATTATTTTGTTAGAACGTCACTAAAAATCACATCCTATAAAATTTCAGACTTTTTATCTTCTATCGCATATACTTTCTATTACGATTCTTTTAAGTTTACGTAAGTAAATGTAATGTAATACTTGAGAGCATATAAACTTAGTCACCTCGCCGGTCGCCGAGGTGGAGTAATAATATCTTTCCTCTTATCCGAAAGGTCCCGGGTTCGTATCCCGGTCAGGCTTGAAATTTTAATTCGCTTCAAAATTTCAATACCGTACTTCCACACAACCTCCAACCTAATACGGTGAATATTTAATAATAATAAATTATCGAATTAAAATAGTATTATCGTTTCCGCGAGCAGAATAAGTCAGGTTTTGTACTCGTCTAAGAGTTAAAGCGTCGTATAATTTCCAGTTCTTTTCGTTATAATTTCTTAACCGTCCTATGTTCAAAAAAAAAATTGGAATTTTTTTTAAAGAAGATCAAATTTTTGTATTAAATTTATATTTGATTTTTAGGGTTCGGTTACAGCTCGGGTATCACTCCATATCTGTAATACTTGTATGAGTTTTACGCGTTAAAAAAAAATTATCGTAAATTGAAGATTCGATTATAGAGATATTTAATGCACGGATAATCGTTTAAAAAAAAAAATAAATAAATTTAGACTCGATTTGATTCCCACAGAGTTAAATTTTTATAATGTAAATTTCATCTATATATAAGTTCATTAAAAAATATAGATGGAATGAAAGTCTGCGAGTTTGATTTTCGCTTTTAAAAATTTTATTTAGGTATCGCCTATTAAAAAAGACTGAAAAATTTAAAGTCGCAATTTTGATTCTCGGTTTCAGCACAAAATCACATACTTGTTATAATAAATATTAAATAAGTTAAAAAATAGACTTAATCTTCCCTCAGAACACAGTTTTATTTTATTTAACAGTTTCATTCAAAAATATTATGCATTATAATAAAAAAAAATCGAGATATGCTGAAATGGTTTCGGGTTCGATTCCCGGCTTGGATCATAAGTACCTCAATTCGTAATGTATATCCGAGTATCGGTAATAAAAAAAAAGCTTAAGTTGAAGATCCTGGGTTCGATCTCATAACACAATCGGATTTCAAAACATGATTTTATTTGTAATATTTATAAAATAATCCGTTTAGAATCAATTTGGGTAATTTTTCGTAAAATGCCTGCCATCAAAAATAATTATTAAGCAGAAGAAATATGGTAATATGATAAAGGTCAAGGTTAATGAGGCATTTGTCTGTTGATAATTATGTTTGTAATAAAATTATAAATTTGTAATAATTATAAATGTAATTTAACCAAACTTAACCTACACTCGCTAACTTGACTAGCGAGCGAAGCGAGCGTAGATTAAGTTTGTTAATTATATTTATAATTTTTTAAATTTATTCTCTTATTTCAATATATTGAAATAAATTATATCGCATAAAAAAGTATCTTTTACGTATTTATCTTGTAAGTACGCGTATTTATTCGTTAATTATTATATTTGTTAAAATGTACTTTACACAAACGGGTGTTCCGCACAGCGCTAGTAGTTTAACCTTGATCAAGGACTGGTCTGGCGGCGATTGGAGAGGGTGACTCACATAGCAAAGTAAATTGTAGACAGCGCGTCGGCAAGCAGTTCCGTCGATGTACGATGATTTATAAAGTTATCAGACATGAATTAAACGAACATTTATAATCGGTTTTTTAAAATTTATTTTACTCGCAATGACAACATCCAATATATATTACATATTATATTATATTACATATTATACAACATCCAATATCCGCATATTTTTTTTCTTTTCTTCCGGACCAACCGTTATGTATCGCTTCACAGAATGAGATGAAATAGCAATTTTATAGCGTGTGAAAATATCATGCCTGACCGGGATTCGAACTCGCGACCTCTGGATGAAAGGCCGAGACGCTATCACTCGCACCACGCGAGTTAACCGCTCACTATCATGCGCATTTTTTTTAAATTGTTTTTTTTTCACGTTATGAATTTTGATAATAATGTAATGTAAGCGTAACCCGAAATCGAACCCAGAACGTTTTATCCGACAGTACTATCTTCTCGCAATTATTATTTTCATACTGTTTACTATAATAAAATTAATATTAACCCGTAATTTAACTATCTGTTTTATTTTATACATATATTACAATAATTGATGCTAAATGTATTATAAAAATGTATCAGAGGTTACATATTAATGAAACGTGTAAATAGATTAAATTTTTTTACCTCCGGTTCCATAGTTAAGTTATCGCTTCAAAGGATGAGATGAACAATTTGTAGCGCGTGTGAAAATGCCATGCCTGACCGGGTTCTAACCTGGGACCTCCGGATGAAAGGCCGAGACGCTACCACTCGCGCCACGGAGGCCGACAAATAGATTAGGTTGCATAATATTAACCTAAAATACAGAAACATCTTGTATTGCAGATCAAAATTACAAAATAACTTTACGAATAAATTCAAAAAAATAGTAATTTAAATTTTTACTGAGGGCGGTAACATATATAATGAAGGTTAAGAGGACACGATGTAACGATATTTTTTTATATAAAAATCTACGATAATCGATTTAAAAAAATCGTCGATTTCCGAACAGTTTCAATGAAAGACGTTTCTAAAATTCTGTCATATTGGAAACCACATACTGTAATCATTCCAAGAAAGTGGATTAATTTTTACCCCCCTATAAATCTCTGATTCCGTAATTTTTTGGTTGTGTGTATCAACTGCACGATAAAATTAATTTTTCAGCCGTTTTTTTAACATTGTCACGAGTAGTTACACACAAGTGAAGAAAAAAGTAATATAACCTCACTACATTAAAACTAAAAAGATTATTTGTAATCTAATTAATTTTTGATATACTTAAGCTTAACTAATTAATTGAAAATAACACAATAAGAATTTAATACCTTTACGAACATAGTTTTTCATATAAGTAAGTTTACCTATCTTGTGTAGGTTAGGTAGACAAAACGATTTAAGTAAATTAGAAATCGCGAAACATATGATTTGGTTATCACGAAACATATGAGGTTATCAGACTAAACCGATTACAGGATTTCTTCTAAAGATGTATATTTTGAAAATATTTTTATTTAATGTTGTTAGTTATTTATATTTGTAACTTTATTTATTAAATTTTCTATTGTAAAAAAAAATCATGTTACAAATAATTATACACGTTAAGTAAAACCGATTAAAAAAACAACGGTCTCTCATTTTGCCAACTTAAATTTAAATAAAGAGATCTGTATTTAAAATAGTACCTAATTGTATAAATAAGTAAATAAGTAAAACTATTAACCGATTGTAATTAATACATTAATTAATATATATTATTTAGTTTTATTTACAAATATTATTTATTTAAAAGTTATAAACGTATTTTTTTTTAAATATTCTAGTAAACAAAATTAGATGTCCGCGGATGATTATTATCAGACTCAAATCTTTTGTAGACCCCACAAACCTGTCAGAACTTGTTCAGATTCCGAACCGAAAACATCGTTCATCGTTTCGTATTAGCTTAAAAAGTTATTTTCCTGGATTTAAGGTAAAATTAGGGTAAACTTATTGAAAAGCAGCATATTTATGCGAGGAATAATAGTTTTTAAGTATTTAAATTAATTATACAAATTAATATTCAATTTTGGCCGGTTACTGATTTATTATAAAGCCACGTGCTTTAGACTGTCTAATGTTAAAAAATTAGAAAATTCATTTTTATGAAATAGATAAATCATTTAAATTGTATTTAATATAATATTTATTGTTATGACATTTATATGTTAGTATGATTTTCTCATTTTTTAAATTTGATAAATTTTTTTTAATAAAAAATTGTTTCAAGGCTGTAGTCTTTTGTCCATGCTTTCATGGCAACATTTTGGTTTTTATAAATTGCAAATTCTAATAATTTTTAATTTGTTCAATATACTGCTGTTTGCTCTACATACCGTGATTGATATTTTTTTTAAATATAATGAATTCCTACAATTTAAAAAAAAAGATGATGCAATCAGTTGAAATTTGCTACAGCCTAAATTAGGTGAAGATTATGCAATGCAGTTTATTGAAAAATAGTTTTACAATCTATTAATTTATTGGTAAAATGTTTATCAATTTATTAATTAAATTATTTATAATAAAAAATGTGTACGCCAAAGATTGTTACATATACTACAAAAAAGGTATATGCAGAAAGATTAATTATTGTTTAAATAATTAATAGAAAAGTGCATGCATTAGGGATTATGGCATATACTGAAAACAAAGGTATATGCAAAAAGATTAATTATTGTTTAAATAATTAATAGAAAAGTGCATATTAGGGATTATGACATATACTGAAAACAAAGGTATATGCAGAAAGATTAATTATTGTTTAAATAATTAATAGAAAAGTGCATGGATTAGGCATTATGACATATACTGAAAACAAAGGTATATGCAGAAAGATTAATTATTGTTTAAATAATTAATAGAAAAGTGCATATTAGGGATTATGACATATACTGAAAACAAAGGTATATGCAGAAAGATTAATTATTGTTTAAATAATTAATAGAAAAGTGCATGCATTAGGGATTATGACATATACTGAAAACAAAGGTATATGCAGAAAGATTAATTATTGTTTAAATAATTAATAGAAAAGTGCATATTAGGGATTATGACATATACTGAAAACAAAGGTATATGCAGAAAGATTAATATTGTTTAAATAATTAATAGAAAAGTGCATGGATTAGGCATTATGACATATACTGAAAACAAAGGTATATGCAGAAAGATTAATTATTGTTTAAATAATTAATAGAAAAGTGCATATTAGGGATTATGACATATACTGAAAACAAAGGTATATGCAGAAAGATTAATTATTGTTTAAATAATTAATAGAAAAGTGCATGCATTAGGGATTATGACATATACTGAAAACAAAGGTATATGCAGAAAGATTAATTATTGTTTAAATAATTAATAGAAAAGTGCATATTAGGGATTATGACATATACTGAAAACAAAGGTATATGCAGAAAGATTAATTATTGTTTAAATAATTAATAGAAAAGTGCATGCATTAGGGATTATGACATATACTGAAAACAAAGGTATATGCAGAAAGATTAATTATTGTTTAAATAATTAATAGAAAAGTGCATATTAGGGATTATGACATATACTGAAAACAAAGGTATATGCAGAAAGATTAATTATTGTTTAAATAATTAATAGAAAAGTGCATATTAGGGATTATGACATATACTGAAAACAAAGGTATATGCAGAAAGATTAATATTGTTTAAATAATTAATAGAAAAGTGCATGCATTAGAGATTATGACATATACTGAAAACAAAGGTATATGCAGAAAGATTAATTATTGTTTAAATAATTAATAGAAAAGTGCATGCATTAGGGATTATGACATATACTGAAAACAAAGGTATATGCAGAAAGATTAATTATTGTTTAAATAATTAATAGAAAAGTGCATATTAGGCATTATGACATATACTGAAAACAAAGGTATATGCAGAAAGATTAATTATTGTTTAAATAATTAATAGAAAAGTGCATATTAGGGATTATGACATATACTGAAAACAAAGGTATATGCAGAAAGATTAATTATTGTTTAAATAATTAATAGAAAAGTGCATGGATTAGGCATTATGACATATACTGAAAACAAAGGTATATGCAGAAAGACAATTATTGTTTAAATAATTAATAGAAAAGTGCATATTAGGGATTATGACATATACTGAAAACAAAGGTATATGCAGAAAGATTAATTATTGTTTAAATAATTAATAGAAAAGTGCATATTAGGGATTATGACATATACTGAAAACAAAGGTATATGCAGAAAGATTAATATTGTTTAAATAATTAATAGAAAAGTGCATGCATTAGAGATTATGACATATACTGAAAACAAAGGTATATGCAGAAAGATTAATTATTGTTTAAATAATTAATAGAAAAGTGCATGCATTAGGGATTATGACATATACTGAAAACAAAGGTATATGCAGAAAGATTAATTATTGTTTAAATAATTAATAGAAAAGTGCATATTAGGCATTATGACATATACTGAAAACAAAGGTATATGCAGAAAGATTAATTATTGTTTAAATAATTAATAGAAAAGTGCATATTAGGGATTATGACATATACTGAAAACAAAGGTATATGCAGAAAGATTAATTATTGTTTAAATAATTAATAGAAAAGTGCATGGATTAGGCATTATGACATATACTGAAAACAAAGGTATATGCAGAAAGATTAATTATTGTTTAAATAATTTAAAGTGCATATTAGGGATTATGACATATACTGAAAACAAAGGTATATGCAGAAAGATTAATTATTGTTTAAATAATTAATAGAAAAGTGCATGGATTAGGCATTATGACATATACTGAAAAAAAGGTGTATGCAAAACAATTAATTACTGTTGAAATAATTAATAAAAAAAAATGCTCCAAGAATTATTGCATATACTGATTATTTCAGTTGAGGTAACGCACCAGTTTACATAGACAGCTTTCATATAAAGGCTGTTGTGAATAAACTGCTGCTTTAAATTTTAATTTGCATCTATAGCTTAAGAAATTTTTGGGTAATGGCTAGTTCATTTCCTCAAGAAAAAAAAAAGAAAAAATGTAATTATTCAATGAATTTAATCAAAAATGCATCGGTTTAAAATTAAAACCAGTTATTACTGGAATTTTTTAATCAACTGTTTAATTAAAATTTTTAAATTATTATGTTTATTAGAATGATGGAACGAGACCAGTAGATTATTATGCTATAAGTTGGCAGTAATATTATGCTTTCATTAGTTCTGAGATCACTTGTAGATCCTAGATAACAAAATGAATTCAGTTGTTATTAGCAGTAATATTACATTTATTTACAATCGGTAGTGTTTTACACATATTCTTTTGTACATGTTTACAGATTATATTTCATCTAATATTATTTTAGTAATATGGAATTCAAATAGGATATAAATAAGTTGTTAGGCTTTTTAGATACACAAAAGTGACCTTATTATTTAAACTATACTTCTATCATTTTTTCATGATTTTTTAAAAGTAATTTTCAGTTAATTAAAATCTGATTGTGATATCTAGCATTCTTAACAAAAAAATCATACTAACACATGCACATCTCCAAACATTTCAAACAATAAACTTCTGTAATTAGAATGAATTCTCTCACAGTTTTGACAAACTTTTCATTTATGAGACCTTCGCTATTTCGCAGTCTGAAATGCACTGATTTTCACAGTACAATGCACTTCATAAGTTCAATAACTCAACCGGTCTTCATCAAATTTTCACATGCACAACATCAGTTACACTACTACAGCATATCTGTTTCAATGAAAATGATGTACGCTAATGTATATAAGGAACTTAAATTTTAAGTGAATGATATTTTGTACTTCTCGTACCTCAAAACGTAAAGAAAATTCAATTTCAACCCCTCAAACCCACCGTTTGACTGAAAATAATATACTTTTTTTTTTCAAAAAACAGTTAAAAAATGTTACATAGCTTTATTGTTACATATGTTAATTATCAACAGATATATTCATTCATTTATCACACAAGAGGTCTTAATCGTTATGAAATGAATTATTTCTCATTTTAATTAATTAATTATTTACAATGAAAGATAATTTAAGATTTATGTTTAATTTTCATGCGGTTCCATATTTCTAGAAAGTTGAAACAGAAACCGATTGCATCTTAAGTCGCATGATACAAACCGACTTTAACCATCACCTCTTATAAAATCTTTAAACAATTTGTTTCATCACCGGTCACTGTAGAATCACAAAAATTAGTTAACCGGCTAGTTTTTTAGCCCTCCAATACTCCTTCATTCTTTCAATGTCCAACATCCTTCTTTCTTTTGACCGCTTTCGATTACCGTATTCTTTCTTCTCCTTCTGGACCCCTTTCGTTAGTCTTTCCGGGCCCTAGGATTTTCCTTGTATCAGTCTTTCAGCAAGTTCCAATTTACCTATTCCCCTTTGTTCAGAGCTTTGCGTTTGGATTACCGTTGTATAGTAACTGACCTTGCCCGTCCTTGAGGTCTGTTTCATATTGTATATGTTCTTTGTAAGGCCATAGGATGTTAGAATTTACTGGTACTGACAATGTTTGTTCCCTTGTCCATTTTATTTAGTCTGTTAACTTCACCCGAGTACCTAAATTTTTTCATATTTTTAATTTGTTTGAAATTTGTCCACAACAATTTCGGTGTGTTCTTAATGTACTTGATTTGCCTTTATATATATAGTCGATTATATACTCTGAGAGTGTTGATTCAAACCAAAATTACAAATAGAAGGCAATTAATATTTAATTGTGGAAAAAGACAATAAAAATATTAACCAATATGTAAAAATTACTTAAAATTTGTAAAAACTTGCAGGAAGGGTTTATAAGTACAAATAAATTGTACAATAAAACATGAAACGATTACTAAAAGAATCAGGAAATTCGTGAAAAACAAAAACAACTTTTACTTCATTTGGTCATTCAATAATAATAAAAATAATAAAAAACAAAGGGATAAGTTAAAATTATAGTTTATATAAAAATATAACAGTAATAATAATTATAATTTTAACCCCTCAATCAGATTAAATTTTTAATTTTTTTGGAGAAAAGTTGCAGATTGATATTTTCTCTCTTGATGTTCAAAAAATTTTTACTTTGTTTAATTATAGTGACATTAATATATACATAAAAAAATCTGTGTCTTAACTATCTCCTGTCTTAACTAGTAATCATATACACTAACTTCTAACTATTAACCATTAACAATTAATTTGGGTAGTTTATAAAAATCTGTGTCTTAACTACTAATCATATACTAACTTACTGACTGTTAACCATTAGCAATTAATTTGGGTAGTTTATAAGCAAACTAACTGGTGGTGGATTTTTATGTATATTATATATGTTGCTATAATATATACTATACATATAGTATAAACTTATGTTGCCATAATATATTCAAATTTAGGTCATTAAGCTTAACTGCTGGTTAATTTATTTGTCGATCGACAAAGTATTCAAAGAATTAACTAAAATCTGATTGTTTGAGGTTAAGATAATTAGTTACTAATTATATGAGAAACAGTTTGAGGGGCGTTTTCTTTTTTCCCTTATTTGGATCATATTTTTTCTTTTTTTAAGTTGCTCACAGTAGAATTCTTTAATAAAGATAAAATGCAAGAACATCATCTTGTTCTTAACAGACTGACATCTTTATATAAACCGTTAACTTGGATAATTTCTCAGAGATATTTAAATTTATTAACTTCGTTTATTTTTCCACATTTTGAATTGAATTTTTGTTATTGGTTATCAGTAATGCTTTATTGAAGGAAATTTTGAACCCTACTAAAGTAGGGTTTAAAATTTCTTTTATACCGTTTACTTGTTCACCTACTGTGTGAGATTTTTTGAGAAAATTGCAGTGTCATTAGGAAAGTTTTGGCAATTAATTCAAATAACTTTCAACTTCCAACCCGGTGTTATTTCACGGTGTGTACCAATTTTTTTCATCTTTTTCTCCCGTTCTCTTAATTTTTCTAAGACACGGTTAAAAAGAATTAGCGATAAACTACCCCTTTGCTTTATTCCTATTTTAATTTTACATTCTTCTGAGAATTTTCCCATGAACTTCTCTTATTATGATTCTATTAGTTATAATTGTACAAATTAAACGGTTGTATTTGTTTCAGAATAATTAATGATATTTGAATCTATTTTGACCCAGATCCTATTATTGAAGTTGTTACATCGTATAGGCCAGTAATTCTTTCAAATATAACGTTCACTAGTTTAATCTACCAGTATATTTCAGTATTTATGGTGTTATCAACCCCCAATGCAAGAATATTCTTTTGTTCAATTCTATTCTGATGAGGTGAATAAATTATTTCTATTGATATTATTATAAAAACGTTTTTGCTACTGTTAATAAACTTTGTTTTTCGTCTTCATAATTAAATTGTGCTTTAATTTATGGTACTTTTCACTGTGAATCACCTTCAGCCTATTGTTGTATCTCAACATTTTTACCTTTTATTCTTTTTTAACGGTCAATTTAATGTATTTATGTTCTGGAATCGATCGATTCCAAATCTTTAGGAACGTATTTTTCAAAAATGTTTATACTGTTTACATCACGTTGATTTCTTTATTATTCTGAGTGTAAATTCAGTAAAATTTTATAATTTTTTTAAATCTTTTTACTTCATGTCACTTTATTACTACATTATCATTTTACTGTTCCCTCTTATCACAGATTGTATGGGTTTTATGTTTTTTCTAGATATTTAAATAATAACATAGAGTTACAACCGTTCTAACCCGGTAAACTAACCGTTTGTGAAACATTACATTGCCCTGTATCTTTACTCGCCTAGTAATTTTCAGAAGAGAATATTCTTCAATTTTTAAAGTATTTGTGTTCTTATTCTAGATTATATAGATAAATTATATTCCGATAAAAATTCATTTGTTCTTACAACATATTGTAGAGATTGTGATTTGAGGACAAGGTTGAAACGGTTTGGGTGGCAAAGCATAAAGCAGTATGTGAAAGCTTCTAGAATGACTGGAAATGTTGAAACCATAAAATCATAAATTTATTTTTGATTAGGAACTCTCTGTGTAATATACTATGAAAATATGGCACTCGTAAGAATATAACTTGTGACAATTATAATATCTACTACTCTTTATTGTAATGAATTTTATAAATACATCGGCATTAAATTTAATTAACTTCATTATAACTCGGGGCATTTTTCGGTGTGATAGCCACTTAAACGATAATATTGTTCTGGTCTTATGTTCCAGTTAGGGTGAATAGTAATAAGATTACAATTCAATGTTGAATTAACAGTAACCGGCATAAATGTTTGGTACTTGAGTACGTATCATCTATCAGGTACCATTATCTGTGCTCTGCTTTGCAGTGTACAGCGTACAATATCAATGGATAACTGAATGTTTCCTGCCTTTGCAGGGAATAGTACATATCAGCAAAAACAAGTGTGCTCTGATTACAGAATACAAATGTATATATCTGTAGGAAATATTACACAATTATGGTCTTACAGATATTACTATACATGATCTGCATATAATTAATTTCTTCAGCTGATATGTAAGAAGCATAAATATGTTGTAATATTTCAATAAGTGAGTGCGCGACACGTACGCGTTCAACCGCGTCGGACACCGGCCGTTTTCTTCGATACGGGGTTACGCATAAACCGTAAATGTGGATACGCAAATGGTATAAGATGGGTGTTACTAACGTTAATACCCATATATATTTTTGTGCTGTTTCTTTACAGGTCCGACTACAGCAGTTCCATCAGCAGCATTCCTCCCTAATATCCACCCAAAAGAAACACCCCATTTTTTTCAAAACTGTACTTTTTATATTAAAATAATTTTTCTTTAAATTTTATTTATTTTCTAGTTTTAATAGTATTTTTAATTTGGATTTTTAATGAAAATACATAACTGCTTTAATAGTTTTTTTTTTTTTTAAGTTAAAAATATTTTTAAATGCACAATTTTAAATTGTTTTTTATTTTATATTTTTTTTTTTAAAGAAATAACCTAATTTTATTATGTAAGGAATTTATTTCCATTAAGGGGATGTAATTTTTTATTTGTTTTAATATTGATTTTTGAACATAGATTAATAATTAATTTTTATTTAACAATAATTACATTTTTTTTAAATAATTAAACTTATTATTATTATTATTATTCAATAAAGGGGGGGATACTCCACCTTGGCCCTTTACCTCATCCAGCGAGCTAGTCTACATTTTCTTCAGTTCATCGCTTCAGCTTCAAGAGCATCAGTCCTCCCGATTATCCACCCGAGGGGAATACTGTTTTTTTTTTCAAAATTATAATTTTTTTAATATTTAGACTGTTCATTTAATATTTTCTTTTCACTAGAAGTTAATTTACATTTAACATTTTTATTTTAATTTTAATAAAAGCTCATTTTTAGTTATATTATCTGATTTTATTAAGCAAATTAAAATTTAACAGTAAAATTAATAATAAAGTTTGCTTTTTTAAAGTTTTTTTTTTTTAAGTTAGATTTTTCAGATTAATTTAATTGGTTTCTTGAATTAGTGTAATTAATGAAAATCATTTAATTTCTTTTTAGCTTTTACTATATACTTTTTCATTAAGGGGGGGTATAGCCCACCCTGGCCCTTATTCTCTCAGCGATCTTCAGTCATCATCTACATACTTCTGCAATATTATTTTGTTTTTATTATGTATTTAGTTTGAATCAGGGCAAGCTCGAAATCGGTGAATTAAATCTGTAAATCAGATATTTATTTAAAGCATATAATAAAATCTTTTATCATTTTTCTTATTTTTAAATACGATTATTACGAGTATGAAATAATTTCAACTTGAATTATTTTAATATTTTCGGAATAAATCTATGTTTTTATACCTCTAATTATTTTCATGTTGTTTCATGAAAATGGATTATCGCCTATGATCGTAAAAAAACAGCAAACCCTGATTTGAACTTTTAGTTTTAAGAAGGCATCATTATCCAGTTCGGCGGTACAGTGGCCTTCTTTGCAGTTCTTCAGCTTCGTATCCACCGGTGCCAAGTCTATACCGGCGGATACCTACAAGTCTGTACCTTGATATCCGGATGATTCATAAAAGCGCTGGTCGATCGTGTTTGAGGAATCAGAAGAAAGAAGACGAATCAACCTGGTTGTTATCGTGGGCTGCAATTGAAGGCCTCTACCACCACAGGGCAATAAAATTAAGGTAAGTTACACTGCTATTATAATTTGGGGGAAGGGGACAGACTGAGAAATATTATCGTATGTCAGTTAACCGTAATTTTTTTTTTGTAAGAGAAGTTTTATCATTTTTTAAATAATTATATTTTATATCTTTGTATCTTATTCATCAAATTATTATAACAAATGTATAAATAAATAAAGTAAAAGAATAAAAATATTTCAATTTCTACAGAGATTTAATTCAATAAAACTGACTTACCCTTTATGTATCTACCCTTTAAATATTTTATACGTAATATGAACTTGATTAGTACTGAAAGTCATGATTATCATCATATCGATCAATATTTGCCACATCAGATAAATTTTTATGATTTTTCTTTTTCTTATAAAATTGAACTATAATATTTAAATAAGTTTTATAAATTTTTGTTACATTATGTAAATATTTTTAATATGGAATTAAAATAAAAATCTTATGTTATCTATTTAACAATCATTCTAAATATTTAAGCATTATAATGTACAGTTTAGATAACAGGTGTGGTGTTGTTACTGTTAGTATAATCGATAGTTTTTTTCATTCTTATGTAATCCAACGAATACTAATGAATGTGATGTTGTGTACAAGTTTTTAAAACGTTTAATTTACGTATTGAAAATACTTTTTTAAGCAAAACAAAAAGGTTAATATTAATGTATTATAATATACATCAGTGGCGGCTTGCGTATAGGCACTGTGGAACTGCAGCATCCCCTATTTCCACTTGATATTATTAATAACATTTAATATAATGTCCCTTTTTCTTTAATTCCTTCTTTATACTTGTACTATATATAATCCTAAGCTTAATGTTCAACCGATTATGGTTTTTAAGCGCACAAATCATATTCTTGAATGCGATAAAATGTAGAATTAAGTTATTATCCTGCTTCCAGCTATTCTATGATTCATTGTTTTTTTCTGTTTTTTTTATTTTACAGAAAACTTTAACCCTACCTTGAAAAGGCCCAGAAAAAAATTTTCTGGAGAAGCAACCCCACCTAATTTTAGTTACAAGCTGCCACTGATAATTGTAAATGTATTATTAAATAAATAATACAAATAAATAAATATTTTTACTTTTTAATAAATTTTTTTAACATTTATTAATTTGCTACATTTTTTAAATTATAAAAATATTCTACGTTTATCGCTATTATTAAAAGTAATAATAGTTCTCCGAATATAAAGAACCAAATTAATTAATTAATCTTTTAGTAATGAAAAATTTTCTTTTAATTTTTTATTAATCAAAAAATGAATAAAAAGTTATTAATAAACATAATTAAATATTAAAACACAAAAATTCTATTCTGTTCGATTGAAAATAATAAAGATAAAATGACGTGATAAAGAATACTATTTTATTTCTTTTTATTAAAATTAGTTTCTTGAACCGTTAAGTTACAGTTTAACTATTAATTCTATTATAACGATTAACAATGTTCCTTTTAATTAAGTATTTTGGGTAAACGGTCTTGTTTTCTTAAATCGATAAATAAATCGATATACAAGCTCTTTTAGGTCGCTCTTTTCCACTCTTTTAAATAATAAAATTGAACTATAACATCGCTATAGAATAGCTATCGATTAGATAGTATGTTTTTTCTTAATGATACTGAATAAATAAATTTTTGTTACTAACGGTACATATATAATACTAACATCGTGTATTTTATCTTTTGTTGCAGGTACGACAACGATTACTTACATAGGTTAAGAGTGAACAGCGTTAATGTGGCTTAACTATATAGTTTTATAATAACGATTAAAGGGAGGACTACTTACTTCGTAACTGGTGCTCCTTTTCCAGTAGAATTAAGTTTCTTTTTCAGGTAATTATATATTCTTGTTTTGTTTTACAAACATGTGCATGTTAGACTAAATTTGCATGTTAGAATTAAGGAAAATTCGCGTTTCCCCAGTAGGCCCCTCAGTAGGTTGTAATTGTTTTTTAATTATGTTATATGTGTTGTGTTTTTTTACAGGTTCATTATATATTTTAAGTTAGAATTAATTATGTTAAGTCGCGTTCGCGTTCCATACCCCGTCCACAGTAGGCCCGATTATAAAGCGGGGTATTATTTTAATATTGTTTTTTTATTTATTTAAGATTAGATTAAGTACATGTTGTTAAGCCATGTTAACCTGATCGGAATTTTCTGAAGTACTGTTTATTTATTATGTATGTATATTTCAAGTACACCAAACTGTATTTTTATCAACCGCCTTGATATTTTTACTAATTTTGTTTCAGAATATTTGTTTCAGGTATAGATTATGTCATATTTTAACTAATCGATGTTGAAAAAAATGGTGTGATGAAGAATAAAAAAGAAAAATGGATTCCAAAAGAATTAAAATATAAATAACTTGTTAATCTATTTTATTATTTTTATACTAATATTTCTCGAGATTGTTTCAAGTTTGTTTCAGCTACAGAAAATTGTGATATTTCAACTACTTAATACTGGAACAACATACTAAAGTAACGCTTAGAAAATTGTACATGTGATGAATGTATAACAAAAAATAAGATGAAAAAACTAATTTCAAAAGTCAAAATGATGATCGGATTAAGATTAACACATCAACATCTAGATGACACGAGTGAGTATAATTTTAAATTTAATTAGATTATAGAAAAACAATGTAAAACCTCATGATCAGATTTCTTTTACAAAACAACTGAAGGGGTTTCTTTTTGTAAGACAATTTTAATTTTTGACATCGTAAATGGTAAAACATTTCACAGACTGCTGCATTTGAATTTAAACAGTTTTAGTAAAAATAAACAAGTATAATTAATTAGTCTTATTTATTATAAATAACACAAACTTGTGAAGATTTTTACTATATGGAACATTTTATATGTCTGAAGATGAATCGTTGGCGCTAGTTTTAAATTGATTTTTTTCAATAATTATTTGTAAAGATTTTCCGCAATACTATATTTTAGATGTTGTTGTTGTTAACCTAGTTTTAGTAGTAAAAGAGTTGCCGTATTCACTATAGAACATTATATTAATTATGTAAGCATCTTATATCTGCATTTGCCATAATCTAGTACAAGTTTTATTTTATGTCATACTAAAAATGGGCTCTCTCTTTTTCTGTTTGGCTTTCGGAACCACCATAAGGTATTAAACTTCAGAGGATGAATGAGGATGATATGTATGAATGTAAATGAAGTGTAGTCTTGTACAGCCTCAGGTCGACCATTCCTGAGATGTACGGTTAACTGAGACCCGACCACCAAAGAACACCGGTATCCACAATCTACTATTCAAATGCACATAAAAATAACTCCCTTTACTATGATTTGAATCTTAGAACTGTTTAACTTCAAAATCAGCTGATTTGTGATGATGAGTTAACCGCTAGACCACCTCGGTGGGCTATTAAAGAAGGGGCTGCGTTCCACCAACAGCACTGCTAACCTGGTAAGTTAACTGTTATTTACTCGCCGGATCCCCTCTTATAAGTAATCTGTCTTGGTTTGGATTCTGTTACACGAGTGTTGTTTGCATGACATTAAAAATTGCTAATCTGAACAGAAGGCTGAGCAATTACTTTGAACAGTGTAACAAACTTATACCAGACAGTATAAGTGGTTGTTAATGAGGTTAATGAGCAAAAATTTGATCGGTATATTTTAAAATGAACTTCTGAAATAAAATTAAAAAAAACACGGGCTTTGAATGTCTTCTGCATATCTTTTGCAGAAAATTTAATACAAAGGGATTCATTCATCTATGCTGATTGGTATTTGAATGGTATAGTGTGAAAGACAAAATAATTTCAATTTTTTGTTTCCAAAATATCTGTAGTTAAAAAAAAAGATGCTATTCAGTTCATTAATCTACCATTGACATTATTAAGACCTGTGCTTCACGGGCAGGATACTCCTATTTTAAAACTTCAATCTGTGTTACTAGACGATAAAATTTCATCCACCTAGCATATAGAAAAAGTTAATACAATTTCTTCACCGGTCTTTGAAGATTAGAATCTATACCCGCCCAAAGATGAAGGATTTTGTTCACAATTTGGATCTTACTAAATAAATTAACATATAACATATATACAGTTAAATAAACAATTTGTTTGGAGTTTTAACGGTAGTACTTTCACACTGAGGCACTACACAGTACTTGAAAAACTTTGAATTCATTTTAGACTGTAATTTTCGAAACATTTTAAAGACTCCACTAAACATCTGATTGTTTTATAAGGTGTGGTGTCATAGGAGAGGCGATGACAGTTTGGAGAGTTTTGGTGGAAAATTTTAATTACTTTATAAAAATGCAAAATACGTCATGTAAATGATCATTTATGTATAACATTTATATTTTAATAAAATAGAGTGTGAGGCATAATATAAACCGGTTTCTCAAAAACAGTCAACTAGCCTATTACCATAGCCTTATTTGTTAATAATAGACTTGTGAAGATTTTTACTATGTGGAACATTTTATGTGTCGCAAGGTGAATCAAGTGTACTAGTTTTAAATTTAATTTTTTTTAATAGTTGTAAAGATTTTGCACAAGGGATTTTTATGCAGAGAAAACAGCATCACAACAGTTTTTCTGTCTGGCCATTTTAGGCGCAACAGATTGTGAGAAGAAGAAAATTTTAGTTCTCCTTTTTTTAAATCTGTTTTTAATGTCTCTTTTCACTAAGTTACTCGGTTTAGTTTTATAAGTGCACCGATTCAATATTCCTACAAATAAGTTTGGGGAAGAATACGAGTTGTACAAGTAGAAAGTTCTTCTCTTTTTTAGGACATCTCTAGTTAAAAAAATAACCACCTGTTTACTAAGTTTGAAATTTCTCATAGGGTTTACTTGATTATTTTTACAGACATAAATTGCGCTAAGAGAGACAAAACATTAAAATCAGAAACTCCAGCTATAGAATATCAGAACAGCATACAGGAAAAACTAACAAGATAAAGAATAAAAAATTATAAATTATGAGGAAATGTTTTGGTTCAATAGAATGATGGATAGAATTTGTAATGAAAAACTAAAGCGGTTGTGACATCTTAAAAAAATGTAATGTGGGAAGTTAGCTAATAAATAATTCAAGCAAAACAGAAAAGAAAAGCAACAGACGTAGAGGGATAATTGGAGAAATGCGGCAATGCAAAAAATTATTTCAAATATAAACAGATGAAGTAAGTACTGTGTTCCAAAATTGTTACTTTAAAGAGAATTAAAAGTTAAATAATCAAGTTTTGCTTGTGTTTTTTCCATCTAGTTTATTGGAAAAATGATACTGTTAAATTAAATTTTATTATACTATATCTCAAGATGATCTAAATCCAGCTATATTTTAGCCATTTAATATTTGTTTTTTATTAGACTCAGACTGAGTTTCCCTAGAGAATACCCACCGTTAACTGAATCCTAACAAAAACAGTAAATTATTAACATTGAAAAAATTTTAATTTATTTAAAATTGCCTACCCTTCACTAGATCTGAAGCTTTATACCATCCAGTGGATGAATTCTGTCTTTATAGCTGCTGAAAAATACAGTTGAATTAGGTTAGAATAAGTGTGCAATATCTGTAATAGTAAATGTTAAAATATTTAATATCAATATTTTAATATTTATTAAAACTAATCGAGCTGATCTTCAAACTTAGTTAAATAAACTGGTTTTATTTGAAACAATTTCACAATTAAAATAACAAAATACCAGCTTTTACTATTTACAATAATTTTTAAACTTTTTACATTTTCATTTTACTTTAAACTTCATTTTTCATTTTAAACTTTTTTTATTTTCATTTAGATTAAAACAGAATTTGTATAAAGTGATAATTCTAGAAGAACTTTGTGTATTACTCATTCTCTAAGCGATTATTTACTCTATTTTTTTTTTAACCTACAGGACCACCATTAATTATTGTTTCAGAGGATGAGATGAATGACAAGTAGCATGTGAAAATACCATGCCTGACCGGGATTCGAACCAGAGACCTCCAAATGAAAGGCCAAGACACTAGCATTCGTGCCATGGAGGCCGGCAAAGTGATTATTTACTTAAATGAAACTATTGCTCCCAGTGGTGGCAGTTAAAGACAACGGAGTTCAACGGAGTCAACCAATTCACATTAGACACAAAGCTGTGACAACTATTCAACAGCTTGTAAAGCTGCAGATGAACAATAATTTTTCAATCTGTAAGTACGATACAGTAACAAGATACATTTTTCACTACTCTCAGAGAATGATGAATTTTGATCACCAGACCGAGTAGTAAAAATAGTAGAGTAAAACTCAAAATGATTAGATAATTTATATTCAAAGTAAACAATCTTTTAATTAATTTTTTTTTAATCATTTTATAATTTAATAGATAATTATATTAACTCTCAGATCAACATATCATGAGATAACTGAATTTTAATGGGC
The DNA here is from genome assembly GCF_047948215.1 of Lycorma delicatula. Classification (NCBI taxonomy): domain Eukaryota; kingdom Metazoa; phylum Arthropoda; class Insecta; order Hemiptera; family Fulgoridae; genus Lycorma; species Lycorma delicatula. Next base: position 32,672,783 of record NC_134455.1, read on the forward strand.
AGAATTTACTCATTAAATTTTAATGAGTAACAATGTTTGAAGACTCTCCAATCCGATGAGTTGAGTGCAGCTTGTTCTTTCCTTTTCATCCACCTATCTGTTGGAAACAACCTTCTCTTGTTTGTAAGGTTCCTTTGCTCCTAAATACTCTTGAAATATCCCTAACTTCTTTATCGGTTTACTGTGCCATCACCTCTGTGATCTTCATTCAGGCTTGTATTTCCTCTTACACAGATTCTTTCAGTTATGCTCCTTCTCAATCTTCATTACATGCATAAACCGACTGTCAGCCTTGTTCATTTTTTCATTCAGATTTTCCATTCCAGTACTAGTCTTCATATCCTTGTGGTCGATTGAATGCTTAATCTACCATTATTTATCTTATTTTACTTCTTATTACATTTTCGATAACTGGATTTTTCCTTCTTTTTTACCTGCAATCACCCGTGTACTTTTACTGTAAGTCAGTATGAGCAGATAATATGACAAACACTACCTCCTTTCAGACATAACCACTCTGTAGTAAACTCCTCTAGCTTGGAAAATCTACCAGGTTGTTGGATTCCCCTGGCAACAACAAAAATTATTTTGTATTTTGCTCTTTCCCAAAATACATGAAGTAATAATAATGAAATGCATGATTAATAATAATAATAATAATAATTAATAATGAACTTTGAATTCTACATAGATTGTTTATTACTGTAATTTATTTTTTTTAAATTCATAATATACTAAGAAATTTTTCTTTTTTTTTTGCAGAATTTTAATTAACTGGATTATAATATTTTATACAATCAATTCAGTATTTCTCTATGAAGTTTATTTATACTAATCAAAGAATTCTTTTGTAATTTGATAATATATGCTACTGATTGTGAAGTGCAACATATGGACTGCAGAACAATGATTCCATGAGAAAAAAAAGAATGGGGTAGACAAAGAAAACTTAAGAAGAAACACCCAAACATTAATATTTTTTGTTATTGACATCACACTTTGTATAAATATTATAAATAGAAGTAAGAAATATAATATATTATAATAAAGAATCTTTCAGTACGTAGAGACAAACATCTTTAGTTAAAAGTATATCTAAATAGATGTGTTCTTAGTTGAGGTCAGGTGGAATATATTGGCCAGTTCTTCAACATGATCATGATTGTTCGCATGTGACCAATGGATATTTTGCGGTGAAATGTTACAGGATAACGGCTTTAGGCCACGTATAAGCCTGTCTAGGTCTTCCATTTGTAGGCAGGCTGCTAAGGCACCTGCTAAGGAGGATGGTCCAATTGAATTCGGGAGTCAGCGCCTGGGGAAGAAGATGGTGGATCTTATGGGGTATGGATCTGACACTGAGGCGTTGAAAGCAGTCAGGGTGATTGATAAAGAAGTCAGGAAACTGACCCTGCTTGTAAAAGACAACACCAAAACTAAGAAGGAGATTAAAGACATTGTCCTGAAGCTCCAGCAGAGTGTTGGTCATCGAGAGAGTCAATGAGGAGGAAGTAATTGTCCTGTGCAAGAGATTCTGGCAGGAGGAGCGGTTTACTTGCGTGAGTGAACCCGATGCCACCAGTGCTATCGGGAGTGATGCCGTCCATGTGTTGGATCTTAATGGAAATAGTAGCAGGTACTCTAAGGTGGTGTTTGGTACCTGCAAGGTACTTAGACAGTTAAGAGTCTGAAGGTAAGCTGAGAGCAAGTCTGGTTCTAGCAGAGAATACCAGGCCTGAGTTATTGCTTGGTGATGGGATGGAAATGAATGAAGAGCGTAGTTTTATCGTGGTAGTAGATTTCACCAAGAGGGAAGACTCCGCAAAGCTTGAGTGTTATTGAGCATTCCTTAAGATTAACGCGGTGACAAAGCTTGACTTGACAATGGTAATGCGACAGGTAAGTGACTTCGGAAGTCACTTACCCGTTATGTCGAGTAACGAGGAAGTTATCGAGTATGTCGCAAGGAGAGCCAATCGGAGGTACTCTTTCCGGCTGATGGCGGATAGTGCTGCTAAGCAAACAGCCAGGGGTGGAGACAAGGGTAGTGTTCAATGAGTAGATATGGTGCCAACCCTAAGTAGGACTCCAGTGGTTAGAGCCGAGGGTCGTTCTTATGCAGTGGCCGTTGCGGGGCTTTGCTGGACAATAACAGAGTTAAAATCTGCTGGATCTGCCGTATCTAGGGTCTCCCCTAGATCATCGGAGGAGCGCTGTTTCGTTGTGGTCGACCACCATAAGCAGTGTTATAACTGTGCATGGGAGGGGCACCTGAGTAGGGATTGCAGTGAAGTTCAAGTAGCTTCACTGCAATCCCAAGTAGCTCTGGAAGGTACAGTGCCTCTGTTTAACTGGGATGAAGTGGGAAGAGGGCTTCTCCCCTATGCCAGTATTGTGGGGTCGTTCACTCCTCAGAACATGTTATGCTAGGGTGTCACACAGAGATGAGTTTGGGGAGTTACGGGTCGGGAATGTAGTCCCTAAGATGCTTGTCTTGGAGGTAGCGAGGCGGGGTAAAACTGCCATTGTTGAGGCTATTGTGTGTGGAAGAGAGGCACAGGACAGCGAGTAGGAGTACCTTGCATGGGTTGTAGTTGATGTAGTGCTCTTTTTTGGTTGGGGCTTGTGTTTTATTGTTGTGTATTTCATTATTATTTATAGTATTGTATATATGTAGTCGGGCAAGATTAGTTTCTGTATGTATTAAGTGTATTGATTTTTATGTATATGCATGATGTTGCATCTTTGGTATTTATGTATGTATTTTGTGTATTTTATTAATCATGTTTTCATTCATGTATTATGTAGGTGAGTACTCAGGTCGGGGCTTATGTTGTATTGTTGTGAATTTATTGTTTTATTTTTGCATGTTATGTGTTTGTCATAGTAGTTTTTAGTATATTATGTACAATTCTCTAAAAAAGTATATGTAAGAAATTACGAGTGTGTTAACTAGTCTACACGCACACACACACACACACACATATATATATATTATATATTGTGGCGCGTAAGATTATTTCAGTGTATGAAATTGCACTGAGCAACTAATTGCAATTGTGTGGCCGATAATGTCAGTATGGCCATTTTGCGTAGGTGGCGACCTCTCACTGGGTGGGGACTGACTAATGCTTCAAAAGTGGGTACAGTCCACAGTCAGTACAATTACAAAAAGAAAATAGATCTGTGTTACTTTCAAAATCATAAAATCATTAGTTTGGAGCATCTGTGTAAACGGTTAAAACTGTGAATAATAAATACTCTTGTTTATGTAGCTATCATATAAGTCTTCTTGAAAAAAGCATTTTTGAATAAAAAATTTGGTGATAAGATTAATGTTTTAAAGGGTTGAAAAACACCTGAAATTTATTACCACCTTATTAAGTAATACAGTAATTAATCGTGCAAATTTTTACAAGGGAATTTAACAGTTCTCGAAAGTGGCCAAAATTTTAATAAAAATATTTAAAGTTAAAATTGGCTAAAAGTTTCAAAATAAATTGATTTGATAATTAACATGGGGGGAATGGATGATCGATCAAAGTTTCAGTTGTAATTGCGAAATCATAGATCAATGAAATTATTCAAGAAGACAGACAAATTATAGAAAAATGTTTTGATGAAATTAGTAAGATAAAACTAGTAAAGATAAAATTAGTAAAGATAAACCGCATAAGAATGTCCCTCTGCTCTAACCACTAGAGTCCTGTTTTAGGTTGGCACCATATCTGTTTGTTGAACACTACCCTTGTCTCCACCCGTAGCTGTTTGCTTAGCAGCTCTATCTGCCACCAGCCGGAAAGAGTACCTCTGATCAGCTCTCCTTGCGACATACTTGGCAACCTTCTGAGAAGGCATTTTACCCACCGCATTACAGACTTTGCATTGATTGCTAAGTCAAGCTTTGTCACCGCATTAATCTTAAGCAATGCTCGATAACACTCGAGCTTTGCAGTCTTCTCCCTTTGCGAAATCTATAACCACGACAAAATTACACTGCTCATTCATCTCTATCCCAACACAAAGCAATACCTCAGACCTGGTATTCTCTGCTAGAACCAGACTTGCTCTCAGCTTACCTTCAGACTATCTAACTGTCTAATTACCCTGCAGGCATCAAACACCACCTTGGAGTTGATGTTTAGACAAAAATGGATCAAAGAATAATTTTCATTTCATTGTACAATAAAATGCAAAAATTCATTCAAATGTACGTTGAACTACCACTGTAAAACATGAGTGAGATTTGATTACAGCTTACCAATAGAATTAAATAAACCAGATTTCACATACGAAGGGAAATTAAGCATTATCCAATTGACAGAGGTTTATTACAAGGAAAAATAGTCAAGATAGTATGAGCTAGATTAAAAACTTAAAGAACTACACCTTCAGAATTTTTAACTAAGTATAAACTGGTGATAGCAAGAGATCCTGGTGCTTCGCTGCTGTTGGTAGGCTTGATGAAGATAATCTGCTGAAGACGACGTTGACCGGCGAAATATCATGGTGAGAAGTGGCTGCCTTGGTAGAGGGTATCCTCAAAACCAAGATGGCACAGGAATTATTGCAAGAGGGCTAGCCTTCATATGACGGATGGTGAGGGGACAGCCTGTACAAGGAGGTGGTTGGGGGCTCCCTTGGGGTCGTCACTACTGTCAAGGTGTGCAGGACTCTCCAACCCATCGGCTTGGGGCCGACAATGACCTGATCTATAGTGTTGCTGACATTGGATGTAGACAGCGACCTCCTCCTCTTATTGTGGTGTTGTAGATCAAACCCCGGACCCCTACTAGACCGGTTGCTCCACAAGTGAATAGATGTAGAGAGGAAGGAGTTCCACTGTGAATGGAGGCTACATTATCGTGGATAATGTGTTCTGCCAAAGCATGCATGATGGGCAGGATAGGGATAGCTTGCGCATGGAGGTGGTTAGGGGCCATTGGGTCGCTGCCACTGGTGATATGTGTAAGACTCCCAACACCGCCCTGTGTGTATAAACTGGCAGTCAAGAGGATTTCTTTTTGAAATTTATAAAAGAGTTTTATATATATTTGTGAAATCCATCTCCTAGACTATTATACTTATTAGGAGAGATTTCTGAATTAAATTATGGAATGTAAATTACATCCAGGAATAGACACTGATTCTTACCACAATATAGTTAGTTGTGTCTAAATGTAAGGTGAGGTACAGAAAACAAAGAAAAAATGGGATAATAAAGACCAAAAAAAAGAATGATATGAAATAAAAATTGGGACAAACATAAGGACAACTATTACAAAAAACAAGATTTTACAAAAAATGAAGAAATAAAATTAACAGAGGAAATAATTTTAATCAAGAAAGCGACTTCAAATAGAAATATGTCTAAAGAAAATTACATATCTTACATTGACGTTTGAAATTTTTTCCACTTAACTTTAGCAACTGATAAGCACAATGAACACTTTTCTTAGGATGTGTCAGAGATGGAAACGTGCTTCCAGGGAAAATGGTCTAAAGATGCTTGCCGATTATTGTTGTAGAATGAAAAGAGTTGTTCCTGAGGATGATTCAGAAGAGAACTAAAGAAAAACAGATATTAGGTAAGATACTTTAGGCTTTATAATTCATTAATCAGGTTTTCTTTAAATTTGCGTTACTAAATAACCTGAGCTTCGATTTAATTTTGGTTAAAAAGTTTAAAAAGTTAAAATTTTTGTTTAAATTGAACATTATTGCGTTTTTTAAATTTTATTTGAATTTTTTGATTGTTTATTTTATATAACCGCTTAGAAGAGTGGGTGTGTATCTATTAAAATGATTTATAGAAGTAAATTTGATGTAAAATCAAGTCTGTAACACTTTTATTGAATGCTAGGAGAGAAATTATTTGAATTGCACAAAAAAACAATGGTATTAAAACCATTTTTTTGAAGTGTAATTAATGGTAATATTTTTTAACATTACGGTGAACAGAGCAATTTGTTTTTTTTTTATGAGGAAGAGTAAATATAATTTTCTGTTTATTTAAACCAAATGTACAACTTTTTTTTGTAATGTTTACATAATCATCACAAAATAAAATAAAATAATAAATAAATAAACAATCTTCCTGACGAAGTCAAGAAGAATGAATTAAGGTGATCGATATCTATTATTAAATTTCACAATATTAAGATATAATTTATTCTGATAAAAAATGATTAACTTTTATCGCTCTTATGCTAAGGGGTTTAATATACTTTTCTTTTTTTTTTTATTTACAGCTGTGTTTGCTATGATTTCAGCTTTTGTTGTTCATTAACTTTACAAAGGAATTTGAAACGATGAGAATGAAATTTTCACCAGATTACAGTTAAATTATTTAATATTTTATATGTTCTCGTACGAGATAAGTGCACCGTTCTACGATCATAAGTAAGTACAATATTACTTACATTTAGTAGGAAAAAAAAAATGTTTTATTTTTCAGTAAAATCTGTTAATAGTATTGCAAAAGAGAAAGCTTTCTTTGAAACCCTTCTCGATCTTGGTGATCTGTTAAAAATAAGTAAGTAGTCTCTTCATGTTTTATGTCAAATAGTTGTACACTAAAAACATTATTCTTATTAGTGCAAATCTTTTTTTCTGCCCGGCATTACGAAGAGATGTCCAAGATTGCCATCAGTTTTAGTGGAAATTCTTGTTAGATTTAGAGTTCTTTTTCATCTTTATCTTAATTGAAATCGTGCATCTATGTACGACTCTAAATGTTCATATAATAATTATGAATTTGTAGTTTTCAAAATTCCTAAATGATCTCTTCAAACTTCAAATAAATTGAAACGATACATATGCACAAAAGAACTGTATAATGTATTGTATCTCAAATTAACTAGTATTTATTTCTGGTTTGTAAAATATAACTTTTCAAATAGAAGATTTTTTGTTATGACATACCATAATTTATTTTCACCTGTCTGATGGCGTGGCTTAGACCCGGTCTAAATTAACCCTCCCATTGCCAAACTTTTCGACACCTTTATTTTACCAAGCAGAGTATTTTGACTACCCCAGTACTACTTTGTGATTTAGTGTAATATTTGTTTTTAGATTGTTATTTTCAACGAATAGCTTTATTTAGTTTTGAAATACAGTTTTTCAAATAATTAAAAGTATTAAAAACTGAACGTAGAAGCAAAGTACAATAAATTTTATATCATTCACAAGAGAAATTCAATAATGGACACCTGTAAAATTAAAAATGTATACGTTTTGGCTGTCATTGCAGTAAACTAGTGCTTTGCCTCAAAATAACAAATTAACATTTTTGAACTGTTCATTCAGGTACATGTTTGCATAACATGCGGTTCACAATAACAGTTACTTCTTTGTGTATATTACAAACAAGTTTCTTGCACATTACACAATAGAATCGTGGAGGTACTCCGATTGTTCAAGTTTCACTTCCATATAAAGCTATACTCCAAACATATACTTTCAAAAATCTTTGATTTAAATTAATTTTTGATGTAAACAAATTATATTTCTTACTGAAGGCTCGTTTAGCCTGTGCTATTCGGCATTTTATATCGCTCCCGCTTCGTCCATCTTTAGTAATTCTACTTTCCAGATAACAAAATTCTGCTACGTCCATAATCTTACTTTTCCTATTTTTATATTCTTCAGTGGTCCATCTACATTATTTCTACTACGTTTAATTACTTTTGTTTTGCTCTTGTTTTGTTCACGCGCTAGTTCTTGCGTAAAACTTCTTCCAAATCGTTCATTGTTTCTTCTAAATTTTTTTTACTCTCGGCCATAATTAGCATATCATCAAAAAATCGTAGCATCTTTATCTTTTCACCTTGTACTGTTACTCCGGATCTAAATTGTTCTTTAACATCATTAACTGCTAGTTCTATGTAAAGATTAAAAAGTAACAGAATAGGGAACATCCTTGTCAAACTCCCTTTTTTATTACGGTTTCTTTCTTAATTTCTTCAATTATTACTGTTGCTGTTTGGTTCCTATAAATGTTAGCAATTGTTCTTCTATCTCTGTAATTGAAACCTAAATTTTTTAAAATGCAGAACATTTTATTCCAGTCTACGTTATCAAATGCCTTTTCCAAGTCTATAAATGCCACGTATGCAGGTTTGTTTTTCTTTAATCTTCCTTCTACTGTTAATCTGAGCCCTAAAATTGCTTCCCTTGTCCCTATACTTTTCCTGAAACCAAACTGGTCTTCTCCTAACACTTCTTCCACTCTCCTTTCAATTCTTATGCAAGAATTCTATTTAAGATTTTTGATTTGTGACTAGTTAAGCTAATTTTTCTGTATTCCTCACATTTATCTGCTCCTGCTTTCTTTGGTATCATAACTATAACACTCTTTTTGGAATCTAGCGGAACAGATATACGATGTCTATAACGTATAAATAATATTATTATTAACTGATCAGAATACAAGATTTAATTAACTCATTTAAATAAACTTTCTTGGATGCTAAAGTAACATCTTGAAACTTCAAAGCCAAGAGGAAAAATGATCTGTCATTAACGGTGAGCCTTTATGGCGTAAGCCATACTGGTGGATTGAAAGCACGGGAATCTGTCGATTCATTCAACTACAGCCAACAAAGTCTATTTTTTGTGAAGGTAGATCCTTTCGATGGCTAAATTCTTGCTTGTGACCATAACTGTGTATAGACATCGACCACAATGGTAATCGCGCAGCTAAAAGAAGAGTTGTTACACTAAATTAGTCTAGTCATAAAAGGGGAGTCCCTGATTTCTTTTAACTTTATTTTATTTTACCAATTATAAGGCCAAATTTGGTATTTTAAATTGATGCGAGAGAAGTCTACGTACATTTGACTAGGGACTAATAGCTGTATTTACGCTATTATCTATTTTATACCTGAATATAAGTTTTAAATATTTAACTTTAACAGTAAAATGACTGCTAACTAAGATGCAATTAGCAACAGTTCCAAAGACTGGACTGCAGGTCTATATGCCATCATTAGGTAGCCTAACGAGGTAGCACAAGAAAAATTAGTTAAAAAATAAAAATTGATTCATTAAATTTTAATCTCCCTCATCTAGAGTTGAAAACGATTTGTTTATTTACGTCACTTGTATGAAAGGGACAATTCTGTTCATACATTTTGTAAATTAATCATAGTAAACGATATTTTCTCATTAAAGCACAATAATTTTTTTGATTTATTTATAACTGCAAAATAACTGATGTTTTTTTTTTTGTTGCAAACCCCAGAAATACATATATATGACAAATATCAGTACGCAGGAACCGATCAGAATAGATTACGTAATTGTAAATTTCTATGTTTGAGTTTATTGTTCAAAGAACTTTTATTCTGTTAATCCATATATCGATTGCATTCATTGTAATTTTCCTTATATTATATAAGCCTTTTTTAATATTGTATCAAAAATGTATTCATAATCGATCGTTAGAATTGAAGTAATATACTCGTGCTTGTAATGAACCACCGTGACACATAATGTGTTTTTTCATTCCATTCTTTTTATATTCTTCTGAAGACGGGTGTAACAGGTGAAAACCTTTCTATATATTTTATCGATAAGAGATTGTAGATTGTTGTTATTATTATATAATTTTTATTTCTTTTTGCAGGGAAAAAGGGAAATATCATCAGATGTGGAAGAAATTTATAAATCATAAAGATTTATTATAATTAAAATTGTAATATTATCGTAATGTATAAGTTGTTTTTACTATGTTATAAGCCTGTAATGTGAAATGTATCACAGACATAAATATTGTTAGGCTGTTCTTATCAAGGTTTTGCCACGGTTTCCCTTGATAAAATAGGGCAAATGCCGGAACAGTTCGTTTAGTTTTCCGTGGAATTTAATCTTTGATATCATTATTCTCACCTAAAATAATAATAAAAATAAATATTTATTTATAATTATTTTTTGTAGTTTTTTTTTTATTACCTGCTTAATGCCGAATTAATGTGACCCCATTTAACCACTAAAAGTTGAAATTTAGCTCAAATACTTTTTACTTCCTTTACTTCGTACAAGGAAGTAAAAGGGATTAATTTTCTATCGGCTAGATGGCGCTCCGCCGTATTACAGCAACCGTGTCCGTGCTGCATTATAAATCGGTTTCAAAACAAGGGGAATGGAAGAGGAGGGCTGATCGCACGGCCACCAATGAACCTAAACCCCATTAGATTTCTTTTTGGGAGGGCATGTAAAAATCATTATTCGGAAAAAAATCCGCAACATCAACCATCTACAGAAGAGGGTTGTTGCAGTGCGACGGTAGCATACATTACACTCGACATCCTGACGAGTACGTGGGAAGAGCCGGATTACCGTCTGGACATTTGCAGGGCAACGAACGGTACATATATCGAAGTACACCAAGAAAAACTTCAGAATCTACCCGTTAAGGATAGACACTAATGTACAGTAAGTAAGTTATACTACCTTAAATATAATGCCGTTTAAATCGTACTTGAAATCAAACAGTTCTTATATAAACACTCTGTATGTATATTTATTTGCGAGTAAAATCATATTTCTATGGTTTGCATAATTTTTCCATACGCAACATACATCCACACGTGGATCTAACTTACGAAGGATATCTCTACAGTAAATTTAAAGTAAAGTTTTAAGCGATTCAACGGAACATTTTGGCTGATAGGTTATATATAGTAAATACAATTTGATGCTGTGTTAATAAATTGTACTAAATCGCCTGAGGTTGTGTTTATTTTTTAGTATACAATTTTTAACCGATTTTAATTTTTTTTTTCCATTTAATTAAATATTTTGTGACACTCATTGTCATGAATTTATCACGGTTATGTATTTATCATGATTTCCCTTGATCTATCCAGGAAAATCTTGAGCGGTTCTTTTACTTTCCCGTCTAAATAACGCAATAATAGAGCTGTAGTTCTAGAAGGAAAAAGTATCGTAATCTGTCCAATTTGGGCATATGCGATTTTCGCCGGATCTTGACGTTTTCGCACCTACGGAATCCAAAAAAAACAGGATGGAAATTTTCCGAATGTTAATGTTCGTATGTACGAGTGTGAGTTCGGTGTTGGCCTCTAAATCTTCGACCAGATCAACGGACCGATTTTGACCAAAGATGGTCAGTTTATTTCTATATATGGGGCGTTGATGCGTTAAATTTTCAACTTAAAAACTCAAGGGGGCGAGGCTGTAGAGCAAGGGCACCCTCAGTATCTCGAGATTTCACCTAATTAAAGTCATTTTTTTTTTTTTAAATAAAAATATTTGCGAAATCGCACACCTCCACCCCAATAAATGCTTTAAACTACTGCTATACGAGTATATTGTGACGTCAAAGGTGAGCGGTAAAATTAAATAATATTTAAAGTGTAAAAAAAATAATTCGGACTGGCCGGGTCTCGAACTCGCTCGCCCGGTAAATTAAGTACCTGGTGTGTTAAGCCTCACAAGCTGCAACAATCTTCCGACGGTATAAGCGAAATTTGTTCTGTAACTTGTGAAATACATTAGTTAGTGCAGATTGTTGCCTCTAGTACCGTCACACCTGCGCGAATTAAATACGGTATGCGCGCGCGCGCGCTTTAGTTAGAATCATTGAATTAAGTAAACGAATAAATATATTTAAATAAAATAATAAATATTTTTAATTAAGTTGTGTGTGTAAGCCGTGCATCAGAATTAGAAATAATGGCTAATTGAAGACTACAGAATAAAAAATTCACAGTCCACTTATTTTATTCTATTTTTATAAAAAATTATATTTTATTTATATATTTTTGTAATTTTTTTTTTTGAGTAAAATCAAAACTAGTAAACGGTTGCCATAACTTCCCCAGATTTCCTCTTGACTGATTTTTATTTCAAATACGCCATTGATATTTAGAGTACAATCGCGAAATATTTTTAAATATCGAGTAATAAAATTCGAGTCAGATTTGAACCCCTTTGTCAAATTACGTTTTTACTATAAAAATTATGCAGTATTGAAAGTATATCGAGGAAAAAATCAAATTTCTTAGTAAAACATTTTGTTTCCTAGTCGATCTCCCCTTTATCAAATTATACTGCTTTAGATTATTTATAATTTAAAAAAAATATATATAAAGCTGTAATGAGGATTACTTGAAATTACAAAAAAAAACCTCAAGAAGAAAATATGTTTCTTCAATTAAAATTTAGATATGCTTAAATTCAAATAGTTGGCTGGCCAGGTAAAATTAAATAAGTCTTGTCTGGTAAGGTAAAATGTTTTGCCTTAATTCTTGCCAGTTTGGTAAAATTCAGCCAGACTGTAGATCCAAATAAAAGAGTAAACGCGATGGTTTTTCTTTTCTTTATGAAATCTGAAGTGAAAAATCGAAAGAAATTGGTTTGAGAACTGTATTTTTAGTAGTTTCTGAGAAATCACCGGTTAAAAGACAAAAGATGTGTACATTTCCCGCATTATGCTTCCGTTACTGAACCGTTTCAAAAAAAAATTTAACGTCGGTTGTTTATTTAAAAACAATTAAATTATTTCATTCTACATAAATAATATTACTGTGTCGATAAAATGTTAAATTATACCGATTAAAAAGTAAAAAAAAAAACTCAATTTCCTGTATCCTGTTAACCGTGTAAACAAATATAAATCATTTTCATTAACGCCTTTTGAATTGTGAATTATTATATATTTAGTCGCTTAATTTAGTTATCTCGATATTATTTCATCTGTTTTTATATTTATGGACTTTAATCGAACCTAACTTTATTTTTTAATCGATAGTGAAATTTGTCATGCCGACCTGATTAAGGTTTTACCACGTTTTCCCTTGATCCATCCGCACAAATTCCGGGACAGTTCCTTTTTTTTATTAATGAAATAGCGTATTTACGCGTTCCCGAGTATTATATACTCTTATATAATATATTATTCTACACTAATCGGAATAAAAAAATTATTTATTAACTTAATTAAACCCCAAAAGAAAAATTTATAGAGGTATCTTTTACTTTCACGTCTCGATTGAAAGTAGATGAATAACTTTAGGCGACAGAACAATCAAATAGTGTAGTGCGGTGGTGTGTAGCTTTTATTTTATATATAGCCAGTTCGATTCACGGTAAGGGTGTGACATTTTTTATCATATGATCAACATCTACATTGATTCACTATAAATGTTGAATATCTCTCTAGAGAGACTAAATTTGAACCGCAGTTCTGCTACGTCAAACATTAGACGCGGGTGTGCGTGCGTGCGAACTCTTACATTACTGATAAAGACATATACACATATAGTTTTATCAAGCTGTAACATTAGATTTTATTAAATAATAGAAAGCTTCATCAACAACCTCTTGTAAATAAATTTGTACCTTCAAAACTAGATTGTATGTTAGTTAAATCTAGTTTTGAAGGTACAAATTTATTTACTGTAATACATAATTTGTGCTAGATTTAAAAAAATTCAGATTATAATAAAAGCGAAGTGTTTAATAAAAAAAATTAAATATAAATAAAATAAATGTAATAAGTAAATTCCTTATAGTAATAAATGCTTTAATAGAAAAACAATAGTTCGATAGGCAATGATAAAATAAAACAATAATTTATAAAATTGTATCGTTCATACGCTGTGAGAGGTAATTATTTTTTTGTTTAATTTTATTGGGATAACGCATAAGTAAAAACAACTTGTCAGTCTGACTACTGTGACGACGGTGCGGTGAGAGGGGGGAGAAACAAATGCAGCAGGTGGCTAACTTCACTCTGATTGGCTACCCACGTACAGTACTGGTCACGCGATGGTACAACAATTGAAAGAGCGGGTCCCGCTCTTTCAATTAGCGGTTTTTTATATTTTATTCTTAATCTGCACATAAAAATAATTCTTAAGGCGACAACAAATTCAAAAATCAATAAATAAATAAAAACCATCAAACGGTAAAGCGAAAAGTTGCGTGTCTTATTTTATATTTTTGACTTCATTTAATTTAATTGTTTTATAAGATAACTCAATTCTCTATCGCGTAAGGAATTTATTTATTAAAGCGCGTCAGACTGTTAAACTTGAACCTTTGTAGTCGGCTGGAGTGAGTAATATTACATAACTGTGTTCAACAACGGGCGCTGGCCAGACAGCGCGGGAAGGAACTTGTTGTGATCTTAATACGCATTATTAAAACAAATATTCATAATCTATTTTATGTTAAACAATTTATTAATCTAAACTGCCAACAAATTAATATCCGGTTATTTTTTTCTCTTTATTTATGAAATGAATTTTTAGGGTGTAAAAATATTGAGCCTATCTGGGATTAGGGATTCGAAACCAGAACCTTTTGCAACATATCTTTATTTTCAAACGGGTTTTTTAATACAAGAATCAACAGTGTAATTTATTTATTAATCTATCTTATTGTACGCATTTTAAAATGTAACAATTGTATTTGTTAAAATGGAATATTTGAGTAGATGAATGATTTATTAAATACAATGATACGTAGTTTGTTTATTTTGTATAAATAAGGAAAGGAAAAAGACGATTTTCGAGTTTAATATCGCACTCAATAGTCTCTAAGGGGAGGTTAATAAAATCTTGTGTGTGTGTGTGTGCGCGCGCGCGTGTATGTGTGTGTTTTAAACGATGGCAGATTGTGTAATGGAAAACTACAACTGCTTTTTTTCCAAGAAAATGTGGCTCTCTACATTTTCATATAGCAATGATGGAGGCGCCTTCCTTGTTAAAATATTCCGGAGGTAAACTAGTCCCCCGTTCGGATCTCCGGGTGGGGACTACTAAGGAAGGGGTCACCAGAAAATTAAAAAATAACATTCTACGAGTCGGGGCGTGGAATGTTAGAAGTTTAAAAAAGATTGGTAGGCTAGAAAATTAAAAAAAAAACAAATTGTTAGGGATGTAGGATGTAGGATACTGAAATGAAACGACTAGCACTAGATAGGGAATCTTGGAGAGCTGCATCAAACCAGTCAAACGACTGAAAACAAAAAAAAACATCAGTAACCAACCACTACACAGCCATAATAAAAAAAAAAAAAATAATAAATGTATTGTCTGACGATCAGTTCCGTGAATCTGTCGACAACGTTGATTTTGTTGTCCTTGGATGATTGCAAGAAAAAAAAACAGTAATATAAAATTCAACTAACATGTTTTCAAACACTTGCCGAAGGTCACATATTGCTGGATGACAACTGGCATACACACTACCCAAATTAGTTTATCACGTACAAACTGCTGACACATCATAATTTGTAATATACTGTACGGTTAACACGCGCCCACACCACCATAACATGAGTAACACAAAAGAAATTTATTTATTTATTTTCTGATATCAAGATTTACTCAAAACTACACACCAAGTTGTTTTTTCTTTCCAGAATTTTTATTTTTAAAAACAAATGTTAGTAAGCCTTAACATAGATATTTTTGTCTAAAGTTTTTAATCAACGAACAAATGTTTTATTTTTTCTAGTATTTCACAAATATATTTTTTTAAATTTTATTATAATTTTTTTTTTCTTTTATATGTAAAATTTTCCACCCGTATCAGCTTCCCCCAATATCTGTTGATGATACTTTAATAATCGATTAAAAGTTGTCAAAAATAGTTGTAATTTAATTTTTTTAAATTCCACTTTTTTTGAAGATTTTTTCTTTAATATGATTTTATTCAAAAATAAATTTGATAAAATAAAGAAATAAAGGCGTATTGTTTCAGAACAAAACATTTTAAAAGTTTTTCAAATAACAAAAAATATGGAAAGAAAAAAAGTTTCTCATAATTTGTAATAACCTATCGTTTTTTCTTTTTTTATTTACAGTCGCATCAACAATTAAAATGCTGATATCCGTGGTGGAGTGGTAGCGATTCAGCCTTTCATCCGGATGTCCTGAGTTCGAATCCCAGTCAGGCATGGCATTTTTTCATATGCTACAAATTTCCATTATCATAGGGCGAAATGACTAACACAGTCGATGCCCTTCATCTCAAAAAAAAAAAAAAAGAAGTCATTGGCAAGACTGGGGTGTAACAAAAATTGCAAAGGATTGCTAAGTGAACCGGTAAACGTGTAGTCTTAAATAGACTCAGGCCTACCGCGCACCTACCCCTCGGGGTTGTCTAGTGGTGAACTCGTCATCGCAAATCAACTGATTTTGAAGTCGAGTTCTAAAGTTCAAATCCTAGTAAAGGCAGTTACTTTTAAACGGATTTGAATACTATATTCAAATTGGGTATATTCAGTCGGGTTTCAATTAACCAAACACCTCAGAGACGGTCGACCTGAAATAAAGTTACTAGTAAGCAAGTTTCTAGTAAATTCAAGTTACTAGTAAACACATAATTATATGAACAGCTGATTTATATTAGGTATTAATAACTTTAGTTTATTGTCGCCCCGTGAGACGTAAACAAAGTTTTGTGAAACGAGTTTTTGTTGTTACAAAAATGAGTGATACTAATTATAAGCAACGTTCTCCGATCAAGTTTTACGTTAAACTCTGTTAGAATGCTACTAAAAATTACCAAAATTGAAAAGGGCATATGGAGATGACGTTCTGACACGAGCCCGAGTTTTTAGATGGTTTAATGCATTTTCAGATGGCCGAGAATCAGTTGCGGACGATCCACGCTCTGGAAGATCGTTAACGTCAAAAAGTGACGATAATGTAGAGCGAATCAGAGACATGATATGGTACGACCGGCGATTAACCGTCAGAATGATTGCAGAACAATTAAATTTGAAGCGTATCATAGTCCGTCAAATTTTGACAAACGAATTGGACATGAAAAAAGTTTGTGCAAAATCGGTCCCAAAAAAACCTCACTTTTGAACAGAAAAACAACAGGGTGGAAGTGTGACGTGATTTTCTAGAGCGAATTGAAACCGATCCTGATTTTCTAAAAATATGTTATTATTGGTGATGAATCTTGGATATTTGAGTACGACCCAGAAACAAAATGCCATAGCAAGGAGTGGCACACTTCAAACTCATCATGTCCCAAAAAAAGCAAAAATGAGCAGATCAAAAATCAAAACCGTGCTAATTTGTTTCTTCAATAGTAATGGCATTGTCCATAAGGAGTTTTTGCCTACAGGACAGACAGTAGATCAATATGTTTACAAAGAAATTCTTGAAAGACTGCAGAAAAGAGTTGCTTGCATGAAACCAGCCATCAAAAACAACTGGATGCTGCATCATGAGAATTCACCTTGTCACACTTAATGAGTTTTTGACAAAAAAAGCATTCCTGTAGTTCCTCAACCACCTTATTCACCTAACTTGTTCCCTGCAACGTTTTCCTATCCCCGACTTTAAAAAGCATCTCAAAGGACAGCATTTTTGAACAGTAGAAAACATTTTAAAAAATGTAACCGACTCTCTGAAGGATATTCTGGTTTCTGAGTTCCCACACCGTTATGAAGAGTGGAAAAACCATTTGAAGTGTTGCATGGCTTCCCAAGAGAATTATTTCAAAGGTGATGGAGTCCATGTATAATTGGATTGTAAATAAAAAGTTTTTCTGAACCGGTCTCATTACTTTACTTACAAACCTCATATATCTACCGATCTGACAGCCAAAATACATCAGAAAATGCTGAAAGACATTTCCTGAAGTGATCCAAAGATAGTGATCACAAATGTCCTAGACTAAATTACAGTTATACTATTTCACAAGGTTTTCTAACTGTGATGAGTTGAAATATGGCAAAATAGGATTTTTCTTGGTAAATAATTAGATTTTGTTTATTTATTCTCAACTGATTAATTCCTTTCAACATGAATATTTATATTTGGATAGTTAATAAGAAATAGTATGCGAATAACTGCAAACACCCTGTTCTTCAACTCTACTATTGCTTGTGTGAAGTGATCTAAAATGACTTTAAAAAAAAGAAGTTTGTAACCATAACAGACTATGTAAAATCAAAATTAATGGGTATCTATAAATCTATACTATTATATAAGAGAAAGAGGGTTTTTGTTTGTTTGGGATAAACAAAAAAAACTACTTGATCAATCGCAACCAAATTTTTAGCCATGTTTCTTGGTATGAGAAGGGTTTTAGATATTTCATCTCAAAAGATCTCAAAAATAAAATATATATATTTTATTTTTGCAAACTCAAACGCGTGTTTGCGTTTCTATCACTGTGTAAACCGGGTTTGAACTGAATGATTCAAATCAATCTAATTATATTTTTATAAAAATAATAGAATTAAATTTACATTAAATAAAATAAAATAATATTAAATAAATTAAAATAATTTCTGTTTAACAATAATGGGCTTCCTGTGGGAACTGTGTGTGAGGCTAGAGTGATGAGGTACGCAAACACCTCGTGAGCCAATCTTCACCATCAACTGGTAACAAATGGAATGCTCCTGGGGCACTGTTTTGGGAGGTGCAATGGGATGCTATTATAATAACTCTCCACACAATTTTATAATTTTCAAAATTGTAACTGGGTATTTGTACCGCATTAGTTACCGTAGTTATTATTATTCTATCTTTTGTAATTTAGTTTCTTTTTCAGGTTTCTATACAGCCTGAATACTATAATTATTATTTATCGGTATTATTCTCACAACCATGAAGATAACGTACACTGCACGGTTCAGGGGGTGGAGCTCTCTGGGTAGATGGGAATGGTGACCAAAGCAAGCTTTGTGGCTATAGGGTAGGCCTCACAGCCCCAGGAAGCCCGAGGAGCCCCTGAGTTGGCTCCAGGATTTGTCTGGGCTGACCTGAGCCTCAAGGTTCCAGGTTATGGCTAAACGGCTAATTACTTCATACTTTACATACTCATATAATTAAATATAAACTGTTTTTTCTTTTAATATGGACTTATTTTAAATTATCTGGTTTTCTTTTTCAGTTGGATCGACTTATTCTTCCTTGAATTATAACTTCAAAAAGCTTTTTACTATTCAGATATTATCTATTAAAGATTATGTTTATTAACAGAAATAATGAGCGATGTAAGAGTAATATCGCTTATCGGTATTTCTAACGCCTGATTTAGTTAAAATGAATGAGTGTCAACTGCAGACCACAGTTATTTCAGCTGGAACTTGTCATTCGTACATTTAAAAAATCTATTTACTAAAAAATGTCTCTAGAATAAACAAAACAACCTAGGAAAATACTCTGAATTTCCTAGGTAACATCCTAGGAAAATGTCCTGCAAAATTATGCAGTCTGACAATTTTGTGCTCATTTTCTCTTCCTTCACTATTGTGAATTTAAAATAATTAATTATTATTTTTATTTTTAGTAAAACAAGTGCAAAATCTTAAGACTACATAATTTTACGATCCGCTTAAACAATTTTACCTGTTACAGATGAAATTGTTTAAGTGAATCTAAACAAATAAAAGTGAAAATGTTTGGCGATTAATCTGAACAAATAAATTTCAATTTTTGTTTATAATAAGAGGCTTAATTTTAATTTAATACAACATAATTCAATAAAACAAATATCTATGGGGCTATTAATGATTACTATTGCTATTAATGATTAGAAGTTAAAAGGCTGCCGTTTTGGATTTTCAAACTTAATTATTTAGTAGAAGATGTTATTGAGTACACATACACCAAATTTTATTAAATTATTACAATCATTCTTAAGATATAAATTTTTATTGAAAAAAAAAAATGGTAGAAAGAGGGAAAATTAAGTGATTTGGATTGTTTTTCCGCATGAACTTTTTTTTAAATTTTGATGTCCTGAATCAGTCTAAATTTTTCAGACACCTCCCACAACACTCTAAATAAAAGAATAACTTTTATACATGAAATAAAAGTAAGACAAATTTATGAAAATGCTAAATATATCAAGTATATACAAAATACAAATTTAGAAGATGGAAATGCAAATAATTTAAGTACAACTTTTTGTACACCTCGAACAATAATAAACATAATTCAGAGTTTATTAACTAAAGTAATAATTACAACCGTTTTGGTTTTATTACTTTTGTAAAAGAAAATCTTACAATTTTGTTGAAAATAAATTGATGGAGAGATATTTAAAAAGGCCAGTCATTTGTTAAAAATGGAAACTGAAGCATAATAAGTAAGACATTATCATTATTCACTTTTAATTATAATGATGATTTTATTGTTTGTAATATATATGCACAAATGTTTCATAATTAAGACTTTTAAAATTGTTATTTTATCATATCCTAAAATACTAATAGGAAGATGTTGATGAATTATTTTAAATATAGTTTAATAGAATATAATTAATTAACTGTAGTTTAGTGCAAATATTGTATTTTTCTTGCTCTTGACAACATAAGTGCTACATAATGTATATTAATCAATATTATATTATAATAAGACTGTTTGCTGTCATATTTTTGTTTTTTTCGTGGTTGTTCTAGGACTAAGTAATATGCATTGTAACACTGGTTGTATAATGGTAATTTACAATAATATGCTTCTGAAATAGTTAATTTTACTAGCTGATGTAAATAATTAAAATTAAAGAAAATGTAAGACATCCTTAACAAAAATAAAATGAAAAGTTCAATAACATTATTTAAAACGGTTAAAAAAAGTTAGATAATTAATTATATATTGTGACTGACATTTAATTGGCTTAAAATAAATCAGTTTACTTTATTTTTGAAATAGGTTCACAGTTATACATTTAATGCTGTAAAATGATAAACACAATTAGGCTAATAAATATGTGAAATTTTACAGACTAATAATAATTTTATAGACTATAATAAGCTGGTTAACTAATAAACAGCTTGTTTGGGATATAAAGTACTGAAAGATAAGATTTGATTCAAAAGATAAAAATAAATAATCTAAAATGAATCAAATACAATAAATATGATTTTAAAACATAGCTTTATCAATGTAACTGAAGAAGTTAACCATATTTCTTCATGAAATCAGAAAAAGCTATTAAGTAAAAATACTTTATATCTAAATGTTTGTGAAAAGGCTCTTAATACAAGTATTTATTTACTTTTCTTTTATTTATTTTATTGAAGGAAATAAATAAAGGCCAAAGAGCAAATGAATTCAGTGTGAATATGAAAAATTCCATAAAAAACAATAAAACACTAATCATCGGTTTGGTTAAGGAAGCCAAGGTTACCAACTTATTATCTTTTTCTTCGTCTTACAAGAAATATAATGAAGATAAGAGACCGTGGAAAAAACTGAATAATGAATTAAGAAGAGCAACACAAAAAACAAAGAAGAAATGGCTTTATGAGACCACTCACATGAAGAAAATTAAGAAAAAACAGGATGGTATGAATTAATGTACAAAAAGGTAAAAACAATAACATGGGATAAGTGAAGAAAAGGTACACAGACACTAAAGACAACACTCTTAATAAATATATATACACAAAAACAGAACAATGTCCACAATGAATACACATTTAAATCCGACATAATGTTTAACCACATTCTGAAGAGATGTTTGCTAATATAAAAAAATTGCCAATAATAACATCAATTGAATCCAGGATGAAACAATGGCAGTACCAGTCATTGAACATGACCACAGGAACAATTAAAAATATGTCAAAATTTTAAATCTCATCAAATTCTGTTCAAAAGTTTATGTTTTCAAAGAAAAAAGGTTATCACTGTTAACTTTGATACATTAACAAGATATATAAAACTAAATAATATTTTCTGCAACTTTAACATTATATTCCTTTTAATTTTTTAATGTATGTTTTATAAAAGTGAAAAAAATGTTAGTAAAATATTTGATACTGAACAACAAAGGCAATTTACCTTTCTAAAATAAATAGCTACTTAATCACCAAATGGAAACACAGGTAAAAGATTTTCTTATTAACAAAAACATAACTTTTATAAAACAAAAAACAGAAGTTCAATAAAATACTCATATTTAAAAGAAATAATAATTTGCAATTATATCATTTAAATAGAAAAAAAAATAGTCTTCTAATTTAAAAATAATTTAAAAAAAACAAAAATTAGTCTTCAAAAGAATCAGCAACCCCCTCTTCAATTTTATTGGTACTTAAGCATTTTTATTTTGTATTTTTATAAAGTAATCTATATATATAAATTTTATACAGTTTAAACTTAAATTACAAGAATAAAAACATATTTGGGTAAGCTAAAAATGGTAATTTTTAAAGCTTTATAAGTGTGTAAATGTCAAAACGTTTAGTTTTTAAATTTTCATAATTCTGCTAATAAATTAACGTTCACGTAATTAACATTAACCTACGTCCAAATAACATTATTTAATAGTGTATTATTTTTCTTAATATAAAATATTATTATCAGAAGTACTTACATAGTTTATATGTTTATATGTAGAAGTCTTCCTAAACTGTTGATTCATATAGAACACTACTTAACACAGCGAATACGCTAGAGAATTTTATTAATTTTAACTACGGCTCTGTATGTATAATGGAATTTATTGAATATGACAACGTTAATCATTAATAACACTGATACAAGATTAATAACTTATCAAAAACTTGTACGTATTAGATAAGTTAAAATATAAGTTTTATTTTTGGTTTTTACACAGATAATGGGGAAGCAATTAATAAACATATATAATTTTTCTTCAATGTAACAGTACATATTTTGACACATGCAGTTGCTTTGACAGATTGCAGCAAGAACCAAATGGTATGGGACGAAAGCAGAATCTGATCACACATCAGCTTCCAAATACAATTACGCAATATACGCTTTTAATGTAAAGATTACTTTACTACTACGTCACTAACATTACGTCACTACTACCAACAAAGTTACCGTACTTACATTTTTCTTCAACTCTATAATTGTTTAAAGATATCTTTTTATATTATTAATGTTGAATCATTTAGTTTCAATTTTTGAGTTAATAGTTTTTTACATTCTATACTTTTAAACTACTTTCGATATATTTATTTAAACGGAAATTTTTAAAATTTAATTAATAATCTTTTAAAAAAATTAGAATTTCTAATTGATAATTAGATTTGCTTTGCTTTAATCCTTATTACTTTCAATTAAAATTGCACTATCTTAAATAAATTTCAAAGATTTTCTGAAAAAAGAAGTTATGACTTCAAAAATGTAATCAGGTATACTTAACTATGCTACTTTCTAAGCTGTTAATTGCCACCTGAATGGTTTTAACTAACGTTTAATGATTTTACATTCCAGGTATTCTTTATAACTGTATTTGAAAATATATTAAGTTTCAAATAGTAATTAAATATGCCTCTAAGCACCTCAGTATACCTATGCGGCTGCGCCGGGGCCGGTTTCTGAACTACGGTTACTTCCTTAAGCTTTGAGGCAATATTTTCGAAACCATTCACGAGAGCTGTGAAAGCTGCTCGGAGGAATTCTAGACGAGGCAATAAGCTCTCCTTGGTAGCTGCACTGGTACTCTTAGGGTTTGCTAAATAGGAAAACAACCCTTCTATTCCGTCAAAACATCATGCATGGGCCAATGGGGCAGAGCTGCCAGGCCTGCCCCCGGCTTGTGAAAACTCTTCAACGATTGGGTTCATACCCTCCCGGGTGGTCACCCCCTACATCCATTTTCGAACCAACATTATCTGAACCAGTGTTCGAGGAGGGCGAAGGAGAAGGCGAGTCAATATGTGTGGCTGCATTGTCTGAACGTGTGGGAGTTCCTGGATGCAGTTGCTTTGTCAACCGGCATCCGTAGTTTACTTAAGGAAAAAACTCTTACCGCATTGCCGTGGGAAGCTAACCCTGAGTACGGCTGACCACCAGCTAATTATTATGGCTCCAAGCACTATAAAATGGTGGACTGGTCGCTAAGCTGTTCGAGGTTCAGTTGCCGTGTGTGGCACAGACATTCGGTCTTATGCTTTAGGGCGACCGAATGGAGTGGTGCCAAGCAAACCAATATATATACTTTTATTTTACATCAATATATTTTCTATATACTTGTGTGTGTGTGTGTGTGTGTATATATATATATATATATATATATATATATATATATATATATATAGAAAGCTGAGGAATGTGCAACAATATGGTTAAATTAGAAAGTGCCACGATTCTATCGGGTAAAAAGATTCAAAGAAAAAATATTTTTGGAAAATACGTGAGATAAAAATATTAACATATGCACATAAATGCAATAAAAAATAAACTAAATATGAAGAACCACATATGCTTGCGCAGATATTACTTTCAAAGTATACGGTACTTGTTTTGATGGAAATATTTATTATTTTCGTTAAAATAGGACGAAATTAAAAAAAAAAATTTTAACAGTAATTCTTTCATAGAAAGCTTAGGATCACTGAAGGGGAACATAGTTTAATATAATGTACTTCAAGCTACACACACACACACACACACAGAGAGAGAGAGAGAGAGAGAGAGAGAGAGAGAGAGAGAGATTTTATTAACCCCCTCTTAGAAACTGTTGAGTGCGTTATTACAGCCGAAAACCGACTTTATTCCGTTTGTTATTTACACACAATAAATAAACTATCTGACATAGTAGTTATTAAATCTGTGTCTGTTCAAATATTTCATTTTAACTATTGCAATGTCAAATTTTTAAATACGTACGTTACGATAGATTAATAAATCTATCGTAAGATAGATAGATTTAATAACATCATATTGATTTGATTTAATAACATTTAATAACATGTGATTCTGTGTTTAAAAAAATAAACCGTTTGAAAATAAAAACATGACTCAATATTTTTACATCCTCTTCATTTCATAATTAAAGAGAAAAAAAAAATAGATATTAATATGATATCAATCGAATTAATTAATTATTAATGACGAACAGATTATGAATATTTGTTTTAGTAATGCGTGAAGACGATAACCGTTAATTGCCGCGCTGTCTGGCCTGCGTCTCTTTGTTATGTAATGTTGTGTAACCCTTCCTCACTCCATCCTAGTATAAACGTTCAACGTTCAAGGTTAGACAGGCTACCACGTTAATACATCCCAGAATAGAGCAGAATTGAGTTTGCTATTTTATAAAATAATTAAATAAAGTCAACAATATCAGATAAAACGTTTAACTTTTCGCTTTCGTTCGCTTTCACCGTCTGATTATTTTTATTTATTTATTTTTGAATTTGTTATCTTTATATGCAAATTAAAAATGAGGATATTAAAAAAAAATTCGCTAATTCAAAGAGTGGAACCCAATACATTTAGTTTTTTTAATCTGGTTAAACTGTATATTTGTGAGCTGATGTCTAAGTTGACAATCGAACCCGAGACTTTTCAATCGGTTCTTTCCAACATATTAATCAAACTTGTTTACAGATGATACTTAAGTAAATAAAATTGAACTGTGAAGAACAAATCGATTCCGTAATTAATATTCACATGAATATAAGCAATCTGAGACAGAAGCATTACGCAAGTAATTATTTGTAGCGACCAAGAGTCAATCCCGGGGCTTTAAGATCATGAATAGTGTTTTTTAAAGACGATATTCGGATAAGCATATTATATGTGAACTGTCTCCAAGCTGAGAAAAAATCCGGACAAAATCGTTTGAGTAACCGTTTTTTAATAGCCAATATTCAAACAAGCATTAAACATATAAGCTAGTGTCCAAGCCGAGAATAGAACCCAAAACCTTCAGTACATCATTTGTTTTTTATATTACGGAGGCGACAAAATAGATTATAAAAATGAAAATGAGACCCAACAAAATCTAATTTCATGTCACTTAATAGAATCTTTGGATTAAAGTGTTTCATTCATCGATAGCCAAGTATTATTTAAAAACAAAGAATTATATTTTAAAAGATCTAAATAAAATTAAATTAGGCTTTACGTGTATACTAAAGTTCATTTATAAGTAGATTCGTGTACGTGTATGCACGCGCGTACACACACATCCATTTGATTTGAATATTGAATGTTGCTGAACTGTAAAATATGGAAGTCGGTTAGATATGTTAACTTTGAACTTTAGAAATAATATTAATCATTACCTCCTTACGTACCATTCATGATTTTTGTAATCTATGTCATAAAAGATGCCCTGTTTTTTAATTCCTGATTAGAAAAAAAAAAAATAATAGTGACACTAAACAAAAATTATTGATGCCCTTGCAGGTCTGTATTGACATGTACGAAATGAGTTTGATTACATACATAACAGTTTGTTAGATATAATTAATTAAGTAAAAATGTCATTATAACGCTGGCTGTTTTAGTGCACATTTATAAAAGATATTTTAATATTTTATGTAATTATAAGTTCGTCAAGTCTGATAAATAATAACAATATAGTAAAACTAATTTAATATTAGACAACCTATGTGCTGGATGGTGAGTTGTTAAAAAAAAAAAAAAAAAAAAAAAAAAATTAGATGGAATAATTTTTCATTACTTTAATTTTTAAAAGTACTCGTTAAAAGATGTCTGTTGTTGGCGGTCGCGCCGTGGTGGGGAGAAGACAGGCAGTGTAAACAGAGATGGTGAGTTAAAAAAAAAATTAGATGGAATAATTTTTTCATTACTTAAATGT
Source organism: Lycorma delicatula (assembly GCF_047948215.1). NCBI lineage: Eukaryota > Metazoa > Arthropoda > Insecta > Hemiptera > Fulgoridae > Lycorma > Lycorma delicatula. The sequence goes on from NC_134455.1 coordinate 32,699,333, forward strand.
TTAAAAGTACTAGTTAGAAGATGTCTGTTGATGGCGGTCGCGCCGTAGTGGGGGGAAGACAAGCAAACATAATGAGTGCAAACAGAGAAATAACTAATCAAGCCAGCAACTCTAGTACTGGACTGGCGGGAAATTGTCGGTAGATAGATTGATTACGCATACGCATTCAGTTAGTGCCTCGAGTTAATATTCACTCTTTTTTAACGTAACCTAATCCAGTTGTTAACGTCATCCAGTTTATATCTTTTGTATGAGACGTCTGTTATTATTGACAAAGTGAGTTTTATTTTTTTAATTAATGTTATTACGGAATATTATAACATCTTTGAAACAATAATTCCCATTTGTTGTATTCAAATTATTTATTAGATTAAAAATGTTAGAACTCAGTTTACACTCATTTATTTTTACAAAATAAATTAATAATTATTTACTGTCTTTATCCGTTGACAATGTATCCAAATAGTTCTAAATAGTTGCGAACCAGAATCGCAAAAATAAACAAATAAAAATGAAATGCGTTATATGCTTGGCTATATAGGTTATTTGGCCATTAACTAGGGAAGTAAACTTTATTGTATATAAATTTACTGATGTAAGCCATGTGTATTTCATGTGTTAGAAAGAGGTTTTCAACATGAAATTTATCATATCTCATTTTAGATATATTAATTTTTAAGTCGGATCAGTAAATAAAATCATCAGTAACTACATTGAAGGTTGATTCGTTATTAGGAGGGACCCTACTCGGAATCAAACACGGGGCCTTCTGTTTAACAGGCAAACATACTTATGCCATCGAACGGATAAAAAATTAACAATCTTTAATTATAGCAATTTTATCACAAATTACATGAATAATTTTTAAATAAAAGTGGTGTATTTAAATTACAAAATAATTTGTAGAGAAACAATGTTCACTTTTCGCAATCATAAATAAGCATAAAAATATTGTTACAGATAATTTTATTTTTTTTAATGTTTTCTATTCATTCGTTTAAATGAAAGAATGTGTGTTATTTGTACTGAAAAGAGTAGTAACATTCCTAAATAATTATTCACCAGAACTAGATTTTTTTTTGCTGCACAATACGAGTTTACAAGAGCCTCATTTTACTTCCCGATAACTTTTTTAAGAAATTACAAAACTATTTAATAGGTAATAACCTATTCATTCAAAATAAAATTAAATATCTTACTTTACAGAACCGATGTTAATCAGTTTAACTTTTAATGATTAATTATAAAAAAAAAACTTGAATATTCTGCATCTTCAATTAATATGTACAAATGTTATATAGCTAAATGATTTTCATTAACGCTTTCTAAATATATATATTTTATAAACATAATAACTTCACATATTTTTAAAGGTAATTATGCCATTGTTTTTATGCGTCGTTGAGTGACGTATTACTCAATTCCGCTGTATTCTACTTATTATATACCAACCACAATAAAAAAATCATTTAAATTATTTTTTCTGTTAAAAAAAACCTAATCTTATGAAATACAATAATTAAAAGAGAGTGAAGCATGTTGTGTATATATATATATATATATATTAGTAATGTAATTTCACAGCTAGTGGTAAATAATGACGTAATGCGCTAGTATCTCAGTTAATCGCTTTTATTTTTCTCGTTCATAGATTTGTATCGTATGAAAACGACTAAATCTTACTGGGATTCAAACCCAAACTTTTCGTAGACGCTACCACTCTTTCCGCCTATGTGTTTCCTCAGTTTCATTCAGAAATTGTTATTATTCTGCTAAGATAAGTATACATGTTTTCGTTATAAACTCATAACAAAAATAAAGCTAATTAGCTAGACAGTGAATTTAAATTATAAATTCCTTGACTGTCCGCTCACGAAAAGGCTTTGTTCTGCATTTACACCCACAGGCTGTTTCTTCATTAAAACATAGATTATAGGAAAGTAATTGGAAGCCATAACATTTTTACAGGAAATGAATTAAACTTTCAAAACTAATAATCATCTGCATCAATAATATTTTACGGGGCCTCGTACATATAATGTTTTTGGTATCTTATAAAATTATCTTTTAAAATTTTTATTTCTTTGAAATTAAGAAATAATAAAATGTGTTATTTTTTTTTGTTATGTTTATCAGAGATACGATTAAGGCATAAATGAGCCGCAGGGTTGAACATTGTACAGCACCCGTACGAAGTTAGATATGGTAACTAATCGGTATTACACTGCAGCTTGAGCGAAAAATTATTTACTCTCCTTTATCTTGTACTTGCGCGCAAACACGGGAATGCATGCGCAGGGGTTGGAGAATTTTGGATCTTTTTTATTGAAGATAAAGAAGTCCGTTTAAGTCTTTTGACACTTGTTATCTTATTCTAACTTCTGGAAGCAGGTCTTTTTAAATACGAGTAGTTTGAATATTTAATATTTCCTTTTTTAAATATTAATTGGGTCACCTAGACAGGGATTCTTGCAACTTTGACTGTCATTTACTGTTTTTGTTTTATTTGATATATGTATTATATTTTTTAAAAATTACGGTTTGAAATTTTTGTTAATCGATGCGTTCCCATAAGCTGCGAGATAAATTTTTTGATAAAAACTAAATAAAAAAAGCAACTTGCGAATGTATTTACTTCTAATATGAAAGTAAAAAGCGACTGGATTACGAACATAGCGGTTAACTCATTTCTTTTTTATATGTATTATGCAAGTTCTATATTTATTTCATCTTTTAACGCCGAAATTTATAATTATTGTTGTTTTTTTTTTCATATGACAATACGGTAGATAAATATTTTGCTACGTAAATAATTAGTGGAATTCGGATTCAGAATTTTCCGGATATAAGTCGGAGACGTGATAGACCTAATCTGATAAACGTAAAATAAAATGTCCAATTTTAGTCTACCAAAACGGTAGTAGTAAAAAAATAATAACAAGAAACTTGTGTCTGTTGCCATTGAAACACAATTATTATGTCTTAACTGTGTTAGTTAATCATGTCAATTGACCTTATAATTTCTAATACAATAAACGTTTTTTAAACTACCCTTCTCGTACGCATTTTGGGCCAATGAAATCAAAAGGTGGATTGTTAAGTTTTGAATGTTATGTAATTAGAAGAATTAGAAGAATAATGGAGGACGCTCGCACACGGAGACATATACATAGTTTTTATTTATTTAACTGTTATATATGTTAATAGTGTGAGGGCGACGTTGCATCTGAAGACATCTGCACTCCGTTCTTTTAGTTCACTATTCACATGGCTTTCTACTAAATCGGCAGTATTATATACTTAGCTTCAATTATTGCAGTATATATATATATATATATATTTTTTTTTTTTTTTAATCTCCGGATCCACCGTTAGGCATTCAAATGCCATGCCTGACCGGAATCCGGAGGTCCCGGGTTCGAATCCCGGTCAGGTATGGCATCTTCACACGCGCTACAACAAATCATTCATCTCATCTTCTGAAGAATGCCTAACGGTAGATCGGGAGGTTACAAAATATATATATATATATATATATATATATATATATTGTAATAAAGATATATATAATAAAACAGGCAGAAAAATTATAGAGTAATTAATTTTATTATAGTAAACAATATGAAAATAACTGCGAGAGGACATTACTGTCGGATAAAACGTTCAGGGTTCGATTTCCGGTTTTGTATGGTATTTATGGTACGGTGTAAAATTAATTTCATTAAAAAAATAAAAACATAATGGAAAAAGATGTGACCTTCGTCGCAAAATAAATTAATAAAAAGTAATACTGGTTGTAAATATTCGTTTAATATTAACAATTAATTTTTGACAGAACTGCTTGCCGAAGCACTGTCAACAACTCTACCATTGCTGTGTAAGGTACCCCCTCCATCAAAACAGTCAGTGCCCTTTCAAGGTTAAACAGCTTCATTACTGCGTTCCGTTCACGCAGTAGCGTAAAGCACGTTTCAACAAATAATTAAATAATAGTTCATACTACCAAGTGATCATTTGAAAATTTACCGCATTTATTATTCAACAGATATCAGTCCCATTTTATTTCTGTTTGCAGGCATGTATACCATTCTCAGGGGTGACACCTTTATAAAATTATTTTCAAAGGGGTGTAACGGATCCTCTCCGCTACACCTACCCCAACTCAAAAATCTTGTTAGGCAATAACAACATTTAATTCTATTAATTGACAACCCGAAAAAAATAATGAATTTTGGTGAAAAGAGAATTAAAATCCGCCCACCCCTTCGCTCTGTAGGTGCGAAAAACCATTTCGGGTAGTACTTTTCTAAATTTCAGTCCAACAAAAATACCTATAAAGTTACATGATATTATTTCTTAAACCGTTTTAAATAATCATAATCTGTGGATTAAAACTGTGAAAATTATTTTAAAATTACCAGCACAAAATTTTGCCCTTAAATGTTTTATAAATTTTCAAGGGTTGAAACTTATTTTTTTTTAAATAAGACGATGTAGCTTGTGAGACCTCATTGAAAGGCCTTTTGAATGACAAGTAATTTGGTAAAAATTAAATAAAAATTGCTATACTGGTATTCAAGTTATGACTATAAATGTTTTTTTTTTTTTTTAAAGTTATGTTGCGATACAGTATTACTGAACCAAAGCATCAGGTCTGAAATCGTCCGTTCTTGTTAAAAATATGGGTTTTAGGTTTCTCCAGCATTGAAAAAACGTACCAGTAAACACAGCATTATAACATCAGTTAAAGATACAAAAAACCAATAATAAGGTACCTACTTCTTTGCTGGCAACACGTTGAAAAATTTATTACTAGATAAACTTAATGGTTAAATAAAAACTAATTTGTAAATTAATAATTGTTAATCAAAAAATAAATCTTAAATCATTGATTAGTTAATTTTGTTAATAAGCTTTTTAACAATAGCAGACCTTAAGAAAAAATAAATGAAACGCTTTTTTCCTCGATAAAATAAAAGTATCAATTTTTAAATCATTTGTTAAAAGTGGTTCTCATTTTTCTGTAAACAGTAATAAAGTCTTTGTTGAAATCTATATCTTACTTTTATTAAAGTTTCTTTAGTTACATCCCTACATGCTCTTACAATTTTATTTTTCAACTCTTGTATGTTAGCACGAATTTCTTTATAAATTATTGATTTTAAATGACCTCACAAAAAATAATGCCAGTGGTGTGAGATCAGCAGATCTTGCCGACCACTCATCTGTTTCTCTTCTACCTATCCAACGGCCAGGAAACATTCGGTCCGACCATTGTGAACTGGAAGTGAACAGTGAGCAGGTGTTCCATCTTGCTGAAAGTGAAGCATGTCTTCGTTAAGTAACATATTTCCATTGCCATCTAACTGATTTTGTAAGGCATGGACTATTATTATTATTATTATTTTGGGTGAATAACTTCATCCAGCAACTGCAAATACCTCTCAAATTCCCATTGATAAATACCGGACTGATTATGTTATCACCGTAAATCCCTGCTCACACATTTATTTTATCAGGATGTTACGTGTTTCCAAAATTGAAAACACGAGTATTTACATCGCTCCAGTATCCACAGTTATGTTTATTAACAAAGAAAGAAGGGGAATTCATCATTGGATCGGCATTAATCGAATCATTTCTTCACAGAATTCAATCCTTCTGTAAGCACCTTCTGTCATTCAGTTCTTGATGCGGTTGAATTGTATACTGAAAGAATTTATTCAATTTTAATGTAGTGAAAACAAAACCATAAGAAACCTCAGATTCACGGGATATTTATGAATTGAGTTCTGAGGATTTGCTACTACATTTCCCCAAGATTTTCAACCAAAGTTAATTCGTCTAAAACATTTTGCCCTGCATGTTTCTTATTCATGACAGATCCCGTTTCTTGGAATTTTTTTACAAGTTTTACAGTGTAAGTGTGAAACATTTTTATTTGGATGCCGTTCATTAAATACTCGGACAGTTCTTGTACATTTATTTTGTTCTTCATATGTAAAAAAGTAGTCAAGTCCTTTCTTCCAGATTGTAAGTCATCTTTGCAAGACAAATTTACTAAAGACAAAAAATGAAATGTCATCAAACGGTAGAACAACAACACAAACCAGATGTCAATTTCAACTGAAGAACACAACAATTTAAATATAGCATGATGAAATAAATACAATAAATACTTTTTGCCACTAATTACATACAATATGAAAGAAAACAGTTTGCAAAAATTTATCGTAGAAACTAAGATCTTAATAATTGGCAAAAAATTATAACCTGTTATAAGTAGATGATCAATTTTTCAACATGTTGGCAGCAAAGAAGTAGGTTAGGTTAGATTATTATTGGTTTTTTGTATGTTTAACTGATGTAATAATATTGTGTTTACTGGTTCGTTTTGTCAATGCTTGGGAAACCTAAAACCCATATTTCTAACACAAACGGACGATTTCAGACCTAATGCTTTGGGTCAGTATCACTGTATTCCAACGTAACCTAAAAAAAAAAACACATTTTTAATCGTAACTTAAATACCAACGAACCAATTTTTATTATATTTGTACTAAATTACTTATAATTCAAAGGGCCTTCCAATAAGGTGTCACAAGCTACATCGTCTCATTAAAAAAAATAAGTTTTCAATCCTTGAAAATTTATAAAACATATAAGAGTGAAATTTTGTGTTGGTAATTTAAAAAATAATTTTCACAGTTTTAATCCACAGATTACGATTATTTTAAACGGTTTAATAAATAATATAACGTAATTTTGTAGTTAGTTATTTTTGCTGGATTGAAATTTAAAAAAAGTACTACCCCTAATGGCTTTTTGCACATACCGAGCGAACGGGTGGGCGGATTTTAATTCTCTTTTCACCAAAATTCATTATTTTTTTCGAGTTGTTAATTAATGGAATTAAATGTTACCATTGTCATATAAGATTCTTGAGTTGGGGTAGGTGTAGCGGAGAGGGTAGGTTCCATTCCATTTGAAAATAACTTTAGAAAGGTTCCCCCGAGAACAGAAATACGGTAAAACTGATAGCTGTTGAATAATAAAGGTCTATTTACACACATCGTGCCGTGTCGGTTCAGTATCAGTATTCGATCAGTAATGCCGATTCACACGCATCCGACATCTATCTGTAGTACATACCACACAGTACGTACTGCAGTACTAATTGGCGTCGCTGATCGATCAGGATAACAGTGATACTGATCTGACACGGCAGTGATGTGCGTAAATAGATATTTTTTTTGTTATAGATGAGTGTGAGAAACGCCATTTACGCAACCACCGTAAATGGGGGGAGTGTCGGATTCGCCTAGATGTTATTAAGAGCTTATGTACCCGCCCCCTACCGACTAAAACTCCATCTTACCGTTTCGCCTCCTCCGGGTTGGTCCTGCAGTTTAAGCATTGCGCGGACCCAGGAGGTGCCTTTAGGGTCCAGGGGTTCAGAGTCCCCGTGGTTCATCACCGTCGCCCATCCACACAAGTGCAGACGCATGACCGCTCCACAGGAGGTTGTCCTTCGCCCCTTCACCATCAAGTCACTTTCTTCGCCTGAGTCTCAGGTCTTTTGTATGGAACTCTTATTTTTTGCTGGATGATCTTCAGTCCTCTTAGTGATTTGGGTCCTAAATCAGGATTCTGCAGCTTCTGTCGCGTAAATAGACCTTAAATGCGGTAACTCAAATGATCATCCGGTACATAGAGGTTTAAATGGGTTTAAATGAGGTTTAAATGGGTTTAATAAAGGGAAAGATTTTTGTATGAATCAGAACATTATAATCGGTCATTAATCACAATTAAATGTCGAAATTTGGCAACTGATTTATAAATATATACTATTAAAAATAATGACGTAATATGTGTTGATGAAAATGTTAAACAATATGCGATGTCAATTGTAAACATTTCATTTTCTTTTCTCGCGGCTGACCGTGGAATTACGATTTTTACTTCCTTGTACGAAGTAAAAGAAGTATTGGGATCGCGAAAAATTTCGGTTTTCAGATTTCAGCGGAAATATCCATTTTGACTAGTTCGGCGTGACGTATCTATCTCGCATAACTCAAAACCTATTAGTCGCAGGATCTTGAAACATTGGATTTAGGACTGCTGTAACATCTAGTTGTGCGCCTTCCCTTTTAGTTGTAATCGAGTGAACCAAAAGTGACTAAAAAAGTCCAAAATTAAAAAAAAAATGGATTTTGGACTTTTTCTTAACTGCAGTAATCAGCCCTCATTAAGAAGAGCCTTTCAACGATATATCTTAAGTGGTACTTATTTTCATTGGTTCCAGAGTTACAGCCAAATAACTTTTTAATTAATGAAATTTTTGGGTCGTTCAAGGGGAAGGCATATCGGTTCGAATCATTTTATTTCCTTTTTTTAATTTTTATTTTTAATTTAAATATATTGATTCAATAATTATTAACCTCTGATTGTAAACAACTGTTTTTAACTTTTTTAACTATTTTTTTATTTTTATTTAAATATATTGATTTATTAATAACTAACAGATCCGGCAATGCTTCACTATTAGTAGATTTGAGTATATATATATATATATATATATATATATACATTTTATGAGCACAATTGAAAGTTTGATAAAACATTAAGAAAATGAACATTACGGAACTTCATAAAATTTTTCCTTTTCACCCTTTTCGCCATTTCCTTCCATTCCCCAATTTATATTTCCCCTTCCTCTTTCCCCCTTTTCTTCATTTTCCCGTTTTTCCTTTTCCCAGTTTTGTTTTTCCATTTTCCCCTTCTTACCTTTTCCCCCCACGTGAATCGGTCCAGTAGTTTTTTAGTCTATAGCGGACACACATATTGGAAACATTGAAATGTAATCGTAAAGTATTTAGTATAGTGCGAGTTGCTTTTACGTCCAACAGAGCGCTGTATTTAAAAAAAAAAACATGTTTTTACCTATCACAGATGTGACATCTTAGGTATATAAAACACGCGCGTATTCGAATTCAACGTTGTCTCAAAATTTCGAAGTAATCGGTGAAGAATTTTCGGAGTTTTAAGATTTTGAACAAACAAACGTTTACGTTTTTATTTATATCGATTATTAATCTCTGATTGTATTAAAATGTGTATATGTAATTTAGTAGGCGTACAAGGAAGTCATGTAGGATCCGCATCAAATTTTCTTTTAAAAAGAATAATACGTACTTCAAGTCATCTCCTTTTCTAAGCCAGCCTCCGTGGCACGAGTGTTAGTGTCTCGGCTTTTCATCCGGAGGTCCTGAGTTCGAACTAGGTCAGACATGGCATTTTCACACACGCTACAAATCATTCATCTCATCCTCTGAAGCAGTAACTAACGGTGGTACCGGAGGTTAAACAAAACAAAACAAACAAGTCATTTCCTTTTAACAACTGTCTTACCTGACTGTGTTTTATATTTAGTTTAACGTAAATGTTTATCTTGTACAGAATAAACTTTTTAATTATGTTTGTTTTTTATTTTATTTTATACTCCCCTTAACGTTTTTTTTTTTTTTTTTTTGCTGTAAATAATAAAATAAAGAACTATGATTTAAGTCTATGTATATAAGTTTTTCGTTATTTTGAAAAACTTTGTTAACAAGGAAATTTAGGAGTTTTTTTAATGTATTTTACCATCTTGGAACTTTAAAATTTAAATGATTAATTTAACGCTTGTTTTATTATGTACATGGAATAAATTTTTTTTGGTAAATGTTTATTTTTGTTTTTTCTCTTACAAATATTAATACAAAAAAGGTTTAAAACCACACACACTATGCGCATGTATTTGTATATATAATTAAATTTTATTATTATTTTTTTTTTTTTTGTAAAAATTGTATAGTTAAGAAAATATCAGTTATTGACGTAATTAACTTTATTGATAAGAATGTACGCCTAAATATTAATTAATCTATCTTTACCTCGTCCACTTGTGAGCGTAACGTTTCTCGTTATACTTAAAATATCACAAAACTGGAACAAAGCACAACATATTCTAACCAACAAAGACGTTCTTACAACATAACCAAACATATTAAGAAAACAACTAACCGACTAATCGATATTTTGATTGCACTACAGCCCAAATATGTAGCATTTTATTAACAGAAAGAACGGGTTTTTTTCTGAGAAAAAAAAATTACAAACCGTGTGGAAAAAACATTCGTTTAGGGTTTCTTATAACTTTTACTGGAGTCCTGATAAACGGACGTTGGCACTAAAAGTGTTAATAAATATATTTGGCTGCCCAAAATTATAATGTAAGCTAATAAATAAATAAATATATTTTATTACTTTATTAGTAAAATTGAGCTTTTTAATTTGTTATCATTAATGAAATAAGTGCAGCTTAGTCATGTTTGATACTCAACTTGTATGTATCAGCTTAGCCAATTTGTATTACGACCTCATAAATAAAAATAAAAAAATACATTATAAATTCTATTTTAGTATATAAGGAAAAAACACTAATACTACAGCAGTAAGCGAATAACATTTTAAAAACAAAAGATACTTTTGCAAAGTGGGTTTTTAATGAAGAGAAACGTTTTCCCACGCGAGGGATTTACGTTTGTGTATATATGTGACTTACACATATTGGGTCGTTGACCCAATCGGTTGGTAACCTCGTGGACTCTTCGAAACAGCTGATCATCGTACTGGTCTATTGTGTCAAGGACACAATAGCCGGTTGTGCTCTGAACGGAGGAGTAGCCCTCCCCCGGTCAATGCCTTATGAACGAGGGGGGGGAGGTGGCGACCGAAACGTCACGTGGCGGGTGACTTCCTACGAGATTGCGATGTACTTCTCACAGCTTGCCTTTATACCTGTTCAGTTCACCCTTAAATACTTACGAACGGATTACCGAAATCGTTGTACGGATTGTGTGTTTTTGAATTACGTCCCGCAACGGTTAATAAATAGTATGCGATTTTATTTTTGTACTAGAAATGCTTTTTCTTATCATTTCGAAGAGAAAAATTAAACTACAAAGCAAGTTTTATTGTGTAAATAGGCTTCTGAAATAAGAATTAATAATAATTGAACTAAATTCACCTGGTTTCCCCTCTTTCCTCATACTGTGTTTCTGTTAGGAGTTAAGTAAGTTATTCTAAGTATTCTCAAGGAACAGCAGCTTATATAAACTTTCTGTTGTTGAATTTTCCTCAGTTTTTTCTCAAAAATAGGTTTTTTTCATTTTGAATATTGTATAATTTTGTTTTTTCACATTTTTAAAATTTTTTTAGGGGCTGATGTCTTTTGGTTGAGCATATTCATTGGTTTCGGTTTATCTTAGTACATTATGATGTAAGGTAAAGGTAATATTTCATTTCTTTTGTGAATAGCAACATCTAATCTGATAAAATTAACATTCAAGTCTTCAGGAAAATTAACAATGTGTTTTTTTTACCATTTCCAGCAAATCCTTTTGCATTTTGCTAACAGTGAATGTGACTTTTTCATGTTTTATTCCAAATACTAGTGATATGCCACAGTCAATGTACAAGTTTATTGTTGAAATGTTGGAAACTGAACTGTGGCCAATAACAGTTTCTTGATCATGATTCAATCATTTTCTATTTAAAGAATCATCAGTGAAAACATTGCATTTTCCATCAAAATAACACAACATACCCGATGATGTTAGAATGTAAAATTTTTAAGTAATTTCTTAGAACGGAAGTTACAAGTACAACCTATCAACATGGTCATGTAATGCTAGTCTTTGAAATCTGTATGGTGTATTCTTTTTAAGGGTACAATTGAACAACAGCATTTGCATCTCATCAGTTTTATGATTATTGACAGTTAGATCTCTTTCATCTGGAAATAAACATTCAATTGTCAATTCGATTTGAGTCATATTTGTTTCTTTTGGAACTTTGATTTGCAATATTTTACATATTGTTGGTACATTTAAAAGACTGCAATTCTTTTGTTCTTATGACTTTGAAGAGTAGCTATAAGGCATTTTGGCAGGCAGGCTCTAACAAGTTCAATGTGGAACTTTGAGAAATAATATGACACTATATATAACATATTGATAATTATCAAAATTACCAAGCAGCACCTAAACTAAACAATTTAAATTAGTTTTAACAAATAAAAAGATTTAAAAAAATATGCAGTGTTAATTGAGTATAATAATAATAAAAATAATGGCTGAAGCCAAGAAAAAATTATGTTTGTAGGTATGTCAGTTTGACTCAAGAGTGTGGTAGGGTTTTGAGCCCTATGTATTTTAAAAACATATTTATCGGTGATTCATGCAAACATGATAAACCTTCCAAGATAAAAAACTTATAACAAACAATTAGTTTAGAAAAAATATGAAAAAAGCACGCTATTCAATTGTTAACAACATCTATTTAAAGTAACATTATTTTGGTATTTATTATTTTGTAATTGAATCCAAATGTAAAAAACAAATGGTTTAGAAGAAACACGAAAATGTAAGCTACTCAATCATTAAGAACATCTATTATTTTGCTATTTTATTATTTAGTATTTAAAACAGTTTGCTTAACTTTAATCCCCTTTATTCATATTGGCCATTCACTCCAAAAGAGGAATCATAAGAGGTGTTTAATATTTTTACTCGGTTGTTTAAACAATTATTTTGTTTACTCTTTAATTTATTGTAATTTTTTGTATAGTGAAAACAAAAACAAATGTAATAAAATGAGTAGACCTGGAAATGTAACCGTTCTTTATAATGATCCTGATCTGACTTCCACTTTCAGATCACTACATTGATTGGGCACTATGGCCATGGCTTGTTGCAGATTATGTATAATAGAAAATGATTTTGGAATCGAACTTACACCACCATTATAACTGGTAATGTGGCAGCCAGGGTTGATGTGATAGCAGGTGTAAAGAGACCCTTTTCTACTCACTATACACTTTACTATATAATGTTGAGAGTAACAAATAGTATTCAGTTTCTTTGTACATCAATTTTTTTTCATTCAGAACAAACAATCGTTTTTTTGGGTCTTTTTTCAACTAAAAATGTTTTTTTTTTTGGAAGAGGATAAAGTATTATTCTTTCTGGTAGTAAATTGGAATTGATGTGATCTATTCATATTGAGTTAAGGTTTTCTAGAAAAATTCTTCTGATTATGGTTTGGTTATCATGCTTAGTAGTAATCCATAATGCAGATAGTGTGTTCAGATATTTTTTTGCTAGAATTAATGATTCATCTGTTGTATTTATATTAAAATCACTGCTAATTTTTCCCCTGATTTATTTCAATTTTCAGATATTCTTCTAGTTCTTCAATAAATTCAATTCTGCTTCCTAATAGTGGTCTATGTATTAGTATTAAGTGATGTTTTTTTTTTAACTCTTGACAATTTCAATTTCTATAGATTTTGCTTTTTATAGTTTTGGCTTTTGTATACCTTATATTCTCTTTTATAAATATTATAATTCCATTTTCTTTTTAATGTTCTTGGTTTTGATATTTTATTATATCCATTTACATTATAAACATTACTTTTACATAAATTGACTTCTGATAGACAAATTATGTCTTTTTCAATTCTCATTCTTTTTAATTGCATATTTAGTGTACACCAGTTTATATTAAGCTGTTTCTGTTTAATGAGGATTATATTTAGATTAGGCTTGTATTTATTATTTGTACTGTTGTATTTTCCAATTTGTATTATATATTTTTTCATTATTATTTATTAATATTCCATGATTTTGCATTTTCAGATTCATTTTTGTTTGAGTATGTAAATAAATTTTTATAGTGTTATATATACTTTTTGTCCAATGAAGAAACATCAAAACCAGTACATATAAAATTGTGACTAAGCTTGGTCCTTTTCCGGTGAGTGGGTACTGCTTTTTTCAAAAAGATACAAAGTACCCATATTTTTTTTGTTTTTTAATAACCAAATTAACCTCCAAAACATAATTTTTATTAAAATAACCCAATAGCTCTTTATGGTCACATTCCTTCTTATTGTGATTTTTAGCTCACCACCATAAACTTTCATTACTTTGGGTATATGCATCTGTTTTTGGATCAACAAAATTTTCACTATGGTTTTCTGTATCATGTTTGTAATTAGTCAAGGTTAGCGAGCAAAAAGAGTGTAGGATAAGTTTGGTTAGATTATATTTATAATTTCTCTACAAATGCCCACTGATTTGAAAGAATTCTGCCCGTATTGTACTTTCTTTTTGAAAATGAGGACTTGTCTATTTCTACTGTCATTTGTGTAAGTATATAATTCATACCTTCTAAATCTTCTATACAATCAAATGCTTTTCATAAATCTGTATGATTTTAGTACCTGGTTCAATACATGCTACAACTGTAGACATTAATGTCTCCTTTGTTCTATCAGGAACAGCACACATGAAACATTTTTTTGTTTCATGATAAATTTCTCCAAAAACCCGCTATTGTGGTAACATTCAATCTCTATTATATTTTCTTTTAGAAAACAGAGACTCATCAATACTACAATTGTTCCAGGTCCACCTAGTTTTGTAATAATTTAAAGGCACATATTTCAGTAATAAATATAATAATAATTATTAAAAAAAATGTTATTTGGTTATTGTTATATAAATGTAAAAATGTTTTTATTATTTTTAAAAACAAAAAGAAAAAAGTTGTACCCACTTACTGAAAAAGGTCCTTAAGCTTTTATTTGCTTTATATAAAAATTATATTTGGATTTAGTTTGATTTGGAGTTGGTTTTACTATATGTTCTTATCAGATGTATAGTTTTGATTTCCAGAAGAATCTTTTTTGTTGATTTGTAAAGTTTTTGATGTAAGTAAATCTTTGGTTTATATATACATATTTTTTTGTTTATTCATTTCCATTACCCCTTTTTTGACTGATATGATCTATTGTTTCTCATAGTCCTGACCATTCAAAAAGGACTTTTCCTTGAAGAACTAAATGGCTTACTTCCCAAAAGAATTTTTTTTATTGATTTGTGAAGCTTTCATGCATATAAATATTCTGTTCATCCAATTTGTTCTCTACATCTGTATTTGTTATAATTGTTTTTCTTTAGTTATAAATTTTAATCCTTGTTTGAGTTATATATGAATTTTACTATGATATTTCCTTCTCTTTATCTTTAATTTATTTTATTGGGCATATATCTGTAGATTTCCTCTATGTCTTTTCCCCCAACTTGTTCATCATGTTTCTTTTCTATTTTATAAATAATTTGTTGTAGGTTTTTGTTGTTTTGCTTCTTTATGCCTATGATTTCAAGATTAGATTTTCGTTGGTTATATTAGAATATTTTGATTCTATTTGACGTTTCTTGCAGTTTTATTTCTTTCTCTATATCTTATTCTTCTAGTTTGGTGAATTGTTTTTTAAATTCATAGATTTCTTTTTTATTAATATTTTTGGGAAAGTTGTTCTTGTATATTAAATTTTTGTTGATAGATTTTTGTTTTGTTATTCTATTTTACTTTTTAATTCTTTAAAGGACTGTTTGGAGTTTGTGTCATGACATTCAGTTTCTTGTTTATTAATTTTTCATTGCTGAACAATCTGTTGTAACTTAGGGTTCACATAAAACCTCTCGTTATGAACCAGCCGTGTTGTCAGAGGTGAAAAGAAAAAAGAGGTTTAAATTAGTACATGTTCATAATGAGGTAAGGAGTTTGCAGGAGCTGTTAACTAGAAGAGTTCACGCAGACAGTACCTGGTGATTATGAGGGAAGGTGGTAATTTAGCGAAGATAAGCCTTTTCTTATTGTTCATGAAATAAGTAGTTATGCGTTAGCTCAATAAAAAAAAATCATAACTACCAAAAAAACATTAAAAAAAGTAACCATTATATAAAGAAAATTACATAACGAAGCTGTTTTATTGGTTATCATGTTAGTTATGTTTTTTTGGTGAACGAAATTGTGACTTTTCATAAGAAGCTTAATAACCATTACTGTAAATAATTCCATTCATCGTTTTCTTGCGTGTTTTCTTCACTCTTGTGTTTGAGGTTTTAGTGGAAATTCACTTGACTCTCAAATGGGAAGTTTTGCTAAGTATTTACTTATATGAAAAACTTTACAAATACATTCAATGGTTGTTAGAGTAAATTTTAAATTCTTTTGAATGAAAATAAAAGTGCACATGACAGACTAAAAAACCATATAAAATTGAGGCTAAGGTTCAGGTATATAATCCACCAGATGAACCAGTTATGAAAGTAATTTTTTCAGAACCTCCTCTAAAGAGACTTTGATGCCATTTTCTTCTCAGGTGATCTTACTTACCAAACCAGAGAGACCATTTAAGACAACATAAGGGGTGACTGTTTCTCCTTTTTCACATAATTTTAGACAATGAAGCAATTTTTAGGTTGGAGAAGAAGATAAAGGGTCGGCCAAAAGGCAAACTCGGAAATTAATTCTCTTACATAAATAAATTGATTTGCAGTGAAGCATCAAGGATATTTGACAGTATCCTTGAGTTTCTATGATTGTTAAATGATCTGGACCCTATTTGTATATATCTGTAAGAAACCCATTTTCCCCAAGACATTTTAAATTAAGAAAGTGTAATATTCATCTATGAGATCAAGTCAGAGGTCACAATCAGAATGAAGCACCCATTAGATTACTCTCTGCAACATGCACTTACCAAACTTTGACTGGAAAGAGGATGACATAATGCAATTAATTGCCCAGCTTCCTCCACCCACTACCCTACTACTAATGGGTGACTAATGTACATAATGCTCTTTGGGGATTAGAATGAATAAATCCCCGAGGAAGAGAGTTGGAAAGATTTATAATTGAAACTTCAGTGTAAATCTATGATAAAAATTACAAAACTATGTGACACTCTATATATTTGGCTCCTTACCTTTTCTTACTTAAACATCTACCTTATTTGCATATAATTCCAAGTTAATCACGTTAATATTACTGTTTTTGCTGTCAATGCAAAACATATAGCCTTCAATAATGTTATTAGTTATTAAATGTTATCTTTCAGATAGGATTATTTTCAAGTAACTGGCCTTCTGTCAAATGCTAAAAAAAATGCAGTGCATTTTATTACAAGCTAATCATGGAAATGGTTCAAAATACTAATATTGCCTTTTGTTACAAAATCTAGGTATCTCATATTTTCAGATTTGAATATTTATAAAACCTGACCTGGATAAACATTTCTGATCCTTAAGATTATACTGAATAAGTCTTATTTTTGTTGTTGAACTTAAAATTCACAAGAGCATTGTTATGAGCTGTACTTCTGATGATTTATTATGCAAATTTATTTTGATTGATTGTATGATGTTATATTTGTTAACTCAACCGCGAATGAATGGAAAAATTTTTGTAACGGTTATTAATATCAATAATAGAACTTTTGGTATATGACATTTTAGATAATTAAAAATACTTTTTCTTAAATGTAATTTTAAAATGATAAAAAAATTATTTATTAATATCAAGAATGACAGATGTAATAATAATATTCGTGAACTTTCATGCGACTACAATAATAAAAATATAACTATCATTAATAGAAGAGTATTAGTTGAAAAATAACATGTTATAATGAACTTCTTATTTAAGTTAGCTGAAAGCATACACAAAATTCAAGGTAATCAACAAATTTTTGTGATGAAATTTTTTTACGTGAGCTTTCAAACATGAAAAACTTTGAAAAATAAAATATAATAATATTATGAATAAAAACATTAGAGGTGTATCTCATGAAAATTATGTTTAATTTTGTGAATAGTACTTTGTAAAACTGAGGAAGAGGTAACTGTAAAAATGTAAAATAATCTCAAATTTTAGAGAAGTGTTAAATTATATTTTAGTCATCATCGCAGATGACTGTGACTGTCTATCGTATAATTTGCTTCAATAATTTATGAACGCTTCATTAATTTTTGTAAAATTATAACACAAATAAAGCAATTATGATTAACTAAGACTGTGAATGGATATCCTTTCCAGATTTATTTCATCCATCGTTCTATTTGTTTGAGAAAATTGTATTAATTTCAAGAGATTGCAGTAAAGCAATGTTAGGCCTTTCAACTACAAATCAAAAAGTGTTTTAAGGACATACAATAAAGGACATAAACAATAACAAATTCATTGTGCTGCAACTGTCAGAATAGAAAAAAAATTCTATAAATTATACAACTGAGCAAGCAATTTCAGTTATTGTTACTGCTAACCATGTTTATTTGCTATTCTTGAAATTTGTTATTCTTGTATTTTTACTAATGACCTCATCTGTTTGTATATATGCATTCTACATATCTCCCAAGCATGTTTGATTTGAAATGTTAGATATCAGCTTATGTAATTTAAGTCGTCCCAGGGATTCGGGTACTATTTTATCTGCAGAATAATTTGGGTAAGATGACGTGATAATTTTTAATTAAAACTAAGTTTGAACACAATGAAAGTACATCCACAGATATTCTGCTTGTATTTCTCTTTTTCTCTGGTCATACAGTACTCAAAACCAAATGAAAATTCAAAGGAAATAAAAATCCAGACTCAAAGAAAATGTTATAAACATATTGTAAACTTTACATTTATATTATTTTACTTCCCAGATTATTGTAAATATAAATTTATTTATCAGATTAGAAATAAGAAAGTCAATATAAATGTTAACTTCTACATTACTACAAAAAAAAAAACTTCCTAATAAAAATAAGATTTAGTTAATCATATATTAACAGAAAGTGATTGTTGATCGATATTTTGCTTTAGATCGTATTTTGGTTGTGATGGATCATAGTTTATTTATGTAGTGCATAGACTCTAGCCAACTAGTTCAAACTGAGTTGTTAATTGAAACCCAACCTTCAAAATACAACATTTACAGACTTTGAAGGTGAAATTCATGTTGAATTTGAACTTAACTCACCAAAATCAATCCATTTCTTATCCTTTCCTTTTGTTTCTTAAAGCTGTTTAGTTTTTTAGGACTGAGGTAGAAGAATATTCATCCACAAAAATTTCATTCATAGTGTTGCTTCAAAGCTAGACCACAAAAAAAGACTTCAAAAAAACAAATTGATCTTCTCATTTGCTGCAGGAAAGGTAGTATTCTGATTGTGCCTCTACAGCTACTATGAATAGCATTATCTGCTATAAAAACCAATTTCATTATCATTTTCTTGTAGATAGTAGGCGTATGATTAAAATGAATATATGAAATTAATAAATAAGTATTCTTTAAAACATAAGTTTCTTTTACTCCCTATGTTAAAACCAGTAAAAATTTATGAATAAATCACACAAAGCAGCATAAGAAGGTAAAAAATAGTTTGTTTTTGTTTTGCATTGGTAATTAATTTTTTTGACCAGTTTGTTTAAACAAAATTATTTCGCTAGTTATATATAGTAAATGCTCTAAAAGTTTTAAATTAACCATCATATAATTCTTTCGTCATAATGCCACAAATCAGTAATAAATTGTAAACTTTTCCATAAGATAAAAACGTTTGTAAATTTTTGAGATGAATATTTTTCAAGTATAAAAGTTTGTTTCATTTTTTAAGAATGTATCTGCAGCAGTAAGCTACTTCATCATGATGAATGAAGTTTAACTTCATCTTCTTTATTGACAAAATATATTTTGTTATACAATAGCATGCCTGCCAACTAAAGAGAGATATTCATCATCACAAATTGAAATATATAAATTTTTATTTTATTTTAATTAAAATTTATATATTGTAATTATAAAAGATTTGATAAATAGCAAAACTTAAATTAAACTTAAATTTAACACTAATTATCCTAGATGGTTCATATAATACTAATATTTAATTTTATAATCTACACTGCAAAAAAAAAAAAGGTGAATAAAATGGTGCTTTTAGTCTTGTACGTATTTATCATTTAATTTAGATCATTATTGTTATCAAATATAAACATCCCACCTCTTAAAGAAATATATTGAACTGGTATATCACCCTCATATATTTATCTAAATATTTTTTAATAATGTATGCGATTAAAACTGATAATGAAGCTTGCATTATTTTCTTCATTTTTAGAACATGTAAATGTGATGAGCTGTATGTAAAATAATCATAAATTAAGGCTATAATTATTGAACCAAAGCATGTAATGAAACCAACAGCAATCCATGTTATGGACTCAAATACAAAAATGAAGAATATTAATAATATGTAATTTGACAAATATATCCTGAAAAAGAAACACAATTGAGAATCATACAATTATGTATTATTATTACTAATATTTTTATTATTTTTTTACAAACAGATTGCCCACAGGTATGCTTTAAAATACCTGTGACTGTTAAGGAGCTGGTTCAACCCGTACCCAGTTCCCCATGTCCAGCCATCTCTGATCTCTGGGATCAGTCTCTGTAGGTCTATCTGCCATTTGTCGATCGATCCCATCTTTTGCCATCTGCAGAGACTTGTTAAACACTTTAATAGAATAATGCATATTTTTAATTTTTATTGTTGCAGGAACTCTTAAAATGAGAACCAGTGATGACAAGTTACTTTTACAAAAGCATTCATATTTCACTGAATACTACTCTACAGTGCACAGAATAATGTAGATTAACTGGAACTTAACCTCATAATAGTAGTATTGTATTAGTACAAAAGTTTTTTTTTTTAATAATGACTATTTATCTTACAAAAAAAGCTATTCAATTTTATTAAAAAAGTATAGTGATATCTTTAATCATCTGTATAAAAATCCATGTGTTATTTGTTATACACCAACTGAAGCACACTAAAGACAAATAAATCTGCCTAAATATACTACTCACTTTATTTGTAGATATTAAGAACCCTTTTGATAATGTCAAATGGAATGAGATATTTAAAATTGTGTTGTGGTATAGCTAATGAATAATATATACAATTTGTAGAAGGATAGTTGCTGTTATAACAGCAAGAGAAAATTTACAAGATTTAATTTTGAAAGGAATAGGACATGAATACTTCAGCCTATGATTTTTCTTAACTTGTACATATAATTAATGAAAAAGTAAGTTTAATAAATATAGGTTAAAAATAAGGATTTAGCTAATGATATAGTTGTAGTGGAAATAAAAAATTAATTAAAATAAATTCTGGTAGTATTTTGATAAAAAATATAAGTAATGAAATATGACTGACATAAAGGTAGATGTTCAAAAATGTTGAAAAGAGGTGACATATCAGAATTATGAGAATTTTGTTATTTAAATGATAAAATCACAAAGGAATGGGAAAGTAAAGGTGATATTAAAATCAGATTAGCACCAACTAAGAGAACCATTTATGCAGCAAATAAATCTGCTTATACCAAATATAAATGTACGGATTGGTCAGAAAGGAAAGAAAACTTTAAAATCATTTGTATAACAAGAAAATGATGCACGTTCATAAAATACATGAACAAATTTAAAGTAGTTGAACTATACCTCATTCTAAAATGGAGTATTAGATCGATAGGTTTAATGGTAATCTTTCCAAATTTGGATAGTGAGGTTGGGTAGAGTATAATAACGGTATGGGAAAATAGACATTAGTATATATTCACTGATCAGTTTGGGAAAATTGATAACAGTTTTTTTTGTTGTCTTCAGTCATTTGACTGGTTTGATGCATCTCTCCAAGATTCCCTATCTAGTGCTAGTTGTTTCATTTCGGTATACCCCCTACATCCTACATCCCTAACAATTTGTTTTACATATTCCAAACGTGGCCTGCCTACACAATTTTTTCCTACTACCTGTCCTTCCAATACTAAAGCGACTATTCCAGGATGCCTTAGTATGTGGCCCATAAGTCTGTCTCTTCTTTTAGCTATATTTTTCCAAATGCTTCTTTCTTCATCTATTTGCCGCAACACCTCTTCATTTGTCACTTTATCCATCCATCTGATTTTTAATATTCTCCTGTAGCATCACATTTCAAAAGCTTCTAATCTTTTCTTCTCAGATACGATAACAGTATAAAATAAAACATTAATAACTCATTCTCAAAGCATAGTTTTTTAGAAGTAGTATTATTTGAAAGTATAATCAAATCTGTTTAATGATGAAGAATGTTATAAATATTTTTGAGATTAGCAGAGAAGAATAAAAACGGAGAATACCATCTAATGTAATACCTAATAAAAAAAGATACAGAAAAACTAACCACTTTGCCCTTTTCTTTGCAGCTGGAATAGTTGACAAATCGTCTTTTAATAAGTATGGTCTCATTCCATACGAAAATTCACAGGCACGTTCACAAGTCACTAACCAACAATGTGCAACCAACAAACCAAACAAAAAACACCAAAATATCAAACTAAATAGCAAAAATCGCAGAGCGGAACAACAATAAGTCAACACCCTATGAGTAACTCGACTTAAGTTTCCTATTTGTATTGCAATAAAATTTATAACTACATTGTGGATAATAATTGACTTACCCTCGTACATGGTCTCATGAAGAAAGCATGCAGTAATTCCGTGTTCTGAAAAGGGTATGTCATTTATCAGTTGGTCTGTCCTGACTGATTTTACTCATGAGTAAAATCGTAGCAAACTTCATAAATCTTTGTTATAGATCTGTAGAGTAATCTGTGAATGTATCAAAGAAGTAATATGAGCAGATTTCCATATTGATTTCTAGAAAGAGAGAGAAAGAGTGAGTAGACCAGGTATCTCTCTGCGCCCGCGTGTGTGTCTGTCTGTGTGTGTGTGTGTGTGTGTGTGTGTGTGTGTTTGTAGGCAAATGCAATTGCTGTTTTTTTTAATAGTTCATCAAATGATACTTTATTTTTGAATTTCTATGTGATTTAATTAAGCCATACAATTGTGGTTTTAACACTTCTTTATTAAATGTAAAATTGTTCTTTTTTAATCAATTAATCATGTCACTTTTGTTATCATTTGAATTCTGAGGCTTCTGTAGAAGTTAATCGTGGTATGACGCATTATTGATAACAACCACTGGCTGGGAGAGACCAGGAATTAATTTTGCAAATTATCATTACATGAAATTATTGTTGTTGACACTGTCATGATAGTTACCGCTTTTTGAACTCATTTTCAAGATAGCATGAACCCCATTTCTTCTCCAGCCTTGATTATGATTAACTGATCACCTTCATTACCTGTCACTTTTACTCCTGCACTACTGCCATCCGCACGATTTCGTCGTCGAATGGAAAATTAAAATATACGATGAATAGTACGAAACGTCCCTTCTGCCGCAACCTTGACCTTTGACCCCATCAAAAATTAATATCCATGATTTAATTTACCGAAGGTTATGTGACATTAGAACTAACCTAATCCATGACATCATCAATTACGACACCACACTATAAGTCACCGGCACCGCAGTAAAAGCGAAAGATCGAAACGACCCGCTTTATGGCGGGTGGTTAATTGCCATAACTCCAGTACGATATTGCATCGACCGCGGTATTGTGATACCTCGCCATTCGGTACCGATTCTGATGACATCACCGCATAGCAATGCAGCAGGTCACGAAAAAAA
Organism: Lycorma delicatula; assembly: GCF_047948215.1. Taxonomy (NCBI): domain Eukaryota; kingdom Metazoa; phylum Arthropoda; class Insecta; order Hemiptera; family Fulgoridae; genus Lycorma; species Lycorma delicatula. The sequence continues at coordinate 32,722,861 of NC_134455.1, forward strand.
AGTAAGTAATGTACGTCGGTTAGGTAACGTATATACGTTACCTTTCATCAGCTGGAATTCCAACTTATGCGATCGCGTATACATTTACCGGCGAAGCATGGAGGAACTTATGTTTGTCACGGTATTGCACCGCGATAAAAGCGAAAGATCGGAACGCAGCACTTTTTGGTGGGTGGTAACTAAATTGCGACGGGCGTATGGTTGCCGGTATGTTGTGCGCGTATTTATAAAAAAAATCGGATCGGTACGTTTTACGGTTGGTAGTCAGCATACAGCGCTCACAGATTACACGAATTGATACTAATCGATTAATACCGTATTGCATATATGTGTAGAGCTAATAGTAGTGGTTTTAAACGCTAACAAATCTAAGTTGGTACCTATTGTAATGCAAGATGAATATTTTGATTCTACAATAGTGTTCAATTCCAACGGTTTATCTTATAACCGTTTAAATTCCGTGAACGATTTTTCAAGATCGCCGACCGCCAAATCGTAAAATATCTGTGAGTTTTTTGCGTCGAGAACTGGTATTTCGATTTTAAAAGATTGATCTACACCCGTATGCACACGAAATGATACTAATCGATTAATATCTTACTAAATTTGTTTAGTTCAGAGTTAATAGCAGTAGTTTATTATCAGAGAGGATAATGGTGTTGAGCTGATGTTATACATGTCGTACAGAACTAGGTCACGTCCCCGCGTTGTAGGGGAGACGAATACTATGCGATCTAATTGCGATATCTGTAGAGGAGTTATATATCAGATCAACTAAAATACTCAATGAAACAGAAAATAAAAATAATATGGATGTAGATTAGATTGCATGAATACATACGTAGATGAATTTACCGCAGATGTACATCCTGTTTTTATAACGTGGATACAATAAACAAATTACGTCACCAGGTCTGGGATCACCAGATCACTTGGTCTGTGTTAGCGCATTACGAACTCCAGTACGATATTGTATCGGTTGCGGTATTGCGATACCGCAACCGATACAATATGACATTCGGTACCGATTTTGATGACATCACTGCATAGCAATGAAGCAGGTCACGAAAAAAAGTAAGTAATGTACGTCGTGTTATTATTATTTTTTTTCAGTTCATTGTATTCACATCTCCAGTGAGTGGCGTGTATTTTACTAATGTTTCATATATGACCACGCAATACGCCGTAGTATTTGCAGGAATATTGCTGTCAGTTTGAATTTCTACTTTCAAGTCTATAGTTTCAAATTATTCACGTCTGCGGGGGACGCAAACGTAAACCTATTTACACCCTCTTCAACGTTTAGTATGCCGCTGCTCGTCATTATATACTGCAATCCTAACCCCCTATTGGTCGGGTGATAGTTGTAATACCGAAAAAAGTCATAGGTGATCTTCGAACCGCCGCCTTTCTTTAGATGTAATTTCATGTCATAATCACAGTCCGGGGTCAAAGGGAATCCTACGCCCAGCTGTCCTCGTGAACCTTTTGTTCGCTTTCGGGAACTACCACCACTTACCACATATAATCTCGGCATGTTGTCTGTATGAGAAACATAAACAACAGAACGGAATACATCATTCTATGACTCCCAATTTCTCTTAGCTCTTGAATTATCGAGATTATTTCGTTTTACACGCTCGTATAGCCAGCATAGTATTCATCGTAAAAGTTGCACAATCGATCGACCAATTCGTTGGGATCGTCCCATTAGCTGTAATTCGGTTTAGATTTATCGTAACTCATCAATCCGTAATCGGTGGGAACTGAACCGCCATCTTGTCGTCGTCATAAAATATTTTTTTCGTCGGCTTATCTCAAAACGTGGAAGGTTTATCTCGCTCTGTCTCCGGAGCTTTTTATTCGTCCTATAATTTATCCGAACGTCTGTCTTTCCCCTTTTTTTCGGATATGAACTACCGAGGATTGATTGTTATCGTTGTCTCAGCGCGAATGTTTATCCTCCGGTAAAGAAGCTTCTTTGTCCAACAATTGCCTGCACCCTCACGGTAACTGTACAGAATTCCAACGTTTGGGGAGTTGAGGGGCGCGTTCGATTTCGTGTCTATCGGATTTCTTACCGCAGGCGGTGGTGTTGGGTGTCTCGTACCTTCTCGAGGCGACACTGTTGGTAATCTCCTAGGGTCCCTGATTTTTTGATGACGGTGACGGTTTCTTACTACGGCGAGAACGATCTTGAGGATCAGAAGGGCTGGGGTTACGGCGTTTAGGTTCACGTACTGCGCTGCAGGATCTCTCGCGTCTCGTGACAGCTAGAGACTTGGGCTGTATTGTTTCTGCTTGCGAAAAGGGTATATAGCTCGGTGAAAAAGGTATATATCCTGTCGATATCGTTTGTGCGGCCGCTTCCGAAGGGGTTGGTGATTCAAAATCCCCAAAATATGAACCATCATCATTAGGCGTGCTGGTGATGGGCACAGGAGATTGTGGTCTATACAAATATTTTAGCGTGTGCGGGCTGGTCGTTAACGAATAAGGTATATTTAACGGTTTTGCCGGACATCTCGATTTAAACAATTCCCTGATTACTTTATTATATTTCTCCTACTTGCTAATCTTTATCTGTGCGTTTGGTTGCAGGTCGGTAACAGTAGCCATCAAAATTTGTGTCCAATTTCATCAATAGAGAATGAGCATGACCGCGATTTAGATTTAAGATTATGTTTTTCTTTTCGGAGTTTTTGAATTGTGACCTTGAAATTCCACAACCGCAGCTACAGTAATTCTTTCTTCCCATAATTAAATGCATATTAAATGTTTGTCATCTTCTAATTTTCCGAATTTCATAGCTTCTTGCTTCTTAAATCGTAATAATCGTTATTATTTCACGAGCTTGACTATAGAGCTTTTTATTCTCTTCATAAACGTGCATTAAATATTATCTTAAATTTGTTCTGGGTTTCCACCCATCCACCACCAAAAAATCTGCCAACCATTGACCTATCCTCCGACCACTTTCTTCCCACCCTTCGCCCACCACCGGTGGACGGTTAGTGGTCATTAATTTTTTATAACTCACTTGATGGAGGCAGTGTAATAATAATCTATTAATACAAGTATAAATTACTCATTTTTTCACTGTGTACAGTAAGAAATATTTATAAGTACGCTAAATTTTTTAAAGAAATCATTATCTGAGATCAAACATAATTTATTAAGTTTTAATTGCGGAAAGAATTTTTGCTATTTATGAAAATAATTAAACACATTGTATTACAAAATACTTGGTTTCTAAATGAGCCTAATGTTACAAGAAAAGAGTAATTAATGCCTTGCACAGCGACTGACTGCAAGCAAGATTTTATTTTCATCTTATAAATGTATAAAAGTAAACTGAACTCAGTAACGTATTACTGAGGGTTCAACTGATTCGTAAGGAACAATTACAAAACGAATTAATGATCATTCGTGTACCAAAGCGTTGTGGATTATTTTGGTGTAAGTTTTTGTTTATTTTTCTTGTATTTTATTTTGTATTAACATGATTTCCTTTGATTTTTTATCTCATTATAAATCCTTTGAATTGTTACAGGATAATGTACGTGTTGTTCTTTTATTTGTTTTTGTAAGTTTAACATTTATGATTCTAACCCAACCATCTCTCCCCGAAAAATTGCACGTGGTGTGGCAATTCTGCTAACATTATTTTTATTAGTTCATCTCATTAGATATTATTGATAAAAAAACTTTTTATTTCACTTTAATTTCTTCCCTTGGAATAAACGAATTTCACTGTTGAGTTGAAATTATCTTTACCTTTTTTACACTTTTTGTAAGTTTATAAACTTGTCGACTGTCGTATTTATTTTCCAGTAATTGAACATGGATACCAATGTTCTACTTTATTTTGGTTACACCTCATGAAATTTACATATGCAATTAAAATGTTACATAGGCTATATAGTGTAAATGTAATCATGGAATTAAATTTTAAAAAAACCTCTGTTTTTGTAATAATATTTTGTGGTTCATTTATTATCTTAGTCAAATGTGCAATATGATGCCTGTAACTTTATGGTTATTGCCCAGTTGAATAAATTGTATAGGTTATGCAGACTTTTTTTCTTACAGAATGAGCAAAGTCATAAAATGATCGAAAGTGAAATGTTATTAATCAAGACTTTATCCAATTGTACCATTGTGTATTTAACTGCAATCAGTTAATGCATACTTTAGATTACTGCAATTCAAAAAATCAGGAACAGTGAAACGTTAGATATGTTCATATTATTAGATAATATGTTCCCAAATTTGGAAACAATTAGTAATTAAACAAATTTAAGCCTAAAAATAAACTATATGATAAAATTTTTTAAATGACTATGTATTTACAACATTAATAATATTAGTAAAATTATTTATATAGAAATTATATAGTATTCCTTTTGTATCTACAATACTGAGAATGTTGATTTTTTAATTTAAATAGTCTAAATAGTTATGTAGTTTTTTTTATGTCACAAATTCTAAGTACTACATATTGTATACTGTAAATATCTTAAATGAAAACCAATTATGCCAGAAAAAATTTGACATTAATTCAACTGGCTAAATTTAAATATATAATAGCAAAACTATAAATAGTGAGATAAGGCTCTATATAAATCATGGAAAGTGGGAGTAGTACATTTAACCAAATATCGTGTAACAGATGGATGTTAACATTTCAATCATATTTGAGTATAAAATCTTATTTAAAAATAATTAGAAATTTGTTTTTGATCCTTAAAAGTAGCTGTCAATTTTTTTAATGCTACTACTATCTTGTTCCAGTTTTAATGTCTTTCATTTCAATGGTAAAACATTTTTTTAGGATATAAACTAAAGGGTTAGTTTATATACTAAAACTTAAGGATATAAACTTAAAGGGTTAGTGTTTTAAATATGTAAAGAAGATGAATATACTAAAAAGGCTTTTGTGAATAAGATTTTATCTACAATAAAAGACCAGTATTTTAGGTGATTTATGATAAAAATCACCATATGGGCATGGTATCTAGTTTCAAAGATGTTTGTAAGGATTATTTGCACATAGATAATTGCAGGGAAAGTACAGCGGTTAATTCCCTCCTGATTTTTCCATTGGGGCTGTGTTTATATTCAGTGCAGGTCTGGTCCCAAGGAGAAGTAATAGACAAAAAAAAAAAAAAAGATGTAGATGGGAGTGAAGAGTACAAACATATTTTCTATCAGTTTCACATAAGGAAATTCTTGCAAACACACCTTCTAAAAATTCAGCGCTGCAACATGTATTGAACATTTATAATGGTTTATTCTCCGGATAAATCTTCCTACCCGTCTTTGGTACCTGTCAGGAGCCATTTTGTACCACTTAGACGTGGTAAAGACAAAGCAAACCCCTCAAGCTACCATCCTATCCCCTTGACAAGGGTTTTATGCAAAGTAGTAGAGAGAATTGTGGATTGCACTTACATGGTACTTGGAGAGACATGGCCTTTTATCTGCAGAACAGTTTGTTTTCTAACAAGGACAATCTTCCATTGACCATTTAGTGTCATTGTAAACAGTCATTCAAAATGCCTTCCTACTCCACTATCGCCTCGTCGCTATCTTCTTTGTATCAGAAAGACATACGACACAGCCTGGTGACGTGGCATCCTAAACATCCTCAAAGAATGGGGACACAAGGGCAATATACTTGCTTGTATTAAATGACCGAACTTTCCGTGTTCATGTTGGAGATTCTCTATCTGGTAGCATCATCTCGGAGAATGGAATACCGCAAGGAAGTGTATTAAGTACCTCCTTATTTTCTATAGCCGTCAACAGTATTATTAAATGTGTGCAGCCATCGCCATATGTTCGTTATTTGTTGATGATTTTGCTATATGAGTATATATTATGCCCTGTTCAACAGCCACCGCAGAGAGATTATTACAGAACTCTATATATAGCCTTGAAGTTTGGTCCAGGGTTACCGGCTTCACCTTTTCACCTGAGAATGCAAAATGTGTAGTTTTTTCTCGACTGGGGGGACCCTTCCATTCTGCAAGTCTTTCTCAACAGAGAGCCAATTGCTATCTCTCCTGATATCAGGTTTTTAGGTTTATTTTTTGCTGCCTTATGTGGGCCAAACACATAGAAAGAATTAAAAACAAAATGTTCCAAAATGTTCCAAACTTTTAGATATGCTTTGAGTCCTTAGCAACACCAGTTGGGGAGCCGATCGGTCATGTATAATACGTTTTTATTATTTCTTAGTTCATTCTCATTTAGATTATGTTTGTGTCGCCTACTCTTCAGCGCGTCATACCGTGCTTAAAATGCTGGATGCTGTACATCATGCTTTCCTTGGACTTGTCACAGGTGCCTTTAGGTTAAGTCCTGTTGTAAGCTTACTTGTTGACTGCGTTGAGCCATTACTTTGGATTAGAAAGGATCAGCTTTCAGCATCTTATTTTGCCCTTCTAAAGGACAGCCAAATCACCCAGCTTTTGATGCAGTACTTGGAAATCCTAATTTAGGAAGAATTAAGGACCATCCACGTTTTACTGCACCTGCAGGTATTTGTACCAGACGTCTACTACACCTTATAAATGTTGACAGACCTTATATTTTTCCAAGGTATCCATGTTCGTATCCTCCATGGGGAATCACCTTATAAATTTTATGTTTGACCTTACGATATACAATAAAGAATCAACGCCACCTACCATATTCCCATTGGTTGATCATAAAAATTAATTAAATACCTTTGTTAGCTCTACAGACATAAAAGAGATTTTGATGAAGAATTAAAATTTTTTACATGATGTAATTGTCATCTTGTGATATTTTATGGAACAATTTTTGGGATCGCAGAAACCAGTTTTATCAGTACATTCAGCTCCAATCTAATTTTATTAGTTTATTTTTAGTGAAGCAGCATAATTTTATACAAACTTTCTCAGTTTACCACTGTAACATGTTTTGTGAAATAGATCCAAAATTGAGAAGTTAACTGAAGAAATGTGTTTGTTAATTTTTTTTATACTCATAGTCACTTTATTATACCTGTGCATCAAACTGACACACGTCGTTGGACTAGGTAAAACAAAAACTAATGTTTTCTGTGACTATTATTCAATACATCTGTTGTCAATTAGTTTAATGTAGGTCAGCTTTTTTTATACAGTGTTATCAATCAAGATTATTTTATTTTATGATGAAATTTCTGCAACACAACATAAAAAAAAAAAAAAAAAATAGTGATATAAATTAGATAGGGTAAGCAGTACATTATTAGTACCCAGTTTTATAGAACTGATAAAAACTATCTTATAAATTATTACTATAATTATTATTTGTGTAAAACATAGCCTCAACTGTAAAATTTTATTTTTACTTAGACCTTCAATTATCAGATTATTGTTACTCTCTGAGATGCTCCAGGTGTTACAAACTATGAAATTATCATAGAAGTAGTTGTCTTATTATGGACCTGAGTGATTCATTATGTTGAATTTACTTGTAAGATGAAACCAAATAGTGTTTGATTAAAAAAGTAATCTATACCTCTGAAGAATTATAACTTAAATATTATAGTAGGTAGAAATTTAATTGATGCTTATGTACTAGAAAAGAACCATATATTATTTATTAATTTTGTTTTTGTTTCAGGAAGAAGGACAAAGACCATAGAATTTCTTTAATACGAAGTTATTAATAAAGAAGATAGTTTTTATTTCACATTTTAATTTTTCTTAAAGTAAGTTTACCTAATACTGTTGTATTCTGTAAGGTAGTTTATATATCTGTTTACAAAACTCAATAATATGTTGCTAATATTAATTTATGTGTGTTAGTAAAACTTCTATAAATTATTTGTATGAAATTTTAAATGAACATTATATATAGAAATTAAATATCTGAGTATTGTATATTCTACAGTACAGACATTTGTTATTAAATGGCCTGTTTTTTCTTCATTAAATAAAATATAAAACATAAACTTAAAAATTTATATCAACATTCAAGAACAATCTTTATGCTTTATTCAAAAGTTGGTCATTTAAACAGATTATTAAAATATTGACAAAAATCTGTTATTATGTTTGTTATTTATTTTATGGAAAGTTATGAACATTAATAAAAGAAAAATGTATTTGAATTGTTTTCTAGTAAAAAGATCTATTACTATACATCATGCTTTACGTAATGTTGACTCAACATCTACAGAACCTATTGTTGTTTCTAGTTGTAAAAAATTAAAAAGTTCTGTGAGTGATACACATAAATTATCTAATGTTAATGAAGGTAATATTATAAACGCTGTTTTGATTAATTGTGATAAAGTTAATGAAAATCCATTGGCTAAATCAGTTAATATACCGATAAATAAAAGTATATCAAATATTGAAAATAATAAAAGTGTTAGATACAATGAATTTAATATACAAATGATATCAAAAAATCTTTTTAATCAGCTTTTCAAAAATTCAAATACTAGTATCAGTACAACAAATGTAAGTCAAGAAGTAATTGATAAATATATACAAGATTTAAAGAAACATAATTTATTAAATAAACAAGAAGAAGTATCTGATATAGAATTAAATTTACCAAAATTTGATGGAAAAAATATTACAGAACATTTTTGGAATATTGGTGAAAAACAATCTGGACCGTATAGAAAATTATTGGAAAAGTTAATCAACAATGTACCAGAAATTCCTAAAACATGGTTATTTGAACCTGGTTGGGTTAGGTATACTAAAAATGGTTATGAAAAGGTTGCATTTCCAAAAGAAGATGCTCTGGTTTTAGACGTTGAAGTTTGTCTGAGTGAAGGTGATATGCCAACATTAGGTACTGCTGTTAGTAATGAGGCATGGTATGGATGGGTTTCTCCTGATCTAGTTCATGACAATAAGAAAACTACGATTAATAGAAATTATGCAACAGATCGACTTATTCCATTAGAATCGAATGAGAAAGAAGTTAAATAATTTTTTAAAAATTCCACGTATTGTTGTTGGCCATAATGTTTCATTTGATCGTGCAAGAGTTAAAGAACAATACTGGTTAGAAAGAACCGGTTTAAGATTTATGGATACTATGTCGATGCATGTATCTGTTAGCGGTGTTACTAGTTATCAAAGAGCTTTACTTAAATCAAATAATGCTGGTGAAAATGACTGGAGAAATTACAGTTCCTTAAATAGCCTTAGTAAAGTACATGAATTATATTGCGGTAGTGAATTAGCAAAAGAAAAACGAGATACGTTTATAACTGGTACATTAAATGATGTTCGCAATGAATTATTAATAAAATAAAATTGATGTACTTTTAATTTTTTTTAAATGTGTATATGTAATTTAATAGGCGTATCTGTATTAGTGTTTGTGCACGCGCACATACACACTCTATCTCTTTCTCTCTCCGTGCATGTGTGTGTGACTGTTTCATTCTTTCTCTCTGTTCCTTAAATTTTGAGAAAATTGAAATAAAACCTCTTTTTTTCATTTCAAATTATTTTATCATATCATAAAGGCATTTACTTTTCGGTGAACAAAAATAATATTTAAACAAAATGCAATAAATCATAAATATACTTTAATGGATTTAGAAAGATCATAAAATTAATAATATGATTCGAAAACCCTCCCCCCCTCCAAATGATCAATTTATTTTGTATATAATCGTATAATTGAGGGTACAAATTAAAATAAAGGTCTATATAAATTTTATAAATGAATTTATTCATACGTATTAGAACTTTTACAGTGCAATAAATTCATTAAATAAAAAGCTGAACTTTAAATTCACTTTTGTAATTTCCGCTTCCGTTCTTGGTATTTTTATTAAAATATTTCTTTCTTGATTGTAATTAGCATAAATTGTATTACACCCTACGATGTAATAAACAGGAAATTGAAATATATCATCTACTTTAATGACAATTGAACTCCTACCACAAAATGAACGCTGACAACACAGTTGTAGGATTTTCTAGTAACGCAAATTTTTTCTGATGTACGTCTTACGCACACAACTTAATTTAAAATATTTATAATTTCATTTATATAAAATATTTATTTAAAAATTTAATTCAATGATTTTAGACTAAACTGCGCGCCCATACCGTTCTTTATACACACGTGGGTGGTGGTACTAGGGGTAACTATAAATACTTTTTTATACTTAAAATATTATTCATTAATATAAATCTACCGCCCCATATTTATCTATAAATACAGGATGATTCAGAAGGTAGGAAAACAAATATGGAAACTGATTTTACAACTTGAAATGTTCATATAAAATTAATATAGTTGTTTCTAAATCAGACGATCTTGGTTTTAATTCCTGAAAAGGGTTCGATATTTTTCACAAATCATTTTAAACATATTATCTTAGGCTTGTCACCCATTGACAAACAGCATGAAACCAGATCCTGACAAGAAGTTGTTTCCCTTTGGATGATAGCGAGGAAGTAAAAAAAAGCCGCAGTTCGTCCTCGTCTGTGTCTTCCTTGTTTTACGTTGTGGGGGGGGGCGTGTGTTAAGGGTACTGCGGCTTTCTAACTATCACTAGTCGCCCGCTGGCAACCAACACCTTGCCAAAAACTGGAAACATGCTGCGTGTCACCCAAAGGCTCAATGAGCCCAGTGTCTCAACTGGTGCCCAGCCACCCATTGGCGTGCCATGGTTTCATGACATAACCACCCAGTAATAAGCCTCGAGGATGTCATATGTGCTTCTTCAGGCTAATAAAGTAAATGTGAATTTTATTTTAGTTACACGTTTTGAACTGTTGCTATGAAACAGAATTTATAATAACTTTATTGTTACTTTAATTTTAATTTTATAGACTTTGAATTATTATTATTATTTTACTTTTATAAATTGATTTTGTTTTTGAATTTTTGTCTTTTTATTTGAATTACTACTTTGAATCTAAATATATATATATATATATATATATATATATATATGTACTTAGTAAAGGGAAGTTGTATGTTTTTGTTTCTGACTGACTTAGTGTGTGTGTGTGGTTGTCTCCCTATTTCTCTCTCACTCTGTGTGTCTCTCTAGTCTGTGTGTGTATCTCTCTCCCTATCTGTGTGTATGTCACTGTCTCTCTCTCCCTATCTGTGTGTGTGTCGCTTTCTCTCACACACTCTCTCACTGTGTGTCTGTCTCTGTCTCTCACGCTTTCTGTGTTTGCGTATATATGTGTGTGTGTGTGTGTGTGTTTGTGTGTGTGTTTGCGCGCGCGCGCGCGCGTGTGTGTGCGTGTGCGTGCGTGCGCGCGCGCGCGTGTGTGTGTGTGGCTCTCTCACTCACACACTCTCTCTCTCTCTTTGTGTTTGTGTATGTCTCTCTTCTCACTCTCCCTCTCTCTCTGCGTGTGTGTATTTCTCTCTCACCCTTTCTCTCTCTCTCTCTCTTCTCTTTCTATGCTTGTCGAAACTCGAACACTCGATATTATTTACTCCCAATTAGATTAGGATCTCCTATTCTGGTTCCGCTATATCATTTACGATTAGTTTAAAACAATATTATAAAATATCTTTCGTGTTCTTATATTTCTGTTGAATTACACAAAAGATCTCATTTCCTTCACGAGAATAGAAAAAAGCAATCATTACTTGTAGATAAAACTAGCGGTGGTGCTGCTCCAAAAACCTTTTATGGATCATATAAAAATTAGTTCAACAAATTTATTGGTAAAGGATTTTCTCAAATCTATATGCGATTAATATCGCTCCATTATCGATAGTTTTGCTTATTCAGATTGGGCCGCTTCTACATAAAAGTCGATGTTTCAATAAATTTTATCGAATTAAAACCACCATAATGTATTATAATACTTAATGAAGTATATAATCTTGTGCAGGTCTCAGGTTAACCATTCCTGAAATGTGTAGTTAATTGAATCCCAACCACTCAAAAATATCAGTAACTATGATCTTGTATTCAAATCCGTATAAAAGTAAGTGCCTTTACTAAGTTATAAACCTAAGAACTCTCGATTTTGAAATCGGTTGATTTTCAATGACGATTTAACCACTAGTCTAACCCGGTGTGGTAAATGGATGAAAATTATTTCAAGAAATTTAGTGCTAAATGATTTTCTAACATCTATCTGCCATTATTAACGCTGCGACATCGATAATTTTACTTATTCAGATGGCCGTTTTAACATGTTTTAGTCGATGTATCGAAAAATATGATCGAATTAGATCATATTTTGTTCTAAGTCTAATTTCTTATTATGTATTACAATATCATAGTACGAAATTGTCGATGGTTAAAACCATCTTCGCAAGCTTGTTGTACTAGATGTAGGTTATAAGCAGGAAATTTGTTATCAAGCAGCTCCTTTTACGTTGATTTATTGTTAACATGATTTTTTCATCTGGCAACTTTGAATGCTTATAACTCTATAATGAAGGATTTAATAGAAAAACCGGTTACACCATCGTTTTTCTTGGAAAATTTTAAATGGAAATTTGGTGTATTATATCCATATTCGTATTTTTAAAAAAAATTACGTTTTATTCAACATGGCGAAAAAAATAAAAAAACTATCGTAATGTAGGTTTTTTTTAAAATCTATATAGAACTCCAGTTCTTTGGCTCCAAATATACCTGACGTAGCTTGGATTTTCTTCCGGAAAGGGGTGGGTGATAAGGGGGCTGATGAAGATGATAAAATAATAATAAGGGGGCTGGTCGGATAACTGGTGTAGCCGCGTGACTCAACACACCTAGAACCTCGTCAGATATTTTGCTGTGCTTGCTCCAACAGTCGGGCGGAACTAACCTATTGTAATTATAGAGCCTACAAAGAACAAATTTCACTTCTACGGTCGGCAGACTGGTGTAGCTGCAAGACTTACCGCACCAGGTTCTACTCATAGGTGTAGCGGTGCTAGAGTCGACAGTTGTGCCTAATTAAAGTATTGTAATTCCACAACTTACATTGAACAAATTTCACTTCTACGGTCGGCAGACTGGTGTACCTGCATGGTTTAACGCTTCAGGCACCTAGTGAAATGAGTAGTAATACTAGTGCCGACTGTCGGAACTAACCTATGTATGGTAATTTCACAACTTACATAGGTCACATTTCACCTGTATTGTCGGCTGACTGGTGTAGCCGCGAGACTTAACGCACAAGGTATCTAGTCACAGGTGTAGCAGTGGTAGCGTCGACAGTCGGGACTAACTAAAGTATGGTAATTTCATATATTACATGGAACAAATTTCTATTCTATGGAAGACTGGGTTAGCCGCAAGACTTAACGCAGTAGGAACCTAGTCAAAGTGTAGCAGTTCAAGCATCGGAAGTCGGCCCTAACTACAGTGTTGCAATTTCAGAACATCCGTAGGTCACATTTTACTTGTACGGTCGGCACACTGGTGTAGCCGCAAGACTTAACGCACCATGTACCTAGTCAGAGAAGTAGCAGTGGTAGCGTCGACAGTCGATAATAACAAAACTATTGTAATTTCACAATATAAAAAATACAAATTTCACTTGTTTGGTCGGTAGATTGTGTAGCCCCGAGCCTTAACGCACCAGATACCTAGTCAGAGATTTGACAGTGCTAGCGGATTTCACTTACATAGAACTAATTTCTGTCACATGGTCTGCAACCTGGTGTAGCCACGTGACTTATCGCACCAGGAGGTTTTGCTGTCTAGCGTAACTAAGCTATTGTAATATTGGATTCATGATTTTCAATGCTATTTGTGTGTTACGGGAAATATCTGTATATCTGCTCAGTTTTAAAGGACTGATTATCAAAAACCGATTCTTTTACATATACTGTTCTCATGTGTTGTTCATGCCTGGGTGAATGTTTGTGTCATGGTAAGATCATCAGCCATTGAACTATAACATTAAATTATTGATTTTGTGTTTCAGGAAAGTGAATCTTTGCAAGTGAAAGAGGAGCCGCTTAGTAATGGGTGTGATAATTTTGATGAAGTGACAGATCCCCTTGTGACTGAAGGGACCAACCTAATTAAATTAGAAGATCATAAAATCAAAAATGAAGCAGTAAGTTAGTTTTACTCGCCCTTTCAGAGTGTATTTAGTGGAGTAGTTATATGAATGAAACTATGTATGCACTTAATATTGATTTTTTAATTTGACATCATTGCCTTTTTTTTACCATGTTTGGTTTATTTTTTAGTAATACATGAACTTTCAAGTACGAGGATCATTACAGTTCTGATGTTTTACTAGACTGATTGATATGTACTGCCACATTGGCCAAAAAGATACTATTCTTTTACCACAATAATGTGCCGGTACACATAGCTCTGATAGTAGTTGCAAAACTCAATGATAATTTACACTTTGACAATGACATCTGGAAGCATGTGCTGTATTCACCTGACTTGGCTTCAATTAATTACTTCTTCCTTTCAAATCTAAAGAAATGGCTCATTGGACAAAGATTTATTTCTTATGATGCAAAGGTGAGAGAACTGCTCATCTCGCAGAGTTGGACAAATCACATCATACTGATAATATAAAAAAATTTGGAAAATCTGAGTAAATGAATCAAATTGCAAGAGAATTAAGTTGAAAGTTAAAAAAATTCTTCAAAACCTTCCTGAACAACCGCCATATTTGTTTTAAATTGACTTATAAAATTAATTTTCTCAGAATTAAATTTGTGATTAATGTGTTTGCTATTTTGTTATTTTTTGCAACATACACTTTGAGAAAATAAAGTGTATAATATATATATATATAAATAACAATTGTAATATTCTATTAATAGTAAATTCATATAAAAATAAAATTAAATCAGTTTTGTTCTTTTTTGCCCTAATTTTGTCATAATATTTGGATTTTTCTAAAATTTTTAGCAAGATAGATTTTAATGGTATTTACTACCAAAAATATTTATTTTTAGGATATGTGATTTGTATATAAGTGGTATTATTACTAAGTTCCAGCCAGAATAAAATAAAAAAAAACATTTATTGGAAATTAATTAGTTTGTAATTTGTGTTCTTTATCTTTTTTTTTTTAAAGGAATCTGAGATCTTATTGAATGATGATGTTTCACCACAGGTTAATCTTAATATGAAAAGCAATGAACTTCGAATAAAAGATTTTCGTACAGTAAAGACAAAAGATGGGATGGTATTTTATCCATGTCGTGTAATTACATCTATTATGGTGTTAGTGCAATCACAGTAATTGAATTCACTTGTATAATCTTGGGTTGCTGAATTGTGTCAGTTTTCTGTATGACCTTATGAATTTTGTTTGTTAAAAAATGAAATGGAATCCTCTTTCCTAAAAATCTTGGCAATTTTGTAAAAATAAATAATGTTTACTATCATTCACTCTAAACTGTCAACATTGTCAGGAAAGAACATAAGCAGAGGCGGCTCATAGCCAAAATTAGTGGGGGTGCTGCTCCAGAAAATTTTTTAAAATAAAAGTACCAAAAAAAAAAATGAATCAAATAGAATAACTGGAAGCAGCATAATAATCTAATTCTACACTTTATCACATTCAAGAATATGGTACACAGTTTTTAAGCCCACTTAAAATCCATATTCGGTTAACCGAATAAATAATAAAATGTCAATACAGATAATATTTTTTTAGTATTATTAGGTAATAATAAAATGTCCGCTTAAAAGCACTATAGTGCTTTTAAGCGGACATTTTGTGGATTTTAATCCATTTTATGGATTATAATCCAGTGGTGCTTAATTTAAATTTCTATGTACACAGAAACAATTACATAATTAGTTTTTACTAATTATCTTCTCTTTCCAGCTTGTTTTTGGACAGATTTGGCAATCAAAGAGCCCTTGCTTTCCACCATATTCTGATCACTACTGAAAAACAACTAAACCACTTTCATATTCCTCCTACCCATTAAGATAGAAAAGGGGGAAGAACAAGGAACGTTCCATATACACGCGGAGTAAAAAAAACTACCTTCCACCAGCACGCCAGGATCAGCACTGCAGGAGCAAAAGTGCTCTCTCTCCCTCGCAGCCTCGCGTGCAACTTCCAATGTGCGCATGTGCACAACAGCCAAATACCATGCTGCTGGAACTGTGAAGCGCATAGTTCCATATAAAGATTTCTGTATCTTTTTCATAAACTGGGAGATGGCTATTAAAATTAAGCTAAGGATTATATATTGTTAAAGTATAAAGAAAGAATTAAAGAAAAAAGGACTCATTATATTAAATGTTATAGATAATAATAACAAGTGGAAATAGGGAGTGCTGCAGTTCCACAGAGCCTATATGCGAGTCACCACTGAGTGTAAATGTATCACTTTAGATGTTATTAACAAATTACAGGTTATATAGCAATTAAAAAAAAAAAAATACTTGCTGACAAACAACAACCTTGGGGGTTTTGCATTAAATACATCAGGCTGACTGAATGCATATTTACCTACAGATGCAACTCATAAGTTACTAACACAATAAAAGCAACATTTATAAATAACCTCATAGAAACAGAACTCGCATGAAGGCATTAACAACATACACATTTTATATATAGTACAAAAACTGAGATCTCAATGCAACATTAAATTTTACAATTATAAATTTGACAAATATATTAAATAAGCAAATACAGCATTGATTGAATACATTATTTACCCACATCCTTAAGGGGTTTCTAACGTTTTTAAACAAGTATTATTAAAAATACAGTAGAATCACATTTTCATCTTTGAAGATGTTTTGGAAAAATAATTTCCACAAAATTTGCAAGTAAGTTAACACTTTTTAGAATTTGTAAAGTAGTAAAAATGTTTATGTAATGATACTTTTTTTTTATCAAAAATTCCTATTAGTTTAAGTGAGCTTTTATAACTCATTTAAACTCATTTTTAATTTATTTACAAAATTATAGTAATAGAAATGTTAATTTAATAATAGATAAAAGAGAACATAATGAAAGGTAAACTGTTTCTTTAACTTGCTCACTCACTCTTTTTCTATATACAGTGTTTCTAAAATGGTGGACTGGCTATACATTTTCAAATTCCACTTGCAAAAATAATTGAAAATTGGTTAACAAATAGCTGAATTATTGCAAAAAATTTATGTAATTTTGCATCTGTTTTCATGTCCTCCACTTTACAATCAATTCCATTAAATATTAATTGTTTTTATTTATTGTTAATTCTAGTATTGTAAATTAGTATCAAATTAAGTCATAATTTTCTCACAATAATAGACCTAATAATTAAAAAAATAAAACAACTACCTGTGATAATCTTACATTAATTGTAGAACATTAGGTACACTTTTTTTTTAAATAAACAGTTAACAGTTGTTAAAAGCTATAAGAGATGTTCAAAGTGTCCACCATTAGAAATTACACAAGTCTACAGTCTTTTTCAGAGAGATTGTCTTAACCGTTCAAAAATTCCATGAGTATTCCTAATTTCTTGAAATCCATTGTGGATTCTTTGTTGAAGATCCTCAATGCTGAGTATTGGAGTTGAATAAACAATATGTTTCAAATGGCCCCACAGGTAGAAGTCAAGAGTGTTTATCAGGTGATCAGGCACTGGTCCTTCGCGGTCAATCCATTTTTCATAGAAAGTTTCATGCAGGAAATCTGATACCGACTGACTGAAATGTGCTAGAGCTCAACAGACATGAAACTACATATTCTCTCTTAATTGTAGAGGTAGGTCTTCCAAAAAATGTGAAAGATTTTCAGTCAAATGAGCAAGATAATTTTCTCCATTTAAATGATTTGGTAGAATGATGGGGCCCAAAATATAGTCATTAAAAATACCTGCCCATATGTTCCGGGAAAACCTTTGTTGATGGCTACTTTGGAAGATACCATGAGGATTCTCGTCGCTTCAGATACGCTGGTTGTGATAATTTTGAAGACCATTCCTGTTGAAAGAAGCTTCACTTTTATATTGTTAGCAATTATAGTCACTGTGTAAAATTATTCAAAAGTGAAAAATTAATATCAATTGTTTTATTATTATGTAATATTAAATTTTATTGTGAGAAAATTATTAATAATTTAATACTAATTTACAATACTAGAATTAACAATAAATAAAAACAATTAGTATTTAATCGAATTGAATGTAAAGTGGAGGACATGAAAACACACACAAAATTATAACATCAATTTTCTGCCATAACTTGGCTATTTGTTAGTAGATTTAAAAAAAATAAAATATAATTTTGTTCAAAATAAAAGATGCAATTAGAAAATAACATAAATTTTGATAAAACTAATATTTAGAGATATAACAGATTGAAAAATAAACATGGCCACCATTTTGTAATTTGAGCTATTTAAATCCTGATTTGTTGCTAATTTTAAAACTTTAATACCATGACGCTTATCAAATATTAATGTGATTCGTCTATCTGAACTAGAGATATACATTTCTATACAAAAAAAAATACAAAATTGCATTCAGTGGCAGAACGAAGGAGAAATTGCCATTTTAACCTAAGGATTGTTTAATTTTACAATTCGAAAAAGTATAGCCAGCCCAGCATTTTAGAAACACTCTGTATATTTAAAAGGAAGACTATACTATATTTATTACAAGTGTCATATATAATTACAAGTCATTAATTATTTTACTTACAGTGTCCAAACAAATACTATAAATTATTGTGAAGATCAGAAAGTTCATTTTGAAATAAAGGTTGGAGTATCTACGAAAGATAATAGAAAATTGAATGCTTATATTTGTTCACATGAAAATATAATATTTTGTTTTATTGTTTCTGAACTGCATTTTATTAATAAAAACAGACTATTAGTTCAAGTTTTTCACATTATTTTTTTATCGATTATTTATTGTTAATACAATGTATATATTGTAAAACAATGTGTGTAAGTAAAACAATGCAACTGCATCTTGTTTATAATAATGAAATCATAGTAGTCATATGAAGAGAAACTTTTTTGTTACGATAAGAATATGCATTTCAGAAACAATGCATTCATTATAAATACTTTATATAAACAAGTTTTTTTTTAAATTTTTTTTGGCTGATGTAATAGTGCATTATAACTGGCAATAGCCTACTTAAAAAATTGCAATTAGGCTTGTCCAGACTCAAGCATATCAAATGTGAGGACCACAATTTTAAATCATCAAATACATGGGTAACATTAGCTTTCAAATTAAGAAAAGTAATGTTTATTTACTTGCCTTTGAACAAGGATCCTGCTGCTTCATGGAATAATTGCTGTAGTAAACAATTTAAATTATTAAAAACCAATAATGAAATGACGGGTTCATTAACGAAACATTGGGTTCAAAACTTGGTCACCTTAATGAAATATATCCCTCTAGAAGCTCTTTAGAAAATAATTGCCAGTATTAATGGATTTCAGTTGTAACCTAGTGGAAATTGGCACTAAGTAAGCTCTAAATGGCCCTTTGGCCGTTAATTTGAAAGCGAGTTGTTTGTTATTTTTAATAGTTTTAAAGTATCACAATGCATTATGTTATTCTACCAGTTATCAGTTCATATTGGTACTAACCATAACCCAGTAAAATGGGTTTATAATGAATTTAAAAGCATAATCTGTTTGTAGGAAAAAAATATTGTTGATTATTCTAGGGAAAATATTATTCATCTTTTAATCACATACTTCTCACAACTTTTTTTTATGGTGGTTAGTGATAACAGTTTTAGAAGGTGGTCATTTTTGCAGCAAACTGAACCATATTAAAAGTATTATGAAAGCTTTTTACCCATAAAAAAATGTTTTCAGTGATGAAACTGTGAACAGTTTTCATTAATGACTGGTGATAGCAGGTTTTTACACTGCTGAAGTTACTGGTGGCAGTTTTTTTTTTTTGTGTAACAAATACATTATTTATGATGTGGTCAAAAAGCATATTACATTTTAACTGTGTGCCCGTTTAGTCTATGACAATACATTATGGTGGTTCCGAAGGCTAAACAGAAAGAAAACATATGCCAGCATTATACACTTTTTTTTGGTCTGTTTGTTGTAGTTCAGGTGTATCAAATTGTGGATCTTGATATATTTCAAGATTTGTCAATAGAGGAGAATAACAATGTCCTAGAATGTATTTGCCGAACTTCAAATACTGATTCAGAACACCAAAATGAGCATAAAAGTTCATATTCTAAAAGTCCTATTTTGCTTTGTTTTTCATCTGGATGCCATTTTGTTATTTTCAACAAAAAAATGATTTCTTGAACGGGTATACCTACTTTAATTAAATTTGGCAGATTTAACACTAGTGTCTTATTCTACAAAATAAAACATTTTTAAAACGTCACCTTAAAAATTTCAAAATGGTGGCCATCCTAATTTTTGAATCTTCAATATCTTTGTAATTATTGCGATCTTTGATCAGATTTTTGTCTATTACAAAATTTATTAAGCATTTCATTTTAAAAAATGTACACCTCATTTGTAAAAATCCATTGACAAATAATTGATTTATTGCAGAGAATTAACCCAGCAGTACTTTTGCGCACTATAATGCAGCTGATTATTTTTTTCCTGTTTTTATTTCGTCTATTAAAGGTAATAAAAATGATAAAAATAGATAATAATAGTAAATTAATAAAAATTATCACCCTTACAAAAATCAGTTTGTCTTTTTTTATTATTTTTAATGAATTACATAATAGTTTAATCTTATAATTCATTACTTAAATGTTAAGTTAAATAAATTGTGAAAATTCTATTTTTATTTTTTGCTAAATAAAAGTAGTATTGATAATATTTTTATATAATAGAAATTATTTTTACTTTATAGGCCTATACATATTTAAAATAATTAAAAGATGTTTGTTTGTTTACACATTTGTAATCTATATTATGTTACAAACAATACAACACACCAAGCTGAATTATTACTCCATATGTCTGTTTCAAACTGAATTTTGTTAGTTTGTTTTTAACTCTCATTTTCACTTAATACTATTCTTCAAGAGAACAGGATCAAGCTGTTTAAAATAAGCTTTAGATCAAAATATTTTTTCATTTCTTTTCTAGGTAGTTGTACAACCCTTGTTACCTGAGTACTGCCTGTGTTAGACGATCTGTGAAGAGGTTGACTCCCTTGCCATCAAGTTATCAGATTTTATGATAATCATATCATACTTGATAAAATTTAAAAATAAATAAATAAACCTTAATTTTCTTGTTAAAAAGTTCTTACATTGTACTCAAATATTTGTCAATAAATGCCTTCAAAATGGTTTTTAAATGTGCACATTTTTTAAATATGTAATCAGACAATGTTTTTTATTTATACAATTATAACCAATGAAATAAAAAAATTAATTTAATTTTGTATAAATTTAAATTTTGTTAATAATTCTCACTTAGTTGTATTATATTGTTTCATTAAATATTATACTTCTACATTAATGCATTTATTAAAATAGAAGTACAATATCTCCTTCATTTTTGTTAATTAATTTTGCATTTTGTGAAGTTACTTAGATCAAAGTTTTCCCAAAGTTTTCTTTGATTCTTCCAGGAAAATGTTGGAACAATTTCTTCTGTAAAAATAATCAGTAGTGCAAATGTAATCTTTAACACAGATAAGGCTCATAAATAATGATGCTGTTATCACAAATAACAAAGATTAGTATACATGTCAAGTGTGTAAAGTATGGTTTAGGTAGGAAATTATGTTACAAGTGTATAAACCAGTCAAACGATGAGACAAAAGAAAAATGAATGAATACTGAAAAATTTTATTTAATCACTATGACATATATTTTACATTGGACACAACAAAAAATTGCTTTTAAGACTTTTTACTGTCAAATTGATTATGAATAGATGAAAGAAGGAGCAGTTCAACTTTATGAACGGTTTGCTTTTAAAGGTATGAAATTTCTGTCCTGTGTTAACGATCAACAATTCATTGTAAAACAAGGTCTTAACTATGATGTTATTTTAAAAACAGTGGCGGCTTGTAGCTAAAATTAATAGGGGTGCTGCTCCAGAAAAGTTTTAGCCTTTGTTCTAAAATTATCTAAAAGGAAACAAAAATGTATAAAACAAAAATTTATTCAGAAACTTGATAAAATCCTAAAAGAACAAAATCAAATATTTTTTACTTACTTAACCTAAATTGTTACAGTTCAAGCTTGATCTATTTATTTAAAAATGAAATCTATTCTTCTTGTTTTAATTTGTATGAAAAGATCAATAATTTTCTCCTTGATTTCTGGAAGACAACTGAGGAAATTTTTCTCCATTGAAAACACTGCAAGTGCATTTAGTCTTTCGAATTCAAGTGCTTCTTAGAAAAGTTTTTATTCTTTTCAGTATTGAAAAGCAAAGTTCTGCCTCTGATGTAGTCATAGGAATGGAACTGTCAAGAGGATTTTTATCAGTTTTGTAATTCCACAAAGAACATCATCTGGATAATTTTCCAAGATAAATTTCAGCAGCTCAATTAATTTGTAGTATTCATGAATATCAGACCTACAATAGAATACTTTTAGTTCAGTTTCAAGCTTTTCTTTGTTAATGATGGGATATGCTTCAGTGGTCAGTACTATCTCTTCTGAAGATGTTCATTCTTAAAACTAGTGAAGCATTTCTTCATTGAAATGCTTCATTAGCATCTCAATGAAGATGAAATCGTTGGTTGTGCATTTGTTGTTAATGAAAGAACTTATATGTTTGGTCTGCCCGTTATTACAAGTGTGTTTACCGCTGAACTATACGCTATAAATAAGGCTCTAAATATCATTAACCCTACATTTAGAAAAATCCTTATTTGCAGTGATTCGTGTAGTCCCCTCCAAGCCTTAAAAAACTTTTATTCCAAACATCCTATCGTCATTGAAATTTACAATGCAATCGCTGAGTTAAATAATCGTAACTCAGAAGTAAGTTTTTGCTGGGTCCCCTAGCCATGTAGGGATTCCAGGTAATGAACATGCAGATTCCGCTGCCAAAGATGCATGCAATCAACCTCCTTTCACCACCCGTGTTGCTACTTCTGATTTTACTAATTATGTAAAACAATCTTTTAAGATGAAGGTAGCAAGGTGACTGGATGCCTACTGTAGATAATAAACTCCGGCAGATTAAAGATTCTGTGTTACCATGGAACTCCTCATGTAGAAAATCTCGACGTGAGAAAGTAGTCCTCTGTCGATTGCGGATAGGACACATGAGTACCAGATGACATGAGGACACGCATCCCTATGCGCACGATGCAACTGCTACATACTCGTGGACTGCATATGATATGCGGCATTGCATCATAAATTTAAACTACCCAGAAACATCCGTGGTGTCTTGTGCAATGATAATGAAGTTTTAAACCAGATGTTTCTGTTTTTGCGTTGCGTAGGGTTAACACAAAAAATTTAATTTCTATGGTTCTGTGTTTTGCTTTTGTTATCCGAGTAGGGAGCCTTTTACACTCCCTATCGGAATTTGTCAAATTTTATATATATTTTTGTTTGTTTTATTATTTATTTGCTTTTATGTTTTAAAAATTTGTCTGTGATATTAGTTGTAAGTTTTTAAACATAATAGTTTTAAGTTTTATTTCCCTTTTTTAATTTTTGTTTTTTAATTTAGTTTTAATTTTTTATTATATATTTTGTATTAGTTTTAACTTTTATTTATTTTTACTATTTTAGTTTTTAACCTAGTATTAAGTTTTATGTTAGTGTTTTTATTATTTTTTAGCTTTTTTTATATTCTTTTAGTACTTTTGTTATCCGAGAATGGGCCTTTTACACCCATCTCGGACTTTGTTAAATTGTATTTGCTTTTATTTTTATTTTTTACCTGTGATATTAGTTTTTAAGTTTTACTTTTATCTACTAGTTTTAATTACTTTTATTTTTTTTTTTCATAAAAAAATCCGGGCGATGTAACGTGCAGATGTTTTTCGCCCTCAAAAAAAAAAAAAACTGCCTTTACTAGAATTTAAACCTTAAAATTCTTGACTGAAATCATTTGATTTATGATGTCAAGTTCACCACTAGAACAACCCACTGGGTTATTCTTTTTTATTACAGTAGACTGTTGACTGTTATTCCCCTTTGTATGCCTATCCTAAAGCCTGCTATATTATGGACCCTGAAGATAATGCTAAAATCTATATTTTTGAAAAAATGGACTGTTTCTCCCTTGTAGTCTTCAAATATATAATATGAGTATATGTATGAATTCAGTTTTGTCTTACTATATTTATATTTCTGACAATATTTATAATGTCTTCTTTATATTTTGAATCTAATATTATATCTTTACAGTGTAAAGATCAAATAAAAACATTTAACAAAAAAAATTTTCTTTTAACAATGTTTGATCAATAACATAGTAATGTCATGTGTTACAATCATTTCTATTGGGATTTCCAGTAGAAGTACATCTTTTAAATTTTGCTTCATACCTAATTTTAACGAGTTTCAATCTAACAAAGATTACAGGTAGATAAATCTATTTACTTGCAATGAAGACTTCTAAGAAGGAATCTGTGAAAACTATATAGAAACAAACCGAAATTGAAAAGAAACTCCACTAGAAAAAAGCTCTGGAATAAAATTAGGAACAAGAAGAGTTAAATAACGTTAAATAACATCAAGAACAAAGTAAAGGAGAAAAATCAAAAAACTTGAAATATCAGAAAGAAAAGCAAGAACTACAACATCAAGAGATATTTATAAATTAAACAAGTTAAGCAAAAATAAATAAAAGAAAAGAAAAACAGAAATGACAGAACTGTAACAATCTGGGCAGTGAGAATAAAGTTTGATGGACCCCCACCACTCCAATAACAGTTTGATTGCACCCACTCCAAAAACTGTTTTGCATTCTGATATTAATTATTAAAAATTGTAAAATGTATGTGAACTAATTAGATTGAATGTTTCTTTTTAATTGCTGCTATGTATAATTATTTATAAAAACATAAATACACTGACTTTTTATTAATGCTATTATTAATAATGTGGCAAAGACTTTAAAAAAGCAAATAATGAACAATGTATTCGTGCTTTCGTTTAATTTTAAAAACAAATAAAGAAATATTATGCATAAAAACATATTAATTGTGTAGGCAACAGTCAATTTCATAAAAATAACATCTTTCAGGTGACTATTTTGCTGCTATATGCACTATTAAGTCTGTTGCTTGCTTCACTCATCATTCTTTCAGCATCACCACAGAAATTTTATTAATATCTAGTTGGATACAATGTTTCAGATCCTGTATACTCTTTTAAATTATGTCATCCAATATTTTATTGAAGCAGAATTTTTCATATCGTGGTTTATTTAATCACAGTAATTCATACATTTAATTTTTTGACATATCTTTTGAGCAAGGGAAATTTCTGGTTTGTAGCTGTTTCCTTGTATCAGTTCTTGTTTCCTGCAATTTCGATTCAGCACCTTGTGCAGTTTTGCGCTGTGATAACAAGTGTTTCAATTGTTTCAATAACTGAATGAGATGGAAGATTGATATTAACTTTTTTACCCACTGTTTTGTATCTCTTCTGATGTGTTCCTTGCTTCTGGTTCAGTTTTAAAATCAAAAGTGCATTTTTAAATTTCTGTCCATCATTAATGGTCTGTCACCAATATCATTCTCAATTCTTCGGATGCAGTTTTTTTTGTATCCATTAATAGACTCATCAATCCAACCATAAGTTTTATGTGTGTTGAGTGAATGTATATGACTAGTCTGAAAAAATAATTGGTTTTCGTTCCTTTCTGTAAATTTTCATTTGAATTCAATAATTATTAACCTTCATGATATGTTTACTGTATTTTTCTACCAAAATTTTCTTTTATTTTCAATTTGTTTCTACTTAAAACCCACACTCATCAGAATTTTCCTTAAAGTTTAATTTGCAAATTACCTGCAGAATGCGGGTGTTCTGGTTTTAAAACCATTAATAACTTCTTTAATGACAACAATGTTTTATGCTGTATAAGAAAATTGTATTCAATATTTCTTAACACAATTTGGAAAGTTATCAATGTTAACTTCTCTTCTTCATTCTTTTCTTTCTTCATGTTAACTGGGCGTATTGAGATTTAAAATTTTTCTCAGTTTATTTGAATCTATTGTAAATTTTACATACTATATGGACAGACATCCCACAAAGATCAACTATTTGTGCTTGAATTTCTGAATGTAACATTTCTAGATTTTCTTCAGTTATTGTTGTAAACTTTCATAATACACTTACTTTGACTTTTTTTTGCCCCGTCCTAAACTAAAGTTACATTTTGGCTGAAGCACTGCAAAGGTTATTGTAAATGAGAAAGAAGCTAGTATAAAAACTGTAGGTGATGAGTGTTGTGAAATATTGCTTACAGTAAGGGAAAATGAAAAATAAGTGTTAAAAAATACGGTTTTTAAAACATCGAAACTAACAACCCAAAAATTAACAATAGGATTGCAGCAGGCAACTGTTGCAACTACAACTTTTACATTACTTTAGTCAATTTTAATTTTTTCTTGACTTAACTGATTGGTTTCTGAACTATAATTTTAGTACTGAATGCTAATTTATAGATTTTATGACTACTAGTCCTTCTTTGAGGTTTTTAGGATTGCTTTGCAAATTAAAAGAATGAAATAGTAACATATATAAACAAAAATATTTTGAAGGTACACCAAAAGCTGACATTAGATGGGAATATACATAAGTACAATAAATGCTTACTAATGAAGACAAGCTAAACATTTTAGTAAGGCTTAAAAGCAAAACAGTATGGTTTGATTTTGTTGTAAATGAAATCAGTTTTTATCATCCGAAGTAATCTTTTGTTTTATCTCTCTTCAGGTAAAGGCCATGTTTACAAAAACTGCTTTAAACATTTCACTTTCAACAAAATTTAGCACAATATATGCAGTTAAATATTTCACCCAATGTAAAATAATAATTAATTCTTTCTTCTTTAAATTATGGGGTTCCATTATTTAACTATTGGATTTTATATCCAATATGATGATGTATTATTTAATTTAACTCATAAACAAAATGTTTATTTTTTAAATTGTTTATGTAAGTTATATTTTTCCTTCAAATTTTATAGTTATTAATATTAGTGTTATTAATTTCAGCATCACCTTAGCTTATTTTTATCAAAGACTTTTTACAGCAATTTTTATGTATACAAATAACTTGTTAAATATGTTATTACTATTAATACACATATAATTTCTAGGTTCAACATTTCACTTGATGAAATCTCAGTTGTCATAAATATGTTATCATTAATGGGAATTCTGTGCATGCGACTAGCAATGTTATGTCTACCTGTTAAGTATAATGTAGTGGTTTCATCCATATTTAAAGTTAAATGATTACACTTTTTTCAGAGCAATTTAGATTGATTTCTAACGCATAACATAAGTACTTATAAATATTTACAGTTTTAAGTTCACTACAACTGTCTCATAATTTGTTCTTATGTAAAACTGAAAGTTAATTTATGAATAACTTAAGGTCAATATTGATAGTCTGTTTAATTGTGGAAGCTATACATTTTAATCATTTAATATAACTCTTTTTACAGTTAATAATTCTTTCTTTCTTTTTACTGTTTAGCCTTCGGTAACTACCGTTTAGACAATTTTTCCGAGGATGAATGAGGATGATATGTATGAGTGTAAATGAAGTGTAGTCTTGTACATTCTCAGTTCGACCATTCTTGAGATGGTTAATTGAAACCCAACCACCAAAGAATACCGGTATCCATGATCTAGTATTCAAATCCATGTAAAAATAACTGGCTTTACTAGGACTTGAATGCTGGAACTCTCGACTTCCAAATCAGCTGATTTGGGAAAACGCGTTCACCACTAGACCAACCCGGTAGATTAATAATTCTTAGGGTGAAATTACTTTATCCATTACAAATAAAATAGGAAAGAACAAAATAATTTTTTTTATTCTCTTCATTGAGCAACTGACTGAAGAAATGTCATTTGTGTATGATATTGTTTTTTGGAGTTTTTAGGTTTATCATGTATTTCTTTTCTCTTGACTTTTATATATTGCAAGTAACTATCATTCATACTTTTCCATTTTCTTTATATTTTTCCTTCAAAAGAAAATAATATCAAAAAGCTAATCATAACTGTTTATATTTTTTCGAATTTATTTAATGTTATGCTAACTTAGGCAAATAATCTTTGCAGTAACCTAGGGTTTGGATTATTCCAGTTCTTCATTTTGATTTCTTCTCGATTGTTCTACTACATTTGTCATTTACCTGAGACTTGTACAACTACATGGGAAACAATAAAAGAATAATATATTAAAGCATCAAACACAGAAAAGAGTGATTGGATGTTAGTGATCAGTTTAGAGGAGAGTACACTTTTGTTGGATCCATTAACAGAAGCAGCATTTGAGGTTGATGAGGCTTTTGCCAATTCCTCAAAATCGAATGAGACAGTACCTTATTACAAGAACTGATTTATAAAATGAGAATTACATGCTGTGAGATTACTGCAGATTTTACAGAACATTTTATAAAATGTGCATTTGGCAAATAAACAGTGCATTGTCGTCACCAGTTGATGACAATGCAGATCAGATAGACATTATCACTAAAGAATGTTGAGGTAACAACAGTGGCAAAACTGGCAGAAATGGTTATTCTGATATTTTCAGGAATGCCATGAAACCTTCTGTATAAGGATATGTAAGTGGAAAAATGCTTATGTTATCTTGATCAAATTACATTATTACCTTATAATTAATGCAATAAACAATAACAGAATTAGCTTCTTAATAGTATTTACAAAAACTTGTAATTTTAGATTTTTAAGTTGTGTTTAGTAAAATATAAGTTTTCTTGAAAATTTTCTTACTACATTTATAAAATTAATTTTTTCTTTTGTTAGTATATTTGGCTTACAATGTTTTTTGTAAATTGTAAAATTTTTACAAATTTATTTATAAATTAAATTTTTAAATAAATTAAATTTGGTGAATACTAACAGGTTTCTGGTTTTTCCTTCACCAATCCAGTTTCAGTTTTCTCCTATAACAGCCACAGTTTTAGAAACATAGAACTTTTTTTAATCTTCAGTTCTTATTACCTCTATGACACAAAGAGGTTAGAAACATCCAAAAAGTTCCATTTTCCAACAGTAGAAAATATGCAATACTAGGAAAATAAAAATTCACTCAGATAACATTGAGGGAAAAAACACAGTCTGTTTGCCAGCAAGTGTGGTCAGGAAATAATCTTGAAAACCAGCAAAATGAACTCAATTGATTCACCACCACTGGAGAACCTTGAGACTCACCTAACGCCATGATCACCAGCAAGAAACAAGCAGAGTTTGGTTGGTTTCATCTACTTTATCAAGTTCCATATTTTTGAACATTTTTATGAGTAAGTCCAGGGGGAAAATACACCAATTTGGCCTTAGCCTAAAGCATGTAAAGGATCAGTTTTAACGTTCATTAGAATTAAGTTGCACTATGTTTTACTGAAAATAAAGATAAATAATAATTTAAGAGCCTTTACCTTGTAGAATTAAAATTAAAGTATTAAAAATTACAACTTATTGTAGGAACTTTTATTTTGTTATACTGTTACTTAGCACTCACAGATTTAGGATTTTTTCTCCCATGAAGCACAGAATATACCATTACTGTTCCTACAGTAATGTAAGGAACATTTTCTCAGCTTGAATTTAAGTAAAAATATATATTTATGCTTCAACTTGTGTTTTTTCATTCTTTTTTGAAGATTGTGACCAAAGAGTTATATTTTATTCATTCAAATAATATTTTTAAAAACTGTTTTTTGATTTGTTCTGACATTCAGAATTTTCACCATGGAATGAACTATAAAAACAATCAGTCTTTACCAAAATGTTGACTTTATTAAAATATCTTATGGTTTTAGTATTGGTATCTTCTGGTTCTTTGTATTCTAACCTGAATGTTGTACCCAAAAAATTTCATTGAATTATATTTGGTGGTTTTTTAAAAAAATGTTCCTTTTATCCTTAAAAAGTAAATTTACTGAATTAGTAAAATCACATTAATAAACATAATCACGTAATTAACATAAGTCACATAAGGGAATCTACCCCACCTTAGTACATTCCAGTTTTGTGATATTCTTCTTCCTGTTTTTTGGGGATAATTTTCTGAATATTATTTCAGAAAATAAAGCATAATATTATTATGCTTTATCAGAATTTCTTAACCTTTCTGCATTTAGTGCCTTCATCTCTGTTACCATAAATAAACCAGATTGCAACCCTAATTTTTTTTTTTATAATAATGCATTCGCTTATGTAGCCTTCATTAAAGCATAACAGAGTATCATATATACCTAACTATGATTCAATACCAACAAAAAATTTTTGGGTACTGCAGTCCACATAGTGTTGTTAATGTTCTGTGTTTTGATACAAGTGCATTTCTGAAACAAAACTGGGTCAGCAAGGCTTCTAAAAATTGGCTTTACTACCTGCATTATAACACTGAATATATTAAGTGTTTGTGATTAGATTCACCCTCTTCATTTCTTAATAAATGCTTTTTTTATATCTACACGAAGTGGAAGGGCACAATCCATGTATGCTGATCTGTTGACAACTTGTGAAAGTATATAGCCCAAATTGCTTGTTGCATATTTCTAATAGTCAATGTTTTTCCTGATTGCATTACCATAATAAGTTTACAGTTGATTAGTTACAGTTAGTAATTTTTTTTAGTCTGCTACGCTTCCTATCCTGAATATGTCTTATACATTAAAGTATTTCAATTTCCTCACCATAAGGTTTGAAATCTACAACAAAACATCTCTCAATCACCTAAATAATTAGTGTAAAGGATATCATATTATGGTACAAATAAAAATCTAAGCTACTCCAGCCACTTCCATGATAATTGGCAGTGCAAGTCACTTCATGATGATCTTTATCCAGCAATATGCAGTGTTTACTTATGATGAAAACAACCGCGAAGAAGTGGTGCTATCTCACCCTTTCATCTGGAAGTTCTGGGTTTGAATCCCGGTCAATGCCATTTTTCTTATGCTACAAATTTCCATTCTCATAGGGCAAAGTGACCAAAGCAGTCGATGTCCACATCATATAAAAACAAAAAAAAAAATTGTGTTACCTTGGTTCAATTTTTTTTAAACCTAGAGAACAAATTAAAAAAATGGAGAAATATTTCATTTCAAGCTCCAGGCTCCCTTATTGGAGTCATAATAAAAAATTTACTATATTTTTTTAGAATTTTGAATAAAATAAAATAAAAAATCTGAAAATAATTGCGAATTTTTACTGAAACGCAAATTCACCGCATAACAGACTAGTACCAAGATGACAATAGTGACTTATGACATCTGGTATTATTAGACATCTTGTTATAATGCTAGAGAATTTGTTAGTACTTGTAATTATTTACTAATTTTGCTAATAATTAGTTTGTGCGAGAGGCCTCTTGTAGTAAAGTTATTAATGATTATTTCCTTCTATCGATTAATTGGACTACATTTTTTCTAATATCGATAAGTATGAAATTTGTCGATGTATCATTTGTTCGTGTGACATGAGTTGAAATTGTTATTGTAGGTTATTACTGTGAAACGTGAGTTTGGTTTTTTGCGTTAATCTTTTAGGAAAATTGTTTTACATTGTTTGTTAGAAACATTTCGATGTTTGGATAACGCAATAAGTTAATTTTGTTTCTGTTTTACTGTGAGGTTTTCAAATAATTTAATGGAAGTCCTTGACCAGAAGCTCTATTTAGAATTGTTAGTGAATGACTAATAGAAAACCATAATGAAATAATACCTTCGGGTTTTAGTTTTTGACATTTTCATGGCAGAATTTTACTTTTTCACAGATACTATAAAATGAATTTCTTTGTCTTATTAAATTTGTTGTACTTTTCGACCACTTTAGCTATACCACCAAACTATAATGCCCAAGATAATATTGTAAACCTCCTAAAAAATGCTAGTTCTTGCGGTTTTTCTAACGATAATTTCATGAAGGAGTTACATTTAGAGACATTATGTGACCAGCCAAGGTTAAGTATAGAAGAAGTACAATATGCAGTAGAAAATGGTGATTCATTACCACTTTTGTGTATGAAGTACTATGAAATCACTTCTAATATATGCAGTTTAAAAGAATTAAAAGGGGATAGTTTTAAGAACATAACTTCATTACCTCGTGATAAAAACAGCTTTGAGAATTTAATTAAACATTTACGAAGAGAATTTAAAAATGTAAATGAATTTTGTAATTCCTCAAAATTATTTAAATTAAAACCGAAAAATTCTACAATTTCAAAGTTTAAAGATGTGAATGATTTATTTAAAAATTATATAGGACAAAAGGAAATGTGTGTTCGATTATGCAGCAAATTTAATGGTAAAAATGTCTCAGATTTATGCAGTGTCATTGTTTGGGGTCATTTAGTGTATGAAAATGAAACGACTTCTGCCCCAGCATCTGAAATGGCTACAGGTAGGCTAATTAAATGATATTCTTCTGTTGTTTTTGCTTCTAGTACTCCTAACTGGTGTAGACTAAAAGCATCAATGAAAGCATTATGTGTTGTATTTATGAAGTAATTGTTGATGAAGTTATACTTATTATTAATAAAAGTAATTTTTGTTGTATTTCTCAATATTTTGTGAATTACAATAATATATATTTATAATATATTGTTTATAAATAATATATTTATTTCATTAATCTATTACTTTTTTTGCCTGTGACGTGTGATGAAAAAACTTTATGAACTCTTTGAAATGACAAACTGAATCAAATTTTTAAATGCAACGTTTTTAACAATGTAGAGTTTTTGTTACTCTTGACTCAAGACTCTCTGAAATTAATTGCTAGGAAAACATTTTGAAGTAAATTACATAGAATGTTACATTTAAAATATTTGATTTGGGTTGCTGTTTCAAAAGTTATAGTTTTAAACTATTAATGTTTTTGTTTGAGAGTTTTATTAAGATTTAAAGTTAGGCAAGCCTATTGATTTTATTTTTGTTGTGAGGTTCTAATACTAATGCCAACTTGCTATGCCAATTTTTCTGTATATTTTGTAACAGACTTTGTTTGTTCTTTTATTTAATTAATACAACCCATTCTTCCTACATTTCAGTATTACCATACTAAAGCAAATTTACACTGATTGTGAATAAACAAACATATTCAGTCTTGCATATTGTTGTTGTGTTACTGCTGGTCAGTAAACCTGCTGTACTGCTATGCTGCATAGTGACTACTCCAAGATATTCATCAATTAAATTTCAATTGTTCAAAATATCCAAATAATCAATTATTAAATTTGATAGCAATTTAAAGAGTTATAAAAAATTATCATCCAAAACACTTTCTCTGGTTAAAGATGTCCCTCTGGTTATGTTTCTTTTTTTTGCTTACTTCTGTTAAATAAACTTTTAAATATACTCTGTATAAATTTAATGCTGAATGTGGATATTTATACAGTACTTTTAATGTAATGAAAAACCTTTCACATATTTAATTTTCTTATAATTGCTTCTTAAAGTAAAATTGCTCATAGAGAATATGTACTTTATTCTGCTAATAGAATTAAGTATTGTTTTTTATTTCTTAGCCTCAGCTTATTGCTGGGAAGGGAAAGAAATTTATTCTTGGGGAAAAACCTTTATTTCAATAAAAACTGCTTTAATATTTTTTTTTGTTCAGTACTGATATACATTATATGGTCATTTCAGTATGAATTTTGGCTCTGAATGAAATGGCTTATATTCAAATAATGCTTTTCTACAGATCACAGGTCTGCTTGTGTTCCATTTTTTGAGTCATAGTTATGAAGTCTGTTTTAACTATGAACAGACTTCTTAATTATTGAAGTTATGAAGTAATTTCAATAGTTACTAACTACTCTGAATCTAAAATTAAATTAACTTTAAAAATGTATATATCTGCAATTATTATAGACTGCTGCTTTTTAAATAAATAATGAATGAACTGCCATTAATTTCCCTATTTAAATGATTACGTAAAGGTTTCATGTTTCCAGATTAAAACTATTATAAAATAGGTAGTCAAAAATGTATTGAGCCTTTTGCACATGAAGTAGCATTAAGCATATTTTGGCAAAAGTTGAGAAAGACCAGCCTATAAGCAGTCATGACATTGCCAGTAACCTAAACATACATCACCAAACAGTGTTAAGCCATTTGGAGAAAGCTGACTGCAAAAAGAAGCTCGATGTTTGGATGCTACATGATCTGACTCAGAAAAATTTACTCAGTTGAATTTCTATCTGCAAATTTCTACTGAAACATAATGAGATTGAGCTATATCTGAAGCGTTCGATCATGAGTGATGAAAAGTGGATAACCTACCACAACAATGTAGGAAAAAGATCATGGTCAAAGCGAGGAGAAGCTCCACAGTCTGTGGCAAAGCCCACACTGACACCCAGAAAGGTTATGCTGTGCATTTGGTGGGGTTGAAAGGTCATCGTGGATCATGAGCTGCTGCTGCCAAGCAGAACGATAGACTCAGACCTGTACTGTTAGCAGTTAGCATGATTGTACCTAGCAATTCAAAAGAGACAGGTCAGCGGAAAGGGTATCGTATACTACCATGCTGACTATGCCAGACTACATACATCATTAACAACTCATCAGAAATTGAGAGAACTTGACTGGGAGGTTTTAATGTGTCCACCATATAGCCCGAACCTAGCACAGTCAGACTATCATTTGTTTGGTCTCTGCAAAATTCCCATAATGGTGTTAATTTAGTTTCAAAAATGTCCTGTGAAAATTATGTGTCACAATTTTTTGACCAGAAACCACAGAAGTTCTATAGCGACAGGATTATGGTGTTTCCAGAAAAATGGCAGGTCATAAAATAAAAATGTTGCATATGTGGTCTAATAATGTTATTTTCCAATAACAATAAGTATATTCTCAATTTTTCAAAGGCTCAATACTTTTTAGCAACCTGAATATGTATATTTCCCTATCCATGATATATTTTTATGGCTTTATTCTGTAGCCTAAATCTACATTTTCTTTAGGTGTTAATCTTCAACACATTTTGTATCCTGTCACTGCATTTTATTTTAAATATTAAGTTTTATTTTAGACTTACTTCTATTACATTTATAGTAATTTTTGTTTGATAATACTGAGTTTTTAGTAGTGAGAATTTTATGTCACTATCATTATCATTAAAACCATTTCATACCTTGGTTTATCTTAAACTAATGAAGATATCTTTGGAAAATATTCTGTGTTCTAAGGAAAACTATGAGTCATATTAATGCAAGTCGAATTTATTTTTACATGCTTTCTGTTCCAGATCTATATAAAATTTTAGCATTGAGGTAAACTATAAACTAGCTATAAATACATTGATATTTTATTTATTATTATTTTTATTTCTTCATATTTTATATATGCATGCTAAATTTGATCATAATTGTTAGCAAAATTAGCTTACATGAAAATATGAAATACAGAAGTTATATGTAACTAATGTTGGAAGTACAATTTCCTACTGTTTATATAAATTAAATGAATAAAAGAAATTAGAATTGCTAAAGAAAATGCGAAATTTAAATATTTGAGTATAACTATAACAAGGGATGCACTTGTGACTTAAAAATAAAAGCAAGCTGAAGAATTTTTTCAAGGATGTGTTTACAGTCTATGTTCTATAAAATGGATATGATAATAAGAGGTTCTAAAATTTTCTTTTTATGAAGAAGATAGTGAAAATAAATGGAGAGGAAAAATGCAAGGGAGTTACAGGAAATAGAAGAGAGGAGGAAATTATCCAGAGAAATAAAGGCAAAGACTGTACTGAATGTAAGGGATGGTTTTTATTTTAGGATAAAATAGAAGGAATTTTGGAAGGAGTGGGAAATATTTTCATTTAAACTTTGCTTTCTTATTACAAATTATTCATTTTAAAAATGTTATCTCAAGTTTTGAATTCAAGAATTTTCAAGAAAGAGTAATTTTTGCCAAATGACTCCCTTGAAGTTCCCCAGATATAAAAGAGAACTGAATTTGGGAGTGCTTAGTAAGGACAACCACATAAATGTACCTACACAACTAGGTCATTCATTAAGCGTATCTTCATTGAGAAAGAAAATGTGCTTTTGATATTTTTATGTTCAGCTAATTGTTTAAAGAAAATTTATTTTTTAAACATTTTTAATTTCGACATTTGAATAATCGTATAATCATTTAATGGGTACTTTACAAGAAAATGCCCGCAACTGATAAGGTGATCTGTAGTTAGTCAGTTAGTCACTGTAGCTAGTCAGTTAGTTGTTAGATGGTGCCACTGAAAGGCTATTGCTAGTACTTAGCTAGTAAAGATGAACTTGATTTCTGAATACCTAAATAGGATGTACTTATTTATTATTTAGTATGTCCTGAATATCGCTATCGCATAGCTAATAAAGGTAAACTCACTTTAGTAATAGTAACAGCAAAATCAGTTGCTTAGCTAATAAAGATGAACTTGATATCTGAATACCTAAATAGGATGTAAAATTATAAATATAATCTAACCAAACTTAACCTTCGCTCGCTTTGCTCACTGACGTTCATTAGCAAGCATAGGTTAAGTTTGGTAAGATTATATTTATAATTTTATTTATTTATTTTGTTATTTCAGTATAGCCTTTCGGTGGCGCCATCTAACAACTAACTTGACTAACTACAGCAACTAACTGACTAACTACTGATCGCCTTATCAATTACCGGGCATCTTCTTGAAAAGTACCTAATATTTTTTGTTTGTCTTTTCTATCTTTTCTACCTTAAACTATAAAATTAGAAATAATTTTATCTCATTAAAATAATTTCTTTAATACTAAAGTACATACTTTTATTTGGTTAATTTTTAAAATGTAAACTTGCCTATAAATATTAAATTACATTAACATACAAGTAGATATTAAATTATATAGTTATGTTCAGTATATTCAACAAGATTTTTCCCCCTCATAACCTTCAAATAATTAAGGATGAAAAATTAAAATCTTCATAGCATTTACTAGATTATAATAATTTGTTGACCCAATATCTAACCTCCCTGGATTTTGGGGGGAGATAACTAAAAATGTCAAATCTAAAGATAGGGCATGTGCATATTTTTTAAAGCCTACTAAAAATAAAAAGAGTCATACTGGAGCTTAGGATCCTTTAAAAAATAATAGCCACTCAAAGTTTGAAGTAATACTATTTACCACAGTTTTTATAAAGAAAAACAAGTAAATAATTATTGTAAAAATGTCTCGAGGTTCCAGCATTAGGAATGCAATGCTGGAATTAGGAATGTCTTGATAATTAGATAATACAAAAAATTACTTCAACCTTACTGAATTAAATCAGCTGATAATCCATTGAATAGAAAAATAAATTGTTTAAAAAATATAAGTATTAACAAAATTTACTTAAGAGGTTTTTTATTTTTTAACCTCTTTGACAGAATGGAAGTATTTTTTAAAAAGAAGATTTTTTAATTTTATTTCAAACAGATTAATGAGAATGTCTTTAAAATAGGTCAGTAAATTATTAAATATGTCAGTGGAATCATAAGGTTCTTTCACATAAGCTGAAGTATTGTTTTGGTTTACATGCAAACAGTTGTGTTGTTACAGATATACCTTCCACACCTCATTAGGTTAGAACTAATCTGTTTTGTTCAAAATGGAACTCCATTTTTATTCTTACATTATAGCTGTGTAGCATCTCATTGTGAGTTATCTTTTCATAATTTATGGCACGTATATATAGAATTGTTTTATTGGTGTTTAGGGTGGGGATGTTAATTTGTTGAATTTGGTAAATGTTTATCCAGTGTTAGTATAATGTTAACAGTTAACATTATTTCCTTGTCTTTGAAAAATCCATATTATATTATGATTAAAAGAATTTCCTCAGAAATTTTACAGTGTACAATTACTGATTGAAATAGGCTATGGAATTAAGTTTGCTTGGCATTTTTCCTGCCACCACCCCATTCAGACGCCCTAAAGCATAAGACCGAATGTCTGTGCCACAAACGGCTACTGAGCCTCGAAACAGTTTAGCAGCCATTGTCCTAAATAGCTCCTGGAGCTTACTTAACAGCATAAGCAGATTAAGCGTGGTGCCATAAACCACCTGCTTACGTGGCCCAACTGCTCAATTGTCATATATTTACTAAAGTGTGTACGCGGACCCTGTCAACTACTAAAGATATATATGAGATCCATAAATTGAAATTTACTTCATCTAGAAGCAATTCACTGCCATGCCTAGGTTGCTGAATGCCAGCAAGTACCTGTCCATGATATTAAAGTGCTTGGAGCCTTAGTTGGTGGTCATAAGTTTTTTATTAGTACAATACACTAGAAACCTCTTTATTTGCCACAAACATCTACAAAAACACTGTAAGTTATGCAAATTTGAGATTTTTATCAGCAGCTCTATCAGAGTTATTTGAAGCCAAAATTTGAATTTAAAAAAAAATTAGTTTTCAAATATTCATAAAGGTTTAGGGGTAAGTATGTATATCACTATTAATATTATTTATGGTAAAATTACAAACATATACTTCCTACGTATACAAAAATAATTCAAACTGTGTATGCCATCCCTGACTCTGCAAAAAAATTATCAAAAGTGAAATTTCACTGTTTTTCATGTTCAAATTTATTGGTAATTTTCTCAAAGAAAGAAGAGATATAGGTAAATAAACCACTAAACCAGTCTTTTACCTTGAGAAAATATGAATAAATTGCTTTTTGTTTCATCCTTCCAGGATCAATAGTTTTTTAGTTACGATTTTTTCTGTAAACCTTTACAATCACAAAAATAGGTGTGTGCACCATAAAAAAAATGGCCACCTCAGGTAAACTGCTGTAACAAAAAAAAAAAAAAAATAGTTTTAAGGCCCTGAAACATGTAGGAAACAAGCGGGTAATTTCCATTTTTTTTTTAATCGGTCAAGTAACCAGCCTATGTTTTTTGGGGCACTTCAAATGGATTGACCCGCAATTAAAAAAATTGGATCAAAGTTACAAAAGAAGTGTTGTTCAGGACAAAAACAAACATTAAGAGAAAGTAAACAGTGTATTAATTAAAAATATCCTGCACAAGATTGTTTAGATTATCCAGATGTCATGACATGGGATTTGGAAACAGGGTTTTATTGTAGTAAACTCCTATGTTTATCTGTTGGTGTTAGACTGATGCCTTTCTTTTGTTTTAGGTCTCGGTAAACCTGATTTACTGTCAAATAATTCTAAGAATCTCAGTTCAAAAAATGATGCGATTGTAAATACTAAAACAAAATCACCCTCAAATGATAACTACCATACAAATATTCAAAAAATTGAAGCTGAAGTAACTGAAAATAAAAAAAATGATGGAGATGTTAATTTAAAAACTCCAAATTATCATAGTGAAAAAAAAGCTGCTCTGGAGAGTCACAATGATATTTCACAAGTGCTTGAAAAAAATCACTTGAAATCTGCAGAAGAGACTGAGCATATTGAAAACAGTGAAAATGTTCATGGAACCAGTAGTCATGATTTAATTGAAACAAATACTGATGTTCCCAAAAGTCATTTGAATAGTTCATTAAATGCAAATGTTGCTGATAAAAAGCTGCAGCAACCTGAGTTAAATCTTGGAGAACAACCGAAAAATAATGTAAATGAAAATACAGATAATTTTTCAAAAGGAATGGAAAATAATAACAATATTGTGAATCAAAATGAGGAAAGCATTAAGAATACTGAAACTGAGAAATCTTTAGATGTCAATGAAAAACCTTTTGTGCCAGACTCATCTTTAGACGAGAATGTTAATGGTGATGGGAATGAAAATAATCCTGATAATTTGAACCAAAGGACAGATGGTGCAGGTAATAAAGATCTCATTCTTGTAATGTTATGTGTTTTATTTTTGTATCTACATTCTTTCAGTTTTATTTTCTTTCTGTAGTCTACTTACTTTGATTACCTTTGGAAGCCAAACTATTTATTGATTACACTAAAATAACATGCACTTCTCAGAAACATATCTGTATTATATTGATTTTTGATCATAGCCCAGAGTTTGGTTTGTGGCTAAAATTCCATTGAATGTTTTCTTAAACATTTAACAATAGTAATTGAATATTAAATACTTAAAAAAATAATATATGTTCAAGAAGGCAATGCTTGTCTAGATATTAATAATTTTTTTTTTTTTAAATCCACTGACTTCTATCATAAATTGGTAAGTTTAATAAATTTAATTACAAAATATAATACACTGATGTGCAAATTAATGTGACAAAACAAAAATCATTTGAAATGTGTATTTTTAATTACACCTTTTTTTTTTAATTACCTATACATTCATTTTTTAACAAATAATGTGCACTCGTTTAGCTGACATTACCATTGGTTGATAAATAACATATTGCAAAAAATTGATAACAATATTTTTAGCCACATTTTAACCATTTCACTATTAAATTAATTAATTTGAAAAGAAGCTTTAGTTATTTTCATACCTTTGACATTAAATAATTTCTAAGTAAACTGGAAATAAACTAAATAGTGAAATATTATTTACATTGGAAAGTAGTGTTTTTTTGTTTATTTAAAAATAATTAAATTAAAATAATAATTATTAACAGTTTTTTGTTATTATTCTAAGAAAAATCCTTTTAACTGAGTGAAGATTATTTGTCTTTATTGGGAAACAATAGGATTTGAAAGATTCTACCCAATTTTCCATAAATAATAAATTTATTTAAATGTGATGAATTTAAACAGCAAAACGTTAAATTGACATAAATAATTAATTTCATTAGTATTACTTTCAATTTCTGGAGAACAAATATTTGAAATGGTCTCCAACAGTGTAAATACACTGTAGTAGTAAATGACTGTCTCTCTTTTAATAATCCTTTGTTTAAATCTGATATGTTGAAAACTTTTCTCAATTCTCTGCTGAAGTTCTGCAACACTGCTATTTTGTTAACTATATTTTCTAGTGTCCCCAAAACTAGAAATCGATTAGATTTAGAACAGACAATTTTGCGAGCCAAGATATTGATTCTCGATGACCAATCCAACATTAGGGAAGTAATTATTTAAGTACTGGCGGATATTGATATGAAGTCTGGCAGGGGCTTCTTATCCTGCTTGAACTAGATGTTATTCCTAACTTCATCTAAATAATTCGATAGAATGTTTTCTCAGAAATGGTAATAATTCTTGCTGTTCAATCATACTAGTAGACAACGTGGACCAGTCAGAGAATTGCTGACAATACATTTATTGAAAATTGTTGCTGAAACCTTGACTGTATAATGGAATGAGGATTGCCTTGAATCCAAGCTAAGGTGGTTATTGTGAAAATTAAAAATTCCATTTCAGTTGAATTCAGCTTCATTAGTGAACATTGTGATGAGAAATGGCAGATTGACTAATGGATTAGTTGTTCGTTTTTGTGAAATTACCTCACAAAATGTCCATCTTGGCAAATGATCATGTCATTTATCACTTGCATTCTTTGTACATGGTAGGGATAAGCAGTTTGGGGAATTCTGCTAGCAGCCATACGATTAACTTATTCAATTAGCGTTATCCTTCTTCTATTTTTTTTATCGATTTTCCTCAATATGTTTAAATACCCAATCTTTCAACCCTAGCATTGTTGTGGTTTGCAGTCTAACTCAATTATGAGGGCTCGGGAAAACGTTTGCAGTTTCTCTTTCATGAAAGAATTACAAAAGAACTTTTCACTTTGTAAACTATGATTAGGAAAATATTTTCAGCTCAATTGCAGTGCCCGTACTTAAGATGCATGTCTATCATTTTCTTATAAGAATAAACTTAGATTTTCAAAAAGTAAAACATAAGTAAAAAAATTATCTAACATAATCAGTTTTCAATCAGTAAAAAAAGAACTCTTGCGCAATTCAACACAAGATGACCGACTTTTCTTTATGCTCTCACTGTTTTGCAGTCAGAAATACACCAATATTCAGAGTACAGTGCATTACATATGCTCAATTAACGAGTAAATCCTACACACAAGCATAGAGTTTAAATTCACTCACCACTATGACTCACTGCATTAGCATGTATTAAAAATACACAGATAAAAAGTCAACATAACCTCAAATTGAGGTTGCACAACTTAAGCCACAAAATTTTATACATGAATCCCTCAAATTTTATCATATCCTCATACCTCAAAATGTAAAGAAAATTCCTTTTCATACCTCAATCCCACTGTGTGACCAAAAAAAATACCTCAACTTGAGGTTATGTTGTCTCTTGTCGGCCTTAACACATTCACTGCGACAGCCTAAATAGCTTGCGTTGCTACCCTGCGTTACAGGACATATATGATTTGCCCATACTTAGCCCCATATACAAATACGTACAAATTTGCCCCATATA
Organism: Lycorma delicatula; assembly: GCF_047948215.1. Taxonomy (NCBI): domain Eukaryota; kingdom Metazoa; phylum Arthropoda; class Insecta; order Hemiptera; family Fulgoridae; genus Lycorma; species Lycorma delicatula. Next base: position 32,765,303 of record NC_134455.1, read on the forward strand.
CTTTTGTAAATCTTCCTGACCAAAAAATGCATAGTTTTATAGAATCAAATAATAAGTACATTATGTTGGTAGAAGTATGAACTACTTCCAGCAGAAAAAGTTTGTTGTTCCAGCGTCTTATGTTGAATTACAAGAGAACTGAAGGTTACACATGTTTTGCATTAAAACGTCAAATTTTTACCTCATCTTTATAAAATACAAAAATCTATGTATTTTTAGTGGGAGTATTTAAAACAGTTATCTAAATACTTATTATAATTAACCCATAGTAAAGCATAGAATTAGTTTTTAAGGAAAAATAAAAAAATAAAATATAATCAAAAGTTCATTTTTCTAGAAGCTGTCTTAAAGTTTACTTATTTCATTATATATTCTAAAAAATTATTTAGTCCAATATAAACACAAAAGTTAACCCCTTAAGTATTTAAACAATTTTCAACTGACCAAATATATATATGTACCGTACTAATAATATGTGGGAAAATTGGGTGAGTATTACTGGAAAAAACAACACAAAATTGAAAAACAAGGTAACTTAATAGCAGTAAAATGTAACTTCATTCACGTTGGAATTAAAAGTTTAATATAAAAAAATTTTAAATATCATTTGAGTTCTCGAAAAATAAAATATATTTCTGATTATTACGTTTTGTGAATATATATATATATATATATATAATATAGGGTTTGGGTTTTTAATTTTAATGTGTAATTTGGAACCAACAATTTGAAAAATTATATAGAACAACTGATGATGCGAGGTACTTGCAAAAGCGTTATTGCTTGGATTGTGGAGTAAGGTAGGTGTCATCCTATTTATTTTATTTTATTAATTCTGTACTTGGGTTGATTAGATTAATATAATATACATATATATATTTGACCTACAATTTCGATAGCCTAGATATTTTTAAAATAAAAATTCATATTTACTACTACACAACAAAAGAAAAATATAATATTCAATCATAAAAAAATATAGAATGTAAAAATATAGATTCGTAAAAAATAAAGAAATTTCTCAACTTGATTGAAAATTATTTAAATCTGTCAAAAAACTAAATTGACAAACTCACTTGAGTTATCAACATCAATTGTGTTTCTGCTGACTTCATCATCATCATCTGATGAACTTGGATCGGTTATATATTCTTTTTCTGATGCATCAGAATGCAAACTGAAAGAAATGGCTGCCCGAATCCTACTGCATTCTTAAAGCCATGTCAAGATATTTTTTGGCACATTCATTTATAGTTCTAACAGCACGTAGTACAAAAAACAAACTGACAATTAAAACCACCAAAACTATAATCTCTACCGTACGAATGTATTACACTTTAGATAAATACGCAAAGAATGAGGTGAATTTATAGACTTCCATAAAATCAGTGTATTAATAATTGAATGTAGGTCACAAATGCTGACCTATATTATTATGATTACTATTTATAGTAAATTAATTTTGCAGAAATTATGAATAAATCACAATAAAATAATAAATTATTAGGTCATTGTTACTCGCAGTATGAGTCACAATTATTAGGTCATAATGACTTACTAATAATTTACTTTGTGTTAATGTTCTGTAAGTGATATAAAAATAATAAATAAGTCATAGTAAGAATATTGAAAATTATGTGGTAAACTATGAAGTTTTAGTTTCTCTTTCTAAGAAAAAACAAACATCAATCATTTGTTATATGAAATGATATCACCATTATAATACTTATGAGACAATTATGTATGACTAATTAATAATAGATCATGAATAATTACTAAACCTATGATTTACAAAATATTGTATATTGAAAAAACTATGAACAAAAAAAAATATTGTGAATCCCACTCAACATAGTAATGTTATTACTTTACTGTGTTATGGGTCATAAAAATACTGTATATGGGTCATAAAAATAATCAAACACTTAATGCACAGCAGAGGAACATTATTTCTTTCCCAGCCGCAACACAGATGACTGCAGTACGGGACATATATACTCCATATCGCAGTGAACGTGTTAAATTGAGTGTAGCTCAGGAATGACTCAAATTTTCATAAGTAAAACTTCAGAATACTATTACAGCACATCTAATTTCAGTGAAATTGATGTAGTGGTTTTGGGGATTTTTGAGCCACAAATTTTATACATTGGCCAATATATATGTACATATATATATTATATTAATCCGATCAACCTACGTACACAGAATAATAAAATAATATAGGATAACACCTACCTTATTCCATAATTCAAGTATGAGTACTTTTGCGAGTCCCTCGCATCATCAGTTGCTCTATATAATTTTTCAAATCATTTGTACCAAATTACAGATTAAAATTGAAATTAAAAATCCTGTACTATACATAAGATTTAAAATTGTTAAAAGATGCTTTATCAAATTAAAATCAAAACAAATTTTAATTAACGGCATTTACTGGTTTTTTTCATGCAGGAAACCAATCAGCAGACTCCTCTTGAATCCCAAAACACAGTTGCCAGAACCTGTCTAGCTGACAAGAATTGGCTTTCATTGGTTCCCCCCCACCGCTCTTCTACCACTTCATACTTGTTCACTTGCTTTATGGACCGACGTTTCATTGCTGGTCACAATACAGTATAAAAATGCCTCTCCTTCTTCCTCAAAGCCATTCAGAAGCCACTGAAAATGTCTTTCCAAGCATGCAATTTCAGCAACGATTACGCGGCAGTCACCTTCCTTAAGTTCACAAATGGTCTGACTGATGTCATCATTTACCTTGGTCTGCGGATGATGTTTGTAATTTTCAATTCTCTGCAGCATCACAGCCACTTTTTTTGGCCCAATCAAACACTTGAGTGTTTTATTAGGGTAGCATCTCCGAACTGTGCCTGGAGTCAAATTTCAGATTTGACACCCTAGTTAATGAGCAATCCGATTATAATTCGTTGTGCAATGGACGATGGTACCTCCTACTTAGACATTCTGCTGCTGATTTGGAAACATGACCTACAGGTGTGGACTGGTCGGTTACTCACCTCCACACATATCCAATTAACTACCTGCAGTACCCCACCGTATTCACTTCTCTTCCTCAAACTACGAAGCAAAATTCCAGTTTATATTTGACCAGGTAAAATTGGTCAAATATTTACCTTAATTGTTATGTATCAGTATTGTTCTCACAATGATGAGGGTAATGAACAATGTGGACATCCAGGGGGTTGAAGCCCTCTGGTTGGGGCTTGCATTGGTCATGCGACTGGTTAGTGTATATATACAGATTTTAACACTTTTAAAATACTTTAAAACTGTTTGCCATTGTGAATGTTATTGGATACTTTTTGACCAGGTAGTTAACATTATTTGACACTTTCGTTATCGATATCCATTTTAAGTTATAAACATATTTGCCTATCAATTAATTTTTTCCTATGGCTGTATTGCTTGAATTACATGGCTGTAACCTGTATCATAATGAGATTAATTATGAAACAAATTTTCATTATGATACAAGTTTTCAACTAATCAAAAGCTTACTCTTTTCAGCCATTGACCTGTCAGAAGCAGATATTGTTTAATGTATCAGCCGATTTTTTACTTTGATTTTAATCTGATGTATTAGTTAGCAAGCAGAGGTTAATTTGAAAGTACACCAATTAGTTTCTATATTATGCAGTTAGTTGTTGTACCAATTAGTTTCTTTATTACACCATTTATCCTTTTGTTAATTATGTCGGATACTGAGGAAGTAATATCTTTAACACTGAAATGAAGAAAAAGCTCAACTTATGACTAATAACCTATTGCCATAGAAGTGTATTGTTTAATGTATTTTTTGAAAAAAAATATTCTGTAAACAATTTATTCTATAATTGATTTAAATCAATAAACTCAAAATTTTCTCAGCCACAGAAAAATGTACTCTTGCGAAGTTTATAACATGCCAAGCTCATGTTGTAACTTGTACACATTTGTGCTTTAATGGTTGGATAATAGCAGGAAATTAAAATATTTTTAGGTCAAAAGAATTAGCATGTATTAAACAGTATAATAGAATGTTGCAGCAAGTAGAATACCTGCTATTTTACTGTTTTATTGTAATACCAAATACTTCTTGTATCTGGCCCAATAGAAGCTTGCACAAATAAAAGTAACAGTAGTATCTATATATATTTGCCTATATGAAACTAAATTATTAAATAGACTGAAGCATCAAAAATCTTACGTAACAGTGTGAGTGTATACAAGGTGTGACAATAAAGTAATGAGACTGATGTGGAAAAAAAATGTTTCTTACAGTTTTAGTCATGTTTAGTGTTGTCTCCTTCAAAGTAGTTCCCCTCTCATTGCACACACTTATTCCAGCGCTTCTGCCATTGATGGTAACATTTCTGGAACTCATCTTCTGTAATATCCTCCAAGACCCTCATCACAGCTTTTTGGACATCTTGTGTTGTTTGAAAATGGTGTCCCTTGACTGCCATTTTGTCTCTTGGAAATAAAGAAAAAAGTCGCACGGAGCGATATCTGGCGAATAAGGTGGCTGTGGTAGTACCGAAAATTTGTTTTGAGGTCAAAAATTGCTGTACTGACAGAGCAGTATGGGATGGCGCATTATCGTGTTGCAGAATCCAATTATCAGCGATGTTGGCACGGACACGAAGAACTCGTTTACAAAGTCTTTCTAAAATTTCTTTGTAGAAATATTGGTTAACTGTTTGACCAGGAGGCACCCACTCTTTATGAACAATTCCCTTGGAATCGAAGTAGCACACAAGCATGCATTTCACTTTTGACTTTGACATGCGAGCTTTTTTTGGTCTGGGTGATCCCTTTGAGCACCGTTGCGAACTTTGGCGTTTTGTCTGTGGATCGTATTGAAAAAACCAACCTTCATCACCAGTGATAACACGGCTCAACAAATCTGGATTGATCTCCGTTTGCTCTAACAGATCGGCTGCCACATTTTTCCGTGTTTCTCGCTGTTGTTGTGTGAGATTTTTGGGGACTATTTTTGCACAAATCTTTCTCATACAAAGATCTTCAGTTAATATTAGACGAACGGTTTCTCGATCGATGTTGAGTTCTTCTGCGATCATTTTCACGGATAATCTTCGATCAGATCGTATGATTTCACGCACCTTGGTCAAGTTGACATCTGTCCGTGAGGTTGATGGTCGTCCACTGCGGTCTTCATCTTCAACATTCGTTCTGCCTTCACTAAAAATTTTATGCCACCGAAAAACTTGAGCTTTGACATAACCTCCTCTCCAAAAGCCTTCTGAAGCTTACCGTAAGTTGTTGTCACGTTTTCACCCGATTTAACGCAAAAAGAAATGGCATACTGTTGCGCAATATTTTACGGTTTCATTTCTGTGACGAGAGACACAAACTCGTGCTCACTTATTACAGCACAACTCACGACTGAGCAGTTGCATCAATGTGCCGCTTGGACTAGATGTAGCTTATAGACCAAGGTCAAAGATAGTGTGCCTACGCAAGCTGCAGGGTTGCCACATCTTGCAAAGAAAAATCAGTCTCATTACTTTATTGTCGCACCTCGTATGTGCGCGCGTGCATTGAGTGTAATTTTTAGATTATTTCATTTGCTTATATATTTTACCAACTAGGAATTTTCTGTGAAGTTTTCAGATGGTTTTATGAATTTTTCACTAGGTTTTTTCATATAATATACTTAAAAATATATCATCAATAAGAAAATAATTATTTTAAATAGGTAGATATATTTATAACTTAGGGTGAAAACAATATACAGAAAGGCTGAATAAATTACACCTAAATTTTCAGGTAAAGTAATTTTTTGTACATAAGAATTGAAATAATATTGAAAAAATTATCCAAAATAAATTGAAATAATACTCGTACGCCTAAATATTATGAAAAATTTTTAATTTCAAATACTCAGCAGAAATTTCAATAAAACTACCCAAATGTCCATTATAAAACTTATTTTTCAAAATAAATCCAAAAATAAAATAAATTTTTAAAGTTTATTACTACATTATATTATAGCATTATTATTTCATCAAAGTATGTAAACTAAAATAAGTGCCTTCCTGGAACTGAGAATGATGACAAAAACTGTTGTTATGACATTAATTTTTTTGGAATAAAAAATAAGTTATACTGGGGCAGCTTTGATAATTCTATCATTCTAGTACGAATAAACTGTAAGTAGAATGAGAGAATTTTTTTTAACAGAACAAAATTCTTTGACAGATGTATTATGTAGAAAGGATGAGATTTACAAGGAAGTAATTTCTGGAAGAGTGGTTTGCTAATAAAAATTAAATGTGCTGTGAAAACAAAATTGACCCTTCAAAAGAACTACAAATAGTTTATATTTTTTTTAGAACTTACAATAAACCTACAAAAAAACATATATTTCAAGTTAGTTAGTGGGCATTAATAAACATCTGCCTGTCCGCGGATGTTAATTAATACCTATAGCATGGAATGAGTTGAATAAGGTGTAAAGTAAGGTCTTATTTGGCATAATTAAAAAAATTGGAAAATGGCTGTGCTCCCCCAAGAATATTCTATAAATTAATTCCAGGATTCTCAATAATCTTCTTACTTCTGTAATAGCTAGTCTAGAAGTAGAGCTTACTCCAAGAGTAAAATGATAAAATTAGGCTCACCACTCTTACTGTCTTTTTGTATATTGGCAGATTTATTTATTTATTTTTTACTTTTTTAAAGAAGATCAAGGAGAGGATGTTGCGATGCCTTCACCAGTTGAAAAACAACCTCCTGAAGCAGGTAATTGATGATGTAAAATAGCTTTATTTATTAAATATTTTAATTGTTTTCATTACTTAATAAGACTGAATAGGTAGGTAGCTAACTTTTAAGTAAGAAAAAATAAATTAAATAGAAAGGTCACAAAATAGAATTTTCTGCTTTTGAGAAATTAAAAAATATATTTAGATATTTGTTAATATGTTCAGAATAATACTGTGATTCACATTAAAATTACAATTTTTAGAACTACAGAACGACTATCATAGCTGGTTGTTTTATTAATAGTATCTTTTTTACTTATACTTATTGTTTCTTTTTACTCTTGAATTGTATTTTTACATACATTACAGATCTGTAAATACAATTTTTCTATCACCCTTAGTTTTAATTAAATAAATTACGCTTCAAAAAAAAAAAATTAATAAGGGAAAATATAGTAAAAATCTGTTAAATTCCTAATTTTGCATGGCCAAACCTGTGTTAGAATGATTTCGCTGATGCTTTTCTTTTATAAATAGCCTCAGGCACATCCTGAATTAATGTCCAACAGTAATCGGCTAGCATGTTAGTATTCTGTTTTCCTATATAGCGGCTTTCCATCACCAAAATTGCTTGGTGGAAATGTTCACTGTGTTCAACAGATATGTCTCTGAGGTTGTCCGGGAAAAATCCAGATGCGAGTGGAGGAAATGTATTTTCAAAGACATATTACATCCCATAGTTCTATATGAAGTAAAGTTCATTTACAATATCATGGTAATTGTCAGATTTTTGTTCGAACATTTTTTTTCATTCAAACATCTTTAAATGAAGCTCATGCTGCACTTTCTTCATTATTTAACATTGAGTTAAATACATCATCCTTGACCAACTCTCTTATTTGAGGACTTATTAGAGGGTAAAAAATTTTTTTTGTGTTCACCTAAGGGCTCATGTATAACATTTTTCCCATTTGAAGTTAAGGTGTCTTGTTTCTTTCACTCTTTGATCACAAAATATTTATCCCTAGCTCGGCTGTCCCATTCGCAAAGAAAACACGTGTACTTAGTATAGCCTAACTTCATGCCTAACAAAGTAGCTATAACATTCAAATCATCACATTTTTTTTTTCTCAGCTCCCCTGGGCCAGACCGACTTGTTGGTATTACGCCACCCAGGGGGAGTGTCTTTAAACTCAAATAGGCCTCCCCATCTACTGGCTATATACCGGCATGGCAGGTCAGCCTACCGGTTAACTCTTTTTGAGAGTTCTTTATTATTATTATTGCCCTTTTGGACACCATGCCATACCTAGTGTGTCGTGACGTGGTGCCGGGTCTTTTCGGTATTCAGTGTGCTGTTACCTGACTGTTACCCATGAAGTCCTTGGTGGCTCATCAGTGCCAACACACCGCAGCATGTTGGACCTCACCAGCAAGGCTGTCCATCCAGTCCTATTCTAGCCAACACCTTGTCTTCTCTCATCGGAGTATTTCTGTAGTATGACTTGTCTAACAAAACTAGCAATATTATTCCAGTTTAACTCGCTTCTTAGCATGTATTTAATTTTGGAGTTATACCTGTGAGGGCCTTACTATGTCTAAGTGTGTCCTACCTATTGCACTCAAAAAAGGTCTGCTTATTATCATCTATCTCGTTGCAGTAGTTGCAAATTGGCTCTTCTCTCTTGTCTATTTTGTGCAGGTAGTTACTGAAGGAACAATGTCCTGTAAAAAACTGCGATAAGTGAAAAAAATCATCACATACGTTCCAGCTATGTTTTTTATAATTTATTTTTCAAGAAAGTCTTTCAACACATCGTATGTCTCATTCAAATTAATACCATAAGCGATTGGTATCGAAGGAATATTACTGTTGTGTAGTAGAACACTTTTAAACTATACTTTGACAAATCTATGAAAAGGTGCCAGTCCTCCCCTAATTGCAACAATTAGGGGAGGACTGGCACAATTAGCTCATCAATATTTGTGCAATAAACCAAATTATTTTCATCAATAAAATACTTGAAAAGTTCTTTTTGTTGGCTTTGAATGGCCAAAAGTTTTGTATTTTTTTTGAAGTAATTTCCAACCTTTCAGTTTTGATCTTAACAGTTCAGCTTGATTTTTTGATAAATTTAAATCCCTAACCAAGTAGCTTAAATTCACCTTGTGATATAAGATGTGGCTTATTGGAAGATAATTCAAAATCAAAATCATTGTTAGTCTTCTTCAGTACTGCCTGATTCTTCATCGCTGCTTTCGAAACATACATTCACAGATAGCTCAGGACTGGAATAATTTCACTCTGCGGTATAGGCCTGATTGCAATGAAGGATATTTTACAGTATGTTTAGATTTTTTAGAAATTCCAGACACACTTGTTAAAAAAAAAGTAACAATTTGTTACATGATCCTTTGGTTCACGCCAATCCATACGTACACCAAATGGCAAAGCCTTCCGTGTACCTTTCAGTTAACTTCTTAAATATACAGAATAATTAGTGCATACTATATGAGGAGCCCACATCTTATCCTGATCACCAATTTTACACTGAAAGTACAAATGATGTGGTTTTTTAATTAAAAGTGTAATGTTTTTTCTATTTGATTTTACAGTAAACTCACCACGTATGGTACAAAAGGAATCTACATTATTTACACAATTTCGAAGCATTATGACACTGCACTGTTAACAAACTTAAGACAGCAATAAAACTGAACAAAATTAATTAATTCCTAAATCCAGTGCTTAATACAAACATATCACAGCTTTGTTTTCAGCTACATGTTTTGACCTGCACAGACATGGTTAATCTTGTCTATGAAGGCTCACCCTTGAGTATTAGATATGATGTCATAATGTGCGACTATGATATGATTTAATTCTTTGTCTATTATTGTTTATTTATAGCTTAAAAATTATGTTAACAAAATTAAACAATAAAAACTGAGCTAACAAAATACAATATTGGAGCTTAAAATGCTAACTATACATTGAAAAATGAAAACAATCCTTTAATTAAAATTAAAAAATTTTTCAAAAATGGTGGGTGATAGAAAGATTCTGAGTTCATATTTATTTTCAGTATCAAAATCAGATTAAGATCATGTATTGCATGTTAGAAAACAAAAATTATGTTTATCAGTGTTATTTGTTTCTGTTTTCATTTTGTTGATGGTTAAAAAACATAGTATTAGATAAATGTAAGATATACATATATTTAAAGAGTAATAAAGGGACTTTTACTCTATCCTAATATTTCAGGTAAGATTGCTGAATTAATAATTGTACAAATATTTGATGTTAATTAATATTTTAGTAATTATGTAACTGTCTACTTTATTAAAGAATTGGAGGATCGTATCTCACTTTCAAATGAAATAAGTGTAAATGAAGTACAACGAAAAATGTGTATATGTAATTTAATAAGTGTCCATGGAAGCCATGTGGTGTCCACAAGAGATTTTTTAATCACCTTAATCACCCTGTATGATTTAGGAGAAAAGGAAAATAATTTGGGATCTGATTCTAGAGCTTGAAATAAGGGAAAAAGCTAATATAAACATATGTCTGAAAACGATTTATCAAGTTATGGTTAGGGATAAATTTCACCTGGATTTCAGTTCCCGTATGAAATGATGTACAGAAATTTTTATGGCATATAAGCAGTAAACTTGATGGTTTCTTCTGCTTTTGACCTGAAAATTTGAATAAAACAGGTCTCAGAACTGTATCTTCTGTATATTCAATTTAAAACAGAAAAATTCTGACAGAAACCTTTTTTAAGTTGGAAATAATAACTATGTTAAATGACTGATAAATGCGTACATTTTATTATCAAAATTTGTAGAGAACTTAATTGTGTGAAAATTGATGTAATAATGTCTATGAAAAACAAAACAAAAAAAAACTTTTATTGTTAAAAACTAAACAGAACAAAACTCAACAAGAAAATGTTATGAATTTGTAAAATTAAAACAGCTGATTAGTATAATAAATTGAGACCTTTAAAAAATTAGGTTGGCAACACTAACTGTATGATTCAAAATTAATTTGAATACTATTCATTGTTATAAAATTGCGGTACATGTTAATAATATGTTAAGTAGTTCAGTAGTTTTTGATATAGTTTCGATTGTGTTTAATTAATTTTGAGAATGAAGTTGTGTAGTGTTTCTGTGTTTGTTGTACTCTAAACTGAACTTAGACTGTTCCAGTTGAATTTCAATTTAAAAAAGTAAATTCCGTTTTCATTTATTTTGTTTCGAAAAATGCTGTCTCTTCACTCATGCAGAATTTGCTGATAGGATGTTTGCAATGGATGTGCTTCAGCTGCGGTGCAAGAATACCACTGTAGGTATCCTGGACGAATAGTTCGAATCTGTAAAGTAGTTTGTAGAATTTCTAATAATCTTATGAGAATGGTACACTTCCCAGCACTCTTGTTCACAACTGGTACATGGTGATGAAAGAGAAAACATTCTTCATGTGATATAGGTAGTCCCACAATGAATATGTGAAGCATTTCTACATGCTTACGGACTGTATCCTTATCATTTTCAGAAATTTCAACTCCAGCTTGGTGACCATGCCAGATGACTGCGGTTTTGTCAATGGGTTAACAGTAATTACGACGAGGGTTATTTTTTCAAGGTCCAGTCGCGAAATAAAAACCCATGCAAAAATTGGATGAACCTTTGCGCATATGTGTTGCGCAGCATCTCTAGTATTGCCTTCAATCACGCTGTGTCACTTCATTTAGTTCTGAACACAGCTAGCATGTAAACAAGTCTACAACAATATCATCTCCTGCCAAGTGTGAAGTGCGTGCGGTAATTCGATTTCTTCAGGCTGAGGGGTGTAATGCAGCTGAAATTCATCAACAAATAAGTACTGTGTACGGTGAAACTTCAATGAGTGACAGCAAAGTGTGACAATGGTGCAGGAACTTTAAAGCAGTATGTACAGATGTTCATGATTCAGGCGGTTAGGGAAGGAAGCGAGTGTCAAGCGATGTTTTCATTGAGCCAGTGGATGAGGCAATTCGGGAAATCTTCGGTTCACAATTTCTGTATTGAGTGATTTGTTTCCTGAAATTTCAAGGTCAGCTCTCTACACCATTGTGAGTGAGAGACTTCAGTACCACAAACTGTGTGTGAAATGGGTTCCCAAGATGCTGTCCGACCATCACAAAACAATGAGAGTGGACGCCTCCCTAACGTTTCTCCAGCGCTACCACAATGAAGGAGAAGATTTTTTGAACAAAATTGTCACAGGGGATGATACATGGGTCCATTTCGAAACTGAAGAAATAAAAGAACAATCCAAACAGTGGATGCATTCTCATTCTCCTAGTAAACCAAAGAAGTTCAAGCGAACCTTCTCTAACAGAAAGTGTATGGCTACTGCGTTCTGGGATTGGAATGGAGTTCTCTTGGTAGAATTCATGGAACGTGGCATGACCATCACTGCAGCCTCATAATGCGTGACTCTTCAATGTCTACGAAGGGCAATTCAGAATAAGCGAAGAGGAATGTTGTCATCAGGCATTGTCTTTCTCCATGACAATACTCGGCTGCACACTGCAGCTGTAACAAAGAAGCTCCTGCAGTGTTTTCGTCGGGAAGTGTTTGATCACCCACCATACAGCCCGGACTTGGCTCCATCTGATTTTCACCTCTTTGCTCCCATGAAATGCTGGCTAGGAGGACAACATTTTGGCACAGACATAGAGCTGCAGACGAGCGTAGAAACATGGCTGAAAATATAGGCGGCTCCATTCTATGACGAGGGTATTGGAAAGTTGGTACCATGCTACGACAAATGTCTAAATTGGAGTGGCGACTATGTAGAGAAATAGCGTAACTATGAAAGTACTTGTTACAAATAAAAAATTTTTTAATTTTGTGACCGATCGGACCTTGAAAAAAAAAAACTCTCGTAATTAATTCCATTTATACTATTTTTTGATGAAGCTACTTTTACCCTAAAGCTATAAACTAGACAGAATTCGTATTTGTGGTCTGAAGAAAATCCACATGCTGTAGTTGAATAAAATTTTCAGTGTCAATTTTCGATGAACATTTGGTATGGCATAATCGACAACCAATTAATAGGCCCTCTCATACTAGAACAATGTGTATAGGGGTTATTTGGAATTTTTAAACAATGAATTTCTTACAGTACTTAAAAATTTCTCATTGGCAAAACGAATTGACACATTTTATCAACTTGATGGAGCACCAACACATTTCACAAATTTAGTAAGGCAATTCTTAGTTGAAAAATTTACTGGTGAATTAATTGGATGTAAAGGGCCGGTAAATTGGCCACCTAGATCATTGGACCATATTCCCTTAGATTGCTGTTTTTGGTTTGCAAGCAAAAAGTGGATAGATGTGATGAACTGATAACTTGCATTCTTAGTGCTGCTGCTCTAATAAATGCAAAGATGTCATTAGGTTGGCAACACAAATTGAAAGTAAATAAGTTGGAATAGTGTATCAATATCAAATGTATTGGTGGAATTTTTGAACATCTATTATAAACTAACGCGGAACAAACTACAGAGAGTATTTTTTTGTAAATAAATGTAACGTATTTTAATTTTTCAAAAGTATTAATTTAATTTACTAAACAATAGTTGTTTTTAATTTTTACAGATTCATAACGTTTTTCTGTTAAGTTCTGTTCTCTTTTGTCTTTAATAATAAAAAGTTGATTTTTTAGACTTTATTACATCAATTTTCACACAAGTAAGCTCTCTACAAGTTTTGATGATTAACTTTTATGAATTTATTATTATTTATTAAACCTAAAAAAACATGTTTTTTTTACTAAATATTTCTCTGTTACGTTGGATATGATGAAAACTACAGTGGATTCAGTTATGGGACTTGTTTTATTTGATTTTTCAGATCAAATGACATAAGAAACCTTCAAGTTTACCCCTTTTATAATGCCTTAGTGACCTCATTTCAGTGGAAATCCAGCTAAAATGTTTGCTAGCCATAACTCAATAACAAAGTGTTTTTGGACGTTGTTTGTATATACTTTTTCCTTATTTGTAGCTCTAGAATTAGTTTCTAAATTCCTTTCCTCCTGAATTAACCTAATGGTCCATGTAAACGTAAAGAAAATTGAATTTTCTTATATTTTTTTTTACTTTTTCCAAATTGTTCATTGCAGTCTGGTGAACTAGTGAACAATAAACATTCCCCATGACCCAATGAGATTAGGACGATATTTATGACATGTAAATGAGTTGTAGTTTTGTACAAACTCAGGCCAACCATTCCTGAGAGATGTATGGTTAATTGAACCCCAACCACCTAAGTACACATGTATTCATTGTCTAGAATTCATATTCATATATAAGCAACTAACTTTTACTAGATTTGAACCTCAGATCCTTCAACTTTGAAAACCAGTTTTTAAAGAACTGAAAATATTTGTTAAACAACTGATTTACAATTGACATTTAATAACTATAATGCTTCGTATAATATGAAAGAACAACTGCTTTTGTTTTTGAAGGATTTTTATTAATATAAAAGTATTTTTTATGATGGGTGAATCTTGTTTAGTTGTAGATGGTGAAACAGAAATAGATTCTCCCTTAAATTCTTACAAAAGAAGTGGAAGTGAAAATTTAATGGAAAATGAAGATTCACGATTTTTCACTTATCTTCTTCCAATGGGCTTTGTTTGTGGAGTAATGTATGTGTTATTTCACAACAAAAAGAAGGTATGTTTTTATCTACAGATTTTAATTTTGATAAAAATAATGAATTTTGTAGTTTTAAGCAGAGATTTAGTTTACTGAATGTTACCTGCTTTGAGTACATATTATTATTTGTAGTTGTGTATTAACCTGTTTGGATTTTATGATTTTTAGGTGTTGTTTAGTTTATGTAATATGTATGTAACTGCTAATAGCTAATGGTACTGTTTGTTAATAGTTACTATTTGAAAGTTTAAGTGTAATTTAATTGTTAATTTATTTTCATTAGTATTTACTACTTACTTTTAGTGTTTTTAAGACAAATAAAAAATAATTAAGGTTTAATACATAACCAAAAATAAACTGTTGATAAATAAGCAAATAATAAATTGTTTATTTTGACAATTTGTTATACTGAAAGAAATCTTAAATATCTCAGGCAATATGTTCGATCATGTAAACATGTTCTTTATTCTTGGTCTTATTTGTTGGTGTCGCTTCATCTTACTTATGTATCACTAGCCAGTCAGGACTTGATTCGCTCACCGACCATCTAGTCAGGGGGTTTTGCCCCTGGAGCCTTGACGCATTCATATCCTCATGTTTGTGAGAATATTAAATATTTTAAAAAAGAAATATTAGTGTGTAGAGAATATTTTTCTGAACATTTAACAGAAATATAATGTTTTAATGCTAGTCATATTGATAATAGGGAGTTGGCTTGTGTGTTTTGTGTAAGGTTGTGTTAGTTCCCATTCCAGCTGATGCGGTTGACACAGAGTGGACCATGTGATGCGCCAGCCAGATGTGCGCCAATGACTCTCTCCCTTTAAATAAAGAATCCTTTTTTTTTTACTGCAAAATATTAACTAATAATAACTTTCTTTTATTAAAAAACTTAAAAAATAATAAATAAATAAAAAATACAAATATAAAATATAAGTAAAAATAATCTATGTTTAGATATTAAATTGAATAATCTGTAAATTTATTGACAATAGACTCCTTCTAGCGGGAGAGAGTCATGGAGGGAGCTGTGTGTAGCCGCTCAGTGCACCACCATTGGTCCACACTGCATCACAATTTTATTACTAAATAATATTAACTTATATTCACTTTAATAAAATTAAATAAATAATAATAAGTAAATAAAAATAATCAATACTTAGAAGTAAAGTTAAATAATCTGTAAATTAATTGACAATTGACTGCTTCTGTAGTACAGTACTGTATATGTAAAATCTAAAGGCGGGTTCCTCCCTACAAGCTGCCTCTACATGCCTCCTCTGTTCAACTCCTACAACCTGGCATGTGTAACACATGCTACTAGATGCAACAAAAGTAATGGGTACCTGCTATTAAAAAATAATTTTTGTAAATCACTAAACCACATCAAAGAAAATCATAACATTATAGCCTGTAATAAATAAACAACTCATTTCATGTACTTTTGTATTATGTCACTGTTACTGTTTATTTATAGCAAAACCTTAGTTTCACATACTTGAAAAAACAAAAACCTATAGTTTTAAGAAATAAATTAATAAGTTGCTTCACATACATCGTGAACAAAATATTAGGTATAAATAATTTTACCAGAACATATTTCGTTACTATAATAGTGATGTCATAATTAGATACGGTGCAAGTCATTATAAATTAATTGATGTGACTTTTGGGATACACTACTATAGCTGTCTGTGTGAAGAGAAATCACTGAGTGATGTAAAGAGCAGTATAGGGGATACCAAATCTTACTATGGATCCACCTTAGGATATTACATAGACTATAGCCGGAGGGAACTGTGTGAAGCCACCTGGCGCTCCACCATTGGTCTGCTCTGCACCAATAGTAACTAAAATATAAATATGTGCACATATGACAAACGAACATACAAACAAGCAAACCCATGCACCATGCTTTTTTATGAGAAAGATTACTGTTGTTATTACACGACTGTCCAAAAAGGAGTGTAATGTACTTAGACTGTATATTTGTTCCACCGTAGCAGCTCAACAGCTGATCCGATTTAGATATATGACTCTGCATTGGAATCCTTACATTACTGGGATTGTCATTGATTACATAAATAAATAAGTATATATATATATATATATATAGAGTAGTGGAGATTTGCCAGTTGAAGCACATACTTTAATGAATTATTGAATTGTGAACTGTGAGCCTCTATCACTGTGTGAGCTGGATTTGAACTGAATGATTCGAATCAAATGAACAATATTACAAAAATATTAATAAATAATAGAATTAAATTTTTAGAATAATGTTAAATTAAAAAAAAATTGATTTAATAATAATGGGAGCTTCCCGTGGGGGACTGTGTGTGAGGCTAGGGTGGTGAGGTGATGCGAGCATCTCGTGCGAGGCTAGACCAATCATCACCATCAATTGGCAACAAATGGGGTGCTCCTGGGCACTATTTTGGGAGGGGCAATGGGATGCTCTTATAATATCTCTGCAAAAAATCATTTGATTTTCAAAATTGAAATGGGGTATTTGTTAGTAGATTGAAGGCTAGCTTTTGCATGCATCAGGTACACTTTTGATCTAACAGATCATGGTTATTTGGAAATGTTGTTATCTTTGTAACCAATATTTTAGTTTTCAAAATTCAAATGTGGTGTTTGCTAGTTCAATACAAAATCATGCTGGAACCAAACCAGAACAAAAAGAGCAATGTTTTCTTTTTGGCAGGTGCATTTTTTAATGTTTATCTCTTATTTCATATTTTAATGATAAGGACGAAAGTGAAAACCTGTGAAACATTAAGTTACCAGTTTTGTATATAAAGTTATTTAATTTACTTTCCATATCATGCATAGATTGAATTAATGGATTCACAGTAACATGGTAGATTTGATTAAGATATGGTTCATAAGTATGCAAGACAACAAAATTTGTTTAATAAATCCAAAGTTAATTGTAGGTAAAGTGGTTCGTATTTTTATTTGAATTTTATTTAGGTTACCTACGTAAAGGAAATTTTGCTGTGTGGTAGAACATAAAAAAATCTTTGTAAAGCTAAATACTAATAGTTTAAACGTAGTTTAAAAGCATAGGTAATGTTTTAAATCAGACAGAAAGTAATTATGAAGTTTATTTATGTGTTCTTGTTATCTTAACATTGTCTTGTACATCGCAGTAATTGTCATTTACGTTCAGTCGGGAAACTTTTGTCTCAAGAGTTTTTTCAGCCAATTATATATTGTTACATGGTCCCAGTTCAAAGCAGTTTTATTACTTTTTTTCAATTTTTCACATTTTCATCACCAAAAATGTAAAAACATTTTATAAGAAAAACATCTGATGTAACCTGGAAAAACCTACATTTGAAAAAAAAATTAATTTTGTACAGGTATCATATGATATTTGTCCATTTTCGATGAAAAAGCAAGTTTTATTTCAAATGACAAGACATTATTGTAACTAATAATAATTGTAACAAGACATGTAACTAATAAAGCAATTAGTTTTCTCTTATTTAACATCAAGTTTTTATAGTGGTTGTACAAAAGATGTGATGAAAAGATTTTTTGTATTTAATATTGTTACATGAAGTTATTTTCAACTTCTAGATGACCTGGTAATCAATTTGAAATTTATAAGAAGTTCTTATTAAAATTTAACAAATGTGAACTCTGAATGTTGATGTAGAGTAGTGTTCTTTCCTCACCATTTAATAACGCATAGCTGAACACTAATAATCATATATCAAGTTTAGTCATACGTTCTGCTATTTTATTCTATACTTGAACTTTATAGATCCTTTTTCCATTAAAATTCCCTACTGGAAGCACTATTTTATTCATTTTAATTTTATTGTTCACCCAAGATTCTCCTTATATATCCACTTTATGAAGAATTGATTCCAGATATTGAAGAATGTAACTTCATTTGTCTTTATTTTCTGTCAACAAAATTCCATCCTGTTCTGCTGTCATATTTATTCAGTTTTCATTTTGTTACGTAATAATGATTACCTAATAGGGTAGTTTATATTAATTCAAGAGGTGGTGTAAAAGATAATATTATTATTTCATTACTATAAATTCCTTTAATTTAATTTTATTTGTTTAATAATAAAACAAGGATATTAATAATGTGCATGTTAATTATTTCTACCTCTATTATTTCATGTTAAAATATATATATATATTATTATAACCCGCTGTATCAAAATAATTATTGTTAACAATAAAAATTATACTTGCAGATAAGAGATAAGTTCATAAAGAGTAAGAACACTTACCTATTTGTCTGTAGTGCTTTCAGAGCTTATAGCTCCATCATAAGCAGACTTGTTGCTTTTTAAAAATTAAGCATAATATAAAATTAAGATATTATAAAATATTCTCAGTTATTATTAAAAATATTAATTTATGAAATAAAATAAATTATTAAAACGTTCATTAAAATCAAATTCAAGGGAACAAAAAATATTTGACTTGAGAAAATTTGAGTTACGAAAACATATATGTTGCAAAATTATTACCCACAGTAAATTCACTCACATAAAATCTACAGCACTGTTTAATAAAACATTGCATTTTTTCCATATACAGTCTTATTAAATCACAGCATGACTTGATTCAGCATTATAAATACAGTGCGTACTACTGGTTAGTATGTATGTAGTTTAGTAAGTTAAACTTAACTTACCTGAAGAGTATTTATTACTGCAGAAGACACTAAACAAAATGTAGGCTAATACACACCAAATTACTGTAATAATCACATTTTTTCTTACTGACAATCGGTTTATTGCACAAAAATTGTTAAAGAATGAAAAATACAAAAGGCTATAACTTAATATGAATATTAAAACATATCATTGTTGTATATAAAACACGATTCAGTTTTAAATTCATCGATTGTGTTTTTAAAAGTTTTTCAGATAAAATAAGAACAGTATTAAAATTATAAAAAATAAAATAATAAAGTGAAGAACAATTGGCTCTTTTGTAAAAAAAATACTGAATTTGATAAAAATTGTTTAAAAAAATTGTTGGTAGTTGTAGTTTATTTTGATGCAGTGTAGTCAACCATTTTTCTGTATCTGCCGCAGCAGAAAAAAATGATTCTGGTACATCATTTTTTGATTTAACGAATCGTCGAGTAGAATCAGCGTTATCTGTAACTCCCATTAAAGTTGAGGCGGTACGCAGGGTAGTTCATCATTGTCGTTATCTGAATCAGTTTGTATGGTGTCATTCTCATTTGCCTTTGCATTAATCGTATTGATTACAATATCTTCATCAGTAGGGTATTCGGCTATTACCAAATCTTTGTGTATAGAAACAAAATCCAAAAGTTACGTCGCTGGGTACTTGCAAAACATCGGTAACTGACTCCCATTCATTATTATCATCATCACCATTATTGTTGCTAGAACCAAAGTTTTCACTGCTAGTTTGTTCATATTCTGATAAAACAACTGGTTGTGGGTTTTTAAATTCAGCCTTTTTAAAACAGTTAAAAATTGTTGCTCAGTCACATCATTCCAAGATTTTTAGTTTCCCATAATGAAGAAGATTAATTTCTGGTAACGTTTTCATTACAATCCTTTTCCGTATATTTGCTTAAAATTTTTATTAATGCCCTAATCCATTGGTAGTAGTGTAGAAGTAAAATTTGTTGTAAAGGAAATGCATTTTATCGATAACAATATCTGAGGAAACAATTTTGGATGTGCCAGGGAGTTGAACAATCTTTAAACATTTTTAGAAGATTTCACTAGTAACCCACGCTTTTCTATTGGCTTTGTACTTAATAGGTAAAGATTTAATGTTAGCGAAACAACTTGGATTTTTCGATTTACAAATTAAGAGAGGTTTCAACTTTTCTGTACCTGACATGTTCACACCTAAAAGAATTGTGATGCGGTCTTTACTTCATTTCCCACCATGGCATTTATCACCTTTAAAAGTTAAAATTTGTAAAACAGTCCAGTTTAGTCAGCGTTAAAAATGACCAATTCATTATATTTGCTCATAATTTCTTTTAGTGTACTTTTACAATTTTTTTACTTTTAAGACAGAACAAGAACACCTTTGTTTACAGTAGCAAGCAAACCCAAACAGGCCTATGAAAATTATGCATATGAGCTGAGACGTTTATAAAATATTTCTTGCAACAAACGAGTTCCAGTGAAAACTGACGCTTGATATATAAGATTTTGCTTCCCTCTTTACTGTGTGATGATTCTTCTTTTTTTGTTATCGAATAGTAACGGAAGTGAATCATGCTTGTTTCATATTTCTGAACTAAAAATATAATCAGTGTTATAGGCCTAAGGTTTTTTTTATTTTTTTGTAATAAACTAGTCAAATTTTTTACTTCGACTTGTAGGATTTTTGTTCGAGTTAAAGGAATTATATTTTCGTAAAACGTAATACAATATGGTCAGGAATTAGAATAAATTTTGAGTTATAGGTATTTGAGTTACAGGAATTTGACTATATTTATTCTTCACAATTGTTGTATTTTATTTTATATATGGCACATAATTTATATTTATCAACTACATTATTTTTTTGTAGAATATGCTTTATGGGTTTATCAGGTTTATGTAGATATTATATCCCTTTTTAAATACATTATTGAAATTTTTCGTTCATGATATTTATTTAAATATTATATATATATATACACAAATTATCTACTATAATGTCCTTATTTGGTTGTCTATTCCTTCAATTCTTTATTCAGTTTATCCCTGTTACCATCAGTATGTATATATATATATATATATATATATATATAAAAGTTCTACGTATTAAGTTTCTAAATTTATTGATTTTATATATCCATGGCATATTAGCTTCTTTGTGAGAAATGTATTTGTTGTAATTTGGGTTTCTATAACGTTTGTTATGACTTTATTATTGATTAATTCAGTGTTTATATCTAAATAATTCGTATTTCTGTTTTTTTTTTTTATTTCACCTGAAAATATTATTACCTTTTTGTTATATAAATATAATTAATAATAATAATTATAATTTAATTATTAATAATTTTAAATTCACTATTTATTTTTTGTTTCGTATTGTTATGTCATCGAGATGTCTCTCCCAAAGTAGAATTTCACGTGTATATCTAATTCCAAATATTATTGATTTTTCCAAATTTTTTGTGTATATTTCTGGCATAATAGCAGATAGTGGTGACCCCATAGCAAGTCCTTCAGTTTGAATGTAGTATTTACTCTCAAACTCAAAATTATTTTTGCATTCATATATATCTTTTAATTGTTATAGTATTATTTATATCTGTAAGATTTTTATTGTTATTAATAGGATTCCTTTTTATTGTATAGTTTCATTTACTTTTTATGTAAATGTTGTATAATATTTTTTACATCATATGATATACCCCATTCCAGTAATAATACAGATTACTAAATTTTTTAATTTACTTATTAATTGGAAGCCATTTTTTATGTTACATTTATACAGTATTTTTATTTTATTTATCAATATCTTGTCGATTATCTTGGCATTGTAATAATAACGTGCTGTTTTAAAATTGAGACGATAATATTTACAAGCAAAATAGATAAAAATTGAAATATAAATATTTGGCTATAAACATTGAATTAATTAATAATAAAGTCATAACTGAAAGTCAAATTAATTTCCTAAAGTCATTTAGGAAAAATAGATCATGTATAGAGCAAATCTTTAATCTCAAAAATATTATACTATAAAAAAAAAAATGAAATACTATAAAAATGAATACTATAAATTTCAAAATAGAACTTATGTTACTACCTTATTAATTTTCAAAAAGCATATGATTTGGTAGAGAGAACATCACTTTTATTCAACATTAACAGAATAAGGTTCAGATAACAAAACCGCAAACGTAATCAAAGCAACATTAAATAATACATACTCTGAAATGAAACTTCTGGGAGAATTATTCGATCCTTTTCCCATTGAAACTGGCATAAGACAAGGAGATGGACTTTCTCCACAACTTATTAACTGTGCTGTTGAAAAGGTAGTTAGAGAATGGAACAAAAATTTATCCAAAAATTGTGAAATAAAACTAAGAACTGAAGGACTAAAGATTTTTACCTTTTGCTAATGATGTGGTATTATTAGCTAACAACTGGAAGGCAGCTGAACAGAATTAAACAATTAGAAAAACAAGTTTTTAAATTGGACTAAAAATCATCTTCAGAAAACAGAAATTTTGACTAATGATAAAAACTACCCCAATTTCCTTAGTATAAATAATAAAATAATAGAGAATGTGGATAATTTCAAATATCTTGGAGATTGAATCAATTAGAATTCTTTAGATAAAGAAGCATTAACCATTCGAGATAAAAATGAAATAAGCTTTCTAGCTTAAAAAAAAAAAAACAAATATAACAAAACAGTCTTTATAATGGAACTCAAAATGACACACTATAAAATTGTGATAAAGTTAGAAGCACTCTATGCAACAGAAACCCTAAGACTGCCCAAAGATCTTTTAGAAAAAAGAGAAAGGAAAATTATAACAAAAATTTTAGATCCTAAATTTCAAAATAATCAGGTAAACTTAATCCAGATAGCTAACTTTATACTAAAATTGAAAGTCTGTTAGACATGATAAGGAAAAGAAAAATGCATTTTACTGCAATCTATTTAGAATGAATAACAGTAAATTGACTAAACAAATTTTTGATTTTTTACAAAGTAAACAAACGAAAGCCAATTGGTTTGCACAAGTCCAAGAAGACTTAAAAGAACTGAAGATAACTGAAGAAATTATGAGAGAAAGAGAAATTTTAAGAGAATATTAAAAGGTTCCAAGAAGCCCAAAATGCAAAAATAAGAGAGCTGAACTTTCTGAAGAATAAGGATAAGGATATACGGATAAGAATAAGGAACTTTCTGATATATTATTTCTGATAATATATCAGAAATAATGAAGAGGTACTGGGCTGATAGAAAAACAGAAAAAAGAAACAACAACAAATAAATAAATTGTATAATGTGTAAAAAGGGAACTATTCAAAGGAAAAAAAGTCATAACAAACATTTGTAGAAAGCTAAATTACAACATATACATTTCTCATAAATAATCTTATATGCCGTGGATAAATAAAATCAATACATTTAGAAATTTAATATATAGAGCTTATTTATATATACTGACTGTAACAGGGATAAAATGAATAAAGAAATTAATTATTTAAAAAATACAGCAAATATATTTGAATGTAATAATAAATTTGTTGTTAAATTAATTTAAAAAAATACTTAAATGACAAGAATATATATGAGAAGACCACTTTTATGAATTGTAGTAATAGGCAACCAAATAAGCACGTTACAGATAATAAATGCATCATATTTAAATAAATATTATGGTAACAGAACAAAAAATTTCACTTATGTATTTAAAAAGGGGTATAATATTGCATATATATATATATACATACATATTCCTGATAAACCCATATAGTATATTCTACAGAAAAATAATATAGTTGTTATTATTATTTTACATATTCCACATAAATTATGTAGGATATGTAAAATAAAATGCAGCAATTGTGAAGATTTATATTTAGATAAAACCTATATATAGCTCATTCATTAAGAGACTGAGATTTAATGAACACTTAATAATTATAAAAATGGTAATACTAAATTTTCAAATGTTACAGAACACCTAATAAAAAACAAACATAATATTACAAATGTAGAAAATAGTTTAAAAATTCAAGAAAATAATAATAAGGAAATTGACATATGGGAAAAATATTATATTAATAAATATGAAAGTATTTATAAAATATAAAAATTATATATAAAATTATAAATATAATAAAATATAAAAGTAGATATACTTATCAATAAACAGGTAGAATTTAATAATAAACTGATGAATTTGGTGGATTTAATTTTAAGATTTGATATTATTCTGTAAATGTGTATTCCATGGTAAATGTGAATGTTTTAAATTTTGACTACAGTACATATATATACTAATATTTTTAATTTTTGATTTTAATTAATGTTTTAATAGTTTATTTTATTTTATAAATTAATATTTTAAATAGTAATTGACAGTATTTTATAATATTTTAATTTCATGTTATGTTTAATGTGTAAAAAGTAAAAAGTCTGCTTATGGTGGAGCTGCAAGCTCTTAAAGCACTACAGATAAATTGGTAAGTGTTCTTACTTTTTATGAACTGTATCTGGTGGTATAATTTTTATTGTTAATAATAAATTTATTTATTTTGTATAATATGTAAATGATTTTTTTGTATTTTATATTTTTGTTAATGTTATGATCAAGGTACTCCTTGATCTTTCCATATAAATGATAAAAATAATATTAATTTCCATTTTATTTTTTGAAAAAAATAAATAAAATTACATTGCAATGCATTAAAGTTACTGCCTTATGTAATAAAATCAATTTTAATTAATACTCAATTATATATAAATTTTCATTATAAAAAATTCTGTTAAAAAGAATTTTTACTAAAAAATAATATAGTTTTAATAAAAAGGTTTTAAAGTACTTAAATAAGAACAAGTATGGAGAATTCATAATATTTATAATGTAAGGAATAAGTGCTGTTGATTATTATTTCAGAGATTTATTTTTCTTGTTTATTGTATTTGCTTTTTATCGGATCTTTATTATACTTTTACATATATTTATATAATATTTCAGATACTAGCGCTTGCTGTTGAAGGTAGACGTGGTAGATCACATGGAGGAGGTCGTCGTCGACCTAACACAGCTTCCTACAGTAAACTGGATAGTAACTTGGAGGAGGCTATGGTGTCAAATGTTTCACAAGCGTCTGTGACTCATGTGTTATATTGAATATAAGAACTGATAAGATAAATATGCTCTATTAGAATACACATAATTAAATCTCATTTTTTTGCTTTTTTTTAATCATAAAAAAATTTCAAGCCAGTTTTTAATTTAATTTTTGTATAAAATTATTATGAATTTATTATTTTATAATTATTACATAATTATTATTTCTTGATAATCTTAAATTCTTGTATGTGATAATGTTGTTAAGTGTTTACAAATCTAGAAGAATGTTACTTCAGTTTTATGTTGTTTGTTAATAGTATTATGAGTTTTACGGGTTTAAGATAGATTTAAGATTCTTATTAATGTCCATTATTCATAGCACCTTTACATTCAGCTAAGAAGATTTGATAGGTTTTGTGTGTTTTCATAGTTCATTATAGTATTAATAGTACATCTTTGGGGGTTGCTTTTAGTTTGGATATTGGTAAATATTTTATTATGATCTGCAGTGTTTTAGGACACTAAAGAATTGAAAAAAATGTTAATATAAAAATAAAAAACTGCATTAATTTTTTGGGGGAGGAACATGATACAATGATATTTATAAAATAAAATGTTTTTGTTGTATACTAACTGTCTTATAATTGTATTATTTGCTGTTAAGAAATGAATTATGAGATTGTGGACTTGAAAAGTTTGTTATAAGGCCATGATTATTCTCTGTGTGTGAACACACACACACACTCACACATACATCCATTCTTCTTTGCTCTTATAACTAAACACTACACAGAGTGTTATATAACTTTAACTGTAACTATATTATGAGTATTTATACTTTTATTGGTAGTTTAAAAAAAAAAAATTAACCAGTTTTGAGTTTTGATTGCTTTTTATTGGCACTTTTGTGAGCTAATTAAATCCCAGTGAATGTTTTTCTTTTGGAAATAATAATAATAATTTGATTAATTTTGTGTTTTTTTTTTTTAGTGTATTTACAATACTTGAGTTGAAAGTTTGTCCCTTGCCAACTGCTGAGTCTAGTATACTTAGTCATGCATCTTTTTATTTCCAATGTTTTATATGTTATTATATATGATATAAATTTATTAACTCCACATATTAATTTATATGTACTTTATTTTTGTCCTTGTTATTATTTCACTTACTTCTCTTTAACCTACAAATAAATGCTAATAGCATTATCATTAAAATATTTATTTTGACTTAACTGTAATGGAGTAAGTATTACTCTAAAGGTATTGCTAAATCTTTAACACAGAAATCGTCTTCACTTGGAGATGAATAAACACTGTCTTCATTACTACATTCTTGTAAATTGATAACAAATTCAACATTATCAGCTAAATGTTCTTTCTCCTGATATTCATTCATCTTCTAAGTTTTTTCACATTCTCACATATCCGTGACCAGTCTTTCTCTTTTATATTAGAAATTCTTTTTTCATATAGAATAATCACAGGGTGTAACTTAAATCTAACATTTCTTTGAGCTACATATCCTTTTATGTTTACCCATATTTCAATAGGGTTTAGATCCAAGTGATTTGGTGACAGGCAATTGAGTGACAGGCTGTGTGACTGTAAGCTTCCAAAATATTAGTCTTATGTCATCATTTGTTTAGCTTAAGTAGTTTGTAAATTTCCGGTCTAAGCATTTTAGGATGAATTGGTATTTCTTTCTCCTATAACCAAGATACCATTTCCAATTTCGTAGATTTTATGGCAGGTGCCTTATATTGATTATTATCTTACGCACCATTATCCAGCATTACAACCAGTCACAAGAGTAAATTTGGACAAAGTTTGTTTTCCACCTATTTCATGAAATTTCACAGTTTATGTTGTGATAATCCTCACTTGATGTGCTACTTTTCTATATCAGCAGAGCATAGTTTACAAATCCCATCTCGCCTCCACTGTGCACAGTTATCACTCGGTCACCTTTTGATACTGGATGAAGTATGCCCTGATCAGAATTGTCCAGCCATGTTCTGTTTGAGATATGAGAAGATAAAATGTATGTCTCATCTATATAATCAATGGGATGTTTTTTCTTTGTAACATTTAATGCATCTTAAATAACATACATATTCTTTGTTTTCGTATTTAATCATTTTTGATGAGAATATTTTTTTTCTTCATCTAAATCCTAAGGATTTCAACATTTTCCTGATGCTCTGTACACCACTATGAAAACTAATAGCCTCTTTCAGTTTATTACAAATATGTTAGTTGTAGGAAGCATGTTTTCATGCAAATAGAAATCGTAAATAATTCACCTGACTAAATATTTATTGAAACTATCCAAATTAGTAATTCTGTTTTTCTGTTTTTATTTTTTTGGGGATTTAAATTGAGCATTCACCTTCCTGTTATTAACATCCCATTATTTTCTTTTCAAATTGTTTTAACAGACCTGGTTGAAACCCCATATGCAGCAGCAGTTCTCTAAATATGCTTTTTCACAGAAATAGTAAATGGTACACTTGGTACCACCACCCGTTCTTGGAATTTTTGTCCTCTCTTTCCATAAATTGATTAAAGTTTCATATAATTTCCTGAGCTTTACTGTAGAGAGTTTTCCCTCTACTAGATTTTGACACAAAACCCTCCATTATTGTTCAGAGCTCACTAAAAATATGCAAGAAAATAAATATTCACAAATATTAAAATACAACTACAAAAATATTATATGCAGGATAATGCACTCAACATAGGAAAAACTAAAATACACGAGTATAAACAAATTAACTTTATGCGGCTCGCACCACTTCACAATTAAACAGGTACAACAAGATTCTTAATGTTTTTGCACTTTATATACAAATGTATCATGTCTTTAGTAATTGAATGATGTCATCTGGCTAAAAAGTACAACAAACCCTGCTCACCCATCACTCCTAAGCCAGTTGACAGTTTGGTTGACAAAGGCAGGGGCAAACCTTTAAGTCACTTAAGTGTATTAATATGCTAAATTAAGTGTATTTATTATTAAATCATTTTGATATGAGAACTAAACCAGAATCGAAAGAGGTAAATTGTCTTTGTAATATATACTGTTTATCCAGTAGATTGATTTCAAAATAAACAAAACAAGTGACTTTAAATATAGGTAGTTTTTATGTATTGTTGTAGATATCAAACATTTTCTCTGGAGTATTTGAGGTCTTAAGTATATATTAGATGTAGTTAATGGACTCCATTTTTTCTGTTTTATTTGTGTTAAGTTATTCACCCATTCTGTTTTTTTTTTTCATGTAAATGAAAAAACCATACACTATTCTGTCAAACAAAAAATTACCCTAATTAAAATATCTTTTACAAATTTAACTGTCATTCCTGCAACATGGAAAACTTTGGGTTCTGCAACTAAACGATCACCATGTACTTGTGTATGTGTATCAGTCTCAATCATCCTAGTTAACTCAGGTTCCACCAACAACTACTTTCCCTTTTGTTTTTGTCCAAATTTATTCAGTTAGTGGTTATTTAAAAATGGCTATCGTTAACAGAATTAGTAATAAGTGTTTCTGTATCTGGGAATTGATGGTTTTTCATTACCATCATGATTACTGGTAGAAACTACCAGGTTTGTTTGAAATAATATTTGTTTAGTTTGAATTGCTTTATATTATGAATTTTGAATATAATTTTTCTTTTCAGAGAAAATAAATTGAATAAAGAATGTGTAAGGTTTTTTTATAATAGACTTAAAAAAAGGAGTTGTTCGTAATTCAACCCTTATTTTTTTTATAGTTGGACAAACATAATCTTTTATAAATGGACTGATTTTATTGATTATTTTTATTTTTTAGAGTAGATTACTGTCTGTAAACCTTTTTTTGTTTGGAAGATTTTCAAACAAAATTTTCATCATATACTTATATGATTTGAAGACATCATTTCATCTAATCGCTGCTTAATATTGGATGGTTAAAATGTAATAATAATAATCATAATAATAATAATCAATAATAATAATAATAATAATCAATAATAATAATCATCCTGATATTTAAAGCATTTTCCCAAGAAAATTCAAAAGAGAATACATAAAAAACTGAAAATAGAAAATTGTATCTGTATTGTGGTGTTTCAGAGAACTTATGCTTTGTTTAACATTTTTTTACATTCCATTTCCTGTTTTATATCAAGATGCAGATTTCTCACATTTGTAACTCTTATAAAACTTAAAAACTTAAAAACGTAAAAAACGTTGTTTTTTTGGCAGTGGTCTGTATAGGTCTGTTTATATTTTAAATAAAAACAAAACTTTTTCTTTTGAAATATAAATATAAAATAAAATAAGCTACAAAAAGAAAAGATTGACATAAAAATTATCCCTGAAAAGCAAAGAAGTAATATTTTTTCTGAATTTTTTAAATTCTCACTCTGTAATCTGACTCAAAAAAAAGAAGACTACTAACACTTTACCTCAATTAGTAATTTAATACCTTCTTCAAAAAATAAAAAAATTATAATTAAAAATAATTTTTTTATTTCTTAGGAACATTTTTTTAAAGATTATTTTATTTTGTTTCAGAAAATAAACATATGATTAAAAAATCATGAGTTCCCTCTGTTTTGAGAAAAAGTACAATTATTCTTCTTTTAGATGTAAAATGTTGTACAAACTGCATACAATAGATTAAAAATGTTAATTTGGATGTGCCATTGTTAGCTTGGGTGAGAAATGGGCATAATTTTTTGAAAATTAAAATTGCTTATAAAAACCAATTTATTGCAATAAAATACTTATTTTACTAGACAGTGTAAGAAAAAATTTCATTTTAGTAAATTTTGTTATCTATTTCGTGTAAAGGATTAAATTTAGATTGAAATATACATAGTGTGTAATTTTATTTATAAAATCTAAGTGGTGAATATTTCAGTAGTTGTTTAAAAAAAAAAATTGTAATTTGTAAATAATGAACTGTTAAAAGAGTTATTAAATATTTATATTTAAATTTTTGTATACTTTCTTAGAAAAAAATAAATTTTGTTGTATCAATACTAATCAGTCCTTGTAGTGATAAAATTTTCTTTGAATTACATAGTCTGATTTAACAGTGTAAGAAAATGATCAAATTAAGCTGTCCTACTTTAAATAATCATATCAGTTTAAACCTAATTACTTTAAGACGTATGTTTATGATTGCTTAGTAAATGCAGTTTTGATAAAAGTCAAAATTATTTTTGCATTTTACTGTGAAGTTAAATATTTATTCTTTATATAATATTTTTAAACTGTACATAAGTGAACTGTAATCATGTTAACATTTGAAACAATTAGTTTTATTATTCTAAATTAATATGGAAAATTTTTAGGCAATGAATTCACAATATTTTTCTTTTAAACATCTCAATTGTTAAAATTTGATATTTTGACTTAAAAGCAATGTGAAAAATCAATGACTAAATTTTAATCACAATAAATGAATTTACATAAGCTAATAATGAAAAAATAATAATTTTGTTTAATATGGACAATCATTTTTTTAAATGAATTTGGCAATAATTTTTTACTTAATAAAAAGTTATTATCAAGACCTTATATCGTAAATTACAACCTAATCTGCCATGTTTTTAAGGTAGTTTATCTTATTACTGCAATAGTCTTACCTAACTTATACGTTTATGTCCTTAACTTTATTTAACCTCATTATATTTCCTTAATCTTTATGTATCTGGACAGTTTTTTGTTTCTGCTAACTAGCTCTGGGACCAAGTAATCTACATCATCCCAGTCAACTCTTATCTTTTTTCATTTGGTAAGTTTTAATATAAATGACAGAACTAGCATTTGTTAACAATTTATTTCATTTAATATGATGAGTGTATTATAATATACTCATAGTTTGTTTTAATTTAAATTTTTTTTCTTGCTAAATTAAATTATTTCACATTTCTGTGAATCTTAACTTAAACATTGACTGAAGAACCATAGCTGTAAAAGTTGAGGTGCACATTAAAATTATGGTTTAATAGAATAATATACTTTTACAAACCTACTTTAGTGTTGAGACAGTTGTAAAATGTGCAGTGCTATTCCAGTTCAAAAAGATAATTTTTTCATGTGCTCTTCCCGAAGTCATCTTGCCCTACATTTCTGCATTTAGATAAGTATTCAGGAATAAATTTTTTTTTAAATGTTTAGAATGAAAAACATATTAGAAAAGATTTTAAGGTTGATGAAATGAGGATAATTTTGTTTGCTAACAAACAAAATAATTTTAGGAGCCAAAATAAAGAAGTTTAATTATTTTTATAGTGTGCAAAACATCAATTTATTCTTTGTCATAAGGTTATCGCTTACCAGGCTCCATTGCAGATCAGTAGCATTTTCATCTTTCATCTGGTGTATTCTGAGTTCGAAAATGACTGACATATTTTTCATATACAGCAAAAATGATATATAATTTCATACCCATAAGTCTTGATTTACAAAGTGAATTAATCATTAAAAAAAAAAAACAAAGTTAATGTCAGTTGCATTACAGTTTTAATTGTAGTAAGGTTTTTTTCTTTTTTATTGAATTCACACTTTATTGTTAAGACTGAACTGTGATAGTAATTATCAAAAATATTTCATAGATGTTAAAAATTATTTCTTATATAATTTATCTTATATGTTAATAAATATGCAAATTGTATTTTAATAAAATATATATTCATTTTTATTTTAAATTATGGCAGATTTCCTAGAAAAATTATTCTTAATTTAAGGGAGAAAAGATAGAGCACATTATATTCACTAGTCCAGTAGATTCATGAAAAGAAGGCATTTACTTAATTAATTTAACCCATTGTTAACAGTTCCACATTATTTATTTATGTTAAATTCGTTTTTCATATTCTAATAATTTAAATATTCAGAGTTATAAACTTAATTATTTATTTTCTTTATAAATGTAATTGTATTTTTTTCTTTAACAGATATTTAATATTTTATTTCATTGATTTGTTCACTTTTTTCTTTTGGAAGTTATTTATTTTCTGAGCTTCTCAAAGGAGATAGATTGCTAAGGTACAGCAAGAGAAATCATAACATTTTTCAAATTAATTTTCATTAAAAATACTGTCATACTAAAGGGATTTTGATTACTGAGAGTTTACTATATCATGTTTTTAACATAGTGAATTTTTTTTTGTATTAAAGCAGGTTTAATATTTTAGACAAAAATCAATTGTTACATGTTTTTTTTTTTTGTAGAAATTTCTGTTTATGTAAATTAAATAATATTTGTGTGTTCAGTTGTAATTACTTAGATGATTTAAGGATGACATGTTTAGGAGTAATTGGTTTATTAATTTTTACTTTATCACTAACTCATTTTATTAAATTCAGTATGTTCTACAGAACCAACTTCACAACACATTGATAGTGTTGCTGGATAAAATTGCACATATTGGTTTGATTATATTGATACTTCATTTTTTTTCAATTTATATCTCCCATATTATTGATAATACAAAGATTTATTGCATTATTTACTCATATTACTACATTAGAATGTTTATAAATACCTCAAGTAATATTAAATTGTTATGTAGCACTATCAGTTAATATGCTTTATAATGCATGTATTTTACACAACATAACAACTGATTAAAACAAAATTGTTAAACCTGTTTTTCTTTGAACAATTGATTTTTGATATTAAAAATCGGTATTCTTTTCTAAATTAAATTTAATTATTGAAAGTATCCAAAAATTTTTTTAAAATTAAAATGTTTCTTTTTTTAAGGAATTTCTCTGTTATATTTTTTATCTCTAAATGGACTAAGAAAAAACTGCTGCAAAACTAAGTTACAGTCTGTTTTAAAATTGTTTTTGGTAGACATACACTTCATTATCGTATAAATAAATGTGATCTTGTGAAACATATAATAACGCAAGTCTTTATTCACTATAACCCCCACTATACTTACAATTTGTCTCTTTACACTGTCTACTAGTTTTCCTCATGGCTGTGACAAGTAAAGCACCTGAAATTTAAGACATTTATCTAGTTGCTTCCTCTTGACTACAGTTCACTACACTCATGTCATAAATAGAGTAAAGATTTTATTTGCAGAACTGAATATCACTTATATTTCAGTGGACTTGGCACACCGATGTATAACTGGAAATCACTTTACTGCTCTCTTTCCTTATTGAGTGCTCTACTTGAGAAATAATGTTTCATATTAAAAGTGGTGATGCTATTTTTAGAAGTGTCTTTTGTCTCATAATAGATTATCTGCAACTGCAACCATATGGTTGTGGCACTAACAGACAGATTCCATTAAATTAACAACATGAGTCAGAAGGTAATTGACAGTAACCATGATAGGCCACTAAATTATTTGGTAAAAAAAAAATTGTACCTCCACACTTTTAGTTTAAATTATCAGGTATGAGCATAGCAGTATATATATATATACTAGCATCCCGTCAAGGGTTTGCTTGCCTTTCCCGTCGCAGTCAATTGTTTTTTTATTTTATGTTTTTTAGTTAAGTAACCCAGATGTTGGTGCAGCCAGTCGTGTCACATATACAGTAATAATGGCAGTGTTGGTAGTGTCATTGTCGCACTTCTTAAAAAATTAAAACCCAGTAAAACCAGAACACGGATTTTATTTATTTTGTCACAGACGTTCATCACGCTGTTCCTGAGATTCTTGTCTACGAATTTCTGCTGTTCTGATTCGTTGAGCTGGATTTCTTGCTGCAATTTGTTCTTCCGATTCATGAGCTCTCAATACGCATGCGTCGTGCATCTTTGCTACACGCATTGTTAAGGTTAGATTTTTTCTGCGGCATTATACTGAAATTGAAAAAAAAAATTATATTTATTATTTAAATAAATAAATTAGATCAAAATTAAAGAATGAATTAATTAACAATTAACAGATTAAAAAATCAAAATATAATACAAAAAAAAAAATAAAATAAAAAGCAAGCAAGAAATAATTACACATCATTTTTGAGGTGGTATGACGATTAATAGACAAAAAAGTTATCTATAACGTTTTTATGATATTATTATTTTTCTGTTAAAAATAATAATATCCAAATGATACACTGCACAATTATAACACAATACATAGTATAATTATAAAAATCATTCACGAAAAATTAGAATAGTATGGTTATATCGTGAACATAAACAAATATGACGTGGAATAGATTGTATTATCTAGAAATCTTAACACCATCTACCGGATGTCTACACAACCTAGATGTCAAAAGATGTTAGAGAGTTGTTGAATTAACTTACACCGCCATCTATTAGGAATTCATAGAACTAACCAATTAATACACACTATTGCCGTATAATAAACATTTAATTTGCAATAACTAATATTGAGGTCAATAATTGAGATAAAAACTATCCTATCTTTTAAGTTCGACCAAATTACAGATAGTTACGAAATTTGAACAAAATCGGTTACGTTGTTTCGGATTTTTATATATTTAAGATTATGTTTATTACTGTACTACTTGCAAGGTTAATTCACTTCTTGACCTTTGTGAATAAGCCTCTTAAGAAGTAATCCTTGTGCAGGTCAAACTTGAACAATAAACAAAATGTTATAAATGCAATGTAATGAAAAATATAGTGCGGTTGATTGACATGTCTTTAAGTCATTCAAGAATGTCATAATTTAATGAAACAAGCGTATTTACTGACAAGACCTGATTTAGTAGGAAATAATGTATTGATTCATCAGTACAGTGCATTTTCAAATACCTGCTAATAATTCATCAGTTTTATAATTTATAACAAAAAATTATATGATCAAGATAATTACATGCAGATGTGTACTGAACAATCCAAAAGGCATTATTTTTTTGGATTCAGAAATGGTTCCAAGTCCATATAGAAACAGATTTAGTAATCTGTTTTATTAAATAAAACTCATAGTTCACTTTCAACTGATTCAAAATATTAAGCTAAGTTATTAACTGAAATGTTTAATACCTTTAACATTCTCTTTTATTAGGGATTATGTTTTCTTTAAATAATTTTTTAATTTGAATTAAATGTTAATTTAAATTCAGTATAATAGATTATAAACTATTATGTTATAAAATATATTCGATATTAACATTTGATATTTATAAAAAGTTTTAT
Source organism: Lycorma delicatula (assembly GCF_047948215.1). Classification (NCBI taxonomy): domain Eukaryota; kingdom Metazoa; phylum Arthropoda; class Insecta; order Hemiptera; family Fulgoridae; genus Lycorma; species Lycorma delicatula. The sequence continues at coordinate 32,800,709 of NC_134455.1, forward strand.
CTATAAGATAAGTTCATACCTGCAAAAACATTTTTTATGTTCATAATTGTTAACATTGAACAAAATTTAATTATATTGAAGTCAGTCGGCAATGATCTCATTTTCTTCCTTAGTTTCATTTTAAACTCGTCAATCACTACTTCCGTAATATTGTATTAACAGAAGAGCTGTGCGTGATAATGTATATTTCGTTTGTTAGTCAATAGTTTTCTTTTGCCTTTATAATTTTGTTACAAACTATTATGCATTCACTTTTGGTAATTTCATCAAAGCTTTCTCAATAGATTTTTATTATGCTTTGGCTGCTATTAATTACATTTAAGTCTGAAAGAGAGCAATATATCTTAGTATAGCCTTAATTGTTGTTAATATCATCTTAATATTACCTTAATATCACCTTTTTTATTGTGTTTTTAAGATAATCTTGGTTTCAACAATTTAGTGTCCATGTTGATTCGTTTTTCATGTTACCATTCAAACACCACCTCCTTTGAACTGTGTATTGGTACTTTACTTAGTTGAACATATAAGGCATTATCAATTACTACCCTAAAATTTATTGAAAATTATCTCAGATTCTGCCTATATTGTAAAATAATTATGGTAATCTTCAAGCAAAGTTCCAGTCTTGTACATTTGATTTAAACGCCATATCCCCATTATGTTGTATAATAATCTTGGATCTTTATCTACATGAATTTTGAATCTTCTACCCTGTCATATACACAATCTTTTGTATGAAATGAGACTATAAGATATAAGATAATCTAAATAAACAATGAGCCTATTTATACCTCCATAGTTTTTTATGTTTATTGAATATTTTTTCCTCTAAATATCAGTTTTACTGCTAAGTAATGTCGGTCTGTTTTCTATTTTTTTTTTATGCTATTTAAATATTTACACTTGGTAAAAGCTGTTGATCCTTTAATGAGAAGCATGAAGATGACATAGTTGGCAAGTATTTTTCATCATTATAACTGCTTTTACTACAATTTTTAAATTTGTTATTCAAAATTTTTCTACTGTCTAAACACTGTCAGCATTTTATTACTATATTAAATTTCTTAATATAAGGAACTGTTGCTTATTTATGGGAAACCAACATGTTTATGACTAATATTTTTCTAACTATTATTTGTTTCAGTTGGAATTCCAGTTAGTACTTAACAATGATGGTAATTGTAAGAAATTATTATATGTGTGATAGTTAACCTTATGCAGGGTTTCCTTTTAAAAGTGAATTTATGTTAACAAAATATTTATTGTTACTTGTACTTGACCGTACTAAGTTACAGTCAAGGTACATCATAATTATAAGTAATTATGATGCTTGGTAACTGAATTTATTGTAGGTGTTTAATAAACAGCATTTTTAGAATGTAAGATAACTACTTCTAAGTCATTTCTGCTGGAACTTTGATGGTTTATATGTAATTAAATTATCCCACAACTGTTTAAAATATCCCATAATGATGTTTAAAGTACCCCATAACTACAAAAAAAATAATTTTTTAGAAAATCATCTTTTTTAGAATTTGTTGGAATAATTTATATTTTACTTAATCGTAGAATATTTTGCTCTGTTTGTTTTATAATGTTGAATACTTCAGATATTATATTTAGTTAAAAGGGGTATAATTTTTTATTATTGTGCGGTTGTTTATGTTTGTATGTCTGTCTAAATTAATTGACTTATATACAGACATTTTTATGCATGTATTGTGCATTTGTGTTTGGATAATCTTTTTTATGTATTTATTTTACATTAATTTTTAAGTGGATAATTGAAGATGTAATTCACATCTTCAGAATGAAACTAGTGTTGAGGTGAAAAGAAGCTGTATTCTGTACACCTTAATTTTGACAAAATTTTGCTGTAAATATTCATTTTTAGATTGAACATATAGTTCTGTTTTCAAATATTATTTTTACTTCTTTGTCATTGTCTACTGCAGCATTGCTTATCCAGATGTACACAGAACTAAAAAAAGCAAATATTAAAATACTTTGTTATTAATATTTAATTTGTAGTTAGATTATCATTTTAATGGAGTAAAAGTCTCCTGAGCATGAAAACATCACGTAACTTCAGATAGTAAATTTTTAATTACACCTTATTTCAGCCAAGATTCATATAGGCTTGTTCAATTTTTCTCTATAAAATTGCTGTTTTTATTTCGTACAAGATTAAAAATTGTCATGGCTATTAATTAAACAAACTAGTATAATTAATTTGTTTTCTGTTATCTTGAAATAACTTGAGCATAACATAATTGTTTTGTAATAATTTATTTTTTATTCTAAAATATTTAAATAAGTAACTTTAACAGTGATGAAACTTCTTTATACAAGAAAACTTCTTTATTAAACTTCTTAATTTTGTTTCATTTTGTTAGGTATTATCTCTGCAGATTTGCTAATAATTGTGGGCTCATAATTATAACACATTATTTTAAAACCTAGTTCAAATTAAATAATAATCACTCTTACAATTTTCTTTTGCTATTTATTTTGTTTACTGTTATGTGGGTATTTGTTATTTTTACTGTTTAAAAAATTAAGGAAATTCTTAAATCAGCAGAAGCAAACTTAGGCGGAATAAAGAGAACTGGTAGAAAACCTTGGGTTTCAGACGATATATTGCAGCTGATGGATTAACGTAGAAAATATAAGAATGCTAGTGATGAAGAAAGTAAAAGGAACTATCGGCAATTAAGAAATGCTATTGACAGGAAGTGCAAACTGGCGAAAGAAGAGTGGATTAAAGAAAAGTGTTCAGAAGTGGAAAGAGAAATGAACATTGGTAAAATAGACGGAGCATACAGGAAAGTTAAGGAAAATTTTGGGGTACATAAATTAAAATCTAATAATGTGTTAAACAAAGACGGTACACCGATATATAATACGAAAGGTAAAGTCGATAGATGGCTGGTATATATTGAAGACTTATACGGAGGAAATGAATTAGAAAATGGTGTTATAGAGGAAGAGGAGGAAGTTGAGGAGGATGAAATGGGAGAAACAATACTGAGATCTGAATTTAAGAGAGCATTAAAAGATTTAAATGGCAGAAAGGCTCCTGGAATAGACAGAATACCTGTAGAATTACTGCGCAGTACAAGTGAGGAAGCGATTGATAGATTATACAAACTGGTGTGTAATATTTATGAAAAAGGGGAATTTCCTTCAACCTTCAAAAAAAGTGTTATAGTCATGATACCAAAGAAAGCAGGGGAAGATAAATATGAAGAATACAGAACAATTAGTTTAACTAGTCATGCATCAAAAGTCTTAACTAGAATTCTATACAGAAGAATTGAGAGGAGAGTGGAAGAAGTGTTAGGAGAAGACCAATTTGGTTTCAGGAAAAGTATAGGGACAAGGGAAGCAATTTTAGGCCTCAGATTAATAGTAGAAGGAAGATTAAAGAAAAACAAACCGACATACTTGGCGTTTATAGACCTAGAAAAGGCATTCGATAACGTAGACTGGAATAAAATGTTCAGCATTTTAAAAAAATTAGGGTTCAAATACAGAGATAGAAGAACAATTGCTAACATGTACAGGAACCAAACAGCAACAGTAACAATTGAAGAACATATGAAAGAAGCCGTAATAAGAAAGGGAGTTCGACAAGGGTGTTCCCTGTCTCCGTTACTTTTTAATCTTTACATGGAACTAGCAGTTAATGATGTTAAAGAACAATTTAGATTCGGAGTAACAGTACAAGGTGAAAAGATAAAGATGCTACGATTTGCTGATGATATAGTAATTCTAGCCGAGAGTAAAAAGGATTTAGAAGAAACAATGAACGTTATAGATGAAGTCCTACGCAAGAACTATCGTATGAAAATAAACAAGAAGAAAACCAAAGTAATGAAATGTAGTAGAAATAACAAAGATGGGCCGCTGAATGTGAAAATAGGAGGAGAAAGATTACGGAGGTAGCAGAATTTTGTTATTTGGGAGGTAGAATTACTAAAGATGGACGAAGCAGGAGCGATATAAAATGCCGAATAGCACAAGCTAAACGAGTAAGAAACATAATTTGTTTACATCAAAAATTAATTTAAATGCCAGGAAAAGATTTTTGAAAGTGTATGTTTGGAGCGTCGCTTTATATGGAAGTGAAACTTGGACGATCGGAGTATCTGAGAAGAAAAGATTAGAAGCTTTTGAAATGCGGTGCTATAGGAGAATGTTAAAAATCAGACGGGTGGATAAAGTGACAAACGAAGAGGTATTGCGGCAAATAGATGAAGAAAGAAGCATTTGGAAAAATATAGTTAAAAGAAGAGACAGACTTATAGGCCACATATTAAGGCATCCTGGAATAGTCGCTTTAATATTGGAAGGACAGGTAGAAGGAAAAAATTGTGTAGGCAGGCCACGTTTGTAGAGGGTCTACTGAAATGAAATGTCTAGCACTAGATAGGGAATCTTGGAGAGCTGCATCAAACCAGTCAAATGACTGAAGACAAAAAAAAAAAATTAGTAACATTAGATAGTTTCAGATTCTATTGTCAATGAATGCTTCCTTTATCGACGGGTAATCAATTCTTCCAACAAAACTAATGAATATTAGTTTATTGTAATTTTAAAAACAATAAAATAAAATTGTTTGTAGTTAATGCAGCGTGTCACAGTTATTGTGTGTTTTATTACTTGAACACTTTATTTACTATATATTTCTGCTTAAAATGTTTTCAACGTGCAATTATAGAACCATGAAAAAAAACATTGTTTTTAAAAATTTACTCAAAACATAAATTTTAAATTGGCACCCACATATTTATATGCATCTATATTATGTATATATGCATGTATGTATTTATATGGATCCTTATTTTTTTAATGCATACTGCACAGAATTAGTTGAAAATATTTAATTAGGCCTACTTTTTTACTACCTCTTTTGTTTTTAAATGCTTTCATATTGTAATCGTATTTTTTAATATGATTTTCAAAAATATGTGTAATCAAAAAGTTTTTAAACAATAGACAGAAATTAAATGAGTATGTTCTCTTAGTCTCATTTTATTAAACATTTGTTTTCTGAAAGTTTAATGCTATTGACGTTTTAAGTAATCTTTATTACTTAAAACTTTAATGTTTTAATGCCATATACATATTTTGTATTTATTATAAACATAATCAACCTTTGATTTGTTAAATTACAAGGTAATTGAAGTAACTACCATTAGTACAAAAATCACTTAATTTTTCCTCCACGAGTGATTTTTCATTGTTTTCAATATATATATATATATATATATATATATATATATATGTATATAAGGATGTCATAACATTTATAAATTATATATAAACTATACAAAATTATTAGTGCCCATATGTTTCTATGATAGTTATTATTAAAAGCTAAGTCTAATGATTGTTATCAAACAGTCATTTTATCTGAAATGATGTGTGCTCACTGCTTAGTAATCATATGTACTTTATTTGTAATTTATACGTTTTTTGATGTCCAACTGAGCCTGAAATAGCATGAAAGTGTTCGTAGAGAAAAATTTACAATTTCCCTCTACAAACACTAAAAAATTGTAAATTATCTTTAAGAAATTGGTGTTTATTTTAATTTTCTTATAAAAACCTACTCATAAAAACGCAATTTAATTAAATGTGTAATCAGAAATGGGTCGACGGTAAAGTTTCATTATCAAATCAACTAACTAATCATGTTAGTTGACTTATAACTAACTCATGTTATATGTGACCTGCAAACTAGTTATCCTATTAAAAATTTACTGCATGGTTCCTTTTTATTCAGACTTATCTTAAAACTTATTCCCCTTGAATTTTTCTATCCACTATTAAGTGGATAGAAAAATACCATTCTTTCACATCACATTTTAAAAGCCTTAACTTAACCTTTCTGGCTTTCTTACATCGATGTTTTGCTGTTTTACAGTACCAAATTCTGTCAATGAAGTTAGTTTTTTAAAAATTTCGTTCAAATTCCTTAATCTATGATTGCAGATTGGTTTCTTCATAATGGTTTTCATTTGTTGAGCTAATCTGCATTCAATTTCTTTTTTCACAAGCTATATTTAAATTTTCTGCCTATAACTGTTACTGCTTTCTGTACAGGATGATTCCAAATAGCATGGCAGATGATTCTATAGCTAAAAATAAGGAAAAAACTCATGAACATAAGTCAGAAAACAGTTCATTAGCGATTTTCAGCTTGCGAAACATTTTTTTTTTAGGTTCATGGCTCAATGGAGAGCGATGCTTGCATTTTTTGCTTACAAATCTGATGGAACTCTTGGAAGATATTCCACTTGCACACAGAGTGCAGAACTTCTAGAAGCTGAATTTCTCAAATTTGTGTTAAATTTTAATAGACGTTATTTACATCAATTTTTTCAGAATTAAATTCTCTACAAAGTTAACTAGAAATTGTTTTTTGTTTATTGGTAAATTTACAAAGTTATTTTATTCCAAACTTAAATAGTGTATTTTCTGACAAAATCTTTTTGTGTTTTACCCTGTTTTTCTTAAAGCCTAAGGAAGAAAGAGGTCTGTGACCACTTTTATTCAGTTTCTTAGATTAAAACCCATAAGGAAACAAAATTTACCCCAACAATTTTCATACAGTTTACTTTCACAGAGGGAGCAGAAAACAGGGCTAAATGTTTTGTGAGCTGAAACTCGCTAACAAACCATTTTCTGACCTACGAGGTGTTGAGAAAAGTAATAAGACTGACTTTTTACTTACCAAAGTTTTTATTTTTTTCAAACAACAATATTATCCCCTTCAAAGTAGTTCCCTTGGGCAGCTATACACTGGCGGAGTCATTGTTCCCACTCCTGGTGGCAGCGCTGGAAGGTTTCAACTGGTAGGCCTTTTAATTGGTCGGTCACAGTCTTTTGAATGTTCTCCAGAGTTCCAAAATGACATCCTTTTAAGACATGTTTAAATTTCGGGAAAAGGAAAAAGTCAAGAGGACTCAAATCAGGTGAATAAGGGGGTTGAGGAACCGTAGGAATGCATTTTGAGGTCAAAACTTCCATGATGGAATTGGTCGATGACACGGGGCATTGTCATGATGAAGCATCTACTTGTCTGCATTGTCTGGTCTCACACGAATCACTCTTTTCCTGAGCCTTTCAAGGACACCTTTGTAAAACACTTGGTTGACAGTTTGTCCTGGAGGAACAAATTATTTATGCACGATTTCCTTACTGTCAAAAAAACAAATCTTGATCTTTGATCTGGTTTTGATCTTTGATTTGCTCATTCAACATTTTTTTAATCGAGATGACAGAGTGTGCTACTCTTCACTTTGACGCTTTGTTTCAGGATCATACTCAAATATCCAGGATTCATTACCTGTGATCACACGATTGAAGAATTCTTGGTCATTGTCAATCCTCTCAAGAAGATCAACACACACGTTTCTTCAATTGTCCTTCTGTTCAATTGTGAGGTTTTTCAGTACCAATTTCACACAAACCATTCGCATGTCCAAATCATCTGTCAAAATTTAATGTATGGTGAAAGTGTTAAATTTAACTGTTCACTCATCATCCTTATCGTTAAACAATGGTCTGATCTCACAAGGACCCTCACAGGCTCAACATTTACGTCAGATTTTGAAGTTGAAGGTCCCTGAGCAAGGTTGATCTTCAATGTGTTCTTGGCACTCCAAAAATGATTTGTGCCAGTGGAAAACTTGTGCTCTTGATAAGCAATGTTCCCCATAGACCTGTTTCAACTTTTCAAAGGTCACACTCGTGAATTCCCCAAGTTTAACACAAAACTTGATTGCACATTGTTGCTCTAAATTCCGATGCTCCATTTTCGTAACACACAACAAAAACACAACTTCACTGATGACACTGTCAAAAATAATGTGTTGGCTGAACAGAGTTGAAACTCGTACTGAGCATGTGGAAGGGATGAACAAACCGGTCTAGCACAGACCGGTAGACATAGCGTTGACAGATCACTCGCAATGTTACAAATCTCATTACTTTTCTCACACACCTCGTATGTTTATACGAGCTTTTTTCTTATTTTTGGCTGTAGAATCATTTCTCAAGGGATTACCATACAATTTGGAATCACCTCTAAAATTAGACGTAATACAATCTTATTAAAATTTGCAGGAACTACCTAGTTTCATACATTTTCATACTCTTCCAATCCTATTTCACCTAACAAACAGTATATCATTTAATTCATGATATGCCACACAGTTTTCTAAATTTTTCTTTTAACTTGTTAACTGTTTGATTGATTTCTAACTGGTGTTTTACATCTTACTTCCTTTTTCTTTTTAGCCTCCGGAACCACTGAACGGTATCATACTTCAGAGGATGAATGTAAATGAAGTGTAGTCTTTTACAGTCTGAGGTCTGCATTTCAGAAACCGTATTTCAGATATCAATTCTCTAAATTGTTCTCTTCAGCATCTGTCTTCCCTGAAATTATTTAATTTTCATTTTCAGTGACTGATAATGCTGTTCTTACTCTGGTGGTAGCTGATATTTTTCCGGCAGTTTTTTGAACTTAGACACATATTTGGAATGTCATAAGAAAGTATATCAGATTTAAATCATATTTGTTTAGTTCGTATGATCTTGGGAATTTATTATTTTTTTTATTTTATCAAATATGTCACAATGCTCCTTCTTTTTGTGTGAAGATTGTTATCGATGTTACTGAATTTGTGATGTGAATTTATGAAATACTTAGTAAATGTTGACCTTGTTGCTGTGGAGTTTAAGTGTTCATTATATCTCTGTTTGAAGATATAGTATCCCAGTATCCCATCAGAGAGCAGTGAATTGTGATCATGCTTTTGGTAGTTTAGTGTAGTTTATATTTTTGTTGTTTTAAAGGCCATATTACATCCACATTTTTTAATTGTGAAATATTTTTCATAGCCAATTTATGCATGTTTATGTGATGTTTTTTCTTTAATTTTTTATCACTGTTTTTATTTTTACATTTTTTTTTTATTATTTTGTGTAGACATATGCTCTTATGTCTGTGGATGCAAGTTATTATATTATAGTCTTAAGATCTATGCGGTCTTCAGATATCACAGGTGTTTAAATAGTCTGTGGATTAGAAATCTAAAAGCAGTTAGTTTATATTAAGTGTATGGTTTAAGGTTTATGAGTAAGAACATCTATCATTGTTGCGCTTTTCTATGTATTTTTTAAATTCTTTTCTGTTGGTTGCTTTTTGTGATGGTGAGTTCGGAAAATAAGTTTGTTCAATTGCTTGTGTTCAATAATTAAGTTTAAATTACATTTTTTTTTTGTTCATTTATGCAATTAATTGTTCACATTGTCTTGAATTTCCTCGATACAATTAGATGGCTTCATTAACATGTCTGTGCCAGTTTACTATTTCATGAGAGTGTTTGTTATCAGTATGTATGCAGAAAAAATACTGGGATGTTTGAAATAGAGAAGCCCATAAAATGACCATTTGTTTTATGTAATAAAAATACATGTTGCAAAAATATAAAAGTATTTTGAAAACAAAACTACAAATAGCATTAATTAATACTCAGATTAATAAAAATTAATACTATTACAACAGTTATAGTTTTTACGTAAAATCTAAAGGTGGTTCCTCCCTACAAGCTGCTTCTACATGCATCATCTACCACACTCCTATAATCCTGCATGCAGAACATGTGCTACTGGTTGTCACATAAGTAATGCGTATGGGCGATTTAAAAATAATTTTCATAAATAACTACGCTACGTCATAGAAAATCATAACATTATAGCCTGTAACAAATAAACAACTCATTTCATATACTTTTGTATTACATCATTATTACTGTTTATTTGTAGCAAAACCTTAGTTTAACATACTTGAAAAAAAAAAACACATTACTTTCAACAAATAAATAAATTATTTTATATATATCTTGAACAAAATATTAGGCATAAATAATTTTATTTGTAATAACAAATTTCCAAAACATATTTTGTTATCATATTAGTGACATCATAATTATATGGTGCCAGTCGCAACAAATTAATTGATATGCTTTTGGAGTACACTATTTTGGATGCTGGTGTGAGTAGAATTTGCTGAGTGATGTTAAGAGCAGTAGTGGGAATGCCATAGTGTGATATGGACTCACCTTCAGTTATTGCTTACACTATAGTAAGAGCTGTTAATTTTAAACTGCCTCTGCACAGAGTATCATTATTTTACACAAAATATTGGTAAATCAAACTGCAAACTTTGCAACAAGTCATTTTTCATTCAGAAATTGTTTTTATCATCATAATTTATAACTTTCTTTTATAAATATTCTGAAAGGTAGATGCTATTGAAATGTTAAGAAAAATAACAAAAATGGTTTTTCTTCAGTTTTTTTTTAAAATGAAATAATTTGACCGATTTCAAATTGTTACTTTTTTTAATGTAGGAAATTACTGTCTTTTAAATAAATTTTCTGTCATTCACATTTATAAAATGCATTGCCAGTGGAAGTAATCTAAGTTTAAAAAAGCCAGCAATGAACTGCATGACTTTCCCGGCTGTGCTGGTCAAGTTTTGCAATTTGTTTTTTAAGTTGTATTTATCTATATCTACACGATAAAATAATTACTTTTTATTGAAAAACAATAACCAAAATTCTTTTTTCCACATTTTTTAGCAAAAAAATGTATTTCTAATTTTATGATAATACTTAAATAAATACAAAATAACCTGATTATTTTTATACTTGTGAGGCCTTAATGAAAGTTAAATGGTGGGACTATTGTTTTGTGTTGTTCTTTCTTTATTATAATTTTATCATAATACATTTTAATGTTATTGATATAAACAATTTTTTTTAATATATAAAATTACATGTTTGATTATATTTGAATCTTTTAATTATAATTTTTGAAGTCAGGATGCTCAACAAGATGAGGTAATAACTAAAATTTCTTAATATTAATAACACAGTTTTGAAAAATATGTTTCCAACCTTTTGAAAATTTTGGGCTCATGCATCAGGAAAAATATTCACTAAATTTAATAATTTAGTTTTAATGATTAAAATATTCACTAACATTGATTTTAATAAGTTAAAATGAAAATTTAAAAAATATGATTTGGGAGCTCCCCATCAAGGGAGAGTGGTTAAGTTATTTTACTTGATTGTTTAACAGAATACGTTTTGAGAATTAAAAATTTGAAATTGTAAACAAATTTTTTCATATTTTGGGGCTACCAGACCCAAATGGAGCTGATCTAGTAGAATTAATTTTTAAGAAAATATTCCCTAAGTGGTGATAGTAAATTTAAAAAAACAAAGATTTGGCCATAATTCTAAATAAAGTTGTAATTTTCTCGGAAGAGGGTGAAAGTTTTTGGCTAATTTTTTTCAAGAGATACCAAAGAGTAAAAGCTATCAAAAAATTTGGATTTTTACATTTTTAACGCAATGGGTAACTTGTGAGATTTATTTAAATGTAAAAAGAAATATTTTTTTACCACAGACCATTGGAAAGGAATGGGCAAAAAGTTTTTTTAGTGGATTTAAGGCCAATTGTAGAAAATGCAGATGTAAAAACACTCATAAACTCATTTTTTGAAGCAAGATATAATATATAAAGTCATTTTTGAGGGAGGGGATGAATATTAATTAAAGATTTTTGGTAAACTGTGATCTTGATAAAAAAAAACTTTTATAAGAAAATGATTTTGTTAAAGTGCTCCAGTAAAGGTTTGAAATTTTACTTTGGCCTAAACATCCCCACCTCTTTTTCCAGTTTCTACAAAAATTTAATACATTCTTTCCCCCAAAGGTAGTACCTACGTTTGAAGAAAATCGGTTGAAGGGGTCCAGAGTTAGAAGACCAAATACAGTTCAACATACATACAAACAGGTTGATCTGATGACTGTTTTTTTTTTATTTACTGAAAATAAATCGAGCCCTATATTACATTATCATAATCATAAATTATTTTTATTCTGCTGCCATTTCAGGTTTTAATTTATAGCCGTAGTTTTTAGACTTTCATTCATTTATATAGCTGCCACAATTAATCTTGAAGCTTGGACTACGATGGCTAGTACGGTGCCTTTTATCCAAACTGAAAACATTCAGATTAATTTTCATTCGCAGAAGCAAATTGCTTTCTTGTAAGTTTAATTTATTATTCTATGTTACTGAATGGTATTATGGATTATTTTAAAATATTTTCTAAATCTGTTGTTGATACTTTATAAATGATTAAGTATTTTGATTTAAAATGATTTAAGATTTAAGATTTTTGAATGATTTAAGTATTTCAAAAACTTCTAATCTTTTCTTTTCAGGTACTCCAATTGTACAAAGTTTCACTTCCATGTAAAGCTACACTCCAAAAATATACTTTGAAAAATCTTTTCCTGACGCTTAATTTAATTTTTGATGTAAGCAAATTATATTTTTGATTGAAAGCTTGTTTTGCTTGTACAATGTGGCATTTTATATCGTTCTTGCTTCGTTCATCTTTAGTAACTCTACTTCCCAAATAACAAAATTCTTCTTCCTTCGTAATCTTTTCTCTTTTTGTATTCAGTGGTCGATCTACATTATTTCTACTACATATCATTACTTTCGTTTTGTTCTTGTTTATTTTCATTTGGTAGTTCTTGCGTAGGACTTCATCCATGCCTTTCACTGTTTCTTCTAAGTCTTTTTTACTCTGCAAAAATTACTATATCATCAGAAAATCGTAATATCTTCATCATTTCATCTTGCACTGTTATTCCGGATCTAAATTATTCTTTAACATCATTAACTGATAGTTCTATGTAAAGAACGGGTATAGGGAACATCCTTGTCAGACTCCATTTTATTACTGCTTCTTTCTTATGTTCTTCGATTATTATTGTTGTAGTTTGGTTCTTGTAAATGTTAGCAATTGTTCTTCTATCTCCATACTTGAATCCTACATTTTTAAAATGCTTAACATTTTATTCCAATCTGTGTTATCAAATGCCTTTTCTAAGTCTATAAATGCCAACCTAGTATGTTGGTTTTTTCTTTAATCTTCCTTCTACTATTAATCGTGAGTGCTAAAATTGCATCCGTTGTCCCTATACTTTTCCTGAAACCAAATTGGTCTTCTCCTAACACTTCTTCCACTCTCCTCTCAATTCTTCTGTTCGGAATTTTAGTTAAGATTTTTGATGCATGAGTAGTTAAGCTAATTGTTTTGTATTCTTTACACTTATATACTCCTGCTTTCTTTGGTATCATGACAATAATTCTTTTTGAACAAAGACAGAACTTCCCCTTTTTTGTAAATATTACAGACCAGTTTGTATAATCTATCGCTTCCTCATATGCACTGCACAGTAATTATGCAGGTATCCTGTTCATCCCAGGAGCCTTTCTGCCAATCAAATCTCTTAATGTTCTCTCAAATTCAGATCTCAGTATTGTGTCTCTCTTTTCATCCTCTTTGATCTCTTCCTCTTTCTCTATAACACTCAGTTTCTAATTCATTTCCTTTGTGTTACTCTTCAATATATTCCACCCACCTATCAACCTTTTCTTTAGTATTATAAATCGGTGTACCACTTTGTTTAACACATTATTAGATTTTACAAGGCATGTTTTTAAAGTAAGTACTCTTTTAAAATTAAAAAAAAAGTTCACTATTCTTAACAAATTTTTATTTTTACGTGAAAGCCTGTCGTTACTTTTCTACATAATTGCCACCAATATTAAGGCACTTGTCATATTGTGCAACCAGCTTTTGAACACTGCCATCATAGAAGTATGTCGCCTGACTTAATGACCAGTGCCTGACCGCCTGACCACTGCAACACAATCACAATTTTCAATAATTTAGGTGTTTGGTCATAATTTCATTGGCAACACTAGTTGAAACTTGAGGAAACTCTTCAGTTAGCAAAGAAATCGTAAAGAGTCTTTTCTCTTCCACTTTTACGTCAACTTTCTGTACCAAATCTTCAGTAATGACAGAAGACCGTCTATTCTGTTGCTCATCATAAACATTCTGGCAGTCTTTAAAAGTTCTAACCCATTTTCGTACCATTCTATCATTCATAATATTTTCTCCATACACTTCACTTATGTGACGATGAATTTTAGCCACTTTCATGCCTTTAGCACTAAGAAAACAAATCATACCACATATTTCACAGTCAATGGGATTCTCGATTAGTGAAGGCATTTTAAATACTCGCAAACAAATGTAAATACAGTCAAATATTTCCATAATGGCGTCTGTGCCAACAGATGCAGGTACACAGTGCGCATGTGTAGAATGCCGACCATAGCGGCAAAATATCAAAATGCTACTTACTTTAAAAACATGCCTCGTAATTTATGTACCACAAAATTCTCCTTAACTTTCCTGTATGCTCTTCTATTTTACCAGTGATCATTTCTCTTTCCACTTCTGAACACTTTTCTTTAATCCACTCTTCTTTCACTAATTTGCACTTCCTGTTTATAATATTTCTTAACTGTCGATAGTTCCGTTTACCTTCTTCATCACTAGCATTCTTATACTTTTTACGTTCATCCATCAGCTCCAATACATCCTTTGATATCAAAGATTTTCTACCAGTTTTCTTTGTTCCCCCTAAGTTTGCTTCTACTGATTTAAGAATTTCCTTTTTAACATTCTCCCATTTTTCTTCTGTTGTTTCTACCTTACTACTTTTACTCATACCTCTTGCGATGTCCTTGTCAAAAATCTTCTTTACCTCCTCTTCGTCAAGCTTCTCTAGATTCCACTGATTCATCTGACACCTTTTCCTCAGGTTTTTAAACCCCTGTTTTAAGTCGGTCCCCTCTTTCATTCTTTTTGTACAGCTCGCATTCACCCTCAATATTTCCTTCCCTGCCTTTTCCAATGCTTGCATTCCAGTGTTCAGCTATTATTAAATTTTCATTCCCTTTTATGTGTTTAACTGCCTTCTTTGTATACACATTCTACCTCATCACAATCATGGGTACTTGTAGGCATATAGATGTTAACAATCGTTGTTGACTTAGGTTTTGATTTTATCCTTATTAACAATGATTCTATCGCTATGCATTTTGAAATAATCTACTTTCTTCCCTATCTTCTTGTTCATTAAAAAACCTACTCCTGCCTGCCTTTTATTTGAAGCTGAGTTAATTATTCTAAAACCACCTGACCAAAAGTTGTTTCCTCTTCCCACCAAACCTCGCTAATTCCTATTATATCTACATTTAACTTATCCATTTCCCCTCTTTAAATTTTCTAACCTACCAACCTAATTATCAAGTAGGTTATTAACCTACTTTTTTTAGACTAACATTCCACGCTCTGACTCATAGAACATTATTTTTTAATTTTCTGGTGACCTGTTTGTTAGTAGTCCCCACCTGGAGATCGGGACGGGGGACTAGTTTACCTCTGGAATATTTTACCAAGGAAGGCGCCTCCATCTTTGTTACATGAAAATGCAGAGGGATATATTTTCTTGGGAAAAAAACAGCTGTAGTTTTCCATTGCTTTCAGCTGCGCAGTACTCAGAAAATTAAGTGATGCTGATATGGCCATTTAAGTCCTCTTGATCTATGCCCTTAACAACTACTGAAAGAGCTGCTGCCCTCTTTCAGGAATCATTCCTTATTTTGGCTCTCAACAGATACCTTTCTGATGTTGTTGCACCTTCAGTCCACCTACTGTGTATTTCTGAGCACTCAATCTCCTTCACCATCGGCAATGTCTCATAGTTCATAGGGAGCTGACATATATAAATATAGTTTATAATCAATCGTGATTTTATTTATTGTAAAGACAAAAATAAACAAGTCATATATTATAACTCAGGAAATGAATCACCTTTCTTAGAATCAAATCAAGAAACATCATAGCTACAGCATATTGTTTGCAATTAAATTTGACTATATGTACACTGGGTGTTGCATTTTGATTCCCCCCCCCCCCAGGCGATTTTCTCATAAGCTAATTGATGAATGTGTTTGTCTATTCACACAACATGTGTTGTTAAATGGTTAATTTAACAACAAAAGCTTAATGGTGCATTTATGTACATGAGTATGCTAACTTTTTATTACTGCTATTTCATGGTGGTTTTAAAACCTGTGTAATAAATAATGAGTCCAGAAAACATATTTTGTGACAAAATAGTTTATTTTATAATATATGTATATAAATAAACTAAAAAAAATTAAAAACCTGTTAACTGCAATATACTGCATCTTGTGTGTTATTATACACCCAATCTAAGTAATGTGGTAATCTTGTGTAAATGCCAGGATGGTACTTTAACGCACATTCTATACCCCAAGATACAATACCTGAAAAATAAATTGTTATTGTAGTTTTATAACTAATACTGTTTTAATAAGCGATTAAGTATTGTAACACAGTTATCAATTATCCATTCAATGAAGTGAAATAAATCTGCAATAAAGATGTAAAACTTTCTAAAAGAAAGTAATTAAATCAATATTACTACCTTTACAATTTAAATCAATTATTGTTTATTTATAATAACTTTAATTTTATTATACCAGTAGTCTATAGAATCATATTTATTATGATATAAAATATCTCAAATGTCTTATAATTTACTGAGTGCAATTTAATATAAGTAAAGAATATTAAAAAATACATATTGATTTAAGTACTTGATAATTTATTTTTAACGGGAAATGAAAAAAATGGAAGTTATCTAAATCAGACGTACCTGAAAATTTTTCTGTTTAATGTTCTCAAAGTTTACTTTTCATCTTTTCACAAAATAGAAGTATTATATCATAACAGTTGCTTGCTTTTAAATGATTAAAATTGCATGTTTGCTCTACTGTGACCTATGATGAGATCTGGTTCTTACTTTTCACTCTTGAAGAGAACAGGCGGTAATGAAAGTAGCAATTCTTCTCATTGAAGAAAACCAAAACAATTTCTTAAGGAGGAAAAATTAAAGTTATAAGGACCATTGTTTATCTGAACCCTTACTACTCAAAAATGTCATTGCATTGTACTCAACTCTAACTTAAATTACATAAAAGCAAAAGCAATGCTGACTGTCGGAATGGATTTCAAAAAAGTACACGAAAATTCAATTTTGCTTCTTCAGAGTATTTCTTCTTAATATTTCTATATTAAATCTGGCAATGTCAACTCATGATGTTCTGCCTTAATTTATTTTACACCTCTGACCTCGCTTCATTCAGTTATTAATTATTTGAACATCTGAAACAATTTTTTAAAGGGTAAAATATTAAACCTAAAGATTCAGCATTTTCGAACTTTACGGAATATAGGGTTTCTCTAGCCAATCGGTCATATCTTTTCTTCTGGAGTTAAAATTTGCCGCTTTATCAATACCTGTATTGTAATAAGGGGCGTTATCAACAACTACTACTGACATTGGTGGAAGATTTGAAATCAACTTTTGAACTGGCTTTACAAGTTAGTAATGCGTTCGGAATAAAACCGATTTCTCTTCCAGCTTGAATTACTTTTAAACGGTCACCTTTATTAATCGGCCCATGAAACCCTCAACAATACCATCAGACCACGACTTTGTCGAACAATGCAAGCTTAAAACGTACGTTTCATCCAAATAAATAATTGTAGCATCGCTTTGTCTGTACTTAGCCGTTGCCTGCAGATATTCAATTCTTTTCCACCTGATATCGGATTTCTCAATTAAACGTTTTCTGTTATTTTCGGAAAACTGCCCAGTCCACTGACAGGTTTCGAACGTCGTTTATACTTTTTCGGCGTGCTAAAAGAACACGATGTTGATTGAAGAATGATGACTTTTTTCTCTTCTGAGTCTTTGAACCTGTGTTCTTGATATCCTTCAAGCAGCAGCAGTTGCTTGGAATCTGGTCTATGACGGAATTCTCGGGCTGATTTATCCTCTGGGTGTTTTCCCAGTGGCTTTTGCTGACGACTTGGCCTTGGTTGTTACTGGAAAAACTGAAGTAGAGGTATCGGAGAAGGCAAACGCAGCGATACGAATGGCAGAAGTCTGGATGTCTACTAAAGGCTTAAAACTTTCGCACGGTAAAACAAAATACGTAGTCATGACAGGTCGTAGGAGAATATCTGACATCCTAATTCGAGTAGGGGGTAATCTTGTCCAGCAACAGACTTCAGCCAAATATTTAGGGATCTGGCTTGACAAGAGGAGGAGTTTTACGGCACACGTGAATGAAATACGTAAACGAGCTGAATGCACGGTTAAAAATCTTAGCAGATTACTCGGTAATATGACAGGATCCAGAACTGCGAAGCGTAAGATTTACGCTCGCGTAGTTAATTCCATCTTACTTTACGGTATACAAGTCTGGGAAAGAGCTCTGCGTGCCGACAAGAACAGAAGAGCCCTTGAAGGAATTCAACGGCGCATAGGCTTAAGAGTGATATGCGCATATTCTTCAGTCTCCACCGAGGCAGTACTCGTAATTGCAGAGTTCCTCCGCTTAAACAACTGGCGGAGATGCGAGTGAGTATAGCACGTGGACAACCTTCTAAAGAAGCATATGAAGAGATGCTGCGTAATTGGCAACATCGTTGGGATGTAGCCAACACGGGACGATGGACACATCGTTTGATACCTTTGATCCGACCGTGGATAGAAAGGAAGTTCGGGGACATAAATTACTGGATAACGCAATTTTTTACAGGGCATGGGTCGTTCAGGTCCTATTTATGTGCGAGACTAAGGGTAGATAACAACAACTGTCCTTACTGTGGGGCATATGATTCCCCTGAACATGTAGTATTTGAATGTAACCGTTGGACTGAAAGCAGGCAATCCTGTGTAAGACGTATAGGGCCATTATCTACGGAGAATGTGGTGGATAAAATGCTACTTAACGAGGATAACTTTAATGTGATCTCGTCGTTTATAACCGCAGTTATAGAGAAGAAAGATGAGGAAGCTCGTCAAGAAGAAACCGCTCGCTGATAACGGCTTGTATGTGGAATTTCCACCTACGAAATAAAAGAGCTAACCGGTGAACTGACCTGCCGTGCCGGACATACAGCCGGCGGGCGGGGAGGCGAGCTAGAGTAAAGGACACTCCTCTGGCGCGAGTCAAACTTGATTGTAGATCCGTTCCAGAGGAGTAGGTGGAAATATAAAAAAAAAAAAAAAAAAGAAAAAAAAAGCAGCAGCAGTTCTTCTTCGCATTTTTGAGTGCCAGTTATATGTTTGTCATCAGTTAATTTACCTACTTTTAGAGCTTCTTTTTTCATAAGTTTTATTTTCTTAATTACGGATTTAAATTCTGACATAACAAACCGCACTAATAATACACGAACAAAAACAAAAACTGATATTTTACAAAAAATTTGTGAAAAACAATGTAATTATAAAATAATATGATCGCACAAAAACGCTACCCCAATAGTTTCACTGAACACGATGTAAACTGAGCTAAAGTTTATTTCTTTATACCCCCACATTGTGTACTACGAATAACGGATCTAAATATAATCGTGACGAAAGACATCTTTGTAACTGCTTGTATAAATATTTATAGTCCTGTACATGATACTAATCAGAGCATTAGTCATTGGTTAAGGAATTTTTATCGATTACAAGATTGAGCATTTCTATTCATATAATCGACTCGAGTAGAAAAGTGGAAAGAATTGAACACACAATATAAATGTATGGTTTGGGCGTCCGAATTGTTAGTAAGTCGAAAAATTAATAATTACGCATAAAAATTATGTTTTGGAAAACAATAATACAATTAGATGTCAGCACGTGACATCACAAGCTCGTAGATTCGCCGGGGCAATTATAAACACAAAGGTTAACTGTGAAACCATTATCTTGTATAACCCGAGCTGATGGTTTTTAATGATATTTATTTTATTAATATTGTTTTTTGTTAAACATGTAATTAAATTTTATTTTATTAAAATTAACCTATAATTTTAACAGTATTATATTGTATCTTAAGTTTTATTATCTGTGCAATAATTTAGTAGGTAAATAATACACACTTACATTTGTAACACTATATGACTGACCATTTGTTTTGAAATATATGAATTCATTTAAAAGTAGTGAAAGTGACAGAAAGGCCCCTTTCTGTTAGAAAATAATAAAAGAGACATACACGCCCATTGCTAAATTTCTTTATTCCAAAAGAGAGGAATAAAATTTAACGATAGAAATTTTTATTTATTGTGCCAACCAGTAAAGCGTAGTGGTAACATATGTACATTTCTACGAAAAGATTATAGGCTCATATCTCAGTCAGTCTTTGCATTTTGCATATATAATTCATTTCTTATCATGAAAATGGATATTAAAAAAATTGAACATCAGATTGTAGTTGCCAGGATGAATAAAATATGTGTATACAGTATATACTCGCGTACACGCGCATTTTTTTTTCTTAAAATCATGAATTTACGTGATACTGCGTGATACTCAGGGATTCCCAATTATTTGTATATGGCCCAGTATTTATATTTACCATTTTACTACATATTGTGGTTTAATATACGGTAGTAACGTTAATAAGTAACGTTAATTCAAAACCTAGCACAAAAGATAGGGCTTCATATCTCTTTCGAAAAAACTGAACTAATGGCCATAGATCCTCTGGTAATAGAGCACATTACGGTAAACAATCAGAAAATTAAAATAGTAAAACAATTTAAATATCTAGGGGAAATAATAACTTATAATTTAAATGAAAAAGTGACATGGCAAAACAGGACAAATAAAATGATTAAATCCCAAAAATTAACTCGGTCAACATATAACAAAAAATGCCTTTCTGCTAAAACAAAACTTAAACATTATAAAACTGTAGTACAGCCAGAAATCACCTACGGAAGCGAGACCCTTTTCAAAATCACTCAGAAAAACCGAATTGAAAAAATTCTGAAAATAGAGAGGATAATTGTCAGAACGTGTATCAATAAAAAACACCAAAAAGAAGGCCGATGGTGGATTGTGCCAAATGAGGCGGTGTATCGAGAAATAGAGCCTGTTACTGATACTATGCGGAAAAAAAGAATCTCTTTCTTCGGTCATCTCATAAGGACACCGCAAACAAGACTGTCAAGAAATATCATTGAAAAGCTCTGGTTCCAAAAGCTAGAAGTAGGATGGATCAAAGAAATTAGAGAAGATATGAAAGAATTGGGAATTTCCCTGACTGACCTACAGAATTAAACTGGAAAAATTACAAAGCTAAAAGATAAAAGCATTAGATTTAAACAAAAGACAGACAAACGACAAAATACAACGAAGAGGGTGTTTACGGATGAAGAAAAGAAAGCAAGATCTGAACGGATGAAGAAATACTGGGCAGCTCGAAAGAGTAAAATAGCACGCTTTTCTCAGAAAAGATCCAACTAAAATTGACTTAAGTGGTCCCATGTTGGCCGTAAAAGCATAATAATAATAATAATACGGTAGTAACGTTAACAAATCGTGACGTGTGTCTAATTTTGATTTCACATCAGTAACTTAATATTAGTCGCATACATTATATCAACATTGTCTGTTTATAAATTTTTGTTATAACATTTATTATTGTTCATTATCCTTTTTTTCATTTTTTTTTTTTTTTTTTTTTTTTGTTTAACCTCCGGGACCGCAGTTAAGCAACTTTTTTTCCGCAGAGGATGAGATGAATGCTTTGTAGCGTGTGTGAAAAATGTCATGTCTGACCGGGATTCGTATCCAGGACCTCCGAGTGAAAGGCCGAGACGCTAACACTCGCGCCACGGAGGCCGGCTATTATTCATCATCCTGTGTTTTTATATAGGACACAAGTCGTCTCAGCTAAATACATAACAGTATTGATTTTTTTTTTAATATAGTGAAGGAACACATTTTATAATTATACTAATCTTTTCCAGTTTGTACTTAAAGCGAGCTTAAAATGAACTCTGTAAAACATTTGTGTTTCATTTACGGTCGTCGAAAAATTAAAAGATATTCGTGTAGTTGAGGAAATCGTGCAGAATCCGCAAATTTGATATTTCGGAATCATTTTTAAGAGATTGGAAAAAGAAAATATGTATATAATAGTAATATATAAAATTGTTGATTGTATACAGTAGGATTGTAGTAAAAGAAGAAGAGCATTCGCGGCGGGATTCGGTAATTTCCTGTAGTAGAAGAGTAGTTGTATTCTTACATTCAAGACATACGCGAACAAGAATTTGTTGTTTTAACAGAAATGACACAATTAAAAGCTCCAAAAATCGTAAGGGAAATTAAAATACCGAATTTTAAAGCGAGTCGAGAATGGTTAAATTGTTTTATGAATAGATATGAACTGACAATAGGAAATACATCTATTTGTCAACTTTTGTCGGATGCCTCTGAGGAAAAATTATTGACTTTCCCCTTTTTTTTTTTTTGTCTTCAGTCATTTGACTGGTTTGATGCAGCTCTCCAAGATTCCCTATCTAGTGCTAGTCGTTTCATTTCAGTATACCCTCTACATCCTACATCCCTAACAATTTGTTTTACATATTCCAAACGTGGCCTGCCTACACAATTTTTTCCTTCTACCTGTCCTTCCAATATTAAAGCGACTATTCCAGGATGCCTTAGTATGTGGCCTATAAGTCTGTCTCTTCTTTTAACTATATTTTTCCAAATGCTTCTTTCTTCATCTATTTGCCGCAATACCTCTTCATTTGTCACTTTATCCACCCATCTGATTTTTAACATTCGCCTATAGCACCATATTTCAAAAGCTTCTAATCTTTTCTTCTCAGATACTCCGATTGTCCAAGTTTCACTTCCATATAAAGCGACACTCCAAACACACACTTTCAAAAATCTTTTCCTGACATTTAAATTAATTTTTGATGTAAACAAATTATATTTCTTACTGAAGGCTCGTTTCGCTTGTGCTATTCGGCATTTTATATCGCTCCTGCTTCGTCCATCTTTAGTAATTTTACTCCCCAAATAACAAAATTCTTCTACCTCCATAATCTTTTCTCCTCCTATTTTCACATTCAGTGGTCCGTCTTTGTTATTTCTACTACATTTCATTACTTTTGTTTTGTTCTTGTTTATTTTCATGCGATAGTTTTTGCGTAGGACTTCATCTATGCCGTTCATTGTTTCTTCTAAATCCTTTTTACTCTCGGCTAGAATTACTATATCATCAGCAAATCGTAGCATCTTTACCTTTTCACCTTGTACTGTTACTCCGAATCTAAATTGTTCTTTTTGACTTTCCCCAGGGACATGTAATTCAGTTTCAAGAAAATATCTTTTTAACGGGGCAAATAGATCAAGGGTCGGTTTACTTCGATATACCAGCAGATTCAACAGGGTGATAAAACTTGTTGCGTGCGTACATGCGGTTATGAAAAACAGCCGCGTACAGTCATGAAGACGGTATTGTAGATGGCAAAAAATCCACCATTTATTGTATTTAAAAGAAAAATCCTTCCAAAAATTCCTGCTGGAGTCATTGTTAGGTGCCAAAAGAAAAAGGATGAATGGATAACGCAATAGTTTTGATGTAATAAAGTCTATGAAAAAAAAAATCAACTTTTATTATTAAAAGCAAAACGGAACAAAAAAATGTTATGAATTTGTAAAGATTAAAATTAGCTGTTTTTAGTACAATAAATTTAAACCTAATTAAAATATTTTTAATTCTTTTTCATTTTGTATCGCCAAACTAATGATATCTTCGCGTTCCTTGATGAGGACAGCAACATTGAGAATGCAAGTTATCATAACATAAACACTTTTTGCTTGTATGCATCGCATTTCATCCAACCCATAAACAGTATCCTAAAGGAGTAAGGTCCAATGATCAAGTTGGCCAATTTACCGGCCCTCTTCATCCAATTAATTTACTAGTAAATCTTTTATCTAAGAATTGTCCTGCTTCATTCGTGAAATGAGTTGGCGCTCCATCAAGTTGGAGTACATTTCAATTCGTTTTGCCGATGAGAACTTTTGAAGCACTGTAAGAAATTCATTGTTTAAAAATGCCAAATAACCCCTACACATACGTTGTTCTAGTATGAAAGGGCCTATTACTTGGTTATCGATTATGCCACACCAAATGTTCACTGAAATTCGTCGCTGGAAATCTGATTCAAATTTAGTGGATTTTCTCAGACCACCGATGCGAAATCTGTATGTTGTTTATGCCATTATAGGTAAAAGTTGTTTCGTTCAGAAATAGTATGAACTGAATAAATTGGTAACACTGATAGACAAAAAAATAAATTAATGTTTCTCTAAATATAATACAATTTCTTGAATTGCTTTTTTGCATACGTTACAGATCTGTAAATACATTTTTTCTATCACCCTTAGTTTTAAATAAATTACGCTTCAAAAAAATAAAAATAAATAAGGGAAAATATAATTAAATCTGTAAAATTTATAATTTTGCATGACCATACCTGTGTTAGAATGATCTCTTTGATGCTTTTCTTTTATAAATAGCCTCAGGCACATCCCTAATTAATGTCTAACAGTAATCGGCTAGCATGTTAGTATTCCGTTTCCCTTTATAACGGCTTTCATCACCTAAATGTCTTGGTTAAAACGTTCACCATGTTCGTCACTTACGTCTCCGAAGTTGTCCGGGAAAAAATCCAGATGTGAGTGGAGGAAATGTATTTTCAAATACATATTACATCCCATAGTTCTAAATGAAGTAAGAACTTCATTATCAATTAACAATATCTTGGTAATTGTCGGACTTTTATTTGCCGAAAAAAGTATTGTAGACGTCTTTAAATGAAGCCCAAGCTGCACTTTCCATATTATTTAACATAGTGTTAAATACATCATCTTTGACCAACTTTCTTATTTGAGGAGCAACAAATATTCTTTCTTTAATTTTTCCGTCACTTAATTCGGAAATTTCTGCTTGATGTACGAAAATTTGGGGCTATCCTTCTTCGTTTCTTTTAAAAAAATTTTCGTTAGTCTTAGCTTGATACGGTGAGGGGGTAAAACTATTTTTTGGTTCAACTAACGGCTCATGAATAAGATTTTTCCCATTTGGAGTTAAGTTGTCTCGTTTCTTCCACTCTTTGGTAACAATGATTATCCCTAGCTCGGCTGTCCCATTCGCAAAGAAAACACATGTACTTAGTGTATCCTAACTGCATGCCTAACAAAATAGCTATAATTCAAATCACTACATATGTTCCAGCTATG
The DNA here is from genome assembly GCF_047948215.1 of Lycorma delicatula. NCBI lineage: Eukaryota > Metazoa > Arthropoda > Insecta > Hemiptera > Fulgoridae > Lycorma > Lycorma delicatula. Next base: position 32,825,884 of record NC_134455.1, read on the forward strand.
TTTTATATAATATATTTTTTCAAGAACGTCTTTAATCACATCGTATGTGTTTTTCAAATTAATATCAAGCAATTGGTATCGAATGATATTTGTTACCGTTGAGTAGTAGAACTACTTTTTAACTATACTCTTACGAATCTATGAAAAAGCGCCAGTCCTCAGGTTTATGAACTTGCCCTAAGTGCAACATAAGCTTATTAATATTTGTGCAATAAACTGAATTATTTTCATCAATAAAGTACCGAGAAAGTTCTTTTTGTTGGCTTCGAAAGCCCGAAAACTTTGTATTTTTTAAAAGTAAATATCAATCTTATAGTTTTGATCCTAACAGTTGAGCTTAATTCACCTTATCATATAAAATGTGGCTTATTGGAAGATAATTCAAAATCAAAATCATTGTTATCTTCTTTAGTACTGCCTGATTCTTCATCGCTGCTTTCGAAACATACATTCACAGGTAGCTCAGGACTGGAATATATGTTCACTGCGAGGTACAGGCCTGATTACAATGAAGGATATTTAACAGTATGTTTAGATTTTTTTTAGAAATTCCAGACACACTTGTTAAACAAAAGTAACAATCGATTACATGATACTTTATTTCACGCCAAACCATAGGTACACCAAATGGCAAAGCCTTCCGTTTACCTTTCAGCCATCCTCTTAATTATACAGAAAAATTAGTGTATACTAAATGAGGAGCCCACGTCTTATCCTGATCACCAATTTTGCACTGAAAGTACAAATGATGTGCTTTTTTAATTTAAGGTGTAATGTTTTTCCGTTTGATTTTGCAATAAACTCACCACATACATAAGAAAAGGCATCCACATCTTTTACACAATTTCGAGGCATTATGACACTTCACTGTTAACAAACTTAAGACAGCAATAAAACTGAACAAAATTAATTAATTTCTAAATCCAGTGCTTAATACAAACATATCAAAGCTGCGTTCTCAGCTAAATGTTTTGACCTGCGCAGACATGATTAATTTTGTCTATGCAGGTCAGGCTTGTCTACTACGATATGATTTAATTCTTTACCTTGTATTGTTTATTTATAACTTAAAAATTACGTTATATTATTTCCAAGTTAAAAAATAGAAAATGAGGAGCTTAAAATACAATATAGGAGATTAAAATGCTAACTATACATTGAAAAAAAAATATCCTTTAGTTAAAATTTAAAAATATTTCAAAAATGGTAGGTGATAAAAAGATTCTGAGATTATATAAAAATGTGATATATTGATATCACATTTCCTTTTCAGCATAAAAAAAAAAAACAAACAAAAAACATATTAAAATCATGTATCGCATGTTTTTTTTGTTTTTTTTTGTCTTCAGTCATTTGACTGGTTTGATGCAGCTCTCAAAGATTCCCTATCTAGTGCTAGTTGTTTCATTTCAGTATACCCTCTTCATCCTACATCCCTAACAATCTTTCTTTTTCCTGTTTAGCCTCCGGTAACTACCGTTTAGATAATTCTTCAGAGGATGAATGAGGATGATATGTATGAGTGTAAATGAAATGTAGTCTTGTACAGTCTCAGTTCAACCATTCCTGAGATGTGTGGTTAATTGAAACCCGACCGCCAAAGAACACCGGTATCCACGATCTAGTATTCAAATCCGTGTAAAAATAACTGACTTTACTAGGACTTGAACGCTGGAACTCTCGACTTCCAAATCAGCTGATTTGGGAACACGCGGTCACCACTAGACCATCCCGATAGATTTATTGTATAGTCCAGATTGCTCAAACCATATCTCTAAGTATTGTTTTATTTTTTTGTTGACCTCCAAGTCCGCAGTCAAGCAATTATTTCCTCACAGGATGAGATGAGTGTTTTGTAGCGTGTGTGAAAAAGGATGATGCCTGTTCTGGATTCGAACCCAGGACCTCCGGGTAAAAGGCCGAGACGCTACCACTCGCGCCACGGAGGTGTAGTATCTGACATAGAGCATCATACCTATTCTTATATCATCGACCTTGATGTTTATTTGACGAATTTTGCGGCGCCCTACCACCGCTACTGCTTGCGTTTTTTGGGGTGTTAGCTTTAAACCCCTGGCATACAACCAATCACTCACTCGTTTTATGGCTTTATTTGCAGCCCTCTTCACATCTTCCTTTGTTCGACCTGCTACTAACATTCCCAGATCGTCGGCATAGACAATCAATTCGACATTTTGAAAGCACATCCTCAACACCCCGTCAAAAGTAATGTCCCATAGAACGGGACTTAGTGCTGATCCCTGCGGGACACCGTTCTGCGAATAGAATCTGACTTCTCCTTCTGTTGCAGCTAATAACTCTCTTTCATATAAGAAGTCACATATTGTAGCTTTTAAATAGGAGCTAATGCCTCTTTTCCGTAATTTTTCTTTTACCACAGCACACGGAATGCTACCAAATGCATTGTGGACATCCAGGAGGACCGGCAAAGGAATCTTCCTGGTCCACCAGGTGCCCGCTCTACATGTCTCGCTAATCACTTTGCGGAGTGTGTCGACGGTGGATCTCCCTTTTACAAAGCCGTATTGGGCTGGCGAGAGACCCCCGCTACCCCTAGTTCTACCTAGATCCTCTCGGCTAATAATCGTTCATTCAACCTGCCTAACGTAGGCAGCAGGCATATCAGGCGGTACGTTGGTTCCCGTCCAAGGGATGAGTAAGAGCCTTCCTTGCTTCCATGATGCCGGGAATATGCATCCTTCTAGAGCATTATTTAGGGCTTCCAAGATGATCCATGGGTGTGTCAGACCTAGGCTCTTTCAGACCGTGCCCAGTACTCCACCCCGACCTGGGTTTCTCCTGCTGTTCGTTCTTGCCAATGCCCAACGGATTTCATCTATACTAAATCATCTCCTTTCATTACTAGTTATCTGGACTCTCTCCGTTACCTCGGTCTGGAAGAGGCTCTCTATCGCACGCAGGGTCTGTCCTCTGGATAAGAGAGGGAGTAGCGACCGAATTTCTACATCAACACGCGGTACGCCCTTCCCCATGGGTCATCATTGAGATTCATCACTATCTTCTTCCAAACCTGTCGCTTCGAGATTTTAATTTTGGCACAGAGTTCTTCCTGCCACTCTTATATAGAATCTCCGCTCGTACTACGACTCCCGGTATTATTTGTAGTGCGCGTTGAAGTCATCTTCTGGCTGCTTGTGTGGTGGTTCGCAGTGTCACAATTTCACGTGTCCACCAATAGACCTGTTTTCTAACTCTATTGAGCTGCGGCCTAAGTCTATTCTTTCAGTATCTCCAGCAAATCTTCAGGACTCTCGTTGAGCGAGTCTTCCATCTTAACCACCACTGCCTCCGTGAGCGATAAGATCTGTGACTCCGACGGCTCCCAGTTGGTGCCGTTCTACCTGGTTTCCCAACTGAATGTCGAGTAGTGGTATGGTTCCATGGTCGCTTGCAAATTCTTCATCCAACACATCCTTCAAGACTATCCCTAGGTATTAGCCTATCGGGAATCACAGTGATATGTATAATCTAGCCAGTACCGAGCCCTACAAACGTCTGTACATCGGGCGTGTTTAATTCTGTCATGTCAGAGGCTACTAGCAGTGCAGCCAGCCTATATCCCCTTCGGGTCGATCTTGTCCCATTTAGTTCAATACTCTCAGTATTGAAGTCTCCAGTGAGAATTATCAGCTGATTCGTCGTCCGCATAGCTTCCTCTCATTCGTGTATAAATTCTTCAAATCGTTCATTGCCGCAATTAGGTGAGATAAAACTGCTGATAAGTACGCACCGAGTCAGGATAATCACAGCAAAACCTCTGCCTGCTTTAACCTCTAGAACTGCAAAGCGGTTCGATATATTTCTCATGGCCATATCACCCTCTTCATCTATATGCCAGCTCTCGGCGGCTACTGCCCACTTATTCGGTTCCGTGATTGGTAGAAAATCGACATCCTTCTGAACGGCCACCCACCATACTAAATCGTGAGCTGCCTGCCTTCTTTTTACAATAAGTCGTGGACATTTAATGTTCTAGTTGACGGCATTCCCGGCCTCCGGTCCGGTCCGCGTATTTGCCGCAATCCAGGCACTTAATGGCCCAGTGACCAGCGCCGCCACAGTTGTAACACAAATTGGCGCGGTTGGGCCCACTTCAGTTCGCCGCCACATGCCCCAAACTCCAACATCTGTAGCATCTCACTACTTTGATACGGGGCTCTATCCGGCAGGAGTCCCATCCTATTCTGACTCTATTCTTGTCGGCCAGGATCTTCATTCCTCTTTTACTCACCATAGTGGTCGTGGAAAAAAATCTCTGATCCTTGTTTACTTCTATTAGCCTGTCGAATCTTGTAAATCAACCATCCACTCCGATGTAGGCCTTATTGCCAATGGCAATAAGGTCAATGCAACCAAAAACGAAGTAAGAAGTTAGTCCGTTATCCAATACTCTTAATTTTCATTAAAACACATCCACCAAAATTCCATCCAACAGTTCTAATCGTCCAAATAAAAAAAAAACAACAAAAAACTATCCAAAAGCATGAAAAACGCGGAACAAGTGCTCTATGTTCGAGTGTTCTTACTCAACTTTGAGGTGCATCTGTCGAAAGATTCCACCATGTTTTTTCCCTGTAGATAATGTAATGGAATACTATAATATTTTTGACCGTATGTTAAAAAAATGTATGATTCTTGATTTGACTTGAAAAATTATTATTTTTTTAAGATTGTTTTCAGAACTGAATTTAATTTTTTTTTTGAGTAATCACATAGAACTTAAAAAAAAAATTCTTTAGGTTTGACAAAAAAGTTTGTGTAATTGCCAATTAACAAATTTTGAATGAAATTTAATTCTGAGAAAATTGATGTAAATAAAATAATAAATATTAAATATGAAAGTTGTATTTAGAGATTTGACTTCAATTAAAAACAGATAATGTCTAAACTAACAGAAGAAAAGCAATGCCTAATTTAATACAGTTATTTTATTTACAAATAACTGATTATTATAAAATATTTTCAGTTGAATTCTATTTCTGTGAACAGCTTTCTACAACTTTGAAAATCACTGATTAAATTTAATTTGAATGTGATTTTTTTGTTCATACACTATTATATACTGGTAAACATTTGGCTATTTCAATTATGATATGAATTTAATTTTTAATTGTATTTATGTTTAAGATTTAAGTTCACTTTATGTTTATAAAACTAAAAACTAAAATTTTGTTTTAACTGACTAACAGTGGCTGACTCTTATTCATTCATGCTGAATACACCAATATATGATGGAAATGGAAAATCAGCTTCAATTGCAGAGAACCCATATAGGTATCCTAGTTGCAGAATTTCCAAAATAAATTACTTAGAAGAATTTTTAACAACTTGTGTGAGTGGTACTTTTCCTAGAGCTGATATTTCATCTCAAAGTGCCCGTAAACATGAAGATAACTTGAAAATATTCTTCCTCAAACAATTAAACAAAGCCCCACAACAAGTTTCCAAAAAAAAATCAGGCCAACTTAAAGTTCCAAAATCTTGTTCATGGTGACATTAAATTTTCATGGATTGTATCCATTTCACAGTTAGAAATGACAGAACTCTCAGCCTAAAGATTATGCATTATGACTGCAATTTATTGAAAAACTAACATTTGTCTTTGCAAAAACCTCATACTATGTCAACTCCAATAAACAGAGGTTATATTAATGGTAAAAGACTATAAGAAAATGTGCTCAAATTCCTTATGTATCAAATTGCTAATGGAAATTAATTAAGAACAAAATAGGTCTGAGCATAATCTGGGACATAACAGTTTTGAGTTCCAACTCATTAATAATTATGTAATCCATTTGGACAACTTGACTCCTTCCTCTAAAATAAGAAATGTCAAAGTTATACCCAAAGACACGTTCCTCAATTTTTTTACAATATACCATGACCACTCTGTATCAAGCTTTTTGAAAATCCAAAAATTGATCATTGCCTAATATTTTAATAATTTTCCTAATTAAGAATGTAGCTAATAAGGTTATACATTGCACTTAGAAGTACAGAGTAATTCAAAATGATAAACTCAATTTTGTAACTCTGTATTCCAAATCAAGAACTAATGACAAATGTAAATTACATCTGATAATACTCACAATAAAGTTTAAGAAACAGTTCATAAATGTTTAATGTGGTCTCCTTCAGCTGCTTGGTACACATTTAAGTGATAGCTGAACTCATCTGAGGAAGCATGTCTTGTGTATTACTGAGTTCACTCCAGCTGTGATATGGTTCCACAGGTCGGCCAGATTTGTTTGTAAAGGTGGTACGTAAACTGCATCTTCACAAACCCCCACAGGAAAAGTCATATAACGAGATATCAGGTGATCTTGAAGGTCAGAATTGAAGAGCCAGGTCTTCATTCGCAATGCATCGTATCCATCATTGAGGTAGAAATTCAATTGGCTTCATTTCATTTAAAGATTCATTCATATATGTTCATCAAACATCTAGGTGCCAATGAGGGGGATCTCTGTCCTGTTGAAAAATAAAGTCTTGTGAATCTTCATTTAATAAAGGGAAAAGCCAGTTTTCTGGCATGTCTTGATACATTTTTCCACTAACCATGTGTTTTGCAAATAAGAATGGTCCATAAACCTTTGCTTGTGATAGGGCGCAAAACACATTAATCTTGGGGCAGTCTCTCTCAAGTTGCAATGTGCCATGATGATTTTGTAGACCTCATATGCAAACCATTGTGTCTATTCACTTTTCCACTGAGATGGAGGACACTTTATTGCTAAAAATTAAACATGGAAGAAAAGCATCATCCTCCATGTTTTCAAACATTTGATTACAAAATTCACACTTTAGTTTGTCACCTCCATGAAGAGCCTTTAAAAGTAGCAGGCGGTTTGACTTGAAAAGTAAACAATGCCTCAAAACATGCCAGACAGTTGGTTGAGGTATTCCAAATTCTCTGCTCGCCCTATGGGTTGACTTTCTTGGGCTTTCTTCAATTCATCTCACATTCTCCTCTGCCACACATGGTTGCCTCATGCTCTTGCCTATACAGAGGCACCCTGTTTGTTCAAACTGGTGAAACCAACGACATATGCTCTCCCTTGTTGGACAATCAATGTTAAATCATAAACAAAATGCATGCTGAATTGCAGTTGCTGACTGAGCTTTACCATACTCAAGAACACAGATAAACTTGTGTTGCACTTTAGCACTCACAAGTAACAAATCTCATATTAGTGGTCATTCATGCAATTAGATGTGCTCTAGTAATGTTATTCAAATCTACTCTGTCAACTACTAAGTAGATCAATCAGGTTCAATGTGTAGTTCAGGAAATATATAGTTATTAAATTGAGTCTATTATTTAGAATTTCTCTGTATTTATATCACTTTAGAAACCAAACTGAATAGTTAATAAAATTTTATGCTTTTTTTAAATAATCTACAAGCTTAGTTTTACACATTTCTCTATGACCTTGGATATGCAAGTGAGGAGAAAGGTAGGACAATAATTGTTCAGGAAGATTTTTGTTTACCCTTGTAGATTTTGAAAACAATGGTATGTTCATCTCCTAAGGAAAGCAACCATGCTGCAAGGTACTGATTTTCCAGATATCAGAGGAATTATTTATTAACAATTTAGAATAGAGAATCGGTGCCAGGTACTAATTTACTATATAAGTTCTTGATAAGCATATCAACTTCATTTAGGTTTATTGCCTTCAAGAAAATGGAATGGCTAAACCCTTGATTGAGTACACACCTAAATTTGTAGTCTTACTTTTTTACTTATAATTTGATCAGAGATTGTATCCTAATACTAATAGGATGTTTTTTAAATTCCTCTGATATCTCCTTCCTTTCATCACATCTAATTTTATGCCCATTACAAGAAAAATATCAAAAACAGTTTTTGGCCTCCCAGTAATATTTGTAACCTCATCTACAAAAGTCACTGAGCTAGACTTGTACCAAACAAATTCTTTCTGGAAATATTTTTCCTAGTGTAAAACCATCTTTAAGATTCTGTTATACTTTTGTTTATACTAATTAACTAATTGCATATTAAAAAGTCACTTAATTTATCTAGGAGATATTTTATCTCCTTATCTTACACATTTTATTAAACTACACGTGATCTAAAGTTTAAGATTAAACACTTTATTTTTACCCCCCCCCCACTCTGAAAAATCCCAGAATCATTTAAATGTTGAAACATAAGTACTTAAGTAAATTATTGTAAAACAAGTAAAACCTTATACAAAATCAATCTCTGATTGAACTGATTTGAATGTGAATAATATATTGATAGAAAATGAGACGTTCATAAAATAAAATGCGACCAAATGAGCATATTTACATATCTAATGATAACAGACCATGAACGAAAAAATAAATTTTAGAAATATAGGAGCAAACAAAAATAAAACTAAAAAAAACATCAAATTAGCTGAGCATCTTGTAAAAACAGCTGACAATACAGTTATAGGACTTTCCCGCCACACGGATTTTTTCTGATGCACGGCTTACACATACAACTTAATTAAAAATATTCATAATTTTATTTAAATACAATATTTTTTGTTTATTTAATTCAGTGATTTTAACTAAAGCGCGCGCTCACACCGTATTTCATTCGCGTGGGTGTGGTGGTACTAGCGACCAGTTTAAATACTTCTTACACTTTAAATATTATTCATTTATTTAATTCTACCGCTCACTTGTGAAGTTACAACATAGCTGTCTACTACAGCAGCTATACGTCAGTGCTAAACTAGCGCTCCTTATGGTGAGAAGGGGTACTAATGACGCACTGTACCCACTTAGCTACTAATTTATTTAGAACTTTTTTTGATCGGAGTTGCGATTTTGCGAAAGAATGTTTTTGGAAATATTATTTTTTAATTGTTAACAGATGTGCCTGAAGATGTGTTGAAGATTTAAAGGCATCAATGCCTCATATATAGAAGTAATCTGACCATGTTTGATTGAAATCGGTCCAGTAGTTCTGGAGACATAAGGTGAAATTTTAGGGTGAGACACCTAACACCGAACACACACACGAACATACGAATATCCCAAAAATTTCCATCCGGTTTTTTTGGGTACCTCAGGTGTCAAAACGTCAAGATCTAGTGAAAACCCCATATGACCAAACTGGACCGATTACCATACTTTCCTTTCTGTAGCTATACCGCTAGGTGGGAAAGTAAAAATTTTTTTTGATAATTTAAGGTTTTTAAACATGTGATAAGTGTATTTTTGTTAATTTAAGAAATATTTTGCAGATTTAACTGAATCATACACAATAATAAATTTAATAATAATAATAATAATAATAATAATAATAATAATAAGGAAATAATAATTTTTTAAATATTTTAGAGAAAAATCTGGTTATCTAAAAATATTCTAATCCGGTAATTATTTAATTTTTGTAGAGAGGAGTCAAAAAAATACTTATAATTTTTTTTTTAGTTTTTTTAATTAAGGAATAAACTTGGTGCTTTTTAAAAAATAATTTTAATTTTCAAATTTTTTTTTTAAATAAAAAATGTGAAAAAAATTAGTGGCCCATATTTATTTTCTTATAACTTTACTTCCTTGTATGAAATAAAGAAAGTATTGTGATCGCGAAAAATTTCAGTTTCTAGATTTCAACGGAAATATCCATTTAACCTTCCCTGAAACCATTTTGACTAATTTCGGCATGACGTCTGTACGTACGTATGTATGTATATATACGTAAGTATGTATCTCGCATAACTCAAAAACGATTAGCCGTTGAAATTTTTGATTGAAGACTGATGTAACATCTAGTTGTGTACCTTCTCTTTTGATTGCAATCGACTGAACCAAAAGTGTCCAAAAAAAACAAAATATAAAAATATCTGGATTTTTAACTTTTTCTCAACTGCAGTAGCCCTCATTGAAAACTTTTCAACAATATATCATAATTGGTACTTATTTTCATTTGTTCCAGAGTTATAGCCAAATGAAATTTTAATTAATGTAATATCTGGATCTTACAATGGAAAGGCACATCGTTCGAATCAGAATTCATCTTCTTTTTTTTAACTTTTATTTTTAATTTAAATGTAATGATTTAATAATAATTATTAACTTCTGATTGTAAAATTTTTTTTACGATAAATAATAATTCAATAACAACAATAATAAAAAAAAAAAAAAAAAAAAAAAAATGAAATTGTATTAGAAGTTATAAATGAAATTAAAATGTTATGTACTTTTAAAAATGTGTATATGCAATTTAATAGTCGTACATGGAAGTCATGCGTTGTCCACATCAAATTTTTTGGTTTTATTTTTACTGAACTGACAAAGATTAATATTAAAAGTATACACGTATGTACAAGGAGGAATAATGTTAATAGAATTCTTGTAATAACAAAATAAAAAGTTACCAATCTGAACGAATCCTCTATCTTCATAAACCACCATTGGACCACCACTGTCACCCTGTGAAAATTTTATTTACAGTTTTTTATTATCAAATAATCTATGTTAATTCAATAATAAATATTTTTAAAAAGTAATCATTTATTTGCAACTTTACGAGGTAGAATTTAGTTATTTAATATAAGAGTGCTTTATAAGGATTTTTGATTATTATTATTACTATTTATGCAACTATTTCAGGCAGTTGCTAATTATTCTCATTTTAATCCTTTACTTTCATTGTTTTGATTTCTTAAACTTCTTTATGTTGTCCTTACTATTATTATTATTTATTTTTTGCTTATAATATAACATAAGATAATATGATCCTCCTCTATGAATCATGAGACCTTGCCGTTGGTGAGGGGGCTTGAGTGCTCAGGGATACAGAGTAGCTGGACCGAAGGTGCAACCATATCGGAGAGGTATCTGTTGAGAGCCAGACTAAGGAATGATTCCTGAAAGAGGGCAGCACCTCTTTCAGTAGTTGTTAAGGGCGTGAGTCAGAATGACTAAAACGGCCATATCAACATCACTCAGTCCTCTGAGTACTGCGCAGCTGAAAGCAATGGAAAACTACAGCTGCTTTTTTTCCAAGAAAATGTGGCTCTCTGCATTTTCATATAACAATGATGGAGGCGCCTTCCTTAGTAAAATATTCCGGAGGTAAACTAGTCCCCCATTCGGATCTCCGGGTGGGGACTACTAAGGAAGGGGTCACCGGAAAATTAAAAAATAATATTCTACGAGTCGGAGCGTGGAATGTTAGAAGTTTAAAAAAGGTTGGTAGGCTAGAAAATTTAAAAAGGGAAATGGATAGGGTAAATGTGGATGTAGTAGGAATTAGTGAGGTTCGGTGGGAAGAGGAAGGTGACTTTTGGTCAGGTGATTTTAGAATAATTAACTCAGCTTCAAATAATGGGCAGGCAGAAGTAGGTTTCATAATGAACAAGAAGATAGAGAAGAGAGTAGAGTATTTCAAAACGCATAGCGATAGAATCATTGTAATAAGGATAAAATCAATACCTAAACCGACAACGATTGTTAACGTCTATACGCCTACAAGCGCCCATGATGATGATGAGGTAGAGTGTGTATACGAAGAGATTGATGAACCAATTAAACACGTAAAAGGAGATGAAAATTTAATAATAGTTGGAGATTGGAATGCAAGTATTGGAAAAGGCAAGGAAGGAAAAATATAGTGGGTGAATACGGGCTGGGCAAAAGGAATGAAAGAGGTGACCGACTTATAGAGTTTTGCACGAAGTATAATTTAGTAATTGCCAACACCCAATTTAAAAATCATAATAGAAGAATATACACTTGGAAAAAGCCAGGCGATACTGCAAGGTATCAGATAGATTATATCATGGTTAAGCAAAGATTTAGAAATCAACTCTTTGACTGCAAAACTTACCCTGGAGCAGACATTGATAGTGACCATAATTTGGTGATAATGAAATGTAGATTGGGGTTTAAAAACCTGAAGAAAAGGTGTCAGATGAATCGGTGGAATTTAGAGAAGCTTGAGGAGAAGAGGAGGTAAAGAAGATTTTTGAGGAAGACATCGCAAGAGGTCTGAGTAAAAAAGATAAGGTAGAAAATGTAGAAGAAGAATGGGAGAATGTTAAAAAGGAAATTCTTAAATCAGCAGAAGCAAACTTAGGCAGAATAAAGAGAACTGGTAGAAAACCTTGGGTTTCAGACGATATATTGCAGCTGATGGATGAACGTAGAAAATATAAGAATGCTGGTGATGAAGAAAGTAAAAGGAACTATCGGCAATTAAGAAATTCTATTGACAGGAAGTGCAAACTGGCGAAAGAAGAGTGGATTAAAGAAAAGTGTTCAGAAGTGGAAAGAGAAATGAACATTGGTAAAATAGACGGAGCATACAGGAAAGTTAAGGAAACTTTTGGGGTACATAAATTAAAATCTAATAATGTGTTAAACAAAGATGGTACACCGATACTTCAAAAAAAGTGTTATAGTCATGATACCAAAGAAAGCAGGGGCAGATAAATGTGAAGAATACAGAACAATTAATTTAACTAGTCATGCATCAAAAATCTTAACTAGAATTCTGTACAGAAGAATTGAGAGGAGAGTGGAGGAAGTGTTAGGAGAAGACCAATTTGGTTTCAGGAAAAGTATAGGGACAAGGGAAGCAATTTTAGGCCTCAGATTAATAGTAGAAGAAAGATTAAAGAAAAACAAACCAACATACTTGGCGTTTATAGACCTAGAAAAGGCATTCGATAACATAGACTGTAATAAAATGTTCAGCATTTTAAAAAATTAGGGTTCAAATACAGAGATAGAAGAACAATTGCTAACATGTACTGGAACCATACAGCATCAGTAATAATTGAAGAACATAAGAAAGAAGGCATAATAAGAAAGGGAGTCCGACAAGGATGTTCCCTATCTCCGTTACTTTTTAATCTTTACATGGAACTAGCAGTTAATGATGTTAAAAAACAATTTAGATTCGGAGTAACAGTATAAGGTGTAAAGATAAAGATGCTACGATTTGCTGATGATATAGTAATTCTAGCCGAGAGTAAAAAGGATTTAGAAGAAACAATGAATGGCATAGATGAAGTCCTACGCAAGAACTATCGCATGAAAATAAACAAGAAGAAAACAAAAGTAATGAAATGTAGTAGAAATAACAAAGATGGACCGCTGAATGTGAAAATAGGAGGAGAAAAGATTATGGAGGTAGAAGAATATTGTTATTTGGGAAGTAGAATTACTAAAGATGGACGAAGCAGGAGCGATATAAAATGCCGAATTGCACAAGCGAAACGAGCCTTCAGTAAGAAATATAATTTCTTTACACCAAAAATTAATTTAAATGTCAGGAAAAGATTTTTGAAAGTATATGTTTGGAGTGTCGCTTTATATGGAAGTGAAACTTAGACGATCGGAGTTTCTGAGAAGAAAAGATTAGAAGCTTTTGAAATGCTGTGCTATAGGAGAATGTTAAAAATCAGATGGATGGATAAAGTGACAAATGAAGAGGTATTGCGACAAATTGATGAAGAAAGAAGCATTTGGAAAAATATAGTTAAAAGAAGAGACAGACTTATAGGCCACACTGGCATACTAAGGAATCCTGGAATAGTCGCTTTAATATTGGAAGGACAGGTAGAAGGAAAAAATTGTGTAGGCAGGCCACGTTTGGAATATGTAAAACAAATTGTTAGGGATGTAGGATGTAGTGGGTAACTGAAATGAAACGACTAGCACTAGATAGGGAATCTTGGAGAGCTGCATCAAACCAGTCAAATGACTGAAGACATAAAAAAAAAACATAGATAGTTATTTCATATAGTAAGATATTATAAACTAACGATAACAACATGTATACACGTATATATTTTTATATATGAGATTGTGATCTCCTGCTACTACATCACATACTTCATATGAAATCATTGAGTTCACCACAAGTTTTTATTAAAATACCTTCTCATACAAGTAACTGTTGACCTATTTCTCAGGTATATAAAAATATATTTATTTATTTATTTCCCATTTTAAAATTTTATTTCTCCATTCAATGTAACCTATTTACTACACTATAAAGAGGTTTTTTTTGTGAAGAAAAAAACTATAAGTTCTTGTTTTCAAATGCAGTTTGTATTTATAAGCATAGTCCTCACAATTAAAAACTTGTGTGCTTGAAAAAATGGCTAGTATTACAAAAAAACATCCACTTAACATGAGTTTTTCTCTTTTAGAAAAGAAAGGGAAGAACCATTCTGCAGGGTAGAAGGAAGGTCAGTTTAGCTCTCAGGGTAATTTTAAAATGCAGGCTTATAAAGAATGAAGCTACTTAGATGGCATTTGCAAATCAAACAAAGGAATTTAATATTTATACGTATTAAAATGAAATAAAATGTTTAAAATTTTAAAGAAAATAGACTAACTATCAAAGGGGAAAGTATAAAATCATTGAGATTGTTTTGGAGAAACCAGAAAATGAGTTACAAGAAATTCTGTGTGGCATGGATTCATTGCCATAAGTGAAATTCAATTTGAAAATAAATAGTAATAAGACGTAGATAGTGAGACGGTGAAAGAAAATAAAATAATGAACAGTTAAAATAAGGGATATTCGGAAAATCTCTTGTAATCAGAAATTTATCTAAAAAATTGAATTACAAAGAATGGATGAAGTTATAGAGATCAAAGCAGACAGGAACAAACAAGTAGAACTTTTATGCAGAATAGCATGAATGCTTTCAGCAGATCCAAATTAGATACCAGCAGAAAGTTCTGCTGTTGTCAAATATGGATCTCACTTTTTTAAATACTCATGTAAGTGTAGCATGTTATAGTACATTTTGGAACATAGTTAATTGGAAAATGCAAAGGAAAAGAACAGAAGAAATGTGATGTAACAGAAGGATTTTAAAAATTACATTGATTGATAAACAGATGTTAAGACAAACAGATGTGGAGAGAAATTTGTGACCGACTTGTAGACTGACAAACTAACTTGAGGGATCAGTAGGATATAAAAATAATACTGATTTAGGAAGACTAGGGAAAAACAGGGCTGAACTCTTTGGTACTGCTTAATTTTTTAAGGCAGTAAACATTTTAAAAACAATTTAAATTTAGGAATAGTTCAGTTTTTTATAACGGGGTTTAGAAAGCAAAAGAGGGTTTGAATCTCAACACCAATATATTTCTTAATTTTTTTTTAGATAAAAAGCTTTTACTCACTAGGATACATTTTGAAAAGAACAATATAAATATCCCAGTATTTCACCTTTTTTCAGAAGTAATTTATTGCAAGACCGGGGAACATGGATTTTCAAAATCTTTTCTCCTTTAATACAGTCATGAACCAGAAGAAACATGTTCCACACTTTGGTATATATGTGATAATTGATTTTCTTCTCATGGACTTAATTTAATATCTATAAATTATTAATCAAATCATCATGAAGTTATATGGAGATAATGTTACTGTTTAGCCTATGACAATCAGGAAAGTAGTTTTAATGCAGTTAAGGAATCATTCATTTTGCTTTGGTAGTTCTAGAAATTAATTCAGTGGAACAAACATACATATACAAACAAGCAAATCCTGATTCTTTACATAATTATATAAATTACTTGTTTTAATTTCAACTTTATCATCTGTGTAATAATTATTTATCTTCATTTTTATTAAATGTTGTAACAGCAGTCTGTTATATAATATAGTTAGCGTGATATCTGTACAGTTTAGTATAGTAGTTAGGAATGAATGAAAAGTAATCAATACTGTTATTGTTGAATGACTTATCAGGTATTATGACTACAACAATTAACTACTTGGTTTTTACCTAATTATTATTTTTCAAAGCTAAAAAAAATATAAATTTATTTTCCACATTTAACACATGTGCTTAATATAATTTAGTCCTGAGTAAATGAAAGTTTATAACTTACTTGGCATGCATCAGTACCAATGTTGTAACCACAGAACATAGCTAAAGTATCTTCAGCAAAATGTTCACCTAAAGTTTTGATAGACATACATTTCTGATCATTAATTACTTGTATTGTTGCCTCACGAGGGAATTGTGAGAGTTTTCCTTTGTATGACATAGTGCCCCAACCACTAATAAAACCATAAACTCCTTCATACCTAAATACTGAGACATAAAAGAATGTATTGGCCATCAGTTCAACAAATTAGAGATTAATAGTAACTATTAAAAACATCACTGAAGTTTGCATTTATGGGAAATGAAAAAAATGGAATGATGTGTTGTAAAATGATTGTTATGAAAAAAAAGATGGAACAGTTAGTTTTAATGAAAAGAATTAATTAGATACTAAATATAAATAAATAAAAACAAGTAAAATTATTATTGTTATTATAAACAACGTTTTATACCTTGATTCAATTTAAATTGAAATAAATCTGTTTTAAGGTTGTAGGGGAGAGTAAACTGCATTCCCTTCAACCCGATACTTCTTTAACAGCTAGAATGAGTATCATCCTGGAAGTTAGGATAAATGCCAACATCCATTCTCATACCTAATAAACCAGGTCATAAAAATCAGTTGTTTGCAAACAATGCTGGGTTCAGTTTTGAAGATGTTATTAACACTTATTAGAGGCTAATGACTAGAACAGCTGACATTACTTACAGTTTTTTAATAAAAACTAATTAAAGAGAATGGCCGTGGGATAAAGATTGGCTGGAAAACCCCATAAATATCAAAAATTAAAATTGATAGTTGATAGAAATAAAAAAAAAAAAAAAATATTTCTACCAGAAATATCATTTCTGCTCTCTAGCTAAAAAAGAGAAAGGGAACACTTAAATTGTTGTCTTATTAATGGTGTTTTGCATACATTCCTTTCATAATTTGATATATGAATAGATATTGATACATAAAGTTTCACCATGTCTGTTTTTGTAGCCCAATTAATAATTCATTGGTTAGTGGTGTATTGATTTATAAATGAATCTATATTCTTGAGTGGCACTTTAATATCTGCGGAAAAGTAACTTTTGAGTTAATACAAAATCTTCTATCTCTCCTGCTCCTTTAATCACAGGTACTCCTTTCTGAATAAAATTCTGCAAATTTGTGAAGTATTGTGGACTGGTGGACACCCACTTCCTACACAAGGGCTAAGTGAGATAGTTTATTCTTTTACTCCTACAATAGTTCCTCTAAGGATAGATTATTATTTCCTATCACTTCTAATCTTTAAAGGGTTCTTCTCCAATATCAGTTCTAAAGGCGAAATCTGCTTAGAATATTCTAATAATCTAAGCACAGGCTAGGATGATTCTGCTTAGAATAGAGACACAAAAGTATTCTTGATGTTTGGTTGCTCAGGAATTCCATTTCCTGCCCAAGCTGTATGATAAGCCTAGTGGTTGAAGTAACCATCAGGTGGCTCAATGACAGTTGTTTGGCCAGCTGTAAACTAACATGTAAAAATAGACTGGAATTTTTGGTTCTACCAGTGGCTGCCAACCCCAAGTTATATGGAAGTAACCACCATATTTACCATAACATTGATTCAGGTTTGGACTTCTCAAACTTTTTTGAGAAGTCTTTCCCAACCTGGATCTTCTCAAATTTCTATCAGATTTGCAAATTACCTTGTAATTTATAAACAGTACGATCATTTAATCATGCGCATCATTTGTCTTGAGCATACTGACATTAAGTAACCATGTTTTAGCAATTTTTGAAAGTTACATAAGCGATGACATCAATAGTCAGAAAAAAAGATGTTTTTTTTTTTTATTCCCTCATGCTTGGACCGAGTATCACAATGATACATAACACAGTTCAGGGAGGAGTGAACTATGGTCTTTTCTTTCCCCACAAGAGAACAAGAGAGTCCCGGTGTCTCATCACTGCCATCTATCTGTGCATGCACAAATGAATAGCAGCTCAGCAGAGAACTATGCCTCATCCCTTCGTTGCCCCTTCAGCTCTACCCTTCTGCTGAAGGATACGTGTAACGTAATCGGATATTGCCCGAAATTGCGTTTCATCCGCCATCATATGATCAACGACATTTCTCTAATAATAATAGTCCACTAATTAATTCATATTGCTGACGTTCCCTGTTCCACACCCGTCAGTAAAACAAGACATGCTCCGGTTTATCAAACTACCCGCAAGACAGGCAGAAGGGTTCTCCAGCCCTCTGTCACGCATGCAAGTACACCCGGAACACGCCGTTACCAGTCAAAAACTGGGTCAGTCAGTAGGACTGACCCAGTTGGTAGACTTACCAAATTTTTTATTGATTCAAGGTTTCACTTGCAGAATTAGCGCATGAATCCACCGCTCTGTAGAGGACCGACCCCAGCGGGCCTCTAATACATTCGGTCCACCATCTCAGCTTTGGCTGCTCCATGAAGAAGTCCAATCCGCATGGCAGCGAGTTGTTGAAACGGAGGGACCCCGCAATGAGCAACACCGTCTTAGTCGAGACAGAAGAATATGCCTACACAATGCCGAGAGCGATCCTCCGCTGCACCTCCTCAATTATACGGCGATTCCGGTCCCTCCTCAATGCTTGTGACCAAATCTCAATTCCATATAGTAGCACTGAATTTGCAACATTACCATACAGGGCTATTTTTGAGGTTCGAGGGCCGGCTACAATGCTCTGCAACCTACTGAGGTCAGTTACCATCGTCCCTTCCTTCTCCGACGTCTCTTTAACATGTACCGTGAAGGAGCGGTGATGGTTTAACCATACTCCTAAATATTTCGCCGCCTCCACTAGGAAAATGAGACTGTCTCCAACATTAATTCGTAGCGGAGGCATGGAACGCCTTCCTGCAGGACAGATAAAAAATGTCTTATCAAAGGAAATTGTCAGTTCTTTGCCCTCCAACCAGTCTGGCACAAGGTGAATTGCCACGTTGGCAGTAGCAACCACCTCGTCAGCGTATTTCGTGGAGATCACCAGCGCAAGGTCGTCTGCAAAGGCGATCGGCACCACCCCGGCTGGGTAGTGGAGACGAAGCACACCGTCAAATACCACAGTCACAGGGTCGGGCTAATCTACGATCCCTGTGGAACTCCACACTTGGATGGAAACCGAAGTCGACACCCCGGCGTGTCAACCAGCCATCTGTTTTCTAGATAACGCTGCGCAAGCCATCTCGTACCTTCACCTATCTGTTTAGCCCTTAATGCTTCAAAACCCGCACCAACGTATCGAATCAAATGCATTCTTGACATTAAGAAGCACGACAACTGTAATGCGCCTAGTACGCCAGGTGCCAGCATGTGCTCCCTTGACCAAGCGGCATACCCGCCTCACAGCGTCTGGAGCAGATTTGCCTTTGCGGAAGCCATACTGATATGGCCGATAGACCAACATGTCCTGCTTCAGCGAAGCTTCGAGCATTTTTTTCTAGTACTTTGCAGATGAAATTCGTGACACATATCGGGTGGTAGATGTTTGGTTGTCCAGGCTTCAGTAACATACCAACCCACATTCCTTCCATGACTGAGGTAAGATATCAGATAGTAGGAAACCGTTCATAATCTCAAGCATTTCTATCGGGGTCTTCTCTACAAGGATCCGAATGAACTCTGTGGGGACGCCATCCGGCCCCGCACTGGTATGTAGTTTTTGCCGTTTCCCGGCTTGCAGTAGTTCGTCCATAGTGAAGAGTGACGAGTCTTCAATGACAGTTTCCACCCCCGTAGGATCATCCACTTCGGGAAACAACGTCTGAACAGCCCCCAAAACTTGTTCCTCTGTGAGGACTCTCTTTTTCTTTCTTTACTGTTTAGCCTCCGGTAACTACAGTTTAGATAATTCTTCAGAGGATGAATGAGGATAATATGTATGAGTGTAAATGAAGTGTAGTCTTGTACAGTATCAGTTCAACCACTCCTGAGATGTGTGGTTAATTGAAACCCAACCACTAAAGAACACCGGTATCCACGATCTAGTATTCAAGTGCGTGTAAAAATAACTGGCTTTACTAGGACTTGAACGCTGGAACTCTCGACTTCCAAATTAGCTGATTTAGGAAGACGCGTTCACCACTAGACCAAGCCGGTGGGTTTTCCTCTGTGAGGACTGGAGCTCTTCTCCCAAACTTGCCTATTACCGGCCGAAAAGCCGTTCCCCCAAGGATCTCAATAGCCCTCACACAAGAAGAGCCGCCAACAGCTCTTCTTGGCTTCCATAATAATCGCATTGTATGCTTCCCTAGCCACTGCAAAACAATGACCAGCCGACACTTGAAATTCCAGAGAATCACCAACATCTTTTCATGGATTGTTTGACTTGTTTTACTAGGTCGGCATACGAGTGGCCAGCGGATCGAGCGACAACTGTACCACTCTCCTTCTCGGCCGTCGTTGAACGATGTATTGGAGGTGCGACCACATCACGCCTCTGAGTAGTAACTTGATGCTCCACCACCTTGACAGTAGACCCATCCCGGGTAACCAGGTACAAGATCAGCCGTTCGACACATTTCCCAAGCTTATCAGATGAAAAATAAAGACCGCTTAAATGATTCACGTCCAGTACCTCTCAGCGCAATGAAAATCGGTAAAAGAGACGCTTCTTCTTTAGTCTTGGCATCATAGAATACCGTGAGACATCGTGGAGATAGCACAGATTCCTTCTGGACTAAAAAGCGGGAACAGTCTTCTTCATGTCTCTCACAGAAGCTCCAAGGTACAACTCACGATTCCCGGGGGACGAAAGATTAACATAACGGCACGTATCCATCATAGCAATTGATTTCTTGGCCACCCGAGTCACCAGGGCCATTACACTATGCGACCAAGACCTGCCCACCGTCTCTAGCAATTCCTTGTGAGACAGGACCGGGATAAGAAGTCTTTTACCTCATTTTCCTTCGGGAGGGTTTGAATAGCTACCTCAGCATGTGGCGAAGTTGGTGTTCCCCCCTCCCCGAAGAAGCCTCGAACAAGGACTGTCCAGGCCCCGTGGGACAGCCTCCTTTTCATCATTAACATCTGCTGCAAGGCATACTTGATCCCCCTTTTGGGCACTCCTGTAGAAAGCCTTCTCTACTGCACCAAATAGTTCACGTAAAGCCACCACAGCGCCAGAATTGGCCGGGATTTGGGTCTGCCCTTCACACGGCGCTGGAAGATCCATATATTCTGTCCCAGCCAAAGAATCACCAGATTCCCTGTCTAACCCAGCCACAGGACTCTCTTCCGCTCGAAGTTTCCTTTTCGGGCCAGACAACGGTGGAGATCGTGATTTCGGACTTTTTTGCGTGCTTTCAGCTCCTCTATAGAGCCTTCCTCCATATTTTTCACACAAGGGCCCAAAACCAAGTCAGACAACTCGCCATTTGATGAGCAAACAGATCCCGTAGGATTACAAGACCATACAACCTCCTCGACATGAGATTGGTCCTCTCCCATTACTCCTCACTTCGGCCGCCGTCCTCCACCAGCTTTAGTCTTCATGGTCGAAGAAACAGATACAGACTTGCCCTACCCGGACGAACCGGGTGAAGAGCACTCCGTAACTACCACTCCCCGTCTAGTACTTGTAAGGAATTGCGAGAAGCCTGTCGCACAACTTTCTCTATTTTTTACATAGACTCATCACGATTCACCGGTAACATCCCCTACTCACTAGCGGAATCCGACATCGTCAATTAAATATATCGTAAATATAACTCGAAGAAAAACAAGTCAAAACGTAAACAAATGTATACGTGGTTACAAAAACAAACAATCCCTAACAATGTTAGGTTAGGATAGAAAAAACGGAAAAAGTAAATTAAACCAACAAAACTCAATAAAAACGAACAAAACGAAACGCAAAAACAATACAAACGATGTTCAGTTTTTGGTCAAGGACGCAGACATAACGTTGTTCGAGAAACCACAGTTTTGCCCATTTCGCATTAAACGGACTAGGGTTTGTCAACAAATCAGTGAATGGTGTTATAAACAACATAACTCAAGGTTTTTTTATTACAATTCTGACCTGTGTGGGAATGACGTTACCAGCTATCGCCTGTCTGCTCTCTGTGTGCGTTGGATGTATTAGCTTCGGTGCTGTGTACATAGTTCTTTTGTTGTCAATATATCGTCGCATCAAACTCTTTACAAGATTTTAGTTTTCGAAAGACTTTATTTAATGTTTTACTTTCTGCTCACGGCTGTTTCTGTATTGTCGGAAAAGCTAGAATTAGATTATTTTTTTAAAGTGAAATGTTGTGCTCGGTATAAGGCTCGTCGTGCTATGTGTTTTCGTACTGCGAGTTAAAAATATATGTCTGAATTCCTGTTTTTTTATTTTTTTATTTTGTGAATGTATTAATTATTCTCAGTTAAGTCTTCTCTTCTTGTGTTTCTAGTATAATTATGTATTAAACAAATTCAAATAATGCTGATGTCCTGCTTTATTTGGATTTTTTTCTTATTCATAATCACTACCCAATCCAGACCATCAGATCCTCTCAGAACAAACAACAACAAAAGAAAATTACAACAAATTGCGGCCGTGGTGTAGGAGCTTTACCAAACACATCTGCACCCTATCGAACCCCTTCATGTATCCAGAAAAACAGATATTGGTCGACATAAAATCTACATATCTTACATGAATCACTACTGCACTCACAGAAGGTTTGTCGTCTAATTTCTCGACAACTAATAGTGGGCCCGAATTTTTACAAAACCCTTGACAGTCCGGCATACCACTATATAATTGTGCAATTTGTTGCTCTTCTTCAGCCTGATGAATGCTATTTGTTATCGACAACAAGACGGGGCAACGTGCCATACATCCAAAAAACAGCATGGAAATTTTGAAGAAATGTTTGGTGATCGCGTGATCTCAGAAGGTCTGTGTTCCCCTGATTTATGGTCACCAGACTTTTCTGTGGGGTTTTCTTGAAAGGACGTATATATATCGAGAAAACCCACATACTCTACAAGGCTTGGAGCGAGCCATTACTGCAGAAATGAATTCCCTTGATGTCCTTATGAATGTTAGCCTTGATGTCCTACTAAAAGGGTGTCAAAAAATATGGTATGAATATATGGTGTGATGGGTTCAGACCTGCCTTGAGGAAAATGGTAGACATTTCCAACGTTGTAAGACATTACCAGTTGTGAATAAGAGATAAGAGAGATTAGAGTTGTGTACAGAGATACTCATACTTGATTTGATTCATCGAATATACATAACTACATTCCATGAACCAAATTAAATGTGAGTATCTCTGTATTATAGTCCATAATAGAATTATTATAGTACATAGTATCATGATGTGCACGATGAAATACTGTTTAAAGTACTGTATAATGTATATTGAAAAAAAATAGTGAAAATAAATTTCAACCGAATATAATATATATATATATATATTTAATAATTTAATATTATACGAAATATAAATTATCAAAACACAGTAATTAGATATGTTATACTTACCATACTAATTCCAATAATTGATTTTTGCGGGAAATATTACATGATTCTAGTACTGGACAGTAAAATTTTCGTATACGTCCATAATAATTTAAAAAAGTTTTAAAATAAAATTATCTCAAGAAACTGAAAAATTATAAATATGTTTCATTGTAATTATAGAATTAAATACCAAATGAAGATGCGGGATCCCGTGAAAATCGATTATTGGAATTAATATGGTAAGTGTAACTTATCTAATTACTGCGTTTTGTTGGTTTATATTTTATATAACATTACATTTTATTAACGCAGTGGTCTATAAGGTAATGAATTATTCGAATATTCAACAAAAAAAAGTATATATATGTATGTGTGTGTGTGTGTGTTTCATTTTAATCACCCCAGGTTTCTTTTTTCTCTTAAAATACGCACAATACAAAAAATGACAACATAAGTTACTCAGATTGAATAGGGACACCTCGTGGTGACCTTGGATCTGAACTTGACCTTGACCTTATTTCATTTAACAGGATTTTTCAAATGGAATGTCCTATTTTTGACCCCACCAATGAAAAGAGCAGAAAATTTTACATTGGAATATATATATGTATGTATGTATGTGGTTACACATATGACCTTTTTTCAGAAAAAAAAACCGGTTTAATATTTATACATAACACTTATATGTTAATCCGCTATAACGACTTTAATGTAATGTGAGTGGATTGCGACTGCGCGGTAACACGTGATATGGTGACTAGATATTTATGCGCATTGTGAACTGTCCGATCGGTGCGTGCGATGGGCCCAGTGTGCCAGTCTTTATCAGATTGCAGGAGTGTGTAAATTGACTTGTTTTAACGGGGTCTACGTAAATAAATGTGAGTTGAAATTATTTAAATGAAATTCAGAACCGACTTCAATGTTTATTATTTCGTGGTACAGACTACATTGTTTATCAGTCTGATATTATTGTAATTTTTATACTGTAAGAAATATCGATTTCTAAGTATTTTAACTTATTTATTTATTTTTAGTCCAAAATGTCAGATCTTTGGAATTATTTCAAAAAAGTTGAAAAAGATAAGGCGCGTTGTAATTACTATAATAAAATGTTAACTTGCAAAGGTTCATCCACGAGCAACCTACACAATAATTTAGATACAGTTTATGAAAAAATTAACGGGCAAAAAAAAAAATCATCTGATGCCGGCCTTAGTTCACAAAAACAAGCCAGCATCTTTAATTTCTTGAAAAGGAGTAGTTTAGAAGAAATTGTATCAAGACAAAAAACTGTACCCACGGAAAACCTTTCTATAATTCTAGTTGAGTGGACTAGCAAGAGAAATCGCAGATATTTGAATATCAACGTACACCATCTTGAAAAAGATTTTTTAAGATTAATTCCGATATCAAGTTCTTGTGATATTAAGAGAACGTTAAAAACTGGTTTCCGATAAGCTAAAAATTTTTCATTTGGACTTAGCAACTGATATAGTTGCATCACTGAATGATGGTGCTGCTGTTATGAAAAGGTTAGGCAAATTTCATCGATAATTAATCAACTGTTCTTTTAATATGCCGTACACTTAGCAGTTACTGACGTATTATATAAATATCAAAATCCTGTTGAAACAGATGTAAAATGTTGCAAGTGAGGACTCTGTAAATAACGAGTCTGAAGATGACTATGAGAAGTTAACCCCGTTGACATGGATGATTATAGATTAACTATTTTTGTGTTATTAGATAATTACAAAAAAACTTATTTCTCAAATAAGAGAAATTTGCAAATATTTCATAAAATCCCCTGTCAAAAATAATATTCTTCAGAATTATTTGAAGTAGAAATACGGAAAAGAATTAAATCTGATTCTTGATTGTCAAACGAGATGGAATAGTTTAGAGGCATGTTAAAAAGATTTGTACATTTAAAAGAATGTGTTATTTTAATTCCGAATGACCTTAATGCTTCTCACATGTGGAATGAAGATGAAGAATATTGCAAAACTGTAGAGCTTCTTAAAGTTTTAGGACCAATAAGATTAGCTGCCGAAACCATAAGCAAACAAGACGCGAATTTATTAACAAGTGAAAGCATATTTGAATTTTTGTATGGTGTTTAAAAAAATTGAAAACTGAAATTGGTTGCAAGTTAAAGATACGAATAATATACACGCTATAAAGATACGAATTGAACAAGTAAGAAACAAGGGATTACTAACACTTCTTATTTACAAAATTCAGAGACCGTTTGGGCAAAGTCTTCTTGTAAATTTCTTCCATTAGCTACCAAAACTGACATCATTTAGTTATCCGGATAAATATTATCAAGGTTATTTAAAGATTATTCTACAGACGATGATTACGATGTTAAAAAAAGGGGACGAAGAAGAAAATGAAGTCATATCTATGATGACAAATGTTATGGAAATAGAAATAAATAAGTATCTCCAAGAACCTGAAGAAGTGACTTCCTCTAGTTCTCAAACATTAAAGCAGGAGTTTTAGGTCTTAAAGGCTACAAATAGAAGAACAAAAAATTTAGATTTATTATTTGATGCTTTAAAGACAATTAATTCAGTAGCAAGTGAGCGATTTTTTTTCTATTTCTGGTAATTTTGTTTCCAAAATAAGGACATGACAAAGCAATAAATCCATAGAGGTTCTTTGCTTAAATATACATAAATATAAATCATTTGTTATTTTCTTTGACTTTTTAAAGGTAATATTTTATTATTTTAATAATTTTATGTATGTACGTATGTATTATGTTTCCCTTTTTAGTATTTTTGAATTTTTTTTTTGTCTTCAGTCATTTGACTGGTTTGATGCAGCTCTCCAAAGATTCCCTATCTAGTGCTAGTCGTTTCATTTCAGTATATCCTCTACATCCTACATCCCTAACAATTTGTTTTACATATTCCAAACGTGGCCTGCCTACACAATTTTTTCCTTCTACCTGTCCTTCCAATATTAAAGCGACTATTCCAGGATGCCTTAGTATGTGGCCTATAAGTCTGTCTCTTCTTTTAACTATATTTTTCCAAATGCTTCTTTCTTCACCTATTTGTCGCAATATCTCTTCATTTGTCACTTTATCCACCCATCTGATTTTTAACATTCTCCTATAGCACCGCATTTCAAAAGCTTCTAATCTTTTCTTCTCAGATACTCCGATCGTCCAAGTTTCACTTCCATATAAAGCGACACTCCAAACATATACTTTCAAAAATCTTTTCCTGACATTTAAATTAATTTTTGATGTAAACAAATTATATTTCTTACTGAAGGCTCGTTTCGCTTGTGCTATTCAGCATTTTATATCGCTCCTGCTTCGTCCATCTTTAGTAATTCTATTTCCCAAATAACAAAATTCTTCTACCTCCATAATCCTTTTTCCTCCTATTTTCACATTCAGCGGTCCATCTTTGTTATTTCTAGTACATTTCATTACTTTTGTTTTGTTCTTGTTTATTTTCATGCGATAGTTCTTGCGTAGGACTTCATCTATGCCGTTCATTGTTTCTTCTAAATCCTTTTTATTCTCGACTAGAATTACTACATCATCAGCAAATCGTAGCATCTTTATCTTTTCACCTTGTACTGTTACTCCGAATCTAAATTGTTCTTTAACATCATTAACTGCTAGATCCATGTAAAGATTAAAAAGTAACGGAGATAGGGAACATCCTTGTCGGACTCCCTTTCTTATTACGGCTTCTTTCTTATGTTCTTCAATTGTTACTGTTGCTGTTTGGTTCCTGTACATGTTAGCGATTGTTCTTCTATCTCTGTATTTGAACCCTAATTTTTTTAAAATGCTGAACATTTTATTCCGGTCTACGTTATCGAATGCCTTTTCTAGGTCTATAAACGCCAAGTATGTTGGTTTGTTTTTCTTTAATCTTCCTTCTACTATTAATCTGAGGCCTAAAATTGCTTCCCTTGTCCCTATACTTTTCCTGAAACCAAATTGATCTTCTCCTAACACTTTAGAAGAATAAACACTTTTTTAGAATAAAAAAATTTCTATTCTAAGTTGTAAATATGTCTTGTATTTTATCTGTAAAACTCGAAACCGGTTTAAACCTGTTTCATGGAAAAGTTAAAATTCGAAAACCACTCTTTTAATAAGTCGGTTTTTGTTATCGAGGTTATTTAAAGATTATTCTACAAAAGATGATTATGATGTTAAAAAAAGTGAATCTTTTTATAATATCATACGGCTATCAGAGATAGTGTTATATGGGTGGTAGAGTTCTTCCCTTTTCTTTTTCCTGTTTAGCCTCCGGTAACTACCGTTTAGATAATACTTCTGAGTATGAATGAGGATGATATGTATGAATGTGAATGAAGTGTAGTCTTGTACATTCTCAGTTCGACCGTTCCTGAGATGTGTGGTTAATTGAAACCCAACCACCAAAGAACACCGGTATCCACGATCTAGTATTCCAATCCGTGTAAAAATAGCTGGCTTTACTAGGACTTGAACGCTGGAACTCTCGACTTCCAAATCAGCTGATTTGGGAAGACGCGTTCACCACTAGACCAACCCGGTGGGTCACGGGTGGTAGAGTTAGACGGAGATAAATGTACGGAGTTTTATATGAGTTACTCACGTTTTTTTTGAAGGTCATACAATATTCCTGGAATATTTATATTCCAGGTCATTTATCTCATAAACTACGGTAAAGAGCATAAAAATGACTTTTCACTTTATCTGATGGTGACCTTGACCATGACCTTGATATTCCTTTTGGAGGTCATCCCAAGATCATTGAGATGTTTCAAATGAAATTGCATTTTTCGACAGCACCAATGAAAGAGCGAAAAATGTCACGTCGACGTACTTGAATTTAATTAGAACGTTTTATGATTATATTTTATTTTCATTTACTCCAGCTTCTTGAAGTTCATAGTTTAAGAGCTAATCGCATACGGCATTCAATTAACACAATTTGCTGATTCAAGGCAGTACCAGATATCAATCTCTTTTCACAACTTAGGTACTAGTGACTGTAAATATCTGGGAAAAGCATCCAACACTATCTCTGATGGTTAGTCGTATGACCTCTAAAACTTTTCCAAGGTAATATGTGTGACCAAATATTCCAATGTAAAATTTTCTGTTCTTTTCATTGATGGAGTAAAAAATATAGGTCAATTCATTTAAAAAATCGTGTTGGTCAAACTCAAGGTCACTATGAGGTGCCCTCCTCCAATCTGAGTAACTTCTGTTTAGGTCATTTTTTATATTGTGGGTAGTTAACGAGAAAATCGCCTGGGGCAATTAAAATGAAACATTCTGTATATATATATATATATATATATATATATATATATATATATATATATATATATATATATATATAAGACCCTAATTCAAAAAAGTACTGAAATACTATTCAATATCCTGAATCGATCAACAGAATATTTGTTTGTACATTCCTTATGAGTATATGAGTATTTATTGCACTCATCATACATGCCAGAATAAGTAGTTACATGCCACATTCAAAATACACACAATAAAATATTAACTTTCTAGATCTCACCACATCTGGAGTAGGCAACAAACAGATTTTCAAAATATGAAGGTAATCAATCCATGGATGAAGTCATTTCTTGGTGAGAATCCATCATAATAAAAGAAAATAAATAATAAATGTTTCAATTTTGTTGTTTATTTTTTATTTTTTTGTTATGAAGATAAATGATACACTTGAAAAATCGTCACAACTTACCCTCACATCACACATCTATGATGCATTACATGGTACGTGGTGCACATGGTGAATAATAATATAGAAAAACTCAACACAGTTAATATTTAATCCATCCACAGCTAAAGATACGAGGATTACTCTTTTTCAAGGTCCGATCGTCGCGAAATAAAAACCCGCGCAAAAATCGGATGAATCTTTGCGCATATCTGTTGCGCAGCGTCTCTAATATGGCCTTCAATCACGCCGCGTCACTTCGTTTAGTTCTGAACACGCAGTTAGCACGTAAACATGTCTACAACAATAGCATCTCCCTCCAAATGTGAAGTGGGTGCGGTAATTCGATTTCTTCAGGCTGAGGGGTGTAATGCAGCTGAAATTCATCGACGAGTAAGTAATGTGTACGGTGAAACTTCAATGAGTGACAGCAAAGTGTGACAATGGTTCAGAAACTTTAAAGCAGGACGTACAGATGTTCATGATTCAGGCGGTCAGGGAAGGAAGCGATGTTCTCGTTGAGCGAGTGGATGAGGAAATTCGAGAAAATCGTCGGTTTACAATTTCTGTATTGAGTGATTCATTTCCTGACATTTCAAAGTCAGCTCTCTACACCATTGTGAGTGAGAGACTTCAGTACCGCAAATTGTGTGCGAGATGGGTTCCCAAGATGCTGTCCGACCATTACAAAACAATGAGAATGGACGCCTCCCTAACGTTTCTCCGGCGCTACCACAATGAAGGAGAAAATATTTTGAACAAAATTGTTACAGGGGACGAGACATGGATCCATTTCGAAACTGAAGAAATAAAAGAATAATCCAAACAGCGGATGCATTCTCATTCTCCTAGTAAACGAAAGAAGTTCAAGCGAACCTTCTCCAACAGAAAGTGTATGGCTACTGTTTTCTGGGACCGGAATGGAGTTCTCTTGGTGGAATTCATGAAACGTGACACGACCATCACTGCAGCCTCATACTGCGTGACTCTTCAACGTCTACGAAGGGCAATTCTAAATAAACGGAGAGGAATGCTATCATCAGGCATTGTCTTTCTCCATGACAATGCTCGGCCGTACACTGCAGCTGTAACAAAGAAGCTCCTGCAGCGCTTTCGTTGGGAAGTGTTTGATCACCCACTATACAGCCCGGACTTGGCTCCATCCGATTTTCACCTCTTTGCTCACATGAAACGCTGGCTAGGAAGACAACATTTTGGCACAGACATAGAGCTGCAGACCAGCGTAGAAACATGGCTGAAAACACAGGCGGCTCCGTTCTATGACGAGGATATTGGAAAGTTGATACCACGCTACGACAAATGTCTAAATCGGAGTGGCGACTATGTAGGGAAATAGCGTAACTATGTAAGTACTTGTTACAAATAAAAAAATTTTTATTCTCACTGTGGTTTTAATTTCGTGACCGATCGGACCTTGAAAAAAAAAATAATCCTCCTTGTTATATAAAATGTAAAACAAAAGTGCACCTAAAAAAATATATAATGCCAATACACACCAGAAACATTGATAAAAAATATATCTATTGTAAGAAGACAGGCTATTGTCTTGTTTCAAAAAACAAATAAGATTCACAAGACCATATGTCAAATTAAATATTAATAAAGAAATAAACCTAAAAAAATAAAAAATAAAAAACTGTAGCCTTTACACTATTTATAACACAAGTTTTATTGGATACATATTTATCTATAGATTCAAAACATTAAACACATTTAACATTAAAAGCATTTAACAGAACATCAGTATCTAATACTGTACAAATCATGTCTTAGAAAATAAATAAACACAAAGTATCAACCACAATATCCATACATTACATAAAAGCTCTATTCATGTGAATAATATCATATTTACAAATACCGAGTGATATTTAAGTATGGAAACAGCTTTATACTGCATATCTGAGAGGTATTTTGGGACTGAAGAAATGGGGTTCTACGTAGTTAAAAAAAAATTTGCATTATGATGGGTTTTTAATTTTTGTCGGCCATATTGAATCAAACTTAATTTTTTAAACATCAAGGTGGACATACTCATGATTTCGATTTTAAATTTTACAAGAAAAACAATGGCGAAACCCGTTTTTCCGTTAATGCATTCGTTATCGAGTTACAAGCATTTAAATTTGCAATGACGGAAAAATCGTGTTAACAATAAAACGAGATAAAATGCGTTGCATGAACAATTTTATTGCTTTTACATTCATAATGCATAAAATAACGACATTAAACAATGCTATAATAATAAACAAAACCTACAAAAAATTAAACGGCTAAACTGCAAATTAACTGATATTATTTTCTAAATAAAAATTAACTTCCAGTGTTAATATCAGGTAATATTTGTTACTTATTAGCTGTTAATTTACGATAATGCAGTTTGTATTACGTTGAAACAAAGCAGCTTATTACTTATTACTTTTTTACTTTGGTAAAATTTGATAAGTGCTATTAACAAAATTAAGCTGTAGCCCTAGTAATTCAAATTCGTTTTTTGTGAATCTATTATTATTAGTTTCCTGGTTCATTTATTTACTTTTATTAAATGTTAATGCCTTTTTTAAGTGAAAGAAACGGGTACTGTAAAGAGTCGTCCTCGGACCGGTAGACCAACAAAGTCATTAGCTGTATTGGAGGCCTTAGTTGAAGACCTTTTTCGACTCGGAAAGCTGTTATCCAACATAATATCAGTTATTTTTCAGTTCGGAGAATTCTTAAAACAAATAAATTTCATCGATATAAGCTACATCTGGTGCAAGAACTTTCGGAATATGATTCTGAGCGCCGAGTTGAGTACCGTGATATTATAATGTAAAAATTAGACATAGACGCAAATTTTTCCAATTAAATAATATTTACTGATGAAGCGACTTTTATGTTAAATAGCCATGTGAATAAGCAAAACTGTCGATATTGGTTAAACGATATGACATTTAAATTAAAATCAAAAATTAATTTAAATGTCAGGAAAAGATTTTTGAAAGTGTATATTTGGAGTGTCCCTTTATATGGAAGTGAAACTTGGACGATCGGAGTATCTGAGAAGAAAAGATTAGAAGCTTTTGTAATGCGGTGCTATAGGAGAATGTTAAAAATCAGACGGGTGGATAAAGTGACAAATGAAGAGGTATTGCTGTAAATAGATGAAGAAAGTAGCATTTGGAAAAATATAGTTAAAAGAAGAGACAGACTTATAGGCCACATACTAAGGCATCCTGGAATAGTCGCTTTAATATTGGAAGGACAGGTAGAAGGGAAAAATTGTGTAGGCAGGCCACGTTTGGAGTATGTAAAACAAATTGTTAGGGATGTAGCATGTAGAGAGTATACTGAAATGAAACGACTAGCACTAGATAGGGAATCTTGGAGAGCTGCATCAAACCAGTCAAATGACTGAAGACAAAAAAAAAAAAAAAGAAAAAAAAAGTCGATATTGGAGCGATAATTATCCCAGATGAATGTTGAAAGCTCATACATAGCACCCTCAGAAAGTGAACGTTTGAGCGGAAATCGTTGGTCATTGTATTGTAGAGCCTTTTACTTTATATGAGAATCTTATAGGAGATGCTGACAGCAGCTTTTTATCATATACAAGTTTACTAAATATTCGGGAAAATGTTGGAGAAGCATTAAATAGTAACGTACGGTTTCAGCAACGTGGGGCACCACCTCATTATTACCTAAGAGCACGGAAAATTTTAAAGAATTTTTTCAAATCGCTGGATAGCTTGTAGACGAGCCATAGGATTGCCTGTCAGGAACCCAGACCGGCCTACTCTGGATTACTTTATTTGGGGGTAACTGAAACATAATGTTTACAAAACAGTACCTGCTGCACTGTCGAATTGAAAAGATGAATAATTGACGAATGTGCTTGTGTACCACCAGACATAATACAAGTTATAAACGGATATTACTAGAGGTTAGCACACTTCCAAGCTACAGTGGGGAAGTAATTTGAACATTTATTGTAGAATGGGAATGCTTTCAAAATTTATTTCATTAGTAATTTACGATCGAAAATATATATTTAAAATTTTTAAATAAATATTTTAATATTTAAAATAAATAATATCAGTTAATATATCCGTTTAACTTGTTCTTGTGTTGCTATTAGTTATTGTTTTTTTTTGTTTTCAGTCATTTGACTGGTTTGATGCAGCTCTCCAAGATTCCCTATCTAGTGCTAGTCGTTTCATTTCAGTATACCCTCTACATCCATCCCTAATAATTTGTTTTACATATTCCAAACGTGGCCTGCCTACACAATTTTTCCCTTCTACCTGTCCTTCCAATATTAAAGCGACTATTCCAGGATGCCTTAGTATGTGGCCTATAAGTCTGTCTCTTCTTTTAACTATATTTTTCCAAACGCTTCTTTCTTCATCTATTTGCCGCAATACCTCTTCATTTGTCACTTTATCCACCCGTCTGATTTTTAACATTCTCCTATAGCACCGCATTTCAAAAGCTTCTAATCTTTTCTTCTCAGTTACTCCGATCGTCCAAGTTTCACTTCCATATAAAGCGACGCTCCAAACATATACTTTCAAAAATCTTCTCCTGACATTTAAATTAATTTTTGATGTAAACAAATTATATTTCTTACTGAAGGCTCGTTTCGCTTGTGCTATTTGGCATTTTATATCGCTCCTGCTTCGTCCATCTTTAGTAATTCTACTTCCCAAATAACAAAATTCTTCTACCTCCGTAATCTTTCCTCCTCCTATTTTCACATTCAGCGGTCCATCTTTGTTATTTCTACTACATTTCATTACTTTTGTTTTCTTCTTGTTTATTTTCATACAATAGTTCTTGCGTAGAACTTCATGTATGCCGTTCACTGTTTCTTCTAAATCCTTTTTACTCTCGGCTAGAATTACGATATCATCAGCAAATCTTAGTTATTGTTTATTATTATCAATATTGTAGCACTGTTTAAAGTTCGTTATTGTATGATTATGAATGTAAAATGCAATAAAATTGTTCATGCAGCGCGTTTTACATAATTTTATTGTTAACACGATTTTTCCGTCATTGCAAATTTGAATACTTATAACTCGATAACGAATTTATTAACAGAAAAACGGGTTTCACCATTGTTTTTCTTGTAAAGTTTAAAATCTAAATCATGTGTCATATGTCCATCTTCCTGTTTAAAAAAATTAAGTTTGATTCCATATAGCGGATTCAAGATGGCGGACAAAAGTTAAAAATCTACCATAATGTAGATTTTTTTTTAACTATGTAGAAACTCATTTCTTTCTGTCTCAAAATACCTCTCAGATATGCAGTATAAAGCTGTTTCCATACTTAAATATCACCCGATATATAAATAAATATAGGAGAGATCAGTTATTTGGTCACACATTAAATGTATTTTTTTTTTTTGTAAAATGAGAACCATTGACACCACCTGTGAATATTTCTGGTACCACTTTGTCTAAGTATTCAGAAAGTTAGTAATTATATATTTAGTTTTTTTGAAGTTGAAACTGCGTTTATTCATTGTGAAGAAAAACAATATTATTGTTGTTATTAAGATAATAATTACTATTATTTTTTCTGCTAAAATCACTATAGTTTTGTATCTTGAGTAGTGCTTACCTTTCTTAGCTAAAATATGTACAGGTCTTAAACAGTAATAATAATATTAACGTATTAATTAAACAAATAATTTTTTTTTAGATTAAAATTTAAATACTTACTTTTCTGAGGCAAACAAACGGGAGAAACAGCATCATTATATGTTATTTCTTTGTGTAATTTAATAAGAGCTACATCATGTACATCATGCAAAGAGTCGCCGTGAAATAACTTTGGCATTTTTATAGCCGAGACAAAAAAATACTGTTTAGATCTTTCATCATCATAATTTCTGTTATATGCTCCCAAAACAACAATAAAACGATGTATTTCAGTAATAT
This sequence comes from Lycorma delicatula, assembly GCF_047948215.1. Classification (NCBI taxonomy): domain Eukaryota; kingdom Metazoa; phylum Arthropoda; class Insecta; order Hemiptera; family Fulgoridae; genus Lycorma; species Lycorma delicatula. The sequence continues at coordinate 32,860,950 of NC_134455.1, forward strand.
CTTGTTTTCTAGAAATCAACATGAAAAATGTTACCAGTTTTATTTGTGCAAGATGTTTATATGCAAATTAATTAATTTTTATCATTCAGAATATTGAACAATGAACAAAAAAGAACCGCGCATAAATATTGCGGTATAACATAATAATAATAATACTTATATATAATACTTATATATAATTATTAGTATTAAAGAATTTACAAAACAGATATACATACAAGATTGTTATAAAGTATTTGAAGATTCGGTACATCATAGCAAGGCATTAGGGCATTTTGAGAAATTATATCAGCAGCGTTGAATGCTCTCTCCGATTCTACGGTTTGTGTAACTACCAGTGATTCATGCATAATTTGTATTCATTTTATCTTCTTAAAAAAAACTACAGTCTGGTCTCTAGTTTGCAGAATCCAGATCTCACGAACTAAATACTATTCAAGGAACATTTAGAATCTGAGAGACATTCTCTTTAGCTCTTTCATTGTTTTAAAAGAATATACTATATGCAGAGTTCGATATAAATTTATTTTATCAAAAAAGTCACTAAAACATCTTCTAGAATCATTTTCCACAAACCATCATGAAGAAGTCCTTCTTACTGTACGATCTTCACCGAAGTTTGAGCCAATAGAGAATAATCTTCAGATATGATTACAGTACAGTAGAAAAATCAGAAGGAATATTAGTTCTTTTATGGCACAGAGTATCAGAAAAATAACTCCGGAGATTCAAGGACAAATATAGTTTTGATTTTACAGCAATCAATATGTAATCTTAAAGCGATAACAATTAAGTTCTTCTCTGCTGTGGTACACCGTTACGCAGTTCAAGCTGTTATAAGCCCGGGTTTCAGTACCACGACATCGTCACAAGGAGAGCGCAGTGCGTTTACGGTCTGCAGAAACAAATTCAGTGACTATCGTACAAAGATACTATACGCGAGTCTATCATAGAAATTCTCTAAAAGATAAAAGCATATGTAAGTTGGTTACAAACAGTTGTTTTTTTTTTAACCGGAAGCCTTTGGAAAGGAAATTTATCAGGTAAGCCTAAAACAAGTACCGAAAACAGAATGAATTCGATTGTCTTGACAACGAACTCTAAAACTTTTAATTCGTAACGTTAGTCGTTGAATTGCCATTGCCAACACCCAATTTAAAAATCATAATAGAAGAATATACACTTGGAAAAAGCCAGGCGATACTACAAGGTATCAGATAGATTATATCATGGTTAAGCAAAGAATTAGAAATCAACTCGTTGACTGCAAAACTTACCCTGGAGTAGACATTGATAGCGACCATAATTTGGTGATAATGAAATGTAGATTGGGGTTAAAAAACCTGAAGAAAGGGTGTCAGATAAATCGGTGGAATTTAGAGAAGCTTGAGGAAGAGGAGGTAAAGAAGATTTTTGAGGAGGACATCGCAAGAGGTCTAAGTAAAAAAAATAAGGTAGAAAATGTAGAAGAAGAATGGGAGAATGTTAAAAAGGAAATTTATAAATCAGCAGAAGCAAACTTAGGCGGAATAAAGAGAACTGGTAGAAAACCTTGGGTTTCAGACGATATATTGGAGCTGATGGAATATGAACGTAGAAAATATAAGAATGCTAGTGATGAAGAAAGTAAAAGGAACTATAAAACTATAAAAGGACAGGTAGAAGGAAAAAATTGTGTAGGCAGGCCACGTTTGGAATATGTAAAACAAATTGTTAGGGATGTAGGATGTAGAGGGTATACTGAAATGAAACGACTAGCACTAGATAGGGAATCTTGGAGAGCTGCATCAAACTAGTCAAATGACTGAAGACAAAAAAAAAAAAGTCGTTGAATAAACATTTCTAAAACCAGTTCCATGATGTTGTTTGCAAGTAATTGTAACTTCATATTTTTACTGTTGCTAAAACATGTAATTAAACCTAACGATAAGCCACAGAGTTCAATTTGTATTGACAATTTAGATTGCATTTCTGCTGATAAAAATTACCTGAAGCGCATTTTAATTTTTATAAAACAACATTTTACATTCATTTAAGTCGTAAATTGCCACAACTGTCAGAAAGTTAATTTGTAACATTATATCATGCATAAACAAACTTTTATAAAACTGCAGGACAACTATTCAGTTGTAAAAAATCTACAGATAATTAATTGAAACTCATTTTACAGAAAATGAAGAAAAACTCCAAAACTAGATTTCTGCAAAATACTTTATTCGTGAGAATTTTATTAATATCCACAGCAATGTAGATAAGGTAGAATAAAACTTTTGTGAAGTTATAGAAGAAACTCCACAGTATACTAAATGGAAGATTTAGATTGCCTGAATGTAAATCAATAAAAAAATGGAATTGAAAATACAAAAATTAGTATTATTTCATTATTGATGAGTTTAAATTAATGTGCTGAAATGAATACCGACATTCATTGCTTTCCAGTAATTTTTTTTTTTGAGAAGGATTAAAGTAAAATGTTTTATAAATAAACATTAATGTGTTACATTGCTCTTAAATATTCTATTTTTTCTTGTGCATTTTCATCACCAATACCGTTTTAGAAATCGAAAAGCTTTTAATGTAAAACTAATAATTTATTATTAGAAGTTTTAATATTACAGGATATTACTTCGTCAGTCATAAATATAACTTTGTTCAGAAATATAATAAATATGATATAACTTTAAATTTATATAGTAAATTATACTGTAATTACTAATTTTTTAGGTATACATTTTCTTTCAAAATACTCCTTCAAAATATTTGAGAAAGAAAAGACAGTCTTTGATAAGATAATGTGAAAAAGCAGATCCATACTTAAAACAAAAGCATAGACTAGAAAGTCAATGAATTTTCTATCAATTTATCTATTAAATTAATGTATCAATCATGCTGACTAATACATTTAATTTACAGACAAAATGAGCTATCACTTGTACTTATTGCCAAATCTGATCATTATTTTAACAGTAAATTAATGATGGGTTTTTGCAGTCTGAACTAATACGAATTAAGAAAAGTCTCATTAAAAGGGAAAAAAATATTATATGCTAATTTTATAAACTGGTATAACCTACTTTTCATCAAATACACAGTGGCCTGCAGTCAAAATATATTTATTGTTAATTACTGATCCTCCACAATGAAATTTATTGTCTTTTAATATTATTGTCAGCCATGGGTATTTATGAGGCTTTGTTTGCACTCCTCCAACGATTCGTGGCATCAGAACATCATCATTTGCTTGGCCGCATCCTTCAAAACAGATGATAAAAAAAAAAAAAAAACATTAGACATCAAAAAACTGTGTTTTTTATATTTGACATTAAAGTCAGATATATGATTATAAAGGATCAAATTTTCCTTACTGCAGTTAGAGGTAGTATGTGTAACTAATATCTGGAACTGATGTAAAAGAAATGTTCTAGCATAAAGTTTTACTTGTACTTCTATAAATTTCTGTCAAGCCATTTATTTATCTCTCAAAAAGAAATGAACTTATAAATAATAAACAGATATTTTTCACTTTGCTCATTGAAAATAAACTAAATTAATGGGAATTAATTTACACGATCGATATTCAAACGGGTTTAATTAAATGCATCCAACCCGTGTTTAGTCTTATTCAGTTGGTAAATTCTCTCTCTTACATAACGATGTAGACAACATGTTTTTACGTATTAAATTTATTAGGTTTATTAATGAATTAATACATCTCAGCTCCAAATTAAATTTAATACAAGTCTTCACTGACTGCCATCGCATGATGGAAATAATTTTTATATCATGCTGCACAAATCAACACGAGTCAGGTGATGACTTTTTTTTTTTCTCTACTCCCCTGGGCCGGACCGACTTGATTACGCCACCCAGGGGAGTGTCCGTTACTCTAATAGGCCCTCCCCGCCTACCGGCTATATACCGGCATGGCAGGTCAGGCCTACCGGTGGCTCTTTTGAGATTTTTTATTCTCTATTATGTCCTCTATGGAACCACATCATACCTACAAGTCGTGATGTGATCCCCGGAACTTTCATAATACTCTCTTGTCCCTACAGCACACCCCAAGGAGTCCTCAGCGGATCATTGAAACCAGCACACCTAAGCATGCTGGCTCTCACCGCTGAGGCTGTCCACCCGACCTAACATACTAGAAACCCATACTTCTTTCATCTTTATTCTTCTGTTTTAGTACTGTCTTTATATAATCAGCGACCTTCCTCCAGTTCTCCTTACTGCTGAGCATGAAATCCACGCTCTCCTTCGGCGTTTTTCCATGAATACCTGCGTCGTGTCTTAGTCTTATCCATTTATTACATACTAAAAACGTATGCTCAGAATCATCGTCCTGTTCGCAGTACATGCACGTGGGTTCATTCCTTTTTCCCACCTTATGGAGATAACCATTGAAACACCCATGTCCCGTCAGGAACTGGGTGATCCAATAGTCAGTTTCTCCATGCCGCCTGTTTATCCATCCTGTTAATTCTGGAATTAAGGTTCTTGTCCATCCAGCCACTCCAGCCTCCGCCCATCTCTCCTGCCAGATTCTATGTATGTTTTCCCTGACTTCATTTTCTGCTCTCCCTAAAAACCTGTCAGTTCTATATCTGGCGATAAGGTTAATCGGTAACATTCCCGAGAGCACACAGAGAGCCTCGTAAGAAACAGTTCTATAGGCAGATACTACTCCTAGTAGTATCCCCCTGTGTGCTCTCTTCAACCTGTCTCTATTTCTGCTAATAGTGAGAGCACAACTCCATGCCGGCACGGCATACATCATTGTGATAACTTGCATCACGAAGTTACCCACGTCACTAGTTGCCGCCGATCACAACTTAGTTAACTAACAGAGAACAATTATCATAGAAAAAATGTAAGAAATATATATCTAGTCGGTTTCCAATCATTTACTTAGTAGAGTAATGTAAAAAATACGTATTATTATATCATTTCCATATGTGTAACCTTAATTTAATGTTATTGCATAACATTAGCGGAAATTTTCTTTTAACATCTAGGGATGATGTACGAGTAGGTGTTAAAATATCATTTTTCGAAATTAAATTAATTCTTTTTACGTACATTTTTTCGTTCAATATTTTGTAACTTCCTCTTGCGTAATTTCATTTTTTTTTAAATATATAATATTATCTTTATAAAATTTCGTTATTAAGGAAGGTGTTGTCTCTCTATTTCCTTTGATGACGACTAACTTATTCATTATTTTTTTATTTCGATTTATTTTTTCTTTGTTAACTGTATTTTTGTTTCCCGTCTGGCCCCTTACTGTCGGAATAATTTAATTTCTTATCAAAGCTTTTTTGCAGTGATGTGAATCTTCGAATAAATTATAATCTTTGGCTTTTTAGAACCAGTTTCTTTTATAAATGTTTATTTTTATTTAAATGAGTGAAACTTTCTAAATTAACAACACCTGAGTCGCAAATATCAAAGTGTAAAGCGTGACTGTTACGGGTGGCTAGTGTTATTTCACTTCGTTCCAGTTTCTCTGCATTTGGTGATTCTGAATCGGTAAGTTTATTCATACCAGAAACCAGAATGGTTTTCGTAACTATAACTTTACCTTATGAGTTGCCTCCGCAACTATTATACAGCTGTATTACACAGCTTTTGCTGTATTATACAGCAAAAGGGTACGGTTAAATGTACCGGTTTGTTGGCACACTTAATTTTTCGCAGTTGGGCCGTTAAGCATTAGGGAAAAGAGACTGAGGAAATGCAACAGAACTCAGCAGGAAAATATAATTAAACTTACGATAAATATTTTAAAACGAAGTTATTTTCCTTAAATTATTTGTATAGTTATTAATGATAATTACTGTTGTTGTCGTCGTTGTTAGTAGGGCTTAGGGTTGGAAACCAAAGTGCATTGAACATTAAATACATCTTTTATTGTGATGGGTAAATAATAGTGCAGTATACAGATAATTCCAGAAACAGGTAAGTGTAGTACTTAATACACCGCCGTTAGTACTTAAGACCATTCATGAAAATGTTATGTTAATGTTTATTTCCGCGGCAGGACGGTTAGAAGGGTCGTATTCCATACAAAGGAGAGAGCCCTGCTTGGATTTTTCCTGATGTTTTGTTTTATAAATTATGTTTTTGTTGTTGTTTTTGTCCTTTGTTTTGTTTCATTGTTTCTGTGTTGTTATTGTTCCGTATAAGATTATTATGGTTCTTGTTGTATGTAACTCAATCTTACCTTCTACGGGTAGGTAGTTCAAATCCTTTGTTCAGTCTTGCTTAAGACTCGGTGAGATGTGTTTTGTTTTTAGTTCATTAAATAGTAGTACACCGATAGAAATGTCACTCGTGGCATTCGCATCGGTGGCATCCTGGCCGAGGCAGACTGCAATATGTCAAAAGCCGAGGTTTCGAAGAAGACCTCCGGTAACACCCATAATGGCTATGAATGGGGATGGAGGTGGAGGGTATCTTCCCCTACAGGGTTCAGGTCGTAGTCCGTATCAAGGAAAGTTTTGGTCCCTTAGATACGTTCAGAGTTTGTGTGGCTATCGAGTCTATATTTCAGTATGTACCTTTCACCAGTGTCGATTCTTACTGAGTATTAGAACTGCTGCTGCAGTTTTGCGTCCATTTGTCGTTTTAAACAAATCATAACATCCCTTATGAGAACATAGTTTAAGGCGCTTTATACGGACGTGAATTCGTCTCACAGAGAAGAGGTGGCAACGACTCTTGGTCGTAAATTCGTCTTACAACCAAGGGTTAGCCCTTGTCCTGATTGCTTTCTTTTCAGAACGAGAGCCGTATTTTGTGGCTGCGTGTTACCTCACGTTTCCAATCCAGTAGCGGCGGAGAGATGCAAATAATGACAGGAGAATATTAAGGCCTTCGTCTATCTGTGGCTCGCTGCGGATAGTTGCATATCTGTGGGCTTGCTCAAACTTAATAGATAGGAGGAAGTTGGTAAGCTTCTCTTTTTGTTAGTTACATAAGGGTAACTTTGGCCATGACTGATTTTAAAAAAAATTAGAAAGTTCTGGCGAAGTAGGAAGAACAGGGAGGAAAGCTCTCCATCCACCTCTTCTGAGGATTAATCGAGATCAGGGACTCCCATCCAGGTCGAGAAGTAGGACCTAGTTGCGGACTTTAAGAAGGCCAAGGGCAGACCTGGTAGTTCTGTCCCTACCGGTAGTTCTGTACCGGTGCAGGCGGCTCAGGAGAGCCTAGAGAATCTTCTTCACTTTGTAGAGAACTTCCGAAAAGTCAACGCAGGGGTAAGAAGTAGGTTTCTCCCTAGACTTTGTCAGTTTAGGGAAGTGCTCTCTGCTAGAGCAGAGGGTTACGATAATTTGGTCTCCGAGCCCAAGGAAGTCAAAGTAGTCCAAAAACCCGTTCCGGCCTGAGTACAACCTAGGCGCAATGCCAAAGTTGAAAGAGGTAAACGCGAAGCTAGCCAAAAAAAAGAAAAAGCTAGAGGTGATCTTCGTAAACAAGGGTGAGGGGTCTACAATTCCAGAAGGCAACTCAAAGAGGAGTTTCAGGTTGCCCTTCGTGGCAACGATAAGGTTCTGAAAATTCGTAACATTAAGGGGACCAGCAAAGATGTTGTTGCTGAAGATTGTGAGATTCTCCGATGCATCACGGAATTTCCCGCAGTGAAAAAGTTGGGAGTGAAAGTTGATCCCAAAAGAAAGCGTAGGCTCCGTGCCATTGTCTATGACAGTGACTATCCGATGAGGAGGTTTATTCCTTATCCAGGAGCAAAACACCGACCTGGATGAGGATCCTTTTAGTGAAAAGTGTAGAATGCTCTATAGGACAGGCAAAACGATGCCAGCGGTATCGCAATATTTTTGAGCCAGGTGCTGGTCTCTTCAAGAGGTTCCTTTCTGAGGAAAGGTTATATATGGATTTTGTATTCTGTTGCGTCAAGGAATACGTTGATATGAAAAGATGCTTCAAGTGTTGTCGCTCTGGCCGCAGACCCAAATTCTGTAAGTTTGACTCGGTGTGCGTGTATTGTGGTGACGAGAGCCACAAGCGTGACGATTGTCCGCCAAAGGCTGAGACAACTGCGTCAACTGTAAAAGGTTGTGCAAAGATAATAATCATAGGCACAGATACTGTGCATAAGATACTGTGCATAGGCACAGTAAGGACTGTGGTTACTACTTACGTGCAGTTGAGATGGACTTCAACTCTTTAGATGGTTAGGTTCGGGAATTTACTGCGATGAAGCAGACTCAGGCGAGCCGCTCAACGTGAGAGTGATCCTAATCGGTATGCAGTTTTACTTGCAAGTTATCGTAGGAAAAGAACCGAGTACTTCTATGAGGTTTAGTCTTTTAAACGAGATTCCTGGCGCTATTTTGTACAAGAGAAAGGAAACAAAGATATACGGGGCGTTGTTTATTGATTTCTTGGTCACAAGAAGGAAAAAGATGTTCTTCTATCAGTTCTCATTGCTCAGGATGGTGTTATCTTTGATAAAGATCGTGTTCTCAATTTTCTGTTGAACGATCTGCTTCCTGAGATACTAAGACCGATGAGACCTCATATCATCAGCGTGTTCGTGAGGAAGTTATAGGTTTTCGTTATAAGTTATTGTCTTCTGAGATTACCGAAGTGAAAGTCAGTCAGGTAATCTGTAGTCTTGCTAGGAATAAAGCCTCCGGATATGGTTGTATCACAATGAAGCTTATTGTTACATGTTTGTTTTTGATACGTCGACTATGGCTTATAATAGGATGTTTTCAACTGGATATTTTCCTGTTTGTTGGAAACGTGGTAACTAAAACTTCTCTTCAAGGGTGGCGACAAGAACCCCACTGTGAGTTCTTACAGGCTTCTCTGATAGATAAGGTTTGCGAAAACGTCCTGTACCTCCGATTACAGGACTGTTTCGCGAGAGGCAGTTTCTGTTATTGCCAGCATAAAACCAATGATATCCTTGCTACAGAATATAGCAAGCGTTATTTTTTTCAAGAAAGCAGGCCTTCGTACCACAGGGCACTTGCGTGAAATTGAAGACCAAGGTTTTGAATCTTGGCAGGTTAGGTGGGACTAATCTTCTACTGGCCGATATACGCATGATATCTTTCCAGATGTTACTTGTTTGCGAGCTATTATGTGGGTTTCACTCAATCGATATATAACATAATTTCTATCAAGACATGGCGCTTTTAGGGAAAGATTAGCTAAGTTTAGTTTGGTTGACCAGGGCCTCTGTCCGGACTATAGGGTCGATGACACTATGAACCATGTCCTTTATGTTTTCCGGCAGTATGAGGCTGACCGTACCAGAGTTGGTAGGGAACTTGAGAGAGTGACTTATTTTCGAAATCTACGGGTTAACTAGAAAAACCGTAGAGGATGGTTAATAGTGTTTGGCTTTCATAGGTTTCTTGCCCTGCGAAGAGCAGCTGAAGGGGTTTGATTCTGTTAGAGTAGTAGCCCGGGAGACTAGAAACCCGTTTGGGCGTTTTACTGGCGAAAGTTAGGCGTACTTAGCATCGAGTCCCGGTTAAATAATTTGTTTAAAAGTAAATATGTGGCGGTGTCTTGATAGATACGGTAGTATCCACATTTCCGAGAACGAAACGATTTGTTGTTAATTCTAGGAAACCTTGCGATGGAGCTGCGGATTGGGAGAGTGAAGGCATTGACCTTGCCCCCGTAAGCTGACCAGACCGCTGATTCCACGATGGAGCTGCAAATGGTCTGTACTCACTCCCAGCGAACCAGACCAAAAGTCCAGTTAAAGATAAAAGTTGATTTAATATCATGATAAAATTATTTAATCTAAGGAAAAAAATTAGGTCTAAATTACAATTGTTGCGATCAACAAGTTTTGTGGGTATGAGTTTTTAACTGAATTTTGACTCGTTACAAGAAATTTATGTCATTCTAAGCTTATTTTGGTTAACAAAGTATTTTGAATAGGCGCGGGGTACGCGCTTTCGCGAACTTGGTTAGCTAGTTCTGAAGGTAACGATGTAGAACTGAAGGGAGAAGATGTTCCAAAGAAGCCTGCAGCGAAGGCAAAGGCTGAGAAAGAAATAAGTGTTGTAAATGTCTACCGAGGTATTTACATCGGTGGCATCCCAACTGATGCCTAGCTGATGACTGTAATATGTAGTCAATAAGACGACCGCCGGTAAAGTCCATCAGGGCTAGGAATGGTGCACGTGGTATAGCTACCGGAATCTCCACAAGGTGTCTTCCCCTACGGGGGTTGGGAGTCCATATCAAGGACATCGATTCCAGTATTGATGGGGTCGAGATAAGGGAGTGTATCGCTAGGGCGGTCGGACCAGATGAGAGTTTTCAGCTACCGTCAGTTAGGCCAGCTTTGGCGATACTAAGAACTCGACGATGATTCTTTCTTTCAGCGTGGCCAAAACCATTACTGACAAGTGTAGAATTCAGATTGGCTGGGTTCTCTGCCTGGTTGTCTTGAGAGAGGAGGAGGAGCACTCAGTTCAAATGTATAAAATAACCACAATCAAAAATTAAATGACAACTATAAAAGGAATTTCTCCAAACTCAAAGCCAAATAAAAAAACAAAGATCAAATTTTAAAATAAACCCATCTATAAAGGAACCCAATACAAAAAATTTCTAAACTTAAATTAAATAATAACTACTTAAAAAAGGTCTTCCTCCCCAAACAGTAAGTAAAGCTACCCCTAACTTCAAATTCCAATTTAATGCAAAAAAAACGCAACGGTTCAAATGTATAAAAAAACCACAACCAAAAATTAAATGACAATGTAAAAGGAATTTCCCCAAACTGTAAGTAAAGCTACCCCTAAGCCATGTTGCGGCTAAGTGTTGCCCCTGACTGTTTCGGACTGTGTTTCAATTGCAATAAAGCGGGTCACAGGAGAGACCTGTGTCCCAGCCAATTAATGTGTGCCTTGCGTGATGCAAAGGGCACAGGTTAGGTAGCAAGGCCTGCAAGCATAGGAAATGAAGATAGGTCCTATAGATTAATTGAAATCAGAGCCGTGTGTCAATGGTCACGAGGAAAAATGTAAACCTTGTCTTGGTGTCTCAACCCAACGTCTCAGTAGTCGAGAGCGTGATTGGTTTAACGACGCGCAGAAGGATATTACCATCCGTATAGTTAAGGCGGGTATGCCACTGCTACATAGCGGTAATGGTGAGGATTTTGTTAAGATTGATGTAGAACAGTTGGTTTTCTACAGCTTCTATTGCTCACACAACGTCTGTACCACTGATTTCGATGTGTTCGCCGACGATCTGTTAGCTGAGATGATCCAGGAGGCTTCCCGGCCGTACAGTCGTAGACGATGGTGATTTTAATGCGACGTCTAGGACTTAAGGTGGGCCGGTTTACAGCCCCAGGGGCTTTGTGTTGAACGATCTGATGAGTAGGGCGGGTTTGGTTTGTCTGAATGACGGGCGTCTTCCTACGTTTGAGGGGAAAAATGGTTGTTCGTGAATTGAACTGACTCTCGTCAGTGCCGATCATAGCGGAAGGATCGGCTTTTGGGAGGTCTCTGCTAAGATCTCACCAAGCGATCACCGCAAAATCTTGTTCGAGATGGATGTCTCGGTGGGCAGCGGCGGCGATCCGGTGGCGGTATCCTTAGATTGGTTTATTAGATTCTGAAAATTAATCACGCTAGGTTAGATGAGGAGGATGGGATAAACCCAGATGTCCTTGTAGAAGCGGTCACGGAGGTCTGTGAGAGAACGAGTTTTAGTTAGGAACCCATCCCGCGGCAAGCAGGTACTGATGGTCGGCTGAACTTGCCAAACTGAAGAAGGTTTGTTGGTCAGCACGATGGTGGTCAGAGATTGAACCGTGGAATGGATCTGGATCGGAGGGAACTGGAAAGAATTTGTTTCATCGAGTCAAGAAAGAGCTAAAGTTGGTCATCATGAAGTCCAAGAGATACTATTGGCGGCAACTGTGCAAGGAGGTCGATGGAGGCCTCTGGAGTCGCGGATAGCAGATCATCGCAAAGAAATTCGGATGGAGGCTGCCAGTGCTTAGTGATGGTCAGCTGCAAGGTTATATATCTGCGGTCTTTCAGGAAGGTGATGACACCAGAAAGAAGGAGATTATCGTTGACGGTATCCCTCGGTTCTCCATGGAGGATCTGCTTGCCGCTATCCGGAGGATGAAAACCGGAAAGCGTTCTGGACTTGATAACCTTCTGATTAAGGTGGTCAGAATTGTAGTTGACGCGGCCCCATTCAAGGTCTTAGATGCACTTAACTTCATTCTGGACAGTGAGTAAATGCCAGAAGATTTGAAGATGTTGCGGTTGGTACTGATCAGAAAAGAAGGATGCCCTGCCGATTACTCTTCTCCCTATCGACCGCTTTATTTGATCAATAAACTTCACGAATCTGTTTGAGAAAATGCTGCTGGTTCGGTTTGTTGACAACGTCGTTAGAAACTGTGGTGTAAGTCCGCACCAGCAAGATTTTCAGACAGGCATCTCGACGAATGACGTCGTTAATAGTGTAATGAATACGGTGAACAGTGGGGTTGCTAGCACGAGACATGGAAATCCCGGCGCTCTTCTTCTTTGACTTCATGAATGCCTTCAACGGTCTATTATGGTCGTCGATCTTCGAGTCACTTGCAGAGAAGAGGTCGATGCCTATCCGAGGAGAATGCTTCAGTCATATCTCTGCCACAGGATTATCATCGCATCTAACGTTAATGGTTGGGTCATGTTTACGATCGATCGAGGTGTACCGCAGGGATCTGTGCTCTCATCCTAATGTGGAATGTTATCTACGGTGGGTTTCTGAGGTTAACGTTCCCTGTGGTTGTTGTCCCGATCGCCTTCGTCGATGACTTGATTCTGATGTAATTTGGGTAGAACGATGTACAAAGTAATGGACAGGGACAATAAAATTATACGGCTGTGAAGCCATCGTTGCCCGTTAGTGAGAGGCTGGCTATTCGATAAAGGACTGAAACTGGTCCTGGAGAAGACTAAGTTGTTGGTCACGATCGGAAGGCGGAGACTGGGACACGTCGCCTTTTGAATTCAAGAATACTGTCTTTATGTTTCCCAGTACCTCAGTGAAGTACCTCGGGGTATGACTGAATGAGAGGCGTTCCTTTAAGAGACATATGATTAAAACCGCGGTTAAAGCAGAGAAGATGGTGGCCAGGCTGAGCAGCTTTCTCAGCAACGTGAAAGGGCCAAGATCCTCTAAACGGCGCGTGCACTCCAGTGACGTACTCGTGTTCGCAGTCGAGTGCGAACTCGATCTTGCTATATGGGGCACTGCCTGGTTAAGAGCGATGAATATTAAGCGTAACGGACTGACGCTTAAATGGGCCAGAGAAGGATGTCTCTGGGAATCTGCTCGGGCTACAGAACTATCTCCTCTGAGGTGGCGTTTGTTATCGGCTGTACGCCGCCTACAGACTTGTTGGCACGGTTCAGGAACAACTGTTACCGGGGAAAGGATAAGGCGTCGTCTTACGGTGTTCTCCTACACAGATGGCATTATAGATAGGATGAATCCGACAAGGGAAGATGACAAACATTCTATCTAATCTTGTCGTGCCTTGGATCAGTAGGGAATTTGGAGAGGTAGACTATTTCCTTACTCATTTTCTGTCGAGTTTTGGCTACTTCAGGTCGTATGTGTATACCAGGGAAAGCAGCGAACAGTGGCAGAACTATAATACCGCACGACCCCGCTACGCGGAGGGGAGGGGCGAAATCAAAACGTGCACAAAATTTGTTAAAATTATCCCCAAATTTAAATTAGATTAAAAGCACAGTGACAAAAAATATTTTTTTGTTCACGTTTTACCCAGAGTGGACTAGTAAGAAAGTGAAATAGTTAAAATATCTACAATTTTTTATATCTATTTTCTTCTAGCAGAATTACAAACAGCCCTATAGTAACGACATCTTACATTTGTTATTTTTGGATAAGATTTCTGCCCAGCGGTGTCAGTGGCTATAGCTGTTGCTTACTATAGTTATAGGTTATAGGTAAGAGTGAGATAAGCCCTATATCCAAACAGCTATTTCGTATGGAAGTATGAAGTGTATTTATAAAATACTAAAATTATTATTATCTGTATTATAATATTTATACGTATTATAATTATTGTCGAATTTCAGGAGGTGAGACCCAGTGATCGTCTCCGACGACCAAGAGTAAGACTGTCCGCTCTTCTGCATATAAATATTGGACGATACGGATCCAGTCTTCCTTCTGGAGCTGGCAGCAGCGAAAAATGTGTCGATGCTTAACTGCCTCTCCGTAATGTTTCCGTACGCTACACCTGCAGGCTGAGCGTTGGAAACTGCACGTGTGGAGGATGTGCAAGTGCTCCCACTGCGGGTTGTCGGTTGTATGCCGACAGACGAGCACGAAGGAGTCGTCGCCGGGCCTGTATTTCCTAATACGGAGGAGCTGTTCTCGAATTCTAGAAAGAACTCGTTCACAAGCAACATCTCCTTGTACGGGTACGACCTCTGAGATGAGAAATGGTCGGGAAACTCTGCTGGCAAGTCGCTCAATAACATTGTGCCAGGGGGCACAGGTCTGAGCGACTGACAGGTTGTAATGATTTGATGTATTATCCTGCCGATCTCGTACGGGATCGACTTCATCCGAGCAACGTAAACGTTTCGGATGTGGGGCAGCTGGCTCACCAGTATGCTGGGAAGCAGGGATATTATCGTCATCAGTGTCAGTGTGTCGTCTGCGTTGTCGGAAGCGGTGGTCTTCTTTTGTCGTTTGGAGCTCTTCGAAGTCGTCGTCGTCGCCGTCGTCGTCTGGTCCTCTTCCGTAGGTTTCCTCAAAGAGCCGGTTGAGCTCGCTGTCTCGCCGCCGGTCGTCTTCGTACGTTTTTTTCCTCGCCTGGTGGTCGCCTCCGTCGTCGCCGTATCCGCCGCCGGTGTCGTGATGGTAAGGGAGTTTTCTGTCTGCTGCACGATCCGCTTTAGCAACTCCATCGGCGGCTTCAACGGCGCTAGAGACGCCACCTCCACCTCCTCGCCGCATCTATATTCCCCTTCCTGCAGTGCAGCCGCTCCAAGCTCGTTGTCCGGCAATTGGGTGTCCGCCTCTTCTTCGGAACTCGACAGTATCTGCGCTCGTTCTTCCCTTGTCGTTATATAGTTATCTTCGTCTCTGTAGGTGGTCGCCGGTTCGCCCAGTCGTGGTGCTTTAAAGCTTTTATTCCTCCTGGCCTTCAGCAGGTCGTCGACAGATTGCATTTTCAAAAACTTAGATCTTGTTAATATTATTCTGTTGTCGGTAAGACGTATTGCGATAGTTAGCTGTTTCATGTATATCTGATATAAGCGGCGTACCGCGCTCGCTATTTATATACAAAAACGGTCCGAGAGAGAGAAGAGAGAATATGAAGAGGGAAGGGGCAGGATAGGCAATCGTGTATCGTAGACTGCAACGATGATATAGAAACGGTGGCTATGTGTGTGTATTAATATTACTGTATCATAGCTGAATTGATCGTTGTACCGCACACAGCTCACCACCCCACTACCGCATGATCGCGTACTGGATACTTGTCCGCAGTACCTCGCAGACGAACAGCATGTCTGAATGTATCGGAGGTTCCGGAGCACACGGGCAACTCGTATTTTTGCCGAGGAGACTGACGGGTTAACGGTCTCGCGCGCGTAGAAACATTCGGAGCCGCAACGCCTGTTTTTCTCAAACGCTTAAGCTTTTAAATTAAAATTTTGTTGAAGGTTTTAAGTCTTATTAGCGTTTTTAAATAAACCGTCAGCTCCGTAACTGTAGATACGGTTATTGCAATCCAATGAAAATAACCATGAAGACAGTGAGGCTGCGAGGTGTGAGGCGGGATCTGGTTCCCAGATCCGGACAAGTATCCAGTACGCGATCATGCGGTAGTGGGGTGGTGAGCTGTGTGCGGTACAACAACTGAAATATTATAACAAAATTTTACATGCGTTTTATTCCAACTAAAAGAAGAAGGTTAAGAAAAGAGCAGGAATGCTTATCAAAAGTAGTAATATTAATAAACTTCCTAAAACCTGCTACAACGAAGCCAGAAAACAAAAACACAACTGCAAAGGATGAAAAGTTGGGCAATAACATTAATGATAAAGACGAAAATGGAATTCTAGAATGCTGAGTTGTTCCAAAATGAAGGCGAGAGGGCTAGAGGTGTCTCCGCGTATAAAAACTATGTTACAGATGACTGGGTAAAGAAGGATTCCTCGGATCTCAGCGAGGCTGGAGGGCATTGATGTGACCCCCTCGACAAGAGTCAATTACATCCTAAGTACTTGACTTAGTATGGCTTGTCGGGACGGGGGGGTCCACCGCACATGTCATAGAAACATGCAAGAAGGTGGAGAGAGTTACATCCTCGGTGGTTGCTTTTATTGGGAATTTGTTTGGTCCCCGAGACTCCAAAAGAAGGGTCATTGCGGCTACGGTTGTTTCGGCTATGTTATATGCGGCCCCAGTTTGGTGTAATGCCCTGAAAAAGAAACGTAACAGAGCTCGGATGCACAGCGAATACTACAGTCTGGCGCTGCGTGTGACGTCGGCATATAGGACGACCTCGTTAGGGGCAGTTCTGGTGATCACTGGTATCTTGACAGATACCTGGATGCACACTGCAGAAGCCAGGAGGGAACTGATAAGAAGATGGCAAGAAAGGTGGGACAGCGACAGCAATGGAAAATGGACGCATCGATTTTCATGCACTGAGACCTGGTTAAACAAGGGGGAACGGGGAAGCGGACTTCTGAACGACCTAGTGGTTGGGCCATGGATCGTTAGGTCTACCTCCGCGCCAGGGCGAGGCGAGAGATGCCGATGTGCCAATACTGTTACTAAGAGGAGGACGTAATACATACGTTTCTAAGGTGCTCCAGATGGGCGTCGGAGTACCCATTTGAAAGGGAAGTTTCCCCAGAAGAACTGGAAACTATGATTGGGTTGGTAGAGGGTTGGAACCGATGCGAAAATGGTTCAGACGCGTCCTTGCCAAAAAAACTGGAAAAAGAACACCCCTGATGTAAGGAAGTAAGCCCGAGAATGAGGATGAAAGTATAACCCGCGGAGGTAGGTAGCGGGGATTCAACAGGATCGTCGCGGCTGGGTGCCCTCGCGAGACGCTGAAAGCGTTCATTTGAGGTCGAATCCAGGAGATCTCGAAGACACACGTGGTGACGACGGTAAACCTTCCGGTGATTCCATCACTACGTGGTGTGAAAGGGGGAGGGTTTTTAGTGGGTCCCTGCTTTGGTAGGAAACCCCACATAGGGAGTAGTACGGGCTACTGGTAACAGATTTTCCCTCCTGGGAAGATACAGATTCATGGGAAGATACAGGAATATTCAATCACATTTACTCAACAAGTTTTAAATACTGAAATTGAGAGTACTGCGTCATTTTCAACTGCTTTTTTTAATTTTCCAAATAAAATGTTGACAAACGATATGAAAAAAAAAATTATATTATCTGACTCATGTAGATCTCAAGGACCATTTAAACGAGATCCAGCGCAAAATAATCGGTGTTTTTCAGAGTTTTTATAAAACTTCAACGAAATATGTACTAATTGAAAGCCACACCCTTTCAATTAGTTCATAGTACAATTGCATCCAATTCTCCTAAATTGGATGCAGTATACAGCGAAACTTGTTGGTTGTTTTTAAAAGAAATGAATGATAATTGGCGAACACAAGGAATTAGAGACTGGAAAGATCTTTCCAAAAAGATAACACTTCATGAAAAAAATAAACAGCATGTTCATTTTTACTACATCTATCAAAAATGGAAAAATAACGATTCATTCGATAAAAATTTAGAAGAGCAAATACGATATGAATCCAATTTTTGGGTCTAAGATTTAGAACAACTTGTTAATATAATATTAGTTCTTTCTAAAAAAAATCCTTGGAATTTCGTTCTCCATCGTTAAACGTTCGAAGTGTGTAAAGGTAATTTTTTGACCCAAGTACAAATTTTATAAAAATATGATAATGTTATCAAGAAATTATAGAAAAACCGCATGGAACTACCAAATATTTATGTTATCAAACTCAAGATGAAATTATTCATTGCCTTGCAACACGTTTGAAAACGTGTGATATTAGAAATTCTAATATCTAATACGAGTAATGCACATATTTTACTACTAGCTATAAAAAAAAAAAACAACTTAGTCGAATATTTAGATTTATAAAAATTATTAAAAATAAAGAGACGAACCAATCTGCATAGATATAAAATAAATTTTTTGGGGTTTTTGAATTTCACAAACAAAGAAACAATGTAAAGAAACAATAAATTTTCTGGAAAAATATAACATAAAATTAAGCAAATGTAGGGGATGGATATGATGGTTATGAGTGGAGCATTTCAGGGAGTCCAGGTTCCTTTTAAAAAATACCAACCTAATGCGATGTACATTCATTGCGTATCTTATAATTTAAATTTAATTATTAATCATACAGTAAAAAGTTGTAATGTAGTTTCTGAATTTTTTACAACTGTGGGAAATATTTACATCTTTTTTAGTTATAATATTAAAAGGGGATTCTTACGGTCATAATTGAGAGGAGAGTGGAAGAAGTGTTAGGAGAAGACCAATTTGGTTTCAGGAAAAGTATAGGGACAAGGGAAGCAATTTTAGGCCTCAGATTAATAGTAGAAGGAAGATTAAAGAAAAACAAACCGACATACTTGGCGTTTATAGACCTAGAAAAGGCATTCGATAACGTAGACTGGAATAAAATGTTCAGCATTTAAAAAAAATTAGGGTTCAAATACAGAGATAGAAGAACAATTGCTAACATGTACAGGAACCAAACAGCAACAATAACAATTGAAGAACATAAGAAAGAAGCCCTAATAAGAAAGGGAGTCCGACAAGGATGTTCCCTATCTCTGTTACTTTTTAATCTTTACATGGAACTAGCAGTTAATGATGTTAAAGAACAATTTAGATTCGGAGTAACAGTACAAGGTGAAAAGATAAAGATGCTACGATTTGCTGATGATATAGTAATTCTAGCCGAGAGTAAAAAGGATTTAGAAGAAACAATGAACGGCATAGATGAAGTCCTACGCAAGAACTATCGCATGAAAATAAACAAGAACAAAACAAAAGTAATGAAATGTAGTAGAAATAACAAAGATGGACCGCTGAATGTGAAAATAGGAGGAGAAAAGATTATGGAGGTAGAAGAATTTTGTTATTTGGGAAGTAAAATTACTAAAGATGGACGAAGCAGGAGCGATATAAAATGCCGAATAGCACAAGCTAAACGAGCCTTCACTAAGAAATATAATTTGTTTACATCAAAAATTAATTTAAATGTCAGGAAAAGATTTTTGAAAGTGTATGTTTGGAGCGTCGCTTTATATGGAAGTGAAACTTGGACAATCGGAGTATATGAGAAGAAAAGATTAGAAGCTTTTGAAATGTGGTGCTATAGGAGAATGTTAAAAATCAGACGGGTGGATAAAGTGACAAATGAAGAGGTATTGCGGCAAACAGATGAAGAAAGAAGCATTTGGAAAAATATAGTTAAAAGAAGAGACAGACTTATAGGCCACATACTAAGGCATCCTGGAATAGTCGCTTTAATATTGGAAGGACAGGTAGAAGGGAAAAATTGTGTAGGCAGGCCACGTTTGGAGTATGTAAAACAAATTGTTGGGGATGTAGGATGTAGAGGGTATACTGAAATGAAACGACTGGCACTAGATAGGGAATCTTGGAGAGCTGCATCAAACCAGTCAAAAGACTGAAGACAAAAAAAAAAAAAAACGGTCATAATTTACAGGTGATACACAGATTACATTGAAAAAAATAAATCCTACTCGTGGTGCTGGAATATACACTTCACTTGCGACAATCAAATTACTTTTTGTTGATATACTGAAAGCTCTTTCTGAATTAATTTTCAAAAATAGTAAAAAAAGAACGAAAAGAAGCACCTCAGCTTATACAAAAAAAAAAAATGAATAAATTTGAATTTGTTTTCTCTGCGAAATTTTATCACAAATTTTGAGTGAAACAATCTTGGCTTCTAAGTCATTAGAATCAAAAAATTTAGACCTTATGACGACAACAAAATTTTTATAAACAGCATATAAGAATTTACAACAATATAGAAATATGTACACTTCTTCGAAAAATGAAGCAAGCAGGTAGCAGCTAAATGGAATATCATTCCAACTTTTTTTTTGGAGAAGACAAAGAATAGTAAAAAAATATTTTGACGATTTATCGACTATAGATTTGATAATGGAGATGACATTTTCCGGGTAAATGTGTTTAATGAAATTCTAGATCTAGTTATTAATCAAATTCAAAAACGGTATAAAGAAATAAATGATATCACAAATTTATTTTCATTATGTTATCAGAAAATTTAGCGAAATTAATTGAAGCGGAAATTTAAAAATATGCCGCGACGTTTCAGTCAAATTACCCAGAAGATTTAAGAAATAATTGTTTTATGCAGTTAATACTGTTAACTGTCATGCTGAGAGATGAAATGTCACAATATGAAAGAATTTTCTGAACTGTTAATAGTTAAGTATTGTCATCATTTTTTCAGATTTTCTAACCGCCCTATTTTTATTATTAACATTACCTGTCACTGTGGCTACAGCGGAAAGATCTTTTTATAAATTAAAAATTATTTAAGAAAGTCCACTGTGGAAAAACGTTTACGTAATTTATCTCTTATATCAATAGAAACAAAAATTGTAAACGAAATGGAAAAAAGATTTAAGAGATTTTGCAGTTTTAAAATCTCGAAAAAAATAATTCATCTTTTATAACAATAAATAGATAATAATACTTGTTAATCATTTTTTCCATACACGCCAAATTAGGGAGATAGTCCTTTTTTCTTAACGAGTTGGTTAAAATTAATGACTCATTTTTTTCTAATTTTATATAATTTATAAAATTTCACTTTGTTTGTAATTTTATATATTTAATGCGGGTTAAAAATATAGTTTTTTAGAAGTACATTGTATTTAGGAGATATTATGTATAACTGTTTTTTAAAGATGTTTTATTATTTATGGAATTACTATTATATTTTAATAAAAATATAACCAAATACAACTTGTTTATTTTTTTGGAGGTTCAAAATTAATTTTTGCGGAAGCACTGGCAGCGAAAACGAATTATGTCCATATTGTGGCACCCTTGATGATATCGAGCATGTGATTTTCGTGTGCGATAGGTGGACAAACACAGATTGAGTTTGAGTCAGTTTGAGTTTGGGTTAAAATAAAAGACCAAGTCCCGGTCGGCGGGGTCGTCCCTGCGGGAGCCTAGGTTCTTTATGGGGTCGGCGCTGTCGATTAGAGGCCAAAGGCGTAAAGACCGAGTCCCGGTTCCCTGCTGAGGCGCTGGGGGACGGCATAGCCGGACCTTGGCTCTAAAGCGGGGGATTAGAGGCAGGCAATGTAAAACAAAAGATCCGAGACCGGGGAGGCCAACCTGCCGTGCCGGACCTATAGCCGGAGGGTGGGGGACGCCTCCTTTGAGAGTAAAAGGACACTCTCCCCGACTGAGTATACTTAATTGGATATCCGGTCGGGGAGAGTAGGGGGAAAAAAAAAAAAAAAAAGAAAAAGGTGGACAAACACAATGGCATGGTGTACAGCGGTAACGGGCCCACTAATCACGAGTAACATAATCGGTGTCATGCTCGCTGGGGCCAAGAAGTGGAATGCAGTCTTCGAGATTGCGGAGAAGGGAGCTGGAAAGTAGGATGGGGGAGTTTGCGGGGATAGGGGTATCCATCTGCGTCAATTAGATTAGATTAAGCCAGATTAGGTTAGATTAGAGCAGGCTGAATTAGGCCGGACGCGTTTGTACGTCTTCCGTCGATACTCATGGAACTCCGCTGAGTTCCTTGAGGGAGAAAGGAACATGTTATCAAAGATAAAATGTTCATGATATTCAAAGGATCATGTTATCGCCTGTTAGAAAGGGAGTTGCCACTCCCTTTCTAACAGGCGATCCTGCTATTCCCACCGGAGACTGTGGTGTACTTATGGCGGGTCTGATCTTTATGTGTCGTAGAGGTGGATGAGTTTTAGTCGGTAAGAGCCCAACACTACCATCTGTGCAGGCGGATGGTGTCTGTTATAGATTTCCTCTCCTCCGAAGTAAAAAAAGAAAAAAAAGTGTTATCTACTTACTACTAATATTGTTAGGTATGATTTAACATTTTATCTCATTTTAGTATTTTATCGGTACAAGTAAGCGACTCAAAGTTGAACTTAACATAGTTATTCTGCGTTATACTTACGACAGTTGACATTTTGTAATATAATTCCATTAGATTCTGTGCATGAATGCAATATACTTGAACCCTGTAACAAGTTGAAAATTTAACTGTAATTTTTTTTTACATTGTATAAAATTAATCTTAACATTAATAATATAGTTGCATTAAAGTTAATATTAATGACACTTGTGGACGTAGCCCCGCGACTGGTCGCGAACTTTATGACCGTCCTTTTGTCCTCCGAGTTATTCCCGGTGGAATGGAAGGAAGCGAGGCTGGTTTTGATTAGGAAGCCGGGTAGGCCAGCCGAGGAGCTTGCGGCGTATCGTCCGATTTGTCTTCTTAACGCAGGAGGGAAACTGTTCGAACGATTACTGCTTTCGAAGCTTAAAGAAGAGATCGTGGTCAACGGTGGCCTCGCGGATAGTCACTACAACTTCCATTAGGGCAAGTCAAAAATCGACGCGGTCTCGAAGGTAGTTGGTATCATCAAGGAGGCATCGAGAGGTACCCGTAGAACTAGAAAGACCACGGGTCTGATATTATTCGATATCAGAAACGCGTTCAACACGTTGCCATGGGGCTTCGTAATAGAAGCCTTGGAGAGGAGGAGAGTCAATGATTGTTTGAGGAGGATTCTTCACGACTACCTCAGTGAAAGAAAGATAGTCTAAGATTCGGACGGGATCTGGTTATAAGAGTGGTGACTGCGGATATGTCGCAGGATTCCGTTCTTGGGCCTTTATTATGGAACTTGGCCTACGACCCGGTTCTCAGGTTCGAACTGCCTCAGGGGGCGCAGATCTTGCCCTACTGGTAGTTGCTCGTACGGAGGCGGAACTGATGCCCAAGGCCGACGATGCAGTCAAGAATATCATGGACTGGTTCGACGCTACCGGTTTGCAAGTGGCATTGTCTTTACCGGGAGGAGGAGACGTGACCTTCTCTGTTAGGTGCACTGTCGTGGTACTGGCTCCGGCGGTAAAGTACCTGGGTATCTGGCTAGACAAGAGATTGACTTACCGGTACACATCAGGGAGAACGCCGACGACGCTGAAAGAACAGGTTCGGCCTTTTGCCTCATTATGGAAAACGTTGGGGGACCACGTCAGTTGAAGAGACGTCTGCTGGTATCGGTAGTGGACTCCCTAATGCTATACGGAGTTGCGGTGTGTAGGCGGGGCTGTGTACTGCCCCGCCTACACAGGAGTATGCTGGAGCGGATACGAAGAAGAATGGCGATGTGGGTGGTCTCAGCCTACTGTACCGTTTCGTTTGAGGCAGCTATGTTCCTTTCCGTGCTTCCTTCTCTCGACCTGCTAGATAAGGAGAGAAAGGAGAGGAAGGAGAGGTAGGAAGGCAAGAACAGAAACCAGGCTAGATTTCTAGATCCGATTTCAGGCTAGGATCCGACACCTGCTGGCTTCCTTGCAGAGTAGATGGGAGGGTTCCCTAATAGGACGATGGACAAGAAAGCTGCTGCCTAGCGTGCAGAACTGGATGGATAGAAGATTCGGGGAAGCTGGACTTCTATCTTAGTTCTTTCGCGGCACGGGTGATTTAACTCCTATCTGTTTGAGAGGGGGAGGAGAGACACCTGTGAGTGTATTGCTCGGCAGCAGTCGATTCTGCCGAACACGCGATTTTTGTGTGCCCTAAATGGAAGCTGTTGAGAACGCAAGTTGTCCAAGAAGTGGGTCCAATTTCCACGAACAGTATCGGAGAGACAGTGCTAAGGAACAAGAGGTTCTGAGCTGTTGCGGCTACGTTTATCAGGGCAATCGTGAAAAAGAAAACTGAGGAAGAGACACAGTTTTATCCATAGTTACCAATAATATTGACGGTAATACGTTGAGTCGCAGACTGCTATTGAAGTCGCGATTCATCGACGTGTTTTATGTGATTTCACTTATGTGACAATACGGTTGGGTTATCACTACATGTGCTGTAATTATATTATGAAATATGTATTATGTGATTCCACTGATGTTTCGCGTTAGGTTAGATTGGGTTAGTGATTCTATCTGTTTAATGTTATGATCATTTGATTATACACGCTTAAGTGAATTTATCGATGTTTGATCTGTTTTGTTGGATGGGCGTCCTGTTTTGCTAGGGATACTCGTATTATATTATCATTGTTAGCTGAGGTATATGTTTAGGCTAGGCTTATATTATAAAGACGAGGAGTTGTGGATTCTCATTGTGGATTTTATTATAAAAATTATAATAAAAAAAGGAAACAATAAAGATATAAAAAAATAAACAAAAAAAGGCTATATTAAAAAAAAATTAAATAGGATTGGTTTAATTGTAAGATCGCCGTTGCTTTGTTGGCATTTTTTCTTAGCTTGTGGCGTTTTATTTTCGTGTTTTATCTCCTTTGAAGGAATAAGATTATTAGATTATTCAGCCGCGATTCTTTCAGTTGTGTTATCAGGTTTAGAGAGTCTAAAAGATGACCTCTGTTATAGCCCATCAGGGCTAAGAATTGAGGGGGTGTTGTGGCGACTGAGATTGTCACATGACGCATGTCTTCCCCTATGGGGAAGTCAGGATGTTCTTCATTAATTTTGATGCCTACATGCTTATCATCCCAATTGAGCTTTTTAAATGCCATTTCTAGAATCACTGTAAATATCTTTGGGAATATTGAGTTACTTTGTTTCACCCCTCTTTCAATTTTAAACTTATTAGTATTTTCTCCAACATTATCAAGTTCTGGCAATTCTTTGTAGATATTATTCAGAATTTAAACATAGTCTGTGTCTATGTTTAGTACTGAATCCATCACGAAAGCCAGATTGCTGTTTTGGTTGGTTACATCAGTAATCTATTTATTTGGTTATTAATGACTTCTGAGAAGACTTCTGGACAACTGGAAGAAGACATGTTAGGCGGTAATTTTTTATATCCTTGGTACTACCTTTTTTGTGTAGAAGAATTATTAATGATTTGTTCCATTGACTTGGACAGTCCATCATTCAGTACTGTTTTGCTGTTCTTCATATATTTTATTGCTGTTCTAATACCACAGGGAAGAATTTCTGGTATGTGTTGCTCATTCTTTGACATTTTCAAAATTTTCTCTTTCTCCTTGTACAGGCATTCATAGAATACTTCTGTGTAATATAGAATGTCCCTTTTGGTTGTTAGCCGTTTATCATTCTCAGTTAGAGCAAACAGTTGTCTTTTCCCCAACAAAAGTCTCTGTTTAACCATTCTGTTTTTTTTTTGTCTTCAGTCATTTGATGGTTTGATGCAGCTCTCCAAGATTCCCTATCTAGTGCTAGTCGTTTCATTTCAGTATACCCTCTACATCCTACATCCCTAACAATTTGTTTTACATATTCCAAACGTGGCCTGCCTACACAATTTTTCCTTTCTACCTGTCCTTCCAATATTAAAGCGACTATTCCAGGATGCCTTAGTATGTGGCCTATAAGTCTGTCTCTTCTTTTAACTATATTTTTCCAAATGCTTCTTTCTTCATCTATTTGTCGCAATACCTCTTCATTTGTCACTTTATCCACCCATCTGATTTTTAACATTCTCCTATAGCACCGCATTTCAAAAGCTTTTTTTTTTCTCAGATACTCTGATCGTCCAAGTTTCACTTCCATATAAAGCGACACTCCAAACATACACTTTCAAAAATATTTTCCTGACATTTAAATTAGTTTTTGATGTAAACAAATTATATTTCTTACTGAAGGCTCGTTTCGCTTGTGCTATTCGGCATTTTATATCGCTCCTGCTTCGTCCATCTTTAGTAATTCTACTTCCCAAATAACAAAATTCTTCTACCTCCATAATCTTTTCTCCTCCTATTTTCACATTCAGCGGTCCATGTTTGTTATTTCTACTACATTTCATTACTTTTGTTTTGTTCTTGTTTATTTTCATGCGATAGTTCTTGCGTAGGACTTCATCTATGCCGTTCATTGTTTCTTCTAAATCCTTTTTACTTTCGGCTAGAATTACTATATCATCAGCAAATCGCAGCATCTTTATATCTTTATAAGCTTGCATTCTGTAGCTTCCTTATTCTCAGTAGCTGTCCTCACAAGCCTTTCATTACAGTTTTTGATGCCCTCCTTAATTCTCTTCTAACAGTCTTACAAACTTCAGTATATAACGATGTTGAATTGGTTCAGCCCTTTCATTTCTTTTCTTTAAAAGTTCTTTAATTCCTTCAGACAAGTTTCCTTTCCAGCTTGGTTTGATGGTCCCAGCAATTTCCTTTGCTGTTTCTATAAATAACTCTCAGCTAAATGCAAATTATCATTAGAAACTACTTGTTTAGAAAGCAGTTCTTAGAATTGTTTTAGCTTTTCCTCTAAATGCCCAAAGTTGATCATTTCCCATTTCTTTTCAGTTAGTTTCTTCTATCAAGCTGAACATTCGAAAAAATTCTGTCTCTAACTAGTTTGTGGTCACCATCTGTGTCAAATCTATTTAAAACAAATACATCCTGGACAATGTGCTGTAGGTTACACAAAATAAAATCTATCTCGATTTCATCATACATAATCATGATTTCACCATCATCTGTTGGGATGCTTATTAAAGGAAGTGTTCATGACATACACATTAGAAGATTCAGCAAATTGAACAAGTGTACCACAGCTCTCATTTCTCAATCCCAAGCCAAATTTGCCTTCTACTCTATCATCATGTTGCCATTGTACCCACTTCTGCATTAAACCCCCCCCCCATATTTATTCTAAAGTGACAGTTGTTTTCCCTCTCCAGAAGTCTAGTAATATCTTCACATACTGACTCGACTTCCTCATCTGCATGATCCAATATTGGTAGATATGATTGTGTTATTAGCAGTTCGTAACATTCTGTTAATTGGAGTTCAAACCCAGACACATGATGTTATATACCCTCTATTTTATTGACTCTATCCTTAATATACTTATTAATCAGAAATTAAACATTATTTGTATTTACATTAAAATTTTCTACTGGTAAAACATATTACCATACTGTAACTGTAGGTAATTTTCATCTCGCCGTCAAACTTCACTCAATCCAAAAACATCCCATTTAACATTTCTCCACTCTTCTTCTAGTTCCTTCAATCACATTTCATTGCTTAATGAGCTGCAGTTGTAAGTACACATCCACAAATTCCTATTTCTTTGCCTTTTTCTGTTGGCTGGTACTGCAGTATGACCCACTCAGTTAGAAAGAGAGAGAGAACTACATATATATGCATTCACTTTCCCACTCACTCACCCCACCACTCTCTGAATATGTCATAAAAAACCCTGTATCCAGCAGTACTATATCCATTACAACACTCAGCACATTATTACTTTTTTAACTTTAAAATAAAATGAACCAAATAATAATTGATATCAAAAAATTAGTAATAATAAATAATTGGTAATCAATAAAAATAATTAATTTCAACAAATTTTATCAATAAATATTACAGTTCATAAGCATGAAAAAATACAAATTTTACATAATTACTTAAGGTAGTTAGATATTGAGTTGCTCTTGGATGCTATTGGAAATATGTTGTGACTGGATGTAGTGCTAGTATTTGATTTTTTTTATGAATTCAAAAACAAAGAAAGAGAATGTTTGTGTGTGTGTGTGTGCAGGTGTGTGAAAGTGTGGTTTAAATTTTGTTTGGTCATCTAGAATGTGGTTTTATGTCTTTGTTTATTTAGAGCTGCTAAAGAGTTCTAGTTTTTTTCATTATCTGTAACATTTCTTTACAATCTTGGATTTATAAGATATGATTTTAAGTGCTTATGATTGTTGAAAAGTGAAAATGTTTCTTAACAGTTAATCACAGATACCTTGTGACAAGTTTTTAGATTTATCAATAACTTAAAAGTTGGGAAAAGTTTGGGAAAAGGAAAGGAAGTTCAGAGTAGGCTTTTCTGAAATTATAGATTTATAAATTTAAAACTAATAAGGATATCCAAGAATGGGGATGAGAAAGATGTATTGGGAGTGTATCTGCCATAGTTTAATAATATTATTAATTTGAGAGGTGGCAAAGATAGTTTCAGTAGAATTAAATTGATTAGTTAATTAAATGTTAGGTGGTCATAACTTTATAATACTATTTGATATATTATTTGTTTACTTATTCAAGTCTCCCTCTATGAATCATGAGACCTTGCCGAGAGTAGCTGGACCAAAGATGATGATGATGATGAAGTAGAGTGTGTATACAAAGAAATTGACAACGCAATTAAACACATAAAAGGAGATGAAAATTTAATAAAAGTTGGAGATTGGAATGCAAGCATTGGAAAAGGCAAGGAAGGAGTGGGTGAATACGGGCAGGCAAAAGGAATGAAAGAGGGGACCGACTTATAGAGTTTTGCTCAAAATATAATTTAGTAATTGCCAACACCCAATTTAAAAATAATAATAGAAGAATATACACATGGAAAAAGCCAGGTGATACTGCAAGGTATCAGATAGAATTATGGTTAAGCAAAGATTTAGAAATCAACTCGTTGACTGTAAAACATACCCTGGAGTAGACATTGATAGCGACCATAATTTAGTGATATTGAAATTTAGGTTGGGGTTTAAAAACCTGAAGAAAAGGTGTCAGATGAATCGGTGGAATTTAGAGAAGCTTGAGGAAGAGGAGGTAAAGAAGATTTTTGAGGAGGACATCGCAAGAGGTCTGAGTAAAAAAGATAAGGTAGAAAATGTAGAAGAAGAATGGGAGAATGTTAAAAAGCAAATTCTTAAATCAGCAGAAGCAAACTTAAGCGGAACAAAGAGAACTGGTAGAAAACCTTGGGTTTCAGACGATATATTGCAGCTGATGGATGAACGTAGAAAATATAAGAATGCTAGTGATGAAGAAAGTAAAAGGAACTATCGGCAATTAAGAAATGCTATAAACAGGAAGTGCAAACTGGCGAAAGAAGAGTGGATTAAAGAAAAGTGCTCAGAAGTGGAAAGAGAAATGAACATTGGTAAAATAGACGTGGCATACAGGAAAGTTAAGGAAAATTTTGGGGTACATAAATTAAAATCTAATAATGTGTTAAACAAAGATGGTACACCGATTTTTAATACGAAAGGTAAAGTCGATAAGTGGGTGGAATATATTAAAGAGTTATAGTTTCACAATTTAGTTTCGGGGTAACAGTACAAGGTGAAAAGTTAAAGATGCTATGATTTGCTGATGATATAGTAATTCTAGCTGAGAGTAAAAAGGATTTAGAAGAAACAATGAATGACATGGATGAAGTCCTACGCAAGAACTACCGCATGAAATTAAACAAGAACAAAATGAAAGTAATGAAATGTAGTAGAAATAACAAAGATGGACCACTGAATGTGAAAATAGGAGAAAAGATTATGGAGGTAGAAGAATTTTGTTATTTGGGAAGTAGAATTATTAAAGATGGACAAAGCAGGAGCGATATAAAATGCTGAATATCACAGGCGAAATGAGCCTTCAGTCAGAAATACAATTTGTTTACATCAAAAATTAATTTAAATGTCAGAAAAGATTTTTGAAAGTATATGTTTGGAGCGTCGCTTTATATGGAAGTGAAGCTTGGACGATCAGAGTATCTGAGAAGAAAAGATTAGAAGCTTTTGAAATGTGGTGCTATAGGAGAATGTTAAAAATCAGGTGGGTGGATGAAGTGACAAATGAAGAGGTACTGCGGTAAATAGATGAAGAAAGAAGCATTTAGAAAAATATAACTAAAAGAAGAGACAGACTTATAGGCCACATATTAAGGCATCTTGGAATAGTCGCTTTAATATTGGAGGGACTGGTAGAAGGATAAATATGTAGGCAGGCAACGTTTGGAATATGTAAAACAAATTGTTAGGGATGTAGGATGTAAGGGGTATACCAAAATGAAACGACTAGCACTAGATAGGGAATCTTGGAGAGCTGCATCAAACCAGTCAAATAACTGAAGACAAAAAAAAATTGAATAGTTTATGGTAAAAGCATAACATTAACAAACTTTATAAAATTTTTCTGAGTTGTTTATGTTTCCAGCCATTAGAACTTATGGAATGATGAAGGGAGTGAGTGTTCTACTCAGTTTATGTAGACTACATCTGTTAAGTTCTTAAAAATTTAAAAAAAAATGTTGCCCTTTTATATTTTCAAATTTTCACATGGAAAAATAATCATGGCCTTTGGAGCATATATTTGACTGTTGAAAATAGTGGGCACTAGTCCTTTACTTTTAAGTGAAGTAACAGTATCTAAAGATGTATAGTACAATTTTTCAAAATAATTTTATCAATAGTGTTAATCCTGTAATATTTTATACCAGAATAATCATCACTTATTATTTTTCTCAAAAATATGTAGCAATTGTTGCTTCATGATTTTGAAACTCTGAGTTTCAGAGTTGTTTCACATAAACCATCTTGACATACCTCAGTCATGTATCAAAATGCGCAAAATCTAATTGAATGCTTCTTTGAACTGGAATGGTAGATGAACACATTATGGTAGAGCAAACAGTGTGATTTCAGTGGATAAAGAAATAGAATGAAGTTGTTATAAACTTGTAAGTGTATACGAAGCTGTTTTGTCACTGGCATTCAAATGAAGGAGAAATATCAAAAATATAGTTTAACAATATTACAAGAGGAATAAGTTTACCCATACAATTCAAAATCTTGTGTAGAAGCTTCATCTAACATCTAAATGTAGATTAGAGTTCTGCAATATGCTCAAATTTTTATATGCTCACTCCTCCCATTTAGTGTTATCACATTCCCCTAGGGGTGCGTGTCCCACAGGTTGAGAAATGGTGTGTAGTATGGTGTGTGTTACATGTATAATGTGAGATTGAGTGAGTGTGTGTGTGTGTGTGTGTGTGTGTGTGTGTGTGTGTGTACACAGTCAATATGTGAGTTGTATTTATTTGTGAGAAAAATTGTGAAAGTTGAGGTATTTATACAATTTAATAAAATATATTAATATTTTTTATAAAAAAAAAGTTATATTTTATATAAAATATTAGAATCTACATTTGCAAATCAACGCGTAGAAACTGTCGACAAGTACAAACTATTAACCACAAAATGCAAATTTTAATGAATCATAAAAGTCATGAACTACTTTGAACACTGAAATTTACGATCTTATTCGAGCGTTTGTTCTATCGAATATATGTTCTCCCACCCCTTTAACAAAATCGGTTATACTGTGTTTTTGCGTAGATAAGACATTAGTCATAACAACGATTAGTATTAAATTAGTCTTTACAAATAAAATTTATATGTTTCTAAATAAAATGTTTATATTATGTTTACAAATTATATAATCTTATAATCTGTATAGCTTATGTAATCTGTGCGTTTTAGACATATTTTCGAATCTCTATTGAAATGGAAAACATTAATGAAAATAATATTTTTAATGGCCGGTTTTTGGTTATTGATAATTACTGCTCGAACCTAGACGAATTTTCGCAAGATTACTCCAGTTTATCGAAACTGAGTATACTTCATTTAAATATTAGGACTATTCGCGGTCATCGGGATGAATTCTTGTTTCACCTAGGTAATAGTAACGTAGATTTGATAGTTCTCACGGAAATAAACATTACGGATAATGAAATAAGTTTAATCGATTTTTATCAGATTAATGGCTATGACTCCTATCACTGTGTCCGGAATATTAGGTCTGGTGGTGGTATTTTAATTCTTTGTCGTAGCACACTCAGTGCTGAAAGAATAATGTTGGATTTGACTGTCTCAAGTTGTGAACTATTATGCATTCAGGTATCAGTAAAATTGGGCGTTAAGACCGATGATTTTACGGACATTAATATACGGAGATTAATATTTTAACGGACGTTAATATGCTTTTACAGACCGCCAGATTTAAATGTTCATGAATTTTTACATTATCTTGAAAATATTCTACATAATTGTAATAATAATAATGCGGTCTTAATCGGAGATATGAACATTGATGTTACTAAGGAAAATACTGTAGTTAGTTACTATCAAACCTTATTACATACAACGGGATTCATGTGTTGCATATCTGATATAACGAGGGAGGAAATAAGAGATGGGGTAATTGTTAGATCTTGTATAGATCACATTTTTATTAGAGGCTTTCCTGATACGTTTTTTCTGGAGTAATTGAAACTAAAATTTCTGATCGCTATGTGGTAATAGCAGATCTGTTGTACAAGAATTCATCCCGACGATCGATGGATGACAGTCTTGGTTCATTTTACTTAGATAATGCCTTAATTAGATATAAGTTAGATAGCATAAATTATGACACCTTAGGTAATAAGATGGATAATAATCCATCTGCATATGAGAAATTCGTTGATATAATTAATTCTGTGTATAACAGTTCTTTAGTTCGCAGAAATACTGATAGGATTAAAATTCAAAATAGAAAAAAACCATGGATGACGGATGACATTCTAAATAAAATAAAGTATAGAGACAAACTGTTCAAAAAATGGTAAAAAGCACCAGCTAACCTGGAAATTCGAAAAGATTCCGTATTATATAGAAATAAAATTAATATTGAAATACGAAAAGCGAAGGAGAAGTAAGATCTCCTTATCTTCGATCCCAAAGACCGATAAAAATTATTTGTCATACATGTGACTGTATAAAAAATTACCACATAAACTGTAATTGAGAACATCTCCAGAATGCTGACAAATACAAATATTTGGGTGTACATTTTGACTCTTTTTTTAGATGGGATCACCATATAAAACATATACGTAAAAATTTAAGAGTGGTTGCTATGAAATTCCACATCTCACCCCTATTACCGATTCACTGTCAACGCTTACTCTATTCATCCTTGTTTGAATCTGTTATTCGATACGGCTTGACAGCACAGGGATCAGCCGCAGATTATCTCATAAATAAAATAAATTTAATACAAAATAGGGTCCTCAAAGATATTGCTCTTTATGATTCTGATAACAATTATGACACTAATTTAAATAATCTTACAAGGTTTCTGTCAGCTAGAGGTCTATTTAAATTCTTAATTATTTTTAAGAACTTTTACAACAGTGAATACAGGGTAAATGTAGAAAGTGGATACAATTTGAGAGCAATGAGCTTTATCACTGATAGATATAATAATACTTACAGTAAACGATTAAAGAAGTACGTTGTCCTGCATTACTTAATTCTTTACCGAATCACCTCAATAATGTAAAAATGGAAAAAAATGATTTAAAAAAACTTCTCATTGAGTGGGCATTAACTACTAACAGGATTCATGTTGGATTTATACTGGCAGTTCAGACAATTATAACATGATTATAGTTATTATTTTAATGTTGATAATTATTGTAAATCAATAAATAATGTATTGTTGAATGGTTAAAGTTTAGTTATTTATTTTCTTTATGTAATTGTTGCAACAAGATATTAATTGTATAATTCGTTGTTGTAATTAAGTATAGTTTTGTTTCTTGAATATAGTTTTAGTTACTAAATCTAATACATCACAAATATTAAAGAAATAATTTGTTCACTAGTTTTTAAATATATAGTTTAATTTTGTTAAATTAATTTTTATAATTGTACTACTATTATAACTATTATAAAACTAATAATATCTTTAGTTGTTACATAAAATTGGTTATTGCATTAACCACTTAATAATGTAATAATAATTCTTTAGTATATCTGTCGACAGACTTAGGTCTGACGGATGATCATGTAAGTTTTAAATTGTAAATTAAATAAAAAAATAAAAAAAAATAAAAATTTACAAATGCAAAAAATTTGATAAAAAATCCATACTTAATGAGCACACACAAGGCAGATAAATGCATTATTTGAATATATACTAGAATGGTTTCTTAATTAATTTAAGATAATTGTTATTAACACCATTATCTGTTACACCCCTGAGAAAGGTACCAAATAATGTGTTTGAATTACAAACACATTATCTTCTAGAAGCATTATTCCAACAATCTAGACAATGTTTTATATAAATTTACTTTTTTACAGAAATTATTTTTATTTGTTAAGTTAGTCGATACAATCTAATGAATAGGAAATTAAAATATTTATGAGCTTCAACATAGCGTGATGTTATTAGATCATTAAAAATTAACAGTGTAACAGTGTGTAAAAGACAAATCTAAAGGTATTTCAGCTAGATGAAAAATTAAGTAAATGCTTTGCTGACAAATGTTAACACACATTCATCCATGCATGCATAAATTATCCAGCCCTTTGTCATCTAATCAATCTGCACAAAATTTAATTATTATAATTTCAGAGTAAATTAACTGAGTAAACTAAATTATTAATGAATTGTTTATAATTCATTTATTACTACCCGTAAACAATATATTTTTTTTACAGTTATTAAAAATCTACCAATGCAATGATAAAAATCATTTGTATGTGTGTAAAATAAATTTGTGAATTTTTTTTTATAGTTCAATGATTTAAGTGATAAATTAGCAATTTTGATTTGCAACAAGGTATAAATCTCCTAGAAAAGTATCCCTCACAAGTAAACAGAAATATCTGAATCTTATCTAAAAAAAAATTAGAGATTTGGCCATTAATTTCTTTATTAGTGTTACAGACTGATAAAAGAAAGAAAGTTTAATTTTCCTTAATTATGGTCATGTGAAAAATTAAAATATTTACTCATAACAACATGTCACAGACAACTTTGCATTATTGTTATTACTTATATTATTGTTTACAGTGTTTTTAATGTTATGCAAGTCATACTATTGGTAAATAATTAATCACAAAAAATTGCTTGCCAACTTTGTATAGGTATACAAATGTTGTTATGCATACATTTTCACGATTTCCTTGGCCTATATTAAATATCATAAAAATGATGTTTAATTTTGGCCAAGAGAAATTACTTAAAATAAGTGCTATGCAATTATATTACTTCATGCATTAAATTACGAAAATGAAAACTAACTTGGACTGGTAAAAATAACAATTGAATTTATGAACTGGTAATATAATATGTGTGTAACTGATATTTAAAAGGTTAGCATCAGGAAAATTAAAACAAGTAAAATTATTCACAAATTTTATACCCTTTGTTTTATCGTTATTTTTAAAAAAATGTCATAATAATGAATAACTTTAAATCTTAGCACAAATCTGCTTGAAATGTACAGTAAAAGAAAACTTTATTATACGTTTATTTTTTTCATTTTTTATATTTAACTTTAAAATGTTGACATGAATGTCAATTTTATTATTAATAATTTCATTTAATTTTTCTTATTTTTATAGTTATTTTTATTATTCTACTTTATTTACACATGTGTTCACATGTTTTTAAAATCTAATATTAACAAAAATTAAATTTATTATGTTAATGGATTAAAACCAACTTAGAAAAATGTCTTTGACGATAATTAAAAACTAGAAATAGAAAAGTCATTAAAAAACTAAAATTCTGGAAAATGGAAGGACGTTATTATTTTAAATATTGCATTTTTAAAATTTAATTATTGAATTTTGATATTAATTGGCAAAGCTCTTTACAAATCATTAAAGGAGATTCATGAGTCACTCAAAAACATAAGTTTAGGAGTGAATTAACATGTATACAAAATCGCTGATTTTGATTATAATTTTGTAATGATTGAGAGTAGGTTGAAATTAAAGAGCCAAAAAAAAAAAAGCTGTGAATAAAGAGTAGAACGTAGTTGGTCAAATGATCAAATTAGGTAAGATTTCAACAAAATTTTAGGATTAATTCTTAGAAGTTATTATAATAATGGATTTACTAGGAAATAAACAGATCGATTAAAAATTGAGATAGATAAAAACTAAAAATCAATATTTGATAAAATAAAAGCAACTAAGATAGAAGTGGAGGCTCTGGGTAGAAAACAAACAATCATTAATGACAAGATTCATTAAAGAGAAATATATTTGCTATCGGTAGATGAATGCATTAAGTATAAAAATGTAAATTATGACAAGGTTATAATATACATTAAGAAAAAATTTTATCCACATAGTACAAAAAATAGTTAAATAGAAAAGGTAGACTTATTAAGGAAGATTGGTTGAAAATGGATTTGGTGATGCAGAGAAGAAAATAATTGTGGTAAACTAACATGCACAAGAAAAGAATAATATTTTTAAATAGCATATACAAAATATATCAGATTTCTACATAGAAGAGCACTGTTAAGTTGAGAAGAAAGAGCTAAAAGGACATAGAAATACTGAAGAGAAAGAAAAATATTATTCCATAATACTTTGAAATCAAAAGTGGAAGATAATGAAATCGATAATGTCTGAGGAAATTCTTTATTATGATCTCAGTATGAATTAGTCTGACAGATTAAACCAAATATAAAGCATTATAAATTGATGATTACAACCATTTTAATTACAATGCTGTCTAACAAAATGGAACTGCATAGGGGAAACATATAGTATAAAACATTTTATGTATATTAATTAATAATACAGACTAAAGGTCCTTATTTATATTGAGAATTTAACTAAAAATTTGTCAAATTTCATTTACATGTACTAAAGATAGTAAGTATGAATATCTTATATTTTGAAAAACATCAATACTTCTCAAATTAAATTAAGGAAGTAATAATAATCAGTCTAAAAGTATTGTTAAGTATTATGATAGAAAAGCAAATTATATAAGCTTAAGATTTTAACATACAATTAAAAAGTTGAAGAAAATCCAAATGAAAGTGATACAAAACATTTCAGGAGCCATTATACATTTTAAATTTTCAACTGCTACAGTGCAAATAAATCAACATGTTTTGTTCCCGCTTCATGAAACTATTAGTACTGACATAATTTGCCAATAAAATTTTTCACAGAAGATATCACTTACTATAAAAGTGATGATCACAATGTTAAAAATAGCCAACCCTCATAAAATGTAATTGTTTCTTTTTGTTGTTCACACAAATTTAAGTGCACTTTCTTACAGTTAATTTTATTACAAACCCTAATATAAAACATAATTTTATTTGGCTCTGCTACATTAATAATTTATATCAAATGTACGTAAATTAAGATAAGCTAAATGGCAAAAATAATTAGTCATTAATTTTTAGTAGCTATTATTTTTAAAAAAAGTATAAAACTTATCACCTACAATGTATATCTAAACATTAAAAAATTACTGACTGTGATCAGTAAACATCTTTTATTGCCGATATAAACAATTTTAGGAAAGCAAAGTTTAACGTGTTGATTTAATAAATTTCAAATATGAATTTTTAAACTTCTCAAATTTAAGAATTTATAAATGTTACTATTTTTAATAGTTTTCGTCTTTACTATTTTGTAGTAAAAAATGTTATACTTAATTTATTAATTTTTATTTTAGTGACATAATTAAATAATAACAATTTCTTAAACAATATGCAATCCCAAGGACGCATTTCAGACATTCTAATAACTTGTCTTTATTAGGTTCAAGTTAACGTTTATTGTTTAAGAACTTTTTTATTAATATTTCTTTTTAACGTTTATGAGTTTGAATGGACACAAAATTTTAACGGTTTACTTTATTATTATTTTAATTTTTAAAAAACATACTATTTTGGATGCTAAGCGGCCAGATTGTGTAAGTTTTTTTAGAGAATTCTTTTTTATTTTCAGTTCTGTGAATAGTTATGTTAAGTGTATTTAATTTGTGTTTTATAAAATTTTACTATTTTGGTAGGTTGTAGGCCCAGATAATGTTAACAGTGAAAAGTGGATATGAAATTTTATTGAGAATGCAAATAGTGATGTTAAGTTAACCGCTGTTATTAATTAGAAATTGGTAAACATAAAGTTATGAGAAATTTGCTAAAAAGTACTACAATACTGAAAAAAAACATTATTAAATAAACAAGTAAGGGGAATAATTGGTCGGTATAAAAGTTTCAGCTCAAATTATTACCCGAGTCAAACAGATTGTTAGAACATGTGATTTAAAAACCAAAGATATGAAGAAGATATTGAAGCTTTTATGATGACAAAAGTAAGGAAAATCAGAATATGAAAATCCTCATTGCTAGAATAGATGAAGGTGCAAAAAATGGAATAATAAATGTTCCATTTATTGTTATTTCTGATATGTGTCAGAAACTTTGTGTTTAAATTACATAGGGTTTTTGAGCAATAGTCAGAAAATAGCATCCAATTTTTGTAACAAAAATGACTTCAAAATTAATCACTTAGTTTGTCGGTGTATATAGTTAAAATATAGAGATCGACTATAAAAATCCGTGAGCAGGGAAAGCCTTTGTTGATAACTTACCAATAAGTTATTGCTTTAATATCAAACTCAGACATAACTCAAATTTCTTCAGTTTTTAGACGCTTTATTTCAGCCTTGAAGTGAACGTCAAATGATAAAAGGAACTTTGGGTGCCTTGACAGGGTCATTTTAAGAATAAATCTGATAAAATGAATAGTGACCCTCCAAATTCCCTTAATGCTTTGTTAACTACCAAAATAACATTCTTCATTAGAAAAAACAGAACATACTTTTTCATTATATACAGTTTAATGTTTAAAAAACTTTATTAAGACATTAATAAAATAGTATTTAATATTAATACTTACAGCTCTTACATAAATCAAAGCTATGTTAATTGAGTTAACAAACATTAGTTTTTAGATTTTCTCTCCTTTGATCATGGGCAGTGAATATTTTTCTTGGTTTTAGTGGCAGTGGTTGTATTCCTTCATTATTCATTGTTTGATTTGATAATAATCTTCTTCTGTGATGATGAATATTTGTTGGAAGTTTTGTAAAATCCTCGTCCATATCTGCACGTTCTAATTGTAGACCAAGATTGTCAAAAAGTTATTTTTTTGAGTGGGGTGCTCATGTTAGCACCCCACTCTTTAGGCCATTCATCATGCTTATGATAAAATTGGCAAAAACATCAAATTTTTAATTTGAAGCTATGACTTTCACATCAT
Organism: Lycorma delicatula; assembly: GCF_047948215.1. Taxonomy (NCBI): domain Eukaryota; kingdom Metazoa; phylum Arthropoda; class Insecta; order Hemiptera; family Fulgoridae; genus Lycorma; species Lycorma delicatula. The sequence continues at coordinate 32,900,180 of NC_134455.1, forward strand.
CTTACGTATCACCATCAAAGCTTGTTATCAAATTCATTCTGAGATACTGTCCTAAAAATGTTTTTTTACCTTTTAGTGTGTTTAATTTAAGAGTGGTGTTTTAAAAATTCTTTTTACGTATTTTTTATGTTCTACTTTTTAATGCATTTAATATAAGAGTGGTTTTTAAAAAGTTTTTTAATATATTTTTTTCTGTGAATTATGTTCTTTTCATTTTCCCTTTCTATATCCCAGTTTTCCCCAGAAGAGTATTCTGTTTTATGCTTAGATTAAATATCAATTTCAACTTCACATTTCCATCATCATCATATTTTTCAACCTTATCTAACCAACAAAGTGGAGTATCCTCAAAATCAGACTTAGTTGGATTTACATACTTCTAAACGTGCATCAAACACATACAAACAAACATACATACATTTAAACGAAAACAACACAATGGGGCTAAATCACTGGTTTGTAGCCGAGCTCTGCTGTAGTTTTTAAACGAAGATTTATGTTTGGGGTTGTATAATAAATTAAAGAATTGAATGAAGTAGATTTTACTTATTTTTAATTTTTTACAATATAAGTGAACTGTCTCTTCTGAAATGTCTCTGTCTTTTCCACCTGAACTGAAGAAGTGCGACTCTGTAAAAAGAAGGAAGTATTTAAGGAGCGACCTCCTAAACAAAAAGTGGACATAATTGAAGATAGTGAAGGCGATATATCAGACAGATATGATACGGATCATTTAATGATAGAAATTTATCAGATGGTAAGCCTGTTCCGGCAACACATAAATATAAAATTTGAAATTAAACAGTGCGCCAACCAAATTTTGGAAAAGGCTAAACATGTTGAACTTTGATGAAATCTTTCCTCAAATTTCTCTCCCAAACCCGGGGTTTAACAAAGAGACGCAGACTGAAACGGGTTCAGGAAAAGACGCTAAAGGTGCTCAAATACGGACCAAGAAGAGGGCAATAATACAGCTGGTGTTAAGCCCCGGTGATTTTTAAGATGTCATCAAAATGCATTGGCAGAAGGATTTATTCCAGAAGGTGGAGGTGTCGCGTGGTTTCCCTGCGAGTGAAGTTGAAGGGTTTCGTGTTTTTTTTTTATCGCTAAGGAGATACGGTTAAAAAGTCGTTACATGGATTCCATTCAGGAGCTGGCACCGGGCATTGGTAGACGCCTCGACCCGGGTGCTAATATACCCAGCGGCACGATCGTCCGGGATTCGAGGAGTGTAGAAATTTACTACCCTGAAGATGAAGACAAGTACACGGTATTCGCGATAGCTGTGGAGGAGGACAACGCGATGTTAGCCCGATAAATCTACAAAGCACTCCACCGTGTTGCGAATGCGGATAAGGGCAGATTGCTAATCATTGCCTCAAACGATGAAACTGGTGTAAAGTTCAATAAGTTAATAGAATTCTGGAGCAAGAGGGAACAAGAAATGAAAGAAAAACAGCCCCTTTATCTCATAGGCAGGGAGCCGAAGAAAAAAATTCCTCATGGACTCGGCCTCTTCGGTAGTAATAGTCCAGAAGCCGGATGTATCGTATGCTAAGTTATTAAAACAGGTGAAGAGCGGCTTCGGGGAGGAATTGGTGGAGGTCATCCTCTCCGTGAAGAAGAGCAGAACGGCAGAGATACTATGGAAATTAGAATTGCTTAATCACCCGCGAAGCGAGAATAGGTAAATGAGACGTGTGGGTTCGAAGATTGAGGAAGCGGTGATTGGCGAGGGTCCCCAAAATACTCATATGAGAGCATTTCATGTTAAGGATTTGGATTTGGACGCTACTGCAATAAGCAAAGAAATAAGTGCAGACGTTCTGGTCAAAGTGGCGTCGTTGAGGTCGGCTTATGGGGGAACATAAAGAGCTACGGTCCTACTCCCCGCCAGAGGGGTTAAGGTACTTGCTAGTAAGCAGAGAGTAAGTAGTGGTTGGCACAGCTGCCTTGTCGAACCCAGTGTGGATGAAATAAAATGTTTTAGATGCTGGAGTCTTGAACATAGAACGATGGAATAAGAGGTCCCAACCGCTCCGACTTATGCTGTAAATGCGGTGGGGCAGGACCTAGAGCGGCAGTTTGTAGAGAACCAAGAAAGTGCTTGGATTGTGATAAATTTGGACACCGGACTGGAGGCCGGAATTGTGATTCACGGAAATCATGAACTTTTTACAGATCAACGTGAATAGGAGAGCGACTGCCGAAGACGTTGTGTGGCATTCGGCGGTCGAGAGAGAAATTGACTTTTTACTGGTATCGGAGCCCAACAAGAAGGTGATCTCCTCCGGGGATTGGTATGCTGACGTCAATAAGGACGCAGCAGTATTAAATGTGTCTAATCGTTGGGCAATAATGGAAGTTAAAGCTGGCAGAGGCTTCATTGCGATAACTCTATATCTGTACGTAATAGTCAGTAACTATATTTCTCCGAATAGCAGTGATGAGAGGTTCACAGAATTCCTACAGGACTTAGAAGATCTGATGAGGTTGGCGGAGCGGCCAGTTGTTCTCTCGAGAGATTTTACCGCGGAATCTTTCAAACTCGGGAGCATGAGGTTGACCAGACGTGATTACAGATTTACAGCGTCCCTTGCTTCATTGGACGTGACGGTCTGAATAGCCCGGGCGTCCCGACCTTTGTTGGTAGGGGGTTCGGAGTTGTCATTGACATCACGTCACGTGAAGGAGGGCATATCGGATATTGATGAAGAGGTTTGGTGCGCTCCTCTCTCTGTTCACCAGGGATCAGGCGGAACGAGCTGTAAGACTTCCAAGTAAACATCAAATGCGACGAGGAAAGACGCTTCAGCACGGATGAATTTCACCGGGCAGTATCGCATATCTCGGACCAGCAGCAAGAAGAGCCCAGGACGAGACTGGGTTCCGGGGGGACTACTGAAGGGGCTGACTGGAAGACTCCCCTGGCTTACACTTGAAGCGATAAATAAAGCCCTGAGAGCGGGTTGTTTCCCAGTCACTTGGAAACGGGGAAAACTCCTATGGATTTTCAAAACATCACAGAGCGGTCGAGTTCCAACTTTCCGACAGATCTGCCTGCTACCTTGATGTTTCCCTAGATAGGGAAAGTATATGAGAGACTATTAGCGGAGAGGATCTCGGAAGAACTGAGCACGGCAGGAGGGCTAGCTCCGTCCCAATATGGATTTATTCAAGACAAGTCCACTCTGGATGCCCTTCGACAAGTGACGAAATGGATAGATACATGCAGTGCGGGCACCTGGAGAAACAGAAAGATCCCCTTGATGGTCCTCCTGGATGTCCGCAATGCTTTCAGTAGCATATCTTGGTCAGAAATTATGGCAGCTATGAATGACAGAAATATTAGCCCGTACTTAAGAGCGACGATCGCAGACTATCTTCGGGACAGAGAACTACTGACGACTACAGAAAAAGGTTACATTGTACTCCATATGCAGACAGGCGTACTCCAGGGGTCTATTTTAAGCCCACTCTTATGGAATATCACTTTTGAGACTGGGTTACTCTGAGGAAGTATCCCTAATCGCCTTCGCAGATGACCTGGGGTTGTTGGCAGCCGGTCGTACCGAGGAGGAAGTGATGCAAACTGCGAATGAAACAGTGAGCCGAGTGAGTATGTGGCTTCAATCCAAGGACCTGGAATTAGCTTCCGATAAAACGTAGATGATTGCAGTGACCGGGATGAGTAAGATCTGTCATATTAGCGTAGCGGTCGACAACATCCAGATAGACGCGAGGCCACACGTGAAATACTTGGGTGTTTGGTTTTCGCGGTCAGGTAACTTCAAACAACACCTTCAAGAGACAGCGCAGAAATCAAAAAAAGCCATTAACACCCTAGGATGCCTAATGGGGAATAAGTGAGGGCCGCGGGCGACTAAGAAGAGACTGCTGTTGTCGGCCGCGGCCTCCGTGCTCTTGTACGTCGTCCCGGAATGGATTATTGCCTTTAATAGCAAAAGGAATGTAAGAAGACTTGACTCTCTGCTGCGGACGATGAGTCTAAAAATTACTAGTACGTATAGGTCAGTGTCTACGGTGGCCGCCGGGGTGATGGCAGGGATCCCTCCAGTCCGCCTGCAGGCTCTACAGAGGTGTAGACGGTTTGAAGGAAATTTTGGGTTTTTAGGACATTTAACGTCGCAGACACCCCTCATCCAGAAAATTTAAAGGTTTTAGAACTCGTAAAATAAAATTGAAGTAAAGGTTTCAGAAAATAAAACTTAATCAGTACATGATGACACTTGGTGAAGAACATAAATTTTAAAAAGTATACCAGATACAACTTAAGAGGAAAGTTGTAGGTAACTGTGAAATATGTGGTCTAATCAAGTGAATTTGAACAACCAGTACATATTTAATGATATCATCAGGCGATGATAGCCAGCTTAGGTTTTATTTTCATATAAAGAACAGTGTATTATAATTGCTTTTTAATGTTCATGTGGTGAAATCGATACAGTAACATTGCAACGGTTTAGTGTTATTAATTTAAATAACATGTGATACTGGGATGCTAAATATCAAGATTAGTAAGGTTTTATTCGACATTGTCTTTTTATTCATTTTTTTTAGTTCTGTGAATTATTTGTATTTCTTTTTGAAGTAGAGTAAATAAATGTGATTTTTTGTATTTTGTAAAAGTTTACTATTTGTTAGGTTTTTTCATAATATATAAATAGAGTTTTTAGTTCTTATCACATGCATTGGATTTATTGCGCTCGATAAAAACTATTTTTTGACACAAAAAAATGAAATTATATATCCTCTATGTGATTTACAACAACACGTATGATTGAATAAAAGAAAAATATGTGATGAAAAGTACTACAGTACACGTTTTTTAAACAGGGAGTTGTAAAAAGAAACATCATCTTTGTCTCAGTCTGTGTTAAGATTATTCAGACAGCCGCTGGGAGGACCGAGTGTGTGGTACTGTTAAATGTTTGAGTTGGACTCTGAAAAATATTTATTTTACGAATTCTTCAAAGTAATCGTACGTGATTTAAATCGTGCTTATTCATTTAAAACTTCGTTATTAATATGTTGCATGTTTCACGTCACTCAAATGTGTAGTTTGCACTTTTTATTTTTATGTGAAACATTTTCACATTATTACCGATGTTTGTGGTTGCGTAGTTTCTATCAATTCGATAATTTGAATAAGGATTCACTAGCGCTTATATTCGTAAATCTCTTTGTGTAGTTGTGAGTTGTGAAAAGCTGTTTTGTCCTATGCAGGACAAAGTGTTACAATCTGAGCGGTTTATTACTATATTCTTCTTCTTCTTTTTCCTGTTTAGCCTCCGGTAACTACCGTTTAGATAATTCTTCAGAGGATGAATGAGGATGATATGTATGAGTGTAAATGAAGTGTTAGTCTTGTACATTCTCAGTCCAGCCATTCCTGAGATGTGTGGTTAATTGAAACCCAACAACCAAACAACACCGGTATCCACGATCTAGTATTCAAATCCGTGTAAAAATATCTGGCTTTTACTAGGACTTGAACTTACTACTATATTCTACATAGATTAAACAAAACGCAACTTTTCCCGACGCAAAGCAACCATAAAATCATTTAACTCCATCGTTTAGTCTATTTCAGCAAACCACATCATTTAAACTAAATACAACAACAATCTGTATACAGTATTAAAGGAAGGAAAAAAGACTTCCTTAAACATTTAAAATAAACTCATAAAAACAACATTCTATATGGCCAAAAGCAACTTAAACAACAATCTTTGATCATATCTCCATTTACAAAGATTCTTCAAAACCTAATCCCTAAATTATTACTACATTCAGCCGAACAAAAGCATTTATCAGTGTAGTAATAGTGTTTGAATAAACATGTTTCTAACACAAACACATGCTGGTTTTTCCAACAAAAACTAGGCTACTCACTCTGAAGTACAGTTCTTTCAAAACTGTATGACTGTCTGGCACAGTTTTTATAACTTTAATTTAAGCTATGATCTAGGTAATTAAAAAACTATATTTTTATGATTGTACCTATGGATATCAAAAATCAATTATCTAATTAGTATTCCCAGCTGATGAATTATAAATTTATACGGTTTAATACTTCAGTGATCACTCGAAATTTTAATCGAAATAATGAAAAATTTCAACCCTTAATTTTTCAATTAACAAAAATTGTGATAACTGCTACGCTCGTAATATTAGGTACTACTGAAATGACCCTAACTGTCTCCTTGTCATCCGTTACGACAATCAGACCTTTCTTGTTATCCTTTATGTTCCTAATTTTCAAATATGACCTCTTTTCCCGAAGGGCAGACTGAAATTCCTCTCTAATTTCTTTAATTGTTTTTTTAGAGCCCTCTTTCCTATTTAAGAATATGAATTTTGGCTGCTTGTGGGCTAAGCTGACCTTTCACTTGCCTTTAAGTACCTCGGCGTAGCGTTTCCGCTCCGCCGTAATAGACACAGGCCCTGGACCGGGACGGAAACTGCCTCTTCACCTGTAACCTCTTTGACTTCAGTTGGTTTAGAGGGAAGCGTCTCAAATCCATTCGCCAAAGGAGAAAACATAGCCTTTAACTCATTAAGTCTCGGGATCACTCGTCTGCAAACGGCTGCTAAGGCGATTTGAGGTTTTCAAGAAACCCTAACAACTGCTCATATTGTTCCTTAAATTATGTTAGTAGAGGGACAGAACTACCAGCTTTGTCTTCAGCCTTAATGAAAACACTAATCAAACTACTTTTTGATACCCGGGTGGACGTGTCTATCTGACTAGCTTGGCTTTCGTTATCGGAGGAGAAGATGGAAACATCTTCCAATCGCTTTCCGACGACCTCTTCGTTCTTCCCGCCTGGGTTTTTATCCATGTGCTGTCCAGACTCTACAGTCGACATCTTCGCCAATATTTTTCTAAATAAATAAGATAAGCTAGGCTGATCTATCTAATTACTCCCTGATATCTATTACTTTATTGGACGAGCCCATAAATGCGACAAATGCACCCGGTGAGCTACGGGTAGTCGGAGGTCTGATTGTCCTCCTGTCACTCTTCGCACCTCTTAGCCACTGCTGGCGCGCAAGTGCAAGCGATTACGAAATCACTGATCATGGCCCCGCTCTGAAAAACAGCGCATGTAGGACTGTGGCGAACCCTACCTGGACGAACCCATGAGTGTTCCAAGGCAGTTAAACCAGCAGTCGCTGCCATTTCATCGCCTAGTAACTTTTAGAACAAAAACTCGATCGCTTTACAAGGCCCTTTATGAAATGGATGCGCATATAAATTAAACAGCAGGTACCGAGTAGACCTCGGCGAAAACGGGAAAATGATGACCGTTCTAAGCTTTTCATACAAATGCTATTAAAGTTTTAGTCGGTAAAGAATTCAACACCGGCAGAAGGTACACACTCGACCACCGGTTTAAATGAACGCCAAAGCTGATTCAAGTCACAACAACAACTTCGATCATACGTATCAGAAAAAAGACCAAAGTATTAGGTAATACTACTTCAATAAGATTTTACAATCGATTATTGCTTAACGGTACTAGTTTGGCGGTTCCCGATTTTCTCAGTTTTCTTTTATCCTACACCCATTTCAGTGTTGGTACAATTATGAAGCTTTGTATTTCTTCCAAAGACAAAGAGAGGCGTTTTCTCAGGTGAATTTAGACTCTATGTTTACTAAATAAAATGGGGAAAGCAGTGAAACGGATAATAGCGACTCGCATCGTGGAGGAGTTGAACGTTGCTGCTGGCATCCACGACAACCAATTTGGCTCTTGGAAGGATCGGTCCACTGTTCAGGCCATACAAGGTGGTGAGTTGGGCGGCGACCGTACTCAGTGGAACATGGACTCGTCTGATACTTGTGCTCATCTTATTATATGTTAGCAGTGCATTTTGAACTCTGCCTTGGGACAGGATAATATCTGCGTTGAGAAATAAGGGGATTAGTGACTATCTCCAATGAAAGATTAGGAATTACCTGGACGACAGGTGGATTTCCGCTGATACCGACTGTAACACGTTAAGATTTCAGACATTTTGAGATGTGCCACAAGGCTCACTTCTTGGCTTTCTACTGCGCCTCATTTTTTATGATGAGGTGCTTAGGCTGCAGTTATCGGAGGGCTCGGAATTTTTGGTATTTGCAGATGATCTTGCGTTATGGTCGGCGTTAGGGCGAGCTCCAAGACAGTAGTAATGCGATCCTGGCAGCCATTAATACATGGGTGGCAGAGCACGGTTCGAGATGGTGGCACCGGCTAAGTCTCCCGTTAAAGCCCATCAGGGCAATTAACGGTGGGGGGGGGGTCTGGCGACCGGAACGTCACTAGGCGGGTGTCTTCCCCTACGGGGTTGGGATGGCACCGGCTAAGTGTGCATATATTATATTGGCTGATAGAAGAACAGTAGTTCCCGTAGATCTTAGACTAGGTACGGTGCCCATACAGAGACAGGAAAGAGTAAGGTACCTGGGCGTAATGACCGATAAATCGTGTAGATTTAGCGACCACATAAGTGAAAGTTGTGACAGAGTTGAAAAGACAGTTATATAACGTATAAAGTTCTCAGTACAGTTATGACATCCAATGTAGCGCCAAGAGCTTCAAAGAAGAAACTAACTATGACATCAGTTACATCGGCTATGCTGTATGCTGCCGCGATCAATACCAAGAGAAATGTAGAAAGACTGCAGAAAATCCACAAATGACTTCGACTGGGTGTCACATCTGCATTTCGTACGGTATCTTACGATGTATCGTGTGTATTGGCGGCCACCTCTTTAGTCGATTTATTAGTTAGAGAACGTGCTATGAGACACGAAGGACCGAGCAGATCTGAGGCAAAACAAGTCACTCTCGATAGTTGGAGGAACAGATGGAGAGCAGGCCCTACTGCTGGACCAGAAGATCGGTCACAGATTTATGGACCTGGTGCAGAAGAAGGCACGGTGAAATTATCTTCTACTTAACTCAAATGATGACCGGACACGACAACTTCGAGTTTTACCTACACCGTTTCGGCAGGCGTGAGTCTCCCATCCGTATGTTTTGTCACATAGTGGAAACAGTCGAACATACTCTTTTCTTTTGTCCTGAATGATATAGTCAGCGTACAAGAGCTGGGCTTGCTAATATGAGACCTGAAGAACTGGTTCGTTACATGTTAGCCTCATTAGAATACTGGAGACTGGTGGACTTGTTCGCACCCATCGTACTGAGTGGTAAGGATTCTGCGGGTAAAAGACTGGGCTATTAAGATAGGGTCGGATGGACAACCCCGGTCGCGAGAGTCATGCCGACTCTCACGTCACACCTGAGCATGCCGCACCTGAGCATGCCAGGTGTGTCGGTTTCAATGAAACCGACACGCCTGGCCGTGGACACCAGGGACGATTAGGATTGGGCAATTAAAAGACTGAGACCTAGCCACCGGATGGGGTTCTGTGGACGAAGTAATCGGGCCTGGTTCCCCTTCCCGGCGGTTAGAGGCAGACGCAATTAAAAACCGAGACCCGGTCTCTGGGTGATGGCCCGAGGACGACAGAGTCGGGCCCGGTAACCCTTGCATGGAGATTTGAGGCAGACACATAAAATCTAACCGGTGGTGGAGGGGGGCTGAACTGCATGCCGGACATACTGCCGGTAGCTGGGGAGGCCTTAGAGTTAAAGGGCACTCTGCTGGGCTGAGCTATATTTCACTGTATGTCCGGCCCAGGGGAGTAGTGAAAAAATAATAATTTGGCAGTCTTATAAAAAAGAAAATTACCAGTTTATTTAGCTCATTTTTTAATATGTAGAATGCATTAGCAAAACACATAAAAGAAACTTTGATCGGACGTAAAACTCTAGTTCAAAACTATACTTGATTTAGTTCTGGATTAACATGCTCTAATTCTGCAAGTTTAAGGTGAAATTTTCCATTTACTCTAAACTAAAAAAATAACTAATATAAAAAAATTATTAAACAAATGTGTAAATATCCTATAAGCAATTTTTACCTAAACTTTTAAAATGTTCTAATGAAGTTTTATAAAATATTCGTAATTTAAATAAAAATACTAGATTTTAATTAAAAAGAAGAGACAGACTTATAGGCCACATACTAAGGCATCCTGGAATAGTGGCTTTAATATTGGAAGGACAGGTAGAAGAAAAAAATTGTGTAGGCAGGCCACGTTTGGAATACGTAAAACAAATTGTTAGGGATGTAGGATGTAGAGGGTATACTGAAATGAAACGACTAGCACTAGATAGGGAATCTTGGAGAGCTGCATCAAACCAGTCAAATGACTGAAGACAAAAAAAAAGTCGATATTGGAGCGATAATTATCCCAGATGAATGTTGAAAGCTCATACATAGCACCCTCAGAAAGTGAACGTTAGAGCGGAAATCGTTGGATAAAGTGACAAATGAAGAGATATTGCGGCAAATAGATGAAGAAAGAAGCGTTTGGAAAAATATAGTTAAAAGAAGAGACAGACTTATAGGCCACGTAGTAAGGCATCCTGGAATAGTCGCTTTAATATTGGAAGGACAGGTAAGAAGGAAAAAATTGTGTAGGCAGGCCACGTTTGGAATATGTAAAACAAATTGTTAGGGATGTAGGATGTAGAGGGTATACTGAAATGAAACGTCTAGCACTAGATAGGGAATCTTGGAGAGCTGCATCAAACCAGTCAAAAATGACTGAAGACAAAAAAAAAAAAAAGGGACGACAGGATGATTGTATACATACTGGAAGTTGATGTCATGAATCCCCCTCAATTGCACGAAGCGCATACCGATTTTACCTGTGAATGAAGTCACTCTGGATCTTTAAATATCCAAAACTTATATGGACGTTACGGGACAGATCGAAATATAACTGTCATTTCGTCATTTTAAAACAGGCGATTAGAAACGGACTTGGGGTGATCAAAAGTCATAACATGTTACAGTTTGTGCAGTCCCCTTGGATGAAGAGTTATACACATATAACTCTTGAATTGTATTAAACTCAAAACGGATAATTGTCGATAGACCACAAACGATTTCGAGAAACATCCTTTTTTAACTTATTAAAAGCCTTGTTCGGAAAGTGTGTGGAGAACGTTAGAAAGCGGGTAAATATCGAACCGGTGTCCTGTAAAAAATTTCTGATGAAACTCATCAGCAAGCCCTCATTCCAGGACAGGGTCGTTTACAACGAAATGTAATGCGCCAATCAATGCGCGAAACAAAAGGTTTATACGACAAACTGATATACTAGGCTTTTGCTGGAATTGAGTAAAATTCTGATGTATGAATTTATTATGTTATGAAAGGAAAGTACGGATCGAACTTATATATGGATAAGTTATTTTATAAAGTGGAAACGAATGATTTTTTCAAGATTTGCAAGAAAAAACGTACATGGATTATTCCGATACGTCCGACTACCCTAAAGCCCACTCATGTTTTTCATTAAAAAATAAAACATTTTAGAAAAGTTTAAGAAGAATGCAGCGGTGGTCCTCCTATTTGCGAATTTATTGGGTTGGCAGTTAAATTTTATCGTTTACGACGAGTTCGAATAAAATAATAAAAAACCAAACGAAATTAAAAAGAACGTATATAAAAACGAAATAAAATTTGAAGATTATAAAAAGCGTTTATTCAATAATACCACTTTTATTTATAAAACAATGAAAATGTTTAGATTCAAGAAACAGTTTATCGAAATGATTCATATGAATAAAGTAGGCTTTCGTAATTTTGATGATAAACGCATCGGTGTAAATAAAATTCATATCCAACCGAGAGGCTGTGTTGACACTCCATTAGAATTGAAATAGCTATTTTCGGATAATTTTTTTTTTTTTGTCTTCAGTCATTTGACTGAAGTAGTCAGTAGTAATACAATAAAAGAAAGTAATGTACACCTATTGTGCTATCATTACAGCACAGAAAAAAAGTAGTAGTATTTTGTATAATTTAAAAATGATAGAATACCTAAGTCAGCATTTTTTATTTATTCAAAAGGTTATGTTTTCCTTTTTTATGATATAGTACGATAAGATTCACATTAAAAGTGTTGTATGCCTTTTTTTTTTGTTTTTTTTTTTGTCTTCAGTCATTTGACTGGTTTGATGCAGCTCTCCAAGATTCCCTATCTAGTGCTAGTCGTTACATTTCAGTATACCCTCTACATCCTACATCCCTAACAATTTGTTTTACATATTCCAAACGTGGCCTGCATACACAATTTTTTCCTTCTACCTGTCCTTCCAATATTAAAGCGACTATTCCAGGATGCCTTAGTATGTGGCCTATAAGTCTGTCTCTTCTTTTAACTATATTTTTCCAAATGCTTCTTTCTTCATCTATTTGTCGCAATACCTCTTCATTTGTCACTTTATCCACCCATCTGATTTTTAACATTCTCCTATAGCACCGCATTTCAAAAGCTTCTAATCTTTTCTTTTAAGATACTCCGATCGTCCAAGTTTCACTTCCATATAAAGCGACGCTCCAAACATATACTTTCAAAACTCTTTTCCTGACATTTAAATTAATTTTCGATGTAAACAAATTATATTTCTTACTGAAGGCTCGTTTCACTTGTGCTATTCGGCATTTTATATCGCTCCTGCTTTGTCCATCTTTAGTAATTCTACTTCTCAAATAACAAAATTCTTCTACCTCCATAATCTTTTCTCCTCCTATTTTCACATTCAGTGGTCCATCTTTGTTATTTCTACTACTTTTTTTTTTCGGATAATTTAAAAAAATGAAATCACTTGCGATAAAATTTAATCGTAAGATTAAATTTATACTATTTTAAACATTCTTCAAAATCTATAGCGATTGGATTAACAATGCCCCTGAGGTATTGAGGGAATGTTTTTATCTATGTATGTAACTTAAAAATGTGTTGTAATAAAAATAAATTGTAGTAATTTAAAAATATATTGATTTAATAAAAATTATAATTTATTATTTTAATACTGTACAGGCAGTTATGTGTTCTGGAAAGAAGATAGTACTTTTTTTGCAAAGACTTACATGATATAGCGTGCTGAGCGATCTCAAAATGGATATTGAATGGTTCGAGCTGATTATCCGCCAGAATACAAACAATTAGTATGGTATTGCGCATTAGTAATCCCTTCCTCGTTGCAATTCGGGTACTGGGTAAACTCAAAACTACTCATCCGGACAAAGTCGCGTAGGTAATGTTATAGAAATACTTAAAGAAATTCTTTCCAAAAAAGCAATACCTTGTCCTGGTGAGAGTATAATTTGGATGCATTGGGATGTATTGATAGATTTGTTGTTAACTCAAATTTTACCAGTACAAAATATTCTATCAATAAAAGTTGAATGTAACTGCGTACTTTCTTTTCTACACGTAATTTGATTGTATACATTACGATTCATTATCTAACTACTAGACTGGAATAGTACAGTGTAGAAGCAGGATATAATGAATCGTAATATCCAACTACTAGATTCGAATACTTCAATCTAAAAATCGATCAAAAAAAGGATATGTCGATTATTATGCGCTTCTTTTATATCTTGCAAAAATACCTACAAATTAAAAAAATTGTCAGAAATTTTTGTTAAAGGGACACACCCGTATGGAAGCTGGTTTAATTGAAAGAAAACATTTAAAAAATGAACATATTTTCAATTCTGACTCCTTGGGACTGGCAGCAGTTCATTTGTCAGTGCTCTAAGAAAATTAAAGCGTTAAACATGGAATTGAATGACTTCAAAAATTTTAAAGCCCTCTACAATGCTCCATCTTCATCCCCTTTTATTAACAGAAAAACCATTGCAAATACACAAGACCTACAAATATCTCTGTGTGTGTAAATTCAGGCATCAAGAGAAAATATTTGAATTCTATATTACAAAACAACATTGGATGGCAGCAATGAATTTGTTAAGAAATAAAAGAAAAGATGCACCATTTTTTATATATCAATTACGAGTAGTTCGAGGAATTACAAAACGAATTTCCACTAAGAAGTATAATGATTTATTATCATTATTGAAATTTTTACGTCATTTTTGGAGAAAATGACGTGAGTGACTCTGACTAGACATTACACTTTCTTCAGATACGTTCTTTTATTTTAAAAATCATATTTTTCACTTTTGTAATAACTCTGTAATTTCTTATAGTAATTCTTAGTTTTAAGATCACACTAATACTTTTTAATTTTGGTAACCTAATGAAGACGAATATATTATTACAGTCAAATAAAATTATAATTGATACAATTTAAAATGTTCAGCATTTAAAAAAAATTAGGGTTCAAATACAGAGATAGAAGAACAATTGCTAACATGTACAGGAACCAAACGGCAACAGTAATAATTAAAGAACATAAGAAAGAAGCCGTAATAAGAAAGGGAGTCCGACAAGGATGTTCCCTATCTCCGTTACTTTTTAATCTTTACATGAAACTAGCGGTTAATGATGTTAAAGAACAATTTAGATTCGGAGTAACAGTACAAGATGAAAAGATAAAGATGCTACGATTTGCTGATGATATAGTAATTCTAGCCGAGAGTAAAAAGGATTTAGAAGAAACAATGAACGGCATAGATGAAGTCCTACTCAAGAACTATCGCATGAAAATAAACAAGAACAAAACAAAAGTAATGAAATGTAGTAGAAATAACAAAGATGAACCACTGAATGTGAAAATTGGAGGAGAAAAGATTATGGAGGTAGAAGAATTTTGTTATTTGGGAAGTAGAATTACTAAAGATGGACGAAGCAGGAGCGATATAAAATGCCGAATAGCACAAGCTAAACGAGCCTTCAGTAAGAAATATAATTTGTTTACATCAAAAATTAATTTAAATGTCAGGAAAAGATTTTTGAAAGTGTATGTTTGGAGTGTCGCTTTATATGGAAGTGAAACTCGGACGATCGGAGTATCTGAGAAGAAAAGATTAGAAGCTTTTGAAATGCGGTGCTATAGGAGAATGTTAAAAATCAGATGGGTGGATGAAGTGACAAATGAAGAGGTACTGCGGTAAATAGATGAAGAAAGAAGCATTTGGAAAAATATAGTTAAAAGAAGAGACAGACTTATAGGCCACATATTAAGGCATCCTGGAATAGTCGCTTTAATATTGGAAGGACAGGTAGAAGGGAAAAATTGTGTAGGCAGGCCACGTTTGGAATATGTAAAACAAATTGTAAGGGATGTAGGATGTAGAGGGTATACTGAAATGAAACGACTAGCACTAGATAGGGAATCTTGGAGAGCTGCATCAAACCAGTCAAATGACTGAAGACAAAAAAAACATCGAAATACAGAAAAAATGTTTAAAATTATTTCAATTTTAATGGTATAAATTAGTTTAACATATAATTTCAACGTTTATTAATATTACAAATAAAATATATTTTTCCTGTAAAAAGTGTTGAATTAATTATCACCCAAATGTACTAAAATAATGACTTGGTATCTTAAGCAATATAATCTGTGTCATTATTTACAGTGGTAAAAAAACATTATGTCCACTTTTTTTATCTCAATAAAAGATAAACATTTTGCATTACAACACGAGTTACAATTCATCTAATAAGTTTGATTTGTCAAAAAAAGAATTCTATTCCATTGCCGTTGTTTTATTGTATTTGTTCAATTATAAATGAAAAATTGTTCATCAATAGTTTTATTTAATCAAATCTATCTAGTTATTAACTTCTGTGTAATAGGTTATATGGCTAATTTATTATGTTCCTTTTAAATCGTATAGGAAACGATAAGCTTTATTTAATGTTATATTAAATGCTATGTATTTTTACAGCAATAAAATCAGAAAAGTGAAGAATAGGAGGTTGGAAAATTTATTATACTAATTGAAAAGTCAGGTTTAGCGTAATTATATGTTTGAAATTGTACAAGAATTTTTGGTTCGTATTGGTTTTCTACCAATATAGTCTATGGAACCTGATTGCATGGCTTGCACTCTCACGAGGCTGCACGCGCACACTCACATACGTACATATATATATATATATATATATATATATATATATATAAATATACGAGTATATCTTTTTTTTGGTTTATTTATTTATTATTTATTTGAGAGAAAGGGATACCACATGCAATTAAAGTAATTAGAATAAAATAACCTTATAATTACTGTCGTAAAGTAACAAATTAAATCATAATGACGATAATGAATTCATCGGGGTGATAAAAAGATCTATAAGTTACAACAAAACAATGATGAAGCTATAA
This sequence comes from Lycorma delicatula, assembly GCF_047948215.1. Classification (NCBI taxonomy): domain Eukaryota; kingdom Metazoa; phylum Arthropoda; class Insecta; order Hemiptera; family Fulgoridae; genus Lycorma; species Lycorma delicatula. Next base: position 32,916,427 of record NC_134455.1, read on the forward strand.
AATTGGAACACAACTCAACGTCACCAATAGAATTACCGAATACAGAATTGAACAAACACTGTGTTTTGTCTATACCTGATAACTGTTAAAAAATGATCTTGCATTAATTTCAAATATGGGCAGAAAACTGATAATATCAGATTATTTTAGACTTATAATTTTTGAGGTTATACTGATTTAAGAGAACTTGCTTCTTTTCCTTGGCATTTATAATTTCCTCTTAATCCTTTCCATTCATTCCCTCGCGGGTGGTTTTTTAATTGGGTTTTTCAATGTAGTAAACATCTAGTTTATTATAAAATTCATATTTGTCTACAATCACTACAATTAGGACATTACTAATACCGGTGTGCAGTGTATATTTTTTGGTTATTTTAACAAATATTGGCGTTAAATAATTATTCACAACGAAAAGCATTAAATTAAAAAAAAAAAATTGAAAAACTCTAAATCTAAAATTCGTCACTGCCTAAATAGTGATAAAAAATCTCTGCAGGCATGAAAGCAAACCCACCGGGTTGGTCTAGTGGTTAACGCGTCTTCCCAAATCAGCTGATTTAGAAGTCGAGAGTTACAGCGTTCAAGTCCTAGTAAAACCAGTTATTTTTACACGGATTTGAATACTAGATCGTGGATACCGGTGTTCTTTGGTGGTTGGGTTTCAATTAACCACACATCTCAGGAACGGTCGAACTGAGAATGTACAAGACTACACTTCATTTACACTCATACATATCATCCTCTGAAGAATTACTAAACGGTAGTTGCCGGAGGCTAAACAGGAAAAGAAAGGGAGTTGTTACTCATCCGATCAAATTTTCACATGCACAACGAGAGATATACCATTACAGCATATCTAAATTTTAATGAAATTGATATGCTGTATTGTATAATGTATTTGATTGTAGCTTTTTGCAATTTTGGAGATTTTTGAACCACAAATTTTATACATAGGCGTATATATATATATATATATGAACTCTTCATATCTCAGAACGTAAAGAAGATTCAGTTCCACCTTCAGCTCCTTGGTGGATGGGTTTCAATTAACCACACATCTCAGGAATGGTCGAACTGAGAATGTACAAGACTACACTTCATTTACACTCATATATATCATCCTCATTCATCCTCTGAAGAATTATCTAAACGATAGTTACCGGAGGCTAAACAGGAAAAAGAAAGGCCTGGAAGCAGGCATATTTCATCCTGCACGCCTTCTAAAATTGCCTTCTCCAACATGTTTTTAACACCACCCTTCACAAAGTTTATAATTTTGATTGGACAGATGCAGAACACGCCATCTGTCAGTCTGTTGCTGACAAAAGTATCTAATATTTCTGGACAGATATTGTAATTTTCGATTAAATGGGTGAATCGCATCATATTTTCATTATGGTTAGACATTTCGCAAAAAGGCTAAACACTTCACGAAGTGCTGAATTGCGGCACGTGGCTACAACAAAAGAGAAGAGTGAAAGTCCCTTAAAAGTTCTTAAACGTAAGGCGGTATTGCGAAATAAAATGAAACCTAATAATTTTCTAAAATTTTAATTATCTCCGAAAGGAAAAACCTGTTTAAAAACTATTACTACGACATTTAGCAGTAGTAAATTATACACTCTTACGTGCTTTACTGTATTCCCAGGTTTTTTTTTTACTTAAAAATTTTTTTGTTCAATTGTTATGATGCTTACTCTAATAAAGCTACTAGTAAAATCATTTTATTACAGGGTAGCTTGGCATATTATTTATTTAAACCTAAATCATGCTCGTCATTGGCTTTCCTTATCATTCATTGTTTATATGATTTTTCCAGTTTAATACTTCTATGAGACTTTTAGAGACATCATATTTAAGATTTTACTTTAATCTGCAAGTTTTTTATCATAAATTAATTACATCAATTTTATAATAAACTGATTTTCTTTTGTGAGCTAATTATAAGTTTTATTACCATTCAATTTTTATTATTTAGTGCATGCTTTAAAATAGCCATAAAAGTAGTTTGTTTTTAATTATTACTTTTTCAATAAAACCGAGTTAAGCTGCTGTTAAACAATAAAATGAACTGTTAGAAAATTAGTTTTAAAAACTTAAAAGCATCTTTAACTAAAATTTTATACTTTATATTAAACATTCTGTAAAATCAAATTTGTAAAATTATAACTCAAAATTTTGAAAGTAAAGTAACATGGTTCAATAAAGGCACGATAAAAACTAGCACTATAAAAAGTAAAATGAATCAATCCTTCGCTTTTAAAACCTTGTAAAAAAATTATAATAAAATGTAAATGGTCAGTTTATTTTTTCTAATAATATGAGGATAATCAAAAATTTCCTTCAGGTTGGCTTTTGAAAATAAACTGATGCAACTCAACTCCATGTGTAATTGTATCAGGAATCAAAATCTTATTGCAATCTCATCAGCCATCTAATTTATCATTACTGGTAAAAAGAGTGATGAAGAAACATAGAACTATCATTGCTGTCCTACCAACTGTGAGATTCATGGTTTGATTAGTTTTTTGTGAGCTCAAAGATGCAGCACCATTAGATCCATCAACAACTTTATCATACTTATGGGAATAGTATTTATGAGCAACAGCTCTGTGAAAGATTGGTGTCAAAAATGTGGAGGGAGGTCAAAACAAAAAACTCAAGTAGCCATCATCAAAGTGAAAAATGTTGGCTAAATGGTTTGGGACTGCAAGGAAATTTCCTGATATAATTCATGGAAGTGAGGTCACAATATTATTAGAAATTAATTGTTAAATGCAGAAAGATATTTGAATATCAGTGAAAAACAAACATGTAGGATGCTCAAGGAAGGTGATTACCATCTCTTCCTGAGATGGTCTGGCTGACTACCTAGCACATTAAAATCCATGAGGTCATGGATGGATGAATAATTGGGCCAGGCATCCTGTCTATGATGTTCTTTGACAATGGTCTGTAAAAGCTTATTTCATTCTGTTTTCATTAACAACTGATAACTGTGAGAAATAATATATATGTTTAAATAATTTCTGTAAATTATAGATATTTTGCAGTTTTTTGTTTTTTATTTTTATTAATCAATCAGGTGTTAATCCTGAGTAGCTGTTTTTCAGAGTCCTTTGTGGTGTTTTGATATAATTAAGGAAACTAAATAATTATTTTTAAAGGATAGCAGAGTTCTTACTCCTTTTATATTTCCACATGAAATACAGCAGAGCTTGATTTGGTCAATACAATCAGAGCATCTGGTGGGTAATTAAGCACCCGGTAGGTCCCCAGTCACCTGGGTTGTTATTCTATCTATACACCTACAACAGCATCAGACACCCTCAGCCATTCTCCACGGGGCTAAGAATCTAAGAAAACCACCAACTATGTCCCATTCCCTTTCGGTTTTCAAATTAACTGCAGATCAAAACCACAATTGATCCTCACAAGCTTTCAAACTACTTTGGTATGTTCAACTTCATACCTGGGGCAGACATATAAAACATGGTGCACATCATTAATGGCCCTACACTCTGGACAAAAGCCTGAATTAATCAAACCAAATCTGGCCAACCTATCTCAAAAAGCACCATGTTCAGAAAGAAACGGTGTAATATGCCAATTGGGGGAAATCCACCTAACCACCTACATACTTCTCACATCAGGAAAAATTCCATGTGTGTACAGCCATTGAATGATTCAATCGACCTAAGCTGCCATAAATGGAAACCTTGGTCATCTATTTCTTTTATGCGCCCAGAGGTAAGTTGGCCTACTTCCTTAGCATCATAACATAATTGGCGTTTAGTCACCAGGATATCAATGGGCTTAGTACCAGAAATAATAAGGACTGCCTCTCGAGAGACATCCTATAGGCACCAATCATAGATAACAACAGAAGACGCTGGACTCTCAACATAATATTTCTATAACATTTGTATGAGCCCATACAGGTGCAGAATATAGCATTATAGCTTTCATACACCCTTATATAGAACTCACATTGTTCTGAAATTAAGTCCCCAATCAGGATGTACTGCTCCCTGAACACCAAAGAAAGCAGAACAAGTCTTTTTGGTAGCATTATTAAAAGTGCTCCTTGAATCGAAGATGCTCATCAAGGATAGCACCTCTGAGGATAATACCTATCAAGGATAATACCTCTGCAGCGGGATATTTTAATTCGATGACCTGCCATTGATACACAAGGTTGTCATGTAACAGCTAGTCTGCCCTTGAGCAACATCATCATTCGTTTCTCTGGCTAAACACTATCTTAAGTTGCAAACTTCACAACTGGACTATCTTGCAAGCCTGGGATTGCAATTCAATACTATTCCTTGAATCTCCCTTTAACCAGCAAAATCCCATCATCTGCATACGTGATGACATGGCATTCACTGAGTAACCTCAATCACATCAAAGAATCGAATTCAACAAGCCAGAGCAGGAGTCCTAAAACACTACCCTGCAGACAACCTTTAGATAGCACATTTTTCCTGCTTTAGAGACGCTGTTTTGGAGAATAACATCTAGATTGCTGAAATAACTATAACACATATTCAGCTCATTCTGCACACAATCACGCTTCTGCAGCTGAAACAGAGCAGAGGGCCATCACAAATTATTAAAAGCCCCTGATATGTTTAAAAAAGATGCCCTAAGCCATACTCAGACTCGCTAGAAGAAACAATGTTCATGACCTTAACTATAGCATCTTCCATGTCCCTGTCTGGGTGAAAACCATACTGATCATCCATCAACAACTTTCTAGAATTCAATCGAAAATACAATACCTTCTCAAAAACCTTTCCAACAACTGGCAGGAGCGTTAAAGGCGTAATAGGAGCTTACAGTGGGGTCCTTGTCAACACCCTTAAACAACAATTTTGGAACACCTTTTTTTTTCAGAAAACTGGGAAATAGCTACCAAAGAGTATCTTACTAAAAATTCTTATCAAAGTACCAACACAAATTCTGACAGAATGATGGATAAAGAGCTCCACCGTGATTCTATCGAAACGTGGGGGTTTATTTCTACCAGAACTGCAAATTACCTGACGTACCTTTGGCCCTGTAATTTCCACAGACAAAACATCAGAGTGAAAAACAACTTTCTCTTGGACTCGCAGATGATACAAGGTTTTATTAGTCACAACATACAGTAATAAATTATTCAAAAGAATATTTAATATCTCAGGTTTATTAGAAACAACACCCTACTGGATAGAGAGAGCCGACAAAAGAATAATTTTCTTACACTTATTCCCTAGGAATCTATACACAACACCCCAAAGATCCTTATTCCCCTCCTCTCTAACAAAAGGATGTAAGAATCCATTTTTAATGCCCTAACCAAATGAAAACATTCAGACCTTTGCCTTCAATAGTCATCTACTAAAACTGCTTGCCATTCAGGATCATGCTCCTGCTGAGCAGCTCTCTTGATACAGTTCATGGACTATTTCAACAAAGACAACTGTCTAGTCCATCAAAGAGCAATTCTCTCTCTACCCAAACTACAGGGAATTGAATCCTCTGTGGCATCAAAGAAAGTCAGAGAAAATCTTTCTGCCAGATCAGTAATTTGGTCATGTATAGTATCTCAGCTAAGGAGTATGATAAGTTTGAAAAAAGGAATTAGTAAATAACAGTAAAAAAATCACAAAAATAATATCAGTGCACATTGGATTTCAGTTCATAAATGAAAACCTAAATAGACAGCACAACCAAACACTGTCTCCAATTAAATGAATCTGGCAAATATGTTTTATATTCTTATGATAAATCCTTGTCTAAATTTTTTCTTCCTATTAAAATTTATTTTTAACAAATTGAAAATCAAATTTCATTAAGTTCTTTTGAATATAAACATCAATAGCAGAAGTATAGCTGACAATAACTACATAACTATTTCTCCATCTTCAATTTTTTCACCAACTGCTTTTAAATCAGAGACTGTACATTCTAAATCTCTTATGAATTCACCCATAATACCTTTTACCAACTTCATATTTCTTAACTTTTCTGAAATTCCACTTGAGCAGCAAGTTCCTTTTTAACATATGTAGTTTTAAGAGCATCATACCAGAGCACCATTTTATTTTTTACAGTTTCTATTACACTATTCATCATCAATCTAAAACAGCATTTCCAGCTTTGACATCTTTCTTTCAGAAATTTTCAGATATTCACACTGCTTTCGCTTCATCTTCAATACTTGTTAGTAAATCTTTTTCTAATAAGGTTTTACTTAAAAATACCAATATTGAAAATTATTCCCATAAATTGATGTTAGTTACAAACTTTGTTGATGATGCTATACTCATTAATTTTAAATAATGTTATTATGAATATGACATGCCATGACACGCATACATAAAATGGGTAAAATAAACAAAATCAAACACCTGGGCACTCCAAGCTACTGAAATAATAGATCTAATGGCTTCAATGAATGATAAGTTTATTATCAATAATTATTTCCATGTGGTCTACAGTACAACTAACTTAAAACAACAAAAAGAAGAAAAAAAGAAATCATCTGAAGTAGAATAAACATAATCAACATAATCAAGTATTGTTATCTGTTGGTTAATATCTTACTTAAACAAAATCGGTATGTTCTTCATTCTTCAGAATAAACAACATATATTTGTTGTATGTCCAAAATATATATATGAAGCCTATATTTAAAAAAAAAGTAACATATAAATATTTTATTTAATAATAACGTGAAACCATTACTGATTATATCTTTTTTAATTATTTCTAACCCTTGATTCATTTATAAATATATTACACTTATTAATACAGACTATGATGCTCGTCCTCCAGGCATTGGCTAATATTATGAATACCAGTGTCCACAGTCGACCTTGGTGGCCCGTGGACCACCATGTATTTTTTTATTTATACTTTTATTAAAAAGTACAAAAAGAATTTTTTAAAATTAAAAACAGCAGTGCAAAGGGTTTTTATTCAATTTATGAAATTAATTAATCACCACTCGGTAAATTTAAAATATAAAGCCACACAGTATATATTTAATTTTTTTGGTTGGATTGAATGTGTTAATGAGAACACAACATAAGCTCTCTGATAGTGTAAATATTATCTCAATAAATAATATTAAGGTTTTTTGTTAGTTTGTAGAAAAAAAAATTTACTCTAAAGACTTGGATAGTTAAACCAACCATCTGATTCCTGTTTTTTTTTTTATTATGGTCACTTTATGTACATTAGATTCTAGTTACTTTTTTGTGTTTTACAGTAAATTTTCAGTTATTAATTCTCCATGGCACATTTGACAGAATATTAAATATGTGAAGTCTTGATTTTATTATAGTTTTTTTCACATTCTGATAAAGAGGGTTTAATTAGCATCTTGGTACTTTATGTTATTTCTTTTACACATATTTTAAATCAAACATTTGTAAATATATGTTTTATTTTTTTTCATCAAAAATATTTTTATATTATAATAAATATAATGCATAGTATATAATATACATAGTAATACACCACTGAACATGTAAATAACTACCAGTAGTTGCTTACTTGTCTCTAGTATACCTTATTAACTGCTTTTATTATAAAAATGAAGGCAACATTTAGTTTATGGCAAAAATGATCGTAACAATATGTACTCATTCAATAGATAAACATATTACACTTGCAAATTCTAAGTTTTAATACTACAAGCAAAAAATTCATTTTAAAAAATGTTAGCCATTTATAACTACTGCACTCACTCAAATTTTCCATAAAAATTTTAGAACTGCATCAATTGAAAGATTTAATATTTAATCTCTCTTTTTTCTACTTCCAGTCCTGGCTGATAAAAACATCTTCATCACACTTGCACTTTGTATATCAGTTTGAAATTATTAAATATTTTTAAACACAGAGAACATCTAACTGTAAATTTTTCTTTCCTTTTCAACCAGTGGTATATATAATGCTGTGATATCACTCGGTTAGTTCAATCTGCCCCTTAAAAACAAATGGTTTCTGGAAGAAAAGTTATCAGTGGGTGATTACAAAATAATTTTGTCTATGTTTCCAAGAATTGTATTTTGAAAATGTTCACTCTCATACCTTCTTTTACTTTGTCAAAATATTTCTTAAAGAATAATGCCCTTTGCTATATTGTGTTTTCAATTTGTGAATCCAGTGAATCCTGTCAGTTTGGATCTTGAGGAAAGAATGCATGTGTTTACTTCATTTTTTATGTGCAATCTTATTTGTTAGACTTTCTGTCAGAGAGTAAATTTATGTTGTGTCATTTGAATTTTTAATAATAACACTGCTGACTTCAATAATGAAAAATTTAGTTAAACTACAATTATCTTTCTAATGGTCAGAAAAAAGGAGCAAATAAAAATAAGTTTAAAAGGTTTTTTTTTGTGTTATTTTTGTTATCTTAAAATATTAGTTTAAATCTTAAGAGAAGTTCTTAAATCTAAAGATATTTTTTCATAGAACGTAAGCTGGTAAGTCTTGTTTCAATACCTCTTGTTATATAAGTTGGAAAACCTATTATTAATTGCACAAATGATTATTTTTAAGTGAACTAAACCTAATTTAACAGAAGTATTTTATAAGTCAAAGTAATATTATCACTTCATTAGTGACTAACACTGCTGTTTTTGTTGAAGTATGATTTTAGCTTAAATTACAACTACTGTTTTTTCTTTATCAAATTTAGGTATGATAGAAATCAATATTGTTATATCTTAAATGTACCTATCCTTCTATATCAATATTTTGTTTTGTTTTTTTGTAAATCAACCACTGTTCATTTGTATTAAGAAGTAGTCTCCCCATCTGAATATGACTATTATGAAAGAAGAAAGATAAAAACATTAAGAATTAGAACATGGAATATCTTAACACTACTACAAGGTGGAAAACTTGAGAATACAAAGAATGAGATAGTCAAAAATAATTACTCTGTATGGGTGAAGTAAGATGGAAAGGAGATGGAGAGTTATCAAGCGGAAATTTCCAGTTTCACTTTTCAGGGGCAGAAAGGTGTGGTAATAATGGATAAGTATACTGATAAAACCCATCGGCTTGGTCTAATGGAAAACACGTCTTCCCAAATCAGCTGGTTTGGAAGTCAAGAGTTCCAAAACTCTTTATACGGATTTGAATACTAGATTGTGGATACCGATGATCTTTGGTGGTTGGGTTTTAATTATCCACACAGCTTAGGAATGGTCGAACCGAGACTGTACAAGACTACACTTCATTTGCACTCATACATATCATCTTCATTCATCCTCTAAAATGATATCTGAATGGTAATTCCTGGAGGTTAAACAGGAAAAAGGTATACTGATATATAAGAAATTGGTGGGAAAATTATTAAAGGTTGAGTATGTTGATAAAAAGTTGATGATGATGAGGATAAAGGAAGAAGATAAAGATATTGTAATAATTCAAGTGTACATGCCAACCACTCAGCACACAGATGAAGAAGTAGAACAGAGTTACAAAAGGATAGAAGAATTAATTTGGAGAGAAAAGAAGGAGGTGGTTGGAGAGGAAAGGGAAAACAAGACAGCAGGAAAATATGGTCTAGGAATTAAAAGTGAAAGAGGAAAAAGATTAGTTATTATGCATGAGAAGGAATTAGTGTTGGGAAACACCCTATTTGAAAATCATAGATATACATGGGTATCAAGAATGAATAAAGAAAAATATGAAATTGATTATATTATGTTACAATGAAGATTTAGAAATTGTTAAAAGAATGCTAAGGCTTATGCAGATGCAGATATAAATTCAGAGTACAATCTAGTTGTGGCAGAAGTGATCATTAGGCTCAAGAAAATTGGAAGTAGCAGGAGAAGAATTATTATGATTTAGAAAACCTAAGAAACAGGAAACAATTCAGGAAATGGAAAAATTGATGCTGGAAAAATGAGAGATAAACCAAGTAATGTAGATGATAAGTAGATGAAAATTAAGAAGAGTTTAAAGGAAACAGCAGAAGAGCCAATAGGGTTTAAAATCAGAACAGAATATGAAAAGAGTGGGTTACAAGTGAAATCGTAGACAAGATGAGTGAAAGGAGAAAGTTGAAAAATGTACAAACAGAAGAAGGTAGAAGGAAATATAGAAGGGTAAATAATGAACTGAGAAAGCTAGGGAAAGTGGCTTGAGGAAAAATGTACAGCAATAGAAAATTTGGAAAAAGAAGGGAGATATGAGTTAATGTATAAAAAAGCATCAGAAATAGTTTTTAAAAAAACCAGGGGTAGAAAATGTATCAGATAAAAACAAAGTATGGGGAAACACTTAATGAGAAGAAGGAAATAAAAAGGAGATGGGAAGAATACATTGTAGATTTACATGCGTTAGGAGAAAAGTCAAGAGAAATAAATTTGCGGGTGGAAGAAGAGTACAAGTTCATGAAGATCAAAAAGTATGCAGTATATTAAAAAGTGAAATAAATGAGGTAATTAAAATGATGAGAAAAAGAAAGGCTGAGGGATCTGATAAAATACCAGTTGAATTTGTTCAAAGGTTGAGGAGAGACAGGAGAGTTATTACTAGATCTATGCAGTGGAATACATGAAGAAGGAAAGTGAACTGAGGAATTCCAGAATACAATAATGGTACCAATAGAAAAGAAAAAAAATTCAATGAGGATAAACAAAATGAAGGCAAAATGTATGGTATTAGGTGGAAAAACAGAAGGGATTGAGATTAAGACAGGAAATGAAGTTTTAAGAAATAAAACTTCAAAACTTCACTTTTAAGTTTGTAAAGAAATTTCAGTATTTGGGGAGCTTTATAGAACTGATGACCTAACTTGCACAGTAGAAATTAAGACAAGAACATCAAAAAGTAAGCAGGCATTTAGTAAGAAGGAAAGACTGCTGTGTGGAGAGTTAAACTTAGCATTAAGGAAGAGATTAATGAAATGTTTTATTTGGAGTGTGATGCTCTATAGAGCTGAAACATGGACAATGAAAAAGGCAGACAGAAAATGGATTGAGGCTTTTTTGAGATGTGGTTTGTGGTACATCACAATGATAAATATCAGATAGCAAGACCACATAAAAAATGAAGAAGTATTAAGGAGAATCGGAGAGAACAGGAAAATGATAATTGTGATGTATTACAAGAAAAGGAAAGGACATTCATTGTATGAGATGTTAATTAGTGGATGCAATAGAAGACTTGGTGAATTTTAGGAAAGGAAGAGGAAGGAAGAGGTTTAAAATAATGGATGGTATTATGGAAAAGGGAAAATATGCTGAAACAAATAGATTATCAAAGGATAAAAAAAAGTGGAGAGCAGCAGCCATAACAGGACCTGCCGTAATGACAGAACACTATGAATGAATGAATTATGAAAGTTAAGATTTTTTTGATTGATTTACTAAGACAAATACATAACAATAAACATATATATATATACAGAGACTGTATAACTTCCATTATATCAAACAGAAACCATTATAGCAGATACTACAGTATACATATGCCCAAAAAAATAAATAAAGAATTATTTTAAATAATTTTTTTTTTAGGTTAACATATATATTATATTACTATTTGATCTACAATGTTGCAAATATTTTTTATTATTTAGTTATTAATTTAAGAGCATTTTTACAAATATGATTTTTATTTAGGTAAAATTAATACATCTGCCATCATAAATTTCTTAATTTCTAAAAGAGATTTTTTTTTCTTTTCATATTTATGGGTTTAACATCTAATTTTAGCAATGTTTTTTAATTTTTAATATTTATCTCTTTTTTAAAGTTTTATAAAGTATTACACAGAAACCATACAAATAAAAAAAAATTGATAAAAACAAACCTACAATAATATTCTAAATAAAAGCAAAAAAATTTATTACGCAAAGATATCTGAATAATAAAATTCAATAATAAAGTATAACCATTTTTTTATGAAATAAATAACAACATGCATGTATGCAAATGACATACTTAACAGAGCATTTTACATTTCATATTTTTATTGCATGTAGCAGGATCACGCCATGATTTTTCCTACTAGAATATCTCCTCAGAAGAGTATTCTCAAGAGAAAGTTCTTCTCGTTTTCTGTAGAAAATTAAATACCATGAATTTATTTCATATTGTTATAAAAGTCTTACCGATTGATTTCTAGATTGGTATGTACAATACAGAAACTGATAATAATAGGAAGGGAGATTCAGTAATAAATAAAAATATTGTTTTAAACTTTGCTTTCCGATTGTTACTGTTGGACAACAACATAATAATAATAATCTGGAGAACCAAAGGAATGATACATGACTAATTTAGTTGTACAAAAAAAAAAATCAGTAAAGTGAAAATAAGAGTTACACAGTAGAATAAGCTGCATAAATTGCATCCTAGAGAAGCTAAAAAGGAATATTACAGCCATATAATTACTAATTCATTAAATGTATGCAAAGCAGTTGGAAGATTATTAATTCTGTATTCAACAACATGAAAACAGTAGTAATTTTAACATCATAATAGTAATTCTACTATTACGTATAGTAATTCTTTTACCACAGATTCCAGTGAATCGGTTGAAAGTTTCATGAGTTTTTTTATTTTTAATTCTTTTTTATGAATTTGTGAAGAATATTTTTTTTTCATTTTCAAAAGTTTCTGCTGAATCATTATTGACATCAGTGTTTTACTATGACAATTACATCTGTAACAATTTTTTTCTATCGCCTGTAGTTAAAGACGTCAATGAAGTTATAAAATTTTGAATTTGCTTTAGATTAATTTTCTAATGTGAAAAAATATGATATACATACTGAATAATGTATGTGCAGTATCCGCATACAATTCAAATTAAAAAAATTTGAGTATAAACTTTTCTTTTATAGGTGCTGGCCATATTTTGTACACAAGGTGTAAAGTTCAGCTTTTCATTTTTCACGAACTGAAGTATTCTTAAAAAACAATTTTTATGGGTTTGAAAACTTGAATACCATTTTAATCCAACTGAGAAAAAATCAAGAATAAAAATTTTAAAGGTATACTGAAGTCATAATTCATATCTAATCAGATTTTCATTCAAAATCGAAGCAACTAATTTTAAAAATTGTTTTTCTTTTATATACTTCACTGTTTTGTGTATAATTTAACTATTGTAATTTTCTGTGATTTTGTTGTAGTATGAGATATTTTTGTCTCAATTTTACATATTTTATTTGATGACTATATATTAATTAGGTTTATTTATCACAAATGTAATTATTGTTTATTATATAAATGATGAGAATTAACTTCATTCACATGCAATTGTTTCTACAAAAGAATAAATTAGAAAAAAGGAAATATCATGCAAGCCTAAAATTTAATAAAATATATTCTATAAAAAAGGTCATCCAATAAATTATAAATATGATATATTTGTAATTTCAGAGGTTTTCAAAGCACCTATAAAAGTGGTGGAAAATATTCAAATTTGTATTAACTTCATATTTACTTAACTGCATATTTTTAGTATTTTCATATTTATCAAAACTGAATCATTTTATTGTCTGACATCGTAATAAATTATAATCAAAGCTAGTCAGCTAGATACTTTTTTTTTTAACTGACATTTACAATTCATAATAAAAATAATTGTAATCGCAAGTATATAAAGACTTAATTTACTTAAAGAATCAGCACCCATTTCGACATACATTTTTTATTGGTTCACTGACCGTGGATATGCATTTAATTTACATTTTTGAAGAATTCATCATTTAATCTACCAGAACTACGGATAATTCTACAATTTGAAGAAACATCATTCAAGAATCTTCATATTCAATAATCTACTACATAAAGGGACTCAAACCGTTTAAATCTAAAAATCATTTAAATCTATACAAAATTTTAATTTTCATTTAAAATAATTTAAATCTATAACATCTTTCTTAATTTAATTTACATTGTATCATCATTATTGTAATATCATTAAATTCATTTCACATTTAATTTACATTATTAATAACTCACATTGTTATTTATTTTTTTTGAGGTTTTTAGGGGCATCGACTACTTTGGTCATTAGCCCCATCACACTTTAGTTCAATTATTCACATTCTTATGAATCAAAAATGTTCAAAAATTTACATTCTTCTAACTTCAAATCCAGAATATTACTTTCTAGGCTTTCCTTTCGGCCATCCTTTCTTGCGTTTCTCCATTCTTCTGACGGCCTCAACCTCTGATGACAGCGTATCTGAGGCCTCAGACATGGCATCGTCTTCCTCTCTTTCGGATGCTAGTGACGTTCTGCGGCTGACGTCAGTTGATGAAAGTTTTGTCGGTGCTGTTAGCATCTTTGCCAAAGAATCTAAACTAATAAGCGATGCAGTCTCCGCGGCGGATGAGCTGGACTCTATCTCTACTGCAGTACTGGGTCCAGCTGAAATAGATGCTCTTACCGAAGCTGATCTTTGCGCTTTTGGAGGCTCTATTGGTACAGGTTTTATTTCATCTGCGTCTGGTGGTTTCTCAATAATAACTTGCACCTCCATTTCCGCAGATTCAGATTTTCTTGTCACAATTTCTTTAAACTTGTGACTAGACGACGGAGTGATCCGTTTCTCTTTGCTAGATAAGTCAAGATTTTTTATTCTTACTTCAGTTGGTGGCTCAATAATCGCAGGTTTAGCTGGTGATTTAAACAGTGCTGGTGCGTCTCTGATGTCAACGGCGTCAGTCCGGGGATGAGCCTTCTCATCTTTACTTTGTTTTCTCTGATGAGTCGACTCAATCTTTGAATCAATGATTCTTTTAATCATTGTCGCAAGACTTGGTGCCATCGTGTTAAGCAACTGCTCCACATTAATTTTAGATGTGGAAGGGGCAGCCGCTGCTTCTGCGTAAGAAGTCGATGGTCGTGGTGTACGTTGATTGACTATTTTCTTCGCTTCAGGATAAGTGACCTTCTGAAGCGTTTTAACTTCCTGAATCGCTGTTTCTAATTTATATGTAGGGCAGTTTCTTGAACGACAATTGTGATGCCCTTTACAGTTAACGCAGGTTGGAGGGTCTTTACATGGGTTCCTCTCATGTGTTTTCTCTCCACATATGCATATTTCCTGCGCTTCACATCTAGCTGCTGTGTGTCCGAATCGTTGACACTTAAAACATCTCATCGGCTGCGGAATAAATGCTCGTACATTAAGCCGATGGATGCCAGCTCGTACCTTTTCAGGAGGATTCGGCCTATTAAATGTTAAAACATGCGAGGCCGAAGGAACAACTTCACCATTTCTTCGCATGGTTAATCTGCGACACTGAGACACTCCCTGACTCGACATTTCTTGTACAATTTCTTCTTCTGTACAATTAAGAAGATCGCGACAAACAACTCCTCTGGATGAGTTCAGTGTGTTATGCGGTTGAACAGAAACCGCAAATTCACCGATCTTCTTCAACGCCTGGACTTTCTGGCTTTGCACGTCGTTGATAGTTTTGACGTGCAATCCATTAAAAGTCTTTCGAATTTCTTTAACGGGACCACCAGCACAATTTGTAATTTCTCTTGCGATTAAGAACGGACTAACTTTTCGGAAGTTTCCATTCTCCTTTGTAATAATTAAAAATCTTGGCTTAGGTACACTATAGCCAAATAAGCTTTTACGTAAATCTTTACTGATTCTATCAGCATCTTTCTTGATTTTGTCACACTCTTTGCTCTTTTTCCTCTTCGCTTGTGGCGAATCGGAGGATTCTAAACGAGGGTGTTTACTAGCACCCTCTGCCACGTTTGATTGTTCAACATTCATGAACGGTTGATCCCTTCTGTAGCAAGGCTAGCCGCCGGGGTACATCCCCACTCCAGGGCTACTAACCTTGGAGGTCCGATCCGGTACTCCGGTGGAACCGGCATATGTCCTGGCAGAGAGCGGATCACACTGTTATTACTATTACCATTATGGATAGGAAACAATTAATTAGATAAAGAGGGTTAATAAAGGCCACCATAACTAAGATTGACACATTTACTCACAATTGTGATCCTTCACTAGGTGATAATTCCCATTTTACATATTAAAATAAAAAATCTTATTGAATTACGAAGCAAATATGACACTATGCAATCAGAAATTGAATTGAAATTTGTTGTTGAAGTTTTAAATTCGGATCGTACACAAGTCAAAGAAGGCTTGTGTGTTATAGAATCTAAATTGCAACATTTAATAAATTATACTAATCCAAAATCATTCATCAAGATCATTAATCATTAATGTATAAATACATTATTTAAACAAACTCAATTATGACCTATTCATGCACCCATATTTAAAGGTAAATTTCTCAGAATGGCAGTATTATTTTAATACATTTAATTAACACATAATAGAGATGATTTAATTGAAATTCAAAAATTTTACTATCTACATTCTTCTTTGAAGACTAAAGTTCTAACTATCATTAAAGATCCAATAACAAATAAAAATTACACTGATAGACAAAAAAACAATTTTTAATGTTTCTGTAAGTGTGATACCATTTCTTGAATTGCTTTTTTGCGTACATTACAGATCTGTAAATACAATTTTTCTATCACCCTTAGTTTTAAATTAATTATGCTTCAAAAATAATTAAGGGAAAATATAGTTAAAATCTGTAAAATTTATAATCTTTCTATGGTAATACCTGTGTTAGAATGATCTCGTTGATGCTTTTCTTTTATAAATAGCCTCAGGCACATCCCTAATTAATGTCCAACAGTAATCGGCTTTCATCACTTAAATGTCTTGGTGGAAACGTTCACCATGTTCGTCACTTACGTCTCCGAAGTTGTCCGGGAAAAAATCCAGATGTGAGTAGAGGAAATGTATTTTCAAAGACATATTACATCCCATAGTTCTAAATGAAGTAAGAACTTCATTAACAATATCTTGGTAATTGTCGGAATTTTGTTTGCCGAAAAAAGTTTTTCAAACGTCTTTAAATGAAGACCAAGCTGCACTTTCCACATTATTTAACATCGAGTTAAATACATCATCTTTGACCAACTCTTTTATTTGAGGAGCAACAAATATTCTTTCTTTAATTTTTCCGTCACTTAATTCGGAAATTTCTGCCTGATGTACGAAAATTTGGGGTAATCCTTCATTTCTTTAAAAAAATTTTTCATTGTCTTAGCTTGATATGGCGAGGGGGTAAAAATATTTTTTTTTGTTCAACTACGGACTCGTGAATAACATTTTCCTATTTGGAATTAAGTTGTCTCGTTTCTTCCACTCTTTGGTAACATAATGATTATCCCCAGCTCGGCTGTTCCATTCGCAAAGAAAACACATGTACTTGGTATAGTCTAACAAAATAGCTATAACCTTCAAATCACCACATATGTTCCAGCTGTTTTTTATGATATATTTTTTCAAAAACGTCTTTCATCACATCGTATGTGTTTATTAAATTAATACCATAACCGATTGGTGTCGAAGGATATTTGTTACCGTTGAGTAGTAGAACCACTTTTAACTATACTTAAACAAATCTATGAAAAGGCAGCAGTCCTCAGATTTATGAACTTGTCCTAAGTGCAACATAAGCTCATCAATATTTGTGTAATAAACCAAATTATTTTCATCAATAAAATACTGAGAAAGTTCTTTTTGTCCGCTTTGAATGCTAGAAATTTTTGTATTTTTTAAAAGTAAATTCCAACCTTGCAGTCTTAATCCTAACAGTTCAGCTTAAATCCCTAACCAAGTCATTTAATTCACCTTGCGATATAAAATGTGACTTATTAGAAGATAATTCAAAATTAAAATCATTGTTGTCTTCTTTAGTACTGCCCGATTCTTCATCGGTGCTTTTGAAACATACATTCATAGGTGGCTCAGGAACTGGAATAATTTCACTGTAAGGTACAGGTCTGATTGCAGATTGCAATGAAGGATATTTAATAGTATGTTTAGATAATTTAGAAATTACAGACACACTTAAACAAAAGTAACAATCGGTTATATGATCCTTTGGTTTATGTCAAACCGTAGGTATACCAAGTGGCAAAGCCTTCCGTGTACCTTTCAGCCATCTTCTTAAATATACAGAACGATTAGTACATACTATATGAGGAACCCACATCTTATCCTGAACAACAATTTTACATTAAAAGTACAAATGATATGCTTTTTTAATTAAAGGTGTAATGTTTTTTCTATTTGATTTTACGGTAAACTCACCGCATTTGGTACAAAAGGCATCCACATCATTTATACAATTTCGAAGCATTATGACACTGCATTGTTAACAAACCTAAGACAGCAGTAAGACTGAATAAAATTAATTCATTGCTAAATCCAGAGCTTAATACAAACAACGCAGCTGTGTTTTCAGCTATATGTTTTGACCACCTGCACAGACATAATTAATCTTGTTCATTAAGGCTCACTCTTCAATATTAGATATGATGTCTTAATATGTGATTATGATGTGATTTAATTCTTTGTCTAGTATTGTTTATTTATAGCTTACAAATTATGTTAAAAAAGTTAAACAGTAAAAAATGAGCTAACAAAATACGATATAGGAGCTTAAAATGCTAACTATACATTGAAAAAAAATATCCTTTAGTTAAAATTTAAAAATATTTCAAAAATGGTAGGTGATAAAAAGATTCTGAGTTCACATTCATTTTCAGCATCAAGAAACAGATAAAATCATATATTCCACGTTAGGAAACAAAAATCATGTTTATCAGTGTTATCTTGTTGCTCTAGAATTATTAAAGGTACAATTTGACAATAAATATATAACTGTTTTTCACAATGCTGAATACATTTTAAGATGAGATTCTGTAAAAAGAGAATTTCTAGATACTTTGTCCAAATAAAATTTCCTAAAATGTGAAACTCGCTTAAAGCGACGCAACTTCCTGTTAATACATATGAATTTATTCTAGTCCAATTTCTAACATCTAAATTGGATTATAACACCTCAAGATTATGGAAGGAAAGGTTGTCAAATGAGAGGTTTCCCACTTTTACAGATTTCATTTAATTTCTTTATTCTAGTGGAGAAGAGTTAGGAGAAGACCAATTTGGTTTCAGGAAAATTATAGGGACAAGGGAAGCAATTTTAGGCCTCAGATTAATAGTAGAAGGAAGATTAAAGAAAAACAAATCGACATACTTGGCGTTTATAGACCTAGAAAAGGCATTCGATAACGTAGACTGGAATAAAATGTTCAGCATTTTAAAAAAATTAGGGTTCAACTACAGAGATAGAAGAACAATTGCTAACATGTACAAGAACCAAACAGCAACAGTAACAACTGAAGAACGTAAGAAAGAAGCCGTAATAAGAAAGGGAGTCTGACAAGGATGTTTCCTGTCTCTGTTACTTTTTAATCTTTACATGGAACTAGCAATTAATGATGTTAAAGAACAATTTAGATTCGGAGTAACAGTACAAGGTGAAAAGGTAAAGATGCTACGATTTGCTGATGATATCGTAATTCTAGCCGAGAGTAAAAAGGATTTAGAAGAAGCAATGAACGACATAGATGAAGTCCTACGCAAGAACTATCGCATGAAAATAAACAAGAAGAAGAGAAAAGTAATGAAATGTAGTAGAAATAACAAAGATGGACCACTGAATGTGAAAATAGGAGGAGAAAAGATTATGGAGGTAGAAGAATTTTGTTATTTGGGAAGTAGAATTACTAAAGATGGACGAAGCAGGAGCGATATAAAATGCCGAATAGCACAAGCGAAACGAGCCTTCAGTAAGAAATATAATTTGTTTATATCAAAAATTAATTTTAATGTCAGGAAAAGAGTTTTGAAAGTATATGTTTGGAGCGTCGCTTTAATTGGAAGTGAAACTTGGACGATCGGAGTATCCGAGAAGAAAAGATTAGAAGCTTTTGAAATGTGGTGCTATAGGAGAATGTTAAAAATCAGACGGGTGGATAAAGTGACAAATGAAGAGGTATTGCGGCAAATAGATGAAGAAAGAAGCATTTGGAAAAATATAGTTAAAAGAAGAGACAGACTTATAGGCCACATACTAAGGCATCCTGGAATAGTCGCTTTAATATTGGAGGGACTGGTAGAAGGAAAAAAGTTGTGTAGGCAGGCCACGTTTGGAATATGTAAAACAAATTGTTGGGGATGTAGGTTGTAGAGGGTATACTGAAATGAAACGACTAGCACTAGATAGGGAATCTTGGAGAGCTGCATCAAACCAGTCAAATGACTGAAGACAAAAAAAAAAAATTCTAGCTGACAACTTTTAGAAAATATCAATTCATCCCCCTCAAACACACAAGTAAATACAGAAAACGGAAACCAAGGAACATAATAAAAATACAATCAGATCTTTAATCAAACGTTTTAATTTAAACCCTAATAAACAATAAAAAAAATGTAATGTTAGTTATTATGCAAAATCCAATTTTAATCAGTGTTCATTTTGTAATTCAAATCATTAATTATATCAATGTAAAGAATTTTTAAATCTGTCCATAGATAATACTAAAACCTTTTTGTTGTTTTAATCATTTATTTAAAGCCCATTCTATTAATTAATGTTGTTCAAAGAGTCTTTGTAAAATGTGGTAAGAAACACAATTCATCTCGACAAAATTAATCATTGTAAGGAAGATGGCAATAAGCCTGAAAGTATAACGTATTGTTCGTTTAAAAATCAATCAAATGAAAATATAATTCTGTCAACAGCTGTAGTTACATGGTAATACGTGTTGTTCATGTATTGTACTGTAGATTACTGTTATATTCTGGTTCACAAGCAAATTCTTGTACATTTAGTTTTGCCCGCAAATTAGGTCTTAAACTTAATAAAAATAATTTACCTGTTTCAGGCATAAATAATTCATTATTTCAATCCAAATACAGTGTTACACTTACATTGCACTCGCGTTATAAAAACTTTTCCTTCAATGTAAATGTGCTGTTTTACCTGATATACGAGGTCTGTAAATAAAGTAATGAGACCGGTTCAGAAAAACTTTTTATTTACAATGCCATTATACGTGGACTCTATCATCTTCTAAATAGTTCCCTTGGGAAGCCACGCAACGCTTCAAACGATTTTCCCACTCTTCATAGCAGTGTTGGAACTCAGAAACTGGAATATCCTTCAGATATCGATTACATTTTTAAAAAAAATATTTCTACCGTTCCAAGATGATGTCCTTTGAGGTATTTTTTAAAGTTGGGAACAGGAAAAAGTCGCAGGGACTCAAGTCAAGTGAATAAGGTGGTTGAGGAACTACAGAAGTGTCTTTCTTTGCCAGAACTCATTACTTGAGAGTGCAGTGTGACAAGGTCCATTGTCATGATGCAGCATCCAGTAGTCTTAGATGGCTATTCTCACGCGGGCAACTCTTTTTCTCAGTCTTTCAAGAATTTATCGGTAAACATTGATTTACAGTCTGTCCTGAAGGCAAAATCTCCTTATGGACAATGCCATTACTATTGAAGAAACAAATTAGCATAGTTTTGATTTTTGATTTGCTCATTTTTGCTTTTTTGGGACGTGGTGAGTTTGAAGTGTGCCACTCCTTGTTCTGTTTCTGGGTCGTACTCAAATATCCAAGATTCATCATCAGTAACATTTTTTTAAATCAGGATCAATTTTAATTCACCCTAGAAAATCGCTCAACACTTCCACCCTGTTGTTTTTCTGTTCAACAGTAAGGGTTTTTGGGACCAATTTTGCAGAAAATGCTTTCGGCACAGTAAAGTGGAGTCAGATTCATAAGGCATTACAGGCAAAAAACATCAGCCGGTACTTGAGGTGACAGGTGGCGAAATACCTTTCAGAAAGGACTTGTACAGTGAATTCACAAGAAGGAGAATTGATATTCAATATATACGGTGGAGTTCCCCAAGGTTCAGTTTTGGGTCCTCTTTTGTGGGTCCTCACCTTTGATGATGTTCTACAATTGATGATGTTCCCAAGACGGGATTGGAGGTACAGGAGAAGGCCAATATGGCGCTTGCAACATGATAAAAGGGTTAAATATGATCATGTCAACAAAGAAGGATCCTAGAGCGTCCAAAAGAAAGGTGACAGCATCGGCAGTTGTATAATCTTTATTGTATGCAGTGCCTGTATGGTGGACTTCATTACGAATCAAGAAAAACAAAAATAGACTTGTGAGAACGCATAGGAGGCTGTTGCTGGGAGTGGTTTCCGCTTACAGAACAGTCTCCTATGAGGCACTTTGCGTTTTGGCAGCAGTACCTCCAATCGACTTAATGGCCCATTACAGGGTAGAGATAACGCAAAGACTGGAAACTCAGGAGGCTAAGCGTAGGCTGATAACTAGGTGGAAAGAAAGGTGGAGAGAGGTAGGACCTGCTAGCAGGACAAAACAGTTAATCCCTGACCTTGAGTGTTGGATCAATAGGAAACACGGGGAGGTGGACTTCTTTTTGTCGCAGTACTTTACGGGCCACGGTAATTTTAATTATTACCTTCACAGAGTTGGGAGAAGATAAACGCCGGCCTGTATGTACTGCGGCATTGAGGACGATGCAGACCACACCTTCAAGGAATCCATCAGATGGATACAAAATAGACGGGACACAAATTTATCAACGATGAGACCTGAGGAGATTACGAGTAACATGCTACATAGTAAGGACAATTGGAAAAGAATTGAAGGAACTATCAGGAATATCTTAACAGTACAAAACGAAGACGAGAGGAAACTGGGCTTCTGAGTGAATAGATTGGGGTAGGGTGGATAGCCCCAGTGGTGAGGGCTGTGGCATGCTTAGGTGTGTCAGTTCCAAACCCACCGGGTTGGTCTAATGGTGAACGCGTCTTCCCAAATCAGCTGATTTGGAAGGCGAGAGTTCCAGCGTTCAAGTCCTAGTAAAGCCAGTTATTTTTACACCGATTTGAATACTAGATACTAGGATACCGGTGTTCTTTGGCGGTAGGGTTTCAATTAACCACACATCTCAGGAATAGTCGAACTGAGGATGTACAAGACTACACTTCATTTACACTCATACATATCATCCTCTGAAGTATCATCAAAACGGTAGTTACCGGAGGCTAAACAGGAAAAGAAAGAGGAAGGTGTGTCAGTTCCAAGGATCCACTGGGGACTCCGAGGGAGAATAGGTCTATACAAGTCCAACAAAGCAGATGGGTGGATAAAGTGACAAATGAAGAGGTATTGCGGCAAATAGATGAAGAAAGAAGCATTTGGAAAAAATATAGTTAAAAGAAGAGACAGACTTATAGGCCACATACTAAGGAATCCTGGAATAGTCGCTTTAATATTGTAAGGACAGGTAGAAGGAAAAAATTGTGTAGGCAGGCCACGTTTGGAATATGTAAAACAAATTGTTAGGGATGTAGGATGTAGAGGGTATACTGAAATGAAACGACTAGCACTAGATAGGGAATCTTGGAGAGCTGCATCAAACCAGTCAAATGACTGAAGACAAAAAAAGAAACTGGAACTCAATTCTACTTGAGTTTTATTCTTCCTGGAAAATTCATTCGTAATTCCAGTTATCCTATTACATAGAAAACTAGATTATGGTACATAATTAGTGGTCACCTTCCTTATAACATTGAGGGCAACAATAATGTCGCATCTTTTCTTGTACGTAAAACTCATAAAGATCCATCTACACTAGTATACTCGAGAATTGCTGAAAAATCGAAGAAATTAATACTGATGCTTCAGATAATGAAACCTCAACATGTGAAAAACATTTCCAAACCAATACTACTCGAAACAATTACGGCAAATTTGTCGTGTCGTTACCACGCAAAGATAATAACATTCAACTAGGTGATTCTTTTGTTAATACTAAAAATAGATCCTTAACTTTAGAAAGAAAACTAATTAACAGTGCCAACCTTAACAAAAACTACTCCGCTTTCATTCAAATTAGGTCTCATGTCGTTAATTCAGATGATTTGTTAATTAACAAATCGAATGTGTATTATTTACCTTACCATCCAGTATTTGAACCATCAAGTTTAACTACTAAAATTCGAGTTGTCTTTGATGATTCAGCGAAACCCACTTATGGTTTATCCTTCAACGATACTCTTTTAGTTGGATCTGTAGTTTAACAAGATTTAATTTCCATATTGCTTAGATTCAGAATTCATAATTACGTCATTACTTCTGTCATAGCTAAAATGTATCTTCAAATATTAGTTAAATCTAGTGATTCCAATTAACAGCGAAACTTTGGCGTGGTTCACCAGATCAGGAAATAAAACACTACGCATTACGTACGGTAACGTATGGGACCGCTTATGGTCCATATTTAGTCACACGGTGTTAATTCGAATTGCAAATGAAAATGAATTTCCACTTGCATGTAAGTCAATTCGAAATAATTTTTATGTCGATTATCTCATAACGGGTTCAGACAATTTTGAAAAAGTTATTCGGTTAAAAATTGATGTTTCTAAATTATTACAACAATATCGTTTTCCACTCCATAAATGGTTTTCCAATAATAGCATCATTACTACTACTGAATACAATACTTTCATTCCTTTAAATCAAAAACAGAACTTACGTATTTTAGGAGTTCTATGGAATAATTCCTCATATACTTTTCCAAATTGCTTATGCTCTTGATTCTAAGAAACACACTAAAAGAAATATTCTGTCCACGATAGCAGGTGTATTTGATCCTTTAGGACTCATTGGTCCTGGTTGTTTTCTCATATAAATATTTTATGCAACCATTGTGGCAACTCAAAATTAACTGGGACGAAACATTACCCAACACGTTATTAACACGATGGCTCAATTTATAGAACCAGTTGGATTTGATTGAATCCATTAAAATAAATCGTTCCATCAAACCCTGTAATTATAGTAGAATTAATTCTGTTCAAATATATGAATTCTCCGATGCTTCCATAAAGGGCTATGGTTGTTGCATTTACATAAGAATTGTATACACTAATCATAAAATTTCTTCTAATTTACTTTGTTCTAAATCAAAATTGGCACCCTTAAAACAAGTTACACTTCCAATACTTGAACTTTGTTGTAGTTTACTACTTAGCCGTTTATTATTAAAGGTAATCAATGCCTTAAACATATAATTTGACGAAATCCATTTATACACTGATTCTACGACAGTACTACATTGGATTCATGGACAACCATCTAATTGGAAAGTATTCGTCAGCAATAGAATTTCTGAAATTCAGTAAATTATCACAAATGTTAATTGGTATTACGTCAAATCCTCTGGTAATCCAGCAGACGTACTGTCTAGAGGTTGTTCACCAACTAAATTAGCTGACATGTCACTTTGGTGGCACGGTCCTCATTGACATTCACAAACTTCTGCCCATTGGCCGAAAGAGATTAATATTACCTTTAATAACTGTAATATAAGCGCTGAATGTCTAATAGAAAAACGCAAACATATATTAACATCATTTATATCTACTGTTGTATTCTATTGCACAGAACGATTTTAATCACTACATACTCTAATCCGCACTTTTAGTATTTATTTCAGATTTATTCATAATGACAAATCAAGACATTCAGACCGAATCTCTTTAACTACTCAGAAACTAAACCACAGTCTTACCTTTTTTATTCAACAATACAACACACGAATTTTAGTGAGGAAAAATAATCTTAAAAACAATCAAAATATTTCTAAACAAAGCAAACTCATTTCACTTGATCCATTTCTGGATAATTCAGGCTTAGTACGCGTAGGTGGCAGATTGCAACATTCTTTGTTATATTTAATTACCAAGTGAAACATCTTATTGTTTTACATCCTAATGCTAACATCATAATCATTAATGCTGAACACTTGCGACTCTTGCATGCTGGTGTTCGATTTATTCATCATTCATAACGACAAAAATATTGGATAATAAATAGCAAGAGAGTTATTTACTCTATCATTCGTAAATGTATGACATGCTTTCGATATATTGCAAAAACCCAACAATAACAGTTTGATCAACTACCACCCTCCAGAGTAATTCCTTTCCCACCACTTTCTACTTGTGCAGTAGACTGCGACGGTCCAATTGTTTCGTCATGGCGGACAGAGGTCTAACATATTAAGCAAATCTTATATAGTACTTTTTATATGTCTCGCCATTAAGGCTATTCATTTAGAATTAGTTTCTGATCTCAACTTACAGTCTTTTATAGCAGCACTTAATAGATTCATATCTTTGTGTTGGAGATTTTAATATTAGTTATTAGCGAAAATTCTCCACCAATGTATTGGAAACATGAGATTGTCACCCAGGCACTTTATCCGGGCACTGACAATGTTGTAAACATTGAGTTGATGATTTGCAAACAGCTATTTAGAAGACTTATTCGTAAATTATGTCTGTTGCCAATCTCAAATGATTTAATTCAAATAAATTTTTTTTGAATATTTTTTATTAATTTAAATATTTCATAAACTTGTTCTTTTAATTTCATTTGATTGTAATTTTGTAAAATGTCCGTGAACACTTATAAATATTGTTTAAATTACATATTTGTATTAGTTTAATTATGATTATGTAAAAAGCAAATTACGCAATTATGTTATTATTTTAACAATATGTTAATCATGTCATTGTCTATATATTCAACTAAACTTGTTATTCGTTTATTTAAACGAATAACTTCATATACCTTTTATTTAACTTATTTGTAATTGCTAGAATTATATATTTTTTTTAAATCATATGATTCATGTTATCATTTGCAATAATTTAATTCATTTATCATATGATTTTTGGCGGGGAGTATGTATAGACTCAGGTTTCATTCATGTTATTTAAAATTCACTATTAATTAGAAACATTCATTTTCATTTAAAACAGGACTTTAAAATTTAAAGATCTTCGGCTTCGGTCGGATTCATACTCGAGTCCTGACAATTCAGCGGCTCCGTACACAGTATATAAGCAGGCTCAACGATTCAAGCAGTTCAAGCACTTCATACCAAGGTTAATGGCATGTAACTTCGGTTACTGTCATTTCTCGGAAAGTGCAGGCCAAAGAAGAAAGAAGAGGTCATCGGTAAGAGGAAGAAGAAGATGAAGAAGAAAGAAGACCCTCTACTAGACCCGACGTCACGGACAGGAGTCCGGAAGAGAGCCCAGCGAAGATGCACCGTGAAAGGCAGCCATCAAAGAAGTGGATGAAGAACTTCTCCTCTTACACTTACAATGAAATTAAATCAATCATCAACTGCGACTCCTTCCGGAGAAGGGGGCGCATTGTTCCCTCCATACAGTTAGTGCCCCGTTGTGGCGTATTCCCTTCTAGCCTATGAAGCGTTAGCACCGAAAGGACTTCAGTTGACGGTCTGAAGGGGAATTACGTCGGGAGGACAGGTTTCAAAGGCCCTAGCCTTCCGCGGTCGGCCAATAAAATGGGTTTGATAGCGCTGGTTTAACAACGGATTGTAATGCAATTAAATCCGTCCTTAAAAAGACAAAATATAAAATAAGACAAAAATTGAAAAATTAGACCCGTCATATAAAATAAACTTTTAAAAACACGCCCGATAGAATCATCCAGCAGCAAGGGACACTGTCCAGGTTCTGCGATCCGTAGGAAGAATTTGTAAACTCCGGCCAACTTTGCATTCCATTCCATTCCATTTAAGCAGTCCTCTTCCAGTCTTCGTCGAGTCTATTACAAGTCTCCAAGGACTCAACAAGTCTTCTTTCACTCATTACATGATATTATATAAATAAATACAATAACTTTACATAAAGATTCACAAGTTAATAATGTTATATATATGAATTATATTTACAATTCATGATAAAAATAATTATAATCGCAAGTACAGAAAGACTTAATTTATTTAAAGAATCAGCACCAATTTCGACAGGTATCCACCAACTCTTGTGAAGAAATCACAAATCTGCCACCACTGATAACTAGATTGTTTTACATATACACAAAAATGGATCACATATTAACATACCTGAGTGTTATGAAATATATAAACTCACAACAGTGTTATATTATATAAACAGAGGCAATTCACATCAAAAAACTCTTCAGCAAGTTCTAAATATGAGTATATAAATTCAAAAAATCCACTAGCAAATATATTTTCTTATATCAGAGAAAGAATAGTAACATCAATAAATAAAGATGTTCACAACCGTGACTGACAACGTTTTAAAGTAAGTCATTAAAATACTGTAATAATTAACGTTTTGTAACAGTACCTGCTTCAAAAATTTATACTGTAGTTTTAAATAATTTTCATCACCAGCTATTATTAAAAACATAGCAAATGTCTTTTTAATATCTAAGTGTATAAGCTGAGATTATTAAAGGCGTTTGTTTTCCCTCATAAGTTGATTTTTTTTAATTTCTTCATTATTTAAAAAAAAAAATTTTTTTTATTTGGACTTTGGTTATTGTTTTGTTACCACTGGAGTGAAACATGATAAATTAAACTCTTAGAAGTTTGTGTTTGTTTTTGAAGTTTATTGTAGGGTAAGCATAAAAGTTCATTTTGTCATAAAAGTAGTATACGATTGCAAGATTTTATTCCAATCTTTGCTTTTTTTTATTCTAAGATGTGTTCAAAATTTTTTAGAATACAAGGTGTAGAAATAAAGATAGTTTCAGACCTACATTATAATCCTTTTTCTATATTTTCATTTTGGAACAAATTTTTAAATGTTTAGCGTAACGCATAAAACGTAACAGATGTGATATTTTAAATCCTCATAGAGCAAGTAACTCAATGAAAAATAACAGCACTATTTATAAATTAGTCATCTTTCTTTTAATGAATTATTAAATAATGTTACAGGTTTAATGAATAGGCTTTATGAATCACAGTACTCAGCATCTGCAGTGTTTTCATAAATCCAATTTACATAGTTAGGCAGCTTTGTGTACACACCCGGGTATATTTCTTTTGCGCAGTTTATTCCCCATGATACTATTCCTTCAACAAAGTTAAAAGAAAAACATTAGTATTCTACTGACAACATATATATATTTTAGTCATGTTTTAATTTATCATACAAGCTCAGTTTAGATAGCCATACTCAACCTAAGGCCCGTGGGCCACATGCGGCAGTCATTTTTCTTTTACCTGTTTAGCCTCCGGTAACTACCGTTTAGATAATTCTTCAGAGGAAGAATGAGGATAATATGTATGAGTGAAAATGAAGTGTAGTCTTGTACAGTCTCAGTTCGACCGTTCCTGAGATGTGTATTCAAATCCACGATCTAGTATTCAAATCCGTGTAAAAATAACTGGCTTTACTAGGACTTGAACGCTGGAACTCTCGTCTTCCAAATCAGCCGATCTGGGAAGACGCGTTAACCACTACACCAACCCGGTGGGTATGCGGCAGTCATTTAATGATAATTCTTCTCACGGGTGTGTTTTTACTTTTCTCTTTACATTTTTTTTCTTTTTTCCTTAAATTATTTTATTCTTATAAGAAAAAATAAATTTTAGAATGAGCCTGACAATAATTGGTGGTGGTCACTTGTAGACTCTGCGAAGTTACAGACAAACTTTATGATCTAAATCTTGGTTTACGAGGTGAAAATACAATTGTTTTGCAAATAGTGAATAAAGTAATTACCTTTGAAAGTGTCTTATTATGAAGAAAGAAATTATTTAGGCTTGTAGCCTAAATACTATTTCATTTTCCAATCTTATCAAAAGATTAACTCAGCTTCAAATAACAGGCAGGCAGGAGTAGGTTTCATAATGAACAAGAAGATAGGGAATAGAGTAGAGTATTTCAAAACGCATAGAAATAGAATCATTGTAATAAGGATAAAATCAATACCTAAACCGACAACGATTGTTAACGTCTATACGCCTACAAGCGCCCATGATGATGATGAGGTAGAGTGTGTATACGAAGAGATTGATGAACCAATTAAACACGTAAAAGGAGATGAAAATTTAATAATAGTTGGAGATTGGAATGCAAGCATTGGAAAAGGCAAGGAAGGAAATATAGTGGGTGAATACGGGGTGGGCAAAAGGAATGAAAGAGGGGACCGACTTATAGAGTTTTGAACGAAGTATAATTTAGTAATTGCCAACTGCAAGGTATCAGATAGATTATATCATGGTTAAGCAAAGATTTAGAAATCAACTCGTTGACTGCAAAACTTACCCTGGAGCAGACATTGATAGCGACCATAATTTGGTGATAATGAAATGTAGATTGGGGTTTAAAAACCTGAAGAAAAGGTGTCAGATGAATCGGTGGAATTTAGAGAAGCTTGAGGAAGAGCAGGTAAAGAAGATTTTTGAGGAGGACATCGCAAGAGGTCTAAGTAAAAAAGATAAGGTAGTAAATGTAAAAGAAGAATGGGAGAATGTTAAAAAGGAAATTCTTAAATCAGCAGAAGCAAACTTAGGCGGAATAAAGAGAACTGGTAGAAAACCTTGGGTTTCAGATGATATATTGTAGCTGATGGATGAACGTAGAAAATATAAGAATGCTAGTGATGAAGAAAGTAAAAGGAACTATCGGTAATTAAGAAATGCTGTAAACAGGAAGTGCAAACTGGCGAAAGAAGAGTGGAATAAAGAAAAGTGTTCAGAAGTGGAAAGAGAAATGAACATTGGTAAAATAGACGGAGCATACAGGAAAGTTAAGGAAAATTTTGGGGTACATAAATTAAAATCTAATAATGTGTTAACAAAGATGGTACACCAATATATAATACGAAAGGTAAAGTCGATAGATGGGTGGAATATATTGAAGAGTTATACGGAGGAAATGAATTAGAAAATGGTGTTATAGAGGAAGAACAGGAAGTTGAGGAGGATGAAATGGGAGAAACAATACTGAGATCTGAATTTAAGAGAGCATTAAAAGATTTAAATGGCAGAAAGGCTCCTGGAATAGACAGAATACCTGTAGAATTACTGTGCAGTGCAGGTGAGGAAGCGATTGATAGATTATACAAACTGGTGTGTAATATTTATGAAAAAGGGGAATTTGCGTCAGACTTCAAAAAAAGTGTTACAATCATGATACCAAAGAAAGCAGGGCAGATAAATGCGAAGAATACAGAACAATTAGTTTAACTAGTCATGCATCAAAAATCTTAACTAGAATTCTATACAGAAGAATTGAGAGGAGAGTGGAAGAAGTGTTAGGAGAAGACCAATTTGGTTTCAGGAAAAGTATAAGGACAAGGGAAGCAATTTTAGGCCTCAGATTAATAGTAGAAGGAAGATTAAAGAAAAACAAACCGACATACTTGGCGTTTATAGACCTAGAAAAGGCATTCGATAACGTAGACTGGAATAGAAGGTTCAGCATTAAATAGACTTGTAAATAAACAAGAACAAAACAAAAGTAATGAAATGTATTAGAAATAACAAAGATGGACCACTAAATGTGAAAATAGGAGGAGAAAATATTATGGAGGTAGAAGAATTTTGTTATTTGGGAAGTAGAATTACTAAAGATGGACGAAGCAGGAGCGATATAAAATGCCGAATAGCACAAGCTAAACGAGCCTTCAGTAAGAAATATAATTTGTTTACATCAAAAATTAATTTGTATGTCAGGAAAAGATTTTTAAAAGTATATGTTTGGAGTGTCGCTTTATATGGATGTGAAACTTGGACGATCGGAGTATCTGAGAAGAAAAGATTAGAAGCTTTTGAAATGCGGTGCTATAGGAGAATGTTAAAAATCAGATGGGTGGATAAAGTGACAAATGAAGAGGTATTGCGACAAATAGATGAAGAAAGAAGCATTTAGAAAAATATAGTTAAAAGAAGAGACAGACTTATAGGCCACATACTAAGGCATCCTTTAATAGTCGCTTTAATATTGGAAGGACAGGTAGAAGGAAAAAATTGTGTAGGCAGGCCACGTTTGGAATATGTAAAACAAATTGTTAGTGATGTAGGATGTAGAGGGTATACTGAAATGAAACGACTAGCACTAGATAGGGAATCTTGGAGAGCTGCATCAAACCAGTCAAATGATTGAAGACAAAAAAAAAAAATCAATAGATGTCGGAAGACTATATTACCACTCTTTCCGATACCTACACGATCATTTCAAGTTATTTGTCTGCCTTATCGAAGGAATTTAATGGCAGATTTCAAGATTTAAGATGTATTAAAAATTTTCTCTTGCTAATAGAATATCCCTGGCACTTAGAAACTCTTACACAACTAGCTACATTTGGATATGATTATGGAAAGCTATTTGAAACGATCTGAATCTGGAGATTATTTTTAAAGAAAAAGGAAGGGAAACACATAAATCAAATTTTGGAAATTAGAACTTAAGAAATACAATTCTACAAAATTGTGCACATATGTTGTTCACGTTGTTCACTTTAACATATCTTTGCGAAATATCCTACTCTAAAATGAAATTATAACCTGATTTATTTAAAATTGTTAAGTTTATCTCAATGTCAAAAATCGAATTAATAAATAAGTAAATAAATGTTTGGAATATTTAAAGTTTATCATATTATATTATAACTCTTTTGATTAAAGTTGCCGTCGGTCTTAACTAATATGACCATTTTGTACATTCACAAGTTGCGGCCCATTTTACGTAGCAAACAAATGAAATTGGCTCGAATATAAAAAAAGGTTGAGTACGGCTGATTTAGATGATATGATAAGAGCCACCGGGTTGGTCTAGTGGTGAACGCGACTTCCCAAATCAGCTGATTTGGAAGTCGAGAGTTCCAGCGTTCAAGTCCTAGTAAAGCCAGTTATTTTTACACGGATTTGAATGGATCGTGGATCCGGTGTTCTTTGGTGGTTGGGTTTCAATTAACCACACATCTCAGAAATGGTCGAACTGAGACTGTACAAGACTACACTTCATTTACACTCATACATATCATCCTCATTCATCCTCTGAAGAATTATCTAAACGGTAGTTACCGGAGGCTAAAAAAAAAAAAAAGAAAAAAGATATTATGATAAGTCAAATTAAATTACCACTTACTACCATAGAATAACAAACACTGATATGACTTCTACTAAAAATAATGGTTATTTAACTGGTAGGTATGATTCTGAGTTTTTAAATTTGGTCATAACTGTCAGAATTCTTGTCACACAGGAAATTAATTTGAATTTCATATGGGTTTTTCCAAATTTGATATCAGTAACATGTAGTTTCTACTTTATCATTCTAATTTTTGCTTATTAATCCATTTTGCTTATTTCATTATGGAATATTTCAGCTCTATTAAGAGACTAGAATGAAAAAACCCTTTAAACAACTTTTTCCAGTCCAAGATAATTATAATATCCTTTTTGTATTGAAATTATTCAGATTACTATTCTCAGATCCCAAAAAAATAGTTGAATATGATGGATAAATATTGACTGTAGAAGTAAGTCAATTTTTTTCCAAAAATTATATAGGCTGAACCATAAATTTATAAATTAACACAATCTTATAAATTCATAATTCTTGGGTTATAATAAACTAATCCAAACCATCTCTTCATGAAAGTAATAAAAAAAAATCATATCACTCTACAATTAGTTTATCATATCAGCCAAACATAAAGGTAAATTTGATAATTCTCAAAAACAGAAGCATTATAACAATACAGAATTCATGAATTATTATTAACTGAAACAGACATTCCATCTCGAAAGTGACAATATACTTACAAAATTAGTCTATAAAATCACATGGATTACACAAATATAGATTAAACAACTATAAAGAATATTATTATAAATTTATACATAGAAAATAAAAAGGATAAATACTCCAAAAACCAAATATAACACTGAAAACTTGCAATTCAAAGGAAGATCCGATTTGGTTCACAATTAAAAGTAAACCAATTTTGTGTGAAGATGAATATTTAGTACAGTGTACCTAAGTATAAAACATTCATACTGTAGCCAATACAGACATAACAAATTTTATGTGCAACTGAATCATTATATTGTAAAAACAGAATTGTCATAATCTATATAATTAGTACATATATATATATATATATATATATATATATATAAGTTCAGTAGAAGTGTAGTATTAATATAGATAATATATTAATATGAAAATTGATGTTTTGGCAATTTACAAAAACATAAGCTATAAAAAAATACAAAATTCATAATTATAATAATCCAAAACAGACACACTCATCATGAGATGATCAGTAAAAATTAGTTTATAAAGTCAGATGGGTTACATAAACATTAATTATAAAAATTAATACTCAAAGGATGTTATTATGGATTTATATAAAAAAAATTAAAAAGGCTAAATTATTGAGTACTGATTACTTACTGCTTTAGTAATGGTTGCATCAACTAAATCTTATAACAAAATAAAATAATTATTTTAACATCTTCCATAGTAAAAAGTCATTCTCTTACAAATTTTAGAAATTTGTTTTTTATGGTTAAACTTTTTTTGTCATTTGTTAATCTTTATAAATTCTGAGTAATGTACTAGAATAAAATTTTGAAAAAATATCAATTTTCACTCTAGGAACTCATATTTAATGGATATCTAATGCTACAACAATTTTTTCTCAGTTGCGAAAACTTCCCAGTTCTTAGTAAAAGAAATCTTTAAAACTTTATACACATATAAATATCTCAAAGGCAGTATTGATAACTCACTGAAAACACGTAAGAGTACTGCAATCTTCTTCGATTTACAGTTATGTGTATAAACCTTTTTTGGATAATAATAAGGCTTACTTAACCTATAAATAAATACCCCCATACATTCAAAACTGCGCTCTCTCATACTGTGAACCATTACAAAATATATCCTTCTAATAATACTCATATTAATATAAAAATTATCAATACATAATTTACACATGATTTTACATTTGATGTATATGAATATATGATTTATTACTTGTATATAATAACAAGCATTCAGTATCAACAAATATGATAAAACAAAAGCTAATCTTTTTCCCTACACAAAATCAGCCAGAACTAAGATGAACTCATAATATTAGTAAATATTTTTTAAATAGTAGAAAAACTGCAACAAATTATTGAACTTAGACCATAAGATCTAGATAAGATTCTTCCAAGATAGATTATATTCCAATATTAAGCTTAAATATTTAAATGATTCAGTTAGAGAGATTTTAACATGCAAAGAACATTCATTGTATAGTATTGCTTCATTTATATTTTTTAATATCACTGTTAAAAACTGGTGGTGCATTCCTCAAAACTGAAATTTAATGTTTTTCAGTGCTCAAAATAAAATCTCCCTCTTAAATACATCCAAGTCAAACTGCATGCAAGTAGCCACTTCATCACAGGTCTCTTTAATGTTACAAAAGACAGTATCATCTGCAAAGGTAAACACTTAAGGATAAGTAGACAGTAAATAAGCTATTTTTGAGCATTTTAAACCGTTTTTTTAAATAAAAAACATAAAACCAAATGCATCGGTACAATATTTCCCACATTTTACAACATTACCACATACAAGCAAAATATACAATATCACAAAACAAAAGACTCAGAAGTACAAAAAAAGTAAAATACAGTGTCTTCATTCAATATTATACTGAAAAATCAGACACACATTAGTCACAAATTCAAAGAACCACATAGACTTTACATAACAACTGAATCGATCTAAGCAAATCACCTCAAATTTATAATAACATGTAAATTTTACACATTGCATATAAGAAGCATGAATTCAACATTAATCGAACTATTTTTTTCTTCCTTATCACTGAGGTTGGTCCTGATTTTAAAACACTGCAAGTGGAACTCAGTATTCACTTTTCCATGTCTCTAACCAGGGCCCACTCAAGGGGGCCCCAGTTGGGACTCTGCTTTTAGTACCCAAGCATGATGATTCCCTGGTGACTCATCAAGAGTGGCCCACCTAAGCGAGCCACAATCTCATGAGCGGGGCTGCCCTCAGAAATTCCTACCAACCTTACACCTTATCACAGTCCCTGGCATTCTTCTCTTTGTACCAATTAATCTGGTCACCAGAGTCACAACCAGATTCCATTCGTATCTGCCGGTCAACATGAATGTCATCGTCTTTTCTGGCGTGAGTCTTTGTAGCCTGAGGTTTCTCCGGGTCTCATTCCACCTATGACAGTAATACATAGTGTGTTCTGCAGTATCATTCTCACCAAATATAATTAAGATGTGCCATCTACATAATGACAAAGCTCTTTTTCCGAAACGGTGGAGGTAGACCTCAAACTCACCATGCCCTGTGAGCAACTGGGTCAGGTAGAAGTCCACCTCACTAAACTTCCTTAACACCCATCCATCTAGAAGTAGGCATCTGCTGTTAAAATTCCTCCATAACATTCTTGTCCTTAATTTAACAGGTGGTACGCCTGCAATAACCTCCGCTGCACTCCTCTATACAGTTTTAAAAGATGAAGTTATTCTGATGGTTACTCTTCCTAGTAGTGCAGCTACTTTGTTCACATTTTTCTTTTTATCAAAAGCCATCACCCATGCTGGCACCGCATAAAAAATTATGGATGTTACCACTGTCAATATAAGGCTTCTTCTGGATGATCTTGAGCTCCTATGGTTGCTCATTAATCTGCTCAGCTTGCTGATTGCCCCTTCAGCACATTCGGTAACTGAATTAAGATGTGCATTAAACAGCCTTTTTTTCCTCTACTCCTCCAGGTTGGACCAAACTGGTAGGTATAACTCAAACTGAAGGAGTGTCTGGTTACTCTAATGAGCCTTCCCACCTACTGGCTGTAATCTGGCATGGTAGGTCGGCTCAACAGTCAGCTCTTTTGAGGAATCTTTTGTGAGCCTTTTTGACATCGTATCTGGACAATTCTGCCAAACACAGCGCCAGATCTTTTCTCTTAGTGTTCAGCCTACCATCCCGTGGAGTTCCCAGAGGTTCATTGGTACTGTCACAACTAGGCAAGCCAACCCTCGCCTCTGGGCTGTCCTCCCTACCCTAAGCTAATAGCACAGGCGCCGCTTCTCTTGATCCTTGCTTTTTAGAACTTCCTTAGCGTATGCATCTACTCTCCTTCACAGGATCTTCACAGTTTAGCATGAAGTCCACCAGGTCATCTGGTGTACACTGAACAATTCCATCCCTATTTTGCAGTGTGTCCCATCGTCGACATCTGAAGACTGTGTGTTCCACAGAGTGATCCTCCTCACAAAACATAAATATAGATGACTAATCTTGCTCTGGTATCTCGCTTACTCAGGCCTTGTACTATTTCTACACTTTCATTCACTTGCAACTCGATTGCCGGGACCGAGGTAAGAAAGCATAATGCTTTGTACGAAACCGTCCAGTAGGCAGAAACTACTCCTATCAGGGCTCTTCTGTGCACACTATTCACACATGAAGGTTCCTTTTGACCCGTAAGGATTTCCCCCACACTGATGCTGCGTATAAAATAGAGGAGGTGACCGTTGATACTGCTAGCTTTCTGTTAGATGCCCTTGGAGCGCTTTTTGACATTAGTATTGCGTTAAGTGCTTTAACCATTCTTTCTGTCTTCTTACAACTATTGATGATGTGGTCAGTAAATTTTCCACTTTTACCTAAAAACACTCCTAAATATTTTAAGGAGTTGGTTTCATAAACTGGTTCCCCATTTACCACTAAATTTATTGGTGGGAATTTTCGTTTACCGGTCATGACAATGTATCTACATTTCGTGGGTGCTAGATTTAGTCCTCGTGCACTCATCCAATTATTAATCATAGCCAATGAGCGATTGCCTCTGTCCTGAATTCCTTCTTTACTTCTTCCACGTACCAAGATCGATAGATCGTCCGCATAGGCAATCGTCTCCACCCCCTCAGGCAATTGTAGTTCCAGAACCCCGTCGTAAGCTAATATCCACAATAATGGCCCTAATACGGAGCCTTGTGGTACACCTCCGTATATTTTGAATCTTACCTTTCTCTTCTTGTGCGTCTACATAGTACCATCTGTCTGTTAAATATGCTTTGCCTGCGTAGGTATGGACTTATTCCTTTTTCTGCCATAGCGGTCATGATGACCTTCCAAGGAATTGACCAAAACGCATTTTTCACATCAAGGGAGATGAGAAGGGGAATTCCTTTGGTTCACCAGGTCCCAGATCTCACTTCAACTGCTCATTCAGTTGAATGGCAATGGCCTGGATCGTTGATCGATTCTTCCAAAAGCCGAATTGGTTCTGGTTTACCCCCACTCCATGGTTCATTCGTCCACTAGTCTATTCGCCAACATTTTTCATCCAACTTCCCCGTGGTATCGTTTAGGCTTAAAGGTCTGTACTCTATGTAGTCATTCCCATGGTTGAGCTTTGGCAGGAACTTCACTCTCGCCTCTTTCCAGCACCCTGGGAACTCTTTATTCTCTATACCATAACTGGTTACATCAGCCATCTGACAAGGCATTTTTTGACTAGTCCTTTCAGCAATGCTGCTGGAATACTGTCAGGTCCCGGACTTTTCTTATCACCTAGATGTGCTTCTGCCGTTGTTACTTCTTCTAAGGTGAACCTTCTTGCTTCACAGTCAATTAACTCTTACATCACTTCTTCTCCACACGGAAACAGCACTGGCATTTATGCCTAAACAAGCTAATAGGTCTATAGGCTTTCTGGTCAGGCCGAGCCTCTCTCTGTTTAGGTATTAGAACAATCCTGGTTACCTTCCAGCAACTTGGGAATTGTACAACCTCCATAACCTGGTTAAACGCGTCCAGTACGGTCCATGGGTGTCGTCTCACCAACGGTTTTACAATTTCTTCTGGAACCTGATCCGTTCCCGGGCTTTTATAAGGATGTAACTTAGTGATG
Source organism: Lycorma delicatula (assembly GCF_047948215.1). Lineage (NCBI taxonomy): Eukaryota > Metazoa > Arthropoda > Insecta > Hemiptera > Fulgoridae > Lycorma > Lycorma delicatula. The sequence goes on from NC_134455.1 coordinate 32,955,205, forward strand.
GCGCTGATGAGTTCGTCGATCGTAAATCTAGCAGTCTGCTCTGCATGCATCTCATGCCATTCAAATTCCACAGCCGGAAAAATCTCCGAAGTCACACGTCGTGCCTTCTCACTAGAAAGAGGTACACTCACTAGAAAGAGATACTGCTGCACGTATTTCTAATGGACAAGTTTGGGCGACCTGCCCAAACGTGTCCATGACTTCTATGTTAGCGCCTCCCCAAGGATCCTCATCCAATTCATCAATCAGCTGTTCCCAGGCATTAGCTTTAGTAGTCTTAATCGCATCTGTAAGTAACTTCCGTGCGGCTATGTATTCTGCTTGTAGGCGGTCATCTATATTGCCATGGCGCCTTGTGTCACGCTGCAACCTTCTTTGTGCGGCCAAAGTAGTTGCCTTTCTTTCACCGATTTTAGGTTACCACTAATGCACCTTTCGCTTACCAGGCACACCTTTCAGTCCCTCTCTTCTGCACGAATCTATTAGTACCTCAGACAACCTTGCCGCAGTAATCGGGTTGTTGACGTCAAACCAATCCACAACCTTATCTGCTACCGCTATTGCTTGCCGCTTTACAGGTTTCCAACGAGGGACACGCCTGGTCCCCGGTGAACACTGTCCACAGTGAACGTGATGGCACGTGATCAGTGGCCAGCTCTTCATGCCGCACTCTCCAATCTCTAATTATAGCCGCAATTCTCTCGGAGACTACGGTAACATCTATGACGGAACCTCTTCCTCTGCCGATGATCGTAGAATCAGCACCACGGTTACACACAACAAGACCGAATGCCGCTAGCATATTTGCCATGATACAGCCTCGTGCAGTTGACAATCTGCGTCTCAGTTCATAACTTTCTGCATTAAAAACGCCTATCAAGATTTCTAACACTAAATATAAAGTCCTCAAGATCATCATATATTCTCTGAATCCATCCAGTCCGTAATTATATCCCGCGATGAGCACATGATCTGTCAGCTCAATCACGACGAATCCGTTTCTTCTTATCACACGAATTTGCGCATACTACTGAAGTTTACTTACATATTAAATTTGTCAAATGCTATTTTTGAAATAAAGAATAAATCAAATGGGTCTTCTAACCACAATGATGATACGTACCGTTAACAGTAGCCCATTGCAATATCAGTGAGGAAAAACTGGATAAAAGCCTGAAAACTTTTTCTGATTGTACTTTTCCAGATATTTAGTAAGTCAATCACGATTGTTTTTAATAATAAACAATACCTTTTTACAATCCAAATTCCCTTTAAGAAAGACTTATAGTCCATGAAGAATTATTACTTTTATCCAGAAAGCTACCGACTTAGTGCCGAACATGCTGAGGAGGTAATGAATAATAAGTATTTCAGTTTTATTAAAATATTGAACAAACCAATTTTATTTAATTATATTACTGATTTTTTTTTTGGTCATTATCAAAATCAAATACTGTTGTATAATATGCCGAATAATACAATATCGCTTCAGCTTACACTTAATCAAAAGTTAAATAAAATAAATTTTACACTTAACACAATAATCAAAATTTATGTCAGGTTTCAGTGATCTGAATAAAATCATACAAACAGGTCAAGCAGTTATTCAATTATAATTTACAAACCATCTGTAAGTTATAAAGTCTGAAATTTAAAAAAATTGTAGCATTATTTGAAGAAACAGCAAATACTAAAAGATGACATTTCCAAAATCTTTCATCTGCTGCTGAAAATATGAAAATAAATACTTTGTCTTTGACAAAAGATTTAAAATCGTCTGTTTATTAAGTAGCTGAATTCATATCAAGGTAAAATTGAATCTCAGTGATTTAAGTTACAGATTATTCTGCTGCTGTTACAGAATATTGGTAGATAATGAAACTATTTTTATTTATTTATTTTTTTTTTTGTATCTCATTTGAAATATTTTTTAACACAGATAAATCAATTTTTGAATAATTTAAATTAAATATATTATTTACCTTAACCAATTATGATGTTAGCCCAACAGGCTGGTCTAGCGATTAACTCGTCGTCGCAAATCAGTTAACAGCTGATTTTTGTAGTCGAAGGTTCTGAGATTCAAATCATTGCAAAATTTAGTTGCTTTTATATGGATTTGAATATTAGAGTGGATACCGGAGTTTTTGGTGATTGGGGTTCAATCATACATCTCAGTAATGATTGGCTTGAGTCTCATTTATATATCATATATTCATCATCATCATCTTACTGGGCCATGGGGAGTTGGAGGGGGTTGCTTATTGTTCACTAGTTAGACTGTAAACATGACAGAAAAGAATTATGATGTTACATTTTATTTTTTCATTGATATAATTTCACTACTGATTGTTTGTTTTTTAAAGAGATTTAGATTTGATTACTGACTTCTAATTTTTTTTTGTCTTCAGTCATTTGACTGGTTTGATGCAGCTCTCCAAGATTCCCTATCTAGTGCTAGTCGTTTCATTTCAGTATACCCTCTACATCCTACATCCCTAACAATTTGTTTTACATATTCCAAACGTGGCCTGCCTAGACAATTCTTCCCTTCTACCTGTCCTTCCAATATTAAAGCGACTATTCCAGGATGCCTTAGTATGTGGCCTATAAGTCTGTCTCTTATTTTAACTATATTTTTCCAAAAGCTCCTTTCTTCATCTACTTGCCGCGATACCTTTTCATTTGTCACTTTATCCACCCATCTGATTTTTAACATTCTCCTATAGCACTACATTTCAAAAGCTTCTAATATTATCTTCTCAGATACTCCGATCGTCCAAGTTTCACTTCCATATAAAGCGACACTCCAAACATACACTTTCAAAAATCTTTTCCTGACATTTAAATTAATTTTTGATGTAAACAAATTATAGTTCTTACTGAAGGCGCGTTTAGCTTGTGCTATTCGGCTTTTTATATCGCTCCTGCTTCGTCCATCTTTAGTAATCCTACTTCCCAAATAACAAAATTCTTCTACCAACATAATCTCTTCTCCTCGTATTTTCACATTCAGAGGTCCATCTTTGTTATTTCTACTACATTTCATTACTTTTGTTTTCTTCTTGTTTATTTTCATGCCATAGTTCTTGCGTAGGACTTCGTCTATGCCGTTCATTGTTTCTTCTAAATCCTTTTTACTCTCGGCTAGAATTACTATATCATCAGCAAATCGTAGGATCTTTATCTTTTCACCTTGTACTGTTACTGCGAGTCTAAATTCTTCTTTAACATCATTAACTGCTAGTTCCATGTAAAGATTAAAAAGTAACGGAGATAGGGAACATCCTTGTCGGACTCCCTTTCATATTACGGCTTCTTTCTTATGTTCTTCGATTATTACTGTTGCTGTTTGGTTCCTGTACATGTTAGCAATTGTTCTTCTATCTCTGTATTTGAACCCTAATTTGTTTAAATTGCTGAACATTTTATTCCAGTACGTTATCGAATGCCTTTTCTAGGTCTATAAACGCCAAGTATGTCGGTTTGTTTTTCTTTAATCTTCCTTCTACTATTAATCTGAGGTCTAAAATTGCTTCTCTTGTCCCTATACTTTTCCTGAAACCAAATTGGTCTTCTCCTAACACTTCTTCCACTCTCCTCTCAATTCTTCTGTATAGAATTCTAGTTAAGATTTTTGATGCAGGCCTAGTTAAACTAATTCTGTATTCTTCACATTTATCTGCCCCTGCTTTCTTTGGTATCATGACTATAACACTTTTTTTGAAGTCTGACGGAAATTCCCCTTTTTCATAAATATTACACACCAGTTTGTATAATCTATCAATCGCTTCCTCACCTGCACTGCGCAGTAATTCTACAGGTATTCCGTCTATTCCAGGAGCCTTTCTGCCATTTAAATCTTTTAATGCTCTCTTAAATTCAGATCTCAGTATTGTTTCTACCATTTCATCCTCCTCAACTTCCTCTTCTTCCTCTATAACACCATTTTCTAATTCATTTCCTCCGTATAACTCTTCAATATATTCCACCCATCTATCGACTTTACCTTTCGTATTATATATCGGTGTACCATCTTTGTTTAACACATTATTAGATTTTAATTTATGTACCCCAAAAGTTTTCTTAACTTTCCTGTATGCTCAGTCTATTTTACCAATGTTCATTTCTCTTTCCACTTCTGAACACTTTTCTTTAATCCACTCTTCTTTCGCCAGTTTGCACTTCCTGTCAATAGCATTTCTTAATTGCCGATAGTTCCTTTTACTTTCTTCATCACTAGCATTCTTATATTTTCTACGTTCATCCATCAGCTACAATATATCATCTGAAACCCAAGGTTTTCTACCAGTTCTCTTTACTCCGCCTAAGTTTGCTTCTGCTGATTTAAGAATTTCCTTTTTAACATTCTCCCATTCTTCTTCTACATTTTCTACCTTATCTTTTTTACTCAGACCTCTTGCGATGTCCTCCTCAAAAATCTTCTTTACCTGCTCTTCCTCAAGCTTCTCTAAATTCCACCGATTCATCTGACACCTTTTCTTCAGGTTTTTAAACCCCAATCTACATTTCATTATCACCAACTTATGGTCGCTATCAATGTCTGCTCCAGGGTAAGTTTTGCAGTCAACGAGTTGATTTCTAAATCTTTGCTTAACCATGATATAATCTATCTGATACCTTGCAGTATCGCCTGGCTTTTTCCAAGCGTATATTCTTCCATTATGATTTTTAAATCGGGTGTTGGCATTTACTAAATTATACTTCGTGCAAAATTCTATAAGTTGGTCCCCTCTTTCATTCCTTTTGCCCAGCCCGTATTCACCCACTATATTTCAAGCATTTCCAATGCTTGCATTCCAATCTCCAACTATTATTAAATTTCATCTCCTTTTACGTGTTTAATTGCTTCATCAATCTCTTCGTATACACATTCTACCTCATCATCATCATGGGTGCTTGTAGGCATATAGACGTTAACAATCGTTGTCGGTTTAGGTTTTGATTTTATCCTTATTACAATGATTCTATCGCTATGCGTCTTGAAATACTCCACTCTTCTTGTTCATCACGAATACTCCTGCCCGCCGTTGTTTGACGCGAGTTAATTACTCTATAGTCACCTGTCCAAAAGTCGCCTTCCTCTTCCCACCGAACCTCACTAATTCCTACTATACCCACGTTTACCCTATCCATTTCCCTTTTTAAATTTTCTACCCTACCAACTTTTTTTAAGCTTCTAACATTCCACGTTCCGACTCGTAGAATGCATTCGATAAGGATGTTAAAAAAGATGAAAATAATAAGTATGTATTTACAAAGAAAAATTATATAACAATACTGACGGGTAGTTATGAAATCGGGGTCGCTGCTGGAACCCCTGCTTTGGAACGTGGTTTATGACGGCGTGTTGAACCTCCGTCTGCCAGCACGGACGGAGATCATTGCATACGCCGATGACCTTGTCAGCGGAAGGACGAAAGAGGAAATACAGGCAAGGGGCAATTCTGTATTATCTTTAATCGACGAGTGGATGCATACACATGGACTGAAACTGGCGGTTAACAAATGTAAGTTCATAAACCTAACTGGGAGATGCAAGGTGGGGCCAATAGAACTGAGAACTGAGAATCGGTGACCAGCTGCTGCATCGAAGGGATAAGGTCAGACACCTTGGTGTAATAATAGATAGAGTATGCAGATTCGGTGAACACGTTACAGAAATCTGTAAAAAGGCGGAAAGGTCAGTGAACGCATTAAATAGACTTATGTGTTCGCGGGCTGCTCCTGGCTCGGCCAAACGAAGAGTAATCATGTCGGCTGTAGCCTCGGTTCTTCTGTACGCGGCGCCGGCCTGGAGCAGGACAATTAACATCCAGCGAAATCTCGACAGGTTTCGGAGGGAGAGCATTACTATGAGTCGCTAAGGGTTATAGAACACTTTAATACGATGCCACTTGTGTGACATCGTAAATTATATACTGGCTTCAACGGCAAACTGGAGAGCCGTCGACGGTTTGGCGAGAACGATTTTGAGGTAAAAATATGACGAAGGACGTTAAAGGAGATTTTAGTTTAGGGCAGGGCGGACAGACCCGGCTGGGAGGGCCGGCATGCTGAGTTGTGTCGGCTCCGATGATCAGCCGGGGACTCCTGGGGTCTGTAGGCTGGGGAATCAGAAGACCGAGTCCCGGCTGCTGGGTGGGGCCCGGGAACGACATAATCGACCTCGGTTCCTTTACCCTAGTAGTTAGAGGCAGGCGAGAAAATGTTCAGACCGAGTCCCGGTCCTTGGTGTGAGGGGGGGGGGGGGTCAGCTACTACGTAGTCGGGCCTGGTTAACCTCTTCCTGACGATTTGAGGCAGGCGTTGATCACAAAAGATTCAACCGGCGAGCCGAACTGGAGGCTCGTTTGAGTTTGAAGGACACTGAGGGCTGAGCTTTACTTTATTGTATGTTCAGCCCGGGGTAGTAGGGGGAAGAAAATATTTTACAAAAGAATTCACCATACGTATGATATAAATAAACTACTCTGGAAACACACATGGTTGAGTAGGCTGAGAATGCAAGAATTGTTAGAAGTCATGTACAGTTTAATAGACCAGACAGTATAAACATAAAAAAAAATTATTCATATTTTTGTCAAAGTGCCCTCAATTATCCTAGTAAAGAATACTAGGACCGGTTTAAAGCACCGGTTTTGAAAGGTGCAATCACTTCCAGGATATTATTATTTTTTGTGTGTAATATTTGAAATATTAGTTAACCCTTGCAACCATTTTTTGACAAAAGAACATAAACAGCTAGTTCAGAATGTTAAAAAGAATTTTAATCATATAATCCTATTTAAATTTTACTGTTCATCTCGTTCATTTGCCACCCAAAAAATTATTACAAACATTACAGTATTTTTTTATAATTTTTCAAATATTAGTAAGACTAAATTCACAGAAGTAGGTATTTAAAATTAGCTTTTTGTTAATCCAGTGTAATATTGGATATCAGTACAATTCATGATACACCAGTTTGCTTACAGTTTCAAGTTTAATAAAAAAAGTAAAGATCACAATAATACTGACCTATTTGAATTTTTTTATCTTTTTGGCTTATAGTCAACGGTCCACCACTGTCACCCTGTAAAATATAAAATATCAATGCCAAATTGAGCTATTCATTTTTGTCTCAAAATGCCTTCATTGTAGCTGTTATTTTTATTTAAAAAATAATAATGTATTTAAGATTATTAAACAATATTTCATAGTGATATACACTTCCACACAAATAAGATCCAATATATAAATCCAACTTCTCCTTCGCTTGTATTACAAAGGTAATAATAATAATCGATGGTGTTTATTTTAAAGCGATGAAGAAACCCAATTATTATGCGGTCAAATAGTACATTTATCTGTCTTATCTTTGTTCATTTAATGTGTTATTTTTGTTAAATTTAGCGTGATTGTTAATTTTGAATTTAATTCTTCACTTTGAAGTACTAAATGTAAAATTTGTAAGTTCCAAGTAACATGCGAATTTTATATGAAAGATTTAAAATCTGTGAGCTCAATACAGTTACATATACATACAACATTTACAAATACACAATTTGAAAAAAATAATTTATGTATTAAACAATCACAACCAGATCAGATATAGTATACGACTACGTAAATGAAATCACTTTAAGACAAAAAATAATAACAGTACCTCCTGCAATATTATTGAGAAGAAACTGTATTATAAATTGGAAAAATCTGGAAACATTTTTCCAGATTTTTATAAAGTGTAAGTCATTTTTTTATATTAAAAATGAGTAAATATTATTTCACCGTGCTATTGTATAAGTGGTACTTTTTTTTTTTGTCTTCAGTCATTTGACTGGTTTGATGCAGCTCTCCAAGATTCCCTATCTAGTGCTAGTCGTTTCATTTCAGTACACCCTCTACACCCTACATCCCTAACAATTTGTTTTACATATTCCAAACGTGGCCTGCCAACACAATTTTTCCCTTCTACCTGTCCTTCCAATATTAAAGCGACTATTCCAGGATGCCTTAGTATGTGGCCTATAAGTCTGTCTCTTCTTTTAACTATATTTTTCCAAACGCTTCTTTCTTCATCTATTTGCCGCAATACCTCTTCATTTGTCACTTTATCCACCCATCTGATTTTTAACATTCTCCTATAGCACCACATGGTGCTATAGGAGTACTATCTAGTACCACAAGTGGTACTAAATAGCATTATATTTTATTAGCAATTTGAATGAAAGTAAATGATAAAATAGATATTTAAGATTGAAGGTGTTTTAAGATTCAAAGAGTGTTGCAGTTGGAGAGTTTTGTTTAGTTATATTTGGAGGCTTATTTATTATCATTCATATTACTAACAAAATATAATGGAGATGGCAGTACCGCTCATAGATCAGCACGGTGAAATGTGATTTATATCAAAAATGACTTTTAAATATCCTGAAAAATGCTTCCACATGTTTTTAATAATAGATCCAATAAATATATTACTACATTATTGTTTATTATTACATTTTATAATCTATTATATTATGTTTATTATTATAATATGCTATTGTAATATTTCTTTATTGCATCTTATTATTATTAATGCTATTTAAATGAGACTTTTAATTATTTCCTGTAATCGTTCATAACTAATGTTGTTTTTATCTACAAAAAAAAAAATTATTATTAAAAATCTATTATGATGAGTAGTTTAAATGAGTAGTTAGAGGAGAAGTTCATCAAAACTTACAAGTCCACATTATTATACATGGACAATGATTAAAACTATCTATCAAGGAGTTAACATGTTATAAAAATTTGAGCACACTTGTGGGGGTGTCCTAAAAGTGAACTCTTACAGCTTCACTTTTCATTTACTAATGTAAATAGAAAATCAACCAATTAGAAATCCATAGTTCCCTTTCAGTTTTGGGTACATGGACAAAACCTCCATTTATATGAAATTAAACTGCTATAAAATTGTTTTACACATAAGCATTCAAAATCTGATCAGATAAAAGAAAAGACAAAAAAAAGTATCATCAATTTCAATATAATATCAAGAGTGCAATTTATTCTGGACATTGGTGGCAGTAAGGTACTACACGAATGGCACAATAAGAAAAATGTAAACATCTAGAATAGCAAATCATTAGAAATTAAGAGAATACCCAAAGCTTACACAATAAAAAATATAATAAAAAATTAAGAATAAAATATGCAATAAAAATGTAATGTGACTATATGTAAGGAATATAACTGTTAATGAAAAAACTCTAGTGTACAACTAACGGTAATAAATTATTTACTAAAACAGAAAGAGTGCAAAGAAATTAGTTTCGCAGCTAAGAAACCTACAGGGTACATTGTTTGACTTTTCGATCGTTTCCTTTGTTTAATCTCTGGAAAAGATTATGCTTTATCTCGTAATCTTGATAATTGTTTTCAAACATTATAAATACGATCTTAATATTAGGTAAAATACATTACCTAAAAAATAAAACGAATTTTGCAAGAATGAATATTAAGAATATAGAGATGACTGTACTACCTTAATTTTATCATGAAAGTACTTTTGCGGGATCCCACATCCTCAGTTATGATTAACTAATTTAATTAAACTGCATATTATTTTTATTAAACTGAATTTTTTATTGAAGACATTAAAAATGTTTTAGTATTTTTAATTTTTAATATCTTTATTTAATATGCAATAAATTAAACGAATTCAATCATGGCTGAGGATGTGGGATCTCGGGAAAGTACTTTCGTGATAAAATCACGTGTTCAGTATCACTTTCATGATATTGAAGATGTTCAATATCTCAATGTTGAGTATCTTAATATACTCAATCATTCTGTACTATGTGGTTTATATTAATAGAATTTAAAACATAATTTAATGGTACAGAGGAATTTTAAAAAGATTAAGTCAACTAAATAATTTTTTTTTTTTTTTGTCTTCAGTCATTTGACTGGTTTGATGCAGCTCTCCAAGATTCCCTATCTAGTGCTAGTCGTTTCATTTCAGTATACCCTCTACATCCTACATCCCTAACAATTTGTTTTACATATTCAAAACGTGGCCTGCCTACACAATTTTTCCCTTCTACCTGTCCTTCCAATATTAAAGCGACTATTCCAGGATGCCTTAGTATGTGGCCTATAAGCCTGTCTCTTCTTTTAACTATATTTTTCCAAATGCTTCTTTCTTCATCTATTTGCCGCAATACCTCTTCATTTGTCACTTTATCCACCTATCTGATTTTTAACATTCTCCTTTAGAACTACATTTCAAAAGCTTCTAATATTATCTTCTCAGATACTCCGATCGTCCAAGTTCCATATAAAGCGACACTCCAAACATACACTTTCAAAAATCTTTTCCTGACATTTAAATTAATTTTTGATGTAAACAAATTATATTTCTTACTGAAGGCTCGTTTAGCTTGTGCTATTCGGCATTTTATATCGCTCCTGCTTCGTCCATCTTTAGTAATTCTACTTTCCAAATAACAAAATTCTTCTACCTCCGTAATCTTTTCTCCTCCTATTTTCACATTCAGCGGTCCATCTTTGTTATTTCTACTACATTTCATTACTTTTGTTTTGTTCTTGTTTATTTTCATGCGGTAGTTCTTGAGTAGGACTTTCTTCTAAATCCTTTTTACTCTCGGCTAGAATTACTATATCATCAGCAAATCGTAGCATCTTTATCTTTTCACCTTGTACTGTTACTCCGAATCTAAATTGTTCTTTAACATCATTAACTGCTAGTTCCATGATACTAAATAATACATATAATGCAACAATAATATAATAAGTATGGTTTTTATGTATATATACAGTATCACGAAGTTCTCCCTGGACTTTCATAACCTATCTACTCGTGAAAATAATGGAAAATGTCATGTAAAACATATGTCCTAAAATTTTTCATTTGAGAGTTACGACTGGTGAAATATTTCGCTCGGATATCATCTATCCCGGTGAAATGATATCGTACTGAAATTTTTAGAACGTTACTTAGGGAGCAGAACTAGTAATTTCTAATGGTTTTTCACCTGAAAAATTGAGTAAAATAGGTTCCCGAAATTTATTTTCCGTAGTTTTTGAGAAATCTAGGGCGAAAAGTAATAAATTGAGGTAAAAAACTCTCTTTTTTATGTTTAGCGTAAAATAACTTTGTTAAATGGGTAATAAATACATAAAACTTTTAAACAAAACTTGTAGAGAATTTAATCGTGAAAAAAATGGTATGGTGTAACTTAAGTTGAATAACACAAATAAAAGTCAGAAAAACTGGAATTTTATTTAGAAAGAATACACTAGACCAAAATGAAAGTGAAAGTTTTCATACGTAAAAGTTTATAATAAATGTTCAAAAATGAACCCGCTATTTACAATACATTTCTTGGCACGCTTCCGTACTGCTTTTGTTGCCTTTTTTTAGTTCTTCAGGGCTGTTCTTAAGTTACTCAACTGCATCCATAATGCAAACACTTAATTCGTCACGAGATGTAATTTTGTTTTGTATACAATATTTTACAACCATCTCCAGACACAAAAATTCAAAGATGTTAGTTCAGGCGATCTTGGTGACCAGGAATGTGAACCTCTACGACAGATCCATTTCTTAGGGAAATAACGATTTAAGTGAATGGAAACAACACAAGAGAAGTGGGGAGGCGTGCTACCGGTGTTGGAAGTATACTTTGCATCTCAGCGCTAGAATAACATATTCAACCAGTTACGGTAATTCTTCTTGAAGAAAGTGCAAGTAGACTTCAGCATTAAAGAGGCCAATATGATTGATCCAAACAGCTGACTGTTAAAAGTCCACACCAAACATTGACTTTTGGGTGTTGAAAATTCCACTATTTCATGTGTGTTAATTGCGTAAATTGTTGACGCCATCTCGAATGAAATTTGCCTCGTCGAAACACTTTTAGAGTTATCGATTTGTATTCCATCAGTTGTAGAACTCCAAGCAAAGCGGACCGTCTCCGAGTATAGATGAACTGGCTGTTTATGATACGGGTAAAACTTGTTCTGTTACGTCCTCCAAACTGCTGAATGCAAAACTCCAATCCGCTTAGAAAGACATCGTGTACTGACGTTGGCCTGCCTCGATAATAATTTCATCAATAAGAGCGTTGTGTTGGACAGATCGTTCGTAGCTGGTAAGTAGTATAGAATGTTTAGGTTCTGCATCAGAACCTGATGCGTTAAGCCTTAGGCTTCTTTAAGGTATTTTTCTTTATTTTAATTTTTTGAATCCACCTCAAACTATCTTTCACCAAGTATTTTTTCAGCAAATCCATTCTTTCACTGTGTAAATTTAACAACAAACGCATATTCATCATGGAAAATATATGTTTACGATCTGCATCAAAACCTGGTGTGCTAAGTCTCGGGATTGTTTAAAACATTTTTTTTTTATTGTATTTTTTCTTCCACATCAGCCCTTCTTTCACCGTGTATTTTTCAGCAAAATCTACTCTTTTACTATGTAAATCTCTCGTTAAACGCATATTCATCATCGGAAATGTACGTTTAGGGTTCTGCATCGATAGTCGTAGTTTGTGATTTAATGTATTTTATTATAACATAATAAAATACATTTTAATCAACTGTTAACGTCAACTGTTAATGATTTTTTAATGTGCCAGTTTTGGTAGCTGGAATTCCAGCGACCAAAATATTTCATATAAAGCAACAAAATACAGTAAATTTATCAACGAAACAATTTATCTATGCAGGTTTTGCATTACATGTCGTAGTTTGTTATTTAATGTATTTTATTATAAGATACTATAGACAGTTGATGACGTCAATCATAAGTCGGGGTATTCTCCGCATTGTATACAACTGACAATTAAATTAATTAGTTGATTTTTATGAACTAATTTTTAATATAAATGTGACCTATGATCCATTATAATCAACAGTAATGAAAAACCCATCTTTATATATATATATATATATATGTCTAATAGGTATATACATTGAAAGCTAACAGCAATAAGTTATGTTTATTTATTAAAATCAACCTTCATTGTATTAGATTTGGTAGAGTGCATACGACGCGATGTGTCACCACTAGAATTCGGTCTCGAGACGCAAAGTAAAAAGTGTTCAGACAGCCGATTGCGTTGCTCGAACGATCCTTAACGGGACCGTTCGCCTGTCTATTTACAAAGGTGATAGAACGCTCTCTGGGACTAAATGAATCGCTGAACGGCCGAGGAAAGGGCGGGGCGATCAAAACGCAAAAACAAGTTTCGGTCCGAAACCTCTGACCATATGTTCGCTCGGAGGCATCGGAATGGAATGCAAAGTTGGCAGGAGTCTATTACTCCCTACTTTATCGCAGAACCTGGACAGAGTCCCTTGCTGCTGGATCATTCTAATCGGGCTTGTTTTTAAAAGGGTTATTTTTTAATCTCGGATCTAATTTTTCAAGTTTTGTCTATTATTATTTTAGTGAATTTAAGACGGATTTAATTGCATTCCAATCCGTTGTTAAACCAGCGTTATCGAACCCATTTCATGGGCCGACCGCGGAAGGCTAGGCTTATAAAGCCTGTCCTCCCGACGTAATTCCCCTTCAGACCGTCCACTGAAGTCCTTTCGGTACTAACTCTTTAATAGGCTAGCAGGAATACGCCACAACGGGGCACTAGCTATAAGGAGGGAGCAATGCGTCCCCTTTTCCGGAGGAGTCGCAATTGCTGGGATATTTTGTCTTACTGTAAGTTTTTTTTTTTTTAAATTTAGACCGCGTTTTTGTTTTATGCGCGACTTACCGTGTTTGACGTCTTCAAACTATATAACTCGCGAAAACTTTTCACTCGCGACCCCGGAAACGCGTCTGACGCACTATTCCGTTTATGGCTCATGCGATATGGAGGCCCCTAAGCCTGGTTTGTCGATTTTCGGCTACCGCACCGCACCATCACGGTGGTTCGTCCAGTACGGCGTGAGGCCGCTTCCTTACAACTGTCGGAGTTGGGTCCTCTCGGCAGATGTCCCGAAGATGACTGTGTTCGGACACAGCCGCTCTCCCGAACAGTCTGCGCGTCGGAGGCATCGGTACGTGATTGTATGAGCCGTTGCACTGCGGCAGCTTGAACACAGCCCGGATGGCGGAGCATGCAGTTAATTTTTTCATGTAACCGCTCTACTATATACATAGATTTATCTCCTCCCTTCTTTGTTTTACAAATATTTTAATTTTTTATTAAAACAGTATTGTGTATCTATCAAACGCTAATTATTTTTTGTTGCAAAAAGCGACAATTGTTTATGCGCGTAAATATAAAATCTAATCTACTATTATTGTTTTATTACTCTACCGATTAATGGTGAATAAGCTACTATATTCTCGTACATTAATAAGCAATATGCAGTTGTATTCGGCTTGAAAATTTCTTCGGTATCAATATTAGTTCTCAAATCAACAACGAATGTTTTTATAAATTCATCTTGTCGCGAATATCAATCACATATAACGGATAATTGTTTTTGTAATCTGAAGATATATACGGCGATTCGATATTGTTATAATATGATTTTTGAAATTGTATAAACATATTATACATCAATATCTGACTCCCTAGTAAATTTCCATATGGATACGGGGTTGAATTTATCATCACTTTAATATTTCTCACGTTACAAGAATAAAATTTCGATGCGTCTTTAACAGATTTATATTTCCTATCGGTTTGAAACTCTACAATAACAAAACGCGCTTTGTCCTACTGCGATGATGTTTTTTACATTCCATTTTATTGAATTTGTTTGAGGAACTACCGGATATTCGTGAAGTTCCCAATTTCTAAATTTCATACTCATCTCTTTATTTTTATCTCTCGATTTAACCAGTTCCAATTGAGGCGGTGGTTTTAAATGCGGTACACTCCATATGATTTCTGTCATTTCTAATTTAGATTGATGATCTGAAATTGTAGCGAGTATCATGTTTACGTCGTAATTACTAAGTTTCAACACTAATTCTTATCTATTGTTCATGATTATTTTTTTATAATCTTCAGCAAAACCAATCAACATTGATAATGGTATACACAAAGTAAAACACGGACAACGATGGTTTGTCCGTGTAAATTTTATTTTCATCATTCAACAATCCGTCTCTTTCAGCCGATGAAAGTAAAAATTTCGTCATTGAAATCGCATTTTTCAAAATCGTTCTTACATCCACGTTTCTAATGCCGGCTACTCCTTGTCCGTTTATTTCTCCAACCACCACCCCATTCAGTCACCCTAAAGCATATGACCAAATGTCTGTGCCACAAACGCCTACTTAGCCTCAAACAGTCTTTTTTTTTTTTCTTCAGTCATTTGACTGGTTTGATGCAGCTCTCCAAGATTCCCTATCTAGTGCTAGTCGTTTCATTTCAGTATACGCTCTACATCCTACATCCCTAACAATTTGTTTTACATATTCCAAACGTGGCCTGCCTACACAATTTTTCCCTTCTACCTGTCCTTCCAATATGAAAGCGACTATTCCAGGATGCCTTAGTATGTGGCCTATAAGTCTGTCTCTTCTTTTAACTATATTTTTCCAAATGCTTCTTTCTTCATCTATTTGCCGCAATACCTCTTCGTTTGTCACTTTATCCACCCGTCTGATTTTTAACATTCTCCTATAGCACCGCATTTCAAAAGCTTCTAATCTTTTCTTCTCAGATACTCCGATCGTCCAAGTTTCACTTCCATATAAAGCGACACTCCAAACATACACTTTCAAAAATCTTTTCCTGACATTTAAATTCATTTTTGATGTAAACAAATTATATTTATTGCTGAAGGCTCGTTTCGCTTGTGCTATTCGGCATTTTATATCGCTCCTGCTTCGTCCATCTTTAGTAATTCTACATCCCAAATAACAAAATTCTTCTACCTACATAATCTTTCCTCCTCCTATTTTCACATTCAGTCGTCCATCTTTGTTATTTCTAATACATTTCATTATTTTAATTTTGTTCCTGTTTATTTTCATGCGATAGTTCTTGCGTAGGACTTCATCTATGCCGTTCATTGTTTCTTCTAAATCCTTTTTACTCTCGGCTAGAATTACTATATCATCAGCAAATCGAAGCATCTTTAAGTCCTCGATATACGTTCATATTTTGGTATCACCACTTGCGCGATTCTCATAACTCTTTGTACTATGAAATCCTTATTACCGATATTAGTAAAGATGACTAATTTACTAATTAACCGGCATCAATTGAGTTCGGTGAATTGGCAACTGTAATGCCATTTTTAGTCGTCAAACCTCTCTCTCTTTTTCCTGTTTAGCCTCCGGTAACTACCGTTTAGATAATACTTCAGAGGATGAATGAGGATGATATGTATGAGTGTAAATGAAGTGTCTTGTACATTCTCAGTTCGACTATTCCTGAGATGTGTTGTTAATTGAAACCCAACCACCAAAGAACACCGGTATCCACGATCTAGTATTCAAATCCGTGTAAAAATAACTGGCTTTACTAGGACTTGAACGCTGGAACTCTCGGCTTCCAAATTATCTGATTTGGGAAGACGCGTTCACCACTAGACCAACCCGGTAGGTTTAGTCGCCAAACCTGATCTGGGCCTTATTTGCGTTTGAAATGTTTCGGTAACTTTATAGCAATACCGATTGGGATAATTTTTATTTCGCCAACTTTTAAAACTGTATCGATTGCTGAAAATAAATTTAACCCGCGCTTTGTTTGGTAGCATATTTGGGAAAATCAAAAAAAAATTAATGAATTTCTTAACTTTAACAATTTCAGACGTTTTTTTAAATATTTCTGTGTTAAAAAGTTAATAACACAAAAACTAATACTTTATAAACATTATTTTTGACGTATGATATTATTTTTTAGTTTTGTTATTTCGTTTTCACGAATCATTTCTGCGATAATCGATTTAATCTCTTGCATTTTATTTTTTACATCTGTCGTGATGGTAACTTTCATGAAATCTTCAGTAACGCGGCTATTTATCTCATCATTTATATAGTTTTCAATTTTTGTTTTAAGCGACGCGATTACATCTTTCATAACCTTTATAGTTTCTTCTGCCAACCTCAGTTTTTTAGCCTCTATGTGCTTTTTAATGTGCTCATCGTAGTCATTCAATCTTTCGAGACCGACAAACTGTTCACCGAGATTGGTTGTGTATTCGTTAAAAATATATTTTTAACCCGTAAAAAATTCACCGCGTCACAATCATCACGCGGATCAGACACATTACACAATATATGATCTTTCATATCATAATTTTCATCATCAGTCATTGAAAAACCGAGCTCGGGAGGACTTCTTGCCCCTTTCGCCATTTTTTACCGCCGCCTAATCTAAAACGTGATGTCTACATATTAAAAATAGAAAACGAAAACAAATACTCTATTCAAATTCAATGTTTTTCATTTCTCCAGTTATGGATATAATTTCATTTGAAACAGTTTTGTTTACGGCATCATATTCACCCACAAGCGTATACAATCTATCGACAAATTTATTTGGTTCTTCCCAGTACTGATAGATTGGATTATAATTTAATTGCGCGTGCATACTCTGCTACCACTAAACGATGTTTAGCGGTAGTTTTATACGTTGACGGTGTTTTATACGGTGAAACAGATATATCGGTTCTTTTTGAAGGAAAAACCTTTCTAATCATTTCATTATATTTGTAGGATTTGTTTGTTTTTACTGCACCAGCATCTATCAAGTGCGCACCAGTATGGTGTATCATTTCACCATAAGTTTTCATATCTGCCTTGTAAACCTTTTTTAGGTCTGGATTTTTATAAATGAACAACTCAATAATGACCGGTATGGCCGAATAGATTAAATTTCCGAGATATATTTTATCATCTACAAATTCAATCTTAACGCTACCCAATGTGGTTGTATTTGTATCTTTATCATACTTTACACCGTACACATGATCCAGTGATACTTTTGGACCTGTTTATAAGTATGGTTTTATAGCTTCTTCTCACTTGTAATTGTATCTTGCGTTTCAGAAAATTGTGTAAATGGATTGTCTACCACAATAACTATATATTTTGTAAATTTAAGGGGTTCTTCACCTTCATAAGCGGTTTGAGTAAGCCATAAGGAAAAACCTATTTTTCTCAATTTTTCAGGTCAAAAATTATAAGAAATCACTAATTCTGCTCCTTAATTAACTGCTAAAAATTTCAATACGACTTCATTTTACCAGGGAAGCTGAAATCTGAGTAGTCAGTCTTTCACTACCCATAACTCGCAAACGAAGAATTTTAGGACAAATATGAACTCTAGGTCTATATGAACTTTTTCCGTTATTTTCACGAGTAGAATAGGTTATGAAATTTCTAGAAGAAATTCGTGATACACCTAGATATATATATATATATATATAGGTGTGTGTGTGTGTGTGTGTGTGTGTGTGTGTGTGTGTGTGTGTGTGTGTGTGCAGTGATTGAAGTCATTGGATTTGATGAATAAATTCAGAAATCAACTGCTCACCAGTGGTAGCCATTAACAGGTGATGTAACAGTTATTAATAAAATGGCAAATTGTCCCAAAAACTATTTCTTACTTGTGAGATTCATGGGTAAGGTAAAAAAAGGACTTTATAAATATTTTTAAATCTTATATATCTTAAATTCCTCATTTATTATTTAATTATTATTTTATTTAGGCGTTTGATTCTTATCATGACTTAGACACACTGGAAAGATTCTACAAAATCATAAAATTAATTACAACCAAAACAGTACTGGCAGGTATTCATAATAGCAAATAATATCTGGAAATATACATCACAATTAAAATCTTAAACATGCTATACACATATTTTAATAAAGTAGATGAGATTGATTAAATGATAAATTAAATGACCCCGGATGTGCCTTATACCTAAACCAAAGACAGCATACAACTATTATTTTTTAAGAAATTATAAAATAAGCTTAAGCCTATGAATAAAATTAAACCTGTTTTAAATGTTAAGTACTAATTTAGAACTGTAGTAAGTGTTTGTATGTTAGGTAATTGGTTTTTATAGCCGTACAATCTTTGTGAAAATAAAGGTAGGTGGGAATAATAAATTTTTCTCTTTCAAAAAGTGAGTGTATATGTGTAAGAATAGTCAACTTATGCTAGTTTCTGTGTTATAACGCTACCTCAGACTAAACATTTAATTCATTGTCCAATTTTTAACTCATTCTAAGTTTAATCATATATATATATATATATATATAAGATACAACGAAGAGGGTGTTTACAGATGAAGAAAACAAAGCAAGATCTGAACGGATGAAGAAATACTGGGCAGTTCGGAAGAGTAAAATAACACACTTTTCTCAGAAAAGATCCAACTAAAATTGACTTAAGTAGTCCCATGTTGGCCGTAAAAGCATAATAATAATAATAATAATAATATATATATTAGATTACTTAGGCACCTAATAGTTGTTAAAAAAAAAAATCAGATATTTGTTGATTCTTCTTGCAGATTATTACGAAGAACATATGATTACAACAAAAAACTTGTTCTTTAAAAGAGGTAATCTAGTGGTTTTTGTTTTTTTTTAGGATGTTTGCAAAGTTCTTATATAAAAAGAAATTTCAGCAGTCAAAAAAATGACTTACTCCATTCTGAGACAGAGTAAAATAATTTTAACTGTAATCGGTAAATAAAATTTGAGAATAAAGGAAATCTGTGAAAAGTTGTGTTCAAATAAAGTTTTCTTTGCTTAATGATAGTAAAAAAAAAAAGGTTAAGCTAAGTCTTGACTATATAACTGTCTTGTGGGTTGAAGAAAATATTCACAGAATACAATCACATTTGAACAGCTCTTTAACACAATTCTCTAATCAAAGAAATACGTAAATACTGCGCTATTAATAATTAAGTATTCATTATTATTCAATACAAAATAGTGAATTTTTTTGCACTATTTACAAGTACAAGCATTTTTTATTTGAGAGTGAACAATAAAAATTAAATTAATGGTTTACTTATCACTTTTTTCATACAATCTCAGTTTTAGTATTTCTTTATACCTGCAGTAAAAAATTAATGAGAAAAATATTATGATTTTATGTAGTAACTAGTTTATAGGAAAGACCAGATTTTCGGAAGCTCTAGTTTTTTATTTATAACAGACCACTAAAGCAAAGATTTTCTATTTCTATATCAGTTTTTCAGTTTCTATTTTGATTACTACTACCAAAGAGTATTACTGAAATCAGTAAATTTTTGAAAGAAACACCAGAAAATTTTATTTTTTTATGCCATTTATTTCATCTAAAATCATCTGAGCAAAGAATTGAAATTTTATAACTTTATTATGGTACCTTATTAATATTAAAATTCACTTAGTACTAATAGAACAAATGTTTCATTCATATCATGTCCTGTGACTGGATTAAAGGGAAAGAAAAACAGCTACTAAATTGTTTCCTGTATAAGGTACTGAGTTAATAGTTTTCATTTGGCTAGAACATGGAACTAGCAGTTAATGATGTTAAAGAACAATTTAGATTCGGAGTAACAGTACAAGGTGAAAAGATAAAGATGCTACGATTTGCTGATGATATAGTAATTCTAGCCGACAGTAAAAAGGATTTAGAAGAAACAATGAACGGCATAGATGAAGTCCTACACAAGAACTATCGCATGAAAATAAACAAGAACAAAACAAAAGTAATGAAATGAAGTAGAAATGACAAAGATGGACCACTGAATGTGAAAATAGGAGGAGAAAAGATTATGGAGGTAGAAGAATTTTGTTATTTGGGAAGTAGAATTACTAAAGATGGACGAAGCAGGAGCGATATAAAATGCAGAATAGCACAAGCTAAACGAGCCTTCAGTAAGAAATATAATTTGTTTACATCAAAAATTAATTTAAATAACAGGAAAAGATTTTTGAAAGTATATGTTTGGAGTGTCGCTTTATATGGAAGTGAAACTTGGATGATTGGAGTATCTCAAAAGAAAAGATTAGATTAGAAGCTTTTGAAATGCGGTGCTATAGGAGAATGTTAAAAATCAGATGGGTGGATAAAGTGACAAATGAAGAGGTATTGCGGCAAATAGATGAAAAAGAAGCATTTGGAAAAATATAGTTAAAAGAAGAGACAGACTTATACGCCACATACTAAGGCATCCTGGAATAGTCGCTTTAATATTGGAAGGACAGGTAGAAGGAAAAAATTGTGTATGCAGGCCACGTTTTGAATATGTAAAACAAATTGTTAGGGATGTAGGATGTAGAGGGTATACTGAAATGAAACGACTAGCACTAGATAAGGAATCTTGAAGAGCTGCATCAAACCAGTCAAATGACTGAAGACAAAAAAAAAATTTGGCTAGTGGATTCTGTGTTTAACTTCATAGTAAAATTAATGGTACTAGGTCATCTGGAATGAAAAACAAATCAGTTTCAGATCAGTACTAGATGCTCTGAATAATACAATAAAAATACATTAAAAAAGCACAAATTATTACTTGGAACTCTCTACCATGAAGACCAATTGGTTATAAGTACTAAAAAAAAAAATATATATATATATTAATAGATTAGTGTGCAAATAAGTTGATAAGTTGAATATGTAAGTTTTTTATTAGTGTTTATTGATTAGTTTTGCTCCACTTTCTCTACCATTACTAGGATTTTAACCATAGAATCCTCGACTTCAAAATTAGCCGAGTCAAAGATTATAACGTTTTGCCCTACTGGTTTATGCCTGTTGTTTTTTCATAACATTTTTTTTCTGTTAAAATTGAAATTATAAGAAATAGTGCTACGTTTACAAAAAAAAGTCCTTTATTATAAGGAGATAACAATAATGTCTAAAACTGTGATGAAACTATTCCTACTCGCTTTCAAACAGTAAGTGCTGCTTACCATTGCAAAATTTTTGTTTAATTAAATCAAAAATTATAAAATCTTTATATAAAACTGTTGATCACAAAACATACAAAACTTAATGCTAACATGGATTCATGCAAATTACTACTTGTTAAGTAAACAGAAATGATGGGAAAACAGCTGATAAAGTCCACAATTTTAAAATTAAGTAGTGATGTAACAGGAAACACTACATGATGTTTTTCTTTAGATATGATAGTATATAATCTGCAGTTGTGATATTTAGCTAAAAATAGATCTACAAAATAAAATAGATAGGGAAGACTTCAAAAAATTTAGGAAGTTTAGGGTCGAAGCATGGTGACATGTAGGGCCAGGGAGATAGCCTCTATGCCTAACAGTGTTTTTGGCCCACCCACACGCAAGAGTGGGAGGGGATCAAAGCTCCCCGATGATGGTATAGAGAACTCTCGAGGCGTGAGAGGGTCGCGGACAGCAAAGAATGTGTGCAACACACGTCTGGAACTTGTAGAGTAGGGCTGGGGAGGGTAGCTCTCCAGTGAAGGAGCATGTCGGCCCCTCGAAGAGGAAGTCAGCATGTTCCTATGAGGTTGGAGGGACCCCGTTGGAAAAGCCCTTTGAAGGGGTAAGTCAGGGAGAGCACAGACTGCTACCATGACACCCTGAGCTGATTGTGATATGCCTAACGGCGGGGACTGGTTACCTTAGGGGTGTTTAAAAAAAAAAGATCTACAAAATAAAACACTAATAGATATATCAAATTGTGTTAAGTTACAACATATTAGATTCTCTAAATAAAGAGTATTAATGATTTTCTTCATCAATATGAAAAAAAATTAAACTTTTATACTGATCTCCTTACCAAGTAAAAATTTATGAAAGAGTTTTTGAAAAACATTTAGATAATAATCATACTTCATTTAATCTGTAAGCTAATATAAATGGAATTAATTCCTAATATGTGCACAAATTTGACAGTTCATACAGAAACAAAAATAAAAAGAATTGCATTTCACAATTCAAAGTGAATATGTTTGATTACATCATATTTGATATAGTATTTAAAAATTAGACTTAGCTTAACAAGGAATAACTCTTCTACAAAGTAATAGATCACACAAGTAAAGAATTTCCAAAAACAGCAAACATATCTTGGTTTAACCAGAAAGATTTGGATGTTAACACACAGAAAAAAATCTGAGTATTGGTGGTATCTATGATTTTAAAATTGATGTAAAATGTTTTTAAATATAACTGGTTTTTAAAAGTCTACTTAATTTTAAACTACCTTAGGTACAGGTAAAGTTTTATAACTTTTGCCTTAAAATAAATAACATAAGTGAATTTAAAATCTTTTCATACATAGAAAATTCATAATTTTTTTCTTTTGTGTTGTTAGTAAACTGTAAGCAAAAATAAAATAATAAATAATAATACAAGTTAGTGTTTAGCATTATAAAGTGATAAAATTAAATATAAATCCGGAATATAAGTAATCAATAAACAACATAACTAATAAATAATCGGTCATTTTTGACTAATTTAAATACCATTAATTGCAATCAAATATTTCTATGGTTTCATTTTTCATGTAATATAGAAAAGAGTCCTCTATATCACTTCTGTTACTTCCAGTCAGTTTATTGCTTCCTCAGCATGAAAAAAACATGATAATATTTTTAAATATTAGAAATTAATGATTCTCTATATAAAAAATGTCAAATTTACCTTGCAAGCATCAACATTTTTACTAAAAGCACAAAATGCTGCTGAAGTATCCTCTGCAAAATGCTGGCCAACATCTAGGGCCATCAAGCACTTTGAATTCGATATTACTTCTACCAATGCTTCTTTAGGATATCGAGAAGCATTACCTTCAAAGTGTTCTGTTCCCCAGCCTGCTACACCAGCCATCGTACCAGTATAGTTAAATACTGTAAAGTAAAAAAAAAGAAAAATGTAATTCTTTTTGACATTTCTCATCTACAAATATAAACTAAATTAAAATATTTAATAAATTTCAAACAATAAAGTAATACATTAAAACTGTAATAACAAATCTGTAATCATAAAGTGAAATAAAACTACATGATGTGAAATTCAGCAATTTTTACAATAAATTTTGTCTTAATTAAATGTACAAAATTTAGTAGTTAGATTTTACAACAGTAGATGCTAAAATTTAGAGGTTTGGAACATCATAAATTAAAAAAATCTACTTTGAATTCAATATCATAAATACTATAAAATTTTAAAATGTTATAAAATAGCAGTAAAAGATAGCTGTAAAAAAATAAACTTTAAAAAGCATATGTATAAGTCATTATGAGATTAAATTTTATAAAATCCTTTTTCTTTTTCATTTGATAAAAAATGCCAAGTTGCAGCAGTCATTAATATCCAAGCTATATCTGACTTCACAAAAAAAAAACTAAAATTCATAATTTCTATGTATAAATTAATTTCCAAAAATCTGGTTTTCGACCCTCATCAGTTGCACCATCATCTGAAATATATCATAATTAGTATCAGCTTTTATCTTCTATTAGAATCCTAATTGCATATCCTTTTGAAGTGGTGGACTTGGGTAGTTGTTCTAATTTAGCATTACATTAAGAATTCAGAGTAGTAAGTTAAGCCAGTGACTTTTACAATTACAAATTGTTATTATTATTATGTTCCTTTATCTTTAGTGAATTTTATTATGTCCTAAAACATTCCCAAGGTATTTTCCTAAAAACAACACCAAGACATGATATGATATCCCACATTCAGAAATCAAATACTTTTTCTGTATTTAATAAGGTACTCTTGTTACAGGTCTTTCTCTATCTTGTATAGAAGCTAACCCTACATTTAATGATAGGTAAAGATAGACTTTTTAATCTACCTCCACAAGGAAGGCATACAACCTACTGAAGAAGTATCCTTAAACAGTAAGATAGATGAGGAACAAAGGAACAACTTTCATTAAAATTTTTTAAATGTTAATTTCTTTTCAAATTCATTTCTGAACTATCTTTCAATTTCACTTTGAATAATAGCATCCCACAGCCAGTGCTAACCAAGTATTTTTAAGAAGAAAAAATGTGGCCAAAGCACAATAATCCATGTTCCCTAAAAAAAAAAATCATTTCAGCTTTAAAAATGCACGATATATTTATATCTAGATATTTTTATTTAAAAATCCAGATTGATATCAAAATTTATATTCTGAAAACTACTTTTTGTATAATTTAAAATAAATTTATGGTTGGTATAAGATCAATTGCTGACATACCAGATGTGTCAAAATTAACTATAGTACAGGTTCACTTTCAAGAAAAAAAATCTTAATGTTATGAGTAACTGAAATCTTGAAAAATCAACTAATTAATTTTTTGTGTGTGTATACATTCTTCTGTATACATTCTTCACAGCAAAGAGTTAGTTCCAAAAAAATGTCAAAGATGCTCAAGTCAAGAAGATCATCTATCGTGACAGAGGTAAAGCTGAATAATATTTTTGATTGCATAAACTTTTAACATTTAAAATTACACCTTTACAAAATAACCGCAATGCATTAGTTGCACATTAATGAATTTCCTAAACATGCTGTATATTGCCAGTGGTTTTTGGATTTTATAATTAAAAGTTAACAATAATTAATCGTTTTAAAAAATGAATAATTAAAATATTCTCAATTAAGATTTTTATCAGATAAAACAGGGTTTCATTTATTGGACCATTTCAACAGCCAGAACAATCAGTTGTGGTCTGTAAATTATCCTCATGATGCTGAGTATCAAATTTTTCATGAAAAATTTGGAGTTTGGTATGCTGTCATGTTAGCAGATAATCACTTAGTTTTTCCAGAACACATTAGACTTAGAACATTATTGCAATGAAATCATTTATCGTTTCATTGCCAAACTAGATGAAGAAGAAATTGCTGCAGTTTAGTACCAACAAGCTGGGACCACAAGAAACACTATCAGTGTTTTACTAAATTTGCTGCAAAAAGTTTTTGTGATGGAGTAATTTCAAAGCACATCTGGTCATTGAGATCTTCAGATCTTATAATAACAGATTTTTATTTATGAAGTCCAGTGGAAGGATCTATTTAGAGAAAAATAATATAACTGTTCTTTATATTATAAAATAATATAATATAATGACCGTTCACTGTTTATAAAAATTCATTGTTGCATTATTCCTGTTTCTACCATTGCTATTTGAATATAATGAATCCAGTTTCATTTAGAACACCTGGTATAACGTTGTTTTCAGACATGCTTTTTGATTAAACTCACCCACCATAAATAAATTAATCTTGAGAATTATTTTTTTTTAATAATAATTTTTTTTAGTTTCACTTGTTTCTTCTTTTCTTTTTTGTGGTGTTAAGTAAATGGAACTCTTATTTTTCATACACAATGCTGGTTACATCATTGTGAATCAGAATTGATACTACAACATTGTTTTATTTTGTATAGTTTTACCTAGAATCTTTTTTATTATTTTTAAACAAATAAAATTTTATCTTGACTGTAGTTCTTATGTTATTAACTACCTGGAATTTATAAATAAAAAAAAAAAAATGATAGCTAAGTTTCTTGTTTTGAGCTATGAATATATTGTACAGTACTCTATATAGATTTATTTATTTATATTATAATTACTCTTCCTGAATCATTATTATTTACCTCACATATGTTTCAGCTGAGCCCATGTCATTTATATGGACTTAATTTATAATGTTACATTGATATAAGATCAGAATCATTTACTTTTTAATTTACAAAGTAGTTTGGCAATTGAATTTTTGTTCTTGTACTAAGTATGAAAATGTTTCTTCAGCAGACATCTTCAAAATTAATGAGTGTTGAAAGTTATTCCTTGATGGCATCTTTTCTCCGTGATATTTTTTGTATCAATTTTGTTTCCTTATCTCTAAAATGTATGCACTTCCTTGAACTTCCTGAAACTATGACTGGACTGTGTTTTATCCTTAGGAACCTGATTCTCTCTTCATCAAAACAATAATTAACTAGTTTATTCCTTATAACTTGCTGAGTATCTTAACAATTGAAAAAGTCTTACCTTTTCATTTTCCATTGTTTTAAAAAGTATAAAGTAAATTTAAAATTCTTTTTCTTTCACCTCAAGTCTTTTCCCTCATTTCCTTTTCTTCTGCATTTCTTCAGTCAGAAAGACTGAAATTTACATTAACATTCAAACTGTGAAAGAAGAAACACAACTATGCCTAATTATACCAATTAAACCTAACTATAAGCAACTCAATACATGAATTACTAATACTTAATACCAAAATAATTAAATTATGCTACCAATTAACATAAATACAAAACAAACCAAAGATATTAGAGTGAAAACTGTATCTCAAATACCAAAGAAAACCCCAAAGTGTTCAACTGCATACCTAGAATATTATCTAATGAGTAAAAGTTTATTAATTCCAAAACAAATAATAGTGCAGAACCAAAGCTGCTGATTTGTGTTGGCAGTGATGGCATTTATGGGGTAATCAAAAAAAAATTGGCTTTAAAAATAATACCTATCATTATCTGTCAAATCCCTTGTAACTAGTTTGTAAGACTTATGTTGTTTTAAGACATTGTTAACTCCATCAGTCGACCTATTCAGCCAGATTAAACTGATTTTAAAAACAGTTTATTTTGCATATTCCTTTGCTGAATATAAATGGATGTCTCTAATAAAAAAAAAAAAAAAATTCTGAAGTCGGTTTTCATCTTGTCTTTGAGACATATTATGCTGAATATAAACAGAATGTCATTAAATAAGCCAAACCGTCTTTATTCTTTGTTAAATCAGTTAGACCACCAAAATTTATTTTAAAATTATTTCAATTTTCTCTCAGTAAACATTTTTTTTGATAAACTTTTGATCAAGTGGCTTTTACCTTTAAAATTGCCGGTACAACTACCCTTCCCAGTGATATCACAGGACGTTTTCTTCTTTCTCTGAGCAATGGACACGCCTGGTAGTAATAATGTGTGGTAGGGTATCACGTAAATCCACCAGGTTGGTCTAGTGGTGAACGCATCTTCGCAAATCAGCTGATTTTGAAGTTGAGAGTTCCAGTGTTCAAGTCCTAGTAAAGGCAGGTACTTTTATACAGATTTGAATACTAGATCATGGATACCAGTGTTCTTTGGTGGTTGGGTTTAAATTAACCATACATCTCAGAAATGGTCGACGTTAGACTGTACAAGAATATACTTCACTTACATTCACACATATCATCCTCATTCATCCTTTGAAGTAATACCTGATGGTGATTCCCGTAGGCTAAATAGAAAAAAGAAGAGGGTATCACATAGGTGTGATCCCAGCAGAACTCATAAAACCTGACTTGGGAAGAAGCCTTGTATATTAGTAGGCAAGATCATGAGCTAAAGCTAATTCCTGCTTTTGACCCTGTGCATGTTGCTCTGCATGGTGTACTCCCCATGAATTACTGGTAAAACTACCCAATTCCAAACACCTTGGACAACCAGGGCAGCTGGTACTGATGATGTGCAGTAGAGGTTTAATGTGGTTCCTTATGGGAATAAAGTGTCCTTGATGGTTATTCATCAAATGTTGTGTGAGGAACCTTGCTAACATTAGTACTATGGGGACAGGGAAAACCTACTGGTGTGGCTAAATGGTTCCCTGATATAGCATTAGACTCTTAGTGGTAGTGGTGCTACCTTTTAGGGATAAATAGGTCTTCATTCTGCCTAGTATTTGTTCTGGCAGCGCATTCCTTTAAGATGGGTGAGATTTGACACATCCTCAAACTGCTGTGGTCCAACAAGCCCTATTAGAGCACTCACACTTCAGTCAGGTCTATGCACCTGCAGCCTCAGGTGCAATGTAGGTAGCCAAGCTTCCTTGGTCACAGTCTCGAATTCACAGACACATGGTGACTCCATCAGTGTGATAAAGCTGTAAGAGGAAACATCTTACAGCTTTATCACACTGTGTTGTTTGTGGTAACAACAACAATAATAATAATAATATATATATTTAAAATAAATATACGATTATATAAAATTATATATATATAATAATAAAATATTATGATTATATGCAATGTAGTAATAATAATAATAATAAACACTGAAATAAATTTTGTTTAATCTGTATATAAATTTATGAAAAGGAAAAATTATTTTATTTTTATTTTATGATATGGAAATGAAAACTACTAGTTGTTAATCAGGCTTTATATCATATAAGTGTTTATATATTTATTCTTTAAATTAATGCTTTCTTGTTCTGTTAAATAAAATAAGTGATTTTAAATTTTTTGAGCACTCAAATATTGAAGTTAGTTGCAAATCTGCCCGCGATCGTGTTCTTTTTTGTTTAACCTCCGGGACCACCGTTTATGTATTGCTTCAGAGGATGAGATGAATGATTGGCAGCGTGTGTGAAAATGCTATGCCTGACCGGATTCGAACGTGAGACTTCCGGATGGAAGGACGAGACGCTACCACTCGCGCCACGGAGGCCGGCAATCATGTTATTTTTATTATGATCAGAGTTACTACTAACTAATGTTCGTTACCCTTTCTATGATATTGTTATGTCACTTGATGTAATAAAAGTGAACTACTAACGGAATTTCAAAGAATACGCAACCCTAAAATTAAGGTAGAAGTCACGCATAGGTAAATTTGATTTCTCCCTACATATCAGCTGGCAACACTGCACTCAAGGTCAGCAGCTTGTAACAGTTGAAATGTCTTTCTTATGCACTACTGCAATACCTGTATAAATTCGTCTCTATTTTGTTAAATATGTATTTCCCAAGGACGAACATGTGTTTATTATTGATACTTACGAACGAGTGAAATACGAGTTTCGGGTAAAATTTCCTAATTCTCCAGTTCCGATTAAGTCGACAATATCCCATTTGATTAATAAATTTCGTGAGACTGGAAATGTGGTAAGTGTACATGATCGGAAAAGCACAGGTCGACCATCACTGTTAACAGTAGAAGTTCTGGAGATGTATAAGAACGTTTGATTCGCGCTCGCAGAGAATTGCTCAGAAAGTTATCTTTACAGGCTGGGCTTTCACTATTTACAGCTTCCAGGGCAATTAAAAAATTATAATCACATGCTTATCGCATGGGTGTCGTTAATGAAATGAAAGAAATAGACCATGGAAAACGTTTACAATGAGGTCGTTGTTTTTGTTCTCTTGATGACGATATAGAAATTTTGGATCGTGTTTATTTCAGCGACGAGGCATGGTTTCACTTGGATGGCTACATTAACAGCCAAAACTGCCGAATATAGAGGGCTGAAAATCCTCACGCGTTTCATGAACGATCATTACACACACGTGAAATTGGTGTTTGACCCCGGCGTCGTATAATAGGGCCTTTATTTCTTGAGAAATCTGTAGATGGTGTGGTTTATTGCAGCTTGATCGAACAGTTTATTACCATGTTAGATTTAACGAATGAGGATGTTGGTTCCAACACGATAACGCAACGTGTCAAACTTCTAATGAAATGCTGGATATATTACGGGAATTTTTGGCCATCGTTTGATATCAAAAGGATTGTCGCCTCAAAGATTCGAAGATTTTTCTCCAGCCAACTTTTTCCTGTGGGGTATTTAAAAAGTATAGTTTTTAAGAACAATCGTCATACACTTGACGAATTGAAGGCTAACATTGAAAGTGAGATTTCAAATATTACTAAGCAAACCTTACGAAAAGTAGCTGCAAATGTAATGAAATGTGTAAGAACCTGCATCGAGATCACAGGAAATAATTTTGAACATCTATTGTAAAATTATTAAAGGAAATTTGAAATATTGTTGTATACTACTTTATTAACATTAATATTTTTTTAATAACTTCACGTCATCAAACAAAGGGGTTGCGTCATTTTTAAACACTCGTTATTTCATCTTGTTGATTTATATGAGTAAATATCTGGTGATGCATGAAATTTATTTTAAGATACTGTACAAAAAATGACATTGTGATTAATAACGTCACACACAAATAATACTAAGTGAAATTATTAAGAAATCCTTTCATTTTAATACTACAACGTAAATTAAGAAATTTTAGGATAATACTGAGGCATCGATGCTTTACAAATAAAGATTGATACCCTGAATATCCTTCAAGGAGAATAAAGATAAAAAAAGATATATTTACATCTGATAGTATTAGATATATATTGAATAAATTTGTTATTTTTGTGTGCTGTACATTTTTTACTTACCAAAAGGAAAAGGCAAACAAACTGGAGATATAGCCCAAGAGAATTCTATTTCTCTATCTAATTTCATCAAAGCAATGTCATTAATGTCATGTAAACTGCAACTACTATAACTTTCAGTAGTTTTAATTTCTTTTACAGAGTAGTATTTTCTTGTATCTTCTTTTGGATTATACTGATCATATGCGCCCAGAATGATTTTATAAACATCAAATGGAGCAAGTACTTTTTTGATGCCATCTCCACTAAAAATAACAGTTCAGTCACTTTTAAATCATATTCAAGAATAAATTTCCCTTTTTTAATAAAAAATTTTGTTTTCATTTATTATTACAAGAAACGTCTTTAATTACACAGAAAATAAATAATAAATAAAAAAATTATCAAATTATACATAAACTGTATTAAATTTTTAACATTTAACGAAAAGAAAGAGTAATATTTACTGTGAAAAACATCTATACTACATATTTCTGAAAATACTAACAGTAATATGAATAAATAATGAAAGTACTACTTAAAAATGTGTTACACATTCAACAAAAAACGTAATATATCTACATGCATGTTTAAATGTGCTTGTACGTATGACATTGTATATAATAACCTAATAAATGGCGTAAAAAATTTAAGTATAATGTATACATATATAAAAATGAATATTGGTAAGGCAAAAAAAGTAAAATAAAATAAAAATTTTTTATCAAAATGATGCTACTTTATTTCTGCCTCGCATATAGAAATTTAAAAACGAGACAAATTAAACAATACACAAATATAAACATAAAAAATCATAGCAGTTAGTATGAATACACTTTCATCCCAATTTAAAAATTATAAAATTTAATTCATAAAACAAGAAATTAAAATTAAAATCTAAATAACAATGTAATTTATGCATAAATTTTACCATAGTCAATCTGCATAAATTCTACAAACCGTTCTACAGTAATAATTCTGTCACTGCTTCTTTAAATTGCATGTCTAAAAATGATTTAACGGCAGCCTATTATTAAAAACTGGTTTGAAAGTTACGTTTCAAGTTGTACACCATCTACCATGCAGTGTACTTCATCTTATATATATATATATAGAATTTATCGATAATATATATATATAAAATCGATAAATTCTAATGAAGGAATGTATTGACACCTTCCTCTCCTGCTGGTCGGGGACAAGGTTGTCCAGCAAAGCCGGCTGCGAAGTACCTCGGTATGATGATTGACCGGAAACAGCTTAGCTGAGCAGTTTCGGAGAACCGCTGACAAAGATGCGAGAGCCGTAACTGCTCTCAGCCGACTCATGGCGAATGTCGGCGGACCAACGGACGGCGACTGTTGATGTCCACGGTGCATTCCGTCCTGTTATACAGGGCGGAGCTGAAGGCCCAGGCATTAAGATTCGAGAGGAACCGGAAATGGTTCGCGTAGGTACAATGCACCGCAATCTTCCGCGTATCGGATGGTTTCTGAGCCATACTGGTGGTCGGCAGTGTTATACCCATTGGTCTTTTGACAAGGAAGCGTCAAGCGTCCTACAAAAGGCGACGGGCAGGCGAAGACCTGGAGACCATCGTTAAGGAGAAACGGACTCGCACGTTCCTCGCCTGACACGAGACCAGAGAACAATGGACCGTAAGGTTTATCCCTATGGTCAAATCGTGGACAGAGCGGTAGCATAGATAGATGGAGTACTACGTAGACCCAGTTTTTAATGGGTCATGGGTACTTCGGGGCTTATCTCCATACCAGAGGGAAAGCGCTGTTCCCCGACTGCCTATATTGCCCCGGTGTACGGTACGACGCCGAGAACACCTTTTTCAAATGTGCTCGGTGGGCGGCAAATCGAGGGACACTAGAGGCGGATCTCGGAGCACTGAGTCCCCACAACGTGGTTGCGATGATGCTCCGTGACCTGAGCAGCTAGGAGATTGTGCCCTGATTCGTCGAAAGCATTCTCAGGACCAAGAAGGACGACCTGGATAGTCCTAAACCAGGTGAATATTAAATAGGAGCCTGCTCAGGCTAGGATAGGAGAACTCGGCCTGAAGTAATGTGTTAAACGGTTCCAGGTCGAGACCTGGTAGAAAGGGGGGTGGTTTTATTCGGCTGATGCGGTTGGGTAAGACTACCAGTGGGAGTTCGACCACACCTGTGTAAATTCATTTCCACCCCCCCCCCCACAAAAAAAAAACAGAATTATTATAGTATATTATTTCATGCTAATAACATGCTTATGGAAGAGACTGGTCTGAAGGACAGTAATGTGACTAATTGTATTGCAAACTGAATTAAATATCTTTTATCAAAATGTGAGTGGTTTGTGGACAAAGTCTGATGAATTTCTATCTTCTGATTCTTCTTTGCATCATCCAGTATTGCAGTTGCAGAAACCTTTTTCAACCACTAGCCTCTGAATACTGATTATTTTCATTCAAAATATAATGTATATAGAACTGACAGGAAAACTATCACCAGCGACAGGATAATTGGCAGTGGATCTTTAATTGCCATCAATTTCACTTAAAAAATGCTTCAGAAGAGTTGGCCTATGCTGAGAGTGTTTGGATTGATGTTAGTATGACAAATGGTATCAATCTCTTGAATGGTAATCATTACTTCAGTCCTGATTATTCACCGCTCGCTCTTAAGTCTTACTTGGAGAAGCTTCATGAGCTCTTAAATATTTCTAGTCACCGTGTGATCAATCTTTGTAATTTTAATATCACTAATGTCAATGGAAACCCTTACACTAGAGCACAGTATTTGTTTCTATGCAAAGAGTAGGCTGAAGCTACGTTCGATTTCATTGATGATTGTAACTTAATCTCCATCTACTAACTAGGGGAAAATCAATCCTGGATCTAGTCCTTTCCAATACCATGTTGTTGTGTCTCCAAAATCTAATGTTTGGTTATCCCAGACCTTCACAAGCCGCTGCTATTGCAATTGAAGATTACGGCATCATTAAGAGTTCCAATCGTCATTTAGTGTGTAATTATCACCATGCACATTTTCTATGTATATATAGAGCTGCGGTTGCCACCGATTGGGATCCAGTGCAGAGTGTCTCTGATTCTGTAATTACTGCAGAGATTTTCAATAAGATAATCTCCCAACATACAAGTAGATTTATTCCTGAGCAAGAGCTGAAGCCTAGAAAATTTTCATCTTGGTTCTCAGTTGTGTTGTTCTCTCCCTTCAATCCAAGAGGAGATTTCACCATAAATTTAAGAGAACGGGCTTACAGAGCTTCTATGAATTTCAAAATAAGGTCAAAGTTTTATTATCTACAGACAGAATTAGGCACACGACATTGAGAGGAAACATGATGCTATGCCTAATGATTTCTATGGATATATAAAGAATCTTATGAATGATGCTCAAAGAGTAAGCCCCATTAAGTACAATGGAGATGAGATTACTGACCACAGAATTGTGTGATTTATTCAGGAGTGTTTACTTTCACATTGTTTACCTAATACAGATCGATTGCTGATAATGCTGTTGAGGGTCAGGATCTAATAGGTATTCCATTAGTCTCTGAGGATGATGTTTTAAGTGCTATTATATCTTTAAGATATAAATCTGCAATTGGCTTTGATGGAATTTCGCTCATTGTCTTTAAGGGTCTTACATTGTTTCATGTGTTTTAAAATTTGTTTTCAACAGAAGCATGGAACATTGAAGAAGATTTCCTCATGTATGGAAAACTGCGGTTATCTCTCCTGTACCAAAGAAGGGCAACTTGCACAACCTTACCAATTATAGGCCAATATCTGTTCTAGGAGTATTTGGCAAGATATTTGAAAGGATAATTCATAGTCATCTTTACAATTCAGTTAAGAGTCGAATTATTCCACAGCAGCAAAATTTCATTAAGGCTAAATCCGTGGCAACCAATTTGGTTGATATGCTTAGGTATGTTGTTCCAAAAGTTGAGAAAAGAGGGAGGGTTGATACTGTCTACTTTGAATTTAGCAAGGCTTTTGATATAGTGCCACATATTATCCCCATTTATAATTTACAGCGGATTGGAGTCAGAGGACCTATGCTTTGGTGGCTTCAGTCATATCTAACAAATCACAGGTTTAAAGTTGAGGTGGCAGGGGAGCTGTTGACTGAATATGGTATATTCTCTGGAATTTCACAGAGCTCTATTCTTGGTCCTTTACTTTTTAATATATTCTTCAACATCTCCAACAGCCTTTCATTGCC
This sequence comes from Lycorma delicatula, assembly GCF_047948215.1. Taxonomy (NCBI): domain Eukaryota; kingdom Metazoa; phylum Arthropoda; class Insecta; order Hemiptera; family Fulgoridae; genus Lycorma; species Lycorma delicatula. Next base: position 32,990,580 of record NC_134455.1, read on the forward strand.
TACTTTCATTCAAAGATTGCCTATTGATGATTTGAAAATCTATAGAGAAGTTAATAATGTTCATGATTGTAATATGGTTCAACATGATATCGACCTTATTGTAAAATTATTTGAAAATAATATGATGCAACTTAACTATGGGTAAACTACTGTAATATCATACAGCCAAAAGACTTATTAGATATGAGTAGTTGTTGCATCAGTCTATCATAACCAGAGTAGATATTATATTAGACTCGAGTTACAACCAGATATATACTATCAACAACATTGAAGCAGTTCAAAAGGAAGTTTTGTCATATTCTTGTCATGGTTCAGTGTAGGGAGTAAGATCCCTACACTGAACCATGCTGTGAATTAAGATTAGATTTTTTGCATGGGCGCTGCAAAAAAAGCTGCTGTACTTTTCTTGTACAAGTTTTTGCACTCACATGTAGAAGGATTTCTCTCCCTGATTGGCTTGAAGGCACCTTATGATAATTCTTGGTACTGCAGGTAGTTTTACTACACACACAATTCATTGATATCTCCTGTAGCAAGATGTGTTGTAATTTCAAATTAGGTTGCCGAACAACACATTGACTGTTTTAGTTTTAACATAAAAAATTTTTAAATGCAATTACAAAGCCTTCAGTAATGCAAACATCAGCAAGTGAATAGAAATAATTTGTCTTGTTCTACATTTTGTGTTGTATTTCTGTGTTTTATGTTTCTTCCTTACATATTCTATGTTCTATGTTACATCTTGCATGTTTATTTATTATCTATTTTACTTTTTGATAAATTGAATTTACATAGCATAAAAAGGTACACAGCTTTTTCCCATTTGTTTTAACCTGGTTGTTTGGGCATACTTGTGGGAGGAAACAGCAGTGTGTAGGGGAGTCATGCAAAAAAAAATTATTATCATTATGTATAAATAAGTTTTGCAATCTGTTCCTTAGTTTCTTTGGGAATTATTTTTAAAAGTTTTTTAAATGATAAGAATACAATTTTTAAATTATCAAATTTGTCAGTACCTGAAACAGTCAGTCAAAAAAATCCCAAGTCTCTGATTAAGTATTAAATTTTTTTTTTTATTCATAATGCTAAACAATCTGCTGTTATAAACAAATCAGTTTAGTCTGTTGAAGAGAGTTTTAAGCAAAGAATGCATTCCAATTTGGTAAAACAATTAAACTATTTTTCTATACAAAAAAGTATTGATTTCTTATCATTGATATAAATATCCAATTCATTAATTTCTACGAATACCAAAATACAAATTCAACCTTAACAAATATAGATAACTAAAATATAAAATCAGAATTAAAGGAGTACATTACATCAATTTTAACTTAAAAAATATTGTTAATCGTCTTATATAAACAAAAAATAAAGAAATTAAAAGTATAAAAGTAGAATTTTGAATAGGCACCTCAGTACAATACCATGTTGAAGCATTATTAGAAACACAAAAGTGCAGACCATGCAAAGCTGCTCCACCAAAATTCATTTAAAATGAAAGATCATAGTACAAAAAATTATGTAAAAAAGAAGAGTGCTGTAATTACCAAAAGAGAATAACATAAGTTTCAATTTAAAACATGCCAGTTTTATAAGTTCCAATCATAAAAATGTAAGTAACAAAATAATATTGCCATCTTACAATACTCCTTAAATCATATCATGTCAGTAAGCACACAAAAATACAAGATCAAAGGAAAAAACATAACTGGTAAACAAAACACTATGAACACTAAGACCAGATGGAATTTTATAAACAGTTGTGGTAATGAATTATTACATAATAATCTAAAAAAAAATCCAAAGAAATTTTTTTATTTCCATGAATTCTGGTAGGTGTATTAATTAATTCTTTTAGACCATTACAAGCCATCACAGATTGGTATTAAAAAAAAAATTGGTATTAAATTTTTTTTTTGTCTTCAGTCATTTGACTGGTTTGATGCAGCTCTCCAAGATTCCCTATCTAGTGCTAGTCGTTTCATCTCAGTATACCCTCTACATCCTACATCCCCAACAATTTGTTTTACATACTCCAAACGTGGCCTGCCTACACAATTTTTCCCTTCTACCTGTCCTTCCAATATTAAAGCGACTATTCCAGGATGCCTTAGTATGTGGCCTATAAGTCTCTCTTCTTTTAACTATATTTTTCCAAATGCTACTTTCTTCATCTATTTGCCGCAATAGCTCTTCATTTGTCACTTTATCCACCCATCTGATTTTTAACATTCTCCTATAGCACCACATTTCAAAAGCTTCTAATCTTTTCTTCTCAGATACTCCGATTGTCCAAGTTTCACTTCCATATAAAGCGACACTCCAAACATACACTTTCAAAAATCTTTTCCTGACATTTAAATTCATTTTTGATGTAAACAAATTATATTTCTTACTGAAGGCTCGTTTAGCTTGTGCTATTCGGCATTTTATATCGCTCCTGCTTCGTCCATCTTTAGTAATTTTACTTCCCAAATAACAAAATTCTTCTACCTCCATAATCTTTTCTCCTCCTATTTTTAGATTCAGTGGTCCATCTTTGTTATTTCTACTACATTTCATTACTTTTGTTTTGTTCTTGTTTATTTTCATGCGATAGTTTTTGCGTAGGACTTCATCTATGCCGTTCATTGTTTCTTCTAAATCCTTTTTACTCTCGGCTAGAATTACTATATCATCAGCAAATCGTAGCATCTTTATCTTTTCACCTTGTATTGTTACTCCGAATCTAAATTGTTCTTTAACATCATTAACTGCTAGTTCCATGTAAAGATTAAAAAGTAACGGCGATAGGGAACATCCTTGTCGGACTCCCTTTCTTATTAGGGCTTCTTTCTTATGTTCTTCAATTGTTATTGTTGCTGTTTGGTTCCTGTACATGTTAGCAATTGTTCTTCTATCTCTGTATTTGAACCCTAATTTTTTTAAAATGCTGAACATTTTATTCCAGTCTACGTTATCGAAAGCCTTTTCTAGGTCTATAAACGCCAAGTATGTTGGTTTGTTTTTCTTTAATCTTCCTTCTACTATTAATCTGAGGCCTAAAATTGCTTCCCTTGTCCCTATACTTTTCCTGAAACCAAATTGGTCTTCTCCTAACACTTCTTCCACTCTCCTCTCAATTCTTCTGTATAAAATTCTAGTTAAGATTTTTGATGCATGACTAGTTAAACTAATTGTTCTGTATTCTTCACATTTATCTGCCCCTGCTTTCTTTGGTATCATAACTATAACACTTTGTTTGAAGTCTGATGGAAATTCCCCATTTTCATAAATATTACACACCAGTTTGTATAATCTATCAATCGCTTCCTCACCTGCACTGCGCAGTAATGCTACAGGTATTCCGTCTATTCCAGGACCCTTTCTGCCATTTAAATCTTTTAATGCTCTCTTAAATTCAGATCTCAGTATTGTTTCTCCCATTTCATCCTCCTCAACTTCCTCTTCTTCCTCTATAACACCATTTTCTAATTCATTTCCTCCGTATAACTCTTCAATATATTCCACCCATCTATCGACTTTACCTTTCGTATTATATATCGGTGTACCATCTTTGTTTAACACATTATTAGATTTTAATTTATGTACCCCAAAATTTTCCTTACCTTTCCTGTATGCTCAGTCTATTTTACCAATGTTCATTTCTCTTTCCACTTCTGAACACTTTTCTTTAATCCACTCTTCTTTCACCAGTTTGCACTTCCTGTTTATAGCATTTCTTAATTGCCGATAGTTCCTTTTACTTTCTTCATCACTAGCATTCTTATATTTTCTACGTTCATCCATCAGCTACAATATATCATCTGAAACCCAAGGTTTTCTACCAGTTCTCTTTACTCCGCCTAAGTTTGCTTCTGCTGATTTAAGAATTTCCTTTTTAACATTCTCCCATTCTTCTTCTACATTTTCTACCTTATCTTTTTTACTCAGACCTCTTGCGATGTCCTCCTCAAAAATCTTCTTTACCTCATCTTCCTCAAGCTTCTCTAAATTCCACCGATTCATCTGACACCTTTTCTTCAGGTTTTTAAACCCCAATCTACATTTCATTATCACCAAATTATGGTCGCTATCAATGTCTGCTCCAGGGTAAGTTTTGCAGTCAACGAGTTGATTTCTAAATCTTTGCTTAACCATGATATAATCTATCTGATACCTTGCAGTATCGCCTGGCTTTTTCCAAGTGTATATTCTTCTATTATGATTTTTAAATTGGGTGTTGGCAATTACTAAATTATACTTCTTGCAAAACTCTATAAGTCGGTCCCCTCTTTCATTCCTTTTGCCCAGCCCGTATTCACCCACTATATTTCCTTCCTTGCCTTCTCCAATGCTTGCATTCCAATCTCCAACTATTATTAAATTTTCATCTCCTTTTAAGTGTTTAATTGCTTCATCAATCTCTTCGTATACACATTCTACCTCATCATCATTATGGGCGCTTGTAGGCATATAGACGTTAACAATCGTTGTCGGTTTAGGTTTTGATTTTATCCTTATTACAATGATTCTATCGCTATGCGTTTTGAAATACTCCACTCTCCTCCCTATCTTCTTGTTCATCACGAAACCTACTCCTGCCTGCCCATTATTTGACGCTGAGTTAATTACTCTAAAATCACCTGACCAAAAGTCGCCTTCCTCTTCCCACCGAACCTCACTAATTCCTACTATATCCACATTTGTCCTACCCATTTCCCTTTTTAAATTTTCTAGCCTACCAACCTTTTTTAAGCTTCTAACATTCCACGCTCCGACTCGTAGAATGTTATTTTTTAATTTTCTGGTGACCCCTTCCTTAGTAGTCCCCACCCGGAGATCCGAACGGGGGACTATTTTACCTCCGGAATATTTTACCAAGGAAGGCGCCTCCATTATTGCTATGTGAAAATGCAGAGAGCCACATTTTCTTGCAAAAAAAGCAGCTGTAGTTTTCCATTGCTTTCAGCTGCGCAGTACTCAGAGGACTGAGTGATGTTGATACGGCCGTTTAAGTCGTCCTGACTCACGCCCCTAACAACTACTGAAAGAGCTGCTGCCCTCTTTCAGGAATCATTCCTTAGTCTGGCTCTCAACAGATACCTCTCCGATATGGTTGCACCTTCGGTCCAGCTACTCTGTATCCCTGAGCACTCAAGCACCCTCACCAACGGCAAGGTCTCATGATTCATAGAGGAGGTGGTATTAAATATGAATATTTAAAAACATTTGTATCACTAACAATCAACAAGTCATTCACACATGAGATGGACAAAACACATTTAATTCAGAAATAAAGTTAGGTATAGTGGATGAATGTAAGACTATAAAGAGCAATAACAATTAGGCTAGACCCAAAATCAATTAACCACACATCTCAGGAATGGTCAACCTGAGATTGTACAAGATTGTACAGAGATTGTACGTTTAATTTACATTTATACATGTCATCCTGATTCATCCTCTGAAGTAATACCATATGGTGGTTCTGGAGGCTAAAGAGAAAAAGAGAGATTGAAAATCAAACCACATTGACCTTGATTGAATCAGCTGACTCACAGCAATACTCACAGACTTGGCTTCATACTCTTAAACACACACCAACATCCCATCTTAGCTATAATTCTCATTATTATTGTTAAACTGATTATAACTATGTGTGGCATATCTTGATTATTTACATTCTTTAACCTGTACTTCAGATAATACAGTTTAGTTCTAGCAATTTATTTAGTGAATTTTAAAAAAAATTAAGAAATAATCATAGTTTTCACACAAGCTACTTATATTCCGATAAATATCAGTAATCCTATTTAAACCTAAATGTATTATATCATTGAATTAGACGAATGAATCTTTTATATTAAACATAATTGAATCAGTCATCTGATAAACAACATAAGTCAATTTTTGCTAAAAATAAGTTAAGTTAATAGCTATTTCATAATGTAGGAGGATTTGCCTGAGAAACAACATTAGCGAATGACTTCTGCTGGAATCATTCATTAGGTGATCTTTAAGGTTATGGTCTATAACTGATAACTGACTATAAAGGTTTGTTGCTGTTTTGAAAAAGATTTATATATGAGTTGTTGAAATACGGATCTTAGTGTTACTTGTAATACAAATGATGAAACTGGAAAAAAGAAACGTAAGAAAGGTGTAGTATATATATAATTACAGATATGAAGTTATAAAAAAGTCTTGAGTTGCAGGTACTTCTTACACTAACTGGAAAGGGAACCAAGTCGCCAGAATAAATCCTGCAATTGATTGCAAGTAAATATTTCTTACTGTTAATAACTAATTATATTTCTCTAGTAATGTAGAAGTAAAAATTTATGAAATGTAAATAGGTGTTTTTTTTCTTCAATGACCATCATGAATTATTTTGATTATTTTATTGTAAAACAAAGTTAACAAATATAATTTTTTCAGGGTAATTTGGTTGCTGAAAATTATTTATATTCACCTTAATGAAAAATACAGTGTTATCAATTTATTTGTCATTCATCGACTTTGTTTTATGCTTGAACACCAACTTAATCTAATAAAACAATGTATAATTTTATACATATATTACTATTGTTACATATGATTTATGGTTACATATTTAACTATGTATAGTCTTAATATTGTTATTAAGAGTGATACATGAAAATTCCAAAAAAATATTGTTTTTGGATTTGATGGTAAGTTCAAATATTGTTAATAAATAACTTTTTGAATTAATAATTCTAAGTTTAATCATATATGTTGTGAAACTAACAGATTTGGTTCTCATTTTTGTATTAGGTGCAGAAGACAATTACTGTAATACCAGAAGAAGAACGATTACAAGTGTCTGCTAAACTTAGATCTCATGAAACAAAAAATGATTAGTTACTAAATCATTAATATACATTATAATCATTAATATACATTACTTCAGAACAGAAAAGGAGAAGAAGAAAAATAACTGAAGAATTCAGTAAACTACAAAAAGAAGACAGGTATGCAAGATAGCTAAGATAGCTTTTTAAACATTTGTGTTATTACTAGTGGTGAACGAGTTCAACATCTGAAAGCCTTGCTTATGCTAGGAAAATCATATTTAGATAAGCATGGAATATCATAACCAGACAGTACAAAAACTGAGGTTTTAATAAGTGCAGTAAAAGACCGTATTTCTTTGTTTCCTATTAAGCTTTCCCATTCTATAAAATGAGAATACTCTATTTGAGTGACTGTTTAAATATTTTTGAAATGCATAAACCTTTTACAGAAAAATATCCAGATATCAGCATCAGCTATAAATTTTATCTAAAAATATTTAAAGGAAATCTTTTGCTTTCATGTGAAGAAACAGGAATTAAAACTAAAAGTAAGTTTTTAAACGAAAATACAAAAAACTCCAATTGCTGAAAAAGTAGTTCACCTCTGAAAGGCAAGGAAGTTCTCCAAAAAAAAAATAAAAGGTGTGTCCAATTTGTGTAAAAGTTATGTAGTTGGGAGGAATATCCATTGATTTTATGTAAAATAATCATCTTCCATCTACACCTCTCCAAGTCATTTTACTTAAAGCAGTTGACAATGTATTTTGCATACATAACTTAAAAAATGATAATGTATTTTTCTCATAAAGGTACTGGAGTAAAGGTCCAAATGAAGTTTGTTTCTCTCTAACTTTTTGGAAATGTATGAAAAATGTAAATCATTTACATGTTTTTTTCTGACTCATGTGGCAGAGAATAAAAACCACATTCTCATCAGAATATTTTCTTGTTTAGTTTCATTAGAAAAACTTAAAAGTGTAAAACAGTATTTCCCTCTTACAGGGAAATACTGTTTTACACCATGGTAGAAATTTTGCAGTGTTAAAATTAAAAAATGATAGAATTTACTCACTGAATGATTATAAAATTTTAATGCATGCTTCTTAATACACACTTTATAATAATGTTTATTTTTGGAATTTTTTCATTGATGTTTACGATGCCTAGGATGTTTTTTTTTCACTTTACAAAAGTTTGAATTTTGAACTTATGTTGTACCTCAAATGACTTATTTAATTAATCATGAACATAATAATTAATAAAAAATAAATAAACATGCAGCAACTGATCAATGACCTCAATTAAGGAAATATTTTTTATGGGAGCTGTAGATTGCTTTCACATAAGAATTTTGCCATCCCAAATTCAGAAATATGCAAAACTTTTATCTTTGCATCTGAAACTGTAACATGGAATTTCTTTCTACCAGCACTCAAACTCTCAAAATATTTACTTGGGTAATGGAAATTATGTTAGCAACATGATTTAAATATTGCTATGTACTTCTGGAGGCTCAAGGAGGCAAAAAAAAACTGTGATTGCTTATTAAATATTTTTTATACTGTAATTCCTAATTTATTTTTATGTTAAACTTAAATAAAAATATGCAAATATATATGCATTCTTTGTTGTCTTAATTTCAATTTCGCATTTGACTTAGAACCACATTCACAACTATGGTTTAAATTAAGTCAAATAATGTTTTTTAATAGTAAATTAATAAGAATTTTTGCCAATCTTAATGGGGAAGCAAAATGACTGTAAATGATGGAGGCAGATACAATCAAGCTGAATTTCTAAAGTAATTTTTTCTTATCATGATACCTTATTACAAATAAAAATTGGTATCTTAAATTACTTTTACAAAACATTATTTTAATGACCTGTAATTTTATTTATTTACTTATTTATTTTAATTTAACATAATAAATGTATAACTTTCATGTCTTTAATTGTGAAATTAAGATGTTTAAATTATGACAATTTTAAATTACTGGAGAGAAACTTCCTGTTAATTTGGTAGAGACAGAAATTATAAAAACACATTGTGCATAATGTTTTGAAACTATGTTTAGAACAATATTCATTAATTATAAAAAAAAGGAGAGAAAAATTAATTATAAAATGCTATTAACTAAACAGACTATAATTTAGATTTTAAGAAACTTTCAGTTATTTTAAATGTACTTCAATTTGAAATCAACTTATTTAGGAATTAACTAGTATCTTCATGTTTAATGCACTTACATTAGAATTTCTGAACTGATGTTAGAGATGCTTTCGTTGATATCTTTTTCTTACCTGCCCAGTTAATTAAATTTTGTTGTAAAAATTGTTTGTCAGATGACTTCACAAATAAAAATTTAATAGTTTTTAGAAACCCATTAAAGGAGGCCAGAAGAGCTCACCAAAAATTATAACAGTCACAGAAAAACGCATATAATGCCAGTACAGATGAATTGCCAGAGGGGGACGTTGCATCAATTAGTAATAAGCAGTGTTCTTGCTTATCAGTTTCTAACAAGACTTCAAATTACATATAATCACTAATCAGCAGTTAATCTCTTCATAAAAAAATGAGTTATCTACTCTTCATTTGTACAGCATGTAGAGATTTTCAAATAATGCCAAGGGTTTTTGTGAAAAATGTAGGGTTTCTGAGAATCCATAATCTATTGTTTAAAGTCATATGAATAAAAAACATATACACTAATATGAAATGTATAAACCATCTTCATTACTGATGTCATCTGGTAAAGTCAGGTTCTTTAAATTTGTGCACAAGTTTTTAATCTAATATGGCTATAAATTTAATTTTGCATAGCCTTCTGAGCAATTTAGGAGAAATCCAGTATGTTAAAAAACCTCCTTAGTGACTTCTGTGGACGAAATAACAAATGATAAATGTATTGCGAAGTGTTATCATACAAAGCTAATTGATGACCTCTACCTACATTTCCAAATATATTTATTTATTACATTGCTATATTGTAAACCTAATCGCAAAATTTGAGGTGGTAAAGGTTACACTGAGCAAGTGAATAAGGGGTAGGGTAGTTTTCAAAATGAAATGTAGATAAAAATTTTTCTCTGGGTTGGGAACAGTTAGTGTACAAAATTTCATCATGATTGGAATAAAACTGTAGATCTGTATAAAAAACAGATACTCAACATTGTTCTTTTTGTATCCAACTCTCAACAAAATATTAGTATATCCCACACATTATCTGGTCAGGAAGTGTTATACAAAATTATTACCTTCCTTCAAACAAGTAGTAATGATATAAAAAAAGTGCAAGTAGAACAGAAACTATAATATGAACACAAATTGATGCAGTACAAGCCTAAGTGATTACTGATGCATCTGCAAAATAATATAACTTTATTATTAAAGAAACAAGTGTTACAAAAATTTGTTTCATTAATGTTACTTTTGTCCCCAGTACATGTTTGGTCACAGAGTAGCACAAGCAAGGCAGTTGTTACTTTGGATGGATCTGAAGAAGTGCTATGGTACATGGGTGTCCCAAAAATTGAAACTAAGAAAAATTTTATTAGTGAATTAATGGTCACTAGGAAAAACCAAATTTATTATGATCTAATATGGTTTTTTAAATGACTACATTCCATTCACCCTACAACAACATGATTACCATATTTAAAAAAACATCTTGATACCATCTAATTACCATTACATGACTAAAGATGACTTAAAAATGTACAATGCAAATTACAGGTTAACTCCATAAAATGTTTATTTTTTTTAACAAGCTCCTACAGAAAAATAACAGAATTGAAAACTTGAAAAGATTATAACCAAGACTATTATGTTACATTTTTATATTATGTCCAAGAATTGCAGTACACAATCTGCGTCAATATCTACAGAAAAATAAATTTAAAAAAAATAGTACATGTAACACAAATAACATAATATCTACAGAAAAACGTTCACACCTCTGTAAGCTTAAGAAGTTTATAAAATCATTTGCAATGAATCCTTCAACTTTTACTTCAAATTTTGAAATAACTTCATACATATCCATACCATACATATGCATGTCTATTTCAAAGAATACAAAGCACAAAGCAATTCCAGAGTTATGGTATAAGTTTTATACAAAACCTGATTACGTTGTTACTTGAAATTTATTTTATTTTTCTTTAGAATGTTTATACTATTTGGTAAATAAATAAATCAGAATATGTAACAAATTTAATAAAATACACAAATATTATAAAGGGCAGAAACCCAACAATTAAAACAATTTAAAATGTACCAGGTGCAGTCAAAAACTTCCAGGACTAGTCCAATAAAAAAAATAATTCAGAGTATAGCACAGGCTTAGCAGCATAGAGCAGTGATCTTTGTGGGTCAACATGCCTAGTGATCACTTGGCACCTACTTGGGATCGGTGTTTTACACTTTTTCTGACCGTGCACATGATTGTATATGTAATTTCAATTTCATTATGGTAATAAAGCAAAGAAGGCTTTAAACAAATTCTGCTTCAAACAAGAGAATCCATGACAAATACCTTTGAAATGATCCAGCAGGCCAATTTCCATGAAGTAATGAGCCAGGAAGCATGTTTTGAGTGGAACTCATATTTCAAGAGAGAGAGAGAGAAGATCACTTGAGTTCAAAGAGTGACTTTTTCCAAGTACAACAAAATTCATCCCCCATGGCTCAGACTGAGTTCAATGCTAAGCTTTGCTATTACATTTACAAGGATCTGATAACATTTGCTGAAAATGAGTTGAATCGTGATGCAAAAAAAGTACTTCACAACATTCCTTTTAACCACTCATCTTACTAAATATACAAATTTTTCTGTTCCAGTTACATGATCTTTGTTCCACGCCCTTACCCACTGGATTTGGCTCCTGTGAATTCTTTCTCATTCCAAGATGAAGCTCAAGCTCAAGCTCACTACACATTTATGTTTTGACACAATCAAAATCAAATTAATGAGGAAATTTAATATGATTTGATGAAGGTGCTTGATACATTTAATGAAAAGGAATTGTTCAGAGTTTCCAGTAGTAGGAGAAGACTTGGGAGCAGTATAATCCAATATGTAAGTAGATTACTACAAAAGTATGATGGTCAGATTTAATCCAGGTGTGTCTTTTAAAAGTGTAATTTTCTCACACCTGGTATAAACTCCACACTTACAACTTAAAAAAAACTGTTAATGAAATATAGTGTAAATAGCTTACCTGATGTACACACAATGAGCTGCAGTTAGAATGTATTTATTGTTAATTATTGATCCACCACAATGAAAATTATCAACAGGACCTCTTATTTTTAATATCATTGCCATCCACGGATATCTATGTGAAGATAAAATTATTCCTCCAACAATATGTGATTGTAATTCATCATTTACAACCCCACATTCTTTCCAGGAAATTTGAAAATACAAAAATTATTTTATAATAACATTTCAACACTTTAATAGATGATAAAGATAATTGTATTGCATGAAATCAAGCTCCTTACCTGAAAGCAATATTTAGTATGACTGGCTAGGCTTCAGAGCTCAGCCTTTAGATTTGTTTTATGCTAAATCTTAGTATTTTATAGTATATACAAAATAACATTGAACAATTAGTAGTGTTGGGATACTTTTATTCAGAAAATTTATACATCAATAACTTATTATGTGGGTAAGAGCATCATTATTGCTCAGATATAAATTTTGTTCTACTTTTCTGCAGGAGCATGATTAAGTTCCAAGTAAGTTATAATCTACTTTAATTAGATTGACTTTACATTGTAGTAATCTCTTGTCTAAATATGTTCTTTAAGTGTTCCGTATTTGTAAAAATTTAAAGTAAAAGGTTAATGTTTTATAATATTTAAGACTTATACTGTAGAACAAGCAGTCCCAAACATTTTCCATCTGGCATCTTCTACTTGGACGAATATTTCTTCAACTTATTTCTCTAATAAAGGTTATGAGAAATAAGAAAAAATACTAGGTATTTATATAATAATTAATCTTTTATAAATTAAAAGGAGAAGAATCTTATTTTAATGCAAATTTGCAACTCTTTAATCCTTAAGAATGTTAAAAGTATTTTTTATTATAGAATACGTTATTTTTAAAATTACTTTAGAAAAATTTATTTAGCTTTTGTTAATTTCATTTAATATTATAAATTTATTAAATAATATATTATTTACTAATAGAGAAAATCCTCCCTATGTTATAAAAAAATATAAAAATGCTAAAAACATGAAAATTGCAATAACTTGAGACCAAATTGATCTACTGGGATGGGCAATGGCTTAAAACATTAGAAGAATTAACTTACATGTAATTAGGCCTCACCCAAAATTTTTCCTCAACTCTTGAGTCGAGATAAGACCAAACACTGGTTCTCCTATATTATATAATACAGTAAGAAAAATATTGAAAACATGAAAACTGCAATAAGTCAAAAGACCTGATTGATCTATTGGGACAGACAATGGCTTAAAACACTCAGAAAGATAATAAAATATAAAGAATTAGAAGAAATAAAAAGGATGAAAAATGAGTAAAGGTAACCTGATATAACATTCTGCTACTTTTTCATTGGTGCAACAACTGATCAATATGGTGATAGCATGATAAGCAAAAATATTTTGCTGCTTTCTTAGTGGTCCAACAAACTGACCAATGAGGTAATAGAATACAACACTTAAACACTATTTTAGAACTGTTCATTCTGTCATGATTTGCTTTTTTACAGTATGGTTATAGCTAATACAGTTGGCTGAATTTTTAGGTGGTAATTTTTTATTACAAAATGGGTCTTAGTGGTTGAAAAACCACTAGTGCTATAAAAGCATGTATAATAAACAATGCATATCAAAGACTTATAGTAAAACTGGTTCAGGCAAATTGATATTATGTCAAGAAGGATTATGTAAAGGAACATGGTAGCAATTTACTAAGCTCTACAAAAGTAACATATGTTCTTGAATAATAACTGGAGAAAACATAAATAATGAAATGTTTATACCTAGACTAAAGTTAGACAATGCCGGGTCTACCCACAGATTACTGTTTGTATTGCACAGAAGACAGTTTCCCATAATAATGGCTAGCTTTTGATATGACAATAAATAGATCACAGGTCCAAAGTTATAGCATGTAGGACTGTCCTTCAATGAACCAGTATTTATTCGTGGTCAGTTGCATGTGGCATTATGTAGGAGTACTGGAAATATTGGAGTTAAAGTATAATGTTGTCAAAAAATGTAGTATGGTCTGTTATTTTTTAATAATAAGCTGTAATAGTAAAGTTATAAGTTGCCTAGATGTACAGTACGTTTAAGTAATAATTTAAATTTTCAACAATATCATTTCCCTACAAAAACCATTAATTTTATCATTTTCACTTTTTTGCACTACTGTAGAGGGTTGGGTTATGGCCAGGGGGCATAGGCCACTATTAAAAATGTAATTCTTTAGAAGGGCAACAGAATGTATACATTATTTGTTTCTTTAATTAGAACTTATGATTTTAAACATTTATAAAAATAAGAGATAAATTTATTTTGTTTTAAATCTAGCATAAAATTTCATAAAAATAAAGAAATCTTAAATAATAATTTTAGTTTTTAAAACTTACAAAATAGATCAATAAAATACAATAAAAAATGGATAAAGCAAATTTTTCACTTTTTACCAAGTGAATGTTTATGAACAAATAGTTTTTTTAAGAAATAAAATTAATTTTTATTTTCTTAGAATTTATTAAAAATAAAGCAAGCTCAGAAAATGACAGCAACTTTAATATTTCAGAAATTAAATTATGTTTAAAAATTTTATGTGGACACCATATGACGTCCTTGTACGCCTATTAAATTACATTTACACATTTTCTTAAAATGAAAAGTACTTAAAATTGTATTTCATTAATAACTTCTGATATTTTTTAATATATTTTTTTAATTATTATTATTGAATTATTATTTATTGTAATTTTTTTTTACAATCTGAGGTTAATAATTATTAATAAATGAATTCATTTAAATTAAAAAAAATTAAAAAAAGAAAAAGGAGATTAAGTCAGATTTGAACTAATGTGCCTTCCCCTTGTAAGATCCAAATATTTCATTAATTAAAATTCTATTTGGCTATAACTCTGGAACTAATGAAAATAAGTACCACTTACAATGTATTATTGAAAAACTCTCAATGAGGGCTTATTACTACAATTATGAAAGAGTCCAAAATCAATTTTTTTTTATTTTGGGCTTAAATTTTGACTAGTTTTGACATGATAGACATCATGCCAAAATTGGTCAAAATGGATTCAGGGATGGTCAAAATGGATATTTCCATTGAAATCATCATTTCCATAGAAAATCAAAATTTTTTGCAATCACAATACTTCCTTTACTTTGTACAAGGAAGTAAAAAAGAAAGTAATTAAAGATAAAAAATTATTGTTAGCTTTAAATAAACATAAAATAATTAGCCACTGTAACAATTCTATTCAAATAGAATTGTATTCAAATATTTATTGTATTAATAATAAAATAATCTCTAAATAGTATGATTTATTAATTTTCACAGAAACTTAACAGAAATAAGTATTACCAATTTAACATGTGTGGTTTTTTCCACATTTGGCTGATTAATATCAACCCACCGGGTTGGTCTAGTGGTTAACGCGTCTTCCGAAATCAGCTGATTTAGAAGTTGAGAGTTACAGCATTCAAGTCCTAGTAAAACCAGTTAGTTTTACACGGATTTGAATACTAGATCGTGGATACCGGTGTTCTTTGATGGTTGAATTCCAATTAACCACACATCTCAGGAATGGTCGAACTGAGAATGTACAAGACTACACTTCATTTACACTCATACATATCATCCTCATTCATCCTCTGAAGAATTATCTAAATGGTAGTTACCGGAGGCTAAACAGGAAAAAGGAAGGCTGATTAATATCAGCCAAGTAAGCAGTAAACTTAAATCACCCCACTAAAATGTTTTCTTATTTTGTCAGAACTGGGACAGCATAAAATCCAAGTTCTTAACTAATAAGTACAACGATAAAAATGCAACAATCATGCGTTATTTCACGACAGCCTATAACTTATGGAAGATACAAAATTGAAAACTCTTATCATTGTCAGTTTCAGCTAGCACCCTTTGACACCAAGATAATATCGAAATGAAGAAACCCATGCTTAAAGTGTTAAATTTTGTCTTCTATTTTTCACTATCAAATTTTATCTAAGTATTATTACCAATACAATCCATGGTGACCTCTTAATCTAGAGTTAATCCACAATGATGACCCACCATTGGTGCTCTATTGGTGCCCATTGGTGCTCTATTATCTGCTACTAACATTACATTTGTTGGATCTTTGTTTTTCATAAACTCTTCCTTCTGCAACAATCTTCCAAGATTTCAATTGATAAAAATAACTAATAAAACATGTTAAGTGTTACATAAAATAACCAACAAAATTATTATGTCCCTAAATTTTTTTTTCTGAGACTAAAAGCTTCATTTCATCTGTTGGTCTTATCATGTTGTAAACGATATTTGATGATTCACCATGCTATAATGTCTACAAAAGTATTAATATAAAAATATAAGTAATAATTTTTAAAGTATTAATTTTCATTAGTTCACACTAACAACTGGATCCTTTAAGTGAGCTTTCTCTTTACCAGTTCCATAACTTTAACCTACCTCTAAAAATTCTTTGAGTTGCTAGAGAAAAAGTAAGGCATAGGTTTATTCTTTTTATTATTATATTATTAGAGATTTAAGAGGAAGATGGACAGACAAAGAAAGAGAAAGAAAATAACACAAAATTTATTGAAATTACCTAAATAATAATAATAAAACTTACCACAGTCTAAAGAACTGTCAGCATTGCTGCTTATTGGATAGTTCTGAAACAAGAAACCACACATCAGTAAATAATGATGTGTATTCTAAAGCAATTTTGCTATGCATTTATGCTCTTTCCAGTAGAGATAAAAGTAATGCACAAGAAAGGAGTAAAATATGTGCATTCATAGTTAAAGGAATGTTTCACTTGTTCTACTTAAAAAAAGTAAAAGAAAATTTTTCGTTCTATGTATTTTGAAAACTGCATTTTCTAAAATAAAAATGAATAGAAAGCACAGTTTCTAAAAACACTTTACCAGATGAACTTAACCTGGATATATTAACACACTGTGTGTGGTTTACCGACCTAGTTCATCTATTTCTAAGATTCTGCCATGAATTTCTCTCCTCGCCTAGTTTTCTTAAGATTTCTTTAGTTTGTACTTTATTGACCCACCTAATTATCACAACTTCCTATAACAACATTTTAAGAGCCTCTATTGCATTCTTTTCTACTTTAAAAAAAGCTATTTTTTTCCAATTATTGTTGATGTTCACTAATGTAAATTGCTCCATTCAACAAGCATTTTTAGTAACTTTCCAATTCTTAAATCACATTTGATACTAGTAATATTTTTTCATGAAGACATTTCTTGCTTGTACTAATCTGTTTTTAATTTCAACCTTACTTCATTGTATCAGACTAATGTTTAAGTAGAAGTTATTTTTATGAATAGATATAATAAATATACATAAAATTTAATTAAGGAAAGGATATGAATAATTGCAGAAAGGTATGAAACCAAGGAGGTCCATGTGGATCATCTTTTCTCAATAAAAAGATGATATTCACTTTAAAAATATAATGATTGACTGGCAATTCCATTAAGAAAAAAGACCTGCTAAAATTAATGAATCACAAGGTCTCACGGCGTATGAACTCCTTGAAGAAATACGACATTATTAGGACATATTGTAGATGGATAAATTAAAAACATTATCCAAATGAAAAGCAACAACTTAGAATGGTTACTCTTTAAAATTGAACTGTTAAACGGAAAGGTGAACACAAGCCTCAAGGCTGCAATATCCTAGTAGAACATTTTCTAATTACATTTAGATTTTTAGCAACAGGAGATTCATAGACTTATTTAATGTACCTATTTCAAATTTCAAAACAAGTACAATTGTACCAGAGGTTTGTGATTTTCTGAATAAAAATAAACTATACTTTTGTCTGCAACAACTCCCAACTCTTTGTGGGTAAACCATTTGCTGACAAACTTTGTTGCAACTCAAGATTTTTTTCTTTCTGTGTTGAATTGCATAAATTTTTATTTTTACTTTAGAAAACTATTTTTAATTTAATAAAGCAAGTGATCGCTGCATCAGTCAAGACAGAATCATAGAACAAATCAGTGTGCTTACAAAATTAATTTTCAGCACATAGTGTTTAAAGACGAAAGTAATAAAGCAATGAATAAAATTTACTACGCTTTTTCACTTCAACTTTTTCTATAAATATTCACCCATAGATGTTAAAAAACTGCAGGGAAAGTTTATAATATAATTAGGATCCTTAGCTTATTCTAAAGTAATAAACAAAATAAAAGAAAAGCAGGTACAGGTAATCTTAAAATAAAATAAAAAATCAACTAATTCTCTATTGGCTTGTGTTTCAGAAGATCTTTTTGGAGCTGCATAATAGCTCCAAAGAGAGGGTGATATGGACATTCAAAAAAGATCTTCCAAAAAATGTGTTTAGAAAATTAATCACATTTACATTACTTTTAAAACTAATCTAGGAAAAATGCACAAATTTCATAATACATTTTTAACAAAAGAAGTACAGTTATATTGAAGTACAAAGGCTCAAATATACTCTTTATCAGTGTGACAGTAGTACACCAATTTTTTTGGAAGTAAAAAAATCACAACGTAATTAATAAATAAAATATTTGTTAATATAATAAAAATTGACTTTACCTAAAAAAAATTTTTGTTATAATTAGCTGTATTATAATACAATTTGAAGCAGGTGGTAAACATAAAGCAACCCCACAATCATAACACCACCAAGTATTGATTGCAATCGATTGAACTAAAAGTGTCTAAAAGTGTTTTACTGCAATTATTCTGTGAAGCAGATAAATGAAATAGGTATACTGTATGTATGTATTAGGTGATACAAAAAAAAAAAAATATTTTTGTGTTTTGTGCTCTGCGGTTGTAGATGTGGTCATATAGGTGTATAAGTTTTAGTGGGTTTTCTATGCGTTTTAAAGATACATATGCTACCTATTTTAGGTATGGTGGAATCAAGTAAATTATAAGCAATTTATTATGTATTAATTTTTTTGTGAAATGTAAATTAGTTTGTAATATGTTGATGGATGTAAGGGATGTTTGGCACCGTCTCATATTTGCTTTGTACATAAATATGATATTAACAACATACTGATGCAGGAATTTGGCAGCATATTTCTCACTGTATAATACAAAAATGTAAAAATATTTCAATGAATCTAGAGAAGGGTAAACTCATTGGTAAACCTGATCAAGTGTCATATTTCTTATGTGCGAGATTATTTTGTTCTGTTATGGTTTGTATTTAAGTTATCATTTCAGTTAATTGTTCTGACGGTATGCTGGTTTCTAATGACTTAAAAAATATATTGATAATATAGTTAATTACTGGCCAATCCAAAGGATTCAGGTGTGGAGTTATTCAACTCCACACCTGAATCTGATATTCAGTCAGTTTTTTCTTTTTTAACTATTAAAATTAGCTTGCATAACAAATTTTAATATTCTTATAAGTATACTTTCCCATGGGGAAAGAAATTAAAAAGTCAAAATTACTAGGATTTCCTAATTCTTTTGGCAAGAGATTAATTATTTCTATATATTAAATTGTTTTATGGTTACAAGTGATAAAATATTGATGTTTAATTGCATTATCTAAATTATTCAGATTAACTAATAATCAAAATAAAATTTACACTTATAACATACCAATAATAAACAACAAATCCAAATATACGGTTGTGCATTCATATTTTAAATGATGACATTAAACTCTATTATTAAACTAAGCAACTTGAATTCACAAATAATGAAATTAAATTAAATAGATATAGAGCGATTAATAATACAATAAAAACATTAATTTATCTATATTATGGGAGTGTGTGTATGCGCGCATAATAACTCTCTTTATTACTTTCATACTGATATCTTTATTGCCACTTTAAAATTAGTAATGAACTATAAAATGTACTCTGATTTTATTTCTTTTATTATAATTAAATTATTATAAAAGAAAATAAATACACTTTTTTTAAAAAATGTAATTTAACAAACTGAAACTACTATTTGTTGAAAACATATTAAACAATAATAAAAGCTTTCCAAAGAAAAGAAAAATACCTTGCATCAGATAGTTATTTATATTTATTATTAATGCTTATAATTAAAAATTTGTAGGTAACAGCTTTTACTGTAACAGCTTCCTCTAATAATGAAAGCAATTTTCTTAAAAATATAATTTCAAGTAAAATTAACTGGCTATCATCTTAAAATTGTTAGTAAAGAACATCTCTCAATATTACTTAGGAGAAAATCATATTACGTAGGAGTGAAATAATTGCTCAACTCTTTTTGCCAGCAACTAGGCTTTTGATTGTTCAATATAAATTGTTCAGCAATTTTGTAACTGCTTTAAATGTATTTTTACAGTATTATCTGTTTTAAGAAAATAAAATATGTTATAAAGAATTTTAATTATTAAGCATGTCAAAATCTTAAAAAATTTGTTGGAATTTGCTCCGACATGAAAAATAAAATGATACTTTAATAAATGAAATTAAAGATTCCTAAAAATGTAATCTATTTAGATTTTTTTTAATTACACTATTCAACTAACATACTGGAAAAATGTTTGTTTCAATTAATTGTTCAGAGATTGATTTTTTTTTATGAATAAAAAGTTGTTACAGCAGTAAAAAAATATAAACCAGTCACCTGCTTCCCTTTTGGCTGGTTGCTCAATTACATCTTGAATACATTAAGGCGTAGCATTCTAAAATAAAAAATGCTATATAAGGTTAAAATTTTAAAACATTTCATAGTGCATATAATAACTTCAATAGATCTCCAGAGTTGAACTATATTAGAAACAGCGTAATCATTGAATGAGTATTGTATATTGTAAGCAATAGTTACAATATATATTATATATATAGTAATATAATATGTATAGTAATATAATAGTTATATATATAAATGTTAAGCAATAGTTAATTAATGTTCTTAATAAATCAGTAAATATAAAAGTTATTTTTTTTTTTTTTAGAACAAATGATATAAAGTATTTTTTTTTAGTTACAGGAAATTTACTGCCTTTTAAAAATGTTACAATAAGTAGTTCTATTTTAACATCATTAATATCAAAATGTTATCCGCTCTGAGGCAGGTCCCTTGCATTATGCCCGTATCCAGTCGCTGCTACTTAGAACTGAACTGAGTTCCTCATCGCTCTGACCTCCTTTTATCATTTTTGTTCTTTTCTTTGCCCTCTCAGCTTTGTTCATCAAACCTTTTCCTCTCATAAGTCCCCAGCCAGCTGATTTTCTTAGGGTTTTAGGTTTTCTTAGGATTTTCTTAGACTCAGCTTCTATTCTCATTTACTCTTCATTACTTTATTTTTCACCTTCTCTGTCCACTTTCCATTTTTGCATCCATATACTTCCACACATGGACATAAAATGATATTCTTATAAGTATACTTTAAACATAACACTTAATTTCATCTTACTATATAATTTTCTTTCTATTTAACGTCTTAACCAATTAATTGCTATTATGCATTAGTTTCTTTTCATTTTTTTCAATTTTCTTTTAACATTCTTAATTAGTTATACTACCTTATTTGTTCAAAGTTTTTCTTTTGCAAAGGTGTTCATAGGCTATACTATCCTAATTTTGAAATCATGTTGAATGTTATGAGCTTCATCTTTTAATAATTCCATTTCATTTATAAACCTAGCAGAATTTATTTTCCTACTTCTATTCCTAATACCTTCATGCTCTTCTACAGTACTGTTTAAATTAAATACCAGTTTTATATATATATTTCAATTTCTACCCATTTTCTCAAAGCACAACTAGGCACATGTGAAAATTTACACAAAAGATCTTTAATTTAATTTTTATTTGGTGGGCAACAAGATAATTTTTGTTTAGTAAGCCTCAATTTTTTAATTTTTCAACTTTTATTTGCTAATGTCTCAAGTTTATATCATGAAATAAAAAATCCAGTTGCACTTTACAGTAATTAAAACCACCTTTAATTTGTTACATTATTGGGCACTATTATGAAAATTATCACAGTTATGCTCCAGGATAAAACAAAAAATCAACGCTAGTATCAGTGGGGAGCTAATACCAGACCTCCCTATTCCTATGGGACCTGACTGTTTTATCATGGAATAGGTAAACCCTTATTCTCCATCCTCCATCAGTTCCTAGTTACTCCAATCTCCATCATGTTCTTGTCTTACCCACAATCTATCAATCTATGTGGGCTCTAGCTATGTAAACTCCATTTCTGCCTGCCCACCTAGGCCAAAGGTTTTAAAGTTTCTTTCTGTATTGCTGGTCAGACCTTTTCTCACTCCGATAACTGCTGGCAAAACCAGGACCTCCTGGACATGCATGTTGTCCTTGATTGCTGTGGCGACCTATTCATATTTTTCCTTCTTCTCTCTTGCATCTTCCCTAAGAGAGTTGCCCCGCTCAAACCAAACTGTAACATCCACAACAAGAGCCTTATCCAGTGTTTTAATGACCAGGTCAGGTCTCAAAGCTTCAGTCCCAAACAGTTGTTCACTTGCTACGACACAACCGTTTTCCCTGGCTTATTTCTTGATAATGTCTATCACTCCATTGTGCCGAGCAATCCTGCCTCCTCAACCTGCTGAGCACTCTCCCAGCACATGTACCAGTGATTCATCCTTGACATGTAGTGTCCTACACTCTCTGTCAACATCTGGATCAATTCAATGAAGGCAGGTCTTTGTAGGAAAAACATTACTCCTTAACCGCAACAGATCAATTTTCTCTCCAGCATGCAGCATCTTTCTTTGTAGCCAACAGTTACCCGCTTGGTTGTCTTTAAAGCAACCTATCCCCTTGCCCTTGACAGGCTGTTCCATCGAGTCTTCCAATTCCATTACCTTTCTTCTCTTTTTCCAATTTGGACCATCCAAAGATCCATACCTCATGCAATACTTTTACATGATCCCACCTGGCCCTCAACAAGCACTTTCCCTAATGTTCTCTAATGTGCAGTATGCTTTCAGGTAGCCAACCTGAAACAGGCAGCAAGCCCATACTAGATTCTCCATTTTTGGAACACCCAAACCACCATCCCTCTACAATATAGTTTCCCGTTTGAGGTGCACGCCAGGAGATGAAAGAACTCCTTCACCGACCTTCTGGTAGTGCCATCAATCTTCTTCATATTTTTCCATGAGGGCAGGTCCGAGACAAAAATGTGGTTATATCCAGGCTGCACGTAAAAGCTAGGCAGATCAAGTTTCTGCCACATTTTCAGAGCCAGCATGCCAATTCTCTCACAAAGCAAGAATGACTTCATTCGTGCCAGGTGCACTGCAGATGCCTTCCACCATGCTACAATAGACACCAAGGTATCTAATCTCCTCAGTGACTCCATAGTGTTTCAGAGAGGTACCCTCATCTCGATTCTCCCCTGAGGGGAGAAGATCCCACCTTGTAGCATGTCAGGTCGCTACACCATCCCCTCCGTTCCATGCCAACAATGGCTTTAACGGAGGACATCTTCTTGCCCTCAAACTGATGACATTCCACAGTGTTCAGCCCGGCCACGTGAGATGCAACCGATGCAGATGCCCCGAGGGACATCTACATCAGTAAATTCGCCACGAGAGATAGTAATTGAATTCTGCCTTCCGAAGAAGACAGCTGACACCTAACGCTACCACGTTGCCCTCAGGAACTAAGCTAAATCCCTACTCGCGGAAAATAGAAGACCCCGCGCCTGTCACTTTAAGCCCTAACTACACCCTAGTGCGTAGATGCATCAAGTATGCCACGACAGCATATCTATATGCAAAATTCAGTCACCCGCAACGAATATCGTAATTAAATTTAAGCGATTGGAGTACAGCCAGCATAAACTAAGTCCAGAGGACCTCAGGTTTGGTGATTACAACAATTTCGGTGATATTCACGTCCATTTTGTACGTTGGATATTTCCCGAATTGTTAGAAAACGGCCAAAGTCGTATATTTACCCAAACCGGGGAAAAGTTTACTTTTCCCACGGAATTATAGGCCAATCTCCCTGTTACCGGTATTGTCTAAGTTGTTCGAGAGAATTTTCCTCGAAAAACTGAGGCGATACATGGAGGGAGAAGTGCGGCCGGAGCAATTTGGGTTCAGGGAGGGTCACTCGACGACCCTCCAACCGGTAAAAATAATAGATGACCTTTTCGGAGGCCTAAACAGAAAGCGGTGACTGCAGCCGTTTTTCTGGATGTGGCCAAGGCCTTTGACAAAGTTTGGCATAGCGGGTTGCTTTATAAACTAGCGCGATCGGCGATACCGTACCGCTATGTCAGACTGATGCAGTCATATTTGCTAGACCGACGTTTTGTCGTGCGCGTAGGGGAAACGATTTCCTCTACCAGAGAAATAGCCGCTGGGGTTCCCCAAGGAGCAGTGCTTTCCCCGTTACTGTACACTTTGTACGTAAACGATATGCCGCTGTCGGAAGGGGTCAACGATATGCAGACGACACAGAATGCCTCAAAGAAGGATACTAACTATCCAAGGAATTGAAATACAATTCTACCGCACGTAAGTAACAGCCACAGTTCTTACTGTTGACCGAATGCTTGCACTCTTTGCGCAACCTTTTACAGTTGACGCACAATGGGGAGCCTCGGCTTTCTGCAGACAGTCGTCGCGCTTGTGACCTTCCTCACCACAATGCGCGCAGACCGACGCATACTTACAGAATTTGTCCCTGTGACCAAAACGACAGCACTTGAAGCACCTTTTCACATCAACGTAATCCTTTACCCTACATGAAGTGAAGTCGACATACAATCTACCCTCAGACACAAACTTCTGGAAGAGACCAGCACCGAGTTCAAAAACACCGTGATACCCCTGGACATCACGCTTTCCCGTCTTGAAGAGTAGCCTATACTATTTCTTAAATTCGGTCTCATCCAATTCGGTGTTCTGCTCCCTCACGAGAGACAGAACCTCCTCATCGGATAGCCGTCGGTCAATGTCGTAGACAATGACCCGGGGCCTACGTTTGCGCTTCAGGTCGACCTTAACCTCGAGCTTTTTCACCTCGGGAGACTCCTGGATGACTTGGACTGTCTTCTTGTCATTTGCAACCACTACCAGATCCTTGTTGGTCTCTTTAATTTCCCTAATCTTGAGGTTCTTTCGGTCTCTACGAAGAGCGACCTGAAAGTCCTCCTTGAGTTGTCTACTGGGTTTAGTAGACCCCTCAGGCTTGTTTACAAAAAGTACCTCACGTTGCTTCGAGACTTGACTAGCCTCACGCTTCCCCTTGACAACATCAGCGAAACAAACGCCTTTGCTGCCTCGGAGCAGGCGTCGGGACAGAAACTACTTTGACCTCCGCGGGCTTGGAGGCCAACTTCTCATAGCCATCTGCCAAAGCAGACAGCACACCATTAACATGCCGCAATCGTGGCAACATCCTGCCTCTCTCGCACTAGCGCTGACGCTCTTGGGGCCATCGATAAAATCGAAGAGATAGAGGTACCTTCATCTCGATTCCCCCCCCGAGGGGAGAAGATCCCACCTCGTAGCGTGTCCGGTAGCTACACCACCCCCTCCGTTCCTAGCCAGCAGTGGCTTTAACAGAGGACATTTAACAGAGGTACCTTCAGTCAAAACATTAACTTTGGTATCAATCCAGGTCTTATCTTTTCTCTTGAACCGAATACTCCACACTTATCCAGAAATATAACAAAGCCAACCTGACACAGATAATCTGAAGTCACCTCCAGGGCTCTTTGCAAAGAATTATTGCTGTTAAATAGTAAAAAGTAAGTCATCTGCAAACACCAAAACTGGAAAACACTACTCCTTCTATTATAAAACCTACAGGCACCTATTGAAGTCACCGAATCAGTGGATCTATGACCATATTGAATATTGAATAAAAGAGAGGAAAGCAGATCACCCTGCTTCACCCTCTCCTAATAGATAGCTCCGAACCTTCGCAATTCTTCAATTTCATTGTGATATCCTGGTACATAATCTGGATTACTTTCCTCAATTGGCTGACACCTGCCCTCAGGAGTTCCTCTGTAGCCATATGTGACACACAGTTAAAGGCTTTACTGATATATCCAGAACTGCTACAGAGAGACTGCTTTTTTTTGCCTGCTGATATTGTTTCATTCATTAATCTAACATCTATAAAACAGCGTTTCCCTCAGTAAAATTCGGCGCAAAAGACAGCACCACGAAAGTCCTAAGTTTGCCCTCCACAACTCCACTGATCAGCCTAGCTAAGAGATTCCCCACAGTGATAGGTCTCCAACCACCAGCAGAAGATAGATCTTTCCCCTCCTTCAGGATAATAGTCATGAGATTTTACTTTCCAACTCTTAGGGAAATGACCAATCCAAATCAAAAAATTATAAATACCAACTAGCAGGTCATATATTCCCAGAATCCCAGCCAGCATTTTTTTTTTATCCCCTCAGGACCAAGTGCTCCTCTGGGCTTCTCTCTCTCTAGGTGATAACAAGCTTCTTCACAAGTGACCGGCCCACACCTCATCGCTCTATCACCATAGGGTAGGTGGAGTTCACATGTTCCTTCTTCATCCCAAAGAACATCATAGGCATCTCTAATTTGAATAGCTGGAGGTCTGATTTCATCTCCTGGTGACAAATCACCCAGTTGATTCTTTCTGATCAATCCTAATTTAGAAGGACATTTCATAAACAGCTCTTTAGTAGTCGCAAATCTCTTCTTTTTGATGTTACAACTTGGACTATGCCTCCTGACATTTGTAATGCCCCTCTCTGAAGTTTGTTCTTGATCATTCCTCAAAATCATCAATGTTAATCTTTCAATGAAATCATCTACCCAATAAGGGTCTGGTCTTTCTACCTCCCCCTATTTCCTAGCCAGATCTATAGCCAATGGGTTTATGTGCTCTTTTACAGTCCAAGAGACTCTTGGGTCCTCCAAACATTCATCAAGCAATGCCTCTCAAGTCAAAGGATACCTATCAACGTTCTGCATAGAGGGAAAGAAAGAAATGTTTTCTATTGTCCGTAGATCCTCACTTAAGTCGCTATCCATCACATCCTCTGAGACAACCTCCTATCAGAGAGTCTACAAGGTATAATGCCTCACAGATACAACTGAGCTACTTTATCTCATATTTGTTTAGCAGATTTATCAGACAGCCTGTGCTGAAGTTCTTGAATATAGTACGTAGCATTACTTTCTTCATGGAAATAAGAAACAATCTCTGTTTCCTCTCCACTGCATACACATGTCCTTCACCTTTCATGTATTGCCATTAAGCTATGCCTTTCTCTATTCTAATATCCAGACTCATATGCCTCTTATTATGGAGGTGTCCACCTGTGTGCTGAATTAATAAGTGAAATAAAAAACCACCCCAGAAAAATGTGAAAATTCGTTCACACAGTATCATAAGCCACATAATGGGATGTAAAGATAGAGCTAAAAATGCTAAATCATAAATGGACACATTACAACTTTTTGTTGATGATGACATAGTCAAAATTATCATGGTTAATACAAATCTCTATATTCACAAAATAAAGGAAAATTACACTAGGGAAAGGGATGCTCATCCAACTGACTAAACTGAGATTAGAGCCCGCTTAGGAATAACGTTTCTTATCGGTTCGTGCCAATGTAGCAGAACCAGTGCAACAAAAATGTGGGATAATCCCAAAGGGTGTGGAATAGAAGCCCATCACCTCACCATAAGTGAACACAGATTTCATTTTCTGATGTGATGTCTCCGTTTCGATGACTACCATATGAGAGAAGTAAGGAGAAAATCAGACAAGCTGGCTCCTATTTGGGAAATTTTGAAAAAATCACTTATTTTGGAAACCTAAGGAAAAACAAAGGGGAACTGCCAAAATAGTTCCTCCCAAGCAAAAACAAACAACTAAATAGTCTTTGGGTTTCAAAAAAAATAAGACTCTTATCATACACTCAAAGGAAAAATAAAGGAACAATTTTGGTATGTTCTATGCACGAGGATGATTCTATAGATATATCTGCTGGCAAAAAAAGAAAACTTGATGTAGTCACTTTTTATAATCATTCAAAAGTTGGAATTGATGTAGTTGATCAACTTTGTGTTAATTATTCTGCTGCCATAAATACAAGGAGGTGACCTGCTGTTGTAATCTTTTAACCTTTTACATTTTTCAGGAATAAATGCAATGAGCATATTCTTGGTGAATAATAATTACAAAAAAATTAAAAGAGATGACTTTATCGAATCATTTTCTTTGGAACTGATTAGATCTGAAATACTAAGACACATAGAAATTCCCGAGATGCCAGTCGAAATCAGAAGATGTGCACTATTACTCAAGGTAGATGTATCCAAATGTAATCAACCAGAATCAGACCAAGCGGTTCAAGGGGAAGGTGCCAGATCTGTGATCATTCTAAAAATAAAATGACAAGAAATAAGTGCCAGAATAGGGCATACCCTGGTCACTGTTCTGATGTTTGTAACGTATGTATTTAGTAGTCTAATTTCATTTATTATGTTTTACTATTGTTATCTATTAATATTATTATTTATGTATTTATATTATTCTTCTGACAAATATTTATAAAAACATATTGTAAATATAATCTAATTCTTTACACATTTTCACCAATATTTGGTAATATTAAAAGCATTATTAATGTATATATATATATATATATATATATATATATACATTCATTAATAATGTTATATATATAATAATAATATATATGTTATGTTATAATATATATATATTTTAACCTATATTACGTTAATAATACAAATGACACTCATACAAACAAAACAAAAGGGTTTAAAATTAGAATACTTAGTGGATGACTATTGTCATCCACACAACCTCTCATGTAACTTAGTTACATGCGACCACTTAAGGGTTAATGGAGCACACAAACATAAAAAACCAATAAAAACATGAAACACATTACATTGAAACAGAAAATAACAAAACAGAAATAATTCAAAAATCTAAATTTTAGATAATACATCTCTGTAAAGAGTAATATATTCATCAGTTCAAGTGAATGGAAATATATATTTTTGAGGTGTCAAAAACCAACAGTTGTAGGCAACCTGATTAAAGACACTAGTCATTCCAGAAATAGTGAAAATGAACCCACTACTCTTAAAGAAAGCAAATGTGATTGGAATACCCAATCACTGTAATACCCATCTGTAATACCCAACAGTGGTCCCAGAGGATAAAAAAAATAAAATAAAAAATGAAATGAAAGTTGTTTTCTTACAATTAAATCTAATTAAGATAAGATTATAATAAATCTAATTAAGAACTATACAATTAAATATTAATAATGTTATCTAATAAGCTGCACAAATTCTTAATCATATGAAAAATTAATGATGTATTATTCTTATTGTTTTGGTGTAATGATTCATAATATAATAATGATTTTAATAAACCAATAACCAAGTGGAATAAAACATTGTTTATTGATATTATTTGGTCTTACAAAAAATGTTTAACTTATTTCATTGTATAGTAATTGGTTTTTTCCAGACTGTTTTATCAAACCCGTAGTGTTATTAAGCAAACCTTAATGATCCATTAACAATAAAGCTTAATTAATTAAACAACAGTATTAGTTTAATAAGTATAACAGATTTTATATATCTTGTATAATACATTTGTAATGCTTTAAAGAATTATAAAAATTTTAAGAAAAAACATACATGAAAACAAATTCTTTTATTTTTTTTTAATCAAGAGTGTTCTAAAAAATTAACTAAAAATAAACTCATGTAAATGGAAAAAATAAATAAAATAGATAGAAATGCAAAAATAAATGATAATTTTAGACTATTCTTTATATTTATAACATATGCTTACAGGCATCACAAAAACTGACATCACTGCATGATGAACCTATCCTTCAGGGGTAAGAAGAGTCTCTGTTGAGAAGTGGAATGCAAAGTTGGCGGGAGTTTATTTCTCCCTAGAAATCGCAGAACCTGGACAGAGTCCCTTGCTGCTGGATGATTCTAATCGGGGGTGTTTTTTTTTTAAAAGGTTTATTTTACATGGCGGGTCTAATTTTTTAAGTTTTGTTTATTATTTAGTGTTTTAAGGACGGATTTAATTGCATTCCAATCCGTTGTTAAACCAGCGTTATCGAACCCATTTTATGGGCCGACTGCGGAAGGCTAGGCTTATGAAAACCTGTCCTCCCGACGTAATTCCCCTTCAGACCGTCCACTGAAGTCCTTTCGGTGCTAACGCTTCATAGGCTAGCAGGAATACGCCACAACGGGCCACTAACTATCAGGAGGGAGCAATGCGACCCCCTACTCCGGAGGAGTCGCAATTGCTGGTTTATTTTAATTAACTTGTAAGTTTTAAAGGAGAGGTTGTGTAGAAATTCTTCATCCACTTCTGTTATGGCTGCCTTTTAGGACGCATCTCTGCTGGGCTCTGTTCCTGACTCCAGTCCGTGATGTTGGGACGAGTAGAGGGTCTTCCTTCTTCTTCATCTTCTTCTTCTCCCTCTTCTTCTTCAGATGACCTCTTCATTCTTCTTTGGCCTGCACTTTCCGACAATTGGTAGTAACCGGAGTTACATACCGTTAACCTTAATATTCCCGAGGCCCCGAAGGGCTGAACGGGGAAAAGTGCTGAACGGGGGGTTTCTTCCTTCTTCCATGCTGTCAGTGGCTGCTGGGCAGGTGACTGCTGGGCTGATGGCTGCTGGGCTCGTTCCCTCTTTCTTCTTTCTTGAAAGGAAAGGTAATAGGGAACTTACAAATTGGTGATACCTATTCGCGATCGCGGTTTTGGGGCGGCGATTGCCTTATCAGAAGCAAAAAAAATTATTTACTGCACACAATATTAATCTCCAGACACACGTGTGTCCGGGAAGGGGTTGGGGGACCGCGTGGCCGCAGTGAAGAAACCATTTGTTTATTGTGGTGGCTGTTGGTATCTGCAACAAAAGAAACAGAACACACACAGGAAAAAAAAAAAAATTGTTGACTTTTTTTATTTTACGATGGCAGGATTAAAGGAACAAAGGCCGTATCCCAAGACGGCACTACGATTCGTTCCACACCCACGTCTCTCCCGTTTCTGAAACAAGAGAAACAAAACACACGCGGGGAAAAAAAATGAGAACCGCGTTTTTGTTTTAACCACGACTTATCGTATTTTGATGTCCTGAGACCGTATAACTCGCGAGAACCATTCACTCTCGACCCCGGAAACGTTTCAGGCGCGTTTTTCCGTTTGTGGCTCATGCGATATGGCGGCCCCTAAGCCTGGTTTGTCGATTCTCGGCTCCCGCACCGCACCATCACGATGGTTCGTCCAGTACGGCGTGAGGCCGCTTCCTTACAACTGTCGGGGTTGGGTCCTCTCGGCAGATGTCCCGAAGATGACTGTCTTCGGACACAGCCGCTCTCCCGAACATCCTGCGCGCCTGCGCCACCCCCACCTCGGACACGGATTGCAATTTCGCTTCGGATCGGAAAGCGGCGTTCCTGACGAACCACGGAGCTCCAAATATCGTCCGCAACGCAATGTTTTGGACGGCCTCGATCTTCTTTTGAAGCGAGGAGCTCAACACTGTCCTCCATGCCGGGTAAGCATATGTCAGAATCG
Organism: Lycorma delicatula; assembly: GCF_047948215.1. Classification (NCBI taxonomy): domain Eukaryota; kingdom Metazoa; phylum Arthropoda; class Insecta; order Hemiptera; family Fulgoridae; genus Lycorma; species Lycorma delicatula. Next base: position 33,022,235 of record NC_134455.1, read on the forward strand.
GCAGTACGTACAGCCGAAAAATGAGTAACTTAGTTGCCAGAGTGGGTACGGACTGGCACTGTTCAGCACTGGGTATAGCGAGGCTCTGGCGGCCTTAGCCCTCCGGGTCGCATAATTTACATGTTCGCCGAAGGTAAGCCGCCTGTCCAACACCACCCCCAGGTACTTAACCGTTTTCTCAAAAGGGATTTTCTCCCCTGAGATTTCCAGCTGTCTGGCCGGTTTGCGTGTCTTGTATGTGAACATCACGGCCACCGATTTTTCACCGTTGACCCTGATTCTCCACATATCGAGCCACGGTTCCACTAAGTCCAATTGCCTTTGGAGCCTCCGGACCGCGTAATCCACATTTGCGGATTCGTAGAAATACGCCGTGTCTTCTGCATATCGTTGACCCCTTCCGACAGCGGCATATCGTTTACGTACAAAGTGTACGTAACGGGGAAAGCACTGCTCCTTGGGGAACCCCAGCGGCTATTTCTCTGGTAGAGGAAATCGTTTCCCCTACGCGCACGACAAAACGTCGGTCTAGCAAATATGACTGCATGAGTCTGACATAGCGGTACGGTATCGCCGATCGCGCTAGTTTATAAAGCAACCCGCTATGCCAAACTTTGTCAAAGGCCTTGGCCACATCCAGAAAAACGGCTGCAGTCACCGCTTTCTGTTCAGGCCTCCGAAAAGGTCATCTATTATTTTTACCGGTTGGAGGGTCGTCGAGTGACCCTCCCTGAACCCAAATTGCTCCGGCCGCACTTCTCCCTCCATGTATCGCTTCAGTTTTTCGAGGAAAATTCTCTCGAACAACTTAGACAATACCGGTAACAGGGAGATTGGCCTATAATTCCGTGGGAAAAGTAAACTTTTCCCCGGTTTGGGTAAATATACGACTTTGGCCGTTTTCTAACAATTCGGGAAATATCCAACGTACAAAATGGACGTGAATATCACCGAAATTGTTGTAATCACGGAGGCCGGTATGTTCCGGAATGCACGGGCGCTGATCCCGTCGACACCCGGGGCCTTGTGGCCTTAATGGCTGCGGAAACTTCCGCTTCAGTGACTTGGTCAATCTCTAGAGGGGCGTCCTCCACCTGTGAGAAATAATCTACAAGAAAGGATTCCACCTCGGTTGTGTGCTCGTCGTTCGGGGCGGGAGGGGGGTTTGGAGTGAATTGCTCTTCCAAGGCGTCGGCGAAAACCTCGGCCCTCTCCGCCTCCGAATATGCAAGAAAACCTCGCTACCCCACAACCGGATGGCGAGGCTTCTTCCCTTCTCGCAGTCTTCTGTTCAGCCTGAACACCGAGGAGATGTCGTCAGAGACCGAGGCGAGGTATTCGTTCCACGAATCCTCCCGATGGCTTGTCAGCAGTTGTTTCAGCCTGTCCGTTTGGTTATAAAAAGCCCGTTTATCAGCGGGGGACAGGGTGATTCGATATCTCCTCCTCAGTCGTCGTTTCTCCGCTGTGGCGTCGCAGATATGAGGAGGGAGGTCGTTTCGAACAACTGCTCGAGTTTTGGCCGATAAGCTGCCTGCCAGGGCCTCGTCATTGACGACGTGACGCGCCCGACAGTGTCGTCGATTTCCTCCGGGGTGTTCAGGAGCTCAAGATTTACCGGCCTGTACTCCCGCTGGAGGGTCTCGTAGAACCTTTTCCAGTTAACTGACCTTCGGGGTATAGACGGGGGATCTCGGCCTGTCCTAGTTCCAACAGGACAGGGGAATGGTTCGAGCTGAGGTCTTCTATCGTTTCAATCATGAACGGGAGGGTACCCCCCTTCATGACTGCGATATCTAGCACGTCAGGCCTACATCTGCCTGAATGATGAACGTGCGTGGGCACCTCAGGGCCTACGACGACCAAGCGGCGGGCTCTCGCCCTTTCGTACAGCAATCTGCCATTCGGGTTTGTCAGGTTGCTGTTCCATGACACGTGTTTGGCATTGAGGTCGCCCATGAGTATCATGGGCCCATCCCAATTTTCCAGCACGGCATCCAGATCTGCGCCGGTTACCGCATCGTTCGGCTTGTTGTAAGCCGAAACCAGCCGATACACCGTGGCCAGATGCTCCACATGCACACACGTCTGTTCCATCACGTTTGTATGAAGAAAAACGCGCGTATGCATGTGGCGTCTTTGGACTAAAACCGCAGTTCCACCGGCGGTGGAGTATCCGGGTCGTACTGGCCTATCCGTCCTATATGTAAAATAGTTCCGAAGGGTCAGTTGCTTGCTTGGGTTCAAGCGCGTCTCAGACAACAGTATCACGTCTATCAGTAGATCCTCGGCCAGACGGCATAGTTCCTCCGGAAATTAGCCCCGCCACCCAGTTGTGGGCAACGAGGCCTTCTGGCATATTCGGAGGCGGAGGTTTTCGCCGACACCCTGGAGAACCAATTTACTCCAAACCCCACTCCCGCCCCAAACGACGGCCACATAACCGAGGTGGAGTCCTTCCTCGTAGATTATTTAGCACACGTGGAGGACGCCCCACTAGAAATAGACCAAGTCACTGAGGTGGAGGTTTCCGCTGCAATCAAATCCACAAGCCCCGACAAGGCTCCGGGTGTTGACGGGATCGGTGCCCGCACATTCCGGAATGTTCCACCCGCTCTTATAGCGACCACAACCACAATATTCACGTCAATTTTGTATGTTGGATATTTTCCGAATCGCTGGAAAACTGCAAAGGTGGTATGCCTACCCAAACCTGGGAAACGTCTGCTCTTTCCCCAGAATTACAGGCCGAATTCCTTATTACCTGTGTTGTCAGAGCTGTTCGAAAGGATTTTCCTGGAGACTAAGGCGACATTTGGGAAAAGGAGTACGGCCTGAGCAATTTGGGTTCACGGAGGGCCACTCGACGACCCTCCAACTGGTTAAAATAATCGACAGTCTTGTCGGAGGCCTAAATAGAAAAGCGGTAACTGCAAACGTTTTTCTAGATATGGGCTAAAGCCTTTGACAAAGTTTGGCATAGCGGCTTGCTGTATAAACTCGCACATACGGCGATTCCCTGTCGCTATGTCAGATTGATACGGTCTTATTTACTAGATCGACAATCTGTTGTAAGCGTAGGGGGAACAATCTCCTTCATCAGAGACGTAGCCGTTGGAGTCCCCCAAGGAGCAGTGCTTTCGCCGTTCTTGTACACGGCCTATGTCAACGGTATGTCGCTGTCGGAAGGAGTCAAAACAGCTGAATACGCAGACGACACGGCATATTATTATGAATCCGGAAGTGTAGATTACGCGATCGAGAGACTCCAACGGCAATTGGATCTAGCAGAGCCGTGGCTCGACATGTGGAGAATCAAGGTCAACGGTGAAAAATCGGTGGCAGTGATGTTCACATACAAGACACGTGCTCCAGCCAGGCAACTGGAAATCTCAGGAAAGAAAATCCTCTTTGGGAAAACAGTCAAGTTCCTGGATAAATGGCATACCTTAGGAGAACATGTTAAATATGTGACCCGAAGGGCAAAGGCCGTCAGGGCCTCACTATACCCAGTACTGAACAGTGCCAGCCACTGGCGAACAAATTGCTCATTTTTCGGCTATATATCCAGCCGATTCTAACATATACTTACCCGGCATGGGGAGCTTTGTTGAACTCCACGCTTCAAAAGAAATCAGATGCCGTCCAAAACATAGCGTTGCGGACGATATTTGGACCACCGTGGTTCGTCGGAAACGTTACTTTTCGCTACGATGCGGGTAATACACCGCATCGTACACCGTATCCGAGGTGGGGGTGGCGCAGGCACGCAGACTGTTCGGGAGGGCGGCCGTGTCCGAACACGGCCATCTCCGGGACATCAGCCGAGAGGACCGTACTCCACAGGGTATAAGAAAACAGCCTCATGCCGTATTAAACGAACCACCGTGAAGAGGCGATACTTGAGTCAAAAAATGACAAACCAGGCTTAAGAGCCTCTATATCGCGTAACCTATAAATGGAAACCGCGCGAAAATTTCGGCCGCGAAAGTGATCGTTTTCTCGCAATTAAATTTTGTTAAAACTATAAAAAGCTAAACAACACCCCACACCGTCCCACGAAGAGACCACAATTTCATTTAGTCAGCATATGCGACTCCCTCCGGAGAACGGGGCGCATTTCTCCCTTCAAATAACTAGGGCTCCGTTAGGAGCACTCCTGCTAGCCCATAGGTGGTAGTACGAAAGGACTTCAGCGGATGGACTGAAGGGGAATCACGCCGGGATTACTAGGCTCAAAAGCTTAGTCTCTCACGGTCAGTTCCAGTAAATAAATTTCACGATGGTCCATACGGATAGGAACGCAAATTACCAAATCCGTCCATAACGAAAACTTATAATTTATAACTGCCACTAAATAACCGATGAAATCCGTCCGATAATAGAAAGATACAGCAGCAAGGGACATTGTCCAGGCTCTGCGATCTGTAGGGAGAAATATTGAAATCACCGCCATTCTTGCGTTCCGTTCTGTTAGGGGTAAATTTATATAAATATTATTGTATATTGTAACTTGATAATGTTAATTCAATTATAACAAAGCAATCAGGAGTTTTATGTTTTGTCACCAATAGCATTAATAAGTTTTGTCAACAAACATTGAAGCGATTAACCCATAAAATTTAAATAACTATTTTTATGCAACTATTAACTATGTTACATAATTATTTTTAAAAATACATTTTTCTAAAGTTTTCTCTACTTTACCCTACCTACTGAGTACAAGTTGGATTCAAAATATGAATAAAAATATTGTAATGTTTACTTCAAGAACACTAAATAGTAAAAATGTTATCTTTAATTAACATAGTGATAAAAAATTGTTGAAACTGAGTATTATATATTCCATATTGAGGGTTGGTCTACATGATATGAATTTGTAATTTCTAGTTGTATAAGGTATTCCAAAACTGACTTCTAATTAGTTAGTTACCTACTTATTTCTCCTCATAGTACCCGCTGAAATTTAGACGCTTATATCATGACACTATCTTCTGTAAGCATGTATTATCAAGAACCTCATCATGAGCGATCAGAATTAGATGTTTACAGCCACTGATGTTTCAGCTTGAAAGTAGCCAGCTAGTTTTTTACAGCAATGCTAGTCACCCGTCCTATAGGGGCACAGTAAAAAATTATCACTTGAACTACAATTGTGAGGTCTTGTATGACCTGCAAGTGGAACAGAACATTGAATTACTCTCCTAGAGAGTTGTAGAGAACATTGAATTTACTCTCTACAGTAAATTACTCTCCTTGTGGGCATCCTTCGTTGTTTGACCCCAAACTGCTTCAGTGTTTTATAACAAACATCTGACATTATTGTTGGACTCAGAACCTGTAAGCAGGTGTGCAAAATTTCCTTGAGGTTCCAAAATATTGTGGCCACCATTATCCAGTTCAAAAATCTCTGCTTATATTTTCTGACTTAATGGTCAGAAAATATAATGTTGGCTGACAATTGATTGATAATGTTGGATTAAAACTTGTTTTAATCCAACATTAAGGCAGTTCCTTGATCTCTACATTCACAAATTTCGTAAGATAAAATCATCAATCCTGGTGAATATATGTACTTCTACTTGCAAACTTAGTGGTGGTAAATGCCTTACAGTTTTCAGTGAGAGAGAGAGAGAGAGAGAGAGAGATAGAGATAGAGAGAGAGAGAGAGAGAGAGAGAGAGCAACACTTTCCATGTTTTACCAACAGCTATTTACCAGCACTGAAAATTTAATTTTTTTTTGTCTTCAGTCATTTGACTGGTTTGATGCAGCTCTCCAAGATTCCCTATATAGTGCTAGTCGTTTCATTTCGGTATACCCCCTACATCCCACATCCCTAACAATTTGATTTACATATTCCAAATGTGGCCTGCCTACACAATTTTTTCCTTCTACCTGTCCTTCCAATATCAAAGCGACTATTCCAGGATGCCTTAGTATGTGGCCTATAAGTCTGTCTCTTCTTTTAACTATATTTTTCCAAATGCTTCTTTCTTCATCTATTTGCCGCAATACCTCTTCATTTGTCACTTTATCCACCCATCTGATTTTTAACATTCTCCTATAGCACTACATTTCAAAAGCTTCTAATATTATCTTCTCAGATACTCCGATCGTCCAAGTTTCACTTCCATATAAAGCGACACTCCAAACATATAGAAAAGTTAATGGCAAAAGGATATTTTGAACTTCTGTCTATTGTGCATGTGCCTTGTTGCTATGGTAATCAGTTTATTTTCAGCAACCAATCAGAACTCGATTTTTGAACATCCTGGTATACAAGAAACATTTTATTGTTAAAACAGATACACTATAGACAAAAGTATTAATCTTATACACTGATCCTACGTAATCAAATAAATAAAGAAAACCTATACACCTGTTCAGTATCAAATAGATTTCAATCTAATTTAACACACAGTATGTTTTTACATTAATCCTGTTGGTCTAGTAATGAACGTGCCATCGCAAATCAGCTGATTAAGTCAAAGGTTCTAAGTTTCAAATCCTAGTAAAAGGACTATTTATCGGTACTTTTATACCGATTTGAATACTAGATCACAGATACCGGTGGTATTTGTTAGTTGTGTTTCAATTAATCACATATCTCAGGAATAGTCAACCTAAGACTGTACAAGACTATACCTCAATCACATTTATACATATCCTCATTCAACCTTTGAATATCTTACAGCGATTCAGGAGGCTAAACAGATAAAGAAAAGAAGAAAGCAGGTTAAAGGCAAAAAACTGTCTTTTCTTTCTTACCTTTAAAATCAACCATCCAGAAGTTAAAGAAAACAAATTTTCTGAACCAAATGTTCACTACTGATAAAAGTTAAAGAAATACCCTATCTGGGTTGCAAATAGTTTTTCTTACCAATGTTAAAAATCTTGAGATTAGAAGCCACTCTAAAATAATACGATCATTTAAAACAAAATTATTTTATTTTTTCACAAAAATAAAATGAGAAAAATATAGCCATTTGTTTCAACATTTTGATCTCTTTTGTTTTTATAGGATTTTATTCACATATGAATCATTAAAATACCTACTAACAGACATGGAAATGAATGTACAAACAAAATGTTTTAATTTTAATAAATAAATAGTTTCATTGATTAATGAATAGTCAGAAGACTAAGCTGACTTTTGGAAAACTGAAAACACCATGGTGTAAGATGCCTACTTCTGGATAGTTAGGACCTTGGTAAATAAATTGTATAAAGATGAAATATTGATTACATTATTCCATAATATATGTAATGCTAATTACATAATCCAAATTACTACAGGCTACTCCTCTGAACAGATTGTATTTCAGAATATAGCTTTCCCCACTTCATTTAGAAAATGATAAGATCAAAACATAAAATCTAATTTATTCCATTGATATAAATGAAAACCATAAAGATTAATTGCTTGCTTTTAAAAGGTTCAAACATTTTTAAATACAAAAACAGATTTCTTTTATCAAATTCTGCCAATGACTTATCAAAATTACTTAACATCAATTTTTGATAGAAAAATTATACTTTTTTAAATTTGATAAGAATAATACTTGTTTAGATTTTTTTAACAATTAAATACTAGTAAAATTTAAACTAGACATGATAGAAACATAAGTTGGAAATTTGTAAATTACCTACCATCTGTGATCTCAACTTTTTATAAAACCTTGCTGAATAAGTTTAGTATGGCCTTACAAAAAGCTAAATCTCTTCAGAAAAATTTTTAACTTATGGGACCCTGCTTTTGGAGATGAAGAAAAACTTCCATCTTAGGTAAATTGTTACTTATGTAATAACTAAGTACAGGCAGTTGCTTTTATATGGATTTGAATACTAGATCATGGATACTGGTGTTCTTTAGTGGTTGGGTTTCAGTTAATCACACTTCTCAGGAATAGTTGACCTGAGACTGTATAAGATTACCCTTCATTTACAATCATACATATCATCCTATGAAGTAATACCTTATAATGGTTCCAGAGGCTAAACAGAAAGAGAAAACTAGAGGGTATATGTAAATAAAGGTTTGAGGCGTGAATGTCATCCAAACTGTTACAATTTTATATAAAGCCCTGAGAGAGAAGCTAGAAATGAAGAAACATTGTTGCATACACTGGAGGAGAAGACTTATCTTTATTAGGTACCATAGGAATGAAATGAAGAGAATCTGTCCTACAGAGCAAGGAAAATAACAGAACAATTGAAGTTTTTGTAAACTCAAAGCACATGAACAAGTGCAAATCTATTTTAGAATAAATAGTAGTACATCAAGAGTTGTTTTCACAGTTAGAACATATTGTATTGATAGCGACAACTTAGGATTAGTGTTTTTCAGTATATATCGTTGCCAAGTGCTTATGGAATAAATTTTCAGGCAGTCTGCTTGTACTCAGGACATACTCCTGTACCAGTTAAAGGCTTTTAGGATGATTTTATAACAAATTCAAAGATTAGTACTGCAAACCTTTCATAAAACTGAGGCTAACGATAGTTATCAATATGTAAATTTACTGCATATATATATATATATATATATTATACAAAGATTTTAATAGGGGACTTTAATGCCCAACTTGGTAAAGAACGAAGATATCGTGATATTATCGGAAAATGGCCTGCCCAAAAGAAAACTAACAAGAACGGCCAAAGACTTGTCGAATTTTGCAGAAACCATAATATGATCTCAAAATCCACCTATTTTATGAGAAAACCAAACAAACTGAAGACTTGGAAACACCCAGATTGGAAAAAAGGAGAATGGCAACTGGATCATGTTTGCATGGACCGGAATTATCACAAGGAGATTTATAATGTAAAAGTCTTGAGAGGAACAGGTACTGGATCGGACCATTACTTAATTAAAGTTAAAATAAAATTCACCCCGCATAAAAAGAAAAAATCCCAACCTAAAAACAAAAGAGCTTATGATCCACATAAATTAATAAACAATGCCATCTTTGAAGAAACAACAAAAAAAATCAAATTAACTAATAATTTAAAAGAACTGACATCCCAACTGAAAGAAATAGCTGAAGAACTAGCCCCTATAAACCCAAGAAAAAAACACCAATGGTGGAATGAAGAATGTGACAAAGCAGTCAAAGACCGACACCGGGCTTGGATCAACCACCAAACCCAGAAAACTGAAGAATCTAACCATGAATTCACCAAACAAAGGAAAATAACTCAGAAAATTATAAGAGGAACCAAATGACAAGCCCAAAAAAACTTGATTCAGCAAATAGAAGAAAGTTCCAAGAAAACTAATTTCCGAGACTATTATAAAATTTTTGGTCAGGCTCTTCAAAGATATGAACCACACACCCTTATGCTGAGAGGAAAAAAAGGAAATATGGCCCACACCAATAAAGAAAATGCTGAAATTTTGGCAGAAACCTTCAATAGACTCCTCAACTGTGACGACCCCCCAGAGCTTTTTGAGATTGACACTGAAACTCCAGTTAAAACTTCACCAGTAAATATCAACCCGCCAACAATTCAAGAAGTTCTCGCAGCCTTAAATGAAATAAAAAACTACAAAGCAAGCGGAGAGGACCAGCTTTTCGCAGAACTCTGGAAACACTCATCAGTTTATTCAGTCAAAACTTCCCTACATCTACGCCTCGTGAAAATATGGAACGAAGAAAAACTTCCAGAACACTGGACCACAGCCCTCATCCATCCATTACATAAAAAAGGGGATAAAACTAATCCTGAAAACTACACAGGCATATCTCTCCTGGATTGCACATACAAAATCCTGTCGAGAATCATATACAACCGATGCAAAGACCAACTTGAACTGGAACTTGGGGAATACCAAGGGGGATTTAGGCCATGGAGAGGTTGCCCGGAGCAAATAATATCCCTAAAACTTATGATGGACTTATATAAAAGACGGAAAAAACAACTAATAATCACCTTCGTCGACTTTAAAAGGGCCTATGATTGTATACACCGACCATCCATGCTGAATATTCTGAGAAACCTGAGCCTTCACCCTAAACTCGTAAACATGATAAAATTAACTTTAACCAATACCCAGTCCAGAGTGAAATTCAGAGGTGAACTCTCTCAACCCTTCTACATAAAAACTGGATTGAGGCAAGGAGACGGCCTCTCACCACTCCTTTTTAACTGCGCCCTTGAATTTGTCATGAGAAAATGGTATGAAATAAATCCCAAAAATATAAAAATGGGTACTAAGAAAAACTCCATCACACTAAATCGCCTAGGATTTGCAGATGACCTCGCTCTTTTAGCAAATAATATTCAAGAAGCCAAAACACAAATCATGAGCCTTCAAAACCTAGCACAAAAGATAGGGCTTCATAACTCTTTCGAAAAAACTGAACTAATGGCCATAGATCCTCTGGTAATGGAGCACATTACGGTAAACAATCAGAAAATTAAAATAGTAAAACAATTTAAATATCTAGGGGAAATAATAACTTATAATTTAAATGAAAAAGTGACATGGCAAAACAGGACAAATAAAATGATTAAATCCCAAAAATTAACTTGGTCAACATATAACAAAAAATGCCTTTCTGCTAAAACAAAACTTAAACATTATAAAACTGTAGTACAGCCAGAAGTCACCTACGGAAGCGAGACCCTTTTCAAAATCACTCAGAAAAACCGAACTGAAAAAATTCTGAAAATAGAGAGGAGAATTGTCAGAACGTGTATCAATAAAAAACACCAAAAAGAAGGCCAATGGTGGATTGTGCCAAATGAGGTGGTGTATCGAGAAATAGAGCCTGTTACTGATACTATGCGGAAAAAAAGAATCTCTTTCTTCAGTCATCTCATAAGGACACCGCAAACAAGACTGTCAAGAAATATCATTGAAAAGCTCTGGTTCCAAAAGCTAGAAGTAGGATGGATCAAAGAAATTAGAGAAGATATGAAAGAATTGGGAATTTCCCTGACTGACCTACAGAATAAAACTGGAAAAATTACAAAGCTAAAAGATAAAAGCATTAGATTTAAACAAAAGACAGACAAACGACAAAATACAACGAAGAGGGTGTTTACGGATGAAGAAAAGAAAGCAAGATCTGAACGGATGAAGAAATACTGGGCAGCTCGAAAGAGTAAAATAACACGCTTTTCTCAGAAAAGATCCAAGTAAAATTGACTTAAGTGGTCCCATGTTGGCCGTAAAAGCATAATAATAATATATATTATACAATTGATTTGAAAAGTAATTTGTGCAGTTTTAGTCAGAGATCTCATTGCCACAAACAGAGCACTAGAAACAGGTGGCCTTGATCTCCTCTTTATTTATTAAAATGTATAAGTATAGTTAAGACTTTCAGGAGTTATTCAATATTTTTCCACTATCCCAGCAGATAAAACCACCTTCTAAGATTTAAAATAAAATGACTAGCAAATAAAATATCTACTCCATGAAGCAAAGCGTTCCTAAGGTATATATAGAATTTCAGTTTTAACATTGTGATATTTGTCTGTAGACATTGATTGTTAAATGTGTAATTAGTGTAAATTATGAAGTATTATATATTAACAATATTGCAATACAGCCTAATAATGTATTTATTTATTTTTGATGATTTTATATTTAAAAAGAATAATCAGAAGCGAATGCATTTCAAGAAATTCCTTAACTGTCATGGTAACTGTCTAAGTTTGTTTGGTATCAATCAGTGCACCATGAATAGGAAAGGTGAGGATGTATGGATATGAATCCTTCTTGTATTTCTGTATACCATGATGTCTATAAATCACTTTACATATAACAATTTATTTATTTTATACAAGTACATATACAAAAAATTATTTTATTAAATGATAAAAAGAAAAACTCATACCAATAAGTATATTACCTGAATACAAAAGCACTTTTGAACAGGAGGTTTCATATGTGAAATAGTAATGTACCAAAATTACATTATACTTTAAAAATAACAGTTAATTATAAAATTCAAAAGCACTAGTTCAATTGTGTAAGACCATTTTTTTATCTTTAATTTTATGAAAATTTGTAAAATGATTAATAAAATATTTATAAATACCTAATATATTAAAAATATTTAGATAAAGAAAAATTTAGACAAGAAATTTTTATTTTCTATAATCATTGAAAGAAATGAAGTATTAATCTGTTTATAACAAGAAAGCTATGTGGAACACTTATGTCCATCTGAAGACAGGAGAGTAAAACTTATATACAGCAGCAAACAATAAAGTATTATGATTATACTTTAATTGCAAGTTGTATTGAATTTGTATTATAAATTGAACTTTTATTATAAAATTGAATTATAATTAAATTATAAAACTACAATTGAACTTGTATTATAAATATATTCGTATTATACAATAGAATAATAATTTTATTTAGAGAATTATAAACTTATATGTTATTGGTCACACAACTTCTTATATAAAATTATATGATGTCCTTGATTTATTTAATATACAATTATAAGTTACTATATCATGAACTGGCATTTCTTATGATAATACAACTATCTTTACAATAATAATTTTTAACAAACATACAATGTTACAAATTATCACAGCCTTTAAGTTTGCAGTAATTTTGTTTAATATTAAAAAATAAAATCTATAATAAATAAGTAACAAGAATTGTTTAAATGCGCTCCATTATGTAGGGTTTGGTTTCTTTTAAAACAGTATTAATAATATTTTTAAATATTTTACCAGAAGAGTTATCATAAACACTAACCTAGGGGAAACACTATAAGCATGAAATCACAGTATTAATCAATACTTATCTAAAATAAAACAGACTATTAAATATCATTTTATACCGCATTACCATAACTTCTAAATCTAATTTTTCTAGATTTTTAATGAAAATTGGATACAAGTAATTAATGTCAGTTAACTGCACAGATAAAGTCAACATGTAGGAAGCACCAACATATAAAGAAGCAGTTTTAAAAAAGGTTAAAAAATAACATTTGGCGACCATGACAGGATTTTGGTGAGAAACTTTTTACAATCTGATTGAAAATGGAAGCGGTTAGAAAATCAAGGAAAGTTCAAAGGACTCTGTTTACCAAGTCATTAAATAATTTTAATGCGATATGTGAAAATGTCAATTCTTAGTATCAAGGAAAGGCTAATGCCCTACAGCTTTTGGAAGAAAGGATGACTCAACTAGAAGCAGTTAACCTAAATTTTTCTAATCTTTTATTGGATTCTGATGCATCAAAAGAAGACATTATAAGTGATATGGAAACGCATGACATATACAAATTAAAATTTTTAACAGCGAAATCTAGTAACAAATGTTCCAATAATTCAGTCAAAAAAACTATTTAAGAAACCGATCTTAGAAATTTCAAAGTTTAATGGCAGTGTCGGCTCTTTGTTACATTTTTGGTCTCACTTTAAGAAAATCCATGAGAATACCAAATTTACCAAAAAAGATACACTCTATTATTTGAATCATGCGATTGAGAAGAATTCAAAAGCGGAAGTAGTAGTTGGAGGTTATCCAACGACAGTGGAAAATTATAACAAAGCTTTTGAAAGTCTTAAGAGTCATTTTGGCTCTTCTCATTGAATTTTACACTTGTGAACTTTTTGCACTTGGTAGCATTTTGGATGCTAGTAGCATTTCAGTAACATTTGCATTTTGCTAGTAACATTTGCTAGAAATGTAGCATTTTGGATGCTACTAGCATCCAAAATGCTACAAAGGATAAGTATTTCTAATATTTATGATAAAATTTCTGCCCATGTACATGCTCTTGAGACTCTTGGAGTAACAACAAATAATTGCACCACCATGTTATATCCATTAGTAGAGTCATTGTTTCCTGAAGACATCTTGAGTACATGGAAGCAATCGTCCTTATGTGCCAAGGTTTCTGTTGATGGAGAACAATCCAACCGACTAACCAAGTTATTACAATTTCTGAAATCCAAAGTTGAAAATGAAGAGAAAATTGATATGGCGAGGTTTAAAGGTTTTTAAACCTTTAGAAATTGATTTGGCGAGACTTTTAAAGGTTTCAATGTACAACTAGAAACAGAAAAACGTGACAAACAAAGAGAATTAAAGGAGAGACGCAATAAAGAAGATGTAAACAATAAATAAATGATAATATATCAGTGTGGATGTTTTTTTACAATTAAGTAAGAAGATGAATGTTGGAGCTTTGAGTCTGTTATTGGGAAATAATTCAAGTTTGAGAATTTTATAATAAAGTTCTAATTATTTAGTTACATTGATTTTTCTGAGATTGATTTTTAATTTCTCGTACAATATTTTTACCAGTTCTAACATTTGGTGACCTTAACAGGATTCGAACCTGCAATCTTTGGATTTCAGAAATTCTAATAACTTGGTTAGTCTGTTGGATTAATCTCCATCCATAGAAACCTCAGCACATAAGGAAGACCACTGCCATATTCTCAAGATTTCTTCAGGAAGCGATGACTTTACTAATGGATTACTCAAATGAAGACTGTTCAAAATATCCAACCTAGTTTTTTTCAGGAAGGCATTTAAATTTGAGGGGCAAAATTTATATTATTGGGCCATAAATCTGGCTGTGAATGTAGCATACATGATTTTCATAACTTGTAGTAAAGTGTTATGTCACTGTAACAAAACTAATGTGTATAATGTGACGTGGTGTGCTGTGTGTACATGCATGTGCAGACTCATACTAATTACATTTTTTCTTTTGAGCGCAATGATGCATTGTATAATGGAAAGTATTGAACAATGCTACTTCATCTAATTTTGCCAAAAGCTTGGTGACACCCAAGTGAAACAATTCATAAGATTCAGATGGCTTCTGGAAATGATGCTATGGGGAAAACTGAAGAGCAATGCATGCATCCAATTTAAAAAAAGGTGAACTTCAGTTCACAATGATTAGATTATAAACAGCTGGTAGGCTACTTTCTATAATTTTTTTTTATTATTAATATAGTTGTGCAAACGATATGTACCAGAAAGTGAAACCATTAATAAACAATACTATCAAGAGGTTATTTATACTCTTCATGATACGATTTAGTTCCTGAGATCAGACATGTGGGAATCATAAACAGACAATTGCATCATGAGATATAACCATCATTCTTAGAATCTGGTTCAGGATTTCTTGGCAAGCCTGGAATTCCCAAGGTTTGTAAAGAGTTTTACAAACCTTGGAGTTTTACAAAGACCCAGACATGGGTCTTTTTGATTTCTGGTAGTTTCCAAGTTGAAGATGCTATTAAAAGGGCCCTAATCTGAAAGTAAACAGGATTTAAAGATTATGACTACAGTTGACAGCAGCATCCAAAGATGACATCCAAAAGTAGTTCCAGCAGTGAAAGAACCACTGGATCAAATGTATGAACTCACAAGGGGACCTTTAAAGGAAATAAGAACTGGAAGCCAATGGAAACTTTTATGATTGGATACTTTTTCAACAGACTTTCTTGCACAACAGAGACATGAATTAGGCAGTTAATGTCTAATTATCATTTGACAAATTAACTTACGTATGTTATATAAACAGATGGTAATAATAGTATAATTAAAATTAAAACTTATTTCTATATATTAAATAGTATTAATAATTGTATCAATGTATAACTGCAAATAATTAACAACACATTCATTTTTTACTTAAAAAATTAATTTATGTCAGATATTATCACACATTACAGTTTGACAATTCAAGGGGTTTTTTAAGTACACAAATTACTATTTTTATTATATAAAAAAATAATTAAAAATTATCTTTAATAATTACTCTTTAATGTACTTTATTTAGATTTTTTTTTACTTTGACCAGAAAAAAATTTATTTCAGAGCTTAAAACATTATTAATAAAAAATGTGCCATTAATAAAGCATATAATCACAATTATACTTTCAAAGTATTCCAAAAAACCTAAATAAGAACTAGTAACACAAGTATTTGGTAACTTTAAGTTAAACATTTACTCATGCTAATAAACTATTCCATGTAGGAAAAATTAAGTGATTTATACAATGAATATTATTACAAGAATATTTATGTAAAAAACTAAGATATGATTACTCAAATAAAATATAACTTTTTATTCTATTCTCTTTTATGAAGAATCTTCAAACATACCAGAAATCATATTTACAACTAAATAAATACAAATAATGATGTATATAATACTGTATACAGAGATACCAGCAATCACCAACCAGTGATCAGAAATGTTTAAACTTCCAAAATAAACAAATGCAAAATTTATTGCAAGCACACCAACCAGTAATGCTATTGCCAACAACTTACTAAAGCTGTAAAAAAAAAAAAAACATAAAATAGTTTATTTTTCATTTAAAAAAAAAAATTACTTTAGTAATACAACTAATTACAATCTATTTTACACATTAAAAAAACTCTATGGAAAAAATAAATATTAGGGCATATAAATATATATATATATAAGATATGAAAGAATTGGGAATTTCCCTGACTGACCTACAGAATAAAACTGGAAAAATTACAAAGCTAAAAGATAAAAGCATTAGATTTAAACAAAAGACAGACAAACGACAAAATACAACGAAGAGGGTGTTTACGGATGAAGAAAAGAAAGCAAGATCTGAATGGATGAAGAAATACTGGGCAGCTCGGAAGAGTAAAATAACACGCTTTTCTCAGAAAAGATCCAACTAAAATTGACTTAAGTGGTCCCATGTTGGCCGTAAAAGCATAATAATAATAATAATAATAATATATATATATATATATATATATTTTTGCATGACAATACTTTACTGGAATGATTTGAGACATTAACAAAAGCAATAAAAATCTTATAAACATATATGTTAGACAGTTTCATTTTGGCCTGATTTTTATTCCAAGGATAAAATGAATTCGTATTGAAATTCTTGGAACACAAAGAGGCATATTTTGGTTCTATATGGTTTTCCCCTCAAATTGTACAAAATATGTATGTAATAGTTTCTAAAAAAATTGTTGCAAAGCCCAACAATGGGTTTTCAATAAAGTTTTGTTTAATTTCACGGCAAAGAACACACACAACACCAAATTTTCCCTTTCATTTCTGGCCCAAGAATTTCAGTACGGCTTCCTTTACCACTGGACCAAAATTTCTGCTAGCCATAACTGAAAACAAAGCATTTCCAGATATATATTTATAGGAACTTTGTACTTATATTAATCTCCTCAGTTAGCTATTGAAGTATTGCCATTAAATGTTTAATCACTTGAGATATATGTATGTAAAACACATAACAAAATTATATAACTTTATATATATATTTAAATTCTATTAAATAAACCACCTGGTACAGAATATTGAGTTAAGGCATATCTTACTTTAATTTTTCATGAAAGTACTTTTTTTTAGAAAAAAAAACTTTTTTTTCAATTGTGGCTGAAGATGCAGGATCATGCAATAATACGAGTACTTTCATGAAAAATTAAGGTGAGGAATGTCTTATCTTAATATTAAGTACTAGGTGGTTTATTTAATAGAATTGTATAATTTAACAGTACAGAATAATATGAATCTTATTAAAATTATTAATTTAAGTAAATATATATATATATATATATATATATATGAAATCTTATTTCAAAGAGGCAGCTTATTTATTTTAACCCTTAACTGGTCACGCTCTTTTTAATTATCAGTCATTTCAAGTTACTATGGCCCAAACATTCGTAAATTAAATTAATAATACATTATTAGAATTAAAAAGAAATGAACGCTTATATTTGAAAAAGAAATTATTTTTTATTCAAATAAAAATAAATATCTCCTTGTTTAAAACAAAATAATAAAACAAAAACAGAAATTACAAAACCTTGTAAAAATAAAGATGTTCATTTTAGTTGAACTTTGCTGGCATAAAAATATAATTATTCCCGTTTCATTACTGAAGACAAACTAACAACACATATGTAAATATAATTTAAAATTAAAATATTTGAACTGACATCAGAGAACATCTACAAGTAAACAATGCACAATTTGCCTGGATGTCAAATTGATGTCCTGAACAGTACATTTTTTCTTAAATTCATTATTTCAGAGTTAGAAAGTCTTTATTTCCAACACTAACATTGTTCACAATCTTTACAAATAAAAGAAGTTTGAATTTTACAAATATGCTGCCTACATTTCACACAAACAATGTTATATATATTGTCCTTGGTGCTCGAGCATAGGTGACAGCACTTACGTTTCCCTCTAACTTCCAGTCTTGCTCCTCTGGTTGTTGAACATCAACTGCAGAACTTTCATGTTCTTCAAAATATATTTTTAATTTATTCTTTAAGTTTTTTGGGTTTCCCAGAGTGAGATACCTTTTTAAAAGTAAATTTTGTACTAAAAGTTGTCCTAAATTTCTAAGAAAATCTCTCGCAATAGTGTAACACAACTGGTCGTTTCAGGTCAAATAGCTTATTTCTGTTACTTATATTACACAAACTAAGGAAAACTGGATACTGAGTATTAGAACAAATTATGATATGAGATTAGCAGGCTTGCCAAAGTAACACCATTGAGGCAAATATTAAACTTTAAATATAAAATAGCGTCTCTGGTAATATAGATACGATGCGACCAGTTAAGGGTTAACAATTCTAACTATGTACCATAAAGTCCCATATATTTATCACTTAAAGCTGTCTGTAAAATATCAGTTGTAATCAAGTTCATCTCAAATTGTCCTATATAATCATCTTGAGTGTTTATATTATCCTTCTTAAATATATTTCTTCAACTTATAGGACCCTGATGAGAATCTTAGATAAACAGGACCTTTGGTGATGAAGTATTGAGAGAAACAAAGTTAAAATTTTATAAAATTATGGCTATTCAAAAATTACTATTACTTATAATTACTTCTATTAATGTATGTATGTGAATCTTCAGAAAAGTCTGCAAAAGATATCAGTAAAATTTTATTCACAGGACTTTTATTTGGAATGATTATATAAGAATAAAGTAACAAATCTTTAATGTAACACAAATAAAGCAGAATACAGAGAAAAATCTAACAACACACAGAAAGAATGAATCAAGGCAGAATTACCCAATGAAGCCTCTTTTATATCCTGGCTGGAAGGAAAAACATAGTGTCCCAGAAAAAATCAAAGGTGCTAAATTTTGTTAACACAGACTTGCCTAATCCCTACTGGAAAGAAGATACTATATTTCCATCACAAAAACAAGAAGAAAAACCTCCCATCAGATTAAGATATTCAAGTACGTGTTACTGACTCCAGTAAAGAATAGCAGTTTACACTAAAATTAATTTTGATCAATATTTTTCTAAGTACAACTGATCTATCAGATGTTATAAAAAAAAGCTGACAATGAAGTTATAATACTTTCCTGGCACTGGTTATTTATTCTCATATAAGGAGAAAATAATACATGAAAATAAACCAAAAAGGTTTTAAAAGTTTGAAATATCAATTTTTTCAATCTTTTAGAACTTCAATTGGCTCCTTCACTCCAAAGTATTTTTTTGGGGGGGGGGTCACTCCTACTACTACTACTACTATCCCTAGGAATGCATAAAAAAATTTGGTTCAAAATTATGCAATAAATAAAAATTTATTTTTTTTATTTTTAGGGATTGGGTAATTTTGGAGCAAAATTAAAAAAAAAAAATAATAAAATTAAGCATGCACATATACTGAGCTTAATTAAAGTGGTGTTATATTTGAAAAATTGACCACTAAAAACTATCTAAAATGGCAGGTAATGACCTAGTTAAATCTACAGTAGATGTATTAATAATTTGAAAGCTACTTGTTAAACAATCCAAATTCATAAAAACAGTGACAATATACATAAAAATGTGTAGGAATAAATGCCACAAAAAAATGCAAGTTTTTGAACATTGTACATGTAGCACCTCTAATCAGATCTGGTGATAGAAATCGAGAGAACTGTATGGCTCTTATCAAATATAATGATACTCTATATGATAAAATAAAACAGTCCAAATATATATGATTAAATGATATAAACTTTCTTATAATATAATAAAATTATATTCATTTATACAGAAGGTTTAAAAAGATCATGTCGACTTTGGTAAATTCTTCTATACGATAAACAAAAAAAAGTCCAATGAACATAGATCTAAAACATTTTGTTTTCCATTTATCTATCTGTATATCACCTTTTTTAAAGAAAAATGAATAACTTCAAACCTAAATAAGATATTGGGTACTGCAGTACAAGGATGAATACTTTCTTTATAAATACATTTGAAAACTACACCAAAAAAAAAAATTAATTTAGTTTTCAAAATGACAGCTTTTTACTAAATAAGTTACTAAATTAATATTTAACTTTCTAACTCCCCAAACTTTCAACTTTTTACTATTTTTTCACTTGTTTTCATTATAACAAAATGAAAACAAGCATTTATTTGGTAAAAAGCTAATACCTTGATTATTTGACATATAATATGCGAGATACAATTTTCTTGATCAAAAATACTTATTTAGAATAACTAGTTTTAAAGAATGTGGCATTAATATGAATTGCTGTCACTTTTTTTTTTACTTTTGGCATATTATTTAAGGTCACATATAAAGTGTACATAACACGTTTGGATTCAATATTTTACTTAAGACAAGAAGTTGATAATTTTTTATAAAAAATAAGATGAACAGACAGGTAGATAGAAAAAGAAACCATTTAGAACTGTTTACTCTACATATTTTCTTCAGTTTGATATGTAGAATTATTTCCCCAAATTTGGTATGAATCTTTATAAACCACTTACAAGTTCAAAGACAGATTATATAAAAACCATTAAATATGATTACAGTGTGATAACTAAATCACAAAGATACTTACAATCCATTGACAAATTGACCCATGATTCGTGGATTGCTAGAAAAGGCTACAGTAGGAATTGCAGCAAACGGTAGCTGCAAACTCATTATAGCATTTAACAGATCATTCATGCCACTCAAGTCCTGTATATTTGAGTAAAATGCTACAGCAAATGTTGGTAATATTGCAACAAGACGTGTAAAAAGTACCCTCTTCCATCTGCTCCATTTTAGATTCAAAAAGCCCTAAACAATAAAAATTTTTATTAAAACAGTCTGATAGAAAACTAGTTGCTGTAGATTTTTATAAAATACAGCTTATACATTTTCTTTAATCAGAGTAACAAGATTAATACACAAATAAAATTAATAGTGAAAAATTAAAAGAATTTATGAAGGACTTTCACACTGATACATTGTATAAAAAAAATTAGTGAAGTGAAAACAGGCTCTTTCAACCAATTAATAATGTAGTTCTGTAGTTCTCTTTAAAGAATAGATATTCATCAAAAGAAATAGTTAAACAAAATTTCAAATGGATTTGAAAAAATTTCTCTTATATAGGTTGAAAAATGTTGAAGAGTAGAAGAAGGGAGCGCTAGAAAGCACTTCACTCTCTGGCACATAAGGGAAATTATATAGGGAAAGTTAAATTAACCAATGTTTCCAGAGCCACAGAGTTTGTGTAGCACAAGCTACCTCTGTAAGTAACAGAAAGTGTTTAGAACATAAAAAGAGATACAGGAATAAATATGGTAATGGGGAAAAAATAACAGTAGTGGTGAAATAGATCACTTAAAAAAAGAAACAGATACATTAAAACTGGATGTAATTGGAAATAGAGAGGTGAAATGGAAAAATGAACAAGAATTTTTGTCAGATAGTTATAATGTTAAATATATGCTTAATATTAAACCAAAAAAAGGAAATACAGTTACAGTAATGAATAAGAAAATAGGATAAAGAATATATTTTACCAACAATACAGGAAAAGAATTATTTTGGTGGGGATAGTTTCAAAGCCCAAGCCTACTAACAGAGCAGATTTATATGTCAACCTCTGCAGAAGAACATGAAGATAAAAAATAATTAAGAAGTAGATACCCTAATCAAACATGTACAGAAAAGGCAATAATTCAATAATATTAAGAGATTATAAAGACATAGTAGCAAAGGGACATGAACGGAAAGTAGTTAGCCATTACAAGCAAGGCAAATAAATGAAAGAGAGGATAAACTAAACTTTTGAAATTTTACACAAGTATAAACTAAGGATTCTGAATAACCTATTTAAAAATCATAAAAGAACAAGTTACAGAAGGACGAGGCTAAAATATTCAGGAAAATATCACAGATATTGTGCTAGTCAGAGATTTCAGACCAAGTTATGGACTGCAAAATAAGAGGTCTGTAAATAAACTAATGAGACTCGATTTTTTTGGCAGCCAAAGTAGCAACACTATAAAGTTACTAGTAAACATATGGTTATATGAACAACTGATTTATATTAGATATTAATATTTTTAGTCTATTGTTGCCATATGAGACGTAAACAAACTTTTCATGAAACAAGTTTTTGTTATACGTTACAAAAGTGAGTGATATTAAATATGAGCCAAGTTTTGTGTTAAACTTGGTGAGAATGCTACTGAAACTTTTTCAGAATTGAAAAGGGCATATAGAGATGACGCTCTGTCACAAATCCAAGTTTTTAAGTGGTTTAAAGCATTTTCAGATGGCTGGGAATCAGCTGTGGAAGAACCATGCTCTGGAAGACCGTTAACATCAAAAAGTGATGACAATGTTGAGTGAATCAGAGACTGTCAGAATGATTGCAGAATAACTGAATTTGAACCATACCACAGTCCATAAAATTTTGACAAACAAATTGGACATGAAAAAAGTTTGTGTAAAATTTGTCCCAAAAAACCTCACTGCTGAACAGAAAAACAACAGGGTGGAAATGTGCTGCGATCTTCTAGGGTGAATTGAAACTGATCCTGATTTTCTGAAAAATGCTGCTACTGGTGATGAATCTTGGATATTTGAGAATGACCCAGAACTCCAAAACAAAATGCCAGAACAAGGAGTGGCACACTTAAAACTCACCATGTCCCAAAAAAAGCAAAAATGAGCAAATAAAAAATCAAAACCATGCTAATTTGTTTCTTCGATAGTAATGGCATTGTCTATAAGGAGTTTTTGCCTACAAGACTATAAATCAGTGTGTGTAGAAATTCTTGAAAGACTACAGAAAAGAGTTGCCCACGAGAGACCAGCCATCAAAGACAACTGAATGCTGCATCATGACAATGCATCTTGTCACACTGCACTCTCAATTAATGAGTTTTTGGCATAGAAAGACATCACACATTTTCCTGTTCTTGCCTTTAAAATAAACACCTCAAAGGACACCATTTTGGAACAGTAGAAAACATTTTAAAAAATGTAACTGACCATCTGAAGGATATTATGGTTTCTGAGTTCCAACTGCTATGAAGAGTGAGAAAACCGTTTGAAGCTTTCAAAGGGAACTATTTTGAAAGTGATAGAGTCCATGTATAATTGGATTATAAATAAACAAGTTTTTCTGAACCAGTCTCATTATTTTATTTACAGACCTCTTACACCCAGGATCAGATATTGATTCTGATTCTGACCACTAAACAATAAAGATGAATGCAGACTGAAGTTTAAATTAAAGAAAGTTCTGAAGTTTAAGTAAAGAAAACAATGAGAACAAAGTGATAGATTTTCAACAAGCTAAAAGAGAATGATGTAAAGTTAAAATTTAATCATGGGTTCATACCAAGAGGTTACAACAGAAAATTAGTTAAAAATGAATGATAAATTTAAAAATACGGGTAATCAAGTTAGGAGAGGAAATTTTTGGTAGAAAAGAAATGGAAGCTTGAAAACTTTAGTCGAGAAAAAATATACTAAAATTGATGGATGAATATTGAAAGTATAAAATATAAATAATAAAAACCTAGAAAATTATATTGGCAAATAAGAAATTAAACTCTTACGTGTAAAGAATCAAAGAAATGATGACAGAGAAATTTATAGTTAAGAAGGTTAGAAATGAGATAGAGAAATATAATTGTATTATATCAGAGAGTAGATTAATATAAAGAAAAATAAGATAAAAATTGGGAGAAATACCCCAAAATTATTAGTATATAGATATGAAAAGAAAATCTTCATTACAAACAAAACAAAAAGCCTACATGAGGCAAAAATACATAGAAGGGCTGAACAGAAGCAAAAATTATCTAATAAAGTTTAGAGGAGGAGTAAAATATTGATTTCAGTAGAAGCTCTAAACTGTGATCTGAATTTGAAAAAAATCTGAAAAATTTAAACAATATTAAAGAAGTAAGAGATGATAATGTACCATCTGAATAACTATGCTACAATTTGCTAATAAGTAGAACTGAATAAGTTTTACACATAAGAAATAAAAATTTATTAGATTGGGCAAATACCCTGATTTTAAAACATGCAATTGTTACCATAACAAAGAAAACAGGAAGTGAAAAGTGTAATAACCGCTAGGTATATTAAAAGGTGTAATAGTAAAAGGTGTATTAAATAAAGGCCAAAATGTTTTTAGAAATGCATGGGTACAAAAGAGACCATTTTAGTCCAGCACTTTGAAGACAAGCTTAGAAAAAATAAACCAACAAACATTACATTTGTAAATATGGAGAAAATATTTGATCATGTTGAATTAAATAAAATTTTAAACAAAATTCTGACTTAAATATAGGAAAATAAAAGTTATTTATAATTAATTCAAGAATCAGGTAGCAGTTATAAGAGTAGAGAATGAAAAAAGACATTTCCGATTCAGAAAGCCTTTTTTATTGTCACAGAAGTAATGCAGTAACTGAAGGGAAAATTTGAGAATGGAGTAATTATCAAAGGAGAAAAAATAAAGATGTTAATATTCACTAATATTGTTGTTTTTTTAACAGAAACCAAAAAATGAGTTAAAAGAAATACTGAATGGTATGGTTTTACAGCTAGGAATAAAGTAGAATACAATCTAGATTATGAAGTTTGGCAATAAGAAACTTAGTAAGGATTTAAAACATTATGATATGAAATACAAAATACTACAACTCAAGAATTTTGTTATTTAGAGGGTAAATTTACAAAGGAAGAACAGAATAATGAGATTGGCCAAGGAGAGCTTTCATGCAAAGAAGAGGTCTGCTAGCATCATAGCATCAAAAACACACCTCACAATTATAAAGAATTTTTGAAAATATTTGTATGAAATAGAGTTTTCTAGTAATAAAATAAAAAAATGCAAACAATAAGAAATACAGAAAAGAAACAAAAAGAGACCTTTAAAATGTAATATTAGATGTTACAAATTAGATAGCTTGATAAAATTTGAAACGAAGATGTCTTAAGATGAACAGAAGAGGTGAGAAACTTATAGCAGAACCTTATAAATAAATGAGCTCAACTAGTAGACAATGTACAAGTATTAAAACATTCAGGTTTAGTTAGGCTGATGACAAAGGGACGAGTAGAAAGTAAAAACTGCAGCAGAAACAATAGGAACATAAAACAAGAAATTTAGAATATAGAGCACACTTAATCAATATGTTGAGGTTAAAAAGATTAACACAGCGAAAACTGAAATGGAAGATAGCATAATGATTGCAGTTGAAGGAAAGTAAAATCAGTTAGTTGACTGACTGACTTTTTTTAGATGACTAAAACAAAAACCTAATGTTTTTAAACATTATTTTCAAAATCTTAGAACATACTTTTTATTTATTTAATTCCAAAAGGAGACAAAGATTTCAACATTCATAAGCCTTGGATTTTGCACACAAATAATGTTCATAACACTGCATTTTTCTTTAAATATATTTGGAATCTATTCAGTTCTTTATTTGTAATTATATATATATATATATATATATATATATATATAAAATATTGAATTCACTAGTAGATTGTTAGTAAGACTCATTTAATTATGTTGTTTTTTTAATTCATTAGTTTATTACTGAACTTTAACTTATAATTTATATTACAATAATGGTTAGCAATATTAAAAAAATATTAAAATTTTTAAATAAAGATTAAAAAACTTAATTTTTTAAAACACATCCTCCTCATTTTCTGTTTAGCTTCCAGAATCACCATAAAGTATTATACTTCAGAGGATGAATGAAGAGATATGTATGAATGTAAATGAAGTGAAGTGTAGTCTTGTACAGTCTCAGGTTGACAATTCCTGAGATATGTGGTTAATTGAAAACCCAACCACCAAAGAACACCAATATCCACGATCTAGTATTCAAATCCACATAAAAATAACTGCCTTTACTAGGATTTGAACCTTAGAACTCTCAACTTCAAAATCAGCTGATTTGTGATGACAGGATTGGTTGCAGTATCCCATTCTTTTTTGATTTAACAGTGGAGCCAGCAATTATACATACCTCCTTTTCTTGACCAGTAGTGCAATAGTGCAGACATTAAAATATCCTTAATTCCCATCTTCAAATTTAAAGAACTAAAATTTTTACAGTCTCATTAAAAAGTTTATAAATTAACATTACTCAAAATCTGATCTAATTTTGTGACTAAATACTGTTATGTATTTATTGAAATTACCTCCATTGAAAATTGTCCTGCATAACACCCTGTCATTGTACTACTTTGTCCAGCAGCTAATATACCAATAGCCCAAATATACATAGCCATTACTCCAAATCGGCAGCCAAGAAAAACTCCACCATTATATATCTCCATCTCAGCTAAATCAGTATTATTCTGCAAAATTTAAAAATTATAATGTAGTAATATAGATTAGTTTACAGAAGATTTAAAATAAAAAACAAATAATAAAAATATAAATGAAAGTGATGAACTGTATGTAAAAAAAAAATAATTTTATCACATGCATTCTACATGTTGATTTTAAAATGCTTACCTTTTTAGTTTAATACTTATTTCCATTACTTAATAATTAACTAATTTTAATACTGGAATAGTTTTTTAATGATATAATGAACAATGTAACTTAACACTTGTAGGAATATGCTAGTGTTTCTTAAGATTGTGAAATATGCCAAACAGATTTTAACCTATAATCTTCTGGATGGCAAACAAAGACATAACCATTTTGTTACAGAATTTACAATGCCTCCCACTAATTAATTATTATATATTACTGTTTTTTCTCTTTTTTAAGTATAAAATATTTATTTTTGTGGATAAGCTCATTTGATATAAAGTGACCTTACCTTACTTTATCTACACCACAATCTATTTTACTTCTCATGTTTGATGCTAGTAAAAATCTGACATTTTTTCATCCATGTCATTGAATGATTGATTAAAATATAATCAGAATGTACAGAATCTTTGAGATGGTGAACACATCAATTTTTTGCTGGGTCTGAACAATTGCAAAAAAAAATTGAAACCTTTGCACCAGAACATATAAACAGATAAGTAGTTAACATAGAGTGAACTTGAAATAATTGTATGTACAATATGTGACCCACCAATTGCCCTACCCAAGATCCAAAGTAAGCCAAGACATGGCTTACTTTCTCCAAAGTGATTTTCTTGCCATAACACCCTTCAAGGTTGTTATACTGCCTTCTGCACAAATGTGCTTAGATTTGGTAAGACTGTGGTCACATGCACAAAATTTGATTTCAATCATGTCATTTCCCTTCTGGCTATTATAGTGTAAACATGTCCACTCTGCAAGGAGGAACAACAAGCAGTGATCCAGTTTCTCTGGTCAGAGAGTGTGAAAGGGTCTGAAATTCATTGTAGACTTTTATCACAATACAGGAACAGTGCTTTATCATGTAAAAGTATTTTTCTGTGGATCAAGACGTTTAATAATAGCCAGATGAGAATGATGCACGAAGAGGGAGGAAAACATCTGTTCCCCACCATGGACAACAAGATTCAGCAAGTACAAGAGATAGTTATGGCGAATAGGTGAGTTACCATCAATGAGGTAGCATCTTCCTTAAACAATCAGTCATGGTTCTGCCCATCAAATCATCTACGATGAGATCAGCTTTTGTAAAGTCTATTGTCGAAGAAAGTGTTGTTGTTGTTGCTGCATGACAACGACCGCCCAAACACACCTCGCAACACCATTCAAACCATCAACAAGTTGAATTCTGACGTACTGGAACAACCTCTCTACGGCCCAGATCTTGCTCCCTCTATCTGTTTGAGCGGCACAAGGATGCTTTGTGAGGTCATCCATTACCACAACATAGACATGCAGGAAGCGATTTCATAACCAACCTAAAATTTTCTTTTTTGAAGGAATACGCAAGCTTGTGGACCGCTGGACCAAGTGGATTGACAAGGGAGGTGACTATGTAAAAAAAACTGATATAAATATTGAACCCCTATCTTTGTGTAAATAAATTATAGAACGAAAAATGTAATCATTTTTAACTTGCCCTCATATAATTCTGCATAGGAAATACATATACTAAAATGTGAGTGCAATTTTGATTAGTTTTTTATAAAATTTTATATAATTCCTTTTTATAATGACTGTTAATCAATTAATCTGATAATTCATTTTTTTATTATTTTATAATACAATTAATAAAATATAAATTAAGCATTTGCAAACAATCATAACTTTCAATAATCAGTCTGAAAATCAGTTTCTACAGCCAACTTTCTCTGGATAAGCACTAGTATGTCTCATTCCAAGAAGCATATTCTACTCACATAATTGTGTATGCTTCATAATGACTGCTCCAATTCTTAATTAAATAAAATATAAACAATGATATTAATAAATGTTAGATTAGCAAACAAAATTGCAATGAAAATATTTCTTTTTGTCTGCACATGTAATCAACAAAAGGACATGAGTTTTTTTACAGAATAAATGCTTTCATATGAGCCAATAGTTGATCCATGTTTGCTATCATAACCCACAAGGTAGCAGTTCAGTCAATATTCCTGCCAATTCAGTTGGTTACGAGCCTCCTCATTTCACATTACATCCATATTACAAACACACTCTCTCTTTCAAGTAACATAATTTAGAACACCAGTAATATTTAATGAGTATACTAAAAGTGTGTGAAACTCTCACATACAGTTTTCAGAAAAAAAAGAAAGTGACAGAGAAATTTAATTTTTTTATTTTATATCCCTAATGTATACGTTGTACTTAGTTCAACTTGTGGACAATAAGCAACACCATGGCTCAATCAGATTAGGATGATATGTAAATGAGGTGCACTCTTGAGTAGCCAACCATTACTGAGATGTGTGGTTAATTCAATCCCAACCACTAAAGCACACCACTGTCTAGCACTTAAATTTAAATAAAAGTAACTTACCTTTACTAGAAGTTGAACCTCAGAACCTTTGACTTCAGAAATCAGCTATTATAACTGATTTGCGATGAAAATTTTATCATTAGACCAGCCTGATAGTTTATAAAGAAGTTATTAAATTATTTCGCAAAACAATATCTATAAAAATTCAAGGTGTGTGAGAGTTTTTATTTTTTTCAAACTGTTGTTTGAAAAAAATAAAAACTTTAATAATATTGTTATATTAACCCCTTCAAAGTGATTCCCTTGGGCAGCTATTCATTGGCGGAATCGTTGTTCCCACTCCTGGTAGCAGTACTAGAAGGCTTCAACTGGTAGGGCTTTTAACTGGTCGGTTACAGTCTTTTGAATGTTCTCCAGAATTCCAAAATGACGTCCTTTTAAGACATGTTACAACTTCGGAAAAAGTCACAAGGACTCAAAGCAGGTGAATAGGGGGGTTGAGGAACCGTAGGAATGCGTTCCTACAGGATCAAAAATTCCCTGATGGAAATGGCCGTGTGACATGGGGCATTGTCATGATGAAGCATCCACTTGTCTGCAATGTCTGGTCTCATGCGAATCACTCTTTTTCTGAATCTTTCAAGGAAACCTTTAAAACACTTGGTTGACAGTTTGTCCTGGAGGAACAAATTCTTTATGCACGATGCCCCTTACTGTCAAAAAAGCAAATCAGCATGATTTTGATCTTTGATTTGCTCATTTAACATTTTTTCGGTCGAGGAGATGACGGTGTGTGCCACTCTTCGCTTTGACGCTTTGTTTCAGGATCGTACTCAAATATCCAGGATTCATCACCTGTGATCACACGATTGAAGAATTCTTGGTCATTGTCAATCCTCTCAAGAAGACCAACGCACATGTTTCTTCGATTGTCCTTCTGTTTCGTTGTGAGGTTTTTCAGCACCAATTTCGCACAAACTTTTCGCATGTCCAAATCGTCTGTCAAAATTTGATGTACGGTGAAAGTGAAACTGTTCACTCATCATCCTTATTGTTAAACGACGATCTGATTTCACAAGAACCCTCACATGCTCAACGTTTTCATGAGATTTTGAAGTTGAAGGTCACCCTGAGTGAGGTAGATCTTCAACGTGTTCTCGGCCTTCCAAAAATGATTTGTGCCAGTGGAAAACTTGTGCTCTTAATAAGCAATGTTCCCCATAGGCCTGTTTCAACTTTTCAAAGGTCACACTTGCGAATTCCCCAAATTTAACACAAAACTTGATTGCACAACATTGCTCTAAATTCCAATTCTCCATTTTCATAACACACAACAAAAACACAACTTCACTGATGTCACTGTCAAAAATCATGTGTTAGCTGAACGGAGTTGAAACTCGTACTGAGCATGTGGAAGGGATAAACAAACTGGTCTAGCACAGACCGGTAGACACAGCGTTGCCAGATCACTCGCAGTATTACCAATCTCATTACTTTTCTCACACATCTCGTATGCTGCAGTTGAAATATAAGTTATTTTCTCAGAGCATCATAATGTTTTAAATTCACGTTTATAATATGAAGAAATTCATACTTCCTCACTATACTTTTCAGAATTTAACTTTCCAAAATATATATATATATATATATGTATGACTAAACTGCAAGAAAATTACTTTTATTTTAATATTCTACCCAATGATTAACAATATTATTGCAATTACATTCAAGTCTCTGCATAGCTTCTTAGCTTCTTTATATATCAAAGATAGTAATTGGACTATCATTATATAATGTTTCTTTAAAGTAAAATTTTACTTTAAATATATATATTTAAATATAATATATATATATATATATATAATATCTTATTTTGGGGCAGTAATAAACACTTCATAGTCTCACTCTATCTGGAAAAAGTTTATTCTGTATTCTATCTGATTAATAAAATTAAATAGTAATGATAGTGTTTTCCTTCTGTATAGATGAGTCACTGTACTATACTCAAATTTTATTGGTTAATAAATATAATATCATTTCTATAAAATCAACAAATAACAATTTCTTTCTATTGCAATTTATTACCAAAATATGATTACTGACAAGGCACTACAAAAATATAATAAATTCTTAGCCCAATACTGATTATTTTAGGGACAAGGTTTGTTTATAACTACTTCAATGATTTTATTTAAAAATAAATAAAATGTTATTGTTTGTAATAATAATATACAATTTTTTGACTTACAGCAAAATTATCTGCATATGGACTGTGAGCAGCTTCACAAACTCTTTTCTGAAAAAAAATAATAAAAACACTATTGCATAGTTCATAAATTTCTGAATAAAATGTAAATACAAACAGTAACCTATACTTCTCAAACTTATATACTTATTTACCACATGAAAATTGCTTTCATTTTAATATACTACCTAATGATTAACATTATTTCAATTGCATACAAGTTTCTGCATAGGTTCTTTACATATCAAAGAAAGTATTTAGATTATCATTATATAATGTTTCTTTAAAGCAGAATTTTGCTTTAATTTAATGTACTTACCTGTAATAAATGTAATACCTAATAGGGTAATAGTCAAAGAGACAACAGTAAATCTAAAGGGCTTCTTTCTTCGTTTACCTTACACCAGCCTGATAGATGATGAAGTTATCAAATCATTTCACAAAACAAGATCTATAAAAATATGCTGCAGTTGAAATATAAGTTATTTTCTCAGAGCATCATAATGTTTTAAATTCATGTAAATAATATGAAGAAATTCATACTTCCTCACATACTTTTAAATTCATTATACTTTAAAGTTTATGGTATAAATTTGGCAATTCTTCATTTTCTATAATTCGTTAAAACCGATGTTAATAAATTTAAAAAAAATATATATTGTTATTAGCCTAAAAACAATGTTAAATATTAAGTAAAAAAAAAATCAAAATTACAAAATGTTGATTCTCAAAAAACATAACTACCACAGGCTGATTTTTTATCTACATATCTAAATTTAGACTCTTGACTAACACTTGTCCCCACTGATTCTGTTTTTCGATGTGACAGCACAATCTATTGTATCTTTATTGGTATGTAATGTATGTGTAACATAGTAAATTAATCGAAGTTGTTGTGCCTTCATTGTGTATACTGTTCTGTTCATTGGCAGATCTTTTCACTCTGATTCTCGTTTTAGTAGTAATTTCTTTAATAATGTAGTAATTTTTCTACTGTATTCAGTTCAATTGAAAGTTTTATTTTGTTCTATGGCTTCCAAAAGACCGTCTAATTACAAACTGATGGATCTACTAATGAAATTTGAAATTCTACAGCGTATTAGAAAAAGTGCTAGCAAACTTGCTGAAATTTAAAAAATACTATGAACATCAATAAAAAAACATAAAGAAGAATGGAGACAAAATCGAAGATTTCATGTCAAAAATGGAAATCAACCGACAGTGACGTAACTAAACGTTGTAGACTTACACCAGCGGCAAATACATACTTAGCCTAAGCTATGTACTTATGGTTTGTACAACAACAAAATTTAGGTGTTCCTCAGCAACCCAATTTTAATCCAAAAAATATTACAAATTAATCAAAAAAAAAAACAGAAATCCTGAATTTAAGGCCAGCGTAAGGTGGCTGGGAAAATTTAAGCAGCCATGGTATTTGGCTGTTGTCTATTGAAGGAGAAATTATGAGGGGTGATTGTAAATGCATAAAGCTTATTGCGAAAAATTGATTTCTCAGATTTCAACTTTAGGGTTCAGTAAAGAACAAGTGTATAACTGCGATGAAAGCAGTCTGAACTGGAAAGCTCTACCAATGAAGACTTTAGCATTAGGTTCAGACACTATAGCTCTAGAATGCAAAATGAATAAAGAAAGACTGACAATTTTGGTTAGTGAAAAACATAGACTTTTATTATCAGTGAATGGAAAAGCAATAAAACCAAGAGCTCTAACAAACTTCAATTCAAATTTATTGCAGTTAAATATTATGCCCAAAAAAGGCTCGGTGGATCAAGAAATTTTCAGTACCTGAATTCATGTGTTTGTCGTTGAGGGGAAACTACATCTTATATCTAAAAATATACTAGAAAAAGCATGTTTAATTATAGACAATACCCAGCTCAATGAAAGTTGATGAAGGTATAAAATGTGTTTTTCTTGCTGCAAATGCAACCTCTGATTCAGCCCATGTATCAGGGAGAGAATGAAAATTTAAAGCATTACTATCGTTAAATATTTCCTGAAAACTATTTCTTGTGATTCGGGTGCGAATCTGGAACCATTTTAGAAATAATATGCATCAAATATGCAATTTTCAACGTCACCAAGGCGTGGAATATTGTTTCAAATCAAACACTGTCTCAAAGTTGGGAACAAAATTTGGCCATCAGCTGCAGTGAATGAAAGTAACAACTGCTGGAAAAGATTTTTCGAATATGCAATGACATTTTTCAAACAAAACAGGTGATGTAATGTGGTGGCTGAATGTGTTTAGCTCAGATTTGGGATACGAAATCTTGAATGACATGACATTGAAGTAATAGAACGAGTGACAAAAAAGGATGTAAACAATCAAAAAGCTGATGATGACAAAGAAAACATTTTAATTCTCACAAGATTCATTGCAAAGAAGTAGAGGTTATGTTAAGCAAAGTGCATCAAGTGGTACAGCAGCAAAACCAGGTAGAGATTTCAAAATTAATCAGAATTTGGCAAGCACGCGACTTAAAAATAGTGAACAGCCATGAAAAAATAATTCAAAAAAAGATCCTGCAGTTTTTTAAGCATTAGTATAAAAACAAAATTTTTTAAAATTCATTCAAAATTTAAAGCAAGGTACAGTAATACAAGGTCTGTTCAGAAAATAACCGAACATTTTTAATTATGCGCCAAAGGAGATATTTAGTGATAACCGGTTAGCATCATTGTGCTCTGCATAACCTCCTGTAATCACATGTTGTTGGATTGTTGATATCTCGTTAAGTTTGCATGTTATTATTATTATTTAAGTGTAAAGTTTTTAAGTGTTAGTAGTGATTTTTAAAAGTGAAATTTTCAGGAGCAACGATACAACGTAATATTTTGCGTGAAACCAGGGTAAACTTTCACAGAAACGTTTCAACTTTTGACATAAGCTTACGGAGATGATGCTCTGGGTCGTACGCAATGTTACAAATGTTTCACAATTTAAAAGTGGTCGTCAATCAATTGAAAATGACCCTCGATCGGGAAGGCCGCTGGCTTCAACTGATGATAACCACGTTCATAAAATCAACGATCTGGTACGTGCAAATCGCCGATTGACAGAGAACTTGCAGAAGACATTAGCATCTCGATTAGATCATGCCATGACATTTTGACTGAAAAATGAACGTACATCGAGTTGCAGTAAAGTTTATTCCTCGTTTGATGACCAGTGAAAGAACACAGTGCTTTTTTGTCAGCAACTTCTTGAACAAGCCGATGACAATGAAACAAGTGCAAATATAAATAGAGGATTGATGCACAACAGCCTTGGATATTCGTGAAGTTTCCAGTTTATAAATTGCACACACATCTCTTTATTTTTATCTCTCAATTTAACCAATTTCAATTGATATTCAGGTGCCGCTTTTAAATATAGTACACTCCATACGATTTCTGTTATTTCCAATTTAGAATTATGGTCTGAAGCTGTAGTGCATATCGTGTTTACATCTTATTACTACGTTTCAACACTTATTTTTGTTTATTAGTTATGATTTTTTTTTATAATCTTCAACAAAACCAATCAACATTATTAATGTATACACAATGTAAAATTGCCATCATTGTCCGTATATATTTTATTTTCACCATTCATCCAACTGGCACTTACAACCGATGAAAGTAAAGATTTTGTCATTGGAATCGCATTTTTCATAATCGTTGTTACACCTACATTTCTAGTACTGGCTACTTCTAATCTCATCGAATAGAAATGCACCTGCAAAATTTATCAAATCTGATGTTGATTTTTTTCCTGTTTTCGCCTATAAGTTTCCCACAAACAATCAAACACTACCGCCGGGGACAGTATATACATTCAGCTGATTTACAGCGATTCTAATTTCCGCACACGTGTCGAATTTATTTACAAACGGATAATGTTCATGGTATTGTTTATATGTTAACGATTTGTCTTGACGTTTATATTTTTCAACACTTAAATAATTCATTATAAAATCTATATTAAGAAAAAAAATTAATTTTCAAT
This sequence comes from Lycorma delicatula, assembly GCF_047948215.1. Taxonomy (NCBI): domain Eukaryota; kingdom Metazoa; phylum Arthropoda; class Insecta; order Hemiptera; family Fulgoridae; genus Lycorma; species Lycorma delicatula. Next base: position 33,057,642 of record NC_134455.1, read on the forward strand.
TTCAATACTGTATTGGTTTTCGCTGCGGATAGATTTTAACTTCCCATCAACGATTTCAAATCCTAGAGATTTTAATGCTTTCTTCAGTCAATTTGTTTTGTTTTTTTTAAATAAAAATCTAATCATCACTTTCAGTATCGAATATTGTAAGTGGCATTATTTTATCTATCTACAGCAAAATAAAAATTCAATTACAATAGTTTATTTACATTGTTTCAATACCAATGACAAGAGCAAACACGTGTTTGTGTCTCTCGTCACAAAAATGAAACCGCAAAAAATTGCGCAACAATATGCCATTTCTTTTTGCGTTAAATCGGGTGAAAACGCGACAACTTATGGTAAGCTTCAGAAGGCTTTTAGAGAGGAGGTTATGTCAAGAGCTCAAGTTTTTCAGTGGCATACAATTTTTAGTGAAGGCAGAACAAATGTTGAAGATGAAGACCGCAGTGGACGACCATCAACCTCACGGACAGATGTCCGTGAGGTTCTTCGATTCCAAGGGAATTGTTCATAAAAACTGGGTGCTCCTGGACAAACAGTTAACCAATATTTCTACAAAGAAATTTTAGAAAGAATTCGTAAACGAGTTCTTCGTGTCCGTGCCAACATTGCTGATAATTGGATTCTGCATCACGATAATGCGCCATCCCGTACTGCTCTGTCAGTACAGCAATTTTTAACCTCAAAACAAATTTCAGTACTACCACAGCTACCTTATTCACCAGATATCGCTCCGTGCGACTTTTTCCTATTTCCAAGAGTCAAAATGGCGGTCAAGGGACACCATTTTCAAACAACACAAGATGTCGAAAAAGCTGTGACGAGGGACACAAACACGTGTTCACTTATTACAGCACAACTCACAACTGAGCAGTTGCATCAATGTGCCGCTTGGACTAGAAGTAGCTTATAGACCAAGGTCAAAGAAGGTGTGCCTACGCAAGCTGCAGGATTACCACATCTTGCAAAGAAAAATCAGTCTCGTTACTTTATTGTCGCACCTCGTATGCATCAGAAAATAACCTGGAAAACTAATGATTTGTTTTTTCAGAAATTAAAAACTTCAAAACAAGATTAATAAGCAGGGAAAATTTTGTTGATCCTCCACTAAGCAAACTCTCATTCTTCTTCAGAGTTTGGATTGAGAAAATTTTAGTTTTTCTCCTTTCTGCCACTAAATGTGACCAGTAATAAAACAAATGGATGAAGGAATTATCATCTTTGCCAAACATAAATACAAGAGAGTGAATCTGTATCTACTGAAGATTTAATTTGTACAGGTGATTCACAGGAACGGGAAATTAAAAAAATTAAATAACGTTAATGAAAAATTTTTTTTAGAAATGAATTTTATTTCATGTAATTGTACAAATGTTGCCATTTTAGGATACATACATTTTAGTTTATTTTTTAAAGATGACATCTTCCAGGTGACCTCCTCTTCTACGTAAACACTCACGAAGTCTCTTCGTTAAATTGTTCATGGTTTGACGTAACATATCAACTGGAATTTCTGCAATTTCTTCTCGGATCTTTGCCTTCAGTTCTTCCGTTGTAGCAGGTCTACTGTGGAACACTTTGCTTTTAAGGTGACCCCACAAAAAGTAATCGCAAGCTGAGAGAACAGGCGATCTGAGAGGCCATCTAATGTCACTATTTCGTGAAATGACATGTTGTCCAAACAATCGGCATACAGCTGCCATCGATATTCGTGCAGTATGTGACGTTGCTCCGTCTTGTTGAAACCAGGCTGTTAAGAATCGGTGAAAATCTCTTTTGTTGTTCCACAACAAAGGTTTCAAGCACGGCTATGTAACGAGCCGACGTCACTGTAATCACACGACCGTTGTCATCCTCAAAAAAATAAGGGCCTATAACACGGTAAGATGACATAGCACACCACACGGTCACTTTCTGGCTGTGCAACGGACGCTGGTGTAGCTGCGTAGGATTTTCTTGTGCCCGGTATCTGAAATTTTGTTTGTTAACAAATCCACTGAGGTGGAAATGCGCTTCGTTGCATTTATCTTCTGAAGCATTACATTAACGAATTGTGCTCGCACAACTGCATCGTTCGGTTTCAGTTCCTGGACGATCTGCAACTTGTATGGATGGTATTGCAAGTCCTTCACGAACATTCTTCGAACACTTGAACTATGCAATTGTAAAGATGCTGAAAGACGACGGATTGACCGATGTGGACTTCGTGTGACAGCATCTTGTAAAGCTTGAACAGCTTTGTTCGTACACCACAGCTTTACAAGCTGTGGTGTACGGACGGTTCGCTCACGGCCTGGAGGTTTATTTTTCATTGCCGAACCAGTTTCCTCAAAATTAGATATCCATGTTTTAATTGCATGTGCTGATGGAACACGGTTGTGCTGTCCCAGATTAAAATGAGGGCAAAATTCTCTATGCGCTCCCTCCACACTTATTGTTTTTGTAAAACGCTTTGATAGCAAATGCACGTTGCACACCACTCCAAGGATCCGTGACAATTAAATGGCAGGTTAGGTTAGAGAGGCTGGCGCCACTTATCAAGTGGTACCAATCACCCATGGCTACCAACACAACTTTCAAAATTTCCTGTTTCTTTGAATTATCCTGTATATGGAATGATTTAAAGAATGGCACATTACAGAAGGCTTAGAGCAAAACCAAGGGATATTGTAAGTGCTACAGAGGATCAGAACATAATAAAGGCAAACTGCTGAGTACAACTTCTGAAACCACTGCCTGGTTCATGAAATTGTAGAATTGAAGAGATACTTAAATGTATTAGATGTGATGATGACCTTGGTTTCCTTATGTCTGATAAAGATATTGCAGACAGTTTGAGATCCAACAACAGAACTACTGATAACAGGTTCAGCGGATTCAGATTTGGCATTAGCCTGGGCAGACAAACAGAAAGAGTACAACCTGACATAATTCCTTCAGCTAAAATTGCTCATGACTTGGCTACGAGGAAACAACCTTAGGCAACAAAACACTAAACCATATTAGAGTTCTTCAAATAGATAGTATGTGTATATATATATATATATATATATATTTTAAACCACACAATAATTTTTACTTTTATTAATTTTGTAATTTTTCAAATATACATAATTTTTTAATAGGTTACAGTGCGCATATATTTCTCTTTTATACTGTTTTAAGTAATTTTTTATTTCAAATTATTTTCCATTTTTTTATTTTTTTTTTAATAAAAGAGTAAATGGTACGTATAAATAGAACATTTTGCAGTATAAGATAAAATTAATTAGCTTTAGATTTGCAATTATACTAAATTTTTTTCATTTTATAATCTACTGAATCTTACATAACCAAAGATGTACTCATAAGCTTATTTTGAAATGTATTCAATTAGCTAAATTTTCTGTATATCCCAATTACAGGTGGTTCCAATTAATCTGAATAATTGGAGTTCCTCTGTAAAATAAAAAATTAACAAAATGAATGTTCTAACAATAATCACCGATTGTTTGAATGTTATCGTAAAACATTATTTTAACTCTGAATAAAAAACCTTTTTCAAGTATATGTATCTATCTTAGTTTTAAATCTTAGCACTCAAGACAATCACTAGCATTGTAGATTTCAGCCAAAACCCTTTATATATATTGCATATGATATATACTATAAATAATTAAAATTTAAATAATGAGAAAGATTAGATTGTTACTCACTAGTTCTATATTGGTTTTCCCAGACAATTCATGAGCAAAGACTGATAGCACAAATATATTTATAAACAATGAAACTAAAAGTGCAAGTCCAGTTTCAATGAAAAAATACATATTAGCTTCTTTAACTTTTTCTGGTTTTGTGCGATCAATTTCCCTTGACTATAACAAAAATTACACAATAAAAATTAATTTCAATAAATGAAAACATGAAGCAGAACACACATACATCAATGTAAATACAACAAAGAATTTTAAATTAACGGATCCTGTAAATAATAATTAACCTGTCTCATTCAACATACCCACCAAGAGGACATATTTAACCTTGTAGCTATTAAATGCAGTACATTATTTTGATATTTCATTCTCCTTTACCCATAATACAGAGTGTTCGAAAAGTTACACAACCTTATTGAAGAATGTTTTCTTCTTTTATTGCAGATTTAATCTGAGGAAAAATGGATTACACAAAATGCAGCAGAGAATATTCATTGTCGCCCAATAAATTAGATGTGCCAGTTGTGTCCAGACCCAGAATGCCTTCACAGAAAAATACAGTGTGTATGTACCAAATAAGTCCTCCATCAAGCAGCTGTATGACAAGTTCCAAGAGACAGGGAACATGGCAGATGCAACCAAAAGTGTTAACACCAGAAAATTTTATAAATTCCAAGAAGTCTTGTACAATGCCTATCTAGCTAGTCTAGTCTCTCCACTATAGTGCCTAAACAGCATTGTACAAGGTGCACTGTCCAAAATTTGTGTCGATCACAAGTTGTTACCTGCACACTGGAAAATGTGTAGCTTTCTGTAAGTGGTTTATGTCAACTGTAGTACCAGATGGGGAACTCAATGATTGGTTTTGGCCTGACAAAGCATGGTTCCACCTTGTTGGATACGTGAATGCTCAGATTTCACACATTTGGTATATGGAAAATCCACATCAGCTGCACGATTCTCCTCTGCACGGACAAAAAGTGGGTGTTTGGTGTGCAATGTCATGTAGGCGAATCTTAATGACATTCTTTCATGGCACAGATAATAGTGAGTACTACATACAGATAGTGCAACAATTTGTAAACACTATACCTGCAGACCAGCTAGAGTGCATGTGGTTTCAGCAAAGCAATATTACAGCTCATACAGCCAACAACATTATGACTTTCTTAGATCAGTGTTTTCATGGCCAAGTGATTTTGAAGGGTTGTGGTCCCTTCAATTTCCAAAGTATTTCAGAAGTAATCTTTTTCCAAGGTATTAACAGTTAGTATTTGTTAAATAATTTTTTTTCTAAATAGCAAAATTATACGATGTTTGTGAGTCAATTACACATAATACATAAAAGTCACAAATTTGGATGAAACGAAAATTACACAAACTAAACAAACAAGTGTATAAAACAGTTGAAAACCTAGAAATCCTTACTTAAAAACAATTTATTAAATGATTTAAGATAGCTGCCATCTGCAATACGAGTAAGGAAAAATTCAGTTATAATTTGAAAATATTTTCTGGAAGCAAATTTCCAGGTATTAAAAAAGAAACATAATTATTTTATAAAACACAATTATTTTTTGAAAAACATGCAGCGGGTAGAATAGAACTCATTTTTTAACAACTAAATACATAAGTTAGATTACACTGGTCAACATAAAATTTCAAACTGAAAAGGGAGTAGGTGTTATTTTTATATTGGTATTTTATATGCTGAATCATGTAATGTTCCTAAACTGAAACCCCTTAAGATTTATTTGTTTCATCATTCGTGGAACAAACAATACAAATAAATTAGTACGTCTGTATATTTGCTTATTCACATCTCATTTATATTTTGATGCATGCTATAGACCTATATTTGATAATAACAGTCAAATGATGTCATTTCATGTCAAGCCAAACATGTTTAGACATGCCATGAGTCAAGTAATGAGTAATTCAAGAAGATGAAATTTTCTTCAGTATGAGTTCAACTCTTGGTATGACTTGCCATGTTCTTTAGTTGTGGTAGTATGGTAGTATTATGTGTATTTAGTTGTGGTTTTAGAAGACACATATTATAATGATTGTTTCATAAGTGATGACATAGTAAAAGATTTTTATGACGGAACAACTTTTGGTATTATTTTATTGAACATCAAGATTTATTAAGTTGTGTGCATGTGGTATGTGTGTGTGTGTGTGTATTTCACGCTGTGTTTGATTGTAGTCCATGGTGACACAATTTTAATTAAGTATTTATAAGTTAAAACTTAATTATTTTTATTATTAAGTATTTCTGAATACTTATTTTCAGTTTACTTTCATTCATTAAAACATTTTGAATTTTACAATGAATAAAAATTGAGATTGTAAAAATCTCCAAATATTTTTTGTTACATTTGCAGAGAATTCACCATGAAAAGTCAATGAAAACCAGTATCGAATCTACTGAAAACTGCTTAAAAACATTATTTTCATTGTCCCTTGGGAAACCAAGGTAAATTCTAGGGTCCACATGTAGCATGCATAAAGTGCTATGTTAAACTAACCCAGTGGTTAAAAGGAAAATAAGAGCATTGGCCTTTTGATGTACCTACAATTTGATGAGAGCCTACTAACCATTATGATGACTGCTATTTATGCTTAACAAATGTCACTGCTTTCAATTCAAATAATAAAAGCAATATTGCATACCAAATATTTGTTCAGCTATGAGACCAGTAACTTCATGGTGTTATTTTACAGATTCCAATTGCTCCAGCTTCCTGGAAAGAAATTTCTGATTTGCCAAAAAGCTCAAACGTTCAATCCTCAACTTCAATAGATATTAATTATATTCTAGAAGAATCAAACACTGAACATCATCAAATCACACAAGCAGAACTGAGCAATCTAATTTGTAACTTGTATTTGTTGAAACAACATGCAGAACTCCTAGGTTCATGTCTTAAAGTCTGGAATTTATTAAATAATAATACTAAAATTTCAGTATATAGAAATCAAAATGAAAATTTACTGAAATACTTTAGAAGAGATGGTATAATTTGTTTCTACCATGATGTTAGGGGGCTAATGTCTGAAGTGGACTTTGAATATCATTATTCATAATTGGTGTTTATTTATAGACTCATCAAAAAGAAGCTTAAAGGCAGTGGTGCTGTACAGCTCAAATAAGTTTACATCTATACCAATAGCATATGCTGTAGAATGAAACAAACATATGTTGTCAATACTAGCCTTGTCAAAGCAGATAGTATTATTTTACCACCTCTACACATAAAAGTAGGTCTGATGATTAATTTCGTAAAAGCATTAGATAAAGATGGGACAAATTTAAATATTTCGCTGAGGTTTTTTCACAATTATGTGAAGCCAGATTAAAAGAGGAAATAATATGAAAATTCATTTGTGAAAATATATTTGACAGCAAATTGAATCCTAAAGAACTAGCAGCATGGAAGTCATTCAAAGATGTCATTACCAATATTCTTGGGGAAAAAATGCTGAAAACCACGATCAGCGTATAAATGAACTCTTAGTGAACTACAAAAATTTAGGCTGCAGAATGTCATTGAAAATTCATCTTTTACATTCTCATTTGGACTTTTTCTCTTTAAACTTGGGTGATCAGCGACAAACAAGGAGAAAGGTTTCACCAAAATATATTTCATCCCATCAAGACAGATGGGATGAATCTACGATGAGTAACTACTGCTGTATGTATGATAAAAAGAGAAAACTTCACAAAACACAAAAGGAAAATAAGAAAAAAATTAAGATAAACGTAAATGTCTGCAAAATAAAGGTAGAAATTTTAATTGTAATTATTATTTTTGTATTCTATTATTTAAGAGGTTTCTCAATATTTTAAAGGAACATAACTAAAAATCTGAGGGTGATGAAGAAAAACTGATTTCATCTTAAAATTCAGCATGAAAAATATAATCTAATTCACCTACTTTTATTTCAATACAAATTTTTTTTTTGTTGACCTGTATTATTATGTTACTGCTGCAAATTTAACAACTATACATAAAATGAGGCAGATTTTCAGAACTGTTTTACAGTATTAACGTTCTAGAACAGAAGAACCAAATGTATGCCACCTTTCAGAAACATATTGAGTTAATGAACAAAAGGAAACCATACCCGTAACAGTAATGATTTCCTATGATATATTGCTATAATCCATTAACCTGCTTGAAAGTGTTACTTTACAGTAAAATAAGCAATCTATTAACTTACCATTTCATTAATATACAGTTAGTTAATAAGAGAATTATTTTACAAAATGTCAAACATCTTTAATATTTTTCAAAAAAAATACTTTGAAACCAGTTTGTATTTTTAATGATTCAATTACAAAAAATCAAATATAAAAAATGTTTTGGGTTAAAAAGGTCTAGTCAAGAATTTGATGACTGAAAATTCTGGGCTGTTTTCAGAACAAAATTTCATTATAAAATTCCACAAAGAGGAGAATATATTTAAAAAAAGGGTATGAATTTTTTCATAAATCTGTAATCAATGAAGATATGCTTGAATTATAAGAAAAATTAAATTAATATCTCGCCAATTAACTGAATATTCCAGCCACTAGCCTGAGTATAGTGTCTCTTGCCACAAATATCATGTTTAAAGTGTTAAGGATGATTTTTGCAATGTACTTATTAGAACCTATGATCCATTTCACAGTGGAGACTTTTTAATCAAGTCTTGGAGGTGATACATGAAACTGCTCCAAAATTACATATTGCAAAGACTAAATATTGCCTGCAAAATATACCTCTATGGAATGTCTAACAATTAATATGCTCTTATTTTAAAATACTTATAAATAGTTTCTCGATTATGCATTTATCATAAACGGTATTCCATAGAAGTAATTAAATCCTATAAGTACATGCCTATAAGTAATCCTATAAGTACATGCACGACTACAAAAGCCATATAATACCAACAACATAATATGATTGCCATGAAGCTGATGTAACAATCATGTTTTTACCAATTAGCTTTTAGATCAAGTGACATAAAAAACAGCATTCATCACAAGATATATCCGAAAAGTTAATATCTCATTTTTTGTGATGAAGTTATAAAATAATTTAATAAATTTTAATATAAAACAGATTTGAAATTAAATAAGGCAGGGTTTCTCAACCTGGGAGTGTAGCAAAATTAGCCAACAACTTTACATGTAAACAATAATGAAATCATTATTTTTTTGTTTCTCATTAAAAAGTTACTCCATATGTGGATCTATGTTAGAAAAAAACAAAAGCAAGTATTTTCAAGTGATAGAAGACAATTCCCACATTTAGTTTATAGCACAATCATAAACCAAAAAGCTTTTGACAGAGGTAAGAAATTAATACTTTCAATGCTTCTGTGACTAAATTTCCATATTCACTTCGACAAGAAAGCCAAAATGTATCTAAATTTTCAGATGTGAATTGTAGTTGTAATGTTTTATCGGCAGCCATTTCGATGAGCTGGTAGTGAATCTCAACTGGTAACTTAGCAGCTGCAGCAATATGGATTCAGTACCCATCTCTTTGAGAAATTATGTTTATCTTCCAGGAAATACTCCGCCAACTGAAATTTTAGCTCACAGAAATGCATCTTCACACTAAACAAACTATGATGAATAATAATGTCTATTTCATCCAAATTTTTCTCAATATAATTGGAAGCGAGTAGAAGCATACCAAAATCCCAGTCTGGCAAGGAGGTTAAAAAAAAAAAAGAAGAAACTTAGAACAGTTGCCGGCCTCCATGGCATGAGTGGTATCGTCTCAACCTTTCATCCCGAGGTCCTGAGTTCGAATCCCGGTCCAGCATGGCATTTTTTACTTGCTACAAAACATCCACGTCACCCTCTGAAGCAATACCTAAAGGTGGTCTCGGAGGTTAAAAAAAAAATAAAAACCAAAAAAAACTTTCAGTTATATCAAGCGAAATGGATGCACTGCTTCCTTCACAGACATGCTCTTGCCACCAAAAATTGCTGGAAAATCTCATACAAATTCTTTGTAAAGCTGTAAAAAATGTTAATTTTATTAAGTCGACCATTACAGAATTGGCTGTTCGCTAAACTATGCGATGGAATGGGTGAAAAGAAAAAAATCTCTTCTTTTCCATATAGAAGTCAGATGGTTATCGCACAGGAAAGTGTTAACTCGGTTATTGGAATCGTGAGGTGAGTTAATAATATTTTTTCAGGATAAACAAGGGCCATTCTCAACTGTTCTAAGTTAAGAAAGCGTAAACACACAGATTCGCAAAAACTTGAGTGGGAATGGCATGTGAAGTTGTGTGAGCAATGCTTTTATGGTAAGGGGGATAGTGCGATGCGTTCAAGGACTGAGTACTAGTGGGAATTCAGTTGCCTTCTTGCATTCATGTAATTAGTTTATCCATTGTACATATAGTTACCGGCATTTATAATCAGTATTTTTCAATACCGTTTTTTATAAACAGTTTTTCAAAACTAATTTTGTTTCATTAACGGAATTTTTAAATGCTTCATCTTCAAATACCTCATCCAAGATGCAACTGTACATTAGGAGGAGTCATACTTCTAAAAAGCCAATGCAAGTGTATTATATTGAATGTCTACAGCAAACTGGTCAAAGAAAATCCAGCAATGGTAGGTGTAGAAATTCAAGCTCGGGTAGCAGATCTTTGTAGAATATCTGTTCATATTGTGATATCTGTTGGTGATATCAATTTTTTGACATCACCAACCATTGGTCCAGGGGGAGGAAAAAATGGGGTTTTGAAGACAAAAAATAAATCATATCTCCCTTAATAGGCATAGTATCAAATCAGTTTAAAGTGGCTGTTAATCCTCTAAACATTACCCTAAAACTTTTGTCTGAAAAAATTTTTGATATAACCAACCCTTACGGCAAGGGATGACGAAAATGTTGCTGGAATTGTAAGAAGATGGTTGTTGTATGCTAAACATGTGAAACTTTTTTCATATGCGACTATTGCCGTATTGAGTAAATTTGAAGTTTTTCTTAACATTAAGATGGAAATATTTTTTATCCTCTACTTAGCACTGATGAAACCTACCTCTGCCTTCTGGCGTGCCGAAAGGAATTTTTTTTTAATTCTTTTGCTTCTTCCACATTTATTAAAACACTGACCAAATCAATTGCAGCAGGCAGTGTGAGATTTTCTACGATTGTATGAGATTTTAACATCTTAGCTACTCTTAAACTTATGAAATAGGATATTTCAAATGTGCTTTAATTAGTATGACTTGATTTACAAATAGAAGCTTGTGGATTTCTCAAAGAACATAATTTTTTTTCAAAAAAGTTCGAGTTTGCTTTTATGATCTGGATGTTTAGTTTTCAAGTGTCAAATTAATTTTGATGGCTTCATGCTTTCATCAGAGAGGACTTGAAGGCAAACAAACACACTGTGGCTTTCCATCCATAATTTAAAAATCTGTCATTATGCATTCTTATCTTCTTAGAAAAGTTTGTCCATAATTTAAAGAACTGTTACTGTACATTCTTATCTTTTTATGATAAATTTATTAGATATAGATGGCTCACTTTGTTTTTTCACTATTTATCAATTTTGCACAAGAATCTAATTGAAAAAAAAATACAGTTACAGCTTTCGATCACACACTAAAAAACCAAAACCTCAATTACTATTATTTTCAATGAAACTACACTTTTAAAAACTTAAAAGGCACAAGATGCATGCTTCGTATTCAAAACTGAACTGATATTCTGCAATATCTTATGCCTCTTTTATACTGCTGTGAATATGACGTATTCAAATATACCATATGTGATGCTCAAACATGATGCTCTCACAGCGAAAACAATAGATAAAATTACACAGAACATGTACACATCAAGTTGAAACCTGTAAATTTCTCATTTTGTACATTTCATACATACTCGTCGCTATTAACACAGCTATATAGTTTCAATTACGTTTCATTGGGATTGGGTTGTGGAAGGGTTACAAAGTATTCATTATGTATTTTTTACTTTTTGGGAGTCATACAGCAAAAAAGGTTGAGAATCTCTGCAGTAAGGCTTTATCCTTCGTAAAATTTTCTAAAATATGATTCCCTAAACATTCAAACCAGAATAAATGATAATGAATCATTTCACTTACTTTCACAAGACCAGAATGAAGATATAAATTATGTGGCATAATAACAGCACCAACAATTCCTACACCAAGAAGCCAACTATCAACACTACAGCCTGAACAATATGGTATCACTAAACCCTTGAACATGTCAGCTGTATCCTGTCCAACAATGGCAAACTGAAACAAACAAAAAGAGATTTTAAGTAATTAAAACTCAGCATATTTATAAAACTGCTGATCCCAAATAATAACAACAATGTAATAATCTGCCCGCTACAACACAATCAACAGTTATATACAGCCTATCAGCATCGGGGAGGCATATTAAGGCAAGAACCATGGATAGTGGTCAGATCCTTTCTTACTTGGTAAATACAATAAATTATGATATGATGATAAATAATTGTGCAATAGTCATTCTATAATGTTTTTGACTAAATATGTTTTACAATCAACTCAGTTAGCAACATAATCTGCGTATGGTAATAATTAGTGTCATTCATGAATGTGAGTGGATGAGTGGGCCATTCAGTAACCAAAAAATAAACAACGAATGATAAATTAGTATTAAATACAATTAGTGATACTTTTAAATGAATGAGTTTGTAAATTCAGAAGTCTGACTACTGTATGTTTGTGCAGCAGCTGGAACCAAGCATCCAGAAATGTTAACATTAAATTAGAATATTTTAGAAATTAAAATAAAATAAATTTTTTAATTGAAAAAATTTTTTGTAAATATTCCGAATCTTCTTTCCTAAACAGTCCTGCTAAAAAAATTAATAAATAGGCAAAGTAAAATAAATGTTAAAAATACTTACTTCATAACCAAAGGAGAGAGCCATTACAGCAATAAGAACTGCAAAAAACATTTCTAATTTGCGAAGACCATATTTATCAAGCATAAGAAATGTAAATGTGTCAAATACTGTAATTAAAACTCCCAGCCAAACTGGAATCCTGTAAAAAAAAAAACAACAATAATATTGTAAATACACAATGTCTGACAATAAAATCAGATAACAATCAAACAAAGACACATTCAACCAGTGACATGTACATTCTACATAAGCATTTAAAATCTTTTTAAAACACCAATTTAAATTTCTAAGACTTTCAAAAAAATCATAGAAGTTTTAATCATTGATCAGTAAAGCAATAGATAGTAAACAATGCATTACTCTGACTTCCAAAATCTCACAAAGCAAAAATATTGTTTTTTGGTATACACTTAAAACGAAATGTGACCCCTAACTGAAATTTATTAATAGTAATCTAAAATAATTTAAAAAGTAATACACAAAGTAAGATAAGCATCATGGAGGTTTATATTAAAATAAACACCCATTCAAATTTTTAAAAAATTCATATATCTTTATTACATTACATCAACATAAAGAACAGATAAAATATTTATCATGATTATAGAGAAACATGCAATATATTATGATAGAATTCTCCATATTTCCAGTTAACTCAGTTTTACAATATAAAACAAACTAAGAAAAGACTCTCTTATAAAAAACTACAACAATAATTCCATATTATTTAGCAACTAAAAGAATAATGAAACCAAAATTATTTTTGAAGTTCCCTGGTACATTAGTTTTATCTATTAGTTTTTATTTCTAATTATCAGTTTTATTTGGATGTGAGGTTCAATCATTTAAGGTGCGGGTAGCTACAAACAAAATACGGTACTTACGTATTAACACCACCGCAGCTACAGCTTTATTTAAAAACAAAGTAATCAATCGGATTTCAGTGGAAAATGGGCCGATGTAGAGTTTAACGTAGATTCAAAACAGTCTCTTTATTAATTTTAATAAATGGTTATTTATATTTATTTATTTTATAAATATAATTTAACCAAACTTAACCTATGCTCGCTTCGCTCGCTAACCTTGACTAATTAACAGAAGTGTTTTGATTATTTAAATAATAAATAATTGCAATAATTACTGAATTTATTAAATACTCAAAAAATTACGGTGTTAATTAGTCAAGGTTAGTGAGAGAAGTGGGCGTAGGTTAAGTTTGGTTAAATTATATTTATAAAATAAATAAATATAAATAACCATTTATTAAAATTAATAAAGAGACTGTTCATTTTCCACCGAAATCCGATTGACTACTTTGTTTTTAAATAAAGCTGTAGCTGCAGTGGCGTTAATACGTAATATTTGTTTTAATACGTAATATAATTTTAGTTAATACGTAATATAATTGGGTACTTACGTAATACGTAAGTACCCAAAATACACATACTGTAGTTGTCAAAGTTCAAATGAAGACATGCACTTCTTTACCCAAATATGATCAGATGAATGAGATGATTAAATCTTTTTCAGCTCACATGAATATATACTTTTGAGTTAATATTTTACCTACTCAATGGTACAGTTCAGTTAATAAAAAACAATGTACTCTTTTGGCTTAATAAAAAAAAATATTAAATTCTGGCATGCAATTAAAAGGCCAAACTTTTATGTGTATTAAAGAACAACTTACATTCAGACCATTCTCATAAATATGTTTAAGACAGCAAGCACTACAAATATTTGTAAACTACCACTCACTGATGGTTCAGCAGCATCACTAAAAGCAATATAATGTTAACTCACAAATTTTGTTAACTCTTTAACATGCTGTTCACTTTTAAGCATTTGAGAAAATTATTACACCATAATTTAAGACTAAGTCATTCAGAACGGTCTGAAGTCCTATATTCCTAACTGACTGTGCAAGGGTTACAGGATAAAATAGAATGATTTGCAGTGTGCAGATATATTTTTTAAACATAGTGCTGGAAACACTTAACTTACACTTTTTTGTCTGTTTAGCCTCCAAAACCACCATAAGGTATTATTCAGAGGATGATATGTATGAATGTAAATGAAATGTAGTCTTATACAGTCTCAGGTCAACCAGTCCTGAGATGTGTGGTTATATGAAATCTAACCACCAAACTACACTGGTATCAACGATCTAGTATTCAAATCAATGTAAAAGTAACTCCCTTTACTAGGATTTGAACCTTAAAACTCTCGACTTCAAAAACAGCTGATTTACAATGACGAGTTCACCACTAGACCAACTCAGTGAGTTGACGCTTTTGTTTTTGAGTAATGGCTAGCAAAATATTTTGCCCAGATTTCAACTCTTCTAATAACATGAAGACCTCCTGTAATCTTTAAGACCCAAATTAAGCAGCAAAGTTGGTGGTTTCTTATGTAATAACAGATCCCAGAACTGTAACTCAAGTAGTTTTTAAAATATCCGATGTAAAACACGAAATTTAGTATCAAAAAAAAGTTTTTTTTTAGGTTTGTAGAACAATAGCTTTGTTAAATGACTAACAAATGCAAAAGATTTAATAACAAAACTTGTAAAGAATTTAATTCTGAGAAAATTAATGTAACTACAGCGAATAAAAAGTAAATGAAAACTTTTAAAAATAGTTTTTATATTGAATTAAAACAGACAGGAAAAAAACAAATAATCGTATTATTCTTTCTGTTCCTAATAAACGTTATTCTTAATGTAGCAAATCAAAATAATAACATACATGAAATGATAAATGGTAACAAAATAACAAACCTCAGTTAAAGTAATTGTTCGAAATAATGTCCTTTACAATGTACACAACACTCTGCCAGATGTAAAATATTTCCACTGGCTTTCTGTATCATCTTGTACAAGATGATATGAATCATGAATTCTTTGAATTCTCTGAATCATTTCGTACAAATTCAGTAGAATTTTATATTTAATGAGTAACTCTTCTTTAGTATTAATTGTTTATTGGTATACTATCGTTTTCATATGGCCCCAAATGACTGGTCCACCACATCCAAATCAGTTTAAGAAATTAGCATTCTAATTATTTCTAGCTATTAAAGAAAAATGTGGCGCATCATCGTGCTCGAAAATCATTTGCAATCTAATTTGTAAAGGTACATCCTTCAAAAGAGCAGGCAAATTATTTCTTCAAGAAATGAATGTTTGGAACTCTCATAAGGTTTTCATTGAAAACAAATGGTCCCAGAAGTTTTCCATAAATAATGCCACACCAAACATTAATGTGAAATCTGTGTTGGAAACTAGTCTCCACAACACCAAGTGGATTGTCTTTGCTCATAAATATTTATTTTTAGAATTGAAACTCCATTTCTTATAAAAGTGGCTTCATTAGCAAGTAAAACTGAATTTACCTTAGAAGCCAGTGACAGAAGTTTAAACACTGGGGGAAATCTGGTAGCCGCAAATTTTGGACCCTCTGCAGGCGGAAAGATCTTCTCTCCGTAGGATGCGCCACACTTTGTTTGACAAACCAGTACGACATGAAATTCGCCTTGTACTATTACCTGGGCTACATTGAATATGCTGAATCACACGATGTCCATCATTAACACGATGATTTACTCGGCATTCAACAGAAAACGAACATGTTGAAAAATACAGTTTCGTTCGTAAATGCTGATTCACCAAAGAAAAAGTTTTTGTATTTGGAATCCGCCTACCACGATATCTCTCCTGATATTCAGGTCAATCAGCTTCAAAATTTAAGTTGAAAAATCCATAAACAAAAATTATATCGGCATATTTCTCGTTAGAAAAGTGAAACAGCATTTTTACACAACAATATGACAACACTACACTTTCTTTATTTGTATGATAATTTATGACAGATTCATACGAAATACACAATTTTTGTTGTTGACCTACTGTTTGTATTGCCAACCTGCACAACAGATTTTTTTTAAAATAGAATTCATTAGGTACAGAAAAAAATAATTCGATTTTCTGTCTATTTTTTTCCTATTTTGCTTCAATAAAAAAACGATTTTTTAAAGTTTTAATTTACTTTTTATTGGCTGTATTTACATTAATTTTCTCAGAATTAAATTCTTTACAAGTTTTGTTACTAAATCTTTCGTACCTATAAGTCATTAAAAAAGCTACCGTTATTGTATTACAAACCTAAATAAAAAACGTCTTATCGACACTGAATTTTGTTTTACGTCTCTTATCTTAAAAAATACTTAAATAGTTTCAGTTACCCCAGGAACTATTTTATCCTATTTTCTAGCTCAAATTACATAAGAAACCACCAACTTTACAACTCAATTTGGGTCCCAAAAATTACAGTAGATTATTCAAAGAGCTCAAATCGGCCAAAATATTTTGCTAGCCAACACAAAATCAGACCTTTGACTATTATTTTTTTCATTATTTTCACCAGTAGAACATATCCTGAAAGTTTCTCCATGGGACACCTCTTTCAGGTGAAAGAGGTGTATATCCTGAAATAGACATATCCTGAAAGAAACTTTCAGGATATGTTATATACAATTTAATTTTTTTCTTTTTTTTAATTTAGTTAATCCAATTTTTTAACTTATAACTGGTTTATTGAAAAAATATTAAGGTAATTTATTTTAATTTAATATATGTTATTTAAAATACATAGGAGTGTAATAAAACAGAATTTTTTAAAGGGATTAACTTTAAAAAGGTAAGATGTAAAAGAAATAATTACATATAAACATTGAGAAATTATTATTCATAACAAAAAATCATCAAGTTTAGGTAGAATAAGATGCGAAAGAAATTAAATTTTTATCAATATTTAATATTTATAAATCAAACTTACTGGTATGAATACTGATAAGGATTTTTATAGTAACTGACATATGAAATTCATACATAAAAGATACTCATACTGGACTTTAAATGTGATACACACATTTGTTGAAACAATTATATACTACTTCTTTTCATTACAGTGGACCAAACACTTATTGCTTTAATAAAACCTACACTAACTGAAACTAGTACCAAAAAAAGATTCACAAATTAGTGGAAAATCAATTAATCTTATATACATGTAAATGGGAAAGTTTGTTTATTTGTTTCTTTGCATCAGCATCACAAAAGAAACCACTGACTGCTCCCTTTCAAATTTGCAAGATAATTTGTGTTATCCCAAAGAAGGTTTTAACCCATAAATTGAGGCCCTAGACTCCTTTCGGGGTGAAATTGTGAATTAAAGATATTCATTAAAGAAAAAAAATTAACCCATTTAACTCATTATTATGTTTCTGTCCCCATGGCAACTGAGTAAGGTTGTGCAGTTTTCCTTGTCAAAGGTCTGTATACTTATCACTTGTATCTTTATAATTCAGTACTACTTTTTCTACTGTTATATCGCTTGTAACTTAGTTTCTTTTTCAGGTTTCTTAAAAACCGGAATACCTTAATTGTTATTTATCAGTATTATTCTCACAACTATGAGGATAATTAATCAATGCAGGAATCCAGAGGGATCTGCTCCAACTAGCTAGTATTTTATAAATGTTAAAATCCATAAAAATTAGAAAACTACTTTTCATCAAATAAACATTTTCTTTTTTCAATAGATTAGATGGCAAGCAATAGATACAAGATATGTATAATTAAGAAAAAAGTAAATTACAATTTCCTGGACAATGTTGTTAAACTTTTACACGAGCAGCAGTACCAGTACCAATATGCACAATCTTTCATTAAAATAGAAGGCGGAAGCATGATTTAAAAATTAAAAACATGAATGATTGGCCAACTGACATTTTACTAAGCAAGTTATCTAATCCCAGGTTTAGTCTAATTAAGATAGGGAATATTCAGCTAAAACAGGCATTTTAACCATATTAAAAAATATCTGGTGAGTAATTTCAATGCACCAGGTGTCTGTTACAAAAGTACAACCAGCAATTATCCAAAATGGGATTATACTGCATAAAAAAAAAAACAAATTAAGAGGTAAGAAATAACTTATAATTTTCAGATAAAATTAAAATTCCTAAACATCATTCTTGAACAGAATAATTAGGAAAATTAGAGCAGAAATAAGAATAAGAGTATTGTACGAAATAATTTCCCATTCCTATACTTTTGTATTAAACCCATTTACCAGAAACCAGACTATGTTTCACAACAACAGTTAAAACATATTTAGAACAAAAATATAATTATTTTAAACAAAATTTTACATGTGATACAAAATTTGTAACAAGGCTAAACCACAAATATACCAAAAGCTACATATTTAATATCATTTATACAATGGCTATTAAGTTCTTCTTCTTTCTTTTTCCTGTTTAGCCTCCGGTAACTACTGTTTAGATAATACTTCAGAGGATCAATGAGGATGATATGTATGAGCGTAAGTGAAGTGTAGTCTTGTACAGTCTCAAGTCAACCATTCCTGAGATATATGGTTAATTGAAACCCAACCATCAAAGAACACCAGTATCCTTGATCTAGTATTCAAATCCATATGAAAGTAACTGCCTTTACTAGGATTTGAACTTAAGAACTCTTGACTTTAAAATCAGCTGATTTGTGATGACAAGTTCACCACTACACCAACCCGGTGGGTTGATTATCATGGTCCTGCCATGGAGAAAGACCACCTGATAACATACATGTTTATAATTTTATTTTATGAAAAATATGATGAGACTTATCAAATAAATAATTCTTTACTTTTTTGCTACGAACCTTTTATCAGATAGAAGGAAGAGAGCAATAGCTGTACCTATTACTTCTTGCATGTCCGATCCGATAATGGCAATTTCCATCATTAACCACACAAATATTCTTGGATATTTTTTGTATTCCTTGTAACAGATTTCTGCCAGATGTAGGCCAGTAACAACACCTATTCTTGCTGAAAGCCATTGAATATAAAGTCCTAATACTGTAGACCAAAGAACTACCCAAAGCAACTGAAAAATAAACAAAAAAGTAATCGGTAATTAATTGTATACGCTGTACATATAAATTAAACACATTAAAAAAAATCAGATAATAAACTGCTCTTAAAAAGGAATTTAAAAAAAAAATAACCATAATCAATGTACTTGTACGCAATAATATTTGTTAAACACTGGCAGACATCAATGTTAGCAACTGTTATAAATAATGACATTTATACTAACATCTACAACAAGCCTGATAAACACTGAGATTCAACAAATGAAGCACTTAAATTCAACTGTATCTGATACATGAAACAAAGCTTATTTCATGTCTTTTAACTTGATACTTGTTTGTTTAGCTTACATGTTCAACTTATACATTACTGTGGATGTATTAATTCGCAGTAACATGTAACAGACAAATTTGTTTGCTTATTAAAAATGGATAAGCATCACAAATTAAAAATTATTTGCACATTTGTTTTATATGATATATTTTTATTTGGCTCTTAACCACTTAACGTGGACAGAAGAAAAATTTCCAAATATCACCTAATAAATTTCTGTTTTCTTTAATCATTTGTTAATTATCCAAACTTATGTTCACAGTATTTTTATGAATAAAAGTTTAGGTAAATAACCAACTTCTGCATTAGCCAGCAATACTCATTTCACTATCACTATGAAAACTAGGTCTGCACATGAGTGTGAGTGTGTGTGTGTGTGTGTGTGTGTGTGTGTGTGTGTGTGTGCATGCACACGCGCATGTGATCTTTAGAGGCATTATTATATGCCATCACTTCATATCAATCTTGCAGGCTATTCACTAAATCACAATAATTTTCTACTAATTCTCCAACAGATTCTCAGTAATTTATTTATAAAAGAATTTCATATAACTTTTTTCCTAATTTAACTGTACAGTTTATTATTTTACATTGCTCCCTTGTTTGTGAACCTACAAAAATCCTCTTTCTATTTTTTTTTCACCACTGGGATTTTTCCTTTATATATATAAATGCTGCTTTCAGTTAAAAAAGTTTTTTTTACATGTCATATTTTAACATGTATAAAAACTTTAACAAAACATGTAAAAAAACATGTAAAAACCTTAACAAAGTTTTTTACATGTCATATTTTAATGGCTGATGGAGACGTGTAAACATTTTGAAGTTTGAAAAGTGGAATTTACATTTTTCTTCTGTGAAATGAATGAAATCACATTTTGCTGAGTCTTTCCTAAGATAATGATTTTTTTTGGCCCTTACTATTTCATTCGCACAGAAAAGAAAAGTAGTAGAAAAAAGTAGAAATGTGATGATTTTTAAATCAATACTGATATTAATAAACATTTTTAATGCTGAATTCTTACCAAAGTTTGTTTCATATTTATTTTTAATTCTTTTAAATTCATAAAAGGATTAAAGCATTTCCAATATGATTAGAAGGATAACAGCTGCTAGTATTGATGAAAATTTATTTCCATTATGAAGAAGTACAGCTTTTGAACTAACTTTTGAAGAATCAGTTAACCAGCATCACTCTGTTGAGTCATGATAGTGTAAATGAGCAGACTTTATTACAATATACCAAATCTTTCCTTGTGAAAAAAATTGTTTAATTCATCACAGCATTCATTAAAATATCACAGCAGGATCAAAAAAATTCAAACTCAAATTACATGCTACAGGTCACTGAAATAATGAATTGATAAATGAGGCTCTTATAAAGAAGTAATAGCTTCAAAATTAGCATCAAAATATTAATTTTCTTTTGATTTCTAACCTTGATTAATTTCTTAATCATTAGCACTCGCTCACATTTTCTAGATACTGTAATACAGGTAAATATTCATGATCTTATCCAGGTACTTTTATATAGTTTTTGGATTTAGATGTAATAAATATGTTTACTAAACAAAAATAAAAACTTTATAAGTAGTTCTTCAGTTCCCTATAAACTTACAATACTTGCCCCCCCTTACACAGAACTCCTTACTGTAACAAAGGGCATATTATAAGAACCATTTATCTACCCTATTAACAACCAAACCAACAGACAAATATAAGGGGCCAAACTCTTATATTGAACACATATTTTACAACTACAAAAAAAATTCAAGAGTTTTTTTTATAATAGAAGTAAGACGCATAGCGATAGAGTCATTGTAATAAGGATAAAATCAAAACCTAAACCGACAACGATTGTTAATGTCTATATGCCCACAAGTGCCCATGATGATGATGAGGTAGAATGTGTATACGAAGAGATTGATGAAGCAATTAAACACGCAAAAGGAGATGAAAATATAATAATAGTTGGAGATTGGAATGCAAGCATTGGAAAAGGGAAGGAAGGAAATATAGTGGGTGAATACGGGCTGGGCAAAAGGAATGAAAGAGGGGACCGACTTATAGAGTTTTGCACGAAGTATAATTTAGTAATTGCCAACACCCAATTTAAAAATCATAATAGAAGAATATACACTTGGAAAAAGCCAGGCGATACTGCAAGGTATCAGATAGATTATATCATGTTTAAGCAAAAATTTAGAAATCAATTCGTTGACTGCAAAACTAACCCTGGAGCAGACATTGATAGCGACCATAATTTGGTGATAATGAAATGTAGGTTGAGGTTTAAAAACCTGAAGAAAAGGTGTCAGATGAATCGGTGGAATTTAGAGAAGCTTGAGGAAGATTTTTTAGGAGGACATCACAAGAGGTCTGAGTAAAAAAGATAAGGTAGAAAATGTAGAAGAAGAATGGGAGAATGTTAAAAACGAAATTCTTAAATCAGCAGAAGCAAACTTAGGCGGAATAAAGAGAACCGGTAGAAAACCTTGGGTTTCAGACGATATATTGCAGCTGATGGATGAACGTACAAAATATAAGAATGCTAGTGATGAAGAAAGTAAAAGGAACCATCGGCAATTAAGAAATGCTATAAACAGGAAGTGCAAACTGGCGAAAGAGGAGTGGATTAAAGAAAAGTGTTCAGAAGTGGAAAGAGAAATGAACATTGTTAAAATAGACGGAGCATACAGGAAATTTAAAGAAAGTTTTGGGGTACATAAATTAAAATCTAATTATGTGTTAAACAAAGATGGTACACCAATATATAATACGAAAGGTAAAGTCGATAGATGGGTGGAATATATTGAAGAGTTATACGGAGGAAATGAATTAGAAAATGGTGTTATAGAGGAAGAAGAGGAAGTTGAGGAGGATGAAATGGGAGAAACAATACTGAGATCTGAATTTAAGAGAGCATTAAGAGATTTAAATGGCAGAGAGGCTCCTGGAATAGTCAGAATACCTGTAGAATTACTGCGCAGTGCAGGTGAGGAAGCGATTGATAGATTATACAAACTGGTGTGAAATATTTATGAAAAAGGGGAATTTCCGTCAGACTTCAAAAAAAGTGTTATAGTAATGATACCAAAGAAAGCAGGGGCAGATAAATGTGAAGAATACAGAACAATTAGTTTAACTAGTCTTGCATCAAAAATCTTAACTAGAATTGTATACAGAAGAATTGAGAAGAGAGTGGAAGAAGTGTTAGGAGAAGACCAATTTGGTTTCAGGAAAAGTACAAGGGAAGCAATTTTAGGCCTCAGATTAATAGTAGAAGGAAGATTAAAGAAAAACAAACCGACATACTTGGCGTTTATAGACCTAGAAAAGACATTCGATAACGTAGACTGGAATAAAATGTTCAGCATTTAAAAAAAATTAGGGTTCAAATACAGAGACAGAAGAACAATTGCTAACATGTACAGGAACCAAACAGCAACAGTAACAATTGAAGAACGTAAGAAAGAAGCCGTAATAAGAAAGGGAGTCCGACAAGGATGTTCCCTATCTCCGTTACTTTTTAATCTTTATATGGATCTAGCAGTTAATGATGTTAAAGAACAATTTAGATTCGGAGTAACAGTTTATGGAGTAAAGATGGACGAAGCAGGAGCGATATAAAATGCCGAATAGCACAAGCTAAACGAGCCTTCAGTAAGAAATATAATTTGTTTACATCAAAAATTAATTTAAATGTCAGGAAAAGATTTTTGAAAGTGTATGTTTGGAGTGTCGCTTTATATGGAAGTGAAACTTAGACGATCGAGTATCTGAGAAGAAAAGATTAGAAGCTTTTGAAATGCGGTGCTATAGGAGAATGTTAAAAATCAGATGGGTGGATAAAGTGACAAATGAAGAGGTATTGCAGCAAATAGATGAAGAAAGAAGCATTTGGAAAAATATAGTTAAAAGAAGAGACAGACTTATAGGCCACATACTAAGGCATCCTGGAATAGTCGCTTTAATATTGGAAGGACAGGTAGAAGGAAAAAATTGTGTAGGCAGGCCACGTTTGGAATATGTAAAACAAATTGTTAGGGATGTAGGATGTAGAGGGTATACTGAAATGAAACGACTAGCACTAGATAGGGAATCTTGGAGAGCTGCATCAAACCAGTCAAATGACTGAAGACAAAAAAAAAAATAGAAGTAAATTTTTGTCTCTGAAATTCAAAAGTTAATTCACCACACAATATCAGAAATTATCAGAATGATTTATACTCTTTCTTGGCACAATATTTGTAGTAAAAATCAATGAATTATTTATTATACAGTAGAAGTTTACTTTATAAAAATAACACAGTACAATATTGGTGCTTTTCAAAGTGTAGAAGCATACTACTTGTTTCAAATAAAAACAAGCAATCTTCATTCATGACATGTCAATGGATGAGTCATACAACACCTTGACTAGTTAATACGCCTTTGCTAGTAAAATGTTTACAATTAAATACAGTAATGTTAAATCCATACAAATTAAAATTCACTAGATGAAATTAAAAACAGTTTTGTTTACAATACTGTATTGATAAATATAATTTCAATTAATGAACATAAAATCTAAAAAAATATTTTCTTACAAAAAGTATGACTGGTGGAAAATTATTGAATTATTTTTTAATTCATCATTAAAGGTTATATAAAAACCACCATCAACATCGGTGGCAAAAACTGTGTTTAATCAAGTTACCTTGAGTTTCACATTAATCCAGCATAATTATTTTACAAGTTATACTATGTCTTATAGTCATTTTATTAAATAAAAATGAAAATTATAATCTAAGAATAAAAATTACTACAAGAAGAATATATATTACTACTTAAACTCTTCAATAGATAAAATCTGTGAGTGTACTGTACATATGTGACAGGAAGCAATTCTTCATTGGCATAGATATGATAATGTATCGGGACGAGTCCAAAAGAATTAGCTTGTTATGACAAGAGATTTTTATATGAAAATTATTTTGGGTACAATATTTGATATTTGCATAACATAAATGCAGCATGTCATTAAAAGATGATTTATGGATCAAAAAAGCTTGTTCCAAAATGTGAATAATATGCTTTTTTTTTAATTCTTTGTAATGAACTCCTATTATTATTTATATTACCACAAGGTACTTTCTTTAGTTACACAGATGAAATTATACGTTTATATAATTTTTATCATGTCTTTACTTATATGAATACGTGTTCATTTATTTATTTCTGTTGAAAATAACTTACCTTTGTAAAGCTTTATATTTTAACTCTAAACTTTTGTGACCATCACTTCGCTCCCGTATACTAGCACAGGTCTTATGTACAACTTGTAGGCAGTTTTGAGAGCATCTTGATTTGCACCCCACCCTGTGGCGGTCAGTTTTCTTAGTAGGCGGGTTCTTTTTACCACCTTTTTCACACAGTGGTCCACATGGGGCTTCCACATTAAACACCTGTCTAGTTGAACCCCTAAATATTTGGATACAATGCTTTCTTCCAGCGCTATTAAATTGTACTGGAGGTGGATCTGTAGTATTTTTGTCGACCGAGAGAAAAGCTGAAAGCTGGTTTTTTATGTATTCACTGCCACCGTGTTTTGTCTCATCTAATGTTCTAGTTTTATCAGAGCCTCGTTTAAACAGACGAGTGAAGCGATGGATCCACTGGTTTCCCAGAAAAGTAGGTCGTCTGCATAAAGGAGTGCCTGGCCGTCAGCCACGCTTCTTACCACATCCAGGATATCATTTATCATGATATTAAATAGCGAAAAGCTCAAGATGGCTCCCTGAGTTAGTACTTGGCGTTGAATCCGAAATCTCGATGTGCAGTTGGAATACCGTACCCGGATCTGTCTTTGGGACAGGACCGACTTTACCCACCTAAACAACAATTTTCTAGATATTTCCTGCTCGGCAAGATTATGTACGATCATGGGCCGTCAGACGGTGTCATAAGCGGCCTTCAGGTCCACCAGTACTGCCAGTGTTGACATTTTCCTGTGTAATCTGTCCTTAACATGTTGTGTAAAATCGGTTATGCGGTCCATTGTGCTGCGGCGCTTGCGGAATCCCGCCTCTGAGTATCGTCAATGAGAGTCGTGCTTCAACCGACGATTTAGACGGTTCGCAATCATCCGTTCCGCCACTTTACAGAAAGCACTCGTCAACGCTATCGGTCGATAACTCTCCGTCTTATTGACTTCTTTGCCTGGTTTCAGTACAGGAACGATTTAGGCCTTTCTCCAATGTTGTGGCACGTGACTTTTTCAAGTCGAATTTATGGCGGCTAGAATAGTTTTCTTAGCGGCATCGTCGATGTGAATTAAAAGCTCAGGGAAAATATAATCAATTCCCGCCGATCTTTTCTCCAGGTTGGATAGTGTGGAGTTCCAAAACAGTTTGACGTTTTTCACCCGTCCACAGAATACGAATTGTCGTGCCCGGTCCAGTAAAGCTTTATTGATCGATAGTCTTTTCAGGGGAGTCAGATATCAGAGCCTCAGAAAAAACCGCATCCGTGCGTGTTCGGAACTTGTCCCAATCAGCCTTCTTGAAATTCCAGCGCGGAGCCGGGCAGTTATTGTAAGGTGTCTTGTCTGTAATTTAAGTGACGATAATGGCTGTATGGCCGCATCCGCCGGCGTCATCGAGAAGTTTAACTTTTGTTTTACCCAAAATATGAGGGTGGGTGACGACCAGATCCGACCTTGACGTTTGACCCGAAAATGACAAAAAATTTGGGGGCGTTTCTAAAACCATTAATTGGTTACTATCAATCATTTCCTCCAAAGTCCTCCCAGTTACGGTGAGTCTTGAATAACCCTACCTTGGTGAAGGACTGTTGAAATCTCCGACGAGAATACTGGTAGCCTGGAATGACGCTTCAAAAGAGGGGACCTTACCAGGAGGGTTGTAAGGCCAAACACACTAAAGTGTTTTCCAATTTTCCACACCTCGACCTTAACGGCTTTCGTTGTTACATTATTTGTTAACTCCAAAGAATATACCAGAAGCAATTTGTCGGAATGTTCTCATAGTTGTAATAGCGTAACCGTTTGTCTCATAAAACTCAGCAGTTTCTGAGGCAGCTGCTGCTTCGACGGTAAAGAATAAATCCACGTCTAAACGATAGTCGTTTCGTTTGAATTCTAAAAATTTCGTGCTCTTAAGGCCTCCTCCATTCCAATAAAGGATACGAAGGCTAGTGTCAGAGCTCTTAAAAGAGCTGGTTTGTGAAACTTTCTTTGAAGCCATCTTGATGTTGTCAGCGTGTTAATAGGCGAACCTTGTGCTGATCGTTTAGATTACGCAGGAGATCAACTTAACCCACCAGTTTCACAGAAACTGTTTCCAAATAGGATATTTAATTTTTGTTTTTATCTTATTTAATCAAATATTCATAATAATATAAGACCAGGAGCAAGTAGTACACAAAAGTTATTAATAAGTAATATTTTCCATAAAATCATCAGTTATTTTTATTTATCAAAATGCACCACCTTATTAGAATGACCTAAGGTCATCATCGGGTCAAAAATCTTACAAATTATCTAAATAATTTAGAAATTAAATATTACAGATAAATAAAACTATATTATTTTTAAAAGCCATAATACAAATAATTACATATCGGTATGAGTATAAAATATAACCCAATAGGAAAGATATTCAGTTTATATTTATTGTAGATATAAAATACTCTATGACAGACATACACAGAAAGTCAACTGATTAATCAGTGCAGATATACAGATATATATATATGTGTGTGTGTGTGTGTGTATGTGTGTGTGTGTGACATGTACACATACTTACACACACGCGCGCACGCGTGAATGCACATGTATATTAATTTATGTTGATGAATTAAAATTAGATATAAATAAATCTTTCAATATTTATAGAATCCCTTCTATTAGAATATCTTAAAATTTGAAATACATTTTCAGTCTAATGATGCAGTTAACTTATTTTCTTAGTATCTTGCTACCACTTGTGGTACATGGAATATATTTGTTTATATTAATACAACGTAAAATTACCATATTACAGTTATATGTAAATTTTTGTAATCTCGTTAATTTCATCTTATAATACTGTAGGAGTAGTCTATTTAAGTTATCTCCAAAAATGAAACATTCAAAGTGCACAGCATTTCTAAGTACACCAAGTAAACTTCAAAATCACAGATATACCATTGAAAAAAAATTTAAATCTTAAACTTAAGATCTAAGAGACCTTGGCCAAAAGGATCAGCCCACCTATGGAGGGGGAATGATCGTACACAAACATTGGACTGATTGATCAAAATTCTCCCAAAAGTTGATAGCGGACATACTCAGCAAAGGTTGGATAAAGACAATCAAGATTGGTTTGTGCTAGCTTGAACAACCAACAATAATCCCCAATAGAATGGACCCAAGACTTTATGTAATCTAATACATGAGGTATTAGGCCAAAAAACAATGGCATTGATAAGATATATATATATATATATTTTTTTTTTTTTTAATGTTAACTCAAAAGATGAACAAAATTGTTTTTTCAAAATATTAATTTAAAAATGCCTTAATTGAAATCTATATCAATTATATTCATTCAACAAATTCATTTTGTTCTCCATTAATAATCTGAATAACTGACTTTAATCCATAATAAAATTAACGTTTTTATATCGTGATTTCAAGTACTCATTGTTACTGTTATTGTTCCGACTTTGTTCATTATGCATGCACTGTTTTTGTCCACAAATTTTTCGCAGTGAAAATTATGCGAGACAATTAATTTTTAAATGACAAATTCAAACAAATTTATTTAATATAACAATTAAAAATCACTTCGTAATCTTTTACATGCTGAACTGACTAATCGCTGAAGACAGTCACAAGTGTGACTAAAGAATGAACAAATAACTGATGAGTTTTTTAAATCTTAGTTTAATAAATACGGTTTGATTTATGGTAAAAATTAATAGTTTTACATAATTCAATATTTCTGTTAATAACTATATAGTTTCAGGTTGAGCAATTTCTTTTAAGAAAACAAATATACTATAGGTTAT
This sequence comes from Lycorma delicatula, assembly GCF_047948215.1. Taxonomy (NCBI): domain Eukaryota; kingdom Metazoa; phylum Arthropoda; class Insecta; order Hemiptera; family Fulgoridae; genus Lycorma; species Lycorma delicatula. The sequence continues at coordinate 33,086,598 of NC_134455.1, forward strand.
ATTTTATTTTTAAAAACTAAATTTTAAATTTAATGTAAGTCAAATTTAGCTCAGAAAACAATATTATTTCAGAATGTTATATTAGTACCAGGCAGGTACTGAAAGTGTAAACCAACCGGGTTGGTCTAGTGGTGAACGCGTCTTCCCAAATCAGCTGATTTGGAAATCGAGAGTTCCAGCGTTCAAGTCCTAGTAAAGCCAGTTATTTTTATACGGATTTGAATACTAGATCGTAAATACCGGTGTTCTTTGGCGGTTGGGTTTCAATTAACCACACATCTCAGGAACAGTCGAACTGAGAATGTACAAGACTACAATTCATTTACACTCATACATATCATCCTCATCCATCCTCTGAAGTATTATCTAAACGGTAGTTACCGGAGGCTAAACAAGAAAATGAAAGAAAGAAAAGGTACTGAAAGTGTAAACCCACCGGGTTGGTCTAGTGGTTAACGCGTCTTCCCAAATCAGCTGATTTGGAAGTCGAGAGTTCCAGCGTTCAAGTCCTAGTAAAGTCACTTTTACACGGATTTGAATACTTGATTGTGGATACCGGTGTTCTTTTTGGTGGTTGGGTTTCAATTAACCACACATTTCAGGAACGGTCGAACTGAGAATGTACAAGACTACACTTCATTTACACTCATACATATCATCCTCTGAAGTATTATCTGAACGGTAGTTACCGGAGGTTAAACAGGAAAAGAAAGAAAGAAATGGTACTGAAAGTGTGATAATACGCATATGTAATAAACATATAATACAAAAAATTTTCAATTTAAGAAATTTTTAAGCAATTATAGATACAATGGAGTAATGTAGGGAGGAAACTAAGTTGATACACCCTTCTGAAGTCAAAAGGTTAAAGGCCAAATATAATTAATATATCATTTTTTTAGACTTTTCGAAGAAAAGTACGGTATTACTTTCAATAGCACGGAGGGATTGGCAAGGAGGTGGAACTGAATCTTCTTTACGTTCTGAGATATGAAGAGTTCATATATATATATATATATATATATATATATATATATATATATATATATATATATATATATATATACTAAATACCAAAAATACTAAAAAATATATATATATATATATATATATATATATATATATATATATATATGTATATATATATATATACGCCTATGTATAAAATTTGTGGCTCAAAAATCTCCAAAATTGCAAAAAGCTACAATCAAATACATTATACAATACAGCATATCTAAATTTTAATGAAATTGATATGCTGTATTAGTATATCTCTCGTTGTGCATGTGAAAATTTGATCGGATGAGTAACAACTCCCTTTCTTTTCCTTTTTAGCCTCCGGTAACTACCGTTTAGATAATACTTCAGAGGATGAATGAGGATGATATGTATGAGTGTAAATGAAGTGTAGTCTTGTACATTCTCAGTTCGACCGTTCCTGAGATGTGTGGTTAATTGAAACCCAACCACCAAAGAACACCGGTATCCACAATCTAGTATTCAAATCCGTGTAAAAATAACTGGCTTTACTAGGACTTGAACGCTGTAACTCTCGACTTCCCAAATCAGCTGATTTGGGAAGACGCGTTAACCACTAGACCAACCCGGTGGGTCGAGTATCAACTCGGCTATCTTAAATTGAACGTAACTTCAGTCACGACGCTCAATTTAAGGTCGCCAATATACCTAACAACATAACCTCAATTTGAGATTTCTTGCGCAAAAAAAATTATACGAAATAAAATAACGAAACGTCGAGAATGCTTACGCAGAACTGCGCAAGAAATTTTTTTGTTAAAGTCCAGGATGCTTTTTAACAACTCATACATATTTATCTTCTACTTCTGGAAAAAAAATTAATTAAAGAATTCTGAAAATCGTCTGTGTTCTGAATTCCCGGAATGTCTTCTTATCTTAAGATAAAAAAAAGATAAGATAAGAAAATGCATGCGATTAAATGTCTTGACATTTAATAGCATCTTTATAAACTGATAATCAGCATACACCAAATGGAAAATTTATCATTTTCGATAATAAAAAAAATTACTCATATAGAAACCTTCACAGCTGAATCGTCTCAAAATGATTCCTGACTGAATAAACATTCAAATAAGAATTAATATATGAATAAATTACTATTACGCTATTACAAAATATTATGCGATATAGGATTATGTACTATATGTTACTGGTAACCTATATAAGCAATATTCAACAAAAAAATAAATAAATTAAAATCCAAAATATAAAAAATATAAATATTAGACAAAAACAAAACCATAAAAACAAAAGTTGTTTTTCATTCGCATAAACAACATCGTGTAACTGATAAATGACACTTGATGAAAAACGTGACTGTAAGTGCTAAAACTGAATAGCAACGCGTAATTTAACATGAGAATAAATCTACATTCAGAAAGAGTACAGCTATGCACAAGATTAATAAGTTCCGCATTATACTTATTAAGAAAGGTGAGGTGGGAAATTGTTTATTTTACTTCTTAAACACAGAACCAAATATATTATTAAACATCGGCCTTCCGATCCCACAAAAATGCAGATGGCATTCAGCTCTTTAAGCGATACATTTATTTCGTTCACCCTGGATATTAGCGATACTGTGTAAAACATAATTATTATTAAAGAAAGCGACTCATACAGATTCCTCTTCTATGCTGAGGTGCTTTACTAGTATCATGCCGATAAGAAAACAGAGACAAATAAAACAAAGCAACAAATTAATGTATCTTCCTATAATGAAACAATGTCTACCTCGTCTGTAAAACAATAATTAATAAGAAGGAACCAATACGAGTATTAATCAAATACATTATTAATTAGTAATACTAATCAAATAGACTTTCAAACAATTGTGTGTGAATTATCGGCAACAGTTACTTCTAAGCTTAACTGTAATAAGATGTATTGAAAAGTAAAAGTAAAAAATTATTTTTATTCGGAATAATAATTAAATTGATAATAAACTAGTTTGCATTTAAGAATTTTATGACGGTTAAGTTCTCGCAAAAAGTTAATGAAATTACTTTTAGAACACCGGAAGATACATAAAAAAAATTTACACTTTTTACCGTATTAGAAAATTAATTTGCGGCAAATAGATGAAGAAAGAAGCATTTGGAAAAATATACTTAAAAGAAGAGACAGACTTATAGGCCGCATACTAAGGCATCCTGGAATGGAATGGAATGGAATGCAAAGTTGGCAGGAGTCTATTACTCCCTACTTTATCGCAGAACCTGGACAGAGTCCCTTGCTGCTGGATCATTCTAATCGGGCTTGTTTTTAAAAGGGTTATTTTTTTAATCTCGGATCTAATTTTTCAAGTTTTGTCTATTATTATTTTAGTGAATTTAAGACGGATTTAATTGCATTCCAATCCGTTGTTAAACCAGCGTTATCGAACCCATTTCATGGGCCGACCGCGGAAGGCTAGGCTTATAAAGCCTGTCCTCCCAACGTAATTCCCCTTCAGACCGTCCACTGAAGTCCTTTCGGTGCTAACTCTTTAATAGGCTAGCAGGAATACGCCACAACGGGGCACTAGCTATAAGGAGGGAGCAATGCGTCCCCCTTTCCGGAGGAGTCGCAATTGCTGGGATATTTTGTCTTACTGTAAGTTTTTTTTTTTTAAATTTAGACCGCGTTTTTGTTTTATGCGCGACTTACCGTGTTTGACGTCTTCAAACTATATAACTCGCGAAAACTTTTCACTCGCGACCCCGGAAACGCGTCTGACGCACTATTCCGTTTATGGCTCATGCGATATGGAGGCCCCTAAGCCTGGTTTGTCGATTTTCGGCTACCGCACCGCACTATCACGGTGGTTCGTCCAGTACGGCGTGAGGCCGCTTCCTTACAACTGTCGGAGTTGGGTCCTCTCGGCAGATGTCCCGAAGATGACTGTGTTCGGACACAGCCGCTCTCCCGAACAGTCTGCGCGCCTGCGCCACCCCCACCTCGGACACGGATTGAAATCTCGCATCAGATCGGAGAGTGGCGTTCCTGACGATAAGGCATCCTGGAATAGTCGCTTTAATTTTGGAAGGACAGGTAGAAGGGAAAAATTGTGTAGGCAGGCCACGTTTGGAATATGTAAAACAAATTGTTAGGGATGTAGGATGTAGAGGGTATACTGAAATGAAACGACTAGCACTAGATAGGGAATCTTGGAGAGCTGCATCAAACCAGTCAAATGACTGAAGACAAAAAAAAAAGAAGAAAATTAATTAGCCCTCGCATAAAGAGAAGTCTTAATAACAATTTACCATAGATTTATTAAATAAATAGTGTTTTCGAACGAAAATTCATTACAACAAAAGCGAATTTATCGCGAAATCTCACACGGCCTGTACGTTCTGTTCGTGGCTTCGATCGAGCCACTATTATCAGTATCGGCTCCTTCAGTTGACTTTCCATCCGCGCGCTTATTCCATTCAAAAACGGTTTTATCCAAACATTTATTCTTTTTGTACGGTTTAGCACATGCAACAGAAGAAAAAAACCGATTTAATTTTTTTGTACTGTCACAAAACAAAAAGTCGTCAGCAGAAGTTACTCGATATAAGATCGACACTGGGAACATTTTTAACACCGGTCAATGACTGAAACAAGCACGACGAAAACTTAAACTTACTCGACGAAACTAAGCTTTTCGGTTAGTTCAGACCATTACGAACTCGCTTAACAAAATGCCTGAAATTTTGGGTGTAAAAAAAAAAAAATAATAACGAACAAATATGAGGTGAAGCGTTTCAGCAAAACAACTAACATTTTAAATACGACGGCGAAAACAGTTCTGTTAATAAGTGGCAAACTGGCAGCTTGAAATAATAAAAGTGAAAAATTGTCAGAAACAATGTTACAAAAAATTCTAAAACGTAATAAACTCAAAAAATTCATAGATCGAATTTTTTTTAAATTTACGCAAGTTTTAAATAATATCTTGTTTGAAATAATTTTAATTTTTAACTTAAACCTTTGGCGAATGAATACGGAATAATTCATTCATCAAGAATTATTCTTTGAATTCACAATATTTATTATTCTACATTATTTCTGTATTTCCAAACTGTATTTTATACGTCACTTAATATTTTATTTAATATCTATAATAAAGTCGCCGAAGCAGCACAAACAGCGTGTTAACACCTAATTATTAAACATTACATAGCGATCCTTTTTTTTTTTTTTTTTTTTTTTTTGAGTAGTTTTATATTTAATAATTTTTTGTTAATAGCTTTAACCGAAGTAAACTAGTTATAACCAAACATCATGCATTAATAAAGTGATAATTATTCATAATTTTTTTAAAAATAGTTCTCTTAAAGATAACATTTTTTAAGACAAAAAAACAAAAGTATAAAAAATGAAAAATACTATTTTAATAATAATAGTAAAAAATCAATTTTTTTTTTGTCTAAAGTCATTTGACTGGTTTGATGCAGCACTCCAAGATTCCCTATCTAGTGCTAGTCGTTTCATTTCAGTATACCCTCTACATCCTACATCCCTAACAATTTGTTTTACATATTCCAAACGTGGCCTGCCTACACAATTTTTCCCTTCTACCTGTCCTTCCAATATTAAAGCGACTAATCCAGGATGCCTTAGTATGTGGCCTATAAGTCTGTCTCTTCTTTTAACTATATTTTTCCAAATGCTTCTTTCTTCATCTATTTGCCGCAATACCTTTTCATTTGTCACTTCTGATCTTTAATCGTCCACTTCTTCTGATCATCCATTCGTCTGATCTTTAACATTCTCCTATAGCACCGCATTTCAAAAGCTTCTAATCTTTTCTTCTCAGATACTCCGATCGTCCAAGTTTCACTTCCATATAAAGCGACACTCCAAACATACACTTTCAAAAATCTTTTCCTGACATTTAAATTCATTTTTGATGTAAACAAATTATATTTCTTACTGAAGGCTCGTTTCGCTTGTGCTATTCGGCATTTTATATCGCTCCTGCTTCGTCCATCTTTAGTAATTCTACTTCCCAAATAACAAAATTCTTCTACCTCCATAATCTTCCTCCTCCTATTTTCACATTCAGCGGTCCATCTTTGTTATTTCTACTACATTTCATTACTTTTGTTTTGTTCTTGTTTATTTTCATGCGATAGTTCTTGCGTAGAACTTCATCTATGCCGATCATTGTTTCTTCTAAATCCTTTTTACTCTAGGCTAGAATTACTTTATCATTAGCAAATCGTAGCATCTTTATCTTTTCACCTTGTACTGTTACTCCGAATCTAAATTGTTCTTTAACATCATTAACTGCTAGTTCCATGTAAAGATTAAAAAGTAACGGAGACAGGGAACACCCTTGTCGGACTCCCTTTCTTATTACGGCTTCTTTCTTATGTTCTTCAATTGTTACTGTTGCTGTTTGGTTCCTGTACATGTTAGCAATTGTTCTTCTATCTCTGTATTTGAACCCTAATTTTTTTTAAATCCTGAACATTTTATTCCAGTCTACGTTATCGAAAGCCTTTTCTAGATCTATAAACGCCAAGTATGATGGTTTGTTTTTCTTTAATCTTCCTTCTACTATTAATCTGAGGCCTAAAATTGCTTCCCTTGTCCCTATACTTTTCCTGAAACCAAATTGGTCTTCTCCTAACACTTCCTTCACTCTCCTCTCAATTCTTCTGTATAGAATTCTAGTTAAGATTTTTGATGCACGACTAGTTAAACTAATTGTTCTGTATTCTTCACATTTATCTGCCCCTGCTTTCTTTGGTATCATAACTATAACACTTTTTTTGAAGTCTGACGGAAATTCCCCTTTTTCATAAATGTTACACACCAGTTTGTATAATCTATCAATCGCTTCCTCACCTGCACTGCGCAGTAATTTTACAGGTATTCCGTCTATTCCAGGAGCCTTTCTGCCATTTAAATCTTTTAATGCTCTCTTAAATTCAGATCTCAGTATTGTTTCTCCCATTTCATCCTCCTCAACTTCCTCTTCTTCCTCTATAACACCATTTTCTAATTCATTTAAAAAATCAATATTTAAGGAAAATATTTTATTTAGGTTAAATAAATATTTTAACGGAAATATTAATAAAATATTTATTAACTTAATAAATAAGTTAACTTTAAATAACAACTTTCATTTAACTTTATAAAAATGTTCAATATTTTATTTTTGTCGATAGTTATCAAATAGATATTTCCGACTTCACTCTTCAATTCTCGGTACATTTTGCAACCGGCAATTCTTTTTCTTACAGGCATAAATCCGAATAACGAGATTCTTCCGAAAATTTTGTCAAAACTGTATCAGAAAAACTCTCATCAGAATGTTAAACGATCTTTTCTGTAAACGATCGCAATTAGACTACCACTTCCGTTTCTCTTTAAAGGCTTTTGGGTGGATCTCGATCGGACGTAAACAGAATCGCTCGCTCGTTCGGTGAGGATCATATAATCTTATCCGACAATCGATTTTAAAATTACAGAGATGTAAAATTGCCTACAGTTTTCTTTCTATAAACAAAATAGAATATAGTTCTGAATAGAATATCGGATGATAGATTTTTCAACTTTATTTACCACAGCGAATTGAACGAGCGGTGGTTTACGTACAATTGCATTCGTAATTTTATTTTCATTGTAAACTACACGTACGCTGTGTTGAACGTCATTATTTAGTTATAAGAAATAATTCGGATTCCAGATCGAGTATATTATTAGTCTCTGCGGTCGACAAAATTACTTAGAAAATGGCTTTTAAGAGAGACGACCGTTTAGAACATCGTACAAACCGATTATTTGAGTTTTCAAAATTGAATAAGAACATATTTTACTACGTCCAAAGCGACTAAAGAGGGAGCTAAACGCTTGTTCATCATTAATACCAGTATAGATGTCGCCGCAAAATTTGAAGCTTACTACTTTTATTGTTATCGGTCAAGCGTTAAGAAAATTATAAGTACGATGTAATAAGTCTAAAAATCACACAAAAGTTTAGAGAATCAGGAAGTTTGCCTGCCATCCCGAAACGACCAAAATGTCAGTCAATCGGTCCTTTGTGTTATTCGTAAGTCAGTAGTTTATATAAGACCCACCGGGTTGGTCTAGTGGTTAACGCGTCTTTCCAAATCAGCTGATTTGGAAGTCGAGAGTTACAGAGTTCAAGTCCTAGTAAAGGCAGATATTTTTACACGGATTTGAATACTAGATCGTGGATACCGGTGTTCTTTGGTGGTCAGGTTTAAATTAACCACACATCTCAGGAACGGTCGAACTGAGAATATACAAGACTGCACTTCATTTACACTCATACATATCATCCTCTGAAGTATTATCTGAAAGGTAATTACCGGAGTTAAACAGGAAAAAAAAAGGAAAAAGTAGTTTATATAAAGAAAAGAAATAGCTTGTTATAAATAAGTGAAAAATCGTACAAAACGTTACAAGTTATTATCGATAAAAGTAACCGCAAAACATAATTTTCGTATTGACCTTCCTGTCTGCCATTTGCTAAACTAGAAATTAAACATACCACTAGCCTGATGTAAATTAGTCATGGGAAAGTGAGTTACGTCAAGAATTATTTAAATTTAAATTATAATGAAATCAAATTATTTAAATATTATTATTAAATATAATATTAATATTATCATTTTATATTATTATCAAATATTATTATTTAAATAATCTGAAATTATAATAATTAGGCTTTAGAAAAATAAATACTGCACATTAAAACGTAGAATTAACGTGTTACGTTCCGTTATATACTCGTATACCCTTTAACATCTACGTATTTTCTAAAAGTGATGACACTTGTTTACAACCTACACATCCTTATAACTTGGCACTGCGAGGGATAGCAAGATCGCATCGAATGACGCTACGCTGACGTCATAACAAGTCAACGAAGGACCCTCAGATGTTATCGCGGGCTAACAAAGTTGAACGATTAAATTCTAACATTTAAGTATTGAATTATATTAACATAAATTAATTAAATATATTTTCCATAAATTATTTTATTTTTTTTTTTTGTTTTTCTTTTAGCCTTTTTATAGTTTATTTTACGTAATAACCATAATTATCTGAGGACGCAATTCTAAACTTGAATGTCGTTCTAACTTGAATGCTGTTTTTACAGCAGCTGCGTGTAAAGTAGTAATACAAAACAGCAGCTGGTATTCCGAACTGAAATAATTCGCCGATCGTCTTTCCTCATCATCGAAACTGTAACTTTTCATAAAATCGTACACACGTTATTGATTACCTCCCGAGTTTGCCGATTTAATTTTTTTTCACCATAGATTTAAGTTCATTATTTTGCATGAAATTAAAATAAAAGAATAAGAAAAATAAAATCTTACTGTAACTTTTTTTTAAAATGTACAATTAGGGTGGTCCAAATAGGGCAAAATGTTTGTCGAAAAACGTGCACCCCCTGATTTAAAAGTACTCTCAAAAACAAAATTTTTGACGCGTTGATGAACCCTTTCCGTTCGAAAAAAGTATCCCCCTCTCCACTTGAATTATAAAGGGGATTTAACATGGGTTTTAGGTTATTTTCAAGTCGTGACGATATAGCGCTAGCATGTTTCATCACAAAACTTCAAAAATAACGTATATAAGGGTTTTTGGGGTCTGAGAACACGAATTTGAAGTCAAAAACTTATTTTGACACATCACAACTGTCAAAATTGCTGTCAATCAATTGACAACTAGCGTTTTTATGTATAAAAATCAATGGTAGACATTACAAATAACGTTAATAAGGGTTTTCGAGGTCGGAGAACACGAATTTTAAGTTAAAAACTTATTTTGACAAGTTAAAACTGTCAAAATCGCTGCCAATTAATTGACAACTAGCTTTTTTATGTAGAAAAATCAATGTTAGACATTACAAACAACGTTAATTAGGGTTTTTGGGGTCGGAGAACACGAATTTGAAGTGAAAAAATTGTTTTGACACATTAAAACTGTTGAAGTCGTTGTCAATTAAAAAAAAACTGAAGGATAGATTGAAAAAGATCAACTCTCATTTTATTTAAAAAATTTTATATCCATGTATATAATTATTCAAATAATGTTGTTAAAATTTTACGATTTCTATTTCTATTATTATATTACATTACATATGTAATGTAATTATATACTTTTGGATGTTTTTTGCGATGATCATTTACAATCTGTAGTATATATTGCAATTGACTTTCATCTTTAGTGAATTTACATCTAAATTCTTTCACCAACTTAACCGTTCTTTCTGAGCGGTCATTGACGACATTTAGATTTTTAACACAATTCAAAGCAGCCAAATAATCTTCGTTTTCGCTCCACTTACATGGATCAATTTCTAGAAAGCTAGTCGCAAGTTCGAATCGTTTAAAAAAATTCAAGGACTCCGTGTTGACAAAAAAGTCGATTTCTTTGTTTAACAATTCTGCTAATTGAGCAGGTTCGTTATCATAATCACAATCATCATCTGTCGCAGATAATAAATTTTCGTAAGTTTCACCCGAAATTGCTAGATTTTCAACCATTTTCAGTTTTAATTCAGTTGAGATGTCTTCATCAAAAAGAGCTAGCGTAGCTAGCCAAAATGAGTTTTTTACTTCAAATTCGTGTTCTCCCACCCCAAAAACCCTAATTAACGTTGTTTGTAATGTCTAACATTGATTTTCCTTCATAAGAACGCTAGTTGTCAATTGATTGACAGCGATTTTGACAGTTGTGATGTGTCAAAATAAGTTTTTGACTTCAAATTCGTGTTCTCCGATCCCAAAAACCCTTATATACGTTATTTTTGAAGTTTTGTGATGAAACATGCAAGCGCTATATCGTAACGACTTGAAAATAACCTAAAACCCATGTTAAATCCCCTTTAAAATTCAAGTGGAGTGGGGGATGACTTTTTTCGAACGGAAAGGGTTCATCAACGCGTCAAAAATTTTGTTTTTAGAGTACTTTTAAATCAGGGGGTGCACGTTTTTCGACAAAAATTTTGCCCTATTTGGACCACTCTAATGTAAATACATTTATCTTGTATCCGATACACGATACATATCATAAATTGAAAAAACACGCAAAAAGCGGCACCGTTGGAAACCCACTCTAGGCACAAGCAAAGAGTGAAATTATTATTTTTGTAGATGTCGACGTATTTAGTTTATTTTGTGCATAATTTTGTTATTCATTTTGTGTACGATGCTGTCGATGTAAACCGAGCATTGCCAGGTCATTTAGAGAGGGTGGATTTGTTTATTATGACTAATTGTTTCACCTGACACGATACTTCACAGATTGTGCGTTACTTTTTGCCTGTGTGTCGGGTTTATTATTTCTTAAAACAATAGGTTTTGTCGAAATTTGTAAGTTTATTATTTTTAAATACCGGGTAATATACTTTCATATTAATAATTAATTTTACCGCTTTATTATTTTCCAAGAAATTAAATAAAGGCTACTGATACATGGGTAATTAGTTTAGTACGACTGTTAATTGCAATAACACTAGTAATTTAACATTAATTAGCATTACCCTTACTCGCAGCAGCAATCTTCGCAAAAGACTACAAAAAGTAAATTAAAATGTATCCTGGTCTTTGTGAAAAAACGGTAAAAAAAGCATTTTTTGGAACAGCAGATATTGACGTCTAACATACCGGGTTGGTCTAGTGGTGAACCCGTCTTCCCAAATCAGCTAATTTGGAAGCCGAGAGTTCCAGCGTTCAAGTCCTAGTAAAGCCAGTTATTTTTACTAGAATTTTATCAAGAATACTAGATCGTGGATACCGGTGTTCTTTGGTGGTCGGGTTTCAATTAACCACACATCTCAGGAACGGTCGAACTGAGAATGTACAAGACTACACTTCATTTACACTCATACATATCATCCTCATTCATCCTCTGAAGTATTATCTAAACGGTAGTTACCGGAGGTAAACAGGAAAAAGAAAGAAAGATATTGACGTCTACCTGTACTCCCCGGTTGAATTGCCAAAAGTAAAACTAAAGCATGAAGCATGTAAAGACTAAACCGTACTTGTTAACAATGCCGGCACACCACTCCGGCCACGAACCTGATTGTATTTCGTATCGTATCAAAATCCGTAACGTGAAGTATTATATTACTGCATACATGTATTGTTATCAACACGTACGGTACAAAATATTAATAATATAATGTATTAAAAAAAAAGCTACGTAACAGTTAAAAGAACTAATTAAATTACAAACTAAGGTTTTCTTTCTTTTTCCTATTTAGGAAGTGAAACTTGGACGATCGGAGTATCTGAGAAGAAAAGGTTAGAAGCTTTTGAAATGCGGTGCTATAGGACAATGTTAAAAATCAGATGGGTGGATAAAGTGACAAATGAAGAGGTAATGAGGCAAATCGATGAAGAAAGAAGCACTTGGAAAAATATAGTTAAAAGAAGAGACAGACTTATAGGCCACATACTAAGGCATCCTGGAATAGTCGCTTTAATATTGGAAGGACAGGTAGAAGGGAAAAATTGCGTAGGCAGGCCACGTTTGGAATATGTAAAACAAATTGTTAGGGATGTAGGATGTAGAGGGTATACTGAAATGAAATGACTAGCACTAGATAGGGAATCTTGGATAGCATCAAACCAACCCACCGGGTTGGTCTAGTGGTTAACGCGTCTTCCCAAATCAGCTGATTTGGATGGAAGTCGAGAGTTACAGCGTTGAAGTCCTAGTAAAGCCAGCTATTTTTACACGGACTTCAATACTAGATGGTGGATACCGGTGTTCTTTGGCGGTTGGGTTTCAATTAACCACACATCTCAGGAACAGTCAAACTGAGAATGTACAAGACTACACTTCATTTACACTCATACATATCATCCATCCTCTGAAGTATTATCTAAACGGTAGTTACCGGAGGCTAAACAAGAAAATGAAAGAAAGAAAAGGTACTGAAACTGTAAACCCACCGGGTTGGTCTAGTGGTGAACGCGTCTTCCCAAATCAGCTGATTTGGAAATCGAGAGTACCAGCGTTCAAGTCCTAGTAAAGCCAGTTATTTTTACTAGAATTTTATCTTTATCTTTTTAAAAAAAGCCCTTGACGTCACCCACCGGATTGGTCTAGTGGTGAACGCGTCTTCTCAAATCAGCTGATTTGGGAAGTCGAGAGTTACAGCGTTCAAGTCCTAGTAAAGCCAGCTATTTTTACACGGACTTGAATACTAGATGGTGGATACCGGTGTTCTTGATGGGTTGGGTTTCAATTAACCACACATCTCAGGTATGGTCGAACTGAGAATGTACAAGACTACACTTCATTCACACTCATACATATCACCCTCTGAAGTATTATCTAAACGGTAGTTACCGGAGGCTAAACAGGAAAAAGAAAGGATAGCATCAAACCAGTCAAATGACTGAACACAAAAAAAAAACTGTTTTTACAAATCAAACTTAAGATTTATTGTTAATAAAAATTAATAACAAAAAATACTGTGATCCAAATAAGAGTATTCAATGCGGTAAGTATGATGTAAATTAAAAACTTCCGGTGTTTTTTTAAAATAAATGAGTCATACGAATTTTTTTTTGTTACCCATAAGGATTAGTTATATCGCAAGCGTCCATAAATTAACGGTTATCGTGAAATGACTAATAGTCATTATAACAAGGCCATCAATACGATATTTACTTCACTCAGCCCTCGCTTTTTAATTCTAAGAAAATTTATTAGTCTGTACATTACACTAATGTTTTTACGGTAAATTTTGATATGTATTTATTTTTCCAAAACTTGGTAATTCCCCGCAATTAATTTAGATATACAAGGAAAACTTGACTGATTATTTCAAGATACGTTATTTAAAATAAATCGACAAATGCAGCGATAAAGTAGTAGAAATTAGGTGAATCATACAGATAAAATAATCGATGAATCATCGCATATACGATCGATTTCTGGAAACGAGTAGAACAAAAAAGACGTTCGGCCAGTAATATATAACCGACATACATAATTTTATTCATATTTATGCAATAAAAGTTATACATATACGGTGTTATCAAGTTTTTTAACAACAAAATCATTCCACCATTTCCGCTTTTAAGGATAATAGTTACTTCAAAAATACTACTTTATCTCTGGTTTTATTTTATTTGAGATTGTATACCAAAAATATTAAAGGTCATGTTTAATTTCCTCTTTATTTTGCTGTAATTTACACTTTCATTTCATAGTAAATTACGTGTTTTTTTGTTTATTTTTTATTTTAACACAAACTTTTAAAAACCTCAACAGGGTAATTGTTTAATACGTGAAAATTTACATCATTTTTTTTAATAAAATTATTTTCATTTTTTTTCCAAATAAAAACAAAAGAAGCCCTGCTTAAATAATGGATTTTTTTTATTTTTAAAAAACTTAACCGTTCCTGATGTGTGCGGTTAATTGAAACCCAACCACCAAAGAACACCGGCACTAACGATCTAGTATTCAAATCCGTATAAAAGTAACTGCCTTTACTAGGATTTGAACCTTAGAACTCTCGACATCGAAATCAGCCGATTTGCGACGACGAGTTAACCGCACTAGACCGGCCTGGCGAGCTTCTCCCAAGACCATCCCGGTCAAACAATTCTTCAAGGTCAAAAGGATCAGAACGTAGCAAATAATTCCGTTCATAAATAGAACAAAATAATTATAACCGCCACAAGTAAGTAATTACCCGCCCGTTAAAACAAAGATACAGCAGCAAGAGACGTTTTTCCTGATTCTGCCATTAGTAGGAGATACATAATTCTCCCCCGCTATCCTTGCGTTCCTTCTGTTCCAAAAAAAAAAAAGGTATGCATCTCTCCCTAATGGTCGTTAATGCATTCTTGCAAAGTTTACGACACTAGCCAAGGCTTGTGTGTCTTAACTTACTTCGTACTCGTGTATTAATAATGGTAATCATTATAGGCTCGTAGCAAAATGTACTATATTTTTTTTTGTCTTCACTCATTTGACTGGTTTGATGCAGCTCTCCAAGATTCCCTATCTAGTGCTAGTCGTTTCATTTCAGTATACCCTCTACATCCTAACAATTTGCTTTACATATTCCAAACGTGTCCTGCCTATACAATTTTTCCCTTCTACCTGTAATGACGGTTAATAATGTAAATGTAACTAAAATTATAACTAAAACATTAATTTCATCTTTATTAAAATGGCACGGATTAAGATTTTTAATTTTATAGTTAGTATATTTTTTAGAATATTTATTTTTATGTATGTGATTTTTATTAATGGATAAGTTGTTCATTTATTCTTAAAATTAATTTCAATCTCTCTTTTCAGACTGCTTAATTTTTGGATCGCTTATTATTTTTATATATTTTTTTAAATATTACTTAATTTATTGATTAAATATATTTGTAATTTAATCGTTAAATAAAATATAAATAATTTACGCTTATTTAATAATTAAAATGAGTTCCATAATTATCTAGTTTTTGAGATAATGTTATCTTTATAAGCTTACTTTATTTATGGGGTATATTAATCATAATGACTGATGATATTATTAAAGATAATGAAAATACTATCAAGTCTGTAAATAATCATCACAAGCATCCTTTCCTGTTTACATTTAAAGACTTTTTTTTATTTTTAATATAACGTGTATGTACATAAGAGAACCCGTACATCTGCAGCTTGCATCGTTTCAAAAATAGTAAAAAAAATATTTTGAAATAATTAGTTTGTAAGAGTCAAATTATAAATTTTTCGTTATAAAAACAATTTCAATAACCAATAAAAAGGTTATTTGCTTTCCGGCTAATATAGTGCTATTTTATTAAAGATTACTTTGCAAGGCGGAGAAATGAAAAGATGTCTGATACTGTTAAAAAAGCACTGTTGCCAAGAGACGATTTTATAAGTAGGTGAGATAAGAATAACAACATCAGACTTGTAGACTGTCGGGTATAGAAGTGATAATTTGAAAACAAGTGATAGTAATAATAATAATAATCAGACATATAAGATATATATCTGTATGTTAAGAAATGTCTGTAAGAAAAACAAACCGACATACTTGGCGTTTATAGACCTAAAAAAGGCATTCGATAACGTAGACTGGAATAAAATGTTCAGCATTTTAAAAAAATTAGGGTTCAAATACAGAGATAGAAGAACAATTGCTAACATGTACAGGAACCAAACAGCAACAGTAGCAATTGAAGAACATAAGAAAGAAGCCATAATAAGAAAGGGAGTCCGACAAGGATGTTCTCTATCTCCGTTACTTTTTAATCTTTACATGGAACTAGCAGTTAATGATGTTAAAGAACAATTTAGATTCGGAGTAACAGTACAAGGTGAAAAGATAAAGATGCTACGATTTGCTGATGATATAGTAATTCTAGCCGAGAGTAAAAAGGATTTAGAAGAAACAATGAACGGCATAGATGAAGTCCTACGCAAGAACTATCGCATGAAAATAAACAAGAACAAAACAAAAGTAATGAAATGTAGTAGAAATAACAAAGATGGACCGCTGAATGTGAAAATAGGAGGAGAAAAGATTATGGAGGTAGAAGAATTTTGTTATTTGGGAAGTAGAATTACTAAAGATGGACGAAGCAGGAGCGATATAAAATGCCGA
Organism: Lycorma delicatula; assembly: GCF_047948215.1. NCBI lineage: Eukaryota > Metazoa > Arthropoda > Insecta > Hemiptera > Fulgoridae > Lycorma > Lycorma delicatula. The sequence continues at coordinate 33,103,240 of NC_134455.1, forward strand.
ATAGCACAAGCTAAACGAGCCTTCAGTAAGAAATATAAGTTGTTTACATTAAAAATTAATTTAAATATCAGGAAAAGATTTTTGAAAGTGTATGTTTGGAGCGTCGCTTTATATGGAAGTGAAACTTGGACAATCGGAGTATCTGAGAAGAAAAGGTTAGAAGCTTTTGAAATGTGGTGCTATAGGAGAATGTTAAAAATCAGATGGGTGGATAAAGTGACAAATGAAGAGGTATTGCGGCAAATAGATGAAGAAAGAAGCATTTGGAAAAATATAGTTAAAAGAAGAGACAGACTTATAGGCCACATACTAAGGCATCCTGGAATAGTCGCTTTAATTTTGGAAGGACAGGTAGAAGGGAAAAATTGTGTAGGCAGGCCACGTTTGGAATATGTAAAACAAATTGTTAGGGATGTAGGATGTAGAGGGTATACTGAAATGAAACGACTAGCACTAGATAGGGAATCTTGGAGAGCTGCATCAAACCAGTCAAATGACTGAAGACAAAAAAAAAAAAAATCTGTATGTTGTAGAGTGAAAACTTAAATAAACACTATAGATACAGCCAAGGAAACATCACTGTAGTTTACTTCTATTGTGGGCTGAAAATTATGGATTTTTTTCACAAACAGGGTCATTCCACGTCAAATAGTCCACCTTTTGAAAATCGTCCCCCGGTTGACCATCTTCAAATATCATCAAATTTTTGGTGGAGGTTCCCGCTGTCTGAAATGCTATTTTACCAAATTGCAGCAGCTAGCTCTTTATCTGCAATGGCTGATTTTTTGTGGCCTCTTGAAAAAGGGGTACTTACTTATAGTTTATGGATGCATATCATAATTGCAATAATAAAAATACAGATTGAATTTTGTTACTGTTCGTTAACTTTTTATGCTATACCAAAATATTTTTCTCGCATGTTTCTTTTGCAACCCGGTTTTGAGATATAGCAGCTGAAATTTAGCCAAAAATTTGTCGCAACTTTTGGAAGTCAAAGTTTGAACTTATATATTTTCTTTTCTAATTCTTTAATCAAAATGAGACTTTGTAATTTGAAAAAGGAAATAATTATGTCTAGGATCCTGTAGTTTCAAAGCAATTGGAATATTTTGTCAGGAGAAATCCTCACCAAATTTTATCAAAAATCTTTTTATTGTGATTTTTGGCCCGTTTTTAAAGGCTTATACCTTCTCAGATTTTGTTAGTTGTAAAATAGGTAGAAAGGGCAGATTTTAAACAACATAATCCATGCATTTTGTTTTTTGACCTGTATATTATAGCAAGTAAGAAAGGTTTTCAAAGATAATTAATCTTTTGCATGTAACAGATTTTTAATCTGTAACATTTCTAGTTAATTAAAATAGCTGAAGGTGAAAACACATTCATTCAATGCTTCAGAATATTATTAGATTTTTTTAAAGAATGTTCTAAAATTTACAGTATCTTGAAAAAATGTTGCAGTGTTCCAGAAAACGTTGGACTATTGTAGAACTTTGTAGGCTGCTCTGAAAAAATCCACTTTATAAAATCGTCTAGATTGTTCTGGAAAACTCCATTCTACAAAATATTATAGACAGTTCCACATCATTCTACAAAATATTCTAGAAATTTCTGGAATATTCTTGAAAATTTCATTTCTTCTAGAACATTCTAGAATGTTCTTTATTTTGAAAAAAGGGTGTATAAAGCATCAACTTATTGTGAATTACCATATGTGTTAGTGAATAACTTCAACAATCAGTTGTGACATTCATTGTTATCTCCAAATGCGTTTTGAATTGTTTTAAAATGAGTGAAGTTCTTGGTACCTGCCATTTTGGCAAGCCTGATGGCTCTGATGCCATAAGTCTTTAACGTTTAATTATGGAAAAGCTTTTTTGTTGCCTGTGAAAGAACTATCAGCAATGGACAAAGCACTTTTAATCAGCAATCTGGACTGAACAAAGCAATCTGGAATCAGCTTTAACATAGGATGCTAACATATGTTCCTATCATAAAGCTGTTTAGCTGATGAAGTTCGAATTCCTACAGACAGACTGCTGAAATCCATTTGGAAAAGAGTCGCACAAAGCCAAAAAAGAATTGTGACCTAATGATATTGATCCTGCTGACCGATTAAAAGCTTTAACAAATTATGACCTCATGCCAGGTCCAAAAGTTATGCCCACGATGTACGCAAGAATTTGCTCAGAATTTAGTGATATGGAAATGCTAGAGGCTTCTGAAAGAATGGATGCCTTACTGTCACCACTTGAAATCTCTCCTTTGAGGCTTAAATATGTCAGCAAACAGAATTCAAAAGGCTACCTGACGCAGAAAGTAACATGAGCACAAGATGCTATTGCTACTACAGCAGCAGCTGCTGGTTTGAGTATTACTGATATAACAAAAATATTAAAGAGTAAGCAGTATCAAGGATGTAAAGATCGGGATATCCTGATTGAAGAGCTCAAAACCAAACGTTTGATCTCAGCTTGCCCACGTCAAGTTCAGATTTTGAAATTGGCACCCAGTGGCTGGAGTATTGAGAAAACAGCTGATGAATTCCACGTTTCAATGTGAATGGTGAAGCAGGCCGGGAAGCTCAAATCTGAAGTTGGTATTTTGGTGACACTGGAAAAAAAAGGAGGAAAAAAATTGAAGGATGATATTAGATAACAGGTCGTCAAATCTTTTGAAGATGATGAATTTTCCCAAATTTGTCCACGAAAGAAAGATTTTGTATACGACCAACGGTGAAAAAGTCCACATGCCAGAAACGTCTACTTCTGTACAATTTAAAAGAGATGTCCATAGCTTACTGCACATATTATGAGCATGAAATTAACTTCTCAAAATTTCGTTAACTTAGACCAAAGTAGTACATTACAGTTTGTGCTGCTGGCACACATTCAGTTTAGGTTTGTACCATTCATCAAAATATTGAGCTCAGGATAGCTCCAATGTCCATCAAGTATGATTACATGGCATTAATTGAGAAAACTATCTGCAGCTTAGAATCTAAGGATTGCATAATAGAACATTGTAAACAGTGTCCTGGAAAAGCTGGATTGGAGTCCTATTTATTAGATGAGCTTAAAGATTATGACTTAGAGGAACTAGTAGAATATAAGCAGTGGATTGGTACAAACAGTGACACACATTGGAGACGCAACAGGTGACTATGGAAAATTTTATTGAAGAGCTTTCCGTAAAGGTTTTTTGCCTGACTAGCCACCATTGAAATAAATCATATACACTATTTCAGTTATGACTCAGCTGCTCAATACAAGAATTTTATAATTTGTGTCACTATGAAGAAGACTTTGGGATAACAGCTGAATGGAACTTCTTTGGTACTAGCCCCGGAAAATTACTTTCTACTAGAGAGTATTCATTTAATCCATAAACATTAAGGAAAACTTCCTCCCTGTGAGAAAGATGCATTATCTTTCAACTGTTTTTTCTGCCATTTATAAACTAACAAAAACTAAACAGTCAAAAAACAAACTAAATGGATTTTGTAGTTTAAAAGTTGCTCTTTCTAACTATTATAAAACTACCAAATCTATGAAGGTATACCTGAGGTATAAGATTTAAAAGATAAGTAAAAAATCAAGCTAAAAAATGTTAGAGCATATTTGATTCTGAATATCTCCTGACATAAGCCTCCAGTTGCTTTGAAACTTCAGGATGTTACACATAATTATGCCCTTTTTCAAAAACGGTTGTAAAATCTCGTTCTGATTTATTACTAGATACAGAATTAAATAAGCTCCAACTTTGACTATAAAATGTTGCAACAACTTTTTAGTTGAATTTCAGCTGCTATATCTATCTCAAAACCAGGTACTAAAAAAAAACTTGTGAATAACATATTTGAATTCCGCAAAAAATGTTAACTGAAAGTATTAAAAGTCAAACCTATAGCTTTATTACTGCCTAAGTCAAATTTAGAATTTTTCACATATACATGTGAACTACCAGTAAATACTCTTTTTTTCAAGAGATCACAGAAAATCAGTAATAGCAGGTGTAGAGCTACAATTTGGTAAAATAGCATTTAAGACCACAGCGAATGTCCACACAAAATTTTATGACATTTGGAGATGGTCGACTGGGGGGGGGGGGACCCCTGGTCCACTTGACATGGAATGACCCAACATTGTTTTATTTACTAAATTTATTTACAACAACATGACTTTTATGTTGATTGTGTAAAACCTTAAAATAATGCTATTTTATTTACCAAACTGATGGATAGTGTATTTACATTATTGCAGAACAAATCTTTTCATATTTTAAATTTACTATGCATAAGTATTACGTATAGTCCACCAGATTAGTTATCATCAGAAATCAATAGTTTACAGGTCATTTTTGAAGCTGAAGGTTCTGAGATTCAAATCCTAGTCAAAGTTAGCTGCTTTTATACAGATTTGAATACTAGGCAGTGGATACTGTTGCAATGTACTTTGGTGGTTGGGGTTCAATAGCCACATGTCTCAGGAATGGTCAGCCTGAGTCTGTACAAAACTATACCTCATTTACATGTCATACATATCAACCTCATCTCATTGGTTCATAGTGGTGGGGGGGGGGATGTTTGCTTATTGTTCACTAGTTGAACAGAATGGAACATACACATGAGAAAATAAAATAAAAAATACTAATATTATAATATCAGCTTATTAGTTATTTTTTTGTTATTTAGGTGTACATAATAAATTCCACAATTACCTGAAAAAGTAATTCACAGCCAAGCACAGGAAATGGTATCATAATTATTATACTAGTAAATCCTATTAATAAATCAGTTTGTTGTAAATTTTTTTTTTTTTTGAGGTTTTTAGGGATAATTAGCCCTGCCCACTTCAAAAAAATAAATAAATTATTATTACTATTAATGTTATTCACATCTTTTTCCAGTTTTACACCTTTATAACTCAAGATTTTGGAACATTACAGTATCTTAGATTCTACTATCATCCTATGTCAAAATATGGAACACATTACATAATACTAATTAAGTACTAATCAACTAACATGCTAATTAAGTACTAAGTCAATTAATTTCAGTATTTTTCTTTGGACAATTTACAAAAAGATAATTAAGCTACTAGTGTATTACTAGAATTTTATTATTTATTTTTAAATTCTATTTATGCATATAAATTGTGTAAATAAATTACTCCCTTGATATACTAAAAGCGACAAGATGAAGATTACAACTTTATATACTCTCCCATTACCCAACACTCAGTTGGGTAATGAGAGAGGTACATAATTTGGATTTTTTATAGATTCAACTTGTACCAAAAGTTCCAACCTTGTTTCTATCAACCAATAACATGTATTTTCTTTCAGCAGCCCAGTAGGTAACCTTACTTTTCAGAACAAAATAATTAATTAACAAAAAAATTAAATATACTAAAGTAACACATACCTTGTACTTAGCTGATGTTCCTGCCTGTAAATCACATTGAATATTTCCAGGATCTAAAAAAGCAATACTTATTAGGAAACCAGGCCCAGTAAATGCCCATAACTTTCTCCAACTAAATCCTGTCTGTAAAAAAAAATAACAAATCATACTTTGATAAAAAAAATGTAGATTTTAAGTTAAAAAAGATTTTAAAAGCAACAAAAGAAATTTAATCGGATCTATTTTTTTACTTTCCTAGCATCATAACTCTAGAGTTATGCTGCAAGAAGTAAAGTGTGGTAATCAGTCAAAAATCGGTTGTATGGGGTTTTTTGTGTTACTCAACAATTCATAACAGGAACCCCAAAAAACAAAAAAAAAGTTGGAGGGTATTATTCGTTTGTAGGTATGAAGCTTAATAAATTTTGACTGAATAAGCTGATTTTTATGAAATTTGGCACAAAGGGCAGGAAAAAAGGTAAAAATAATACTGATTTTTTAAAAATCTTTTTCCATATATCATTTTTTTTTCCATTATAGAAGAATGAATAACCAATGCCAGCAAAGTATAACAACTTTGTTATCAGCTATTTTTTATTACATTAACAAAGCAGGGAAATTAAATTGATTCATTTTGTAAAAATATATCAATAAAATTAAATTTCATTTAGAATACAAGTATTTCTTGAATTTAAGTAAAAACCTAGTTTTGAATTAAAAAAAAATAGTTTCTGCGCCAATAATGAGGTGTGCAATTAAATCATTATATCTGTATCTAAATAGGTATCATTATGTTTGCGTGGTCCTTTATTTATATAAAATCAATATTAATAAAATATTGTGCTTTTTTAATAATAATTAAATAATGTAACATTCTTTTAAATATTTCCCAGATAAAATCTGATGAGCTTACCATCATTCTGTATTTTCACTCATCTCATACGAGTGAAAATTCAGCTTTCAAAATTCAGTTAAACATGCTGATTACAAAATAAATGAACTTTAAAAATAATTTGCATTGGGAGTTTGTTGCATTACTGATTCACATACAACAGTAAATTACTTTAAAGACAGTTCAAAATACAACTTGAAATATGTTTACATTAGTCTGTTTCAAAGTACAAAAGATAATTGTAACAGTTACCGTAGTACATTCAATAGAACTTATGTACCACTAAAACAACCAGGAATTGATATTTCCTCAACTGCTCATTTATCAATGTTTTATGAAGAAAATCTCTAGAGAAGTATTGTATATATTACTATATTAGAATATTTACTGTTTTATTAAGTTATATGTATTCATGATTTAAGTTTTAACTTATTGAAGATACTGATGACTTTTCACAATGGGCGTAAAGCTACACTTCGAAAATCTGGTAAGTCATTCTATTCTGATTGTCTTATAGGTAGCAACCTGACTGTGTAGGCAGTAGTATCTGCCTTTTACCTCAACAAGCAAAAGATGAGCTCCCCCAACTAGCAGATAGTTTTTTGTGATTGGTTCTTCATTGGCAGAGCTACCAGTGTCAGATTCGTTGATTTATACAGTGGAGAGGCTGGAGCAAGGGGAGATAACGCCTGAAGGCTGAAAACTATGATGGACCCCAGAATAGATCCACCTTCAATATGAAAATCCTTTATTCTCAGCATCAAACCGTAGTGGAAGTGAAAAGGGTTAACAATTCATGTGTCACTATATAAACTAAGTTTGTCCTGGTTAGACTTGTTAATAAGAACTCTACAGACTGTCATTCATCAAACCTGCACAGATGTACATCCCAAATTTCAGTTCACAAAACTTTTATATAAAAACAATATGCCACCAAATTTGCAATTTAAAATAGTATTTCAAATACATTGATGATAATTACAATAGATATAGAATATATTTTTTTGTTTTTAAATAAAAGTAAATACCATGTAAAGTTGTTGCATTGTTAGGATGGACCATCCAGTGTTTCAATTTAAATATACTTAAATTAACTATTCACATTAATGTCCACAATTATATATCACATCTTCAGTTTTATTTTAATTATATTTGATAATATTTTCATAATTATTCACATTAAATTATATAACTTTAAGCTGTTAAATGAATAATTAAGTCACTAATAATTAATCACAATCATTATTTAACTATCTTTTTGTAGAGAAATTCCCAACATTAACATTCCCAAATCAGAAAATTAAATTGTAACATTTTATGATTTAGCTTACTAACATATCACTAACAAATAAAATTATTTTTTAAGCTTAAAACATGTACTTATCTTACCGAATCAGTGTCTGGAATCTGAATTGTTGGTTCTTTAAAGTATGTTTGTGCAGAAGGAGATGTATTGCACGACAGATTGTTATCTCCTGTTGGTATAACATAAACCGTACCAGAGACACCATTCCCATGATCTCTTTCATTATCATCTTCTTTTGATCCATATTCTCTATGGTTCATGCTTAACTGTAAAAAGTCAAAAAATTTCACATAGTTTATTTTCACTGTGTAAAATAAGGGCAAATAAAATGATTCACTTTCTAAATTAGTGAAAATATACTTCAAGATTTTTTCTGACGATTAATTCACCTACTTTATCAGTAATGATTACTGTTGGTGGCACATATTTTTTAAGTTACAAAACCCTTTAGTATGTTACAGAAGTACAGTTAATCTATTTTCTGTTCACTCATTTATGTTACTTTTATCAATTTTGGTATAATTTTTTATTACATTCAGTTCTCAATTTGAAAATTTAGTTCTAACAAAAACTTCACAAACTAAAAACATTATGGCCAACATAACTGCTGTAGAAGTAACATCATACATCATCCAGCTGCTGCATTATATCCCAAATCAATAACTCTTTATGGACATACATCTTCTCACCAGCTTTTCAATAAGATAAAAACAGCTTACAACTATCTAATAAATGCTTAACATAATGGCAAAACCCAAAAGTTTTGCAATACCCAAAAGAGAAAAATCTCTACACCATGAGCTGAAAAGAGATGTTTCCAATGAATGAATAATGTAGCAAAGTTGACAAATTCTTCTTATTTACATCTACCAGAATGAAAGAATGAATGAATGGTCACAACTTGAGGAAAGAATTGATATAAATTAAATATACCAAAATATTTTTAAATTATTACTGACAAATCTTAAGAAACTTTTCTAAAATTAATGGCAAACAAGACTAGAATTATCATAAAAACAATATTCACAACACACAATTTTTAATTGCCTTAGTTTCACATTTCTGAAATTAACTCTCAAAAACATACCACGTTAGTTGAAAAATGCATTATTTATACTGTTCTCCATTCATCAGATAAAACTGGCATAAAGTAATTTTTTAAACTGTTATAAATTCACTTGAAAAATTCATAATTTTCATTACTCTAAGCCTACATTAATTATTTATAACTTAATTAGTTTAATATTTACCATTTAACAAATCAATAACTTATTAGTAATTTAATAGTAAAGACATAACATGTCAAAATGAACTCAAACAAACTGAAGTTTGTCTTCAACCTGCAAACATTAAAGTGTCAACCATTAAGAAAAACTGAATAATCATTATTTACTTACCAAAGGTTCCCTTTCAGAAACAGTACGATTCATTTTGTATGAGTTAGTACCAGATACAATGTTTAATAAAAATAGCTGTTTTAAACTAAATTAATAAAAATTATTGTAGTGGAAAACTTGACAATTTTACATCACAGCACTGAATCACAGTGAAGATTTATATTATTAAAATTCAACTTTCTTAGTTTTTATTTTAGCAATGTTAATAAACATGATGTTATTCCTTTATTAATTTTGCTTCGTCAATAAATATATACAAATTAATACCTTCTAATTTATTTCTTATTTTATGAGCCTGCTTTTACTACTATAAAGTTTATAAAACAATAATACGTCAATATCTTAATGAAGAAATTAATATCCAGCAGTCTATTTGTACAGAAGTTAAAAATTAAGGCAATTTATTTTTACTTTATTCTGCACACTTCTCTGGAGCTACCAAATTTTATAGCTTTAAATGGTTTTAAATCACACAAAGTGAGTAACAAAGTTTCGATCCATGCCATATCGTTTTTTTCACAAATGTCTCAGAATTTTTATCCGTAAAAGATTAAGAAGTCACTCAGAATATCGAAGATTCTGTTTTCATTTAATTGAATCCATTTTTAAGGAATATATTTTCCTGTATAGTTAACTTCAAATACCTTATCAGTTTTCGTAAAACTGATAAATATAAATAGTTAATTTAATTTTTTGATGCTCAATTTAAGTGAATTTAACTACATATTATGTTCAGTGATAAAAAAACCAGGTTACAAAAACAAAAAATGACTGCAACTGGATAGTAAGAAACACAGTAAGAAACCGGTTTATATGGCAAAACAAACAAAAAAAATTTTTAACCAACACTTAGTCGCACTGACAACACTAACTTTTTCAAGGAAATCACGAGCAAATAGTTTAAAACTGACAGCTACGACACCAACATAGCGTACAAATTTTTCCCTGCACAATGACAAAACATTTACCTCCTACAAAATTAAAAACTATCTGTAGAGGGAATACGTATTATGTTAAGTAGTGTTAGTATGTACTAAAAATTCCGTCACATGGTAAAATATTAGAAAATGTTTAAATGTATGAACACTTTAAAATAATTTTGTTTAACATTAAATTGCAGGTATTCACGCTTAAGATTTAACAATTGAGTAGAAGAATGAAAAAGATTAGACTTAAACATTTTTTTAATATATTTTTTAGTTTTCACTTTTATTAGTAAATCGATATTTTAATTTTATACTCTGTGGGACGACACATTAATTTACATAAATTTTGTTTTGCTACACGGTTTCAGGGTAGTTCGTTAGTGTTTATCGAGGTGTGCTTGTAGTTAATTTTTTATTCTTGTTTTAGTTTTGACAATCATATTCGCCATTAAATACTACAACTTTTTTATTTCGTTATACTACACTCGATGAAAATTCACCCATTAACAATGGGTGAATTATTATTATTAATTATTTAATAGAAAAATAAGAGTAAATTTCATAACAAAAACAATACATTTTATACAAACGTTTATTTTAAGTCGTCGCAAAGAAACAGTGGAAAGATGTTAAAAAAATTAAACTAGAAACTATTATTCTAAAAAAATTTGTCATATCAATAAAAATTAAACCAATGGATAAAAGTAAAGTATCAAGATGATATTTCAGATTTTTTGTTTACAACATAAATGATTATGTAAGTTTATGTGACTTATTGACAGTTACTGTCAATATGTCACTGTTATCTTTAACAGGTACTGTTTAAAATGACATCACTATATTCACCGCAAACAAAATGGCAATTTGAGCACTTAACTGAAAACCTTTTGCCACTTTGTTTACATTGTGTGCATCTTCCTTCTTTGGATCTTTTTCACTGTAATTTTTTCAGATCTTGGAAGGTTTCCATGTTGCACTAAACCATTTAATTTTTTGTCAAAATTTAAGTCTTAAAGTTTTGGTAATCAATTTTTGTTTCATAAAAGGTATGGTTAGTTATGGTCCAAGCTCATGGAGAAAACCAAATCTATTTTGTTTTAAATCCCTTCAAGTTTAGTTATTTAATGACCATAAAATAAATGCATTAATCCCTGCAGCATTTAGTACCCCATCAAAAACTGCTAACATCCATCTACTAGTGCACCTACTACAACTATAATTTTTACAATCTGATCAAATTCAAATGTATCTACACCCGAGTGTTTCATATGACAGGTTTCCTAGAAGTTGTGATGAAATAGTTGGTGCATTGTGCATCAATGAAATTAATAAGATGAATTACCCCTTTTTTGAGAATCTCACAAGTTTGTTGTGATATTCATCAAGAAAAATAATTGTACCAGCTGGACATCCCTTGGTGTTGCTCACGTTTTGGGAATTTCTGGTTTATCTTTTCATAGCATGCTGCCAGAGTAATACCATATCACTTCATTATTGACATCAGTAGAATCGAAGTAAACCAGTTGTTGAAAGTAATATTGAATTTGTTGTGTGGATCAGTTTTGACAGTTCTTGCACTACATATTGTGCGTTGGTCAGGTTGGTTTATTCCCAAACTTAGGAAATACCTGATACCAAATATTTAGAGTACACATGCATGTATATCAGTTATGTTGCATATTTATCAGGCTTATTAGGGATGTACATTCTACTGACAATGCCACCAGAATCCTAATATTTGCTCATAAACTTATTATTCAACAGAGAGAGTGTAGTATTCTGCACTGAAAAATCCACCCCAAAAATTTTGTATACAGGTGAATGGATCATTCTGCACACAGTGCCCCTGCATACTTTTATCGTTGAATCTCAAACAATTGGTGATTAACTTAAATCTTTCTAGGGGCATAATAGGCAAATATATTTGACTTGAAAAAGAATTCTGAAGGTATTTTTCACTCATGTTATTGTCTTTCCTTGCTCTACTTGTATAAAGTATGCATGGAAAGCTTCATTCAAATTTGGTAACAGTGAAATTATAAGTCCAGCTTTGTTTAGCAGTAATTGTTTTTTTTGTTTCTCAGTTTCATGTTTTGTATAAATAATAATCTTAACCATTTTATTATCTATAAACAATTTAAATGATTCAAGTGTAGTGTTTACTTGCTGTGCTGCACGTTTTGGACTTGGGAGAGATCTAATAACACTGTGTGCAGTGTTTTTTTTACCCAGGATGTGGAGTTAACCAGAGTAAAGTTATTTATCCCTTTAAAACATTTTTTTTTCAGTATCAAAACATTTTTATTAACACTTATCATACCAGCTATTTGAATCTGTCTTGGATTTTTAGAAGGCTTAATATTACCTATCTCTTGTTCATTTGAATCCTCTGAAAACAAAGAATCATTAGCTTTATAGCTAACAACAATCTCATTATTTCCCACATGATTATCTTCAACAATGTCTTTTTGTTCAGACCCTTCATCATCTGAAGGCAGTCAATCCTCAGTTATAATTAAATCTTCAGATGTAATTAATACAGCTAATTCCTAAGAAGTAATCTCTTTATTTTCACAGTACTTCTTTATTTCTTTATTATTTTGTCGGTGTAAACTGAAAGATTTTTTTGAAAAAAATATTTAATTTCATGGATTTTACAATGAATTAAAAAACAGAGATTTTTCTGTTAATTTTTATTTTGTAATTTATGTTAAATGCCATACTGTAAAGATAGTAAGCAACATCCCTGGATCACAAGTCACTGCTGTTCTTAAGACTAATTACATCCCATGCCATGTTTACTAGGAAAAATGACAAGTGAAGGTTTCCTTTTTTAATTACTTTTGTTATCAATTTTTTTTTATGTGTAGGTAGAGAAGAGTGCCCCAAAAGTATCGGTTTGGAACATCTGAATCAGAATTTTATTGCATGAACACCACTTTCCCATTCATGACAGAAGAAGATGTTCAAGAAACACCTTTATAAAATAATAATAGCAATATTGTTGTAGTTCTGATGATTACAAATATTTAAGTACCAAAATCTTTGCTTTCACTTTCCTAAAATCAATCCTCTGCCGAATAATTTCAACTAACTTTTAAAAAAAATTTTCCTTCTCATCCACCAACTCTACTGAAATATACAGTTATCAAGATTTTAGTATATCAACTTCAGTAATTGCTGGTTTTATTAATAGTTATAAATGTAATTTTACAATATCAATATATTCTGTAGAGATGGCAAACAGTGATAAATAGTTATGTACTAGGCCATCTCTGCAGATCCTACAGATTTCAATTTTGATTTTTGCAAGAATGAAGTTAATCAAATATCTGACAGTATCAGAAACTGATAAGTAAAAAATTGTAAAAATGTATGTGGCTCCAGGAGTGTCATATTATGAAAGAGATGAGGCAGTGAGTGTTAAAAAATACTCTAAATACTAAATATGTTATCATTAATTAAATTTCTGCAGAAAAATATCAATAAAATTATGTAATATGTCATCAGTTATGTCACTTTTTTTGAGACAGTAAAAGATTAACAATTAACATGAACACAACAAATATAATTAATAAGTGAATTGAACTGCGTAAAGTATAAAATAATAAGTTTAATACACTTAATTACAAATAAATTATTACTTAGTCTCTTTCTTATTCCATAAAAGAAGAAACTGAAAGACTAATACAAATATTATTTATTATTAATTAATACTGAAATGAGACCACAAGCAGTATAAAAACATGTTTTATAAAATAATTTGATTTTTTGTTTAAAAAACAATAAATAGAACATGACTGAGAACAATTAATTACTGCTTACTAGTTTATAAACAATTGTCTTGTTAGTTACCTTAAAGTTTATTCTAATCAGTGGATTTTTATTCTGTAATTTCCATATTATATAATATAAGTTATTATATAACAAAAAAATTAATTTCTCTATTAAATCTAGTATAATAATAACTAGAAAATATATCAAACTATCAACAAACATTTTCTACAGTTACTAGACAATAAATTTAGTTCTAACAATCTTTTACTAAATCATCACTAAAGCATAAAAATTAAAATCCTGTTTCTGTTCAACAGGATTATAATAATAAGCTTAGTTTCTATTATTTTTTTTAGAGATGCAAAATGGATCACTTAAAATAAATAATACCATTACACTAAATGATGTATTTTTTTTTAATGCTTATTTTTTAGAATACTTTTATAACTGTGTACTTGAACTTTACTCAGTAGTTTAAATGTGAATGAAATATATAAAAGATAAAACCACTTATTAATAAAATAAATTTATATATTATTCTTTAAATGCTCTTGATGATTATTAAATATAAAAGATCTTTATTGTAAAATAAGAATTTTAGCTTTTACTATAATTAATAATATTAAAGTAAAATTATGAGAAAAACATTTAGTTACTATATTTATTTTAAAACTTAAAAATTATATTTTTTAAACTATTATTTCATAAACCAAGTTAGGAAATTTCTCCCTAACTTTGTAGGTATACTCCCTCAACAAAATTATGAAAGAAGTTTATGTAAACATGATCCACAAAACCTTTGTTTTCGAGTTACAGATTTCACATGAAAATGTAGAATAATGTTATATTTAAGCTCTAAAGACTCAAATTATTAAGAAAAATTAGTGTTTTTATATGCAATCTTACACAAAAAATGAAAAAATTAGTCCTAGAACTGCATCTGTGGTAGTTTTTGAAAAAACAAAAAGTTAGTAGTATAAAAGCACACTTTTTTAGATTTGACACTAATTTACTTTCTTAAATTACCAGCAACCAAATAAAACTTAAGACAAGATTTACAGAAAATTATAAATACTGCAAAAACTGATGTAATCAGTAAAGTTAGTTAAAACCAAATAAATTTTTTTTTTAAATCCACTCACTAAAAGCCAGACAACAAAATTTTTATTAAATTTTGCATTGCAGATCATGAATCAAAAGGTAGAGGCCAACTTCTCTCAAAATATTTTTATATCAGAACCTTATTCATATTTAAGTTATTTAATAACTTATAGTAATATCATATTAGTTGCTCAAAATGTCCACCTCCAGTATCACTGCACATTCTAGCATGTTTCTGGATGTGATTGCCTTTTCCAACTTTCTGAGTTGTTTTTTTTTTTTTGTATTATTTGTTAGGAGGTAAACATGATTTTGTGTAAAAGATAATTTTCTCGATCGGATCTTTGAGCTTGTACTGTTCCATCATTCATCCTCTTACAAAGAAATCTGAAGGATTCAATTGAAATCTTTTATTTTGACTGGCCATGCTCATAGGCCCCTTTGGTCATCACCCTATTTGGAAATGTATCATTGACATATGGAATTACAAGGCCACCAAAATAAGTTTGGGCTCAGTCTTACTGGAAATAAATGTGTTATCCCATTAAAGTTCATCAGGGCTAGAAAATGTTTGGGGGGGGGGGGGTGGCAACTGGAAACATCACAAGGCAGGTAGGTATCTTCCCCTACAAGCTTGGGATGGAAATAAATATGTGTTCATTTTATCAGAAGGTCATCATGTAATAGCTGAGGAAGCTGACTTTAAAGAAAATTAAGGTAGGCATCCTCTAAGAGTCAATGATTAATCAAGCTATGAGGTCTGATCAGAACATCTTCTATTACCTTGCTTCAGAAATTTGTTGAAAAACAATACTGGAAGTTGTTAACAATTAAAAAATTGCATCATTCTAAATATGATTATGTCTTCTATTGCTAATATTACACCCAAATGTTATTCATCATTGAAAAATATTTGCGTGGCTAATGCATTAGTTTTAATATCCAACGGAAGTAATTGGTTCTTTCAGATGTTGTACAGCTGAAGATTGTATGTAATGACCTTCGCAATATAATGTTCTTTCTATGCTATTAGGCCAACTTCACAACTGTGTGGATAATATTCGTGTACTTGTTGAAGGACTTTGCTATGATATAATCAATATCTGACATCATTATTACTTTGCCACATTAAATTTACCTCGATTGCCACTCTCTCTCTCAATTTTCTATGAGTATCATTAAATACCTTTCTACTGAGAATAATTAAGTTAAGAATTCATCTGTGATATACCTCAACAGCTTTTCTGGCATTACGATTGCATACCCATAGTAAAATGTTAACATTTTATCTATATCTGCATATTCTTTGTTTGTAAGTTTATATTTATGTTCCAAATCATTGACAGTAATTTTAAGAAAAAAACAATAATTCTATAGGTGACCAAGCACCAAAATCACGAAGCTAGTGTATCAAATCACCAACAAAAGATTTTTTTTTTGGGCGAAAAACGCTTTCATGTTATTGTCTAGCACAAAAGTTAGAACTCACAATTGGTGTTAGTACACACCAATCGGTCAAAAATAAAATGAAATGAAAGTATAGTATAGAAAAAACATGCTGAATGTTAATCTAATTGTCGTGAGTACATTCCAACCCCATAGGGGGAAGACATCAACCTTGTGACGTTAACGGTCGCCACAACACCCTCTCCGTTACAAGCCCCGAGGGGCTTTACAGGAGGTCGTCTTTAGACCCTCTAACTGATTACATCTCACAGTCATCAGCCAGGGCTCGGTTAGGATGTCACCGATGTGACATTTGCATGACCTTGGCAGACATTTGCATCAGGAAAATACATATCAAATTTCGCCTTCACGTAGGCCTCAAACGGACATCTTCACATCCAACCTAACATGATTCCCTAAAACTGACCGAAAGCGCGAACCCCGCGCCTAGTCCAGATTTGACAGCACCGTTCGTGACTGTGAATGCCTCAGAAAACGAACGATTATAAAGTTAAATCAGTGCTACACTCACACCAATCAAAATTATCTTACACAACATAGAAATTCAGACCTACACCCAAGTAAGTCGACCAATTTAGGACACCTAACAAAGGGAACGCAACCTCATTCCGGTCCGCGCAGGATTCGTGCACAAACCCCACACCTCCACCCGATCCTATCATGGAGTATCGCTTTGTGTTACCAAGTCACGATCAGGACTGTCACCGACGGAGGAAAGCCACGCCCCTGCTCGCACGGGTTAACATACTCCGGCGGCGCGGCCACCCCCCACCAACGGGAGCCCCAAATCGAATCACCAAACAATACCAATATAACCGTGGCACGATGCGCCTACCTACAACCGATACAGTTCCTAAGCAGGAACCCTAGCCATCCTGGATCCTACCACGATCTAGTACCTCGATTAAACTCCCTCTGCAGACCCACACACCGCAAGGGCGCGAAGAAAACCAGCCACTATAGACACTCCTCGCGGTTCATCCAGTTAATTCGGAGATCCAGAAAGGAATGTATTCTCTGAAGCTCCCTAACAGCTCGTGAACGTACGACCTCGTATCGGGGACAGACGTAAAGGACGTGATCCACTGTATGATCAGTCCCACAATCCGAGCATTGACTCGAATCCACCAAACTCGTCCGAAGGCACTATGCCTGGAGAGAAACTGTATGTGTGTGATCCAATCGCACCTAAATCAGACACTATAGGATATATACCATGCGTGTAGCGACCGGTGGAGGATTCGTCCCACCTGATCTGCCAAGACGCAAGGCCACGGTCTTCAATCTCTTGCTTTCGTTCTGTCGTCAATAGGTTATTTACCTTTGAAATGTAGCGTTCCTTACGCCCATTAGCCAAGATATCTATTGGTTTGACTCCGGCTATAATACAAACTGCCTCCCGAGAGACTTTTCTGTAACCGCCTATAACAGCCAGCAAGAGGAGTCGCTGGGCCCGCAGCAAAATGTCCGCGCAATACCTAAAAGCAATGCGGCGAGTCCAGACAGGCGCAGCATACAGCATAATAGCTTCGCTGACACTGACATAAGGATGAATGACACTACGGGTTCCATGAAAAGCATCAGCGGCCTTTTATGCTACATACTGTGAGAATTTTCGGTTCCTTGAACCGAAAATTTTCATCAAGGATAACACCCAGGTATTTTTGAGTTGTAACGTACCGAATGGGAAACCAGCCATCCGAACCCGGATTCGTCGGGAAGCAGCCAATCGGCCCTTAAGCAACATCATTTTGGTTTTCTCTGAGCTGAAAATCATCTTATGTTGGAGACTCCACAGCCGGAGTATCTCATAAGCATGAACAGCTAGGAACTCTACCTCGTTACGCGAATCCCCTTCAATCAGTAGCAGCGCGTTGCCAGCATAAGCGACGACACGATGACCACATGGCAACCTTAAACGCAACATGGAATCAACTTCTATGATCCAAAGAAAGGGACTCAGAACACTGCCCTGAGGGCAACCCTTAGTAAAGGTCTTACGAACCTCCGAGCCGTCATCACGCAGGAAAACGGTCCGATGGCTGAAATAACTTGAGAGCACTTCTAATTCATTTCGTGTATACTACGCTTCTGCATCTTAAACAGGGCAGACGGGCACTATAAGTTGTTAAATGCCCCGAATATGTCCAGAAATATCCCTAATACATATTTACATGGACTAGAGGAAGCTATATCCATCACCTTTAGTATGTGCTCAATGCTCTTGCCTAGTCGGAAACCATACTGGTTGTCCATTAGAAAATGATCAGTGGCCAATCTAATACAAAACGCAAATATAGGACCTTCTCAAAACCTTGCCAATCACAGGCAAGAACGTTACTGGACGGTAAGAGGAACTAACAGTAAGATCTTTGTCGCCACCTTTGAACAACAACACCAAGTCTCCACGCTTCCAACATACCGGATAGTGGCCGACGAAGAGCAACCTATTATATATTCTAGTTAGAGGACCAAGGACTACTGGAAGCGCTCGGACGACGAGCTCCACTGTGATCCAATAATACCTGGGGAACTTGTGCCGTGCCATACTACAGATCACCTGGCGCAACTCCGCCTCAGTGATCTCAGAAGATTGCAAGTCGGTCTCGAAAATCGCCACTTCCCGCCTGACACGCCGGTGTTATAAAATTTCACCCACCATAGTATCTTCCGGAAGCAAATCTTTCAACAAAATATTAAGGACACGGTCCTTATCAATTACCACACCCTCGCGGGTTGACAAAGCTGACAAGACGACATCTTTCCTGCGCTTATGTGCACAACGCCCCAAGGGTCTCTATTCCCTTGCTCCTGAACGAAGAAGCGCCAGGAATTACGCTTGAAGGACCTAACGCTATGAAAGTACCTAGCCCTCCTTCTGTGGGAATCCGTAGTTAGGGCCGCACGCCGATCGGGATCACCCTATCGTTGCGCAGCCCTTCTGAGTCGATTCACAGACTGCTTCATTGCTCTCAGAACCCGACACCACCAATCAGATATACGTATCCGGCCAGTACCTCTAAGAATGGCGGCTTCAGCCGCCGCCCCAACCGCAAAAGTGAAATTTTCTGCCAGGACATATAATGGTAGGTCGTCAAGGTCTCGAGAAAAAATCTCCAGTCTGGACTCCAACAAAGAGGATAATTCGGCCAGTCCGGCCTACTATGCAGGAAGGGCCCCCTTTTAAATAGGAAAGTGTCATTCATGGCCATCCGCTATTTCAAAAAGTATCAATCGATGGTCGCTAGAACAGTCGTCGACCACAGACCAGTCGTGGACCCTGCCAGGGATGTTCCTACCAATGGCAATTGTCAATATTTGTACTTTGTAAGGCCCTTCGTCCGTTAACCGTACCGACGTAAGTGGCCAACTGGTCTGCAACATTAAAAACCTTAAAATTGTGCTGCTCGAAAACTGTTAATTAAGCCAATGCCATGATCAGTGATCCCACTGTGCCAGAAAATCGAATTTGCTTTAACATCAGCACCATTAAACCATTACCCACAATAAGAAGGATCGTATCCTATCTCGCTAGGTGTTCCTCAGTGGGATCCTAGTATTGGAAATGTGATCTAACAACTGCAAGGTTTTGTCCGCGAATGGCAAGTCTGACCACAACATGATGCGCATCAGTAACCTGCCGTATAAAGACACTATCAAGCGACTTCCTGCACAGAATAGTAGAAATACTGGTATGCCCTACGCAAAACCTTTTCCAGCTGTGAAAGCCTGGCAGATCACCCCTAATTACATAGGTGCTGCAGAAAGAAACATCGAAGCTCCGTCTCTCTACAACCTTTCTTTCTTTTTTCTGTTTAGCCTCCGGTAACTACCGTTTAGATAATTCTTCAGAGGATGAATGAGGATGATATGTATGAGTGTAAATGAAGTGTAGTCTTGTACATTCTCAGTTCGAACATTCCTGAGATGTGTGGTTAATTGAAACCCAACCACCAAAGAACACCTCTCTACAACCTGGACTCACCTAACTCAACCTGGACTACATAAGCACCCTGGTCATTTAGTTGACCGAACCTAAGCATCTAAGGAATTAAAGTACAGCACAACGGCAGTTACATAATAGCCACACGCCTTACTAACAACTGGGTGCTCATGATTCTTGTATAACCTCTTACAGTTAGCACAGGCCGGAGCCTCGGACCTATGCGTACAATCGTCACGCTTGTGGCCGTCCTCGCCACAATGGGCACACACCAAGGCAAATTTACAAAATTTAGCCCTGTGACCAAATCTGCAGCACTTAAAAGATCTTTGGACATCCACATACTCTTTTACTTGGCAGAACCCTAAATCGATAAATAGTCTGCCTGCAGACGTAAATTTTTGAAAGAGACCAGAACTTACCTCAAAGACTCCAAGATATTTCTGAGTATCACTCCTACCCATTTTAAAGACCAACCCACAGTCCCTTTGGAAGGTGGCTTCAT
This sequence comes from Lycorma delicatula, assembly GCF_047948215.1. Lineage (NCBI taxonomy): Eukaryota > Metazoa > Arthropoda > Insecta > Hemiptera > Fulgoridae > Lycorma > Lycorma delicatula. Next base: position 33,123,958 of record NC_134455.1, read on the forward strand.
GCAAATCAGTGTTCTCCTCCCTAATGAGGGACAAGACATCTTCATCGGTAAGGTTATGGTCAATATCATAAACTACAATATGAGGCCTACGTGTTCTCTTCGGGTCTATTTTTACATTCAATCACTTAACCACCGTGGAATTTCTAATTGCCTGAATGGTCTCTGTATCATCCACTACCACAACTAATTCCTTGCTAGTCTCTTTGATGTTCCTGATTTTAAGACCTTTCCAGTCTCCCCAAAGGGCAACCTGGAAGTCTTTCTTTAGCTAACTGCTGAACACAGTCAAGCCCTCTGCTCTGCTGACAAATGCAACTGACAAATGCTAACTACTCGGCATACCTACGCGGCTGCATTGGGGACGGGCCGGTTTATGGAATGCAGTTAATTTCCTAGGTTTTGAAGCAAGATTTTCTAAACCCTCGATGAGAGCTGTGAAAGCTGCTTGGAAGAATGTGAGACGAAGCAATAATCTACTCTTGGTAGCTGCACTAGTACTGGTGGGTGGATTGGCATTAGGGTAACTCGACAAGTTTGATGGTCAACAGGAAGTTAATAAAGGTTGAGAATTCAGTGTAGTAGATTTAACATTGCCTGTATCTTCATTTAACGAACTGGAAGAAAATCTTGATGACCATATAAGTAATGTTTATAAAACTACTGTTCAATTTAATGAATAAGTGAATGAAGATTCTGATCTATTTCAAATCTGTTAGATTTGAAACTTAACTTCTAGTTTAAATTGTTTCATTTATTTGTACTATCAGTCTTATACCGCAAAGATTATCTATTACAGATGACAGTTATATTTCTAGAAAAATGGGCGTTAATATTAACATAGAAAACCATCAATTATTAAACAATCCTGTTACTTCTAATAATCGTTTCAACTGCATGTCATTTCTAAAGATTCAATAATTAGAATAAACAAAAAGGTAATATCTTTAGATAAATCTAATGAAATGAATGGGCTCAGTTGTCAGAAAATGTTCAAAGGGTGATAATAATTTACATTAATGTGGTGTGGTAAGAATCTCCAATTAATTTTGATTGTGATCCATGTGATTGCAATGATTTCAAATGTTGTATGCAAGTACCTATAAATGAGTGTATGGTTATAAAGTTAATTATGAACACAGAGATCCTTAATTTAAGCTCAGATACTGCAAGCAGTCTTCAAATTTGATATATTAACAATTTACCTATAATAAGTTGAATATTTAGTCAAGGTACATATTTCCATTGGTGCAGTAAACTATTGAATTGGACAGCTTCTTGTACACAACATTTCATAAAGATAATAATCCAGCATTCTTTCCAGATGAGAATATTATTAATACATTATTTAATGTATATAATGTAGAAATTTTATTTACAGTAATAATGAAAATTCATATAAAATTAAATCTTTTATCTGAATCATTTAGTAACAATTATAACTACCTCTGAAACTTTGGAATGTTAATCATCATCAATGATGATGAGGACCTGATTTATGAGGATAAAAATGCTTAATAAATCAATAAAACAATCAAATCAAAACAATCAAAACGAATCAATTAGTAAATTATTAGATAGAGGATACTGATTCCAATGTTCTAGTAAGAGATTAAAATTGACTATAAGGTCAGATTACCTGGTGAATAATAATAATTTTTTTTTTTTTTTTGTCTTCAGTCATTTGACTGGTTTGATGCAGCTCCCCAAAATTCCCTTTCTAGTGCTAGTTGTTTCATTTCAGTATACCCTCTACATTCTACATCCCTAACAATTTGTTTTACATATTCCAAACGTGGCCTGCCTACACAATTTTTCCCTTCTACCTGTCCTTCCAATATTAAAGCGACTATTCCAGGATGTCTTGTATGTGGCCTATAAGTCTGTCTCTTCTTTTAACTATATTTTTCCAAATGCTTCTTTCTTCATCTATTTTCCGCAATACCTCTTCATTTGTCACTTTATCCACCCATCTGATTTTTAACATTCTCCTATAGCACCGCATTTCAAAAGCTTCTAATCTTTTTTTCTCAGATACTCCGATTGTCCAAGTTTCACTTCCATACAAAGCGACACTCCAAACATATACTTTCAAAAATCTTTTCCTGAAATTTAAATTAATTTTTGATGTAAACAAATTATATTTCTTATTGAAGGCTCGTTTCGTTTGTGCTATTCGGCATTTTATATCGCTCCTGCTGCGTCCATCTTTAGTAATTCTACTTCCCAAATAACAAAATTCTTCTACCTCCATAATCTTTTCTCCCCCTATTTTCACATTCAGCGGTCCATCTTTGTTATTTCTACTACATTTCATTACTTTTATTTTGTTCTTGTTTATTTTCACGCGATAGTTCTTGCGTAGGACTTCATCTATGCCGTTCATTGTTTCTTCTAAATCCTTTTTACTCTCGGCTAGAATTACTATATCATCAGCAAATCGTAGCATCTTTATCTTTTCACCTTGTACTTTTCCATGTAAAGATTAAAAAGTAATGGAGATAGGGAACATCCTTGTCGGACTCACTTTCATATTACGGCTTCTTTCTTATGTTCTTCAATTATTACTGTTGCTGTTTGGTTCCTGTACATGTTAGCAATTGTTCTTCTATCTCTGTATTTGAACCCTAATTTTTTTTAAATGCTGAACATTTTATTCCTGTCTAAGTTATCGAATGCCTTTTCTAGGTCTATAAACGCCAAGTATGTCGGTTTGTTTTTCTTTAATCTTCCTTCTACTATTAATCTGAGGCCTAAAATTGCTTCCCTTGTCCCTATACTTTTCCTGAAACCAAATTGGTCTTCTCCTAACACTTCTTCCACTCTCCTCTCAATTCTTCTGTATAGAATTCTAGTTAAGATTTTTGATGCATGATTCTAGTTGAACTAATTGTTCTGTATTCTTCACATTTATCTGCCCCTGCTTTCTTTGGTATCATGACTATAACACTTTTTTTGAAGTCTGACGGAAATTCCCCTTTTTCATAAATATTACACACCAGTTTGTATAATCTATCAATCGCTTCCTCACCTGCACTGCGCAGTAATTCTACAGGTATTCTGTCTATTCCAGGAGCCTTTCTGTCATTTAAATCTTTTAATGCTCTCTTAAATTCAGATCTGTATTGTTTCTCCCATTTCATCCTCCTCAACTTCCTCTTCTTCCTCTATAACACCATTTTCTAATTCATTTCCTCCGTATAACTCTTCATTATATTCCACCCACCTATCGACTTTACCTTTCGTATTATATATTGGTGTACCATCTTTGTTTAACACATTATTAGATTTTAATTTATGTACCCCAAAATTTTCCTTAACTTTCCTGTATGCTCCGTCTATTTTACCAATGTTCATTTCTCTTTCCACTTCTGAACACTTTTCTTTAATCCACTCTTGTTTCGCCAGTTTGCACTTCCTGTTTATAGCATTTCTTAATTGCCGATAGTTCCTTTTACTTTCTTCATCACTAGCATTCTTATATTTTCTACGTTCATCCATCAGCTGCAATATATCGTCTGAAACCCAAGGTTTTCTACCAGTTCTCTTTATTCCGCCTAAGTTTGCTTCTGCTGATTTAAGAATTTCGTTTTTAACATTCTCCCATTCTTCTTCTACATTTTCTACCTTATCTTTTTTACTCAGACCTCTTGCGATGTCCTCCTCAAAAATTTTGTTTACCTCCTCTTCCTCAAGCTTCTCTAAATTCCACCGATTCATCTGACACCTTTTCTTCAGGTTTTTAAACCCCAATCTACATTTCATTAACACCAAATTATGGTCGCTATCAATGTCTGCTCCAGGGTAAGTTTTGCAGTCAACGAGTTGATTTCTAAATCTTTGCTTAACCATAATATAATCTATCTGATACCTTGCAGTATCACCTGGCTTTTTCGAAGCGTATATTCTTATATTATGATTTTTAAATTGGGTGTTGGCAATTACTAAATTATACTTCGTGCAAAACTCTATAAGTCGGTCCCCTCTTTCATTCCTTTTGCCCAGCCCGTATTCATCCACTATATTTCCTTCCTTGCCTTTTCCAATGCTTTCATTCCAATCTCCAACTATTATTAAATTTTCATCTCCTTTACGTGTTTAATTGCTTCATCAATCTCTTCGTATACACTCTCTACCTCATCATCATCATGGGCGCTTGTAGGGATATAGACGTTAACAATCGTTGTCGGTTTAGGTTTTGATTTTATCCTTATTACAATGATTCTATCGCTATGCGTTTTGAAATACTCTACTCTCTCCCCTATCTTCTTGTTCATTATGAAACCTACTCCTGCCTGCCCATTATTTGAAGCTGAGTTAATTATTCTATAATCATCTGACCAAAAGTCGCCTTCCTCTTCCCACCGAACCTCACTAATTCCTACTACATCCACATTTATCCTATCCATTTCCCTTTTTAAATTTTCTAGCCTACCAACCTTTTTTAAACTTCTAACATTCCACGCTCCGACTCGTAGAATCCTATTTTTTAATTTTCTGGTGACCCCTTCCTTAGTAGTCCCCACCCGGAGATCCGAACGGGGGACTAGTTTACCTCCGGAATATTTTACCAAGGAAGGCGCCTCCATCATTGCTATTTGAAAATGCAGAAAGCTACATTTTCTTGGAAAAAAACCAGCTGTAGTTTTCCATTGCTTTCAGCTGCGCAGTACTCAGAGGACTGAGTGATGTTGATATGGCCGTTTAAGTCATTCTGACTCACGCCCCTAACAACTACTGAAAGAGCTGCTGCCCTCTTTCGGGAATCATTTCTTAGTCTGGCTCTCAACAGATACCTCTCCGATATGGTAGCACCTTCGGTCCAGCTACTCTGTATCCCTGAGCACTCAAGCCCCCACACCAATGGCAAGGTCTCATGATTCATAGAGGAGGAATAATAATAAGATAATCATCATTATTATCATGATTGATGATTCGTCACACGCATTTGTAGATGAAGTTAGCAATGTTTATCCACAAATAATCTGGTTGACAACAGTATATATTGAACACCAAGTATGTTACTGTTTCAAAATAAAAATGCAATTTATCTACTCAAGAAACATTCTAATAAATTATTAAATCATAAGGAACTGTGCCAAAATATATATTTTGGTACAGTACAGTAGTGATTGTACATATGTACAATCATATATGAAATATATGTATTTGAATGATTTATTTGCTGAAGATGATTACAAGACATGTTTCAGAAATTATTTCTCAAAATGAAATTCACAGTATAAATTTAGTTGAACCGTCTTTAATTAGTGTTATGTATTGCGGTATTTCTTTCTAAAGATCAACTTACTAAGCGCATATAACACCATTACAAAACAGATAATTTCCTTAATTACCTTTTAATACAAAGTTAAAAAATGTATAAAAACAGTTTTAAGAATACAGGATAGTAATCTGAATTCACATATATTTAAATATAATAGGAGAAATGTCAACAGTGTTTAAACTAAGAAAAATACTACTTATATTACAATGCTATTCATAATAATAATAATGAAAATAAAAATAATAGAAATAAAAATGATAGTAATAGAAATGATAATAGTAACAATAATGACTATAATAGTAATAATGCCCCGGATAAATCCAACCCCACGTCTGTGCAACAACATCAAAGCACAAGACCGGGGCGACCAACGACATGGTACTTCGATACCTGCACTTATATCGGCTAACGGGGAAATGGTCTTGCTCAGGAGCTCCTTTTGGAGTACGGGATTGGCGGTCCCGGGCTATCACAGCCGGTTGCGGTTGTGCTTCTCGTTTCGCTGTTTGCAGCGGGGTTGGAATGCACGACCGTGATCTGTTTGCCGACGCTGGGTGGAGTGCAGACGGAGAGTACCTATCCCTCTTCACGGTTGTGGAGCCGGGTTAAGGGTGGGCTGCTGTGAGCTTATTCTTGCGCCGTCCAGCGCGAGTCACTCACTTCGGCCCTCGGTAGGGATTGTCACACGGGTAAGGGTATCGGAGCTCTTACTGCTACGTGCGAGCCCTGGGATGTCGGTATTGTGAATCAGGCAGTACCCTTGCGTTGCTTTGGGTGTCAGAGATTCGGGCATACGGCAGCACGTTGTACAAGACAACAGATATGCGTGTGTGGTGAACCGTTACACTCGGACGACCCGTACAGGGATCCTCCTGTCTGCGTCAACTGCCATGGACACCGTTTTTCAAGGTCTAGGAATTGTCCTATTTACAAACAGGAAGTAGTTGTCCAAGAGATTAAGACAACACAAAAAGTGAGCTACTTTGATGCAAGAAAAGTGTGCTTGCCAGGACGTTAAAAACAGCTTCATATGCGCAAGTTGCGGCTGCTCCTGCAGCTCCTATAGCCTCTATAAAGTAATAGGATGTGCTTGCAGAATTGGCACCAGCCTTAGCTACAATGGTCGAACGTATAATCGAGGACAAAATGAAGAATCTACCATCAAGAGAAATCAGCCCGAAGTCATTGCAAAAGAAAGTAGATAAATCTGCCGAAAGCAACACCGTAAAGTCGAAATTCGATCCTACAACTAAATTACCAACTGATAAGAAGATTGAACCAACGAAAGTAAAAGTGCAGGAGATAAAAATCCCCACTGAGGGATCTGCGAAGCCAGAAGTAATGATTCTGGAAAACGAGGACTTAAGAAACCTCTAGTGGAACCTCCGAAAGTACAGAGACCATATAAATGTATCATATAATTCTACTAATTGATTATACAAGATATACCATAATAAAAGTTATGTACATATTAAACACTGAAATTAAAATTAATTTATACAGTACAGTTGTTTATTACCGCAAAACATGTTTTAACGTTATATGATTTATCACGTCGTCCTTGCATTCTCTAACATTTTTTTCGCACCATAATAGTGAATCAACAACTAGATTAGGTATACTACTCTTAATAAACTATGAACGTTCTGAGAGACTGAACTGTAGTTTTTATAAACGTGTTTATGTGTATGCAACTCGAGAGATCTTAATCTGTTTACTGTGCGTATGGAAAATACATGGAGTAATATAATAACCTAAAAGTAATACTACACTGTCATTACTTTTTTCTGATCACCATTAACATTTTCAACCAGACAAAGGATACATACTTCAAGATAACTGAGTATCTTATACAAAAATTAGTTTACTCGTATTTATTGAATTTATTTGCATTTATTTATTCTATAAAGATCGACTTCTCGTTTCCGACGACCTCACTATTTCCCAGTCAGAAAAGCACTGATTTTCAGAGTACAACCCGCTACATTCGATTTAGTATAATTTTTTGTGCAAGAAATAAACAACGTAAATTAAACGACAAAACTAAGAGGTATAATTTTTTTATTTATTTAATATTAAAATATATTTTCTCTTCAAGAGTAGACCGTATAGATAACAAGCATAAAGTTTAAACTCGCTCACCACTGTGACTAACTGCATAAGCGCGTATGAAAAATACACCGATACAAAGTCAGACTTCAAATTAAGGTTATGTTAAATTGAGCGTAACTGAAGAACGACTCAACCAATCTTCATAATTCTGAAATTATTCGTTTGTTTCTTCGTGATCTTCGTTCGATCAAGAAGACAATTTTTTTACCCTACATTGTAATTATTGCTGCACTTTTCGCGTTGCAAACACCTGGTGAAAATCCTGTTGCACTCTTAACTATATCCATTTCTGTTCTTGTTATCTTATGGCAGTAAATTTCAGGTGTGTATCTGGTTATGTGCTGAGTGTCTATTTACAACCATCTTTATGATTAATGTGCTTGCAACAAACATCTCTTTACGAGTAGTGATGAGTGATCAGGTAAAGATGATTTTTTCCTACAGCGAACAATACCCCTTTGGGTTATACCATACATTAAGAAGAGAATAGATTCAACCTGAGTTTGGAATTAATGCCAGACTTTTCGCGTGATGAGAACGAAATACCCGATGCTAACATTAGGTGTGCATTGTAGCGAACTGTTTTTTGTTGAGGAATACTAAAGAACACTGCGGCCGATAACTGTTTCAAAAATCAATAACACGGAAGAATAAAACACTGCTTCTGACAATATTCAGACCTGTTTAGAGGTGAAAATAGCTTGTCGCTGAAGATTTTTTAAGAGATAAGTTAATAATGAGAAATAGTCTTTGTAATTAATTTTTAATGTAATTTTTAAAAGTATCCTGTCAAAAATGTATTTCTTGTTATCAAACTATTGTTTACATTTATAATCTTTTAAAAAATGTTTCATTATTCTAAAATCTCTTTTGATAATAGATTATTCAGTTAACTTACTTGAAGAGAAGTTGACTTAGTTGTACACTAATACTAGTTAGTGTACAAATAAGTTAGGGTTCTTAGTTAACTACATCTCGTTTACATGTCATACATATCATCCTCATCTTATTGGCCGTTGGGGGTTATTTATTGTTCGCTAGTTGAACAGATTGCAACATCACATAAGGGAAAAAAATTACCCAAGAAATTAACATAATTTTAAGTTTCTATTAAAAATTAAAAATATTAAATGTTAAGAACTTAAAAATTAACAATAAATAGGAACTTTAGTTTTTAAATAGGAAAATAATAATAATTTTTTACCATTTAAATTGGTAATTATTTTATTAAAATATGCATCATCAATTTTTTTTATGTTATTTTAGTTTTAATTTTATTTTTTTTCATTATAATTTTCATAAAAAAATAATTTATTACTATTACTATGCTTTATAACACATTTTGCACCAATGCTAAATAAATTTTAATTTTGCTATTTTTTTTTTAAATTGTTAATGACCTTGCTGATAAGTATGGCTTTTGTATCTTAATACATGTTTTTATTTTTTAAATTATAAATTGGATTGTAGAGTAGATAAGAAATAAGGTCCAGTTTCAGCGCAATGCTAATATTCTCTAGCCTTAAAAATAAGGCTTTTTATTATCATAAAATTATATAAGTTTCCTACATAATATTAAAAGGGTGTGTATATGGCATAAACAAATCCAGTTAAGAACCAATTGATTTTAAGTTGGAAAAGTTCACGATAAATTTACAACTTTACCAGAAATCAAATCCAAGAAATTCATTTTAGTAGACAGTGATACTATTGATTGAGCATAACAAGATTGTTGCTTTCTTAGATGAAAAAAATCTGACTGGTAATACAAAAGGGATGGAGACCATCATATGCCTGCTTTTATTTCCTGCTAATTTACTTTCTCTAAAAAACTAAATTGACGTGCAATTTAAATTTGGAGTAATGAGCAAAACAATAAATTATGTATCCTTACACAGCAACAACTTTCACACAATTTTCAGAATAACTTCACACAGAACAGTTTCAGAACAACTTTCCACAGCAACTTCAACTTCTACGTTATAGCATCTTTAAAATAAAAGAATGTGAAGTAAGGATAAAAATATAAATCAATGATTGAAAGTACATTTGATGAAGTGGTTACTGTAGATCACCAAAATAATATAACGCTGGGTTTATATGAACACATTCATAATCAAAAAATTTTGATTAGATGATATTATATATATATATTTTTAATATATTTTTAAAATTTTATTAAAAATTCTTGCTGCAAAATATATGAAAAAAAAAGAGTTAAAATAATTAATTTTATTAATTCTTACCTTTTTTTAATTTTTTATAGGCAGCACAAGAAAGAAAAGAGTTTTGGTCAGAATATCTAAAAAAACTGTTAAAGTTGCACATTAATTCACTCATCAAAAGTACTTAACATTGTTATAAAAGTGTTCTGTTAACAAAAGTATAATTTAAAATGACAGTGAAATAAAAATGTTCATTAAATAAATTCAGATTTATCATTACAACTGATTAGTTTTCTTCAGTATAAAATGTATTATTCTTCCCCCCCCCCCTCTTTAACATTAATAACAAAGTAATATTTCAAAGTGAAGCACTTCAAAGTGATCCACATTGATATAAAATAAACAATAGTAATAGATTAACTTTATGCTCTCCAAAATACTTTTGTACTAATTAAAGAAAAAAAAGAATTAAATGTAATTGTTTTCCTTGTACGATAATTATAAATTTAAAATTTTGATAAAAATTATGTCCAGTAGTAACTGCTCACAACAAAGTGATTCAAAAGCCATAAATTTTTGGTTTTATGAAAAAATTGCTGAATGACAAAACTAGTTCATTAGATAGTCTAACATTGATAAACATAATTTTTGTTACCTAACATGTGATACATGATTTTAATCAGTTTTTTGATGCTGAAAATGAATATGAACTCAGAATCTTTCTATCACCCACCATTTTTGAAAAAAAAATTAATTTTAATTAAAGGATTTTTTTCATTTTTCAACGTATAGTATGCATTTGAAGCTCCATTATTGTATTTTGTTAGCTCATTTTTTATTGTTTAATTTTGTTAACATAATTTGTAAGCTATAAAAAAAACAATACTAGACAAATAATTAAATCATATCATAGTCACATATTATGACATCATATCTAATACTGAAGAGTGAGCCTTCATGGACAAGATTAATATGTCTGTTCAGGTCAAAACATGTAGCTGAAAACACAGCTGTGTTGTTTGTATTAAGCACTGTATTTAGGAATGAATTAAATTTGTTCAGTCTTATTGCTGTCTTAAGTTTGTTAAAAGTGTAGTGTCATAATACCTTGAAATTGTGTAAATGATGTGGATTCCTTTTGTTATGTACTCGTATGTGATGAGTTTACCGTAAAATCAAATAGAAAAAGCATTACGCCTTTAATTAAAAAAACATATCATTTGTACTTTCAGTGTAAAATTGGTGATGAGGATAAGACGTGGGCTCCTCAAGTAGTATGCACTAATTATTCTGTATATTTAAGAGGATGGCTGAAAGGTACACGGCCATTTGGTGTACCAATAGTTTGACATGAACCAAAGGGTCAGGTAACCGATTGTTACTTTTGTTTAACAACTGTGTCTGGAATTTCATTTTGAATTATCTTCCAATATGTCACATCTTATATCACAAGGTGAATTAAATGATTTAGTTAGGGATTTAAATTTATCAAAAAATCAAGCTGAACTGTTAGGATCAAGACTGCAAAATTAGAATTTACTTCAAAAAAATACAAAAGTGTCAGGCTTTCGAAGCCGACAAAAAGAACTTTCTCAGTACTTTTTTGATGAGAATAATTTGGTTTATTACATAAATATTGATGAGCTTATGTTACACGTAGGATAAGTTCATAAACCCGAGGACAGGCGTCTTTTCATAAACCCACCTGGTTGGTCTAGTGGTGAACGCGTCTTCCCAAATCACTGATTTGGAAGTCGAGAGTTCCAGCGTTCAAGTCCTAGTAAAGCCAGCTATTTTTACACAGACTTGAATACTAGATCGTGGATACCGGTGTTCTTTGGTGGTTGGGTTTCAATTAACCACACATCTCAGGTATGGTCGAACTGAGAATGTACAAGACTAGACTTCATTCACACTCATACATATCATCCTCATTCATCCTCTGAAGTATTATCTAAACGGTAGTTACCGAAGGCTAAACAGGAAAAAGAAAGAAAGAAAGGCGCCTTTTCATAGATTTGTCCAAGTATAGTTTAAAAGTGGTTCTAATATACAAAGGTAACAAATATCCTTTGATAGCAATCGTTTATGGTATTAATTTGAAAGAGACATATGATGTGATGAAAGACATTCTTGAAAAAAATGATAGAAAACATAGCTGGAACATATGTAGTGGTTTGAAAGTTACATAGCTATTTTGTTAGGGATAAACATTATGTTACCAAAGAGTGGAAGAAACAAGACAACGCCAAATGGGAAAAAATATTATTCATGAGCCCTTAGTTGAACTCAAAAAAATGTTTTTACCCCCTCTCCATATCAATCTAGGTAGGACTAATGAAAGATTTTGTAAAAGCAATGAAGAAGGATAGTCCTGGATTTTTACACATCAGGCATAAATTTTCAAATGTAAGTGAAGGAAAAATTAAAGAAGGAGTATTTGTTGGTCCTCAAATAAGGGAGTTGGTCAACGATGTATTTATCTCAGTGTTAAATAATGTAGAAAGTGCAGCTTGGGCTTCATTTAAAGATGTTTATCTCAGCAAACAAAAATTCAACAATTACCACAATATTGGTAATCAACTTCTTACTTCATACAGAGCTATGGGTGTAATATGTCTTTGAAAATACATTTCCTCCACTAGCATCTGGATGTTTTCTCAGACAACCTCGGAGACGTAAGTGACGAACACAGTGAACGTTTCCACCATGACATGTCAGAGATGGAAAGTCGCCATAAAGGGAAATGAAATACGAACATGCTAGCCAATTACTGTTTGAAATTAATTTGTGATGTGCCTGAGGTTATTTATAAAAGAAAACATCAGCGAAATCATTCTAACACAGATATGGCCATGCAAAATTATAAATTTTGCAGATTTTAACTATATTTTCCCTTAATTTTGTTTAAGGTTAATTTATTTAAAACCAAGGGTGATAGAAAAATTGTATTTACAGATCTGCAATGTACACAAAAAAGCAATTCAAGAAATGGTATCACACTTAGAGAAACATTAAAAACTTTTTTTTTCTATCAGTGTAATTTATCACAAAACAATAAAAATATTTACTAAAACAATTCCTGAATATTGTATTCTTTAAACTATTATTAATTTTGTTTAGCTACTTCTAATTTTTAGTACCTAAATACCCACTACAGGAATCAGCAGAGTGGTAGCATCAACAAATTTATTTCAAGAAATAAATAGACATGTTGAAATTTATTTATTAATTACCTTCCACAAAATCTCAGACCATTAATTATTATTCTATTTTAATTGACATTGCTCTATCTACATTCAAAGATATTACACATCAGAAAATTATATATCAGCATTTAAAAGATCACACTATGTGATGGATTTGTAACCACCTAACTTTAAAAGTGGATAAAATCATTAAAAATGTGTTTTTCATCTAATTGTACAATTGCTTAATCTTGTGAACGGTAATTACACCAGCAACTACTTATGTTACCCAACTCTAATTGAAATTTTTGGATGTCTTTTTCAGATTAATTTCATTAATCAGTAACCACACTGTTTCACTATGAAATGTCTCAATAAAATACTGTAATATCACTTACCACGTGGTTGACTGATGGTCTTTGAAATTCAGCCAGTAAAAACCCTATCAATTTTGTCTTAAATGATGATTGTATCACATTTTCATTGTACTCAGGCTAAAAATAATTTTACAACAAAAAAAAATTGCAGCTATTATATTTTAAGCCTGGCATGAGTAGTTTGACTTCAATCTGAATCAGACCAAGAGTCATTTTGCAGCAATGACAATAAAAAATAAAGTCTTTCATTAGAAGAGATATTTGACTTACTAACTTTGAACTTTAAAGTTGGAGAACACATGAACAAGCAGAATAGATTATCATGGTAGACAAAAATAAAAAGAAACTCTTAGGTAACCAATAAATTCATTTTAACCTACTAATGACTATTTTGTGGTAACATTTTTTTTTTTTTGTAATTACAGTGAGCTAGATATTAAATAAATGTGCAAAAATAAATCAGTAATAGTCTAAATTTTAAAGCTGTATTTTTAAATCATAACTACAAAGAAACCTGAGACAGAATATAACATTAAAGGTCAGAAAGGTTGTAAAAGTTAAAAAAAATAATCAGAAATTTGTATTTGAAAATCTGTCATCTGTTCTGACCTAACTCCAGGACAAGTTTTAAATGTTTTAAAGCTGAATATACACCTTCTATTGGGTTTTCCTGAATGAAAACAGTTGCTAGCATGTCAAAAGTAGTTTTGTGGAATTTTATAATCACTGTTTATTTGTCATATAATACTTACATTTTTTTTTTTTTTTTTACTTATTTATTTCCTTTTTTATTTTTACTTTTTCTGCATGGATCATGATTGTTTAATCAAGAGGGTCATCTGGCTTTTCAGATTTTTGTGAATGTTTTTTAAATGTAATGCTGTCTTTGGATTTATATTATTTTTCTAAGAACACTTTATAAATTGTTAACAATATTACGTTCTAATTTTATTTATTTCATCATATGTATCCATTTGCTTACCTATTAGTTTAAAACAATTACTATTTCCATACCCTTAGTATCAACTGCAGCCTTCTTCATTTTACATTAATTTTTTGTTATGTTATTAAATAACAAAATCTTTTTGTGGTTTTCCTTGAGCTTCTAGGCAACTGCTAAAGCTGTTTCATCAGTTATCTGACTAATATACTGAGTTAATGAGGATGATCAAGCCAGATACTGGAAAACATGGCTAATAAACTTGAAGTTTGCTTGTACAGGAACCATTAATTTAGATAAAGCATAATATTTGCATAATATACAAATACTGTTAGACAATATTGTTTTAAAAAGTTGCCATCACATTGATCCATGCTTGTAAAGAAGTACTGATCATCATGTCTTGGCCAGCACAGTATTAGATCTTAGCATCTACCATACTCTCCCACCCTGGCACCAATTGATTTCTATTTGTTTCATTGCATGAAATTGATTGTAAAAGTAAAACAGTACAAAGACACTAACAACACCATCAATATAAAAAAACATCTGAAGTATGTTTCTAAACAATGGTTCTTAACCTTTTTAGTGATCAACATCCACTTTAATCTAAAATTAAGTTCTTGTACCCACTGAAAAATGTGTTTCAGATATAATTTACTACATTTACTAATTTACATTTTACTAGATTTACATTTAATGTAGTAAATTATACCTGAAACGCATTTTGTAGCTGAGTGCTGTTAATCATCATCATGTAGCTATGTATGTTAATCATCATGTAGTTAAGTGCTGTTTTAAATTCTGTGGCAAAGTCTTCAATGCAAGTGCGTGACAGTGCAACATACAATATGTTATTATAACTTGCAGTTTTTCTGTCTTCATATAGGAAAAAATCCAAAATTTTTGCCCAACACTGCAGGGGCACCATTAGTGCAAATTGAGCCTCTCACATTCATGAATATTCTGTTTCAAAAAAAAAAAATTTTAAATGACTGAAAACATCAACTCTTTTTGTCATCAATTCCAGTGGCCTCTCAAAATAAAAATTCTTCCCACATTCCTTTTTTTCTTAATGTATCACACAAATATCAACAACTGACTGCACTTATCAGTTGACTTGTCCAGATGAATACTAACTTTTGAGGACTGCCTATGATACCTTCTACAATTTGCAGTGAAGTATCTACACTAAGAGCTTGAACGTGCAATTGAACCATGTTATTGAATAACAGAGTCTACTGAATTTTTCTTCATGCTTCAAAATCCAAAACAATTTTTGCAATTTCAAATGCACATGGCTTTATCAGTTACTCAGCTATTGTATGACTTTTTTGTTTCTTAGCACACATATATGCCACTTGATACAGCTTTTGAAACTGCCACACATCAAATTTTGTGATAGTATTACTGGCTTCAAATCATGCCTTCAAGATTTTAAGAGTATGTCATGCAGATTCATCACCATGCTGATCATTGAAATGTTTTAACAACTTTGACGGTTTGAGATTGGAGTTTGAAAAAATGTTGCGACAGAAAATGCACTATGATCGTTGCTTACCATCTTTTTCTGTTTTACAAATGAATTCATAACTAACATAACTGTATTTCCATTGGTGTTTTTTTGACATAGTGAGTGTTACTAAAATCATTAAAATAATTATTATTTTTAAAAATTTGCTAAAACCCTTTATGTAACCAGTTGATCATATCCAGTATGGGTTTTGCCACTGATCAGTGTGGTAAATTAAAGCGAAATTGGTGCATGTGTCAACCAGTTTCTTATTTTACTGCATATGCTGGTAAGTACAATATGGAAAGGCAAAGTTAGAGAAGGTAGGAGTGGAGGGTCCCAAAAGTAAACATAGCATTTGCTAGTTTCTCCCATGCACTCAGGCAGTAGTTTTCACCAAACATTTAGAAACTTCCCTCTGGAAATCCTTGGTTACACACTCCAGGTTAAGAAACAACACAGTGTTTTTTAAGAATGGGTGACAGGAATGTGTCCAAAAGCATTATGAACTATGAGTAAAGTTGGACAATATATGAGCATTCATAATATCCCCACCTGTATGACACTAAAAAAAAAAACATTTATAAAGTATTCACTGAACAGTAAATGATGTGTATTATGTCATTCAATTTGAAATTTTAACAAGTACGTAATTTAAATTTTAAGAGTTTTATGACACCAGTTAATATCAGTATAAATTATATAAATACCATGAAGTATTTTATTATACAGTATTATTTTATTTTCAATGTTTATATGTACGACCAGGTACTTTAAATTAGGTAGGTATTTATGTCTGTAATGAGGTCTTTGATGTATGTGAAAATATTTAAAATAATGAAAACATTTATTTATGAATAACTCATTGTAATTAACCAAAGAAGTACACATTAATGCCCACAACTTATTTTTTTTTTTTAGAAACTGTTACATTCCAAAATTATTTTATTCCTTCTTTTTTATTAAATTACATTATTTGCTTTTGTTCTGCAAAATCATAAATTAATCTACAATGGTATATATTCTTTCATCTGAATTTTTATTTTATGCGATTAATAATTTATGTTAAAATGATGAAAAACATCTGATAACTTAACAATGAACCATAAAGCATTCCATTAATTATTATAGGGATCTAGTCATAATTTATTGCAAGTCACTGAAATTAATCTTATATGTGTGAAAAGAATTCAGCAACTCAGTACACAAATAAGTTTATTCAAAAACTATCTACTGTACTGTTAATTTATTTTTCTAATGTATGTATAACATTTTTATGATCAGTAATTCTCAAAAAAGTTATCAGTCTTTCCATAATAATGTAGATAATACCTAGTTCTAACAATACTTAGTTCTAGCAGAAATGATACCTAGAAATTTTGTTTAGCAATCAGAAACACTCACCTCAAACATAATTTATGTAATGTACATCAACTTTCCTATATACGTTTAAGAATATTAAATTTACTTGCATAAAAGTCATTACTGTAATCACTCACAAGATTATTAGTTACATTCTTTACAAATACCTCCAAGGCAACTCAGATACACTTGTACTGTTGCTAGCTCTAGAGGAGGCTAAAAAAATTACTCAAAAAATCATATACCATATTCTTGAATGTGATAAAGTGTAGAATTAGATTATTATACTGCTTCCAGTTATTCTATTTGATTAATTTTTTTCAGTTCTTTTGTTTTACAGAAAACTTTAACCATGGCCTTGAAAAGGCCCAGAAAAAAATTGTCTGGAGCAGCCCGCCACTAATTTTTTACTACGAGCCGCCACTGCTAGAAAGTGGATATCGGTGTATGAGTATTTGTTGGTTGTGGTACAATTAACTACACATCTCAGGGATGGTTGGGCCTGAATCTGGAACTTACATAATAAATGAAATAATAAAGTTACTTCTTTTTTGTCAATGAATTTGTCTTTTGACTGGTTTCAATTTTAATGTCCTCCATCTTTCTTAGTCCTGAGGATATTACTTCATTCTTTGTTGCTTCTTCCCTTCCTAATACCAGTAAAGATCTCAATCCTCCTTCCTTCATCAAATCTACTTCTCTTCTATTATTCTCAATATTTCCTCTCTTCTTGTTTAGTCTTTATTTCAATTTTTTCTGTTTTTCTTCACCACATATCAGAACAATCCATATACTTCTTTTCTTTCTGAATATCCAAGATTCAGATTTATATGAATACTCATTACAAACAAAAAATTTGGTAAGCCTTTTCCTTAGTTCAATCAGTATTTTCCTTCATGTCTACTGACCAAAGATATTCTGCTTACTAAATTTACAACTATAAATTTATCCTTCAGAAATCATCCTTTTTGTATCTATGTCACACGCAATATTTGAGTTATTCAAAATATATACTTTCCACATACTTACATACATTCACTTGGTAATGTTGTTTTAGTTGAGATACTTATCACTGTGGCCATGATCAGCAAATCAGTGGTTGCTAGTCAGTGTACAGTAAAGAAAACTAAATAATGATTAAACTGTACTTGGCTGTATTCCTTTTGTAACAGTTTATCACGCATTATAATATGTAACTAATATTACTAATGGGAATCAAATGTTCTGTGCTAGTCTGTTCTTGGCATAATACACTTTCTAGTGCTAAATAATTTGCTAAGAAATTGATAGTGATGTGATGAAGTTGGAACATATAACTGCAGATGATATGAATATTCCTTTCAAATTAGTTCTAATAATCTTAGGTTAATCATAAAAATATTTGCAATGCATTTTAAGTCAATCAGTTTTCAGCTTGTAGAACAGCATGATAAAATATTTAGAAAATGCATAATGTTTTAAAAAATATTTAAATCTACTATTCATAGCTAAATATTTATAGATACTATTCATGTTCAGTACAGAAATTATATAAATATAGGAATATTATGTGCGAAATACTTCATGAAAAAAAATCATTTACTAGTGTAAGACTTTCATAATATCAATTTAATACTAATACATGATTCATTAAAATTATTACCTATTTGTCTGCTTAAAAGCATACTAGAAAATATTGAAAATTACTTAAAAGATCAAAACATTATAATTGGTTGTATAACTCAATATCACATTACCTACTTCAAAGAAATAAATACAAAACTAATCACTGAAAATTACATTACTACAGTTATTTTAAATTTTAACTAATAATTTTATTTTAGCTTTGTGTATATTAGGGAAATTGTAATTCATTTTCAATAGTTGTTTTAAAGAGTTGAACAAACAAAATTTCACTGAAGGGTACACATTAACAGGACTCCAACTCTGTTGGACTTAATGTCATTGGATTTCTGCTTGTTGGAAAATTTCCCATACATTACTAACATTAGTGCACAGTATCATGAAAATTAATCCAAACAGTTAATCTTTTATTTACTTCTGTGTTGTGGCTACACTGCTTGAATACATCCATTCTTTAAGTTTTCTGTGTAATGTAAGGTTATTGCTCTTTGGTTATTTAGCAATTTTCATCTTACAGTGTTTTGTGAAAGTTTATTTCATTTTTTATTATGAAATATTATTTTTGTATTTTTTGTTCTGTGTGTATGAATAAATAGAGATAACTTCAAGAAAGAGTTGTAAAATTATTTCTCTTTTTGAACATATCTGTATGACACAACAACAAATATCTTCTAACTGTGATGTTAGACTAGACAGCAAATGCTATTTTAAGACAATTTAAAGAAACTGGTTCCTTTTCACCTCAAAGGAAAGGAAAATGTGGCTGTAAAAGAAAATCTATTGCAACTCATTATCGATTATTAGTGAGAAAAAGTAAAATTGTTCCAAAATTATCTTCTAAGGACGTGAATCGAGAATTAGCAGCCAATGGAAGAGATTTACACCTGCCAACTGTTAATACCGACTCTGCAGCTGGACAGAAACCTTGTTGGCCAGCTAAAAAGCAGATTTTAACACCAGCAATGAGCAAAAAAAAGGCAAAAGCAATGCTAAGTGGATCAAAGAAGACTGGAAAAATGTTATGTTTTCTGATGAGTCACATTTTTATGTTCAAGGATGATTTTTTTCTGTTAGAAAAAATCATATGTTAGAAAAGCATCAGATGAAAATACATCACTAGCTCATATCCAACTATCAGTTAAATATCCCCAGAAAAAAAATATTTTGAGGTTGTTTCACATTTGAAGGCACTTTTTCATTACTTCCAGTAGATGGTATGTTGAAAAATGATGGATATATCAAGATTCTGAAGGAAAGAGTTGTGAAACAGCTTCAAAAAAAAACAAGACAGCACAATGTTCCAAGAAGATTTGGCGCCTTACAGTGGCAAAGAAGTGGAAACATTTTTCAAGAATGAAATATAATGCTTCCATGATCAGGCAACTTTCCAAACTTAAACCCAATTGAAAATCTTCAGGTAATAGTCAAAAAATGACTCTCAAAAATGAATTGTACCACAAAAATTGATTTCATTAAAACAATAATATCAATATAGTTTTATGATGAAGAAATTAAAAAAGTGTATAGTACACTTGTTGAATTGATGTAAATCTTGTACGTGAAGTGATAAAAAATAAAGAAAGATATATTTTTTATATTTTATTTTTCATATTTCTTTATCATATTTTCGAGTATAAGTAAGTATTAATACATAATGGAAATATGAATTCCGTTAAGTTTTGAAATAAAAATAGTTTTATTTTTTTAGGACTAGCTATATAACGATCTAGCATTTTAACCTAAAAATGGAAATACAATATTCAGAATGATGGCATCTGCAATGATCTTTAGTGTACCCAGACATGCTGTATTAAAATTACTGTTAAGTAATCAGTACTTGATAGAGTAAGAAACTGGAATCATATCCCATTATTTAGTGACAGTTTGCATTAAAGACATTAATTACTCATACCCGACAGGGAGTCTTATTCTTTAAGACTTTGGGTGTTGGCATCCCCCACCGCCCTAGCGTCTGCAGCTTTTCTTCCACTATACCCAGAGCTACAGAACACTTCGCACTACACACATACACTACACCAAGAACACTACACAAATTACAAAATATCCCGTAACATAACTACACAAGTTGTTGCGTAGTTATGTTACGGGATGTAAGATGTTGATCTTACACTGTTTTCTCTTACATTTACACTCAGTGGTGTTGCAACATCTTATGAAACGCAACCGTGACCCAAGGTGGGAACTATCATGCCGATGGGTGAATGACTACGTAGTGAGTCTCGAATGATGTCCTCTGGGCACCAGGGTGAACCCAATTTTATTTAGCTCTAGCTCCAGTACGCGTGTGCTCAGCTGGCGTGGTCCGTTATATCACCAGTACTCGTGGGACCAAAATTTCTAGTCCACAAAATAATATTAAGATGGTTGGTGATCCATCAGAAAAAACCACCAATATTAGTCATATGAAAAGACTGCACTCGGCATTATCCGATGAGGATAAAAACCGTACTGAAGAAAATACTTTGAATGGTGATGTATCACATCCACTGTATAGAAATATACGATTTATCGTTCTTCAGAATAATCAGGAAGAAGGCTCCCTTCAAAAGGTCTCTCCATTTCTCCTTCCTGATAAATAAAGTGATAACCAGTTCAGTTGGTTCCCCGAAAAACATCCGGAAGTTAAGAGATGGATCAATGTTGGTTGAGACGTTCAGTGACGAACAGAGCCGATCTCTCTTACGTATTACCAATATGGGTAATATAAATATTAAGGCGGCATGCCATAAATCCTTAAATACTAGCCGAGGAGTAATCTTTTGCCGGGATCTTCTGGAGATGGATTAACGAAATAGCTAGGGAGCTTCGTACTCAAGAAGTAGTGGACGTAAAGCGAATTATGAAAAGGCAAAGCGGTGTGGAAGAACCTACACCTTCACTTATATTGACATTTAACCTTCCTTTACCACCAGAGAAGGTAAAAGTAGGTTACCCATTAAAGTACGACCATTCATACCCAATCCTCGGCGATGCTTCAAATGCCAAGGGTATGGACACACTACAACGTCTTGCTCAAAAACAGAGATCTGTGCTCGATGTGCTAAGGAAGGCCACAGTGACACTAACTGCCAAGAAAATGAGAAATGTGTGAACTGCAGTGGATCACATACAGCTCGCTCCCGGGATTGCCCAACCTTTAAAGAAGGGAAGACAATTCTCAGAATCTGTACGGAGCAGAAACTATCCTTTCCAGCGGCAGGAAGAGAATATAGAAAATTAATCCACTCTCGTAACTTAGTTAAAGCCGATATCACTTTCGCCGCCGTGACATTCAGCAAAACTCTTTTAAATGCAACTAACCAACAATGCGGATCCTGCAGTGAGTTGAAAAAGCTAGTGCAGATGTTATCTGAGCAAGTTTCTTCACTTACAGCTACTATATCGAACTTATAAAAATGAATAAAAAGTCGATAGTTGCAGCCAGTGAAACCAACAGTTCGATCCCTACGAAAGTTCCGGTTCCTAAAGTTTTACCTTTTGGGACAGGAGTAAATACAGCTGGTGGTAAGCCACCAAATAAGCTCCCTGTTAACGGAGCCCACACAACCACCTCTTCTGGGATGTCGTCTTCGACTTCCCATTCTTCCAAATTTCCTCCTATATCACCTCGTATACTGGAAGATATGACTGAGGAACCGAGAACATCAGAGTTCTTTAAAATTAAAAATACGAAAAAGAAAAACCGGATCACGTACAACTAATTTTTCATATATTTATCTGTACTTTTGTACTTTACTACCGTTATGAACATTGTTCAGTGGAATGTTACTTCGGTCCCGCATTGAACATATTAGAATATTGGGGCGCGCACATGATTCATTAATCATGTGCTTCCAGGAAACATATTTTTTACAGCAAGATCCAATAACACTTAGAGGATATTTCTGTGAGAGATACGACTGTCTAGTAGACAGTAGAGAGAGTGGTGGAATTGCTATTTTCATGAAGAATGAGGTGTTGGCTACAAGGATTCCACTAATCACCCTCATTCCTGTTGTTGCAGTAAAGGTCTCTATCCCCATCAAATTGCATATCGGCAATTTGCATCTCTCACCAAACTCTTGAGTTCAGCGCTCTAGAAATCGAAAATCTCCTCAACCAAATACCATCGCCATCATTAACAGTAGGAGACTTCAATGCCCACCATATTTCCTGGGGCTCATCTTTCTGCTCCTCTAAAGGAAATATAAATATAAATATAAATAGAGTGAGGCATGACTTTGACCTTTGTCTACTGAATGATGAATCACACACATTCATGTCTTTATCATCTGGTGCTGATTCTAACATCGACCTCTTTCTCTGTATGCCTACCGAGTTTACTCCCTCATCTTAATTGGTCTGTTTGTGATGACTTTAACCAATTATTATTGGTTTCGGTGTTGACCGCGAGGTGAAAAGAAAGGTATCATAAAGCCTTCCAATCACAGTATGACGATGGTGCAGACATCCTTGACCAACTTTTCTCTTTTACGTCCATGAAACTTGAGAATACTAACAGATATATCCCACAAACATCGGGTAATCCTAAACGTCTTTCCGTTCCATGGTGGAATGATGATTGCCAAAATGCTTTTAGGAATCGACGGCAGGCACTACGCAAATTTAACCGTAGGCCTACAACTGAACATCTAAATTTATACCGCAGGGATAGAGCGGTTTGCGATCGACTATTCTTGGACGCTAAGAGGAAGTCATGGACGAAATACTTGAACACTATCTCACGCACTACTCCCACGTCTACTGTGTGGAAAAAGATCCGTGCAATTTTCGGATCACCTAAACAATCTATTCTCGCTATTATTGATGAAGGAGAACTCCTTTCATCATCTTCGGCTGTGGCAAATACTTTGGCAAAATCTTTCCTCTCGGTGTCTTTCCTCACTTCATCAATATAATAACGATTTTCAAAGGTACAAGATACAGATATAAGTATTATCATTAAACATTGGTGATTCGGTTGGCAAATTAAACGCCCCATTCGTATTCAAGGAATTGTCACACGTACTTAAAAACTAATGTGATACTTCCCCTGGATCGGACAACATTTGCCTCGGTATGCTTTCACACCTTCCTAATTCGGCGCTACAAGATCTATTGAACATTTAAATGAACGGTTTGCTCTCCGAACAAGTCTTCCCACCCGGCTGGTCAGAAGTCTTTATCATACCAGTACTTAAACCTGGTAATGACAAGCCAACCCCTCAAGCTACTGCCCTACATCCTTAACAAGCGTTTTGTGCAAAGTAATGTAGAGAATGGTAAACCGCAGGCTTACATGGTAGTTGGAGAGACATGGTCTTTTATCTCCAGAAGAGAGTGGTTTCGACAAGGAAGATCTTCCATTGACCATTTAGTGTCGATGGAAACAGCCATAAAAAACTCCTTCCTACATCGCCAGTATCTCGTGGCTATCTTCTTTGATATAAAAAAGGCGTACGTCACGGCCTGGCATGAAACTTGAGAATACTAACAGATATATCCCACAAACATCGGGTAATCCTAAACGTCTTTCCGTTCCATGGTGGAATGATGATTGCCAAAATGCTTTTAGGAATCGACGGCAGGCACTACGCAAATTTAACCGTAGGCCTACAACTGAACATCTAAATTTATACCGCAGGGATAGAGCGGTTTGCGATCGACTATTCTTGGACGCTAAGAGGAAGTCATGGACGAAATACTTGAACACTATCTCACGCACTACTCCCACGTCTACTGTGTGGAAAAAGATCCGTGCAATTTTCGGATCACCTAAACAATCTATTCTCGCTATTATTGATGAAGGAGAACTCCTTTCATCATCTTCGGCTGTGGCAAATACTTTGGCAAAATCTTTCCTCTCGGTGTCTTTCCTCACTTCATCAATATAATAACGATTTTCAAAGGTACAAGATACAGATATAAGTATTATCATTAAACATTGGTGATTCGGTTGGCAAATTAAACGCCCCATTCGTATTCAAGGAATTGTCACACGTACTTAAAAACTAATGTGATACTTCCCCTGGATCGGACAACATTTGCCTCGGTATGCTTTCACACCTTCCTAATTCGGCGCTACAAGATCTATTGAACATTTAAATGAACGGTTTGCTCTCCGAACAAGTCTTCCCACCCGGCTGGTCAGAAGTCTTTATCATACCAGTACTTAAACCTGGTAATGACAAGCCAACCCCTCAAGCTACTGCCCTACATCCTTAACAAGCGTTTTGTGCAAAGTAATGTAGAGAATGGTAAACCGCAGGCTTACATGGTAGTTGGAGAGACATGGTCTTTTATCTCCAGAAGAGAGTGGTTTCGACAAGGAAGATCTTCCATTGACCATTTAGTGTCGATGGAAACAGCCATAAAAAACTCCTTCCTACATCGCCAGTATCTCGTGGCTATCTTCTTTGATATAAAAAAGGCGTACGTCACGGCCTGGCAACGTGGTATTCTTAACATCCTCAAAGAACGGGGATCAAGGACAATATGCTTGCTTTTATTCAGGGTTTCTTAAATCACCGAACATTCCGTATTCGTGTGAACGATTCTTTTTCAGATAGCGTCATCTTAGAGAATGGAGTGCCTCAAGGTAGTGTATTAAGTGCTACCTTATTTTCTGTAGCCATAGACAGTATTACCAAATTTGTGCAGGCACCTTGTCTCATGTTCCTTATTTGTTGATGATTTTGCTATTTACATTGCGAGCCGTTCAACACCCACAGCAGAGAGATTATTACAGTACACTATATCTCACCTTGAAGCTTGGTCCAGGGTTACCGGCTTTTTTATCTGAAAAACAAAATGTAAAGTCTTTTCTCGGCTGCGGAACCCTTCTATTCCGCAAGCTTTTCTGAACGGAGACCTTATTGCTATCTCTCCCCACGTCAAGTTTTTAGGTTTATTTTTTGATAGCCGTCTTACTTGGGTCAAACATATCAAAGTATTAAAAACAGAATGTTCCAAACTTTTAGATATGATGCGAGTTCTTAGCAACACCTATTGGCGAGCCGATCGGTCACGTATGATACGTTTTTATTATTCGTTAGTTCGTTCATGTTTAAAGTATGGTTGTGTCGCTTACTCTTCAGCTCGTCATACCGTGCTTAAAATGCTGGATGCTGTACATCATGCTTACCTTCGGATTGCCACATGTGCATTTAGATCAAGCCCTGTCGCAAGCTTACTTGTAGACTGTGGCGAGCCATCAATTTGGGATAGACGAGACCAGCTTTTAGAATCTTATTTTGTCCGTCTCAAAGAACAGCCAAATCACCAGGCTTTTGACTCAGGCTTTAGGAATCCTAATTTAGGAAGGTATGAGGACCATCCACGTTGTACTGCACCTGTAGGTGTCCGTACTCGACGTCTACTGCACCACATAAATGTTGACACACCTTCATTCTTTCCAACGTATCCGTGCTCATATCCTCCATGGGGAATAAACCTAAATTTTGTGTTTGACCTTACGATATACAATAAACAATCAACACCACCTGATGTCTTGCAGAAAATGTTTCAGTGTGTTCTCCAAAATGAACCCAGACGCGGTGGTATACACTGATGGATCGAAACAGAACGATATCGTTGGTAGCGCGTTTGTTGTTAATGATATGTTTGGTCTATCTCGTATTACGGGTGTGTTTACTGCTGAACTATACGCTATAAATAAGGCTCTAAATATCATTAACCCTAAGTACCGAAATATCCTTATTTGCAGTGACTCGTGTATTGCTCTCCTTAGAATTGCCTTAGAATTTTGTATTCCAGATATCCTGTCGTCATCGAAATCTACAACGCAATCGCTGAGTTGAATAATCGCAACACACAAGTAAGTTTCTGGTGGATCCCTAGCCACGTAGGGATTCCAGGAAATGAACATGCAGATTTCGCTGCCAAAGACGCATGTAATCAACCTCCTTTCACTACTCATGTTCTGAGTTTATTAATTATGTAAAGCAGTATCTTCAGGCAAAGTCGCAAGGTGAATGGAGGCTACCGTTGATAACTCCGGCACATTAAATATTCTGTGTTACCATGGAACTCCTCATGCAGAAAAATTCGTCGCGAGAAAGTGGTCCTCTGTCGATTACGATTAGGACATATGAGTACCTGATGTCAGCAAGACACGCACCTCTATGCACACGATGAAACTGCCACACACACATACTTATAGATTGCATATGCTATGCGGCGTTGCATTGCAAATTTAAACTGCCCAGAAACATCCGTGGAGTCTTGAGCAATGATAATGAAGTTTTAGATCGGATGTTTCTATTTTTGCATAGTGCAGGATTTATAGAAAAAAATTAATATTGTTGCGTATATGTTTTGTATTGGAAGAGTTTTTAATAAGTTTATTTTTTGTTTTAATCTTTGTGGTTTTGTGTTTCTGATTCTGTTATCCAAGAAGGGAGCCTTTTACACTTCCTGTCGGACTTTGTTAAATTTTATATAGTTTTTGTTATTATTTTTACTTTCATTTTTTTTAATATAAATTTATGGTATTTTTAAGAGTCCGACTGTGAAGATTTTAGTGATATTAGTTGTAAGTCTTTAATGATATTAGTTTTAAGTTTTATTTCATTTTTTAATTTTTGTTTTTAATTTAGTTTTAATTTTTATTATTTTATTTTTTAACCCAGTTTTAAGTTTTATGTTAGAGTTTTTATGTTACTTTTTTTTAGTATTTCTGTTATCCACTGTCATGGGCTCTTTACACCCATCCTGGAATTTGTTAAATTCTATTTACTTTTAATTTTATTTTAGATTTTAGCTGTGATATTGTTGTAAATTTTATTTATTTTTTAGACTAGTCTTTGGTTCTTTTTTTTTATAAAAATAAAAATTCCGGGCGATGATAACGCGTGAGCGTTTTTCGCCCTCAAAAAAAAATCGAATGCCCATGTACTACAGCCAATTAGAAAAGTCCCATCTTATTCATCTCAAATTCCTTGATAATAGTCATTAGATAATGGTAGTAATAATTTAACTGACTTCATACAAAGGGAAATTTTCAATTGCTAAAAATTAAGAAATTTCCTGAACTCTTAAACATATTTTTAAATTCAACATAAAGTTTTTTCACTTAGTACTTTTTTAAAAAGATTTATATTATTGTCATCTGACCTACTTTTGCCCGAGTAACATTTTATCATGATAATGATTTATAATTGAATTAAATCTTTACCAGCTGTTTACAATTCGACTAAATGGAGAATGAACGCAATTCCTGATCAAGACTGTATTGAGGGATTAACCACACATTTTATCAGTATAATTAATAAATATAGACCATCACCAAACCATTAAGATTTCAAATGAAATTTTGCTCCAATAGCTAAGGATTTCTCAACTTTAATTTAGTTCTATTTGCTAGGATTAGTTTAATTTGATCCAGTTTATTCTTTATATATATAAAAATTAGCCAACACCTCATTCAGAAAACAAGGAAAACATGATTTTTTTTGCACCGATCAATGAAATTTCTATTTTTTTCTAAGAAAATGTTAACATTATAAATCTTAGATCATTTTGCATTAAAGATATGTAATATTAATATACTTATTTGAATTTTCCATAAGTTTATAATAGAATTATTTTTTAATAAAAGGTGCATTTACATTGAAAATGTTTAATTGAAATTTGTGTTAAATTGTTTGAAAGATATAACAAATAAACAGAAGCTTTCTGAACCAGTGAATCCCCATTTAGAATTATATCATTTATACAAAGGTGAAATTGATAAAGAAACATTTTAGCTATAAAATGTTTGAGTACTTTATCAGCCTAACACCTCAACTTTATCACTTGAGTATTACTTCCACTGATACTTGACATATTTTGTTATCAGAACTAAAACTAAAAAATGGGTAAAAAAAGTAAATTGTAGAACAGTCATAACAAATTTTTAATTTAACCTCACTAATAAATTAATAAAAATTAAATTGTTTGTTGTAGATTAAATTTATTAATCTTTTAATAAACAGAATTATGTTTATCGACAAAAAAAGTGAACTCTAATAAAATTATTTTAACTGACATATTAAAATTACTTGTAAGTTCAACCAGACATTAAAAGAAAAATAAACTGTCAAAACAGAATAAAAACAAAGAGGAATTTTAATATATTAGTTCAGTTTACCCAGAGGTTAGTTCACTGGCATTTATATCAGCTAGTCTTAGATTCAAATTAAGACAAAGGACAAGCATTCTTTTACCTAAGACTATAACAGCAAAAGTAATGATTTAATTTCCTGTACTTAAACTTTTAACATGAAAAAACTAAATCTCTCATAAAGATTAAATCTCTCTAGGTTAAATCTCTCATAAACTATCATTCATGTAAAACCAGTTTTCAATATAAAGTGTAGCACAACTTAATCTCTCACCTGTATTTATTTTATCCCTGTAAAATATTTAACCACAAGATGGACATATTGCTGAAATACTTGTCAAAATTTTCTTTCAAGAACTCCATACTGCTTAGTACATCAATCAGTAAGTAAATAAAAATCACAACTTATTAAACCAATAAAAATAAAATATTAAATGCAGTAGTACAGTGTAGTCGATGCATTTTTCTTTTTTTATTATTTACGGAAAAATATTCACAACACTCAGTAAAGATATAAACAATTATGTTACCAGTAAGGAAGACATTGTCTAAAACTCAACAACGTAGCTGAAGATGTAATTTCACAATAATTAAAAAAATACTCCTCAAAAGCAATTAGATTTAACTACATAGATGAGTTAATTTTGATTTTCACTTTGTTTTGTCGCATATAGCAAATTGAAATGTATCCACTTTTTTCTACAAAGAGATGAATCAGATAAGATATTTCATGTTGATGTGAATATAAACATGTAATAACCATTAAAAAATTAAAATTCTGAGAAACCATTTCTTCTGCATAATGCTCTTTATGAATGTTGGCAGTCATTTAAATTTAGGCTACATAGTAATTGAAAAATATGCTGGAGAGCACCATGTACATATTTTTATTACTGAACTCATATGGAAAATGGTTTATTGCAGTTTTTTGCTTAAAATTTTTATTGTAAAGTCAAACAAAAACAATGTTCACCTTAAAATTTTGACAAAATCTTTTCAGTTTTTACATTTACTGATATTTATATTAACTGATCAATTATTCATAGAATGCCGGTAAAATAACATTGGGTGAAGAGAATAAAAGTATGAATAAGCAGATGCTAAGTCTAAGTAATTGTATCCTCCCTAATCTGGAAAATTTAGTATAATGGTAGTTAATCTTAAAGCTTAGAAACATCTTGGTTTTCGCTTCAACTATGCATGTATCATCATTTCCGTATATGTTTCATCTGTTGGTTAAATCATGTCACCCCTCTATCAAATCAGTAGTTCTGCCACCAGTCTATTCGTATTCATCAACGGAAATACGGTCCTTTAAACTTATCAATTTAATTACATCATCCAGTGAAGGTGAAGAATATGAGAAGAAAATGGTGAACAAACAATTGTTACTAAATTTGCTGTCAGAACACCTTGCATTTGAAAATTCTAGAATTCCTAAGGTTGTAGAAGAAAAAAGTGCATGAGACAGTATAACCGAGCAATAATGTCATGCAACCGGGAGAGAAATCAGTGTTGCCCAAACGAATAAAAACTATTGACCAACATGAAGAGCCAGATGAAGAAGAAAACCAACTGAAGGAAACCAGGAATAAACTAATTAAATTACAAGGTTGGGAAAAAGATCTATTGGTGTTACTTGGCAAGAAGAAAATCCTGCATTTAATAAAATGACTGGAAATGTTTCAGTAGGCGCGAAAAAGGTTTTGTAAAAGGAACAAATGAATTTTGGTACTAATTAGCAAAGTGACAGTAATTTCTCAGCAGATACGACCTTCTCAAAAAACATAATACTACCTTCAACCTCATATGTTAGACCTGGCACGTAAAAAACCTGATGTAAAATAAAAATGATAATAACAAAGATTTTTCACCGCCTCTCGGTTGCAAAGGCTAGTGCTAATTCAGCAATTCGAACTCCTGAAAATTCAAATTGAATGAGATAAAAAAGAGCTTGAGAAACTGAATAAATCTATAGCTGACAACTCAACTTAAACAGATTTCTGTTACTAACCCTTATCCTTTTCCTTGACAATAAAATAAATAAACTAGTAAAATAAAAAAGGAAAATTGAACAAATGTGTGTGTGTGTGTGTGTGTGTGTGTGTGTGTGAGAGAGAGAGAGAGAGAGATAAAAGTTGTAACATAAATAAAAAATGAGTTTGTTAACCATTATTTTTTCATTGTTTTCCTTCTTTTCTTATAATTTTCCTTACTCGTGAGAGGATTTGGATTTTATATTTTTTTTATTAAATTTTGTTACCATCATTTTTATAAATTTATATTACAATTAATCTTATTTTTAAAATCTTGTTACTATAACTTTTATGACCAACAAATTAAATTATAAATGTAAATTTTATATTTATAAAATTATATAAAATTCAACATCTCCTGGTGCTTCTCTTCATCATGAACTTTGTTGGCATTGTTGTCATGCTGCTCCCTGATATGTTCTTCAAAGTTTCACCTTATATAGCTTATTATTTTGGAGTTATATTACACTTTTAATAATAACTACCGGGCGATGATAACGCCCAAGCGTTTTTCGCCCACAATCAACCAAAAAAAAAAAATCTTTGTATGTTTTAAACAATTTTAAAAATTTCCTTTTTTAATTTATTATCACCTCTTAGGGAATATTTTCTAAAAACTGAATTTTACCCGAATGCTTCCCCTTGAGTAAAATGAAAAAAAAAACTTTCACGCAGTTTTAAATTTTTAATGATAAGCCGTTTTTTTATTAGAAAATAATACCAATAAAAATACTTATACCCCTCCCGTGACTGAGGAACTACCAAATTTCGAATTTAACTTCTTCTCTGATGTACGAGCCTCTAAATTTTCAAACTGTCGAAAACATATTTTTCGAGATAATATATATATGATAATATATTAATATTAAACATTTTAGTTATTTCTTTATTTTGTTGAGCATCTTTGGTTCAAAAATTAAAAGATTAAATATAATCAAACAAGTGATTTTATGCTTAATATTTTTTTTTTAAATCAATAAAATTAAAATTTGTTATAAATCATAGATATAAATAGAAGTTAAAATGATTGAATTGAAAAAAACGAATTGCATAAATAAATTTTGAAAAATGAATTGCGTAACTTGACCGGCGTAGCCGGGAATTTTTATAGGCCATTATTAAATTAACACTTTCTATTTTGTTTTAAATTCATTCTCTTCCAAACACGCACTTGGAGTATTTATTGTTTAACAAAGAATATGTAAGAGTGTCTTTGTTGCAGATGTCAAGGAAAATGCATGTCACAAGTTATATATAGATAAGTAAACAATTCTCTTATCTATCCAGAAGTAGCTTTTATTTACTTAACTTAAATTTAATGTGCGATTTGTAACATTTCTTTTTAAATGTATTTTTTTCATAGATATTTTATCACGTAGTTTAATAGTAATAAATAACTGTTTTACTAAAATGATATATTTTGATGGAAAAAAATACAATTTTTCCACTCGATATGTTTTAACTTTATTTTATCTCTGGTTTTAATGTTACAAATAAAATAAATTACATAATCATTTGTTTGTGAATAGTTTTGTGATTAAACTTTATGATAATACTACATAGGTTTGCCCTTCCCTGTTAAATAAGATCGTGGACAATTTAGAACAGGATTATTTTGGGAGAGCTTTTACATTGAAAAAAAGAAATATAAAAATAATTTTGATAACACGTAATCAAAAAAGCACTACGAGATAAGTAAAATTCTGATATCTGTGCAAAAATTAGTTTAAAAGAGTTCAATTTTATTTATACATTGCAGCTGAAATCAAAGATAATTTTTTTTTTACGTAACACTTGTGAATTACAGATCAATAGTGTGATCCACCTGGTTGGTGTAGTGGTGAACGCGTCTTCCCAAATCAGTTGATTTGGAAGACGAGAGTTCCAGCGTTCAAGTCCTAGTACAGCCAGATATTTTTACACGGATTTGAATACTAGATCGTGGATACCGGTGTTCTTTGGTGGTTGGGTTTCAATTAACCACACATCTCAGGAATAGTCGAACTGAGAATGTACAAGACTTACACTTCATTTACACTCATACATATCATCCTCTGAAGAATTATCTAAACGGTAGTTACCTTACCGTAGGCTAAACAGGAAAAAAGAGAGATCAGTAGCGTACCAATGAACTATGAAATATATATAATACGTCATTAGGATAACGGTAGAGTTATATTTCAGAATGGTAAACAATAAAAATGTTAAATCTTTTTTGACTAAACGTATCAAATATTTTTCATTCATTAAAATAGTTATTTTATTTAACTGAAAAAAATAATTATAACTGAAACTTATAATAACTGAAAATAATAATTTTATTTAACTGTTAAATAAATTAATTTTTTATCTATATTGCATTACATATTAGGAGGATTAAAATTAAAATTAAACAGAGGGATTCAGGAGGTAAGGGAAATAAATTGGGAACTGTTTCTAGAAACTGAAATAAGGAAAAAAATCATACAAATCTATGTCCGAAAATGGTTTCTTATCGAGTTATGGCTAACGCAAACTTTCTCCCGGATTTCCTTTGTTCTCTCGGTGAAATGAGGTCTTACTGAAAGTTTGAAAGCTGAAATAAGGGGTAAACTTGATGGTTTCTTATGTTTTTTGACCTGAAAAATCGAATAAACAGGCCTGTAGTTTCTGTGATATCCAACTAAAATGAAAATATTCGGTGACGAAAAACACTTTTTTTTAGGTTTGAATTTTGTTAAATGACTAATAATTGCGTAAATTTTGTTATCAAAACTTATTAGAAAATTTAATTCTGAGAAAATTGGTGTAATAAAGTCTATGAGAATAAAAAAAAATTATTATAACAAACAAAAAATAACAGAAAAATGTTATGAATGAACCGAAATGAACAGAAAATGTTATGAATTTGTAAAAGCTTTTCTATAAAAACTGCATATCTAAAAAAATATTATTTAAATATCGTACTAAAATGTAAAAAGTAATATTTTCAAAAGTAAAGGACTACTGAAAAATTAAGTTTAGCATACGAAATAATTCAATTCAATTCAAGCGTTCATTTTCTCTAAAGCATTCTTGTTACAAGGTTTTTTATCAGTTAATTTTGAATTGTCCAATTCTTCAATCCGTACTCCATTAAGGGATCTAACTCTACTGGGGCTAACGTACGCTTGCTCTTCAGCAAAGATTTTTGAACCCAAATAGACAACAGCATAGTCTACAGTACTTCCTTACAGTTTGTGCATTGTTAATTCCCATGACTTTGGTCTTGCCCAACAAAGTAGTAGGAGGAAGACAGAGAGTGTCAGTAAACCATTTAGTTAGGTCAGGTTATCTCCGGCCATGTCTGAAGAATTTAAAAAAATAGGGAATTCCAGGTGGATGAGGAGGCCTGAGCCTTTATTATCAACCTCCTCAACCTCAGACGGTGAGGGCTCCGTAATGGATGTAGGACCATCCACCCGGGCAGAGACTATCCCGTTAGTAGAGTCTTTCAAAAAATCGAAGGGAAGACCTGGCAGTCATACCCCACTTATCAAAACGGTCCAGGATGATCTGGACCATTTGATCAAGTTTCTGGAGCTCCCCCGCAGTGTGGGCTCAGGTGCGAGGAAGAACATTCTTCCTGGTTTGACAAAAATACGTGAGGTCCTTTCTGCTGTGGAAGAATACGAGACCCTCCCCACCAATCCCGAGGAGGTCAAGATGCTTCCAAAAGTAGTACCGACCTCAGCCCAGCCCAGGCGCTATGCTGAGGTAGTTAAAAGCAAAATGGAAAGCCAGCCAGGCGACGAGAAAACCAGAGGTTCTCTTCATAAACAAAGCGGAGGATTCCACAAATCATCGAAGGATCTTAAAAACAACTTTCAGGCTGCCCTTCGTGACAGCCGAAAGGGCCTCAAAATTCGAGATATTAAAGAGACTAGGAAAGGTTTGGTATTCATTACAGATAACAAACAGACAGCCCGAGTTATCTTGGACTCTCCTGCCGTCAAAAAACTTGACGTGAAGGTGGACCCCAAACGTAGACGTAGGCCCCGGGTAATTATGAAATTGACCGCAGTCTGTCCGATGGGGAGGTTCTGACTCTCATTCGAGAGCAGAATACTGATTTGGATGAGGCTGCTTTCAGCAAGGAATGCAGGATGGTCTTCAAGACTGATGAACGTGATGCTCAGCGGTATTTAAAATACTTTTAAAAAAATATTACTGTGATTGGTACTCTATTAATTTACAATAAATTCCACCATTAACATCGATTCACTTTTCAACTCGTTTCCTTACATCTTCTATCGCTAACCTAATGATATCTTCACGTTCCTTGATGGGGGCAGCAGCATTGAGAATGCGAGCAATCAGTTCATCATGTGTCTACTTTATACTTGCATACCTCTCATTTCATCCATCCCAAAAACAGTAATCTAAGGGAGTAAGGTCCGGTGATTTGGTAGCCAATTTTCCGGCCTCTAAATTCGGTCCAATCCATTTACCGGTAAATGTTTCACTTAAATCTTACATCATTTGTGAAATGTGCTGGTGCTTCATCAAGTTGTTAGTTCATTTCAATTCGTTTACCCAGTGGGAAATTTTCAAGCACTATAAGAAATTGCGGCAAATAGATGAAGAAAGTAGCATTTGGAAAAATATAGTTAAAAGAAGAAACAGACTTATAGGCCACATACTAAGGCATCCTGGAATAGTCGCTTTAATATTGGAAGGACAGGTAGAAGGAAAATATTGTGTAGGCAGGCCACGTTTGGAATATGTAAAATAAATTGTTAGGGATGTAGGATGTAGAGAGTATAATGAAATGAAACGACTAGCACTAGATAGGGAATCTTGGAGAGCTTCATCAAACCAGTCAAATGACTGAAGACAAAAAAAAAAAAAAAAAAAAAATAAGAAATTCATTGATTAATAATTCCAGATAATTTCTCCCCGTGATACGTTGTTCTAGTGTGAAAGAACCTATTAACTGTTTGTAAATCATGCCACACCAAACGTTCACCGAAAATATTGCTGGAAATTTAATTCAACTCAGCATGAGGGTTTTCTTCAGACCAGCGATGTGAATTCCGTGTGTTGTTTATGACATATACGAGTAAAAGTAGCTTTGTCCGAAAATAATACAAACGAAACTAAGTGGTAATTATTGATAACCCATTGACAAAACTGTAGTCGTCTGACATGGTCACCAAGCTGCAGGTATTGAATTTTCTGAACGTGATAAGGAAGCAGTCTGTGAACGTGCAATGTCCTTCATACTGTACTGTGTGGAATGTTGAATTTTGTAGAAATTCTTCGCGTGCTCTAGGACTAAGCTGTACCACCTTAAGAATGTTTTCTGTTTCATTAACATGCATCGATTGACGTTCAAATAAAACTTGAGCGCTGGGAAGTATGCCAATCTCACAATCATTATTAAAAATTCCCCACGTACTTTACGGTTTGGAATTACTCGTTTTTACAATTCATAGTAACTATTCGAATTGTTACAAATTTATAACATTTCTCTGTTAAGTTTTGTTTTTAAGGCGACTTTTTTTGTTTTTCATAGACTTTATTACATCAATTTGCTGAGAACTAAATTCTCTACAAGTTTTGATAAAAAAAATTTACGCAATTATTAGTCATTAACAAAGATATTGTATTTCAAACCTAAAAAAAAGTGTTTTTCTTCACCGAATTTTTCTGTTTTACGTTGGATATCATGAAAATTTTGGGAAATTTTATTTTATTCTTCAGGCCGTAAAACATAAGAAATCATCCAGTTACCCCTTGTATAACGCCTTAACAATTTTAGTACGACCTCATTTCATCAGGGAACGGAAATCTGGGTAAAAGTTTTTGCTAGCAGTTACTCGACAAGAAAGCGCTTTCAGACATATGTTTGTATGAACCTACCTTTTTCCTTATTTCAAGATGTAGAATTAGTTCCCAAATTACTTCCCTTTCCTCCTAAATCACTCTGTATAAATAGCCTAAATTAGTTTCTCTGAATGGTAAATCAACAGGGAGCCTATTGTTCAGTTAAGTTATTATTAAAAATATTTATTTGTCTTATTATCAAATTTAAAAATTAAACAACTTTAATAAATCAAACAAAAAAGTTTTGATTTTCTTTAATTAACGCTTCACTTTCCTAAATTACCCGAAGTAGAAATTTATAAGTATAGCTTTTGCACAAATACACACAATCTCAAACATATACACACTCATACCAACCATTTTCGTCTCACACATAAGTCTTTTATTTAAAATTTTAAAAGCAAGTTATTAGTATTTTAACAACATGTACGTTTCCATAATATATTATTCTGCATACAAAATTATAAAGGGAGTTTCTTGTATAAGAAGAATCGGCCAATCCAGACCCTTTTTAAGAAAATCTGAGATAAACTTTACATTTTGACACAAAACATTTCTGGATTTCTGAGTGGGGGCATCGATAAAAAAAGTTCCCGACCCCATTATTTTCAACAGTTAAGGTATTAATTGCCAACACCCAATTTAAAAATCATAATAGAAGAATATATAGTTGGAAAAAGCCAGGCGATACTACAAGGTATCAGATAGATTATATCATGGTTAAGCAAAGATTTAGAAATCAACTCGTCGACTGCAAAACTTACCCTGGAGCAGACATTGATAGCGACCATAATTTGGTGATAATGAAATGTAGATTGGGGTTTAAAAATGTGAAGAAAAGGTGTCAGATGAATCGATGGAATTTAGAGAAGCTTGAGGAAGAGGAGGTAAAGAAGGTTTTTGAGGAGGATATCGCAAGAGCTCTGAGTAAAAAAGATAAGGTAGAAAATGTAGAAGAAGAATGGGAGAATGTTAAAAAGGAAATTCTTAAATCAGCAGAAGCAAACTTAGGCGGAATAAAGAGAACTGGTAGAAAACCTTGGGTTTCAGACGATATACTGCAGCTGATGGATGAACGTAGAAAATATAAGAATGCTAGTGATGAAGAAAGTAAAAGGAACTATCGGCAATTAAGAAATGCTATAAACAGGAAGTGCAAACTGGCGAAAGAAGAGTGGATTAAAGAAAAGTGTTCAGAAGTGGAAAGAGAAATGAACATTGGTAAAATGACGGAGCATACAGGAAAGTTAAGGAAAATTTTGGGATACATAAATTAAAATCTAATAATGTGTTAAACAAAGATGGTACACCAATATATAATACGAAAGGTAAAGTCGATAGATAGGTGGAATATATTGAAGACTTATACGGAGGAAATGAATTAGAAAATGGTGTTATAGAGGAAGAAGAGGAAGTTGAGGAGGATGAAATGGGGGAAACAATACTGAGATCTGAATTTAAGAGGAATTAACATTATGTCAATTAAAATTAATTGACATTAGGAATTAAATATTCCTAATGTCAGGAAAAGATTTTTGAAAGTATATGTTTGGAGTGTCGCTTTATATGGAAGTGAAACTTGGACGATGGCTTTTGAAATGCGGTGCTATAGGAGTATGTTAAAAATCAGACGGGTGGATAAAGCGACAAACGAAGAGGTATTCCGGTAAATAGATGAAAAAAGAAGCATTTGGAAAAATATAGTTAAAAGAAGAGACACATACTAAGGCATATATATCACTATATATATATGCACTATATATATATCACTATATATATATTCAGGATAGTTATAGGCCACATACTAAGGCATCCTGGAATAGTCGCTTTAATATTGGAAGGACAGGTAGAAGGAAAAAATTGTGTAGGCAGGCCACGTTTGGAATATGTAAAACAAATTGTTAGGGATGTAGGATGTAGAGGGTATACTGAAATGAAACGACTAGCACTAGATAGGGAATCTTGGAGAGCTGCATCAAACCAGTCAAATGACTGAAGACAAAAAAAAAGGTATTAATTATTTTTTCCTATAGGTTTTCCGAGAAAAACGACATTTTAAGAATTTCTGAAAAATATTCTCAAGAAATAAATATCATCAAACAGCTCAAAAATCGTTAAAATTTCCTTATATCTCTAGAAATAACCATGTTTTTATTAGCCTTTTATTTATTTTTAAGATAAGGTTATCTGCAGAAAATGAGTACAGCTATTTCATTTACGGATGAATCATTGTTTTGTTTTGTTTAAAATACATTATGAATACATATTTATAAAATACTCAATTGTAATCAAGACATTTATTGACTCTTACTCATAAAAAATTTATTACAGCTTATTAGATGTACAAAGTAATCAAAATTGTTATTATATACTTTTTTATTACGTTCTCACCCACTTCCGTATTCTTATACTTTTACCACTTTTACATTATCAACATACAGTCAAACCTCTCTAATTCGAATCTCAAGGGACCCATGTTTTTTATCGATTTAGGGAGTTTTCTATTTAGAGGTAAAATAATGAAACTCGAAAATTGTACAGAAAAATTTCATAATTTAATAAAAATGTATGTTAATCTATAATGTATGTACTACAGTAGTAAATTACGTTAGAAAAGACAAAATGTATATAGTATTAAGTAAAAATTAAAAAAAAACTCTTCTGCAATCATCTGTGCTTTTTTTTGATGATTGGACCCCCTAAACTGATAGCATAATCTCTGCATTATTTGAACCGTTTTATCACGCATTCATCAGTATCGGCGAATTCTACCTCTCTTCTTCTTTTGCGGTCCACATTCGAAGAATATTCTTGTAAAAGGATCAATTTTCATTTTTTTTAAATTGTTGATAAAATGCTTGAAGGAATTCCAAATTCGTGAGCAATGTTTTTCTTTTTTTTTGTTACCGCTGTTTACCCCTTTTATAATCTTTATTTTATCATCGATAAGTACTTTATGTTTCCGCTTACTCTCATTATAAAACGCAGCTATTAAAAATGTACAGTAGGCCAATGTACCAAAGTTTAACCTTTTTAGATCATGTAGCCATTAAACTGGCTATGTACGGCGTCAGTTTTAAAACGCTGTTACAAAATCATTTTATATGGCATCTAAGTCGGTTATTTTGTTTTGTATTCACAAAGGAATCTTTTTTATTACACAATTTGAACGACATTTAAACGATGTAAAATGTTTTATTTAGACTAGAAAGAATATGACTATTTTTTCTCAGAAATGTGCTTGTGTGTGTGTGACTTGTGTATTATAATTGCTATGAGGATTACAGATTTATTTATTATTTACAAAAATAGCTTATTATATTAGCAACATATCGAGGTATTGAAACACATAATAAATTATGTTATACGGCACACAAAAAAAAGAAGGAATTTGTGGTTATAAATACGTCACTTTTACTTGAGGTCTATAAATATCTTTTCTGACAAATGATATCGGTAAACATGTAACACATAACGATTCGTAATGAATAACAGCATACAGTAAAAATTGTTTTTTGTCAATCTGAATACCTTTTTCAGTGGTGGGGATTTTCATAAAACGTACTTTTCTGAATCTACTTTCACTTATACTAACATATGTTACTAATTTCTGATTTATGACACGGGTTTTTCATCATATTTTGCCCAATTTTCAACCGATTTTCTTTAAAGTATTATTTTTAAAATCAACAAACTATGTTTCATAAACACAAAACAAACAAAAAATTTTGCTAATAAAAAACGCGGTAGAAATGCGCAAAAGAATTCTTTAATTAAATTATTGTAATTTTTGTACCGTTCCAATTTTTTTTACAAGCATAAAAAATATCCAATCGTAATGGTTTTTTTTTTGTCAGAATCTGTTAAATCTCTTTAATATACTGTAATTTTATGAAATTTTCTTACAAGAGCATAAGACTATTAAGAGAGGCAATCAGATACCAACATATTTTCGCGGAGCGCTAATCAACCGCAGATCATTGTGATGGGAAAAGGTTAAACAAAAATGTACGTAATCGAATCGTAAATTTTAAAATGAAACCAAATTTGAATTCCGAGAGAAAAACTAGTGTTTACGTAAAATCAAAAAGCATATTGTAGTGAAATCTGACTCATTATGTTACACGTAGCCTGCTGTAAGGAATATACCGGATATTACTCAGCATACAGTAGCATCGTATGCGTAGTTTTGTTATCGATTACTCCGGAGGTGACGGAAATAAAGTCGGAAGATGATTAACGTTAAGCATACAGTACTGGATAAAGTTCAGAGTCTACACTAACGATCACTATACACTATTAAACTGATGGT
Source organism: Lycorma delicatula (assembly GCF_047948215.1). Taxonomy (NCBI): domain Eukaryota; kingdom Metazoa; phylum Arthropoda; class Insecta; order Hemiptera; family Fulgoridae; genus Lycorma; species Lycorma delicatula. The sequence continues at coordinate 33,164,840 of NC_134455.1, forward strand.
GATGTGTATAAACTATACTGAATACTGATAATCAATTACTTGTTAAGAAAAGTAATTATTTATTCAGAAAAGCGTTCTCTTAAAAGTTAGTGAATAAACATTTTCTTCTTCTTATAAGTAATTACATTTACAGTTAAGAGTTTTCGTGTAGTTTACTTTAAGTAAAAGTATTTCTTTCTCTTAAAAGAATGCTTTTCTTTAAGAAATTGCTGACGTGTCTAGATAAACCAAACGTATGATGTAAAAACATGTTCGTACAAAAATGGAAGAGCCTGAACGATTAATGTCCGTCCATGATGATGGTATTTCCGTTAAAGTTAATCATCTCAGTATATCACGTATTCCTTGCTAATCAACTCTACTTTTCAACTGGATTGTTAAACATGTCGTCAAGTGAAGAAGAAAAACAATTGTCGCCGGTTTCGGACGATGCCGATAATGTAGCTGATGGTAGGAAAAATTTGGTAAATACATTAAGAAATCATAAAGCTGTTTTAAATAAGTCTTCGGCCTCTAAATTTATATACGCTGAAGAAAAAGCACGGGCAAACATTTTAAAAGAATTCGAACAGAACACGGGGAAGAAAATGTCACTGGCAAAAATAAAGAAAATGCTTAACAATATGAAGCATGAAATTAAAAAGAAAACAGGCAACAAGACGATAAAATTATTAAATTGGGAGAAGGATTTGTTAAGTCTCCTAGAAGAATATGAAAATTCCAATTTCAAACAAACTCCAGGGGCAGCAAGTACTACAGTCGAAGATGGGTGGGATAAACATACTCCAGAAAAATGTGAAACACCGGTACACTCTGATTCGAATAATAGTAATGCCAAGCCGACTTGAAACAAAAAAACAAGTGACACTGATGAAATGGCTCCCTTTTCAAATAGCGAATTACAGAGAATTGTTCTCAATGAACAATTACAACTCATCAGAACTCAAATGAAACGAGAAGTGAAAATGAAAAGAGAAGAAATAAAATTGCACAGAGAATTACTGGAGTTTAAAAAATTGCAAAAAGCAGCGGAACACGGAAAGGAAACCGACAACACTTCGTTTGCAGTTACAATGAACTAATTAATGACCAATTCGATGTTTCTTATTTTAATTTGTGATATTTTTCCTAACATGCTTTGTAACTAAGTTTTCTTTTACCCCATCCTATCCTAATGAAAAAATAAATTAATTAATTAATAAAAAACAAACTAAAAAACCAAGTCGTTTAGCGGTCTTCACCAGTTATGTATGAGGCACATACGTACGTAAGAATACGTAGGTACGAACGTGTGTACGTAAAAACGTACGTTTCAGCCTACGTACGTAGTTCAATGCATTCGTATGAGCCTATACGTATATATAATAAAATTATTTATTTAATTATTTTTTAATTAAAAGAAAGAACATAAGAAAGAAGCCTTAATATTGGAAGGACAGGTAGAAGGAAAAAATTGTGTAGGCAGGCCACGTTTGGAATATGTAAAACAAATTGTTGTTTTTTCCTTCTACCTGTCCTTCCAATATTAAAGCGACAATTCCAGGATGCCTTAGTATGTGGCCTATAAGTCTGTCTCTTCTTTTAACTATATTTTTCCAAATGCTTGTTTCTTCATCTATTTGCCGCAATACCTCTTCATTTGTCACTTTATCCACCCGTCTGATTTTTAACATTCTCCTATAGCACCGCCTTTCAAAAGCTTCTAATCTTTTCTTTTCAGATACTCCGATCGTCCAATTTTCACTTCCATATAAAGCGACGCTCCAAACATATACTTTCAAAAATCTTTTCCTGACATTTAAATTAATTTTTGATGTAAACAAATTATATTTCTTACTGAAGGCTCGTTTCGCTTGTGCTATTCGGCATTTTATATCGCTCCTGCTTCGTCCATCTTTAGTAATTCTACTTCCCAAATAACAAAATTCTTCTACCTCCATAATCGTTTCTCCTCCTATTTTCACATTCAACGGTCCATTTTTGTTATTTCTACTACATTTCATTACTTTTGTTTTCTTCTTGTTTATTTTCATGCGATAGTTCTTGCGTAGGACTTCATCAATGCCGTTCATTGTTTCTTCTAAATCCTTTTTATTCTCGGCTAGAATTACTATATCATCAGCAAATCGTAGCATCTTTATCTTTTCACCTTGTACTGTTACTCCGAATCTAAATTGTTCTTTAACATCATTAACTGCTAGTTCCATGTAAAGATTAAAAAGTAACAGGAATAGGGAACATCCTTGTCGGACTCCCTTTCTTATTACGGCTTCTTTTTTATGTTCTTCAAGTATTACTGTTGCTGTTTGGTTCCTGTACATGTTAGCAATTGTTCTTCTATCTCTCTATTTGAACCCTAATTTTTTTTAAATGCTGAACATTTTATTCCAGTCTACGTTATCGTTGCCTTTTCTAGGTCTATAAACGCCAAGTATGTCGGTTTGTTTTTCTTTAATCTTCCTTCTACTGTTAATCTGAGGCCTAAAATTGCTTCCCTTGTCCCTATACTTTTCCTGAAACCAAATCGGTCTTCTCCTAACATTTCTTCCACTCTCCTCTCAATTCTTCTGTATAGAATTCTAGTTAAGATTTTTGACGCACGACTAGTTAAACTAATTGTTCTGTATTCTTCACATTTATTTGCCCCTGCTTTCTTTGGTATCATGACTATAACACTTTTTTTGAAGTCTGACGGAAATTCTCCTTTTTCATGTAATATATCATTCATAAAAAAAATTAAATTAATTTTAAATGTACAGAAGTTTTATATTATTATTACTATTTTTATTTATTTATTAATCTTTTTTTAAAAGCACAAGGTGACATCAAGACCCTCCTTTCACGTGGTTCAAAGAAAATCTTAATCGATTTCCTTACACTAATAAAAAAAGATGTTCTTAAATTGAATTGAAAACCTCCTTTCTTTTCTGAAACGATTAATAAAAAAATTTAAAAAAACAATATTTTTAATAAAAAAGTAGGAGATAAAAATTTACATTTTGTTATCCCATTTTTTACAATGATTCATAAATTTATAGAAAACTGAATAATATCGTTTTAAAAACACATGTTAATATCGAGTAATTAATATATACTGATATGTTACTTACGGTTATTAAATATGTCCTGTTGTAATCTACTGAAATCGGCTGTCAGATCACATATACAAAGGATGGACGAGTATTTTAACTTGATGTTTTTTAAACAGTTTTGAAATTGTTTTGACCAAATAAAAAAATTGCATACGTATGCAAAAAAATAGATTTACGTATGTAAATCTCGTAATTTTCCGAACTAAAGTTTTCTTTTAACCAGCTTAGAAATTAATAAATAAAATAAAATTTTCATGAGCTACACTGTAATAATAATTATTATTTATACACAACATTGCACTGATATAGAAGGTTAATTAATGTTTTATGAATTTATACAAATACGGGCAAATAATTAAAAAAACAAGGGCTTATTCAAAGTTCAGAAAACGAGTTAAACTCCTACACTTTGTTATCAACAAAGATATTTTTTTTATTTTTAAACGCATTTTTATATGAATAGTTCGTTACGTAAATTACATAGGTTATTTACAATTACCAATATTAATTCCTTACCTCTATCAGTAAAATATATTTTTAATCGATATATGAAAAAAATTTAATACTATAAAGTTATTTACTTCTTAAAGTAAATGTAAATTACAGAAAATTTTAAAGCGTGAATTATGTCCGTCAATATGTCAATATTTATCATCTATACAATGTTCAAAAAAATTATATATCCTGTATTTATGAAAGGTGAAAGAAAACGATTGATTACTTATGAGGATATTATTTATGTTTTAGTTAATAATGCAAGTAATAATTGTTTCATGCGTATATTCCATTTTATTGCTGCAGATAAACTTGTTATACCTCAGGCTAAGATGTTTAGTCTAATGGAAAGATCATAATAAATAATATGTGCTGTCAAAGTTGAGGAAAGTATCACAGAAACAGAATATAAAATGTTCATAAAATACATACAGAGTGATTCAAAGAAACGGGAAATTTTAAAAATTAAATAACGTTAATGAAATTTTTTTTTAAAATGAATCATTCTGTATAACCAAGATCAACAAAAACAACACTACCACCCTCTGCAGTTTTGTCTATTGTTACTTAAAAGGTAAGATTTGTAATACTAATTTTTATGATAACAATAAATCTCGATCGCGCGCGTTTGTTTGTTTGTTTGTGTGTGTGTGTGTGTGTGTGTGTGTGTGTATTATAGATGCTGTTATTATTGGTGTAACCTTTGGAATGGTATTAAAAAGTATGTTTTATTCGTATGTTCCAGTTACGAAAAATGTCATCTCCACATGTTTTACATTCCATCAATAACAACATGGCCCTTTCCGGATGGAATCTAATGGATTGTAATTTCATTTACGTCGTAATAGTCCTAGAACAGCATAGGACATTTGTGCTGGACCACCTGAAGACGGAGACTAGACAATTTGACGGCAACGTTAAATGGTGGATACATAAATAATTTTTTTCATTATATGTACTAATAATTTTGTTTTCTTTCAGCTATTAAAAAATACTATTCGAAACACGTACTGATACATAGCATTTTTGTTACAGGTACGTGGTAGTCAATGTGGAGATGGAGAAAACAGAGTGGAGGAATCGACAGAAATCATACTACATAACCTTAATCTACACGAAAAAACCTAAACGGCAATTAATGTAGACATTAACAACGATCTTACTGATCAACAGGGGCGGGATTCTGACGAAGAATTGAATTTGAATGAGATTCTCACCCGCTTTATTTCGAAGGAAGTAGGTGGCTACTGAACAAGGTTAAACGTATAGGTCTAAATATTGTTCGGTACCGCCCACTATACGGCAAAGAGAGTTCATTCATGAACTCCCACCGCAAATTCAAAAGAAAAAAGCGGTCATCAATGTTAAAAATACTAATGATCAAAAATGCTTACTACGATCACTTTTGGCCCATCTGTTTAAACAACATTATCGTAACCACTATCTATCTGGTTATGTTAAACATGATGGGAAAGTAAATATGACCGATATCGAGCACTCTGTATAGGTGGAAAATATTGTTCGATTCGAGCGGCAGAACATGGAGATTAGCATAAATGTAGAAGGGTATGAACTGTTAAAGGACGATTTTCGTTTATATACAGTTCGTATAACCGAGCATCGGAATCGCACACACATGAATCACCCGTTACTTGTGGCAGGCGACAACCGAGAAAGGTTTCATTACTGTCTCATTAACACCAAACACGGATAAAACGAATTATCACAACTACTGAGCGGACTGACAAAACAAAAACTTACATCGATTTAGTTCATCCAATACTCTTATTGCAAAACAAAACCTGGATATTGTCGAACGAAAGGGTCATGGGCTACAACGGGTTAAGATGCCCGATCCTAATAAGGAGAGGGAATGCATTGTGTTTCCGGGATTATTCATCCACGCTACGTGCATCGTACACTGTTTATGGTGATTTTGAGTCTTTTATAGTACCGATTAACACCGCTAACCCTCAACCGCATACAGTTTCACCAATCAAGTGGACCTCCACCTGCCTATGTAATCTTTGATGAAAAGGAAGGACGAGTGTTGGGGAAAATACTTTGTGGGTTGGTGTTCCTACAGGTCTAGCCTCTGCAGCTTGTCTTCCCACTAAACACAGAGCTGCAGAACACGTTGTACTATACACATACACTATACCAGTTACAATATATACGCTTACACAACATCCTGCACTGTTTCTTATTACATTTAGACTCGGTTGTGTTGAGACACCTTACGAAATCCAACCATAACCGAAGGTGGAAACTATCGTGCCAACGGGTGGATGGCTCTACGTAGTGAGTGTTGAACGATGTCCTCTGGGCGAACTCAGTTGTATTTAGCTCTATCTGTATGCGTGGGCTCTGCAGAGGTGGTCTCAAATTTCCCCAGTACTCGTGGGACTAAAATTAGTACTCCACAGATAAACTCGATGATGATTGGTGGTAAATCTGAAAAAAAACCATCAGTATTAGCCTTGTGAAAAGACCTCAATCAGCTTTGTCTGATGACGATAATTGTCCCGAGGTAAATAATAATTTAAATGGTGATAAATCACACCTGCAATACGTAAATGTCAGATTTGTAGTTCCACACAATAATCAGAAGGTGGCTCTCTCCGTAAGGTTTCACCTTTCCTGATCACTAAGGTAGTAACTGGTTCTTCCAAAAACAAAAAAAAACTGAGAGATGGATCAATACTAATAGTCTTTCAGTGATAGCAAAGTCGATCGCTCTTACCCAAAATAGGCGGTATAAATATTAGTGCAGTATGTCATAAAACCTTAAATACTAGCCAAGAAGTAATTTTTTCCTGGGATCTTCTTGAGATGGACGCTAGAGAAATTGCCGAAGAGCTTCGTCCCCAAGTTGTTATGGAGGTGAAGAGAATAATGAAATTTCAGAGTGGGTACTCTACTCCCTACCTTATTTTAACCATCAACCTTCCCACACAACTGGAGAAAATTAAAGTAGGATACCTGCCGGTTTGGGTACGACCATTCATCCCTAATCCAAGGCGATGTTTCCAATGTCAAAAAGTATGGCCGTACCACAACTTCTTGGCTGATCACCTCAATATGTACTAGATGTGCAAAAGAAGACCACAAAGATACTGACTGTCAGGAGGAAAAAGAGTGTATTAATGGCAGAGGATCACATTCTGGTCACTCGAGAGATTGCTCAATTTTTAAAAAAGAAAAAGAAATTCTCAAAATTTATACTGAACAGAAACTACCGTTTTTGGCCGCATTAAAAGAATACAAAAAGACACTGAACTCCCAGTTAAATCCAGCTAAGACCCTGCAAATGCAGGCAATAAACTGTGTGGAACCTGTAGTGAATTAAAACAGCTCATTCAGATTTTGTCTGATCAAGTTGTCTTGCTCACAGCACTATTCCAGAGCTAAGTAAGAGTACAGGCAAGAAAAAAGCTACTACTTCTGGAAAGACCAACAGTGGTTTACCGAAAACCACTTTAATCGTTTCACCGCCAAATGAAATCCCCGCTGCACCACCTACACAGCAAATTAAAAAGGTCCCTTAAATAGCTCTATCCAAAAGTCAATGCCTGGTATGATATCCCCACCACCATCTCGAAGTCTCCTCGAGGATATGGTAGGAGATGAAGTGTCCAAAGAAGCGAAGCACTTTGTAAAAGTTATAAACACAAGAAAGAAAAACCGAATAATATTTGACAAATAATCTGCACACAGAGTTATTTAGAACAGAAAATCAGAATATGTGGGCCCCACATATCTGTTGTTTATCGTGTTCTAGGCTTCTCACTCATGGAAAAATGGCACATACCACATGCCATTGCTATCCCTGTGATTTAGAGTGAACCCAAAGATCACTCTTCTGACTATTATTTATACTTAACAAACATCAAAGAGATTACGTCAAAATGAAAACACACAGTGGCGTACCTTAACTTGTAATCTGCAATGAGACCAGTACCACACTGCAAAGAATTGCTCAAACCAAAGCCTCCAGAACATGTGACATTAGACGAAGAGAGCTCAATGTCTGATGAAAGTAAGGAAGAAAAAGAAACAGATTCTGGTGACACAACTTTTGAACAAAGCAGTTCATCTGAGGCTCATTTACTGACTCAAGAAAATCTTATCGATCTCATACGAGATTTAAAATTATCAAAAAAAAAATCAGTTTGAAATGCTTGCTTCCCGGCTAAAAAGATGGAATCTTCTTCAAAAGAATACAAAGATATGTACTTATCATAATCGCCATTCTAAATTTAAAGACTATTTTTCTGAAGAAAATGGCTTAATGTTTTGTAATGTCATTTCTTCTCTTGTGGAGGTACTTTGTAATGAACGTAACCCAACAGAATGGCGCTTGTTCATCGATTCCTTTGAAGTTGGTTTAAAAGCTGTGCTTCTGTATAATGGTAATAAATTCCCATCAGTACCTGTGGCTCACTTTGCTAGTATGAAAGAAACATATGACAACTTTAAATTTATATTGGAAAAGCTTCAATATGCAGTGTACGAATGGAATATTTTTGGTGATTTGCAGCTAATTGCAGTTATTCTTGGTCTGCAGCTTGGTTACACAAAGTGCTGTTGCTTTTTGCTTACAAAAAGCAACAGCACTTTGTGTTGCTTTTTGGGATAGTAGCAACAGAAAAAACCATTTCATTAGAAAAGAATGGCCTAAACATGAATCACTCATTCCTGAACAGAAAAATGTGAAACGTGACCCATTGTGTGATCCTAAAATTGTGTATCTACTTTTGTTACATATCAAATTAGAATTAATGAAGAACTTCATCAAGACCATGGACAATACTCCTGGTTTCATGTACCTAAAACAGAAGTTGGCTGATTAATGTTGGAGCATCAAGAGGGATGTTCCACAGGCAAAATATAGCAGAAAATCGTCATTTCTTACTCTCTAGGTGAGTCAAATGTTTGAATATCGTGTAGTTAAGAATGCAGAAAGTATTAAAATGTTTGAAATTATAAATGCCTGTCTCTTGGAAACCTTGTGTGACGGAGAAAACCCATTTTATTTGAATTCAGGAAAAAAATACTCAAATCACATATTTTTCTTCCAGAGCCAAAAATAAAATTCTTTTTTGTTCCCCAGTATTATCATTGCTTTTGGTACCGATCACGTAGTTTACAAAAGACCACCGAGATGGATTGCTGAAAGAACAAATTGAAACAATTACCATAAAGCCTTCCCATCACAATATGACAATAGTGCTGACAACTTACATCAGCTTTTCTCTTTTACCTCCCTGTTACTCGAGAATGCTAGTAGATTCATTCCGCAAACATCAGGAAATCTAAGGCTTCCCCCCATTCCTTGTGGAATGATGACTGCCAAAACGCAATTAAGAAACAACAACAGCCTCTGCGTAAAGTTAACCGTAGACCTACAAATGAACAGCTTAATTTATATTGTAGAGCTAGAGCGGAATGTCATCGCATATTCGTACAAGCTAGGAAAACTTCATGAAGGAATTATGCAGACACCACCCCCATGTCTGCTGGATGGAGAAAACTTCATGCAATTTGTGCATCCCACAAACAGTCTATCCTTGGCCTTATTCATGAAGAACTCCTTATGCCATCTGCAGTCGCAACAAACTTAGGTGATTGTTTTCATTCATTCAGTGTCCCTAACTTCATAATGAATTTCAGAGATACACATGATAGGAATGGAAAAAATACCATTCAAAATTGGCGATTCATTCAGGCAATTTACTCCCTTTATATTCAACGTGTTGTTGCATGCATTAAAAAACTCAAGTGACATCTTCCCTGGACTTGATAACATCCATCTCAGTATGTTTTCAAACCTTCCCAATTTCACCGTTCATCACCTACTGCACATACATAAAGGTTTATACTCTATGCAAGTCTTCCCACCCATCTGCTCAGAAGCAATTGTCGCACCAGTTCTTAAACCTGGTAAAGAAGCACGCTCCTCTTGACTACTGACCTTTCTCTTTGACAAGCATTTTGTGCAAAGTGATGAAGAGAATGGTGAACTGCAGGCTCACCTGGTATTTACAGAAGCACACTCTGATATCTACAGAACAATGTTGGTTTCCACCAGAAACAAATTTCCATTGATCATCTGTTATCCAAAATGCCTTTCTGTTATCACTGTTTTCTTTGACATCAGGAGGGCATATGTATGACACAACCTGGCAATAAGGCATTCTAAATATCCTTAAAGAATGAGGATTCGAGGTTGATATGCTGGCCTTCAATAGGGGTTTGCCAAATGACTGTTTATTCCATGTTTGTGTTCAAGATTCTAAGATTCTGTATTGACTAGCGTCACCTTGGAGAGTGGAGTGCCCCAAGGAAGTGTAAGTGCTACCTTGTTTACTACAGCCATAAATACTGCTATTACTAAATGTATGCAACCACCAGTTTCATATTTTCTATTTGTTAATGATTTTTCGATATATATATATAAAGACTCATTCAACAACTACAGAACATTATATCTCGCCTTGAAACTTGGTCCAAAGTCATTGGCTTTCCGTTCTTAGTGGAGAAAAAAATGTGTAGTCTTTTCTCATCTACGAGACCATTTCACTCCACAAATTCTACTCAATGGAGAGCCAATTGCTATTTCTCCTGATGTTAAATTTCTAGGTTTACTTTTTGACAGTCATCTTATATGGGCCAAACACATTGAACGGTGAAAGGTGAGATGTTTAAAAATTCTAGATATGCTAAGAGTCCTTAGCAACATCAAATGGGAAACTGACCGACCATGTATGTTGCGTTTTAATTGTACTTTAGTCTGATCTCGGTTAGATTATGGTTGTATAGTCTAATCTTCAGCACATCATACCGTGCTTAAAATGCTGTCACCAATATTTTCTTTGCCTTGCCACTGATGCATTTGGATCAAGCTCTGTCGCAAGCATACTTTTTTATTGCTGTGAGCCATCACTTTGGGATAGGTGGGACCAGCTACTAGCAGCTTACTCTGCCCATCTTAAAGAACCACCAAATCACCTGGTTCTTAAAGAAGTCGTCGCCTTACTTCCAATGGTATGAAAACCATCCACTAATACAGCACCATGAGTGTCTGTATCTGGCAATTAATGTCCTTCCTACATTTTGACCTACCTTCTATTTTCCCAACCTATCCTCCATGGAGTCTCGACCCCATTCATTTTAATTACAACCTCACCATATGTAATAAAAAATTAACATTTCCTCTCATATTTCAGCAAAAATTTTACCATGTTCTACCAAAGACAAACCCAGATGCAGTAGTATACACAGATGGGTCAAAGCAGAATGATATCATAGGATGAGCTTTTGTTGTAAATGACAAACTTATGTGTTTGGTCTACCTGGTACTACAATGCTGAACTTTATATGCTATCAAATGGCCTTGAACATCATTAGATCAAAATATCATCACATCCTTATTTGTAGCGATTTGTATAGTGCTCTCCAAGCTAAAGAGGATTTGCATTCCAGACATCCTATTGTCACAGAAATACATAATACAATTGCTGAAGTAATTCATCACAACACACAGGTGAATTTCTACTGGATCCCTAGCCAGTGGGAATCCTGGGTAGTGAATGTGCGAACTACACTGCTAAAGATGCATGTAGCCTTCTCCACTCAAGTTACAACTAATCGATTTCATCAATTCCATTAAGCACACTCTTCGAAGGTGGCAAGGTGGCTACAGCAGATAATAACTCTGATACATAACACACAGTGTTACCATGGGACTTTTCATGCAGTAAAGTTCGCCGAGAGGAAGTGGTCCTGTGTTGATTGTGATTAAGACATACCAAAGCTACTCACAGACACCTGTCACTAGAGAGCACCCCCCTGTGCATCTGATGTGGCTGCTGTTTGACCGTGCACCACATCCTTGTGGATGTATATGTTCTGCAGCCTTACATCGCAAATTTAAATTGCTGAGGGACAAACGGTGTATCCTAGGAAATGACAAGAATGTACTAGACAAGGTATTGTTAATTCTAAAAATAATGAATATACTTAATAAGAATAACATCATCAAAATTTTGATTTATTCATATGTATATTATCCTAATTGTTTCATTTCTTTGACAGTTTCAATTTTATTCCTATTATTATATTAGTCTTAACCGTATTTTAATATCCAAGAAGAATCCTCTTGTCATTAATTTAATCCGGGTGATGATCAACGCGAAAACATTCCCCCACCCCCAATAAAAACAGCACAAGAGTTAAATAAATTATGCATACAGAACTCTTTAAGATGAGCGGAATTATAGATATTTAACAGTATATGCTTAAAATATCCCAGTTGAGTAAACTGTGTATATAAGCTGGATAAATTATGCAGCTTGAAGTAATAAAAGTTAGATAAAACAAAGAATACAATAATGATAAGATTTGTTTTGATGAACTGTATTTGCACAGCAAAATGAAAACAGACATCATTATTACATCAAAGTGCATGGTTGACTAATAATGTCTTTCCAACCATCTTTTCACAAGTTAATTTTACAATCAGTTTAAGACAGATCTAAATTTATTTATGCTATACAAATTGCTTAAGTCTATTAAAAACCTCAATAAAAACAAAAAGTAATGTAAGAAAAGCAGATGTAAGAAGTCTAGATAGTGGGACTGGAAAATGAGATGTAAACTGTTGTAACATTTTAATTTAGTCTACTAGCAACAAGGAAATTGGAATTATTAAGTGAAAAAAGCTATTTTCTTGTTGTTATTAATCACTCTGCTGCACGATTACATTTTGTGATGATAAAATTATCAGCAATAAATTCTAATGGAGAACAGAAATCACTTTTGAACTACATTCAACTGTAGTATAACCTTCAAAACGAAAAAATAATAACTGTCTTTTAATGCAATGATCATTAAGTTAGACATATCTTAATTATTGTCATTATTACTTTCATCATAAATACTATGATAATTTGTAATAAATTATGTTGATTGTCATCTATTATAAAAAAAATTAAACAATTTATCTAAAAATGCATACTTCGTTGTAATAGTTTACTATAAAATTAAAAAATTATACAGTCTACTTCCTAAAAGATTTTTACTGTCATTGTCCCATGTTTGATCGGCATCACCAAAAAAATGTAGTGTTTTTACAAATATTTATGAAAATTACAATCAAATTTCAAGGCAATATTTTGTTTTAATTTTTATAGTAGGCTACAGTTTTAACAAATTTAAGCTCACAAAAAAATTTGTATTGCTTTGTATTACTTCAAATTTATTTGAAAAAAGTATCAGATATTTTAGATATTAATTACTACCCATTAACTGTACCTATTATATATTATTTACTGTAAAAGTACATTTGAAAACTTTAATTAATAATTTGTTCTGAAATTTGCAACACGAATTTAATTTTTTTCTACTTTTTGGTTTTCTTTCAGAAGAAATCATAATGTTCAGAGTATAGTTTATCCAATATTATTTGATCACGGATACAATTATTTGAGATTTATAAATTTTTTAAGGATATCATCTGCAAAGTCAAAAATAAATGCACCTTCAGGGGTAGGAAAACTAATTAATTGAAATAAAAAACAAAGAAAACTACAAATTTATTAACTGAAGTATTCTAAAAATGAATGGAAATTTAACAAGCCAGTAAATAAATGTGCATCACTGTGATGCAGCAATGAGAGAATGTTAACAAGCTGTGTAACACTGGTAATGAATAAATAAGGTGTTTTGTATACTATTAATGTTAACTGTAAAATTTATTTTTTTTTTTATCACTATTACATATAATAAAGCAAACCAATTACATTCCACAAGTTATCTAACTGATAAAAATAATTACTACAATTTATTCCAAGAATATAAATTATTATAAAACATTTCAAAATACCATCTCTTGGTAAATTTAATAGAATTTTCATTCAATTTAAGTAAAAATCAAGAAAAACTTTTTTCAAACTTTTCTTCCAATATAGTAACTTTTACACCACTAATAATCAGCAAGCAGTTCATAAATGAGACCTTACCATATCAAACTACACAATTCTTAGATGGTAAAATAAATGAATTTCAAAGCTGCAAAAGAAAAATACTAAAATGTGTTAAACAAGATAAACAAATGTCTTAACCTGTTCAGTGCTGGAGTGACAGTTACATTGGTCATGTTTCCTCACTGTCTGATGCCACAATTATTACGCATCCGCTTGCTACCTTTTTTTTTTCTTTTTCCTGTTTAGTCTCCGGTAACTACCGTTCAGATAATACTTCAGAGGATGATATGTATGAGTGTAAATGAAGTGTAGTCTTGTACATTCTCAGTTCGACCATTTCTGAGATGTGTGGTTAATTGAAAACCCAACCACCAAAGAACACCGATATCCACAATCTAGTATTCAAGTCCGCGTAAAAATAACTGGCTTTACTAGGACTTGGAACTCTCGACTTCCAAATCAGCTGATTTGGGAAGACGCGTTCACCACTAGACCAACCCGGTGGGTTAACCGCTTGCTAGCTGCACGACTAAATGTTATCCCAATCAGCCAAATATTTACTCTTTTGCTCTGAAATTTATGATATACATCATGTCTCTCCCTCAATATGATTGGCCAGAATAAGCTATGCATTTATTTTATTTTTGCATATCATTTTGTTAATTTTTTTTCAAAACAATTTTCCTTATTCTCATTTTTCTGTCAATTTACACAAAATTCAAGAAAGTACGAATAATAAAATATATATATAAATATGTAATCGTAAAAGTTTCATCAAAAACATAAGCAAGTTCTTATTTTACTACATTTATTTTTTGTCCATATATATAAATGTAAAATACTGTAAAACAGCATTATTTTTTCAATGAAAATAATTTTTGTCTTATGCTTATTTAATTTTTTCATTTTAATTTTATTCTCTTTACTTCTATTTTCAGAGAATGTCTTTTTGATCTATGTCAGAGAATCTCTTTTTGAATAATTAGACCAAACAAAATAATGGTTTAGTTTTATACAAAAGACTAGAATAACTGTAAATCCATTGAAATGCATCCCATAAGTGGCTGTTCACTTATCCTACCCTTAAGTATTGTAAATAATGGTAGTAAGTATTATCAACCCCCTTTGTCAAAGTACAGTGAGTAGTTGTAAGGGTGAGTAACCTTTCATTTTTCTTTCGAACATACAGGAATTTATAAAAAATCTTAAGTAATAATTACTCAATATATTTTTCCAAATGCTTCTTTTTTCATCAATTTGCCTCAACATCTCTTCATTTGTCTTTTTATTCACCCATCTGATTTTTAACATTCTTCTATAGCATTTCAAAAGCTTCTAATCTTTTCTTCTCAGGTACTCTGATCGTCCAAGTTTCACTTCCATATAAAGCGACACACCAAACATAGACTTTCAAAAATAATTTCCTGATGTTTAAATTAATTTTTGATGTAAGAAAATTACATTTCTGACTGAAAGCTCGTTTTGCCTGTGCTATTCAGCATTTTATGTCACTTCTGCTCCGTCTATCTTTAGTAATTCTACTTCCCAAATAACAAAATTCTTCTACCTCCATAATCTTTTTTCCTCCTATTTTCACATTCAGCGGTCCATCTTTGTTATTTCTACTACATTTCATTACTTTTGTTTTGTTCTTGTTTATTTTCACGCGATAGTTCTTGCGTAGGACTTCATCTATGCCGTTCATTGTTTCTTCTAAATCCTTTTTACTCTCGGCTAGAATTACTATATCATCAGTAAATCGTAGCATCTTCATCTTTTCACCTTGTACTGTTACTCCAGATCTAAACTGTTCTTTAACATCATTAATTAGTAGTTTTATGTAAAGATTTTTTTTTTTTAACTAACAAAAAAATATACAGAATGCAAAAGCTGTGTAATTAGTATTGTATGACATGACCGCGTACTCGGGAAAAACATGCAATATATTTTATTTTGTCGGCTTTTTTTATAATATAAATGTACAAAAAAATTATTTATAATTAATAGAATTTCATTTATTTGTTTATTTAAAAAATAGGCTGTATTTTATTAATTTTAACGTATGTCTATTAAAAATAAATAAATTCATAATCTGTCAACTATTAACTTTTGAGTTGATCTAATTTTTTTTTTTTTTTGTTTTATTAAAAAGAAAAATTGACTCGTGATTGAGCTAAATTTAGTAGTAATAGTCCTTGAATTTATTAAGAAATTTACGAATTAATTAAAAACAAATAAAACATTAAATACAATGTTTGTAGTTCTCGATACATTTTTATTTCTCCATTGACGTTGTGTATTAATAATTCACATATTAGTTTTACTAACATTATTATTATTAATTATTTTATTGATAACTGAAAATGGTAATCAAAACATGAAATTCTAATAACTTGGAAAATACGTTTTACAAAAGTATTGTTTATCATACGACCCAAGATGTCGATAATTTATAAAATAAAATTCGAGAATCGACACAAAATATCCGTAGGGAATCATTGAATAATGCAGTATCATCCCACACATCCTGTCAAACAACAGAAGGAGGTCATTCCCAATATTTATTAAAATGAAATGTAAGTAAATAAGAAAACTTTATATTTAATACGTAAATCCTTTTAAATAAATTTTTTTTCGATATTGTCAACTTTATTACATTTTTATAATATTATTTATTTGCGACAGTTTTTTTCTTAAATTATCAATATAATATTTTTCAAAAACCAAATTTTATCCTGCCGCTATTTTGGGTACATCGTACCAAATTTTTATTAATATTATTTCCCTTATCTTAAAGAAACCTTTAAAATCTTACAAAGAGTGATACAATTTAAAAAATTTGAGTTACAACCTCTGAGATACCCTCCTGAAGCCTTCCGGTCATACGAATTCGGATAGTAGAGTGCCTGGGTGATCGTGCAGGGACTAAAAATACAATATGGCTTAGATCCGGCCCCTGCATGATAAGAGGGGAGGTTTTTTAAAGTGTGAGAGCCCCGCACTGCCGTCAGTGCGGGCCCGACGTCGGCTGGCAGAGCTTTTTCCTCCCCCTACGGAAAGAAAAACAAAAAACAACCTAAAACGCGTTTTCGACAAATTTTTTTAATTTCTATACCAGGTTAATCAAAACTAAAAATTCATGGACCTATTTTTTTTATGCGCGCGCGCGTTCACTAGAATTATAATTACAAAGGAGTGTTTAATAACTGAATAAAATATTTATAAAATTAAACAATGTATTACATTCATCATTGTTAATTTAATCTCATAGCAACGTACGTTAAATCTTATTAAAATCATTCTGCGTAAGAAAACAGTAACAGTAAGATCAAAGAAGAAAGGTGATATAAGAAAAGTAATAATAAAATACGATAAAACATATTAATCGACTAAATTATGTTGAACTATCTTATATATTTACTTCTCATTTTATTATACAAGTTCGCTTCCTTCGCTGTTGCTGTCTCAGTTTACATAGTATTCAGCGCCCCACTACTAAAATACGTAGTGGGTGCGTTGATCTTGAAGAATTTAATTATAACTTTATCAAGATTTAGAAATTAAAATTTTTATAAACATCAAAATTCAAAGTCATCAAAATTACTAAATTTGAAGAGTAAATTTTACAAGAAACATCAAAATTCAACGTATATCGAATACATAAAACAAAATTTCTGTATGACAAAATTTTAATGCGACAAAATTTCTGTATGACAAAATTTTAATGCGACAAAATTTCTATATGTAATGAATATAAATTGTGTACAAAATTATTATTTTATTAATGTATAATTATTTTATTTTAATAAAAATTATTTGTAAAAAAAATTGTTTTGAAATTTTATTTAAAAAAAAAAATACAAATATTATGCGCGCGCGCCTGTGTATGTGAGTACATAATTTTTTTTTCAGACTGATATATATTTAATTTAAAAAT
Organism: Lycorma delicatula; assembly: GCF_047948215.1. Classification (NCBI taxonomy): domain Eukaryota; kingdom Metazoa; phylum Arthropoda; class Insecta; order Hemiptera; family Fulgoridae; genus Lycorma; species Lycorma delicatula. The sequence continues at coordinate 33,182,350 of NC_134455.1, forward strand.
ATTTAAAAAATCTGATATAAAATAGGCGTACATAACTTCTTTGTACGCCTATTAAATTACATATATACATTTTTTTTTTTTAAAGAAAATTGAAAAGTGCATAAAATTTTATTTCATTAATAATTTCTGATATTTTTTAATTTTTTTTTTATTACTAAATTAATATTTATCGTAATTTTTTTTTTACAATCTGAGGTTAATAATAATCATAAATAAATCAATATATTTAAATAAAAAAAGACAAATTCTCGCCGATGTTTCTTCTCCTTATAAGATCAAAATAATTCGATAATTAAAATTTTATTTTGTTCTAACTCTGGAACCGATGAAAAAAGTACCACTTATTATATATCGTTGAAAAGCTTTCAATGAGGGCTTATTACTGCAGTAATAAATTTAAAAGTTTTGGATTTTGAGTTTTTTTTTTACACTTTTGGTTCAGTCGAATGCAATAAAAATGGAGGTGTTTAACTAGATGTTACAACAGTCCTAAATCCAAAATTTCAACATTCTACTGCTAATCGTTTTTGAGTTATGTGAGTTACGTACGAACAGATGACACGCTGAAAGTAGTCAAACTGGATTCACGGATGGTCAAAATAGATATTTCCATTGAAATCTGAAAACCGCGATTACAATATATGTAAAAATCATCTACGATTTTTATCGTTTCAGTTATTGATATTTAATTGATTAATAAATTTTAATTGTTTTTTGTTTACAATATTGAACATTTTGTTTCATTTAATATCTTTTTCTTTTTCCGTAATTACCTTTATGATAATAATTTAGAGGATGATGTATGAGTGTAAATGAAGTGTACTGTCTCAGTTCGATCGTTCTTGAGATGTGTGGTTACTTGAAACCCAACAACCAAAAACACCGATATCCATGATCTAGTATTCAAATAAGTGTTAAAAATAACTGACTTTACTAGGACTTGAACGCTGGAACTCTTCCAAATCAGCTGATTTGGGAAGACGCGTTCACCACTAGACCAACCCGGTGGGTTATTAAAACATGACCTGAAAATTTCTTACATTCTTTGTAAATCACTCTGTTATTAAATAGCTATTATTTGAGTGAGTAACGTTTCATATGTGGAAAAAAATTGGTTGTTAATATCACTTGAATTTTGTAAAAACAATTGTTACAAGCATATAATACTTGTATACTTGTAATATTTTTTCACGTCTTTTCTACGGGTAAACATTTTAGTAAGATTGAGCAATAGATAAATGTTAAAATTAACAAAACGACCGCAAAAAAAATTGTTACTCTTTAACGTAGGATAATTAGTAAATTAGAATAATTAATGAGCCTGCGGCTGACAATTTTGTATACAGTACAACTTTTTTCGAACTTTTTGTATCTATTTAAACATTATATATATATATATATCGGAGAGGCGAGGAGATTTGTCAGGGATTCAACGTTTTGTGCTTCACTCATTCCCACCATTACAAGTGGAGAATATATAAGATTACAATAAAGTTCAATTAATAAAAATGAGTAGATAACTCGTACAATGAAATAATTACAAATGATAATTATCACTTATCAATAACTCAGTAGCACACGAATTACAATATAAGATTAATTCAATTTAGAATTCAAATAATTTTAAAACAACTTGCGATAGACCGAGGCTCAGGGAAATAACGAATTCGCGATCACCAGGACGTCTGTTCGATCTGGGTTCCAAAGCAAGACTACCCTTTCTCCATATTCTCAAATAATATACCTACTGCATATTTCCTTTTCCTTATTAATTTTATGATACCCCTATCGTCCTGGGATCCCGACTACGTTGACAACCATGTGCCTACCTAGGCCTAAGCCTACCGCAATAAAACAATTTAAACCTTATTTTACAAAATATTACTAGTAATAGTGCATTTCTTAAAACTACTAAAAATACCGATATTCTAAAGAATATTCTCATCGTTTTGTCGAAAGATACTCCACTGTACTTTATTCTCCGACATATATATATAATATATATATATATATATATATATATAAACTATGGCATTCCCGATAACGTAACGATTCCAACGTGGCGTCATATATCTAAATCGGTTCAGTCATTGAGCGGCTACGGTGAAAAAACATACTTACATGTAAACATCCTAAATACATTACACTTCTTTTTAGGCATTCTTATAAAAAAAATAAACAAATTATAAAATTATATATTTTGTTTAGAGCTTTTTTTTATTACTTTTATGAACAATAATTTTAATAACAAAATAAAAATATCATAGATTAAAAGAGATGTGTCCGTGGTATAAAATAAGGCCCTTTATAATTTTATAAAAGAATTTTAAAGTTTCAAACTCATCGGAAAATAAATAAATCTATTAGTATAGATAATATGAAAGAAACTATAACGGTTTCATATAATAATTTTTTTTTTTTTTGTTAACGTAATTAACTGAAACATCAAAAGTATAAGTATTCAGTTAAACTTTTACATTTAAAATGATTTTATAGTTAATGATAAGTGATACAACTCAAAAAAAGATACTAAATAAATGGAAAAAAAAGAGTTATCAATTAAAGGTCTAGTGAAAAGTTCACGAACATTCTTATTCTTATTTTTTATTATTATTATTATTACTGTTTATAATAAAGAATATTTCTAAATTAGTTATACAAAAGTAGCGTTTAATACTTTCAAACTTGTTAGATACATCACTCAAAACTTCCACAAGTTTCATCCCCGCCTAACACCATTAGTTCCCGAAATTCCCACTAGGTGGCACACGCGATATATACAAGAATGGGTGGAGGGTCGGAGCTATCCGATGATGGCATCGGGCACCCTCAAGCTTTGAGAGGGACGCGGGGAGAACAATGGATGTGCGCAACGAACATCTGGAGCTAGTTAGCGTAGGAACGGGAGGCGCAGCTCCCCAGCAGAGGGGAACTTGGCTGTCCAGAAGGGAGGCCAACGTCCCTGAATGAAACTGGGAGGACCTCGATGGTACGTCCGTAGGACTAGGAAAGACAGGGGGGCAGTCGACTGACACGAACCCACCGGGTTGGTCTATTGGTGAACGCGTCTTCCTAAATCAGCTGATTTGGAAGTCGAGAGTTCCAGCGTTCAAGTCCTAGTAAAGTCAGTTATTTTTAACACTTATTTGAATACTAGATCGTGGATACCGGTGTTCTTTGGTGGTTGGATTTCAATTAACCACACATCTCAGGAACGGTCGAACTGAGATTGTACAAGACTACACTTTATTTACACTCATGAATATCACCCTCTGAAGTTTTATCTGAAAAGTAATTACCGGAGGCTAAACAGGAAAAAGAAAAAGTCGACTGACACGACACTGTGACAGCGCTGTGCGTACCTTAATGGTGGAGGCCACTGCTGTTGGGAGTGTTTAACAAAGTAAAAAGGAAAAAAAAGGTGGCATGCGCGAATGGGTAAATCAAGTCATCATGCAGTTGTATAACGGTGCAGAGCGTCCTCAGTATTGTTGTAATAGAATAACTATAGATAACTGAATAGAATATTTTTATTTTGAATAGTATTTATAAATTCCCGTAAGAAAGTCACGGTGTTCTATTCCGTAGTCTGAACAAAATGTGTCACTGAGTATACCTTACAGATTTAGAATAGTTGATTGTGTACATGAGCGGAAAATAAATTTCTTTGTGCAATTTATTTCAATACCTCTAAAATCACTTCGGGGCCTCACAGCTTATATGGAACTATGCCCCTAACCCGCTTGTTGTTCTTTTTCTTTTTCTACCACAGGTAAAACGCGTGCTTAAATCCTATTTCCAGTCCCTTCAGATGTTCTATTGATAGTATCGGGCTGATTTTTTGGTTTTATTCTGCTCGAAATCCCCCAGAAGATATCTTCATAAAATATCCATACGCTTTCAAAATGATTTTTCTATGAGTAATAACCTTGATAATTTCTTCAATTAAGGAATAAATTACGACTTTTCAGAAAGGACTCAATTTTGGGGTATGCTGATGCTTGATGACATATCTGTGGATTATTCCGAGCAGAATAAAAAAATTCAGCCTGATATATAGTTAGTCCGGGTATTCACCCGGACTAACTGGAAATAGGATTTCTGCCCAATTTTTGTAATATATATATATATATATATATATATATATATATATATATATAAAGATTGCTTTAATATTATTTATTTTTTGTTGTTACGATTCATATATATTATACATTATTTTTTTACAACCGTTTATCGTTTTCTCCAATATTTTCCATTGTGACGTCCTCATTACATCTACGTTATTACTTCATTGTACGAAATAAAGGAATTAATTACGTAGAAGATGTAATGAGAACGTCAGCATGAAAAAAAAATGTAGAAAACGATAAACGGATGTAAAAAATCAATATATAATATAATTATAATATATATAATATAATTTTTCGCGATCACATTACTTCGTTCACTTCGTAGAAGGAAGTATTGTGATCGGGAAAAACTTCGATATCAGATTTCAACGGAAATATCCATTTTGAGCATCCCTGAATCCATTTTGACTAGTTTCGGCATTACGTCTGTACGTACGTATGTATCTCTCATAACTAAAAAACGTAGGATAATGAAATTTTTGATTTAGAACTGTTATAACACCAAGTTGTCCACCTTCAAATTTGATTGCAATCGACTGAACCAAAAGTATTCAAACACGTTTTTCTTAACTGCAGTAATAAGCCCTCATTGAGAGGTTTTCAACGATATCTGTAAGCGGTAGTTATTTTCATCGGTTCCAGAGTTATGGCCAAATTGAAATGTAATTAATGAAATATTTGACCTTACAAGGGAAGCCACATCGGTTCGAATGAGACTTTATCTCTTTTTTTATAACTTTTTTTTAATTTAAATGTATTGATTTATTAATAATTATTAATCTCAGCTTGTAAAAAAAAAATAATAATTCAATAATAACAATAAAAAAAAAAATGTATGAAAAAATATCAAAAGTTATTAATAAAAATAAGATTTTATAGTTTTCATTTTAAAAAAATGTGTGTATATAATTTAATAGGCGTACAAGGAGGTCATGTGTCCACATCGGATTTTTTACTTACAATGTAACGCATGCGTACTTACAATAAATGAAGGTATTTTAACATACTTTTATTTATTGTTTATATATATAAATAAAAATGTAATGATTCAAAATCTTAAATCTCCGAAAGTTCTTCACCGATTGCTTTGAAATTTTGACAGAACGTTGGATTCGATAGGCGCGTGTTTTTATATATCTAAGATGTCACAGATGTGACAGGTAAAAACATGCTTTTTAGAAAAACAGCGCTATCTGTTGGACGTAAACGCAACACACGCTATACTAAATATTTTTCGATTCCATTTCAGTGTTTCCAATATGTGTATCCGCTATAGACTAAAAAACCTCTGGACCGATTAACGCACGGGGAAAAAGGGAAAATCGATAAAACTAAAAGGGAAAAATGTAAAAAGGGAAAATTGAAAAAATGGAAAGGTGAAAGGAGAAAAAATAAAACTGAAAAGAGGGTAAAGGAAATAGAAACGGGGGAAGGAAATGAGGAAAAAGGGGGAAATGGGTGAAAGGGAAAGGGAATAAGGTAAATGTGAAAATGATAAAAGGGTAAATGGGGGGAAAGGAACAGGGGGAAAGGGGGAAAAAGGGAGAAAGAGTAAAAGGGAAAGTTTAAATTTTGTGAAGTTCCGTATGTTAATTTTGTTACCTTTTATCAAACTTTTAATTGCGCGTGCACTTTAATGTCACGTAATGACACACCAATGTCATGTAATTATGTCAGTAATGATGCACGTGTCAATTTTTTTTTTGTCTTCAGTCATTTGACTGGTTTGATGCAGCTCTCCAAGATTCCCTATCTAGTGCTAGTCGTTTCATTTCAGTATACCCTCTACATCCTACATCCCTAACAATTTGTTTTACATATTCCAAACGTGGCCTGCCTACACAATTTTTCCCTTCTACCTGTCCTTCCAATATTAAAGCGACTATTCCAGGATGCCTTAGTATGTGGCCTATAAGTCTGTCTCTTCTTTTAACTATATTTTTTCAAACGCTTCTTTCTTCATCTATTTGCCGCAATACTTCTTCATTTGTCACTTTATCCACCCGTCTGATTTTTAACATTCTCCTATAGCACCGCATTTCAAAAGCTTCTAATCTTTTCTTCACAGATACTCCGATCGCCCAAGTTTCACTTCCATATAAAGCGGCACGTATTGACACGTGTATCACTTCACCGCCTTTCGTTCGAATATGAGCCAGAAATAGATTATTCGTCACATGCATTAATTGTCATTTACAATATGGACAAAGAATCCCAACGGTCTCATGCATTTAAATACAAAGGTGAATCGGCCGGTCTTTCCTGCGCATCAGGAAAAGTTTCCACCATTGAATTCTCCGCCAGAACCATTGAAAACACTACTGGCTGGAGCCACATCTCAATCGAAATTGTTTTTGCGTAAAATTCTTAAATTTAATTTTCGCTTCCAAATGACAAAAATCGTTCAGAACGAGGACGGTCGTAATTTTGAATCAACATTTTAAGATTCAGGGTCAAGTTTATCATCAAATCGGTTCTTTGTTCTCAATGACTGATGGCGTTCCAAATTTTTTTCAAATCTATTTCACTGGAAATGAGGAGCAACAAATTAACACACGCTGCTAATACAACCACATCGAACAGATGGAGAAGCGAGAAATAGCGGCAACTTTGGAAACGGTTTTGCGTTGGCAATTGCTTCATCAGGCATTGCAACGACATTGCTTAAGAAGGGCGGACTGCGCATTCATCACTCAAGTTGCCGTTGAACATTCTCACAAATCCAGACGCAATGTGTAACATAAAGAAGCATTCAGGCGTGTTGAAGTTTTGAGAAAATGCAAAATTATTATCTGGGATGAACGCAGTATGGCTCACAAGCATTCACTTGAAGCTCTCGATAGAACGCTGAATGATCTCATAGTTGTGATAACTGTACGCGTGATGGCGTCAGGTATTTTAAAAGTATTTTTTTTACACGTTTTTCATCAAACGGTCCAAACAATTTATAATTTATTTGAAAATGTTTTTTAGTTTTGGATTTACAACGTTTGAACAGGACAACGTCTGTCAGATCTGCTAGTATATATATATATATATATCTAGCAACAGCGAATCATTGCCAGGTGTGCTAGGGTATATAAACAATTAGATTGTTTTCCGTGCGGTATGTGGAAAAAATTGATTTCATTTTTAATGTTTTACAACTTATTTTTTTTAATAAAAAAATTTGTAGGTTTTTAATCGTTTCAAGCAATATGACATTTTGTTGGTAAGTAGTTTTTTCATGAAATATATTTTTTTTTTTAATATTGATCCTGAAAAGTAGATTAAGAACAAATTTCATAAATTTAGTCCTTTTAACCCGTCACTATTTTAAGATAAAGCTCAAAACCAGTCAATATGAAACTTTTTAAAAATATATTACATCAATCAAGCATGTGTGTGTGTATATATATATATGTATATATACATAACTTTAATCAGTTATAGTATGTATTGTACTAATCAAATAATCTTGATTAGCTCTAGTGTTATACAATATATTTCCTTATGACACAATTACTACTTTTCCAATCGACGTTAAAACTGTAGGATTTCCCAGGTTGACAATTTGACAGTTACTTCAGTAATATTTTGTTCTTTAAAAATATTTGACAGCTAGTTTTTTCCTTGTTGGCAATGTCAGATATTAAACTTATTTATAAAAAAAATGTAATTACTGAATTTTTATGTCGATATATCTAAACTATTATATAAAAACGAAGAAGGTTTTTGTTTGTTCGGTATAAAAAGAAAAACTACTCAACCAAATTTTTACCCTTTTTTTTGGCTGAGAAGGTTTTATACATGTATTTCAATTAGAAAAAAAAAAATATATATATATATATATATACAGCTAGTTAGGCCCTTCGGGTGGGTCACCCTGGCGGGCGGTGTCTCCGAATGGGATTATTAGGTATCCAAAATTGATTAACTCCTGCGTAAAAATCTTTTTTTTTGAATGATGAAAGTTGATATAATGAAAGTTAAATTAGAAATTTAACTCTAGGACATTGATACTAACAAATCGGGATTTTCCGCTAGTGATCGGTACATTCCGGTGCCTACTTTTTGCTTATAGTTCATTATTTGATGAAGAAAAGCAATCACTTAAATAAAAAAATGTGTTATTAACTAGCAGATCCTGCAATGCTTCGCTATTGCTAGATTTGAGTATATATATATATATATATATATATAGATTAAATGAACACAATTGAAAGTTTGCTTAAAACATTAACAAAATGAACATAACGGAACTTCACAAAATTTAACCTTTCCCTTTTACCCTTTCTCCCTTTTCCCTTTCACCCCTTTTCTTTTCCCTATTTTTCCTTTTTCCCATTTTCATTTTTACATAACTGCCTTTCCCCCATTTTGGCCTTTATTTTTCCCTATTTCCCGCCTTCTTTACCCTTCCCCTTTTCCATTCTAGCTTTCCTTGTTCATTTTCTCCTTTCCATTTACTTTTTCCCCTTTTTTATTTTTTCATTTTCCCCTTCTTCCGTTTCACCTTTTTCGATTTTTTTCCCTTTCTCCCTTTTTCCCCGCGCGTAAATCGGTCCAGTAGTTTTTTAGTCAATAGCGGACACACATATCGGAAACATTGAAACGGAATCGTAAAATATTTAGTATAGCGTGTGTTGCTTTTATGTCCAACAGATAGCGCTCTTTTTAAAAAAAAAACCATCTTTGGTGTGACATCTTCGGTATATAAAAACACGCGCGTATTCGAACGCAACGTTGTGTCAAAATTTTTAAAGCAGTCGGTGAAGAACTTTTGGAGATTTAAATTTTCAACAAACGAACATTTACATTTTTATTTATATATATATATATATATATATATATATATATATATATATATTCCGCATATATATCGATATATCGACATATAATAACACAATTAGTATACACCTGACCACCACGAGGTATGTACTAACGAGTCGAAATTTTCCGCTATTGATCGGTGCATTCCGGTGCTAACCTAAGACACACACACACAAACATACATACATACACACACACACACACATATATATATACAGACCCACATACTAATGTTAAGTTTGGTTAAATTATATTTAGAAATAAATAAATGTAAATCGGTATAAAAATGTTAATATAATGGTTATGTAGGGTCATATTAACAGTAACCAAAAAGTGAACCCCAGAGTCTCACTACTCTGGTAAGATTGTGCGAGCAGTTCGTGCGAGACGAGACCAATCATCAACATCAACTGGTATTAAAAACGGGCTGCCCCTGGGGCGCTGTTTAAAGAAGTGCAATGGGATGCTCTTATAATATCTTTACAAACAATTGGCCGATTTTCAAAATTCAAACGGGATATTTGTTAATTGGTTGAAGACAAACATTTTCATCTATCAGGCACACTCACGATCTAACAGGATATTCAAAAATGTTGTTATATCTACGCAATCGAATTTATGATTTTCAAAATTCAAAAGAAGTATTTACTAGTATAGTATAAAAAATTCCTTACGGAACGCCGGAAGGTGGAGGTAGATTTCACCGGTGCGAAGTAGAGGATAAAATATATTTAAGTTAAGAAAAACTTCAATTTTACTCAATACGACAATGGTTACATATGAAAAAAGTTTCATATGTTTAGCATACGACAAACCCCCATCTTCATACAATTCCGGCAACATTTTGGTGATTCCTTACCGTAAGGGTTGGTCATATCAAAATTTGTTTTTTACAAAAGTTCTAGCTAATGTTTAGAGGAGTAATGACCTCTTTAAACCGATTCGACACTGTGCCTATTAAGGGTAGATATGATATTTTGACTTCAAAACAACCTCATTTTTTTCCCCCTCCTGGCGCAAAATTACGGCATTTTTGGTGTACACAAAAAGTGAAATATATATTATATATATATATAGTAACCAGAACAAAAGTTAATTGATATACTTCGAAAAATCTCGACTGTGCTACACCGAGATCAGCTGTAGAGTTCAATGAGAATAGAGGTAGTAGTGTCGGCAACGGTTTGAGAATCGAACCCGCTGTTATCGAATTCGATGCTTTACGATGACAGGCAAAGTGGAACGCCGTATGCTGCAAGTAATATTGTGCTGAGTTATGACTGTGCATAAATTACAAAGGACTACCCTAGATAGAGCTGTCGTACATCTCAGCACTCGTATCTTTGCCAAGGGCCAGGCCTACGTAGCACTGAGTCGCGTGAGACAATTAGAGAATTTAACAGGTACTTGCGTATTAGCCCGTCGACCAATAAATTGCAAACTTTTGGGTTATTTTTAATATCAACCGATAAAACCATTTATATTTATTTATTTTATAAATATAATTTTTATTCGGAGTAACAGTACAAGGTGAAAAGATAAAGATGCTACGATTTGCTGATGATATAGTAATTCTAGCCGAGAATAAAAAGGATTTAGAAGAAACAATGAACGGCATAGATGAAGTCCTACGCAAGAACTATCGCATGAAAATAAACAAGAACAAAACAAAAGTAATGAAATGTAGTAGAAATAACAAAGATGGACCACTGAATGTGAAAATAGGAGGAGAAAAGATTATGGAGGTAGAAGAATTTTGTTATTTGGGAAGTAGAATTACTAAAGATGGACGAAGCAGGAGCGATATAAAATGCCGAATAGCACAAGCTAAACGAGCCTTCAGTAAGAAATATAAGTTGTTTACATCAAAAATTAATTTAAATCTCCGGAAAATATTTTTGAAAGTGTATGTTTGGAGTGTCGCTTTATATGGAAGTGAAACTTGGACAATCGGAGTATCTGAGAAGAAAAGGTTAGAAGCTTTTGAAATGCGGTGCTATAGGAGAATGTTAAAAATCAGATGGGTGGATAAAGTGACAAATGAGGAGGTATTGCGGCAAATAGATGAAGAAAGAAGCATTTGGAAAAATATAGTTAAAAGAAGAGACAGACTTATAGGCCACATACTAAGGCATCCTGGAATAGTCGCTTTAATTTTGGAAGGACAGGTAGAAGGGAAAAATTGTGTATGCAGGCCACTTTTGGAGTATGTAAAACAAATTGTTAGGGATGTAGGGTGTAGAGGGTATACTGAAATGAAACGACTAGCACTAGATAGGGAATCTTGGAGAGCTGCATCAAACCAGTCAAATGACTGAAGACAAAAAAAAATAAAAAATAAAAATAAATATAATTTAACCAAACTTATCCTACGGTCGCTTCGCTGGCTAATTCTGACTAATTAACACAGTAATGTTTTTTAGTATTTAAATAATAAGTTTAACCCACCGGGTTGGTCTAGTGGTAAACGCGTCTTCCCAAATTAAGTGATTTGGAAGTCAAGAGTTCTAGCGTTCAACTCCTAGTAAAGTTAGTTATTTTTACACGGATTTGAAAACTAGATCGTGGATACCGGTGGTTGGGTTTCAATTAACGACACATCTCAATAATGGTCGAACTGAGATTGTATACACTTCATTTACACTCATACATATCATCCTCTGAAGTATTATCTGAAAGGTAATTACCGGAGGCTAAATAGGAAAAAAAAAAATAAATTCAGTAATTATTTATTATTTTAATAATCAAAACATTACTGTGTTAATTAGTTGAGGTTAGCGAGCGTAGGTTAATTTTGGTTAATTTATATTTATAATTATAAGAAAAAAGCTTGTATTTTTAATATATAAAATATTTTAATGTTCCCGTAACTTTGAAATATTTTCAAGGTTACGGGATCATGATTGTTATTGTGTAATTACCGTTAATCTATTAGTTGTCTGGATCTCAGAAAATTGCTGTATAATCCGCACAGTAAAAAGTATTTCAGGGAATTCAATCGCTTTTGAAATCTGTAAGTTTACATTATTATACGACAATTAAAATAATAAATCAATTTAAATTGTTACTTATTTAATTTAATTAATAAATAAATTAAATAAGTAATTATTAAATTACTTATTTAGTAATAAGTAAATAAATAAATAAAAATAAAAGTAAGTAAATAAATGAATAATAAATGGCTCAGTACGTTAAATACCTTATATTCATAAATCGTTCATTTTTCTAGATGATAAAAAAAATATATTATATAATATTTTTACGTTCAACGAAATTAGTTAATGTAGTCGGGGAGCTTTAAATAGTAATTGTCGTATTTAAAAGAGCTCTTTAAAAATTAAATGTCCTGTATTAAGAAGAGCTCTTTAAATTTTAAATATCTTCTTATCGATGTAACACCTGGCAATTTAAAGTTTAAATACCTCTTATTTCTATAATATGAAAAATACATTTAACGATTAAAGCTATCTGAATGATTTTATTTTATTAAATACTACATAATGATGTTTAGTCCTTTATTATAACACCTTGTTTTTTTGTTGTTTTTTTTTTGTAGTTACGATTTATTGTCGTTTTTTAGTTTAATTTTTATTTTTTGGGAGTTTTTTTAATTTTTATATTGTTTTTATTATTGATGATTTTTCAAAAATGTTTGATCCGCGATGTTTTAAAATATTTTTTTTTTAATTAAGTTATAATCATTCATTTACATGAAAATAAACAAGAACAAAACAAAAGTAATGAAATGTAGTAGAAATAATAAAGATGGACCGCTGAATGTGAAAATAGGAGGAGAAAAGATAATGGAGGTAGAAGAATTTTGTTATTTGGGAAGTAGAATTACTAAAGATGGACGAAGCAGGAGCGATATAAAATGCCGAATAGCACAAACGAAACGAGCCTTCAATAAGAAATATAATTTGTTTACATCAAAAATTTATTTAAATGTCAGGAAAAGATTTTTGAAAGTATATGTTTGGAGTGTCGCTTTGTATGGAAGTGAAACTTGGACAATCGGAGTATCTGAGAAGAAATGATTAGAAGCTTTTGAAATGCGGTGCTATAGGAGAATGTTAAAAATCAGACGGGTGGATAAAGTGACAAATGAAGAGGTATTGCGGCAAATAGAAGAAGAAAGAAGCATTTGGAAAAATATAGTTAAAAGAAGAGACAGACTTATAGGCCACATACTAAGGCATCCTGGAATAGTCGCTTTAATATTGGAAGAACAGGTAGAAGGGAAAAATTGTGTAGGCAGGCCACGTTTGGAGTATGTAAAACAAATTGTTGGGGATGTAGGATGTAGAGGGTATACTGAAATGAAACGACTAGCACTAGATAGGGAATCTTGGAGAGCTGCATCAAACCAGTCAAATGACTGAAGACAAAAAAAAAAAATAATCATCCGATGATAAATATTAATTACAAACTTGTAGAAATGTTACAAACGATTAAAACAAATGCATAATTAATTAAAATAAAATAAATTAATTACAATGTAATATTACATTACAATGTAATGTTAATAAATTATAATAATTGAATTGATAAGTAAATATAACGTTGCATTTTTAAATTTATTTAGACAACAGGCTGAAAGAATATTCAAATTGTTATATTATGTACAATATAATCATAAAATTAATTATTTTTTTTAAACGCTGATTAAAAATATAAATTATTATATACTAGTCGTCTAGGGTTCGCATAGCTTGCCCTTCCCGTCTAGCAACAATTATGTTCATTAACCTTATGCTTATGAGAATAATACCAATAAATAACATTTAAAGCCTGTTCAATTTATTAAAGCTATCTGTGTACTGTTCTTCAGAGCAAAAAATTGGTCAGTACCGGATTCAAAACTTTCTGAAGTATACGGGTTTCAGAATAGTCGGCTCCCAACTTAAAAATAGTATTTTATGGTTGGTTACCTGTTTTTCATACAGGTAAAAATGTATTTTTTGTTTAGGTTCCTACCTTTACCCGATTAGATGATCGTACTTTGTTTCTCATTTTTACTTCCTAGTACAAAGTACAGAAAGTAACTTCCCTCTGATCAGGTAGAATATTCATAGAGACTAGTAACGACTGTCTTAAGATTACCCATCTTACACTTTTAAACTTGTACATTTTGATAATGTTAATTCGACATCCCAAATCTTTAACACAGAAAATTACAGTCGCATTAATCTTTCTTGGTTTTTTTTTACTTCTGCAATGGAAACACCCTCCCATATTACACGTACACGATCAGTTAAAAAAAATAGAAGTTTCTATATTTAGAAATACTGTCTTCTTCAAACCACAGCAATTGCTTGATAATGTTAAAACAGTAAAGATTAAAATTTTTGTCCCATATTTTTAACAGTAAATAAAATTTTTAATAAGTAAAATTACAATAAATTGTAGATTAATAGCAAACACTAAAATAAAACCTTTTTTTTTCCCCAAAATATTTCAAACAACTTAAACATAATAGTACAATAAATCATCATTTATTTAAACTACATATTTCTGAAAACCTAAAAAAATTTAAGTACCAGCCTCAAAAATATAAAAAGTACACAAACAGGCCTAAAAATTCCTATGTTACACTGTACAATTACAACCCTGATCATATTCTTTTTCAGTGAACACAATTCCTGCATACTCTCCTTTTATGCTTAATCTGAAAATTAAAGATATGTCTATTAATCTATAAATTAATCATATGTCTAGGATGTCAGTTTGTAACCTCTACAGGTGGGAGATTTTAATGAGATAATTATTTCAATTCTTAACATCTACAGTCCTTTTATGGGTTAATCAACAAGTACAAAATATGTGTTTTCAATAATATATCAAAACATTTTTTCCCATTCAGTACTACATTGAAGTGCTGCTATATTATAAGATCACCTTGTCAATCAAACAGTTGCGTTTATTGTTCTGATATTACATTTTACATAACACCATGATTACTGTACATAACACCATTTGTACTGAACTCATGATTCAAGCAGCAGTACAACAAATATCACGAGGCTCATTAAGAATAAGATTGAATAAAAATGTCCTAATTCATCAATTTTACATAGGCACATCAGTGCAGCCCATTTATCTTCTTGTCCAAATATAAGTACTGAAGCAAAAATAGGGTTGCGTTTTATAAATGCATGTTTATAAAAAAAAAACTGATATGAACACACCACATGGCTTTCTTGTGTGCCTATAAATTACATACATACATTTTTTTTAAATTAAAAGTACATAAAATTTTATTTCATTATTATTTATTGTAATTTTTTTTACAATAAATAATAACATTTACAATCTGAGGTTAATAATTATTAATAAATCAATATTTTTAAATTAAAAAAAAAAAAGTCTGATTCAAACCGATGTGTCTTCCCCTTGGAGATCCAAATATTTCATTAATTAAAATTTTATTTGGCTATAAATCTGGAACCAATGAAAATAAGTACCACTATGATATATACTGTTGAAAAGCTCTCGATGAGGGCTTATTACTGCAGTTAAGGAAAGTCCAAAATCCAAATTTTTTTGATGTCAGCTGGACACACTTGGTCCAGTTGATTGCAATCAAAAAGGGAGGTGCACAACTAGATGTTACAACAGTCTTAAATCCAAAATTTCAACATCCTATGACTAATAGTTTTTGTGTTATGCGAGATACATATGTACATACAAACATCACGCCAAAACTAGTCAAAATGGATATTTCCGTTGAAATCTGAAACTTTTGTGATCATAATACTTCCTTTACTTTGTACAAGTAAAAAAGTAATAAATTAAAGATATTTTGTTGCAATTTAACACTAAACGCATAAAACATATTTTATCAAAATCTAACAGGTAATACTTTTTATTTTATTTCTGCATCTAAAAATAAATAAAGATTAGCTTGTTTTACATTAATTGTTACAACACGTTTAATACGTAATTTTAAAGCTGCAGAAACATATGTAAGTTTAATGGGTTCAATATGTAATGCAAAATGTAATACATATCTTAACCACTCTCCAGTGGTTAAGATAATAATTGTATAATTAAGCATATTCTTAAAACAAATAACATAAAAAAAAGTTGCATGATGATCTAAGGGTCAGATATATACACCTGTAGCATCATAATTGTCTGCTAAAGCTTTGGGATGCTCATAGTCAGAGTTATTTAATAAAACATGTCATGTTTTATCCAATTCATCACATTTCTTTCTTAAATTTTGATAAATCACACTGAATTTTTTAAATAGTTTCCAAACCATTCAAAATGTTATACACGTGACAGGAACCAACCCAACAAAAAATTATAGATATCCTTTTTATCTAATATTACACTTTAGCAGACACAGAAAAATCAAATATTTAGGAAAAAAGGACAAAAAAGTAAAAAAAAAATAATTTGGCATGAAAAACTCCAAAAAAATAAATAACATACATTTTTTATACATTTTATTTATACACTAATTACATTACTTTGGTTACCGTATATTACGTTGGGTGTTTAATATTCATATATTTAATGAAAAACTTTCTACTGAAACAAATTTAAGGCAACCACGCAAATTTTCCACCTATAAACCAGAATAGTCAGGAAGACTGACTAATACAATATCAATTCTTTAAATTATTAATACATCCGTTTTAGCCATTTAGCTGTTTATTAAAATTAAAAATTTTTATCTTTTAAAAAAAATAAATGTGAGTGTGTGGGTATTTGTATACATATATAAAGAAAGAATAACGTAAATTTACTATAGTAAATGCAGTAAATAATTTTATACAAAAAAAATGTAAATCACTTAATGGCTATAATTATACTAACACAATCATTCAAATGTAACTGGCTCCCAACCACAAAAAAATCTTAATTCAGAAGAAAATATTCTGAATTCACTTAGAGACATGTTTCATCCACTAAAAGCACCAAGACACCAACTGTAATAAACTAAAGAAAACCAGACCCAATTAGTAGATTTAAAACCTGATAGGATACATACATAATCAGGCTTAATTGCACAAATTATTCACAGAACCCTTTCTTTAAATATTTTAATATTTGAAGAAAAATATTTTACTTTAAAAGGTAAATTCAATACTTTATTTCTAATACTGAAAGTAATAAATATTAATTACTACATATCATCATAACATCACTAGAATAAAATGTTAATTTTTTTAAAGTTCAAATCAAAAAAGAACCCTGATAAAACATTCTGTTAACACAAGATACTGATAAGATTGCAGAATTCTACTGAATCAAATTATAAAAATTTACATTCTGTGAAAGGAGTATACATATCAGTAGATTTAACTAGTTTATTTAGTCCGGAAACTTTTTTATATATTTCGTACAACTAGATTTCAAGTATTTATCAATCGATATTAAAAACACAATGGTTGTTATGAATGTTAAAATGTTTATCTCAATATATGCAGTGTAAATAAGTAATTAATACAAATTATAACTTGCCACTCATCAGCAACCCTCAAAATCCTAAAATTGTTAATATGTTATGAAATTTAAATACAACTCAGCATCTTTATTATTGTACACACCAAATTCACAAACATTTTTTTAATAATACTTTATTTCATTTCAATAAACAGAAAGATGCTTATGTTTACAACTACATTAAGTAAATTACCATTTACCTCATACTGAGCAACTTGAAACCTCAATGCACAATTTAGTAAATAATAATTTGCAGTTTTAGTTTATGTATAAAAAGAGGAAAAAACAAAAAAGTACTATCATAACAATTCATGAAATAAAGAAAAGAGAATACCTTTATAGTCAACATGTTTTATATGTAATCCGAATACAGAAGTGAATATATTTTAACTCTAAAACTGTCATAAATAGTGACTAAACAATTTACTTTAACACACTTTTTGTTTTTTTATAGAAAGATACATATTTTCTGACTTAACAATCCTTCTTTCAAATACAACATTCATATCAAACAATTTTCTTCATATTAAAAACACTATATTCATCCAATTAAAATATATATATATATATACTTATATATATATATTTTTTACAATCATCAGTAATTCAGGGCTTAAATTATTTAATATATAATATATAAATAACAGTTGCAAGTTAATTTCTACAATAAATAAAACTGATGTACTACACAATGTCCCTGCTGTTCAATCTCCAAACTTCTGTCTCCGCCAATACATGACGAATGTTGTTTTTTATCATTAAGAAGGATTAAGCTTCCATTTCCAAGCAAAAGCCCACTTTATGACCACCTTCACTGAAATTCTTACCATCAATCAAAGCAGAAAAAGTAAGTGTAACACCTGTTTAAAAAAAAAAAAAAAATCAACAGAAAAAATAAAAATAATTTTAACTATTACATAGCTAGTTTTAAAAGAATACAGAGGAGCTAAACCTCAATTAATACACCAATGCTGTTCCATAAAAAATATCTCAGGTAGATACCTGAATTTATTTTACGCCATCTATTTCTAAAACAGGTTGGTTAATAAAAAGTAACCAAACTTTATAAAATGCATCCTAATCCACAATTTTAGCAATGTCTACTTCATACCACAGCGTGAAGCAGAACATAATATCACATCCTACTTAGAATTTCTTGTTTGCTGTGTAGTTTACATGATGTAATCATTTATGGAAGTTATTGAATCATTTGTAATTTTAAGTGAATTGCAAAAGAAAGGTATGAATATAAAATTATATGCAAAAGTGGGAAAAAATGTACTATTAACACAATTGTTAAACAAGATTAAAATTTTGATTGTTTAAATTACACACAATTTAACATTTGGCTTGAATGGATCTGAAACTTGATTCACACAAGAAAAGCCTAATTTATTAAAATCATTTAGTTCTATGACTGTAATGCAATTAGTAGACAAATCCAACATTCAACCTGACTCGTACCATAATATTCTAACTGAAAAAACTGGGGATGAATTGAATCGTTGCAAGTAAGAAAATCATCACAGGAACAAAAAGATTGCCATTTTGCACTCAGTAAGAAGCAGTTAAATTGCGTCGCTGATAACAAAACATTTTTAAAGATGTTTATGTCAGATAATGTAAATACACTTCTGGTTAGAAATTATAATGTCAAAACTCCAAGTTCATACAGACCAAAAAGAAAAATCAGCACAAGTTTAATCATATATTAAGGTTTTGCTGACGGTTATTTTGCCAATGTTATTTGCCAATGTTATTTGCCAATGTAAACCTACTCACTACACTGGACTTCTTTAAACATTAAGAAAGTATCAGGAGGCCAAACTTTGATGTGAGCAAAGTCTTGGTTGCTTCACCATAGTGATAAGCCTGTGCACATGTGTTAAATCATAAACTTGAGCAAACAATGGGATAACCATTCTTCCAAAGCAAGGAAAAAATAAATTGTTCTGCAGCTTCTGCACTCTCCTGACCTAGCCCCTGAAGACTCAAATTTTAAAACCATCTACATTAAACTAATTTCAATAAAACCTTGCATCCATTTAATTTATAAAATATATTTCAGTTAAAAATCATACTTTAAAGCAAAAAAAAAAAAAATCAACTTTTTTTTTTACATATTCTTTAATGTTTTAAGTATGCAGGTGCCACACTTTTAATTTAATTAAAAAGAAGAAGAAAGTAAATTCACATTGGCCACAAGAATACATGTACGTAACATAGAATTGTATTCAAATATTAATTTTAAGCAATAAACTAGTGTTCAACTTAGATCTCATCACTTAGTTTAGTCTACAAACAGTAGTTTATTTGGCAAACACCTCCAAAATAATTTACAGCTGTTGAAAATGATGACCATCCACATGTACACTCTTCATGTTCTACACTTCTTGTCAGCATGTTTGACCATGTTCCTGGCTACTCTTGTTACCTGTACCATGTCTATTTCTTGGGCGGCATTGGTAACATTACTCTTCCAATTCCTACAGGATGTGTGGATTGCTCCTATAAACAATTTGTTTTAAGTAACTCCAGTAGCATCTCCATAGTAGAGCAAGCTGTATGGCAAATGGCGTTCTTCTGTTGCAACCAGCAGTGACGCTCATCCTCTTGCAGTAAAGTTATGAACTATCAAATAACTTCTTCATACAGGGCAGCATCCAGTTATTCAAAAATCAAAGGCCCTATTATTTGTCACCTTGAGACCATGGACCATATACCTATTTTTTGCTGGTGCAGGGGAGATTCAAAGAAATATTATACGGTTTTCAGTACCCCAGGACCGGTAGTTCAGACTATTAACAGACCTACCAAAATGAAATCACACTTCAGCTGTGAAAAAATGTTGCCTCTAATGAGTTCTTGAACCATTGACAGTAGTGAATCCTTTTAGCCATAGTCAGTATTAGTTAGCTCATGGAAAACCTACATCAATACAGACAACATTTTAGTATTCTCCTCACTGAATGTGGGCTGAATCTAGTGAAAGGAGATTTTGTAACTGCTGTGCTGTTTTAATGTCCTGTACAACCTACATTGTTAAAACTGACCTCCATCTGGCATGTGTATGGTGTAACATCATACCTGTTTCACAAAATTTTTTCCCTAACTTCTGACACTATTCACTGGTGCTTCATTTTCAAATTTCTCCCAGAACTTTTGTCAACACATAATATGAGATTCTGACTCAAAAATCTCCATCATGAATATATGTTCTTCAACAGTTAACTACATTTTAACAAATAACAATATACAATTATGCAGCCCTGTTCAAAAGTCAGTGCTTGACACAGACTGGTAATACTCAAAATATGCAGGCAATAGAGATTCCTACCCACTCCAGCTATAGTCATACCAACATCTTCCACATTATTTTATCCATCTCACACCAATATATGTATTATAACAAAAAAATTCACTTGGTATAAACTACTGAGTGATGGGGGCCTCTTTTAAGTTGAACTCTGTAGTTCTATTACTACACCTAGAAATATTTATGCCAGAAGTACAATTATAAATAGTGTATGATCATTGCAAAATGGCCCATGAATTATTACACAAAGGCCACTGACGTAGACCATTTTATTTAGCCTTATGTTGTATCAACTACAAAAGAAATCTGTACCTGAATTAACTTAAGGCATACTAACAGGCACAGTGCAGTAGAAATGCAATAGGTTTAATTAAAATGTGGAAGCATACGGCACTACCTCAAAGTCACCATAGATATCCAAACTAAGAAGTTTGTCAGTCTCTTTCAGCAATTCTTCTGAAAATGTCTCCCTGATAATGTTTGGGAATAAGCTTTAACATAAGGCAGCCATACCAAAGCCTTTACACCACAGCTTACAAGTGGAACCAAACCATTCCAAAACAAATGATTTAAATTACATAACCTTGTAAAACATAATTCCGGAATAATGTAATTCTAATGTAAATGCTATCGTAGCACAATAGCATTTATATTAGAATAATGGTGAATTAATAGTACTGTGACAGATTTTAGCGACTTTTTTTATTTCTGCCATGGAACAAAACAGCTGATAGTCCTTGCACAAATTTCCATATGTTTTCAATGTGAACAAGTATCTGCACAATAGACATTATTAGAAACATCAACTATATTACTATCAACAAAGTGATATTCTCTCAATAAAATGAAACAATAATGGCATGGAAATGTTGCTGTTTGCTGACCACTGATCATAATCAGAATTTTGAATTCTGACAAAAACTAGAATGAAATGTTTATGTCTTGTCAATTTGAACAGCAGCTGAATGCTGTAGGTTTCTTTTATATGAGGAACTATACAGAGTAAAATTATTCATTAATGCTCATTAGTACACTTTAAAACCTTTTGTTCCACCTTTTTTTGACCATGCATTTCTGCACTTGTCATCTGATTCTAATGAAGAATCTTTCAGAAACACAGATAAGCAAATTTTGAAAAACCCTTTACCATCATTTGCCATAATTTTGATGCTGACAATTCCAATAAAGTGTCTTATTTTTATCACTGCTTCTAACAGATCTGCATCCACCCACACAACTGGTCTTTTTTTCTTTTTCTGCAGATGCCTAATGTTCCATATTAAACTTGCATATACCTTTCTTATAAATAATCTTCAGGGTATTTGACACATGTGCTTCTTGTAGTAAGAAACTAAAGACTTTCTGCCAATGTTGCATCTTAGGAAGTTAGCGGATGTTTCATCTCATATGACAAGATCATATTAACTTGGTGGTTGCCTAAACATTTCATGGAAAACGTATTCGCAGCCTTTGACTCCTTTGGATTCACCACAATTCTCAGTTTAGAACCTACAGTGCTCAGTAGCACTGAGCACTTATAGACATATTTGCGCTTATAGACATTAGCACTAACGTGAGGAAAGATAGTCGGATCCTCAGTTTCTGTTTCAAAACTTTAATAACTACTAGCTGCCACTGCTGCTGTTTTTCTGGTAGATTTTCTACAAGTTAAATTAATTTTTTCAAGTAATTTCTGGAGATACTTTGCACTGATGTGATTTACCTTTTCCTTTCTCTTGGTAACAAGAGGGACATAGGTTAAAAGTTAAGTATTACATGCTAAATGGATTTTAGTGTCCTTGCTGAAAGATTTGCCATTTGAGAGATCTCACCTATTCCATTGAAAGCATTTCTATAGACATATTTCTCACACGAACAAATTCTCTACATTTTTGCTTTACCATGAAACCACCCTGACAGACAGATGAAGCGATTGTATAAAACACCATTAGCCCTGGTTTCCTTTGGTAAATTCACATCTACATAATTAGGCATTTTTGGCAATATCCTTTTCAAACTTTTTTCCCGTATTCTAATAATGTTGTGCAGCATATACTGCACATGCTTGATGGGAACTTTGAATCAGCAAATCTGAGCTCTTGATTCAATAATTTCTATATAAGTTGTATGTGTTTTTTTGTTATCCGAAAATGTTCATTTATTTGTTTTTTACCATATTAAATCTTTGAACCAGAAGGAGCACACATATTTTTCAAGGAGTAATTCATTTTTCTCACACACAATTTGTATACACTATATACCCCTGAATCGTGTACTCTACCAAACTACTATTCATATTAGATTCTATCAAACATACAACTTGTTTGGTATTGATTTAATTGACAATGACTGAAGATTATTTATGCGTACACAAATTAAGTATCGTTGTGGTCATTAAAAAACTGGTTCTTGATCCTAATGTTTCTACAATTAAACATGATGTTGGTAATTAGAAGAATAATACAATAACAATAAAAAATTTAATTTAAGCTGGCATAAAAGTTAATGTTTTGATACCAAGCTAAATGAAACAATATTGGTAAATGATATAGTTATTAACATTGCGGATATTATGCATAATTGCCTACACATTACAAAACTCATACTTAACAAAAAGTATTGATTCTTTATTTTCAAAGCAACTAAATGAAAACTTATTAAGTTTGTTAATTCAACACATTTATTGAAATTGCTGAGATTAAGGGATGAGAAAATTTTATAATACTGTTATTACCAAGAATAAATATTATGTATATAAACTGCAAATAATCACTCATTTTAAGTGTTTTTGTAAGGATTTCCCTCAACAGGAATAAAATCAAAATAATATGTGCATGTCTATTTGTTTGTCCAACTTTAATAAGAAAAAAGGTTTTCTGTGAAATTTTGAAAATGTGAACAAACAAGATTTTGATTCAAACAGATATTGAAGTTACTTAAATGCGAAAACCGAACGCCATTTCCAGTTTTCTTCCACATTTTAATTAAACCTACCACAATTTCTACAGCACGTGGCAGACAATACATTCTAGAGTAATTATTAAGAAGAAATAATAACAACCAAAAGCAACTAAAGCAAAATTTAAGCTTACTCTATATAATACTCTTATACAATAAATATGGAAAACTTTAATATTAAAAATTTTTGTCATCAACAAAAGAATAAGAAATAAGTTGAATAAGTGCATTTTTTCATAACTTATCTCCAGAAAATTTTAGCAGTTGAGCATCCAACTTTCCAAACAGCTCAATAAATATATTTTCATAAACTCATTCTTTTTTTACTGCAACACATTCCTGTTTCTCTTCCTTACGGCTTCCTATAACTTCTGATAGTTAGACCATTTCTTATCAGCAAAACTTTTCAGAGAAAAGAAATTTATAAATCCACGTAATTAAAAGCAATCGTACAATAATGTTGTGTCCTGTGTACTAATAATGAAACGAAAAATAATTGTCCATATTTTTAAGAAAACTTTTTTTCTTTACGTCAGTGTTATGAGAAATATTATTAAATTTATTTCTTAAAAAAAGATTACTCCTTACTTTCAATCTTCGTTTAAAACTTTAAAGAAGATTTTTAATTTTTTCCTTGCTCAAAAGTTTAACAAGCTTTTAATTATTTGATATGCATAAAAAATAATGCTGTTCATTGCGATCAGCAAGAGAAACTGTACATCTGTAATTCAACTGATACCACCTTTGTTAATTAACATACAAACCCTTCTCACTCCTTTATAGAGGGCATTTATCCCCTTGTAAACATTTAAAAATATCATTGCATAATAAATCAAAAAGTATACTACAATAAGATAAGCTACATGTAATCTCTAAATAATGTAATGGAGGACAAGAAATGAATACACAAGGTAAAACAAACTAACAAGTCTAAACACTCATTCAAGCAGATTTAATTCTTCTTTACACAACTGTGAAAGTTATGTGACAGACAATCTTGTACCTTTGTTTGTAAAACAACAAAACAGCTATAACAATTCTATAAATAAGATATTACATTATTTCATTTCCATGAGTGACAACGAGAATCCTGAATAATTATTATTAATTTTACTACCAGTTAAATTACATCCTAATTTGAAAAGTAAATAGCAGATTGGAACTATTAGTTAAAATAAAACAAAATTGTTTCGGTTTATCATGATCAGTATTAAATAAAACTGCTTGAAAAAAGTTTTTAAAAAATGAGTATTCAATTATCAGAAACATTCTGTGCAAAAGATTTTGCAAAATAAATTTAACTTTAAAACATATCCTAATTTATTTTAAACCACCACCAAAAATAATTTACAATATTACACATGTAAGTTAAGTAATTCTTATTACTTTTTTTTTTTACGTATAACTGCAAATATATATAAAATCAACTTAAATCATAACTCAATATCATAATAAACTGTTGCAAAACAATACACCAATACTGATCTTTATACAGTAGTATAACATTATATAATAGTATTATGTTAACATTATTCATAAGGAAAATTTTTCTTCACTCTTGCATTATTATTCTAACAGTAGCACAATTAATTAAACGTAAAATAAGAATTCTGCTCAGGTAAACATTTATAAACTGCTGACACTCAATAACATGACAGAAATTAAAATGAACGCCTAATGTGAAAATCAGAACTTACCCTCACGCACTTTCTGAGAGTATCCCAATCCAACCTGACTTTGATTGTTAACCTTGGCTCTCACTGAGGAATCTTCATCTAGATCATATTTACAACCAATTCCAAACCTTGCTTCGTTACTACCTGCTGACCATGACAACTGAATAGCAGTACTGAGGCTATCACTTGTTTTTTGATAGACTGATGCTCCAAAATCCTGGCCATCATCCCTTTAAAATAAAAGTTTTCCTGTCAATTTAAAAACACACTATACTGTCGGTTACAAAAACAATTTGTATCTGAAGAGCAGAAATTCTACACCATAAGCTGTTTAACATGTGTTTATTAACACTTATCAAATATCCTACAACATTCATATCACTGCTTGCACTCCTTTTTGACCACTTAAGGTTAATAACTGCAGTCAAGGCAATAAAACTATAGAATGAAATAAAACAACAAAAATATCACCTTATTAACATAACAACAGCATACCTATGCATGACAAAAAAGTTGAGTAAACAATAACTGTGAACAGCTGACACAATCGTTTTACAAAATGAACTCGTGTACAAAACTACAGTCTGTAGTTATATGTACAGTTATTTATAAATAACTGTACATATAACAGTACAATATCAAGTAAGGTTATTACCTATTAAACTGTTATAATGGACATGTATACTCCTCAATAATGGTAATAAAAGAATCTTTCATCACTGATAAATGACAATTGCTATACGATTATAAAGTGATTTCTATCTGTTAACAATTTTAATAGCCTAGGAAGTAAAAAATATAATTACAATAAAAAAGCTACAGAGTATGAATTAAGTTTTTGTGTACTATCAATGCCTCACAAATTGACTTTACATTCTTACCTGATATGAGAGCACTTAAGCAACATAATGGGTTTGAGAAAAGTTTCTTTACATTTTAATGCTTAAATAAAAGAAGGGTTGTTTTATGTTTCAAATCAGCTTTATTAAACCCAATATGTGCCGTTTTGAGTGACCACCTTCAGCCATTTTTGAGGTAAAATCATAATCCTGTCACTCTGTTTTTCTGGATGAAAAACTGTGATAAGTGATTTATGCATTCCTCTTATGAACCCAACTTCATACCATTAAGAGTTCTGTACGAATTGAAACAAATGATAGTCTGATGGGCAAGGTCAGGATTATATGATTCATCAAAACTTCCCAGCTAAGCTGTTTAATTTTTGACAAGTCACCTAAGACAAATTTAGCATCATGATGGAAGGCATTTTCCTATTGATCAATTCTGGTTGCTTTATCTTGATTCTGCAATCTTGTTATAGACACTAGAAGTTAAAATAAATTGTTTGACCAGACAGCAGCAGCTCATAATGAATTATTCCTTTCCAATCCACACACATACACAACCACTTTTCTTGCCGTCAATCAAGGCTTTACCACCACTCACACAACTTCACCTATCTTTGAACAAGATGATCTTTTCCACACATTAATGTTGTATTATGATCCAATTTTCATCACGTATAATGAGCCATTTCAAAAATGATCAGAGTTTGTTTCAGTAAAGATTTACATTGGAAATTCAATACACAATAAATTAAATTTTTCATTCTTAAATCATGTGGCACACAACAAACATAAAAGTATTTTTTTTCTACTCAGCCTTCTTCAAATGATTTACAACTGTTTGTGGTAAATATTTAATACATTAATCATAAATTCTTATGTCCTGATCTTCACAGACTTTTTGGGCCAACCAGAGCAAAGTGCATCACTGACAAAAAAATTCTAGATAAATAACACTTAAACCAGCTTTGTCACAATACTGATATAGCATTACGTTCATAAAAATCACAAATTCTTTTAACAGCCTGAGTTGCATTTTTATTTTATTTTTTGTAATAGAATTTCAAAATTATCAAATTTTTGCTTTATTTTCAAGACACAATTACTTTTATATATATATATATATATATACTATAGTACTAATATATATATAGTATATAGTACTAGTATAATCACAACCCTTTTAAAAATATTCAGTGATATCTTTCAAATCACTCAAGTGTTACCCAGATTTGATTATTATTACCAGAGTTATGTGATCTACCAGGAAAAAAAGCTTTTTCTACAACCCCATATTTAACTGCCTTGATAACACTAATCTATATACACACATCCATACAAATATAAAATAAATGTGGCAGTACCTGCCACTTTTTTATTGTTCATCAAGTGAGATAAAAGCATTAACAATCCAAGACAATAGCAACAACCACTTCTATTCTATCTTATAACTACATCTGATAGCCTCCTTTATGATTGTTTTCTACTTGTGCATTAGGGGGTACAAGAAAATTTTGACTAATTATTAAAAAAAAAAAAATTGAACAGATATCAAAAAGTACTAAAAAGTAACAAATAATTTTGCCCAAATACTTAATTCCTTGGACACTTTTTTTGAATCGGTACCCACGTCTACAAAATTAATTTCTGGATATAATATAAATTTGTTTTATAATATTAAACACATATACTACTTAAAACCAATACCAATATTACATCAGTGAAATTAATATATATGTGCTTTGATTACTTTTAAGTTTGCAAATATAACATATTTTTGTATATGCCATCTATATGTAAATTTACACACCACATAAGTATAGTCATGTATTTTCGCCAATTCAGAACAGTATCTGAAGTATTTGGACAAAATTATTTCTAACTTTTTAATGCATTTTAATGTCAGTATATATTTTTATTTATTTTTTTTTAATAAATATCTTATACCTTTATGTGCATGATTAATAAAGAGAAGTTATTTGGTGGAGTTAATGTGCTCCCTTTTTTGATGATAGAGCAGCTACCTTCAGTCAAAGACCATTGATGTTTTGTTCAACCTCCTTGGTGTTAAGCAGAAATAAATTTCTAGCATCAGTCTAATTCTGTGAGCTAACAATAAATGTGAGACAAAGAAATGACTAATTCATTGGTTTATTAAATAGCTTGCATTATGTTGAAGTTAAGACTAGCCAATTAGAAATTCTTTGCTAAAGAAGGAGGGTACCTTCAACCTTCACGCTGGACAGGGAAAGATTTGTTTTGTCAATTTTCAGATCAATTTTTTGGGATCTAAAAAACTTTTTAACATCATGCTACCACCGTGAAAATCAGAGCAGCATCGATTGCAACAAGATTTATTTCAACTTGATTAATAGGGGAAAAAGTTATCCACTAAAAAAATATAAATAAGTATACAGGCCAAATACATAATCTACTTTTTTGAAACTGGTTAAAAAATACTTTTCATTTTAATGAATATAAACTAAACGTTCGGTTTTTGAAATTAAGCAAGATAAACAGATATACTTACACATTTGTATGCAAGACAAAATCTTTTGCTGCATATCCCAGAGAGAAGTTATTGCTAACCAACTTTGTTTTCTCAGCATCAAACTTCATTGCATAACCAGCAAGCCATCCTATAACATTAAATACAAATATTTATTATGTCAAGTTATAATTTAAGTGAAATTAACATTTTTGTTAATTGTTTAAACCAAACTAACTATCCTACTGAATTTAAAATGCAAATTTCACTTAATAACAAAGAAATCTAATTAAAATTTATTTAATCTACTTAATTACTGTGAAATTAGAAATAAATGAATCAATGTCTCTGTTACTTCATTAAATCTTCAAAAAAAAAGCATTTAGTAATTTATCTTCTTACACAATTTTCTTCACAAAAATATTTATTAACAAGACTTATTATTAAATCATTTAAGATTTCCAATGACAATATTAACACATTCATCCACCCTATCAGAGTTATACCCTTAAGAATCACTTAAGATAATTCTACCTCCTGATTTATATCTTTTTCTCATAATAACAAAAAAATAAAAGAGGTGTTTGAAAGCATTTCCTTTTGAATTCTTCTATAAGGCACCCAACTAGCACAATTTTTTTTCCACACTTCCAAGCTAAACAAACTGTGATCCACCTATTTGAAAGCAACAATAATAAATGCATTCAACATTGTTACCCATCATTGAAATTCCTTCTTTGTCTGTAATCGCCCTCACATACCATTTTTAAACAATTAGTCCTATTTTATGATCTCGTCTATCAAGAAAATCCTTAATCATTATGAATATCATTCAACTGATAATATATTTCAGATGGTGTCCTTTACACAGAAAACTAGTCGCTGCACACGACTTCTAATCTTGATATTACCTAATGATGCAAAATGTTTAAATGCTAATAAAAGTCTAATCATTCCTACCCTGTCCAAAGATTACTACACTAATGCAACAGGATATTTCATCAAATTGTCTTTTGAGAAAAAAAAATCTGAGTAAATACATTAACTTTCTGACCGTCCCTAAAATAACTGCACCTTTTATCACTATCTTAGTCAGGTTTCATAAATCTATTCCATAAAAAAAGACAAGTGAAATGATAGATGTCAATAATATTCCTTATTTGGATATTATTTCATTTAAGTTACATTCTATTGCTCTGTTTTGATTACTTTCAGGCTTATTAGCATTCCATCAAATATACATATTATTTATACCTACTACAGTATATACCCACAGGTTAAGATTCCATTAGGCATAACAGAAATATAAATAAACATTACTGGCCACACTGTGATCAACAACTATCTCCGTGCTTATACACTATGTATATAAACTAACCCAGTAATCTATAAACTGTATGTTAATACCTTAAGGCGGGTCTATAGTACGCTATGGCATCCCTTCCATTGATCTTAACATTATTCAGCGACTTCTCCTCACACCAGCAACCATAGTAGTATATTCCAAAAGTCACATCAATTGATTTGCAGTGACTTGCACCATATCCAATTATGATAACAAAATATGTTCTGGTAATTTGTTATTACAAATAAAGTTACTATTTTATTCAAGATATATATGAAGTAATTTAGTTATTTATTATTGAAAGTATTTTTTTTTCAAATATAATAAACTAAAAGTTTTGCTATAAATAAACAGTAACAATGACATAACACCAAAGTATATGAAATGAGTTGTTTATTTATTATAGACTATAATGTTATGATTTTCTTTGACGAGGCATAGTTATTTATAAAAATTATTTCTAAATAGCATGTACACAATAGTAACTAATATTCTTTTGAGCTTTGTAGCCTACTAAACTATAAAATTAAAATAAAAACTGTACAAAAAAAAAAAAAACATAAAAACGGTATTAAAAGTAATATAAGTAAGAATAAAAGTAATATAATTATAATCATTATTAAATTTATTCTAGAAAAAGTTACAAATATTACAAAAATATTAAGTTCATACTATAATAAACATAAAATTAATTTAATTGATTAAAACTAATAATTAAAATGTTAATTCAAACTATATTTTATAAACAAAAAACAAAAATGATTTTCTACAAAATAATTTATGTACGAGGCTTAGCTGATAAATTTTGTACATATGCATAGCGTGAGAATGAAAGAGATAATGGAATGAAATAAAAAATGAATAAAAGTACAATACCTTAGCTAAAAAAATGCAGTGTTTATTTTTCAAAACAATTCCCGTTTACACAATACACTTTTCCCAATGTGTTACAAGTTTTTGCTTTCTGTCATGAAAAATCCTGGCAGTCTTTCTCAGATCCAAGTGGCCACAGCTTCCTTCACCTCATCGTCGGTGGTGTAATGATTACCTTTGAGATCCCCTCTTGAAATGAGAAAAGAAGTGGATGTTGCACAGAGCCAAATCCGGCAAGCATGGCGAATGCAGAATAAGCTCAAACTTCAGTCTGCAGAGAGCCTCTGTAGTGGCATGCAATGTGTGAGGCCACACATTGTCATGTTGCAAGATTATGGGCATGGTGGTGGTCTTTCGAACACTACATACTCATCATCTGAGGTGTCTTAACATCTCAATGTACCGTTCAGAGCTCACAGTAATCCTATATTCCAGACACTCAGTCACATAAACATGTTTGGCATTCCAAAACATCATCAAAGGAGTTGTTTACAGAGGCTTGAGTTTTGAATTTTTTGAGATTTGGGAATTCATAATGTCCAGGTCGAAATGATGTACCCAACTCTCATCCCCAGTCACAATATTGAAAAGGAACTCGTTTCCTTCAGCACGCTGTAAAAGTTCTTTACAATATCTGACACGATGCAGCTTGTGTTTGTCTGTCAGTTTGCGCAGTACCCATCGTGCACGGTTTTTATGGTAACCCTACTGCTCAACAATATGGTCTACTCGTTCTTTAGATATGCCTAACTGAATAGTGATGGCGTTGCTGGGTGATTCACCAGTCACTTTGAAAATTTCAACGCTACCTATTCACAGTACTCCTGTCAACAGTTTCACTACCGTAAACTGCTTTTAAATAATGAAAAATATTCTTAGGATTCAGATTTTCTGCTGTTAAAAATTCTATCACTGCACGCTGTTTTAACCATGTTGACATATATACCATACTCTACTCAATTTTAACTGCTACTGAAAACAAACCAGTAAACAAATTTCAATGCATTATTGCGGGTTTGTAGAGGAGGATTTTATCTATCATGATCTGCCTTGCCCAACTCAATAGTACCTTTTGTCTCCATGTAGCAGGCTAGTGTGCAAAATTTATCAGCCAAGCCTCGTAATAGCTTATAAAGAAAAAATCAATAACAATGAAATAAACAATAATTAAATGACAAATTTTAATAAATAAATAGCAAAAATAAATGAATATGGTAGAATAAACAATTATAAAAAGTTAAAATAATACTAAATACAAGTCTATATCATTTTGAGGTCTTACTTTTGTCACAACCAGTAGCATATATTCTGCATGCCTGGGGTAGAGGAGGCAAGTTCAGGCAGCAGAGAGGGACCCACCTTTAGATTTTATATACTCTATAATCTTATAAGATTTTAAATATTACATTATATAGACATAATATGTAGTTCATTGGTGGCCCAGTGGAAAATATTTTTATACATCTTCTCACAATCATAATCTAGCAGTACATCAGATATATACTGCAATTTCTAAATTTATGGTAACACATTTCCATCATGCTACACAGAACACTTATCTTAACAGAAAATTACTGCTGGAGACTTGTTATTTTTTCTCTGAATTCCTTTCCAAAAAAAAAGTTGTATTTTTAAAAAAATCCAATCTCTGATTAACAAGAAAAAAAATAGTAAAAACTCTAAATCTTATATTTAGGTTCCTTTAAACAAAGACTACAGATTCAAATTTTGAATGAAAAGAAATTGCCTAAACAAATCAGGTAGACTTGCTTGATGCAACAGATAAGAAAAATGAGATAGTAATATATGTTATATTAATTTTAAAGCAACAGGTTATTAAGAAAATGCATAAAAATTATATTAACTTATACAACCCCTGTCCAAATTAACATCAATACATTATACATAATAATATTCTTACCATTATATCCAAGCACTAAAGATCCTAAAACAAGAGGTCCACCGGATTTGAAATCTACATCACAATTTAAAGCAACATTTTCATTCTTATATTCAGACTTTGCAAGAACCGATTTATCCCTGTGAACAAAATATTATTAAATCCAAATTACATTTCATTTAATAGAAAAGTCTGTATGTACAAAAATTTTCAGTAAGATATTAGTAGTTTGCTGATCTTAAAATTAAAAATCCATTGAACGTTCATTAAAATATAACCATCATAATGGTTATATTTATTTAATGTCAATTTAA
This sequence comes from Lycorma delicatula, assembly GCF_047948215.1. Taxonomy (NCBI): domain Eukaryota; kingdom Metazoa; phylum Arthropoda; class Insecta; order Hemiptera; family Fulgoridae; genus Lycorma; species Lycorma delicatula. The sequence goes on from NC_134455.1 coordinate 33,215,467, forward strand.
ATAAAATATAGCAGAATCCTTATAGCCACAGTTCCCTACCACTGCCATGGACCCTTACAGCCAATACTATAATGTGACCTCCAATATTTTTTCCTAATTTACATTAGTCAACTTAATGTTAATCCTCATTAAACATTTGAACCAAGGAACAACTTAAACATCTCAAGAACTGATAATGAAATTAAATTTTAATTTTAGGTTGTAAGGTGTATCTGAGAACACACAAAAATGATGATGTCACTGATGAAACTTTTTTTAAGACTTACCATAAGGTTGTCAATGGGATGGTTAATGTTGTTCTGCAGCTGCCAATTTTCCACAGTCTGGTTCAATTGTAAATATTCAGTCAAAATTTGGTTCCACATTATATTTATTTCTATACTTGTTTTTCAAAGACTAGAGCAGAAAATGTACCCGCAGAAATGTTAATGCTAATGGCTGTAAGTGTTGTAATGCAATGTAGGAAACATCTAGGTACATCGGACATGCAAGTAACCAAAATTGCAAAAGGGTCATAGTAGAAAATACATTCTTCAAACTGGAATCATACAATAATTCTATTTCTGTCACCATGGTTATTCATCCAGTTATTATTTCCACTATAGGAAGGAAAATATTCCCTTATGGAGACATGTTATTTTGCAATACAGTGCCGTTACACACTACTAGTGAGGCTATGATTTATACTTGCCTCGCCATATAATGACTCAAACTCAATTTGCATTGAATTTAAGTCTGGCATTGTTCTTTTATGTTTTCAATAATACTGGACAAGTTAATAATAATTTATTGCAAGAAAGTTACTGACAGAGAAAGGAATTGAATTCTTGATGTGACTGAAGTTTAACTTTTTTATTGTTGCTTCAATATTATCCTGAACAATGTTCAAAATGTTAATGAACCCAGAATATTGGAATTTAAAGCATTTACAAAAGTTAAAGTGTCAGATAAGTAAGAAAAAAAAGGAAGAAAAGTTCCACAAACAATTTTTATGTTCATATTTTGAGACAAGAAGAATAATCCTCACTTCGTCAAGCAACTAAAACAGCAGCCATGTTAACACTTTACCTTGTGATAACCAGTGCATTTCTGAATGAAACAGCAGATTTTCTGTTCAATCCCATTTTTTGACATAATGCATTGAAGATGTGAGAATCAAGAAGCCAAAACTTAATGAAATTTATTATTTTCACAAGATTGGATTCATATAAGATCGGATTTCATATAAGCAGGCATAGTTTGCAAGACCAGTGGTTTATGAAGAATACTACAGAGTGAGTAGATTTTACAGATGGCACAACAGATTGAATATGTGCCACAAGTTCCCTTAAACTTTCCTACCATAGCCCTTGCAGCAATTGTGCACACCCAAACATGTATATCCCAATTAATTTCACTGCCCTTGATAAAATTTAAAACAACAAACATAACCTTACCCCAGTAGCACATAATGGCACTGCATTGCAAAATAACATGACTTCATCAATGTCATTATTATATATGTAACTCACAAAGCATAACAGATTTGCAATGTCTAAATTAAGTCACTGCTTTCATCCAGTTGCAATGCAAAATATTCACTTGATCACACTCGTTCAACTAATGCAATCTTTACATTTTCTGCAATTTCATCATTCATTTTTTACTATTTGATAACAATATTAAAGACACTTTCTTTATATATTTATAACCATACATAGTAGTTGTAATTCTCTTAACTAGAGGAAGAATTAACTCTTCTGCTCTACTATTTGGCAACCATATGAGCAACTGCATAGAAACCTAGAACCGGCCATTTCAGAGTTTGAACTTTACACAAAACTCTTTGTTAATTTCTTACACCATTTAGTTTTACAAGCCTACTTCAAAAATATTCAAGTGTTTTATTTGCAGTGACTATGATTAGATGGTAAATGCCACCACAGTTTTGAAGGTTTCATGTATTCATTTAATAGAACCTAATAGAACTAACACAGTGTTGTTGCTTCTCCCCGCTTTTATCTAACACTGTGAATCCTGATTCCAAGTAACAATCCAAATACTTTTGACATTTTTTTAAGTTATTTGTGAATTTATAATGTTACATAAATTGCTATCTTTACTGTTTGGATGCTTCAATAAACCCATTTCAACCAGCGATAAATAATGTTCAGAGGAAAATTAACTTTAAATTAATAAAAAGGGGTAGTGAGTATTATTTTAGACATAATCAGAGTAAAAATTAACTTTGTAAGGGTACTAAATATGCTGTTAGTGGGGCAAATGGATGTTCTTTATTAGAGGGGGGACAGTACAGAATAAATATAAGCTGCTAACCAACAGATAACAGAAATGTAGAATTATATGTATTCATTGATGTTCTTTATTAGAGGGGGGGACAGTACAGAATAAATATAAGCTGCTGACCAACAGATAACAGAAATGTAGAAATATGCATTTACACTTACACTTTCACATTTTAAAGGAAATTAAATGTGCCTTGCAACAGAAAAATTATTTATAACACAAATTTATAGTTTAAATATGTTTAATTAAACAACTACACAAAAAATTTCAAATATTAATTAATGTTTAACAAATTTCATTAATATTTTAATTGGACACAAAGAATGAGCGATGTTAAATGAAAATATAAAATCGTTATCAACATTTTACAACTGTTTACAAAAATTAAAAATCTTATAACAAAAAATGAAATATAAATTAAAAAACATACGAATATAAAAGAAATAAATATAATGAAAAAAATATGACAAAATATAGACACATTTCAACCCATATTTTTAAAAATTAATAAATTTTTAAATGTTACATCCATATAGACAACACTTGTAAGATGATTACATATTTGACAATAGCTAACAGTTATCCCCACATCTGCAGACAAACTTCCCTCTTCAGTGCTCAAAGTTTTCCTCTATTAAACAGACTGGTATTAGAAAATAATTATCTAATTTAATTTAACAGCAAATCATTACAGATTTTTACATAATCTAAAAGAAAAAATTAAGTATATGAATTTTTAATTTTAAAGCTTAGTATTCTTTCTGCTACAAAATTTATTTCTTAATTCAAACGAAAAATCTGTATTTTACAATTTATTATTACAGAAGGCAAAATTAAAAAATACGATAAACTATTACCCAGTGTGTGGAGCAAAAGTTGATACCAAAGATACCTTTGCCCCTTGACAGAAATCTGCTACACCTATCTCTGTTGCAAGAACATTGTCTGTATTCCACTTCTCTGTGAATGTCACACCTAAACAAAATTTTTTAAATAACAACCACAAACCAAATTCAATTGAAACAAAACATTTTTTCAAAAATAAAATATTAAAAGTAATACAGTTAACCTAAGTGTACAGGCAATAAGGGAAATTTTGATAGTAAATCCTACTTTTTCAAAACACAGATTTATCCTGTGGGATAAAAAAGGATCTACTCTACTGATTACATGAAAACTAGAACCACACTCAGCTAAATAAACAAAATCTTTCACTACTCATAACTCGTAAATGAGCCATTTTAGGACAAATGTTTATATGAACTTTTTCTATTATTTTCACGAGTGAAATAGATTATGCAAGTCCTGGGAGAGCTTTGTGATATACTGTGTATGTGTGTGTGTGTACACATGCATGTGTGTGTAGATTTGTGTGTGTGCACACACATGTAAAAACAATTTTGAGAATTCAGGAGATAGTCCCCCACATTGAAATAGAGAAAAAACTTCATACTGACAAATGTACGGAAATGCTTAGTTTACTACCTATCTGCAATTTACTATTTTAAACATGCAAGTTTATTTCTTAGGAATGGTTAATTGTACATAGTTGAAATTTTGCATATTGCTAGGGTGCCTAGAAGTTTACTTGTATAAAAATAAATGAACCTGATCTCACAATCAATTTCAAAATGGGGGCCATATATTTTTTTTTTTTAATTGTTAATATCGTTGCAACCACTGGTTTATTTTAATGTTATGATTTCACAAAAACTTTTAAGCATTTTACGATAAAGAAAATGATACCTTATTTATTCAAATCCATTCAAAAATAACAAAGTTATGGCAAAAATTCTTCTAGTGAGTCACTCTAGATTAAAAAATCAGTTTTCATTTCCTCCCACATAAGATTAAAGAACTCTCATGATCTCAACTGGAATAATTTTATTAATGTTATAATGTAATAAATTATAATTTAATAATATTAAAATTTTACAAAAAAAAATATTGTTAGTAATGTAAAATGTAAGTATGTAAATGTGTTGTTAAAGTGTTAATAGAATCAAATTTATTGAACTTGTATTTATTTTTTATTGGGCTGTTTTATATAAATTTCCTCAGAATTAAATTCTCTACAAGTTTTGATGATAAATTTTAAGTTTTTATTAGTCATTTAACAAAGCTATTGTACTACAAATGTAAAAAAAACTTGCTTTTCAACACTGAATTTTGTGTTTCACAACGGATATCTTAAAAAGTACTGGAGTTGTAGTTGCGAGACCTGTTTTATCCTATTTTCCAGTTCAAATTACATAAGAAATCGCCAACTTGACTCCTTATTTGGGTCCCAAAAATTACAGTAGGGCTTCTATTTATTATAACTGTAATCAGGGCGAAATATTTCACAAGATGTTACTCAAAATCACACCATTTTCCCAAACTTATGTTTATATGAACTTTTTTCATTATTTTCACTAGTAGAACATGTCCGGAAAGTTTCTCCATTTCTTTGTGAGACACTCTACATATATACATTAATCTTAATGTAAACTCTAAACTATTGTGTATATATATATATATATATACATACACAGTCACAGTCCAGAAATGCATACCCAACCCTGTGCATAAACTAAGTTTTCTAAACTTTGGCGAATTAAACAATAAATAATTACTACATTACATTAACATGCTGATAATAGTTGGTTAGGCATTGTTCAAACTAAACCTACAGAGTGGAAATGTGAATACTACAAATCTTAAACTTTTAAAACTGCCGACAATACAGAATCAGGCAGTTCAAATAACTTTCAAATTAGAAATAAAGATTTAATTTACTAAGGCAACTACATTATACATTATATACAACTGAATTATGTGAAATAAGTCTTCTATAAGCTGGAGTTTATTATATCCCTTGTAAATATTACAGCCTGCCAGTGAAACAGTTTAAAGATAAACTTTAAAAAAATATATTCAAGATAATCCTTTTTTACAATACAGTTGAATTTAAGCAAACAGTCTTAAATCTTCTGGTCTTTTATAATCTTCGGTTTCTTAATTACCATTAAATCAGCATTTTAATTAGTATTAGCATTACTTAACAGTTTCATGTAACATCATTAGTTGCACAATATTGTGTATACAATGGATAATTTGTAATTTTCTCTATGGATGACATACTACTGAATGACAAAAAACAAACTAAATATAATGGTTTAAATAACTTTGAAAAAAATAAATATATAAGAAAGATTTAATCAAAATTTAAGTGTTATTTAAATATTTAATGTTACTAAATATTTATCCCAATTACATTTTGCATCTTTTATATAAATTTACTTTTCATTAGTTTACTGTTTAATTATGTACTTATAAATGTTATTACCTTAACATTGTTTTTATGTGCAGTAATTGATGTAAATTAAGTTAACTTTTAAATTATTAATAACATCTACTGTAATCATGTATATGATGATTCTTATAGATTGTGAAATGTATTACATAAAATAAAACATTCTTATCATTACCTCACCACATTCATCCTTCACCCTGCAAAAAGCAGAGCACAGAATGAAATTATCACAAATAAAAAATGTGACATAAACGCTGCAATAGCAAGTATTTATTTATAAATAAGATACAATAAAGCCTATATAACTCAAAGTAATTCTAGTTTATTTATCTTAACTATTTGATATCAAAATAAATAAATCTATTTTACTTTCACATTGTTTTAAAGCTAAAAGCAGAACTGCAATTCACAATTCTATTACAATTACAAACAGGATCTTAATTGTAACAGCACTGTCAGCTCTCATGACAATTTTTTTAAGTCATACTTTCTGTTAGCAAACGGCAAATTTTCTCAAAAATATTTTGTTTTAATTCTCCACCATATTTGGATACATGATCGACAATTTTTTTTTAAAAATTGGATCTGTTTACATAACATCATTAACAACTGAAATCACTTTCATTTCTAAAAATGTTCTTCATTTAATACTACAATAATTTCCTGAAGAAGACTTCACCAGAATTAAATCCATTTTTACTATGTTAACCAACAAATCTTACAAATTTTATTTTCTAGATATGTTAAGATAAACCATGCTTACTACAATACATAACATGTAAGAAATTTTAATCTGTGAATGAAAAATATTACTAGTCTGATAATACTTAATTTTTCTAAATAAAATATAGCTTATAAAACTGATAAGGAACACAATAGAGGAAACCATCTTATTAACAAAATCTAAATGTAATTTCTTCTATCATTATTGCTACAATTAATGACATTATAAGTAACCAAAACAATACCATCTGTGAAAATGTTTGTTATTGTATTTAATGTTTAATTTTATAATCCAAACGGTCACAAAGATTAAAACCAACGCGCATAAAAAAATCACTCAAACTCTTATATAGTAAAGGTGCAAAGCCCTTCTTCCATGAATGTTGCAACAATAAATAATTATGCAATAAAATAATATCAAAAGAATGAATAAGGCAATATTGGCCAATGAAGCTTTACAAACACATTCATACAAGACGCAGTTCAAAAGTAATAGCCAATCAATAACAAAATGAGAACTGAAAAAATAAAACATTCATTTCAAACATTTACCTATTTTTTCTACTCGTCATACTTTTCATACTCGTCATTTCATTTCAAGCACTTTTGATATCATGAAACAAGCTTCTTCAAATTGACAGCATAAAATTCTGCTGCCTGGGATTGCAGCCACTTTTGCACAGAGATTTTCAACTCTACATTTTCCTTGAATTGTTGAGACACAAGCCAGTTTTTGAGATGCAGGAAGAGATGATAGTCACTGGGTGCAAATCAGGACTATAAGGGGATGGTCAAAAACCTCCCATCCAATTCATCGAGTTAAGAATTAAATAACATTTTTAGAATAACAACCTAACCATAACAACCTTTTAGAATTAAATAACATTAGTACAAATTATAATTTTGTTGCCTTAACAGCATTTAGGCATAATTTAAGAATATTAAAATAACTGCTTAAAGTGAAAATGAAAACAATATTACACAAAAATAATTAATAGACCTTGGATCGCTTCAACTGTAAGGAAAACTGCCAATGTTATGTTTATGTATCAAATAATAAATTTTGGCACAGTCTTCATAAATGTAAAATCACAACAAGCTGTTAAAATAATATATAAGAACATACAATACTGATAGGATTAAGGAAAATACCACAGTAAAAACAGTGGATATTCTGTAAAATCTATAGTCACTGGGTGCAAATCAGGACTATAAGGGGATGGTCAAAAACCTCCCATCCAATTCATCGAGTTATTTTTGTTGTGGATGCAGTCATGTGTGGATGTAGGTTATCATGAAGAACAACTGCTAATCTCAATTCCCCATTGTCAGTTTTGAATGGCACGATGCAATTCACAAAGTGTTTCACAATAGACTAGTAATGTGATGGATGTTCCAGATTCCATGAAATTAATCAAAAGCTTACTCCCCCTTTTAGTCCCAAAGTACAGTTCCATGGTTTTCCTTCAAGATTGAGGTTTTTTTAATTTTTTTCAGTTTAGGTGAACCAGAATGATGGCACTGCATGGATTGTTATTTGGTCTCAGCATTGCCATATGGAATCCACACTTAGTCGCCAGTGATGTAGGAACAAAAATTTGTCTCCCTCGTGATTCAAGAGATGAGTCAAGAAAAGCACATGCGGATATCATTTTGTAAGCAATTGTCAACATTCTTGGCTCCCACTGTGTGGACTGCACAACATGGGAAACAGTGTCAGTCAAGATCTTCAACAATGTTATCTTTGAAACTTCTGGAAATTCTAGAGAAAGATTGTTAATAGTAAAGTACGGTTTTCTCTCGCTTTTGCATTAACATGTTCAACAAGATTGTCAGTACAGACATTAGCCTGCTACTTCCCTGAACATTTTTGTGAACATTTTTTGCAGGCCTTCTCAAAATCACACCACCACTGCCTCACTTTTCCTTCACTCATTGAAGTAGACCCATATGTTTCACACAACTGATGGTGAATTTCAGCAGCATTACATCCTCTTGCATTTAAAAATCTAATATCTGATCGAACTTCACAAATTACATATATATACACGTTTCTGCATTATGAAATTTACATTTTAAGGGTTGCATTGAGTATTCTACTCACAGTTATAAGTTTTGAGATGAGGTAGTTGAGGTAGATGAGGCATCACTAACAAACATGACAGTCATTGTTTGTTTCCTGTACATGTTTTTGTCTGTTGTTCTTTGGCATTACAAAAATTGATTTGTTTAATGTTGATTTTTTCTGTATGTTTAATTTATAATTACATTTTTATACAAAAAATTATTCATTCTTAAAAATAATTTAGAAATGTATTAAGTTGCCTTACTGCAATAATATGAATCATCAATGAAATTTTGCTAGTATATTAGTTTGGAGCCATTATGGTTAATTTTTTTCTAATCTTGTATACATGTTCTTTGTTGTAGAAAGAGGAAGATTTTAAAAATAGGAAACATTTATTTTGGCAAGTAAGATTATTTTTGTTTTGTGACGCTTAATATGTTATAATTTCTGGAATATGATTATTTAGTACACTGTTATATTCAAATTGGTTTTTACGAGATACAAATGTTTCTGTATATTACTATGTTAGTGTAAAGGTTTCTTATTCTTAACCTTTTCAGATCATGTAGCCACTAAACTGGCTATGTACAGCATCAGTTTTAAAACGCTGTTACAAAATCATTTTATATGGCATCTAAGTCGGTTATTTTGTTTTGTATTCACAAACGAATCAGTTTTACTATACAATTTGAACGATGTTTATACGATGTAAAATGTTTTATTTAGACTAGAAAGAATATGACCATTTTTTTTCTCAGAAATGTGCTTGTGTATGTGTGTGTGTGACTTGTGTATTATAATTGCTATGAGGGTTACGAATTTATTTATTATTTACAAAAATAACTTATCTTACTAGCAACATATCCATGTATTGAAAGACATAATAAATTATGTTATACGGCATACAAAAAAAAGAAGGTATTTGTGGTCATAAATATGTCACTTTTACTTGAGGTCTATAAATATCTTTTCTGACAAATGATATTGGTAAACATGTAACACTTAACGATTCGTAATGAATAACACTATACAGTAAAAATTGTTTTTTGTCGATTTGAATAGCCTTTTGAGTGGTGGGAATTTTTATAAAACGTAGTTTTCTGAATCTTTTTCACTTATACTATCATATGTTACTAATCTGTGATTTGACACGGGTTTTTCATCATATTTTGCCCAATTTTCAACCGATTTGCTTGAAAGAATTATTTTTAAAATCAGCAAACTGTTTCATAAAAAAAAAAAAATTCGCTAATAAAAAACGCGGTAGAAATGCGCAGAATAATTCTGCAATTAAATTATCGTAATTTTTGTACTGTTTCAATTTTTTTTTTGTTACAGGCATAAAAAATATCCAATCATAAGCGGTTTTTTTGTCAAAATCTGTTAAATCACTTTAATGTACTGTAATTTCTGAATTTTTTTTCACAAGAGGGTAGCATAAAACTATGAAGGGAGGCAATCAGATACCAACATATTTTCGCGGAGCGATAATCAACCGCGGATCATTGTGATGGGAAAAGGTTAAATCAAATGATGCTAATCATGATAGCTAATCATAACTATCATATTTTATGCCTATATCATAACATGTGATAGAATCTCATTTCCCAATTTGTGTACAAAATGAGGATTCTTCTTATCCCAGAAAACAACATCAGATTCCTCATTCATGTACTGCAATTCACCAGAACTAACACTCATCACAAAAGCTGGAAACTGAATTTAGAAATTGTGTTAATTAAGCACAGCAGGCTGCAACATCCTATTCCATGTCTTCATCTGTTTTTGTAATATAAAAATTTGCTCAAGATTTTTTTTTTCTATGATCATGTGGTGTTGACAGTGGAATATTAAGTTCATCACTCGTTTATGAATGGGTTTAATTGGAGACTAGACTGCTCAATTTAATCAATGATGGTAACACATGCTTGCACTCGCATCATCTTTTGTCACTAGTCACTAACGCAGCCTTGTCTTTAATGCTGTTGGGGAAGCAAATGCACATTTCTCCCAATCCAACTTTGTTGCTTTACAAGGCAGGTCTTGTTCATGAGTTGCATTCCTTTTTTGTGGAGTTTTTTCCATCATTGTTCATGCACGCAAACATTGACTATGGCTTTGCAATTAAAATAAGAATGGGAGAGTGTCCTTGAGAGCAAAGATTACCCAACCAGGATAAGAAATTATTTCTTAGGAACCAAATACTGCCTTTTATATGACAGCTTTAACAAGGACCTATCTTGTAAAGCAACAATGTTAAATTGGGAGAAATGTGTATTTGCTTCCAGCAACATTAAAGACAGGCAGTCTTTAATTTAAAAAAAAAAAAAAAAAAAACAACCTAATCATTCTGGACAACTCATAATGAGAATAATTAAAGCATATGTATCTCAACATCAGTAGACAACAGAGTGGAGGAAACCTTTCAAAACATAACTCCAGAGATGCTTTAAAAGTCAAGGAGGATATGGAGACACACAGTTCTGGTGCACACAGATCTACTATCAATAGATAAATAATTTGTAAATATAAATATATATAAATGTTTAAGATGTGTTCATCACAATACAATGTATTTTTGTGAAGGGGTACAGGTACTTCTCAGACATAAAACATAAATATGAATTTACGATATATAAAAGAATTTATGTAAATATTTATAAACATGCACACATTTTTTTTATTTCTATCAGTAAATATTTCAAAAGAGGCTGTTAATTTAAACAGTTCTAGCTGGGATATTTTTTCTCCTAAATCAAATTGTACTGCAATTTTTTTTTACAGCTGTATACAAAACAATATTTTTTTTTAAATTCTGAATGTAGATTATGTTTTCCACTTTTTTACGAATCTGTTTACTCATTTTTTGAAGAAATTCTATCATTTTAGCAAGCAGAATGTCTCAAATTTGATTTGGAGTGGGTCTAATAAACATTTCTAAATGCAAAACAAGGTCATTCCTGCACCAGCAAAATGTGCAAGATGTTTTTATCAAAATGTGTAGATAACCGTATCTTTTATTTCAATCTAGTTCATTAAGTTCATTTAATGGCACATAAAGCTATGTTGTACATAAAAGGGATTGCAGATTATAAATTCATTACAAAACAAACTGTCAAATTTTCTCAGTTACAAAATCTATGCTAGCCAGTTTAGCAATAATATGCTAATGAAATGTGTTTAGATTTTATTACATGATAATATAATTTTTTTAACCAACTGACCTTTTAGAATTAAATAACATTAGTACAAATTATAATTTTGTTGCCTTAACAGCATTTAGGCATAATTTAAGAATATTAAAATAACTGCCCAAAGTGAAAATGAAAACAATATTACACAAAAATAATTAATAGACCTTGGATCACTTCAACTGTAAGGAAAACTGCCAATGTTATGTTTATGTATCAAATAATAAATTTTGGCACAGTCTTCATAAATGTAAAATCACAACTAGCTGTTAAAATAATATATAAGAACATACAATACTGATATTAAGGAAAATATCACAGTAAAAACCAGTGGATATTCTGTAAAATCTATAGTATGACAATTACCAAATTTGTTAAAATTGTCTCCAAAATTTGGCAAACTCGATGGAAAAATGTGATAAGTGTCATTTAACAACATTCCAGCTTTAAAAAATGCCTACAAATGAACATCAATGATAAAAAACAATACATTTATAATAAAATGAGAGAATTACAAAAGACTAAAATTTAATTATAGTTTTCTTTTCAAATTTCATTAAAAATAACCAATTTTGGTTATAATTTTTTGTAAAGAGGTAAATTCTTTCTATTTTTCCACGTAGCGCTATAGCATGTTAATCAGTCCAATTTGGGCATATGTGGTTTTCACCAGATCTTTACGTTTTGATACCTAAGGAACCCAAAAAACCAGATGAAAATTTTCCAGATGTTCTATATATAAATATGTGTGTGTTTCTGTTTAGTGTTAGGTGTCACACCCTAATCATCTTATATCTCCAGAACTACTCTGACATATTTTGACCGAACTTGAGTAATTACTTCTGTAGATGGGACATTGATGACATTAAATTTTCAACTTAAAATGTCAACGGGGGTTTGGCTGCTGAGCAAGGTTACTCTCAGTATCTCAAGATTTCACCTAATTGAGGTCTTATTTTTCTTTGGCACATTTGTTAACAATTGAAAAATATTTCCAGAAAAACATGTTTGCAAAAACTAACTTTAAAAAACATTAATTTTTAAATGTACATGCTCTAAACAAAAAAAAATAAAATCCTACAACTGTGTTGTCAGCTTTTTTTATTTAATTATTTGGCAAAATAATCAACATTAAACAAGTAACAGTACTTACCATATTCCTTGAACTTATATTTGGTTTCAAGGGCTCCAAAAACTTTTCCAGTTTCACGGTTTGAAACGCCACCACTGGAAAATTCTACACCAGATGTTGTTTTAGTCTTCAAATCCAATTTCAGAAGGCCAAAGTGGTAACCTTTTCCAAAGACATCCCGAGCATTCTTGCCTAAATCACCATAACATGGTGGAGCCATTTCTACCTAAAATCACACACACAATATAAAGATACTGGTTGAGATATGTTATTTTAGATATGATTAATATTTATAAAACATTGAAGAGAGCTTGCAAGCAGAAATTAAGACTGAAATAAGAAATATTTTAAACTGGAAAGAGTTTTTTTTTTAGAGAATATTTACTTAGAATGTAGCTTCTTTTTATATCAGAGAATCATTTAAACAGAATACAAAGGACAGAAAAGAGCAACTTATAACTGAGAACTATAATTCTCAATTATAAGTCTGTCTTTTGGCTAAATTCCAAAAGTTATGATTTTCAGATCTAGATAGAGAAATAATTTGAGGAAAATGTTTACTGAATAAACTAGGGTACCAAGTGTGCACTGTAACTGAACATTTAATTGCACCTTAAGCATTAATTTGGAACTTGAAGAATAAAAAGCAAGATTGGTTAAATTGGCCAAAATGAAATCAACATAAATTAAAAATTGTTATATTTATATAATGTATCACAAATGCTTTGTCTAATTGTTCAAACTTGTAAAAAAAAATTATAGTTAATTTAATTATAGTTTTTAAATCAAATTTTACAACCAAAGTACAGACCAAAAAAAAAATACTTAGGCAATTTTGTTATTTTCAGCAAAATATTAATAAGAGTCACTATTTTAATGACCATTGAAACAATATAAACTAGAGAAGGAAGATAACTCTTAGATATCTATAAATTATTACTAGTGTAATCAAAAAATAATCTTCATATTTAAATTTTTTTTAAATGTAAAAACCTTTTACTTAACATGTCATAAAATTTATATTAAGTGAATTATCTGAACATAGAATAACACTAGTTTATTTTTTAAAATCTACTTTGTAGCTTACTCTTCAAAAAGTAACAGTTAACAAGGATAAAATCAAAGAATCCATACTTATTAATGTTGCATAAATGGATTCCGAGCATTATTAACAATGCTTTTAATACTCTGTTTTACAATTTAATTGATGACAAGAGATGTAAGGACTGATATGAAGGATGTTTTTTTTAGTTAAATATGCAATGAACTCTGGACAAGTGATTAGGCATTAATTTATCTAACCTAAGTGCAAAAGTAGTTAAGTATCATGATATGCAAGAAATTGTTCTTATGAATAAAATTTAGAGGTGTGAATTTTATTTGTTTTAATTTTGAAATTCAAGCATTTCCTGTTTTACAGATAACAGGACATTTAATAGAAAATTTTATATTCACATTTTTATGGGTAGGCAATAAATTTTTATATCATAAATGTTATAAGTATGTATAAATAAATATATAAATAATCATATACTGATCACATATATTATACATGTGTATGTGTGTATTAATTTAAAATGAAAAGGGAGAAAGACTGATTAGACAACTTACAATCCAGAAAGTAGGTGAAAAGTAACAAATGTAAGTATATGAAGTTGCTAGGTAAAACTATTGTTCAATCAATAAAAAAAATTCCATTTCTTAAAACAATTCATTCTTTGTACTTATATATATTTTTATTATGGACACCAACTAGACTGAACGAATATGAGTTAATAAGTTAAAGTAAATTACATACAAATGCGATATTAAAAACAAATTGAATGAATGGTACAATCGCATAAAATTCATTGAAAGTAGCAATTTACAAAAAGATAACATTAAAACAATTTAGAATGGACAACTGAATGAACTCTTTTTATTTACTTTAAGATACTAATATTATGTTTACTAGTTAAAGTTGGTAATAACCGGATCATGCCTATTCTTTAAAAAAAAAAAGATGTTAATTATAATGAAAAATTTACAGTAAAATCACAAATGTTCTATCATAAATTCAAGAATAACATTACAAATAATCATTAATATCATGACAATTCACTAATTTCATGATTACTAAGAATTACACTAATCCTAATTTCACAAACTATTTAAAAAATACATTATCAATATTAAGTAAACAAAAAAAAATATTATATAACATAAAATAAGTATATTACTTATGTATGAAGGAATTTTTTATGATTTTCTATTAATAAGCAATCTTTCCAAATTACCTCTGAAATAGTCACTTAACATTAACATTGAACCATTTTACAATAAAGTAATCAAGTTTATGAAAAATTTTTTCTTGCTTAGAATTAAAACTATGATTAAGCTACATATTTTTTATCACCAAATTCTTATCATGATCTACCCCTTCTTGGTGAAATTATTGCTCACTCTTGATCTATCTTAATAAAGACAGAATTTCAGAGGTTTGAGTTTACAGTTAAAACTACCATTTTTCTATTTTTTGGAAACAATTTCTTGAATTTTTTCTGAATACATAGAATAGTACTATTTTTAACTAAAGAACTGGATGGGGGTTGCTGCTTGATAATAACAGAATGCCACTCTTTAAACTACAAAAATTTTGACAAAAACTATAAAATGAGGTACTAAAAAAAAAATTAAAATTCATAATAAAAAATTTAGTAAATATTCGAGCATCATGACAGCCTACTCTACAAGTTAATAAGATCCACTAATAAAAACAGCTTTGAAAAAGAAATGCATAATAAATAGTAAAAAAATAACATTCATGAAAAGAGTAAATGATTTGTTGTACATATCAATCACCATCCTTTAAGATGGGAGTGTTTTACTGGAAAAAATCAAAAATACAAAGTTAAAATAAAAAAAATTCAAATAATGAAAACACCTGTAACAAATTCAACAAAAATTATTAATTTATTTTTAGAAAATACTTTTATGATGGATACATACTACAATGGAAACACTTGAAACCAGATATAAATAACTACTAAATCCAATTCAGTTAGCTTATAGAGTTCAAATAAACAGATGCATGCAAGTGTTCAGGTGGCCGATTCTCAAGCATCTTCTGTAAATCCTGATGCTTATAAAAGAAACTATGCAATGTTGCACACACAGTATTTTAATTTATAAAAATTATACATATATTTTAAATTTAAATAAATTAAGACATATTAAATTATCAATAAAGTATTTCTTACCTTGTTCTGTACATCTGATAAACCATGAGTATTTTATTTATTAAAATTATTTATTATTACATAGTTTCCTTGAGTTCTTAAGTCATGAAATTGTCCAGTAACAGAAAAAGTTCACTAATATTTTAGATTAAATTTCTATGATAAATTTTGTCATCAGATTGTGAAAAATCAGTGCTACCAGTGTCGAGATACAATGAAAGGCTCAATTCTGTTTTCTATTATATTATCAAATTCCCAATAATTTGTTCAACAGTATCTATTATACATTTTATAGTTTTTCCATTCTGTTGGCCCGTTTTATCAATGGCTTTTAGGCATAAATTTTTAACAACCAATATTATAAAAGTAGTATTTTCATAACTTTTGATTTGTTCCCAAACTTACTCAACTGGGTTGAGTTCAACAATGATAGGGAGGAATCGAAGTATGGTTTTACCGGTGAATCTTTATAACTCTTCAATTTTATTCACATTAAAATTACTATTAGTATGCGAAACCCTTTGCAATAACTGGAACTTAAAAATTCATCCTCAAAAAAAATCTCTCCTATTTAACTAAGCCACATTTTGAAATTATTTTCCCACACAGTTGGAACTTTTCCATTTACGTGAAAGCTAAGAGGGTTATCTAAGGCATTAACCGAATTATCCTCCAGAAGAGGTAACACATCACTACACCATCTCTCAAAAGAGTCCATCTTGTTATGGCTTTAAAGAGCCATACAGAAAGGCTTTTTTTGACGAATCTTTCCAAAGATAAAGCTGTGGCCTTCATTGACTCAAGTTTCATCCATACATTCTGCAGCCCTCTTGTCTCATTTCCTTTATTTCAGCGAGGTAATATCTTCACCATAAAATGGTATCATCCCTGTCAATTAAACACTTTCCTGGCCCCATTTTTCATGTTTAAAATTCACACTTTTTAAAGATAGATAATTATTTTAAATAATGCAAATTTAAATGGCAACAGGAGCTAAATAAACTCAATAAGAGCCTTAACAAACTCAACCTTACGGTTATTAAGGCAACAACCTAAGATTATTGCCTTGATTGTTATTTTCTTGTTATGTTCCACTTGTGCCATCGGGTGCTGCTATCTAGCAAGGGCTTGGGCTCTCCGGCAAGCTATGGTCATACAATGTCCTATGTCGTAATACTGCAAGGAGTGGTCATTGTGATGTAGCGACTTCTATGCATTCGGTGCCAGAATCTGACCCAGAGCAGTTGTGTTGTACATTCAGTCCGGATGGACACGCATACTAATGTTCGAATGAACACTTATTTTCTTTTTATATTTGTATGTTATTAAGTTAATCAGATGTTATCAAAATGTCAAGAAGAAAGATATTAAATAACCATTCAATAAGCCTTTCAATTCATCACCTATGCATCTACAGTTCATACTAGCTCTAAAACCTACCACAAAGGTTTTATGGTTCACATTGCAACAGCTATAACACTACTTCATATAATCAGCAGAGCTTTTACATACACTGATTTATTTCATTAATTAATTAATTTTTTACACTTTCTACATTAATTTATTTATACACTTCTTTTGAAGCAATTCAAAACGCATAGCGATAGAATCATTGTAATAAGGATAAAATCAAAACCTAAACCGACAACGATTGTTAACGTCTATATGCCTACAAGCGCCCATGATGATGATGAGGTAGAGTGTGTATACGAAGAGATTGATGAAGCAATTAAACACGTAAAAGGAGATGAAAATTTAATAATAGTTGGAGATTGGAATGCAAGCATTGGAAAAGGCAAGGAAGGAAATATAGTGGGTGAATACGGGCTGGGCAAAAGGAATGAAAGAGGGGACCGACTTATAGAATTTTGCACAAAGTATAATTTAGTAATTGCCAACACCCAATTTAAAAATCATAATAGAAGAATATACACTTGGAAAAAGCCAGGCGATACTGGAAGGTATCAGATAGATTATATCATGGTTAAGCAAAGATTTAGAAATCAACTCGTTGACTGCAAAACTTAGCCTGGAGCAGACATTGATAGCGACCATAATTTGGTGATAATGAAATGTAGATTGGGGTTTAAAAACCTGAAGAAAAGGTGTCAGATGAATCGGTGGAATTTAGAGAAGCTTGAGGAAGAGGAGGTAAAGAAGATTTTTGAGGAGGACATCGCAAGAGGTCTGAGTAAAAAAGATAAGGTAGAAAATGTAGAAGAAGAATGGGAGAATGTTAAAAACGAAATTCTTAAATCAGCAGAAGCAAACTTAGGCGGAATAAAGAGAACCGGTAGAAAACCTTGGGTTTCAGACGATATATTGCAGCTGATGGATGAACGTACAAAATATAAGAATGCTAGTGATGAAGAAAGTAAAAGGAACCATCGGCAATTAAGAAATGCTATAAACAGGAAGTGCAAACTGGCGAAAGAGGAGTGGATTAAAGAAAAGTGTTCAGAAGTGGAAAGAGAAATGAACATTGTTAAAATAGACGGAGCATACAGGAAATTTAAAGAAAGTTTTGGGGTACATAAATTAAAATCTAATTATGTGTTAAACAAAGATGGTACACCAATATATAATACGAAAGGTAAAGTCGATAGATGGGTGGAATATATTGAAGAGTTATACGGAGGAAATGAATTAGAAAATGGTGTTATAGAGGAAGAAGAGGAAGTTGAGGAGGATGAAATGGGAGAAACAATACTGAGATCTGAATTTAAGAGAGCATTAAAAGATTTAAATGGCAGAAAGGCTCCTGGAATAGACGGAATACCTGTAGAATTACTGCGCAGTGCAGGTGAGGAAGCGATTGATAGATTATACAAACTGGTGTGTAATATTTATGAAAATGGGGAATTTCCATCAGACTTCAAAAAAAGTGTTATAGTTATGATACCAAAGAAAGCAGGGGCAGATAAATGTGAAGAATACAGAACAATTAGTTTAACTAGTCATGCATCAAAAATCTTAACTAGAATTTTATACAGAAGAATTGAGAGGAGAGTGGAAGAAGTGTTAGGAGAAGACCAATTTGGTTTCAGGAAAAGTATAGGAACAAGGGAAGCAATTTTAGGCCTCAGATTAACAGTAGAAGGAAGATTAAAGAAAAACAAACCGACATACTTGGCGTTTATAGACCTAGAAAAGGCATTCGATAACGTAGACTGGAATAAAATGTTCAGCATTTTTAAAAAATTAGGGTTCAAATACAGAGATAGAAGAATAATTGCTAACATGTACAGGAACCAAACAGCAACAATAACAATTGAAGAACATAAGAAAGAAGTCCTAATAAGAAAGGGAGTCCGACAAGGATGTTCCCTATCTCCGTTACTTTTTAATCTTTACATGGAACTAGCAGTTAATGATGTTAAAGAACAATTTAGATTCGGAGTAACAGTACAAGGTGAAAAGATAAAGATGCTACGATTTGCTGATGATATAGTAATTCTAGCCAAGAGTAAAAAGGATTTAGAAGAAACAATGAACGGCATAGATGAAGTCCTACGCAAGAACTATCGCGTGAAAATAAACAAGAACAAAACAAAAGTAATGAAATGTAGTAGAAATAACAAAGATGGACCGCTGAATGTGAAAATAGGAGGAGAAAAGATTATGGAGGTAGAAGAATTTTGTTATTTGGGAAGTAAAATTACTAAAGATGGACGAAGCAGGAGCGATATAAAATGCCGAATAGCACAAGCTAAACGAGCCTTCAGTAAGAAATGTAATTTCTTTACATCAAAAATTAATTTAAATGTCAGGAAAAGATTTTTGAAAGTGTATGTTTGGAGTGTCGCTTTATATGGAAGTGAAACTTGGACAATCGGAGTATCTGAGAAGAAAAGATTAGAAGCTTTTGAAATGCGGTGCTATAGGAGAATGTTAAAAATCAGATGGGTGGTTAAAGTGACAAATGAAGAGGTATTGCGGCAAATAGATGAAGAAAGAAGCATTTGGAAAAATATAGTTAAAAGAAGAGACAGACTTATATGCCACATACTAAGGCATCCTGGAATAGTCGCTTTAATATTGGAAGGACAGGTAGAAGGGAAAAATTGTGTAGGCAGGCCACGTTTGGAGTATGTAAAACAAATTGTTGGGGATGTAGGATGTAGAGGGTATACTGAAATGAAACTACTAGCACTAGATAGGGAATCTTGGAGAGCTGCATCAAACCAGTCAAATGACTGAAGACAAAAAAAAAAAAATACACTTCTATTACCAAGGAAGCAGAAAAAACAGTTGCAGAAGGAAGTTTAGAATATTCACTAACTCAAAAACCTACTGTTAAAATGTAGATCACTGACATGGACCAAAAATAAAATAGTACACCACATCAAGAACCACCTTCATTCCAGAAAGGAAACAAATTATTGTTATTGTTTTATCATTAAGTTGGGTAGTAATAATGATATTTTAAGTGTTTTTTTCAATATAGAATGTAATGTAAATTTACTATCTTTTTAATTTCATTAACCTTTTGCAAAATGATAGTTCTCTAATACATAGAGCTAAAGTAAGAAACACACACACACACATATATATATATATATATATATATAAACCCATACCAAATAAAAATCTGTATTAAATTATTAACATCCAAAGCATCATGGATCAGATACACCAAAACCTGAAAAACTGACGAAATAAGAAAGAAAAAGTTAAATTCCAATAAACCAATTACAAATAAAGAAAAATTCACAAGGCTTGTTTTAAACCAATGATCTCCAGTCAAAATCAGTATACACTGATTTAACTTTATACATGAAAAAACTGGGTGCTGACTACAGATACATTTTGAATAATAAGAACTATAATTGATGCAA
Organism: Lycorma delicatula; assembly: GCF_047948215.1. Lineage (NCBI taxonomy): Eukaryota > Metazoa > Arthropoda > Insecta > Hemiptera > Fulgoridae > Lycorma > Lycorma delicatula. The sequence goes on from NC_134455.1 coordinate 33,236,218, forward strand.
GATTATTGATTTGGAATAACAGAGAACTTATTAAGTTTTTTATCAACCGGATCTTATTTTTCTCAAAATAAAAAATTTTAGTTACCTTTTCATAGTTTTAAATTTAGTTTTTTAATTCAACTAGGAGTAATTTGTCTTCAGAAGAACAAATTCTTTCTTAGGAAAAAATCAAGATGTCAAGAAATAAATTAACATTATCTCATACATAACATTATAAAACATCACATTACACATAACTGAATAAGTAAGCACACACAAAAAAACAATATACTTTATATGTTCCTACTGTAAGTCCAGTTTCTAGCATTCTAATTTTTTTTTTTATATTTAATTCTTAAGACATACCCTACTACTATGAAAGATTAGTAACTAAGTAATTAATATTAAGCTGTGATAATTTCACGATAAGATGAATATCAGAAAACATATTACAAATTTTCTTATCACAAAAAAAAAATAACCATATGAATATTGACTGATTTAATAACATTAATAATAAACTATATAATGAATAATAATAAATAAATGTAATCAACTAGGATGAATAATCAACTAGAATTGTAAGCATTAAAACTAGAATGATCGATCACATCCCCTTTTAAAATCATTTTCTGAAAGTGATTTTTAAAAACTTAATACTTTTTTTAAAAGATGTTGATTTATGTCAATTTATTCTAGTTGATCCCAGCATTTATTAACTTCATATTATCACACATTGTATATAATTAGAAATACTTCTACAAATTACAAATTCTTCAATCTTAATTTTAAGATTCCTACTGTAAAAAAAAAGTGATAATATGAATGGAGCAAGAAAATTCTGATTTTACATTCAGTAAATAAATAAAAATTTGACGATTTTTTTTCTAAATCTAAAATAATTCCATTTTGTGAAATTTGAAAATAAAAATTACAAAAACTTAATTTTTATTTTAACATAAATCCTTACATTTTAAAGTCCAATTCGTCACTTTTTATGACTTAGTCTCCAGTTCTAATGTAGAATTACAATAATTAGAATTTAAGTTGTTCTGATATTTTTTTAGGCTATTTCCTAAAATCATAAAACCAAATCAAGACAAAGTTGAAAATTTACCAAAACTAAAAAAATTGTTGCAACGAATAAATAACCAAAACAAAAAAAATTGGAAAATTTATGGCAGTGAGGTCATTTGCTGACTGTTCTAACTCAAAATTTCTTTGTAAGCTCACTACAATAGTTTATTTTTATGTAATTTATAATTCACTGCTTTTTCAGTTTTTTTTTTTTATAGGGCTGTTTTTGACAAATCAACTATAAAAATTTGTACAAAATTAAATATGAAAATTGTTAAGTATTTAACAAAAAAAAACCACCACTCAATAAAAATACCTTTCCATAAATGTCAAAATAAGAACAAAGAATTTTTGTGCTACTACTTTTACTTGATAGTTTTTCTTTAATTATTATGATTTTGTCTGGATTTGCTGCTTGTTCAGAAAATGATTAGATATGATGATATATGATTTAGAAAATGATGGTGCTGACAAAGTTTAAATAATGAGTTTTCATAACAATAAGTACAAAGCAAATCCTATATTTTCTTATCAAATCTCAAGTCGCAATCTCACTATCTTAATGTTAATTTTAATTATTATCATTCATCAATCAATAACCTCAATAAGAAAAAATGGTCTAGGTGCACAAACATGATTTAGTAAAGTGGGTATTACAGATTTACTGACATCTAACTCAATCTTGCAATCTTTTCAGGACAATATAAGTAACTATTTAGCACAAACCACTGTTCAGTTCACCAAATCTATATTACCTAGTAATAATGAAGTGTGTGCAACTTCGTATAATTATATATAGAATTACACAAGGTATCCAGTAGCTCAGGTCATATCCACTGTAGACTACAGTTTTAAATGAAAAACAGGTGTAGGACTACCTAACTTTATTGGCTAGTTATAATGTTTTACAGGTATAAAAAAGTTAAATACTTTTTTTTTAGTTATGGGGAAAACAAGATAAAATAAAACAATATATCTAACCAAATCAAATTTTTACATAAAAATAAACAGCAGCAACTGCTAAACTTGCTTGCCATACTTCAATACACATTGACACCAATAAATAAAAGTACAACTACCCAATTGCATATACCTTGCAAATACTGTTAACATAGAATACAGAAAGCACAAACTAGAATAAAACCCTAGTTTATAATAAAAAATTTAATATGAATACTTGTAGTAGATTCAAATTCATTAAATATCATTTCCATAACACTTCACAACCAGAACTGAAAAATGATGAAATACAAATCATATTTCTGAACTTCATTTAGGAAAAATCAAAATTTGTACATAAAACACAATAGCTAATGAATATTCATAACTCAATAGTTACAGATATCTAATGACACTAAAGTAACTAAATCAGATGATTATCTCAGTTACAAAAAACTGCTAATTCTCAAGCACTCTACAAAAGACGAATAACTCTCATTAGGTCAAAAGATAGCAAAACTCATCATTCCATATCAGCTGATTTTAAAGTAGAGAGTTATAAGGTTCAAAACCTAGCAAGCATTCAGATTTTATACAGATTTGAATACTAGATCATGGATACCAGTGTTTTGATGGTTGAATTTAAATTAACCACACATCTCAGCAATGGTTGAATTTAAATTAACCACACATCTCAGCAATGGTTGAATTTAAATTAACCACACATCTCAGCAATGGTTGAATTTAAATTAACCACACATCTCAGCAATGGTCGACCTGAGATTGTACAAGGCTATTCTTCATTTACATTTATACATATCCTCATTCATCCTCTTAAGTAATACCTTGCAAAAGTTCTGGAGGGTAAATAGAAAAAATGAAAAGTCAGTCAAATAATGGCAAGAACTGCATTTTCAGACTTTGCATTCCACAGAATGCTCTAAATATTACTGTGTGAAACATTTATTCCCACCAAAATAGAAAATTCTGAAAGCATCAGATAACTCCCAATTAATTAACATTAAATTATGCTGTTAACAACGCTTGCAATTTTCTGTAAAACTAGACTTGCAAATTATAAACCAGAATTAAATCGATTTAAGTGCAATTTTATTTAACTTCCAAATATCAATTGATATTAGGTGCCAATCTACACCCATTCAAATGAATTATCTTTGTAATCACAGTAAACTACTAGTTTACACGTGTGATTGATACAAAGACTTAAATTTTCTCCTAATTCAAATACTACAAAACCAGATGAATAGTTCCGACAATCAACCACGGCTGCTCGGGCAAAATAAGGGTGTAGCCTACAAGTTCCAACTACTCAGAAACCAACTTACTTATAAAAGAATTACTCTTAATTTCTAACAAAGCAATAACACACTTTGATAAAGTGAAGGTTTAACGCTGGATTCAAAGCGTTACACCATTCCTTTGATGGAACCAGCAGTGTGGGGGGTCGGTACAAACGCCACTTTGCCTACAATAAATAATTCTATATATCGAACAATAAAAAATCCACGAAAATTACTTCCAAATACACTAAACACTATGATAATTGTTTTAACAAGAAAATAACTGTCAAAATTACCAATAATAAAAAAAACAAATCACCTGCTTAAAATACGGACAAGTGGTACGACAAAGTTAGTCAGCAGAGAGGACAGAAGATCGCACAACCAAATGCAGGCAACAAACTCAATAGCAAACAAAAATATCTCTTATACATAATATTTGAAGCTATTTAAAAAGTTATTTTTAATAATCCACATAAACGTAATGATATAAAGTTATTGTCTGTTTATGGCGTTATCTCGAAAGATTACAAAGATTTAAAAGTAGCCGATTTATATTAAAAAAAGTCGCAAACTAATTGTAGAAAAACCCCTTTTTCCGGCGAATGATTGACGTGTTAATTTAAAAAAAGTAAGGAAATATAACTTGTTTTTTTTTTAAATAGAGATTTAAAGAAATTATTTATCAACTTCAATAATAATATAAACTTTCCTGTGTCAGAAACGTGTGTTCAATTTAAGAAATAATAAGTAGTTATAAATTAATTTACATGAAACTTTTTCCCAAAATCAACATTATCGCGCAAAAAAATTAATAACTGTGGAGCACTAATAAACAAACATTTTAAAAACATTTGAATAATAAATATGAGAATATACGATAATTCTGTAATTTGTAGTGGTACACCACACGCAAGAGACGTGTAATAAATAGTGATGTGTTTGAATAAAAAATCATTTGAAATATCAGTACTGCTCAATCACTTCTGTTCTAGAATTAATCAGAAGGAATCAGTTATTTTAATACAATACAGTAGCAATTTCAATAACTCTAATAAAAATCATAATTAGTGTAATAAACAAAACAGTGAGGAAAAAAATTGTATTAGTAATTATAGCTCATTAGTAATCTCCATAAAATGTCAAAGTTGAATTTTTCAATCAACTTGCAAACTTATTTCAAAAGTTATAGAATTTACTTAAAAGTAATTCATAAAGTAGAGATATTATATAATATTAATACTAGAAATGGGTAATCTGCAACATAATTAAAACTGAAAGTGGAATTTCCAGCTCATTTAATAAAATAAGCTCACTAAAAATGCAGAATTCCTTTCATCTATTCTCCTGTTCTTACAGCAGAAAAGTTTTGTAAATTCTCTATTTAAAAAGATATGTTTATTTATGACTTAATTCAAATTTTTTATAATTAAAAATATACCTAAGAGTTTAAAGTCATATTTTAAACATTAAAAGTAAACATTCTATTAGAATTAAAAAAATTCAATTTTTTATTTTAAAGAAGTCATAAATGCCATTATTACATCTTACAACTTTAATTAAAATTATTCCTTTACAAATAGAGTGTACTCTACTTGTGAAAAATATTTCATATTACATAGCGGAATACTTTAGTCTTTAAGGAAGCATTTTGTTTGGCTTCTGTTCTGAGATTAATAAATTACCTGTATTTAATAAAAATTTTAATGATCTACTACCCATTATTTTAAATTAAATGATAGTAATTAAATAAACCTTAATTTTTGCATATTCATTTAACATGTGTATTCAAACAATTAACAGTTAAAGCAATCAATTAAGTGATTATCGTCCAAATAACAAAAGCAACAGAATGCTACAATGTATTTAACTGTGGATAAAACAAGAAATTTTGAAATAAAGTTTTAAAGAATTAACATTTGTTTGTGAAAAAAAAGACTGGATTAAAAGGGAGACCTACAAACAGAAAATAACATTAATCAACAAAATAAAAAATTATAAAAACAGGAACAATATAAGTATATAAGCAGTTTACAATATAAGCAGTTTGTACAATTAAAAATATACTGCAAGTAAATAAAGTAATGGTTTGTTATTTTGTGGTGTGTTGGTTCTATATATCTATTATCTCTACAAAGCTCTACTATTAATATTTCACAAAATAATTATTTTTATGGACTATAATCAACTATCAATTTTTTTAATACTATGATTAAGGTTTTGGATGATTTCCAAAGATTCTTCCAGGCAAATGCTGGAGCAGTCCCTTTTATTACAAGCAGAACAGTAAATCTATCGTTTCTGGCATGTATATCTTTTAAATGTATGATTATGTTATGATCTGCATAAAGTATTTTTTTCTCATGAATTTCAAAATAATAATTATGGTTCAAACTATCAATGATGAAACCTTAATTTAGTTCCTGAAAGTAGTAATGATAAATCACATATAATTAAAATAACCTCTCACTGGTCACTATATTAATAAGTACAAAAGCATAACAAAAGAAATAATATCTTGATAACAGAATCCCATTAAAGGTCCCAGAGGCTAAAAAAAAGAAAACATTTAATTCACACACAGGTAATTTCAACTTAAATATTATTCTATTTTAACTATGAAAATATTGACTGCAGTGACATTCCACACTTGCTGAACTCTTAATCTTATTAATAACATTAAAGCAGAATCTGTTATTAATGAACTGATCTGTTATAATTTAAAGAGACTCAAATCCACGATAATTATTTTTGCTTTTAGTAATTTCTTTTTATCACTTAGTTGGTATTTACATTAAATCTGATGTCTACATAAATAATTAATTGAAAACAAATACGGAGTTGACTTTAAACTGTCAGTAAAAATCTTCTTATTAATAAGGTTAATACAAAAATGTTTAGTTACAAAACATTAAGAGATCATTGACAGACAGACAAATGATAAGTTAATAAAAGTTTCACATAAAACAAATTACATTATAATTATAACAAAGATGTATTATTTTATAAGGTTAAAATTAAAACAAGATTAAAATTATTAGTGCAAGTGATTTACCGGTGTCCATGGTATACAGAATCCAAATTTAGTTTCACCCATTTTCTTTCTACACTAGACTAATTTTCTGCTTTTCAAGATGGTCAACAAAAAATTTAGATTAGTGAAAGTCCTGTTTCTGTGAATTTATGCATTGCTACATATAAACATGTTGGCTGTAATTAAGATTTACAAATCCATGATAGAACAGTTTCAAAAAGGAAAAAGAAGAAAAAATAAATAAATCCAAATGAACACATTATTTGAAATCAAATATTCAACAGATGATATTTATTAGATAAATCTAATTAAAACTACACAGTTTTGTATAAATCTAATTAAAAAATTAAAAATTATAACTTAGTCTGTGGTAGAAGTGTAACCAACAAGTGTACTAGTTACTAGTATAAGGGCCATAAATTATACCATAAACAATCTGAAATTGTCATGATTGGCCAGCCTGCATTTTTCAGTTGAAAATTTAATTATTACCTTCAACATCTTTATGTTTATTAATTTATTTTAATCACTATTAGTAATAATAAAGGTAAGTATCAAGTAGAGACAGATGGTTTTACCATAAATAAAATATCCAATCATTGAAAACAGTGCTGCAAAAGAACATTATGTAAATCTTATCTAGATCAAGGAAAGAACCAAAAATAATAGTACTTCAGCAAATTATTTTCCTACATTTGGAAGGATAAAACATAAAATACTGTATATTAGTTTGTATATTTCTTTCAGTTTTAAACATGTAAGGAACTTTTATGACATCAAGTTTTGAAATTCTCAATTTAATTGTTATGAAAACCATTACTGTTTTTAAAAACTGCACATTTTCAAAATGTCACATAAATCTGCATAACTGATGGCACAGGAATGCATTAATAAGTTTTTCAGGAGCAAAGGAAATTTTTATTTCTTCTGAAATCTCTCTTATTTTATGATATGTCATTTGAAATCAAAGGGGGAAACATTTAACTTATTTCCAAATGAATAAATCATTATTTGTTTCAAAGCATCTGGCTTATTATCTGTCAAGGCAGATATATAAAAATAAGGCTTATATAAATAAAGGCTTATATATAAAAATAAAATTCAACTACGGAACAACCAGATTAATACAAATCAATACTTCATTGCATAAGAAAGCTGAAAAATAGAAAAAATACTACATATAATTTAAGTACATAAAAAACAATAGTTAAAACATAAAACAAGATATTGACCTGCTAAAATACAACAATCAGTGTGATAATCAGTACAGAGAGATGATAACCAAAACTATCTATTACCAAGCAAACAAGTATCTTACTGGTTGTTATGCATTATATTATAATGCATTTATTCTACAGCATTAACAGATCTGGACCACAATGTTTATTGATTTATATTCAACCAGAAAACTCATGACAGCAACAACTTTTTTTATTTTATTAAAATCAATTATTGCTAGTATATCATTAATATCTTTTGTATTGGTATGTGGATCAGCATAATGTGTTAAAACTTCCTTTTGTAAACAGATTACAAAAAGGGCAAAAATAATCATGTATGTGATGATCTCCAAAATTAAATACTTTTAGAACTAAATTTACCATCAATGAATCACCAAGTTACCCTTTTACTGGGCAACCGTAATTGAATAATCAGTCCATGAATCCAGAACTATAATTACATAACAAATATTCTTTATCATCCATAAATATGATTAAGTCTCTATAGTTTCATTATAATGAGAATTTATTATTTTATCAATATCTTTGCCCTACAAGACAATTGATTAGCTAAGTAAAATTTCTTGCTTTTTAATCATATGTGAAAATTAAATTTCTTATCAAATATAAAGAAGGAAATTGATGAAGCAGATCATCCAACTGCAAAGACTGGATCATTAGGATTACTGTTCATTGAACCTTACAAGACTACAATAAGACAAAATTTACATAAAACCATGGGTAACATTATTTATAATAACTTACCACCAGAGCTTGCTCAAGCACAGAAACATTTGAGTCAGAGATACTTTAAATGCATCACAATTATAAGAAAGACTGAGATAAATAGTGTAGTTATAAATTAATGTACTTCTTTCTGTAGGAAACAGTTACATACATGATCCATTCATTTAGTGAATACACAAAATAATTAATAATTGTAACAGCTTTAAGTGGAATATGGTTCAAAGAATAGTGTTATTGTACAATTATAATAAGAAAGTACTCACAGCATATTTTTAGTTGCTTGATAAGCATTGTTAGTATAATTGTTCAGATCACTCCTTCAGTATCAAAACAAAATGCAAACCAACATTCATTCAAATCTTTTTTTCAGTACAATTACTGTGCGATAACAAAACACCTATAACAGAACACCTCATCAGAGGTGTTCTGTTGAATGAAGGTACCTTATACCATCATTGTTCCCAATTGTTTTTGCCCCCTGACTGCTCTTTGATCTCACTACAACCTCAGTTTTTAACATCACCTATCAACCTCAACAACTTCTTTTCCTCTTCAACTATTCTTTCAAGAGATTTTTAAAAATAAATTTTCCCTGTCAGAGCATGTCCAATCCATTCTCCTTTTCTCAACTTAGGTGTGTGTAACAGTACTCTATTCTAAGTAATTCTGCTAACAGTTTTTCACTTCTCAGTGATCCATCCATTTTATTCTTTCTTATCTTTCTCCATATCTACATCACAAAAACTTCAATCTTGTCCATCTTTCTCTTTTCCTAACGTTGACAACAACAAAACAGTTTACAAATAGTAATCAAATAATATTTTATCACTCTTTTTCTCAGCGCCAAGTTAATACCGCTACATTAGTTTTTTCTTGCTTCTTTTGCTTGCTATTATTATATTGATCTTAACTTCACTCTTCCAGTTCTCTGTTAGCATACTTCCAAGTTATTTATATTTTTCAACTTGTTCTATTTTTGCCCTATTTATCTTTACTATTATATTATCACTATCACTTACCCTCATAGATTTTGTTTTTGTTAGTTTTATTTTCATTCCTTCTTCTATTACTGTTATTATTCTTTGGAATGCTTCATTCTCATTGATAGGACTGTTATATGAATATAACTATACAGCTTATCTTTTGACTTCCTATTTTCTCTTCTTCCTCCAGTATATACTGTTCATCTAAAACCATTAAACCAACAAAAGAGCATGCTTATTTTAAAGTGCTAATTCTTCTATCAAGTTTTAAAATATTTTTAAATTTTAACATTACTGCAGATGAAGTGACAGAATCAATCAATCAAACATCTTTGAAAAAGTATGGAAAATGCATTATATTGTAAGATGCTCCAACCCCTACAATACAGTGAAGATTTACTTATAAATTGCATTTAAACAGAAATAATTACAAAAACAAAATAAAATAACAGTAATAATAATATTAATAGTGTGTTTTTTTTATTGTAGAGGGGGCAAAATGTGTTATGCACTATCAGGAAATTGATGATGATGTTCCCCAGTGTGTGGAACTCCCATCTACTAAAAAACACAACCTCTGTTTGTGGACAATTAATCTACCCTGGAACTACTTACCGCTTTACTTTTGGGTGGTATCCCTAGATTTGCCATCTTCTTCACCTGCTAATTTCTCTTGCTTAATTCGTACTGGTTTAGTGATTCCTCTTCTATCCAGGTTCATTTTCTTCCTTTGTAAAGTCAATTCTACAAAACTCTAAATCTTCTGCCAATTATCCTCACTAGTGAGCATTTTTCCATCAGAGTTTCTTGCTTTTTTCTGTTTAGTCTCTGGAACCACCGTAAGGTATTACTTGAGAGGATGAATGAAGATTATATGTATGAATGTTAATGAAGTGTAGTCTTGTACAGACTCAGGTCGACCATTCCTGAGATGTGTGGTTAATTGAAACCCAACCACCAAAGAACACCGATATCCACGATCTGGTATTTAAATCCATATGAAAGTAACAACTGCCTTTACTAGGATTTGAACCTTAGAACTCTTGACATTGAAATCAGCTGATTTGTGATGAAAAGTTAACCACTAGACCAGCCTGGTGGGTGAGTTTCCAGCTTATATCACCAATATCAGCTTGCAGTCAGTTCTTGATGGTGCTCCGTCTATCGCATTCAAAAAAGGTGAGCTCCATATTGTCTTCTTTTGCCCATCTTAAAAAGATATTTATTAAAATATCTGTAACCAGACAGAGCTGTATGAGATAGTAGTTTACCTCACTGAATTTAATACTGTATGGTACAAAATTGCGATCTTCATCACTCCCCTCCTCCGCGCTGATGCCATGTGTCTCCTTTAAGTTTTCTTCTGTAATACATCTGCTCATATTTCACTACCACAGTAGTATGGAGTGGGTGATTATCATTAGTAACCTTCTTCTGATGTGTGTAGATTCACCAGTATTTGCCAAGAGGTGGCTTAGTGCTGTCAATGTCTTTGCTGCTTTAGCTGCAGCATATCTGATTTTGTTTCCAAACCAAGTCAGCTTGGTGACAAGTCTGATTCCCAGGTACTCAACTACTTGTTCACATTTGATCCTTCTAGCCTGTCCGATATCCACCTCAATTTTGGTTGGGATCCATCATCTGGTGAGTAGAATCATATTCATCTTCTTCATAGCCAGCTGCAATCCATGTTTTTCCATCCATCTTCACTCTCCGCATCAGCTGGTTTAGTTTAAATCTGAATTTCTTCTGTGTCTTGTGTGACTATTATGGCAGTAATGTCATCTGCATATCCTGTGTGTGTGTGCGTGCGTGCGTGCGTGGGTGCGTGCGTGCGCGCGCGCGCGCGTGCGTGCGTGCGTGTGTGTGTGTGTGTGTGTGTGTGTGTGTGTGTGTGTGTGTGTGTGTGTGTGTGTGTGTGTGTGTGTGTGTGTGTGTGTTCCAATAAACTGAAATTTTCTGTTTGTTTAAAATACCATTAGACTGAAATTTTAAGACCATCCATCTTTCTTTCTTTCTTTTTTCTGTTTAGCCTCCAGTAACTACCGTTTAGATAATTCTTCACAGGATAAATGAGGATGATATGTATGAGTGTAAATGAAGTGTAGTCTTGTACATTCTCAGTTCGACCATTCCCAAGATGTGTGGTCAATTGAAACCCAACCACCAAAGAACACTGGAACGCTGGAACTCTCGACTTCCAAATCAGCTGATTTGGGAAGACGCATTCACCACTAGACCAACCCGGTAGGTTTAAGATCATCCATCTAAAAAAGTTTAGCACTCCTTCAACTGTGTCTTTAGTATAACCTCTATACAGTTCCAGATTACACTAGAATATTGCAGAAAAGATCTTACAAGCATACGCCACTAGACACGACTCTGGATAAACAGTCTGTAAATCCACTTCATGACACCAAGATTCTGTCTCGCCATAGATACAGTCTTGTCTACGTGATTAGCTAAGTATAACTTTGATTCAAGAGCTACACCAAGATCAGACAAAAGCTCTTACCAGAAAATCCGCATACCACAAATTGAGTATCTAAATATGGGTGGATTAGTTTTACTGATGAAAGATACAACCGTTTTATCTAAATTCAGAATCATAAAATTGGTACATGCCTAAGTCGCAGCTTCCATCAGTCACTCGTTGGAGGCTAGCATTAAAGTCGGAGAGTTAATCATTATTTTAATATTCACGATGGCGATTATCTTAGTTTCTATGAACATTTTCTTGGTATCTAGACCGATATACTTTTGCAACCGATTGTTAACAGAGCTGCTAAGGGGTTAAGCGACTGCATTCGTAATGTTATATAAAGTTATATTCCATTGTGGAGGGGGCATCATTTAGGCTACCCAGTTTGGTTTTCTTCGGCTTTTATTACCTGCATCAAAAAGAAAAGCAGCAATCACAGAAGATTAACAAAAATGGTTATAAGAGGAATTGAAGCGTTTTCCCCGCTTAGGAAGGACGTTAAGACCTTTATATTGCAGTATCGGAAGGACTAAGCTCGTATCATGGAGGCTGAGCTTTATGTTGACCCCCTTCAAGTTGTGGAAGTATGTGAGTCGCATTGTAGATGATTCGTCTTACATACCTGAAGTCTCAGTTGAGACTGCAGTTGGTGAAGTGGTTACTAATCCTGAGCAGTTGGCTAATAAATTTGGTAAATATTTCCAAAGCATCAATCAACAGTTTGATTCTGAGCACTTGTCACAGGATAAACATTTGTGGGGCTTCCTCGAATTACAGAAGTTTAAGTTAAGGAAGCGATTGTCAAGACCTCAAAGTTCTCCTGGGATTGACGGTATATCTGTATGGCTGATAAAAAAAACAATTGACATCTTAGTTCCAGTTCTAACCTTAATCTTCATCCTGATCCCGTAGGGGAAGACACCCTCATCCACCCCCTCTGTTCTGAACCCTTGTGGGCTTTACCGGAGGTCATCTTCAAAACCTCGGCTTTTGACATATTCCGGGCATATTGTCACTAATTCTGTTTGGCTTCTGTAGACAATCGTCTACAGACGACACATTTAAAAGATCTTGTATATCTGGAGCTCATCGGTGTTAGTTCAGGGCAAGAAGCATGAGACCGAGAGACACAAGTAGAACTTTAATTAATCTTTGCCTCCCTTAAAAAAAGAGACAAATTACAAGAGATCTAATAAACCAGAACTAAATAAGGGTAATTAATTAGTTTCAGTATATTCTAAATTTAGCCAATTAGTTAACTTATTTGAAATTTGAAAAACTTTTATTTTCAAATAAATAATCTCTTATAAAGAAATAGTGACAGACAAAACCTTACATATGAAAACTTCAACTTCCACAACTTCCATGACAGAGGGTCCATGTAAGAACCCTCGTTTTGGAGAGCCTTTGCCTCCAGAAGCAAAGCAAAATAAGAGTGTAGAGTTCAGTGATTGGAAAGAGTATGGGTTTCAAGAAAAAACGATCAAACCAAGTTTCGATCGAAGAGCGGTGGATTGTTTCCAAAATATTTGGTCATTAAGAAAAAAAAGAAAAGGATTTTTCAAAGATTATCCCTGTAACAATAATACCTTGAGGCATCACGGAAGCTGCAGGCGTACCCGTTACGGAAACAAGAAAGACTGGTATTGGACTATTTATAGAGCAGTTAATGATTCACAGTAAGGTGTCACGGCATGTCGAGAATTGAACGCACGACGTAATGAAGATATATCCTCTGCGTCGCATGTCCTGACGTTCAATAAACCCAGATGTCCAGAGAAGATAAAAGATGATTTTCATCGCTTTATTAGGTATTCATCCATTCATCTCAACACCATTGTTTTAGGTTCCAGAAATTTGGACACTCAGCAGCGTGATGTACAAAAAAAAATCTGTCTGTGTGAGTGAGTGTAATGAACCGTTGCACCCCGGTGACTCATGCAGGGATCCACATGTATGTGCCAACTGCCATGGATACCACTCTGTAAGATCTAAGAACTGTTCACTTAGCAAACAAGTAGCAATGCAGGAGGTAAAGACCATACAGAAGGTACAATGCTAAGAAAATTGTAAAGAGTAGATCGCCAAAAACACGTATTATGCTCAGGTTGCTGCAGCTCCAGCAGCTTCCTTTAAAACAAGAGGTGTAATATCTGAACTGGTACCAGCATTAGCTAAGATGATCCAACACATCATTAAAGAGAATTGAAACCAGTCACAACCGCTGCAGAAGGTAGCAGATGTCATTAAAACAAAGATTTATTCTCCACTTAGGATTGAACCTTCGACCAGTTCTATGATGCAGCAAAATTAAGTGAAAGCACTGAGCAACCTAAACCCTAAGTTAAAGTTCATATCGAAAAAATCCCCATTTTGGGATCTGAGAAGCCGGAAGTGACGAGGTTAAAAGAAAAAGATTTTGAAATACCAATAATAGTGCCTTCGAAAGCACAGAGGCCTTTTAAGAGTGGACGAGCACGTTTACCGTGTGAATCGAGTCTCGATTCCAATGCAGTGTCGACCGCACCATCGGAGTCGACATCATCTGATGCCAACGGCAGGACATCCTCCGTGATTTATTGCGGAAGATCATCCTGACCCCTCCATTTCCGGGGCCTCAGACACTCTGAAGTTTGACATAGTGGCCTTCAGGAAGATGGAAAAAGAAGAAAGCAAGGATGGCCTTAGGGTAAACCGAGGCGATAGAATTTAAGAAGTTAATTCTTATGTGCTTCGATATATTATAATTTAATTGTTTTTAATTTATTTTATTACGTTGAATTTATTTTGATTGTTTTGGACAATATTTTGATACAAGTGGCTGGTGTTTTAATGTGTTTTTGTAGGTTAGTTTTAAGTGTCAAGGGCCTTTAAACCCTTATCATCTTGTGTTTCCTTAGGATTTTAATATCCTTTGACACGTCTATTTCTGGATGATCTGTTTTGACAAGGTAGTCTTCTAACTATTCGCTAGTGTTCTTATTAGGGAGGGAAATATTTTTTCTTTTTTTGTGGAAAGAGGCTAATGTCCATATTATTAAATGTCCCTAAAACTTAAAAAAAATCTTACTAATAATAATGCCCTCCATTTTTTTCTGTTAGGCTCTGGAGCCACCGCTCGGCCAGGGCGCCTGGCCCGGATCTTCTGCCTAATATGGTTACTAGGGTGACGGCTCGGGCTGAGCCAGAGGTATCTTTAGAGATATACAACGCCTGTCTTAAAGAGGCAGTTTTTCCTGGCAGATGGAAGCGTCAGCAGCTGGTGCTAGTTCCTAAACCGGGGAGGGATTTGGCACTTCTCGTACCGGCTGATGGCGATTATCGATGCGCTAGCGAAGGTGCTGGAACATATGCTTCAGCAAAGGATAGTTGGTGTACTGGAAGAGCAGGGCGGGCTCTCTGCGAATCAGTATGGATTTCGGAGGGGTAAGTCCGCCCTCGATGGCGTGGCTGCTGTTTGCGACTTGGCGGGAAGAGTCTTGAGGAGAGGTGATGGTAGAATCTGCATCCTAGTCACATTGGACGTACGAAACGCGTTTAATTGCATCCGTCACTCAGCAATAATGGAAGCAATGGAGGACCTACGTGTCACTTCTAACCTACAACGGATGGTGCGAAATTACCTCATCGGATGTCAGATTATCTTTAGACTGCATGATGTGTATGTTAAGAACCTCGATAGAGGGGAGATGCAGGAGTCGGTTCTTGGACCGACCCTCTGGAACATGGCTTATAATTGAACGTTTCGGGTTGTTCTCCCACTATCGGTTACATTATTTGGTTACGCTGATGATATAGCGTTGCTAGTGTAGGCAGAAACAAGGTATGAGGCTGTAGGCAAGATAACTGAGTCTTATACAAGGATTAGTGAGTGGATGTCTAGGGTAGGACTGGAGTTGGCTCCTGAAAAGACGGAGATGGTGGTGATCTCTGCCGCCAGAAGGAGGCCAACTTTACGACTGATCCTTGTAGCAGAGAAATTGTGTCTCAGGTGGCCATAAAATACTTGGGAATCTGGGTTGACTCAGACTAAGATTTACTACTCACGTACTCCGGGCTGTGAGAAGGCAAAGAAAACTAGGAGGCTTATTGCTAGCCTACTCCCGAATACAAGCGGGCCCACCCAACAAAGGAGGAAACTGCTTACTGGTGCGGTCTATTCAGCTCTGCTATATGGCGCCGAGTTGGGGGCGGGCGTTGTTAGATTTGCCAAGTATAGGGCTAAATTGGAATCCATTCACAGAGGGTGCTGTATCAGAATAGCGGCCACCTATAGGACGGTGTCCAGGAAGGCGGTTGAGGTGATTGCTGAATTGCCGCCTGAAGATATGATGATAATGCGAGCGAAGCAAAACTAGGGAACTGAGAACACTCCCATTAGAGGAAAGGAAGCACTTTGCTGAAGAACTAGAAGAAGAGATCGCATAAACATGGCAGTGGGACCGGGCCACGAAGGGTAGGACCGCCTACCCTTCGAAATAAATAATAAAGCGATGGGTCCCATCGCTTTATTAGGGACATCAGGGGCTGGTGCCGGAGGACCCATGGAACACTGAGTTTTGAGTTAACACAATTCCTGGCGGCTCATGGGAGATTCAGGTCTTATTTGTACAGATTCGGGCTCGACCTATTTGAAAATTGCCCGAAGTGCGAGGTGGAAGAGACCCCTCAAAATATATTCTTTCCGTGCCCACGATTCGCCATATAGCGTAGATTGATGCTCGGCAACATGAGATGTGAGCACATGTTTCACCCTGAAGATACTCTATGAATACTATTACAAGGTGAGACACAGTGGAAGACTGTGGAAAGATTCGTCAGGACGGTCATGAGGAAGCTGCATTTATATGAGGAGTCCCGCAGACGAGAATGGTGCCGGATAGGGCAGGGGGCGGACAGATTCTCGGTTCAGTGCCTAGTGGGTTCCCCGTAAGAGGCCACTCCCACACGTACGGGAATGGCCTGGGTGTGATGAGGCCGGGGACACTCTGCTCGCACGTCTGATGGTGGCCACTGATAAGTGGTATGATTATTTGAGATTTCTAATTTGACTTTGTGGGTGTTGTGAATGTTAGAAGCTTTGTCCTGTTTTCTGCATGGTTTTTGTGTGATGTTGTTGTCGGTGTTTGTATTTAACGTACTGTATGTGTTGTTTCCAGTGGTGTGTGACATCCTGTTAGTATGTTATGACTGTGTGTGAGGGCGATTTCCCATTCTTCTGATGAAATGCTTTTATAAGCAGTACCAGAAAGAGGGGGAGCCAAGGTGGAGGTTTAGTGCACAGGTATACATACGCCCTTGGTTATAACTGGCAGAATCTGTTAGCGAGCCCGACACTGCTTAGGCGCCCGTAAATGGGGTTCCTTCACCTCTTTAAAAAAAAGCCTCCGGAGTCACCGCAACGTATTACTTCAGAGGGTGAATGAGGATGATATGTATGAATGTAAATGAAGTATATTCTTGTTCAGACTCAGGTCGACCATTCCTGAGATGTGTGGTTAATTGAAAACCAACCACCAAAGAACACCGGTATCCACGATCTAGTATTCAAATCTGCATAAAAGTAACTGCCTTTACTAGGATTTGAATCTTTGAACTCTCGACTTTGAAATCAGCTGATTTGCGATGACGAGTTAAGCACTAGACCAGACCGGTGGAATAATAATGCCCTGAGGTAGCTAATCTCCGTCCAGAATATGCTATCTACGTTCAACGTTCAGGAAGGTAGCAGCATATTTCACTACATCACGTATATTTGGCTAACGACGCTCCGATTTTTTTTCTCCGAAAAACAATCTTTTTTAATCTAACCTCCATTTTCAGCTCACTATACGTACTGGAGTTTTCGGCCATCTATAGTTATGAACACTGAAAACGATTTTGTAAATGGACTCACACTACCTTTAGAGCTGGGGATGTGGCGGCCAGAGTCGATGTAATTGCAGGTGTAACTGAGGATCCTTCCGCTGTTCAGATGTCCCCGCGATGACAAGCATGTAGTAAGGTGTCCACGTTATGTCGATCATGGGAGCCCTCAAAGTTACTTCAGAGGGTGAATGAGGATGATATGTATGAATGTAAATGAAGTATATTCTTGTTCAGACTCAGGTCGACCATTCCTGAGATGTGTGGTTAATTGAAAACCAACCACCAAAGAACACCGGTATCCACGATCTAGTATTCAAATCTGCATAAAAGTAACTGCCTTTACTAGGATTTGAATCTTTGAACTCTCGACTTTGAAATCAGCTGATTTGCGATGACGAGTTAAGCACTAGACCAGACCGGTGGAATAATAATGCCCTGAGGTAGCTAATCTCCGTCCAGAATATGCTATCTACGTTCAACGTTCAGGAAGGTAGCAGCATATTTCACTACATCACGTATATTTGGCTAACGACGCTACGATTTTTTTTCTCCGAAAAACAATCTTTTTTAATCTAACCTCCATTTTCAGCTCACTATACGTACTGGAGTTTTCGGCCATCTATAGTTATGAACACTGAAAACGATTTTGTAAATGGACTCACACTACCTTTAGAGCTGGGGATGTGGCGGCCAGAGTCGATGTAATTGCAGGTGTAACTGAGGATCCTTCCGCTGTTCAGATGTCCCCGCGATGACAAGCATGTAGTAAGGTGTCCACGTTATGTCGATCATGGGAGCCCTTAAAGTTTCGGTATGTAGAGGCCGGGAGTCAGTGCAGAGATTGTGCATTCGCTCTCTGCCAGAATAAAGGCCAGTCCCACCGAAGTACCGGGCCGAACCTCCATTGGTAGCTCTAGAGTGGGGGTGTACCCGGGCACTTAGCCTTGTGTCAGAAGGGATTAATTCATGATGCAGTTTGAACAATCTACCGTGGCAGAGGGTTCACAAAAATTCCCTCGTTCAGAACCAGCTGTATTTCCAGAAGCAAAACGGAAGATACGTTTTGAGAAAGGAAGAATCAGTAGTAACTTAAAAGAGTGTGTAGAGAACTGCTATGAAAAGCTTTCCACCAAGATCTAAATAGTTGGTCATCACAAAAGATGGAAATTTCACGAATGTAAGCCCTTTCGTTATAGATTGTGAAATAACGAACTGCACTGGAGATTCAATAACGGAAATAAGAAAAAGAATTTAACGAATTTTACATCTAGAGGACCAACGACATCCAGTCGCAAAAGATTCTTGGTTGAAGAAAATAGGCGAATTTGCTGTAACAGTCCATCGTCATACCACCCTCAATATTTCAAATGGTGTTGTGATCTACCGAGATCTACTAAATTTTTCTGAATAGTTGATTGTGGAAGATTTATCACCGCAGGGAGTAATGGAGAGTCGAAGGTTGAACATGAGAAGGAATGGCGAAGTTCTTACCTTCTGCTTCTCATGTCCTCACCTTTAATAGACTGACCCAGACAGAGAAAGTGAGAGCAGTTATACATCGTCAGAATGTGCAAGCATTTGTGCCGCGACCTATACAATATTTTTAGATTTTAACGATTTAGCCACACCACGAAAGACGGGTGTATGTGAAGAAATTCATGAAGGACAGCCATGCAGGGATCCTCCCGCTTGCATTAACTGCAAAAGACAGCATTCATGATGTTTGAGAAACTTTCCTGTTTACGATGAAGAGATACGTATTCAAAAAATGAAAACCTTACGGAAGGTTTTACTTCTAAGAAAAAAATATTGTTGTAAGAAAAAATAAATAACCACAAACAGAGAGCAGCAACAGCTTATGCTCAGACAATGGCTATTGTTCCTGGTTCAACTTGATCCAGACCAGCTGGTTAGAAGCATCACTCCAATGTTAACAACAATGATAAAAAGAGTGATTGACAATAAAATTAAATCAGTCTCTCGGAAGCAAATTACGAGACTGTTCAAGTAACAGCCAACTAGACAAAAAAATTAGCCTGGACAGAGGAAAAATGATAACTAACCTGAGGTTCAAGTCAATTGCTTGATCTATCAGATGAGCCTGTCAATAGGGTGAATGCCCCTAAGAAAGCTCTGAGGCCATGTACTTCTATAGTGGTCTTGGCAAAGCCACAGTGGGGGGACCTGTTTCCCCTGTAGTTGAAGGGGCAACTGGTACAGCTCCTGTCATTGGTGTCTCCACAGTCCCTGCCTAAACCGACCGCCGAGCCATACCCATCGTCGTCTCAGAAGCTGGGAGCTATGGGCAACAACATTCTTATCGAGCATGAAGCTGTTCGAAGGATGGAGAAGAAGAAGAAAAAGGATGGCCAAAGGGCAACCCAAGTTTAACTGCCTAAAAAATAAATGACTCGATTCTTTTATGGAATACTAATTGTTGAACATCCTTGAGCTTCAGCATTTGGCATATGATATAGACACAATTTGTATGTCTGCCAGAAAGACATTTCTGCCAAGATGAAATTTTTAACTTAAGAAAATATAATATTTATTGATGAGATCAACCACCACATATAAGAGTTAGAGGTGAAGTAACCATATTAGAGTTGAATAGAGCAATCACTGAAGCGGCTGAAATATACAGAAATCTGCAAGCAGTCGCAATCTGAATGAAGCACCCACTGTGATTGTGAAGATAGTGCACAATCACTATCTTCAGCAAATATCTGCCAAATTTTGATTGAAAGAAGAATTTTAATTGTTCATCTTCCATCACCTGTACTACTGACTTTAATGCATATAATCCTGTAATCCTATTTGGGAGTCGGGTTGAGAAGATCCCAGGTGAATAGAATTGGAAAAGTTCCTTTGAAATTTTGACTTCATTATTTTAAATGATGGCTCAGGAACTTACTTTAATGCCAGAGACAGATCAACCTCTTGTATAGATTTAACTTTTATAAGTTCTTTGACTGCATCCAAATATTTTTTTCAAAATTTTACAAGATCTTCACAGAAGTTATAATTTTCCTGTACAAATTACAAGTGATGCTACAAGATAAATATATCCCATTTCTAAAAGATGGTTATTTGATAAGGCAGATTGGACGAGCTACACTGCTAATACGATACTTCCCGAAACAATTGAGTTATTGAAAAAGATGTAGACGCTGTAACTAATGTTATATTTGACTCACCATCAAGAAATATTCCCAGAAGATCTGGGAAACTCAAGAAGCCACTCATTCTGTGGTGGAATAATGAAGTAAGTGAAGTGACAAAAATGAAAAAAAAAAAATACAACGCTTTCAAGAATGTACAACATTGAAAAATCTGATTGACTTTAAAACACATAGGGCATCTACAGAAAGACTTATGACACTTTTCGAAAAACGATCCTGGTAAGTATACGTGTCTTCTATTAGCAGAAACATGACTGCATCAGACTTTTGGAAGAAAGTGGAGGATCTCTGTGGGATTACAAACTTTAATCTCATAACTTGCCTTAAACATGAAGATAAACTTATAGTTCCCCGAAACGAAATTGCTGAATATTGACCAATCAGTTCAAAGAAGCCAGTAAAACACTGATTATGATGAATTGTTTAAAAATAAAAAACAGAACTTGTAGGTCAGGTAAACTTTGGAATCAAAATAAAAATGCATATCTTTCAAAATACAAAAACTTGTGAAAGTGTTGGAGAAAACCGGCAATACAGTATCTGGTCCAAATGAAATACATTACGTTATGATCAGAGAGCTAAGTACCGCTCTAAAACAGACTGTTAGAACTATATAATCAAGTTTGGCGGGATGAAGTAAACCCTGGCAGTGGAAGAAAGCTTATATTGTTCTAATTCTCAAAAAAAGGTAAAAATCTGATAGAGCCCAATAGTTACCATCCTATTTCCTTTACTTGTGCTGCTGAAAAATCTTGTAAAAATGATAAATAATCGATTTGTTTGGAATTTAGAAAGAAAAGTTCTTTCATCCTCGTATCAAGCAGGATTTCGACAGTACCATTATGCTACTGACTAAATGATCAATATAAAGAATATTATATACAACAGTAACATCGTAAGGAAACACTGTGTTGGAGTCTTCTTTGATCTGCTTTTGATATGACCTGACGACATGGAATAATGCTCCAACTACATGAATAGGGCATTCACAACAATCTACTGTTATTACTTTGCATCTATATGACTTCAAGTACGCATCAAAGGTTGGAAAATAGCATACCACAAGACTCGCCATTGAGTAGTACCTTGTTTTCGATTGTTTGGATTGATAAACTGATGTTAGTCATTCCAGCAGAATTCAACAACAGCGTTATGTTGACAATCTGGCAATTATAAATGCTAATAACACTACAGTTGTATGATGTTAAAAAATAATCTGCAATGAGCGATAAACGCCCTTAATAAAGTAGCAAAGAATAATGGTTTCAAATTTTCACTGGAGAAGACCTGCTGTGTACACTTCTGTAGGAAAAGAACTCTTCATTGTGGTCCTGTTTTGATCACCGATGACCAGCCAATTCAATAAATATGACTTTTGGATCTACTATAAGATAAATCCCTTAATCGGGGACTACATATACAGGATTTGAGTGTTAGATGCAAGAAAGTCCTAAACATAATTAAATTTTTATCAAACATCAATCGGGGCTCAGATAAAGAGATATTACTGCGGCTATAGAAAGCATTGGTGGTGCAATCGAAGATCGATTATGAATGTATTTTACATTCATCTGTTATAAAGTCATAAATCTGTTATGAAAGTTAGATGTAATACATAACAATGGAAACAGATATGCCACAGGCGCTTTCCGTACTAGCCCAATGACTAATTTGATGTCAGAAACCGGCATAATTCCACTACATTATATAAGAGATATCTTACTGTTAAGATATGCAGCAAATACATGGGCCTTTCTTAGCTATATAAACCATAAAACCTTTAACAATCCTTTGGCTGCATTATATGAACGTCTTGCTATGTATTCCAGATATGAATAATCCCTATTTATGTGGCAAATGTTAAAAATTGTCTAACCAAGATTATTAGAAACATGTGGAGTAATAACTGGAGTAAGCTAAGTAGGAAATTAAATGCAATTAAAATCTCCATATAAAAAGAAGAGCGATGTGAAAGTGACTTGTAGAGAACAAGTGACGGTGATTAGACTCATTATTGGTCACACACGAATTATAAATTCATCGTTGTTAACCAGCCAAGAAAGACCAATGTGCATGCAGTGTATGTGATAAACACCTTACTGTCAAGTATTACTCAAAGAGTATACAATATATGAGGACTTCAGAAAGAGATATGAACTAAGAAATAATGTTACTGCTGATTTACAAAACGGCAAAGATCAAAAGATAGTTGCTTATCTACATGCCAGCATACTATCAACAAGTTTATAATATCGGTATAAAAAATGTTACAAAACATAAATCATCTCAAGAAACATATCACCAATGCCGCTACAAGCATAACTACATCTGTGCTTAAACATGTTTTTCAGCAATGGAAAACACACATCGAAATGTATTTCCAAAACAGTATTATATAAATAGCATATTAAATAAAAATAAAAGTAAAATTCAGCTGTCCACCACAGTATAGAATCTAATAATGTTTCTTACCTTATCTTATTTGTAATCAAAAGCACTTTCGAGGGTTACCCTCATCGTCAGTTGATCATAAAATTAAAAAACTTCAAATTACACATTAAAAGATATGTCAAAAAATTAAAATTATTGCGTATATAGTATAATATATGTAGTCAACAATTAAAATAAAAATTAAACATTCTTAATAATTTTTTTTTTTTTAAATTTTTAAATCTCTTAAATATACTTGTGACTGGCTAGCCACAACATACAGTACTGGACTATTTTATGAAATTTACTTAAAATTTGCTAAGTGCTGCTATCTGCAGCAGTCTTGATAAGAAAATCATCATCAAACTCTGTCTGCAGATTAATAAAGCTGAACTCTTTTCTATATATAATATTTATATTATATATATTAAAGCTTATAAGAGCTTATAATATTTATAAGCTCTGGTTCCAAAAGCTAGAAGTAGGATGGATCAAAGAAATTAGAGAAGATATGAAAGAATTGGGAATTTCCCTGACTGACCAACAGAATAAAACTGGAAAAATTACAAAGCTAAAAGATAAAAGCATTAGATTTAAACAAAAGACAGACAAACGACAAAATACAACGAAGAGGGTGTTTACGGATGAAGAAAAGAAAGCAAGATCTGAACGGATGAAGAAATACTGGGCAGCTCGAAAGAGTAAAATAACACGCTTTTCTCAGAAAAGATCCAACTAAAATTGACTTAAGTGGTCCCATGTTGGCCGTAAAAGCATAATAATAATAATATAATATTTTCCAAAATTTCCAATTTTTTATCATTATTATCAATTTCAATTATTTCCAAATTTGTCTCTTAAATCAGTAATGGAACGTTTGTTAACTATTAAATGGTCAGCAACATTAGAAAATCCTAACTCATTGTTTTTATAATGTCTAAAATTTTCTGCAAACCTTGCCCTAAATGATCTATTAATTTTCCAAATATAAATTTTACTACAATCATTACATGTTATTTTATAGACCCCACATGAATTATTAGAATCGTAATTACCATTACGGAATTTTAAATGTCTTATTATATGGTTGTTCGGCTTATATGCTGGTTTATATTTTTCATCATTATAAACATTAATCAAATTTTCAATGTTATCAGTATAGAAGTATTTCATATAGATATTCTCACTGGAACATGTACTATTTTAGGTTTCAATGTTGTTATATTACTAAATTTTAATTTTTGTTTTTTATAAATGTTATCAATTAATGAGGTACTATATCAATTTTTACTGCTATACTTTTTATGATATTTATTTCTGTATCTAATTTTTTCCTGTTATTCTGTGCATAACATATCGCTCTATTCAAAATATTTGCAAATATATTATTTTAATATTACAATTTTATCCTATTTTACATGTTGGTTTTCTATTTACGGACGTTATAATTCTGTTATTTTTATTAATTACCATGTCAACATCTAAAAAACTTATTTTTCTGCATTTATTTGTTTCAAATATAAATTTTAAACTATCATGTTATGAATTAGGTTTTTTAAAAATTATAAGATGCTCATCATTTATAACAGGTTCAAAGATTACCAAAATGTCATCAACATATCCAAGGCATAAATGAACTTTGTGTGTATGAATAATACCATAAACTATGACTCATGTTTTTGAAGTAAGTACAGTTTTGAAATTCTGCCACTGCTACACTGCAGTCAGTATTCCACACATGCGCACTATGTACTCGCATCTGTTGGCAAGCCACAGATGCCATTACGGAAATATTAGATTGTGTTTACGTTTATTTGTGAGTATTTAAAATGCCTCTGCTGATCAAGAATCCTGCAGACTGTGAAATAAATGATGTGATTTGTTTTCTTAGTGCTAAAGGTGTGAAAGTGGCTGAAATTCATAGTCAGATCATTGAAGTAAATGGAGAAAACATTATGAGCAATGAAATGGAACAAAAATGGGTTAGAGCTTTTAAAGATTTTCATGATGAGCAATGTTCATGATGAGGGACGGAATGGATGACTTTCTATCATTTCATAATGGTAATTATGATTCTAATATTCTATTATTAAGAGTGTTTAATTTTTATTTTGTTAACTGCATATATTATACTATAAATGCAATAATTTTAATTTTTTGATATATCTTTTAATGTGTAATTTGATGTTTTTTAATTTTATGATCAACTGATGATGAGGGTAACCCTCGACAGCGCTTCCGATTACATATAATAAGTAATAAGATACGGTAAGAAACATTACTGGATTCTGTGGTTAGTTGAATTTTTCTTTTATTTTTATTTAATATAATTAATACAGAAGGGAATATCGGCAACAAAAAAAAAATATTAAAATGTTAAAACATATATAAATGAAAATTATTTTCATAAAAGAAATGTCTATTTTTCTATGTATGGAAACTTACAGGACACCCACTTTGTGTATGTATTGGTCCAATAAACCCAATTTATTATATCAAACAGACTTAAAATCCACACACATACACTCACACGTGCACCTGCATGCAGTTATAAATAAAATTTACTACCTTTTTGTCATTTCTTGAGGTTTCATAAACTTCTGAGTCTGTGTAATGGCGAGTTTTGGTACAATTATAAACTTTCTCACTGTTAAAATATATACTAATTTATCATAATGTGAGGGTCTTTCAGTATAAACTGGAATCTGTTTAACAGCTTTATTCATAACAGATAAAATTGCAAAAAAATTACCTATTTTTCTACACAGCTTCCTTCAACAGAAATAAATTATCTCCACCAGATGTAACTTCTTAAAAAAAAAAAATGGCTGACCCAACGACCAATTGCACACATGATGCTCAATTGTGGCATTGTCTTCAAATCATTCCTTTCCTAAAGCTTTGTTTAGCAACCAACACATGGTGACAAGCAAGCCTGAGCTGTACAGTGGTGTGAAATGAATTTTAGCGAGTCCAAGGAGCTGTTGCAGCCATGTGTTGTCATGGACAAGGAGTACATTCGCAATAACCAACCCTCTCGATATTCTTTTTTCTGTTTAGCTTCTGGTACCACCATAATGTATTACTTGGGAGGATGATGTGTATGAATGTAAGTAAATGAAGTGTAGTCTTTTACAGACTCAGGTTGACCATTACTGAGTTATGTGGTTAATTGAAACCCAACTACCAAAGAACACCAGTATGACTGATATTTTGTAGCAGATTACTGTACGATCCAAAAATGCCTCTCTCCTCAAAGCAATTCAGAAGCTGCTGACAGATGTCTTTCCAGACATCTCATTGTGCCTCAATGAAAAGAAAAGAGAGGGAACCCACCTCGCCAACACTTTTCTGAATCAAAGTGTCTGCACACTCCCAACAGTTATGCTGCAGCCCAGCAGCGTAAGTGGGTTGGGCCAGGTGCCCCAGCACTTGCACTCGTTCTCCACTGCATCACAGCTACTTAATCTTTTGGCCCAATCAAACACTTAAACTTTTGACAGGGTAGCATCCCTGAACTGTGCCTGGAGTAAAGTCAAATTTCAGATGATCTGACACCTCGTTAGCAAGAAATTGGATTATAATTTGCTGTGCAACGAACAATGGTCAGACACCGCTCAGACACTAATGACATAGGTACATGACCTACAGGCATGGCTAGCCAGTTGCTCCCCTCTACACATATCAAACTAATTACTCATAGCACCCTGCCACATTCATGCTCTTCCACAATTTGTGTAGCAAATTTCTGATTTATATTTGAATGATATTCATAAATAAGAAATATCAGTAACATCAATGATACTGATCATAGAATATCACAAATATTTTCCACATTAAGAATGGACAGATTCATTTTCTTATGAGTTTCCACGAATAACTAACTTTTGAACAAAGCTTATACTGTAACTAGCACTTCAGTCCCAAAGTATGTGAAGTAAAAGTACTTGCAGTGAGATGCAAGGGAACAAATTGAGTTATATTAATAAATTAATTGCAATGTTGCAAGTACAGCCTACAATGTCCTTGAAAAAAAACATTCAGGAAAAATATCCTTTAAAAAAAATACAGCTAGCTCACAGCAGCTAGTCCAGAAAATGTCATAATTTAATTATAACTGCAAAAATTTATATTCAGGTCTGTAGGTAATCAACAATAGAATGATGACAAATTGCTTTACTTCATTAAATTATTTATTCTGAAATTTCACCTTCCATGGTTTTTCAGTCAGATCAACTCATTAAGCTTTTGCTGTTCGAATCTTATGAAAATACTGGGTCCTCGAACTCCTATACTCGAATAGCGAGTTCTGCTTATTGCTTAGGGTCACCTTTATTTTGAAGCACACCTAAGATGACTCGTGGACCACTTCGGATCAAAAAACTTTCTTGTCCATCAGAGAACACTTCTCTCCCTACCAGAACTACATGGGACAGTGTTTTGCAGCATCCACATAAGCAAGAGATAGCCTCTCCGCCAACACCTCCAAATTCCAGCCCAAGACATGGAGTCTGACCGATAATATATATACAAATTTTTGCCAGTCTGCACTTCTGTACAGGAAAAGCCTCCTGTTGTATGGGAACATTACACGGGTACACCTCACAGAGGACACTCACAATGGTTCATTGACAAACAGTCCATGAATATCCCTTCCAACAGTCACATCTATATTTGTGCGAACAAATAACCTTCTACTATCCACCATTCCTGTGAAGGTTGGCAACTCACCCAAAACATCATAAACCTCGAGATTTGTTCTACAATTAAACTCTCCACCAACTTCCTTCTCTGTTCTGTTAAAGTACTGTGCTACCATAAAAACTTTGCAAACAGATTCAAACACATTCCTAATTCTTCTTGGGACAATCCTCTCGCTTGTGCCCTTTCTCTCCACAATGAACACACAGCAACAGAAACTGGCAAAACTTCACCCTGTGCCCATAATGACAACACTTAAAACAATGCTGAACATCTATATATTCCTTCACCCTGTAAGGCAAGAAGTCCACAAACAAGCTGCCTTCAGAAATAAACTTCTGTACAAGGCCCGGTACCACCTCCAACACTGTGTGGTAATGTTCTGTCTCATATTTACCTTCAGGAACAGAAACCGATAACATTCATTCTGAAAAATCACCTCGTCCAAATCATGTATTTTGCTCCCTGACAAAATCATGAACTCATCTTTAGAGACAACAATCCATGTAATAGACAGTAACTATTGGTTGCAGTTTACCTTTAGGTCAACCTTTACCTGTACTTTTTCAGCCTTTTAAGACTTGCAGACAACCCTCACAGTCTCTTTGTGATGACAACCAATCCCTTCTGTGTCTCTTGTATATCTTACCTTTAGGCAGGACCTCTTCTTACAAAAAAAACCTTGAAAATCGTCTCTTATTTCTTTGGCCATTTTTGCCGAACCTTCAGGCTTATTCAGATGATAATCTCTGGCTGCCCTTTCTCAACAGGCTGGCCTCATGCTTATCCTTCAAAATCTCTGTATAGCACTTCCGTTGAGGCTCCATAGGCCTATAAACTACAGTAGGTACTGTTACTGTTTCCTTCACAATCACCTCCTTTACTTCAATTAGCTAAGAAGCCAATGCCTCAAAAACCCTGAGCCAGGGCACAGAACATTGCCTTAATTCCTTTATCTTGGGAATAATCCTACTTATAACCGAAGCGCTTCATGGATTCTCTATTAAGACCATAAATATATCATACTAATCTTCAAAGTACCTAACCAGGAAGACAGAGCTACCTGCTTTCCCATTAGCCCTAAAAACCTTATCTTCAAGCAGATTATCTTGTGAAACCCAGGTGGAGACATCTGCCACTGCCTGATCTTCCTCACTTGAGTAGACAAAGAAATAATTGATTCTTACCTGTATCACTTCACCAGCCCTACCCTTTTTAGCCTGCTTCCTCAAATCACTAGCTTCCGACATTTCTGCCAGAACCTAAAAAAAAACATAAAATATGTTTTTCTCTACAACAGCAATTAAAAGTAAAAAAAAAGAACGATGCAGTTTTTCTTGAATTGGCAATGAACAAAGCTTTCGATGTTTGGACATTTCAGATCAAAAAAATAATGCTACATCACATACACTAATCAAATGTACTGAAAGTTCTTAAATGTTTATTTGGGTATTACTAACTTTATTAATGTGGTAATAATTGTAGTACATGTTAAAAATTAAGTCAATGTCCTTATTTCAGCTTTCAGTTAAAAAGAAAACAAGCAAACAAACAAAAGAAGCTTGAATGTGTTTCTTAGTTTAAATTTTAAAACTGTTATCTTCTTACATGTACTTTACTGAATTAATTTTAATTTCATAATAAAAATATTTACTGCAAGATTAAAATTCTTTACTTATACATCAAAGTAAAGAGTTAAGATGTTATTTAATTTTAATTTATAATAATAATTATATTTTATTATCACAAATTATACTCTGATAAATAAATAATAAATTCATTTAATATCCCTCTTATTAAACCATGAATTACATCAATTAATATAAGGAGCAATCTTTCAAAACCTGTATTATCCACTAATTAAAATTTTTGGGTTTTATATACACAGTGTACTGCTATACTAACAGTTCATAGCATATAATCAAATTCTAGTTTTATTCGAATCATAATTTATTCAATGTTAAATGAATTACGAGAAGTCGAGTTTTGTTCAAAAAATGTTTTGCCTATCCTTAGGAACAATTCAAAAAGTGATATGTCCATTCCACCAAGGAAATGTTTTTATTTTTCCACCTTTTTATCACATCAGATAATTTCTTTTCATAACCTATAAAGTGAGTTGCTTGAATAGTAGTTTGTTTATGGTAGTGTTAGTGGGACTTTTTATTTTTCTTTGTTGTAAAATGGATGATTGGGAAGGTGCTAATGTTTTTACAATCTCAGAAAAGGAAGAACACAAGTAAGAGAGATGAAGGTAAAATTAAAAGGTATGCGACAGATTGTAAATGTAATATTGTGTACCCTGTAAGCAACCTTCCAAATGTCTTTCCTGTAACAAAACATGACCAGCAGATGTAAAACATATTCGGAATAGAATTTTTATAGTTCCATACATACACTACGGGGAAACACATTTTATGGATATTTAAAACATGATGAAATAGATGGCTTAAGCTTGTGCTTTGTCTACAGCAAATACAGCCACTGCCGAATATGAAGATTCAAGAAGCTTACAATACTACTTAAAAAAGACAGCTAAATTTTTATAGCCTGTGCATTGAATTGACTTGACAAAAAATCCATTTCTTTGCTGTGTGTGGTTTCTTTGCTGGACTGACAACCGAGCAGAAAAGGGCAGCACTGAAATATCTTCAGCACGTTGATTTCATATTTACAGTCAATAGATTTTCAGGACATACCTTGATTATTCAGCGATGGGTGCACAGTGTAAAAAAAAATATAGTCATGCATTTAATAATGAAGTAATTCTACAATACTGATACTTCAGCTTCTCAAATCAAATGTTTTCATCTAATCAGAAACCATAGTTTCTTCCTGGCTGATTAAATTTTCAACAGAATGGAAAAAATTCTTTGAAAACATCCAACCACTCTATCAAAGGATCAGTGTATACATCTGTACAACCAAGTTGGGATTTAAAAGCATTTGGAAGAACTTAAGAGTGTTTTTTATATAAAAGGTAGATAAAAAAAATGTATATGTCTTAGTAAAAACAGCAGCTAACAACCAGTTTGAAGACTATACTGAAAATATAAAATAATAATAATAAAATGGACTAATGATAATAAAACAGTATAAGAACTTATAACATCTTAATATGTAAAGGTTATGCTGCTAGTATTGCAAAAAAAAAACTTGTACCAACAATGCCAGCTGTATTTTCAAATGAGAAGGCTTCAGAGTTAAAAGGATTAACAAAATATAAGTGATTGTGAGTGGTGTAAAACAGTTCTTTTTAATTAACATAACAATAGTGATAGCAACAATGATGAAGAAACAGTTTGTGACTACTTAGAAGGTGAAAAGACTCAGAAATTTAAAAAAATTGAATGATTATAAGAGATTTCTTTAATTTAGAGAATTTTTTTTTGATTTTTTATAAGTTAGTGTTGAAATATTTTTTTATTTTATATTTTAAATTGATATTTTATAATATGCTATCACTTACAAACTAAAATAATTTGGTGTGAAAAAATGTCTAATGATAATAAAACAGTGTAAGAACTTATGTTGAATTCTGTGATATCCGCTCTACTTTTCTATTTTTTAATAATTTACAATTAAATATTTCCTGTTAAGTCAAAAGAATTGCATTAGCATTGATTCATGAGAACACATTTTGTTTTATTTCAAAATAAGTTTTGTCCATTCACCCTTTCAAAAGATGTTTTGTTCAGACTGACTAAACATAACTAGTTTTGTCCAAATTTAAATTTACATTTTATGAACAGAAAGACTCATAATAACTATTAATACTAGTGAAAAAATCAAGAAGGGTGTTCGGCGAGAGAAAAACATTCTAAACAACCAAGAAAAAACATTTCTCAGATTTGTGAAAAAAACAAATTTTTAAAGTTTGCTCCTGAAATGTGTATTTAGTTCAGAACTGTAATAAGTACTCTGTTAAGGTTCAGGCACTGAATTGTAAAATCGCTGTACATTAAATTCTGTACTACTCTTAATATTAAACAAACTGTACTACAAAACAATTCTTTAATTGTGAAAAAACATTTCAAGTTGGACTTTAATCAAGTTTTAAATTTGTATTTTATAACTGAACTCTATTTAACAACTATTTTAAAACATGCTTAGAACTATCTTAGTCATATACTGTTTCTAAAGTCATCACAGAATCCATTAATTAATTTTTAAGAAACATTATACAAAAAAACATACAAGGACAAGAAATTTCTTAATCAAATAAATTAAGTATTTATTCATTAATGTCAAACACAAATAGAAAACTACAGATTAAAAAAATACATGGACCATTCTCAATTTTATAGAATTTAAATATAAGTTAAAAATTCTGTAAATATATTTTTTTTTTGGATGGGTACTTAGTTATATTAAAATTATATATAAATTCAAATTAATTATTTTTTCTAACAAAAAATTAAAACTTATAGATATAAATTTATTTAAATTTCAATGATTAAAAAAATGATTAAATATGTAAACATACATTCCATTATTACACATATTTCAATTAGATTTAAGATTTGATGTAATCTAACTATCAATAATAATTTGCGAATAAAAAATGCAGGTAACAATAATAAAATATTTTAAATTAAAAAAACAAAAACTTGATTATTATTAAAAAAAATTAAAAATATTAAAGAAATAATAATAAAAATGTAATTTTCTATTTTTAAAAACTTAGTGAATAACTTTTTAAAAATAAAAGTATTAAATTCAAATGCCATAAACTAAAATAGTTTTGCTAATTTAAATAGCGATACATTCAAAATAACATAAAAAATTACTGCAGTATATTATCAGCTAAAATGAAATCTTTTAGTGACTAGAATGTTACACACGGTAACATTATTGTAATGAAGTTAACAAAAAATAATTTAAAATCTAAAAAAAAAATAATTACACCAAGTTACACACAATTAAGTACTGATTTTCTTATAAATTTAAGTACAGATTTAAACTTTTTATATCTCAATCTTTTTTTTTTTTGTGAAACTAAAAAGCAATGTGTGTTAATCAAATGCTGTCAGGCTTCAGTTTTCTGTAGAATCTGGTTGGTTTTTGTTTTTGCCAGAATATAGACATCGAAGCCAATAAAAGAAACACCAAGAGTGTTGAAGTGACCATCACTGAAAAGAAATAAAATAATAAAATAAGACAAGAAGAGTTGATCAGGAGAAAGTTTACTTTTAATTTATCATCAATACATTTTAAAACATAATTTGCAACTCGCTCTGTAGTGGTTGTAACGTCTTCTAACAATGTGGCCCATTTTGCATCATGGGATGCATGTAGACATGCATGTAGACATGTAAGTACGTTTTTATAAAGCCCAAGTTGAAATCACATGCACGACTGACTATTGCATTATTCAAAGTAAGCCTTATTTCAGCAAAAAAATGTAAACCATTTTCTGATGTAGAATTTATGAAAGAAACTTTCTCAGAAATATCAGAATCACTTTTTAATGATTTTCAGAAGAAGATTGAAAGTATTGCTACAATTAAATATCTGAATTGCCTCAAAATATTATGATGCAGAGGACAGAGAAAATTAATGAAAATATAATGGTACAGTTGCCTAATCACATTAACAGATGTTCTTGTTTTTCTCTTCAATTCGATGAATCAACAAATATATATGATACAACACAATTGATCATTTTTATAATTTTGAAAGATTAAATATCTAAAGAAGAATTGTTGGGTATGATTTTTTTTGAAAGTAAGGATTAGGTGTGTACATATATATATTCAACTCTTTTAACAATTTCCTTACTAATTGAAATTACCACATTTTAAATTAGTTTAAATAACAGATGGAGCAGCAGCAAT
Source organism: Lycorma delicatula (assembly GCF_047948215.1). NCBI lineage: Eukaryota > Metazoa > Arthropoda > Insecta > Hemiptera > Fulgoridae > Lycorma > Lycorma delicatula. The sequence continues at coordinate 33,269,998 of NC_134455.1, forward strand.
GATGGCCGCATAAATGAATTTATAACGCTATGCCAAAATGTTGATGAATTCCCAACTTTTTGAGCTACCACGGCATAATTCACAAAGTGTTAGTCAGCAAAAGATTAAATACAAAAGAAATAATGGGACATAGCATGAGAAATAATGGGACATGGCTAAAAAGAAATAAATCTCAACAATGATTGTGTAATTTATTAAACAATAAAAATCTTTCTCAAGGAGAAAGATCTAGAATGTGAAGATTTAAATGATGAAACTTTGTGATTTGGAATTTCTTACATTTTTTATATTAACATCAAGTGATTTAAATTTAGAATTGCAAGTAAAAAAACAAGATATAAATTGAAATAATCCATAGCATTAATGCACACAAAAAAAAGTTTAGTATGCAAATACAAGATCTTCAACAAACAATTTGAATCACTTTCTAAATAAGTTCAATCACCTACAAAAACACCAAAATTGTAATTATAATATTGAAAAATCTGATGTGGACATCGCATGATTTCCTTGTACGCGCCTATTAAATTGCATATATAAATTTTTTTCTGCACTTCATTTAAATCTATTTCATTTGAAAGTGAGGTGCGGTCCCCAATTCTTTAATAAAGTGGACAGTTAAACAATTGCATTGTAGTGGACACCACTACAATGCAATCAGTAGAATATTGTAATTTTACTAAAAATGTTTGGCATGAATGTGCTATTCAAGAACACTGATATCAGATCCTGACATCCGAATTGCTTTTATTTACTTAAACCATGTATATTATTAAAAATATTCAGTTATTCTAATGGTAAGTTTTAGTTTGCAACCCTGACTTCACATCTAATGACTTCCACATATTCCCTTCCATTACTAGAGTTGGTTCTTAACAATCTTAGAGTTAAGAAAATGTTGCTAACAGTAATGAAGTACTGCATGAAATCGGTGAATTTCTATGTAAGCTATAATAGAAACTAGTAGCTCGGTTAAAAAATTACTTAGAAAATAATGGTGACTGTATAGAAAATAATATTCTGCTTAATGTGAACTATTAGTACCATAGTGACCATAAATAAAGTCAATAAAACAGTCTAAGAAGCTTCTTGTAATGGTTTCATTTCCATTTCTAATAATTATCTAATAATTTAAAATATCACTCAACTAATTTATTTAGAATAGAAAAATTTCCTTAAGAAATTAGTCTGTTGAATTCTTAAATAATATAATCAGATAAACCTGAAATTTCTGTACATTTATTTAATGAATGTTAAAATGGATTTAAGCATAGTATGTTAGTCATTGCTAACAAACACATATTTAAAATTCTTGTGATTTTAAAACAGTGTATTAGTGTTAACACTAATCACTAATAAAAAATAGTACAAACAACATCACAGCATATTGTTTGGCTTGAAGAAAAGAGCATTTACATCACATTCTACAAGGAAAATAGTCAATTATATAGTCAAATTCTACAGGGCGAAAGATTAAAATTGCTGTTTTATAACAATGAACAATTATTGAGAAATTTCTGACACAAATACATAATGTTTTTGAATAAGTGGTAGCAAAATGATATATTTATTCTAAAAAAAAAAAAAAATGTTTAAAAAGCAATCTATTCATCTTAAATTGATCAGTCTATAACAAAAATAAATTACAGTAATGACCCTCAAAAGGAATACAAAAACTGGAATACAATTGTATATGGTGAAATACGAAAGTATCTCTTAAATGTTTTATACATATAATGCACAAAGCTGTTTGTTCATCATGTTTAAGTATTTTGTCCCTAATGACCAATTTCCCACAGGAAGCCCTAAGGCTAGTGAATGGAATTATGATTATGAAAGCCAATCCCCTGGGATTCCAACCCAGAATCTTCTGGATGGATGAAATGAGATCATTCTGGTACACATCCAGTAGTTAACCTCATCTTTGAGCTCCTTACTGGTTTTAAAGCACTGGGTACCCAACCAGACCATCTTTGTGAAGATATAATAATTTCTTGACCCCAGTTAGTGCTTTAACAGTGAATAGTAAAAGTATCCCACTTGAAGTGCTCAAATAGAGTGTTTGTGTATCCATGAAGTAGGACCATAAAAGTATTCCTGAACGGCAATCTTTGAAAGAATTAGATTCTAATTATTTTCAATTGACTTTTATAGGGTTGCTTAAGCATTTCAGATCTCTTACGTTACTGTGATCCAAGATTCTATGAATTTAGCCTATAATATTTAATGGTAGTGAATGCAGCTATCAGGTTTCATTTCTGTATTATCTGCATATGTTTCAATAGCTTATTAAGGGATTAAGTTACATTTACTTTCTGAACTGTCATTTAGCTTCTACAAATACATACTTCACTCATGTTACATCTCCAATCATAATACTGAAGAGATATGCATTCACTCCTTTAAACAGCTGACAATAAATGTTAAGGCTGTCCTTAACATGTAAATGTAATTAACATTTAATTGTCCAGAAGGGCAATTATCCAAATCCTACGGGTAAAAAAAAAGACTGCTCCAGAATTTATTTGAATAGATCAAGGGAACTACACTAAAACGATCAGAGCAGTGCCACAAAATAAACAATTAAAAAAGATTATTTAAAGTTCATATTAAAGTAAGTAAGTATATATTAAAGTATATTTAAAGTAAAATAAATAAATGAATAAACTAGATAAATAATACAATTATCATTAATGGTATTAATGACAATTATTTAAGCATATATTAAATGGAGAGAATTCAATTTTTTTATATCTTATTTTAAACCAATGAGGTCATTTAAACAGGTCAGTAATTTATCCCAAATGCACTAGTAACAGTATACATAAAACAAACATACTATGGCCTTATATGTACACACTGAAATAGTCTGCAAACTACATGGAAATATCTGTCTTCAGAATGTCTTACTTAAATAACATCTTATTTATTACAGGTAGTTAACATGTAAATATAAAAATGCACAGATAACTTAAAATTTTTCATTTACCAACTACTGGTCTGCACAAATCATATTTATGTGGACATCAAACAATGATCTGAAAGTTCATTTTTGTATCTTTAAAACATTTTTTAACATTAACAATATACCTCTGTGTAACATGTAATTATACTTATGGAAGTATACATAGGTATGATTAAATATACCCTTTTATTAATATTAAATGGAAGATTGTCCATTCATATCCATTCACAACGCAACAGTTTTAATTCTATTTAAAGCTTGAAAGTTACAATACCACAGTGAATAGGTATATTTTACCTAGAAATAGGTAAAATACCGACAACCAAAGCAATGTTTAAATAAACTGATTTCTGCAGGTCATAAAAATTAAACAATACTAATTGTGTGTTCATTAGATTTTAGCATTTATTAATAATTAATAACCACAGGATGAGCTAGTTACAGATATTAAAAAAAAAATAAATAATAAAGTTTTTAATAAAATATTTCAATAAATACCCATTGCCTAGATAATCTCATTTTAAAGTCATGAAGAAATGAAGAGCATAGATTAAATTAGCTCTCTTATTTTACTCCATTATAGTTAATTTCCAACAGATATGGCAGGAATGTACATATTGATTATGTATGTCAACTTATGTATATGTGTATCTGTTTTTAACTACAAGTTTTATTTGATCAAAATGTGATTTTTGTGTTATAAGTTTTAGAAAAAAAATTTGTTTAGATTTTAATTTAGATGCCTATAAAATTTTTCTGCCAATGAACGGATTATATATTTGTACAGTCCAGGGGCTATATTATTGATGTATTTTAATATCTTTTGATAAGAACTCCATATTAATTTATTATTATATATATTTTTTTTTTAATTCTTGTTACTCATCGTTAGAACTTTGTCGGTAAGAGGCAACAAAGTCAACAAACTAAGTTTACAATTCTAAATATGACCTAACCTTGCAGTAAATGAAAATGGGGAAAAAGTAAGCGTGACATTATATTTCAGTTCTATTAGATTAGTAATAAAGAATACTTTCAAACAATACCTTGAATTTTGTTAGACAATGTTTATTTTTCATTTGATAAACTGCAGGACTCAAATATGTCATTTTAATCATTTTTTTAATGTACCTTTACGAATCACACCGCTAGATAGCAGTATTTGATAGTGCTACATAGCGTACAAAAACTTGATAATATACTTGAAATAATAAAAGGTACTTTCTGATTAAACAGAGGCCACCTGTTTTCATAAGGAAGAATTGACGTTTTTAAAAAAAACTCAAACATGTACACACAGTATAGGCCTTTATTTATATTACACAAAATTTTTGAAATTTTAAAAACTACTTTTGTCCTTGAACAGAGTCCCAAAACTTGACAATGTCGCCAAGGTGCTTGTTGAATTCATTGCCACCAGCTACCGATTGCCACATGTATTCAGCCAGATACAAATCTAAATAGTGGCGAGCTATGCCCCTATGGTTTTTATTCTGCTATTTTGCCTACCCCTCCCCCCACATTCATTCTATTTGCTAGATATTAGGTAGCATAACAGATAGTGATCATGATAACCCACTGCTGCTGTGTGGAGCACTGACCTTGGCCCGACTAACTTGACCTTGACAATAAGCGCTGATCTATTGAGAAAAATATTTTCTTCAACATAGAGAGTAAACGAACCTCAACCTAACAGTCACAGTGTGCTGTGTTAGGATGGCCTCCATTTAATCGGAAAGTACCTAATAAAATTTAAAAGAAAATATACTACAGCTTGTTTTAATAATAAATACTGTTATGCAAATGAAAATACTGAAGATGAAATAATTTCTTTAATTCCCATCACTTATTTAAAAAAAAAAAAATAAAACAAGAAAGTATTAGTTTACAAGAGATTATACTAGTCTTATTAAAAAAGGAATAAATAAAATGGAAATAAATTCGATTGTTAAAATCGAATATAACAGTACGAACATGTAAACTGCTTAAATAAATTGATTGTTAAATTCAAATTTAACGATAAAAATAGAGGGTTATAAAGTAACAAGTGCAATATTACATCTTGGATTTTCGATTTGTAAAGCTCATTATTCAAAAATATGGTATGAAGTGACTATCAAAAAAAAAAATTTGCCGTGAAATTCAATTTGATTGATCTAAGGCAATAACTTTGAATAAATCCATAAGATAACAATCAGTAATGCATAAAAAAAATAAAAGAATAATCTATCAAAACGCAATGATATTCAAATAAATTACAATGAAATTGTAAACTGTATGGTAAGTCTCGCAGATATCATTTCTTCCGTTCAAAAAACAAAAATTTCTGTATAAAACTGTTTTTAACAAAACAATACCGATATCAAAAAAGGTAAAAAACTACATGTTAACTACATGTAATAAACAATAGATATACAATAATAGATAATAAACAATGTTTAAGCATTCCATATAAGCAAGAAGAAGAAGAAGAAGAAAAATTTGTTACAAAACTCTTACTGGTCTGATTTTATTTATTAAACAACGAATAATCACAAGAATTGTATTATTTCTGTAAATGTGATATGTATTATTCGTAGTTATTTGAACCCAAAATTTGAATTTTTTTTTTTAAATTAGTTTTCAAAAATTCATAAATATTTACGGTTAAATATATCACCATTAATATTGTTAACTACTAACATATAAAACTAACATAAAAAAAATTCAAACTGTATATATCATCCCTGCCTCTTGAAAAAAATTACCAAAAGTGAAATTTTACTGTTTTTCATGTTCAACTTTATTGGTAATTTTCTCATCGAAAGAAGAGATAAAAATATATTAATAAATATATTTATTAATATATTAATAAATATATTATTGGACCAATCTTTTACCTTCAGAAAATATGATTAAATTGGTTTTTGTTTCATTCTTCCAGGACCAATAGTTTTTTAGTTATTATTTTTTTTTATAAACCCTTACAATCACAAAAATAGGTGTGCACACTGTAAAAAAAATAGCCGCCACATGTAAACTGCTTACATAAAAAATTAAAAAAAAATAGTTTTAAGATCCTCAAACATGTAGGAAAGAAGTTTCAATTTTTCTTGAACTGATCAAGCAACCCAGTCTATGTTTTTTTGTACACTTCAAATGGATTGTCCTTTTTAGGCAAAAATGTTTAGCCTAATGGCTAATATGTTTTTCAGGTAATGTTTATCAAGTCTAAAAAAATCTAGTAATAAGTAATTCTGCTCAAATAATTTACTATAAATTTACAAATAAAAATTTATATAACAAAAAATGAATCAATATAATCTAATTATCTTGCTATGCACATCTGAAGTTCATAAAATTATTTTGGTGCAAATTTTTTTAAAAGCAATCTAATTAAGTATGATTTAAAGTGGTTGTAAAACTGAAATATATCAACTCATAATAATTAAATGTCTCCATTACTTATTATAAAATATGTGATGTTTATTATGTTAATGACAGTTGCTTTATTGTTGTTTATAATTAATGTACTGAAGTTCCATAAATACTGTTATAATTTACAAAGCAAATTTGACAATATCAATATTTATTTACTATATTTCTCAAACATGGTTCCGCTGATATGTTAAATAAATAAATTAACAATTTATATAATCCACCTCACCAGAAAGGTCTTTTGGCTTACTTGAAAGCCATGATCAGGAGTTAAAATAAATGCATTAAAGACTTAATTTAAAAAATCACAGTTAAAATTTAAAAACAGCAATGAATACACTGGTTCTACTAGTCTACTCAAAGGACAGAAGTATACTAGTAGGACTGGAACAGTCATGACGACTGTTTTTAAATTTTAACTATGATATTTTAAACTTTGAATTTGATGCATTAATTTTAATTTTTGATGATGGCTTCCAAGTAAGCCAAAAGATCTAGAGAACATGTCAATATGCTGGTAAGGTGGATTATAATAATTGTTAATTTATTTATTTATTATGATTAACAATTTAACAACTCAATATAATAATTATATTGTTTGTAACTTTTCATGTGGCAGTTAACAGCCAACATGTACACAGTCAACATGTATGTAGTCTATTGGTGCAGTAAAACAAAATGAATTTGAGGAACAATAGGATGTGAAAAGAAAAATAATTGCAGTAATGTAAGAAAATTGTAACACTATTAGGCAAATTAACTAAGAAGAAAAAACAACTACTGAAAATGTGCAATCTTATTTTTTAACCCTAGACAAAAGAGGAAAGAAAATAAATTAGAGAATCAGTTGAATGGTTTGCAACAGAATAAATTACAAACATAAAAAAAAATTTACTCATTATTAAAAATAAAAAGTAAATTGTATGAGTTTAATGATGTCAACATGTTGAATTCCCTTCTATTCTGAAACATACGTATAGAAACTAATATTTAAACAATATATGAACAGAACTAATTATTAATTCATGTGATAACCCAGAAAAATCACCAGGTATCCAGTGCAACTTTCTTTGTTTGGGACCTGCAGGCAGCCATTCCTTTGTTCAAGTAATGATTGTACAAAGGTAAAAGCCACAGAGCTGGTAAAATCTGGGAATAGTTGGGGCAGGATGTGCTGTTAATTTAGAAACCATCAACAGAATGGTGACCAGGAACAGTAACATAGAGCCATTAGTATTGCTTGTATTATTGAGCCTTGAACTAATTATCTGGTGCTTAGGGATAGCTAATTACCTGTATCACTCCACCAAGAATAAAATATATGATTATATGAATTAAATGTATAAGATTTTATAAAATCATGAATAAAGTGGCATCTATCCACTTATGTGCGTGAGTTTTTAAAATGCATACTATAAATTTATTACGTGTGATTTATTTAAGGAGTAAGAGAGCATGTACACGAACACTCACATACAACAACCTACAGTCTAGTTCAATCAGAACTTATTGATCTAATAAACAGTCAAACTCATTAAGATATACAACAAAAGTTTACCAACAGAGATAAAAATCCAAGATAAATGTGCAACATAAGCCTAAAAGAAAAACAATGAAGTTATGTAAATATGTTTCCGTGACAAAAGAATTCTCTGCCATGTAGAGCAATAATAAAAAAAACAAGCAAGTGTTTTACAAACCTTTGACTGAAGGTTGTACTAAGTTTATGTGGGGAAGGTCCTGTGTTAATCAATACTGTGGCATATATAATTAGTAAAACTTTGAAATCACAATGTAAAATTTTCAATACAGAATTAAAAATAAAAATCTTCCAAGTGATTAAAAATACCAAACCATAAAAAAGTTTTAAACTATCAGATCATTAGCTGGAAAAGTAAAAAAAAAGATATTGCAAGCTTATAATGAGGCCACCATTCAGAAAAGTAATTATTTAAAAAATTGAAATTTGCAGTAATGTTTATTTTACTAACTAGATTCTAAAGTTTTAATGAAAGATTCATTCTATATAAATAACAGGAAGATTAAAGATTAAAACATTGTTGAATTTTTTAAAAATTGAAATATTTCAATATGGAATGAATAATCATTTACAATCAAAAGCTCATTACTGAAAATTAATCATCATAGAATTTATATAGTAATCAGCTGATTTAGAAGTTGAGAGTTCCAGCGTTCAAGTCCTAATAAAGGCAGTTACTTTTATATGGATTTGAATACTAAATCGTGGATACCAGTGTTCTTTAGTTGTTGGATTTCAATTAACCACACATCTAGGAATGGTCAAACTGAGACTGTAAAAGATTACACTTCATTTACTTGTATACATATCATCCTCTGAAATAATACCTGAATGGTAATTCTAAGGCTAAACAGAAAAAAGAAAGAAAGGATTTATACAGTGGAGCAGTGGTGGCACGCATATAGGCACTGTGAAACTATGGCATCCCCTATTTCCACTTGATATATTATCGATAACATTTAATATAATGAGTCCTTTTATCTTTATACTTATACAATATAAGCTTGATGTCAGTAGCCCCCTCAGTTTATGAAAAAGATTCAAAAATCATTGCAACTGCGTGCTTCACAGTTCCAGTGGCATGGTGTTCAACTGTTTTGCGCATATGCATATAGGAAGCTGCGAGGGAGAGAGAGGACTGTTGCTCCTGCAGTGCCGACCCTGGTGTGCTGATAGAAGGTATTTATTTTTTACTCTACATGTGTGTGGAACGTTCCTTGTTTATTCCCTTTTCTAGTTTAGTCGGTGGGGGGAATATGAAAGTGGTTTAGTTGTTTTTTCAGAGGTGATCAGAAGATGGTGGAAAAAGCAAGGGCTCTTTGATTACCAAATCTGTCCAAAAACATGCTGGAAGGGCAAAAGAAAAGGTAATTAGTAAAAACTAATTATGCATTTGTTTCTGTCTACATAGAAATTTAAATTAAGCACCACTGGACTACAGTGATTTTAAGTAGACATTTTATTAAGTTATTATCTAATAATACTAAACATTTTTTTTTTGTCTTCAGTCATTTGACTGGTTTGATGCAGCTCTCCAAGATTCCCTATCTAGTGCTAGTCGTTTCATTTCAGTATACCCTCTACATCCTACATCCCTAACAATTTTTTTTACATATTCCAAACGTGGCCTGCCTACACAATTTTTTCCTTCTACCTGTCCTTCCAATATTAAAGCGACTATTCCAGGATGCCTTAGTATATGGCCTATAAGTCTGTCTCTTCTTTTAACTATATTTTTCCAAATGCTTCTTTCTTCATCTATTTGACGCAACACCTCTTCATTTGTCACTTTATCCACCCATCTGATTTTTAACATTCTCCTATAGCACCGCATTTCAAAAGCTTCTAATCTTTTCTTCTCAGATACTCCGATCGTCCAAGTTTCACTTCCATATAAAGCGACACTCCAAACATATACTTTCAAAATTCTTTTCCTGTTATTTAAATTAATTTTTGAAGTAAACAAATTATATTTCTTACTGAAGGCTCGTTTCGCTTGTGCTTTCGGCATTTTATATCGCTCCTGCTTTGTCCATCTTTAGTAATTCTACTTCCCAAAAAAACAAAATTCTTCTACCTCCATAATCTTTTCTCCTCCTATTTTCACATTCAGCGCTTCACAGTTATTTTAGCGTCACAGCGTCTTTGTTATTTCTACTACAATTCATTACTTTTGTTTTCTTCTTGTTTATTTTCATGCGATAGTTCTTGCGTAGGACTTCATCTATGCCGTTCATTGTTTCTTCTAAATCCTTTTTACTCTCAGCTAGAATTACTATATCATCAGCAAATCGTAGCATCTTTATCTTTTCACCTTGTACTGTTACTCCGAATCTAGATTGTTCTTTAACATCATTAACTGCTGGTTCCATGTAAAGATTAAAACGTAACGGAGATAGGGAACATCCTTGTCGGACTCCCTTTCTTATTACGGCTTCTTTCTTATGTTCTTCAATTATTACTGTTGCTGTTTGGTTCCTGTACATGTTAGCAATTGTTCTTCTACCTCTGTATTTGAACCCTAATTTTTTTTAAATGCTGAACATTTTATTCCAGTCTACGTTATCGAATGCCTTTTCTAGGTCTATAAACGCCAAGTATGTCGGTTTGTTTTTCTTTAATCTTCCTTCTACTATTAATCTGAGGCCTAAAATTGCTTCCCTTGTCCCTATATATTTCCTGAAACCAAATTGGTCTTCTCCTAACACTTCTTCCACTCTCCTCTCTATTCTTCTGTATAGAATTCTAGTTAAGATTTTTGATGCATGACTAGTTAAAACTAATTGTTCTGTATTCTTCACATTTATCTGCCCCTGCTTTCTTTGGTATCATTACTATAACACTTTTTTTGAAGTCTGATGGAAATTCCCCTTTTTCATAAATATTACACACCACTTTGTATAATCTATCAATCGCTTCCTCACCTGCACTGCGCAGTAATTCTACAGGTATTCCGTCTATTCCAGGAGCCTTTCTGCCATTTAAATCTTTTAATGCTCTCTTAAATTCAGATCTCAGTATTGTTTCTCCCATTTCATCCTCCTCAACTTCCTCTTCTTCCTCTATAACACCATTTTCTAATTCATTTCCTCCGTATGAGTCTTCAATATATTTCACCCATCTATCGACTTTACCTTTCGTATTATATATTGGTGTACCATCTTTGTTTAACACATTATTAGATTTTAATTTATGTACCCCAAAATTTTCCTTAACTTTCCTGTATGCTCCATCTATTTTACCAATGTTCATTTCTCTTTTCACTTCTGAACACTTTTCTTTAATCCACTCTTCTTTCGCCAGTTGCACTTCCTGTTTATAGCATTTCTTAATTGCCGATAGTTCCTTTTACTTTCTTCATCACTACATTCTTATATTTTCTACGTTCATCCATCAGCTGCAATATATCGTCTGAAACCCAAGGTTTTCTACCGGTTCTCTTTATTCTGCCTAAGTTTGCTTCTTCTGATTTAAGAATTTCCTTTTTAACATTCTCCCATTCTTCTTCTACATTTTCTACCTTATCTTTTTTACTCAGACCTCTTGCGATGTCCTCCTCAAAAATCTTCTTTACCTGCTCTTCCTCAAGCTTCTCTTAATTCCACCGATTCATCTGACACCTTTTCTTCAGGTTTTTAAACCCCAATCTACATTTCATTATCACCAAATTATGGTCGCTATCAATGTCTGCTGCAGGGTAAGTTTTGCAGTCAACGAGTTTATTTCTAAATCTTTGCTTAACCATGATATAATCTATCTGATACCTTGCAGTATCGCCTGGCTTACTATATAATTATTAGATAATACTAAAAAGTATTATCTAAATTTACATTTTATTATTTATTCAGTTAATACAGGTTATTATTTACTCATACATTATTTATTCAACCAATACAGGTTTTAAGCACATTGTGCTTAAAACCTTAAAGTATAAAATTATATTATTATCCTGCTTAAAGATATGACTCACCAGCCTGGTCATACTTTTAAATTTAAGAAATTTCTCTCATTTTCAGTTTGTTAAAAAACATCTTCATTTCATTATATCATTCCCTTAATTTTTCACACTATCCAGCAACTCTACATTTCAAAAGTCTTTGTTCATTGTTTGTTGGGCTTCTACTGTTTATGTTTTGCTCTCACTATCACACATACAAATACTTTTAATAATTCAGTTCTAATTCCTTTATCTATGCTTGATAACAATAGATTTCTTTTCTTTATAGAAGCTCTTCAGGCTTGTATTTATTTACTTTTGCTATACTTTAAAATTTTATTTTCTAAAAAAAATAATGAACTAATGGAATTTGTATTTATTTTAATGTTTAATTTCTCGCGCGATAGATAGATAGGTTTTATCTGATAGTTACATTCAAAAGTTTCACAGATAAGTTCTTGGTCACGCAAAAGTGACATATGATGCTGCCCCACAGCTAAAACAGAAATCACTGTTTATTTACTTCACTCAATAGTAGCCACAAATGAATCAAGAGCATGTTGGGTGGTTCATAGAAATGACATCAGATATAATGGTTCAACACAATTTTAGGGACCATGTATATTAGGCTATGACACTCCTGTAATATAAGGATTCAAACGTGGGGTCATATATCTAAATCGGTTCAACCACTGAGCTGCTATGGTAGAACAACAAATATACATACACACATACACCCTACATACATTACTCCTGTTTGAGCAGTCGTATAAGTAAGATACTATTATTATACCTACCAAATTTTGAAATACAATATATTTTTAATACATACGCTTTTGCAATATAACATGCATAGCATTCTTTATTTTAACAATAATTAATCAGATAGTGTTTAAAGTTAAATACAATAAGTGTAATAATAAACCACAAGTGCATTTATTTATCCTATCGATAAACATAAACATATCCCCAGATAGCAGATCTGGAAGAGTAGGATATGCCAAAGAGCTAATGAAAAATTCAATACCTCTGAAAAAAAAACTGCATAAAAACTGCATAAAAGATGGTATCAGCAGCTGTCTCTTAATATTATGATAGAAGATTCTTTAGATAATAAGCATTAATTAATGGTGCATGAATGCTTGAATAACAGCATTGAGGTTTCATTGCATAGACTTTAGGCAAGATTGTAATCAACCATAAAACATCAGTCTAAATTCAACTTCTCTTTAACTCAAAAAGCAAAGCGATTAGGTATTCCACAAGCAAAGCAAGTAGGAGTGTGTATAACTGACACTAATTTCATGCCCTGATATTGTCTTCAACTGATCATAAAAAAATTACATGGATAAATTGAACATCATAAAAAATATACCAAAATAATGACTAATTAACATATAAGTTTAAGTGTTAGAATCAGTAATGCAGCAAATTCAATAACATTCTCCACTAATGAGAAATAATTAAACATTATTCAGTATACACTGGGACTTAGTAATAAAATGGACTCAGAAATTCAGCATTACACAATTAAAAATAAAAAAGGTCATCAATATAATGAGTAAAAGTGACTGCCTGGTAGCCATTAACCTTGATATAGACAACCAGCTAAATATAAAGTCATTCTACCTTCATACACATTTGCTCACTAAGTAAAGAACATAAGCTATCCCAGAAGACTTGGATGATTTCATACATTACTAATGAGGTACACTTTAAAATTAAATACATATGAATGGATAAGTTGCCAAAATCACATTAAGACATAACAGCAATCACAATTAAACATTATAGCATTAATACGCTGTATATACATTAGGGACCAAACCACATTGGTTGTAAGAAATCTGATAAGAAAGAACATTCCCGTAAATAACATAACCAGCCCCACCAATAACAGACATTCATTTCAGGTTTTACTAAGAAAATTGAGGAATGAAGTGGTTTCCTGTTGCTTTCTTCAAAAACAAAATTTAAATTTACTCTTCCATTTCACCACTCCAATAAATCTGTCAACATAAAGTGCTTATAAATAACTGAAACAAAAAATGGGCAATTTTGAAATGAAAGTTCGAGAAAAGCTGATCCTGAAAAACAACCAAAAAAAAGAAGAAATACATATTAATTATTTTATTATTCAATAAAAGAATCTTCTTTTTTTAAGCAACACAAATTTATATATTTAATAACTCATTAATTGGATTTTGTCTCTAATAATAGTATACAAGCACTCACAAGACTAATATTACAGATTTCAATAAAACTCCGGAAGACACTTGTTTACCTATCATAGTTAAAAATATTACAATTCTCTAACAAAATTCTACATAAAATTTAATAAAATGTTGAGTATATCACATTAATCTTTCTACTAGTTCCACTCCCTTGAGATAGGTTGATAATCATTCTGATATATTTTAGCCTTCTTTCTTAGTCTACCTCCTAAGTTTTTATTCAGGATTTAGCAAATTTTAAATTTAATGTTGTAATTTCTACTTCTTCCTTTAATTTCATCGGATACTAATATTGTAAGCTAATGCTTAAAATACTGTTGTTATACCTCCATGCTTTAGAACATTCAACACAGTTTGCCTAAATGTAACTCTCATAATTATTAATGGATGACTAAGGTTCTGTCTTGTACTTCCTTACAGTTTGGATAAACAGATTCAACTCAATTATACTTCTACAACTATATGACACCAATATGATACTTTTGATCATCTACTCAATTACTCAGTGTTGCTGTAAGTCCAACTGCAGCTAATTACAGAAAATTAATTTCTTTCATAAATTTAATATGTATTTCCCTTCAGCTACCAAAAAGGAAAATTAAAATTAAAAATTTCAGCTTAACTTTAAATAAATGCGCATAATGTTTATGGAGCAAGCTCTGCTAGTGTTATGTAAATTCTGAAAATTTTTGTTGCACATTCAGAACTATTCAAGTCCTTTTTTTAATGTGTTACCTAAAATTTTGTTAGTGCAATGAATTTAAAAATCATATTCTACTTGATTAGTAATAATAGAATAAATAAGCTAGTAAAACTCAGTTCCTTTTATTTTTGTAATGTTTTTCTACTAATAATATTTAGCAGAATCCTTTTTAGTCTTAAAAAAGGAAATTTAGATGAAATTAAAAAATCTTTTGTTCATTTATTTTTATGGTTTTACTTCTTCTACAGTGATATTAAAAAAAATATATACAATTTTATTAAAAAAGAAATTAATTTTTATTTTAAAATAAAACTTTAAATATATCTAATAATAGTCTTTAAATTTGAAAAAGGTACTTTTTAAAATAATCTTACTTGTTATAGGTTAAGCTCCATGAGTTATATAATCCATGAGTGCATAAATCAAAAAGTTAATAAAACGATAAGCGTGTGAGTTATATTTACAAAACTGGTATAATTGCAACTACACTGAACATGTAAATACATTATCGAGTGTCTATAAAAAATCTTTATAACTTTAAATATTAATAAAAATTTAAATATAATTTTCAGAAGCTAATAGATAGATAGGTTTTATCTGATAGTAATATTCAAAAGTTTCACAGATAAGTTCTTGGTCATGCAAAAGCGACATAGATGCTGCCTCATAGCTAAAACAGAAGTCACTGTTTATTTACTTCACTCAATAGTAGCCACAAATGAATCAAGAGAAAATGCAGCATGTTGAGTGGTTTATAGAAATTACATCAGATATAACAGTTCAACACCATTCTAGACCACGATACAACAGATCACAACCTTCATGGCCTGATATTGTGCATAGTATGAAAATTTTATGACCATGGAAAATATTTAACACAAGAAAGGTTTACAGGTAACCAATCTGATGAAAATGTGGAAAAAGTCCAACAGGCCACACAGGCCATTCACAGTCCACACAGGTCAACATGACAAGCAGTGTGCAAATTAAACATTACAGGTTCAATCAACTGTTCATAATAACTTAAGGAAATGTTAAAAATGTGTCCTTACAAACTTCAATTATTACAGAAAATCACATAAGAATTGCTTCTAAGAATTTTGTTACAACTATATGCTTGACTGTTAGAAAGATGATGACAATTATCTTAATAAAATTCCTTTTCAAACTTTTTCATTTAACAGGAAAGGTAAAAGAAATTGTAAGATCCTGGGACTAAAAAAACCCACATTTCAATATTATAGATAATCTTAAAATTAATATGTAGTGTTGTGTGACATGGATATAGCGATCAGCTAATTTTTCTTTCATGCATAAACTGTAACAAGCAACATTACTTGACATGTTGGAAAATTTTAATTATCCTCAGTTACAACATTTATAACCTAACATCTAGCAAGATCCTTCCCCTGCCAAATTGAGCTGTATAAACTACAAATTTTCTAATTAGAATATTGGTTGTGATGGCCCTTCAGCCTGGCCACTGAAATCACTGGATTTAACACATTGTGATTTCTCTATATAGTTTCATCAGAATCGTATCTATAACTCATAGGTTGCTGATACGAAAGATTTTAAGGCGATAATCATCACTGCATTTACTATCAATGATGCTGACATACAGTTATCATACTTGAGAAACCAGGAAAAACTGGTTATCATACCAATCAAAAACTTTAGGTATAAGCTTAGTGTGGAAGAATCATAATTGTAGGTATGATTAATTTTTTATAATCAGTCAAAGTTGTAAAGATCTTTACAAACACCCTCTGTAATTTTGTCATGAACACAGATACTGTAATCAATGTATAAAATATAATTAAATAGTAACTGAGTAACTACTACTTCCTAATTTCTTTTCAAATAGAATGTTTTTGCATTGCATAACCACAATACGAGAGATATGTAGATACCCGAAGATCGAACCATAAAGCAACATCAGAATTCAGAATTTGATAATTCCAACATACTAAACCAATATTAATAAAATGTTTTTAAAAATTAAAACCATATTATCAATAGATTATGATCAGGATAAATATATGTTTTGATATTTACAAAGTGCACAACTAACTGTATAAATTAATTTATATATTTTGAAATAAAGGAACAACCTATTACAATATAATATAACTAACAGCAGTTTATGATTTAAAGTCAAATGATCAAGAAAGATAATGCTTGTCTATTGCAGTAAAATCAAATAGAATAACACCTGAATAGACTTAACAAAAAATAGTACACACGTTTTTAAACTACAGCTTCATCCAGTAAAATGAACATCCTAGTACAAGATCCAGTAATTTTGCCTTATTAAATCATTATATTTTGAGGTAATTAAGTTTCTAAGTCTCATTCATACAGGGAAATAATCCTTATAGATTACATGGTACTCTCATAGGTTCAAGATTAAGAGGTATGTATGTTAAGTACAATTATATCAGTAAGTTTTTATAGTGATCACATATAAAATGGCATTTTAAGCTCTAAAATTAGGATTTGGGGACTAACTGTAACATCATTTATTTCATTAATGAAAAATCAACACATTTTATGCCTGTTAACCCTGCTTTTAAATAGGGTATGTACACAGATAATCTACATATTTGCAATAATTAAGTTAATACACATTCAGGATATACCTAATATCAACTTTGTAAAAATCCCTAGACAGTGATTGTAGATTAATAGACATAAATGCACTTTTCTCTCTATAGCCAGTAGATACACGAGCATGCATGTGCACATGCACACACACACACACATACAAAAAGTTATCACTACTATTATTTCACAAATAAATTTCACAGACAATTTAATGAATGTAGTAATCAACATCGAAAACAAACAGGATAATAAAAAATGAAGTGACTACAAAAAAATTAATAAACAAAAATAGATTCAATATGAAGCATGACATTACTTGTCATGGCGAAGACTTTCAAATCTGTTTTTATATACAGCAACTACAACCATGTGTATGATCAGGACAAGATAACTTTCTCCTAAGGACAAACAAAAGTTGTACAGTCTGTTTATTCATTTTCAGAGACAGATATTTTAATGGCAATTATATTATATCCAAAGTTATAATACTATGCATGGCAACTGAAATTACAACAAAATAATAAAACATAAAGAAGTATTCATTCAACTTGTATTGACTAATTTTATTGAGGTAATAAAATTTTTTTATGTAAATATAATTAATTTAAATAGATCACTCTGTGGGTTTACAAAAACAGTAATTAATTATGACATAGCATGTTATCTGAAAACACAACTTTCTTATAAAGGCAAAAAACAAACGAACAGTTTCAAAGCAATGGATTGCATACATTATTCATTCATTTTGAAAACAAACATTACCATAACATGACCAAAATAAACTGTCTTTAGTTATAAGTAGTAATGAGACTGAAACATCATAAAAAACAAGAGAAAACGGAAAAGTAAGAAAAAAACACCTACAAAAGGCGTCAGAAAATTTTTCAATTTTGTATCACAGCTTTATGAAAAAAAGAAGTTATTTTACAATCTAACAAATGTAAATGTAACCATCTAGGGAAATAAAAATAAAATAAAAAAGTTATTATCTATAACACAGTTACAAAATTGCATCAATTAATTTTAAATTCTTCATTCTTCAAAATAATTCTAGTTGAAAAACATATTTGCAACCAAAAATTAATATACCACTGTAAGATCGAGCTGTTACAACAATATTTGCAATGCGTTATTACTGCTTCACCAGTAATTAGTCATAACAAATTTCATTGCACAAGAAATCCCTAATTAATATGGTTATCAAACACGTAAAATAGTCATTTTATTTTTTTATTTTTTAACTCAACATTACCAAAGTCACAACTAAGTTTTTATATCAGTTTTTAATGAAATAATTTAGTAATCACTATCCAGGCTTAGAATAAAAGTTTATCAATTATTAACGTTCATCATAATAAAATTAAATTTATATTCCATATGATTGGTTGAAACACTATTTTACTAGTCTGTTTCTAACCAAATCAGCAGTTCTTTGTGCATCAGGTAGAAAATTTACCAGTGCATCAATAGTTTATAATAGTTGTGCCTTAACTGAGTCATGTGTTTTTCATCTTGTCTATAGGACTGCTACAACTTCTCTTTCATGCACCACTAAATGCATTTCTCACTTTCACATAACATTCAAACTATCTTTACTATTTTATAAGAATATTTAATTATTATTAGTACTTTTTTTCTGATTTTAACATAAATATATATTAAACTTAACATGAAAAACTTTGTTTAAAACTATTACATACGTATTATTCATATTTCAATTAAAACTATTTTTGCTTATTTAGTACATTAATTATTTGTAAATAATTAATTTACCCGTATTAAAATTGACCTTTTTCAATTTGTTCTACATGTTTTGTTATGTGTGTGTGTATATATATATATATATATATTAAAAAACAAGAACTTATCACTTAATAATCTCATCCAGTGAACGTTATATATATTATTTATAATCTATTAATTTATTTACTGATACAAATAAATATGAAAAAAATCTGTCGCTCAAAAATCACTTAGATCTGCAATTTCAAAGGGCTAGAAACTTACTTCATCATTTCTACCTCTCAAGGGGGAAATTTAGTTCTTTCATTTAACATTTCCTATATAAAAACATTAGTTTTATTAAATATATCTTTCATTTTGTTAAACAGTGACCCAATTTAAAAAATGAAGAATGTGATTTCTTATGTAAACAATTGTGCAACTTGGCACTCTTTTTTGTTTAGCTAATGAAATCACTGTAAGTTATTATTTCAGAGGATGAATGTGAATGTGAATGAAGTGTAGTCTTGTACAGTCTCAGTTCGACCACTCCTGAGAAGTGTGGTTAACTGAAACTCAACCACCAAATATCACTGGTATCCATGATATAGCATTCAAATCTGTGATTTGTTGCACTGTAGAATGTACACAAAAGTAATGATAATATTAATGTGTGTAAGTAATATGAATGTTCAATGATAAAACTATCAGAATTTATAATAGCATAATCTTATAATGTGTTCATATTTGCAAAAAAAACAGAATTAAGGAAATAGTAGCCATCTACTGAATCATACTTTAATGAATTTAACTGAGTTCATCAACATTCTCTATGCAATTCCACATTTGAGATAATAAATATTTATACTATTAAGAACTTGAATTATAACAGTAACAATATTTTTATTTACTTCAAATATTGTATACTTTGTGTGTGTATTTTTTTAACAACTCAAACAGTGTATATTTCACTTTGAAAAAATTACCAAATTTTCAAATAAAAAACCAGATTTAAAAATAGTTTAAAATTAAAAAAAAAGGGATGCAATTTATTCTAAATATTTACAATTATTTGGAAAATTCTTCAGATAAATTTTAAAGTGTTCAATTATCATGTGGTTAATGAGTTAATGTCCATTAAATTAATCACATATAATATTATCATTATTAATTAACAGCCTGAAACATGTCATTACCAAATACTGCCAGAGAGTTATATGGAAGCTCAGTTGTAAGATCGTAAATACGGTGGCTAGGATGACATTCGGCAAACCAGTCATATGGTATAATAGGATGAGTCAGTTCAATGAAGGTCTTATAGGGGCACAATTCCGAACAACCTGGTATAGTCAACAGATAGGGAGGCTCCGTTGTACTATTGTGATAAGTTACCTGTTAACATCAAACAAATAGATAAACATAAGTAAAATTGAAAAAAAAATCACATCATACAAAATTATATCACTTTTAAACAAATCATCTATTAATAATTTACTTAGCTTTTGTATATTAAAGGTGTTTTATTTTCTCCAGCAGAATTTGTGAAAACGTAGTAAACTTCTGCATTTACTTTCTTAGTCCTATTGATCTATTTTAACAAGTTAACTAAATATAACAATTTAAAAAGGGGACTATTTTAAAATTGATTTCTGATTGAATGTTTAAAAAAAGTAAAAATATTATGAAATAAAAAAATGGAAAAATCTTACAACAACTTACTTTCAAATTATTAACTTTTTAATACCATAATAATTATAATTAACTTTTAAAAGTTATAAAACTCCCCTAAGTATGTAAGTGAATATTGTACGTTATGAATAACAATTCATAATAATATTATTAATATTGAATATTTGTTGTATGCAAATCTTATGTAGCTTGTTTTCTATAAATGTGGGATGGTAGCATTAACTTGAGCCAGGAGTTGATTGTATCAAGTTCCGCAGTAAAGTTGTCAGTAGGTAAAAGTGAACCATTTTGTGAAGCATCATGAATAAGAAAGCTGCATTGTTTGTGTTGCATGGGCCAATGTATTATGAGTACATATTAATTTATAATAGGTTTTTGATAAATTAAAGGTGTTTTAATTATCTACTTTCTATAAGAGAAATTTAATAATTTGTTCAATGAAATATAAACTGGGAAGACATTTTGTGATGGATGAGAAAAATGTATGACATCATTGGTTATGTTTCCTTTATATACAGAGTAGGGTATTTTCAACAAATAATTTTATTATATAGGAAACATATAAAAGCACAATAATTCTTAAATTTACATCCACATTCTGGCATTTACCACATTGAAATGTAACCTTTGCTAATCTGTCAAAAATTTCTGGCCAGGATATCCAATTCGTAATTAATCGAAGCAGTAGGTAGCCAATTAAATCTGGCTCTTAGTGAAGAAATAGATGGTAATTGTTTGTTGCAAGTCTAGACTGTAAGAAAGTGACACCACTGCAAAATGGATCCAGCTGGGGAGTAGAAACTAAGCCAATTTTGAGTTATACAATTTATGTACATATATTTAAAGAATAAAACCATGCAACTTAGTTTACTTACCTTACTTTGTCTTAAAAATTAAGACATCTTAAGTGCTTCCCTCACTGTAAACACCATCTTGAAATTTAAAATTTCACTTCTGTAGTAACACAAAGAAAGTAACCACAAATAGACATATCTGGTTCCCTCATATCATCAGAGGGCGAGACAAAAAGCTCAAGAAACATCTATCTTGAAATTGCTGTTGAATGGTATATCTTTCCTACATTAAGAGAATGTCTACAGATCAATGCAGTGAGGAAATTAAGCAGCAGTTGAACATAGTGCAACAAATTAAATGTCAGTGACTTTCCATTTTACTCAAAGAAATATGGCCCATAAAACACCAAGGTTTTTGTCATTCAACATCAAACAGTTACAGGCAACAAAGAGAATGTTTTTATAGAAGACATGAATTTTTTATTGCTCAATATTGAAAATTCTGCCTTTAACTAATCCTGACAAGTGAAAATGTCTCATCGCTCATGATCACACCAGGATATCCATCAACAAGGGAAGAATATTTTCAGCAAATTTTAAGAAAAAATCCAATCATGTTATCTACTGAATAATCATTTTATGACAGTAAAAAGTCAAAC
Source organism: Lycorma delicatula (assembly GCF_047948215.1). Classification (NCBI taxonomy): domain Eukaryota; kingdom Metazoa; phylum Arthropoda; class Insecta; order Hemiptera; family Fulgoridae; genus Lycorma; species Lycorma delicatula. The sequence continues at coordinate 33,292,265 of NC_134455.1, forward strand.
TGAAATTTCATCAAAAATGCCTAATGCAGAAGCAGACTAGGAGGAATAACATTGACTTTTGACAAAAATCTGTCTAACGGTCCCAATAATCTGTGGTATATGAATTAGAATCGAATGTATCCTAATGCAATGACTTTGTCTCATAACCAATCAGTTTTCCTAAAGTTCTCTAACACTGCAAAATTGTCTTTAGAGAGGGAAATCAGCCATGAAACCAGAATTTATTTTTGTTATTTTTCTATAAAAAAGATAAATACTACCTTAAGAATACAATAAGTCCCATAACAATAGATACAAGGTTTTAAAAAGCATTTCAATAGAAAAACTGCATGTCCCACTGAAATGGGCAAAAGAGAGGCTGCTAAAGGCCAAATACACTTACTCCGTTTAAAAATAACTTTGATTTCCCTGCTGCAACCTGTACATAAATAAATAATAAATCTTTAAAAATTTTGCTTATATATTATATCACATAATCACTGTGAAGAGGAACTATATGAATATTCATATAACAGATCCTATTTTAATATAATTTAACTGTAAAAAAATGACTTCATTTGATTTAGATCCCTTCCAATGGGCTCTGTTGAAATGGTTATCTTAGATGATATCTATAAAAACTCAATGTCTCTTAATCCAACTTCATCTTGCTCACTATCTTATCAGAAGATTTACAGCCGCATCAATTTGGATCTTTTTCTTCGGTTAATCCTTTACTTTCTATTATTAGTGACTTCTTTGGTATCTCCTTTCTATCATACATTCTCCATGACCAAACTATTTCTTTTGTGTCTTCTTCATCCTTTCCAACATCTTGATCACTTACTCTTTCTCTCTTACCTCCTCATTTGTTATTTGGTTATACCAAATAATTCCAAAAGTTATATAATTTAATTTGAAATCCACTAGTTTCTTTTTACCTTCACTTCTCACTGTCAAATTCTTTGGGCTGTACTGTACAACTGGTAATACTGTTTCTTACAACATTATTTTCAGTTTTATTTCCAATATCTTTTCTATCTTTTTTCCTTCCATGCTCAGCTGAATTTGTTCATTACTGCACAATCTAACTTTATTTTTTCTTGAAGTGTCTTGTGGCTGTCATTATAATAAGTAAAATATTTATAATTGTCAAATTTTAACACCACAACCTGTTCCACCCTTTCACCATTTAGATCTAACTGTATAGTTTTACACATCTTATAATTTTCATAGCAAAACAATAACTGAATTACACAACTATATTTAACAAAAAGATCCTAGTTTAGAAATAACATAAATGTAAAATAGGGAAATCAAAAACTAGAAACCAATTGACTATGTTTGTTGCTTACAGTAATAAAATTATTGCCATCTTTCTCCCGAAGTTCAATAAGGACAGCAGATGCAAAAGGTGGATTTATCAGATTGTAAAGATTTAGTGAATTTAAAAGAGAACCAAGCGTCTCATCATGACCTGAATAAAGCCAAACCTTTTGTTTTTTAATCAACTCAGCTTCTTCTAAATTATCAGGAACATAAGAAGAATCACCCAATTTCAGTTTAAAATGTTGAAGCATATCTTTTAAAAGTGGACCTAAAAAAAAAATAAATTCTTAAATTATTGAAAGTAGGCAGTAACTTCACACAAAATAAGTGGATTGAATTACATTACATCAATTTAAGTCACAATTACATTTTTCAAATAATTCAAACTACCATTATCATATTAATACGCCTAAGGTAAAAATATGTGTATGCAAAGAATTATTAAATTAAACACTTATTTAAGAATCAGATCAGCAAAACGTAAGATCAGTCCAACATTTACAAACATGTCTACAATTTCCTACAATACACAATATAAACATGTAACAATATTCTTCAGTTTATAGTAAAGTAGAATTTAAAATTGATATCCCCCAACATCTTCCAGTACAAATAAGATTATTTTAGTAAATATATGCACACATACTTCTAAAAATAAAACTAAAAGACACCATCTTAAGAAATGGATTAGATTAAATTAAAGTTATAATTACAGGACAATTATTTTACTTACACTTAAAAAAACAATAGAGATAAATTGTGTTTACAAGATTTTTCTGTCATGTCCCCTTTCATGTGTAAAAAAAAACCAGAAAAAAGCACATGTTATTAGATACTGGAAATGTTATCTCCACAATTTTTTTTTTTTTTTTTTTAAGATTTACTGATAGAAGTTACAAAAACCGATATAACAAAAAAAACTTTTTTAACATGCAAATACTACATTATGAATTACAATAGCTCTCCTCAGGTGTCATCTTCTGTTAACAAGACTAGAGTTCCCTTTAACTTAAAAGAAGTTGATAAATAGTAAAATTTATACAGTTGATTACAACAAAGTTATTATTATGATTTCAGGAGTTGTTAAAAATTGAAATGTAGATTTCCTTACACTCCCTGCATCCCTTGCATCCATTAAGTTAACAAAATTAGAAAAATTTCAACATTCAAACTATTTTCTTTTTTTTTTTTAAATAAGTTTTACCTTCAATAACAGATTCAAAAACGTATCAGTGTAAAAGAAGTTTACACAATTTTTTTCAATGATTTACTATCTCAGAATTTATTTCATGGAAATGTGAAGCAAAAAATGGATGGATATAAAATTTGAAAAATTGTTTTAGACTTTATTATAAGAATGATTCCTTCTGTAATTGAATTAATATAATGTTTTTTTGTAATTTCTTTAATCTTAATCAATTGTTTATAGTAATAATATTTAACACAATTAATTGTATTTATTATATTAATTATAAATAATATATTATTATTATATATTAATTAATTATATATACCACAATTAATTAATGTTAACACTTTTGTGCTGCGATTATAATAAATGATGTAATCTAACCCTGGGAAAGCAGGGTATTGTAGCTAAAGTTATAAAATAGATACATTACTAAACAATTAATTTATGGCCAGTTATAGAACTGCTGTTAACTAAGTGTACCTTTACACCAATAACAAAAAAAAAAGAAAAGAATATAAGATACGATAAAATAAAGACTGATAAAATAAAAAATACCGACCAGATAAAAGAATTAATATAAAACTAAAACAGAGCGTGCTTAAACACAAGATGGTACTTGTGTTTAAAGTTAAAAACAATCGCACAATAAAAATGATGGTATTGTCAGAAACTGCAAATTATTTTTGCACTAACTGGATTCGTCCAATTTTAATTACAGTCATTCATTTGAAAACTAAGGGCATGAAATGCAAAAAATTCACAAATTTTTGCAGTTTCTTGATGTCAACAACTTTAAATTGATATAAAATCAAAACTGATCAAGATAAAAATTTTCTATTTTTAGAGGTAGATTAAAAAATTGTTTCTCAATAATTATAATTAGGATTTAGCCCAAAACTACTACTATTATTTAGCTTATAGGTTCTTTCAGTAAAAGAGATGAGATTTCCGCTAATATCAGGTATTAATTTTTTATAATTCATATTTGTAAAGTTTAAGTTAATAAACATTCATGTTTTATGGTGAGGATTATAAAAATCAGTTTTAAAAGGCACCAATATGCGATGGACTGAAGAAGCAAGCCATCTCAGTGAGCAATGCAGTCTCAATTATGTAATACCTTCTGTTTGGGTTCTATTCAAATCCTTTACACCGCTACATGTGTTAATCATTATTTGTGATAATTAATTATATTATACATAAATAAATATATTATTATAATTATGTGTACATTTCATTCAAGTCATGCTTGAAATAAAAAAGGGGTCTTACTTTAGATTAATAAAAAAATTATTTTTGATTTTTTTTTTTTTTTGTAATTTTTCTGTGACTACATTAAGAGTAATGAGATGGAAACACCTTCGTTGTCCAGTCAACATGGTTGTATTAATTAAGAGTGGTTAGAGAAATGTAATCTACAAATTACACAAATTTTTTCAAAAGCTATCTGACTGAATTCTGTAGCGCAATTAACTTGGATAAAGTTCAGAAACTCATTGTTGAAGCATACGGCATTAGTCAAAAGGCACTACAAAGGATACGGAGGACAGCTAAGGAGTGCGATAGTAACTGCAGTTACGTTCAATTTGAAATGTCAGGGAAAAATAGACCACAAAATGCAAATCTGTTACTGGAAGATTTCAACCATCATGTATTCTGCAGAATCATACACCAATACTACAGTCTGAATGAAATCCCTACCTTAAGAAGCTCGGAGAGAAATACAAGAAAAACTGGATGTATTCTATCATCTACTAACATTAATCTTTTTTTTTTTAAATTTGTTTTGTTATAAAAAATGAAACATGGTCAATATTTCTTGATGGAAAATTACATTAAAGAAAGTTGAAGTTTTTAGACATTTGGTCACAAATTAAAAGCATCAGGTGATTATGACTCATATTTTACAAAAGAGATGGGTTAATGAAAATCATTCTTAAAAAACATATGGCAAGATTCAAAGAAAAATGGAAGGATTAAATACCAATTGAAAAAGGTTAGTCGTTTAATAGTTTGTCATGCAGGTTCAGCCTAACCCCATAGGGGAAGACACTAATGCTTCTGGTCGCCACACCACCCCCGTTCATAAACCTGATGGGCTTTAGGAAAATAAAAACAAAAATAAAAAAACAGCTTTAGGGGGTCTGAAATTACTAGGTATCAATGGGCTGGGAACTAAAAAAACTGGAAGTAGTGTAAAAACCAATACTTGAAGTGTATTTGTGCATGTGTCATACAGGTTCAGCTAAAACAGGGTTCATTAAAGAAAGTAAATGGTTTTTCTGCAGTAAATCGAAAGCAGATTCAGATTATCATTCAGAAATGAACAGTAACTAATTTAAAAATTGGTTTACAAATGACTTTTTGAATTACTTACAAGAAGCAAGCATAATAATAATAATAATGGATAAAGGAAGTTCTCACTCTGTTGCAGTGAATAAAGTTCCCACAAATAGCTGGAGGAAAGCTTAAATCCAACAGTGGCTTCAAGAATAAGCAGTTGCTTGAAATGATATTGAAACTAAACAAGAACTGTTGCAAAAAATACCTCGGTATTAAGAATGAACGTAAACTGTGTGAAATTCATGTTATAGCCTATGACAAAGGACATTCTGTTATTCCCCTACGACTATATCACTGTCAATACAATGCAATAAATCTTACATGGGTGGGGTGCAAGTAAAAAGGAAAGTTGCTGATCGAAATTGAAATTTCAAGTTGATAGACATTGGGAAATTAATTAATGAGCAATTAGAAAATGTTACAGAGGACTGGAAAAAATGTGTTTTTCCCAGTGTAAATTTCTACAGTGAAGTCATGCGAGATGATGGAATAGAAAAATTCATCATAAATTTTCAGGAATCAGACTCTGTCAAAAATGATACTTCAGACAACAATGAAGAAGAGGATGAACAATGATGAAGCCTAGGTGAAATGACTTCCAGATTGAGCACTAACTAATCATTACAAACAGTTTTTATACATTTTTATATGATTTTAAACTGAGGATCTTAACTTTATTTATTTAGACTTGTATGAAAGAGTTTTCATATACGTCAAAGTTTTTTCATACAAGTTTTCATTCAAGTAGTACACACATTTTAAATTTTAGTGTCATAATAAATTTTATAACGTTTACCGATATGATTTTAACGGCTTTTTGTAATCTGTTATTCTTTTACACAGTGGTCTTTGATAGAAATATTGTGAGTAGTTGTAAAAACAAAAATATATGAAAATAACAACACCAACAGTAATAATAATAATAAAAAGCAATAGTAATCAATTTTACTTTTGTAATAGTATTAACAAAAATTATAAATTATAATATTAATGAAGTACAAAGTAATATGATAAAAAGCGTGTAAAAGGCAATATTAAACAATGCCTGCATTTCACTGTCTGTATAGCAACGAACACTATGCACACTCAACTACTAGTTGCAACTTTACGTTTTGAATGATGGTAAGTAAGATAGGTATGAAACTATCTTACCATCAAACTACCAATTAAAAGCTTAATATTAAATACTTTATTTTCAAAATATTGTCATCTTACTTAAATTATTTCAAGGTGTTCAGTTTTTGAATCTGCTCACTCCATCTCTTAGGTAAAAAAAACTGATGAAAGAACATGGTAGTCTGGACAGTTTTATGAGTCGTAATGAAAATCAAGCCTTATTAAATCATTGGTTTTATTAGTCTTAAATAACTGGTATCAGCCGATTCTTTTTTTTTTACAGGCAAATGTAAAACTGGATTGGAATATTTACTGTTTATCACTGGGTTGGCATGGTTACATGGTGTGATTAAGTAATTTGCTTTATATTCAAATTCTTCAGTGTGTAATCTAGACTATATATTTATATGTGTAACACTGATTACTTAGCTTACTGCTTACTTAGTTCAGGAAAATGTGATATCACAGTGATATCAGTATAAAACAAGTTATGTATTACTCAATGAGAATCATGAAGAGTGTTTTTGAAGCATTTTAAAAATAATTTAGCCAGAAGATTAAAAAAATGGGTGAAACTGTTTCTCAGCTTTATTGAATGCAGTATTTGGTGTATGTTAAAGCTTTGAATCAAGACTTTATCTGTGTGTTTTTAAATAACTTTAGCTATTTAAAAGTAACCCACCGGGGTTGGTCTAGTGGTTAACGCGTCTTCCCAAATCAGCTGACTTGGAAGTCGAGAGTTACAGCGTTCAAGTCCTAGTAAAGCCAGTTATTTTTACACGGATTTGAATACTAGATCGTGGATACCGGTGTTCTTTGGTGGTTGGGTTTCAATTAACCACACATCTCAGGAATGGTCGAACTGAGAATGTACAAGACTACACTTCATTTACACTCATGCATATCATCCTCTGAAGAATTATCTAAACGGTAGTTACCGGAGGCTAAACAGGAAAAAGAAAGAAATAAAGCTATTTAAAAGTATAATTTTGTAATTAGTATATATTAATTTATAATGTTATACAACTTATATTCAAATTATTTTTTATGTTTTACATCTGTAGTTGTGTTACATAAATTAGTAACTTGGTTGATGTGCCTCATATTTATCTTCAAATCACTATCCAATCCCACAACCTCACATCATCTCAAAACAAGGATTACAGAGATGTGTTGTTTTTTCCCATAAAATATTCAATGAAACTAAAGATAAGGCTAACTTGTAAAAAACACTCTGCAAGCTTAAATAAAGTAGTTTTGGGCTAAATATTAATTATAATTATTGGGAAATAATCATTTAAGCTACCTCCAAAAGCAGAATATTTTTATCTCTATTGGTTTTGATTTTAAAATAATTTAAAATTGACATTCTCAAAGGAAGTGGAAAAAACGGTGAGTTTTCCGTTTTTCATGCCCCTAATTGGCCGATTTCAGTTAAATAATTGCAGTTTCCGATGATACCTTAATTTTTACTGTGCAAAACTGAGATACCTTTAAACATAAGCCCCATCATCTTTCAAGGTGACCATTATAGCACGGAATATTGAGATAAGACATATTATCTTACCTTAATTTTTCAAGAAAGTACTTTTGCAAGATACCATATTCTTATTGAAATAATTTCATTATTGCAAAATAAAAATTAAAAAATGAACATAATAAAATAATGAAAATTCTGTAAAACAGCACTGCTATATGTTGCAGTTTTTACGAGACCAATTGAAATTTTGTATTTATATAAGTAATATTTCTCTTATATTCATAATTTTATGCCATCTTTATTAATTTCTAATATTTCTGAATCTGTGTTAATATCAAAAGTAATGTTTATTGTTTAACCTAATTTATTTTTTAAATTTATATAATGTTCAAATAAAAGTTTGTATGCTGGTTTTAATACTTCTTTGTAAATTTTAGTAATGTTTTCAATGATACTAGTGTATATATGCTTTGTGTTTTTTCACTCAAGGTTATTTTGATAGTTGTTTTTTTATAAATATTGTTAACAGGACCAGTATAACAGGTCAGGGTTGTAAGAATTAAAAAGAAAGAAAGAGAAAATAAAAAAAAATCTAGAGGGAACCAAAAGGGATTCTTTTCAGAATACAGACAATGGCACCTACAAAAACTTTAGCGAGGCCATGTTTGGTGCAGTCGCGATAACAGTAAGCATTTGGTAATAATGAGCGAAGAGTAAGTAACGAGTATGACTGTAACTGTGTGTGTAACTGTAACTGTGAGTATGACTGTATGAGTAACTGTAGACAGTGGTTGAGTACAAGTTGTTCGCTGAGTTACTGGTAAGCAGTAGTGAAATTAACAGTATTCTACTCATTCATAATGTGTAAGGTACTGTAAAGTGAATGGTATGAACTTCAGATTTTGCTATTGTTACCTTGTTGTTAATGCGATATTATTCTCCATCAGCCATTATTGTATTTTTTGTAAAATGGAATAAATTCAGTATTTATAATTTAATTGTCATTAAATCAATGTTGTCTTTTTATTTGAATTATGAGTTTTATGCTATATATATATTTATTATTACACTGACATCAAATTTGGAACTGAAAAGAGAGTAGGTGTGTAAACACACATAATGTAACATACTAAGTTTATGAACAAATTTATTTGTTACATCATTCGTGGAACAAACAATACAAAATAAGTTAGTACATCTGTATTTGATACATGCTGTAGATCTCTATTTGATATATAACAGTCAAATGATGTCATTTCATGCCAAGCCAGACATGTATAGATTTGTCAGGGAGTAATGTGTAATTCAACATGATGAAATTTTTTCAGTATTTTCACAAACTTTCACAGTATTTTTTCACAGACTTGCTGTGTTCTTTAGTTGTGGTAGTGGTTTATCACACACATATTATAGAGATTGTTTCATAAGTGATGCCATAAATTTAGTGAATGATTTTTATCCACCACCCCATTCAGTCGCCCTAAAGCATAAGACCGAATGTCTGTGCCACGAACGGCTACTGAGCCTCGAAACAGTTTAGCGACCAGTGTCCTAACTAGCTCCTAGAGCTAATATAAAAGCATGAGCAGAATTAACGTGGTACTACCATACAACACTCGCTTGCATGTCCCACCGCTCACTTGTCATATATCACTAAAATGGGTATGCACACCCCGTCAACTACTAAAAAATATATGACTATCAATAATTAAATTTATCTCGTCAGACAGCAATTCGCTGCCACGCCTAGCTCCAACTTCTTGAAAATAAATTTCTGATTTCCCAGAAGGCTCAACCGAAATATATTAATTACATTCCAGAAGCATCAAATACTGAACCTCATCTCATCACACAATTCGTGATTAGTATTTGTCAAAACAACATGCAGAACTTCTAGGTTCATACCTTGAAGAATGGAATTAATTAAACAAGGATACTAAAATTTCAGTACATAGAAATTGAAATGAAAATTTACTGAAATACATTAGAAAAGATGGTTTAATTTGTTCCTGCCATGATGTTAGGGGGCTAATGTCTGAACTAAACATTGAATATGTTTTCACGATCATGAATTAAGTTATTGAGTATGATGAACAAATCATTGCTCAGTCTTCTCGATGCTGATTGTATTATTTTACCACCTCTACACATTAAACTAGGCCTGATGAAGAATTTTGCAAAAGCATTAGATACAGATGGAGATGGCTTTAAATAATTAGCTGAGGTTTTTTCACAATCAAGTGAAGCCAGATTAAAAGAGGGAATATTCACTAAAGACAGCAAACTAAATCCTAAAGAACCAGTTGCATGGAAGTGATTCAAAGATGTCGTTACTTGAAAACAAAAAAGCAGAAAACCACGATCAGCTTATAAATGAACTACAAAAATTTTGGCTGCAGAATGTGATGAGCGACTACTGCTGGATGATATAAAGAGAAGATTTCACTGAACACAAAAGGAAAATAAGAAAAAAGAAATTAAGAACTAAAAATCTGATGGTGATGAAGAAAAACTGATTTCAATTTAAGATTCAGAAAAAAAATTCTATTTCACCTACTTTTATCTCAGTTGCAATGTTTTTTTTATGACCTGTGTTAATTTTAAATAATATGTTTTTAGAGTAAGTTCTTGTAAGCCTCTCAATATCCTTGTTGAACTCCAAATTTGCAACAATATTATTAATTATAGTAGTATCATATCCATTTGCAACTTCTATGTATTCATATAATGTTAATTTTATGAGACCAAGGGCGATTTGATTTTTTAGGAATTGTTATTAGATGTAGGTCTTCTATATACAGATGTTTCAGTTTGGTTGTTCCTGTTTGTTTCAATATTGTCATCTAAATAATTAAACATTCTACTATATATTACCACATATTCCAAATGTGAATTTTAAATTATCATTATAAGAATTTAATTTGTCTAATATTATTAAGAATTTTCATTCTTTATTAGCAGGTTAAACATAATGAGAATACATAAAAATAAAATAGAATATTATGCATAACAAAACCTTACCTGTGGGATTTCCACTACCAACAATTATGTCACAAATATATTTACAAGATTTTGAGGATAAATTAGTACATGGCATCATCACTCATACACATAATATCCTAAAATACTTTGTTTGCGAGTCTAGGGAAAATTTTCACTCAGATTTCAGCTACCCTAGTGAAATAAGGTTATACTGAAATTTTTAGGATGTTAATTAAGTAGCAGAATTATCAATTCCTTATGGTTTTTACCTCAAAAATTGAATAACATAGGTCCAAGGACCGTATCAGAAGTAGTGTGTAAAAAATCTGTGATGAAATCCAATAAACTGGAATAAAAAACCCCATTCTTTATGTTTGACGTACAATAACTTTGTTATATGGGTAATAAACACATAAAACTTGTAGAAAATTTAATTTTTAACAAATAGTGTACGATTGTTCAAATTTTATTCAGAAACAATACATTACTACACTTGTCAGAAAAGTACTTATCTTAAAGTAAAAAAAGATTTTACTGTTAAAAAACTGGAAATTACACAATATTAAAATAAAAATTACTTAAAGTTTTTATTAATGACAGAATAAAATAACAACAGGTGGTCTACAATGTGCATACTGTATAAAGTTTAAATCATTCTGCAAGGTACATTAAGTATATCTGGTACAGTGAACTGTGCTGTCACTAGCAAAGGTTTTCTTTTCTGTGAATTTTAGTTTGATTTGCAATTGAAGGAAGCTGTACTTATTTACAACAGGGAAATATACCGCTGATAATATAGCATTCATTTTGGGTGTGTAATGGTAATGCAACAGCTGTTGCAGTAGAATATTAAATAACATCTTCAAAATCAGTTGTTTGGACCATTCATATTATCCGGTCACTTAAATACCAAGGTCTACTGCACTTTCTTCAAGAGGAATTGCTGCAGCTGCTCTAAGATGTTCTCACTGAGATGTAAAGTATACTTCCAGCACGATGACAAGCCTCCCCACTTCTCTTGTGTTGTTTCCACTCACTTAAATGATCATTTCCTTGAGAAATGGATCAGTCATGGAGGTTCATATTCCTAGCCATCAAGATTGGTTTATCTAACACCTTTAATTTTTTGTGTCTGGGGATGTATGAAAAATATTGTATACAAACCAAAAATACATTCTCGTGAGATAATTGTCTGCATTTTGGATGTGGCTGAGCAACTTAAGGAGAGGCCTGCAGAACTAAAAAGAGTAACAAAAGCAGTACAGAATCGTGCCAAGAAATGTGTTGTAAATGGGAAGGGCTCATTCTTACAGACGCAATTTTTCTAACTTTAATTTTTTTTATTCATCTTATTTTACATCATTTTGTTCAGAATTAAATTTTCTACAATCTTTTTAAAAGTTATCACATAAAAAAATGGTTTTTTATCCCAATTTATTATTGTTTTTCACCCCAGATTTCTCAACAACTACTGTAGATACTGTTCTGGGTACTATTTATTCAATTTTTCTGGTTAAAAGCTATAATAAATTTTGCCCCCTAATTAACATACTAAAAATTTTTGGTACACCTCTTTTCACCGGGGTATTACAATGAAGCATTTTAGAATATATGTTTGAACTTTTTCCATTACTTTCATGAGCTGAATAAATAATGAAAGTCCCAGGAGGACTTTGTGATACATCTCGTATATAACTTTGAATCATAAAATTAACACTTATACAAATATGATTAATACAGCAATGATTAATACAGTATCATAATAACAAATAAAAGTTAAATAATGAAATAAACATCATAAAGCATTTGAAAATTTATGATATACTTGAATAATATTTATAAAAAACAACTATAAAAATACTATTTTATATACAACTATATAACTACATACAACTATAAATATTGTATTTTTACCTTATAACAATAAATAACAAGATACACTAATAATATCCCTAAAAACTGCAAAACTTACAATGAAGGCAGCATATCATACAAACTTAATAACCACACAATAAAATATTTAAAAACAAAAATAAAAATAAAAATAAAGTGTGTGAAATTTATAAAATTAAATGTTATGGTTGTGATGGTATTTATATAAAAAAACAACAACAAAAAACAAATAGATCCTTTAAAACTTGATTTCTTGAACATTATATAAATTAAAAAAATAAAATAGATTTATCTAATATGGGACATCTAAGTTAGAACATTTTAGAAACAAAAATTAATTAATAAAGGTGAAAAAATTAAATATATAAATATACACAAAATTTCAATTGATAAACAATCAGACAGTGTTTGAGGACGACAGTTGGACCTACAAATATTGCAACATATAGCAGCACTTGTGTAAACTAATATGCAATTTTCATTATTTTAGTATTTTTATATTTTTATTACGCAATAAATGTATTATTTCAATCATGAATGAGGATGCAGGATCCTGCAAAAGTATTTTGCTGAAAAATTATTGTTAGATATGTCTTATCTTAAGATTTTGCAATAGGTGGTTTATTTAATAGAATTTAAATATAATTTAACAGAATAGAGGAATAACATGAATCTTAAACAGATTAATTTCAGTAAAATAATTAAAAATAATACAATATTAAAAAAAACCAACATAATTTTACATAACTACAGTCATGTAATAAAACTGTAATGTTTTCTGTGAAAGCTAACATTTCAATGCACATTGGAGAGACTTTATTAACAATATACACAATTTTTCTGCAAATCCCATATACCTCAGAAGATAATTATAATTAATTCTATTTTGGTCAAAAGCACATTAGACAAATAGGCTAACTATTTTTTTATAAATATGTAGCCATCAGACTCAAATAAGCTTTTCTTTCTTAGTCCCAGAACCTTATTTCTCTAAAAATGAAAATATGTATTCTAAAAAGTATTGTTTCATCTCAGAACATTTAATTTCTCAAAATTTGGGATGAAATGAGAATCCAGAAGTTTAAAGAATTTGCCACTGCAAAAAAGTCCTTAAATAGGCAATAACGATTTCAAAGAGTTTGTGGATTTGCTACTTCATTACTTAATCTGACTTGTATTCTTCCTGAACAGCATAGGTGGAATATGTTTCTATAATGAAATATTCACAATTTTTTAATGTCCAAGTCTGTAATGGCAGCACACATTCGAGGTGCGAGAATAAAGTAATGAGACTGATTTTTCTTTGCAAGATGTGGCAACCCTGCAGCTTGCATAGGCACACAATCTTTTACCTTGGTCTGTCAGCTACTTCTAGTCCAAGCTGCACAATGATGCAACTGTTCAGTCGTGAGTTTTGCTGTAATAAGTGAACATGTGTTTGTGTCTCTCATCACAGAAATGAAACTGCAAAATATTGCGCAACGGTATGCCATTTCTTTTTGCATTAAATCGGGTGAAAACGCGACGACAACTTATGGTAAGCTTCAGAAGGCTTTTGGAGAGGAGGTTTATGTCAAGAGCTCAAGTTTTTCGGTGGCATAAAATTTTTAGTGAATGCAGAACGAATGTTGAAGATGAAGACCGCAGTGGACGACCATCAACCTCACGGACAGATGTCAACTTGACCAGAGTGCGTGAAATCGTACGGTCTGATCAAAGATTATCCGTGAAAATGATTGCAGAAGAACTCAACATCGATCGAGAAACGGTTCGTCTAATATTAACTGAAGATCTTGGTTTGAGAAAGATTTGTGCAAAAATGGTCCCCAAAAATCTCGCACAACAGCGAGAAACACGGAAAAATGTGGCAGCCAATCTGTTAAAGCAAACGGAAATCTATCCAGATTTGTTGAGCTGTGTTATCACTGGTGATGAAGGTTGGTTTTTTCAATACGATACAGAGACAAAACTCAAAGTTCGCAATGGTGCTCAAAGGGATCACCCAGACCAAAAAAAGCTCGCATGTCAAAGTCAAAAGTGAAATGCATGCTTGTGTGCTTCTTCGATTCCAAGGGAATTGTTCATAAAGATTGGGTGCCTCCTGGACAAACAGTTAACCAATATTTCTACAAAGAAATTTTAGAAAGACTTCGTAAACAAGTTCTTTGTGTCCGTGCCAACATTGCTGATAATTGGATTCTGCATCACGATAATGCACCATCCCATACTGCTCTGTCAGTACTGCAATTTTTAACCTCAAAACAAATTTCAGTACTACCACAGCCACCTTATTCACCAGATATCGCTCCGTGCGATATCCAATTCCAAGAGTTAAAATGGCGGTCAAGGGACACCATTTTCAAACAACACAAGATGTGGGTCTTGGAGGATATTACAGAAGATGAGTTACAGAAATGTTACCATCAATGGCAGAAGCGCCGGAATAAGTGTGTGCAATCAGAGGGGAACTACTTTGAAGGAGACAACACTAAACATGACTAAAACGGTAAGCAACATTTTTTTTCACATCAGTCTCATTACTTTATTGTTGCACCTCGTATCTAAAAAAAAAATGTTTATTTCATAACAGTGACCACAGTTCAAGGATTTCTGGGAGAAAGTTTTCTTTTTTAACTCTTTTTAATGTGAAATGATAATGCCGATGCACACTGCAGCACCAAGGAAACTTGGTGTAGCAGTTTAAGGTGATTAAGGTCTCATTATTGCTTTTGCCAGACAGTGCTCAACAAACTATAATATAAATTGTTCAATTATCATACGAATTTTGTATAGAAATTTTTTACCACCTGTTCAGTAAACTGAGATTTTAACCATTCTGTACTCTGATTATTAAACATTTAAGTACCTAAAAATAGTTTGCCAAACAGCAGTTTGAAAGTGAATAGAAGAAAGATATTAATGAATGTTTAAAACACTGGTAGTGTACTTATTTGGCACTGAAATAAGGAAACAGGTAATGTGGTAAAAAAATCCAGGTATTGATGGACACATGTGAAAGGAATGTGTGTGGAACTGTTTTGAGTGTAATAAAATTTTATTTATCTTTCAAGGGGTTTTTTATTTAAAGCCTTAACCTTTTTAAAAAATCCCTATCTAATTACAACAAAAAAAAAAAAAACATTCTAAGTGATTAGAAATTGTTTTGCTAAAAGTGTCCAAACAATTTCTCTGATAGGGCAGCATTGTAGAATGCTGTTAAAATGCTAAAACAATCACTTGGTAGATTTACAAGTAAACCAATTTATCAGTTTAAGTCTATGATTGTTTACATATAGATTACAAAAGGTATAAGAGTAGGCTTACTATATATATATATATATATATATATATAAAATTGAATGTTTGTTTGTTTGTCTCGTCCATGCCATTCACCTGATTGCGATGAAACTTTCATGAGTTGTTGTATGCACGCCTGTGAAGGTTTCTGAAGTAGTCTGGTCCCACTAGGTGACACAGGGATCGAAATATTTAAAAAAATTGTATTTATGGTCTGAATTGGTTCCTATTCCGAATATCTATTAGTTACGTGAAACCATATCGAAGAGGTACCTGTTAAGAGCCAGACTAAGGAATGATTCCTGAAAAAGGGCAGCAGCTCTTTCAGTAGTTGTTAAGGGTGTAGGCCAGGAGGATTTGAACGGCCATATCAACATCACTCAATCATCTGAGTACTGTGCAGCTGAAAGCAATGGAAATGTCTCTGCATTTTCATGCAACAAAGATGGAGGCTTAGAAAATTTAAAGAGAGAAATGGATACATTAAATGTAGATGTAGTAGGAATTAGCGAGGTTTGGTGGGAAGATAAAAACAACTTTTGGTGGTGATTTTAGAATAAACTCGGCTTCAAATAAAGGGCAGGCAGGAGTGGTTTTGTAATGAACAAGAAGAAAGGGAAGAAAGTAGAGTATTTCAAAATGCATAGCAACAGAAGCATTGCAATAAGGATAAAGTCAAAACCTAACCCGACAAACGATTGTTAACGTCTATATGCCTACAAGTACCATGATGATGATAAGGTAGAGTAGTATACAAAGGTAGTGTATACAAAGAAATTGAAGCAATTAAACACATAAAAGGGATGAAAGTTTAATAATAGTTGGAGATTGAAATGCAAGCATTGGAAAAGGCAGGGAAGGAAATATTGTGGGTGAATATGGACTGGGCAAAAGTAATGAAAAAGGGGACCGACTTATAGAGTTTTACACGAAATATAATTTAGTAATTGCCAACACCCAGTTTAAAAATAATAATAGAAGAATATACACAAGGAAAAAGCCAGATGATACAGCAAGATATCAGATAGGAATCATGGTTAAGCAAAGATTTAGAAATCAACTTGTCGACTGCAAAACTTACCCTGGAGCAAACATTGATAGCGACCATAATTTAGTGATAATGAAATGTAGATTGGGGTTTAAAAACCTGAAGAAAAGGTGTCAGATGAATCTGTGGAATTTAGAGAAGCTTAAGGAAGAGGAGGTAAAGAAGATTTTTGACGAAAACATTGCAAGAAGTTTGATTAAAAAAATAAGGTAGAAAATGTAGAAGGAGAATGGGAGAATGTTAAAAAGGAAATTCTTAAATCAGCAAAAGCAAACTTAGGTGGAACAAAGAGAACTGGTTGAAAACCATGGGTATCAGAGGATGTATTGCAGCTGATGGATGAACGTAAAAAATATAAGAATGCTAGTGATAAAGAAAGTAAAAGGAAATATCGACAATTAAGAAATACTACAAACAGTAAGTGCAAACTTAAAGAATTATTAAAGAAAAGTGTTCAGAAGTAGAAAGAGAAATGATCAGTGATAAAGTAGATGAAGCATACAGGAAAGATAAGGAAAATTTTGTGGTACATAAATTAAAATCTAATAATGTGTTAAAGACGGTACACCAATTTATAATACGAAAGCAAAGGTCGTTAGGTGGATGGAATATATTAAAGAGCTATACGGAGAATATGAATTAGAAAATGGTGTTAGAGAAAGAAGAAAGAAGAAGAGAAAGAAGAAGAGGTCGGAGAAGATGAAAGGGAAGAAACAATAGTGAGATCTAAATTTAAGAGAGCATTAAAAGATTTGAATGGCAGAAAAGCTCCAGGAATAGATGGAATACCTGCAGAATTACAGCGCAGTGCAAGTGAGAAAGCGACAGATAGATTATACAAACTGGTGTGTAATATTTACAAAAAAGAGGAAGTTGAATCAGACTAGAAAAATAGTGTTATAGTTATGATATCAGAGAAAGCAGGAGAAAATAAATCTGAAAAATACATGCATTTTTGATGCAAGTCATGAATCAAAAATCTTAATTAGAATTCTGTACAGAAGATTTGAGAGGAGAGTGGAAGAAGTGTTAGGAGAAGACCAATTTGGTTTCAGGAAAAGTATAGGGACAAGGGAAGCAATTTTAGGCCTCAGATTAATAGTAGAAGGAAGATTAAAGAAAAACAAACCGACATACTTGGCGTTTATAGACCTAGGAAAGGCATTTGATAACGTAGACTGGAATAAAATGTTCAGCATTTAAAAAAAATTAGGGTTCAAATACAGAGATGGAAGAACAATTGTTAACACTTACAGGAACCAAACAGCAACAGTAATAATACACAGTAATACACAGTAAACAGAACATAAGAAAGAAGCCGTAATAAGAAAAGGAATCTGACAAGGATGTTCCCTATCTCCATTACTTTTTAATCTTTACATAGAACTAACAGTTAATGATGTTAAAGAGCAATTTAGACCCGCAGTAACAGTACAAGGTAAAAAGATAATGATGCTATTGATTTTCTGATACAGTAATTCTAGCTGAGAGTAAAAAGGATTTAGAAGGAACAATGAACGGCTTGGATGAAGTCCTACGCAAAAACTACTACATGAAAATAAACAAGAACAAAACAAAAGTAATGAAATGTAGTAGAAATAATGTAGATGGACCACTGAATATAAAAATTAGAAGAGATAAGATTACGAAGGTAGATGAATTTTGTTATTTGGGAAGTATAATTATGACAGATGGACGAAGGAGTACAATATAAAATGCTGAATAACACAGGAAAAAAGATCTCTTTCAAAAGGTTTTTGAAAGTATATGTTTGGTGCGTAGCTTTATATGGAAGTAAAACTTGGACGATCGGAGTACCTGAGAAGAAAAGATTAGAAGCTTTTGAAATGTGGTGCTATAGGAGAATGTTAAAAATCAGATTGGTGGATAAAAAGGCAAATGAAAGGGTGTTGTGGCAAATTGATGAAGAAAGAAGCATTTGGAAAAATATAGTTAAAAGAAAGGACAGACTTATATTAAGAAACATATTAAGACAGTCATCCTGGAATAGTCGCTTTGATATTGGAGGGACAGGTAGTTGGGAAAAATTGTACAGGCAGGCAACATTTGGAATATGTAAAACAAATTGTTAGGGACGTAGGATGTAGGGGATATACCGAAATTAAACAACTGACACTAGATAGGTAATCATGGAGAGGCACATCAAACCAAAAAACATGAAAATAAATATTTTTTTAAAAATGGACCTGCTAGGTGGAGTTGGGGTTGAGATATTTTGAAAAATTGTATTTTTGTTCTGATTTGGCCTATATTCAGAATATGTGTTACTTGCATAAAAAGAAAAATACCTCTGCAAAAAATGGACCCACTACATGACACTGGGGTTGAGATATTTGGAAAAATATTGGCTTATACTCAGAATATATATTAGTTACGTAAAAAGAAATATTTTTGGAAAGGGGGAAAAGGAAAGAAGGCAAAAAGGGAAAGGTTAAAGTTTGTGAAGTATTGTAATTTTCAATTTTTAATGTTTTATCAGACTTTAATTCTAAAATTATTAACTGCTATTAATACACATAAAAATATATCACCTGGTTAACACTCTTGATTTTTTAAGCTAAATGAAAGTATATTTTTTATAAATCTATACTGACTTGAAATTTAAATTTTTAAAAACTAACTGCATAATTAACCATTTTAAAAATTTTATAAATATACTTAATCAAACCAAAGATGATTAATAGTTATGAAAGATGGCCGAAAACATTTTAAAGTAAATTTAAAAAAAATGTTTTTAATACACAATTTGGTTTGGTGTATTGTAATAAAAGTTAAATTTTAAATTAACATTATCTCACTCATGAACAAAAACATTGAACAAATCAGACATTTTGATTTTACAGTAATTTATTCACAAAATACATGTATGATTCACTATTTCAATTTTATAAATTAATTCAATGCAAAATTTCGGTACCCCCAAAATACAAACTAAGCCCTGATCATTTCAGTGTAGCTTTTCACGTTGAATTTACCATGTCTATGATAACCATAAATTAGAAAAACATAAAAGCAACGTCAAAGTAAAAAAAAATTAATTTTAAACCTCTAATCATCACAATTTCAGTAAATCTATTCTAAGTATTAAAGGGTAATAAATATCTAAATAGCAATAAATTCTTACTCTTACCAGACTTAAGTCTTTTCTGTTCAGGAGAATAGGTTTGTAAAGAATAAATATGAGCAGCAGCCGTTTTAATTGGATTTGGATATATAGTATCTGTCCACTCAGGTAATTTATAACTATGTAGAGTCTATAAAAAAATAGAAAATTATTATATTCGCCAAATAAATGTTATTTCTTCAGATCACAACAAAAAAGATAATATGACCAAAGAAACTATCAGATGAAATAAGTTACCATAAAAAAAAAAAATATTACAGAGAAGTACAGTACAATTAACTCTTACATTAGTTGAGACTATTAATTAATTGAACATACAGGAAATACAAAATATATTTGATACATACCTCCCAAACAAAACATGATGATTCAAATGTACACAGTATTGAACCACTGTTATGATTCAACTATGGCTTATTTTTTGGTAAATGATACATCTTATGACAGCTTTGTGGTTACATACTGAAAGGAGGAATTGGCTGATGTCACCCAAAAATGAGATAAGGTGATCAGTTAGAAACAGTTACATGTTAACAGGCAGAAAGCCTAATATTTTAGTAAGAAAATATGAACTTATTAAAAAATTAATGGCACTTTAATTGGTTCTCAAAATGTACATGCCCAGGACAAAGATGGTTACAACTGTCCTTTACTAAATACATATCATGCTACATAAGGTCAAAATTTTCCTAAAAACCAGTGCTTTATTTGCTTATTTTTTTATAAAAAAGCCATTTACGAAATTGTATTTCTTTAATAATTAAGATAGTCATATTGAGATTAAGATAGTCATATTATTATTAAGATAGTCATATTATTATTAAGATAGATATTGTTATTAAGATAGTCATATTAAGATAGTCATAATAATTAAGAAGTCATATTGGATAGCATTAAATCTATGCGTGGAAATACTTTTTGTCCTTTCTTGACCAAATTTTAACTCCTAAACAAGACCTTAAGTTTTCTACAATTTTCATTACATACAATTTAGTCTGGTGCCATCTATAAGACCAGATGAACCATTGAAATTCCTTGAAGAATGGCAACTGTTCCCTGTTTTAATATTACTGTATGAGAGTTAGACTAACTCGGATTTAAACTGTTTAGAAATTCACTTGAATATTGTACTGCATTGTTTGTGTCTATGAAATAACCATGTTGATACTACTGCATATTATTCAGTCTTTAAAATTTTTATTTATTTTTTGTAGTTTCATTTTTTAGACCCACTAAAGGAGAATTATATAAAATCTACCTGGCAAGGCATTTATAATGTTACCAAATAACAATGACATATATTAAGATAATTTGAGGGGAAGATCAATCACATTTTTAATGGCCTGTATAAGACATAATATATACCCTTTTATGATGTACTTTAAGACGAAAGACAAATTTTTATTTTTGGGTTTTACTTTCAGTTCTCATGTTTTCTGCAAGAAGCTGAATTTTTATTTGTCAACGAGTATGTACAATGTTTTATATATTTCTTAATAATTTCAAAATTTGTTCATTTTAATTGTTTGGTAACACATAGTAACTGTATCCCTTAGCAACCATATTTATTTTAAATGCTACATATGATATTAATAATTTAAGTTGGATTGCATTTTCAAAGTGTGTTTTTGAAACAAAGGATGTGTTTTGTATCACAATAAATACCTTGTGTAACTGATCTTTGTTTATTTTATGAGTTTTACATGGCATGGTAGCAGAGCAGGCAGTTATCAAAGCAATGTGGTTTTTTTTCTTTTATTTACTTCAAGTTGGCAAACTGTAGACTATTTTATTTCAATGATGTAGAAAACAAACAAAAGTGAAATACTTACAGGCGAAGAAAATTATACAAGTTTGCACATTATTGTATAGAACATGTTTGGAGTGTGATACTTTGTTACAAGCCTGAGATTGGAAATGCTGATTACACTGATGAAGCATAATTTTTGTTTCCTAACATGCGTTACATGATTTTAATCTAGTTTTTGATGCTGAAAATTAATATGAACTCAATCCTTTATAATATAAAGATTTTTAAATTTTTTAATGTATAATTAGTATTTTAAGCTCCTATATTGTATTTTGTTAGCTCGTTTTCTACTGTTTAACTTTGTTAACATAATTTGCAAGCTATAAATAAACAATCCTAGACAAAGAATTAAATCATATCATAATCACATATTATGACATCATATCTAATACTGAAGAGTGAACATTCATGAACAAGATTAATCATATCTGTGCAGGTCAAAACATGTAGCTGAAAACACAGCTGTGTTGTTTGTATTAAGCACTGGATTTAGGAATGAATTAAATTTTGTTCAGGCTTATTGCTGTCTTTGTATGTTAACAGTGCAGTATCATAATGCCTTGAAATTATGTAAATGATGTGGATGCCTTTTGTTATGTATGTGGCGAGTTTACCGTAAAATCTAATAGAAAAAACATTATACCTTTTAATTAAAAAAGCATATCATTTGTACTTCAGTGTAAAATTGGTCATCAGGATAAGACGTGGGCTCCTCATATAGTATGCACTAATTGTTTGTATATTTAAGAGGATGGCTGAAAGGTACATATGGTTTGGCATGAACCAAAGTATCATGTAATCAATTGTTACTTTTGTAAAATATCCTTCATTGCAATCTGCAATCAGGCCTGTACCTCAAGTGAAATTATTCCAGTTTCTGAGCCACTTGTGAATATATGTTTCGAAAGAAGCAAAGAATCTGGCAGTACTGAAGTAAATGATTTTGAATTATCTTCCAATAACCCACAGCTTATATCACAAGGTGAATTAAATTACTCAATTAGGGATTTAAATTTACCAAAAAATTAAGCTGAACTGTTAGGATCAAGACTACAAGGTTGGAATTTACTTAGAAAGAAATACAAAAATTTAATATTATATTATATTATATCATAAAATATTTCACAGACATGTGACAAACACTGTGAACATTTCCACAAAGACATTTTGGAATTGATCAACATGCTAACTAGCTGATTACTGTTGGACATTAATTCAAGATGTGCCTGAAGCTATTTATAAAAGAAAAGCATCAGTGAAATCATTCTAACACACGTATAGCCATGCAAAATTATAAATTTTACAGATTTTAACTATTTTCCCTTATTTTATTTTTTTTTAAGCATAATTTATTTAAAACTAAGGGTGATAGAAAAATTGTATTTGTAGATATGATATATGTAAAGTATGGAAAAAAGCAATTCAAGAAATTGTATCAACCTGAAAGAAAGCATTTTTTCTTTAGGCGCAAAACCTTTTTTAAAATTAGCTAGTTCTATCACTGCCCAAGAGGTATGGTTGAAATTAAAATAAATCTATATCATAGTCTCAGGATTTGCTAAGGTACAAAATTCTAGCAAAGTTTAATGAAGTTCAAATGAAAATGACACTTATACAAAACTATATAGATTATGATGATATGCATGCTAGGCTTGACCACATTTACAACACAAGGCATGAGTTGCCAATAGAAGATGGTCTTGCCAACCGAATTTAGACATGGTCTAAATTACAGAAACAACTCACATCTTATGAACTGAGTTTAAAAGAACGTGGGGAAAATATAAAGCGACATCCCAGGGGAAGACACCCGCCTAATGACGTTCTGGTCACCACACCACCCTTTCGTTCCTTGCCCTGTTGGGCTTTAATGGGAGTCGTCTATTACCCTCTGACTTTTATACATCTCATATTAATAAGCCTTGCCTTGTTTGGATGCTAACCAATATGCAAATGCATCAGTGATTTAATATCTCAGCTTATATATAAAGTGACAGCTATGTTATCCAAACTCAAGGTCAATTTTCAACCCAGGAAGATTGTCACAATCACATGAAATGTTTTTCTAGTGGAAAGTTAGGCCATCTCTCTAAAAATTATAAAGTGGGATTTATTCATCTTAAATGCATGTTAAAGGGTCTTAAACGAAATGAATGTCCATCTAGTAAGAAACACTGTGCTATGGTTGTATAAGGCTTTGAAAAATTCATTTTGAATGAATGGTTTATTGATAGTCCATACTCCATATAGGGTCATACTCCATATAGGGTCAATCCATTTAAAGAGTCCAAAAAAACATAAGCTGGTTGTTTGACAAATTCAAAAAAATTGAAACACCCACTTCTTACCTATTTTTTTGATTGTAAGGATTTACGTAAAAAATCGTAACTAACAAATTATTGGTCCTGGAAGGGAACAAAAAGCAATTTAATCATATTTAAACTCTCTAAGTTGTGCAAATTTGATATTTTTATCACCAGGTCCATCAGTTATTTGAATTTAAAAAATTAGTTTTCAAAAATTCATAAAGCTTTAGCGATAAGTAGTATATCATAATTAATATTATTTATGGTAAAACACCAACATATAAAAATAATTCAAATTCTGTATGCCATCCCAGCTTTTTGAAAAAAAATTATCAGAAGTGAAATTTCACAGTTTTCATGCTCAACTTTATTGCTAATTTTCTCATAGAAAGAAAAGAGATAGGTAAATTAACTACTGGACCAATCTTTTACCTTGAGAAAATATGATTAAATTGCTTTTTGTTTCATCCTACCAGGACCAACAGTTTTTTAGTTACGATTCTTTCCATAAACCCAATCACAAAAATGGCCGCCACAGGTAAACTGCTATAATTGAAACTTAATTGTTTACTACTACTTGTTTCAGGACCATAAAACTATTTTTTTAAATTTTTTATTTAAAGATCCTGAAAAGTAGGAAAGAAGTGTGTAAGTTTCAATTTTTTTGAATTGGTCAAGCAACCACCCCATGGGTCACTTCAAATGAATAAATTGGATCGGTATGATAATTTTACTTCTTTTGATATATCTAAGAAGACATAAGTGCCAAGCATGACTGTCCCAAGTTTATGTTATTGGTATTGGATATATTAAAGTTTAAACATTGGATAGAAATAGATGGATTAAAAGATTTTTAATCCATTTTTAAGGATGTTTGATATTACTTACAAGGACAGTGGAATTGAAGTTCAGTGTGACAGTGAATTCTGTGAAGGTTATGTTCTAGGAAAGTATCATAAAATGTTATTTGGTATTGCCCTGTAATGTTCACCATTCACTTCGAATGGTAAACATTACAGGGAAATCGATGGGAGCTTAAGTTATTTGGCTTTGGGCGTAAACCAGACTTATTTACCTTGTATGTTGCATCTATATCACAAAAAAGAACCATTTTATTTTGATAAAAAGAATTTTCAAATAAAATTTAATCCTCAAGATGCAATACTGCAAGCAATACTTTTTCAGTATGCAAATGTTCAGCCAATGCCTCTATCTATACAATATGTATTGCATTTCATTTTATCAATGCCTTTAAAATTTCTATTATTCTGTCATCTTTGAATATGAGTTATCTTACAGCAACATTGTATCCAGAGACTGAGAAAACTGTTAATTGTCATTAGAATTTAAAATAAATGAAAAGAAGATAAGGAAATTCATACTTCTTCAATGGTCTAGAAATTACTCAGAAAACAAAACCATATAAATCATATTTTATTTTATTTTATAGATGCTTCATACACAGTATCTTCAAATAAATCCCCCACAGACCAACCACTTTTGATGGCTGCTGGAAAATGCAACTGTAATTGAATAATTAATTGTCTCAATTGCCTAGGCATCTGAAAACTATATATTACTTTTAAAGCCAGTAATCTTTCAGAATCATCTAATATTAGGTCCAATTGCAAGGGTGCTGCTTTGAGGATTTAACACTTTTCTTTCGTGAGCTTAATGACAAAATAAGAGTCTGCCCACAATTTTTTTTCTAATTTATGTCTTTCCTGTACGTTTTTCTTTATCCTACACATAAAATAAGGGAATTCTAGAATAAGCATTCCCCACTCTATGATTTTTTATTCAGGAGAAATCAATCATCAAAGGTGAGTTTTTGAGTTTAACATGAAATAATGTAGTGCATCAGCTACTAGATCGCCTTTAAAATACACCAACTTTTTATCATAACTGACAACACTGTCTCTTTTTGTAGTATTATAATAGTTGCATAATCATTAATCTTTCTTTTATAGATGTATTTATGAATGTATTTGATACTTTGAACACTTGCATAATTTCAACATTTAAATAAGCTTGAAAATATTTTTGACAGGAATGGACTGTACAGTACAATAAACCTGAAATCAATCTTGAAGCAATACCAGTTAGCAATCAATAGCATACCATTTCACCATCTAGTACTCAAAAAGTCAGTGCCCTAAAAGTGGTTATCAATTCAACTTTTTTTCTAATATATGTAACACAATATTTACAACGATAGTAAACTGATTTTGATAATGATGAGGGAACCCTTGAAAACGCTATTAAAAAATAAGAAGCATTATTAAATTCTGTACTCTTGGTGGTAAATGGTTTTAATACCTTGATATATATATATATATATATATATATATATATATATATATATATATATATATATATATATATATATATATATATATATATATATAAATGGTACTAGATACCACTGAAATAAAATAATTTTTCAACAAATAATAGTACTAAAAAGTTACAGGTAATGATTTTTTATTTATTAACTAAAGTAAAGTATTTGCAGCAAACTGTTGTCCAGCCAACATAAGTTAAACAAAAATAAAAAACCTAAGCTCTTATATAATACAAATCCTACTTCAAATAATGCAAAATTGGTAATAGAATGAGATCTACAAAACTACAATACAATAATGAAATGTGACATACAAAAAATATGATATTAAGAATACTTTATAAATGCTTAGGTACATATATTATCACCAAGTGTATATGCCTTAGCAAACTCAAGATGATGTGAATTCATGAGATGCTCTCTGTTATATGCTATTGAGTTCCCATTTTATATCTGGGAATCCTGTTCAGTTGCTCAGCGGTCAGTTGAGGTACTAACTTTATGTTAATTTATGTTGGCTGACACTGACTTTTAACTGATTCATTTAGTTGGGAATTTCAGTGGAAATAATTATGTTTATATGGTCAACATCCCGATTTTATGTTTTCTACTACAGTTAAGTGGACATATAGAAGTTCCAGTTTTTTAAAATTCAATTGTATGCAATAAAACTGGTAGTATTTCTGAATGCTTCAAGGGCAGCCAATCATTCAATTGAAAATTGTTATGAAAAGTATTGACTGACACTTAACACAAAATATAATATTCAGCTATACACAGTACACCAGTGTAAATGTTTCAAAACTCAATTTAAAAACTATTTCCAAAAGCTTAACTGACATATCTCAGCCATTAATGGAACTCTGTAATCTACTTTTTATTAACAACCTTACTCTAAGCTCTTGATAACAGCTTTTAAGACATTTACTCATGTCTTAAAACCAGTTATCTTGAAACCTTAAAACCTTTAATTTTGATATAAAACTTTTGAGCCTGTATGCACAAATAGCTTGTGTAATATTTTTTGAAAATTTTTACAAGTCTGAATTTTATCTTGTTCTTTCTAATTAAAAAAATATGATTTAATCCACTGACATGAATTGAATTAATTTGTAATGACTAGCAGAACTCTAATGAACTTTTTCCATTATTTTTAAGAGTAGAATAGATTATGAAACACCCAGGAGAACTTTGAGATACACCAGTAGTAAATGAGTACAGGATTTGCTCATAACTTTTACTGAGAGATCTGGATGCGCATCACATCTGAGATTATTTTGGATTAATAAAATATTTTGATTTCATTAGCACCTAAACCATACTAAATGTACCAAACAAATGTAAACATACCAAATAATTACAATATTGAGAAAGCTATAGTGAAGTAACTGACTATAAATAATGAATGCAGCAGTGCATAGCAAAAAATATAATTCCATTTTTAACAACATTTTAAATATTACTAATTCAAAAAAAAGTTTATTTTCTCTATGACTTTTTAATGCAAATTGCAACCAAGAAAATATTTTGGAAACTCAGGCACGTTGCAGATAACTTTGCTTAATAAATGCCTAACTTTCCAAGCATATTTTGTATATGAATAGTAGAATTGTTTAGAACTATTACAATTAAATTAAATTTTAATTAATTTTAAAAATTACTTTTTATCTTTTTCCAATACAATTCATATTTTAATCCTGTTTTAAAATATCAAACAAATAAAACTTACTAAATCCATTTTATAAATGGTTGTTTTCTTAAAAAGTCGGGGTTAGAAAAAATGCTAAAGAGTACAAAAATATTAAGACATGTTTTTATCTAAAAAATAAAAAGTTTTTTTTATAGCTTTTGTACTTTTAAAGACAGTCATGTTTAAATGAACACTTGTCCGCGCACTCAATTTTTTTATGTAATTACATCTTTTATACAAATAACTCATTTTGGTAACAAATAGGCACTGTTTCCTCTAATGAAATTTAGCATTTCAAAACTGGGTAAAATATTCTTGAGGCAGCAGTAATAATTTAACAAAAAACTTTATTCAATTTTTGCACAACTTGATTCAAAGTTTTTTGAGGACAGTTGCTTGAATGAGTACTATTCAAAGTAAGTACATAGTACACCATGCAACATTTTTTGTATACTGAATTGTTATGTTTGATTAGAAATACATGTACTACATTGGCTTGTGAGAGAAATCAGAAAAATACCCTGATTTTTTTATTTATAAAATATTACTCCCCTTTCTTACAAAAAAATTATGTTTACATATTTTTAAATATGTATTTTAAATACATTTACATTTTATATAAAATTATTTTATAAGTAAATTCTTTATAATTAGATTTTCCACCATATCTTTATTTCATAAAAAAACACAAATAAAATAAAAAGCACAAATCAATTATCTCAATTTGTGGCCATATGTTCTCAATTTTTACCTGTTTATATTTTGAACAGGTTCACCCACAAGTGTCAAAATCAAATTTAATGAAATTTGAAAAATGAAACCAAACAAAATCTCAACTATATCTTAACTAAAAATATCTATGTATGTATGCCTGTAAAACAGTTGTAAAAGCAGTTTTATTCGATAACAAAAAAGCTTACCTCAATATGTAAAGTACTCCAAATATTCTGGACTTTAACAAGATCAGTAACCTTTTCTCCAGTATGCTCAGTAAGATACTCCAATAAATCATTAAACGAAGCCATTAAGTCAACAATTTGTGGTAATTCCATTACTCTTTTAGACTCTAAGTTATACTTGGGGCAAGGAGCACCCATGGCTAAAATCTGAAAAAAAAAAGACTTTATTACACATCAAAAACAAAATTTTAAATGCAATTTCAACACTATAAACTTTAAAACTAAAAATTACTATTAGAAGCAAAATTACTAAAGTATTCACGCAAAAACAAGTGGTAAAAAACACAGATATAATTTGACTCAATCTGCCGTTTCAAGTTTTTTGCTTACTTTATCAACAAATACATTTCACTTACACAAACCAGAACTTTTCTACTTCCCATAATCTAATAAACTAAACAATAATATCATGATAACGTAAATCAACAGTGATACTCATGCAAAAAAAAAAATGGGTACACAATAAATTTTACTAATAAGTTGCCCAACATTCTTAAACTCTCAAATTGGTGCGATTCAAGATATTCTTGCTTTCTTATTTGACCAAATCCAAAAATAATATACATTATTGTAGCTAGTCATATTGAATCAGACTCAAATCAAAAAGGCTTTAAATTTCAGCAATGTTATGTGATAGAGGTACAGCTTTTAATGTTTTAAGAGCAAATTACACACCTTGGGAAAATACCTGTCTATAAGCTATTTTTCGATTGATATAATGAATCGACTGTAAGTTTGTAAACACATAAGTCACTAAAGGATTTGTAAAATCTAGTTCTATGCTAAAGAAGCTCTATGAAACGCCTAAATATAATTAATTTATCTGATCAACTTCCAAAATTATCTGAAAAATTATCAAACTATAAAAACTATTCAAACAATAATCTAAAACTATGAAGGTAAAGCAAATTTCAAAAGTGAAAGCAGATTTGGAAATAAAAGAGAATTTCAATAAAAATACAAAAGAATTCATCTTTATTTATTGTATTTCTTATTCTTTTAACATGGAATCTAACAAATTCCTTTCCACGATTTCAAATAATAATAATAATGATTCATTTCACACAAAGCTATTAAATTTGGATGGTTCTGAATCAATATTTTATTTCCTGTTGATATTAATGTTTAATTTAAACAGTCACATCTAACTTAAGCTTTCACTGTTACTCTCATCCTTAAGAAAGGTTCTGCCATTCATTTATAAAAACATAGACCAATTTCATTATTGTACCGTTCATAGTTACCTTATTTGCAAACAACACAACAGTATCTGCAGTGATATAGCAGTTCAAAAATTATTCAAAATAAATATTAAAAAAAAAAATCACTTAAATAGTACTCCTGTTAATGTTAACCATAGTATTCCTGTTGCCCATAGTGTTAAATTTCAGGACGTTTTATTAAATAGTAAATTTTCCTTTGACAATCAAACTGATTTGCAATAAAATCAACCTATAGTTTTGCTTTGAAACAACTTGTCTGTAAGCCAACAAATACATTTGTATTTGTTGTGTTTTTCATTAATATTTAGACATTTATCATATTTATGTATATCCATCCACATCTGAAGAGTAGTATCACTCTTGGAGCTTTCAAAAAGTTATAACAAGTTTTCAAGATACACAAAAATCGGCTCTCTGATTCAGTTATATCCAGTAACCAGTTATATTGGATACTTATACACATAAGTAATCTTTGTTAAGAAGATTAGCCACTTATTCTTTATAAAATAACAACACGTGCCTACATCTACTCTGCCAAACCAGATAGTGAAATGGTTTTGTTTATTTTGCTTCCTTGGCCATTTTTAATAATTACCATTCAAAAAATTTTCCCACTAATTTATATTAAATAAAACTAAAAAAATTTCTTTCACAGAAACAATACTGCCAATCATTTTTGAAATAACAGTAATAAAAGGCTAAAAATAAACCTGAATACTCTGTATATCTGTAGCACTTTTACTTAAAATGTTCAGATAATTTTCAAAAGTCTTATGAATTGTGATTTAATTTGTAATTATTCAATACTGTTATTAATTTTAATAATTATATAATTATTTTTCATGCTGCTCCGATCAAGGTCTAATCATGATTCATCCAGGGCAAATAATGGGGCTTTTCCTTTTTTGAGTATGAAGTAGCATAAAAATTTCTGACATGGCCTACATAATGTGTTATTATTTATTGATAATAGACAGTTCTCAACAGTGGTAACAATCTTGAAATAAGTTTGTGGTATATGTAATGGTGCTATTAATGGATGACAGACAGTCAGGACACAACTGTAAACTGTGCTTGAAGATACTCTTTTTTGTGATAATCCTGTGACTCACAATAAATCAATCTTGATTAGCATTGATGTTGGTTTATATGCTGGAATTGGTCTAAACCTGTTTTCACGTTTAACATTACCATAGTAACATTGGAACCACAGATATATTGCAATCCTTATTCACTCCAACCTAACAATTATGTTTTTGTGCCATACTCTTTTTTACATATACATCAATTGAACCATCTAAATGAAAAAATATAACCATCTAAATCGCCTAATAAAACTCAAAATTTTAAATGGTCCTATGACCATATTTAGTAGATGAGTTTTTATTTGTAATTTATATTATAATACATATGACTGATTTTTAATTAATTATTTTTAATGCAGTAATATTTTAAATTAAAAATAAAAATTAAATATCTAATCATAAACAACAAAGTTAGATTTCATCTTATCAATTTTAGATTTAAGAATGTAAAATAAATACAGCAACATAAACTATTTGATGGTCCATCTTTTTTTGTTTTGTCCATCATTTCTAAATTATTTTCTATATTTATCATTTTTTTCTGATTGAGAATGAAATATTCTTTCACAACAGATTTTGAATTTAGTTGTAGGAAATGTTTTGTATAAGTGTCATATTTTGGAGTACCATATTTTACACTGATTAATATCACAACCACCAAAAAAATATTTCATTGTAAAGGTGATAATCAATCTTCTTACGACCAAAAAAAAATTATGAAATCAGAAAAAAACACCAGTTATCTGTTATATTTTGAAACAGTCCCATGGCATAAAATAAATAAAAAGAAAAAATATTTTTAAAAAATGTTTAATTAATGAAATTTATTAAATAAATGAAATTTCAGGTCTAGTACCTCATATATGAACATTAAGCAGAAACATGAAACATTGTTTCATCACTGAACTTGTTTAAACAATGAACTTCTTTTAAAAAAATCATCATCCTTCTGTAACCTATCCAGAATGTTTACAGCAAAATCAAATCATTTCACTTTGTCCAATGGATAAAGAGTTCTTGTAACACCTGAATTTTATATGCA
Source organism: Lycorma delicatula (assembly GCF_047948215.1). NCBI lineage: Eukaryota > Metazoa > Arthropoda > Insecta > Hemiptera > Fulgoridae > Lycorma > Lycorma delicatula. The sequence continues at coordinate 33,324,528 of NC_134455.1, forward strand.
GTGAAACATAATCATGTTTAATACATTGTGAGCAGTTGTTTTCAGGAATGCCCAACTGTCTAGAACACTTCCACATGGATTTCTTCAGCCTATGCAAGAAACTTATTTGCACAGCTTCAATTGTTTGACTGGCCATCCTGGATGTGCTTAATTCAGTACGCTGCCTGTTTCTTTCAGTTGCTTGTCCCATTGTCAAATGTTATTTTCATGTGAAGGGATCTTAATTATACACATGACAGTATTTGCACAAAACAGGTAAAACTGAATCAAACATAACAACCCCACAATACACATTGTACCTTCCTCTAAACTGTAAACATAACGACTAACATGCATGTGCTGCTTGCGTGTACTGGAAACATAACATGTATGAGCTAGCTTTAGCAAACGTAAACTTGGAGTGTTTCTCTTTCATTTAACATACAGTTCATCTCTCTACAAAATGCTTTGTTCCAAAACTAGAACATTTAAAACCCTACTATTGTTTTACAGGTGCAATGTATAATATATAAATAATTTATTTTTTTTAATAAAAAGTTATAATAATAACATTTTGAAACATCCTACTATTTTCAGAACCCTGCGTCATCTGATGAAATATACATGGAAAAAGTAAAAGTATTGTAATCACGAAAAATTTGGTTTTTTAGATTTCCAATTTTTAATTTTAGAATATCCCATTTTGAACATCCCTGAATCCATTTTTACTTGTTTCGGCATGACGTCTGTATGTATGCACGTACATATGTATCTCGCATAACTAAAAAACAATTAGCTATAGAACGATGAAATTTTGAATTTAGGACTGTTGTAACATCTAGCTGTGCTCCTCTTTTGATTGCCAAAGTGTCTACTTTTTGACTGGACCAAAAGTGTCCAAAAAAGCTCAAAATCCAAAAAATTTGGATTTTTTACTTTTTCTTTACAGCAGTAATAAGCCCTCATTGAGAGCCTCGTAAATGATACTTATTTTCATTGGATCCAGAGTTATAGCCAAATAAAATTTTAATTACTGAAATATCTGGCTTTTTCAAGGGGAAGGCCATCAGTTCAAATCCAACTTCATATACACAAATTTTTTTAAAATTTAAATATACTGATTTATTAGTAATTATTAACCTCAATAACCTAATTAATTAAACTATTAATTCAATAGGGGGAAAAGAAAAAATATGAAAAAGTATCAGAAGTTAAGGAAATAAAATTTTATGTAAGTTTCATTTTAAAAAAAATTGTATATATGTAATTTAATAGTCCTGGTGTCAACATAAGATTTTTCTTGATGGGAAATGAAACAAGTAATTGTTGCCTGCACCATCTGACTAAATATAGACACAACAAAGACTAAACATAAATTTTTTTAAAGCCAATGTAAGTTGGCTTGCTGAAAACAATTTTATACAAAAAAAAAAAGAAGGCAAATCAAAGCTTTATTACCGGCTATCATGTTAGTATTGTCTTTTTAGTGAACGAAAAGTCATGACCTTTCATATACAGTTATTGTGAATAACACCTATTTGTTGTTTTACTGTTTTCCGCTCTAGTTTTTTGCTTGATATTCACTCCAAAATGGGAGTCTTAATTAACTGGTATTTTAACTTTTAATAATAAAATATTCTAATATACATATTTTTCTAGTTATAAATTTATAAATTCACTCGCATCAGTTTTAAAATAGACCCCACATGACTTCCTTGTAACTTAAAAAAAAAAGAAATGAAGTTGGATTTGGATTTGAAGTGATGTGCCTTTCCCTTGTAAGATCCAAGTTTAAATATTTCATTAATAAAAATTGTATTTTGCTATAACACTGGAACCAATGAAAATAAGTACCACTTATGATATATTGTTGAAAACCTCTCAATGAGGGCTTTTACTACAGTTAAGAAAAAGTCCAAAATCCAATTTTTTTTGATTTTGGGCCTTTTTGGACACTTTTCCCAGTTGATTGCAATCAAAAGGGGAGGTGCACAACTAGATAGATATTACAACAGTCCTAAATCCAAAATTTCATCATTCTACAACTAATTGTTTTTGAGTTATGCAAGATACATTTATACATACATACATACATATACATACATACATACAGACATCATACTGAAACTAGTCAAAATGGATTCAGGGATGGTCAAAATGAATACTTCCATTGAAATCTGAAAACTGAAATGTTTCACAATCACAATACTTCCTTTACTTCATACAAAGTAAAAAAAAATAAATTTTTACTATTAGTCAGGTTTTTGATGACCTTTACATATCAATTTAAAACTTGTTAAAATAACAGAAAAAATAGGTAAATTAATCTCTACAATAGGCAACAAAACGTACAATAAATTAGAAGTTAAAGAGGCATACAAAAACAAAACTATTTTAGAATTAATATTAAATGTTTGGTTAATCTATATCTGTTTTAGTTATGTGAAATTAGTTGAAGAAATAGATGTATTAAAAACAGAAATAATTAAATGAAAGTGTAGTAGAAATTATCTTTAGGTCATAAAATGTTTTTAAAAACGTTTTTAGGTCACCGACTGGTGACCTAGTCACACTGACTGGTCAAGTGGCTTGATCCAGTTTTCCATTCCTTGGAAAGATAAGTATTCTATTCTGCGCCAATCTTTTGCCTCAAGATTCTTCTTATGACATACATTCTAATCTTGGCCTTCCTTCATAGTTTTAGCATCAAATTTACTTTTTCCTAGAATCAAATTTCACAAACTTGATAGAAGGATAGTGGGCCATAGCCCACATATTATTGAGATCACTTTTATATCTTGAGCATTTTTCAATTGACCAACTTCACTTAATTTTACCTTATGTTGTTTATCTTTTAATAATACTAGATAATACTACAATTATTATTTGGACATATATTACAATTTTATGAAGAAAACTAAGATTTTTGGCCTCCAGAATAATTTATAATTTGTAATTAAATTGGTTTACTTGTAAATAATGGATTTTAGCTTTTTTAATTTTTTTTTTAATTTTCATAAATTTTTCAAATTTTTTTAATACTTTTTTGATATTTATATTTTTCTTAATATTCTCTAATAAATTTATCAGAACTTATTTTCTTCACCTATAAAAATGCATATCATGCTAATATACATTAGATTATCTTCATATTCATTAAGTATCAGTTTCAATAAGTGAAAATTAACGGCATGGCAGAAGAGGTGGTAATATAACAAAAAGATCTTTACTTTTCTTTAACATCATATTTTGCTTTCCTTATGTCTTTAACACCTCCATGATCTGCTAAATTATGCAATACACTTCATATAAATATTTAGATTTTTAAGAATCTTTTCTACTCATTAAATCTGTGTTCGATCATGTAATGAAGAAAAAGATCAAAATTTATTAAATAAAAAAATTAACTCGCTTAATTGTATGCATTAGAGAATTATTACAGTAAACAAGTTTAAATAAATCATGAGTAATGAAAAATGTACGAACACACCTATGCTATATTAATGAAGCGACTCAAATGTTGTAGAGGTTGCATTATGCTGTTTCAAGGTTACTGCACACAATTATGTTTTAACTGCTTTATACATACTAGTATTTTAAATAAAAATCTATTTTTTAGTACTTGTTTTTTCTAATACTGTCCTTTAAATATTTGTTACTTATCTGTTTCATTGAATAAAAATGTAAAAATACAGTTGTGATTGTTTAAATAGCTCAATTTTCAAAAAAATGTTTTCTTTTAGAAAAGATGTGCTAATTAGAGTCAAATTGAATTTTTTAAATTATCTAAGAAAATTTAAGGTATGCTTAAGTTGTAAGAAAAAGATTACAGCCTCTATAAATAATATGACACATTGTTTACAGGAACTCAAGATCTGAACTCATATGGGAAATAAAAAGTGGCAACAGTGGAAGAAATTAAACAGGGTAAAAGAGAAACATGAAAAATATACCAAGCCTACATACAGCAGTACAAAAATTCACAGTTAAACTAGACCAATTGTGTGGTATTAAGTGAATTAAAAAAAAGAAAAAAACTAAAGACTCTTATTTATACCATGATTATTACCACACGAAAATTAAAATTTTTTTGGCATACTATTCTCAAGCTCTTGAAAAGTCCTAAGTATGGCCTACCCATACTTTATTTCAAAATGAAATAAAATAAAATCAGGTTTTAATGAAATAATTTTTACTTTCCCAGCTATAGCTGGGATATATAACGGTGTTATATAGCAACTATTATAGCTATAAACTACTATAACTTAAAATATAGGTCCTGGGTGGTGCTGGCCAAACTTATGGGACTTATAAGGACATCAAAATAACAAAATAATTCATGCGGGCAAATACCCTATTTTTTTAAATAAAAATTTATGTGGGCAAATCTTGCCCTGACATTAGACTGGGTGAGTTAATCATCACAGAGAAATCAGTTCCATTAAATAACAGAAATTTCCAAAAAATTATGAAGCTACATTCATATATTATGAGAAATTCTTTGCCTTTGTCTCTTTCACATAATCGCATTATAACATTTAAATTATGAAATACATTGCATGCGAATTAACTGACTAAAAAGAACTTTCTAACAGCACAAAATAAAGATAACATTAATAACTTATGTTAACAATTCAACAATTGGAAAATAATAATACAGGAAAATTGGTCATAGGAATCTCAAGAGCAAAGAAGTTAAATTAGTTGAGTATGTTTCAATTTAATAAAAATGATTGGCATACAAATGGTTATTTTAATGAAATTTTGTGTACCAAACAAATCTAAAAAATAGGTAAGTTTGAAACTTTTACCTTTGGAAATTAAAAAATGACAGCCATTAAAATTTTCTAATCATGTTTTATAAAATTATTTTGTTAAGCCTTTTATTATTAACAAAATGACACCTCATTTGTTCCAATCAGTAAAGATATGATTGAAATTATTAACTGGATCACAAAAATTGCGTTCAAACAGGCGCACAAATTTAATATACTGCATAATTTTCAGTCTACACCTCTATTGACATTTTATTAGTTTTCTTCTATTACAGTAAATAGATTTTGTATTAAAGCACAAAATTAACTTTAAATGTTTCCTTATAAGGGAATCGCACAACAGATTACTAATTTTTTTATTTTTTGATAACGTTCTGTTTTTTCAATTTTGGCTGCTATATTAAAAATGATATATGAGCTAATTGTAATGTATTGTTAGTAATGTATTTACTAAGAAATTTATTTTATTTTTTTAATAATAATTATACATTATATACAGCATAATTTTGATGATAAAAACATCAATTGGTCAAGAGGACCCACGAGATCAATATCTCGTTGTGTCCTTGACCAATTGTGAACAAAATTAAATCGCATTAATGATCCATTCAAAGCAATCATTGTGCCGTATTTCATCAAAATCAGTCCAACTGACCTGGAGATAACAGTAAAAAACAGGCCATATGTTACCCATACGTGCATCCTACCAAAAAGCTTTCAAAGCTAAATTCTTTTTTTTTTGAGGTCATGAACCATCAGGACCAGTAAAATCCCTGACATGTAAAATTTGTCCCGCTTAACTTAATACTTTTCTTTATATTATATACTAAATAATTGTATTGTCAGGAAAGTGAAAATCATATCTGAATGTTGAAAGAAAATGTGGAATAAAAGACAAATATTTAGGAAAGGGAAATGCAACTGGCTGAAATGTAATGAAGTAAAAAACATTTACATTCATCATAACACAAACTAAAAAATGAAACCTAATTGAAATAATGTATAGCACTGCTCTTTCTTTAAAATTGAATAAATATGTTGCAGAAATCCCTGCACTCCACTAGCACTTCTGAAAAGAAGTAAAATACAGGCACAGCACAGTTCAAACCTAAAATTATTAAGGAGGATCTTATCGATGTGTAGAAAAAAAAATTAGACTCTGTAAAGGAGAAATCTTGATCCAAGTACATCTAGGAGATTCTACATAACATATAACAAGCAACTCAGATTGTCCTGTATATCAGTGAAAACATCTGTCATACCATCAAAACCTACTGTACGAAGTGGAAATGTTCACCCAAAAGAATTAGCATAAAGCCAGATTATGTGTTTGTGTTAAAACAAACTTTTTGTGAGACAAAGTCAGAGCTTTGCGACAATTAAAATAACATTCATAAGTAGTCTGGTTGGAGTAAAATTGGAAACTAGCACACAGAGGCTTAAACTGAGTATTCAGTAATTTATTCTAGTTCTATTTTGTTATGGTGATATTTGATTGTTTTTCTTCTTTATTATGTCCAACTGGTGAACAATATAATGTATAAGCAAAATTTGCATATACTTATCGATCAAAAAATAAACCTACAAACATTATTGATAATTATACTACATATGTTCTGTAAAATTATTTTTATAGATAAGAACTGTTTGTAGACCGAATAAATGTAAAATATCCTATGATGTAATTGTATTGACAGAAACTATATGAATCCTATATACCATTTAATTTTTCTAGTGAACATTACTGGGCTATTAACAAACCATCAGAATTAAATAAATCTAATGACCAGTGTATCCATATGAAAAAATCATATTAACTTTTTTGTATAGATTGCTACTGACTCAAGCTAAATATAGATCCCCAAACAGCAAAGTAAATATATTTGTTGATAGTCTAGAAAATTATATCAGTGACATCAGACAAAACTGTTAAGTTGAATGGCAGAACAACTTGTAATTACATCAGAATGTTATGTACTTAAGGTCTTATACAAACAGTGGCAGTAGCAGTAAAAAAAAATATGCTTATAATATATTTTCTATATAAATAACAATATTGGTTATCATATGGTTAGTAGTATATTCACTGCTGTTGTTATAGATTACATTCATATAAAATTTCATTTAGGTATAGAAGGCCAAAAAATGCATATTAATATTGGCAGTTGTGTTAGTAAAAGTAGGGATAACTGTTGAATTAATGATAATAAAAAAAAACATTAAGAAGATAGCAGTTTAAATAACGGCAAACAGTGGTAATAAATACTAATGGACTGTTGTAATAAATTGCAGTTAGAATAATTAAAAGCATATCTGGAATATGAATAATGGTTTGTAGTACATGAAAATCCTGAAACTTCAAGAAAATCCCTAATGGACAAATTTGTATCTATATTAACACAAAATATTGAGCATTTAAATAAAACGATAAAAAAGTGCCTCAAAAAAATGTTCCACTGAGATTATGAGTTATTGCTGACTTAATGAAATCGTTAATTGTTAGAGACAAAATGTTATATTACAAAAGAAACCATTTAATATTGACTTGAAAAATAGATATATAAATTAATTAACATGTAACACTAAAATCTATTACTATAAGGGTAAAATTGACAAATGTAGTCAATGAGTTGCAGGTTTTGGCAATTCTCATTATTTTGTTAATTTAGGGAGTAATCATGCTAGGCTTACTGACCATCAGAATAATACTTCTACTCTGTCAACTCAACCTGTTCACTTAATAATTAATATCTTTTAAAATTCCATCTTCCACATTGAGGCTAAGTGTCATTCATATTTTAAAGAGTAACACCAATTCTGGAATCAATAATATAAGTAATAATATTATGAGACAAATCGATAATATTATCTTTAAACTGCTTCCATTCATAGTAAATAAACAATTCTAATTGAATAAAGCTTTCTCTTTTAAATTAAATTTCTTGAAATTTCTTTTAATAGTCATTAATAACAATAAATTGTCTTATAATAAATTTTTTGTTTACTTCTTTTAACTAAGACTGTTTCCGTGTTAAATACTTTTTAGTCTCATAAGACTCTTATAAGTATTGAACATACAAGTTATATTTTTTCTGAATGGCTATTACTGGTCACACAAGACCTTTTGTACATGTGATTTCCAATCAGCATAATTAAAATATTAAATATACATTATTTTTAAGAGGCCATGTAAAAATATATGATATGAGCATAATATACAGGATCAGACATTTTAGCTTTTCCCCAAAATAACTTTTAACAAAAGCCATAAGGTGCGCCTGGATATATCCAAAAGAAAAAGGAGAAATTTGTCCAGTAAATTAAATTTAAACAAACTTCACAACTTCACCTATCAGCAAGTCATACCCCGCTGTCACCTCAATCATCTAGAATTGTAATTCAGGACTTAGTCCCGCCACAAGTGACCTCTTGACAGTCAACTATGAAGTGTCTTTTAAGGAATACTCCACCAAGCAACATCAAAGTTCAGAGAAAGCAGCACTCTGATATGGTGGGTTGCCATTTAGAAGGTAACATGCAATCGGAAGCACTGGAATGCCCTAACACCACACACATGAACAAGATCAATACAAAATCCAAAATTAAGCTGAAACATATCACCTTCCATATATACTGTAAATTCATTCATGCAGACTGGTAAACTAAAAATAATAACTGACCCAATAGACCAATAGAAAATTCTCATCACGGGGCTGCAGGAAATAAAAAACATCGACCAGAACACCATGGAATCTCAAGCACATAGGATCTACAGAGTGATGAGAGCTGGGAAGAAAGTGATGAAAAGTGTCCCACAGTCTGTAACATACTTTTTGGTCAGCCTCAAAATAATAAACTCCATACAATGATTCAAGTCACAATCCCCAAGAATCGTCATCGTTGTAGTTGTCATCATCAATTTTTCTTGTCCCTACTGGCACTCACACAGGAAATAACAAAATTCAATATTGCTAAGCTGTAGACCCACTAACAACACAGTGACTTTTAAGTCACAACACACAATCCTACAAAATTAAATTTTTTACAGCAGGATTTTAATATCTTTGTATGTTTCCTTCAGTTCAGTTACCTAAGCTAACGGCACAGAAGGAAATTAAGTAAATTTGTTACTATTATGCAAAAAAACAACCTTCACTTCATACTCGTTTTTGAAGAATCAATGAACAACCTCTATTCTATTGTTCTCTACATGTACGACCAAATACATCCAAATGCAAATATTGTTGCAGTACACTAAATTATTTTCTTCAGAATAGAAGAAATCTTTACATGCTTCTGGAGTTAAGAAAGAAACGTACTTTAGTGTCAGAAGATTCTAGCCTTTCCACCTACAACCTAAAAGCTTAACCTGTTATATTGTTTTGGAATGGTAACTCTATCATGCCCCTCCCACTGTTCAAAATCATTTAAAATGCTATTTTATTTATATTGGTTATCATTAAAAAAAAAGTTACCTCAAATTACTTAAAAATTACTAAAGAAACCAATAAATAAAAAATGCTTTTGTACAAAAAAACTATCATTTTTTTAATGTAAAAAGTTTCATTAACAATAAAATAAACATTTTTTGTCAAAAAAAAATTGTATTTATAAGTGTAATTACATGCATATACATGTTATGGAACTTGCTTGGTTATATTAGTCATCTCTCAAAGTACTGCTGAACAGTTTTGAAAACCTATGTATGAACAATTATAATAATGATAATCACATGTCTTTTTTTTAAAGTTACGTACAAAAATAATTTTCACGTGGCAATTAAATAAGAAATCTTTTTATAATATTTTTCATAAAAGTACTAATAAAGTTTAAAAATATCAATTTTGACATATTAAATGAAAAAAAAATTATTTATTAAAAATTAAAACTACCAAATAAAATGGAACAGTTTTGACTGCTTTTGCTACTAAAACATTTCTGGTGTCAAAAACTTTGTTTTACTAAAACAATTATTCACCAACCCTAGCAATCATTAAGTGAAACTCAGAAACCTTATTCTAAAAAATTATTTTATGATGTTTCTGAAAATTTTTATGATTCTCTCCACTTTCATGGATCTAGAAGCTGTAAAATTATAATTCAATCACTAAAATTGATCTAACAATTAATTACCAATCTCTATTACTTCAAATCAGCAATGATATAAAACTAAGGATCATTTTATTTTCAATTTACTAAAACTTACGCTATCTAAGTGCTCTGGAACAGTATGAACTGGAATAGGTTGCCATTTTATATCACTACTCCATCGCTGTGAATCTTTCGGTAGGTAGAGTCCAGCTAAACTTGCTTCAGCACTCATTAAAGTCCGATCAACATCAGTACTAACAATATGAATTTCATCTCTTGTGTATATTTCACTAAGAAGATGATTAAATCTTTGCCTTAGCCACCTTCCCAATTCATATTCTTGCATTTTACCTATCTGCAAAAACATATGCACAATTATATAACAACAAAGTAAGCATAATATCAAAAGTAAAAGATAATGTAAGAAATATAAAATTTACTGCTACAAAGTGAACTGAATGTATATAAGTAAAATTGAATAACTTAAAGGCTAAACTGTTCTTTCAAAGTTAACCTATCAAAACCTAAATATTTTCTAAAGTTTGTTTTGTCATATGAATTTTATAAATTTGAAGAACTCTACAAATATAAAAACCTTACAACACATTAGGAATTGAAAATAAAAGAGCTCCCAAAAAGCAGTTTTAATGTGATGCACAAAGGAGTATCATTTAATTTATATTTCAAAGATGATATATTTATATATATTTCAAAGATGATTTCATCTTAGTATAGCAATTTAGTATTACTGACAACACAGTCGGCAGAGGCAGAAGCAGCTGTTTCTACTACTTAATCTATTTTCGGTTTAATAACAAAATTTAAAAAAGTGTTCTAAAAATGAAACTGTCCAGCCATGAAGTAACATCAGTAATGATTACTCCTAACCCAAAGCTATAAATCAATCAAATTCATCAAATCTACAATAAAGTGAATTCAATGAGACTGAGAACTGTGTGAAAAAATGTTAAAATAGGTGGATCAGTGTCTGCAATGAAGAGAGAGGTAGCTGGCACATATCGATGAATGAGAACAGAGTTGAAAGAATGACAGTTAGTTCAAGGAAAACACTAACTTTACATTATGGAGCTTTCTGACTCAGTCAGATTACTGATACAGTCTTCATGAAATGCTCACGAAAAGAAGTGGTTGGTTACTTACTCCCTATATTTTGATGAAAATAAGGGGTTGCAGTCGAACATGGAAGGATGGCACTACTAGTTGATAAAGTCAACAGAATTTGATCATAATGAAATTTAAAGCTTATGAATGCAAAAATTGTTCAATTTGCCAAAAATTACATTGAAAAATACAAAAAATAAACGGCAAATATCATGAAATGTGTATATAATTTACTTTAAAAAAATTATAAAATAGAAAAAGTCGTACATATTCCCATTTTATTTTAAATCACAGTTAAGAAAACTATCTCTGACAATGCATGTGTAAAATTTAGCATAAAACTGGAAAAAACTTTCACAGAATCATTCCAAATGCTTAACCAAGCATACACAGATGACTGCGTATAACGAATGCAGTGCTACAATTGGTTTAAGCGTTTTAAAGAAGGCAGAAGTTCAGTTGCCAAAGATCCAAGGACTGAACAACCTTCCACATAACAGTCAACAACATGTTCAGACTGTGCGCAGTGTAATTCATCAAAATCATCATTTAACTGTGACATTGCTGAAGAAGTTAGCTTTAGTGTCATCTAATCTTTGCAGTATCTTCATGTCATCTAATCCTGGCTGAAAAACTTGCAATGCATTGTGTCAGTGCAAAATTCGTGCTTTTGTTTGTTGACAGATCAGAAGCAGAATAGAGTTTAAATCTATCAGGAACTGCTTGCAAATGCGAACAAACACAGACAACTTCCACAAGAACATCTTTACAGTTTTACACAAAATTTCACACTAACACATTGATCCTCCATAACTCCTTCATTTCTGCTTTTACATTAATCTGATGAGCAGCTTATGCATGACCTCACTCAATCACTCGACAACTAATGCATAGATCGGGACCCAGTAAAAGAGGATATGACAAAAATATGATGCTACATATGCATGGTGGATGGAGCACACCGCCTGCAGCCGTTAGCGCGCCAAATTAAAAAAATTCGGTCTTTTTTTGAAAAAATGTTGTATTGTACTTTTAACCTCTCTATTACTGTTAACACGTTGACTGCCGACTACTCCGATTGGAGTGACTCAGCTGTATTCAGGAGCGCTGCCCACTCCAATCAGAGTAGTGGTAGCTAATCATTTCTATTACTGTACTGTGAATGTGACACAGCTGAAAGGACTGCTTTGCACAGTTGTGGTGTCATTGAAAAGTAGTGGTTTAATATGTATTGTAATTTGTTATACATTTTTTTTGTTCAACACTGTTTAGTCTTAGCTAAAGATGAATGACATGTCAGTTCCTCTGGACTCCAATGCGAACAAAAATCTGTTTCTGACAGAAATAAAACACTAAGTAATGAAGAATTATTGCAATATTTAGAAGACAATGAGAACAATTTAGAAGAAGGCAGCAGTGGTGAGTACTTTCCGAGTTCTGAAACTTCCGAGTACCAGTTCTGAGGATGAAGCTGAGGTTGTCAATGATGAAGCTGAATTAGTAAATAATGAAAACGCAGAAGTTAGAAATTGGTGTAAAGATACAGGTACATAAAAAGCAATTTATATTTACAAAACAACAAGGAATGCTTATTCCAATTCCAATTAATGGCAAGTCTATAGACTTTTTTCAAAAGATTTTGATAAATTATTACAAACTACTGTCCAGTTTACTAATGAATATGCCGAAGTTTTGTATTGCCCACAAACAAAAGTGAAATCCCGTATTATGGATTGGAAGGTTATTACATTTGAGTTAAAAATATTTAGCCTTACTGTTACACACTGGCACCATTTCATTGTCTCATCTCAATGACTATTGGAAAACTGATTTTGATATACTAATATTTAGAAAATACATATCCCGAAACAGATTTCTTTTAATTTTAAAATGTTTACATTTCTCATCTTTTGTAGATGGACAGCAATACTGCTGATCGTCTACAAAAGATAAGGCTAGTAATAGACTTTTTTAATAATAAAATGTCATACTTATTACCCAGGCAAAGAATTATCTCTAAGATGAGTCCCATCGTTCTCTGGCATGGTTGTTTAGTATTCCACCAATATGTAAAAAACAAGCATCATAAATTTGGCATGAAACTGTATATAGTAACTGAACCAAATCGTTTGGTGCTTAAAATTCTTGTGCTCATATTTGAAGGGGCCACAGACATTTTGGGTGGTACAGGTCGTACAGAAAAGGGAGTGATGCATTTACTGCAAGAAAAGTTAGTTAATGGACATGCAGTATACCATGATAATTTTTACAATAGCTTGGGCCTAGCTACCGAATTATTTGACCAAGGCACATGCTGTATCAGTATTCTGACAGCTGACAGGAAAAATAATCCATAAGATTTAATGTCTGAAAAATTAAAAAAAGAACACAAATCTATGTTCTGTGATTAAATTCACGTTGACAAATGGCATGACAAGCGTACTGTGAATTATGTTACTACTGAATTTGGGAATGAAATGAGCATTTCACAAACAAAGAAGCACTGTGACAGAGAAGCCAGTAGCTATATTGAATAGTAAATTTATGTCTGTTACAGATTGACAAGATCAAATTATGGAATACTACCTACCCTTGTAGTGGAAAAAACCATTCAATGGTACAAAAAACTTTTTATCCATATTTTGTAACTACGTTAAACGCATCCTTTTCATATTCTAAGTACGTTAAATGTGGCAGTTTTTATGATTTTCAATTAGAAATAATAAGAAGCTGATACCCTGCCACATGGTACTGAATATCCATCCAAACTGCCAAAACTTCAGAAAATTGTACTACCCACTGCATCAGTAAAATTCAAAAAGCACCAGAGGAGAAAGGAATGAAAAAATCGAAAAGGGTTTTAAGAAAAGAATGTAAAAGATTCTTATCTTTTACATTACAGAGACAAAACAAAATAAGGAAACAAAGTGCATAAATCAAAATCTGTACAGGAAATCCCAGACTTTGTTTAAACTGTTTTGGGGATTATCATAAAATGTAAATAACGTAAAATATAGTCCTATTGTAATTAAATATTGAAATTTAAAAATAGAGTATGTAATTTAATATTTCTTTTGTCAATGGACAATGTGACAAGTGGTGAAAAGCGGATATATTTTGATAATCCTGAGCGTAAAAGATCATGGGTAACTCCAGGCGAACCATTGACATGATTTCAAGGCCAAATCATTATGGAAAGAAGACAGTGCTCTGTGTTTGGTGGGATCAGAAGGGTGTGATCTATTATGAGCTGCTGAAACCTGGCGAAACTGTTAATACTCAATTCTACCGATAACAAATGATCGATTTGAATCAAGTATTGTGTGAAAAACAACCAGCATATCAAAAAAGGCAACAAAAAGTGATTTTGCTTCATAATAATGCACCATCACACACAGTAAAATTGGTCAAGGAAATGATTGAGGCGTTCAGTTGGGAAATACTTTTGCATGCGGCTTACTCACCAGACTTGGCTCCATCCGACTACTACTTATTTGCATCGATGGGACATGCACTAGCTGAGCAGTGCTTCACTTCTTTTGAAAATGTATGAAAATGGCTCAACTCAATAACTGGTTTGCCTCAAAAGAGCAAATTGATTTTGGTGTGGCATTCATAAATTGTCAGAGAAATGGGATAAATGTATAGCTAGTGATAGACAATATTTAGAATAAAATATTTTTTATCATTTTCATACAATAAATGTGTATTTTCTATACAAAAATTCCAGTTTCATATTTGTACACCTCTGGTACATATGCAATTTTCTGTATGAAAAAATTAACGTTCACAAAAATTTTAACATCAGGAAAATGCTATTAGATATCTTAATTATAAAACAAACCATCATTTTATCAGATATTTGTTCTCATATGGTTTTCTGGTTCAGTTTTATTGTCACCTTATTTTCTTCCTTCCTCAACTTCATTTTGTTTGAGAGATATTCTTTTGATGGTTGGGTGATGACTCACAGTCCTCCAAAGTAACAAAAGTCTTTTTAAAGCTCTGCATAAACATCAAAATTTGTTATTTGAAGAAAAGCTGCAGTACAAAAAATGCTGCTGCACTTTGTGGAAATTGTCCTTATAGTCTGAAGGACAATTTTTTCAGGGTTTAGAACTAGTTCAAATTGTCAGAATGAATTGTTTATTGAAGTTATTATTATATCTTGCCACATTTTTGAAATAGTTACTTTCTGTAATATGTACTAATTTTGTTTATTTGTGATTTTATTTTTCCAGTAAGTTTTAACAGATGTACTTTCAGTAAAACCATTTTAATAAGTAACAGAAATTTTACAGATCAACTTTGATCCATCAACAGAGAAATATTTAACAGTATTGAAGTAAGAAAAAATGATTTTGATTTCCTTTCAATTTAGTAATTGATGTTTGACCTACAGAGATGTCTGGGGTAGCTATACAATTTTTCAAATTCGATGGAGAAATACTTTCTTTTATACCTGCCACCAAGCAGCATTTCACAAGTGGTTTTACAGTTTTCTTGCTGTCTTTCATTCCGTTCATGTGGAACCCATTTTCCCATCTTCTGAGTCTTTCCCATGGCTTTTAAACATATGGAAACGGCTTCTCATGTTACATTTAATTGATCTGCAAGTTGTTGTGGCATTTGAGTGTCATCCTCATCCAACACCTTGCAATTCACTGCCTTCAAACTTTTTCAGCGGTCTTCCACGTTCTTCATTTCTCATGTCAAAATTGCCACTTTTGAATTTTTTAAACCATTCAAAGCACTGTGATTTACCAATAGCATACTCACCATAAGCTTCAACAAGCATTTGATGCAATTCTGCAGCAGTTTTCTTTAAATGGTAACAGAAAATCAATGCTGTCGTAGCAAATTTTAGTTCATGTTTATGTTTTAGTTCATTCTGAACATGTTGAACTCAACATGTTCAACACTAATTAAAACTATGCTGTTGTAGGAACCTTGTATTGTTGTGAATTGAAAATCTTTGTCAGCTGTCAAACAAAGAAAATATGCCAATGATGTGGTTTGACAGTAACTACATGACAGCTAGGGCCATCTATGGGCAAATTCCAGTTTCATATTTACACACGTGGTAATAATCTGTAAAATAATTATCACAAACTACTTTATTTTATTATAATTTTTTTAAACGATATACACCATATGATGCTTAACCATACCTGGTTTGTTTTGCATTTCTCCCACCACCACCCCATTCGGTCACCCTAAACCATACAACTAAATGTCTGTGCCACAAACGACTACTGAGCCTCAAAACAGTTTAGCGACCAGTGTCCTAACTAACTCCAATCCTAGAGCTAACCTAAAAATATGAGCAGATAAAGCGTGGTACCATACACCACTTGCTTGCATGTCCCACCCCCCACTTGTCATATATCACTAAAATGAGTAGGCGCACACCATCAACTACTACAACATATTTGACTATCAATAATAAAATTTATCTCATCAAAGACAGCAATTCGCTGCCATGCCTAGGTCGCTGAATGCCAGCAAGTACCTGTCCTCCGTTAAAGTGCTTGAAGTCTTAATCTCGCTGGTAGCCAGCCATATCTCTCGGTTAGCTTCCTACAACAGCACAGTTGGAGTCTTTTCCCTTAGGTAAACTACTGATGTTGGTTGAACGAAGCAACCGCATCAAGGAACTTCCACACAGTCTGACAATGCTGCTCTCACCGCACTGACTCGGCACTTGTGAGTGGCCAATTTTCCCCTTGACCTCTAAGTTTCAGGGTGGCCTGAGTTCTGACCCCCCCGCCCGCGCCACCATAAGAGCCCAAGTTGCTCAAGAGCTGGGCAGTCGAACATTATGTGTTCATTTGTCTGGACCTCCCTGCAGACACACAGCTCATCAGCTACCAGGTAGAACCAAAACAAATATTGGTTTAAATTTATATGGTTGGAGAGCACTCGGGCTCCCGTTGTCCTTAAAAATGAAGAAGACATACCAACCCCCCAGATCCTGTATAAATCTGTATAGATTTCCCTTAGTAGTAGCATACCATTCTTGCTGCCATGCTTCCATCGCGAGGTTGTAAAGCCTCCTCCTCAACTGGGAAGATGGGTAACTGTTCTAAATTTAGAACTGTTGCATGAGATCACCGTTCTGCTCCAGTACAGGCCCGGCTCAAAACCGCATCCAAATACCTCAGCTTCCCTGACTCTTCAGAATTACCACATTGCTGCCTCAACTTTCACCACTAAATCGATTGGGAGAACTTTTCCCAATACAATGGTAGCCTCATAGGAGGTTTTTTAAAAACACCAGTACATACAATTATGGCTCTGTGCTGGGCACTCCTTAAATTTTGAGTAAGTGCTGGATTTCTTTCCAACCTATGTGCCCAAACGGATGCTGTGTGAGGTTATACTATCAAAGACACCTCAACACATCATGTAAAAATGACACCCCGTGATGCTTTTGATCCTCCTAAGCTTATGCATCACAGAGACAGCATCCGCCACTACTTGCCTAATGTGGTTGCTAAACAGCAACTTCTCATCAAACAAAATACCTAGGTACTTATGAACTTTTACTTGGCTGATTACACAGCCTTTATACTTAATACAGGGGTATGACTGTATGATAATTTGTCTGCACCCTTGAGAAGCATAAACGTCATCTTGAGCACAGAAATCCTTAAATTTTGAATGTCCATCCAGCCCTGCGGTTGACAAAGCCACTCAGTCTTCTAGCTGCGGTCGTGAGTTACCACAAACTAACAGGAGACAGTCATAGACGAAAGCTTGGGCCATGATCCCTTCCAGGAATGTCAGTCCCAAAAATCAATCGAATACCAGGTTCCACAGCAAGGGACCGAGAACAGAATCCTGCAGGCTTCCCCTGGTGATGGACTTTTCCAGAACTAGTGCGCATCCTTAAACAGCTGTGAGATCAGACAAGTAGTCACAAACTACGACCTGCAGGGCTACGGGAACATTGCAGCATTCTAACTCATAGAGAACAGAACACTAACACAAGGAAGAAAATGCTGTCTCTATGTCAATAAAAATTGCCAAAACATATTTACAGTCGGCGTCTTCCACCTTGGCAAGAGCGTATGCTTAACCATATCAATAACAAATACATTTTTTTAATAAAAAGTATTTTTCAATTGTAATACCAAGAAAATTAAATATGATGTTTTGATTTGTTGGACATTGAAATGCAAGTTATAACAACACAATCAGAAAATTGAATACAATAATTACACAAAAAATAAAAATAAATATCTTCCTTACGTTTGTCAGCTCTCCCCAACCTTCAGGCCAGTATGATAAATTATTATATGGATCTTTAGGATAGCATTTTGTTGGTGTACGATGGCCATGCCGGAAAACCTGTAAAAAAAAATCTATCATAATGACAGATGCATACATTTGTCTTGGTTGTTATAAAATATTAATAAGTAAAATTAAATGTATTTTACAATAAATCTGAACAGACACAATAATTTTTAATATTCAATACAAATCAGTCGTTATGTGATTGTTAATTAATCTATATATCTTTGCTCAAATTCTTGGTGAAGAACTGATACTTTCACTTATCATTGAAAAAGGCAAATTATTTGTTAATTTGAATTAAACAACTGTTCATTAAAATATGTATATAGCACATGTAAGGTTAAGTAAAAACAGGACAACAGCATGAACATAGAAGCATGCTAAACTGAAAGATCTCAAGCTATACTAAGGGAATATACAAGTTTTTTTCTCATTACATTCAAAGGCAAATCCCTTATAAGCATTTGCCTTCAAATGATAGAATGACTATCATTTTATAATAAAAATGTAAATTTATCCTACACTAGAAAATCAAGACCATGATTACTTAGAACTCAGAACCCAGACATTGTATTAAAATGTAATTTGTCTTGTCATTAATTTAAATACCTTATCATTAACTCAAGATTAAAATGAAGTTATTTTATAAGTTACTTTTTTTAAATGATCACCATTTTGGAATTTAAACTTTTTATAACAACACACCAATCCAAATTGAGTAATAGTTCAAAAAACTTCTAAAATGGACAACAGAAAATATTTTGTAAGGAGGTTACTAAACAATTTGGTCAGTTTGTCTTAAAGCTTAAATTTCAAATTAGTTTCATTGATATTCATGAACAAAAATTTATATCTTTCTGAAATTCTTCCACATTTTTTTTAATTTAAACTTCATGATCTGGCAACCCAATCTGACAAAATATTAACTCAATTAACAGATAATCTGCATATGTTGCTCATTGAACTCAAATTATGTGTAAAATTTACTCATCATTAATGAAGTAACATATCATTAACTGATCATTTTTTCTGAGTAAATGATGAGTAGAATTTACAATATGAGTAGAATTTCAGTCTGAATTTACAATAAATTACTTTATTGTAGTATATTATAACATTATTCCTATCCAACACACATCTCCAAAACCTACAGTTTCCTTTTAGATGGTAAAATAAAACAAAGTATCTTGAAAATTCAAATATTTTTAATTTTGGGATAAAACAAAGATAAAACTAAAGAAAGTCTTAAAATTAAAAATGTCACCCTCTTCCTTTAAACAGAATGTAATTAAAAGAATTCAGAAGTATTAAATATTCGTAAAAAAAGCAAATTAAAAATTAAATGGAGTAAATTGAAACGTTTTTATCTAATTAAGTTGAAACTTTATGGCAACATATAACTCTCCCTCATAACCTTAAAAATTACATAATTTTCAGTGAATACAGTACATCATGACAATTATTCGAAACATTAGAACAGTTCTTTTTAGGGCAGAAAATGAATTAATTTATTTCCACCATGATGGTGCTCTATCCACTGTAGTATAGGATCTGTGCTGTTTTAGATATTTTATTTCCAAACAAGCGGTTTTGAATAAGGTTTATCACATTGCCGTCACAGTTTAGACATCACATCTTTTGAAGGAGATATTTTAAAATAGACCCCTTCAATGCTAAGATTTGTAACCTGAGCACTTGTAAAGAGGATAATAACTACATAATAAACATTCTGTTGGGAAGGCATGACTGATGCCTTTATCACCCAACAGCAAAACACAAAGGACAGCTAGTTTCTAAAACTCAATCTACCAATAAATTATAAAATAGCACTATAAATATGTAAATTTTATTATTTTTTCTTTATTTAGGATTTATGGGATGAAGTTGAAAATTGTTGGGATAATTGCACAGTCTTGAAGTGGGCAAACATTGAAAACTATGATTTTTTTTAATTTATGAGACTCTTATGGTAACTATTAATTTGAATGGGATTTTATACCTGTCACAAAAAAAACCTGTACTTTTTTAATAGACTAGTCTACAAATTAAAATTAATGCTATAAGAACAAAACTACATTTTTACTTTAATGTTCCAAACAATAATAATTATAAACAACAGTAATTAGTATAATTATTAAATTGCAGAATTATTTAAATGCTCGGCATGATTAATTTTATAGCCTACTTTTAATTTTTTAACATTTATCATTAAAACAGAATAAATGTAAAATATTCTTTACCGTGGTAAAACATCAAAATTTGCATACATAATAAATGATTACTAAAGCAAATCGTCAACATTAATTTTGATAACATAAGCTGTATGTTGTTGCTGCTAAACTTTTATTTAAACAGTTGTACATATGAAAAGAACAAACATCCTACCATTGGATAACTTAAAAAAATCATATGATGAAATTATATGCAAGAAAACTTGCAAAAATAATTTTACAATATTAACTAAATTTTCCCTAAAGTAAAAAATTTTAAGCTTCTCCATCCACACTACATTTTTTGCAGATAGCTTAAAGTACTATTTCATTAAGTATCCTTTTTATTCCCATTTATTTTTTTAATTTTAATGCATAAAATCCAAAAAACGTTTTGTGCATTTTAAAAGAATTCTCTTTTCAGATACATAATTATGAACAAAACGAGAAAAAAATTAATAAAAAAACATATATAAGAAGATTATAATAGAAGAAATTAAAAAAAAAAATTAACTGGATCAAAATTTTGTTATAAAGTACAGATTTTTAAATTAATCAAATTTTAATAAATATATCTCCTCTCTTCCTAACAAAGTTATTTCTAAAACAAAACATATTTTGATAATAAAATGCTCAAACTGAAAACTTTCTTCTTTTTACAGAAAGTTATAATATCTAGAATATTAAAAAATATAAGCATCGACAATCATAATTTTTATCAAACTTAGAATGTGTTTTAATTTTACTTTTTTCTGTTTTACTTTGCGTATATGAATAATCACTCATTGCTGAAAATAAATTTAACATCTTGAAAAGGTTCTCTAGAATGTATGTCTTATTTATCTACACGATTATGTAAATCTATAAAAAGAGTGGCTAAGTAAAAAAGGGATGTAGTAAAATATTTTTCACAGTAGCAGAGTATGAAAATAATCTATAAAAGCATTATGACAGACTCCCCAAATCTGTGCCCAGGAATTGTCGACCGCAACACAATATGTTACTTGTATATTTTTACAAGATAGTGATTTGAAGTTTTTAAACTTATTATTTTTCTAATTCTACCATCCCGCATTCTGATATTTTCAAACACTTTTAGTGATAATTGGTCACTTAGGTACATACTAACACATTAATATTAATCCGAGAAGAAAATTTTATTTTCAAATGAGAAAATAAAATATAGTATTTTATAACTATTTAATTTTTTTTTTTTTTTGTAAAATAAGCATTTTAATTAACAACTATATCTTAAAACTAAAAAAAATTGCACTGTCACCTGCATATTCATATTCTGTAAGAAAAAAAGGTCTTATTATTTTTATTTAATGTATGAAACTGAGCTTCACATTTTTAATTTTAACTATTTGCAAACATTTAATATAAAAACTCAGAATACTACAAAAAAAAATCTAAATAATAAGAGATAAAATTATTTTCATAATCTATGCAAAAACTAACAGATAAAAACTGCAAAATTTAATTTCAATTTTAGTCATTATTATTTTAAGTTTTATCAATATTACTACTATTAGTAAGTAAATAATCAATTTTATTTGATATTATTCTCATCATTATATAGATAGTTACACCAAAATAAATATTTCTGACAATGTAAATGAACAATCTTGGATAACTACTGTATTATATTTTTTTAATTACCTTTAACATTATGACGATCTAACATGGAAAAAGTTACTCTGAAAAGTTGCACAGCCATACATTCCATGAATTTATACATGGAACAAGAATAACTAGATTTTTGCTACCCGTTAACCCATCTTTCTCATGCAGTTCAGTTTTTTTATTTCTTAGGACTGAGATAACTTTAAAATACCGATACAAATTTTATAACTAGGTCCCATCAATTTTGTAGATTTAAAGCTCAAAAAAGTGTAATTTTTATTTCCCTGGCTACAGCTCTACTGCTGATGCAGCTAAACTATAAAGGGAAAGTAGTATAGCAATCGGCCAACATTTTGGGTATTTGAGTGTTGAGAATGTCAATTGTTTGCATATTTCAACACTTTGGTCCAAAAGACACAACAAAAGTAATAGAAATTTCCAGAGATGTATGCATATATGTACATATATATAAATATATATAAACATACATTTGGGTACTGGTGTGTATTATTTTTATATCTCCTCCAGACTGGCTCAACATAAATTCTTTGAGAATAACTCAAAATATTTCTGTGTACGGACCACTGATGGCAATTTTGGAGAGAGAGTAGTTTTTGTCATCTTTAATTTCTGTATATTGGTCATAGAATTGAGCTTTAATATGATGAAAGTACCTAAGTCAGCGTTTCTCAACATTTCAGTGTTTGTGACCCAATTTTCAATCATAATTTTATCGCGGCCTCCTCTCGTACAATAACAATGTATTTTGAGTATTTTGACACTAAAACTACACCACGACCTTAATTGCAAACCTTACAAATTACCAAGAATAAGTAAATTTATTGATACTTTGCACCACCGATCCGCTGCACTGACAAAACCAGAATCGATGCCTCTCTATTAACTCTGTTTTACATCCACCATATAGAAAATTCTCGTGGCTCCGCAAGAAGTTCCAATCTGTCTTGAACATTCTGGAACATCTGCGCAAATGCATATAAATGCTGGCACCGCATTTAATTCCAGCCAGTTTCAGTCGAATTGATCCTTCTATCGCTATTGAATCTATCGTGAATTTGTATGTTTGTTATAAATTACGTGTTGATTGCAATTCATGGTATTAAATATTCACGGTAGTAGATTTATACAGAATCATGAATTAATTTTAAAACGGGCGTAAGCGAGCATTAGACGATAGTAAAGCATCAACAAATGCATAGACGAATGCGGTTCCAAAAATAAAATCAAGAAATTATTCTCACCATACTAAAGTAAATAAAGAAGAAGAATGACCCGATGTGTCATTTGCTCAAAATGTTTGGCAGCAGACAACATGAAACTCAAATAAACTTACACAACATTTGGAAACGCTTCTTAGAGAGTACATTAACAAACCCCGAGAATTTTTTGAATAAAAATTAAAATCATATGAAAAGCAACATCATTTTTAAAAAACTTTGTGAATGAAAAAGCTTTACTTGTCTCTTACAAAGTTTCATATAAAATAGCCCGGTGTAAAAAGCCTCATGCCATTGGTGAAAAGCTTATTTTGCCAGCAGCAATAATTGAGATGTAGAAACTATGTCTGGAGATAATTTTTCCAAACATTTGCAGTCCATACCTCTATCAAATGATTACTGTCGTCGAATTGGTGATATAGCTGAAAATGTACAGCATCAGCTTTTCAGGAAATTGCGTGACAAACTGTTTTCAATTCAGCTTGATGAGGCAACAGATAGCAATAAAGATGCTCATTTCATTGCCTATGTATGATTTTGTGATGGTATGTCAGCAGTAGAACAACTTTTCTGCAAACCAACAGATCTGGCATTATTTACAATCTTAAATGATTTTATAAACGAGGTAAACATAGAGTGGAAAAATTGTGTCGGAATATACACAGATTGTGCTCGTTCAACGTCTGGAAGATTCTAAAGTATACAAGTAATTGTGAAACAAAAATCTCCACAGTGTATCTGGACACATTACATGAACCACAGAGAAACTCTTCCAAAGGCATGGGTCCTGGTCTGAATATTGTCTAACGACGGTTGTACCGTAGTAAATTATATAAAAATGAGACCCCTAAAATCAAGAATCTTTTCTGCATTTTGTAAAGATATGGATGCAGTACATTCGGCGTTACTATCTTATTGCAAGGCAAGATGCATATCACGTGGGAAATATTTGCAACATGTTTATGAATTAAAGAGATTAAATTCCATTTTTGTAGAAGAGGAAAACCAACCGGAAGCCGAGAAGTTTCGAGATGGTTTATTTGAGATAGAACTGAGCTACTTAATCGACATATTCGAGAGATTAAATACCTTGAATCTTTATCTCCAAGGAGCAAATACACGTAAGTTGGATACGAGTGAGAAGTTAATCCTTTTTGTAGAAAATTGGAATTGTGAAGCACAAATTTAAAGAAAAAAAACCTAGAAACGTTTGCAAATGTGGATGAATGTGTTAAAACTTACAAGGCAGAAGAACATGTAAAAATTGTTTTTGTAACCATTGAAACTCATAGAGCCATGTTAGTAGAGAATTTTAAAAAGTACTTTCTTGCTGAAAACTTAGCAAGTTACGATTGGGTTAGGGATCTATTTTAAAATACTCTCGAAGGGCTCTCAACTGCCAAAAAATAAATCTTCATAGACTTCACGGCAAGTGGCAAAATCAAAAGACAATTTAGTAATAAATCACTCTTTGAATTTTGGGCAGGGGTAGATGATGAGTTGTTTGTACTGAAAACAGCAGGATTTCATTACCTTTGCAAAACCGGATTTTCTGCGGTGGCTGCTTTGAAGACAAAATACAGATCTCAGCTAAAGATAGAAAAAGAACTCTGTTGTCTACTTCTAGTATTAAACCTTCCTTCGAAAAACTTTGCTCTTCAAGAAAGGCCCAAGGGAGTCACTAACAATAATTATTAAGTTTTTAATTTAGTACTGATAAGTTAATTATTAAAATACATTGTGAAATCCTATATAACTGATACAATCCTATTTATAAGTGTATTGTATCAGTGTAAATGTGTATTTTATTACATCAGAAAGTATTTTGTTTTGCTTTCCTTTCAATAAATTAATAAATTATTTTAATATTTTCTTTTCTATGCTTGTGCCCCCCACTTAGTGTTATCACGCCCCACAGGTTGAGAAACACTGACCTAAGTTATTAAATTCCAAATTTGTAAGTAAATTAAATTGAGGGGTGGAGAATATTCAACATTACTTACAAATTTTTGACACATCACAAAAAAAGTTGAAATTTGGCTGTATGTACTCCAGCTTTGGCTCGATTTTTTACTGTTAAGGGGATACCATGGAACCCGTAATTTTTTTTTGTAGTAAACTTTTTTTTTTAACACTTAAATAACACTCCACCAAACTGGGAAAAACTTTATTAAAGTAATTTCCAATAAATAAACTTTTAAGCCCCAAAATGTAAAGGGTCTGAATGGAACCCATACTTAAAATATCAATTTTTTTTAACTTTAAGGGCAGATGACATTGGTCAAGCCCTCTAAGACTTGATTTAAGAATTTAAAAGCTCTTTTAATTTTTTATTATTTCCAACTGTTTTTCAAAAGCAGTTGACATTAGAAATATTATATGAGGTACTTGTTAAGCACGGGGACCCCCAAACATATATTTTTTCTTTTCAGGAATAATCTAAATATAAAATAATTTTGATGACAAAACCATCAATTGGTCACGAGGTCAACTGGAAAACAGTTTGTTATTAAATTATTGATTTTTTCAAAATGTCATTTGATCAAAAGCACTAAATCGGACCCAAATTTTGTTTACTGAACATTTTGATTTTTTCTATAATTAATTCAATATTGATTGCATAATTAAGGCATCAATATTTAAAAACCCTATGGCATATTTTAAATAAAAATCTATCAAGAGCAAAGCCAGGAGAGTTATGAAACTCTCCTGGCTTTTTTAAGGAAAACAACCAGAGCAGTTACTCTGCCTAGGAAATAACGGTTAACTGAATGCTGAACAGGTTTAGACTATGAAAACTTTTCATAAATTTTGACAATAAGGTATATAAAAGAATCTTAAAAAAATAAAACTATTAAAAACACAGGAGGAGTCATAAAAGGATGCCCATCAAGAGAGAATCTTTCAAAGCTAAATTAAGAAAATTCATTTCTTAAAAAATAAACTCCGTAATCTACATATAGTCACAAAAATAACAATGAAGAAAAAAGCATAATGTACATGAAACACCACTGTATGAGGAAGAAGTGGATAAGGTTCCTTATTCACCCTTTTTTTATAGCAAATTTTTTATTTAGTAAAAGTTAAAATCAACAGAAAATAAATTAAAAGTCTCAAAGTTTTTACTATTGATTTCAAGAATTTGAAAAGTTTTTTAAATTTCACTTATATGCATAATCACTCTTTGGGGTGATGATGCGTATTGTTTACAATACCAATACTATAATCAGTAGTGTTTACCATACCAATTATGTGTGTTAATTTAAATCAATGATATAATTATGCATAACATACACTATCGGGAGGTATTCCTTATATCCTTATATGAGGATATACTTTAAACCTATATCCTTATATTTACTACTTAATTTCTCAGTAATATTTCAAGGCAGAAACACTTTAACAATTTTTCCCCTTATTAAGAGATTTAAAACCATTCTAAAAAAAAATAGATTAATTCTTTATTCCAGAATGTATATTCTATTTTTGTTAATACAGTTAATTGGTAATCCAATAGCTATTATTTCTTTGTATTTATCTATTCCAGCTTAGCATGTTAAAATATACTGAAATGAAATTGAGAGGGAAGTCCATAAGAAAAGCTATAACCAGCGATCTTTACAGAATAAAATGAAAAGTTACTCGAGCTCACTTAATAAGAATGTCTCTTTATCCTTCTCCGATCACATCATACATGAATGACAAAACTGATGATGAACTTGCTAAGTGAGTTTCTAATGACCTTATTTTAAGTTGAGCTCATCTTATTTCATTAGAATAAGTTAATAGGCATATACTTTCTCAGAGAGGATAAGTATCTGACCCAAGAGAATCCTGCTCGTAATGCAAGCAAATATCTGTTGTAATTGTTGTTGAATTTGAATAAAATTTTGTGTGCATATTATCTTGATTCAAGTTAGCATAAGTTATTTTTTACTACAGAAAAAACAAAGTTCCCACAGGAAAACTCAGAGTAGAGGACACTTTTTGTATTTAGCTAACTTAATTGACCTTAGTAGGAAATTGGAGTCATCTGTAAATATTTTAGAGCATTTAACATAATTGAATGGTCTTGATAGTCATTTTTTAAAACAAAATCAACAAACTTTGCTGTTAATTTATATTACGTTTAGTTCATCTGCCGGTATCTGTTAAGGAAATCCTATAATAGTACCTGTCTTGTATCTTCAAGAATGATTTGAAACAATTTCACAATCACTTCCAGTGTCTTAAATTATTACAAAAGTCAACAATACCAATCTCATCATCTTTGACTAATTCCTAGCCATCTTTGAAATATTTAGACCATTTCAATATTATTAACTGGCTTAGTTTGATCATTTCATAGAGTGGTTCTAAAAAATACACTACAGGGCACAAAGTGGTGTAAAGTTTTATGCAATTTTTTTAAAATCACCTACTTTACAAAATCAATCTGAGGTAGCCTATAATTGAGCAGCAGCTCAACTAGACTTCAAATAAATGTGCAACCCACTTAAATTCAAATAAGACTAACTAAGATGGTATTATATGGGGTATTATACAGAGTGAGCAACTTAAAATCGATGCAAACCAGCTTAAACTGCAGTTATTTGAATATGAGATTTAATGCTGCTGCTACTACTAGCTCCACTGTTGATTACTACTTTTGTCTATTGTTATCAGTTCATTTATTATTGACTGTTCATTTGCATCGGTGCAGTAAAACTTTATTCTTTGCAACTGTATATTCTAAAATGCCTAATTTGATCAACATAAGATTTGCTTAAGTGGAAGCTTATGTGCATTCTGGAATCTTTAAAAAAAATACATGTCAAATATTTGCAGAAAAATTTCTGAATTCTAGTACTCCAGCAAAGAGCACATACACAATTTGATTAAAAAATTATGTACAACAGAGTCTGTTTCAAACGCAAAACAAAAAAGTTAAACTTCCATTAGGAATCCAGATGCCAAAGCTAATATTCCAAGAATCTCTGTCGGTCCAAAAAAAACTACACATATGTTATCACAACCAAGTGGTGTAAATCACTCTTTTTACTGTAAAATTCTTCATGGTTTTAATTTAAAACCATATTTTGCAACAACTTAAGAGAACAGACAAACCAAACCATCTTAATCATTGCGAGCAGCTTCTTGAAAACATTTTTGATAGACAGAATGACTCGATGCTGTATTTCATATCAGACACGGAACAGTTTCATTTATCTGGGCATGTTGATTCACACGACACAAGGTATTGATGACTGAAAATCCTCATCAGACGTTCAACTGTCCAGATGAGAAAATAAGTGTATATGAAAATTAGCTATTTTAATAATCATATACTAGGGCTAATATTTTTTAACCAGATTAACACAGAAGCATACCATATAATTTTCACGAAATTCTAGGCTCAATTAATAAATCATTAAACGACTTTTTCTAAAAAGGATGAAGAAACATGTCTGACATCAATCAATTCACTAGCACACATTAGCATGAACAGCAGCAAAGGGTAGTGGCCTACCCGTTGCCCAGATTTGTTCAGTTGCAATTTTTTTTTCCTTTGAGACTTTTTGAAGGATAGAATTTATGAATCAAATTCCTACATATCAATGTAGGTGAACATTCAATAAGAAATCAACAGCATTCACAATAACATTTTACGCCAGGTAACTCTCAATATATCACTATAGCACAAAAATGCATTGCTCCACTGAGCGCTAACTTCAAACATCTTTTCTAAAAATATGGCGAATGTGTAAATTTTAGCAAATGTAATTACAAAATTTAATTTAATCTAAGTTTTCATTTCATTCATAAAATTTTACATTTTGCAACTACATTTAATGTGTAGCTGTTCAGTTTTTGGTCAAGGTCACAGATACAATGTTGTTCAATAACTAACAAATTAGTAGACATCGCAATACCAGGCTAAAATTTATGAACATTTCAAGTGTTATCAAGCATAACTGCATTATAGTCTATCAACAAACCAGTGAACAGTGTTAACAACATACCAACAAAATTATATCATCATCAACGTAACTCAAGATTACTTATTATTATTATTACAATTCTGTTAAGAGTGGGGAATGACAATGTCAGCTCTCTGTCTGGCTGTCCTCTTCAAGTTTTTGTCATGATCGATAAATCATTGGGTTAAGCTCTTGATGGGATTTAAATAATCTAAAGATTTTATTTAATTCTTACTTACTTTGTCGGAAGAATATGATGAAAAACAGCTAAAATTAGATTATTTATAAATAAAATGTTATGCTTGATAAGACCGACCGTGCTATGTTGTTGTGCCGTTCATTAATTATGTACATGAATTCCTGTACCTTTTATTTGTGAATGTAATGCTTATTCAATTCAGACTATTATTTTCAGTATAGTTTTCTGCTCTTGTAGCATGAATATCATTTATCGTATTATTCCTTTAGTTCAGTATAGTTCATGCATACAATCTTCTTGCGATTCTGGTATGATTATAAACTTATCAAACTTTAAATAGTGTTGACGTGCTTATTTTTTTTTCTCTCTTTTGTAATTACTACAAAATCCAGACAATCAGATCCTCTCAAAACAGCAGCAGTTCAGTTTTAAGTTACTCATTTGGAATATACCATGTTTACACATCAGAACAGATCAGATGCTATACTTTGATTTGTGCTACACTTTGATGTCATGTTACTCTCATGTAATTTTTAATACTGATGTATGACATGTAATTTTTGTAAATGGCAACATGATAAGAAGTTTATTAATGTGTTAAAATAATATAAATATCAATAATATAATTTAAAGAAACAACCTACTTAAACTACATTTACACGTGCGCGCGCGCGCACACACACACACATTATATATATATATATATATATATGCAAGCTTGATAAAAAATAATGAGGTTAATTTAAATAATTATGCTGACAGAAGCAAATTATAAATAAATCATGATCAACTATTTCAAATAATAATTTATTTATTCTGAGTAATAAATTTAATTTTTCTTTTTCATATATATGTTACAGTCAAAGGCCAATTTACAGTCATTCCTAGGTTTGACTAGTCAAACCTGCAGATTCACTAAGCTTCATAGTCAAGCTGAAAACAGACTTTCTCTTTTGGCCTTTGGCTAAAATGCTTTTAGGCAATCCTAGGAGCGACTAAATCGACCAGTCAAAGTTGAAAATTTAGCTTTGTCATTAAATACTTAACTGACAATGTGTTTTTTGTCTCAATTTCACATGTTTTATTGTTGAATCAATAATGTTTTTTTATTTCATAGATCTCCTGGTATAAAATGAAAAGAATAAATGTAAAAATCGGCCTTTGACTGTAACAAATACAACAAACTAAATTCTGCCTTTAAAATTCTTAATAAAATGTAATCGACCGATTAAAGCTCGCCTTTATGTGAGCCAATAGAGGAAAATTTCGGGCAACATTCATTCTACATTATTTCTGGTGGCAGATATAAGAGTGAAAATTATATTCCCAAAAAAAGAAAAAAAGCCTGATTATTTTTTACTAGGAATCTGACATTTCTTTTTAATTCAAATATATTTTCACGAGCTCTCCAATTTTTTCAATCTAATTTTTTTTTTTTTTTTTTGTCTTCAGTCATTTGACTGGTTTGATGCAGCTCTCCAAGATTCCCTATCTAGTGCTAGTCGTTTCATTTCAGTATACCCTCTACATCCTACATCCCCAACAATTTGTTTTACATACTCCAAACGTGGCCTGCCTACACAATTTTTCCCTTCTACCTGTCCTTCCAATATTAAAGCGACTATTCCAGGATGCCTTAGTATGTGGCCTATAAGTCTGTCTCTTCTTTTAACTATATTTTTCCAAATGCTTCTTTCTTCATCTATCTGCCGCAATACCTCATCATTTGTCACTTTATCCACCCATCTGATTTTTAACATTCTCCTATAGCACCACATTTCAAAAGCTTCTAATCTTTTCTTCTCAGATACTCCGATTGTCCAAGTTTCACTTCCATATAAAGCGACACTCCAAACATACACTTTCAAAAATCTTTTCCTGACATTTAAATTAATTTTTGATGTAAACAAATTATATTTCTTACTGAAGGCTCGTTTAGCTTGTGCTATTCGGCATTTTATATCGCTCCTGCTCCGTCCATCTTTAGTAATTTTACTTCCCAAATAACAAAATTCTTCTACCTCCATAATCTTTTCTCCTCCTATTTTCACATTCAGCGGTCCATCTTTGTTATTTCTACTACATTTCATTACTTTTGTTTTGTTCTTGTTTATTTTCATGCGATAGTTCTTGCGTAGGACTTCAACTATGCCGTTCATTGTTTCTTCTAAATCCTTTTTACTCTCGGCTAGAATTACTATATCATCAGCAAATCGCAGCATCTTTATCTTTTCACCTTGTACTGTTACTCCGAATCTAAATTGTTCTTTAACATCATTAACTGCTAGTTCCATGTAAAGATTAAAAAGTAACGGAGATAGGGAACATCCTTGTCGGACTCCCTTTCTTATTAGGGCTTCTTTCTTATGTTCTTCAATTGTTATTGTTGCTGTTTGGTTCCTGTACATGTTAGCAATTGTTCTTCTATCTCTGTATTTGAACCCTAATTTTTTTAAAATGCTGAACATTTTACTCCAGTCTACGTTATCAAAAGCCTTTTCTAGGTCTATAAACGCCAAATATGTTGGTTTGTTTTTCTTTAATCTTCGTTCTACTATTAATCTGAGGCCTAAAATTGCTTCCCTTGTCCCTATACTTTTCCTGAAACCAAATTGGTCTTCTCCTAACACTTCTTCCACTCTCCTCTCAATTCTTCTGTATAAAATTCTAGTTAAGATTTTTGATGCATGACTAGTTAAACTAATTGTTCTGTATTCTTCACATTTATCTGCCCCTGCTTTCTTTGGTATCATAACTATAACACTTTTTTTGAAGTCTGACGGAACTTCCCTTTTTCATAAATATTACATACCAGTTTGTATAATCTATCAATCGCTTCCTCACCTGCACTTCGCAGTAATTCTACAGGTATTCCGTCTATTCCAGGAGCCTTTCTGCCATTTAAATCTTTTAATGCTCTCTTAAATTCAGATCTCAGTATTGTTTCTCCCATTTCATCCTCTTCAACTTCCTCTTCTTCCTCTATAACACCATTTTCTAATTCATTTCCTCCGTATAACTCTTCAATATATTCCACCCATCTATCGACTTTACCTTTCGTATTATATATTGGTGTACCATCTTATATACAATCTAATATACTTTTTCAAAATATTTGTAATCGCTCGGATATTTGTTTGTTCGAACAAACGTAACAAAAATGAATTTTATTACTGAATAAAGTGAATTTATTATATTCGTGTTATTACATTAATAAAGTTTAGAGACAATGGGACAAATTACAATAGACATTCACTTTCTTTCAAAATGTAATAACAAAGGCAATATATTAGCTTTATTATAGGGTCCATTTTTTCAGAATGTAGTACTAATAAATGTATTGTTCAGATTCGGAAAACCCTGCACATTAATAAAAGCACTTACTTTTCCCATGAATCTTGCTAAGAACGGTAACCGTGTCTTTCTTACATCGCAATCGAAATAGTAGTTGGGTCAAATTAAGACTCACAAATATACCCTTTCTTGAGGAATAAGTAATAAATTAATAAATTTTGGTCTCTATTAAGAAACATCTCGAAACTACTAACAATAGATTCAAACTGTATAAAATACCGTGCATTCGTGCACCACGTTTATTTTTCGTTGAAAGTTCTGACCGATCGTACAGCGTTTACAAATATCGTATCCCGGAGTTTTCTCATTTATTATAAACAAAATGACTGACAGTGAATGTTCTAAGGATGGCAACGGTGTGGATAAAGTTAACCTTAAAAGCGAAAATCGCGGATTTAAACAAAAGTGACTGTTCTTTCCATATTGAAAATAAGCAAAAATATGAATTCGTGAAGTGGAATCCGCTAAAACAGCTGAAAAGAAAACCGGTAGGGATTATAGACGTTTGAAACGTTATGATGTTGTGCAAATGGAGACGATAAAAAATTGATAAAGCCACTGTCAGACAAGCAAACTATTTTGTATTACGTTACAGACGATGAATTAATCGTTCGATGTAATCGATAGTGCACATCGCGAGTGCCTCTAAATATGCCAATGTAACAAAAGAGTGCGTAAATTATTACTTGAATTTGTGTGAATCATGCCAAAAGATGAAAAGTCATCCTAGAAAAGGACTGGTTGTAAAGCCATTACTGTTCAAAGAAATTCGTGCACGTGGACAAGTTGATCTCATCGGCATGCAGACTTATCCCGATGGTGAATACAAATGTATTCTAAACTATCAAGTGTTCATTTGTCGAAATTCCTGATTTTACGTCCATTACGTACAAAGGGAGTAGCAGAAGTAGCTCACACACTTATCGATATTTTCTGCATTTTGGGAACACCATCCGTACTTCAGTCTGACAGTGGCCGAGAATTTGCTAACCGAGTTATCGAGGAACTAAAATACATGTGGCCAGATTTATCCATCGTATACGGCAAACCTCGTCACTCACAAATCAAGGAAGCATCGAACGAGCTAACCAAGATGTACAGAAAATTATTTTCACTTGGATGGAAGATAATAAAAGTAATCGTTGGAGCGAGGGTTTCAGATTTTGTCAGCTGCAAAAAAATCGTGCCTATCACACCGGAATACGACAAACTCCGTTTGAAGTTATGCTTGGTGAGTAATAAGACATTTTCAAATAAAAAAATATTATTTATTCGCTATTATTTGCTGTAACTATTAATAAAATAATAATAAAATTAAAATATTAATAAAAAAACTATCTATAACTGCGAGCAGTTATATTTCTGTGGGAGGAAACTAAATTTTTTTTAAAAGAGAATTAAATAATTTTATTTCTGTTATTTTTTTAATTAGTTATTAATTATTAATTAATAATAAGTAATAATTAAATATAATAATAATTAGTGAATAATTATTATAATTAATCGCTCGAGGTGGGTGTGGAGAAACAAATCGCGAGCGAGGGCAATAGAAAAATTACAATTTCCCTAATAATATAATTTCAGTATTTTTAATATGAAATATTTATGAATTATTAATATTTATTCTATTATGGTTCTGCAGGGAGAAAAGCTCATGTTGGAATACAGACATTACCGGATTCTATTAAAAAAGTTCTGCAAACTGAAGAACATTTAGATAACGCAAATCGAATCGGTAAAACAACTTTACACAGAATTTGATGCCGATGAGGTTTCACAGTCGCGAAACCTCATCGGCAGAAGATACAGTGGATAATGTAAACGAACATCGTTGAAGAATAAAAAATCAAGAAGTTGCAGGAGCATCATCAAAATGCCAAGCTTCCGAATCTTCGTATGTGTCAAGATGAGAATTTGAACGTGAGTACACAAAAAAAACGTGGATTATTTTAACCGACTTTTACATTTTTTTTTTTTAATTTTATTTGCAGAAAACGATTAACCAGTTTGTTTTTTTAAAAGTATGGTGCGCTGCATTTGTCAAAAGAGAGCTCTGGAGCACACACTTATAAAATATGTGAGCAAATATGTTCATATCATCTGTTCCGATAACACACTCGCTTCAGATAAGGGATACGGAAGTGAAGTCATTTGCATTCGATGTGCAAAAAGTACAAACAAATATAAAAAAGGAAAGAGCTATCGATTGACTTGAAGGTCAGGCTTATGATGAAGCAAGCATCTCAAAATACATTTCCTACGGTTGAGGATGAAAAAACCGTCACACTATTCCTATCCCGCTTGTCGACAGGGGTAAACGAGATGCTCGAAACGTCCTCGGGATAGTTTTAGAGAAAACAGAAGAAGGTTTTTATAAGCCGGGTACCAAACGAGGAACTATCAACACACTTTTCGCAAGGAACCGATTCCAGGAATGCAAAGAGACCATCATTTATATTAGTGATGTGCCTGATATTGAATTATCATTAAGAGAAACAAGTACAAAGTTCAATGTTCGGAGGTCAGGGATTCATAAAATGTAATTGCAATAAAAGATGCGATTCTAAAATGTGCAAATGCAAAAGATTAAACGTTTTGTGCAACTCAAAATGTCTTCTTTTTTTTGTCTTCAGTCATTTGACTGGTTTGATGCAGCTCTCCAAGATTCCCTATCTAGTGCTAGTCGTTTCATTTCAGTATACCATCTAAATCCTACATCCCTAACAATTTGTTTTACATATTCCAAACGTGGCCTGCCTACACAATTTTTCCCTTCTACCTGTCCTTCCAATATTAAAGCGACTATTCCAGGATGCCTTAGTATGTGGCCTATTAGTCTGTCTCTTCTTTTAACTATATTTTTCCAAACGCTTCTTTCTTCATCTATTTGCCGCAATACCTCTTCCTTTGTCACTTTATCCACCCATCTGATTTTTAACATTCTCCTATAGCACCGCATTTCAAAAGCTTCTAATCTTTTCTTCTCAGATACTCCGATCGTCCAAGTTTCCCTTCCTTATAAAGCGACACTCCAAACATACACTTTCAAAAATCTTTTCCTGACATTTAAATTAATTTTTGATGTAAACAAATTATATTTCTTACTGAAGGCTCGTTTAGCTTGTGCTATTCGGCATTTTATATCGCTCCGTCATAAAAGCGACTAAAATAAGTAGAGTTCAGCGTCCTAACTATTGACAGTTTGACTTTCAGTTGATATCCAAAAATTAGTTTGTTATTACTTAGAAATGTAAGTCGATTGTACTAACAAAGAAACAAAATTTTCGTCGAATAAATGAGATACTAACAACTTTTTACATTTATTATTTTCATTTTATACCAGATCTATGAAATAAAAAAACATTATTGATTCTACAATAAAACATGTGAAATTGAAACAAAAACCAACATTGTCAGTTAAGTATTTAATGACAAAGCCGATTGTCTGATGAGTTTTCAACTTTTGTCTGGTCGATTTGGTCGCTCCTAGGTTGCCTAAAAGCATTTTAGCCAAAGGCCGAAAGAGAAAGTCTGTTTTCAGCTTTGACTACGAAGTTTAGTCAATCGTGACTGTAAATCGGCCTTTGACTGTAACATATACATTTATTTATTTCAATAGATAGTTAAAATACTGTCTTGCAAAATACGAGTACGTTACCAACATTATGACACAAATTCCTTCATTACCTCATAAAGTAACAAAGAGCTTATACGGTCTATGTTTTCATAAAAATAACCGCATAAGCAAAAGAAGAAAATATAACTTAATTAGAACATCTATACTTATACAAGTGACCGCAATCACAATTTTCACTTTTCTCAGGAATCCTTCAGGGCAGTGCATTTAAAAAAAAAGATGATGTAAAAAATTGAGAATTTTATCGATATTTATTTTTGCTAATTCACTAACTTACTTTCTTTTTACTTAAAATCCTAAAACATACATCCCTGAGCACATTAATAATTTGACTGCCACTCTTTCAAGTCCTTTTTAACTAGCCGTAAAATCCTAACTAAGATCAGACATAATATCAATATCAGAGCCACGAGATCCCATTTGGAATCTTACGGTCAGTTAATTTGTAGGATGGGATTATGGAATCTCACTATGTTTTTCTATATGCACATGTTTACTGCATTCTAACAGAAATTGAAATACTTAGCATCTTGTTGTGTTAAATTTTAATGGAGTTAATAATATTATAACTTTTAGGAACTAAATATCAGTTTTAATATTTAAATTTGATTTTTTATTAATTATTAATAAAAATCTAAAAGAGTTATAAGCTAAAATGGATTGTTATATTACATGTTACACACAATGTTTCACCAAATATGTAACTATGCTCAGTAACATAACAAGAGTGTGCACTAAAAGTGTTCAGTATGTTCAGTCATTTAATGTTGAAACTGTTATTCTATGAAATATAAATTTAAAAAAGACATTTTTCTTAGTTTTATTTATTTGTTCATATTATTATGATAACATAGCCCATCTCAATATATATATTTTTTTTCAGAAATGTTAATTTTCTTTAACATTTTTGATATAAAGAGTTTTTAATTTTATAGAATAGTTATATTTTGAAACATTTTTTCTGTAAATAATTATTTATTTGTAAAATTAAGCAGTTATAAATTTTATCTAGCAAGAATCAGAGAAAACATACATAAAAATTAATTCTATAGCATCCAACCATCAAGAATATCATAGCAGTGAATAAATTGTAACCGATTTTAAATATAAAACCGTACAGTTAAATATAATTTATTTATAAATTGCATTCCTATGTATGAAATTACACATAAGAAAAAATATGCGCCATTTAGAATTTCACATTCTAGAGCCGTGAAAATCAATTACTTTTTACTTTCTTAACGTAGTAAAAATTATGTAAAATATGGAGTTAGTATCTGCTGTAAACATACAGTGATCGGTTGGAAACAATTAAAAATTTTCATGTAACCGTTACCAACATTAGACCCACACGGAATCTCTTGACAATCAAAAATATTCTGTTTCTATAAATAACATAGTTATATTTCACCGTATTTATTCACGACTACTACTACAATATATTTATTGTGAAACATATAAAGAACGTAATATAAGATTCAACTTTATAAATAATACTATTTGGATGACTACAGAACTTGTCAGCCTACTTCTATTCATAGTATTGTATGATACATAGAGGGTGAATCAAATTTAAATGGTAATTTTGCTACTCTATGCAGCAAGCAGTTCCGAGCTGGATGGCAGAGCGGAGAGTTAATGTTCAGAGTGCAAGAGACGGATAACCGACTTGGTTAGCTCTTCATCTCTGTTCTGTCGTCAGTACAGCCATGAGTGAGCAAGATGTTCCTTCGTCTTTTGCACAACATATAATCAAAGTTTTTAACTAATGAAGGTGTTACAATTCGCAGTAATTTTAACTCGTTTAAAGGTATAGTTTGGGAACGCTACACTGTCCCAGAATCGAGTGTACATGTGGGCCACAAAATTTAAGGGCGGGTGAGAAAGTGTAGAAAACAAAAGTCACGATCGACGTCCAAGGTCAAGTCTCACAGTTGACAACATCTATGCCATCTAAGAGCTTATCAAAGATGATGGCAGTTTCACTGTAAAAGAAACAGCATCAGAGGTGAGTATCAGCTATGGGAGCGCTCAATCCATTATCACTGATCATCTTGGCCTCCTGTTAAGGCCCATCACGACTAGAAATGGGGAGTTGTGGTGCGGTAACCGCAAGCATCACAAGGCAGGTGTTTTCCCCTATGGGGCTGGGATGATTATCTTGCCTTTAGAAAAATTAGTGCTCAATGGGTTTCAAGGATGTTGACCGAAAATCAATTACAGGTCAGGCTGATGATCTGTGAGAGACTTTTGAATTGATTATGGCAAGAAGGAGATGATTTTTAGAGGCGCATCATCACATGTGATGAGATATGGGTCCATCATTACACTCTGGAATCAAAAATGGTAAGGAGTGTGTATATTATTAATCGATAAATTTATTAAAAAAAAAAATTACCATTTATATTTCATTCACCCTCATGTCATACTCTTACTAGAATATGTCATACTCATACTAGAATTAAATTTTGATTGGTTATTATTTTTTTTTTCCCCACCTAAACAGTTCCAACCCTTAACTGAACATCAAATGATCCTGTTGAAAATGACACTCAACTGATGTCCCCACCGATATGCTTTAGCCACCAGCTCATCAAAACATATGCATTTTTATTTCAGGCCCAATTATGACAACATACAGATTGACAACTAATTCCACTACATTAAAAATTAAAGAATAGAAACCATTAAAACATGTCACAATAAAAAACAAAAAAAAAAATGTAGTTATTTTTAATATTACCTGGAATAAATTTTTAATGTTGTTGCTTTTCATTTGTCAAGATATTTTTGTTGTTTAACAAAAGACTATTGGTACTGCCAATAATAAGTGACTTGTACTCATTGCAATTCCCACTTAAGCTATTAGTACCAGTTTTTTTTACATTAAGAAGACCTGTATTTGTATGTAGAAAAGAAATAAGAAATTATGCAGA
Organism: Lycorma delicatula; assembly: GCF_047948215.1. Taxonomy (NCBI): domain Eukaryota; kingdom Metazoa; phylum Arthropoda; class Insecta; order Hemiptera; family Fulgoridae; genus Lycorma; species Lycorma delicatula. Next base: position 33,363,954 of record NC_134455.1, read on the forward strand.
GTGATTAACTCAAAATGGCCGCTGCTGGGGTCTCAGAAATTAACCAGTTTTCCACAAATCCACACAAAAAGTAATCTTAATACGAAAAGATCTGTATTGTTTGCAATACTTCTTTACCGGGCCGCAGTTGTGTGCTGGAGTTCCATCTTGTTGGAAATACATTTGCATTCATAAACCTAAAGACAAGTCATCAGTGGAATGGCAGTAGAACATCTTCCAGCAATTGATGGTATTAAGTTACTGTAACATTTCCTTCATAAAAAGCACGGCCAAAATTTGATTTTGATATCGGCAGTTGTGAGAGATCTCATTAAATTGTGTCCTCTGACCGTTAATGGATTTCCTTTTGACCAATAATAAGTTGTTTTTTTGATTGTGCATCCTATTATTGGAGAAACTTATTTCACCACACCAAATAATACTAGGCAAAAATTAGGATACTATACAACCCATTGTGCAATCTAGCTGCTGAATTCAAGCCTTCTTCCTTCATCACCAGGTATGAAAGTGTGAAGAACAGCAGGTTCCATAGCAATTGTGCTACCACAGCTCATTTCCTATTCATCCATAAGATTTGTACAGCAATTGTGCTGTTTCCCTTATGGAAGCAATAGAATATGCTTCAAAGGAAAAAAATATGAGACTCAATATCTTCTGTAAAACTCTGTTCTGGCAGAGCAATGTTATTTTTTTTTTTTGTAGATTTCCAACTGATCTAGCAAACAGTTTACAGTGAGCATATTTATTTTATTTTACAAATGTGTTTCTTGTTAATGTTGAATTTATGTTACTTAAAAAATTCAGCATATCCACTTTTTCATTATTGTCAAACTGCATTATTAAAATTAAAATTATACAAAGCAACTGATAAACACTTCAAAAAAGATTCTAACACAAATATAGAGTAATAAAAACACTAAAAGTACTTATTAACATCTTGAGACAAAATTCAAATAATTAATGAATAAAGACAACACATTAACCATCAATGAGTGTACTGTTAAATTTGAGTAATGCAAAAAACAACTGAAAATTATTTGGCATTAAAATTGTATTTATTATTTTTGTAAGTTTACAATTATCAGCCCATAGCTTCGTAATGGCTACATTTAGAGAAAAGTACTCAAGAATAAAAAGACACTGTTTTCTACACAAAAAGGCAATAAAAACACGGGGTTTCCTTTTGAAATTAAAAGTTGGCCACCATATTTGATTTTACAATTGTCAGCCCACAACTCTGTAACAGCTGCATTTAAAACAAATATCAAAGAATAAAAATGTCTAAAAATATATCTTAATTGAATTAAAAACATGAGGTTTCCATTTGAAATAATGAAGCTGACCACCATATTGGAAAAAGAATGAAGATTTCAAAAATTGTTACAGTGTATTTTTAAAACAGGGAAAATCTAAGGAAGGTTTTCCATTCAAGGTTTCTCATAAACTTAGTTTCTAAAATCCCAATGGTGGCCATCTTCAAGATCACCTTGTACACAGTGTCCATAGTGTGTATAATGTTTTATGTGTTTTTTTTTGGTTTGTTTTAATAAACATGATGCTCCAGTATGTTACAGTATGAATAACCTTCTGATTATGCTTTATTCTATATTCTTCAAACATTAATCTAATGTAAAAATGTCAAACAAAAGGTAATTGGAGTAAGGAGAATCTAGAAACCTCTATCACATTGTGTGTTTTTTCCAACCGCAGAATAATAAATAATAAGAAGAGCTCACCCTGGAACAAGGGGGGACACAATGTTAGCCACGATAGGAACAAACATCCTTCAAGTAAATGCCAGCCTCCCTAAAAGACCATGCATTATTGGATGTTATCATCAAACAGATTTCTATTTCTCAACCAAAAAATGGAGAAAAGTAAAGATTTCAACAACCTTTGAGAAAATCTATCCCCAGTTATCTTCAAGTTCTTGAACAAAAAGTGAGTGCAACTTTTATATATATATATATATATATATATTTGAGGCAAAACCTCTTTTTCAACCCTTAGTTGACATAAAAAATGTTGACTATTCTCTAAAAAATATTTTTAATTTCCTCATTCAACTAAGGCAAAAATGTGAAGATTTTATTTCAAGAGTAGAACCCTTTTTAACCCCAATTAATTAATTTCTGTCAAATATTATTTAATCGATCGACTCAAGAAGCTGATTTATTTGAATGATGATATTATGTTGTAGTGCTATCAAAATATTTTAATTTAATAAATCAATTTAAATGACAGAGAAAAACACTCTTTTCTTTATTTTTCGTTTAAATATTACTAATAAACTAACCCATTAATACATTTGAATTCAACAACAGCAATACTATCAACACAGAAATAGTTAACAGAATATTATTCAAATAAAATATCTCCTTACTTCTATTTATGGAATCCAACCACACACACCTGCCAACACAACACCTTACTGAAAATTATTTACTTATACTTATGCATTAACTCACTTAATTCACATTACTTTAGCAAAATGTACTGACTTTCTTTTTTTCAATTTCAATCTTTGTATCTTTACGGTGAAGTTACACTAGCAAATGTAATAGCTGCAAAGAATACTGTTTCTGATGTCTTTGTCAAAATTGATAATCGGAGGAATGAGGTATACAGTAAAGGGGTGATCAAACATAATATACAAGGAGAAAGCACATTATACATTATTATCTTAAAGAATAAGATTTTGGAGGTTGGCTTTCCCATGGACCTAGCCTCTGCAGCTTTTCTTCCCGCTACACACAGTGCTGCAGAACACTTTACACTACACACTATACCAAGAAAACTACTTAATTTACAACATATACCCTTACAGAACTACACAACAACATTCTCACTTACAGTTGGTGGTGTAACGACACCTTACGAAATGCAATTGTAATCCAAGGTGGAAACTATTGTGCCGATGGGTGTATGGCTCTACGTAACTAAATGGTAGACCATAAAGAAGGAGAATAGTGTTGGTGAGCCACCATCCTCACTTATCCTAAATCTCTTTCAGTGGTTGTTGGTCCACTTGAAAAAGCCAACAAAAATATTGGTTTGAAATAGCTTTGACCAACGTTGTGTCTAGCGAAAAAGAGACAGAACTTAAGATTTCTTATTGTAAAATAAAAGGAAGTGGGAAAATCTTTCTCGAAGGTTTCCTACTTTTTAATAAATAAGTGCATAGTGGCAGCTTGTGGCTCACTGAAATCAATAAAAAAGCTCAGGAGTGGCGAATTATGTTGATTGAGGTGAATAATGATGAACAGAGCCAGAAATGCCACATAACACAAAACTCCAGCAAGTGATCTTTTGCCATGACTTGGCTGATACTGAACTATTAGAAGAGCTGACACTGCAATCTGTGCAGAGGGCCATAAGGAAGGAGAATAGTGTTGGTGAGCCATCATCCTCACCTATCCTAACCTTTTCTGTACCAAGAGTTCCTGAGAAAATAATTCCTGATAAATAATTCTCTCTGTCCATGTGCAACCATACATACCTAATCCAAGATACTGCTTTCAGTGTCAGGGTTTTAGGTACAACAAAACTGGTTGCACCAAGGAGCAAGTTTGTGCGCATTCTAGCCATACAGGACATCATAATAGCGCATGCACACAAGTTGAAAAGTGTACAAACTGTAAGGGTTCACCCATTCGGCGAGATCTTGAGAGTGCCCTGTTTATAAAGAGGAACTGGCTATACTGAGGATTTGTATTGAGCAAAAATTATCATCCTTTCCTGAGGCTTATCGGCAATATAAAAAATCCCTCAACATGAGGAATCCAGTTCAACCTGGTGTTAGTTTTGTACAAGCTCTGTCCAACAAACTACAAAAAAGAGAACAAGTGTACATAGTGCAAGGAACTGACCAAATAAGTGCAGGCTTTATCAAACCAAGTAAAATCTCTCACTTCTGCTATTAGCAGTGTTGCGTACTGGCAAGAAGAAAAATATTTTCAGTGGAAAGACCAAATGATGTACCAAATGCCAACGCACTTAGTACACCACCAAACAGAACTCCAACTGCACCACCAATGCACCAAACTACTAAGATCCCATTGAAGGGATCTACAAAAAAACCTATCACCTGATACAGTACCTCCAGCCTCCGAGACATCCAAATCCCCAACAACATCTCTAGGTCTCTTTGTGGATGTGGAAGTGGATGAAGTGCCAGAAGAAGCTAAGCACTTTCTGATAGACTTAGGCACTAAAACTAAAAAACCCCAGATAATTTTTGATAAGCAATCTGCAAACAGGTTTTTATAAATAAAAGTTTTTTCTATGGCTAGAAATATTATTAAGTGGAATGTTTGGGGTATCTGTTCTCACCATGAGGATATAGAAAACTTAATAAAGGAAGAAAATCCTTTAGTTCTGTGTCTGTAGGAGACTTAGCTGTGTCCCCAGGATGATGTGTCCTTTTGCAGTTACATCTATAAAAGATATGACTATAAACTGAGGGCAGAGGATGAGATGTGGCTGTTTTCCTGAAGGAAATCGTTATAGCTACCCATGTCCTGCTATTGATAAACGTCCTGCAGTCTCATTGCAAACATTGGCATCATTTAAAATGAATATCTGCAACTTATATATTCCTCCAAATTCTGATATCAGCGAGGATGATTTATCCAGTCTGTTTTACCAAATTCCTACACCTTGCCTAATAACTGGCGATTTCAAAGCCCATCATCATGTACTTGTCAAGACAGTACAGTTTATTGATGAGGCAGGACTTAGATCTCTGCTTACTGAACAATGGACGGATCATGCATGTCATCTCTTCATCAAGTTCATCTTCGTGCATCAATCTGTCGTGTTCAGCAAAGTTACTTCCACGTCTTGCCTGGTACATTTCCAAAAACTTCTTTGAAAGCGATCATAGACCAGTTGTATCTCACTCAGTAATTATTACCTGCCTCAGAGTCAGCCACACAGTTGGATAGTTCAGATGGCAAACTGGATCCGGCACAAGTTTTCCTTCGGCCAATATAAAAAAGGGGGCGAAAGACCCTGTAGATCTTTATTTTTTTTTTAGTTTATTTTTCTATTTTTTGATACTAAATTTTGTTGTAGCACAATCCACCAACTTGCCAAGTTTACACACCAGATTCACGATAGAGCAAATGAATTCACCCCTTTGTCATCCAGAAAGCCCAGGCAGCCTGCAGTTCCTTGGTGGGATGAAGACTGCAGGTGTGTACAAAGAGATTGGCATAGACTCTACGTAATTTCAATTGAAGACGCGAGGACTGTTTCCCATCAAGTGTTTCGGTGTGCTAAACCTAAATCATGGCTGAATTACAAGGTCTATAAATAAAGTAATGAGACTGGTTCATAAAAACTTTTTATTTACAATCCAATTATACATGGACTATATCACCTTTGAAATAGTTCCCTTGGGAAGCCACGTGATGCCTCAAATGGTTTCCCACTCTTCATAGCAGTGTTGGAACTCAGAAACTGGAATATCCTTCAGATGGTCGATTATATATTTTTTTTATGTTTTCTACTGTTCCAAAATGGTGTCCCTTTTCAGGTGTTTTGTTAAAGTCGGGAACAGGAAAAAGTCGCAGGGACTTAAGTCAGGTGAATGCTGATTGAGAAAATTCAGGAATATTTTTCTTTGCCAAAAATTTATTAATTGAGAGTGTAGTGTGAGAAGGTGCATTTTCATGATGCAGCATCCGGTTACATTATCTTTGATGGCTGGTCTCACACGGGCAACTCTTTTCCGCAGTCTTTCAAGAATTTCTTGGTAAACATATTCATTTACAGTCCATCCTGTAGGCAAAAACTCCTTAAGGACAATGGCATTACTATCAAAGAAACAAATTAGCATGGTTTTGATTTTTGATTTGCTCATTTTTGTTTTTTTTTGGGTGTGGTGAGTTTGAAGTGTGCCATTCCTTGCTTTGGCGTTTTGTTTTTGGGTCGTACTCAAATATCCAAGATTCATCACCAGTAATAACATTTTTTTTTAAATTAGGATCAGTTTCAATTCGTCCTAGAAGATCATGGCATAGTTCCACCCTGATGTTTTTCTGTTCAACAGTGATGTTTTTAGGACCAATTTTGCACAAACTTTTTTCATGTTCAATTCGTATGTCAAAATTCAACTGTTCTGCAATCATTCTGACAGTTAATCATTGGGCATACTGTATCAAGTTTCTGATTTGTTTAACATTGTCATCACTTTTTGACATTAACAGTCTTCAAGAGCGTGGATCGTCCGCAACTGATTTCCAGCCATTTGAAAATGCTTAAAAGCACTAAAAACTTGGACTCGTTACAGAGCATCATCTCCATATGCCCTTTTCAATTTTGAAAAAGTTTCAGTAGAATTCTCACCAAGCTTAATACAAAACTTGATTGCACAATGTTGCTCATAATTAGTAGCACTCATTTTTATAACGCACAATAAAATTCATTTCACAAAAAGTTTGTTTATGTTTCACGTGTCAACAACAGACTAAAAATATTAATACCTAATATAAATCAGCTGTTCACATAGCCAACCATATGTGTACTAGAAACTTTACAGTGTTGCCACTTTGGTGGCCAAAAAACTAGTCTCATTACTTTATTTACATACCTCGTACATCAAATCCATTTCTCAGACACCATCATTTGCTGTATGGAGAAAGGTTGGAATCATGTGTAGATCAGTACAGTCACAGCAGATGATTTTTGCCTGCAAAGTGGCGAAAACCTTGTTACTGCACCAGTTGATATAGTGATCCCATTTGGTTGTTTAGGGCAGTTTCTCTTACATCATTGTACTGCACTGAGTTTGTGAGATATAAGTTGCATGCAGAAAATATTACGTTCATGATTGGAGACTAGCATAATGAATTAAACATACCCTTTTCTCATAATGGAATAAGGTATGCCCTGAATAATTCTCATGATACTTCCCCTGGAAATGATAACATCAGGCTCAGTATGTTATCACATCTCCCATACAGTGTAGTACGACATCTTTTGTGCATCTATAATAAATTTCCTCAGACCAGTTATTTCCAAATTCTTAGTCAGAGGCACTGGTTATCTCCATACTGAAACCTAGTAAAGATAAAACATGCCCTACAAGTTATCGCCCATATCCTTGACCAGTACCCTGTGCAAGATGATGAGATGAATAGTAAACCTTGTAGTCTAGTGTGATACCTTTAGAGAAACACCCTAATTGTCCCAAAATCAGAGGTTTCCAACAGGGTAGATCGTCTACTGATCACATAGTTGCCCTGGAAGCTGCTGTTCAAAACGCCTTTTTATATCGCCAATGTCTGGCTGTTTTTTTTTTATTTACAAAAGGCGTATGACACCGCAAGGAGGAAAGAAATCCTAAATGTATTTCATGGATGGGGCGTACAAGGTAATCTCCTCGCATTTATCAGGAGCTATCTCAGTAGTCGGTCCTTTTGAGTTGGAATGACAGTACCTGAAGGTTTCACACTAGAAAATTCAGTACCTCAGGGAAGTGTTATAAGTATTACTTAGTTTGCCATAGCCATCATAAATAATATAACAAACTGTATGCAAAAACCGGTTATGTGTTCTTTAGTTATAGATGATTTTACTATTTATGTTTAAATATCTAGACATTAATAGCAGTAAACGTTAGCTACTGGTGAGAAGATGCTTCATAACACAATAACCTGCTCAGAATCATGGTGTAAATTTAGTGGACTCATGTTTTCTGTGGAAAAAACCAAATGCATTTGCTTTTGCCGGTTGAGGGAGCTTGTTGACCCTCAAATTTATTCACATGGTAAACCCCAGTTAGGCATGCATGTGGGTTAGATTTCTAGGAATGTGGTTAGACCAACAACTAACATGGGTAACACATTTGAAGGAGCTGAAGATAAAGTGTCTAAAAATGTTAGACATGCTAAGGTTCTATCTAATACCTATTGAAGGAGCTGATCGCATATGTTGCGCTCCTACCAAGCTGTACTCTGTTCCTGATTAGACTACAGCTGCATGGCTTATTCGTCCGCACTAAAAATGCTTGATGTAGTCTATCATTCGTTCATCTGTCTTGCCACAGGTGCTTTTTGCTCAAGCCCTGAGGTAAGTCTGCTGTGCCGAGGTAAAGTGCTGACCCATCTCTTTGTTAACAGACAGAAGCAAATAATATGCTCCTAACATGGCTTGCCTTAACACGCAACCAACTCATCCAACCTTTGATACGGTATTCTCAAACCAGCATGCTAATCAATGTCAGGAACAACCGAGATCTACTCCTCAGCTAGGTATTAGAGCTCAATGCTTCTTCTCAGTTCTAAATATACAAATACCTCCAGTCCTTACCATTGTTCTATGGTATTACCCATCTTGGCAGCCTGCTCTCATTAATTACTGGCAGATACTCTTAAACAGATTTGAAAACTAGATTGTGGATACCAGTGTTCTTTGGTGGTTGGGTTTCAATTAACCACACGTCTCAGGAATGGTGACCTGAGACTGGACTAGACTACACATTTCATTTATATTCACACATATCATCCTCACTAATCCTCTAAGGTAATACCATACGGTGGTTCCAGAAGCTAAACAGAAAAAGAGTTCACATTACCTCCATTATTAAATAATCCTCTTGGGTGTAAATATACACCCTATACCCAAGAGGATCTTGGGCATCTGTATCCTTCCTTCCCCCTTCAAATGGAACATAACAGACTACCTTTTTCAACTGATGAGCATTGTTTTATCAAATTGGTACACTTGATTAAAATGGATTTATGATGAGCAATGGAGAACCCTTCAATAGGAGAATCAAGATACTTTCTCACACTAATAGATTGTAGCAGATACACAATATAGTTTGTAAAAGAAAAATTTGAAGCCAAATTCTTAATACAAAAAACTAATTGAAAACCAAAGGATAAAAAAATAATGTTTATTAGAGTAAGGATAGAAGTTTATTAGATGGTGCAAATTTGTTAATCACTTTTCTCTCAAAGATGACTATGTGACAAAGATGACACCTTCAAAATATTTGTTTAAACCAAACCTTCAAAACAGAAAAGAAATTCCATCATAACTGATGATTCTTTCAACTGCAAAACACCTCATCACCTAACAAAACACAAACAGGTGGTTTTTTCACAAATTACATCACCAGTTACACCCTATGTCAGCTGAAAACTATATTGAAGTACTCAACACCCATGAAATATCTGTCAATCTAAATGAATTTGCATCTATACTGTTTAACAAAATGTTACAAGAAATACAAAACAATAACAAACACACCTACTGAAAAAATTTATTTGTCTGCAATTATACAGAATTTCCACAAAAAAAGAAAATATTATTGTCCTGCTTTTGAAATTAAAAAAATACATCAATTAAAACGGAAACTTATGAGTAAAAAAATTAAATTACAATTATAGTAATAAACATACTGGGTAAACATATTCACCCACAGAAGTAAACATCACACAAGCTTTGTGTACATCAAAATCAACCTCTATTAATCATCATACATTCATGAAAATTGACCCCTAAAATGCATATATTCCCATATACACAGATTATCACACGAGAATTTTTAAACCTATTAAATAAATAAAAAGAAACATACTAAATGAAAAACTGCAATGCAAATCAAAATATGGTCAATATTGTCCACTAGCTGAACAGATCTTCAATACCACTGAGGAAGGGTTGGATTAATCACAAAATGATTATTGTAAGTATATTTTAAGGTTTTAGGAATTCAGTCAGAAATTTTATTATTTGATATAACGGCAAACCTTATTTCAGCATATCGGTCAATGAATTTTAAAAACTATTACATTTTAGAAAATAAGTATATTTAGATTATATCAACTAAAACTAGAGTACACAGCCAAAGCTGGTAAATGTTCACTATAACATAAACAAAACTAAATCTGTTCACTAATAGCACTCCCTAGTATCTTCAACAAAATAATGAAGTTAATAAAATATAAATAACATTATAATTTAAATTATGTGGGGAATGAGTCCTACATACAGAATAGCAGACTGATGTTCCAGTTAAATACAGAATTAAGTAATTAAGAACTAAACTACTGTGCATATAAATAAATTATAGATTATTTTAACAATTAATTTGTTCAATTTCTACTGAAACACAGAATTAAATTAATAAATCATTCATAAACATCCACATTAAAACAACACTTACCACGTTTGCTGCTACAATAGTTCCCAACTTATCATCGTCATTACTAACAGTTTGCTTTGTGAACACAAATGCAAGGCTAAAATGGAAAAATATTAAACCATGATTTTGAAATCTCATATTTGACAGTCATATACTTCAGTCATTCAACAATGAAGAAATTTTATTTCAGTATTTACTCCCGCTTAGAAAACGAAACGTCACAAATTCTAAAATAATCCAATGTTAAGATACTGTCACAAGAATTACACCAACAACCTCTCAATACACGGACGCACAGTTGTACGTAAGACAACAGAATAATTTGTACGAAGTCAGACTTATTACATTCGTTCTCACATCGTTCACATAGCCTGTTGGATGACAATACTGAAGTCGTGTAATTTTAATTTTTCACTATTAGAAAGATTGTTTTATTATCTAATAAAATAATACACAAATAATAGTTTAAAATTAATGTATTTATTTAACCACTAAAACGATACTTAATAATCAATAATTTTGATACTGAAATAAATTTCTTCAAATAGAAATAGTATTCATGTGACACCAGGAGCGCTGATCATATGTGTTAATTTGTACTTGTGTTTTAGGTTAAATAAAATAAATTAATGTTCTTGCGGATGTGTATCTTTTATTTTAACTATATTCTTTGTTAATAGTGTATTATTAAAAGCATCTGATACCGATCCTATTGTTAGTTATCAATGAATAGCGTGTGTAGTTTATTTTTAATTTACCTTTTGCTTTAAGAATAACATAACCTAAATTAATTCCATTTTTTGTGTGTAATGTAAGATATTGGATATCCTGAAATGCAATTGTCTCAACGAGTTGGTATTGGTCTGAAACGGCTAGGAAATCAGAATTTAATTTCTGATGACAGCTTTAAAAAGCTTGTTGATGCAGCACCAGAAGTAATTTTAAAAACAAAGAATAGCAGCAAGATAAGTAAGTACGAATTCTTTTGAAGGTAGATTCCTGTAGTCATTTATAAGATTGCAGATAAAAACACCATACAGCTAAATAATTGTGCAAATACTGCTAATGTAGCATCTGCTCATGGACTGGAAAGGAAGAATACTTCCAACAATTTAAAACTGTAGTCAGAATTTTTATTTTATTATGAAAAGTTTATTCTCTTTAATCCCTTTTATGTAGGTTATCTGATTCATGAAACTTGTTTGTTATTAAAATTCTGTAATTACCATATTTCTCTTTACAATTTGGAAGTTGAAATTTATTATTTATTTTTCACTGCTGTTTGAAAAATAAATAGCAAATCAAAACCATTAACATAAAAATCCCTGTGATCAGAATTGGTTGCCAACAGATTTGCATTGGAAGAGCTATATACACTCGTCCAAATCCTTGGCACCCACCAAATTGTTGAAGTTAGCTAGTTTGTAAAACATGAACATTTTTTCATTAAATTGAGAAGAAATTAGAAAGCATCTCACTTTCTTAGTAGGTCTTTAAAAAAGAACATATTGGCCTTGTTTAGTGTTTAGTGTGCAATCATTTAAATAGTTAATATCTTCTTTTTTTTATTTAACCAAATACAAGTTCAGAACGGATTTGCATCTGAAAGGTCACCATTAGTCACAAAACCGATTGCTAATTGACTTAGAGTACTGATAATGCAATGTGGACCTTGCGCAGGTCACCGCTGTCCAAACCTGGTTTCTGACATTTAGATCTTGTGTTTTTCTGATCCTAATTACATTTACCAAGGTATATTAAAGTATTAAAAAAATTGAAATTTTTATGTAGTTGCTCAGAATTACAAATCTTTATATTTAACTTTGTTAAGTTTTGTTTTATTTCAGTAAATAGAAGAATTTAATGTTGCACTTCTGTACTCTGTATTTACTATGTTTTTTGTAATTAACCAAAGTTAATTATGTCCCCATATTCACTTCACTTAAGTCAAATCGTGACCTAACAAGTAATGCATTCCTCGCATCACTTCTCTTGATTTTACTTTTGTAATCATTATGTTCCAGATTCCACAACAGTTTTCTCCATATAATTCAATTTTTGCTAAAGAGTCTGCTTTATTATACTACATGATAAAAAAAAATTCAATTTGTATTGTATTGTATTTCTATGAGGATGGATGATAGAATTGGGTGATTTTGTATGATTAAACTTGCACATGAATATATGGGTCAATCCATTTGCAGTGACCCAAGGGTAGTGCTTGACCAATTCAAAAAAAAATTTAACTTATACACTCGTTTCCTACATATCTCAGAACCTTAAAATTATTTTTTTAATTTTTTTTTGTATAAGCACCTTACCTGTGGTGGCCATTTTTGTTATAGTGCGCACCTATTTTTGTGATTGTAAGAGTTTGTGGAAAAAATCATAACTAAAAAATTTATTGGTCCTGGAAGGATGAAAGACAAAAAGCAATTTATTCATTTTCTTAAGGTAAAAGATTGGTCCAGTGGTTTGTTTACCTATCTCTCTTCTTTCTATGAGAAAATTATCAATAAAGTTAAACATGAAAAACGGTGAAATTTCACTTTTGGTAATTTTTTTCAAGAGGCATGATACACAGTTTAAATTATTTTTTTATATGTAGGTATATGATATTAGTTTTACCGTAGATAATATTAATGGTGATATACTTACCCCTAAATTATTATGAATTTTTTGAAAACTAATTTTTCTTTTTTAAATTTAAATTTTGACTTCAAATAACTTTGATGGGGCTGGTGATAAAAATCTCAAATTTGCACAACTTACATTGTTTTTGTAGATGTTTATGACAAATAAAAACGTTTGTTGTGTATTGTACTAATAAAAAAGTTATACTCTCAAAAATCATTAAAAACTGTTATCTAGACTGTTATTAAAATCATTAAACCATTCAACTTCAGTGTTCATGTTGTAACAGGCACACAAGTCATTTCCAGTTATCAGGAAAATTCATGTTGCAACAAGCTCCTTTATGCTTGTTGCGTCATTTAGCTTTGCAGTTATAGACCGATTAGTCTGACATTAGTCAGTGATCTATTCACATCTTTACTGAGTGTCTCAAATTTCAACCTGTATTTGGAAATGCTTATTAAATAAATAAGTTTTACTTAATATTATATTTGGACATTTTAAGATCTGTTAAATTTTTACATTATTTTCAAGTAATTTCACATAAAACAATGGAAGAACAATTTTCCATAGAAATGTATGTGAATAAAGAGTGTCATAAAACAGTGTATGGTACAGTGTCAAAAGAACTCATTAAAATTTGTGAATTTTAATGATGAAAACCAACAACTTATTTTTTTACGTGTTAATTCACATGTCAGTAGTATTTGTAAATATCATGAAAAAAGGTTTTTGTAAAAATTCAGTCGCCTGTATGGACAGTTCTGTTGGTGACCCTTTGAGAATTTTGTAAAAAACAGTTAAGAAAAACTGAAGAACCAAACTCTTAAAGAACTCATTTTTCCAAATTTAAATTTAGTTCCTGGAAAGTCTCTTTCTGTTGAATGTTTCAAAAGTATTTTTGAAAAACAAAGAACTATGTGAATGTTAAGACAAAGAGCACAGTACATTGACCCACATCATAATATTGAACAATTGGATGCTACTTGTAGCATTTTGGGTGTATCATCTCCATCAAAATTGAAAAAATTAAGCATGGATCGAAGGCCATCAGCATTAAAATGTAAATTAAATAAGGTATCTGAAAAAATTAAAAAAGAATCTTGTATTGTGTTATGACTCAAAAGTTTCTGAAAATAAAAATCCAGCTCAATCTTCTGCTCATGAATGTGATGATCTTATTTTAAAACTAAAAGAAAAATGTGTTCTTGCTTCTAAAGAAGATAAGGTTAAAATTATCAGTTTACTTCCCCAAACTTGTACCAGATCTAAATTAATATGAGTTCAATGTGCCTGAGCATCTGGTTAGACTTACTAGAGAATTAGTTAATGAGCAAGGCATTCTACCAGAGTTAGGTAAAAGACATAAAACAGAATTAGTAATGACACAATTAAAGAAGTTGTGTTATTTTATGAAGATGACAATAATACTAGGTTGTGTCCTGGTAAAAAGGATTGTGTTACCACATGTTTTGATGTCAAAGTGCATAACCAAAAGCACCTTGTTCTGATAAACTTAACGTGTATGTAGTTTTTTAAGAAGAAAAAATCAGTATTAGGTGAAGAAGAATGTTTGGTGTTGGCAGACTCTGCAGAAAACCTTTCATTTCTTGTTTAAAATGAGATACAAAGCTTCCACTGGGTCAACAGTCAAGCCACAGTTCACCATTTTGTGTTCTTTTTCTAGGAAAATGATGTATTACAACACAAAAGTGTTTATAGTGTGTGATCGCTTGAAGCACAATACAGCAACATTTTATTCTTTTCAAAAACTTTTACAGACCATATCAAGGAAGTACATCAGAACATTAAAAAACTCATCTTACTGATGGTGCTTCAACTCGATATAAAAATAAAAAGAATTTTGCCAATTTGTACAGTCACAAAAAGGACTTTGACCTTGAAGCTGAATGGCACTTCTTTGGATCATTCCATGGGAAAAATGCCTATGATGGTATGAGAGGAACAACAAAACTAGAGGTGGCAGACCATTAAACAGTCAGATAGTAAACGTTGATGAAATGTACAAATTTTGTAATCACAAGCTGAAAAACATAAAGTATTTTTTGATTAAATCAGATGAAATAGCTAAGATTTCAGAAACTCTAAAAAACCGTTTTGACAGCTGTGAAAGTGTTGTTGGTAACTAGATGCTACCACAAATATGTTCCTGTATCAGAAGGCAGTGTAATATGTTGCTCTAATTCAGACTCCAAGGACCATGAAGACCATCCTGTGTGAAGTATTGTATCACATCACATAAGGAAAAAGACTCTATTGTTTGTGTGTATGATGATCAGTAATGGATAGAAGCGGTAGATATTAGCCTCGAAAATGACGATGTACAGGTTAATTTTTTCCAACCAGCCTGACCATGTACATCATTTTCAAAGTATCAACAAGACAGTGTGGGACTGATCTGCAAAGTCCTGAGAAAGTTGACATCACTTGAACTAACTACAGTGACAGATCCTCACACAATTTCAAGAGAATTATCAGAAGAGATATCACAGCTATTAGTAGCTTAATTAGCTAATTAGCTAATTATTTATTTTGCATAACCAACCAAACTTTCATTGCTACAAAAACAGGCTATTTCATTGAAGAATAATTAAAATTTTGCTACAATTTATTTTTTCTTCATTAGTCTTTACAAAAATAAACCAATATAAAAATAAAAATGAATTCTTGAAAAAAGATGTAGGCTACTAATTGAAATCTCAGTTTGGGTAAGTTTTACAAGCATTTTTGATCAGAATTGTATTAGGTTACTGTTATTGGTTAAGTTATCATTAAATTATGACTTATAAATTATAAACAAATAGGGACCTAATATAAACCATTTAACGTGCAAAGACAAGAAACCCCCTTGGTGCAGTTATTTACAAGTCAAAATGGTATAGCTTTTAACATGTTTTTCATGATTTTTGAGAGGTTTTTTTATTAGTACAATATACAAGAAACCTTTTTATTTGCCATAAACATCTACAAAAACATTGCAAGTTGTGCAAATTTGAGATTTTTATCACCAGCCCCATCAGAGTTATTTGAAGCCAAAATTTGAATTTTTTTTTTAAATTCATAAAAATTTAGGGGTAAGTATATCACCATTAATATTATTTATGGTAAAACTACTAACATATACCTACATATAAAAATAATTTTAATTGTGTATGCCATCCCTGCCTCCTGAAAAAAATTACCAAAATTTCACAGTTTTTCATGTTTAATTTCAACTTTATTGGTAATTTTCTCATAGAAAGAGGAGAGATAGGTTAATAAACCGCTGGACCAATCTTTTACCTTGATGAAATGAATAAATTTCTTTTTGTCTTCCAGGACCAATAGTTTTTTAGTTTTGATTTTTTCCATAAACCTTTTTCTGTAAATCACAAAAAGAGGTGTGCGTACCGTAACAAAAATTGCTGCCACAGGTAAACTGATTAAATAAAAACTTTTAAAAAGAATAGTTTTAAGGTCCTGAGATTTGTAGTATATGAAAGTGGGTACGTTTCATTTTTTTTGAATTGGTCAAGCAACCAGCTTATGTTTTTTTGGTCAAATGGATTGACCCATATATAAATGTATATTTAAATTCTATTAAATAAACCACCAAGTACAGAACATTAGATAATACATATCTTACCTTAATTTTTCATGAAAATACTTTTGCAGGATACTTTAATGAAAAATTAAAATAAGGTATCTCTTATAACAATATTGTGTATGTTTGGAATATTACCTAAAATTCTAATCATTAAAATACAGAATACAAAACGTTTTTGTTCTTTGTACCTTTTTTACTACCCCCTTTTTTGGCAAACACAATGAGCGTAAGTAATTAACAATAACATATCTGTTTACACCTGGCAATTTGGAAATTGCTGGCTGAGAGCTGGCAACCAATTTTTTTTTTACATTCTTCACATAAAATATAGTTACAATTCGTTAAAATGAATTAATTACAATATATTTAATTAAATGCAATTGCGGCTAATTTTTTGTAGGCAACCCGGCAGTAATGTATTAAATTATCATTAATCATTCATTTAAATCGAGTTTTATTAAAAAAACAGATACCTGCAGAAATCAGCTGCCAGATCTTAAACTATAAAAAGAAACAGCAGTAGACTAAATTCAAGTAGACATTATTTCAAGTTTATTTTTGTTGAAGTTTGATTCCATTCTGTATAATGAAATGTAAACGTAGTCTTCTCTGCATTTCCAAATAACATGTATGTTCCTGTATTCTTCTTAACCTAACTATCTTCACAATTAGTAGCACTTAAGGAAATTGTACCTTAGGGTTCTTTCCAATCTCATAGATTCCACATACTATTCTGTATAATATATTCACTCTTGCTTCTTCTACATATGAAATTAATTCTCCTGCTATATTA
This sequence comes from Lycorma delicatula, assembly GCF_047948215.1. Lineage (NCBI taxonomy): Eukaryota > Metazoa > Arthropoda > Insecta > Hemiptera > Fulgoridae > Lycorma > Lycorma delicatula. Next base: position 33,381,147 of record NC_134455.1, read on the forward strand.
TTACCATTTGCCACTGAAGCATAGAGCTGTGATGAAGAACCAACCATTCGTGGCAAATTGCAGACTGACTATTAAAAAAATTCCATTCAGTTGTGATGATATTTATTTCCCTCTACAGTACACAATCAAGTAGGAGGCATTACTTGAGGTTTAACTGTAACCTATATTCAAATATCAAATGTTGTTCTAAGGTGAGTTCTACATCCTTATACGTTTTTAAATCAGAGCGTAGTTTTGGACTGAGAGTTTTGAACTCCAAAAATTAAAGAAGTTAATTATGCAAATGTAACCGACAATGTTTGTTTTTTGTTGAAGCTTTTCTTTGTTTCAGATTTAAATGAATTATGTGCATCAAAAGGTGATGTGGTGAAGGAAAGCTTTTCTTCTCTTCTTATTTTACTTGTAGAATCAGCTCGCCATGATTTGGATAGTAAAGTTCTTATAGCAACTTTAGAAAATTATAATTTTAATCCTGATCGTTTGAATAAAATTGCAATTGTTTATGACAATAAAAAACTTGAATTTAAAAGAATGTTGCTGCAAATAAAAAAACATTTACCATATGTTATCGATGTAAACTGGAGACTAGATTTCTGCATAAGAGTATGTACTTTTGTACTTTATGATCATTATTTATTTATTTTTATCTTCTACAGTTAAGTTTTGCTGTAACTTTATTATTAATGTGTAGATTTGGCTGTATTGTTTTTATAAATTTGTTTAAATGACTCGGCTGTGTGTACTATGTCCAAAGAGCAATTGATTTGTAGTTACCCAGTATTATGTTGACTAAGGGAAGTGGCAGATAGCTTAAAAAGTATACCTTTAAGCATTCCTCCGCAGAAATACATCTCATTACTTTGTCTGACCTGCTAATTAGATCTTTTACTAGGTTAGTAAAATATTAAAGAATGGACTATTTATTGGTAAATAATTTTTGAAATCATAATTTTGTATTGGAAAATTCAGTAATAGCATGTGATTATATTGCAATCTGTTTACCTATACCTGCATGCAATTTAATTCCATTTCTCACAGTATTAACTCCTGTTACCTACACAATCCTGAAGTAGTAACAGTGTGAAATCACAAATTGTGTTTTTTCTTGAATGCCAGATTTGGAATCAAACTAATAATCAAAACTGTGGTCAGGAATGGGAAGTGTACTTCTCAAAATTCTAAATTCACTCAGTAGTGTTGATTTGAAACCAGTTTAATATGTATTTACATACTGCTTTGCCAGTATAAGTGTGGGCACATTAATAGTTAAGATACACATATGTAATTTTAAATAACATATTTACGAGCAGTAAAGTTTTACTTGCTTTTTATAATCTGCTCAGAATCATCTCAATTAGTAGCAGATTTTGAATTTTTACATTTACCAGTTGTGTAAATATGAAACCGGAATTTTTGTATAGAGAATACATGTTTGTTATATGAAAATGATAAAAAATATTTTATTCAAAATATTTTCCATTGCTAGCTATACATTTTTCCCATCTCTGACCATTTATGAATGCCACACCAATAAAACGAGGCAAACCAGTCATCAGGCCATTTTCGTACATTTTCATAAGAAGTGAAGCGCTGTTCAGCAAGTGCGTACCAATCAATGCAAATAAATAGTAGTCTGACAGAGCCATATCTGGTGAGTTAGCTGCACGCGAAAGTATTTCCTAACTGAACACCTCAATCATTTCCTTGACCAGTTTTGCTTTGTGTGATTGTGCATTATCATGAAGCAAAATCACTTTGTGTTACCTTTTTTATATTCTTTCACTGCGTGAAAAACAACTCTTAGGATTCTCTAAATATATCCAAACATATTATAATTCAATAGAGAAATGACTTTCTTTTGTACTTGGCGAGCAGCATTTCGTAAGTGGTTTTTTGGTTTTCTTGCTGTCTTTCATTCAGTTCATATGGAACCCATTTTCCCATCTTCTGGATCTTTCCCATGGCTTTCAAACGTATGGAGATGGCTTCTCGTGTACTATTTAATTGATCCGTGAGTTGTTGTTACCTTTGAGCATCATCCTCATCCAAAAATGCTTGCAATTTGCCGTCTTCAAATTTTTTCAGTGGTCTTCCACGTTCGTTTCTCACGTCAAAATTGTTACTTTTGAATTTTTTAAACCATTCAAAGCACTGTGATTTACCAAGAGCATGCTTATTGTAAGCTTCAACAAGCATTCAATGCAATTCTGCAGCAGTTTTCTTTAAATGGTAACAGAAAATCAATGCTGTTCACAAATCGTAGTTTGTAAGTACAAAACTCTACATGTTCAACGCATAATTAAAACTATGCTGTTGTGTGAAACTTGTATTGTTGTGAGTTGAAAATCTTTGTCAGCTGTCAAAGAAAGAAAATGGCGCCAATGATGCGGTTTGATAGTAACTACATTTACAGCTAGGGCCATCTATGGGCAAATTCCGGTTTCATATTTACACACCTGGTATGGGCCACTAAAGACTAATGTGCAAAAAAATTAAAATTGCTTCTAGCTTCAATGGAAGCTAATCTTCATTTCAAAGTTATTCCCTTGTGCGTAAACTGGAATATAGTGTTATTGCACAAGTATACATTGTACATAGCACTACCTCAATCACGGAATACCCACAAAACAAGAGTTTTTCAGAACTGTGAATAGATTGGATTATCTAGCATTATCTGAAACTCCTTCTAGTTTGTACTGACTGGGATCAACAAATCTTTTTTATCTTCATTCTTGTGAACAAAGAAATTACAGTTTATCAAATCTAGCCTATAATGATACTTGAAGATGACATTCATGTTATGATAACCATAAATTGTGTGGTCTTTTCAGCATACTCTAAACTGGAGCATTTCTGTAATATAACAATTTTCGTTTGGTAGATGTGTTTGGTTGGTCACATCCTTAAGCAATCATTGCGAAACATTATTCTACCATATAAGTTCAAATTAGCATTTTGGCCAGCTGGTACAATTTGTTTAAACAGTTCTCTTAATATGAAAAGAAAACAGTTGTTATGATATTCACCTGTCTAGCCTGTTCGGTTCTTTGCGAATCTGGGCATTCATTCTTGGCAATAGATGATGTTTAGCACAGGATGACACCATAACATCTGTGTTGCAGCTTTTATCACTAATTATGATCCCAGGATAAGAAGTTTTATCCTCTCATATTTTAAGATGAATGACAAAAATTTGGTTCAGACATAATAAATTATTACTTTTTTCACCAGCACTAATATACTGTGTGATTCAAGAAAGACTTCACAAATTTAAAAGCATATAAAATTTATTTAGATAACTTACATATTTGGTTGAGGTATCATTTCATAGCAAAACACATACAAGTTTTGACTCGTGTAGTTTATTAGTACCAAATTCGGCCACTAGTGCTGTCATCATGTTACTAAAAATGGATTCATTTAGTGGTGTGGAACGTGCACATGTTTGTTTTGGTTTTATGATTTGCAGTTAGCAACTGCAATTCTACGTAGTTATAGTTGAATTGCAATTCAACTGTAATTTGTAGAGAGGACGTTACGGACCTCCTATTACTCATACAATTTATTGTTGGCACTAAACTTTCTTTGAGATGGATGTTCTGTTAAACATCAAAATCACCAGGACGCCCACATGTTCCTTAAGCTGCTGTGGAACATCTAAGATAAAGCTTTGCACTTAGTCCAAAGAAATCAACTCTACATGCATCACATGAGATTGGCATTCCATAAACAACTTTGACGCATATTACGTAAACAGTTGCTCGGCTTTAGTTTTCAATAGGAATGATGGATAGAATTGCAGACAATGATGCATTTTTAGACAATGTAATTTTTAGTGATGAAGATATTTTTTAGTGATTCAGGGGCAAGATGAATACTGATAACTTCTGAATATAAGGTAATGAAAATCATCATGAAACTTTACAGCAGATTCATGATAGCCATAAGGTCAATGTTTTTTGTACTTTAAGCGAACAAAGAATGTATGGCCCATTCTTCCAGGAGGCAATTCTAAATGGAATCCTTCATCTGGATATGCTTTCAAAATTCTCTTAATTCCTCAATTAGATGATGATCAAGATGGACGCTATCTTAGATGTGACTATCAGCAAGGCAGGGTACCACTTCACTGCCACCTAAAAGTCTGAGATTTTCTTGATACTGGATTCCCAGGTTGGTGGATTAGTCGTGAAAGTCCAATTGCATGGCTACCACAATCCCCAAATTTGACCGTGCTAGATTTTTATGTGGGATTTCATTAGATCGAGTATGTATATTTTCTTTGCCTGCTGATGGGTTGTTTGTGCTAAGACTTTGAATTAATGTCGCAGTTGCAGAGGTAATGCCTGACTTGTAGACTGGAATGAAATCAACTTCATGTGGGATGTATGTCGCATTACAAATGAAAGCCATATTGAGCTAAATTGAACATTGGGTGACAAACTTGATGTATTTTTCTATGAAATGTGACTTTAACTGAATTTATAAGTTATTTCAATAAATTGTTACATAATTTTAACATTTTGAAGTCCTTTTTAAATCACCCAGTGTATACAGAGTGCAATGCAATGCACACTCATTCTTTGATCAGAATCCTTTTAAATATTGTATTTTGAATTTCACCTCAAGGCAAGAATGCCTTGAAGTCCATGAATGGTCTGATGTTGACTCATTTTGACAAGTTGTGCTAATTGAGGACCTTTCTGTACCGGGTGGCACTCGTCAATTGAGGTTGATCAAGTCATAGTGCCACTGAGCACCTAAAACTATGAATTTTATTTTTTATAATTAATGATTATTATTATTATCATTTAGCTTTTAGACAAAACAGAATTTTGATGGTGTATACTTGTCTTCAGATTAAAGTTTTAGAAAAATTATAACAAATTATGCAATTTTCAATTGTTCACTTTGCACCTCTTAAGCCAGAGCAAATCAGTTCTCTTTTAATCTTTCTGATCTCATTGATTCCTTTTCAAACAATTATTTACAAAATGTTTCTTGTTTTCATAGCATGAAAAAGTAGACCCCAAATATACAGTAACATCAAACTGAAATTTAAATACTCCATACGCACCTTGAACTTAAAAAAGTGAAGTAATAATTCAAGCTCATGAAACTTTGTGACTGGTATTCATTAAGAGGTATCATTTTGAATTTTTATATTTTTCAACAATCACACATACAGATGTTTTATTAAAAATTATCAACTAAAAACAATTCAATTTAAAAATAATATGAAGTGAAGATGTAATGATATACTCCCTAAGAGTACAAATAAATTGAAAATTCATTATAAATATAGTGAAAATTTTACAGAAGTTACTAAAGTTTTTTATATCTTCAATCATAATTCAGCACCGTCTTGTACAGCAATTGTAAAACATGTTGCTAAATTTGAAAAAACTAGAGTTATTGATCTAGAGGTGATTTAAGTATATCAATATAGTGGCAAGTTAGCTGTAAATATCTCTGCTGTTGCTGAAAGTGTCGCTCAAAACCCAAGTGACTAAAAAAAGACAGCTAACATTAGCCTACATCACATTTTGTATGAAGAGCTTTTACTAAATATTTACAAGGTGCAGCTGACAACAATTGCTGCCATAAACCATGCTGAACATATATTGGGTATTGGAAATGTAGACAGGTAACATAGATTTTTTAAAGAGAGCTACTTTTAGTGACGAGGTGTATTTCTTACTGAACAGGTTCATGAATAGACAGAACAAACCTGAATAAACAGAATAATTATGGTATGTGTGAAACTAATAAAACCTAGAATAATTGTCAAGCAATTTCTATTCACAATGAATGTGATTGAGGTACAACTTTTGGACTTTACTTTTTTTGAAAATGCTTACAATCAAATCAGAAGTTTCTATGATTACAGTCAATGCAGGGCATTACTGTGTCTACCTCAATATAAGACCTCATATATGTATATTATTTTTTAAAATCAATTCTTTTAAGAATCATACTCTGTACTATATACAATATAGGATATCTTACCTTATTCTATTATATATGCAGGAGTGCTTTCACGATTTACTCACATCATCAGCTGCATTACATATTCATATATTCATCATCTCAAATTACATTACAAACTGCACAAAATATAAAAAGCTATCGTGCATTTATTCATCTTATTTAAAATAAGAAACTTTTATTTTAAGAATTTAAACTTCTTTAATGTTTCTAGGAAAGGACAATCACTATTATTTTCAGTTTAATTTGATAATGTAACTTCATGAGTTTCAAAAACCAAATTATTGTTTACTTCCACCGTTTTAAGATGCTTTTGTTCTCAGTCAGACTTTCTGCTACCTCTTGAAGCAAAGAAAAGCTTCATTATGTCTCTTATCACGACTAAGAGACTGCAGCCCCACAATTTTATTACATGATGGTAAATACTAAATAAATTACCACAGGTATGCATACTTCCAGCTACCGTGACATAAGTGGTAGCATCTCAGCCTTTTATCCGGAGTTCCAAGGTTCAAATCCTGGTCAGGCATGGTATTATTTCACCCACTACGAAATTGGCATTTCATCACATTCGCTGAAGCAGTATCTATTGTGGTCCCAGATGCTAATAATAAAGAAAAGGTATGTATACCTAGGAAGAAAATTAGCAATAAACGAAATTGAATATAAAAAAATCATCTTTTATATTTCCATATTGAATTGAGGTATATAAATTCACCTTATTCATGAAGTATAAAGTAAACCTAACTTGTACTTTGTTGTGCAAACTGTACGAACAACAAAAAATTAAAACCAAACCTAGAGTAGTATCATTATTACTTTAAATTCATTATACTTAACAGATCCTTTGATTGTAAATAAGTAGAGACCAGATTATATGCATTTGCATATTAAGCCCATTCTCACTGGTTATTGCATATTTTTCTTAAAATATAGTGATGATGCATATTTTTGCTGTATTTACAATATTTTTCGGTAGGTGGCTAGTTAATAAATGAAAACTTACGTTGCAGCCGGCCAAACCTATTAACCACACCGGTCTTAAAGTGATCTTAGTGGCTGCGCGTCTATTGTTTTGGTAGGATAATATTATTATGAGGCCAAGTAAAACACAGACTCATGCGAAACAAAGACGGACAATACCGTTCTGTGTTGTACGTGTCTACTGCAGCACTCCTCTCACTAGGCAATTAAATTACACATGTTATTGTTGACACGCTCATTGATCCAGTTTAGTTTTTTATGTATTTGTACAAAGTTTAATGTGTACCATGCCTCTCGAAAAAAAAGTGTCTCTTCGTGGATAGCGACTATCCAGGAACATTCTCATACGACGGAAATGTTTTATATTGTCGAGTTTGAGAGAAAAATATTTCGTGCACAATAAAGTTTCAAATAGACCAGCATGTCAAGATAAGTCTTCATATTGCAGGATTCCAAAAGAAAGGCCCACAACAACATTTTATAACAGTAGCAAGTAGCATTGATTTCAATTCCAAAGGTAAACAAAAAAAAAACCACTTTAGCATGGATTTATGTGAAGTATTGCTTACATGTAATATTCCTCTTCACAGACTTACAGATTCTACCTTCAAAGATTTTCTGTGAAAATATTGTTTGAATAAAAATATACCAGATGAATCAACATTGCGTAAAAATTACGTACAGACAATATATCTGCATGTTCTGGAAGAAATACGCAATGAACTCAAGGTTAGCATTATTTGGATATCATCTGACTGAACTACCAACAGTTATGGTAGTTTTTTTTTTGTTTTTTTTTTTTTTTGTCTTCAGTCATTTGACTGGTTTGATGCAGCTCTCCAAGATTCCCTATCTAGTGCTAGTCGTTTCATTTCAGTATACCCTCTACATCCTACATCCCTAACAATTTGTTTTACATATTCCAAATGTGGCCTGCCTACACAATTTTTCCCTTCTACCTGTCCTTCCAAAATTAAAGCGACTATTCCAGGATGCCTTAGTATGTGGCCTATAAGTCTGTCTCTTCTTTTAACTATATTTTTCCAAATGCTTCTTTCTTCATCTATTTGCCGCAATACCTCCTCATTTGTCACTTTATCCACCCATCTGATTTTTAACATTCTCCTATAGCACCACATTTCAAAAGCTTCTAACCTTTTCTTCTCAGATACTCCGATTGTCCAAGTTTCACTTCCATATAAAGCGACACTCCAAACATACACTTTCAAAAATCTTTTCCTGACATTTAAATTAATTTTTGATGTAAACAACTTATATTTCTTACTGAAGGCTCGTTTAGTTAGCTTGTGCTATTCGGCATTTTATATCGCTCCTGCTTCGTCCATCTTTAGTAATTCTACTTCCCAAATAACAAAATTCTTCTACCTCCATAATCTTTTCTCCTCCTATTTTCACATTCAGTGGTCCATCTTTGTTATTTCTACTACATTTCATTACTTTTGTTTTGTTCTTGTTTATTTTCATGCGATAGTTCTTGCGTAGGACTTCATCTATGCCGTTCATTGTTTCTTCATTGTTATGGTAGTGTGAATTTAATTGTCTGTGCATTAAAATTAGAGCCTCCTTCTTCCTATTTGGTGGCCTGCAGAGACCTTGAGAAGACAAATCATTCTACGATCACCAGATTTGTGAATGAGGGTAGGTGTTATAAAAAAATATTTCCTGAATCTTCTGCAGTTGAAAATGTTTGTTTTTCTCAGATGCTGCTCCCTGTATGGTCAAGCCCTCCAAGTATTTTAACCCAATTTGATTCATGTGACGTGCTTAGCTCACGGAGTACATCGACTCGCTGAAGAAGTACAATCCATGTTTGGGAATGTAAATAAACTGATTTCATCAACAAAGAAAGTGTTTCTTAAAGCACCTGCTTGCAATCGTTGTTTAACAACGAACATTTTGAGGCCATCAGAGGTGTAGTAAACGACTTTGATAGTGCAGAAGCTATGGCATTTTGTCAGTCCAAGGAAGCATTTGACGATTCTAGTATAAAAAAAACATAGGTGTGATTAGCACTCATTTTTCCCACATACCTGCAAGTATTAAAAAGCTTGAAATTCAAGATTTGGCTTTACCTCAATTTATTCAGTTAATGAATAAAATTCGCCAAATGAACTCCGCATGGCCAGAGGTATTCTCATGTAAACTTAAAGAAAAAATTTGAAAACATTTTGAATAATAATCCAGGCTTTGAACCTTTGTGTCAATTTGATAGTTTTATTAATGGGACAGGTGAACTTTTGCAAAAAACAGTAAGTGCTAACATTGCACCCAAATTCAAATACTGCCAGTTACCTCAGTGGATGTGGAGTAATCCTTTCCCACTTATAAAAATATTTTGAGTGATCGAAGACACAATCTTACTACTGAAAATTTGGAACAGTACCTGATTGTTTATGTTTACAAAACTAACAAAATGTTAAATAATTGTTAATTATCGAATTCATCAATATGTTATTCAACTACTTATGCTGATTTTGAAATAAACTAAACATTACTATTTTTTTATTATTTAAAGTTGCATATTTTGAAACTTTTCATGCATATTTTAAGCATTTTTCATGCATATTTGCATGCAAATTTCAAGCTTTTTATGTTGTATATAATCCGGTTTCTATAAATAAGTTTATCTTAAACAGAAAACTTGGTATGTTTAAAAAGACAATTTCATTAAGTTTCTATTAAGAAAGGTTTCTCAGAAATTACTCACACTCTTACTGCATATAATAAGTAAGACCTTGTGCTGTGAAAATAGGAAATGAAAATTTTATAACATGAAAAATGCTATACCTGACAGTGATTGACTCAGAATCTCTATATGAAAGGACATTTTTAAATGAGACATTTTCATCATTTTTCTTTGTATGGCTGAAATTAATTTTCTCAGTTTTAAATTCTTGCCGTGAAAGATTGCTAATCTTAAAGAATACAGTAATTAATTCAGGTTACTTTCTATGTTAACCATTCTATTTTTAGATAACGGTCAGTTAATTGTTTTGATGATATTGCTCTTCATTCCTCTCTGCTCTGTGGTAATCTTTGAACCTCAGATTATTTACAAATTCCAACATTCTCAACTGTCTGTTTCATTTACTTCATTCTTTGTCCTCCACAGTTTTTATCTTATACTCATCTCTCTATTACTAAATTGTGTTGGCGGTTCATATATTAAAAATTCAAATTTGGATTTTTAATATATGAACCGCCAACGTTTTCATCTTGTTGCAAAGATTTTGTTAAAAATCTTTTCCTTTCCTCTTTCTCTTCAGGCTACTGATTTCAAATTTTATTGACCTATTTAATTTTCAACATCTTGTAACACCACATCTCAAAAGCCTCTGTTCTTTTTTCCCGCAATCCTTGTTTCATTATCATAAAGTACTATACAAATATTTTCAAGAATTTCTTTTTAATCTTAGGTTTATATTTTATATTAGACTTATTTTTATATAAAGATTCTAATTTTATGTTTCAGTTTGTATTATTTTGTCTTCCTTTTTAATGTACCTTATAACAAAATTCTTCCACTTCTGCTATATTGTGTACTGTCATAATATTTAATCCCACATTATGCTTCTTTCTATCAAATTTTATTACATTTGTTTTTATTTTATTTATTTTTATATTGAATTACTGTCCTAGGAATATATTTATAATAATTAATTTATTTTATTGAAATACATTGGCTAATGGTGCATGAGTTAATAATCATTTATCTACAATACCAAACCAAGTCAGCATCTATATTATCAAAAGCCTTTGTTTGTCAAATACATTTACAGGTCCTTCATTTTTTATTGTTAAGTTTTTTTATTGTGTATGGTATAAATATGCATCCATAAGTGCATGTTTATCTAATTTTTTTTTTAGTGCTAAATTATTTTTTCAATTTTTACAGTCAAGTGGTGAATACTATCCAGCTTGTCCGATATTTTTCATTCAGATAATTGCTGAAGCCTGTGGAAATAAATCCTCTGGTGAAATCATTGTAAAGAAGTTCAATTTTATGTGTTCGTTACAAGAACTACAAGAACTAGTAAGCAAATTAAGAGAAGCTACAAGACATGTTGAATCTATTGCTAATATAAAATAAATTGTATTTGTTTAACTGGTTTACCTTCTTATGTTCATTTCTCTGATATATATATATATACTTAGTCAATGATATTCTTATTAAACCTAATATTTCACCTTTCCATTCTGTTATTGTGTAAGTGATTAATTCATTTTATGATAAAATCTAAGTATTTTACTTATGAAATTCAGTATTGATTACCTAATGGTACAATAATAATTAATATAAACTTTGTGTTTAGTTACATGTACATTGACTTTAATTAAATTATATTTAATACTTACAACAAAATCAGCAAAAATTAATTTGATAGCTGTGTATGAAAATAATATTGAGTAATAAACTTATTTTAAAAGTTTAATTTGAAAAAAGGAATAAATACATTATTCAAAGTGTTGTCCATTGTTAGCTACTACTTTTTCCCATCATTTTGGTAAAAGACTGATTCCTCATCAGAAGAGCGATTCATCTTTTGAAACCGTCCATGAATTGATCCATTTTTTGGTATCTTCAAAAGAACTGAAGTGCTGGCCAGACAAGTGGTTCTGCATGGCTCAAAACAAGTGGAAATCAGAAGGAGCAACATCTGGTGAATATGGCGGTTGGGGTAGAACATCCTATCTGTACAGCTCTAGCATTTCCTTGACTGTTTAGTTGCATGTGGCCAAGCATTGTCATGTTGGAAAATCACTTTGTCTTGTTTATTCTGGTCATTTTTCTTTTAATCTCAGTTTTATTGAGAAATGTTAATGGTTTCACCAGGTTTTAGCAGCTTATAATAGAACTCGAATGATGGATATTTGGCTTAACTATTGATGTTGATGGTTGGCCAAGTTTGCAATATGATTTTTTTTCACTTGGGATTATTGTATCCATTCTTCATCTCCAGTGATGATATGCAAAAAAAAACCCTTATTTGCCATTGAAGCAGCAATTCATATCTGAGAAAATCCCTTTTTATGTTCTGTGACACCCAATTTCCTTGCTTTTGAACCATTCCCATCAACTTCAAACATTTAGAGACAGCCATTTCTGTCACAACTAATGCTTCTGCCAATTTTTAGGCATTCACCCAGCAATACTTAAAATTATTTCAGTTGGTCAACCAAAAAGGTTTGAAGACTCCTTATTTTCCAAATCAAAATTTCCACTTTTGAATCATCTAAACCTGTACTCCCAGTAAAAATCCACAGAACATAATAGCCATAAGCTTTGAACAGTAAACAAAGACTTTCAGCCGCCAATTTCTTCAAATGGAAAAAGGGTAACACTTCCCACAAATTGTGTTTTATTGGCACAAAACTTGACATATTCAAAGTGCAAAAAAAAATATGTTATTTACACTCTGGCCACATTTTGCAAACTGATTATTAAAACTTAGACAGGGTTATTATATGCAGTTGGCTTTAATATTAACCGAAACCATCAGGTGCTAATTATGCTAATTTTAAATCCTTTAAAATTAAGTTTAGTACCAAATAGATCCATGAAGTTTTTTTACTTAAAATATAAAAAGCTAATAAATGGCAAAAATTATACAATATTAATGGCAAATTTATCTTCATCTCCTCAAACCATCCAACCTCATATAAACCACACAGCTTCATTCATTTAAAGCACGATTCGGTTTTAGTAAACAAAATTGTCATACCGTAAAATAAAAGGCTTTAATTTATCTGACTTTCAAACATTACCAGTAATACAACTCATGAAGAATGAGGAACTTAGGTCACCTAATGATTTATCTCTCAGTATTGTTTGGTAGTTTGATTGTACATTGTTAAATTGTGCACATTGAACTTGTTTGGGAATACAAAACATCCAAAATTCACACAAGGAACAAGTTTCACCAGTTTGCTTATCTTGTGAAAAAACCCTACATTTGCTTAAGATTGTTTTCTTTTTGTATCTTTATTCCTTTCTAGCATTGCTCTATTTTTTTGTGCTAGTTTTCTTTCTCTTCTATTTCTGAAACTTTCTCACTCTACTTGAAAATATTGACTAGCGTCACATTTTTTCAAGAGGAAATATATAAAGTTTTCTTCATGAAATATCAAATGAGAACAGGCTTATTGAATTATTGCCCTAATTTTTTCATAAATTTTTGTCATTGATGAATAGAAGATTCTAAGTACAACCTAGTCGATGGAAGTCTAGAACAATGTTTGGGAAGCTTATTTGAATGTCCCTAAATACTGTACATGAATGTGTCCCTATGGAAATTTGCATCACATTTTTCTTTCACTGGTCTTCTAGAGATGACTCGGTGATTGATGATTGTAATATCTACCACTTGGTTCAATTTCTCTATTTCCCCTCAGCTCCTTCTAATCAGTAATGACAGTCAATTTTAGTGCTACATTATTAAGGAACTGTTTTAGCTAATTTTTTTACTCTTCCTTTTACTAGAAGATATTTCAGTCTCATTTCTTCTTTAATTTTTACTGTCCCATTTTTTTATATAGCTAAAAATGTAAAGACCAAACCAGTCACATAGTTCTACTGAACATAAAATTAATCATAGTAATATATTACATTATTTAAATTATAATGAAAAGAGTAAAATGAATACTCAACAAATGTAATTCTCCTTGGAACTCTGCCTATATCTATCACTTAAGTAGAAAGTTTAGTAACAATGTCAACTAGATGTAAAGTCAAAATTTATGACATCGCCTTTCATTAGCATTACATTCAATAAAACAATTGTGTTAAAAGTAAGTATATATCTGGGTTAAATAAAAGTTATATCAAAACAAGTAGAAGCATACACCGCCGTTTTATTACTCCATATAGCAGTATGGACAAACTGATGGAAATCGGTGATGTTGTTTACTTATGAACATAACAGTATTCAGCAAATGATATTACAGATTTTACATAAATTGTATCAAAATCACAAATCCCTATAGGCATTATAATTTGTATCACAGTAATAACTCGATTCACAAAAAAAAGTTACATGTTTTTTTAAGCAGTTGTACAGGATGATTCAAAGAAACGGGAAATTTTGAAAGTTGTGTTGGTAGCCGTGGGCGATTGGTACCACTTGATAAGTGGCGCCAGCCTCTCTAACCTAACCTGCCATTTAGTTGTCATGGATCCTTGGAGTGGTGCGCAACGTGCATTTGCTATCAAAGCGTTTTACAAAAACAATAACCGTGTGGAGGGAGCGCGTAGAGAATTTCGCCGTCATTTTAATATGGGACGGCACGACCGTGTTCCATCAGCACGTGCAATTAAAACATGGATATCTAATTTTGAGGAAACTGGTTCGGCAATGAAAAAGAAACCTCCAGGCAGTGAGCGAACCGTCCGTAAACCACAGAATGTTCAAGCTTTACAAGATGTTGTCACACGAAGTCCACATCGGTCAATCCGTCGTCTCTCAGCATCTTTACAATCGCGTAGTTCAAGTGTTCGAAGAATGTTAGTGAAGGACTTGCAATTCCAACCGTACAAGTTGCAGATCGTCCAGGAACTGAAACCGAACGATGCAGTTGTGCGAGCACAATTCTGTAATGTAATGCTTCAGAAGATAAATGATAACGAAGAGTTTGTTCACGAACTGTGGATGTCAGACGAAGCGCATTTCCACCTCAGTGAATTTAACAAGCAAAATTTCAGATACGGGGCACAAGAAAATCCTACGCAGCTACACCAGCGTCCGTTGCACAGCCAGAAAGTGACTGTGTGTTGTGCTATGTCATCTTACGGTGTTATAGGCACTTACTTTTTTGAGGATGACAACGGACTTACGATTACAGTGACGTCGGCTCGTTATGTAGCCATGCTTAAACCTTTGTGGTGAGTAGTGGGGAAATGGGGATACAGCATCCTTTTTCCCTGTGGGAATTTTCCTTTTCCCTTAACGGGATATTTGAAATTTTGGAGGGATACCAACTTGAGTAATATATTCGCTTTGAATATTATTTATAATAATTAATTCAAAGGTTGGTATCGCTGTTGTGTACCGGTCGGTTTGAATTAAATAAATAAATAAATAATATTCGAAGTGAAAAAAACTTGGTTGGCTAGGACTCGCCAGTCATGACGGGACTTGACTGACTTACGCCTTAAACCAATAGGCTGCAGTAACTCCCTGACGTAAAGAGTGAAAAATGGTCTATATAAGCTGTGAATCTTAACGCGTAATATTCGTCTGTACACTAACACACAAACATATATATATATATATATACATACATACACACACAAACATATACATACACACACACACATACATAGAAAAACACATATGCATACATACACACACACACACTTAACCTACCTACACCACCACCCACCTACATCCCCACCCACCACAATCGCCACCCCAACTACACCCCCACACTAAGAGTTTGTACTGCGCCACTAGTTCTCCTGGTGACCACTAGGAGCGCTAGTGTCGCATCCGCCATCTTCAATTTTCCCTTTTTTCCCCATGGGAATTTTTTTTTGTATTGAGTGAAAAATAAAAAAATATATTATATATTTGACAGGATAGACTGCGCCACTAATTCTTGTGGTGATCACTAAGAACGCTAGTGTCACAGTCGCCATCTTGAATTTTCCCTTTTTTTCCCGTGGGAATTTCTCTTTTTTGTATTGACATAACATGATAAGGGAAATTAGCTAAGCTAATTTCCCTTAGCTTAGCACTGGAATGTACCAATTACTAAAGGAAAATCCTGATTCTTTAGTACGTGTCTCATGGTGGTTAAGCACTGATCTCTATATAACTGGATTGGGATCCTTATGGAGTAAAATACAATTAATTGTTCAATATTGAAGCATACTCCAGTGCCGCGGAATGAGATGCTGGAAACGAAATAAAACCATTGTACGCTTGCGTGACTATAATCTTGATGGTAGGGACCACTGTTAGGTATTGATTCAGAGGATGAGGTGAATGACAATTTTTCTAGTGTGTAAAAATGCCATACCTGACTGGGATTCGAACCTGGGACCTCCAGATGAAAGGCAAAGATTCTATCACCCACACCACGGAGGCTGAATGGGATGTTTATTTTACTCAAGTTTATCCTTACTTCTGTGCATGCACAGTTTCATTTTAAAATAACACTCTTATCTCTAGGTTCTATAACTCTAATTAATCTCTTAATCTCTAATTAGTCTATAACGACTAATTGAAAGAAATATAGTCGTTATTTACAAAATGCCCTGAGTTTATTTAAATCATTCCAACAATTCTTGTTATGTATGTGGTGAAGTGACGCTCAAGTCCCAAAGGCGAAACCTTTACTTTAATAGTAAAAACGTGTTATGAACTTTATTTTGGGTGTAAAGTCGAGAACCAGACAAGATCCTGGATCTCACATATGTGTTGTTTATCGTGTTCTAGGCTTCTCATAGCATGGAAAAATGGTACACGCTACATACTATTCCCTATCCCTATGATTTTGAGGGAACCCAAAGACCACTCTTCTGTTATTACTGCTTAATAAACATTAAAGGGATTACATCAAAATATACAGTGGTGTATACCCGAACTTGCAATCTGCAATGAGACCAGTTCCACACTGCGAAGAATTGCCCATACCAAAGCCTTCAGAACATATGAAATAGATGAAGAGAGCTCAGTGTCTGATGGAAGTAAAGAAGAAAAAGAAACAGATTCTAGTGATACAACTTTTGAACAAAACAGTTAATCAGAGCCCCATTTACTGACTCAAGAAATCTTAACGATCTCATACGAGATTTAAAGTTATCTAAAAAAAAGCAGTCTGAAATGCTTGCTTACTGGCTAAAAGGATGGAATCTTCTTCAAAAGAATACAAAGATATGTATTTAACATTATCGTCATTCTGAATTTAAAGACTACTTTTCTGAATAAAATGGCTTAGTGTTTTGTAATGACGTTTCTTCAGTTATGGACACACTTTGAAATGAACGTAACTCAACAGAATGTCGCTTGTTCATTGATTCCTCTAAAGTTAGTTGAAAAGCTGTGCTTCTGAATAATGGTAATAAATTCCCATCAGTACCTGTGGCTAACTCTGCTAGTATGAAAAAAAATATATGAAAACTTTAAATTTATACTAGAAAAGCAACTCAATATGCAGCCTATGAATGGAATATTTGTGGTGATTTGAAGGTAATTGCACTTATTCTTGATCTACAGTTCGGTTACACAAAGTATTGTTATTTTTAATGTGAGTGAGATAGTAGGGACAGAAAAAACATTTCATTAGAAAAAAATAGCCTAAACGCGAAACACTCATTCTTGAACAGAAAAATGTGAATCATGACCCATTGTGTAATCCTAAAAATGTGTATCTACCTCCGTTACATATCAAACTAGGATTAATGAAGAATTTTGTCAAGGCTATGGACAATAATCATGGTTTCATGTACTTAAAACAGAAGATTCCTAAAATTAGTGAGGCAAAAATTAAAGAAAGAATATTTTTGGGTCCACAAATTCGATCACTAATGCATGATGAAATGTTTGAGAAACTATTAAATCCACTGGAGGAAACCAGCTTGGCAAGCATTCAAAAATGTTATTCACAGATTTTTGGGAAATCGAAACGCAGAAAATGACCGTGATATTGTCAACGATCTTATAAAACTTTGGGTTGCAATATGTCCTTAAAAGTATACTTCCTGCACTCGCACCTAGATTTCTTCCCGGAAAATCTTGGCACAGTGGGCGATGAACACGGGGAACACTTTCATCAGGAGATTTCAGCTATGGAAGAGAGGTATCAAGGCAAATGGAATCCTAATATGGTGGCCGATTATTGCTGGTTTATCAAGAGGAATGCTCCACAGGCGAAATATAAAATCGTCATTTCTTACTTTCTAGATGAGTTAAATGTTTGAATATTGTCTAGTTAAGAATACACAAAGTAATAAAATGTTTGAAATTATAAATGCCAGTCTCTCGGAAACCTTGCTTAATTGGGGGAAAACCCGATATCATATTTGAATTCAGGAGACAAAATACTATCAGAATCATATATTTTTCTTTCCGAGACAAAAAAAAATATTTTTTGTTCCGCAGTGTTTTTGACCCACTATAAAACGATAGTAAAAAAATAACTTAAAATTCTTTGAATTAATTATTCAAATACAACTCAATAATGGCACTGTTAAATTTAGACCGGGCTCAAATTTCTAAAAAAATTCAAATAATTTTAGATCGGATTTCTTTCCTCCAGTGCGATTTATATTTTAGGAAATTAAAAACAGCTTGAGATTTCCATAGAAAATTTTGAACTCAGGATATCAGAAACGGATAATTAGTATAAATTTAATACAAACATTATTATTAACTAATTATTAAAAAGTAAATCTCAGTGGAGAAATTGCAATATAAACAGCGGCAGTACGAACGTTTAAACAAGTAGATAAATCTGAATTTTGTCACCGGTTAAATCTATCTACTGTTTATTACTGAATTGATCCCTCAGTAGGTAATACGTGCGACATAAATATTATATAAATATTTTCTTCATTTAGATGATAGGAAGTTATTAAAAAATATCATACATTTTACGACTAACTTTTAACTAATGGAATGTTTTCAAAGAAAACATCATTAATAAACAACACTGTTGCTATCGACGTTGCTAACTGATTGAAGATTTTTCTAAGTGGAAGAGCCAGAAATAGTTCTCCCATTAGTGTAGCAACTAAAAAGAAGTCCGAACCGGTGGGAGGGATCGGAAACTGTTTCTCCCATTACAGTGGCATACAATTAAGTCAAGACCGAGTTCCGGCTGCTTAGGCGGGAACCCGGGGAACGGGATAGCCTGGCCCAGGATTATTACCGTCCTACCAGTTAGATGCAGGCAAGAAAAGTAAAGATAAAAGATCCAATAGGCGGTCCGACCTGCCATGCCGGATGCACAGCCGGTAGGTGTGGTGAGGACCGTCCGAGTTTTAAGGACATCCCCCTGTGCTGAGATATACTCCAACGTAGGTGGGGAGTTCAGGGAGCGATGAAGAAAAAAAGTAAGGTACCTTACTTTTTAAATATGAAGCATAGGTTCTCAGTATAAAGAATATAATACGAGATAACCAGATAAAAAGAAAAAAAAATTAAAAATTGTACAATTTTAACCTGAAGTACAATATAAATAATAAAATAGGTTGTAATATTATTATTAATATCATACAGCTAACCATCAGAGATAGTATTATACGAGTGTCAGTGCTACACAAGTTACTAGCATTTCAAGGACCTGGATTATTTATATTCCATGCCATTTATCCCGCAAACTGTGGGAAATCATAAAATGAATTTACACTAACTCTGATGGTTAGCCGTATGACCTTCAAAAAAAGGTCCCAAGGTCAGAAATTTGACTAGATATTCTAATGCAAAATTTTTTGCTCTTTTCATTGGAGAGGTCAAAAATAGGTAATTCTATTTGAAAAAATCGTATTAACCTTGATCAAGATCAAGGTAAAATAAAAGGCCACCATGAGGTGGCTCTCTCCAATCTGAATAAATCTTGTTTAGGTAATTTTTTTTCTATTGCATGTAGTTTACGAGAAAATCGCCTGGGGTGATAAAAATGAAATATCCTATATATTATATAAACAATTAAATATATTAATCCTTTACCTATACATAAATATTAATATAAAGGAAACTGTTATTACGATCGTCATTTCTTTTAGTCGATAAATCGGTGCTTCATATATGTATATATGCACACACATGCGTACGTGCATGCCCGAAAATTTATCGGCAATTCAGAAAATTTCCAGACAAAGTATCGAAACAAAAGAAACGTCTTGACAAATGTAGAATATTTTATCAAACTCACTTCTCGTAAATAATTGCAGAATAAATTAAGCGATGTCGCAAATATTAATTAAATTTAAAATAAAACTAAATGACTTGCCGTTTGTCAAAGGTATTGTCAGAAAATTATTTTAATATATTCTCAACAAAAAAATAGGGAGGTAAATGAGAAATATACGAGTATTAATTAGCATTTATTTATTATTTCTTAGTATTAATATATATATATATTTATTTTTTATCAAGTTTTTGTATTTTGAAATTTAATATTTTACATGTTTGCTGAGATCATGATTTTTATGTGATATCTGTAAAATTTGCAAATTATGATTAACAGTGTGTGTGTGTGCGCGCCCTATTTTTATGAGATAGTAAAAAGGGATTACCTTGTTTTGTGTAATCCCCGTTCACGTTGTATCCGTGGGTGAATAAGCATTCAGTTTGTTTCTGCTTTATTATATAATATAAATACTGCAGTTTTATTTGCATACATAATAATTTTTTTTAGTGTATGTTTTGTTAGTTTTTTGCATGATCTTGCATTTTTTCGTTTGTTATTTTTAAAATTCACGCTTTTCAACAACCCAAGTGTGTTTTATAGAGTATAAAAAATAATTCTAGGTACTAAATAACAAAGATGGACCACTGAATGTGAAAATAGGAGGAGAAAAGATTATGGAGGTAGAAGAATTTTGTTATTTGGGAAGTAAAATTACTAAAGATGGACGAAGCAGGAGCGATATAAAATGCCGAATAGCACAAGCTAAACGAGCCTTCAGTAAGAAATATAATTTGTTTACATCAAAAATTAATTTAAATCTCAGGAAAAGATTTTTGAAAGTGTATGTTTGGAGTGTCGCTTTATATGGAAGTGAAACTTGGACGATCGGAGTATCTGAGAAGAAAAGATTAGAAACTTTTGAAATGCGGTGCTATAGGAGAATGTTAAAAATCAGATTGGTGGATAAAGTGACAAACGAAGAGGTATTGCGGCAAATAGATGAAGAAAGAAGCATTTGGAAAAATATAGTTAAAAGAAGAGACAGACTTATAGGCCACATACTAAGGCATCCTGGAATAGTCGCTTTAATATTGGAAGGACAAGTAGAAGGGAAAAATTGTGTAGGCAGGCCACGTTTGGAATATGTAAAACAAATTGTTAGGGATGTAGGATGTAGAGGGTATACTGAAATGAAACGACTAGCACTAGATAGGGAATCTTGGAGAGCTGCATCAAACCAGTCAAATGACTGAAGACAAAAAAAAAAAAAAGGTACTAATGTTTAAATTAATTTTGTTTGACATGGCCCGTTGGTATGTATAATATATAGAATTATAATCATAATTTATAAAACCACTTACCAACATTTATCAGTAATAATACATGTTCTAGCGCTTTCAGAAAATTATTTCCATCTTCAGGAACATACGGCAGCTATTTATGTATGTAATGATATTTACTTCACATATTAATTAGGATATAAATGAAATTATACTTGTATAAATATAACAAATGATCCTCAGAATTATTAAAATCGTCATACGTAATTCATCTTGTCAGTATGGTAGTGTCGGTTGTTATGTTTATTGGGAGGGAATCAGTTTGGCCAACATAGAAATCAACAATTATTATTTAAAATCTGTTTGAATAAAATGCCATTTCAAATTTTGTTTGCTCGTTTATCAGTCGGTTGTTATTTAAATACGTATATATGATTTTTTCTAAAATATTAGTTTTATATATATTATTAGAATAATCAAGTATATTGATAAAATTGTCTAGGTCGTAATTATGATTTTGATTCAGAATGTATTTGGCAGAATTAGATTTTTCTATATAACCTTTGTTTATATAATTTATATGTTCTTAATCCTGATTGAAAAGGAACGATTAGTCATGACGACGTATTCTAAATCGCAATTTGCACATTTCAAACTATGTACACCATGTTTATCTAGATTATTCTTATTATTGTATTTTATTGCTTTTGAAGGTTCCCTATTGTTATATATTCTATTATTTTGTTGTTAGCCATGTAAACAGTTTTTAATCCGGGTGAATTTAAAACTTTTATTGAATTTTCTATAATTTATATTATATTCGATTTTAACATATTCATTTCCGTTATTATTATTTGTTAACCTTATTTTATCTTTATTCTGTGCTTCATTTTGGTATTTTTTTTTTTTTTTGTCTTCAGTCATTTGACTGGTTTGATGCAGCTCTCCAAGATTCCCTATCTAGTGCTAGTCGTTTCATTTCAGTATACCCTCTACATCCTACATCCCTAACAATTTGTTTTACATATTCCAAACGTGGCCTGCCTACACAATTTTTCCCTTCTACCTGTCCTTCCAAAATTAAAGCGACTATTCCAGGATGCCTTAGTATGTGGCCTATAAGTCTGTCTCTTCTTTTAACTATATTTTTCCAAATGCTTCTTTCTTCATCTATTTGCCGCAATACCTCCTCATTTGTCACTTTATCCACCCATCTGATTTTTAACATTCTCCTATAGCACCACATTTCAAAAGCTTCTAACCTTTTCTTCTCAGATACTCCGATTGTCCAAGTTTCACTTCCATATAAAGCGACACTCCAAACATACACTTTCAAAAATCTTTTCCTGACATTTAAATTAATTTTTGATGTAAACAACTTATATTTCTTACTGAAGGCTCGTTTAGCTTGTGCTATTCGGCATTTTATATCGCTCCTGCTTCGTCCATCTTTAATTTTGGTATATAATTTATTTATTAAATTTTCATTATATCCATTGGTTGTACTGATGTATATAGGAAGCCAACTCATTTCATCCTTGATATCATAAAATAGCTACATTTAATACATTAATTTATAAAGCAATAAAATATTTCAAATATAACAATATAAATTTAAACAATGAATTAAGTAATATTAAATACATCGCTATGTAACTCTTGGTGGAAGTGACGAATATGATAATGCTGATGAATGGATCGAGGGAAAATGAAACATTAGAATTAGATGAACGACCGAGATACGTCCTATGAGCAGAAAACTGTAAGAACGTGACTGAAATATTTCGGACGTGTAAATAAGGGAAATTTGAAAATAAGAGAGCTTAAAATAATGAAAATGCCCTACAATGAAAAGCATAACGTAAAATAATTAAGAGGAAAACGCTGACTTCGTGTGCGTGCTGTAATTGAGAGTAGTTTATATGTATGCAAGAACAAGATTTTTTGTGTGCTTTATAGGAAGAAAATCTGAACCGATTTTGATGAAACATGGTAGAGTGATGTAAACCTATTGATAATAGGGCTCTATTGATTTTAAGGGAATCGGTTTATAGGTACTGAAGTTACAGCCAAAAGCAACATAACGAACCGTGCTTTTAACTTGCTTCGCTCAAATCTTTTCGACCTTAAATCGAGCGTAATTCAAAAACAATTCAACCAATTTTCATCAAGGTTTTAGATCCACAACTGTAAATACACTATTACAGCATATCTAAATTTCAATGAAATTGATCTAATAGTTTTGGAGATTTTCGAACCTTAGAATTTTATACACAGGCTTATATACATATATACCGTCGCGTGTTCTCAGTCCGATCAGGATATTGAGAAATTAAAAATTTAAATTGTTTATATAATTACAATTTATTGTTTTAAGAACATAAGTAAACCAAGACAAATTAATAATAATAATAGCAAACGACAATAATAATAAAAAAATAATAAAAATAGTAATGGCAACCACAACAACAAGAACAATAATAATAACAACAGACAGGGATTACGTACAAAACAGAATTTAAAGTAATCGTCAGGATTTATTCACAGGTAGATAAATAATGAAAAGCAGAATTCAGTCCCACTGATAAAAGACATTAGCATGACAGCTAGTCTTAACACGTTTAACCACTACTCTTATATTAACAACAATAATACAATAGACAAGTCAAGTATAAAGTTCTTACACTGCAAATACCTTTGCTGTTCTCAAATAAAACTACCCTAACAATTTATGAATGAAATTTAGTACATTACCTCTTTCACTTATAGTTTAATAGTCAGTCACCAAACCATGTGGTAGATACTATAAGAAATTTTTTTTTTTGTTTTTAAATTTAATTTTAGGTGTTTTAAAGTAAATAATAACATTATTTATGAAAGAAAAGAAAAGATAACCATACGAAATTAAGTAAAATAAAAATCTGAATTAAGAAAACAATACCGCGTAATATTAAAAATTACTTTTTCTAATCTATTTCAGATTTAAAAGTTCATTTGCATTCAATATTCTTTATGAATAAATATAAATAAAAGAACTGAAACAACTTTATATTAATGTACTTTCAAATTGGATATTTGTTTAGGAATTTATAAGGTATTTTTAAGGAGTCTGTAGAAGTGAGAGACTCCGGACATTTACTACCAAATAAAAGGGGCTTAAAATATATTAATATTACTTTAAACAAAATATATATTGTGAAATCGGTAAAAAACAGAAGCTTTTGTCGAATTATAGTAGTATATGAAAAGGGTTGGTCTAGTGGTGAACGCGTCTTCCCAAATCAGCTGATTTGAAAGCCGAGAGTTCCAGCGTTCAAGTCCTAGTAAAGCCAGTAATTTTTACATGGATTTGAATGCTAGATCGTGGATACCGGTGTTCTTTGGTGGTTGGGTTTCAATTAACCGCACATCTCAGGATTGGTCGAACTGAGAATGTACAAGACTACACTTCATTTACACTCATACATTTCATCCTCATTCATCCTCTGAAGTATAATCTAAACGGTAGTTACCGGAGGCTAAACAGGAAAAAGAAGAAGAAGTAGTATATGAAAAAAAACCCGCCTGCGAATATTTTCATGTTTTACAAATTAACAACGCTGTTAAAGGCAAATCCCCGTTATGGAATTCGCATTATGTGGATTTATTTTAACAAAATAAAAAAGAAAGAGTGGGGTGGGTGCAAACCAACCGAAATACGGTCGATGAAGTTAGAATGTTAAATACAACTAAATAAAAAAATTCTTAAACTTTATTTCCGTTTTGTAAATGACATCTAAACTCCTGTTCTAGTTGTCTAATTTTCCCAACACGAATTGAAAACTCCTATAAACTGAAGTAGAGAGTTTCTACTGGCAGTATACCGAAAGTTAAATTATTATAAATATATATTGTACAAATAACAAAAAATATATATATATATATATATATTTTTTTTTTTTGCTGTAGAATATAGCGTACAATCGGTATCCTCTGAAGAAACTGTATGTAAATAATTTGTTAAATTATCAAGTTAAAGAGAGCCATTCAATAATATCCCACCACGAAAACAAACAGTAAAAGATTATAACAGAAACGTCTATTTAATAAACATACTTATAGTAAGAATTAAGATTCAATAAACAGTCAGTATGTCAAAAGAAGTATCTTCACAGGGTGGTTCAATAAATTGACCAATCTATGGACCACATATGACGAACACATTCAGCTCGATTATTTTTAGGCAACAGAAAAAATGAAACTATGTTCATTTGGTTAATAAGCTGAAAACTACAAACGTTTAGGATGTAAAATGTAATTAAAAATAAATTTCCTACCACACCTAGTCTTTTTTTCCAGAAAATTTGAGCTCTGTCAGCGATGAGCAAGGATAGCGTTTCCATCAGGATCTTCTGACCGTAGACCATCGGTAAAAAGGAAGATGGGATCCTGGAATGATAGGTGACTAATGTTGGTTTTTGTTTAGAGATGCTGATCAAACATCGTATAAGCGAAAAGGTTTGCCTACATATTTTAAAAATTAAAGATAGGACATTTCCAATGATTTAAATTTTTAAAAACTGTTACTTTGAAGACATTTTGAATAATTAAGACTTTCAGAATCTGTTATTTTAAAACTGTACATCCTACATCCCTAACAATTTGTTTTACATATTCCAAACGTGGCCTGCCCAACCAATTTTTCCCTTCTACCTGTCCTTCCAATATTAAAGCGACTATTCCAGGATGCCTTAGTATGTGGCCTATAAGTCTGTCTCTTCTTTTAACTATATTTTTCCAAACGCTTCTTTCTTCATCTATTTGCCGCAATACCTCTTCATTTGTCACTTTATCCACCAGTTTGATTTTTAACATTCTCCTATAGCACCGCGTTTCAAAAGCTTCTAATCTTTTCTTCTCAGATACTCCGATCGTCCAAGTTTCACTTCCATATAAAGCGACGCTCCAAACATACACTTTCAAAAATCTTTTCCTGACGTTTAAATTGATTTTTGATGTAAACAAATTATATTTCTTACTGAAGGCTCGTTTAGCTTGTGCTATTCGGCATTTTATATCGCTCCTGCTTCGTTCATCTTTAGTAATTCTACTTCCCAAATAACCAAATTCTTCTACCTCCATAATCTTTTCTCCTCCTATTTTCACATTCAGCGGTCCATCTTTGTTATTTCTACTACATTTCATTACTTTTGTTTTGTTCTTGTTTATTTTCACGCGATAGTTCTTGCGTAGGTCTTCATCTATGCCGTTCATTGTTTCTTCTAAATCCTTTTTACTCTCGGCTAGAATTACTATATCATCGGCAAATCGTAGCATCTTTATCTTTTCACTTTGTACTGTTACTCCGAATCTAAGTAATATACGAAAATAAGTAATATACAATAAATAGTTGCAAGTAAACTTAAAATCCAATATAAAATTTCAAGCTCTGTCTAAATCACGAAACCATAATTTCAACACCATATTGTCTACAAGAACAAACAATAATAACAAAGAATAAAAAAGAAAAAGAAAAAACAAGAATAAAATTAAGAGAAGCAACAAAGAAATTAGATAGAACACCACTGAACCTGATGGTGTTAGATTCCAAACTGTTACGCAGATCCTAAGTGGAGTAGGTGGACACGTCTCAACCGTCGGACGTCCCTGCTGTTATCGAGTAGATTAATTGCAAACTGGTTTACAGGATTCTCAAGTCCCTGCAGGTATTTGACACTGCGCTGTTGTGTAATCTCACGAACCGACGGGAACTTTGTGAATATCATCATTCCGCGTGAACCACGGCGCTTCGGCAATTACCCTTCCTACTTTGTTGTGGAATCGTTGTATAATTTCCACATTACTAATACTACTACCCATTCCACACAATTCTACACCGTACGTCCAAATTAGGCGCAGGATAGCCTTAAAAATTAAAATCTTATTGGATAACGTGAGGCCTGAGTTCCTCAGTAGCAGCCAATGAATTTCTCTGTACGTTGCGTTCAGCTGTTTCTTCTTCATCCTCAGGAGACACTTCCAGGTCAAACGCCGATTCAGGTAAAGTCCAAGATACCGCATAGTCTCCGTTTGCGGGAACAAGACACTAGGATAGTCATCCTCCGCATGGCAAATGTGAAGCGTCTCGACTTACCTTAATACGGAGAGATTTGTGTAATTTTATCAATAGTTTCTCCAAAATAGGCTGCTTCAATATATAATTTTTAAAAAAAGCAATAATCCTTCCTTACCGTTTTTTATATCTTGTAACATTACATTACTACTCCCAGATTATGACAAAGATAATTAAATATAACAACGAATTATGAAAAAAAAGATTAATAAATAATAAAAGTATTTAATTATGGAATAGTTTCCTTGTACCTGTTTTTCAATACAATACATAAATAAATTAAAATAACTTTAATTACGTTTTAATTCTCTCGTACCGTTTATAATTAAAGTGTAACAAATATAACTTGAAGTAGTACGTTAAAAACTTTATACCATTTTATGTAATAATGTGTAAAGTTCTTTGTAAAATTGTAATAGTTAAAGTGTTC
Organism: Lycorma delicatula; assembly: GCF_047948215.1. NCBI lineage: Eukaryota > Metazoa > Arthropoda > Insecta > Hemiptera > Fulgoridae > Lycorma > Lycorma delicatula. Next base: position 33,408,817 of record NC_134455.1, read on the forward strand.
CATAGAGTGAAACAATTAATCTAGAATTCCATTCAAAATTGAAAAATAATCATTTTTTACGCCCGATCTCATTTTTATATTTTATTGTAAATAATTTTTCTGAAATCAATAAAGAAAATATTTACTTAAAAACACTTTACTCGGAAGTAATCCATTGAATTTTATAGAAAAGAGTACCACACTGAATAATAAAGGTATTTGAACAAGTATAAAGCTGGCTTTTGTAAAGACTCGGGCACTTTCATAGATTAATAAAAGACGAGAAAGATTAAGTAAGAAAAGCTATTACTTATAATTTCAAACAAGCGTAACTACAAACTTTTACACAATTTATATTTGTAAAAACAAAAATTAATGTAAACGATAATTCGTGTTTCGCTTTAAAATGCACAATAAAAAATAATTAATCTGTTTTCGTTATAATAACCTTCTCGATATATAAATCTGCACACCGTTTTATTAGTTCCTAACTTTATTCGTAGAAAGTAGTAGAAATTTAAATATTTTTAAACCAATATGCTTTTAAAGTACCCTGATCAAGGGACTGCAACCGGTATCTTCATTACCAGAATAATAGAAACGCTTTATTAATTCTGTCCGGATTAGGAAATCAACTCATAATCATTCGATCCAATAACATAAATTTTCTCGTGATTTATATTTTTAAATCAGGACCTGCTATAATTTATAAAAAATCATATAGGAGATATTCGTAGGAATGCGGGAATCAATACTCTTCAAAATTATTATTTTTGTTTAATTTAAAATATAAAAGCCTCAGTTTTTATACCAGATCCTACACTGTTGTACTCGAGCCATTAAAGAGATAAATGCCAGAATGGAAAACTGCTGACCAACAATGTATTGATGGAAATATGAAAAATAAAATTTTTAAATATAGAATTTTTACAGCAGAGATGAATTGTACATTAAAAAAAGTGAAAGTAAAAATAAAGCGAATGATAATAAAGAAAATTTCTTATACTCGTATATTTCAGAAAGAGACTAGAAGCCGTTCGATATGTTTTTGCAATAGCCGATTTTAATTCCACTTGATAGCTTTTCCTTTTTTTTTTTTTACAATCGGTTACATTTTTGTAGGAGTCTTAAGTGAATTATACCACATAAATACACATTAAAAAGGAATCCCCCATTGAAATTCCTCAAAAATTATATACTAGTACGATATACAACTTCTCCTCCTCTATGAATCATGAGACCTTGCCGTTGGTGAGGGGGCTTGAGTGCTCAGGGATACAGAGTAGCTGGACCGAAGGTGCAACCATATCGGAGAGGTATCTGTTGAGAGCCAGACTAAGGAATGATTCCTGAAAGAGGGCAGCAGCTCTTTCAGTAGTTGTTAGGGGCGTGAGTCACAATGACTTAAACGGCCTTAAAATGTTAGAAGTTTAAAAAAGGTTGGTAGGCTAGAAAATTTAAAAAGGGAAATGGATAGGGTAAATGTGGATGTAGTAGGAATTAGTGAGGTTCGGTGGGAAGAGGAAGGCGACTTTTGGTCAGGTGATTTTAGAATAATTAATTCAGCTTCAAATAATGGGCAGGCAGAAGTAGGTTTCATAATGAACAAGAAGATAGAGAAGAGAGTAGAGTATTTCAAAACGCATAGCGATAGAATCATTGTAATAAGGATAAAATCAATACCTAAACCGACAACGATTGTTAACGTCTATATGCCTACAAGCGCCCATGATGATGATGAGGTAGAATGTGTATACGAAGAGATTGATGAAGCAATTAAACACGTAAAAGGAGATGAAAATTTAATAATAGTTGGAGATTGGAATGCAAGCATTGGAAAAGGCAAGGAAGGAAATATAGTGGGTGAATACGGGCTGGGCAAAAGGAATGAAAGAGGGGACCGACTTATAGAGTTTTGCACGAGGTATAATTTAGTAATTGCCAACACCCACTTTAAAGATCATAATAGAAGAATATACACTTGGAAAAAGCCAGGCGATACTGCAAGGTATCAGATAGATTATATCATGGTTAAGCAAAGATTTAGAAATCAACTCGTTGACTGCAAAACTTACCCTGGAGCAGACATTGATAGCGACCATAATTTGGTGATAATGAAATGTAGATTGGGGTTTAAAAACCTGAAGAAAAGTTGTCAGATGAATCGGTGGAATTTAGAGAAGCTTGATGAAGAGAAGGTAAAGAAGATTTTCGAGGAGGACATCGCAAGAGGTCTGAGTAAAAAAGATAAGGTAGAAAATGTAGAAGAAGAATGGGAGAATGTTAAAAAGGAAATTCTTAAATCAGCAGAAGCAAACTTAGGCGGAATAAAGAGAACCGGTAGAAAACCTTGGGTTTCAGATGATATATTGCAGCTGATGGATGAACGTAGAAAATATAAGAATGCTAGTGATGAAGAAAGTAAAAGGAACTATCGGCAATTAAGAAATGCTATAAACAGGAAGTGCAATCTGGCGAAAGAAGAGTGGATTAAAGAAAAGTGTTGAGAAGTGGAAAGAGAAATGAACATTGGTAAAATAGACGGAGCATACAGGAAAGTTAAGGAAAATTTTGGGGTACATAAATTAAAATCTAATAATGTGTTAAACAAAGATGGTACACCAATATATAATACGAAAGGTAAAGTCGATAGATGGGTGGAATATATTGAAGAGTTATACGGAGGAAATGAATTAGAAAATGGTGTTATAGAGGAAGAAGAGGAAGTTGAGGAGGATGAAATGGGAGAAACAATACTGAGATCTGAATTTAAGAGAGCATTAAAAGATTTAAATGGCAGAAAGGCTCGTGGAATAGACGGAATACCTGTAGAATTACTGCGCAGTGCAGGTGAGGAAGCGATTGATAGATTATACAAACTGGTACATTATTATACATGAACGGCATAGATGAAGTCCTACGCAAGAACTATCGCATGAAAATAAACAAGAACAAAACAAAAGTAATGAAATGTAGTAGAAATAACAAAGATGGACCGCTGAATGTGAAAATAGGAGAAGAAAAGATTATGGAGGTAGTAGAATTTTGTTATTTGGGAAGTAAAATTACTAAAGATGGACGAAGCAGGAGCGATATAAAATGCCGAATAGCACAAGCTAAACGAGCCTTCAGTAAGAAATATAATTTGTTTGCATCAAAAATTAATTTAAATGTCAGAAAAAGATTTTTGAAAGTATATGTTTGGAGTGTCGCTTTATATGGAAGTGAAACTTGGACGATCGGAGTACCTGAGAAGAAAAGATTAGAAGCTTTTGAAATGCGGTGCTATAGGAGAATGTTAAAAATCATATGGGTGGATAAAGTGACAAATGAAGAGGTATTCCGCCAAATAGATGAAGAAAGAAGCGTTTGGAAAAATATAGTTAAAAGAAGAGACAGACTTATAGGCCACATACTAAGGCATCCTGGAATAGTCACTTTAATATTGGAAGGACAGGTAGAAGGGAAAAATTGTGTAGGCAGGCCACGTTTGGAGTATGTAAAACAAATTGTTGGGGATGTAGGATGTAGAGGGTATACTGAAATGAAACGACTAGCACTAGATAGGGAATCTTGGAGAGCTGCATCAAACCAGTCAAATGACTGAAGACAAAAAAAAAAGTCTGCTGGTTGCAGTAGCAAGTTAGTGGGGGTTGTAGTGTGTCAGTAGATTAATTTGTTTACTGCTCGGGGAATTATCTTTAGTAGATAGTATTGTTACAGCTGCTTTTTTTTTTTTTTTTTTTTTAAATTATTATAATATATTTATTTTTATTAATCACTCAGTGACACATCATGAGAAGACGGGGATCGCTCCCGCTGGAAGCTACAGCGACGCAAAGCACTAGTGCACAAAAGTTCAATCGCGTCAAGAAAACTGACGTTAAGGGAAAAAAGAGGGCGAGGCAAGGGTCCACAGTTGAGGAGGATCCTTTGCCAGAGACATCGGGTAGTCTGGTTCACCGACTAGGGCTCACGATAGCGGCACTTAAGCAACGTATAGGACCCGGTTTGCCTAAGTATATAGGCACCCATGAAATGGAACTCAAGAAGATTTATGAAGGCTTAAATGCTTTGACCGAGCCGTCGGCGCCTGTGACTTTAATCACGCAGGCCACACAGACGATGTCCAACTATAGAGAAGATGATGTAGAACAAATACTCACAAAAGAGCTAATGGATGAAGAACTTATCGAGTTACTACATAAGAGATGGCTGAACGTACTTAGGGCTAAATTGAGTATGGTTTCTGAATTGCCCGCTGGAGTAGGAGGTACTTGTAGCCTGAGAGATGTTTGCAGAATCCGCGTGAATGAAGATGACGACCACAAGGAGCCCCAAATATAAGGCGGGAGATATTATGAGGGATGAGCAAACTGTCTTCGGAGAGGAGACAGAAGTGAAGCGGAGGAAGTATAAAATTTTTTACGACTCTAGCGTGGAAGAGAAGAACATTATGCTTACTATACTGAAAGCTCTGAGAAGAATTAAAGGAAATACTAATGAATTAGCATATATACTGCCGAGCAATAGTATAGGAAATTATACTAAAAAGATATTGTCGTACCTCTATAGGGAAAGAGAAGAAGCTATTAAAGTTCTGACCCTACATACGGACGTTGCAGACTCTCAGGTTAGGCCTGGGCAAATGCGTATTAAGAAGTCAACCCCTCCTGTGGAGGATAGTAGAACGTTAGTCGTCAAAGCTGCGGGCAAAACATACGCTGAGCTTCTGGGTGCCATGAAGACGGCGGTTGCAAAAGATGATGCTAAAGATGTAATTTCACTGAAAAAAGGAAGAAATGAGGAGGTACTGGTAAGAATAAAGGGTTCCAAAAGCGCTGAAGAATTTACGAGTATTCTAAAAAATAAAGTTGCTGACCTAAAAGTGGATCTTTAAACAAGAGCCGGGCGTCGCACTATTGTACATATTAGAGACGTCGGAGGAGACACCAGTGAAGAAGAAATCTTAGCGGCTATAACGGCAAGAGTTGGTGATATGGAAGATGTCAGGATCTCTTCAATAAGACCCGGATTCGCGGAGACCAGGAATGTTACGGTGATCACATCCTATAGGGCAGCCTGTAGGATGGTGGAGCAGCGTTTACGTATCGGCTGGGTGAACTGCCGAGCATTCATACGAGAAGATGGTGAAAAATGTTACAGATGCTGGGGTACGGATTGTCGTCAGGATTGTAAAGGTCCTGACAGATCTGAATTGTGTTTTAATTGAGGTGGCAGAGGCCACCTTATTGCGAATTGTCAGGAACCCAAGAAATGTCTGACGTGTAACAGCCATGAGCATAGGACTGGTGCATGGCAATGCGATATTAATAAAAATGATTAGAGTATTACAAGCAAATGTAAACAGGAGCACGCTATCACACAGCATGGTATCTAGATCGGTTATACAGAAGAAATTTGACATATTGGTTATTACCGAGCCAAATATTTATGAGGCAGTTAGGTCTGGTTGGTATGCAGACACTGAGAGTGACGTAGTGATTAAAGATATCAGTAATAGAGTGGCAAGTAGATTAAATTTTAGAAGCAAGGGGACAGTGGCGCTATAATTGATAATTGACACACTTGATACGATACAAGAGCTAATTAGTAACACGGATAAGAAGATCATCATGGTAGGAGATTTCAACAGTAGGCTGGTGGCGGCTGGCGGTCGATGTACGAATAAGAGAGGTAAATTATTAACAGACTTGATGGAGACCGTTGGCTGCCATTGCGTTAATGATGAGACGCCTACATTCGAGGCCAGGGGACATACCGCTATCCTGGACCTCACCGTACTTGACAATAGATGGAGGAGTCAGCAGTGGTATTGGGAGGTGATACCGCATGATATAGCTAGCGATATGCCACGATGATATCATTGAACGATGTCAGTTTCAAGACGAATGAACAACCCTCGTTGATTAGATTTTCGGCGTACCAAATAGAAGTAATTACCAATAGAGTGGCTACAAGACTAGAAGCGGCTGAACATCTTACGCCAGATACTTTGACCAATATTGTTATGCAAGAGATGGATAGAGAATCGCGCAATGGCCTCTGGAAACACACGGTCTATTGGTGGACAGGTGAAATAGCGCTCCTTAGACAGAAGCTACAAACCAGGAGACATGTAATTCAAAAGCTCAGACCCGCGGATGACTCGAGATATCAGGAGGCAGTTAGCAACTATAAAGAGGCTAGAAGAGCTCTCAATAAACCTATAAAGAAAGAGAAGAGAATACACTGGTCGAGGTTGTGTGCTGAACTAGACAGTGACCCATGGGGCATGGCTTTTAAAATTGTTACAAAGAGGTTTGGCAGAATGCTTCCGATACTCTCCAAGGATTGGGCCGAAACACAAGTATCTAGTCTTTTCCCGCATATAACTGTTGAGGAGCGCAACCCCACTGAATGCGATAGCAGAAGATTTGCATTATGCGAGTTGCAATGTGCTGGCAGCATGCTTGCGACTAAGAATAACCCCGGACCGGACCAAATACTAGCTGCATTAATTAAGAATCTCATCAAGAAAGCACCTTGGGAGATACTCGAGGTGGCCAGCTACGGCCTGATTCACAAAACTTTCCCGGAGTGTTGGAAGGAGGCAAAAGTTGTGTTTTTGCCTAAAGGCACAAATGATACAGGACAATTGACATATAGACCGTTGAGCCACCTCAACACGATGGGAAAAGTGGTTGAAAATGTTGGCTGGCCGCATAGGGCATGAGGTGGAAGATGGTGGGAAATAAGTGCTAATCAGTTTGGTTTTTGGAAAGGCAGGTCAACAGTTCAGGCAATTAGTAAGGTGATTAGTTGGGCTAACGAAACTAGAAGAGGTACTTGGCGGACAAGAAACATTCCTTTGCTTGTCTCTTTAGACGTGAAGAATGCTTTCGGGTCGATTCCATGGAAACATATTAATGCGGCCATGGTTGAAAAGGGAATTAGTCCGTACTTGAGAAGGCAAGTAGAGGAATACCTCAAAAGTCGCAGCTGTAAAGTCAAGGCGCAAGAGCAAGAGATATCCTTTAGTATGAGCGCCGGAGTACCGCAGGGCTCAGTGCTTGGACCACTTTTATGGGTCATTGCCTTTGATGGTATGCTTCGGCTAACATTTCCTGAGGGTGTACAAACTATAGCATATGCAGATGATCTGGCAATCCTTGTGCAGGCCAGAACGATCGATGAAGTTAAAAACAAGGCAAACGCTGCATTAGAGACAGTCGGTAGATGGCTCATTGATAGGGGATTGCAGCTTTCGATTGAAAAATGTAAATACATTAAATTCACTGGAAAACGTATATTGCAGCCAGTAGATATACGAATTGGAGACTATAATATTGAGGAAGTAACAGTATTAAAATATCTTGGAGTCATCTTACAGAAAAACTGCAGATTTACTGAGCAGGTACTAAGTGTCTGTCAGAGTGCGGAGAAACTGACTAAATGCCTAAATATAATTTTGTCAAAGCAGAGCGCTCCTCGGGCATCAAAAAGTAGAGTTTTAGCGACAACCGTAGTGTCAACAATGATGTATGCCGTGCCGGCATGGAGTTGTGCTCTCACTATTAGCAGAAATAGAGACAGGTTGAAGAGAGCACATAGGGGGATACTACTGGGAGTAGAATCTGCCTATAGAACTGTTCCTTACGACGCCGTCTGTGTGCTCTAGGGAATGTTACCGATTGACCTTATCGCCAGATATAGAACTGACAGGTTTTTAGGGAGAGCAGAAAATGAAGTCAGGGAAAACATACGTAGAATCTGGCAGGAGACATGGGCGGAGGCTGGAGTGGCTGGATGGACAAGAACCTTAATTCCAGAATTAACAGGATGGATAAACAGGCGGCATGGAGAAACTGACTATTGGATCACCCAGTTCCTGACGGGACATGGGTGTTTCAATGGTTATCTCCATAAGGTGGGAAGAAGGAATGAACCCACGTGCATGTACTGCGAACAGGACGATGATTCTGAGCATACGTTTTTAGTATGTAATAAATAGATAAGACTAAGACACGACGTATTCATGGAAAAACGCCGAAGGAGACCGTGGATTTCATGCTCAGCAGTAAGGAGAACTGGAGGAAGGTCGCTGATTATATAAAGACAGTACTAAAACAGAAGAATGAAGATGAAAGAAGTATGGGTTTCTAGTATGTTAGGTCGGGTGGACAGCCTCAGCGGTGAGAGCCAGCATGCTTAGGTGTGCTGGTTTCAATGATCCGCTGAGGACTCCTTGGGGTGTGCTGTAGGGACAAGAGAGTATTATGAAAGTTCCGGGGATCACATCACGACTTGTAGGTATGATGTGGTTCCATAGAGGACATAATAGAGAATAAAAAATCTCAAAAGAGCCACCGGTAGGCTTGAACTCCCATTCCGGTATATAGCCGGTAGGCGGGGAGGGCCTATTAGAGTAACGGATACTCCCCTGGGTGGCGTAATACCATCAAGTCGGTCCCGCCCAGGGGAGTAGAGAAAAGAGAAAAGAAAAAAAAAAAGGATACGGCAGAACACGTAGTGTTTTTAATGCACGAGGTGGGGAGATTTGAGGGCTGCCATGATGAGCTACGGCACAGTAAACGTGGATAATGTAGTAAGTGTGATGTTGCGTGACAGAGATGCTTGGACGTGAGTGACGACTGTGGTGTCAGCCATAATTAGAAACAAGGCACTGGCGGAGAGGGGCAGGCAGACTGGAAGACTTCAGTTGACCTGTGGCGGAGGGACCGATGTCGGACGGCCAGCATTAGTGGGTTAGCGGCGGGGACTCCCGAGAATCGTCGTTCGCTGATGATCCCCTGAGGAAGTCGCTCGGCCTATTCTAATTCGGTGACAAGAGCGCCGGGTGGTTGCGCAGGGGCTGTCTACATACCATGTGGATTAGGTCTGTCCCCTGCGTGACTAGAGGGGGAGGTTTTTTAACGGGTGAGAGCCCCGCACTTGCCGTCAGAACGAGCCTGGAGGTGGCTGGCAGAGCATTTTCCTCCTCCTACGAAAAAACCTAACGGACCCCTGGAGTCTCCAGCCGCCAACACACAAATCCGCTGAATATCTCGTCTAGTATAATCAGAAATGTGTAAAATTTGCAATCATTGTTCAAAATCTGTTTACCGTTCTTCACCCTTTTCAAGAACGAATTTATAAAAAATCTACAAATTTAAACATTTACACATAAAAAATAAATTGTTTTTATTTATGAAGATTACACACAGTAAAAATCAAGTTGATATCTGCATTTGTTACCGAAAACTTAAAACAAACTCCATTTTAACCCTTTAAGTTCGAATTGTCAAAAAATCCTTTTTTTAGTACACACACCGTAAAAAGGTGTGTACACAAATTTTTATCAATTATCATCAGTAATTTATGCTAGGCATCGATGAAGAATGATTCACGATATGTTATTTTATACGTGCGCGCATGTGTTATAACTTGGGCGCGTTATAAATATACGCATATGAGATTTCTATTTATAAAAACAATATCAAAACTATGTTTCTGAAGCCAAAACAATTTGATTTTTTTTTTCTTTTAATATGGCAGCTTATTTTTGGAAGTAAAGTAAAATTCTGAAAATGTTACTCTAAAATGAGCATTTTGTTTTCGGAATCAGTTGGATTTGATTAGAATCTACGGAATGTATTAGGCATATAAATTCATTGTTAAAAAATATGAGTAAAAAAATCCCTTTCGGCACATCGGAAGGCAAAGATAGATTTCACCGGTACAAATTAGGAGATAAAAATGATTTCCACCTTAAAGTTATGAAAAACTTCAAATTTACTCAATACGACAATGGTTGCACGTTAAAAAATTTTCAAAAGTTTAGCATACAACTAGCTAATTCCTACAATTCCAGCAAAATTTTGGCCATCCCTTGCCGTAAGGTTTGGTCATATCAAAAATTATTTCAGACAAAATTTGTAGGTATTACAGGACTAATGACCACTTTAAACCGATTCGATACTGCGCCTATTAAGGAAGGTATGATTTTTTTATCTTCAAAACCCCATTTTTTCCACCCCCTGGGCCAGTGGTTGGTGACATAAAAAACTTTACTTAGATAAGATTTGGGTCCTTATTCAAAGAATAGTAGGAATTTTAAGCGAATTCGATATTTTACTTAGTAAGAAAGTTATATCGATATTAAGTTTTTTTTCGAAAAGGCTTCCATTTCCACCCCATTATCCGATTTTGCACATTAACGAACTCGACCGAGATTTTGGGCAGTTATATTTTATGTATCAACTAGCAGACCCGGTAATGCTTTGCTATTGCTAGATTTGAGTGTATATAGATTAAATGAATACAATTGAAAGTTTTATAAAACATTAACAAAATGAACACCACCGAACTTCACAAATTTAACCTTTCCTTTTCCCTTTCCCCCCTTTTACTTTTTCCCATTTTTATTTTTACCATATTCCCCTTCCCCGTTTCACTTTTCTCATCTTCCCCTTTTCCTCCCCCTCATCTCTTTCCCTTATTTCCATTTCTTCCTTCTTCTTTTCCCTTTCCATTTCCTTTTCCCGTTTTCTTTTTCTCCGTTTTCCCATTTACACCTTCTTTCTTTTTACCTTTTTCAATTTTTCCCTTTCTCACTTTTCCCGGCGAGTAAATCGGCCCAGTAGCTTTGTAGTCTATATTTTTAGGTGTAACATCTTAGGTATATAAATAGTATGTACATAAAAACACGCGCGTATTCGAATGCTACGTTGTGTCAAAATTTCAAACAATCGGTGAAGAAGTTTCGGAGATTTAAGATTTTGAACGAACGAATATTTACATTTTTATTTATATCGATTTTATAGTGATTGGCGCAATATTACGGCAGTTATCTAACCCAAAAGAAATTGAAATATAAATATATATATTTGTTTTATATATATATATATATTACATTTTTATATACGAGGGCTATTCAGAAAGCAAGGAACGTTTCCACCTGACGCCGCCAGGCGCACGCCAATCGCGTATATATTGGTGTGCTCGTGCTCGGCACCTCAGTCAGCGTCCAGCCGTGACAACGGGAACATCTCCGCACTGCCCGTTTTTTTTTAATATACAAATTTGAAATGTGTGCTGCAATCGAAAATCCCACCAGTTGTGAGGTGCGGTCTGTGATTCGTTTTTTGTTGGCAAAAAACGTAAAACCAATGGAAATCCATCGGGAACTGTGTGAAGTGTACGGAAACAACGTAATGACTGAAAGTGGTGCATTCAGTTTAAAAATGGTACATTTTTAACAAAAATGAACAAACGTTCACGATAAAGAGAAGAGTGGACGTCCGAGCATTGTGACTGACGATCTGGTCTCCAAAGTTGACGAAAAGATTCTTGAAAACCGCCGTTTCACAATAACTGAGCTATCTCTATGTTTCCCACAAGTTTCATGGACTTTATTGTTTGAAATTGTTTCACAGATGCTAGGCTACCACAAATTTTGTGCAAGATGGGTGCGTCACTGAGTGGTTCAGATCACAGGCGGCAGAATTCTATGACAGGAATTTCAAAGCTTGTCCACCGCTATGATAAGTGCCTGAATTTGTATGGTGATTATGTTGAAAAGTAGTATTTTAGTCCCTCTTTCACGTGTATATAATAAAACGTTTTTCTTGTACTTGGTTTTTTTTTAAATTGTAAAAGTTCCTTAATTTCTGAATAGCCCTCGTATATACATACATATATAAAAATGAATATATAACAACTTTTGAACTGACGATGGTTTTGGGGTCTGGAGGATGTGAGACGCGAAGATATGTTGAAATTTTCCGGAAGTAGAATTATGGTACTCATTACATATCATTTCATAAAAAAGTTAAAAAAAGCAGGTGTAATTTGGTGACGCAAAAATAAGAAAAAAAAACGGGCCGATGTTAACAAATTCAACCAAAACATATGTTTTTATTTTAGGTTAAGTTTAATTTTAACATAACAAGAATAGTATATATACTTTATTCATTCGACAAAAATCTGATATTAAATTTCACGTTTCTTTTTTTATATTTTATTAAATTTTATAATATTTATATCATTTATAGTGATTTTATTTACTGTTTAAATTATTCTCGGTAATTAGAAATTAAACGTCTAAAATAACTTGCAATGTCTACAAAGAAAGTAACATTTGCCAAAGATATTGAGGTTAGTGATAGTGTTACTTCTACAGAAAATAATTTACAAGAAAAAAATAATGTAACAGTTAAAATTAAAATTGAACCAAATAATGCAAATTACACAAATAGAGGTATTTTCAATTTTACGCCTGTTTTACCCGATTTAAAATATAATCAATTTGAAATGAATCTGGATAAATGGTATGCTCTATTACAAGATGAGGTATGATATTTTAGTCGATTTAATTTACTTACAAATTTTTTTTTAATATTATACGACAACCTATATTTAGTCCATGCGATATCTGTTTTATAAAGGATTTGGACTTTTTCTTTAAGATAGCTAATTTCTGTTTTAATGTCTCCGAAATATCATCAGAAATGATTATTTCGTTAAGGCCAGTTAAGAAAAAGTCGTGCGTACATTTTTATTACAAAAAAAATTGTAAAAATATCAATTTCTTTTTACTCCTATTTTCCTAGATAACTCGATAACTGTTCGTTTTAGAGAAAAGATCGAAAGAGAGAGAGAGAGAAAAGTTTGGTTATTAAATTTTTCACACAATATATTCGATTGCAAATTAAAAAATACGTTATTACAGAAACAAAATAGCAATAACTGTCAAAAAAAAGTAAAAATAAACGATTTTTGGGGAATTTTTTCGAGTACTTTTTATACATAGGTCCTTGATTTTGCTTAAAAGAACTGTGTGGTATTTAAAGCAACACACCACATTTCAAGAAAATCGGTTTGACAGTTTTTATATAATAATTTTGCAATCCAGATTTTAAAAATAATGCGATTTTTCCAAAATGTGTAGAGTCTGAAATAAAGTCATTAGGTACTTGAAAATCTAATCAGAAATATAAGAGCACTCCAAACTTTCAAATGGATTTTAAAATTTAAATCTGTTAATTAAAAGAGCCTAGGGAATTTTTCAAACATACTTACAATTTTAACAAAATTGGAAATTTAACAAACAAATTTCTTTTTTTTAAATCGATTTTGTAAGCCCAAATATCATACTGACAAACGGGAATTATTGCTAAATATCAGTCAATTAATGTATCGATGAAAATTAATTCCGAAAGTTACACAATGGTGGTCAACTTTGATCGGTTAAATCTCCGATTAACGAATCGAAACATTTTATTTTTTAAAGAAACGTCTTTCCGAGTACTTTTAAGCGGTGCTTTTTAAAATTAATTTAGATAAAATTTCGTGAAGATATACGATTTGTTTGAAAGCAAAAAAATTTCAAGTATGGTTGAAAAATTCCCTAGGCTCTCTTAATTAACCGATTTAAATTTTCAAAATCCTTATGAAAGTTTGAACTCTTTTATATGTGATTAAAGTTTGAAGTATCTAGAGACTTTATTTCAGGCTTAACACAATTTGGAAAAATCGCATTTTTTTTTTAAAACTGGATTGCAAAATTATTGTACGAAAACTGTCAAACCGTTTTCGCTGAAATTGTGTTCCTATGAGGCAAAATCTGAAGGTCCTATGCAAAATATAAGTATTAGAAAAAAATTCCCAAAAACTCTTGTTTTTTCCCATTTTTGTTTTATTTATTGCTATTTTTGCATCAATAAATACGTATTTTTCGATTTGGATCAAAATTTAATATCAAAACTGTTTTCTCTCTCAATCTTTTCTCTAAATGAACAGTTATCGAGTTATCTATGGAAATAGTAGGGAAAAAATGCACATTTTTGCGATTTTTTACATTTCGTTAAAAGTTTAAGCACACCTTTTACAACTGGCGCATAACAAAGTAATCATTTCTGATGATATTTCGGAGACATTAAAGCAAAAATTAAGCGTTCATACAGAAAAAGATAATAGACATAGGCGATAATAGACATCGCCTGGGCCAATTACTTGGTTCTTTAATTTAAAACAAAAATATTGACCGACTCTGAATTTATTTCTATTATAATTACAAAGAACTCTGCAAAACTGTTATCGAAATAAACTGAATATTCGAAAACGGTCAACAAACATTTCAAATAATTTTGCTTATAATTTAAAACTATATGACTAATATCGGCAGTTAAACAATCATCATCATTAGGAATAGAAGAAAAAAGCTTTAAAATAAATAAATAAATTGGGAAAAATGAAGAAATAATAATACGTAATAAACAATACTTTCTAAATTCATGAGTATTTCAACAGTGTTTGTAGGTTAAAAAAATAATAATATGTAAAACATTTTTGGGTCATCCCTTAGAATAAAATTTGGTTAAAATATATTAACCGATGAAATCTACAATTACTCGCCGCAACCTAATTATGATAAAACTTTATCTCATGAAAGATCAATTTTAAATAAATCAAATGCAGATATATTTCCTACCACCTACAAAATTTAAAGCAGAAAAACCGTTTAATATTCTTAACGACTGAAAATTTTCACGAGAAGATATTTAATTAGTCGTAAATTTTAAAAGGCTATAAGATATCTATTCCCTATCTCTATTCGACAATGAAGTTTCTACACCAGCAAGTGAGTTTCCTATTCATCATTTTCCTATTTATTACGGAATGTTTTAAAAACGTTGTTTCTAATCAACTAATTAACGGTTGCTTTTCTAAATGTAGACGTAAAAACTTTTTTAAACATACATTTGTTTTATTATTAATGGTTTTGTTTTAGTGAAAATGATGAGCCCAGCCGGTTTTATTTTTAATCAAATTAATAAATTCTTGTACGATGAACTACCATGTTAAACGGCACTAGATTTTCATTGTAACCGTCGTCTACCGTCTTTTGTTATACATAATAACAGGTAGAGAAGCTTCTAGAAGAGAAGAGAAAATTAAGAAAGAAAAATCTGAAACGACAAAGGAATTCTTTATAGAAAGAATTTATAGATAGGCGTACAAAGGGGATAGTAAAAATCATTATTCTTGAACAAACAATAAGGGCGAGTCGGGTACCATTAGCCGATCCGCTTGGTATGGTACTAGATTCTATATATTGATACTGCAGGTCAGGTTCTAGGCCCAGAGATATAAATACTAACGAGTACCAGAGAATAACAGTTCAGACAGACGGAAGGCAGCATCGGAAAATGGAGAAAAAATCCAGGAACCTTCCGACGTAGAGAACGAAGAGGCCTGCGCTCTCCACTGTGATTCTCAGCACCGACAGATTTTACTAGAGTTAGGATTGTACATATTTATAACCAACAAACACGGAAAGTCAGGCAAAAAGAAGAAAGAAGCAGGAAGGACATTCCTCGACAGCGAACTCGGCCCGGCCGCGACTCAGCTGATGTAAGAACAAGAGGAAGAAAAAAAAAATCTACGAAACCTGGATTCACCATCATTCCTTCCTCCATCTTAAAATGATTGAATTACATATAAGACGTGCGACTACATCCACGAAGGGAGCGCATTGCAGTCTCCAAAAACTAGGATCCCATATGTCGGATTCCTGCTAAACTGAAATACACTAGCACCGAAAGGCTTTCAATGCACGGACTGAAGAATAATCGCGTCGGGAGAAAGGTGCAAATAACGTGCTAATTTCTCTCAAGGAATAACCCAAATAGGAATAACATTTTAAAACACATCCACAAAAGACCGGAAAGCACTGCCCAACTCTGTCCATTTTAAAATAAAAAAAATATACAACCGCCATTAAAACTTAAAATATCCGCCCGTTAACGAGAAAGAAATACCGAACATCAGTTCAGTAGGGTTCCGTAAAAACGAGTATGGTTTGCTATAAATGCGATCAAGCGGCCGAGAACATTCGGAGCGAGTGTGCGGTAACAAACAAGCGAAGAGTGCGTTTCGAGTATCCCATTTTGGACAGCGGGTTTAAAATCGACAAGCTATTCGGTGAGATCTTTGTGAACAGGAATCAAAGTGACATTCATTTATAAAGTGGAAGGTAAACCTTTTTGTAAACATTAAAAGTGAATAACTCTTACATAATGTGAACTGTTGATTTTGTGATTGTTATGTTGTAATATCTTATTAATTCTGTATTAGTTTCTACTTACTATCGTCAGATGTACGGTAAGTAAAACATAAATTATGTTTGCAAATGTTTTACCGAGGGCTATCCTCAATATCCTTGTCGAACCGTAATTATGCGACATTAAGCTGAAAAAATTCGTCGATGATTTTCCAATATGCGTACTCTTTGTAAATACCAAAAGTGATTTTATTATCTTTACAAATTAATTTTAAATTCAAGAACTAGTAAAATCTGTTTAATTTCAATTTCATATGTAAATTTTACATTTTAAAATTTATGGAAATTGGCCTTTACACTCTAAAAGCAACTGTTTCGAAGAGCGGGAATTTAAATATTTAAGAAATGTGATTTTTTCCCCTTAATACAGGGTACAAACGTCATACAAAATATCTCAACAGAATAAAATACCTAGTACACATAACGGATATAATAATAGACATGTTGAATCGGTTCTTCACAAACCAAACAGAAGTAGAAGTAAAAATAAGGATGAATGAAACAAATGACAGTTTTAGCTAACATAAGTAAATAAAAACTAAGAGAGAATATCTTTAAAAAAAAGCTGACCGTAATCAAGAAATTGTGTATCGTGTGTAAAAATAAAAACATAATGTATAATGTATGTATATAATGTATGTATGTATAATGTATTAATTGGAACTGCGCAGTGCAGGTGAGGAAGCGATTGATAGATTATACAAACTGGTGTGTAATATTTATGAAAATGGGGAATTTCCATCAGACTTCAAAAAAAGTGTTATAGTTATGATACCAAAGAAAGCAGGGGCAGATAAATGTGAAGAATACAAAACAATTAGTTTAACTAGTCATGCATCAAAAATCTTAACTAGAATTTTATACAGAAGAATTGAGAGGAGAGTGGAAGAAGTGTTAGGAGAAGACCGATTTGGTTTCAGGAAAAGTATAGGGACAAGGGAAGCAATTTTAGGCCTCAGATTAATAGTAGAAAGAAGATTAAAGAAAAACAAACCGACATACTTGGCGTTTATAGACCTAGGAAAGGCTTTCGATAACGTAAACTGGAATAAAAGGTTCAGCATTTAAAAAAAATTAGGGTTCAAATACAGAGATAGAAGAACAATTGCTAACAGTACAGGAACCAAACAGCAACAATAACAATTGAAGAACATAAGAAAGGGAGTCCGACAAGGATGTTCCCTATCTCCGTTACTTTTTAATCTTTACATGGAACTAGCAGTTAATGATGTTAAAGAACAATTTAGATTCGGAGTAACAGTACAAGGTGAAAAGATAAAGATGCTACGATTTGCTGATGATATAGTAATTCTAGCCGAGAGTAAAAAGGATTTAGAAGAAACAATGAACGGCATAGATGAAGTCCTACGCAAGAACTATCGCATGAAAATAAACAAGAACAAAACAAAAGTAATGAAATGTAGTAGAAATAACAAAGATGGACCGCTGAATGTGAAAATAGGAGGAGAAAAGATTATGGAGGTAGAAGAATTTTGTTATTTGGGAAGTAAAATTACTAAAGATGGACGAAGCAGGAGCGATATAAAATGCCGAATAGCAGAAGCTAAACGAGCCTTCAGTAAGAAATATAATTTGTTTACATCAAAAATTAATTTAAATGTCAGGAAAAGATTTTTGAAAGTGTATGTTTGGAGTGTCGCTTTATATGGAAGTGAAACTTGGACGATCGGAGTATCTGAGAAGAAAAGATTAGAAGCTTTTGAAATGCGGTGCTATAGGAGAATGTTAAAAATCAGATGGGTGGATAAAGTGACAAATGAATAGGTATAGCGGCAAATAGATGAAGAAAGAAGCGTTTGGAAAAATATAGTTAAAAGAAGAGACAGACTTATAGGCCACATACTAAGGCATCCTGGAATAGTCGCTTTAATATTGGAAGGACAGGTAGAAGGGAAAAATTGTGTAGGCAGGCCACGTTTGGAGTATGTAAAACAAATTGTTGGGGATGTAGGATGTAGAGGGTATACTGAAATGAAACGACTAGCACTAGATAGGGAATCTTGGAGAGCTGCATCAAACCAGTCAAATGACTGAAGACAAAAAAAAAATTAATTGGAAAATGTATTAAACATGAAATGTATTAATTGAACCGCTTTGACTGCGCAGTGTTTTACATAGATCACAAAAAAGACCACAACTTAATGCTAATATCGACTAAATAAATCGACTATCGAAATAAACCATTAAAATTCCATACAGTTCTCAATTATATCCTGACCCCGTAGGGGAAGGCACCCTCATTGTGTTCGTTTCGGTCACCACGCCACCTCATCCGTACTTAGTCCTTATGGGTCTGAACCCATAGAGGAGGTCATCTTCAGAACCCGGGAAAAAGGCATTTCTCTGTCTTGTTCTTGCTGTCAAGGAGCGAGGACCACCTCAAATTATTCTTCATCTCCTTGCTGGATTTAGTTGTTGCCCCCTCCCTTAAATTTACGAAGACCACCTCCGGTTGTTTTTAAAATATGACTTGCTTTTCTTTTACACCGAGGAAATGTAACCGTCTGTTGAGCCGGAACCGAACAAGAACAGTCTCCCTTACCACAACCTCCGGAGTCTCAGCCGGCTTAGCAGCTAACCGCTTATACCCCTCTGCCAGGGCAGTCATGATTGACTTACGCTCCTTTAAATTAGGAATGATTTTTCCTCGAGCAGTTCTAGAGTTCTCTATAATCTTTAGCAACTAAACAAAGCGTACATTAAATGTCCTAATGAGCACAATTGAACTTTAGACATCCCTAGCCATTTACTCAAAATCTTGGTTGTAAACACTCTTGCCAGCCCGTACAGACGTCCTGACTCCCCTGCCTGCGGCTCCTCCTCTCCAGAAGAGGACAAATCGTCGAACCGCATCTCAGCAACGACCTCACTGGGTTTACCCCGCCTCGGCAAACTCTGTCATCTGCCTTCCTGCTCGGACATGACATTAACATAAAAGCATAAACTTCAAGACACTAAAACATAAACAAACACCAATAAACGAAACTATGTCTGTTTACTAATAAGATCCGACCAATGGCAGACCTCTATAAAAATAAACAAAATGTCGGAAAGTTAACAGCTGTTTTAAACAAACAGCTTTTACAAAAAAAATTAAAACTAGAATAATTAAATAAATTATGTCATAAGCAATAAACAAGGACCACGAAAGCAGCCCTGATAAATTACCAACCCAGGAGGGCAGTCTATAATAAACAAACTACCCACCTAAAAATATGGCCTAGTTAGCCTAATGGCTACCCAAGCAACAAAAATTATAAATAATTAATAAAATAGAAATATACCCAGTAAACAGAACGAAAAAACAAACAATAAACACTTATACAATCTATCAAACAAACAAACAAAAATATAGGTATCAAATAATATACCAATTTTAGCATTTCATATTCCTGAGCTCACACAAAACGTACCTCTATTGCTTCGAGGTCGCGTGTTGAACTACAGAGTGTCCTATATAAAACGCAACCCAACCTTATATTGGTAGATATTGAAATAATAAAAAAGCATATGTAAATGTAATTTTTATTATTACCATCCATTACCTTACATTTAGAGTAAATGTTGGAATGTTCAAGAAGACGCCATCTTCTTGAATACAAGCTTCAATTATTTTCTTGCAACGTTTTTCAAGGTTTGTGGCTAGATATTTAATACAGCTTGTTCAATATTGACTTTCAATTGTTCAAGTGTTCGTGGTTTGTTGGTGTAGGCTTTTTCTTTGAGGTAACCCCGTAGAAAAAAATCCGCCGCAGTCAAATCTGGAGATCTTGGTGGCCACAAACCTCGACCGATAACACGATTACCAAAGAATTCCTCGACGAAATCAGAAGTTGAACCTGCGTAGTGCGATGTCGCACCGTCATGTTGTAGCCAGCAGTGTCTGTCTTCCTCTTCCAAGAGTGCGATGAACCGAAATAAAATATCCTGATATCCTTCTGCATTAATGGTGTACTCGAAAAAAATAGAACCGATTATTTTCTTCCGCGATATCGCGCACCACACGCCAGACTTCTGCGGGTGTAATTGTTTTTCGTGATAAACGTGGGGATTTTCAGCGCACCAAATTCTACTGTTTTGGCTGTTTACGTAGCCATCCGAATAAAACCGTGCTTCATCTGTGAAAAATAACGAACCAATAACATTAATTCCCTCGCGCGGAAATCGACGGAACCGTTGACAACATTGTAGCCGTTTTTCTTTGTCGGGCTCAAGAAGTCGATGAACCGTTTGAATGCGATAAGATCGTAATTGTAATTGTTTGGTCGCCCGATGAACAGTCGATTTAGACAAATTAATTTCAGCAGACAAACGTCTGATCGATTTATTTGGCGAGTGAAGTAATCGGTCTTTGATTTCAGCGACTGTACCTGTATTCAACACTGACGCAGATCTTTTGTGTTCCTTGTTATTAACAGAACCTGCTCTAAATTTTGCGACTAACCTTAATACTGATGTTTTGTTAGGAGCCGGTTTATCTGGGTAGTTATCGCGAAACAAATCTTACATTGCAACCGCTGATTTCGTACTGAAGTACGACTCGACAATGAAAACACGTTCATCTAGCGAAAACACCATCTTGTCTCTAGCGATTCACTGAACGTTGTGATTGCATTGTTGTTACTATCGGTAGCGTTCTACTGCGTCGCCGCGATGTTCAGATGTTGGATGAGTCCATATCAGTAACGAGTAGGGGATTAAGCTTGACTTTTCAAATTTCATGGATGAGTGATTGATGGGTTGCGTTTTATATGGGACACCCTGTAGATCTCAATTACAGTCTAAATGCGTGTCCAATGCGTGTAATTAAAAAAAAAAAAACGCAATTGTGAGCTGTGAGAAAGTATCGTCAATCATTTAAGCAACCATTTAACTAGGTTGAAACAGACGCGTAAATTTCAAAATCTCTTTATTTACAGAGTTAGTTTACTTTGTTGAAAAAAGTTTACTATGTTCATTAAAAATTTGACTGTTTTACGTAATTTTCATTTGCGACCGTCATGGAAAAAATAATTAATAAAATTATAAGCATCGTAATTACGAAATAATAGTATTTTATAAATTACTTTTAATCTTCGTGTTTTGTGTGAAAGAACAAATTTTTATTTATTCGTTTTTTTAATAGATAAAACAATTTATATAGTTATAAATATCGAATAACAACAAAATAAATAAATGTATCTATCCTAAATTTTTTTTCTACATTGTTTAATTTACAATCGTTATAATTTACCATAAGTACCAATTAACCATAAGTAAATCTGAATACAAAAAAAGACATGCAAAGAGGGGTTTCACTGAAATCCCTTAAATAACTGTATGCATATGTACACATATATTATACTAAATATAAATAAGTACATACGAAGATGAGCCCAAAGAACATCAATCGGTATCCAAAATTAAGAATATAAAAAACAAAAAACACCAAAAAATAGTGTTATCAAGCACACAAAGAATAACTAATCAAACAAAAAAACCGCGAAACAAATCAAAGAACCGATAAAAAATAAGTGGCGGAATGGAATGAATAATTTTGACGATACACAACTTACAAAGGTAGATGATTCACCTCAAATCTCGGAGA
The DNA here is from genome assembly GCF_047948215.1 of Lycorma delicatula. Classification (NCBI taxonomy): domain Eukaryota; kingdom Metazoa; phylum Arthropoda; class Insecta; order Hemiptera; family Fulgoridae; genus Lycorma; species Lycorma delicatula. Next base: position 33,430,530 of record NC_134455.1, read on the forward strand.
ACATACAAATCTAATATATGCAGTCGTTTTAGGAGCCTAACGTCCTAATTGTTATCCAGATGGTTAATCGCGAGTCGTTCACATGTTTGTTCAGTCTCATTTTATATCTTGTACCGAATCGCCGTATCTCCTTTGGAACGTTTTACAATCCCAGATAATCGTGTATTTTAGTGTTTTTCCCAAACCACGGCATTTCTGTTATATCTTTCAATAGTTTGTTCTGAAATCGATTTACGACTTCGAATAATATTCTCGCGATGTTGGATTCCGTAGATCAAAATCGGTTTCATTAATGCTGAGTACAGTAAGTAATTGGTTGCTAGATAATGATAGATGTGACCCCTTGCCTAGTGGGTTCAGTACATCTTCCTAAACTTAAATAAAAACACTTTATAAAGTGTAATAAAAATAAAATAAAAACACTTTAAATAAAAGAACTTTAAAGCAATATCATTTTTGAAGTTATACTTCTTTTGGCGCGTTAGGAGAAACCGATCAGTGTAATTTCAACAAGTTACGGAAGCTGTGCGCGCCGATGTAACACAACATGTAGATTTTCGCAGGCCCAAGTGGATCAGTTTGCACGCAGGTGATTAACACGTGTTGTAAACATTACAGATATTGAGTCGTAATAAATATATTTTACATGTGTATTTATATACACACATTTCAGAAGACGCATATTTTAAACTGTGAATATTGTTGTTCATATTCATAAAATGTTATTTATATTATAGCGTATATTTATTTATTTATTTTTTTTTTTTTATAAAAATTATGTATTAAGATTTGAGGTTATATTTATATAAGTATTATTTTTTATTAGTAAAATTATATATTTTTAATGACAGAAAATAGCACACCTCAAATAAATTCTTGATTTTGCATAATTTTAAATTTACCAAAAACAAAATTTCTGTTAAAATATATTGTGTAAATAAAAATGTAAATGTTCGTTTGTTAAAAATTTTAAATCTCCGAAAGTTCTTCACCGACTGCTTTGAAATTTCAACACAACGTTGCATTTGAATACGCACGTGTTTTTATATACCTACTATTTTATATCTAACATGTCACAACTGTGACAGGTAAAAACATGTTTTTTTTTTTTAAAAACAGTGTTATCTGTTAGAAGTAAATGCAACACACGCTAATGTAAATATTACGATTCCATTTCGATGTTTCCGATATGTGTGTTTGCTATAGACTAAAAAACTACTGAACCGATTTATGCGTGGGGAAAAGAAAAGGTATAAGGGAATAACGGGAAAATGGAAAAATAAAAAAGGAAAATCGGGGGAAAAGGAAATGGAAAGGAGAAAAAAGAAAAGGACAAAGAGAGGAAGGGAAATAAGGAAAAGAGAATGGGAAAGGGGAAAGTGGGGGAAATGAAATATGATAAAAATTAAAATGGGAAAAGTTAGATTTTGTGATTTTGTTTATGGTGGATATGTTTAACAAAAGGATAAACAAGGCGATACAGAAACTTGGTTACATATAGGTGTATTTTTAAATTAACTTCTGCTTGCTAACTATTAAATCGGATTAAAATCAAAGTAATAAAAGAGATAGCTGATACATTAAACAATAATGTATATATATATATATATAAATATATACTCAAATCTAACAATAACGAAGCATTGCCGGGTCTGCTAGATATAAAATAAAACTATTTGCATCATATTTTCCATATCATAAGCCGTTGATAACCCTCGTACCTATTTGATCGTCATCTGATGAATTAATGGAACTAAACTAATCGAAATACATTTGATGAACTTTGTTTTATATGACAACGAATATTTCAATACTTTTTAAACTCCATAAAATACAAATATTATTTTATTTAATGTAAGTGTTATTTATTTAAACTATATTATTCATGGTATTTAATGTCGTCTAACGATCGTTAGACTCGGTGCGTAAAAAAATTCTTTTTTATTCACGCCAAAGAAGTATAACTTATTACGTGTGTACTTACGTACACACGAGCTTTTTTTATTCAAATACATATTGCTTTAAAACAAAAACAACTATAGTATTATTCGAAATAGCTACAAATATTGAAATTAAACTAATTAATATTTGAATTAAGAAAAATCCCCAAATGGCATCAGAGAAAGAAACTAACATAAAATATAAATTTTCAATACAAAACTGGTTTTTAGTTAATGAATTTAACTTAAATAGATGTAATAATTCGATAAAAAAATAATTAAAATCTATTGATAAATAATCATAATTATTCGTTTCAGTTTACTACTCTGTATTTTCCAAAACTGTATAATAATACATTATGCGACGAGCCTATAATAATAACCATTAACGCAAATGTACTAGTGCGAAGTTCCCAAGATATATACTTCGCAAGAGTTCATTAATGGCCATTATAGAGTTGCACAGCGTTTTTTTTTTTTTTTTTTTTACTTCTGAGAAAATATTGGGATTATTGATTTAAATCAATGATAGAATATATTGTTTACGGAATTTTTTTTTTGGTTCTTCAAAAACACATTAACACGGCTATACATTTCCGTTACAATCGGTTTGTAGCCATAAGTTCTTCCTTTTCTTTAATATCGGTCGATGTTAAAGACATTTCGTCCTCAAAATCGGACATGTTTAACAAAAGGATAAACAAGGCGATACAGAAACTTGGTTACATATAGGTGTATTTTTAAATTAACTTCTGCTTGCTAACTATTAAATCGGATTAAAATCAAAGTAATAAAAATGATAGCTGATACATTAAACAATAATCGTTTATGATTGGTCAGTGATTGAAAAGAGTTGGTTTTTGATCGGTTGAATACCTGTATCATAAAGAAAATCTCATTAAGATTACTATTGAGGATGTTTTTTTAGTTTTCTTAATTTACAAGCTGTGAGCATTTTTCAAACTTGAACAGTTACTTTTTTTTTTACATTGAGATGGTATTTGAAGTTAGGGGCATTAATGATTCTCATTATACAAAGTGATTCAAAGAAACGGGAAATTTAAAAAATTAAATAACGTTAATGAAAAATTTTTTTTAGAAAATGAATTTTATTTCATGTAATTGTACAAATGTTGCCATTTTAGGATACATAAATTTTAGTTTATTTTTTAAAGATGACATCTTGCAGGTGACCTCCTCTTCTACGTAATCACGAAGTCTCTTCGTTAAATTGTTCGTGGTTTGACGTAATATCTCAACTGGAATTTCCGCAATCGCTTCTCGGATCTTTGCCTTCAGTTCTTCCGTTGTAGCAAGTCTACTGTGGAACGCTTTGCTTTTAAGGTGACCCCGCAAAAAGTAATCGCAAGCTGAGAGATCAGGCGATCTGGGAGGCCATCTAATGTCACCGTTTCGTGAAATGACACGTTGTCCGAACAATCGGCGTATACCATCGATATTCGTGCAGTATGTGACGTTGCTCCGTCTTGTTGAAACCAGGCTGTGTTAAGAATCGGTGGAAATCTCTTTTGTTATTCCACAACAAAGGTTTCAAGCACGGGTACATAACGAGCCGACGTCACTGTAATCGCAAGACCGTTGTCATCCTCAAAAAAATAAGGGCCCCACCACACAGTCACTTTCTGGCTGTGCAACGGACACTGGTGTAGCTGCATAGGAATTTCTTGTGCCCGGTATCTGAAATTTTGCTCGTTAACAAATCCACTGAGGTGGAAATGCGCTTCGTCTGACATCCACAGTTCGTGAACAAACTCTTCGTTATCGTTTATCTTCTGAAGCGTTACATTACAGAATTGTGCTCGCACAACTGCATCGTTCGGTTTCAGTTCCTGGACGATCTGCAACTTGTACGGATGGTATTGCAAGTCCTTCGCTAACATTCTTCGAACACTTGAACTATGCGATTGTAAAGATGCTGAGAGACGACGGATTGACCGATGTGGACTTCGTGTGACAGCATCTTGTAAAGCTTGAACATTCTGTGGTGTACGGACGGTTCGCTCACGGCCTGGAGGTTTCTTTTTCATTGCCGAACCGGTTTCCTCAAAATTAGATATCCATGTTTTAATTGCACGTGCTGATGGGACACGGTCGTGCCGTCCCAGATTAAAATGACGGCGTAATTCTCTACGCGCTCCCTTCACACTGTCATTGTTTTCGTAAAACGCTTTGATAGCAAATGCACGTTGCGCACCACTCCAAGGTTCCATGACAACTAAATAGCAGGTTAGGTTAGAGAGGCTGGCGCCACTTATCAAGTGGTACCAATCGCCCACGGCTACCAACACAACTTTCAAAATTTTCCCTTTTGTTTGAATCACTCTGTATATCAAAAGGGTTAATATACTAGCTTGTATAAATTTGAAAAATGTAAGTTTACTTAGAAGATTCTACAATCTTCTAATTCAAATGTCAAGAATTAACATTAAGAATTATGTTAAAAAAATCAAGAATTTAAAATTGCGTGTAACTCTTTAATTATTTTTTCTTTTTTTTAATTCAAAGGAAAATATTTTCTGGAGATAATACCATGAGACGGAATCCAGAGAATCTACAATAAGATATAATGAAATATTAGTCCACGATCTCATTGGTTTTATACAAAAAATTAATGAAAAACAAAAATTATTAGAATCACATGCTTATTTCATCCGCAACTGTATGCTTCAAATGGAAAAATTCGTTGATGTAACGGAAACAACGGATGAAATTATTTCTGCTGGGACTGAAAAAATCTGTGTTTATTCTCTTTTCCTAAATATTAACAGTCAAATGATTAGTTTAGAAAGTACATTGCTAGAAATCAATTCTTATTTAGGTAATTTAATGCAAATATACTTGAATTCACAATGCGGTGTTATAAGAGAAATAATAAGGTTAAATGAGATTACTTTAAAACGAATTGCCGATGACTTAAAAACCCTTGAATATCTGAGTCGCTCTCTCAACTTCAGAAGGAAATAGCTAAGAAATAATTAATTATTTTTATTTGTGAAATTTTTTTTTTTGTATTCTCTTGCTACAAATTTTAGTCTAATCAAAAAGTTATGACAGTTCTGTATTACGTTTTATTAATTAAAATATTCTTAAAAATAAACAAATGTGACAAATCTTAATAAAGTTTCTTTCAATCCAAACCTTACTTTTTTTCCATTTAAAATGAATAATTATCAATCGATACAAATAAAAATGAAAATTTTATTGTCGCACTTCACTTCTAAAAGGCTTGTTTATTATTATTGAAACTCGCAGTTTGATTTATTTTTCATGCTGGTATGTCTTCTTTGCTGAAAAGCTTGAAACTGCTTCTTTCACTGTTTCGTAAATAGAATAATATTTTATTAAAAACTAATATAATTTTTTTTTTTAAATAGTAATTTTCATAGATTTTGTATAATTTTTATCGATCTAAAATATTTATTATTAGAAATTCTTTCATTATTCGATCTAATTGTACGCTGCTTCTTACGCCAAATTATACTGATATACATATAATAAATATAATTACGTTAACATATATCTTTAAGATAATGCAACAATTTTGAATATTAATATCTCAAACATGGTACCGCTGATATGTTAAATGAATAAATTAACGATTAATATAATCCACCTTACCAGCACGTCGATCTTAAAGATCGACGTGCTTAGTTGATCTTTTGGCTTACTTGGAAACCATCTTGACTTTAACGCATTAATTTAACTCCTGATGATGGCTTCCAAGTAAGTCGAAAGATCTAGAGAATATATCAACGTGCTAGTAAGGTGGATTATATTAATTTTTAATTTATTAATTTTGAATATGTCGATATTTGTTAGGATTTCAATTAATTAACGCTTTATCCAATTGTAATGATACGATATAGGTCGGTTAAATGAATTTACATTTTATTTATTATGAAATAAGAGCAAATAATGGACAGAAAATAAGAGAAAATTAGTAGATGACTTAATAGAGATTCCAGAAATAAATTCATTTTAAGAGCTCGAATAAATGAAATTTGGTTATAATTGCTTTGTTACTCATGTACTGTATTAATTGATTTTATTTTTGTAAATCTATGATATTTATTAATAGTTATAATCAAATCTTAATCACTAATATCTTAAAACTACACTGAATTTGGTTGTCTCGTGCCTTGTTTTTGTCTCCAAGGGCTGCCATCGCCTCCCAGACAAAAACTACCTCGGAAGGGAACACGGCTCCGCCTAGGTAGCCGGGACTCGGTCTTTCCAGTACAGTAAGTTTTTGAAGAAAGGTAAGAGGAGTATTCCTGTACTGGTATATACAGGTACTCCTGTACAGGTAACCTTTTTTTTTTTCCTTTTTAAGCACCCGTAAACGGTCCCCACCGTTAAGCAAACGCAGTTCCCATAGGCATGCCGTGGCAGCAGACTACCACCTCCTGGCTTGGCTCTTCTACTAGGGCTTCTCCCAACGGGGTCCAAATGATATCGACAGAGATCACAGACATCCCTCTTCTGGCATGCCCATGACCCCCTCCCCCGCCGGACTACACTCACCATCATACCCTATAATAGGCAACATGTCCTCTACATGTCTCCATTACCTCTCGCGACCCATCTCGTTTCCTCGAGGGTCCCCAGTGCTTCATCGAGTGGCGCCGAACCACCTTCCTCTTACATGTCAGGTGGACCTGCACCGTCTCCAATGAGTACTGTTTACCTAAGAAAGGTAAACAGTACTCAACTTATAAATCACAATTTACTTCACCATTATCAGTATTAAAACTGATTATTTGTTTAACGCGTTTAGATATTTGAGGTACATTATATATTTATATAAAAAAATAAAGTATGCACTTAACAACAGTCGTGAGTGATAATTATTCAAGCGCTTTCGAATTATTCCTCCATCATCAGGGATTCATTTTGAATTTTACAGTTATGCTTTAATAAGAATTAAAGCGAAGATAAAAATTAAAATTATTATGTTCATAACAGTTGTCAAATGTTAAAATAAGTCATGCGTTAAAAGAAAACATCTTGTCAGTAAGATGTTCACTACTGTTATCTGTGTTAACAGTTGTTAAATTCTTACTGACAATCGACTGCTATGACGACAATAATTTTAATTTTTATCATCGCTTTAATTCTTATTTATAAAAATTATAAATGCGTAACTCTAAAATTCAAAATTAATAATCCCGATGATGTAAGAATAATCCGAAAGCTCTTGAATAATTAATACTCACAATTGTTAATAATCGGATACTCTATTTTCCATATAAATTGTATAAATACAAAAGGTGTCAAATGTTGAGAAGATTTAACCTACATTCCTGAGAGAAACAGAATTAATAATTATTATTCATATACATTGTCAGCCCACCTATTGGTTAACCGGTCGCAAATCAATTATTTAATTGCTGATTTTCGAAGACTCTGAGGTTAGATCCTGGTAAAAGTTAGTTAGTTATTATTGTACGGTTTTTAATATTAGACAGTGGATACCGGTATACTTTGGTGGTTGGAGTTCAATTAACCACATGTTTCAGGAATGGTCGGCCAGAATCTGTACAAACTACACCTCATTTACAGGTCATACAAGTCATCTTCATTTCAATGGGCCGTAGAAGGGGTTGCTTATTGTTCACTAGTTGAACAGATTGCAACGTATACATTTGGAAAATAGAATTAAGAAAAAAAAAATTATATATACATTGTCTAGTCGTCATTACTTCATTAATTTTGAATGCGTCGTCATTACTTCATTAATTTTGAATGCGTGTATTTTCATACATGAAATCAGTAATGTATATATGTATTATACTTTAGCAAATTTTTGTATTATATGTATATATGTATTATACAACTCGCGCCGACCTCCGTGGCGCGAGTGGTAGCGTCTCGGCCTTTCACCCGGAGGTCCTAGGTTCAAATTCCGGTCAGGCATGGCATTTTTTCATACGCTGCGTTTCTATATCACACGCACAGGTTTCAGGCTTATTGTGGTAATATAAAAAAAAAAAAAAAAAAAAAAATTACATCGTAGCGGCACAATGTAAATTATTTATAAAAATAAATTTTTGTATACTTTATTTATTTATTTTTCTCTGCGTTAACGCTTTCACAGAGATCTTTAGTTTGGAGACGTAATAATGTAATTATGGAAATTCAGATTAAAAGATTAATAAGAAAATTTATTTTTCTGTATTTTTACTAAGAGATAATAAACTTAATATTTAATTTAACTTAGTATTTAATTTTTTTAAATAAGCTTTTAATTTACTTTTCCATATATATACATATATATATATATATATATATATATATATATATATATATATATATACGTTTTGAAGGAGCAGAAAAGTCACTAAATTTGTAGAGAATAGATTTTAAAAAATGTCCACTTACTGCTTTTTGTGCTCAGAAGGGAACTTAGATTCATACCGCCTTATCCACCAACTCGAGGTGTGTTCTCCTAAAACAATTTATGCTTCTATGTACAGCCAGTAAAACACCACCTCCTCGGCATATGACTCCACTATAATTACCATCAGCTTTAAAAACAGCGTGCTCGATTCTCGGATGGCGTGCACGGCGTTTAGAGAACACTAGAGTCAGTCTATCAGAAGTTTTATTTTGTTGACGAAGAACATTTTCTGGCATTTGCAGCTTTAAACGTTGCGGATCTTACCGTTTCTTCTATTTTGGCTATTGACTTAGTAGTTGACATATTTGGCTATCGACATAGTTTGTGGAAAGAGATCAATGTATGCTGTAGGTATTGATGGGATACCGGCATTCATAATTAAGGGCATCGATGACCTCATCGATCCAGTTCTTGTATCTATCTTTCCCTAGAGTCTCGCAAGTGGTTTTTTCCCCTCGGCCTTGAAAACCCTATCTGCAAGCACGGGATACCTTTACTGAAGAATCGTCTTCTTACATCGGTCTTTTCCAATAAATCTAGTCTTTGAAAAAATCTTCTTCGGAAACATCTATTCTCACGTCCAACACATTCTTTCTCTGATGCTGTTTCAGCAAGGGCAAATCAACATCATCCAATCTTGTAGTATTCTTTGCGACAACACACTCTGCAGTTCAACAACAAAAACGAGTAGACGATGTGTACTTTGGTTTACAAATAGGCTTTGATAAAGTATTCCATCAGTTACTTCTTCAAAAGTTACCCAAATTTGGATTAATATTTTGCCCAAATACATGTCAACTGGATATGGTTTTACCTCAAAGTAAAACTTTCTGGTTTTGTTATGCTGACAATGTCTCTCGTCCTTTTTCTATGTCTTTCGGGGTTCCCCAGGATCTAATAATGTTGGTCCCCTTGTGTTCCTTTTATTCATTGATGATATTGTTGATGTTAATTAATTGCAAATTCCAACTGTATGCATACGATATGAAAGGATATAGTATAATATTTACATAAGACTATCATCATATTTTACAAAATAATATTAATAAAATCTGTGATTGAACACAAACGAACTTTATACCGCTTAATGTGGAAAAAACTCAATTTGTACCATTCCCAAGGAAATCTTCCGCCTCGTATTACAGTTACAGCATTAGTGTTGTACCTATAAATGGAATATATGTAGCGAGGGATCTAGGAATCTTGTTTGATGTTAACCTTCTCTTAGTAAAATACATAGAGAGGATATTGCGTAAAAATAGGAGAAACCTTCGTCTCTTATAATGTATAGCACGTAACTTTAGAAGCGAAAACATCTGTGTACTTCTATATAAATAAGTTGTAAGGTCTCATCATGATTATTGTACAGTCATCTGAATCGAGACAGAGAATATACCACCTCTATTATAATTAGTGTTCAGGAAATGTATGTTTCGTGGCTTAAGAGGAAATTTCAATTTCCTGCCATCTGTGAAGAAAAAATGTATCCGTCAACAATTTGACGTTCCTCTCTTGTTGATACAAGTCATTTCTGGAATGTATTTTTATTGCTGTTCCACGGTAAGGTAGAACAAAAAAATGTACATTTTACTATGAGTGCCTCAGTCCCCGATAAGAAATTATAAGATTTTTCAGTCCCGTCTAAAAACTGATTTGTCACTTAATGAAAGGTGTATAACGGTAGTTAATCGACCCAAAAATCAATGAAAATGAGTTCAAGAGGATCTTTTGTGAGGCAATATGGAAATGAACCTCACTGTTTGCATTATTCCCTGATCGAGAAGAAAAAAGGAAAAATAAAGAATGAAAATATTTCTTAAAGTTGAATTTATCTCAAAAATTTTAAATCTAATCTGCTTTGCATTTCATTATATAAGTTCCAAACATAAGATGTTTGTAAGTTCCATACAAAGGATTGTGTAAATTGTTCTGTTGTGTTCATTAAAATAAATATTGAGCACTGAACTACACACATGCGAATACTTATTTAACAGATTTATTACAAAAAAATAGTTATTAAATAATAGTACAAACAATTAAAAATATTTTTAGTAATAAAAATTGTCTCGTGACAATAATACTTTGTGCAAAATAATAGAATAGTTCAAAATAATTCTTATTATTTATTCTAAGTAAACAATTTGAGATGTGTATTTGCTTTCCTTTGCAAAATAATATAGCATAAGATGTTATTTCAAAACTATCTTTTTTTTTGAGGGCGAAAAACGCTTACGCGTTATCATCGCCCGGAATTCTTTTTTTATTAAAAAAATAAATGAAAGTAAGACTGGTCTAAAAAATAAATTAAACTTACAACTAATCTCGCAGCTAAATGTAAAATAAAAACTAAAATTAAATAGAGTTTAACTAAGTCCGAGATGGGTGTAAAGGGCCCATTCTCGGATAACAAAAAGACTAAAAAGAAAAACTAACATAAAACTTAAAACTAATAAAAACGAAAACTAAGTTAGAAAAAATTAAAAAATGAAATAAAATTTAAAACTAATATCACAGTCGGAGTCTTAAAAATACCATAAATTTATTTAAAAGAAACATAAAAGTAAAAATATTAACAAAAACTGTATAAAACTTAACAAAGTCCGATAAGGAGTGTAAAAGGCTCCCTTCTCGGATAACAGAATCAAAAATTAAACGCAGGATCACAAAGATTAAAAAAAAAACAAACTCGCTAAAAACTCTTCCAATACCAAACATAAACGCAACTATAAAATTTTTTGTATAAAATCAGCATTACGCAAAAATAAAGATATCTGGTCTACAACTTCATTATCATTGCCCAAGACTCCACAGATGTTTACGGGCAGTCTTAATTATTGACATTAATTGTTGTATTATATCACCGTTTCAATTATTATTATTATTTATTCTTGGTATTATTCAAAAACGTTTTTTTATTAAAAAAAAATAATTTGGAAAAATTACCTCATCTGTTGCTGAAAAAAATCTATAATATTTTGCGTTCGATGACTTTTCTTTAAGGAATAATCACGTGTTCCCTTACATATAATTCAAAAGCCTACTAACATATTGTCAAAATCCAAGGAATATATTTTTTTTAATTCGGTTTGAAAATTATAAATCCCCTTATAAGCGACATCACATATCTTCATTCTTCAAAACTTTAAAGAATTTAATCGGATGACGTTAAATCAATGATACAGTCAGTGATATATTTTAAAAAGAATTAATTATTTTAATACAGGGTCATTCACGGGAACCGGATGTTTTTGAAGTGGGTTGTACACGGGTGTTCGTGGTGGGAAGGGCACGTGGCTGGTGTCTGATGTTTCCTTTGTTCATAGCATTTACATTTTAGTCGTTGAGATAGAGCCGTGGACGCTAGACCAACGCCTGTACGCGTATGACAGTTTTGTGCGAAATGACGAATCCGTAACTGTTGTTCAGCGAGATTTCCGCCGTCATTTTAATATCCATCGTAATGCAAGCGTCCCTTCTCGTAACACAATATTGCGACGGGTAAACAACCTTCGAACAAGCGGTTCAATATTGAAGAAAAAACCACCGGATCCCCGACGAACTGCTAGCACTCCGGAGAACATCGAACGAGTAAGGGAAGCCATTGTCAGAAGCCCACACCGCTCTATTCAGAGGCATTCAGCAGCGCTTCAAATGAGCACAAGTACGGTAAGAAGTATTCTGCATACAGACCTGCATTTCCATCCTTACAAGATAGCCGTCGTGCAGCAGTTAAACGAGCAAGATTTCACACAGCGATTACAATTTTGTCGACAAATGCTTACCATTTTCGAAGAAAATTAAAATTTGTTATTGTTAATGAGTGACGAAGCCTATTTTCATCTGAATGGCTTCGTCAACAAACAGAATTGCCGGTATCGGGCAGAAAGAAACCCGCATCGGCTTCACGAGAGACCACTTCATAGCCCAAAGGTGACTGTCTGGTGTGCAATAGGAAAGGTAGGTGATATTGGACCGTATTTTTTAAAGAAAATGACGCTGCCTTAACTTTAATAGCTGATCGTTACATTGCGATGTTGAATACGTTTTTCATCCCCGAGTTACGAAACCGGGGAATCGATTTTCAAAATGCTTATTCCAGCAGGATGGAGCTACAGCGCACACAGCGAGGGTAACGATGGCTGTTCTCCGTAACTTGTTTCCGGGACGGATCGTTTCCAGATTCGGTGACATTCCTTGGCCCCCTCGGTCCCCCGACTTGAGTAGTTGTGATTTTTTTCTGCGGGAGTTTCTGAAATCGCGTGTGTACGGCAATAAACCGCGTACATCGGAGGACCTAAAGATCGCAATTCGTCATCACGTCACCCAGATTGATGTAGACATCCTGCAAAGAATTGAGGCCGATTACCGTGGAAGGCTACAAAAATGTATTTCCGAAAATGGACATCACTTGCCGGACATAATTTTTCGTTCATGAGTAAGTAACAAATACTTTGATTTAACAAGTGTTTCAATATCGATAAAACTTTTTTAAAGTAAATATTCAATTTTTTATGATTATTTTAAAAACATCCTGTTCCCGTGAAATATCCTATATATACAAATTTAAAATATACATTTGGACTTTGAGCAACATATTTTGACATAACAAATTTCATATTACACCATTTGAATCATTACGCACTAAGCATTACTGTCGTAAAAACGTTCCGACTAGATTAGCACCATAGTTTGTAATTTTCAATCCGCTGAACAAAAGACAGAAATTAGGATAATTCAATGAAATTTATACTAATGTATCTTTTTATACTCGTAAAAAAAAGAAATTAAATTATATCACTGAAAGATGTAAAGAATTTTTAGGAAACGAAACAAGCCTTGTAAATGAAAGAAAAAAATATTAAAAATGAAAGGTGAAATATTTAAAATGAAAGAAATATTAGAAAGAGCACGCACACCCGCGGCGCACAAACACAGAAAATAATACTGAAATGTCGTATTCATAATGAAGTGAGTTTACGTCCTCCCGATTTCTCTTAACCTTTACAAATTCTTTACTCTTTTATTTCTTCATTTTATTTTAAAACCTTCTTTTTCTCTGTTATCTAACAGGGAAAAATTACTTTATAATCCGAGAACGGGGTGGTGTAGATATAAACGATGTAATAAAAAATAAAATCAAGTTAATAATCTCAAATAGAATACGACAAATAAAAATTAATATCTTTACAGCGACATATTATTTATACAGACATATAAATAAAATGTCTAATCCATCTAATAGGAAATTCTGCTCAAATCTCTCAGTATATTTTGATATCCCTTGCAGTATTATGATGAATAAAAAAAACTTTTTGCATAACTTTTGCAAAAAAAAAGAAATTACATTAACTGCAATGTCAGGTATGTAAGTAACTACTCGATTGCTTACTAAAAAATACTAAAAAAAAAAAGTAAAAAAGTATTAAAAACTCGACTTTTTAGTAAGCCGACGTCCATAAAAATTTTAAGAATAATTACGATATGTTATACAAAAAGATTGGATGAACAAAGAACTAGAAGCTGATTGATTAAAAGTAGTGCGGGCAAGACATAAAATTGAATCAACTCCTTTCAATGTTCATTTTTAGTTACTCTTAAAGAAAATTAAACCGCTAAGTTAAAACGGAGATAAAAATTATAAAACCGTATTTAATAATTGAAGAACATAAGAAAGAAGCCCTAATAAGAAAGGGAGTCCGACAAGGATGTTCCCTATCTCCGTTACTTTTTAATCTTTACATGGAACTAGCAGTTAATGATGTTAAAGAACAATTTAGATTCGGAGTAACAGTACAAGGTGAAAAGATAAAGATGCTACGATTTGCTGATGATATAGTAATTCTAGCCGAGAGTAAAAAGGATTTAAAAGAAACAATGAACGGCATAGATGAAGTCCTACGCAAGAACTATCGTATGAAAATAAACAAGAAGAAAACAAAAGTAATGAAATGTAGTAGAAATAACAAAGATGGACCGCTGAATGTGAAAATAGGAGGAGAAAAGATTATGGAGGTAGAAGAATTTTGTTATTTGGGAGGTAGAATTACTAAAGATGGACGAAGCAGGAGCGATATAAAATGCCGAATAGCACAAGCGAAACGAGTCTTCAGTAAGAAATATATTTTGTTTACATCAAAAATTAATTTAAAGGTCAGGAAAAGATTTTTGAAAGTGTATGTTTGGAGTGCCGCTTTATATTGAAGTGAAACTTGGACGATCGGAGTATCTGATAAGAAAAGATTAGAAGCTTTTGAAATGCGGTGCTATAGGAGAATGTTAAAAATCAGACGGGTGGATAAAGTGACAAATGAAGAGGTATTGCGGCAAATAGATGAAGAAAGAAGCGTTTGGAAAAATATAGTTAAAAGAAGAGACAGACTTATAGGTCACATACTAAGGCATCCTGGAATAGTCGCTTTAATATTGGAAGGACAGGTAGAAGGGAAAAATTGTGTAGGCAGGCCACGTTTGGAGTATGTAAAACAAATTGTTGGGGATGTAGGATGTAGAGGGTATACTGAAATGAAACGACTAGCACTAGATAGGGAATCTTGGAGAGCTGCATCAAACCAGTCAAATGACTGAAGACAAAAAAAAAAAAAAATTAATAATTATTTTGCGTTGATGACGTTACAATTACAATTACAAGACGTTGTAATTGAGAATCTATTTAAAGGTAAATGAAAACCAAAAGAAAAATAAAAAAAGTTTGTTGTTTACTTTTCTTATATCTTCGCGATATTACTCCGAAAAAAAGAAGCCGCCGTCGGTAATGTTAATTTTCAACTGAATTTCAACGCCTAGAAACTTATTTCTGCTAAACATATTAAAACGAGCACAAGCAGTAGTTTACAGTAACTCAGATAGTTTCCAAGTTGGCTCATTGTGGAAAAGTAAATAGTAACAACGAGAGCAGTTAGGACGAAGATAATGATGCTAGAAACACAGTGAATGAACTGCTTTTTGTTTTTTATCTATTTGAATTTTTAGTATTTATTTTAAACGGTTTTAAATTTTTTCTCCTAAGATTTACTTCTAATAAAACTGAAATTTATTACAATTAGCTAAAATGAAATCGGATATTTTTTTTGGAATTCCTCCAAAAAAAACACTTAATTTTTTAACCAATGGGTCAAAAATCGATATATTTTTAATATCCAGTAAGAATTAGGTGGGAATATGCATGTTTCAAAATAGCAGGAAATGTTGATATTAACAATACCCCTGTTGGAGACAACACTCCATGCTCTTTTATACCAGTCATTTTAAACATTCTCAATATTAACATATTTTACATATTACAAATATAAGCATTCTTGCTTATAATTATACATATAAATTATAAATATAGTCAATCCAACTTAAATAATAAATAATTGTCGGTCTCCGAGGCACGAATGGTAGCTTCTCGGCCTTTCATCCGGGGTCCCGGGTTCGAATCCCGGTCAGGCATGGCTTTTCAAAAACCAAAAATAAATAAAATAAAAATTATAATTGCAGCAGTAATTACTGAATTTATAATTTAAACGTTCAAAACATTACTGTCAATTAGTAAGATTAGCGAGCGAAGCGAGTGTAGGTTAAATTTGGTTAGATTATATTTATTTATAAAATAAATAAATATAAATGGTTATATCTGATTATCGGGCTATTTCTCCAACCTGGTTATTGTTAATATCAATATTTCTTGCTATTTTCAGTTATATTCAGGTGAAAACAAACTTTTGGGGGGAGAAACAAAATACTACCAATTTTGAATTTTTTATTTTGAATCATTCATATTCCCACCTCATTCTTACTGGATATTAAAAATACGTCGATTTTTGGCCGATTGGTTAAAAAAATTGTTTTTTTTGTGGGAGGGGGAATTCCGGAAAAGATCCAAAAAATCATCCCCTTACTGTTTTTTTTTCAACTACTTTTCCGATATATTTGTAATAGGCCGGTAAAACAGATGTATTTTTTTTTAAATTAACAAAAAATTCAAATAAATTATAAATATCTGCGAAAAAATTTCTATTCCAATGACCCTAAATTCAAAAAATTTATTTTTCTAAGACGGACGTTTGGGTGTATGTTGGCCTATATTTGGTCTTAAACTCTGGATCCCGTTGACCGATTTTCTTTCAAACTTGGTAGATATGTATTACCCCAGGGGAAAGAACGTAATAAATTTTTGCTAAACTTGGTAGAGGGGAAGGAGTATATGACCTAAATAAATTTTAAGATCTTTACTGGGACACTTCAGCAAAAAATCTTTTTGACAAAATCTGAAGATTTTTTATCAAGATAGCAAACTACCAAAATTTTCATTTATATTCACTTCAACAAAAAACGACAACATATAGTTTCTACCGGTCTAGTCGTTTACAACGTTTTTTACAATTTCAGCGCCACCTAGTATTTCAATTTCAAATTATACGGCATAACTTCAAAGAGATTAATCGTAGAGGAGAATGTCCTCTACATTTTTTGTTTGAAAAACTTTTCTCTAAAATGCGTAGATTCAGAGAAAAACGCATTTCAAAAACTTTTTGGGTTTTTCAAAAATCTATGGGAGGGGGATGTTAAAAATTTGGAGTTAAGCTTCCCTCATCATCCCTAACATATGGAAAAAACATCAATCGGTAGGTAAGGATTTTCAAATAAAAATACAAACTGATTGTACTGAAACGCTTCAGCATGTTTGAAAATACACGCTTGATCAGCAAAGAAGTAATTGCATTAACAAAGGTGTATTATACAATATTTAATCGAATTATCATTCAGTTTTCCAGAATACAGTAAACACAGCACGTTATTGTAATGAAATAATTTATCCATTCTTCGATCAAATAAATGAAGAAGAAATCAGTGCAGCGAATTTCCAGTAGGATGGATCAACGTCACCCGCCAACAAGGTTTCGCGAAGTTTGCTGCTTAACGTTTTCGTGGATAGGCACATTTCAAAGCACATCTACAGATTTTTATTACGGGAAGGATCTGTTTACAAGAACGATCCTTATACCCTGAATGAACTAAAATATAACATAATTGAATTTGTAAATGTCATCAATCCTTTGATCAGCGTATATTTTAAAACACATTCAGGTTCGCCTGGAGGAAAATGATGCCAATATTAAGCATTTCTGGCAAATAAAATTCATTGTAGTAGATCCAAAGTCGCTAGAGAGCTTGCGAGGATCAATTGTGGACATTTGATCTGCAAGTTAATTGGAAAACCGAAAGGGAATGGTACATTGATGTTGACTTCCTTAGAAAGGACTTTAAATTAATTGAATTGTAGGACATAATTGTCGTTGACAACACTTGTTTTG
Source organism: Lycorma delicatula (assembly GCF_047948215.1). Classification (NCBI taxonomy): domain Eukaryota; kingdom Metazoa; phylum Arthropoda; class Insecta; order Hemiptera; family Fulgoridae; genus Lycorma; species Lycorma delicatula. The sequence continues at coordinate 33,448,208 of NC_134455.1, forward strand.
TTGGTACGAGGACATTATTTTTAGTGTTTAAAGACTCAAGCAAGTAATGATCTAAGCGCATAGTCTGAATGAAGGTAGATATAGAAACAGATTTTGTTTGAACCAATCGGTCTTAGAGGAAGAAGCGGGGATCGCGCTTCAAGAGTCTAAAAGACGACCTCTGGTAAAGCCCATTAGACCAAGGAACGAAGGGGGTAGTATGTCGACCAGAATCGTCAAAAGGCGGATGTCTTCTATGGGGGTCAGGATGAGATATATTTTTTTCTATTTGAATATAAAATTAGATGTTTGTAAACATTAGGAATTCAGTTTTATATGGGCTACTGAATATATTGGGAAATACGTAATTAAGAAATCTCAGTGAGGAATCATATTAATAAGAAACGATAAAGACATTTTCTTGAACTGTTTTCATTAAGAAACAACTAAAAATGAATTAATACTAAGAAAATAAGTAAAGATATCCATTATCAAACCTTACAAAAAAAAAATTAACTTATATCAGTCACCGTTTTTCTAGATCTGAGACTGACTCTGAACATAAAAATGTTACGACACTATTTTAGCATAGAAAATGATCAAGTAGACCAAATAAATTAAAAATGATACATTAGTGATAGAATCGGTAATTTAAATTCAAGTTTTATCGACTTCAAAACAGAAAAGTAGTTTTCCAATTCATCTTGTTTGTGTTTTTTACCGATTTTTCTAAAAGTATGGTATTACGTTCGGTCGCATGGTGGGATTGGAAGGTAAAAATGAATTTTCTTTAGTTTTGAGGTACGAGGAACAGAAAATATGATTCATAAATACGATTTTATAACTCGAAAATGTTGTAAACCACTAGATCAATTTCGTCGAAATTTAGATATGCGGTAGTAGTTTACCTAAAGTTGCGGATGTTAAAATTTGATGACAATTGGTCGTTATTCTTGAGTTGTCCTCAGTTTAATGTCGGCAACAAATATAACCTCAAATTTGACTGTGTAGTGGTGTATTTTTCATACGCGCTTATTTAGTGAAACGCAGTAGTGAGGGAGTTGAAATTTGATGCGCTTGTGTAGGGTTTATTCATTAATCTCAAAACGTGTCATATTCAATGATTATTTGTTTATTTTGTCGGGAAATCGCCTCTTCAGGTCCAGTAGATTTTATTTCCACAAAAAATTGTTTAACGAGTAATTAATCTAAAGTAAATTATTTTATTTAAAAATGTATTTTTATGATCGTCATCCTTTCGTATTGTATTATTATAGCTTAACGATAAATAGCGAGATTTAATTCAAATATTCTAGATATTTTGCAGGAAAATATACAAAACTTTTTTTTTAACTGTAGGAAAAAATAGTTATTTAAAAGAAAGGAACTGATCAAAATGCGCTAAAATAAAAGAAATAATTTCGTTAAAATATTTAATTCTTTCATAAAAGTGTTTCTTTTTTGAATCAGTGCTTGGTTTTACAAAATTTATTTCTAGTTATAATATAAATTTGTTTTATAATACTATATGCGTATACATTTTTTTTTTTTTTTTTTTTTTTTTTTTGTTTAACCTGCGGGACCACCGTTAAGTATTGCTTCAGATGATGAGATGACTGATTTGTAGCGTGCGTGAAAATGCCGTGCCTAACCGGGATTCGAATCCGGGACCTCCGGATGAAAGGCCGAGACGCTACCACTCGCGCCACGGAGGCCGGCCCCACGTATACTTATACTACATAAAACAATACTGATATTATATCAAAGGAATTCATATTTATGTGTTTTGATTACTTTTCCGTTTGCGATTATTACACCATCTATACGTCCAATCAAGTACCACATAAGAATGATAATGTATTTTGACGAAATCTAAGGAGAATCTTGACTATACTAATTTTCATTTACACATTTTTTCTCGCTTTTTCATTTCTAGTAAATGTCTTTTTTCCATGCGAAGAGCGTATTTTACAGACTTATCCATATTTAAAAGAAAATGAAAATAAAATTAAATAATGTAAAAATAAAGAAGATCAATTATAAAATAAAACTGACTTAAACTACTAAAATTACAAAATCATTATTTTACAATTATTTTTTTTATATTTTACCTAAGAAGAATACAGAACAATTAGTTTAACTAGTCATGCATCAAAAATCTTAACTAGAATTTTATACAGAAGAATTGAGAGGAGAGTGGAAGAAGTGTTAGGAGAAGACCAATTTGGTTTCAGGAAAAGTATAGGGACAAGGGAAGCAATTTTAGGCCTCAGATTAATAGTAGAAGGAAGATTAAAGAAAAACAAACCAACATACTTGGCGTTTATAGACCTAGAAAAGGCTTTCGATAACGTAGACTGGAATAAAATGTTCGGCATTTTAAAAAAATTAGGGTTCAAATACAGAGATAGAAGAACAATTGCTAACATGGACAGGAACCAAACAGCAACAATAACAATTGAAGAACATAAGAAAGAAGCCCTAATAAGAAAGGGAGTCCGACAAGGATGTTCCCTATCTCCGTTACTTTTTAATCTTTACATGGAACTAGCAGTTAATGATGTTAAAGAACAATTTAGATTCGGAGTAACAGTACAAGGTGAAAAGATAAAGATGCTTCGATTTGCTAATGATATAGTAATTCTAGCCGAGAGTAAAAAGGATTTAGAAGAAACAATGAACGGCATAGATGAAGTCCTACGCAAAGACTATCGCATGAAAATAAACAAGAACGAAACAAAAGTAATGAAATGTAGTAGAAATAACAAAGATGGACCGCTGAATGTGAAAATAGGAGGAGAAAAGATTATGGAGGTAGAAGAATTTTGTTATTTGGGAAGTAAAATTACTAAAGATGGACGAAGCAGGAGCGATATAAAATGCCGAATAGCACAAGCTAAACGAGCCTTCAGTAAGAAATATAATTTGTTTACATCAAAAATTAATTTAAATGTCAGGAAAAGATTTTTGAAAGTGTATGTTTGGAGTGCCGCTTTATATGGAAGTGAAACTTGGACGATCGGAGTATCTGAGAAGAAAAGATTAGAAGCTTTTGAAATGCGGTGCTATAGGAGAATGTTAAAAATCAGATGGGTGGATAAAGTGACAAATGAAGAGGTATTGCGGCAAATAGATGAAGAAAGAAGCATTTGGAAAAATATAGTTAAAAGAAGAGACAGACTTATAGGCCACATACTAAGGCATCCTGGAATAGTCGCTCTAATATTGGAAGGGCAGGTAGAAGGAAAAAATTACTGAAGGAAAGAGATACTGAAATGAAACGACTAGCACTAGATAGGGAATCTTGGAGAGCTGCATCAAACCAGTCAAATGACTGAAGACAAAAAAAAAAAAAATATTTTACCTTTTTTGGCACCTAGTTAAGAGTTAACCTTTTCAAAATTTGCATTGTTAAACTTAAAAAAAGAGTTTTCGTTCTTTTAAGTAGATTTTAAAAAAACAAAAAAAAACGACATTTTATGAAATAATAAACCACAATATAATACAAAGGTATAATCCACTTAGTATTTCTTAATAAACGTAAATTTTAAAACTCCAACAAGTACGTAATAAAATGCAAAAGCTAATAAAATACATCTATTGAGATTTTAAGTAAATATTATCGAATTACAACGCATTTCAACCGATCGTTACTCAAGAATAAAACGATTACTCCGTGTTACATTTCTTAACTTTAGATGTATCTTACTTAACCAACCGAGTTGGTCTAGTGGTGAACGCATCTTCGCAAATCAGGTGATTTCGAAGTCGAGAGTTCCAACGTTCAAATCCTGGTAAAGGCTTACTAGTTACTTTTATACATTTGAATACTAGATCATGGATACCGGTGTTCTTTGGTGGTTGAGTTTCAATTAATCACTTATCTCAGACCCGAGACTTTACAAGACTACACTTCACTTACACTCATACATATCATCCTCATTCATAAAAAAAAAAAAAAAAAATGTTGTACCTTACGTATATATGTATACTGCTGTAATAAAAGTGTAATTTAATCACTCTTACTTTCCCGCCTAGCGCTATAGTAGAGCTATAGCTGTAGAAGAGAAAGTGTGATAATCGGTCCAATTTGGGCGTATGCGGTTTTCACCGGATCTTTACGCTGTTACACCTAAGGAACCCAAAAACCCGAATGGAGATTTTCCGGATGTTCGTATGTACGTGTGTGTGTTCGGTGTGAAGTGATGCACTCTAAATCACCTTATTTCTCCTGATCTACACGACCGATTTTGACAAACTTGGACAGATTACGTCTATATATGGGGCATTGATGCCGTTAAATTTTCAAATTAAAAGATCAAGGGAGTGAGGCTGTTCACCAAGGTCACCCTTAATATCTCAAGATTTCACCTAATTAAGGTCTTATTTTTTTAGGCACCTCTGTTATCAATTAAAAATAATATTTACAAAAAACACTTTTTGAAAAATCTCACCCCTAACCTAAAAATGCTCTAAATAAACTAGTGGCTAAACAAGAAAATGGTGGGTATAGTGTGTCATTAGTACCCCCTCTGTCGCTACAAGGAGCGCTTTTGTAGCACTGACGTACAGCTGCCGCAGTCATCTACGTTGTAACGTCACAGATGAGCGGTAGAATTAAATAAATGAATAATATTTCAAGTGTAAAAAAGTATTTAAAGTGGCCGCTAGTACAGTCACACCCGCACGAATGAAATATCGTTTGCGCGCGCGTTTCAGTTAAAATGACAAATATTTTAAATTTGTGGGTGTGTATGTGTGTGCGCGCGCGCGCAAGAGAGAGAGAGAGAGAGAGAGAGAGCCGTGCATCAGAAAAAAGCCGCGTGGCGGGAAAGTCCTAGAACTGTGTTGCCAACTTTTTTATATGAAAATAAAACACCGAGAAATTAAACATTTTTTTTCTGTAATATAAGTGTCCTTTTAAGTTACTGAATTCATGACATATAAAAATGTGATCTATTTTCTATCTCAGTAAACCTACACATCTCCAGATTAATTGCAAATTTTACACGCTTTATTGTAAGTGGTAAAGACTCGAAGACATCATTAGATAATCTTTAATCTTTAATTATCTATGTTCAGTATTTGTTCAAGATCGTAGACACAACGTTGTTCGAGAAACCACAGTTTTGCTGAAGGGCTAGGGTTTGTCAACAAATCAGTTAATGGTGTTATAAACAACATAACACAAGGTTATTTATTATTACAAATCTGATCTGTGTGCGAATAACGATATCAGCTGTTTTGTCAGTCTATTCTCTTCATGCCTTGGGCGTGTTAGCTTTGGTGGTGTGTACATTTTTTGTTTGTTATTAAATCGTCGGGTCAAGCTCTTTACTTTTTTTTTGTCTTCAGTCATTTGACTGGTTTGATGCAGCTCTTCAAGATTCCCTATCTAGTGCTAGTCGTTTCATTTCAGTATCTCTTTCCTTCAGTAATTTTTTCCTTCTACCTGCCCTTCCAATATTAGAGCGACTATTCCAGGACGTCTTAGTATGTGGCCTATAAGTCTGTCTCTTCTTTTAACTATATTTTTCCAAATGCTTCTTTCTTCATCTATTTGCCGCAATACCTCTTAAGTTCTTTACAAGACTTAAGTTATCTAAAGACTTTATTTAATTTTTACTTACTGCTCGCGGCTGTTTCTGTATTGTCGGATATAATATAAAATACTAAAATTAGATTATTTTTTAAGCAAAATGTAAAATGTTGTGCTCGGTAAGATTGGTCGTGCTATGTTTTTTTAGCGTAGTAAGTTAATTATGTGTTTGAATTCCTGTACTTTTTTTTATTTTGTGAATGCAATGTTTATTCAATTGTTCTCAGTTAAGTCTTCTGTTCTTGTAGCATAAATGTTATTTACCGTATTGTTTTCCTTTATTGTAGTTGATACATAAACTCTTCTTGCTATTCTGGTATAATTATAAATTTAACAAACTTTAATGTTGACGTGCTGTTTTATTTTTTTCTCCCTTCGTAATCACTACCCAATCAAGACCATCAGATCCTCTCAGAACAATTTAAAAAAAAAAGAGCTTATATTATAAATTAAAAAACTATGGTTGTCTTTTTTAAAATTTTGTTAAGTTTACAAAAAAAAATTCTTCAAATTGTAAGTAAAATTCTATTTTTATTGTTAACAAAACGCAAAGCCGATAAATCTGTAAAAACAAAAAAATGAGTGTGGAGAAACGAGATAGAGGGATTACAGAATACAAACTAGGAGAGATGTACTTTATCTTAAAATTTTCTTTAAATTTTCCACAACTTACTTAAATTTTCGTGAAGAATAACTTTGAAAATCATTAAGAAACGAAGATTTATTTTACAATTTCATTACTATAATCCAGTGTTAATTAGCGATGACAAAGAAAAAATAAATTTTGTAACTCCAAGAAACTTATGCAAAAATTTTAATCATCAAAATCGCATTGTGACTTGTAATACATATAAATAAATGTTATTGAAATTGGTATAGCTGATAATCTTTTCCTTTGATGATGAAAATTCAATAAAATTTTTAATCAATATTAAAACGTATTAGTATTCGTTTTTGCCAGCATCAGAGCGGTAGATAGAGCAGTGAAGTTGCTTCTAACTAGATTCAGTTTAAGCTTATAAAATATGATTAACGTAGATCAATTATTTTATTTCATTAACCGTTTTTAATTTGGAAATTAATTTAATTTTTAATTATTTAATATTTTTTTTTTTTTTTGTCTTCAGTCATTTGACTGGTTTGATGCAGCTCACCAAGATTCCCTATCTAGTGCTAGTCGTTTCATTTCAGTATACCCTCTACATCCTACATCACCAACAATTTGTTTTACATACTCCAAACGTGGCCTGCCTACACAATTTTTCCCTTCTACCTGTCCTTCCAATATTAAAGCGACTATTCCAGGATGCCTTAGTATGTGGCCTATAAGTCTGTCTCTTCTTTTAACTATATTTTTCCAAATGCCACTTTCTTCATCTATTTGCCGCAATACCTCTTCATTTGTCACTTTATCCACCCATCTGATTTTTAACATCTCCTATAGCACCGCATTTCAAAAGCTTCTAATCTTTTCTTCTCAGATACTCCGATCGTCCAAGTTTCACTTCCATATAAAGCGACGCTCCAAACATACACTTTCAAAAATCTTTTCCTGACATTTAAATTCATTTTTGATGTAGACAAATTATATTTCTTACTGAAGGCTCGTTTAGCTTGTGCTATTAGGCATTTTATATCGCTCCTGCTTCGTCCATCTTTAGTAATTTTACTTCCCAAATAACAAAATTCTTCTACCTCCATAATCTTTTCTCCTCCTATTTTCACATTCAGTGGTCCGTCTTTGTTATTTCTACTACATTTCATTACTTTTGTTTTGTTCTTGTTTATTTTCACGCGATAGTTTTTGCGTAGGACTTCATCTATGCCGTTCATTGTTTCTTCTAAATCCTTTTTACTCTCGGCTAGAATTACTATATCATCGGCAAATCGTAGCATCTTTATCTTTTCACCTTGTACTGTTACTCCGAATCTAAATTGTTCTTTAACAACTGTTCTTTGTAATACTGCCCACTGAAACACCTAATTAGATGTTAAGTGAGAAGAGTTATCGGACCAGGGTAGGAATTTTATGGGAATGCGTGAGGGCGAATGATCATTCTAGTGCTTTGAGTCGGGTCCGGTCCGGCAGGTAAAGCAGATAGGAGTATAAATATTTCAGAGGAAGACGAGTTAAAAATCAGTTACGCGAATCAGTCTTAGTGAGACGTTATGATGCGAGTCTGCGAGGAGAATTCTGCGAGATATCAGTCAGCGAGGAGGTCAGTGAAGGAGCGAATTTCTAGCGAGTACGAAGTTCGACGCGATTAAGGTGACGTGGAAAATAAAATCCGTTTACTCTTTTACGTATCAAGTTTTTAATCGAAATCGTCAACTTTTTCTTCGATCGATTTGCGGGGTTTTGTTTTCTTAGGAGACCGTAATTCATTAGTAGATTTTTTACTCGCGAATCACGTTGTACACTGAAGCAACACAACTTCCACTTACGTTATCATTTTTTATTAACAACATCCGAAATCAATGCCGTTGAATTACGCTGTAATTCGTTTTTGTAGGCGTTTCTTCGGAGGGGGTATTAATAATCGTGCACATCAGCTGAATCGGTATCAGACACGATGTCTAAACAATGATATATTTTATGTTGTACAGGTACACACATCTAGGAATATACTACACACGTTCCAGTAAACTTAAAGAAATTGCATTACCGGTACATATATACTTTAACTAAGAGTAAATAAATAAATTAACAGAATCACGAGAACAAAAGCGTGATCATATGAAAAGATCAAGGGGTTTTAATAAAACTGAAAGACATTCTATTATAAATTATAACCGTTTGATTACACGAGTATTATGTTAATTATCCGGCGACTAATATGAATAATGATTGTTGTATTGTATATAATTAAAGCCGCGTTGTGAATCGGCACAAATACAAGCAGAAATATGACTATATCACTAACGTAAACGCAATATTTGTTTATTCTTCACTTTACAACTAACTGAATACAGTATAGTTATTAATTTATTTTGTATCTCAGTTCCAAATTCCAATTCACTGAAAGCTTAAATACACAATTAAGTCATCGAAACGGTAATTACCATTCGCTATATCCATGTTGATATTGTAAATGTACGAAATAACTAAATTCAACAACTGAAAAGAGTGACGTAAAATAAATTAAACTGTTCCTTCTTAAGGAAGATTTACAAAATTTATGTTAGGTAACATAATGTATGTAATAATCTATGTAGCATTCTAGCTAAATGGGAGGCAAAAACGAAAATACTTAGCGCGGCCTTGAATACAAAACCGGAAAGATTTAGGAGATTTGATAATTGACCTGAAAAAATACGATATTGTCTTTAACAACGGAAATTCCTGTGTTGGTAGTTTTAAAAACTTTTTAAGAATAGCTAGTCCTGATTTTCAATTGTTAATGTAAACAACTGGACTTAAAATAACGAAATGATATTTTAAAATCAACTAAATAATTAGTGCAGTGGAAATTTATTTTCATATTTTTCATTCGATTAATTTCTTGCTCCAAACCAATTTTATTTTAAATTGTCCGTACCAGGTCCATTCATTAGTGTCTTAGCTTCTCTTTGCAATTTTCCTATCAGATATTGCATCTATTTAATTTTAGCGTTATTTGTTCCCATTTCTCTACGTATTTCATTCATGCGTTTTGTTTTTTATTCCTGACTTTATATCGCGAGTTTTACTCTAAACAATTCTACTATATTTATGTCACCTTCGTTCCATTTCCTTTCAATAGATTCAATATATATTGGTAGGTGGGTGGAATATATTGAAGAGTTATATGGAGAAAATGAATTACAAAATGGTGTTATAGAGGAAGAAGAGGATGAAAGGGGAGAAACAATACTGAGATCTGAATTTAAGAGAGCATTAAAAGATTTGAATGGCAGAAAGGCTCCTAGAATAGACGGAATACCTGCAGAATTACGGCGCAGTGCAGGTGAGGAAGCGATCGATAGATTATACAAACTGGTGTGTAATATTTACGAAAAAGGGGAATTTCCGTCAGACTTCAAATAGTGTTATTGTTATGATACCAAAAAAAGCAGGAGCAGATGGAACGGAACGCAAGAATGACGGGAGTTTCAATATTTCTCCCTACAGATCACAAAGCGTGGACAATGTCCCTTGCTGCTGTATCTTTCTATTATCGGGCGAGTTTCATGGGTTATTTAGTGGCGGTTATAAATTTTAAGTTTTATTTATGGACGAATTTGGTAATTTGCGTTCCTATCCGTATGGACCATGGTGTAATTTATTTACTGGTTCTGACCGTAATAGCGTTAGTTAGATTAACATTGAAGAAAAAATATTTTTTCTACAGTTACTTACCTCTGACTTTTGAACGACTCTCGCAAATAGCGTAATTCACCTTAAGAGTCATTCAGATTTAAGACTATTTTATATGGATTTGAATAATAGATCGTGGATACCGATGTTTTTGGTGGTTGGGTTTCGATTAACCACACATCTCAGGAATGGTCGACCTGAAACTATACAAGACTACACTTCACTTACACTCATACATATCATCCTCTGAAGTAATACCTAACTTTGGTTCTGGACGCTAAACAAAAAAAGAGAGAGACTGCCATCTACCATCCTGAACTGAATCTGACTGAAATTTGGTCGCTAATGAAATGTAATATTGGAGTGTAACACAACACATATTAGATCTTGTAAAAAAAAGCTTTTTTAGGAGAAGTTTGAAAACATGACTCCTTTAAAATTTAAAATTAATATATGAACTAGTAAAAATTACGGGAGAATATTTTTTCACTAACAGAGATAAGCAGTGAAGACAGTTTTATTGACAGTACCGTAATAAATGTTGATGGCAATGAAAATATTCGATGGACGGTGAGTAAATTAATGAAGATTGCTAGAAATTAACAATGGACTATTTATTTTGGCTAAAAAATAAACAGATAATGGGATACAATTATCAATACTGCGTCGGTGTCAAATAAATTCTCTTTGATGACAACAATAATGCAGCAAGTCTTCACCGTTAATTTCTAACGGTATAGGAATACAGTGCCCTTTAAGAAATTCCATGAAGTATTTCTATAAAAATCCAATTAATTTTTAAAAGCACTTCTTTGCGCTATGACATTTTGGTATAAACTAGAATTCTTCTTAATTTTTTCACCTTTTCTTTTCTTAGATAGCCATCTTCTATAAATTGTGGCATTTTTTTTTTGTCTTCAGTCATTTGACTGGTTTGATGCAGCTCTCCAAGATTCCCTATCTAGTGCTAGTCGTTTCATTTCAGTATACCCTCTACATCCTACATCCCCAACAATTTGTTTTACATATTCCAAACGTGGCCTGCCTACACAATTTTTCCCTTCTACCTGTCCTTCCAATATTAAAGCGACTATTCCAGGATGCCTTAGTATGTGGCCTATAAGTCGGTCTCTTCTTTTAACTATATTTTTCCAAATGCTTCTTTCTTCATCTATTTGCCGCAATACCTCTTCATTTGTCACTTTATCCACCCATCTGATTTTTAACATTCTCCTATAGCACCGCATTTCAAAAGCTTCTAATCTTTTCTTCTCAGATACTCCGATCGTCCAAGTTTCACTTCCATATAAAGCGACACTCCAAACATACACTTACAAAAATCTTTTCCTGAGATTTAAATTAATTTTTGATGTAAACAAATTATATTTCTTACTGAAGGCTCGTTTAGCTTGTGCTATTCGGCATTTTATATCGCTCCTGCTTCGTCCATCTTTAGTAATTTTACTTCCCAAATAACAAAATTCTTCTACCTCCATAATCTTTTCTCCTCCTATTTTCACATTCAGTGGTCCATCTTTGTTATTTCTACTACATTTCATTACTTTTGTTTTGTTCTTGTATATTTTCATGCGATAGTTCTTGCGTAGGACTTCATCTATGCCGTTCATTGTTTCTTCTAAATCCTTTTTACTCTCGGCTAGAATTACTATATCATCAGCAAATCGTAGCATCTTTATCTTTTCACCTTGTACTGTTACTCCGAATCTAAATTGTTCTTTAACATCATTAACTGCTAGTTCCATGTAAAGATTAAAAAGTAACGGAGATAGGGAACATCCTTGTCGGACTCCCTTTCTTATTAGGGCTTCTTTCTTATGTTCTTCAATTGCTACTGTTGCTGTTTGGTTCCTGTACATGTTAGCAATTGTTCTTCTATCTCTGTATTTGACCCTATATTTTTTAAAATGCTGAACATTTTATTCCAGTCTACGTTATCGAATGCCTTTTCTAGGTCTATAAACGCCAAGTATGTCGGTTTGCTTTTCTTTAATCTTCCTTCTACTATTAATCTGAGGCCTAAAATTGCTTCCCTTGTCCCTATACTTTTCCTGAAACCAAATTGGTCTTCTCCTAACACTTCTTCCACTCTCCTCTCAATTCTTCTGTATAAAATTCTAGTTAAGATTTTTGATGCATGACTAGTTAAACTAATTGTTCTGTAATCTTCACATTTATCTGCCCCTGCTTTCTTTGGTATCATAACTATAACACTTTTTTTGAAGTCTGACGGAAATTCCCCTTTTCATAAATATTACACACCAGTTTGTATAATCTATCAATCGCTTCCTCACCGGCACTGCGCAGTAATTCTACAGGTATTCCGTCTATTCCAGGAGCCTTTCTGCCATTTAAATCTTTTAATGCTCTCTTAAATTCAGATCTCAGTATTGTTTCTCCCATTTCATCCTCCTCAACTTCCTCTTCTTCCTCTATAACCCCATTTTCTAATTCATTTCCTCTGTATAACTTTTCAATATATTCCACCCATCTATCGACTTTACCTTTCGTATTATGTATTGGTGTACCATCTTTGTTTAACACATTATTAGATTTTACTTTATGTACCCCAAAATTTTCCTTAACTTTCCTGTATGCTCCGTCTATTTTACCAATGTTCATTTCTCTTTCCACTTCTGAACACTTTTCTTTAATCCACTCTTCTTTCGCCAGTTTGCACTTCCTGTTTACAGCATTTCTTAATTGCCGATAGTTCCTTTTACTTTCTTCATCACTAGCATTCTTATATTTTCTACGTTCATCCATCAGCTGCAATATATGGTCTGAAACCCAAGGTTTTCTACCGGTTCTCTTTATTCCGCCTAAGTTTGCTTCTGCTGATTTAAGAATTTCCTTTTTAACATTCTCCCATTCTTCTTCTACATTTTCTACCTTATCTTTTTTACTCAGACCTCTTGCGATGTCCTCCTCAAAATTGTGGCCAAATGATATAAATTCCCGTGCCCGTACCTATTATTCTCAACATTTGTTATATAAAGAAAAATCAGTATTAGATAAAATATCTGCGATCAAGAGGTGTGGAGAATTGACACCAGCTTCTTTAGAAGCATAGAAAAAAATTGTAATTTTTACGGTGATTTCACAGATGCTTACGGATACAATATTTAATTTTATTATTACCTTTAAAACCTAGAGTTTCCTATTAATCGATGTACGTAATCGATATGTATGTAATCGTACATGTAATTATCTATATATGTAATCACTTATCTTAATCACTTATTTATGTCTGTGTACACCTATCTTATGTAATCGATGTACACTTATCTGTTTTTCCTTTTGTAGAGTTGAAATTTTGTTACTTGAAAGGAATCGAAGAAACTTATAATTTAATAAATTAATACAATTAATTTTTGGAGTTGAAAATTACTTTTGCGAGAAACTGGTTATTTTTCTCGCAAAAACAATTTTCCGTATTTTTAATAATACTTAGATTCAAAAGAAAATAAAAAATTTAAAAAAGTTTTAATTATAAAATTTTCTTCTATGAATATTCTTTCATTTTTTATTTATTTATTTATTTTTGAGGTAGGGCCCTCCCGCCTTCCCTACCTCACACAAACCCGCTCCATTGTAGACTGAATTTTTAAACAAAATATACGTTACTAAGGTACTGCATTAACAATATAAGTTTTATGAATTGTTTTTTATTTATTTTTTAAAATAAATTTCACTAGGCGTTTTTTAACAATTAAAACGTTTTACATTAAATTGGTAATTTAAAAAAAAGTATTTCAGAAGATATTTAATTTTTAAAATTTTAGGAATTTTATAGCCGCTGATAATTAAATTATAAAAATAATCGTCTTTTAAGAATGGATTTTTAAAAAAAAAGAAGATTTATAATGATTCAACGGAATTCCCATCTTAAGGAAAAATTAAAAGTTTTAGAACTGTGGGATAGGGTCATATCTTAACGAGTATAAATTTTCAGTAATAAAAAAACACAAACGTGCGTATGCACGCGCGCACACACACACACACACACACACACACACACACACACACACACACACACACACACACACACACACACACACACATATATATATATATATATATATATATTTTATACATACAACTTACTTTAAATTAAATCTATATGTGCTTCTATTGTTCACACAGTTTTATCAGTCACCAAGTGCGTTTAGACGTTCTCTTGCCAAGTCAGTTAAGAACAGTTTCTGACAATTGTTGTCACTTCAACATTCGTTAATAACAAATTGGATATATGTTTTCTCTTTGAATATTCCCCCAAAGGAAATTTCCACAGATTATTAAGTTTGGACTTCTAGACGGCCAGTAATTTTGGGGTCCTTACCGATCCACTGACCTTGAAATAATAATGTAAAAAGTCCCTTACCGATTGAGAATTTAAGCTGGACCTTTATCTTGCTATAAAATGGCAATTAATTTCAAACCGATCGATGCAAACCGAAAAATAAAATAATTTTCAAGCGTGTTAAGGTACGAAATGATGTTATCACTTCACTTCAAAAAACGTATTGTCCTGTCAGATGTGCTATTCACAAAACTACAAATGGTGGAGTGATCTGTGATTTCTTCAAAAAACTGGAGATTTTCTTTGCACTACTTGTTCTGAGATCAATTACTCAGGCAAATGGCCCTCTTCAGAGAAGAGTACTAAATTCTGTGATTAAACATTGAGAAAACGGCTTAAAAGAGCTTTGCACAAGTTTCCCCTAAAGCTATGACCCAATAATACGAGCAACCTAAAGGGTTTGAACCCAAGAGTTTTTTATTTTTTTTTTTATGTCTTCAGTCATTTGACTGGGTTGATGCAGCCCTCCAAAATTCCCATTCTAGTGCTAGTCGTTTCATTTCAGTATACCCACCACATCCTACATCCGTAACAATTTGTTTTACATATTCCAAACGTGGCCTGCCTACACAATTTTTCCGTTCTACCTGTCCTTCCAATATTAAAGCGACTATTCCAGGATGCCTTAGTATGTGGCCTATAAGTCTGTCTCTTCTTTTAACTATATTTTTCCAAACGCTTCTTTCTTCATCTATTTGCCACAATTCCTCTTCATTTGTCGCTTTATCCACCCATCTTATTTTTAACATTCTCCTATAGCACCGCATTTCAAAAGCTTCTAATCTTTTCTTCTCAGATACTCCGATCGTCCAAGTTTCATTTCCATATAAAGCGACGCTCCAAACATACGCTTTCAAAAATCTTTTCCTGACATTTAAATTAATTTTTGATGTAAACAAATTATATTTCTTACTGAAGGCTCGTTTCGCTTGTGCTATTCGGCATTTTATATCGCTCCTGCTTCGTCCATCTTTAGTAATTCTACTTCCCAAATAACAAAATTCTTCTACCTCCATAATCTTTTCTCCTCCTATTTTCACATTCAGCGGTCGCTTTATATGGAAGTGAAACTTGGACGATCGGAGTATCTGTGAAGAAAAGATTAGCTTTTGAAATGCGGTGCTATAGGAGAATGTTTAAAATCAGACGGGTGGATAAAGTGACAAATGAAGAGGTATTGCGGCAAATAGATGAAGAAAGAAGCATTTGGAAAAATATAGTTAAAAGAAGAGACAGACTTATAGGCCACATACTAAGGCATCCTGGAATAGTCGCTTTAATATTGGAAGGACAGGTAGAAGGGAAAAATTGTGTAGGCAGGCCACGTTTGGAGTATGTAAAACAAATTGTTGGGGATGTAGGATGTAGAGGGTATACTGAAATGAAACGACTGGCACTAGATAGGGAATCTTGGAGAGCTGCATCAAACCAGTCAAAAGACTGAAGAGAAAAAAAAATTAAATAATAGGATGTTTCACAAAATCTATCACATATACACATATGTAATAAAGCCTATTAAATTACATATACATATTTTTAAAAGTACATAAAATTTCATTTCATTAATAACTTCTGACTTTTTTTATTATTATTGAATAATTACTTACTGTAATTGTTTTTACAATAACGGGTTAATAATTATTAATAAATCAATATATTTAAATTTTAAAAAAGTGAAAAAAGAAATTTTAAAAAGAAAGTTAAAAGAAAAAAGGAGATGAAGTCTGATTCGAACCGATGTGTCTTCCCTTATAAGATCTCCAAATATTTCATTAATTAAAATTTTATTTGGCTACAACTATGGAAGCGATGAAAATAAATACCGCTTATGATATATCGTTGAACAGCTATCAATAAGGGCTTATTACTGCAGTTATGAAAAAGTCCAAAACCCAATTTTTTTTAGGATTTTGAGCTTTTTTGGGCACTTTTGGTTCAGTCGATTGCAATCAAAATGGGAGGTGCACAATTAGATTTTACAGCAGTCCTAAATCCAAAATTTCAACATCCTAGAGCTAATCGTTTTTGAGTTATGCGTGATACATACGAACGTAAAAACGTTACGCCGAAACTAGTCGAAATGGATTCAGGGATGGTCAAAATGGAAATTTCCGTGGAAATCTAAAAACCGAAATTTTTCGCGATCACAATACTTCCTTCACTTCGAAGATAGAAGTAAAAATTAATAGGTAGTTTATATAAAGCACGTTTAGAAATTTTTTGTCGTGAGTTTTACATGGGAATAGAGAAATGTTTAAAAATCGTCAAAATGGCTATTTTTCAGTCATCTCGTTTTTTTTATAAGAAATTTCATTACTGTATAAAATTACAGAATTTAACAGAAACGTCATAAGGAAATAAAGTAAGACGATCCTCAATTTTTCACTTTTACTCTAAAGAAAGTTATTAAGCTTTACACTAACTTTTAAAGATACAACTCGACTATTATAAAGGGGGTAAATGAGTTCAGTTTAATCCAAAATGATTTTAGAAACAGAAAGTATTTTTCTTTTCAAAAATGAAATTAATTAAGTTAATCCTGTTCTTAATCTTTTTTCTTCACCACGCCTCCCCGAATTGATAAAAATTGTTAGAAAGTATTTTAACACATGACGTAGCCTCACCAATATATTTTATAATATCCTAGCTCAACAAACGAAATTAAAAAAAAAATTTACGACACACGTATCTCAACAGATTAATAAATAAATAGAAATATAGATTAATAAATTAATAAAAAATATACATTTATTAATTAAAATATTATTTAATTATAAATTAATTAATATATAATAATGAATAAATGATGTATTATCAAATTACATTAATTAAAAGGTATTATTTTCGAATATATTGAAGAAATTACTCGGTTAATTTTTTTTTAGGACGATTAGATAAATTTTACATAACTATGATTTATATATGAACAGACTAACAATATTCACATTCATAAGAAAACGACCATCTAAAAATAAAAATTAATTAAACAAAGTAATTAAACACGAACTATAAAATTAATAAACTAAACCGTAAAAACTATTATAATTAAATAAATATGTATATCTGTAAAACAATATCAATAAAATAAAAAAATAACTATTGTTAACATAAAAAAAAAAACAGGGACTAATTAAAGGACTATTAAAATAATGATAAATTGCCAACTAATCCATAGTGATCTCGTAAAATAAACTGTTAGAAAAGCAGTTGAAAAGTTTTTTCAAGTCAACAATTTTCTAAAAAAAAAGTTACACCCGTTATACCTGAAAGAAAAAAGATACTTTCAGTATCATCATAAATAGTTAGCAATAAAGAGTAACTGAAAAATGAATATATTAACTACATTAAGGTATATAAAATATAAACTGAACAAAATGTTAATTATGACTTTTCATCTACGCACGAATAATACTCATCAACTAATCGAGTTCATGTCAAATTGTACTCAAAATTCCAACGAAAGTTACTGCCAAAAGTCACACGTGCACATTAAAACTATTTTACTGTGAAGAAAAATCAAATAAAATAAAATGATTGGTTTCTTTTATTTTAAAATTAACGAAGCAGGAGCGATATAAAATGCCGTATAGCACAGGCGAAACGAGCCTTCAGTCAGAAATATAATTTGTTTGGAGTGTCGCTTTATATGGAAGTGACACTCCAAACAAATTGGACGATCGGAGTATCTGAGAAGAAAAGATTAGAAGCTTTTGAAATGCGGTGCTATAGGAGAATGTTAAAAATCAGATGGGTGGATAAAGTGATAAATGAAGAGGTGTTATGCTAAATAGATGTAAAAAGAAGCATTTGGAAAAATATAGTTAAAAGAAGAGACAGACTTATAAGCTACATATTAAGGCATCCTGGAATAGTCGCTTTAATATTGGAGGGACAGATAGAAGGAAAAAATTGTGTAGGCAGGCAACGTTTGGAATATGTAACACAAATTGTTAAGGATGTAGGATGTAGGGGGTATACCGAAATGAAACGACTAGCACTAGATAGGGAATCTTGGAGAGCTGCATCAAACCAGTCAAATGACTGAAGACAAAAAAAAAAGAGAAAAAAAAGTGAAACATATCAGGTGTACATGTTATAAGTAATAATTTATTCGTACAACGCAAAATTTTTTTACAGGATATATCACCGGGTAATCATCAAGATATTTATCTTTTTTCCCCTGTCCCCGGAATCGGATTCCACAGTGAAGCATAATACAATCCGGGAGAGTGTCCTTTTATAAGCCGGCTGGTTTTTATCTACTAATGCCTGCCTCTAATTCCCAGAGTAGGGTTACCGTGCCCGATTATTTCGATCCTGTTCCCCCACCCTAAGAGCCGGGACTCGGTCTTTATGCCTTTTGCCTCAAACGAGAACACCCAAAGGAGCATTCTAGCCGGGACTACAGCCTTTTGTACAAGAAGACGAGAGAGTCCCCGCGCATCATCACTGCTACCTATCTGTGCATACACAAACGAATAGCAGCTCGGAAGGGAGCTGTCCCTCATCCCTCAGGAGGGATTATAATTTATGATTAAATTATATGAAAATATAAAACTCGCATATTTAAATTATATACATAACAACTGATCGTCATTTTATAAAAGTTAAACAAATTGTGATACTATTACAATACGCGTAGTTACGTTGACTTTAACTTTACCAACGGTGCTACGATATAAAAACTTAAAATATATTATGTTATTATTAAATAATATATAAAAAAATTTAATATTAAATTAACATTTTTGAAATTTTCTATATTTTTCATTCAGAAGGATCACCGTTCCAATCTTGAATAGAGACAGTATTTTTTCAGGAGTTAAACAATTTAGATGTACATTCCCTAGAATAATCATTGAAACCATTAAATTTAATAAAATTAGATTTTTAATGTTAATTTGAAATGTTATAATGTTCATGATGAAATGTGGCAGCAAAATTGAAAGTACGATTCATTTTATGTTTATTTACCATTGAATTACAAAAATAAATCAACAATATAAATGTCAACTTCTTATGTATATCGATATAACTACTTGCTATTCCTTAACACAATTTCTAAATCTTCAAACAACGTTAACACCGGATAATACGTTAATTGTTAAACGACGGATTACTGTTAAACATATTACTAAACATATAACTCTTAAACATAATCAAAAACAAATTATTAGATAAGGGCGAAAACAAAATATGACTTCGTGAATCATCGCAATAGAAAAAATAATTTTAGAGACACGGAAAGGAGATGCATTAATAAAAGAAAATAAAAGTAAGAAAACAAAAGATAATTTATAAATGCTGTTGCTGAAAATAAAAATAAGCAACGCTTGAGAAATTACACAAGTACAAATAGATCCACAAAGATAAAATCAAATGGAATGGAATGGAATGCAAAGTTGGCAGGAGTCTATTACTCCCTACTTTATCGCAGAACCTGGACAAAGTCCCTTGCTGCTGGATCATTCTAATCGGGCTTGTTTTTTTAAAAAGGTTATTTTTTTTTTTTAATCTCGGATCTAATTTTTCAAGTTTTGTCTATTATTATTTTAGTGAATTTAAGACGGATTTAATTTGCATTCCAATCCGTTGTTAAACCAGCGTTATCGAACCCATTTCATGGGCCGACCGCGGAAGGCTAGGCTTATAAAGCCCCCGACGTAATTCCCCTTCAGACCGTCCACTGAAGTCCTTTCGGTGCTAACTCTTTAATAGGCTAGCAGGAATACGCCACAACGGGACACTAGCTATAAGGATGGAGCAATGCGTCCCCTTTTCCGGAGGAGTCGCTATTGCTGGGTTATTTTGTCTT
Source organism: Lycorma delicatula (assembly GCF_047948215.1). Classification (NCBI taxonomy): domain Eukaryota; kingdom Metazoa; phylum Arthropoda; class Insecta; order Hemiptera; family Fulgoridae; genus Lycorma; species Lycorma delicatula. The sequence goes on from NC_134455.1 coordinate 33,468,279, forward strand.
ACTGTAAGTTTTGAAATAGGAGAGGTTGTGTAGAAGCTCTTCATCCGCTTCTGGTATGGCTGCCCTTCAGGACGCATCTCTGCTGGGCTCTGTTCCGGACTCCAGTCCGTGATGTTGAGGCGAGTGGTTGGTCTTCCTTCTTCTTCTCCCTCTTCTTCTTCCGAAGACCTCTTCGTTCTTCAAAAATCAAACGAAATACACTCGTCAACTGCACCCGAAAGAATATCTCATGATTAAAATAGTAATAATAAATAAATTTCCTCTTATATACGTATATATATATACACGTATATAATTTTTATTTTAATGAAAACTTTTCATATTATAAAATTAGCCGAATATAATAAATATAATAATATAATGAATAACGAATATAATATGCACACTTGTTAAGATTACCGCAGGATAGGATTACTAAGAGAATTATCGATCAATTCTGGTCTTTAAAAAATCCGCCATTATGGATCAAAGAAATTAAAGAAGACATACAAGAATTAAATTTGACTTACGAAGATTTACTTAATAAATCCGAAAAATTAAAATTTGTTATTAAAGATCCGAATATCAACTTTAAAGTAAGAACTTGTAATTATACAAAAAGGGTTTATTCAGAAGAGGATCGTAAAGCAAGATCATTAAGAATGACTAAATATTGGGAGAAAGTAAAAGGTAAGAACTTAAAGGCCAAAAGATCGGCAAAAAAAGACTTGAATTATTGTGTCTAAAGTGGTCATTTGCGGCCTTGAAAGTAAAAAAAAAAAAAAAAATAGCCGACCTCCGTGGCTGAGTTCATAGCGTCTTGGCATTTCGTGCGGAGGTCCTGGGTTCGAATCGCGGTCAGGCATGGCATTTTTTAATACGCTATCAATTTCGACCGGGCTAATGGCTATAGCTGTTGATGTGTCCGCTATTCCATAAAAAAAATTACCAAAATTTATTCAAATTTACAATATCGGAAAAAAATTACAGAAATTTTCTTTTTTTTATTAAAACAGATACTAAAAATTATTTCTGATTTTCAAGAACTAAGTTTTGAATTTTTCATTTTATAAAATTCTAGCTCTTTTACAAACTTCTAATGAAAGATTATAATTTTAATCCGTATATACATGTAGATAAATACATTAGGTTCATAACTAGAACGATTGTAGGCGACCTAACAAAAGGTCATCTTTTGTTACTTCAGAGTCAGTCAAAACAACAGAATTCCTTGCCAGCCTTACTGAAGAGACTGAGAAGTGAAGTGGTTTCCCGTTACCTTTTTCACTGAGTTAAAAGCTACTCGACCCACCAAAAGCTATTTCAACCCACCAAAATGCAAGTGATGTTCGGCTCTACAAGCAATAATTACAGACTCTCTGTTCATCAGACGTAATAACTTCATTATATTCAGTAAGAGCAATTCTTACTGATTGATACAAAGTAGGACAGATAACGTGATCTTCCGTTGAGAAACAATGCATTTGCATTGTTTCCTTTTACAGGAGCTATACGTATGTGTGTGTGTGTGTGCGCGTGTATGTGTGTGTGCGTGCGTATGTGTGTGTGTGTGCGCGCGTGTGTGTGTGCGCGCGCGCGTGTGTGTGTGTGTGTGCGTTATAGCCCACCGAGCTGGTCTAGTGCTCTCGTCATTGCAAATCACTTGTTTAAGAGCTGATTTTTGAAGTCAAAAGTTCTGAAGTTCAAATAAGAATATAAATTAGATAATTTTAAACGGATTTGAGTGCTAAACGATGGATACCGGTGTACTTTGGTGATTGAAGTTCAATTAACCACATGAGTTCACGTCTCAGGATTAGTCTGAGTCTGTATAAGACTACACCTCATTTCCATGTCATACACATCATCCTCAACTCAATGGGCCGTTGGAGGGGTTCCTTATTGTTCACAGGTTGAACAGATTGCAACGAATACATAAATATATATATTATAACATATATGTTGTTTTATAAGTATGTTTGTTTGCACCTTATTTATCACTAAACGGATCGATTCCGAGTATTCCTTTTTATTTCGCGGAGAAAGTTCCTCTGGAGTCCCGACTTACGATTTTTGCTATAAATTAGGTGAAAAAAGTTTTATTAATTAAAAGAAAAAATTAACTGTTTACACCAATACTTTGGTACACTGTATGTAACCCAATATTGAAACTAGCTGTGAAAAATATAAAATGGTCGCCATTTTGATTAGGGTTGTCATAGCTCGACGTTTTAATGACATTTTTTTTTTTTTTAATACCGGTTAAAATTATATGGGACATTTCTATTTTTTCTATTACACTTTTTTTAGTTACCTTCCATAGGGGCTAACAGTGCAATGGTCACATACCGAAAAATAGATTGTTTTGAGATAGGAGCATTTGCTAAATTTTTTTTAGTTTTTAACTGTTGAGTAATTATTTAAGAGGTACCGTTGACCATTTTTGTTTTTAAATTAACTTTGAAGAAAATTAAATGGCGACGAGTTTTATTATATATGTCAAAGACCAGAGTTTTTTACGTTAAACGTTTGGTTTTTCCATCCCATGTAAAATGATATGTCACAATCCACGCTTTCAACTTAAAATGTTTCAGCTGTCCCCTTCCGCAATGGAAGCTTGGGGGTAAATTTTTATTTTTATTTGTTTAACCGTTGAAAAATTATTTAAGGAGTACCATATTGTACTAACATTCTATGTATATTTGTTCACACACACACACACAAAAAAAAAACTTTTTTTTAATTCTAACAATAAATAGAGATCATCCATGAAGATTATGTAATAAAAAAGAAGAAAAGCAAACAATTAGCACTACGGATGGTAGAAAAAAATGTAACATTGTAACAAATTAAAAAACTAACGAACGCACTTAAGAATGTGCATAATTGTACACTATTCGATGCCTACATTCACTTATTTTGCTAATAACAATAACTAATCTAAAATAAACTTACCCCCATTCTGTTCCATAATAATCTTAGGGTATATTTATAATCTACATTTATTAAATTATTAGTGGCATTAATCTAAAATAAATACAAGAAAATATTCTTTGGTTTCTTCAGGATCAAATGTCGTGATTGACTGACTTTCAACGACCTAACATGTTATTAACGAATTAACAATATGTTGATTTCAAATAATCTTTAAAATGTTTTTTTTTTATACATTAATTAACATGTATATTGACGTTAGTTATTTTAATGTGTTAACGTATTTAAACAAAGTTGGATAAAAGAGTAGGCTAACATAAAGTTGCCGTTATTTCGCAAATCGAAGAGCTTGTCTAAAACAAACTGCTTTTGTGGCCACTGATGTCGCTTTTATTATTCTACTATGATTAATAATAATAATAATAAAATATATTTCGAGTTTCATAGAAATCGGAAGTTAGACATTATAATCTCTAATTACTTAAGTTTTTATGTAATAAAACAGACAAATAACCCAACAAATTCCCTTTACGATTAAACTAAAGTACAATAGTTAGAAATTCAGTTATTAAAAATTAAAATTCTTTATTTAAATTTAGGATATTAAAATATAGTGAACAATTGAAGTACTTTATTACTTTGTACAAGTAATAATCATTATTATTAGTTCAAACAGTGAAATACTAATAATCTAAAAGCCCATCGAATAACCGAGTTTCACCTAATTTCTACCTACGTTAATACAGTATCTAAAGTTAATTATTATAATTAATAAAAAGATACACTAGTTGAAAAAATGGATAAAACAACCACCTGCTTTATAAAAATATTAATTACCTTGATTTTAATCCCAAAATATTGTATTATCACATTTTTTAACGGAAATAATAAAAAAATTGTAATGAAAAGGTTAGGAACGACACACACACACACACACATTTTTAACTGACCATAGTAAACTGTCTCTTCCCTCGAAAACGATACATTACTAAGACGAGCTCTACCGACAAAATTACAATCTAATTCAATCTTTAATAACCATCAGTCAATTTACTTCGCTACTCATCTACATTGTAACGTATACTAATTTTTTTCCTTTCCCGTATTAAATAGTAAAACAATGAAGTCATCGAACGCGGCAAATCTTTTGTCGGCATAACGATATAAATAGTAATGCATTGCAAATGCGCTTTTTTATAAATGAATACAAGTAATTTTTTTAGTTTTCGTAGACAAAAACGATTTAATTTACATCATTTTTGTTATATCTCTTTCACAAAATACATTAAGAATTTTAATTTTAGCCATTTTTATAAAATAACTGTACTGAATAAAACTGAAATTAACAGACAGGTCATTTGATTCGTTTTTAGGTTCGACTTAGTAATTTTAAAAAGATTTTTTTTTAAATTACATTATCTAGGTTGTCAGACTTTTTTATTAGCAGTGACACATGTTAACTTATCTGAGACACTAGGTAATGATTTTTTTTGTGTAATACCTTCAACATGTTGCGTTTCATACATTTCATATTAAATTCCAGCATAAAAATGTTTACTTCGATGATTTTATTTATTTAAATTTATGTCCATTATTTTGATTTGTGTTTTGTTTTATTGTTTGTATAGGATTACAAATAAACGAAGTTAAATGTTCCTATGAAATCTGAAAAATAAATTTATTTTAATATACATAATAATTTGTACGATTAGGTCACTAGACCGCCCTTTCTTGATAGAAAATAAATATTTGGCATTTACCCTTGATCAGAATACACATGAAAAAAATTTATGGTACATAAAATTAAACCTTCTTCTTTTTAATAAAAACTTTTGTATAATTTACATGATCAGGATATATCTAAAAAATAAAAAACAGATGTAAATAAAGTTTGAAACAATTTTCCCAGTAACTTTTCCATATATTTAAAATGAGGAACAGAAGTTCAACCTTTCTTATTAGCATAACTATTATTATTAGTTAACCACCGAGATGTATTTTAACAAAAAAACGTCAAGTGATGAAAATTAAACCGAACAGAATTGTTAACAACTTTCATAACTCTGTTAATTTTTTTAATTTTTAATCAGAGGTCCCTTCATTCATTTTGCGGAAACCACCTCTTTTTTTTCTTTTTCCTGTTTAGCCTCCGGTAACTACCGTTTAGATAATACTTCAGAGGATGATATGTATGAGTGTAAATGAAGTGTAGTCTTGTACATTCTCAGTTCGACCAATCCTGAGATGTGTGGTTAATTGAAACCCAACCACCACCAAAGAACACCGGTATCCACGATCTAGCATTCAAATCCATGTAAAAATAACTGGCTTTACTAGGACTTGAACGCTGGAACTCTCGGCTTCCAAATCAGCTGATTTGGGAAGACGCGTTAACCACTAGACCAACCCGGTGGGTTGCGGAAAACCACCTGCTTTGCGATTTACTCACTATACATAAATTTTAATAAAAATTTCAGAGGAGACAACAACAATTATTTTTAAAAAAAATTTTAAACAATGTAAATAAATATGTTGCGAAACTTCTATTTTTTTTAAGAATTTCTTTTCAGTTAATAAGCTTTGATACCTGACAATTTGATCAATTAGTTCTATTTATTATGACAAAAATAATTTCAATTTATTCTTAGGGATACGATTTTATTAATAAACATAGGGTCTTAATTATTTCATACTACCAAAAGAATAAATATTGCTTGACACACAGTGTATTTAATCCTCCCATGTTTTGGTAGAGTCAAAATAATTTTATAAATTTATGACAAAACAATTTTATAAATTTATGTTTGAATATGTGGTTTTTCTTCGTGTAAGATGTAATTACAAATGAAGAGTGTGTATGTTCAACGTTCCTAAAGCCAAGAATGAAATTTTATAGCAGAATCAGAAAACATTCCTGAATAAAATATTTAAAAATGTTTTTACAAAGAAAAAATGCACCTTGTTCATACGTTATCTAGCAAAAAATACTTTTAACAAATTTATAATTTTTATCTACGGTGCCCTCCTCTATGAATAATGAGACCTTGCCGTTGGTGAGGGGGCTTGAGTGCTCAGCGATACAGAGTAGCTGGACCGAAGGTGCAACCATATCGGAGAGGTATCTGTTGAGAGCCAGACTAAGGAATGATTCCTGAAAGAGGGCAGCAGCTCTTTCAGTAGTTGTTAGGGGCGTAAGTCACAATGACTTAAACGGCCATATCAACATCACTCAGTCCTCTGAGTACTGCGCAGCTGAAAGCAATGGAAAACTACAGCTGCTTTTTTTCCAAGAAAATGTGGCTCTCTGCATTTTCACATAGCAATAATGGAGGCGCCTTCCTTGGTAAAATATTCCGGAGGTAAAATAGTCCCCCGTTCGGATCTCCGGGTGGGGACTACTAAGGAAGGGGTCACCAGAAAATTAAAAAATAACATTCTACGAGTCGGAGCGTGGAATGTTAGAAGCTTGAAAAAGGTTGGTAGGCTAGAAAATTTAAAAAGGGAAATGGGTAGGACAAATGTGGATATAGTAGGAATTAGTGAGGTTCGGTGGGAAGAGGAAGGCAACTTTTGGTCAGGTGATTTTAGAGTAATTAACTCAGCGTCAAATAATGGGCAGGCAGGAGTAGGTTTCGTGATGAACAAGAAGATAGGGAGGAGGGTGGAGTATTTCAAAACGCATAGCGATAGAATCATTGTAATAAGGATAAAATCAAAACCTAAACCGACAACGATTGTTAACGTCTATATGCCTACAAGCGCCCATGATGATGATGAGGTAGAGTGTGTATACGAAGAGATTGATGAAGCAATTAAACACGTAAAAGGAAATGAAAATTTAATAATAGTTGGAGATTGGAATGCAAGCATTGGAAAAGGCAAGGAAGGAAATATAGTGGGTGAATACGGGCTGGGCAAAAGGAATGAAAGAGGGGACCGACTTATAGAATTTTGCACGAAGTATAATTTAGTAATTGCCAACACCCAATTTAAAAATCATAATAGAAGAATATACACTTGGAAAAAGCCAGGCGATACTGCAAGGTATCAGATAGATTATATCATGGTTAAGCAAAGATTTAGAAATCAACTCGTTGACTGCAAAACTTACCCTGGAGCAGACATTGATAGCGACCATAATTTGGTGATAATGAAATGTAGATTGGGGTTTAAAAACCTGAAGAAAAGGTGTCAGATGAATCGGTGGAATTTAGAGAAGGTTGAGGAAGAGGAGGTAAAGAAGATTTTTGAGGAGGACATCGCAAGAGGTCTGAGTAAAAAAGATAAGGTAGAAAATGTAGAAGAAGAATGAGAGAATGTTAAAAAGGAAATTCTTAAATCAGCAGAAGCAAACTTAGGCGGAATAAAGAGAACCGGTAGAAAACCTTGGGTTTCAGACGATATATTGCAGCTGATGGATGAACGTAGAAAATATACGAATGCTAGTGATGAAGAAAATAAAAGGAACTATCGGAAATTAAGAAATGCTATAAACAGGAAGTGCAAACTGGTGAAGGAAGAGTGGATTAAAGAAAAGTGTTCAGAAGTGGAAAGAGAAATGAACGTTGGTAAAATAGATGGAGCATACAGGAAAGTTAAGGAAAATTTTGGGGTACATAAATTAAAATCTAATAATGTGTTAAACAAAGATGGTACACCAATATATAATACGAAAGGTAAAGTCGATAGATGGGTGGAATATGTTGAAGAGTTATACGGAGGAAATGAATTAGAAAATGGTGTTATAGAGGAAGAAGAGGAAGTTGAAGAGGATGAAATGGGAGAAACAATACTGAGATCTGAATTTAAGAGAGCATTAAAAGATTTAAATGCCAGAAAGGCTCCTGGAATAGATGGAATACCTGTAGAATTACTGCGCAGTGCAGGTGAGGAAGCGATTGATAGATTATACAAACTGGTGTATAATATTTATGAAAATGGGGAATTTCCATCAGACTTCAAAAAAAGTGTTATAGTTATGATACCAAAGAAAGCAGGGGCAGATAAATGTGAAGAATACAGAACAATTACTTTAACTAGTCATGCATCGAAAATCTTAACTAGAATTTTATACAGAAGAATTGAGAGGAGAGTGGAAGAAGTGTTAGGAGAAGACCAATTTGGTTTCAGGAAAAGTATAGGGACAAGGGAAGCAATTTTAGGCCTCAGATTAATAGGAGAAGGAAGATTAAAGAAAAACAAACCAACATAATTGGCGTTTATAGACCTAGAAAAGGCATTCGATAACGTAGACTGGAATAAAATTTTCAGCATTTAAAAAAAAATTAGGGTTCAAATACAGAGATAGAAGAACAATTGCTAACATGTACAGGAACCAAACAGCAACAATAACAATTGAAGAACATAAGAAAGAAGCCCTAATAAGAAAGGGAGTCCGACAAGGATGTTCCCTATCTCCGTTACTTTTTAATCTTTACATGGAACTAGCAGTTAATGATGTTAAAGAACAATTTAGATTCGGAGTAACAGTACAAGGTGAAAAGATAAAGATGCTACGATTTGCTGATGATATAGTAATCCTAGCCGAGAGTAAAAAGGATTTAGAAGAAACAATGAACGGCATAGATGAAGTCCTACGCAAGAACTATCGCATGAAAATAAACAAGAACAAAACAAAAGTAATGAAATGTAGTAGAAATAACAAAGGTGGACCGCTGAATGTGAAAATAGGAGGAGAAAAGATTATGGAGGTAGAAGAATTTTGTTATTTGGGAAGTAAAATTACTAAAGATGGACGAAGCAGGAGCGATATAAAATGCCGAATAGCACAAGCTAAACGAGCCTTCAGTAAGAAATATGATTTGTTTACATCAAAAATTAATTTAAATGTCAGGAAAAGATTTTTGAAAGTGTATGTTTGGAGTGTCGCTTTATATGGAAGTGAAACTTGGACAATCGGAGTATCTGAGAAGAAAAGATTAGAAGCTTTTGAAATGCGGTGCTATGGGAGAATGTTAAAAATCAGATGGGTGGATAAATTGACAAATGAAGAGGTATTGCGGCAAATAGATGAAGAAAGAAGCGTTTGGAAAAATATAGTTAAAAGAAGAGACAGACTTATAGGCCACATACTAAGGCGTCCTGGAATAGTCGCTTTAATATTGGAAGGACAGGTAGAAGGAAAAAATTGTGTAGGCAGGCCACGTTTGGAATATGTAAAACAAATTGTTAGGGATGTAGGATGTAGAGGGTATACTGAAATGAAACGACTAGCACTAGATAGGGAATCTTGGAGTGCTGCATCAAACCAGTCAAATGACTGAAGACAAAAAAAAAATCTACGGTGCGTGTAAATACACAACACATATCATGTACGATGTTATTATAGACAACAGCAATAATTGATAGCTATTTATAATTTTATGACAGTTAAATTATTATATTTCCGACATTATGTTAAAAACAATTACTTGGTCTGTAAAAACTTCATTGTTACTTTAACTGTGTCGTTGCTAATTGCTCGTTATAGAAGCTATTTTGAGTGAGATTGTTTTTGTCAATAACCTGGTTTAAATAAGTATCATACTGAAATTTATGACTAATTTGGCTTGTTAGAATGCTAAATAATAAAGTTTTTGTTTATATGTATTTTTAAGTATCGTGAAATTTAATAACCATGGCCAAGACTCCTTGCTGTATAGTTAAATACAGCAAAGGTAAAATATTAGGAAGTGAGGAAAAGACATTACAGTCACTTCTCGACTTAACCCAACGGATTGGTCTAGTGGTGAGCGCGTCTTCGCAAATCAGCTGATTTCGGAGTTGAAAGTTCTAAGATTTAAGTCCTAGTAAAGCCAGTTACTTTTATACGGATTTGAATACTAGATCGTGGATAGGGGTGTTCTTTGGTGGTTGGGTTTCAATTAACCATATGTCTGTGGAGGTGACAGGAGGTAGAAGAAGGGGTCGTCGGATGGTGCGGAGACGGATAGGCACGCGGCTGAGAGCCTAGGGGGTTCCCCGTACGTGTGGGAATCGCCTGGGTGCGATGAGGTCATGGTCACTCCGCTCCCGCGTCCGATGGCGACCAGTAAGGTAAGTATACTATAGTGTTCGATTGTCTGTAAGGGGTGTTTGTCTACGTTATTGGATGGACTGGCTTTGATGTGATGTGTGGTGAGATTTAGTCTGATGTTTGGTTTCTTGGGTGTGAGGTCCGTGTTTGTTGACTGTTATGTCTGAGTGTGTGTGATATTGTGTTAGTGTAGGTGTATTGTGTATTGTGTAGGTAGTGTTGTGTCTGAGTGTGTATTCCCCCCTTCCTGAAGTAATGCATATCAGCTGTACCAGGTAGGGTGGGTAGCCAGGGGTGGAGGTTTACTCGGTAGTACGCAGTAACACATACGCATTTAATAACATCTTGCGGAACCTGCGACCGAGCCCGATACTTCCCAGGCGCCGGTAAATGGGGTTCCTCCACCTCTTAAAAAAAAAAAAAGACTGCGACTGGAGGTAGCCGACGTGCTGTCTCGTCATACTTCTCGCCTTCGAAGAATGGGAGCCGACTGCAACGAAGAGTCTGGAGACGACATCAAGACTTCCTTAAAGGCGCCAGTCACCAGACCGATTACAACGGGAGAACGAAAAATGCCTACTCCAGCATCGAAGAACAACGGTCGACCAGTCTGCTAGAACTACGGTGAACGAGGCCGCTTAAAGGTAGACTGCAAGAAGAAGTCTAAGACTTTCGCTCAGCCTCAGGGAAACTAAGACGCGCTGGTCAAAGCAGGGGTATCATCACCTTCCTCTCGTCAAGTCTTGTTGAACGTCTCGACAATAAGAAGAAGATCCGATAGCCTGTTCGTCGACGATGTAATTGAAGATGGTCCGAATCAGATAACAGTAGACACGGGAGTATCGATATTCGTCGCTAAACCAGACATCGTCAGCATCTGTGAAACAAGAAGCTAGAACGGCCTTATGTCATTAATACTCCATCTGGAGATATTCTACCTATTATCAGCGTGTCCCGCATAGATTTACAATGTGGTCGCTGCTGTCTTCGAGTACGGGTATTCTTCGCCGGGAATAGGATGACTTTATCCTTGGTGTGGACATCCTTACCGAGCTTACAACGCGACTGTAGACGTCGGACGACATCTCCTGCGACTGGACAACGAAGAAATAGCGATGTAGAGTCAGGAAGTGAACCGCGTTCAGCGAGAGTGTTACTGTTAAAAGACGAGACGATTTCGAGACGGAGTGAGAAAGTGCGAATTGCGAAATCCTCTCAGGGGAGTGGAAGGAGTTATGGAACCTGGCAGTGCGGTATCCATCAAGGACATTCAACTCGACCGTTCATTAGTTTCGAATACGAGGAAGGCTCCCGTCCTGGTGGTAAACCTCGGAACGACTGAACAAGCTGTGTTATGAAGTACCGCTTTGGGAAATTACGAGCCTGTGTATTCTTTTTTTTTAAGAGATGGAGGAACTCCATTTACGGGCGCCGAAGCAGTGTCGGACTCGCTAACAAGCGGAACCTGTTAGCGAGTAAATAGTAAAAAAGGCGTATGTATTCCTGCGCATTACCGACTAAACCTCCAACCCTGGTGACCCGCTCCTCCTGGGAATAGCTGGTAAAGCATTACTTTAGAAGGGCGGTAAGCACCCACATACACATTCAAACAACAAAGCAAATAGCAAGGCACATACACACCCACACACACACACACACACACACATTACACACACACAAACATCTCACACATGACAAAAGACCAGCACAGAACAACATCAAACATACCAACACGTATATACTACCCGCGCACAGACACACGCATACCTGTGTATTCTGGGCAACTCCCAGGAATTCAAAGGAGAAATTTGGTGAAGAATATGAAAGATCCTTAGAGATCTTATAGTCACTAAAGATTTTGACAGTCCTTAGTCCTCCTTTTGACAGTCTGAGTTGTTCTAATCAAAAAGAATGCTGAGCATTTCTGCGTGGATTACAGAAGACTGAACGACTTTACGAATAAGGATTGCTTTCCTCTAACACTAATTGATGACACTCTAGACACACTTAAAAGTGCGATTGATTTCTACGCTAGATTTGAAGGGTGGATACTGGCAAGTTGCTTTGCACCGAGAAGGCAATGAGAAAACTGCATTTTCAACTGGACGAGGTCCGTGGCGATTCTCTGTGATGCCTTTTGGTCTATGCAATGCACCAGCTACATTTGAACACAATTAGAGTCAATATTGTGTAGTTTAACCTATGAATCCTGCCTAGTCTAATTGATGATGTGATTTCGACAGTCGTTCTGTAGAAGAGCACTTTCAGAACTTACGAAAAGTCTTCGACTGGCTGCGAGATGGAAATCTGAAGCTGTATCCGAAGAAATGTGATCTCTTTTGTGAAGAAGTCCAGGTCTTGGGTCATGTCTCAGCGAAATCAGTGTCTACAGACCTAAAAAAATTAAAAACTGTACGCGATTGGCCGCCGCCAAAGAAAAAACAGGAAGTGAGAACTTTTCCTGATCTATGCTCGTATTTTCGTCGTTTTATCCGACTTCTAAGCCTCTGACAAAATCGACAGAAAACAACAAATTCAGATGGGGTCAAGAAGAAGCTGAATCGTTTGAACTCTTGAAGAAGAATTTATGCTCAATTCCAATCCTCGGTCGGATGATTGATTCGTCGTTAATACGGATGCGAGCAACGTTGGAATCGGCGGGGTACAGTTGCGAATTCAAAACAAGTAATCCATTATTTCAGCAAAACTCTATCGAAACCAGAGAGAAACTACTGTGTGACTCGTCGAGAATTATTTGCTGTACTAAAGACACTAGAACACTTCCACAAATGTCTGTATGGAAAGCACTTCACAATTCGCATTGATCATTCGGCGATTACGCGGCTGCTGAGTTTTTAAAATCTCGAGGGAAAGACTTGGGTACCTTCAAGAATACAACTTCAAGGCAGAACATCGCCAGAAAAGAAGCATTCAAATGTGGACAAGCTTTTCAGACGACTCTCTAACGTCGACTGTAGTTACTGCTGCAGAGTAGACTAGCTGGAATTTCGGATCTACATCGAATTAACACAATAGCAGCGACGGGCTGGTAGAAATACAATCGGCAGATGTAGATATCAACCACTTTTACCTGAAAAGTAGGAGGAACCAACCAAGAAGAATCATTGGCAGCAGACGCTCTGGTGAATAAATTCTTCTGCCGTTCTGGGATACCAAGAGAAATTCTCAGCGATGAAGGGCGGAACTTCGAATCTCAAATTTTGCAAAAGATCTTCAAGCATTTTATGTATGGAAAATGAGAACCGCATCACTGCATCCCCACAGTCAGTTGATATGGTAGAATGATATGTCAAAACTATAGAGGAGCACCTAAAGAAGGTTGTCTCAGCTAATCACCGCGATTGAGACAAGAAACTTCATCTCTTTCTACTGGCTTATAGAGCAACTGAAGATGAATCCACTAGCATTACACCCGCCAAGATAATTTTCGGAAGAGAATTGAGGTTACCCCCTATGATTTGCTTTTTGCTTCACTCCCTGGGAAAAAACAACCTTCGATCAAATACAAAGCAGAATTTATTAGTCACCTTACAGAAGTACATCATTATGCCTGACTACATTTGAGGATGGCCAACGACTGTCAAAATACATAAAAGACCATAAGATATGACTTGCAGGCTAATTCTTCTGGGTTTCAAGAAGGAGATCGAGTTTGGCTTCATTGCCCAAGGAAGACGATTGGAAGATGTCCAAAACTTCAGACCAACTGGGAGGGCCTTACACTGTCTTGAAAAGAATCAACAACATGGTCTACAGAATTCAGCGCAGTTCAAGAACAAAGAAGATTGTGGTTCATTTAGTTGCATGGCACCTTATCACTGAACTGTTTAGAATGAACAGGTTTAAGGAGGGGCAGTTGTAACAAGACCAGTGTAAACAAGGTACATGTTACAATCTTTTCTTTGTTGTACTGATAATAGGACACCACCAACAGCTGTTTTTCAACTAGAAGGGTTACCAGGTCGGAATAGGAATTTATAGGAAAATGTAAGGGCGTGGACAACGAAATTATTACACTTCAACAGTTAAGGAATGAGGCTGGTACTGGTTCTGCAGGGGGATATAAATATGGCAAGGGATCAGTGGTAACAGTCAATATTGAGCGAGTGCTATGAGGCCATTCAACACAATTCTGTGACAGCGTTATCAGTAACCATATAGTAACAATGAGTGAAGAGTACGTCAAGCATTCTGGAATGCTTGTCCAGACTGATGTAGGCAGTGGGTAAATGCAAAAAGTTGTGCAGATGAGTTATTGGTAGACAGTAGTGAAAGTGACAGTGACAGTCATAAATTGATTCGTAAAGTGTAGGGTAGGTTTATTAGAAATAACAAAAGTAATAGTATTTGCAGAGAATGGAATTGTATGAACTTTAAACTTGTCTACACTTATTTTATTGATGTTAATGTAATATTAGATGTTAATATTAGCGGTCATTATAATGTTTTTAATCAGTTGGACTGTATTCTAGTTTTTATAATTTAACAAATCTTGTATTTATTTGAAATACAGTTTTGTTTGTCAATTATTCCCTATTGTTATTATTGTTGTTGTTATTACTACTCTCATAATTATTTATCTTATTTTCCATGTTCTTAGAGTAAACAATTGTATTTACATAATTTTTTTTTTAATTTCATTTTCAGTTGTTATTCTCTCAATATCCTACTCTAGCCACAAACATATGACAATACTATTTTATCAATCAATTCAAAACACACATAACCATTTATACACCTACATATGCAAATATAGAAAAAAATAAATAAATATTTTTTTTTATGCTCTTTGTTGAGAAATCTCTTTTCATAATAACATTAAAATTGTAAACATTTTTATAAAGGAAGATTAAATAAAATATAAATTTGAATGCAAAATTTGAAATAGAGAAAATACGCGTACATGTAAAATGACACAGTCCTCTACCAACACAGATTACAGTTTTTTAACTATAATGAGGCGAGACGATAATAAATAGCAGTTATAAGATCATTTTAGGGCTAAGTCAGTAATAAGTTATTTGCATGTACAGAATTTTCATAAATTTCCTAAATTGTTAATTCTCAAACACAATAATTTCTTTTAATCGTACGTCTAAGAATTCAATCTTGAAGTATGCTAATATTCCTGGTTTTATATCACCTTGCAGTTTATGGCCTACTTTATATTTTTATGGTGGTCAAATTGATATTATTATCAAATTAATATAAGGAACAAATTATATAAAAAATTAGTACAAAATCTTAAAAAAAAAAATTATTAATAACTTGCATTATAATTTATGTTTCAGCATCCAGTGTAGCAGTATCAGCATGGACCCTAGTTGCAATCTCAGTTGAAAGATACTATGCGATATGTCACCCACTAAGATCAAGAAGATGGCAAACATTATCACATGCATATAGATTAATCGCTTTGATTTGGCTAGGCAGTCTTATCACAATGCTACCCATATCATTACTCAGCAGATTAATACCAACCAACCAAGGTAAAGAAAAAAAAAGTGTACAACTTTATTTAATAAATCAGTACAAATCATCTTTAATTTATAGTTTTATGATAAATTAATAAAAATCATAAATATATTGTTGACCAACCAGTAACAGTTCTACTTAAGGTTATTTTTGAACTTTCAAATAACCTCAATTTCATGTGAAAAGAACTCTGGTCTCTTATATTAACCCCAGTCAGGTTTAAAGGACCAGGAAAACCTTCTGTTAGGATTTCTGTATCTTCATCAAAACATCTCCCTTTTAAGATACCTTTCACCCTCTTCAATCCTGCTACATAACACAGCTGAGGTGTATTAGAACAGAATTTGCTAGTAGAGCTGACAATTCCATATATAAATACTCTCTTTCTCTCTCTCTCACACACACACACACACACACACACACACACACACACACACCTTGTGTGTGTGTGAGAGAGAGTATTTATATATGGAATTGTAAATTCATATTGAACACACACACCTGTGTGTGTGTGTGTGTATGTGTATGTGTAAAAACAACAATTTTACGATATTATGATTTTGTTATTACTTAAAATAAAACAAAATACAAAACAACAACACAACATCATTTCGCTTACAATGCGAGGCTTTATAAAGTGCAACTTAAAAAACATTACCTGATGGTTTATGTTTTGATTTGTTTTTTAGGTTATGGTTTTTTTTATTCTATATGCACATATAATTAAATAATAATTGTATGATATGCAGTAAAACAAATTTTACTTCAATTATAGTTTTGAAGTAGAAAAACGCCCCTAAAAATAAGTTAAAAAACACATTCACCAACTGTCTGGCAGTACAATCATAATAGTATGTAGTGTTCATATGAAGAACAGTGTTATTTTGTTTTTATTACAGACCATTATGTTTTATATGGCTTCTAAAATACAAACAATAACTTTTAACTACTATATTGCTTTATAAAATGGAAGCAACAAGTTTACACTGCCAAACTCTTCTCACATACATCATACTACGATACAGTAAAATAAATAGAAAAAGATTAAGCTTGCACATTTTAAACTAATAAAATATATTTTTGCTTTCAATTCATACATCTGATTTTTTATAATAACTTATTTCAGTACACTTTCAATAACACATAATTATAATTAGCTATAAACCTTTAATCTCTGATCCTGTGTTATAAAAGTACAGAACAGCATTGTATAACTCATAATAAAAAAATAGTATAATATACAAAATAGAAATCCTTAAATAAATTATTATAAATTTTAGTAAATCACACTTATGTAGTAATATTGCTAAGCATTTACTTTTATATTACAAATAATTAATAAAAAAAGTTTAAAAATTTCTAAAAATCTACATTTTTTAAATTTGATCAGCTCCCTGTACAAAATATTGCCCCTAAAGTAATTTTTTGGGCCACATGTACAACTACTGCGGTTAGGAAGACATAAAAAAACGTGGTTAAAAAAATGCAATAATAAAAATATAACTTTTTTCTGATTTTGGGAAGGGAGAGAATTTGAGCATTTTTTTTAAAATGATAAGATAAGAATATACATACTAAGTTTAATATAAAGCGTGTTTTATTTGTAAAATTTTTAGAAAATTGGATCCAAAGAAACTGTCTACCCTACCCCCTAGAGATGTAGACCCTTTACCAACAAATTGTCTCATATACACGAGTCTCTGTACCACATTTCATTAAATTGGTTTATCCACTCAAAATTTATTAAGCTTTAAACATGCCAACACACATACATACAAACTTATGTACGTTCTTTCATATGAACATTACTCCCTCACTTTTTTTTTTGGAGGGAACTTTCCTTCTTGAAGCATAGCTCTAGAGCAGTGGTTCCCAACATTTTCATTGCCACAGACCTCTTACAGCCAATACCATGTTCTGACAGACCCCCTAAATTTTTTCTTAATTAATGTTGGTCAACTTAATGTAACCTCATTAGATATTTGAATAATTCAGTGAATTAAACATCTCAAGAAGCAATAGTGAAATTATATTCCAATTTTAGGTTGTAAATGTATCTGAGAATATATTATAAAAATGAACATAATTTTTCATGATCTCATTGTGAAAAAACTTTTTCATGCTTACTGTAAGAGTGTCAGTGGATGGTTGATGTTCTTTTGCAACTGCTACTTTACTGAATTCTGATTCAATTGTAGATACTCAAAGTTGGAAATCCGGTTCCACATTAAGCTTATTTATGTACTTGATTTTCAAGAAGACCAGAGCAGAAAATGTGTATTCAAATGGTATGTTGATGCAAATGGCAGTAAGCGTTGTAATGTAGTTCAGGAAACATCTGGATACATATGTCATGCATGCAACCAAAATTGTGACAAGGTCATAGTACAAATGCAACTTTCAAAACTGAAATCACACAATAATTCTAACAGTTCCTCTTCTATTTTGTGGGGAAGGCTATTTTCTGTTACCATAAGGGATTTTTCATCCAGTTACTATCTCCATTACAGGGAGAAAATATTCCCTTAATTTCAATGCCAGTGACCCAAGAAGTTATTTTATTTTTTCAATGATATCGGACAAGAGTTGAATATAATTTGTTGCAAGAAAGTCACTGAGTGAGGGAGACAAATCAAGTTCTTGATTAACAACTTGGCATAATCATAAGTTTGATTTCTTTATTGTTGCTTCAATGTTGTCCTTACCAAAGAACAATGTTAAAGACAAACCCAGAAGACTAGAATTTACAGCATTTGGAAAGCTAAAAATATCATGCAAATAGGCAAGCCAAGAAAAGTTCCACAGATAATCTTTATGTTCAAATTTGGAGTCAGGAAGAAAAGTCCTCACCTTGTCAAGCAGCTGAAACAGTTATGTTAATATTTTATCTTGTGTTAACCAGTGCACCTCTGAATGAGATAGCAAATGTTTGTTTGTGTTCACTAACATTTCTTGTTGTAGTGCGGTGAAGATGTGAGAATTAAGGTGTCAAAATTTAATGAAATGTATTAGTTTTACTGCATCATCGAGAATGGATTTCATATAAGTAAGTATAGTACATGAGGCCAATGCTTGACTCAATATACAGTGAGTCAATTTTGCAGACAGTGCATTGGATTGAATGCATGCTACAAGACCCTTAAACTTTCATACCATAGCCCTTGTGGTATCTGTGCACATCCCAACAGATTTATCCCAATTAATTCCACTGCCTTTGATAAAATTATTAACAACAACAACAAACATAGCCTATCTAGTAGCATGAGGCTTTAATTTTTAACTCTCAAGTTCATGGACACTGTTTAGAACTAACCCGCTTTGATTAAATCTGTATATCATGCAGAATAATAATAATATAGATTGATAAATGACACTGATAATAGTAATGAATGAGTTCACGTCACGATGCCAACTTATGACAACAACTGTTTGCAGTTGTTACACAAAATATTATTTTTTATATCAAATACTTTTTATTTTGCTTATAATGCAATGTGAATTCATGTTTTCAAGAGGTTTAAGTTAATAATAACATAATAATAATCATAACATAATTTATAATGCAATAATTTTCTAATGGCATAATTCTTTCTAATAAATTAGTATAGCATATTGTATAAAAATTAAATATGCTCCACTCAGCCTGTAATTGTGCAGCCATATAAAAATTGTTCAGTAAGCTTACTCTTGTACCTCGACAACAGTACTTCCCTTAACTTACCTTTATTGTTAATGTATGTGTTATTATTATAGTTTAGTAAGAGATAAATTCAGAATATATGTATACTTTAACTAATAAATATAGTAACCATTTAATTACTAGGAATCACTAAATTATAAATTATTAGCTGTGAACTAGATAATACTTACTACTTCCACTTACAATAGTGGTTACTGAACATGACATCTTCACAAGCAGATGTGATTTAGTAAAAAGATCAAACTTATTTACTGAAATCCTCAAAGAGAGTCCTGTATCTACGCATTCAAAAACAGGAAACATATTTCGCGCAGTTCTAAATATTTCAGTCATTTTACAACAAATTTTTATTAAATTGAAATGGCTTAGTAAAGGAAAAGTTGTATTAATAGATTTGCTTTTTAAAACTTAATAATTAAATCCTTAGATTATTTATTGTCAAACTTGATAAAGATTAAATCTAATTTACGTTAGACAAAAAAAGGAATATTGAATTTTTGAAAAACAAATGTAGTAATGTGGACCTATAAAAATGAATTAGTGAAAACCAAAGTGTTGTAAATGTTCTACATGGCCCAGTAATGCTTACAATGCATTCAACAACAAATTTTTCAAACGGTTTTAGTGCACATAGTGAGTATGCCTACGACTACTTAGTCATATATGAATATAAGTAAAGGCCTTGGTCTCATTAATTTTTATTATATATATATATATTAATATTAAATATGTTTACTGATATATCACTAGCATATACTGCATACAGAAAGGTGGAAGAGAAATACTAGACAGTACTGCAGATGTATTTATAGAAAAAATTTCTAGAAATATTTTGATTTTTGTCAAAGATGACTATAACTAAATGGGCTGTGGTACAAAGAAAAGTATTCATTATGTCACTGCACTTGCAGGAATATGAAAATATCCTAAATACAAACCCTCTTAATTGTTTATCAGGAACCTACAACCAAAAGATAAATTATTTAAACATTACTTTAAGAAAGTGATTAAAAAAATATTACATCAGAAATTAAAAATATATTTAATTAAATATATAAGTATTCAATCCAATTTTTTTAAAGTAAAACAAAAATATTCCAGATAATGAACATTAAATCTACTTTAGTACACTAAAGTAGTAAAAGCATATGTAAAAGAATAACAAAATTTCTAAGCCGGCCTCATTGCTTGATAGAATTTCAAGGAAATTAACAATAAATAACAATGGTTTTTACGTAATAGATACTCTCAGACAGGATATTGAATGGGATAAATAAAATGTGATTGAAATATTGTATCTTGAGAAGTTTTTCCATTAACTGATTCAACTTAACAACCCTATTCATTTTAAAACATCTGTGAGTACGATAATTTTAATGTGATCTGTAATAAGCTATAAGAATACCAATAAAATCACTCTTTATCTGCTTTCCAGTTAATCAACGTTTATTATATGTTTCCATTCAGTATATCAAAACACTAATTGCACATCTGCAATGAAAAAGATTATAGCCCTCACCTACATAAAAATTACTACAGTTCACTAACTAAAATTCCAAGTAGCTGTAAGTAATACAGTATACGTGGTCCATGTATACTGTTAAATGACAGAATTATTCTTCTATCATTTATAATAATAATAATTTATTTTTGTATAACTTTGTCTGTTGCAGACTTCACCATGAAATGTGACGGTTTTGTTTAAAATATGTATCTTTCTAAAAGCAATTCTACATAATGTAAAACCATACAAATAAATAAAATCTACAATTATTATCATAAAAATCAATAAAATAACTGTTATCATTCTTAGTTTAATTATTATTAGCATCAAAATGAAAAGTCACAAAGAAATGTACAAGTAAATTTTAAATATCTACTAAACAAAAACAGATCAATGTAAAAGTTTGAAAATTTATGTACTTTTAATTAATATCATAATTTGAATCCTTAATACAAAATGGATCTAATCGTAGCATTTTAAAAATAAACTGAAATTTTGGAAAATTGTAAAAGAAATAAGAATTACATTTAAAAAGACTATGCCTTATGCCTATATATATTAATATTATATTGATGCAGACTATGCCGATATGCCTTTCCCTTGTAAGATCCAAAAATTTCATTAATTAAAATTTTATTTAGCTATAACTCTGATAAATCATTAATCAAAGTATGCAGTATAAATACTTGAACCAGTATAAATACTGTATCAAAGTATGGTCTTTTCTAAAACAAGTCAAACTAACTGCAGTTAAACTGGGTAAATTACTATACAACCCTTTTGAAAAAATTATCCTGTATTTAAAATGCACCAATTTTCTTAAATGTTTTCTTTTTTGAATTAATTTTGATGAAATTTACAACAATTATTCACTTCTCCTAGTGTAACAGAAATGATAAAACAAGACTGATGATAACATGTAAAATGTTACAGACTGGTGTATATTTTTACTTCCTTGTATTTAGTTAAAGAAATATTGTGGTCACAAAAAATTTCAGTTTTCAGATTTCAACGGAAATATCCTATTTGACCATCTCTGAATCCATTTTGACTAGTTTCAGCATGACATCTGTACATATGTATCTCGTATAACTCAAAAACGATTTGCCCTAGAATGTTGAAATTTTGGATTTAGAACTGCTGTAACATCTGGTTGTGCACCTCCCCTTTTGATTACAATTGACTTGACCAAAAATTTCCACAAAAACCCAAAATCCAAATTTTTTGGATTTTGGAATTTTTCTTAACTCCAGTCCTCATTGGGAGCTTTTCAATGATTTATCAGAGTTATAGCTAAATAAAATTTTAATTAATGAAATTTTTGGATCTTACAAGGCAAAGGCATATCGGTTCAAATCTGATTTCATTTCCTTTTTTTAACCTTTTTTTTTTTTAATTTAAATGTATTGATTTATTAATAATTATTAACCTCTGATTGTAAAAAAATTCAATAATAACAATAAAAAAATATTTTAAAAAATCAAAAGTTATTAGTGAAATAAAATTTTATATAGTTTGTATTTTAAAAAGATGTGTATTGTAATTTAATACGTGTACAAAAGGAAGTCATGTGATGGCCACATCAGATTTTTTAAATATGTTTATTTTATTTTACATATTGTTTACGTTTGATACAAATACAATCATGACAATTTTTTTTGTGAATCTTTGATACATTTAGAATAACGTAATAACACTTTTTAACAAAAACAAACTGAATAAATTGAAATGAGTTGAAGTATTGAAAAAAATAAAAAAGTAAACTCCTCCAGTATACCTTTGAATAACTATATAACTTATCGTCTTGAAAATATAGAATCAAAAAAATTTACAATTGTCTGTAATTTAGCGATTATAGTTTATTACATTTTAGTTTGTTTTTTTTTTCATTTAACTTATATATTCATATTCAATAGTGAATATTTAAATTACTTACGTACGAGGGTCGTTCTTAAAGTAACCTCCGTTTGAATATAAATAAAAATCTGCATAAATAAAAATAATTTATTATATACAACTTAAAACTACAGCTTTTAACTATTTTTAAACATAGTCGCCATTTAAATTCAAGCATTTGTTATAGCGTTTCTCTAATTTACAAATACCTTCTACGTAAATTTTAGCCACCTGTTTCCTACCCAACCTTTCGTGGCATTTTAAAATTCGTTTTCGTCATCAAAATGCTGTGACGCAGCCATTTCTTCACGTGAATAAAGAGATGAAAATCACTCGACACCAAGTCAGGGCTGTAAGGAGGATGATCAAAAATGACCCGTTGGAATTGATTCAGAAGTTTTTGAGTTCTTCGGGCACTGTGAGGGCACCGAATCACAGCATACCGCATCGTTTGTTCTGGATGGCTTAACTAAGTTTCTTCAAAGTTTCGGAGTAGACTTGGGTCAAATGACTTGCATCGCAGCACTTTGATTACGAAGAAGAACTTTGAAATGCTGTGAAAAGTTGGCTAGGTACCCTGGGGGCTGAATTGTATGAAGAAGGTATTTGTAAATTAGTGAAACTCTATGACAAATGCTTGAATTTAAATGGCGACTATATTTAAAAGCTGTAGTTTTAAGTTGTATATATTAAAATGTTTTTATTTATTCAATTTTTTAATTGTAGCCAAACGGAAGTTACTTTCCAAACCGCCCTCCTACTTTTCATTTTAAACTGAAAAAATTAAAAGAATTAAAATAATTTTATATATACTTTACCAGTTTAAATAATCTAAGTGAAAACCTTTATTTTCAGCCTTTATTTCACTCTATCTTTTACCTTTTTTTTGTTTTATTAAATAATGTAATTGTTTTAAGTAATCTGGAAAACTCTAGTAATGATGAAAGCCGTAATGAATGTTGATTTCAAAATTCTGATGTGTTACATGGTCTATGTAATGCATCTCATCATAGGAAATAGATAATTTGCAATACAAACGATATCAAGCGGTCGAATACAACTGTGATTGTTTACAGTGATGAAATAAAGTCATTTAACTAGATAATTGCCTCTGTAGAAATAAAAGACAAGTTTCAGTTCCAGCAGATATATTTATAAAATTTACAACTTCATAATACGTGAATTCAAATGTTTTTCAATGGCACAGAGTTAAAAAAAAAGTACAAAGTATTATGTATTCAACTTAAAATAATTGATGAACACAACAAACAAAGATTATATAAAACTGATTGTTGATGTGACTTACTGTACAACAGTGTAGTCATTTTTATTCTAAAACATGTAGAAAATTGGTACATCAAATTTCATTCTATGTTGACCACAAACCAAATTTGATGGTTTAATTTAAAATACTGGATACACTTCACAGTATTTGAAACGAATTTTCATTAGTCTTTAAAAAATGTGTGAATTAATCAACAACCTACCATTTTTAAATTTGTATTTTATTTAGGGACATCCTCACTCCCACAGTCCAGTCACTATGCCGACCCCTCTGTTCCTAGCCTGATGGTCTTTACCAGAGGAACATTTGTTATTCCAACATGTCATTATTAGGATGGATACAGTTTTTCCTTTCTTTTTACTATGCTCATGCAAACTAAAATTGTACATGCTGAAACATAAATACATATGTGAATATCACATATTTGTCTATCATAAAGATAGGCAAACTGGTATGAGGCGTATGTTGCTTGGGAGAATAACAGTCATTCTCAGAAATAACAACCAATCCATGAGAAAACTGAATAAAAAATAATTGATACTACAACTACGGTATTTTTAAGTTGTAACTTCCTTTGGTATGAATAAAAGTAAGTTACAACTATCCCTTGTAGTTACAACTTCATTTTTTGGAAAAGATAGTTAGTTATACCTTCATTTTTGATGTGAATAAAATGAAGATACAATTATTTAAATGTAGTTACAACTTTGTTATTTCAGACTGAGGTAGAGAACACTTCACTTTGTCAGTAACATCAGTCAGTTGTCTTCTACATAGCGATGTTCATGCATGTGAGTGAAGGAAAAAAATATAGAGAAAGAAGAATTATGAGTAGGCATTGATGCATTTCAAGATTGAAAATATTAATTTTCTAACTTCCAAATTTATGCCGAATAGTGAAGAAATTTGTGGAAAAGCACTAACCCCAAGATATGAATGTAAATATTTTTACATTACAGGGTTGATCCTGGATTTCAGAGTTTAGTGGCAGAAAATTTTGCAGTAGACCGATCAACAGTGTGTAAAAGTATTAACAACATTATGGGTCATATTCTTGAAAAAGGTCACAACTGGATTCATTTTCTCCATACAGCACAACAGATGATAACACAAAGTTACTGTGGAAAATCCCCTGATATGACAGTACTGCTTGTTTGCTAGGTGAGTCCATTATGGTATACCTCTGTGGCTGATCAAGCCATTCAAGACACTGAAAAGTGACATTTAATATTAGTTTAACAGCATACATACTAAGACATGAAAGAGTATTTTGGTCAGCTCAAACAGAGGTTCCAAATCCTTGGTAACTGCTGCAAGTATTACTAGAAATGGAACCAAAACTAATAGTGAGCTGTGCTGTGCTTCACAATGTTGCCAAACACTTTAAAGATTTATTTTATTTCAAGGATTTGGAAGAAAGTGAAGAGGAAGATGAGTTCCATGAAGAGGAAGTTACTTTTTGAACAACACTGGGTGTTCTGCGAGTAATTTGATGAATAAATATTTGTCCACAGTGTTCTTAACTTTCCTTTCATCTTCACTTGATAAAATTTTAAAATAAGATGTGTGTTCTAGAACAATAAAAAAATCTTCCCTTATGAGCTAAGGTTGCACACTGAGCTAAGATTTACATGGTGGGAGGGGCAGTGCAGGATGGGTGGCAGATAGAACGACGAGCAAGTTGCATCATGAAAGATAGTTACTGCTGCACTATAGATATAACTATCCGTAGTTTTTCCCATATACCATTCCTATAAGGGTAGGTATAACCAACTAGCTGTAATGTTTGTTAATTCACTTTGATTTGATTTAAAATTATCACTAAACCATAAATTTTACTATTAAGTTGCTATGTTTTATACTCTTTACCTCATATCAGATTTACTAGAGAAAGAAAGGAATGAACAGTACATTCACTGAGCTGAATGTCAGGATGCTAGTCCCAATATCATCTAGCCTTATGAGGTTATACAAGTAATAAATACCACCTTCTCTCTTTTTGCCAACGGGAGGACTGGCTATAAAATGAATAGAATATTCTCAGAGAAAGCAATTATAATTGTCTTTGAATGTTCAGTAAATTATATGCGAAACAATCATAAGAAAGTCTAGGACAAAAAAAATAAGTTACCTTAACAATATAGTGGAATACATGCACTATCTTCAATAGGAGAAATTATAATACAGTTCCTTATAATACCTTCAGTTCTTATTGGTCAATTTTTTTATGGATGCACATAAAAATAGATGAAAAACTGCAATTTACTGGCTCTATGGCTCTATAATATGAAGATTACTACTAGTGATATCTTAGTTAAATGATAGTTGACTAAAATGACATGAACCTGAATAATTTCACAGCAATAATCTAAAATAAATACTAAAATCTATAATATATTTTAATCCCTATAATAAAATCTTCTTCTATATATTTAATATAGTATTCTCTTTTAATGAAAATTTACTCTTTTAATGAAAATTGCTTACCAAAAGTTAAAACCAGATTAAAGAATAAATTTTAAGGAATAAATAACACCATTACAGTCTGCAAAACAATTTTATGTAGACATGCAGTGTTTTTTTTTCTTAAATACAATAGTATATTGTCTCATAATAACCTATATAACAGTTTGACTAACAGTTTTAGTACATTATGTTTCTATTTGAAAAAAATGTATTCATATTAGTGTACTTTTGCTTGACTTTATAATATCACTTGAAAGAAACTAGTTTAGTTCTTTATATAAATTTACCATACTCATAATTTCATAATAAAATCGGCATATTGTTTTTAGTCGTATTCATTATTGATGGGAGTCTTAAAAAATTTTAAATATAAAATTTTGCTATGAAATTAAAATTTTTAATATTAAATTATGACACAACACAGATAATTATAAAATAATTTACATGTAAAATATAAATAGATATTCAAAAAGGATAAAAGCAAGAAATATGATTTCATTCTATTCTAAAGAAACAAGATCATAATAGATTTCATAGAGAATAAAGGAGAATATAAAAAATATTTCTTCTTCTTTTTAAAGGGGCAATCAAAAAAAAGTTTAATTTTAATTTTATTTTTTTCATAAATTTACTAGCGTAATATAAAAATACATATATCATCCCACAGTTCAAAATAATGCAGTCTTATTAAATAATCTACATTTTAGCATTAGTATGCTTACAAAAAGCACTGCTTGTGTGGAAAAACTATTCAAGAAAAAAGCATCTTTATATAATACAAAGAAAGAATATTAAGTAAATATTACTGAGTACAAATTGAGTACAGGAATTCAGAAATTTTTTTTATACTTCTAATAATCAGGAACTCAAATAACAAGGAAATTTAATTTATTAACAATCATAGAGAAAATTTACTGACAAGCCAATATCTTAACCTTCCAGTATTTTATATTTATTATTTTTTTTTTTTTGTCTTCAGTCATTTGACTGGTTTGATGCAGCTCTCCAAGATTCCCTATCTAGTGCTAGTCATTTCATTTCAGTATACCATCTACATCCTACATCCCTAACAATTTGTTTTACATATTCCAAACGTGGCCTGCCTACACAATTTTTTCCTTCTACCTGTCCTTCCAATATTAAAGCGACTATTCCAGGATGCCTTAGTATGTGGCCTGTAAGTCTGTCTCTTCTTTAAACTATATTTTTCCAAACGCTTCTTTCTTCATCTATTTGCCGCAATACCTCTTCATTTGTCACTTTATCCACCCGTCTGATTTTTAACATTCTCCTATAGCACCGCATTTCAAAAGCTTCTAATCTTTTCTTCTCAGATACTCCGATCGTCTAAGTTTCACTTCCATATAAAGCGACGCTCCAAACATATACTTTCAAAAATCTTTTCCTGACATTTAAATTAATTTTTGATGTAAACAAATTATATTTCTTACTGAAGGCTCGTTTCGCTTGTGCTATTTGGCATTTTATATCGCTTCTGCTTCGTCCATCTTTAGTAATTCTACTTCCCAAATAACAAAATTCTTCTACCTCCATAATCTTTTCTCCTCCTATTTTCAAATTCAGTGGTCCATCTTTGTTATTTCTACTACATTTCATTACTTTTGTTTTGTTCTTGTTTATTTTCATGCGATAGTTCTTGCGTAGGACTTCATCTATGCCGTTCATTGTTTCTTCTAAATCCTTTTTACTCTCGGCTAGAATTGCTATATCATCAGCAAATCGTAGCATCTTTATCTATTCACCTTGTACTGTTACTCCGAATCTAAATTGTTCTTTAACATCATTAACTGCTAGTTCCATGTAAAGATTATTAAAAAGTAACCGAGATAGGGAACATCCTTGTCGGACTCCCTTTCTTATTAAAAATTCTTATATTTATTAAAAAAATAATAATTTTTTTCTATCGCATTAAAAATTCATTTTAAAATTTTGTTTCACACTGAAAATAATTTGATACTGGTTCAACATTCATGCTACTGTACTTTTAAAATAAACTTAAAACTTCAAAAACAGACTGGCATTCTGTCTTTTTTTCATCATATTTATTTTACAGTGGATAGAAATAAAAAAGTCAAAAAAAATAAATAAATATATATATATATATGTGCTGGCCAGTGTGTTTCATTTTCAATTTCCAACTTGGATTTCAGATTGTTAGAACTGCACAAACCAATAAATACTGTGTGTTCTTTTTCAGTCAACAATTAATTTTATTGTGAAAATACAGGTAGAAATATTGTTTTGCAATGTTTTATAATTATATTATTATTAAAATCTTCTCAACATTCTTTTTTTGTTCATGCTAGAAATACACACCTATTACAGTCTACACCTGTTTATAAAATTGATGTCATTCACTCCTCTAAAGTCACTCTACATCCTTCCTTCCAGTCTATAATTTATGGTTTCCAGATGAATCTTTCCATGTAGCAATCACCTTAAGTAATACTTTACTTGGTTCCAAAGGCTAAACAGAAAAAAAGAAGAGAGGTAGCAATCACCCCACATATTCTTTCCACCTTTCTGTATACCTTTTAATTCTATCATGTACAGGGGAGTTTCCAAACTAATTCTACTCAATCCTTCCTTTGGAACCTATCTGCCCTAAAATGTTCAGCATGAAAAATATTTTATCTGTCAACCCTAACAATATGAACGAATCATCTCTTCTTCCTTATACAAACCTTGCTACTGTAAGTCAGTAGGAGAATATACTCAGTCTCTTATTAAATCTAACTCTAAGAGATTATTTCTTCAGGTTATGATGTGTATTGACTGAAACCTTTTTCTCTTGTGTAAAGCCATGCCCAAATCCTACTTCCACAAGTCCTTGGTTAAGCCTCTGGTTATGTGCAGGCATGTAGAAGGTCATTATAGAGCAGGTGTGAAAGATAGATTCTCACTGCCCAGAAGTGGAAAATATTTAGCTAGAGATGATAACCCCAACAGGAGAGTGCTTCAAGAAGGACTATTCTGAGAAGTGGAAGATCCTCCACATTATGGATTGTAGATCCAATGGTATCCTGTCAACATTATAACTCATAGTCCACAGAGCAGCCATCTTTGTATGCACTCATTTACTCTAAATTTGTTTTTGACTTATATTTACTTTCATTAATTCCTTTATAAAAATGAATACAACATATCTAATAATATTGTTTATGTATGTTATAGGTCTTCGTAAGTGTAGGGAGATTTGGCCAAACAAAGATTACGAGAGAGGTTATAACATATTATTAGACGTACTACTGTTTGTACTTCCACTAGTAGTTCTAACAGCAACATATTCTTTAATAACACGAACATTATGGAGAGGTATTAGACCTCAAAATACCAATTTGAGTAGGTATTAATTTCTTTAAAATGTATTTATAGAAAATATGTTGTTAAATACAATATTACAGAAGAATGCCCACTATCAGAAAATGTGGTAACAATTTTGTAAAACAAAAAAAAGTTGACTGTCTTTTTAATTAAATGTAAATCTACATCCAGATATTTAAATAGCTGCTTCATTCAGTAGTGTTGTTTATTTAACAACATCTAAAATTATTTCAGTAGTCCATCTGAAATAATCTCAGATGCACTACTCCACTTGCATCAATAATTTAAAAATCCGTTATTAATTTAATAGATGGTATGACATAAATACTTATGACCTAATCAACACTCTTATATTAGTTCACATCAAGTAGTCCTATATTTTTATTTATTTTTTAACGAAGTAGAAATGAAGAAACTTTTATGCCTCAATAACAGACGTAATTCACTTACATCAACTGATTGATTGACTTGTATATTACATAAGTCTCCAGATATCTAATGTAATATTTTTGATTCAGGGTCAATAGGGAGCTGTGAACCGTATCTAATAAGTATCTATAGCCTGTTACACCAAGGATCACTAGGACAAGATGTTTTTTAAATTAGAACCTTACAACAGAACAATGGTTTTGGAACAAATAGTATTAAAATATACCTGGATTGGCCAGTTTTGAATTATCATTAATCCAGATGGAGTGGCGCAGATGGTTTAGAAAGGCTAGTCATAGTCAATTGCCGCCACTGCAACACATTTACATCAACTTATATGTTTTTCAGTAAATTACATACTGCCAAAACCAACATGCTGTAGCACTGTCGGTCAATAATAATTAAACAAGCTACTTTTGTAAATTCATGGTACAGTAGATGAAATCTTGGGAAAAACTGTTACTTTAGTAGAGTATGTAATTTTTCTTTTGAATTTTGAATGTTGACTCGCTTTAATAATTTCAGTCATATTTTATTTGTTTATGATTGCATCTGAACCGATGGAGTTCATTTTGTTCTGCTTAAAAAATGGTGAAATACTTAAGATTTTACCTAACAAACTATTTTATTTTTAATTTTCCTTATCAACTTCCTATACATTATAATTTAAGAATTAACCATTTTGAAATTTGATACTACTACATGCATACTAGTTTATTTGTAAAGAATGTCAAGGTAAACATAAGTATCAAGAATTACTAAGCACCTCAATCTTTTTTGGAAACTTAAATAAGTTTCTTTTTAATAACTCTTACATAAAAGAACTTCTGTCAAAAAAATAAGGCCAAATTTAAAAAAAAAAAAAAACGCAATGATAAGTAATAAATAATATTCAATTATGCTTTAAATTTTGACATTTTGAAGTCAGAACAGATTAGGGAGAAATAAAAATCAACAATTTAGTGACCCTTAATTTCCTGCTGAATTTAAAGGAGTATATTTTATTTTATCTTTATTTAAAGTATGCATACAAATTTGTACTATTGAGTACAGAAATGAAGGAATTTCATTATTTTCTGACTTCCAATTTTTCAATTAATTTTCTTAGTTCTGAAAAAAAATGTAGATACCAGAATGAATGTAAGCTATTTAAATTCACTATAAAAAATAAAAAATAAAAATAATGATAGCAATTTAAAAATAACTTCAACTCATCTGTGAGACTATATAATTATTTATTTAAAAGTGTCTAGTTGTGTTTTTTGGTAAGTAGATTTACTTGTTTGACTTTGATTTGACGAACAAATAAGTACATTTATTCATGAGTAAGGAGATTTTACATACACTAATGATTATGAAAAAAATTCAGATATGTGAATTGAGAACCTGCTCCTTTTCTTTTGAGAAAAACAGACCAGTGGAAATTAAGTGTTTCACCCTATGTTTATTAAATTTGATACCTTTTTACCAATATACTTTATGAGGAACTTACCTCCAGAATAAATAAATATATACTGTAAATACATGTTTTTTTGTCAAAATTAAATAACAGCAATTTGTTTCCTTGGAACAATGAACTGATGTCTAGGATTTTGTAATTGATATGAAGGAGAGAAAACCCACAATTAACTGCTCTAATTCTGTTTTATTGTGGTTGACACCCTGTAACAGCTGCCATTGGATGAAAATGAGACTAATTTTTTTTAATGTGTGAAAAATTCCACGACTCAAACCCAGAACCTCTGGATAAAAAGAATCTAAAAAAAATATTATTTGTTAATTTTAATATTACTTTAAATCTGGATAGATCAACAAAATCCAATGTCCATATGAAGAAACCACTTAGATATGCAAACACAAGAAACTTCCATTTTGATCAAAATCATAAAAAAATTCCTTTCGGCATGCTGGAAGGCGGAGGTAGATTTCACCGGTGCTAAATAGGAGATAAAAATGATTTCTTTTACATGTGAAAAAAGTTTCATATGTTTAGCATATGACAAACCCCACTTCTTACAATTCCAGCAACATTTTGGTCATCCCTTGCTGTAAGGGTTGGTCATATCAAAAATTGTTTCATACAAAAGTTTTAGATAATGTTTAGAGGACTAACAACCACTTTAAACTGTTTTGATCCTGTGGTTATTAAGGGAGGTATGATTTTTATTGTCTTCAAAACCCCATTTTTTTCATCCCTGAGCCAGTGGTTGGTGATAGCAAAAAACTTTACGTTTACTTACTTTAAGTTTTAGACCCTTATCCAAAGAATAGTAAGAACTTTAAACGAATTCAATATTTTACTTAATAAGAAAGTTTTAGCAATATTTTGTTTTTTTTTTTAAAAAGCCCCCCTTTCCATCCCTATGATCCGATTTTGGTCGTTAACGAACTCGACCGAGATTTTGGGACGAGTTGTTTTTATTGAACAATTTGAAAGTGATTGATGCAAAATTATGGCAGTTATTGTAACCACAAGAAAGTGAAATATATATGTAAATATATATATAAACTTTTGAACTGACAGTTATTTTGGGGTCTGGGGGATGTGAAACGTGAAAATATGTCAACATTTTCCAGAAGTCGAATCATGGTACACATTACAATAGGTAGCTTTCTTATGAAATTTACCTAAAAGGTAGAGACACAACATACCTGTTTATACAGCAGTATCTACTGTTACTGTTACCACTTCCATTAAGGTACAGCTTCAGATTCTCCATTTCCAAAAATTCCATATTAAAAAGCTGTAGCCTTATTTCCTGTAGAATAGGACAAAATGTGCAATGTCTTCTCTTTGAATAATACACATAGAGCAAAATGAGAATTAGTCGAACATGTGTACTTGTTCAGATAAATCAGTTCAGCTCTTGCTTTAAAAACCATTTAATTAAATTAAAACTTTCATTACTGTGTACATAATTAAGTGTCACGCCTAGTTCTTTATAAATTAGATGAACTGCGACTGCTGTTCAAAATATCTATGTAGTCTAACTTGATTTTATTCTTAATGATTTATACAGTAGAATTCACTGTAAATTCTGGGTAGACATAATTGAGTGGTACATTATACTTTCAAACAAGTTCCTGCCATTCATTGCAAAAATATATTCTTTTTCCTATAATACGCCTTACTAAAACGTTTGAAAACCTTGTTTCTGGCAGCTTCAAACAATTCTGAGTCTAATTGTCCGCAAAAAGATAGATTCCAGTATGGTTTCCAGATACAAACTATAAGCTGTAGTATTCTGGGTTAAACAAAATATTGTCTTAATAAAATATCTCTGCCGAAAAAAAATTATAATTATTATTATAATTATTAAATTATTATTGATAACAAATTATTGGTAACAAAATTGGACCTCCACCTAGCATCACAATATCATCAGCATAAACTAACAACTTTATTAAAATGCCTGCTATATAAACTCCTTCCAAAACCATTTCCAGATCATTAACAAAAAGAGAAACAGGAAAGGGCTCAATGGACAACCTTGATTTAGATCCTTTATTGTTACAAATCTTTCCGTTAACTTCATATTGCCACCTGTGTTCCACTATGCATTACCTTAAGGAACTTAACCATTTTAGATGACATTCCTAGTGACATTCCTAGTTCAAACAGTTTTTAAAAGAATGCATATTGATCCACTAGTCAAATACAATAAACAAGTCAATAAAAAATGCACTCAGTTCACATTTCTGATACCATTTACTTTTAATGAGACAAACTAAATTATAAATATTATTTATTGTACTAAATAAACCTCTTCTAATCTGGCCTGGCACTCCCACAATATCTTGTGTCATTCTGCTCAGAGATTAAGCCAATCTAATAACATATTACAGAATAACTTTCCGATAGTATTTATGAAAGAAATACCTCTGTAGTTTTCTACCTTACTTAGATCTCTGTTTTTATATAATGGGAACATTATTAAGGTCTTAAAGCACTCAGGCACTTTAGTAGTTTCATATATTTTATTATAAATATCGAACAACTTATCCAATAAAACGTCTCTTATAGAATTTAACTCTACAGATTTTTTTCTTCAGGTTATGCTGTGTATTGACTGAATCTTTTTCTCTTGTGTAAAGCCATGCCCAAATCCAACTTCCACAAGTCCTTGGTTAAGCAGAGAACATAGCTGCACATAACCAGAGCGTTATGTGCAGGCATGTAGAAGGTGTGAAAGATAGATTCTCACTGCCCAGAAGTGGAAAATATTTAGCTAGAGATGATAATCTCAACAAGAGAGTGCTTCAAGAAGAACTATTTGCATTCTTGAACAATTCACAGGATATTCGATCTTTTCCCAGCACTTTATTATTTTTGCTTCTTTTGATTAAACTGAGAGCAACTGTTAATTGAAAGAGGGAATCCAAGGTTTAATCAAGCAATAAAGGCTCACAGTAAATTATTCTACAAAAAAAACAAAATTTAGATCCAAAAGCTTACTAAAATACTGTATCCACTCTGGACCTACAATATCATTCACTTAACAAAATTATTTCCATTTAAAACAGGTGACCAACTTCCAAAATTCCCCAGAGTTCCACTTCTCTGAAGTTAGCTATACTGTCCTCTCAATACTTTTTTCTCTTTTTCGCACAATTCTTGGTAAATTTGATTAAATTCTAGATATTTGTGCTTGAAATGTTCTGAATTAGTCCTTTTATACATTCAAAGAAATCTAAACACTTTTTTCTGTGATTTGTAGCACTCCATAATCAAACTATTCTGTTTAAAATTTTCTACATTTGTAGCTTTTGTACTATCTCCGTTATTTATTAATATAACTGTTAATAAGTTTGAATCATGACCTGGATCTCCAGATCAAATACTTTCTCTAACCTGTTGTTTTTCTTTGTTGTGGAATTCTTATTTCTCCGCTTTAATTTTGGATGAACTGGCATTATGTCATCCAGGTTCATTATTGATGATCAACAGTTAACAGTTATTGGCAAATAATCTGAGAAATATTCCTCCTGTACTTGAAGAAATCTATAATTGGCAATAGTTCAACATCTGCCACTAATTGATAAGTACAATGCTATTATCAAACCATATATTCATATATTCCGATGATTGCTGCACTTTAAATAAACTATTATAGTTCCTAGTGTACTTTCTAATACTAACATTGGCAATATGAGGTTCCAAGGTCAATCCTAAGAAAATTTAAACATTAAAGTATCCAAATGTTAAGAAGTGTCAGAGGTGACCTACCTCTCTATCACATATCTTATGCTTCTACCAGATTTAAACTAAAATAAAATATTTATATGATAGCTCTATATATTCCAGTTTTATTGTATGTTATGTACAAAACCAAAAAGTACATAAACTATAACAATAACTTCCACAATTTTCAAAAAATCACGAAAATAATTTAACTAACACTACTACTTAGAATTCAATTCTACCAACTTTTACATATCTTTTTTATTGTTACAAGAAATAAATATGTGAAACTACTTCTTAGTGTAAGATTAGACTGACTGAAATCCAATAATTTATAGTATTACTAATTATTTATTTAAATTAATTAAAGACTGTTTCATGTTAATAAATCTTTTTATTACAATCTTCATACAATATTTCCACAGAGATCTCTACTTTTCTAGAATTGACTTTTAAGGATCAATTAATTAAAAATATAACCCACCAGGTTAGTCTAGTGGTGAACTCATCATCACAAATCAGGTGATTTTGAAGTTGGGAGCTCTAAGGTTCAAATCCTAGTACTCTTATCCTATTAAGGTTCAAATCCTAGTTACTTTTATACGAATTTGAATACTAGATCATGGACACCAGTGTTCTTTGGTGGTTGGGTTTCAATTAACCACACACCTCAGGAATGGTCGATCTGTGACTGTGCAAGACTACACTTCATTTACATTCATACATATCATCCTCATTCATCCTCTGAAGTAATACCTTATAGTATTTGGGAGGCTAAAAAAAAAAAAAAATTGAAATTTTTAAA
Source organism: Lycorma delicatula (assembly GCF_047948215.1). Taxonomy (NCBI): domain Eukaryota; kingdom Metazoa; phylum Arthropoda; class Insecta; order Hemiptera; family Fulgoridae; genus Lycorma; species Lycorma delicatula. The sequence continues at coordinate 33,504,336 of NC_134455.1, forward strand.
TGGTAGAAACAGGTTTGCTTCCTCATTCACTGATATAAAATGACATTAAAAAAAAAATTCTGAAGAACCACAAATCTTAATTAAAGTACCCAATGGAGTTCATTAAAAAAATAAAAAACTGTATAACAATTTTTTAGTTAATTTTAAGAAAACTACTAAATTTTGCTGTTAGGGATGCAATTACTTTTTTTCCAGCAACTTTTAAATTTTGCATAGACATTTTGAGAGTTACTTGTTTATAACTTTATGCTATAATAACCCAATACTAATCATCCATCGATGACAAAAAAAATAAAACATATCTTCAACTGAACAATACAATCTTTTCCTTTAAATGATTTCCTCCTTAAGTTCTGAGGGAAAAACTTAAACTTGTGCCATCAGAAAATAGTTTTGTACTTCCTCTACAAAATAAAAAAAACCATCAAAATTGATCTAGTTGAAGAAACGTAACAATAAGACAGATAAAAAAAATACATAAAGATCAAACTGAGAAACATTTTTGTATTGATTAGTTATATATATTAATTGATTAATTATACTGATATTTGTTGTTTGGTTGTTTATGTTAAAAAATGTTTACTGATCTGATTTGGATATTTAAAATGTATTTAATTTTTCTGAAATCTTTTATTAATTTATAAGGTTTAAGTATATCTGTTAGTTTATAATGTGTAAATAATATTAAAGTAAATTTTCTATGAACAGATCTAAAACAAATGAAAGCCAGGTCACAAATGTGCATTTTAAACAGCTTATCGTATTGCTCCAAAAAATAAACAAAACAAAAAGTATAGTTAAAATCTAACAGCTTATTTTGTAAGTCGAGTGGAAGCTTGTGTTGCGGTCGGACGTATTGTTATGCGCTCTGTCTTATACTGTTTTTTTCGGATCAACGGTTTTTATATCTGATTTTTGGAATTGGGAATCGACGGTGGAAAATTTTAAGTGTTTTAATATAATTTGGTGATTTTTGGTTGCGGAGTGACCTTTTTATTGAATTTTTTATCTGAGTAGCCTTATTGCTATTGGCAATAAGGTTCATAGTTGACTGCTGGTCGCAGTGGTTAGTGTGAGTTAGTAGTGGTTTACCTTGAGTTGTTTTCAATTCGGGTGTAGCTTATCTGTAGTGGATGGCATAGACAATTGTAACTGGCATCGACTGTGGATAATATTGTTTATTATTCTTCAAATTATAAACTTTTGATATTGGAATTAATTTAATTAATTTCGGTTGTTGTTATCTCTTGATAAGATAGACTGCTGTAGCTTAGTTTATCAAGCTATCATATTTATATATATATATTTTTTTTTTTTTGGACGCGGAATTGTCCCCGTAGTCTGATAGTGCAAGTATGAGGCGCAGAGGTTCGCTCCCTTTAGAGGCAACAGCCGCTCAAAGTAGTAGTCAACAGAGGGTGGTGCCTATCAAGAAATTAGAGGGCAAATGCAAGAAGAGACCACGCAAAGGGTCATCAGAAGAAGAGGAGGAGCTACCAGATACTTTGGGTAGCCTAATTTATCAACTGGGACACACGCTGGCTTCCCTAAAACAACATATGGGGGCTGGACTTAGCAAATAGATTGGTATGCATGAGCAGCAGCTCAGAGCAATTTATGAAGGCCTGAACGCGCTGGCTGAAACGCCATCCACGGCAAACATGGTGACGCAAGCCACACAAACGGATCTGCCGATAACTGAAGATAGCATGGAACATATTCTTTCTAAGGATTTAGAAGATGGGGAGCTGTTAGAACTCCTACACAGAAGGTGGCCCGATTCCTTGAGGAGTAAGCTAAATTTGGTGACAGAACTCCCTCCTGACAGGGAAATTACATGCAGTCTAAAAGACTTAAAGAAGATGGGAGAACAAGAACAAGGCCCCAAATTAGTCGCAGGAGACATTATAAAAAATGAAGTTTCAGCCATTGGAGACAGCACTACAGAAAAAAAGAGAAGTAAATATAAGATATGCTACAACTCTGACGTACCTGAGAGGGAAACCCTTGCTACATTGTTAAGAGCGGTCAGGAGGGTTATATCTCAAATACCAGATGCTGCGTATATTTTGCCGGCAGGGAATATTGGAAATTACATGATCCTGTCCTATTTGTTAAGGAATAAGGAAACGCCAGTTTCACCAGTTTTTATTGACGCTTGAAGGAGATTCAAGTGTAAGGTATGTGGGAGTGAATCATATACCCATAAAGAAAGCTACACCACCAGCGGATCAAAGTCGTACAGTAATCGTCAAAGCTGAGGGTAAGATGTATGCAGAGCTCCTTAGATCGATGAAGGGTGCGGTGACAAGTGAGAGGCAAACAACGTAATAGCACTGCGCAAGGGCTGTAATGAAGAGTTACATGTAAGGATCGAGGGTGCAAAAAATGCAGAGTACTTTACCACATTACTTAGGGATTTGCATGTTGATCTTAAGAGTAGAGCCACCAGAAGAGCTGTTGTCCACATCAGAGATGTAGAGTTTGAAACATCAGAACAGGAGGTGATGGCTGCAATTGCAAACAGGGTTGGTCCAAACGAAGAGTTTAAGATATCATCAATCAGAAGAGGCTTTGGCGAGACCAGGAACGTCACGGTTATCACCTCCTATAGAGCAGCATGCAAATACGTAGAGCAAAGGCTCAGGATAGGCTGGATAAATTGCCGAGCCTATATACGCGAGGACGAAGACAGGTGCTATCGTTGCTGGGGGAGAGGACATAGACGTCAGGACTGTAAGGGCCCAGATAGGTTGGAACTCTGTTTCAATTGCGGCGGTCGAGGTCATAAGATTGCTGATTGTCGAGAACCGAAGCAGTGCCTCGACTGCAGAAGCAGAGAACATAGGACTGGTGCTTGGCAATGCAAGAAAGACCAACATGTATAGAACATTATTCACTAATGTGAACAGGAGTATCCTCGCTCATGATCTAATTGCACGAGTCGTCGTCAAGAGAGGAGTTGATTTCCTTGCAGTTGCTGAGCCGAATAGATACGAGGCAGCCAAGTCATGCTGGATCGCTGATACTCAGGGGGATGTTGCTATTATGGTCATAAATCATAATATTCACTGGAGACTCAGGTTTAGGGGTAGGGGCATGGTCGCATTGGAGAATGAGACCGTCATGATAGTGGGTGTGTATGTGTCACCCAACATAGACCTTGCGGAATTTACTCGCTTCGTAGATATCCTACAGGGATTAATTACTAATTCACCGAAGAGATTAGTTATGTTGGGTGACTTTAATAGTAAAATGGTGATGGCTGGTAGTAGTTACACGAACAGGAGAGGACAGATCCTGGCGGACCTGCTTGAGACTACTGGCTGTCATTGTATAAACGACGGCACACCCACTTATGTAGCAAGAGGCCACCAGTCGGTGCTAGATTTGACCATCCTGGATAATAGATGGAAAAGTGAACAATATGACTGGATGGTCCTCCTTGACGATATAGCTAGTGATCACCGCACAACAATACTAGACCTGAGAGATGCGAATTTCGAGCGAGTGGAGTATCCTCCCCTACCAAGTTTTTCAGCGGAACAAATTGAACTAATAGTCAATAGAACAGCTGATAGACTAAAAGATAGGCAGCAGCAGAGCCCTGAAGCTTTATCAAATATAATTAAACAAGAGATAGATAGAGTGGCAAGTAATGCTGCAAGGAGACGTAATGTATATTGGTGAACGACCGAGATCGGGAATATGAGACAAGAGCTCCAGTCCCGTAGGAGAAGAAAACAGACTTCTCAGAAATGGTAGGGAAGATTACCAGGATATAGCAAGAAGGTATATTGAAACTAGAAGGGCCCTTCACAGAGCAATTAAGAAAAGGAAAAGAGAGTGCTGGAATAATCTCTGCAGTGAGCTCGATACTGACCCATGGGGCCAAGCTTATCGTATAGTAACTAAGAAGTTCGGCAGACGATTACCTATTTTGGATAAGGCTAATGCTGAAATGCATGTGGCAAGATTGTTCCCTAGCATGATAGCCGATGATTGTGGACCCACACCATGTGAGAGCAGGAGATTTACTATAGATAAACTGCAACTAGCGGCCAAAAGTCTGGCTTTAAAGAAGAGCCCTGGACCGGACAGAATCCCTGCAGCGGTGATCAAAGGTTTAGTCCAGAAGACTCCCTGGGAAGTATTAGAGGTTGCCAGTTACGGTTTGGAGAGAAGAGTTTTCCCCGCGTGTTGGAAAGAGGCCGCGTATTGGTGCTCCTTCCTAAAGGTGCACCCATGGAAGAGGACGCCACTTACAGACCCCTAAGCCTATACCTTGAATACCATGGGGAAACTCGTGGAAAAAAATCCTGGCGGGCCATATTATTCGAGAACTAGAACAGGGAGTCGGGATTAGCCCAAACCAGTATGGTTTCTGGCGGGGGCAGTCCACTGTGAAGGGCATTTGTAGGATTTTGGACTGGGCTAATGAAGTCAGAAGAGGCACAAGGCGCACAAGACGCATTCCATTAATGATTTCACTTGATATAAAGAATGCCTTTGGCTCAATCAGTTGGAGTCACATAAACAGGGCAATGGCCACAAAGGGATTGAGCCCTTGTATATGTAGGAAAATCGAGGACTATCTTTCCGATAGAAGATGTTTGATTGAAGCCCAGGAAGGAAGAATTCATTTTGAGATGCAAGGTGGGGTGCCACAGGGATCGGTCCTGGGGCCGCTGCTATGGTTGCTAGTTATAGATGATCTCCTGTGCACAGAATGTTCCCTGCTGGAGTTGAGGTTTTGGCATATGCAGATGATCTCCCTATACTAGTTAAGGGCAGGACGGTAATTGAGGTCCAACAGAGGGCGAACGCGTCCACTCAGATCATTAATGAGTGGATGATTTCTAGGGGTCTGCAGTTGTCATTGAAAAAATGTAGGTGTATCGCCTTCACTGGAAGAAGAGTACTGGATCCTATTACTATTTTCATCAATGGTAAAGTTATAGAAGAGGTGCATAGTTTGAAATACTTAGGAGTTACCTTCCAGAGGAATTGTAGATACACTGACCATATAAGTAACATATGTAGAAAGGCTGAAGCAATGGTAAAGAGTCTTAACATTATAATGGCAACGCAGAATGGCCCTAGAGCATCAAAACGCAGATTGTTGGTGTCAACGATAGTATCCTCGTTGATGTATGCTGTTCCATACTATGGAGTCACGCTATAGATATCAGGCGTAACAAGGAGAAGTTAGCGAGGGTGCATAGGAGAGGGCTCCTAGGTGTGGTGGCCGCGTATAGGACAGTGTCCTATGAAGCCCTTTGTGTTCTCGCCGGAATTCTGCCGATAGACCTCATCGTGAGATATAGAGTCGAAAGATCGAAGGGCAGAGCAGATCAAGAGGCCAAAGATGAAATCAATACTACCTGGCAGGAGAGATGGCCGCCCTCAGATTTGACATGGCGATCGACGGGATGACTCCCGAAGCTATAGTACCTTTTATGACTAGTCGGGAATCCAACTGGAAGAAAATAGCGTGTTACACCAGACAGATCTTATCGCAGAAAAACATTGACGAAAGGAGACTGGGTTTTTGATTTAGGTTAGGGAAGGGAGGACAGCCTCAGTGGGGAGGGCCGGCATGCCGAGGTGTGTCGTTTCAATGAGCCACTGGGGACTCCTGGGGATATAGTTTAGGGAATAATAGAATAATAAAACACAAGATATAGAGAAAATACCTCGACACCACGTCATGACACTCCAGGTATGGCATGGTGTCTGAAAGGGGCATATAAAATAAAAGATTACTCTCAAAAAGAGCTACCGGTAGGCTGACCTGCCATGCCAGTATATAGCTGGTAGGCCGGAAAGGCCTATTTGAGTATAAAGACACTCCCCTGGGTGGCGTAATACCAACAAGTCAGTCCGGCCCAGGAGAGCTGAGAAAAAAAAAAGCTTATTTTGTAATAAAGCCATTAATCCATCTAGTTTATGCTTTCTACATGCATTTAAACTACATGTAGCTTGATGTTCAAAAATAAAAATATTGATAAATGTTAATGTTTTTAAAAAATTTAGTACTTTTTTTAAATTATGTCAGCAACCAAATCTTAAAGAATAACATTGATATTAGTGAAAATAACTCTTAACTAATGGTGGTTATACTTCATATTCATTACATGTATAAGAACCATAAAAAGAATAGGACAGAAAGTCTGAAACAGTAAGTTAAAAATAGAAATACAGTTATATTGTTTTTATTTAAATATAATGCATCCTTTTCTAAGGAAAGAGCTGTGTTCTGTAGACTAATTCTGATGAGGAAAGGAAACTAACTACATTATAATGCTTCATAATTCTATCTAACCATATAAGTCAATATTAAGTCTGCAAATTTTTATGCATTTTATTGCTTAATATATTTATGTTAGTGATCTATTATATCTGTTAAAAATACTCAAAATAAAATTCATAAATAATTAATTACAAAATAATTTTTTTAATCTAATTACAGTCATGGGTGAATCAATTAATAATGGTTGTAGCCACATTGATATATCACGCACAGGATCATCATTCAAAAGTAACAATAGTACAATTTACACGAGCAACAAACCACCACATTTAGCAAGTATTTCTACAGGTTCAAGCAGTCCAAGTATGTTACGTCGCAGTAACACTGAAAAAGCACTTTTAAAAAAGAAAAGAGTTGTTAAGATGTTATTTGCTGTTGTACTAGAATTTTTCATCTGCTGGACACCATTATATGTTATAAATACGGTAAGCTAATTTAATGTACGTAATGGTAATTTAAGTCACCAGCAGTACCACATCTGACATATTCATTAATTAGCTGTTATTGCAGAGGTCCATTACATGTGAGCGACAGGAAGACTTGAAGCTGGCTCACAAAACCTGAGGGTAGTCAGCCTTAGTGTAGTGGTATCAAGCTGGTTTCTAGATGACCTGGTCTCAGGTTCAATTTCCATAATAGGAACAGCATTTCATTTTCCTTATGAAAATATATGTAGAAGCATTTCCAAGGTTATAATTGCATAAAGATTTGGTTTTATGGTAGAAATATCAACCATACCTTAATGTGGTCATCTGTCTCACCTGACACATTATTCTAGGTGAAATTGCTCCACTGATACAAAATCAACTACAGGGACCTGGTAAAGGGTTTCTCTTACGCTCCATGGTGTAAGAGCTAAATCTGACATGTGGAGGCATAAGGTAAAAACCAGCTTCAATAGGTCAGATTACAATATCTTGAGCTTGTTCTGAGTTGAAAAAGTACAAGCCAGAATGAATTTAAAAGTACTTTTTCCAAAAAAATAAAACAATACTATAAATTCCACCACTATTCCTACTAAATCGAACTCAATTGGCTGACATATGGAAATTTAACATATATCAAAATGCAGTGACAATAGGTTTCTGCATCCTTACCACAAATTCAGATTTGTGGTAAAAGTCCCTAAACTTTTTTGGGATGGGCATTGAGTAATTGAGTACAATAAACTATAATCATTCAACTGAATTAATAAACCAATGAAACAGATCAGCTTTTATATTTAATTTTTTTTATAATGCACATAAATAATTAACAGTTAAAAGTCATAATTCTATTTTGTTCATAGGTGGCACTGTTTGATCAGGATATGGTGTATAATGTATTAAGTTTTCAAGGAGTGAGTTATTTTCAGTTACTAGCATATGCATCAAGTTGTTGTAACTCAATAACATACTGTTTTATGAATTCTGGGTTCCGAAAAGCATTTCTCAAATTATTTGGTTGCTTACGTAGAGGGCGGCCAAAAACGAATTACTGACATCAACTTCCTTTCCACCAGGTAATTTCAAAAATTAGATTATTTTTTAATTGAAAATAAAATGTGCAATTTTATCAAGTAACTTGCAATATAATATAGTACTTATTACTTAACAGATTACGTGTCCAAAACAGACAAATAAATACAATGGTATACAAAATAAAACGTTTTTAATGTTTCTCTAAGTGTGATACCTTTGCTTTGTTTTTTTTGTGTGTAGATTACAGATTTCTGAATAAAATAATTTCTAATAAAATCATCCTATCACCCTCAGATTAATAGGGCACGTTAAAAGTCTATAAAAGTTACTATAACTAATGCCACAGGATGTTATATACTTACATTAAAATTTCTTAGCAGATGCTCTCCTTTTGTAGATAATATTAGGTACATCTCAAATTAAAGTTCAAGCAGCATATTAACACTATATTTGCCTTTGTAAATGTTATTCAGCACTGAAATATCTTGATGGAAACATTCACCATGTTTATCACATACTGCCCCAAAGTTTGGAGAGAAGAAATTCAAATGTGAATGCAGGAAATGGACTTTTAGCGACCTTATATGCCATAACTCTGTATGACTTTATCAGTTTATTTGAAATATTTTGATAATTCTGTGATTGATGGACAACCAGAAAAATTTTGCAAGTGTTTTTAAACACTGTCCAAGAATTGAGGTTTACATCAGTCAACACTTTTGAGAATTTCTGCCTTAAGTATAAGAATCCTTGACTGTCCTTTATAGCTTTTACAGATTTTTTTTTTTATTAATCCTAATTTGATGTAAAGGGGTAATAAAAATATTTGTTCTGGTTTAACCAGAGGTCATGAACAATGTTTTTTTTTTTTCACCAGAAGTAAAGTTTTCAAGTTTCTTCCATTGTTTTACTATATAGTACTTTTCACACAAGTTTCAAGTATGATCTTATAATTAATTTTTTTCAATAACAGTTAGTGGAAGCCGATGCTTCCCATGTTGTTCCACAGAGCTTATGTGTAATGTTGTTTCTCGCTTTCAATTTCTCTGCAGTTTTCATTAGGTGCTCCTTAAATGAAAGTGTTCTATCAAGTGTCACGGTTAGGTATTTTGGTGTCTTATTGTGAAAGAGCAATAGTATTCTAGAATAGAATTTTAAGCTCCCTATTAGCAAACTTGTTACTCAGATGGAAGCATGACACCTCTGTTTTACTAGCATTTGGTTGGCTTGGTTGGCATCTCCAGAAGTACCTTCCCAGTTTCTCCACATCAGCCATCAGGACCTCCTCTGACTCTTCAAATGATCTACATTTTGTTGTTAGCATCCAGTCATCGGCGTAGCCATGCTTTTTAGATCTTGTCTCTGGCATGTCTGCAACATAGAGGCTGAAAAGGAGAAGCGCAAATACCAACCCTTGTAGCAGGCTGTTCTTGAGTTTCCTTGGTGGGCTTATATCGGATCCCATGGTAACTTGGAACAATCTGTCATTCAACATGTTATTAAGGAGGCGAGCTGTTAGTTTGCATGGAATTACATGGAGGACCTTACAAATCATGCCTTTTCTGCAGACAGTGTCGTAAGTGGCCGATAAATCAACGAATGCAACAGAGGTTTTAAAATTTCTTTGGAACCCCACTTCAATGTACATTGTGAGAGAGAAAACTTGGTCGGTGCAACTTCGTTTTGGCCTAAAGTCTGCTTGTTCAATTGGTATAACATCAAATATCCTCTGACAGATTCTGATGTAGATAAGCCTTTCTAGTAATTTATATGTCACTGATAGCAATGTTATAGGCCTGCAGCTCTTAGGTAAGTTTGCCAATTGCCCTGGTTTTAAAATGGCTATTACCTTCGATTGCTTGAACTCTCTGGGTACGCTACTGGTCTGCATTGTGTCACTGAAGAATCTGGCCAGCCAAAGTTTTGCGTATTTTCCGCAGTTTAATCAAAATTTCGGATTGATACCATCGAATCCAGGTGCTTTTCCTGAAGCAACATCTTTGAGCGCCGACTCAATCTCTTCAAGTGTAAAAGGGTGGGCATACTCAGTCTCTCCTGCTTCCCTCCTCAAGTTTCTTAGTTCGTGTTTTATCTCAATTGTGTGCACTCTGTCTCTTGGTGCTCTGGATGTTGCCACTATGTGGGATGCTAAGATGTTTGGGGAGACACTTGCTTTTTGTCTCTGAATAGGAGATCCGCTTCCTAATTTTCTTAGCAGAGTCCATGCATGACGACTCGACGTCTGAAAGTTCAGGCTTCCTACCGTTTCTGACCATTTCTGTTCTTTGCAGCATCGAGGCTATGTAGAAGCTCATCTACCACCTTCTGATTGCCCGTCTCGAGGAAGCTTCGGTAGAGAACTTCGCTGTTTTGGGACCACCCTGGGATATATTCTCTGCAAAACCCTCTAGGGATGCACTTCTTAGCGGTACTTGTTACTGTTCCAATAAATCTGCTACAGTTTTTGCTGATTGGTGGTATTCAGCGTAGGCATTTATCAAGATCCCTAGAAAAATTTTCCCAATTAGCCTTTTTGAAGTTCCACTAGGGCGGGGTATAGAGGTCACGAGTGAAATTTGGCTATCTGCCACTGTAATAACTGGATGGTGCTGGCTGTGGAGAAAGTCGCAGAGAACCTTTAGGGTGAATTTTGCTGTAGTTGAGTTGAAATATAGATCTCGGTTATACTCCCACCTCCAAGCTGCTGATTTAAAAGTAAATCGGTCTTTAGCATCAAAGACAAGACTAAAATTCTCATCCTTAGCCCATCCCATCAGAGCCTCATCGTTCGCATCACAATCCTTATATTTCCATTGCTCGTGGTGGCTATTAAAATCACCCAAGTAGACCGCAGGATGAGGTTGTATTTGGATAACTGACATTGGCCGTGAGACAGCTGGTAGTTTATAGATATTGTGCACTATTATACTTGCGATTTTAACTACAACATTATGAATTTCATTGCCCGTGGAGGTGGAGATGAGAGTGGCATTTCCTATATCACGTCTAACGTAAGTAGTGACGCCGTATGCATCATGATATGTGGTACCAAGTAATTCATATCCAGATATTTTGCCTCTTTTCTGCAATTGTTCTTTAGTGTTACAATGTGTGTCCTGGATTGCGACCAGATCAATATTGTCTGCAGTCACGAAGGTAGTTAGAGGTAGAGGATTCGTGGCTGTAGACAATCAATCAACTAACGGTGATCAATGGGTACATCTCTCCCAACAGCGGAATGGATCGACATGAAGAATTCATCGGAAACCTGGAGGAATGCATACGGAGGGCTGGGTTCCCGGTACTTTTGACCGGGGACTTCAACTCCGAATGCACTGAACTCGGAGGGTGCCGGTCCACGCGGAGAGGCTACATCCTAGCTACAATGCTTGGGGCCGCGGGACTGATGGTCATGAACACGCCTAGGGTGCCTACATACGACGCAAGGGGTGATGGATCGGTGTTGGATCTGACAGCAGCCTCAGATAGGGTGGCAAGAAGGATAGTGGGCTGGCAGATAGTAGAAGATGATTTTGCCAGCGACCACAAAGCCATAATTTTTGAAATACAAGGAGGCGGAAGGGGTCTAGAGTGACAGGACCCTATCTGGAGGCCGTCGGAACAGCAGGCCGCGACGGTAGCGGATAGGACGGCGGCAAAGGTGGCCCGTAGGCGTGTTCACACCCCCGAGGAATTCATGGCCATCCTACAGGGGGAATGTGTGAAACAGCGGCCACAGACTGGAAGACGCGTAAAGAATGTTTATTGGTGGAACAGGGACATTGCGAGACTGCGTGGTGAAACCAAAACAGCAAGGCGGAGGATGCAGCGCGCACGACGAAGGGACTCTGAGCGCCTACAGGAGGAAACGGAGGTGTTCCACGCGGCACGAAGAAGCCTTTGTAGAGCCATTAATGCTGCCAAACAAGAGGTGTGGCAACACCTCGTGGAAGACCTGGAGCAAGATCCGTGGGGCAGGGCCTACCAGATCGTCAACAAGAAGTTTGGTAGGCGCCTGACCCCATTGACAAGGGAACAGTCTCTCACAGCGATAACGGAGCTCTTCCACGTCGAAGAGCAGGAATGGGAACCGATAGCTGGTGATCAACAAAGGCGCTTCACTGTAGAAGAACTACAGTGGGCGTCCAAGAAGATGAGCCTGCGGAAGAGCCCGGGCCCAGATAACATCCCTGGGTCCATCGTGAAGGTGTTGGTGGATAGGCATCCGTGGACGGTGTTAGACATGTTCAGCGGGGCATTGTCCACGGGGAGTTTTCCCGGCTGTTGGAAGGAGGCCAGGTTGGTCCTCCTCCCGAAACCGGGAGCCGAAGAAACCAGGAAATACCGGCCGATCTGCCTCATCAACACGATGGGAAAGCTGTATGAGAGACTGATCGCTGAAAGACTGCGGTCGGAGATCGAGGCGGGCTGAGGTCTTTCCCCAGACCAGTACGGCTTCGTTCGGGGAAGATCGACCGTCGACGCCGTCCGACGGGTGCTAAAGTGGGCCAGAGTTCAGTCGGCAAGCGCGTGGCGACGAAGGAAGATCCCATTGATCATTCTCCTAGACATCAGGAATGCATTTAACAGCGTGCCATGGGGAGTGATCATGGGAATACTCCGGGAGAGAGGGATCAGCGGCTACTTGTTCGCCGTAATAAATGACTACCTGCATGACAGATCTCTGCGGGTGCGCACAGAGGAAGGAGAAGATGACTTCAACATGTTTGGAGGCGTTCCGCAGGGGTCGGTGCTTGGGCCTCTTCTTTGGAACATCGCGTACGACGGCCTTCTGCGGGAAGAACTCCCGGAAGGATGCCAGTCGGTCGCGTAAGCAGAAGACCTCGCGCTGATGGTGTCGGGACGGACGGAGGAGGAGGTAGAAGATAAGGCAAACTTGGCGGTGGCAGTCGTCAGCAGATGGCTGGGGGACAGAGGACTACGACTGGCACCGCACAAGACGGCGGCTGTCTCGATCACCGGCAGAAGAAGACTGAGGGGAATGTCCTTCATGTTGGACGACGTACGGGTCCACACGTCCGGTTGAGCTAAGTACCTGGGCGTGTGGATTGACAAGAACGGGCTGTCTAACACCCACCTCAGAGAGGTCACGAAGAGGGCCGAGCAGATACAAGACGCTCTACAAAAACTAATGGGCAGCAAGAGCGGACCACGGGCGAGCAAGCGACGGCTGATCCTGTCAGCGGTTTCCTCCGTCTTGCTGTACGCGGTCCCGGCCTGGAAGGAGGCACTTTCGAGAAAGAAGAACGTACGGATGCTAGCCTCCCTTACCAGAAGAGCGGCGATACGCATAACATCGGCGTATCGCACCGTATCTGGATGCGCAGTGGCAGTCATCGCAGGGATGCCTCCCTTCGAGCTGCAGGCCACGCAGCCGGTCTCCACATACGAAGGAACGCCGAAGGCGGAAGCCGGGAGGCAGCTGATGGTCAACTAGCAGGAGATGTGGAGAACGGCTACGGCTGGGGCACGGACCAGGAGACTGATCCCGGACTTGGGACCGTGGGTCAGGCGGAGGCACGGGGAGGTAGATTACTTCCTCACGCAGTTCCTGTCTGGACACGGGGAGTTCGGGGTCTACCTACATCGGTTCAAGACAGACACCGAGGTGCTACTACTGCGGCCAGGATGACACGCCGGAGCACACCTTTTACGAGTGCGAAAGGTGGGCTGCGGTCCGGCGTAGGCACGGCACAGATGGCCTCATTCCAGAAACAACTGTAGCTCACATGCCGAAAGGGAAGAGAGAATGGGACGCGGTACAGACCACGGTGGCTAGCATCCTGAAGACGAAGGAGGTACATGGAAGAGAGTGGGGAGAAGACTTCTAGGCGCGGGTAAGCAGCAATGTCCCTAGCGAGTATACTGTGTGTATCTTCTATTATATATTTTATTTTTGTGTTGTATCGTTTTGTGAATTCATTGTCTCCATTGTCACTGTGGTCGGTACTCTACGGCCGGCTCGAGATGACAATCACGATCGCTTCGACCGTGTGCAGGAGGGCCACGGCTAGAGGTGACATCGCCGAAGAGACAACATGAAGTGTGGGTTTCATTTATTATGTATTTTCCTTGTATCGTATGATTGCGGTATTATTTTATTTTATCGATTGTGTTTCCGTTCCTGCTAACGGCTACGAGGGCACTCACAGCGAACGTGCCCGCGGATTGCGGAAGGAGGAATAAGTTCAGACGCCAACGTGATGGGCTGCAACTGAAGGGAGGGTTCTTCGCTATCATCCTGATTGTGTTTTATTTTATCTTATTTTATTTCATTTTATCGAGTTGTTTTGTGTTTTGCTGCTGATTGAGGAGTGCAATCGCAGCCAACGTGATAGTTGTGGCTGACTGCGACGAGAGCTGCCGCAGCAGCGGGAAGATACTTTGTTTACTGAATTTTATTTTATCGTAGTGTGTATTTCATTTCTTTTTTTTATGTTTTTGTGTTTATATTGCTGGCGGGATGGCATACACGATCACTGCGACCGTGTGTAGGAAGGCCACGACCAGCGGTGACGAAGCCGAAGAATGAGACGGATGGGAAGAATAGACTTTTATTAATTATGTATTCTATATGGGTGTGTTACTAGGCTTAAGTGCGTTTTCCTGATGGCGGCTAAGTGGTGGTGTGAGTGTGTTTTATTACTTGTGTTGTGTCCTGCGGATGGGTGAAAAAAAAAATACAAGGGGCGAATCGTGGTCACCGTGCAGCGCCAGGGAGGCAGCCTGGATGCAGAGGACGCTTTGGCTCCTTCATATGCAAGAATGAAGGCCAGTTGGGTGCTCCGATGATGCATTTGGGACCCTTAGGTATGAGAGGGGGGACGCGGCGGTTTGCCGGCTTCGCGTAAAGCGTAGCCGGCAACCCATTGTAGGGACGGGAAGGGTAGCCTCTCAGTGGAGGGATGTAGTGGTCGTCCAGAAGGGAGGGCTGCTGCATCTTGATGAAACTGAGAGGACCCCGATGGGACGTCAAAGAAAAGGCAAGACAGGGGGGCAGTCGACTGCCACGACACTCCGACATTCCTGCGCATTGCCTAACGGCGGAGGCCGGGATGTTTAAAAAAAAAAAAAAAAAAAAAAAAAAAGAAAAAAAAAAAGCCATATTACAAAGAAGATCAATATTGTCATTCTTCAGTAGTTTCGATAAATACTGGCTCTTAGAATAACTTAAACTTTCCATATTTATGTGGTAAATTCGGACCAAAGGTCCAAGATTTCTTGTTGGCAAATCCTGAAAAGGACTGTTGGGTATATCTAACAACATGGCCTGCAGTTCGTAATACTGTAGGCTTGTGTCTGCGTGGTCAGGAGAACCTATCTTCTTAGTTTGTCTGACTGCCGGTATCTGCTAGCTTATTTAGTGTTACCCAGGGTGCACCACGTGGAGGCAAACTAGCTTTACACCCCGACAGTTAACAGATCAGTATGGAAGGACATTTATTACTACTGTGAAGCGGAATTCCTTTTAGGCTGTACAATGAAAAGCCACAACTCATCAGATTAATGAACTGGCCCTAATTATAACATAAGTAATTTTTTTCAGCAAGTACTCAAAAATCTTTTAGACAGGTTTGATAGTCTGAGATTTGTATTTGTTTTAAGTAAATTCCAACCTTGTAATCTTGAGCCTAAAGTTTAGATTGATTTTTTTATAAGTTTATAAATCTCTTACACAGTCATTTAACTTACCTTACAATATGAGATGCGGCTCACTGCATTGTAATTCAAAGTTTAAATCGTGATTGTACTCTTCTATTATGTCTGCTTCTTCATCATTACTTTTCACAAAACAAGTTTTCAGGAACTTTGGGAACCGGAATGGATTCACGGTGAACTACACCTGTTTTCATACAGGATTCACGGGTACCTGACAATGAAGAAGAATATTGTTCACCGAGTTTAGACTTCTTAAATTCCAGATACATTAGTTACAATAGAAATAACAATCGATTAAGTGATCTTTTTATTCATGCCAAACTACAGGGACACAAAAGGTCAAGGCATTTTGTATGCCTTTTAGCCATCTTCTTAAGTTTGCTGTAAAATTACTACATATTGTATGCCATGTCTCATCCTGATCGCAGATTTTGTACAGACAAAATACAATTTATAAGCTTTTTTTAATTACAGGAGTAATGTTTTTCTTATGTGATTTTATAGTGAACTCCCCACACACAAAAACTGTCAGAAACATTTACACACTTATAAAGTAATATGAGACTTCACCGTTCACTTAATACAAATATCACACTAACTGAGGAGATTATACTATTAAAAACAGTAGGCTAACAAAGCCAATAAGCTTATGTTGTTCTGGATTGTAGACATGATGAATCTTGTTCATCTATGCTTCAATAGAGAGGTATGTCATGATATCTGTGTTATGACTTCATGGTTAACAACTGATAAAGAGTTAAAAATATATACTGAGCATATAAATACATTAAAACATAAACAATACTACTTTCATATTTAAAAAAAAAAATTAATATTGTTTAAGAGAGCTGTTTGGCAGAATTAGAATGATCTAATTAGATTATGGAAAGATATATTTATGTCGCTATAACATGTGGAAGACAAAAGCACTTAGTAAAAAATTCAAATAATCATTAACATATTATATTGACCACTATGCTAAACTAATTGTAATATTAAATGAAACAAACCACCAAAACAGAGTAAACATGTAAGTTAAACATCAAATTAATACCAAGAATCGAGTTTCATAGGATCCCACTATAATCTTATAGTGGTCCAAATCTTTAATTGGTTCAATTCTATAATTACATTAAAATTACTTGTTTAAAAATTTAGAAATTACTGAAATTGTTACTGTTTGTAATCTTGAAGTTAATTTGGTAAAAATTTTTTCTTTGTATTAATTTGGTAAATGTAACTCATCTGTTTACTGTGTTTAGGTGCTTTAAGTCTTATATACATATGTGTGTGTGTTTACACACATACTATCTGTCGAATAACTAACCGCCTTGGTGTAATACCTCAGTTGAGTTAATTTATTCTATATCTTAAATTTACCAGTTCATATTTCTAATAAATGAAAGTCATTGTTCAGTTTATGGTTAAATATAATTTTTAATATGTCGTAATGATTACACCTTTAATATTTATTTTCAGTTTTATATTATATGAATATTACATTGTTGATGCAGAGATATGAGTAGATGAGTGTATAATGACAGAATGAAATGTAATTCTAGATTGAATAATACATTAATAATTAGAAAAATATAAGTCAATCTACAAGTCATTCCTTCTTTCATTCCTTTTGCCCAGCCCATACTCACCCACAATATTTTCTTCCTTGCCTTTTCCAATGCTTGCATTACAATCTCCAAGTATTATTAAATTTTCATCCCCTTTTATGTGTTTAATTGCTTTGTCAATTTCTTCATATACACTCTCTACCTCATCATCATCATCACGGGCACTTGTAAGCATATAGATGTTAACAATCGTTGTTGGCTTAGGTTTTGATTTAATCCTTATTACTATAATTCTGTCGCTATGCATTTTGAAATACTTTACTCTCTTCCCTGTCTTCTTGTTCATTACAAAACCTACTCCTGCCTGCCCTTTATTTGAAGCTGTGTAAATTATTCTAAAATCACCTGACCAAAAGTCGTTTTCCTCTTCCCATCGAACCTCGCTAATTCCTACTACATCTACATTTAATCTATCCATTCCCCTCTTTAAATTTTCTAACCTACCAACCTTTTTTAGACTTCTAACATTCCACGCTCTGACTCATAAAATGTTAATTTTAATCATTTTCTGGTGACCCCTTCCTTAGTATTCCCCACCAGGAGGTCTGAACGGGGGACTAGTTTACCTCCGGAATATTTTACCAAGGAAGGCAACTCATCTTTGTCATATGAAAATGCAGAGATCTACATTTTCTTGGAAAAAAGCAGCTGTAGTTTTCCATTGCTTCCAGCTTCACAGTACTCAGAATGTTGATAAGTCCTCTTGACTTACGCCCTTAACAACTACTGAAAGAGCTGCTGCCCTCTTTCAGGAATCATTCCTTAGTCTGGCTCTCAACAGATACCTCTCCAAGATGGTTGCACCTTCGGTCCAGCTACTCTGCATCAATAAGCACTCACGCGCCCTCACCATTGGCAAGGTCTTAAGATTCATAGAGGGAGATTTCCAAATAATGGTTGATTTGAATTAACTGAACTTTTTTTAAGTCTAAACAACACAATTTCCTTATTAGCAATTTCACAAAATTCCTAAACTTGATGGAACTGTAATGGATATTCTTTTCAGTCTATTTAATTTTAATGTGTACTCCATGTTTAATTTTAATGTGTGTTAATTGTAATGTGTACTCCAATCCAGTAAGAACAGAGTAATTATTAATGAACAGTATTTAGAGTGCTGTAAAACATTAAAACTGCATCATTTAGACCTGATTGTTCTACATCCATAACACCTGGAACATTCTAGGAAGTAGCATCCTGAAAATTGCAGTATGTTAAGTAAGGGTGATAAAGTGATAATGGCAACAGTTGAAATAAAAACAACATATGGAATTAAAAAGTGAAACTTCAATTTAATTTGTTTCCAGTTGAAAACAGCATGAGATGAAACATCTGAATTGTTTTAAGCAATGCAGTATATCTAATTATTTAGAATAATGAAACAGAGTAAAACTTCAGATGACAATGATAGTGTTGTATGCTGGTGATCATGGAAACTAAAGTATCAAGATTTCAAAATAAAAAAAAACATAGCAGAATTTGATTTAAAGTGGTAAATCAAAATTCAGTCAAAGTGGACAAATGACTACCATTTTTTACAATCGGTTTCATAACTATTTTGTTTCTTCAGTACATAATCACTTGTAATAAAACCAAATTAATAAACCATTGTTACTATCAGTTAAGCATCCCATAAATCCTCCAAAAAACGTTTTTGTATGCTGATTTACCAAGTTTATTGATGTGTTTATTTTAAATAATTTTTCCACATGTTGGTTTTGAAAAATATATTACGTCAATATATATATTTTTTTTTAGCTACACACATTTATTTACTTATGTTTATTACATGAATAAATACCACACAGTTAAAAACAAAAACACTGTACATTAAATAGAACCGACAAAGAAAAATGAAAGCAAAGAAATATTACATAAAAATGATATTTTATCATTTGCTTTCATAATTAATACCCAGCTAAAAAAATTAAGAATATCTCAATAAAACCAAATTATCTTTCCTTGATAAACTATCTAATTTTCCTTGTTTATTCAGGTGGAAATGTATCAATGGCGACATCGAAATACATGGCATACAAGCCACAGACTAAGTAAGCAATCAAATGAAGCAACATCAATGTCAGCTGCTTTTAACTGAAACTAAATATAATGTATAAATGTACATAATTGTTGTATATACTGTACGTTATACATTTATTTTTGTGTAATACAATTCACAAACAGATATCATATATAATCAATCATACAAATTTCAATTTTTTTGAATGTTTACAGAACATGTATTCTTATATATCAAATATTTCTCGTAATGTTTATTTAAACAGTTCAGAAGCAACATAGATCCAATAACAGAAAGACAAAATCAAATGATAATTTTCAAAAGACAAGCAACGAATGTTATGCTGAATACAGCTCACAGATGTTATATCAAGATGTAAAGTACAGAAAAACTCATCAGTTATCAAATGTGTGGGTGAAATATTATCAAAGATTGAATTTAAATACTATTCATGAGAATTTTGAAATTTAAATCTTTTTAATCGTAAGAAAATAATCACTAATTATGAATGAAAAAGAGTATTTATTCTCAATTATAAATGCAGCAGCAGAAAGACTTGTCTGTGTGCCTTACAGAAACTTTAAATACAAGAGGGATGACATGGTAACCCTTAAAATGACAATTTAAATAAATAGAAATAAGAAAACCATTACAATTAAAATATCTAACACTTTTGGGAGATAAGTTAACATTTTTTAAAAACTGAAAAGTTTAAAAAAATTTTTCAGTACCTCAATTTATAGTCATAAATAAAACAACTATGGCATTGTTACCACCAAAAAAAAATGAAATGCAGTTCTTCTTACTTTACTAAGCTTTGTTATGCTATAGATTCAGACATATGACTGTAAAGATAATGTTTCCATTTCTTTTTCATGAAAAGTTATTTTTTCTATCAGAAAAAAATTTATCCCCAAAAAAAAACTGATGTATAAAAGGAAGTATATCTAGGAAGTAAACTTCCTAGATGTTTTAAAAATGTAAATTTAATTCAACTTCCAGCACTATATAAAAACTCTTAATGATTACTACCATTTTTTTTAGAAACAGTTTCACGATTGTTTTATCCCTTCAGTATGTAATCACTTGTTAAAAAACAAGGTTAACAAACCATTGTTACTCTCAGTTAAGCATCAAACAAATCCTCCAAAAACGTTTTTTGTGCCGACAGATATACTTTTCTGTGTTAACTGTTGGGAACTTTAAAACCACTATTCTTAACAAAAATTCAACTGTGTTGTTCAAGACATAAATCATAGATTTAAAGCTTATCTCTGAAGTAAAAGTTACATTGAATTTAGCATTTAATACGATGAAAAACATTTTTAAAAGCTTTTTAATAATGAAATTAAGATAACAACTGGCATTAACTGCATAGGCAAATGTAAAATATATGCAATTTAAAAGTGCTGGGAAAAATGCTTTCAAATTTTGTCCGTTACAAAGGAAAAACAGAAGATTACTATTGGGGCTTTAACATATAGAATATAAAAGTTATTTATTTTTGTTATGAAATATGTATTATTTATAAATATTGTGTGTGTGTGCGCATGCATGCATGCATGTGTATGTATGTATGTATATATATATAAATATAGTAATTTATTTAGATTAAATTTTTTATAGTCCATTTTTTCCTTTCTTTTTCCTCGGTACGTTAAATAACTATATATAATTTAATATTTTTTTCAGCCTCCGCAAAGTACAGAATTAGAGAACATTTTTACCTTTACTTTTTACGTTCAAAACATTTTTGAGCCTAAGCTCATCTTCAGTGATATTTTTTAATAATTCTTCACCTGTTTACATTTACACATAAAATCTTTATCCTTTTTACTTTTATTTCGTAAGAATTGTTATTAATAAAATTTAAAAACATTTTAAAAATTCAGAACAAATATTTATTTGTTCAAGAGAGTGAAAAAGCATTGAAATAACTATTAATTATCAATATCTTATCTTTGTATACCAACTTAAATAATTTTATGGAGAATGTCCCCATCAAATTATTTCCCCTCCCCACCCCACACAAACATATATATATATATATATATATATATATATATATATATATAAATATATGTAAATCTGGTGTAATCAATTAAACATTTTTTAAAACAACATAGCAATACAGTAACATTATTTACAATGCAACCCTCATTTTAAGGTTTTTAACTTAATCCTTTTTATGAATATAAGTTTTATATATATATATATATAATATATGTGTACGTATGTGTGTTATTTGTCAGCATAAAAACTAGTATTTATTCATTAAAAAAAATTAGGAAAAGCAATTTGTATGATGGTGATATGACAATTATATGCAGATCGCACCAATTATATTCACAATTATATGCAGATGGTGCAGGTCGCACCATCTCACCATGTCTGAAAGGGATCAGAATAAGAAGGAAGCAACACTCTGTACCACATTTACTCTCATACTAGGATCCTTCAGAACAGCAAAGTCTTAAGATGTTATTTTAATTTTATTTCTCCCCTACTGTGGTGTAATCAATTAAACATTTTTTTAAAACAAGATAGCAATACAGTAACATTATTTACAATGCAAGCCATCATTTTAAGGTTTTTAACTTAATCCTTCTTATGAATATAAGTTTTAATAGCTGCATTTAAAAAGTCCAAATTGGATGAAGAAACAAACATATGTTTAACATAATAGAAATAGTAAACAGTATGGTAATAGTACGATATTTCCATAACTGTAATAATTTGTATACAATTATCTTCACATATTGATAAAAATTTACAACAGTAATAATAAAATATCATTTAAAATGTCTAAAACAGTTAATAAATAAAATTCCTTTAACTTTTAAAATAAATCTTTTAAATCTTTCGCCAACATCCTCAAGTATATGATAAAAACTTAAAAGCGAGAATGCAATCCATGTTCGTTAGAAAAAGATCCCAGTAAAATTGTTTCAAATTTTATTTTGTTTCGGAAATATTTTGCTCAAAATCAAACTTTAACTTATAAATAATGAAAAATTTTATGAGAGTCCCTATTTAAATTAAAAAAATATATGTATAATTTATAGCACATTTTATGGAATTTATCCATTTTTTGTTGAAGGATGTTGATAAAATTAACTTCATTAACAGAAGATTAAATTGATATGTTTTAGTCTAAATTAGCAAACTAATTAATTCTAGATTGCTTTCAAAATGTGTTTTATCATCATCATAAGTCCAAAAAAAAGGTACATGTTAACTAGAGGTGACATTTCACCAGTTATTTTAACACGTACAAGGTACTAAGATTTCAAAGAGAATAAATTTGATAAACTTTTTATCAAATTTAGGTATAACCTCTATTTGGCTGTTCATGTTTGATTCATAGACAAACATACATCAGTTGAGACAATGGGAAAAGCTGAAACGTTGAGCTTTTGCTCAAGTTTTATTGGAAACAGTGAAGTGAAATGAAAAAAGTTTCATTTTTACAATCTCCAGAAAAAACTAGTTTTATAAATGTATGTTATGTTACCATATTTATAATTTTACTGAACATGTTATCAGTATTCTACAACTATAAATAACCCATGAACATAACAAAATAGCTTACTATAAAATAACGAATCACATGTGCTTTTCAAATTCATTAATTCATTATGAATTATAAAATACTTTATTAGGCAATATGTTAGCACTGTCATGATAATTAACTACTGTTAATTACAACAATTTGTTCATGTTGATAGTTGAACAAGTTAAACTCACCTAAAGTTTGCTATTTTGGATGCGTTTGTGTGGTTTATGTACATATAATGTATATGTATATGATAAACCTAGTTCTCTGTGACCACAAAATCCCTTTCCATATAAAGAAATAGACGAATTATTTGTCATTCATTTATTTTTCTTTTGCACATAAGACTTACTTTAAATTACATCTGTATGTGATCCTTTATTATCTCACACAGTTTTATCAGTAATAAAGCGTGTTTAGACCACTGATCTCTGTATAACTGGATAAGGGATCCTTATGGCGTAAAATACAATTAAGTGTTCAATATTGAAGCATACTCCAGCGCCACAGAATGAGCAGCTGAGAACTAAATAAAAACATTGTACACTTGCGAGACTATAATCGTGATGTTAGGGATGTTTATTTTACTCAAGTCAGATAACCAAAAGAAACGTCATTTTCACAACACAAGCAGAAATTTACAGACACTTGTAGAAAATTTATATAGATATCAGTTACATAGTATATATAGTTATTAGTGTTCAAAATACATACTATATCGGTTTAAAATGTATTTTTATCCCTACTCTTACAACTACCTCTGCATATGCGCCGTTTCATTTTATTTAGTTTTACCACTCATTTAGTGGCACTAGTTTACGCTTCAAATTTTACCAATTCCAACACATGGATCCTAACCAATTATATAGAGATCAGTGGTTTAGACATTCTCTTCCACACTAAAGGATAAAAATCATAAACACTTGTCTCTTGACAAAGGTTATCAGCTCATCAACTATTCTTAGTCGCAAAAGAGAAATTTGTTCTTTCATTATGTCCCAAAGGGAATCATTACAGATCTTTATCCTGGACTTTGATAGCTAGTGAATTTTAATCCACCCCAATTTCAAAATGTTCATTTAAAAAGACCATTACTGACAACAAAATGAACTGGAGCTCCATTTAATTCTATACCAGTCAATCAAAGCTAAAGAATATTATTTTCAAGCATGTTAAGAAATGAAAAGCTGTTAATATTTGCCTAAAAAAAAAACAATATGGTTCTATCAGATAGTGCTGTCCACATCATTACATTCCAAGTGAAAGGTCTGTAATTTCCTCATAAACTTTGAGATTTTCTTTACACCAAACACATATTCCAAAATACATTACATGGGTAAATGGTACACTGAGAAGGAAACTGGTTTCTGTGATTGAACATCAGGAAAATGCCTTAGAAGAGCTCTGCAACAAGTTTCTTTCCAACCTATCCCAGTTAGAAAGCTCATTAACAAGAGCAGCCTTAAAGGGTTTAAACGTGAGATCCTCTTTCATTATTTTCTGTTGTGTTGAATGGAGTCATCTTAAGAAGAGATTGTAAACAGGATACTTTAACGATATCAATGATTCAGGATATACTTCAACGATATTTAGTTGACTGGAGGGGCAACCAGATCATTTCAAATTGAGGACTGACGAAGTGGAAAAGCCACTTTTCTCTACTTTTGGAGAATTACCACTTGCGGACCAAAACCATGTTAGGTTTATGTAGTTTTATTTTGTATTTGTATGTTTATGCAACCACATAATAATAATAATAAGTCTTTTTCTATTAAATATTTACTTGTGAAACTAGTAGAATATTGAACTCTTGAAAATAACATGAATTTCGAACAAACCTGACACTGTATTGAGTAAATTAAGCAGTTGAAACCTTGACAATCACCTGATGACATACCTATATGATACATTATGGAAATGGACTTTGTGGCCACTCTGTAGTTTGGTATGTGTGTGTTTCTTTTTATACTGAGATATAACTGTAGGATTTTAAGTGAAACTTTGTGTAAGCTAAGTCCAATTTTTTGTTCGCTTTTATTCTTTTTTGGTATTTTACCTACTTTCAATTTTTTTGTTGTTTTGTATTTAATGTAATTGGTAAACCAAAAAAATAAAAATTAAAGGTTGTACTGCTAATTTATATCATGTGTTCTGACTTTCATTTTTATAAATATCCAACCAAGGAAACCAAGATTAACTGAATTTGTTTTATCATTTTCTTCACAAAAGAAGGGATAACATTTTATTTGATAAAACGTAATTTGCTAATGACAGGATTCATAATGAAGACAACTTGTGTGCTTGTGAATGTAAATTGAGGTCATGATTGATTTCTATAATCCCGATAGCCAGAGTTCATATCAAAATACATTAATGTGCTTGGCAACCGAATTCAATTGCTGCCAATCAAGTTACCAGAATTTGATGGTAATATACTAGAATGGCAATATTATTTCAATATGTTTAATGATCTAATCCGCTCAAGATCTTATCTTTTTGATATACGAAAACTACATTACCTTTATTCTTCGTTAAAGGGCACTGCACTTGATTTCCAAATTGACCCTATCACATCCAGAATATGGAAGAAAAAATTATCTCGCTTACAATTTCCCAGTTTTCAGAATTTAGTTGAATTTCTCTAAAATAGTAGACAACTTACTGGAAAACATGCCTATTAACTCAGATTCTAAAACTACATCCCAGATGTTAGCCAACAAATTAAATACATCTAATGTCACATCGAGACATAATCAAGGTAACTCACAACATTTTAATAAAATCTAATAATATAGATCATCTGATTACCATTCCAAACCATTTTTTGTTACACTTGCATTTCAAACCATTCTATTTAAAACTAAATATCCATATTTAAGACTAATTAATCATCCTATTTAAGACTAAAATAATTAAAAGTAATTTCTAACAAAAAACCCATAGTTGTCTATGTCCTGGTCATCTTAGGAAGAGATTGTAAACAGTATACTTCAACGACATCAGAGATAACTGACTGGAAGGGCAACCAAATTATTTAAAATTACACTGGTTGACTGCATAATAAAAAACCGAAACCTCAATTATTATTTTCAATGAAACTGTACTTTTAAAAACAAAGGTACCAGATGCACGCTTTGCATTCGAAACTAAACTGATGTTTGCAATCCCTTATGCCTTTTTTTATAATTATCATATGCATGTTCGAACATGATGATCTTACAGCAAATATTACACAAGAAGATCAAATTACAAGGAGCACGTACATATCAAGTTAGAACTTGTAAACTGCTCATATTTGTACAGTTCATGCATACTAAACCCATTGGAAAGGAGCAATTTACATGGTCATCTTTATGTGTATGTGCTCCTTGTAATTTGGTTTCCTTGCATAATATTTGCTTTAAGATCTTCATGTTCGAGCATGCATATGATATGTTTCAACATGTCATGCTCTCAGCAATATAAAAGAAGCATAAGGGATTGCAGAACATCACTTTAGTTTTGTGAAAGTTTTTAAAAGCTAATAGTTCATTTTTCCTAGCTACCATGTGTCTTGTTCAAATAGCGAAGTTTACGAATAACATAAAGATCAACTTCCAGTTGCCTGTAAAACCACATTAAATGGCTTTTATGCTGATCTTATTACAAGAAGTTAATGGCAGTAATAACTCATTTATTAAACCAGTAAGGTTTTTCATTACATAAGTGGTTCTCTAATGATTTGAATGTCTTCCCATTAAATACCAATTGTAACATCTATTAAATAAGGACAAAAATGATCATACATTAAAAATCTTATGGAATAATCATTGTGACAATTGGATATTCAAATTTATTAATCAAAAAGTAATCTTTTTACTGAACGAAATGTGCTGCCTGTCATTGCTGGAATTAGGCTTACTTGGCACAATAGTATTTTTATGTAAGCATTCTATGCAATTACTACGACAAGCTAAAATGTCAGTGGGACGACGTACTGCCTGATCATTTATTAGCTCTGAGATATCTATACCTTCAATTAGTCAGCTAGCAATATTACAATTAATAGATCAATTAAGGAAAATAATTCTGTAAGATCTTTTCAAATCCATGTAACCACACATTTGCCACTGAAAGGTTATGTGATTTGTATATATATATATATATGCAAAGATGATACAGTAATTAAAGTTAATTTGGAGATGTATCTAGATTAACTTTATTAAATTTAAATTATATTGCATTTTATATATATGAAGATAGTTTGAGTATACATTTAAATTACATATTTATCATTCTGTCTAGCTAGAACGGTTGTTTGGTATGTTTAAGTTAACATTTTAAACGATAGTGACAGAACAATGGAGTAGAATAATAATTAATATCAGCTGGTTCAGCAAATAAGAGGAACGTGACAGTAACTTATTTACATTAATTAAGAATAAAAAGAAAGTAAATGAATCTGAGCATACTGCCTGTCAAAAAAAGAAGTTCTTTTTTCTTATAATGTAAGAACATTAATATAATTGAGTTATATAATAAGTTACATAAATGTTATATTAAAACAAATATAAATTATACCAATAATATGGTTCAATCATTTTTTACAATTAACAAACAGTTAAACCAAGTATATTATAATACAACTGAATACACCATATGTTTATTTTACATTTAATCAATATGCAATTAAACAATGGTGATCACAAATTAATAATGATAATGTATAGCAATAATAATAATATAATGATTAGATTATATGCAATATAAAAAACTTGAAATATGCTTGAAAAGTGTCAAAATAGGCAACATTAAATAATAAAAAAATAATAATTTTTATTTGTTTTATTTCAAAATCGGCATGCAATCAGTAAGTTGTTAAATAACATATCGATAAATTCAATAATTAATAATTATTTTACATTTTTTTTACTATTGTAAACGTAAACAATCAGGTACTGTTCCAAATATTCAGTAGTAAGATTGTGTCTTCAATCACTCAAAATATTTCTACAAGTGGAAAAGGATCGGTCCACATCCACCGAGTTAACTGGGCAGTATTTGAATTTGGGTGCTATGTTAGCACTTATCATTTCTGGTAAAAGTTCACCCGTCCCATTAATAAAACTATCAATTTTTCACAAAGGTTCAAAGCCTGGGTTATTGTTCAAAATGTTTTCAAATTTTTTTTTTTATTTTCCACAGGAATACCTCTGTCAATGCAGAGTTCATTTGGTGGATCTTATTCATTAACTGAATAGATTTAGTCAACACCAAACCTTGAGTTTCAAGCCTTTTAATACTTGCAGGTATGTCTGAAAAATGAGTGCTTATCACAGCTACTTTTTTTTTATACTAGAATCGTTAAATGCTTTCTTGGATTGACAAACTGCCATAGCCTCTGCACTATTAAAGTCATTTAATACCACCTTTGATGGCCTCAAAATGTTCATTGTAAAAAAGCACAGCTTCAATCTACGTTCCCCATTGAGTTACAATTTGATTCAGGAGGTAAAGACACATTTGGCAGTCTTTCTTTATTGGCCTTATTGCGAGCAGGTGCCTTAAGAAACACTTTCTTATTTGATGAAGTCACTTTATTTACATTTCCAAATGTGGATTGTACTTCTTCAGCGAGTCGATGTACTCTGTGAGCAAAGCACATCACATGAATCAAATTGGGAAAAATTCTTGGAGAGCTCTGGCTGCCTTGATCATACAGGGAGCAGAAGTGAAATCACTGCTACTTGCTGCTGTTATAAGTTGTTGTGGGCCTTTCCTTTGCAATCCTGCAATATGAAAACTTGTTTTGACCTGCTGGTCTATTTGAAACTTTTTTGTGCACAAAATATTTTTCTCGCAAACTCGACAATATGTTCCAGAATAGTCAGCTATTCACGAAGGGACACTTTATTTCGGGAGGCATGGTACACATTAAACTTTTCACAAACAAATAAAAAACTAAACTAATGCAATGAACGCGTCAACAATAAAATGCGTAATTTAACTGCCTAGTGGGAGGAGTGCTGCAGTAGGCATGCACGATGCAGAACGGTATCGGATTTTTTAAAAGTATGTTGTTTGTGAGAACCTATTACGATAAGATGCTAAAATTATTATAATGCCATTGGCAAATTGAGTGTAAATGACTTCTTGCACCTTATATGACTTATTGCATCTTAATAAATAACAAAGTAATACTTGTGTGTTGTATGTATGTGTGTGTGTGTGTGTGTGTTGCTTGTGTATGAGCGAACCTGTGTATAGTAAGTACGTACAAGTAAATGTAATATAATAATTAGAGTGTTAGAAGTATAAGAGCATATTGAGTATGATATAAATATATTGATCTAAATATGGAATATTAAATTATAATTCACAACATTTATGAACATACTAAGAATCACAATTGAAAAACATATTAATAAATTACAGTAATAAAGTACAATATCAAATCAATGAAATTACTATTTTAAAAATATTATCATTTAGTAATATGTTATGAAAGATTTTTTTTTTTTTAATAGACTATATTCAATTAATCGTCAGACACTGGCAGCAAACATAATTTATGTACAGGTCTTCATAGTTGACCATTAGCAGTCTTTAAATCGACAACTCAAACTAATTGGTCAGAACCTGGATAAACTTTAGTGATAATTCCAAATTTCCACTGCATTGGTGAAGAGTTTTCCTTGGAGATTAATATTAAATCTCTAATAGACTGATTACGTGAAGGAAAACATTTTTCTCTATTGAATATAATTAAGATAGTCCTTAGACCATTGCCACCAAATGGATTGGACGAATTTCTGGAATAAATGCCAATGCCCTAAGCGGTTAATTTCAGTCTTTTGGTAATCAGGTTCAGGCAACGACATAAGTGGACAGCCGATAACACGACAGGGGTACTGGGTCTCTATGATCTGTAGAAACAGTGAAAATGGGACAAGAATTAAGACAGGCTTCAAACCTGTGTCAAAATTGTAAGTTTGTTTGTCTTGCTACGCAATGTAAATGATATTTTATGCTTTTAATTGTGCTCTCCCATAGGCCACCAAAATGGAGCGAAGACGGTGGAGTAAATGACCATGATATGTTTTGTTTGGATGAAAAGACTTGATTGTTTGATTTTAAATTTTCAGAATTTAAGAATTTAATTTAGTAAGTCATAAAGAATATTCTTGGCAGAACCATTATCAGAAAATATTTGGATAGGAATACCTCTTCGTGAAATAAATTTCTTGCATGTCGTGATAAATGACTAGCCAAATCCGAGGCTTTTAAATGAATCTCCTTAGTACTGAGACAAATAAAAAGTGCAGTATAAGATTTACTAAAGGCTTTGGACCGCTGCCCACCATGATGAATCAAAAGCCATAGTCAATTGCACAGATATACATTGGACGGGAAGGTGATAACTGACCTAGCTGTTGCACTTGAGTTTTTCTGTTGAAATGAAAACAAGTCAAACATTTATTAATGATTGATGAAATCCTTGATTTACCCCAAGCAGTTCCATATGTTACAGTTCTAAGTGCAAAATGTTCTAATTCCTGATCTGGAGATTCATGCCATAGTATGCATTGCAAATTAGTTATTATGTTTAACTAGTATTTGATGACACATTTTTGCTATGTCTGAAGTAATGACAATTATGAATTCTAAAGCTAAGTATTATGGAGTAATATGGAGAACTGTTGGACAACAGTTCCAACTAATAGTGCATCATTAAGAGATAAACCGTTAAAGGTCTTAGCAGAGTCATCAAAGACAAATCTCATTTTAGTCAAGACTTGTGGGCTTAAATATTGGGTGGTGAGGTAAGTAATATATGTCTAATTCATTAGTTAATAAATCATCAGAACTCAGTGATGACATTATGACCTAAACTTAAGTATTCTTGTGTAAAGGTAGAATATTCCCTTTTAAGATTAGAATTATTTCATAATATTCATTCCAGCTATAAGAACCTATTTTTAGCGTTGATGAAAGAATCACCTAACCACAGTTTATCAGATTTACGTGGTGATGAAACTGTTAAATCTGCCTTGATTGTTCCTAGTAGTATTAAGTTGAAATATGTTTCACATGTAGTAGTTTCATTTACTAAAATATCATTCCAAAAATTTTCAAGTATAGTTGAAAGATTTGAGTTATTACTTGTAAAAAGAGATGTAACAGTATTCTTATGTTTAATTTTAGTATGAAGGCAACCGCTAAGAATATATCCTAGTATCCTAGCTTAGTCTCTTGAATAATAGAATATCTTAGATTTTGAATACAAAGTATATTAAGATCTAAACAAAATTGGGTTCCAATTAAAATATCAATATTATTTGATATGTTAAATTTAGAGTCTGCAAAGAATAAGTTTTTAGGTAAATTAAGATGGGAAATTTCAAATGTATGTAATGGAAGGTTGTTTATTAGTTACATCTGACAAAACAGCACAGTGTACCTTAAATGGAAAGTTTTTGTATCATGAGTGCAATGTAAGTATTACACTATAATCAGAATTAGTTAATGCATTATTTACACCTGAAACAGGCAAATATTGAGAAAGTCCTAATTTGTGAGCAAACTTATATATGCAAAAATTTGATTGACTGCTTGAGTCTAACAAGATTCTACTTCAATGATTATGTCCAGAAATGTCATCTACATTACAAACAGTAGTAGGAAGAATTACATTTTTGTTTGATTGTGAACAATAATCATTATATCTAAATTTATCTTGCTTAATTTCTTTCTTGGCCTTATTGTGAGCAGGTGCCTTAAGAAACACTTTCTTTGTTGATGAAGTTAACAAAGAAAACTTTGTTTTCTTACAAGTTAAGTTTTTGATAAACTTAATGAATCATTAAGCTTACCAGTTTATTAAGACTATAAATGAGTGTATTGTGTTTTTTTTTGACATAAATCATGTAAGTTACTTGAGCAGCATTGATTGGAATTCTTTTTGAATTGGTTCAGGTTGACAAATGAGGAAATGTCATTAATGAATTTAGATAATAAAGATTTTATTATTAAAATGTGGTCTGCATTAAAATGGGTAATTTAAAATATGCAACTCGATTTTATAATTTCCATTGGTTATCGGAAGATTTTTAATAATAGCTAAAGCATCGTACCTTAGCGACGAGTGTAAGTAATACAATCTTTGAATATTCATTGAATACTTTCAAGTACGTTTTAAGTCGTTAAATATGTTAGAAATGATGCCATTCAAGAATTATTTGAAAATAGAAAGGTCTAATTTTGCTAAACACATTATCAATAATAACCATAATTATAATTCGGAAAATTTTAATGAAATTCTTGATTTTTCAAATAATATACAAGGTACCAATAACTTAGAAAAATACCACATATATATATTAATAATAATAAATTAATGAATGAACAAACAAGATTTGACAATGATATATTATACAGGCAAGTTCTGAACTATAACAATAGTGGGTTGACCATATCGTTTGCTTTCAATTTTACTATAACGGAAATTTTTATTGTGGACTGGATGATAAGTCGACATAATTTTTTAAAACATGACGATCACTGTTGTACATTTTTACATTTTACATAACGACTTAAATACAATGAATAAGTTTTAGTCTTTTATTTTAAGAATAATACAAAAGTTGTTTTTATAAATTATTATTAAAGTAGATATTAATTCAATACTAGTGACCGAAACCAATAACGGGTACAGACTGACCATAACAAAATCACTTGGGACATACCATACCTGCAGCCGGCGTTCAGAGAAGCGGTGGAATTAAACAATATACTTAAATCAAATATGAAGTTACTCGTATATGCTTCTACAATTTGTACATGTTCAAATGGTCGGGGTTCTGTATATCGCAATGATTTTGGCTTTGTATCTCAGGACTGACCAAACTGATTTTCTTCAAGTTTGCCTCAAATGTTTCTGTATAAGAAGTGTATATATTTTTTACAAAATTCATTAAAGGGTTCAATGTTGTCGCCAAAAAAAATGTATATTTTCTTCAGAGGCATTTTAGAAAAAAATTTATTAAAGCAAATTTATTACCTAAAATGTGTACATAAGTAACAAAAAAAAAACAAATCATAGAATCAACCCGTACCTATTAAACTTGAAATATATATATATATATCTTTTGTTCTTTTGCTATCTCCCTTCAGGTTAAATATTTTTCAAAATTCTTGTGAATATTTATACTTTATACCTAGCAGTTATCAAGAAATGTCGACAATTTTTTTTTTTTTTTAATTACAGACTGTGGACTTAAACTGCAGAAAAGTTTTTTGAAAATTTTCTTTTTGTTATTTTAGCCTCTATTGAAGAGAAAACATTACATTTAGAGAAAATAAGCAAAAATCTATTAAGGAGTTAACATAGACATGAACATTTAAAAAAAGTTTATTCCCCACCACTAAATATATATATATAAATATATGTATTTTGTGTTTTAGTTCTAACTCTTAATTTTTTTTATTAATAATTTAATCACATAAAGAGCTTTTAAAATTGAAGTAACTATGCACCAAAATTATAATCCAGGCCCAAAAAGAGATGCAATTTTTTTCATTACTTTCATAAAAATAGTAGTTATTCTTTTTATATTTTCAAATAGTTCTCTTTTAAAATAATTTTTTTTGTTCGGGATCACTTTATAAAAAATTTTACTCAAGGAGTAAGAAAAGTACCTAATATCAAAAGATTTTATTTTCAAAATTTGGAAATTTTGATACTTAAATCTTATTTCAGTAAATGTTATAATCGAAAAGTTTCATCGATATTTGGGATCCTAAATTTGAGAAAATTTGGAATTTTTTTTAGTTTTTCAATGATTCAATGTTTATGAACCTATTTTATTAAATATTTAAAAAATCTTCTCTAATCTTTTATAATTATGTTTTCCATTATATTTTGCCTTATATTGTAATAAAAAAATTAATCTTAATTTTTTATTTATTTACTGGTTACAAATTTAAATAAGCAACAAAGTTCCAACCTCTATACTACAAGATACTTATAAATTTTCAAAAGTTAGCAATACCCATATATTATATTAAATTGTTTTGTTTTAATGCTTTTATTTCACTTTTCAACAGACAAAAAAGATATTAAACAATGTAAAATTTTAAGTATATTTTATTTCAGCGACACGCATACATTTTTAAGTTTACATTTAATATTATATTGTGTTAATAACAACATTAAAGAATTTGGTTACCAGAAAGGTTTTCTAAACGTTACTAAATTTCTGTTATCGATTTGTAAGAAAATGAAATTATTTTTTATAAAACTAAACGTCACATTCTTAATATTTGAACTGAAACAGATTTTGTTATCTACCAACTGCAAACTGACATGGCGATGAAAAAGCTGTGTAAGGTAATGATGTATGACCTTACACAGTCAGTACGATACAGACACTGTACTGGCTATAAAGGCTAGCAAAGTACTGCATCATACTTTGCCAGCCATTTGCATGACAAATTTTTCAGCCTGTAAAAAGATACGAAGCTTTACAAAGATTAGAACCCGCAACCTTCTGAATGAAAGGCAGAAATGCTATGAATAACTGTGGAGTACAATGTAGTGTAAAAAGTACAAGAAAGAAAAAGAGCTCACTTTATGGTAAATATATACACATAGAAATATGTAGTTTAAAAAGATTGCCCTTGTTTTATAAATTACTAATCATAGTGAAGAACAAGCTGAATTGTTTGGTATTACTTCATGTATCACTTTTAATGGAAGAGAAATGAACAATCTTTGCCGAAACCAATATCCACTTCTATAAAACTAGACAAAGAAACTTTTTGTAAAACTCTAAATAAAAATTCGGTTTAAAAGAAGGATCTTATTTAAGGATCTCCACTGCTGTTTTTAATTAATTAACAAACTTAATTTTTGTTTGTCTTAATACAGCCTCTGCAAAGTTAAAGTGTATTTTTAAATATATTTAATTCTTAAAGAAAAAAATAATTTATTTCATTCTCCATTTTGAAATAAAAATCTTCCATTAAAATTATTAAATTGTTAAAATTACCACAGTAATCATTAAGATTAAACATATTATCATATATGAAATTATCATATATAATTTGGAAAACATTATTCATTAATTAAAAATTTATTAAAATAATGTCATAGTTTCATAAAAAAATTAGGTCTGTATTTATTACATTATTTATTTCAATAATTTCTTATGGTGAAACTTCACATTAACATCACAAGGCAAGTCAATGTTGAATTTTTAAGCTTATAAATTTTTTTTTTTAGAAAATCAAATTATTAGGTAATTAGAAGAAGTTTTTCATTAATATATCTGAGATAAATTTATAAATAAATACTATTGTAATAATCTTAGAATTTGCAAAACTCTGTTGCACTATATATGAACTGCTAACAAACTCAAAAAACGTTATAAAGACAAATCATAAAGATAAGGTTTAATAAAAAGCTTAGATGTTGTTTAATATTTGGTCAATCTCACCTTGTCTAATTGTCTGTTTCTAGTTCATATAAATTATAAAGACAAACTATCAGTAATTGATTATTATCTGTTTATTTTTCTCACAAAAACTCTGTAGAAAGAGTATTTATACTAAAAATAATCTTTTGCAAGATTATTTTTCAGTAAAATTAAAAAAGGTGTTTTTTCATACCGAATGATTCAGAAATCTGAGTTCTTTTCGGGAAAATACTATCGTTACTTATATCTATCCAACAAAAGGTGCTGGTGAAATATTACTAAAATTGGGTTATTTTATTTATTATTTTATTGTATTTTATTTTTCAGTTCTAATACTTCTACTGGATTTTTCTCAAAGCATTTATTTTAGATTAGGACACTATTTTTATTGGGTGTACAATTTATTCTTTAAACTTGAAATTTTCCATCGCAAAATAACGTAGATATTATTTTTTTGTATCAAGAATTAAACCACAGCCATTAAGTTTTATTAAAATGCCAGCTAAAATTATAGAACCAGAATTAGGTGCCACAACTTGAACCCTTAGTATCATACATGAATCCCAAATAGAAAGAAATTTAATTAAAAATGAAAACAAAACCGAGAACCTTAAATAATTAATTATTAACCAAAAATAACAATAATATAAAAATCTTAATAAAAAATAAGGCAAAGAACAAAAATGAGTATAAACAATTGAGGATGTAATATTCAAAAAGTGTTTGGTCCCATTTATGTACTCAACAGTATTCGCAAAAAATATTTTTAAGGAGAATATCAATTTGTCATACTACCATTCCTTTAAGACATTGTTTTAAGTTTATTTAACCATCATACTAAAATATTACTGTCAAAGGAATCTGAGAAAATAATAAAATAAATTGGGCAAAACATGTTTTGAATGAAACAGACAAAGCATGCTTTGAATGAAACACATTAGGACAAAACTTAGTCTGAACAAGTTGTTTATTAGGTAGTACATTTGCAATAGTATTCAAACAATTATGGACAAACATAAATTACTTCACACAGGCCTATGAAACAATTCATAATATTATTAGCTTATTAGAAAAAAAAATGAAGGGTAAGGAAAAATTAGAATGAAGGGTAAAAGAAAGTCATAGAATAACAGGCCAAAAAATTTAGTCAAAAATATTTTAGACAGTTACACTCTTCATCACTCTTCTTCATCAGCTGTTGATGACCACAAATTATTTCCTTGTACCATCCCAGTTTTCATTAAAAAAATCTTTATAAGAACACTATTGACATCATTTTTATTCTCACTACTGGTAGCATGTTTGATAGAAATATTTTCTAAACAAATTTTATTAAAATTAATGTTCAAGTGTATAGTTTCTCATTCCTTTGACAATAACAAATTTATGATTTGTAACTGACTTTGTTACTTAACAATCGTTGACAGTTCTTTCGATCAGATGTCCTTCTTCTTTAATTTTTTTGTATTCTTTT
Source organism: Lycorma delicatula (assembly GCF_047948215.1). Taxonomy (NCBI): domain Eukaryota; kingdom Metazoa; phylum Arthropoda; class Insecta; order Hemiptera; family Fulgoridae; genus Lycorma; species Lycorma delicatula. Next base: position 33,540,922 of record NC_134455.1, read on the forward strand.
AAGCTTACTGATAGAATTATTAACTTCATAATATATAATTAATCTTTTAGTTTTGTAAAGATTCCAATCCTTACCGAGTTACTTTACTTGTCCAATTTTTCTGTAGCATTGAAAATACTCTTCCATGGTCAAGATTATTGATTTTTTCGTAAAATCTTTTCTGCACTGCCAAAACTCTGTCAGCAGGGAGGAAGCTATGGCCACACACTGGAAAGTACAAAAAAATTATCTTTAATACACATTTTAACAGTTTTTAAGAAATGTACAGTGCTTCTTAAAACTATGTTGTTTTTATTTTGTGATGTAAAACCATCACAGTAGAGACGAACATTTTTCCCTTCAAGATCAAGAAATGACAGGTGGTTTAGCAAAGCAGACAAGATTTCTTGGTTTGCCTTTGCCAGCTTGGTCTTATGAACAAAAATAAAAATATGGACATTTCATCTTGAAATCACTTGTGCACACATAAATTATATAAATTTAACTGCCTTGTGTAGAAAGCTTCTTGTATCGGAGTCTTTTGTAACAACAGCAACTGCTATAAATCATCACACAGGGAGTAAGAATCTTCTACATCTGCTTTCAAATCATCATAAAAAGTTTGGGATTTCTGAGTGTGGATTCTCTTTCTCTACCATGCGTGTCATTTTTAATGTACACCCAGATTGTGCATTTTTAATTTTTTATGTAAGCAAACATGTACTACATGCATCAGAAGTCAGAATTCTTGGTTAAAAATTCTTCTAAACATTGGCCCACTTACTTTCATTTATTCAGATGTCTGATCATTATACATACCACACAGTTTCTTAATAGACAAATCACAACATAAATTGATTCGTTTTGATTTTTTCCTACTACAGTGCGACTCTGTCCCTCTTAGCCATCTCTGATAAACTTCCTCACTTCTTCCTTTTTTGTGAAACTAGGGTAGCTTTTCCTATTGCCCCCTTTTTTCTCTTCAATTGGGTTCACAGAGTTAACTTTTCTAACAATACTTTTTAGCCTAGTACGACCAACATCTGAGAAAAAATTTCTTGCAGACTGGAACTTTACCTAATTACAAAGTAAGTAAAAAATAAGTTGCATGTTCTCCACTAGCTTTTTCTTAGCGATTGGCCTAGGCCTATGCAGTTTAACCAGACAAGTGGGGGCCAATGTACCAATAATTCTATCTTATTTTATTTGGTTTTTTGAAGAAGTTAGAGAAATACTTTTAGATCTCTTGGCCTAAATTTAATGCAAGCAAACCTATTACTTTCATGTTTGCAAGAATTAAAGACTCTTTTTGGTGCAGAATACTTGGCTACTTATAAAGCTTTTTTGTAATCCACCTGTAACCTAATTTTTCTGTTTTCAACAATGCAATCGCCAAGTAAACTTCCATTTGAGTCACTCATATCAATTACTTTCAAATGTATTTCAATAAATACACTTTTAAAAGATAAAACAATATAATGTTAGTTCAACACAGACAATTTAAAGGAAAATATGTAGCAACAGTTTCCTTTGTGATGAAATGTGCAGTCAGCTGATTGAAAATGAAGACACGCCATTTGTTAGTTGGAAAATCACTCTATGAATGAAACTTAGTTATGGACAAAACACTTTGTTTGAACTTAACTTTTCTTAACCAATTATAAGAAAAACACTATTTGACCGAATAATGTTTCTCATGTAAATTCTAATAACAAAGAAGAATTTGCACATAGATATTGCTTCAGAGGATGAGATGAATGATTTATAGTATGTGTGAAAAATGCCATGCCTGACTGGGATTCGAACATGGGATCTCCAGATGAAAGCCTGAGATGCTACTAGTCACAGCATAGAGGCTGGCTAAGGTATAGCCTAACTTTGGAAATCATCATGACAAGCATTAATCAATTTTTTTTACATAGTCCACTGAATATCGCACTAATTCTGAAAGAGCGTGGCAATCTACCGTGAAACAGGGCATGTCACCATAACACATCATAGGTCTTTTGGAAAATGATTATTGTTTGGCATTGTACTTGCCTGTTGAAAGTCAATATGTGTGTCGGTACATTACTAAAATATTCGAACCTCAGTTAATTACCATCGAACGTTTTAATATAATTGGGCACTATAAAATGTTGTTGCTGAATCAGGTATAGATCCTAATACAGTAATTGACTGGTATAACTTCATTAGAGAAGTGTATATATTAACTATATTGAACAGCACAAGAACGATAGAGTTGGGAGAAACAGTATGATCACTGAAATCAATGTGATGCTGCTCTTGAGGTGCAAAAACCGTGGTGGTCTCATCTATCCAGATGGGCTTTCAGTAGCATTTATCGGGAAAACAGCAAGTGTTTTATTGTGAAAGTTACCACAGATCAATTGAAATTCTATTAAAAACAAGGTTAATGTAGGATTGTCTGTCAAATTGTACAGAATGAGGGTTGATTGATGTACTCGGATTCCTAATGTGTGATGCACTGGAATTGAAACTGTTTCACCACTATGAATCATTGATATCATTTTGTTCATCCTAACAGTGATTGCTCAAACTCAAACTTTGAGTTGTGTAAACTTGAAACTGTGTAATAAAAAGCACAGGGGAACTGCAAGGCACCACGTGGAATCCTCCTTCGCTCAATTCACACCGTGTAGCACAATATGGGACAAGAATCCAACCAGAAAATACTTGATACTTGATGGTGACATAAATTACCTGAAACAACTTCTGATTGTTACTTTTTTCTAATAACTATGTAGGTTATCCCAGCATTCCCAAACATGCAGGATTTTATATGAGTTTAATAAGAAACCTGATTATAAAATATGTTTACACAATCATAATCAAAAACAGTTCACAGATAAACATGTTTATAAATATTTACACAATCTGAAAAAGAAACGAAACATTTTATTAACCAACTATAAAATTACGAAATAAAATATTCAGCTGTAAAATTATATATGACATAATTAAAATATAATAATGTAAAAACGAAAATTAAAAAAATGTTTAATATCCTATAGGGAGATATATATTAACATTTAAATAACAGTAATTTATGGTAAATAAAACTACATTGAAATCCATTTGTTACTGAATCTGTACATACTTCAGAAAGACAAATTCAAAAGGTATTTATGTCTCACTTCAACTACTGAGAGTGAATGATGCAACTGAAATGTGCATGTTGTGAAAAAAAGAGAATATAAAAACAGGATCAGCCCAAGAATCCACCACAAGATAAACATTCTAAATATTCAAAATCTTAACTCTTCAAGGCTACAATGGAATAACAAAGAAAAAGTAATCACAAAGTTATATTAATTTTAATATTGTTTGATCAATATTAATATAATATTGTTAATTGATAATATGTATTACACGTTAATAAAAAGAAACATTAAATTATAAATAAACCAATCCAAAAATAAATAATCAATATAAAATGAAATAGTTTATTAGGTGCATTGAAAAATTCTGTTTTTCAATTAACACTTTTTTTGTTTTCTTTAATTTGTTCACATTCATACCAACTTGTACTGCATATGATGGTGGGAGTGGGAGTTTGAATCCAAATATACGGTGGTATTGGCGTAATTTCTATCTAGTTTAATTATATATGAAATTTTGAAGTACACACAACACGTCTTCACATTACAAGTCGAAAAATCTAGAGATATTTAATGGCTGGTGAAATATCCTTCATTTATTTCTCATTATTCCAAATAAACATTCTACGAAGTGTCTTGCTCTGCTTAAGAGGTAATTGAAAATTCTTTTTGATTGTCTAATTGTCAACTAATATAGGGTTAAAGTAAATGTCAATGTAATGTGAAAACTTCATCGGCCACAAAAACGTTCAGCACATTCTCTTTTTTACTTGGTAGAGCTGAAGGAGGAGGTATATTCAGTGTGTTTTGTTGCAGGTTGTTCCATTATGAAGTGTCCTTAAATAAATTTGATTCACAATCCTTCCTGTAAGCAATCACTTCAATAAATTAAATTATAATTTTCAACTGATACTGCCATTAAAATGAAACAACAGTAACAAATAACCTTTATTATTAAAATCCATTGAACCATTATCCAGTGGCTTGGTAATTCCGATGTGCTTGCCATCAACAGCTCCTATACAATTAGGGAAATTTAGCGATCCTTTCAAAATCACGTGCTACATTCATCCAATCACTGACTTCTGGGATCGGCATATTTACTTAATCTAGTAATAACCAAATATCTTTACAAATGCTTTGTATAACATTTGGAGATCTGAAAAACTTTAAACTCTTTAAACTGGAGTTCTGAAAAAATACTTCCATTTGCTAGGTATCTGAAAAAAATTAAATTCACTGACATAATATTGACAGTTTAAAATTAAAAGCAGCTAATTTAAAGATAAAATACAGAAAATATACAGAACCTATTCATTAGATATTTTTCCAGGAGAACTGTTTATAAAGAAGCAAGTAAACATTAGAGAATTGAATGAGATACCGTAAGAAAATAAATGACTTTAAGAAAACCAATTTTGGTGCAACTAAACAATATAAAAATTTACATTACAAGGAAACTACAGTTTTAAATGAAACCTGTCAGCTTATAAACCAACTACATCAAGTATTCCTGATGACACAGGTATGCAGTAAAAATTATTTTCATGATAAATGTTTACCTTAAATGTGCTAAGTTAACTTGTCTCAGTGTTCTGGGAATGTGCACCTGAGGTGCTGATTTTTCCCGGATTTTATTTACTGTAAAGTATTAATCATTTAATTAATTAATATTAATAATTCTAATAAACTAAATATATATAAGTAATAATTTCAATAAAAATGTTTTAGGAAATGTTTATGTTCAATAAAATATTATTACAATGTAATATTACACTAACTGGGCTGCTAAGCTGACAAATAATGAAAATAAGGCCTTCTTTCTTGGGACATTTCTCACTATTAGACTAATCCTATATTTAATTCTTTTGTTTATTGATTATGAAAAAAAACACAGCTACTGTATTAATTATATTGTTAATTTATATCTTACTTATAAATTAACAATTATCTTAATTATAGTGTACACATGGTTTTTCTTTAACTAAATTAAAAACAGCCTAAATCATAAGCTAAAATTTTTCTTTAGTTAATTTTGTACTGTACCTGTTTTTGGGATGTTTATGATGACATAGAAAACAGTAGTACAATGACACACAGAATTTTGTCATTTACATTCTTTTAACAATTTTCTTTTGCAGATCAGTCTACAACAGATCATGCTGTCACTGTTGTTAGTCCATTATAAAGAAACACAGGAAGAAAACAAAATTAGTATGGACTGATAGAGAAAAAGAATATCTCACGAATTAGGCAAGAAAATGATGGCCAGTATTGATTCCTTACTAGACCAGGGCCAAAGCAGAATAATCAATTTCTTTAATGGGATTGTGCATCAACGGTGGATACATTTTCAGAACCAGATATAGTAAAAATCTGGTTAAATCTCTCTGAAATACTTCTCAGTTTCTTGGCCACAGCACCATGCATCATACAGTTACCAAACATGGAAAATTCATCAACATAAAGTAGATGGAGAAATCAAGAGCATTTTACAACCAGCCTTAAAGTAGTACCACACATCTTAGAATAATACACACATTGCTTATCAAATTGATGATCAACTTGATACATCACTCAAATGTTTTGCAATACAATGAAATGGTTGATGTGTTTATCATGACACAAATTAGTCGGCACCACCTAGTGGTTTTATAAGAAACTTGCAGAAAAGATGACTTACAGCCCGAGCAGTTGCTGGTAAAGAAATTTTTGATTGCATTGTTATATAAGTTTGTTTTGTTATACAAGTTTGTTCTGTTATACAAGTTTATTTTACTTTTTTAGTATTAAGTTTTTATTCTTTATCTTTATTTCTTTTGCTTATATTTTTAACTAAATTGTAGCATTTACTGTTTTTAATTTAATATCATTGGAAGAATAGAAAACAATTCTTGTGAAAAATTCTGTGCAAGAACGACTTTTCCTTATTTTATTTTGTTTCCTTATGCCCACTCAAACACATACAGTCATTATGATCCTCAATGTTCATAAAGCTACCTAAATATGCCAAACAGTATTGCTAACAATAGATACTGCAGAACCACGTTTCTAACTTGCCCTGCAAAAACTTTTTAATTTTATATTTAGAGCAACTCAAGAAGACCTCAATCAATTCTCATCAAATTTTCACATCCACAACTTTAGACACAGTGCTACAACATACCTAGTTTTCAATAAAACTGCTGTCTCCATCCACTTCTGCCCCAAACTTTCTCCTTCGTCTCCTTGTAGTTTCTAAAATAAGCCATTTTGAGATAAAAATATTTTCTTTTTATGAGTTCAAAACTCATACTAGTAAAATTTTCATTAATTCAACATCAACATCTCCATGCAGTAAGATCCAAGTTAATAATTAAAATAGATGACAACCATATACAAACTAACAGAATCTATTCCCTCTTTAACTGTATTTCTCGACGTCCTGAGTTAAAAAAAACAATTTGAAAATGATAACACTGATAAACATAATTTTTGTTTCCTAAAATGCAATACATGATTTTAAACTGTTTTTTGATGCTGAAAACAAATTTGAACTCAGAACCTTTCTACCACCCACCATTTTTGAAAAATTTTTAAATTTTAATTAAAGGATTTTTTTCATTTTTCAACGTATAGTTAGCATTTTAAGCTCCTATATTGTATTTTGTTAGCTCATTGTTTACTGTTTAACTTTTTTAAAAACCTGTAAGCTATAAAAAACAATACTAGACAAAGAATTAAATCATATCATAGTCACGTATTATGACTAACTATTAGTGAAGAATGAGCCATCATAGACAAAATTAATCATGTCTGTGCGGGTCACAAAACATGTGGCTGAAAACACAGCTATGTTTGTAACCACTGGATTTAGGAATGAATTAATTTTGTTCAGTCTTATTGCTGTCTTACGTTTGACAGTGCAGTGTCATAATGCCTTGAGTGTCATAATTGTGTAAATGAGGTGGATGCCTTTTGCTATGTATGTGGTGAGTTTACCATAAAAACAAATAGAAAAAACATTATACCTTTAATTAAAATAGCATATCGTTTGTACTTTCAGTGTAAAATTGGTGGTCAGGATAAGACATGGGCTCCTCATATAGTATGTATGTTCCGTATAAGAGGATGGCTGAAAGGTACACGGAAGGCTTTACCATTTGGTGTACCTATCGTTTGACGTGAACCAACGGATCATGTAACCGACTGTTACTTTCATTTAACAAGCATGTCTGAAATTTCTAAAATATCTAAATGTACTGTAAAATATCCTTCATTGTATTCTGCAATTAGGCCTGTACCTCACAGTGAAATTATTCCAGTTCCTGAGCCACTCGTGCATGTAGTTTTAAAAGCAGCGATGAAGAATCAGGCAGTACTGAAGAAGACAACACTGATTTTGATTTTGAATTATCTTCCAATAAGCCACATCTTATATCACAAGATGAATTAACATCTTATATCACAAGATGAATTAAATGAATTGGTTAGGGATTTAAATTTATCAAAAATCAAGCTGAACTGTTAAAATTTACCTAAAAAAAATACAAAAGTTTCTGGCTTTTGAAGCCTACAAACAGAACTTTCTCATTACTTTATTAAGGAAAATAACTTGGTTTATTGCACAAATATTGATGTGCTTACGTTGCACTTAGGAACCTGAGGACTGGCACCTTTTCATAGCTTCGTCCATGTATAGTTCAAAAGTTATTCTACTACACAACGGTAACAAATGATGCTTCAATACCAATCGCTTATGGTATTAATTTGAAAGAGCATACGATGTAATGAAAGACGTTCTTGAAAAAAAATTATAAAAAACAAAGCTGGAACATATGTCGTGATTTGAAAATTATAGCTACTTTGTTAGGCATGTACTTAGGTTATACTAAGTACATGTGTTTTCTTTGCGAATGTGACAGCCGAGCTAGGGATAAACATTGTTACCAAAGAGTGGAAGAAACAAGACAACTTAATTCCAAATGGGAAAAATATTATTCATGAGCCTTTAGTTGAACCCAAAAAAATATTTTTACCCCCTCTTCATATCAAGCTAGGGCTAATGAAAAATTTTGTAAAAGCAATGAAGAAGGGTAGTCCCGGATTTTTGTACATCAGACAGAAATTTACGAATGTAAGTGAAGGAAAAATTAAAGAAGGAATATTTGTTGGTCCTCAAATAAGAGAGCTGGTCAAAGATGATGTATTTAACTCAATGTTAAATAATGTAGAAAGTGCAGCTTGGCCTTTATTTAGACGTTTGCAAACATTTTCTCGGCAAACAAAAATTTGACAATTACCACAATATTGTTAATCAATTTCTTACTTCAAACAGAGCAATGGGATTGTAATATGTCTTTGATCCCATCTGGATTTTTTCTTGGACAACCTCTGTTTGCGCATATATATCACTCAAGTAGTGGGGGTATACACACAGACTAGCTGGACAGTGCAGTTCTCGCCCAATATCAGCGATGTAAGCAACTCGCCCGTTTAGCGGCATCATTAACAATCTTATATCTTATTTGTTTTATTTTATGTAACTTTTATTATCATTCATTCAAGTCTTTTATACATGTATAAATTCGTATTCTAATATATTTACAGTACACTCATTGTTTTATTAAATATCATTCTTGACTGAATTATGAACATTTCATGCTAGAAACATCCATATTTAGTCAAACAACCTCTGAAGTAAGGAACACAGTGAACATTTCCACTGAGACATTTCGGTGATGGAAAGCCACACTATAAAGGGAAATGGAATACTAATATGCTAGCCGATTACTGTTGGACATAAATTTGGGATGTGCCTGAGGTTATTTATAAAAGAAGAGAATCAGCAAAATCATTCTAACACAAGTATGGCTGCGCAAAATTATAAATTTTACAGATTTTTACTATACTTTCTCTTAATTTTTTTTGAAGTGAAATTTATTTAAAACTAAGGGTGATAGAAAAATTGTATTTACAGATCTGTAATGTATGCAAAAAAGCAATTCAAGAAATGGCATCACATTTAGAGAAATGTTAAAAAAAAATTTTTTGTCTATTTGTGTAATCATACGTTGACTGTTTTTGTACTACATACAATACTATGAATCAAATTAAATAAAAAGAAATAATATAAATAAATTAACAAGGCTTACTATTTCAAATTATAATTAAAATATAAGAAAAAAAACATTAAATTATTTTTTTAGTTTTAAAACAATCATTTTTATTATTAAAAAAAGGGCAAATTTTAGGAATCTTGGTAAATCTAACAAAAATAATGTTCAAAGTTACATTTTTAAATGGTTTTAATGTAACTAATTCAAAAAGTTTAATTTTAAGATGTACAAATAGATCTACAGTTCAAGATCTAAATAAGAATGAAAAACTACCCCTTCTACAATTTGCTCTTAATGATATATTAAATTAAGAGGAATATTTTTTTAAGACTAGTAAACCCCTTCACCAAACATTTCATTAAGTGGCATGGTTTCAGAATTTGGTGTAGAGATTATCACAGGCTAACCACCAACTGAACAGTAATAATATCCAATTCTATTAAAAAAACTTGTTTTTTCCATACATTTTCTTAACACTTTTTCTGTACTATGTCAACCAAGTAGTTTGTAATATTTTTGTAAAAACAAAAGTTATTGTTTACATTTTAGTATTACTGGTTTTTTTTTAATTGAATTATATAGTATTAATACATACTTTTAAAAGCAAAATTGAACTGAATTTTTTTTGAAATTTGAATTTTATTTATTATTTTCTTTTTAAATTCATAAAATATTTATATTGAATAACTTATAGCTAACATAATACTTACAAATGGGATTGATGTATTATTGAACGATCACTCATTGTGGTTAAGTGGAAAAAGAAAGTTATAGTAAAAAAATAAATAATTTAATCTCGCCAAAGAAAATAACATTTGAAAAAATACATTGTAAGATAAAAATAAAGTTAATGAATTAACATAGATATGGAATTTTAAGAAGAATAAGGGAAATGTAGGAATGAAAGAAATGGGGACACCCTTTTCAAAGAGGCAAAAGAACAGCAAAAAGATGATTACACAACAAAACTGCATATATAAGGTTCTTGTAACAAAAGAAAATATTCTATTTCTACGGTATACATATTTCAAATCACTTTACGAAATTAATGTATAAATAAAATTTATTAGTCATGTTAACGGCAACAATATGCTTTGGATGTTAAAACTACCCTGTTAGAATAAAAGATAAGTAAGATCAATACGTTTCAGCAGGTGCTGGATATTTAATATTTACCTTCAAATTATACATATTGTATAATTTTTATTGTAACTGATTATTAGGTATTACTGCAAGGTAAAAATCAAAATAATTAAAAAAAAAAAAATGATTAAAATGTAAGCACAGTCAGTCATAACTCGCGAATGAAAGGAAATATTTCGTAATATTACATTATGCTTTCACCCAGAGGTCCCGGGTTCGAATCCCGGTCAAGCATGGCATTTTCACACACGCTACAAATCATTCATCTCATCCTCTGAAGTAATGCTTAACTGTGGACTCGGTTAAAAAAAAAAAAAAAAAAATTACATTATGCAATACTAAATCAGATTAAAATCAATATTAAAAAAAAAAACAAAAGATACATTAAACAATATTTGCTTCTTTAGAGGAGTATACTTTCACAATGTTTTTTCTGCAAGTTTGTTCTTTCCTGTAAGTTTGCATGACATCCACTATGATAAGGTTGCCTAGTTGAGGAATAATGTCCTTCTTGTTCTTTTTATATGCCTATCTATACGTGGGGATGCGTTATTATTATAGTAATTTTGAATCGATTAATCCACCACCTTTGGTGCTTCTCAACAGTTCCAGAAACTAGTCAACTATTGTGAGATTTATCTTCAGTATTTGCTTTAACAGCTTCCGATATCTGAAATTTTATTTCCCATCTACTTACTGTTTTTCAATCAACAGTTTCATCTTCATAAACATTTCATAAGCATGATTTAAAAGCAGGCATACTGTCAGTTGTGAGTTTTGCAATGTTAGCGGTAGATGACTGAAACTACAACACAGCAGATCCTGTCGCTTTATGCGACGTTTTATTCTCTGATACGTTCCCTGTATGTGACTTCAGTCACCCCTCATAATAATAATAAAAATTTAGAATATACTGTAATCTTTTAGATGAAGTTTTCTTAAATAACAGGAAAATATTTGCGATTAATACATCATTTAAATATATTAGTATAAACTGAAGATTAACTGAAGATAGTTACTGTAGACCAGAGGGATGGCTGTCATAACTATTAGAAGTAATCAACAAACAGAACTTAGCCTAACAAAAAATTTTCTTAGATTGCTATGATTGAATTTAATACAATGTATAATGTGCACTTAATACTGCGACTAGTAAATAGGTAATTCTGTTAATCTTTTTCTAAAAATAATAATTAAATACGGGCCAAATTTTCTAGGAATATTATTCATATTCTAGGAACGAGTAAATTATATCACGTCAAAAAAGTATAAATAGTTTTTTTAATTTTCTTTAATAATTTAACTGTATAAAATATAGATAAAATAAATACAAACCTAGTTCTGTATATAAACCTAAGAGAAGAGAAATGAAATCATTTTTTTTATTTTAGGTCTCACATCTGATATCATATTCTAGGATTATACCCGACAAATATAAAACCAACATAGCACAATAGAATTTCTTCAAAAATGTTTGGCTGCAGAGATACCTAACAAAACTGAAGACAGACTCAGTCTTTCAGATCAGTCAAATACCAAGAGCTATTACAATTAAAATTCTGGAACAAATATAATATTTATATATTATCGATAAATATTGATATAGATATATGTACACTGGGATAAGGGTAGGAGATGATATAATATACACTGGGATAAGAGTAGGAGATGATATTTCCCTTTTACTTACTGATTCTATCACTTCAGTATATCACTATGGAATGTGAAACTATCAACATCTGTACAAAAGAAGAGAACTGTGTTACTGCCTAGTATTATCATACTGAAATGATTACAAAGAAAATTTATTTACATATATGGTAACAAAAAATTAAAAAAGAAAAAACTACAGTTAAAAGAAGAAATTGTTTTATAGTTGACAAAAAAAAAAAAAACTAAAGTTACAAAGAAAACTTACATAAATGATTACAAAAAATTGAAGAAGAAAAACTACAGTGTACTACTTTCATGGTTGCAAAGAAAATTAATTTATTTAACAAATATTTCAAAAGTTTGCAAAACTGTATTTCACACTGAACTAACTATTTCATCTTGAAATAGTTACAAAGAAAACTTACATAAATGATTACAAAATTCATCATCTTTGTTACAAAAAAACTACATAAATTGTTACATAGTTAAAAGAATACACACACACACGCGCGCGCGCGCGCGCGCGCACACACACACATTCACAAATTAGAAATAGGAAAATTTAAATATATTTTGAAAAAAAAATTTTAAAAGATGTAATTTTTTTTGTTATTGATTATAATATTATTTCTTATTATTGTTTACACTTAGATGCGGTTATCTGGTTATAGGTATGTCCATTGCATTATATCCTTTTCTAGTCTTCTTTGTTCCCAGTTAAACTTTTGAATTCTCAAAGCTCCTACTTATTTTTATATGTTTATAAAATTACTCTTTCTGGGATCTCTTTTTTCTGAATTCTCTTTTTTTTCTTCTGGCATTTTTTTAATCAGATTTTCTACCCTTATGTTACATTGCACCCAATAAATTTTACTCTTTTGAATTACTCTAAGATTTTCTATTTTGTTTTACTCTCATTATTACTTTTTCATTTTTTTTATCTATCCATGTAATCATCTTCAATATCCTCCATACTTAAATAAATTAAAAGTTATGGAAGTACCATCAGATTTATCTTCTTTCATTTTGGTACACCAGTACCAAAATGAAAGAAGATAAATAACATAAAGAAGTACACTCAAACATAAAAATCTACTAGAGGGTTCAATCTTAGTACATTATAACTGTTTCGTTTTATTAAATACTATCTTTTTTACACCTGCAAACTTCCGTACTGCTGTATTTGTTAAATTTTTCCTATTTTGAAAAGATATTTTATTAATTCTGTTTTTCTTAACATAATATTTTTGTCATTAGTCTTCTAACTTTGAAATCACAATTCCAAGATTGTACAGACTGTCTACTAATTGCCAGGGATGCACTGGCGCCAGAATGTCATTCTGGTGTTATTTAAACATTAAATATTCACTGTTATCATACATCTTAACGAAAGATACTTCCTTTAATAGTAGGTGACAAAAGACAGCTATTGCTTAGACATATCCTACAATAATGAGCAAGCCCTGAGTCAGTGAACTGTTTCTTCACACTTAGCAGACAGAAAGCGGTATCTAAAAATATGACTTCGGAAACACCAGAATGCAGACAATACTCGAACAAGACAAGCAAACAAAAAACACTTGTAGGATGCCAATTCATTTGCTAAGGTTTGTAACTATAAGATGAATAAATAATATGATATTTACAAAAATTGATCATTTAAAGAAAGAAGTATAAAATGAGTTATTTTAAAAGCAATAAAAGAAGAAATAACAATAAGAAAATTAATTCAAACATAGGAGAATATTTAATACTTAATACTTTCCAAACCAAGTCAGTCTCTTACCTTCAGCTTGTGGAGGATTTATTCTCCACAACAGAGGATTTATTCTCCTCTGTGGCTACTTCCTTCCATTTGCAATCGGGTTGTTGGTTTTTACTTTTCTTGGATCTTTTGCCTTGCTTTTTATCCATGGTCACAGTTGTATCATCTGCAGTAATTAAAATATTTGGTGGAAGATGAACTATTTCCTGTTCAGAATGTCTGTAAAAAAAAAAAAAAAAAATATTAGAATTTGTTAGTTTTCAGTTTTTACTAAAAGATAAGAAGTCAACTTAGGCCTAAGACAAATTTTTAAAGACAATTCCTGACACAAACACAATCTAAAGCTGGGAGCCAGCCGTATGACATGAAATGTGTACAAAGACATAAATATATTTACTGATGAAACAGTCCGGATTTCAAAGGAAAATCTCCTATATAAAAAAATAGACTAATTTATAAAAAAATACAGACTCCCTTCAAGTTTCCTTAGCCATTCATAAACTCATACAATTTTGTTGGTACAGAAACACTAAAAATTATAGGGAGCCATGGTTTGCAAAAATTTGATTTCAGTTTTCATATGTACCAACAAAAAAAAAAAACAGATATTCTTGCGAAACAAAACATTAGTAAAACAAATAACCAATTATTGAAATCCTATTAAAATACAGTAGGTAAAAGTAAGAAAACTAAAAATAAATAAAACAACAAACAGATAAATAACTTGAAATTCTGACTTACCGGATTCCAAATTTTCAGTTGTACTTGGACCAGGAATGGATTGAGCGTTATCTTCATCAATACGAATTTCCAATTGGGCAGATTTCATCCTCACTTTCATTTTCAGAATCTATTTCTGAAGGGGCTTATATCTCCGGCAAGTCTTCAAATAGAATTCAATAAGTTCGACATCAACAAATTTAGACATTTAAAAAATATACTACCTCGAACAAGAGAAAACAACGAATTTAGCAAAAAACGTTTCTAAAAATATTTTTTTTAAATTTTAAACACTTACACAACCAAACAATTTACGACGTAACAGCTTTTCACCAGCAGTGTGCTTACTTTTAATGAATCAGTATTTAGGTTATATTTACGCGCACAATCATGGGTAAAAAAGGACCCTTGACTCCTGACGGGACTTGAGAGTCCGGCCGGATTTTTGTCTCAAGAAAAAATGTAAACTACCTTTAACGTTTTCAATATTTTTTCAAGTAGTTAACATTTTTTTTAACAACTTACAAATATATAACTAAAAAATATGAACAAGACGTAAAATAAAAACGGGAAAATTTTGCTATAGTAAAATGCTGACACACTGTCAATTTAGTGATGCTATCTATTATTACGAAGTGGAACTTGCTTTACATTGGAGTCGAACAAAGCCGTTTGGCGTCGGAAATGCCCGTTTTTTTTTCTTTTCTTCGCGTGAGAGATGTGCCCCCCATTCTATATATATATATATATATATATATATATAAAATATCTGAAAATTATATATATTAATTTCGGAAATATATAATATGTATGGCGCCCACCAAAAGGAGGACAAATCCCTTTCCTTTTCACTATACCAATCATCACAAAAACAAAAATAAAATCATAATAAACTTTACTTTTTTTTTGTGGCTGTGTTCTGTTTCTTATGTTCCAGATATCACACCCACGACAGCCAACATAACACTGGTTTCTTCACTGCGGCCACGCGGTCCCTCCAAACCCTTCCTGGACACACGTATATCTGGAAGATTAATTTTTGTTGTTTGAGTAATCTGCTCTTACTTCTTCGACAAAAGGCGATCGCCGCTCCCAAACCGCGATGTTTTACCACAATTGTAAGTTCCCTATTTCCTTTCCCTTCAAGATCGAAAGAAGAGGGAACGAGACCAGCAGCCACCGACAGCATAGAAGAACGAGGAAAGAAGAAACCTGCACTTTCCCACGTTCAGCCCTTCAGGGCAACGGCAACATCAAGGTTATTGGTATTTAATTTCGATTACTGCCGAGTCTCGGAAAGTGTACGCCAAAAAAGAACGAAGAGGTCATCTGAAGAAGAAGAAGAAGAAAGAAGACCCACTACGCGACCCGACGTCACGGACTGGATTCCGGAAAAAGAGCCCAGCAGATAAGCAACCTGATGGGCAGCCATCGAAGAAGTAGATGAAGATCTTCTCCTTTATCCATACCTTAAAAAATTTCAATACTTACAATTAAATAAATTAAATCAGCTATTGTGACTCCCTCTGGAAAAGGGGCTCATTGCTCCCTCAAAAAAAAAACTAGGGCCCCGTTGTGGCGTATTCCTACTAGCCTATGAAGCGCTAGCACCAAAAGGACTTCAGCGGATGGTCTGAAGGGGAATTACATCAGGGGCACAGGTTTTAAAACCTGTGCCCGGACCCAGAAATGTGTTTGAGAACGCTGGTCCAAACAGATATGGAATCCAAATCATAAATCCGTCCATAAAATATAACAAAACTTGAAACTTAGACCCGTCATTTAAATAAACCCTTAAACACGCCCGATTACAGAATCATACAGGAGCAAGGGACACTGTTCAGGCTCTGCGATTCAAAGGGAGAATTTGTGAAACTCCCGCCACTTTTGCATTCCATTCCATTCCATTCCTTTACATTGTTATACTAACATAAAAAGGATGTAGGAGTCCTGTCAGCAGATTAGTCCATCTGTAAACATATTAAATCTTTTATAAGCACCAAAACTTGCCGGACTCAGGCGTCCCGTCAAGAGATAATGGGTTTAAAGACTTTTTAATTTTACTTTTTTAAATGTAATATAATAAACAGTAGTCCGCAAACATGTACTGATCTACAGTTCACATAGTGTAGAAAATATATGAAAACAAGTGGATATTAATAATATTACAAATATGTAAAAAAAAAAGTTGTTTTATACTTTTTAGTCATACTTTAATCAAATTATTATCATACATTGCATTATTTTAATTATAGGTTAATTTGGATTTCAAAAGATAACATCATATTTTGAAATTTATAATGTATTTATATAATATCAAATTTTCAAGTATAGCAAATACTGTATTGCAGATATTGCAATTTTTTACAACCCTCACTCTTAAATTCCCTCAATACGGGGAGATGCTTGCAAAAGTAATAGAATATTATACTGTTACCTGGCCTTAGTAATTATGCAAAATTTCATCAACAGGCAATGTCAGGAAGTATGTTAACTTAAGGATGCAAGATTTGAGGACAAACATGAAAAAAAAATTGTGAGTTAAAGAAAAGCAAATATTAAAAAATAAATTAATTTACTTACTATCAATATTGATGTGATAATTACACACAGAAACAATAAAAAACCGAATCATTGATCAACCAGTAAACACAACCTATCGTGTGTTTGAATACTTAAAACAAAAATTCTTTTAGATCCTGACTCTGTTAGTAATCATTAAAGAACTAGTCAGATTTAATGCGTTAAAATAAACTAACTGAAATACCAGATCATTGATGGTAATTAATGAGCGTTAAGATACATTTACAGCATGTTGTTTCTCCTTTAAGCTCAAGAAAACATATCCGAACCTAACCTATACCTGAAACTATAACTATACCTAAACCTGAACCTATACCTATACCTAAACCTGAACCTATACCTGAACCTAGACCTATACCTCAACCTGAACTTGAACCTATACCTATACATAAACCTGAACCTATACTTATACCTAAACCTGAACCTATACCTAAACCTGAAACTGAACCTGAATCTCAACCTTTACTTATACCTATACCTAAACCTGAACCAGAACCTGTACCTGTAGTTAAACCTGAATACCTGAACCTGAACATGTACTTATACCTGAACTTATACCTGAACCTGAACCTGTACCTAAACCTAAACCTAAACCTGAATACCTGAACCTGAACCTGTACTTATACCTGAACTTATACCTGAACCTGAACCTTAACCTGAACCTGAACCTAAACCTAAACCTATAACTGATTTTGAACCTGGACCTAAACCTGAACCTGAACCTATACCTGTACTTATACCTGAACCTAAACCTGAACCTATACCTGTACTTATACCTGAAACTGAACCTGTACCTATACCTGAACCTATATTTGTACTTATGCCTAAACCTGAACCTGAACCTAAACCTGAACCGGAACCTTTACCTTTACCTGAATCTATACCTGTACTTATACCTAAACCTGAACCTAAACCTAAACGTAAACCTAAACCTATACCTGAATCTTAACCTGGACCTAAACCTGTACCTGAACCTGAACCTGGACCTAAACCTGAACCTGAACCTAAACCTGAACCTGTAGTGAAACCTGAATACCTGAACCTGAACCTGTACTTATACCTGAACTTATACCTGAACCTGAACCTAAACCTAAACCTATAACTGATTTTGAACCTGGACCTAAACCTGAACCTGAACCTGAACCTATACCTGTACTTATACCTGAACTTATACCTGTACTTATACCTGAAACTGAACCTGAACCTAAACCTGTACCTATACCTGAACCTATATTTGTACGTATACCTGAACCTGAACCTGAAACTAAACCTGAACCTGAACCTTTACCTGAACCTGAACCTTTACCTTTACCTGAATCTATACCTGTACTTATACCTGAACCTGAACCTAAACCTAAACGTAAACCTAAACCTATACCTGAATCTTAACCTGGACCTAAACCTATACCTGAACCTATACCTGAACCTGATCCTGAACCTGAACCTGAACCTGAAACTATACCTATATCTAAACCTGAACCTTTACCTGAACCTGAACATTTACCTTTACCTGAATCTATACCTGTACTTATACCTGAACCTGAACCTAAACCTAAACGTAAACCTAACCCTATACCTGAATCTTAACATGGACCTAAACCTATACCTGAACCTATACCTGAACCTGAACCTGGACCTAAACCTGAACCTGAACCTATACCTGAACCTGATCCTGAACCTGAACCTGAACCTATACCTATACCTGAAACTATACCTATATCTAAACCTGAACCTGGACCTAAACCTGAACCTAAACCTTTACCTGAATCTGTACCTAAACCTGAACCTCAACCTGTACCTGAAGCTGAACCTGTAGCTATACCTGAACCTTTACCTGTACTTATACCTGAACCTGAACCTAAACCTAAACCTGAATCTGAACCTGGACGTAAACTTGAACCTTGACCTAAACCTGAATCTGAACCTTAACCTGAACCTAAACCTATACCTGATTTTGAACCTGGATCTAAACCTCAACCTGAACCTATACCTGAACCTGAACCTATACCTGATCCTATACCTGTAGTTATACCTGACCTTGAACCTGAACCTAAACCTGTACCTATACCTGAACCTATATTTGTACTTATACCTGAACCTGAACCTGAACCTAAACCTGAACCTGAACCTTTACCTGAACCTGAATCTATACCTGTACTTATATCTGAACCTGAACCTAAACCTAAACGTAAACCTAAACCTATACCTGAATCTTAACCTGAACCTATACATATACCTGAACCTATACCTATACCTAAACCTGAACGTGAACCTGTACCTAAACCTAAACCTGAACCTGTACCTGTACTTAAACCTGAACCTAAACCTGAACCTGAACCTATACCTGAACCTGAAATAATAACTATACCTGAAACTTTACCTATACCTAAACCTGAACCTGAACCTATACCTATACCTAAACCTGAACCTGAACCTATACCTTTACCTGAACCTGGACCAAAACCTGAACCTCAACCTGTACCTGAAGCTGAACCTGTACCTATACCTGTACTTATGCCTGAACCTGAACCTAAACCTAAACCTGTACCTGAATCTGAACCTGGACCTAAACCTGAACCTGAACCTATACCTGAACCTGAGCCTGAACTATACCTAAACCTGAACCTGAACCTGTACCTAAACCTAAACCGGTACCTGTACTTAAACCTGAATACCTGAACCTGAACCTGTAGTTATACCTGAACTTATACCTGAACCTGAACCTTCACCTGAACCTGAACCTTAACCTAAACCTAAACCTACACCTGATTTTGAACCTGAACCTATACCTGAACCTATACCTGTACTTATACCTGAACCTATACCTGTACTTATACATGAACCT
The DNA here is from genome assembly GCF_047948215.1 of Lycorma delicatula. NCBI lineage: Eukaryota > Metazoa > Arthropoda > Insecta > Hemiptera > Fulgoridae > Lycorma > Lycorma delicatula. Next base: position 33,560,830 of record NC_134455.1, read on the forward strand.
GAACCTGAATCTAAACCTGTACCTATACCTGAACCTATATTTGTACTTATACCTGAACCTGAACCTGAACCTAAACCTGAACCTGAACATTTACCTGAACCTTTACCTGAACCTGAACCTATACCTGAATCTATACCTGTACTTATACCTGAACCTGAACCTAAACCTAAACCTAAACGTAAACCTAAATCTATACCTGAATCTTAACCTGGACCTAAACCTGTACCTGAACCTATACCTGAACCTGAACCTGAACCTGGACCTAAACCTGAACCTGAACCTATACCTGAACCTGATCCTGAACCTGAACCTATACCTAAACCTGAACCTGAACCTATACCTATACCTGAAACTATACCTATATCTAAAACTGAACCGTTACCTATACCTAAACCTGAACCTGAACCTGTACCTAAACCTGAACCTTTCAGTTCAGGTGCCGCAGAGATGCCACCGATGCAGATGCCCCGAGGGACAGCTGCATCGGTAACGATCACCCCGAGATAGTTTTACGTGTTTATGCCTTCAGAAAGAAGACAACGGACATCTGCAGCTACCACGTCGCTCTCAGGAACTAAGCTAGAAGCCTAACTGCGAAATGAAGACCCTGCGCCTGGCCCTAACAATTAATGAGCCAACTTACTGAATGTCTCAGATCCGAGTAACTACTACTTCAACAAAACTTCCCACTAAAGTTTACACAGCGAAATTTGGTCCTAGCTCTCTTAAAGAACCCCGCTTAATAACTGACTCCGCTTCGGTCTGCCCGGGAGAGGGGAGCGAACGCCTACTCCCACGCAGCTCCATCGCGGAGTCCCGCGTGACATTCACCATCTTTCATAACCGCCGTCGAAACGCCACTGCCCACCACCGAAGCGGCACACAGCCACGTCCCGCCGACAGTGTCGTTTGCTCACAAAACGCCCTCGTCGAAGCGCGACCGCACCCCACGGGACAAGGATAACCATGCCCGTTGGCAGCGGCCGCAACTCCGCCGACAGCTTTATTCCAACAAAAAATAACACCAAATAGATCTAACCGAGGCACGCTGCCTTAAGCGCCTACCTTCGGCCAGTCAACAACCCAGGCGGTCCCTAGCCACCCAGGTTTCAGCTGATTACCAGCCTTTATATTTAATATGGGGGTTATGACTGCAAGAGCATTTATTGAAGCCACAACTTTCTTGCAGGTCAAACTCTTGCAAGCCAGCGAATGATGTAAGTAGCGCCAAAATTATTGCACAGTTTTAGTGTAGGATCTGCGGCTCCATTAGCGTCGCCATACGTTCCGTTTATCAGTAAATAACTTTCACACGGAAGCGTGTACACATCTTGTTGCTGAACGGGGATTCTTATTTCATCGCTGTTATTGAACGTAGTCGCCGCATAAGGATAGTGAGAATGAAATTCTTTACCCGTTATGGTTTCATCAAATACCGCGTTCGCAGTATCAACATTTATTATCTGTCCGTTCATTGTTGTAAAACTTTAAAACCTAAAGATTCCAGAAAACGTATGTTCTCTCGTGTTAACCGTTTAAGCTTCGCAGGTTGATTAACCGTTGGCGGAACTACGGGAGGGAATTTATATTCCTCTATATCAACGAAAATCAAAACCATCGTTTCTTCGTCTTAAATGCAGTCTCACCGTCACTTCTTCACCGCCGAAATTTATCAGTTCTGAACTTTGATTATAAACGTGCACAGTTATATTCCGTATCGACTTGGTGTTGACCGGAAGATAAATGACACTGTGCGGTACTTCAATTATCTTATATCCCCGTCCAACTCTGGGATAGAATTCGTGAATGATATGACCTTCTTCAGCGCCCACAAATGAACCACGTGCGATGTTACAGCTTATACGTATCGAATTTACAGATGAAATACTAACAGGTTTCTGAGATGTATGCCAAAAGTTTGCCGGTAGGACCATTTCATCAAATCCCAAAAGAGTACGGATAGAATACGGCTTTGTAAAATCTACTATTTCAGAATAAAATAAACGGGAGTGCATCGTTGTAGGGTCGATTAAGATTTTAATCGAACATTTTGCATCATTTTTACTGCGATTTCGTTGCTTTCCTTTTTCATCATCGGTCGCGTTCAATTCACCGCAGTCACCCATCCCGTGTTTCAATTTCGCCCTAAGATCATCAATTTCATACATCCCCGGCGGAAGCTTTATCGATTTACCGCCTTGGTAACCATAATAAAACATATTATTTTTTCCTTTTTCTACATTTCGAATGTTATTATACGACATAAAATCGATCAGCCCGATTTCCCACGCGGCGTCGCCAAGTTCTATCGGGGGGAAAAAATCTGCAGACAATATAGAGGATTTACCATTTAGGCAGAACATATTAGAAACTTTAAACACAAATGTCCGCAAACAACTGAATTAAAATCCTGTCTGCGGTCTAAATTATACCGAATGTTGACTTTCTCTTTGTCCGATCTAAGATATCGGACTAGCTCTTTAGGTGGGCGTAAATTACCGTAACTGTCAAAATAAAACACGTTCGCGCCACGTTTTTTATAACAAACCCAATGCGTGCCCGGATTGAAAATACTATCCAAGTTCACTATTCCCGATTCGAATTTGTTTATTCTAGCTGGTAAAGTATCACGCATGAAAACACCTCTGAAATGGGGCAGATTAATTTTTCGCGCAAACCGTAACAACTCCACATCTGATAAAGGATGAATGGGGAGCTTACGTAGTAAATTTAATGCTTTTTTTTGCTCTGACGACGGCGACGACGATGTCGACCGCGACCTGCGGACCGGCGTTTTCTTATGCCGCATCCGGTATTAGGTCGGTACCGTTCAAGATAAGCACCTTTTCCCTTTTTTCTTATAGTTTTTTTTCGCGCACCTCTGACTGAAGCTTTCTTCAATCTCCCGCCGAATTTACTCTTTCCTTTTCATAGCGTTTGTTACGGCCCATGCAGCAGCTTTCTCTGCAATGCTAGAATCGGGCGCTGACACGCTTTGCCAAGCTCTTTCCGCTAACTCTTTATCAGCCTGTGCTCTTCGCCGAGAATCGCCGTAGATGCTGTATGCTATATCGTGCGCTTTACAGGCTTTATCGAGTGGATTTATACCGAGATCGCCTCTTTTCAATCTTTCCTGTAGTTTCGTTCCGGGTCCGCAATATTGGTAACCGGGTATGTGAGCCTCGAAAGGAAGAAGATCTACAGTCCGATTGAGAACTGTTCCTACGACGTTACGTGCAACACCGAACGTTTTACCCGGAAGACTTACGATCGAACTTATCAATCCGTTTCCTGTTTTACAACTAACGTTACTCTTGTTCGTGCTCTTCATTTTATCCCGACTAAAGGTCTTCAGTTGACGCATCCGTATTTATATCAGATTCTTTTTCAGTTTGAGTCATCGCATTTTTCTGAACCTCGCTTTTCAATCGAGAAATACTTTCCGCTAATTGCTGACGAACAACAGGATCATTCGTATTTTTACTTCTTAAAGGATTTTCGATTTCTTTTCCTATCGTATTTTCGACTTTAGTGATAACCTCATCGAATTTCTGTTGAATGAGGAACCGTACGTATCTCACGGTCACCAAATCGTTTTCATCATCTGGATGAGCGGCGTTTTTGGCGCGAGCTCCTTTGAAATCTACCACTTTAAAATGTGTTTGTTCTTCGCACGCTAAAAAATCATGATCCCCAGCATACTGCTCGATTAAATATAAGCAATCGTCCATGTTAACAGCATCGTCGTAATATTCCGCTGATGCTAGATTGCAATTTTTTTTCGCGGGCGTCGATATCACCCTCATCAGTGATCCCAAACGGGATTCTGGAACCGAATTCCGTCTGTCCTAACCTGTTGACCGGCATGATCTCGAATGATTCGCTTACAGTACGCCTTCTCCTTTTATTAATCCTCGTTCTTTTAAGTCCTCGACTATCTATACAATTTCATTATCGTGTGCAGTATTACCTGCCTTTTTTGATGCAATTAGCAGTTTTAACCTATCGCAGATTTCGTTAGGATCATCAAAATAAACATAATCGACTTTATGGTTTTCGTTCAGAGTCATTGCAGACGGTACTAAACCTTCGCCTCGTTTTTTTGAGGTGAACGGTGGAAAAAGATTGCTTATTATTTCCACATACTTAAATCCTGAATTAGTCTTTACCCTTTCCAGAGCGGAATTATTTCTTCTGTGCGCATTTGTTGCAATTAAAATTTTCTTATATTCTTCCAAATCTTCTTCCGTGAATAACTTCGGTTTTTTCCAAAAAAGTAATTCGAACAAACCTCGGCTCGCAGGATACTTCACTTCTCTTATTAGGATGTTACTTTCCTTGTCGAAATCGATTAACGCATCGCCAATCTTCAGTTCGTTTCCTTCAAAATGAACACCGTAAACGTTATCCATGTTGTTTTCCATATCTCTGATGGCGTCGAGCATAAATTCCTGCGCCAGCCCTTCTCGCATGCTTGTCTTGAGAGACATGCTCATTTTCATTTTCCCTTCGGGCGTATTCAACATTTGTTCTATGCCGGGTTGAGATTCGTAAGTCTCCTCGTGTTCGATCCTAGGTGGCTGTTCGGTTTCTTCAGCTTTTTCAGCTCGGTGGCGAGTCGAATAAGAAAGAAACCTTTTAGCCTTTTGTCGACGTCTCACACCAGCCATTTCATCGTCTACCGGATCGGACGGTTGGGCCAGCTGAAAAGGAAACGGACTAGACGTGTCCATCTTCCGGTGTAACTTTGCGGTCGACCGCTTTAATTCACGTTAAACGACGTGGTTCGTCGTTTGCTAAAGAACGTTTATTATGTCTCACCCTATCCTCTTCAATTAGTTGATCGAATATAGAATTCATATCGAACCTCTTTTCAAATTCTTGATAATCCCGCTCCTCTTTTTCACGCAATTCTTCAGCTGAGATCTTTGGTAATGGACTTTCTTTCGATTTCATTTCTTTTTTCACCCGTTTTCCCCGTTCTCTCTCTTCGGAACTAAACTGTTCGGCTATCTTAATCAAAGGTTCAGTAAGCGGTTTAAAATCTTGTTGAAGTCTTAAATCGGAATCGAATCTTTCTCTTACCAATTCGCCATGTTTTCTTTTAATACTCCTGCGGATCTCTGCGATCTCCGCGGTGATACGCTCCCGATCCTCTATAGTAGACATTTACGTTTAATCTGACCACATACACTCACAATCTTTTTTTAAATATGTTGAAGCATTTTAGGCTTATTCATAAGCTCACATGCTAGCCTGCAGGCTTTTTAGGTTTTTTCAGGCTCTTTTCAGGCTCTCTTTCGCGCTTTTTTATGTTTTTTCAGGCTTTCCGATAAAGATGTCAAAATTAAATCTGTACCGTCCTTTATCGAAATCTCTCTCCTTATCGATTACTAAAAATCCATTTTTTATCCGGTTCCAAGCCTCGTTACATATTTCTTTAAATTTTTCAAATGACATATCCGGTGTAACATGATCGTGATATATATGTCTCAGATTTCTTTCATCCTGTCGAAAGACCATGAGAAAATTCGCATTGTCTCGGAACAATTGTTTAGGAATTTTACTATACGTTTGACTCATATAAAACACGTCAATGTTATTGTGCCGACCCATAGTAAAATATTTTGTTACGTTATTCTGTTTTTCGCATATTACATCATCGAATATCATTATGGAATTCGGCTCCGTTTCTTCCGGTGCCACAATAACATCGTTATCGCTAAAAGGATAGTAACCTATCCCTTCAACATCAGTCAGCAAACTTTTTAAAAATAAATATTTAGGCTGGTACAATGATTTAGAAAAAACATATATGTTACTGAACCTCAACCCGCTAGGGTCAAATAAAAGATTGAAAACCGCATTCGTCTTACCAGAGTTTGAAGGACCTACAACCAAACATCTGATGTTGTCTGGAAGAAGAGGACTATGTCTTTTTTTAGAATTTATATCGGATACCTTACCTATTAAACGGTCAAAAAATTACAGTCAGCTTCCGATCTTCTTCTTCGGCGTCCATCTCTGCTACTGAACAAATTACATAAACCTAATTTATTTTATTAATTTCTTCTTATCTATCCACGAATCCTCTTTCTTATCAAATTCCAACCAGCGGACTAATATTTTATCACCGCGTTTTTTTAATACTTTTTCAACCAAATAAACATCACTGTACTTGGTTTTACTAAGTTCTTCTGTATAAAAACTTCCTTGTAACACTTCCCCTTTCCCATCTTTAAGAACGTACGTAATAGGTTGTGTTTGTTTTACCTTAAAAATTGTAAAAACTTCATTAGTCCAATTCGGAAGATATCCTTTTGTAAATATCTTTTTATACTTACTTATCCTAACCTGATCACCAACATTAAATTTATTCGTAGTCGTATGTTGATGACGTTGTTTTGCAGCCTTTGATATATTTAACAACACTTCGCGTTCGTTTTTATAAGAAACATCTTTAGGTTTAAAACGGGTAGTTCTATGCACCCTATTGTTATATTTTTCAATTATTTCATCTAATATACTTACCCATCGGTAATTACCTTGTTCGGTAAATTTACGCCACATATTTGTCTTGAGAGTTCTATTGAACCGCTCCACTATTGATGTTTTTTTATCGGAATAAGTCGAATAATGATTTATATTAAATTTTAGTAATAACGATCTCAATTTCGAATTAAACCATTCTTTTCCATCATCGGTTTGAAAATGTTTCATTTTATGTTTATGAAATATGGGCTTAAGAACCATTACAACTTCATCCGCGTTTTTGCTCTTCAATGGAAAAGCAAAAGCAAATTTTGAAAAACAATTTATAATTGTAAGGATATATTTATATCCTCTATTAAACCTCGAGTATTGTATCATCTCTACTAAGTCTGCCTGGTACAAGTCATCTAACCCTTTCAATTCGACCGATCTTGTCGAATAGTTTCTACGAGCTTGCTTATGAAGCTCTCTTGCTATCCCTAAAAAACAATTACATTACTATTTATTTTAAACTGGAATGTAAAATAACAATTTATTTAAAATACATAGACTAGAACAGAATTATTTTTCATTTAAAATAACTAGTACTAAAAATATTTTAAAATAACTAATATTTTAAATAAACTCACCGTTCAAATATAATATTTTATCCAATATAGAACAAGTTATTGTAATATGTAATATATTACTGTTTATTATATTTCAATTTGAATTAATAATTTTATTTAATCTGCAAAAAAAACAATTACATTACTATTTATTTTAAACTGGAATGTAAAATAACAATTTATTTAAAATACATAGACTAGAACAGAATTATTTTTCATTTAAAATAACTAGTACTAAAAATATTTTAAAATAACTAATATTTTAAATAAACTCACCGTTCAAATATAATATTTTATCCAATATAGAACAAGTTATTGTAATATGTAATATATTACTGTTTATTATATTTCAATTTGAATTAATAATTTTATTTAATCTGCAAAAAAAACAATTACATTACTATTTATTTTAAACTGGAATGTAAAATAACAATTTATTTAAAATACATAGACTAGAACAGAATTATTTTTCATTTAAAATAACTAGTACTAAAAATATTTTAAAATAACTAATATTTTAAATAAACTCACCGTTCAAATATAATATTTTATCCAATATAGAACAAGTTATTGTAATATGTAATATATTACTGTTTATTATATTTCAATTTGAATTAATAATTTTATTTAATCTGCAAAAAAAACAATTACATTACTATTTATTTTAAACTGGAATGTAAAATAACAATTTATTTAAAATACATAGACTGGAACAGAATTATTTTTCATTTAAATATTGTCTGATAAAATAATCTAACATTCAAAAATATTTAAAGTACTGGAAGCTTATTATTTTAATTTTATAATTTAATACTTAAAGTGCTGAAAGCTTATTTTTTAATTTTATAATTAAATATTTAATTAATTTTAAATAAGTTTTATTTACCTCTTTAAATGAAGATAGATGATGATAAAAATATAATAGCGAATAACGTAACACAGTCACAATATAGAAAAACTTGGTATGAATCCGTTTAAATTTTAGCGGTATTTATATGCAACAGTTATCATTATCATTGCGATAATTTTGAAAATAACAATGCATTGACGCAAATGCAGTATCAATTGTCTTTCAAACTAGTAAACAAGATTAATGCAAAGTCAGAAAGCACGTGTACATAAAAAATATCACGTGACTATCACGCGGTTATCACGTAATCCAAAAAAAAATTGGTGACGTCAGTGACCTTTGTGACCTTGTCAGTGACCTTTGTGACCTTGTCCCAGAACCGGCATTTCTACACTACTGATATTTCTGCCAATTTTCTCTTGCGTGTGATAAATGGCCTAAAGGTGGGGTGCAAACACACATAAAAAAAGATTGGCAAACATTAAATTTTTTATTTGAAGCTGTGACTTTCACATAATCTTACCTATCACCATCAAAGCTTGTTAAAAATCCATGCTGAGATACCATCCTAAAATTATTTTTTACTTTTAGTGAATTTAATTTAAGTGGTGTTGTAAACATTTTTCAAATATTATTTATTTGATTGTTTTTCTTCATAAAATAATGAACTATAACCAAAAAGTAGGCACCGGAATGTGCCGATTACTAGCGGAGAATCCCAATTCGTTAGTATCAATTTCTAGACCAATATTATCTAGAGTTATTTCTAGTTTCGATTTCTAATTTAACTTAAGTTATATCAGTTTTCATCATTAAAAAAAAAATATTTTTACACAAGAGGTAATCAATTTTGAGCACCTAACAATCCTATTATGAGACGCCGCCCGTTGGGCCTAGCTGCACCTCTTTACTCTTCTCGTCAACTGTCGAGAAGAGTAAAGAGTGGAGGAAGAGGAGCCGCTCTGCTAAAACGGTTCCGGCTGAGATGGAGCAACAGTCGGAGGTTAATCTAGAGAACACCCCTCAAGAAGAACTAGTTAAGTATGTTAAGGAGTTACTAGGTGTGAGCAGTACGCTCACTAAGGACATCGAGAAAAATCACACGGCCAGAGAATTGAAAAAGCTTGCCGTAGATATGGTGAGGGTCGTGACGGCATTTAGAGGATTTGAAAGAAAGACGGAACTGAGAGAAGTTGCATGTCATACCAGGACTGATGCCGGTATCAGCGAACTGTTACGGCAGTTGGAACAGTGCATCAAGATGGACGACATAGATGTCCTCGTGGTCACTAAGTGGAGGAGAGACCATGGAACTGGATAAACCGGTATTTCTGGAACGAGATAGGGACGTTGCTGTCATACTGGATCTCAATAAGCCGAAAAGCAGATTCTCGGAGTCAACATTTAAAATGGCTCCAAAGGTCAAACATTTGATTGCTGCGGATCAGCTGCTTGTCTGTAAGAAGTCATTCACAGTTCTCCAGGGAGATGACCTGAAGGACTTTGAAAGGAGAGTGTAAATTCTCGTTATTGATTCCTCCATAGGAGAGGAAAATATTTCACATCTAAAGGTCATCGAATGGTATTGCCGAAATTTTACTCCAAGCTAAACTAGATGTTATTTTTGGAGTCGAGTAGGGTGAAGCAGCCAGGGTGACATGGAAAGTTCTGAAATACGCGAGTAGAAGGACTAAAAATAGGACGACCGGTCTCTACGTTGAAAAGTGAGTAAAACTAAAGCTAAGAGAGATAGATCTACCAGTATGGCAACGGTAGAAAGGGCGAAGACTCTAGTTGTTAGGGTGGCAGACCAGGGGAGTAGAAGACTTTCGCTGACCTCCTTAGGGAAGTCAAGGGAGGAGTTACGGACATAGACTCGGAAATTCTCTCTGCCCATAAGGGGCAGGAAGAGGACAGCTTGATCAGAGTTAAAGATGAAGCTGAAAGCCTTGAGAAGCTAATTAAAAAACTCCAAGATGGGGTTCAGAGTGTTAAGATGGCATTAAAAAAGAAAGTTCAAACCCGGAAAATTAACATTAAGGACATAGATGCCTTAACAACTAGGGAAGAGGTGATCATCAGTGCTGTGGCTGCTGTACTTGAGATTGACGACGAGAGAAAGCAGTATATTAAGTTAAGACCTCCCATTCTTACACGCAGGTAGCCTTTTTAACGATTAATAATGAGGAGGCGGATAAACTAATGCAAAGAGGTCGACTCCTCAAAGGGGTAGTGTCCTGTAGGGTAACTCCCTGCTTTGATGACGAGAGATGTTTCAAATGTTGTGAGATAGGCCATAAGGCCGCAAAATGTCAAGGCCCTAACAGATCCCGCAGCTTTTTTAACTGTGGAAAGGAAGGCCATTTTAAGTCTGGTTGCAGGAAGCTTATAACCTGCCGGAAATGTGGTGCAGAGGGCCACACACAGGGGAGCCCTCTATGTAACCAACCATGAAGGTATTGCAACTGAATATCAACAGGAGCCGTCAATCCCACGATCTCATGTTGACCATTGCGAGAGATATTGATGTGGACCTCCTATTGATTTCGGAACCTAATATCAGTGCTGCGAAGAATGATAGATAGATGGATCACAGACCCCGAATGTCATCACCATCTCATGTGCTATCACCATAGTGACTAGACAGTACACTGTCACTGATAAGAGAGGAGGTAAAGGGTTGCTGTTGCGGGGATGTCCTTCTGCAGTTGTTACATTTCCCCAAACATATCTATAGAGGAATTTGTTGAGTTTGTGGAAGATCTAGCTTCAGAAATAAGGAAACTAAGGGACCTGGTATTTGTAGGAGGCGATTTTAATGCCAGGAGCTGAGACGTGAGATATCCAATAAGAGGGGCAAACACAACTCGTTGATGTTATGGCATTTCTTGGCATAGGATGATCTGTTTAGGACTTAATATTCGTTAGAGACCTATACAGTGTTAATTGGCGGGTGTGATCATAGATATGTTGAAATGATCGTTGGGCGTCCTCTAAGTAGCCGCGCTGAGTACGTGGGCTCCTGGAAGATACGTAAGCACAGATACCGAGACTTCGAGAAAAGTTTGTGGAGAAACTAACCGGACATGAGTTAGAGCCGAATGAGCTTCATGATGCTACAGTTGAAGCCTGCAGAGAGGCCCGGGTGGTTGGCATAACCGAAAGAGACATAGACTAGTTTACTGGTGGAACACAGAAATTGCGGTAATCAGATCGACTTGCATTAAACTCTGTCATATCGTAACACGTAGAAGAAGACGTCAGGATTTTTCACTGGATGAGACTATTGTCTCACAGCTTATAACAACTAGGAAAGACCTCAGAAGGGCAATAATCAGACCAAAGAGAGAGAAATGGAAGGAGGTTTGCAGTAAACTCGTTGATGACTCTTTTGGAGTAGCCTATAGGATAGTTATGGGTACGTCTCTGCCCAAACTACCTAAAGAACGGCTGGTGGATGCTGTACAGGCACTTTTCCTCAAGACCGAAATTGGAGACATAGAGAGATTGTAGCCGAAGAACTACCAAGGTTTACCGTAGAAGAGCTAAAATATGCAGTTTCTAAACTTAAACCGCATAAGAGTCCTGGACCTGACGGCGTCACGGTGGACATCATCAGAGTATTTGCTGAGACGTCGCTTCTGACCTCTTTCAACAAGGCCGTACACAGGGAATACATCCCGAAGAGCTGGAAAACTCCAAGACTTGATTTGGTAAGGAAAGGTGACGGAGGGTTCAGACCGATATCCCTAATAAATACTTTGAGTAAAGTTTTTGAAGCTCTTCTGTAGAGGAGGTTGGAGCAAGAGGTGGAGCGCCGGGCGGATTGTCTGCTAGACAATATGGGTTTAGAAAAGGCAGATCCTCTGTCGATACTATAGCGAGAGTGATGGAACTCGCGGATGGGGTGACTATGGGGACGAGGCACATCAGACATATCCCACTGGTGATCTTTGTAGACGTCAAAAATGCATTTAATAGCATCAAATGGGATGCTACTTTGAATCAGTTGCATGATAGAAAGGTGGCTCCTTACTTAGTTCGGATGGTTCAAGAATACCTGGCGGGTAGGGAGCTGAAGATCCTGTTGGAAGAGGGTGAGGACGTGCCTGTGGAAAGGGGGGTGCCGTAGGGGTCAATATTGGGCCCTCTACTTTGGAACATGGCTTACGACGGTCTATTGAGAATGGATTTGTCACCCGGTGTGGATATGGTAGCTTACGCGAATGACCTCGCCGTTGTAGTGACGACGAGGAGTCATCAAGAGATGACGCTACTGGCTAACACATTAAAGCGTATTGTGAGATGGTTGGCGGACTGAGAACTATCGGTTTCTGCCCAAAAGACCGATGTAATTTTGATGACTGGAAGGCGACAAATCCCTAGGTTCCCGATAAGAATGGAGGCGCCGACTTGAACCCCTCGAGGAGAGCCAAATGCCTGGGTGTGTGGTTGGATAGGTCGAGGGGTTCACGGCTCACATTGAAGAAACACTCAAGAAGGCAGAAAAGGTGGCATCGGCGGTCACTAGACTGATGGTTAATACCGCTGTACCTAGAGCTTCAAAAAGGAGAGTAATAGCTTTAACGGTAATCTCCATTATTGTCTATGCGGTACCGGTATGGGTCAGTCTCTAGACATCTTAAGGAATAAGATGAGGGCCAATAGGATATACCAAAGACTGGCACTGAGGGTTGCTCAGGCCTATCACACTGTCTCACTAGAGGCAGTGCTGATTATTGCTGGGATGCCACCGGTGGATCTCCTGGCAGAGGAGAGATTTAAAATGTACCAGGGCACAGACAGGTCTGTGGTTAGGGTCTCCCTAATGGGCCATTGGCAGGAGAGATTGTGTAGTGCCCTAACGGGCCGATGGACTTTCGGGTAGATATTCTGTATTGAGAAATGGATCTCTAGGAAATATGGTGAGATAGATTTTTGGACAATCCAGTGGCTATCTGGCCATGGATCGTTCAATGCATACTTACATACAAGAGAGAGATAGGTGTTGCTGGGGTGCTTGTATTGTGGTCTTGAAGACGTTGCAGAGCATACCTTCCTACAGTGACCAAGATGGGCTCTGATCTCCCCGGAGGAAATTATGAGCATTATGCTTAGTTCCAATGACGGTTGGATTCATTGTTCTCACTGGTTCCAGGAAGTACTCTCCAAGAAAATGGAAGAAGAGAAACCAAGTGTAACCATTCTAAATTTTGTGGGTTACGAACAATATATATTATGTCATAAAGAAAAAAGTTTCAATATTTTAAAAAGTAGTTAAATATTCATTGGCTTAGCTGATATTAAAAACAGAAAATAGGCAAGATAGTATTATATTATTTTAATAGTTAAATAAACGTAATTAGTTTGATAAGATTTTAATAATTTTGATAAGATAAGTAATTGTATTACATAACTTTGTTTTTTGATGTCTGACATGGTCTGGATAGCCAGACGGTGATGTCATCGTGGGCTGGTGAGAGCGTATACATTCTCAAAAAAAAGTGTGTAGGTGCATAGATACGAACGGGCATCTGGTGGGGGAAGCCAGACTGACATTTTTTTTGTTTCGGGTGTGGTGTGAATTTTGCAGTGATGAAGAAAGGACGTGTTTAAATCAGATCACATGGAAGTGGTGATATGTTCTTTGTTCGAAATGACAGGACAGTGAAACTGGGTAAACAGGTGTATTCATTGCGAGGAAAAAAAAGGGACGGTAGATAAAGAGGTTCAAAGAATGATTGACAACGACATAATTGAAAACTCAAGTAGTCCATATTCAAACCCATTGGTCTGTGTAATAAAAAAGGATGGATCGATAAGACTATGTTTAGATGCTCGGCAGGTGAATAAGTTAATTATTCCCGATAAAGAAGCGCCAGAAAGTGTAGATGGATTTATTGCAATGTTTTGAAGGAGTAAAATACATCACTAGTATTGATTTGGTTAGTTTTATATATATATATTAAGCATCATTTGCCCCTAAACTAAACAAAAAGAAAAATATCTTATTAAATGAAAACTAATTTCTCTTAGCATAAATTTAAAAAAAATAAACCAAGAACAGTGATCAGTAACATGATACTTAGAATCATTATGATCACAAAGGCATCATTATAAGTGAATATGAACTTCACTAACTTTTTTTTATAGGAACTGCATCAAGTCTCCTATTCTGTCGAGTAATATCAAGTTACAAACTAAGATTTTTTTCACAAATTAAAGACACAAAAATAATTTGATATTTGAAATTTCTAATAAAGAACTTGTATGCAGATTTTTAATCCAACATAAATTTAAACTATTTACCATGATGTAACTCAAACTTCTTAAAGATCTGTATTGTTTTCACACTCTTAATTTGTAAAAAAATAAAGAAAACAAAAACATCCAATAGTAACATTTACTGTAAAATTCCTGCGAGACACCTAACATAAAATTGACAGTATGTATACTGACTGTTTATTACGTTTGGAAATTAGTTATGATATTAAAATTAATTAAAAGTAAAATGTAATTATAAATAACTACAAATATAATATATGTTCTACATTTCACTTAAACAAGTGAATTTCATTCAAATGTGAGAAAAAGTTTGATTGAGACAAAAAATAGTTTAATAAATACATGGCTTTACTTTAGGGGCAAAATGTATTAAAAGAAGGATGCTAATTTTTTTTTTTCTTTTTATTTCTCTATGTAATATTATGGGCTTTTCATTTTATTACTTGCCACAGTTTTTTTAAACATTTGTGCTTTCATTGCACTTGAAATTATGTATTTCTCTTTTACAAAAATTCAACAATTTGGGTTTTACTTGTATCCTATCTACTGTCGAAATTCTACTAATGCTTCTTTTTTTTAAAATTTTCAATCTCCAGTAACATTTTCTGGGAAATTTTTATGTCGTTTATCTACAAGTTGATTTCCTATTTCATTTTTTTTCTTACAACTTCCAATGTTTTGTTATCAAGGTTTGTTTCTGAGTTTCAATCTAAATTAATATTATCTAATGTTTTGGTTGAGGTACAACACCGGTTTAAAACTATCACATCACTAGTTACACAGTGTCACGGACTTCACAGTCTCAAAATACACTTATGCTGTAATCCAAATGGTTTGCTAAGTGCTGCAGTTTATTAATGGATAGATTAAAAGTTATTAAAACTGATGAATTATAAATGACTAGGATTATTTTATTTACACTTAAAAGCCACATCGTATAAGGCATCTTCCTCAAATATACGGGAATTACATTTTAGGTCTTGGAAAAAGAAAACTGAGTGGATGGTGGAAGATAAAAAATATCCCTTTCAGTGTTAATGTATCCAAAATGTACTAATATTTTATGAAAAACTCATTGCTTATTTTAAATAAGAATTTAAATTAAAATTAATCACTGTGAGTACTTTTAAAGCAAGTTAAAAAATTTAACTATTTATTTTAGTATTTAAAATTTGGTAAGAAAATAAAATTCCTTAATTAAAGAAAAAAATAGGTTATATTTTATACTGAGTTATATTTTATAGGTTATATTTTTTTACTGAACGTTTCCCTTCAGCTAATCTATGTATTCTGTTGCTTATTATCATCATCACACTGATGACAGAAACAACTTAATGCACTTTTAGTTGCTGTTTGTACATCATTATATATAAATTACATTACATATTATTAGATGCTAATTATATATTAGTTGTATAACATAAATGTGTGCAGTATAAAGACAAACAGATTAATTCAGTTAAAATTCTGACAAGATTTTTATATTGCATACTTTATGTTTTTGGTAAATAAGCTTTAAACTTTAGTTCTCTGATTTCTAACCCCCCCACCGAATCTGACACTAGGATAAGCAGCATCTCTTACTTTATGTAAATAAAATTATGAAAATCCAACTTTCTAAGGAATTAGTTTTTTTTATGTAAATGGGCTGTATAATTTATTTATTACTGTTTTGTTATTTATTTTAACAAATTAATGGTCTGCTAATAGTGCTTTAATAGTGTATTTCTTAGAATAACTTTAGTTAAGAGTGCAGAGTACTTTTAAAATAATGAAAAAAAAAATTGAAAATGGATATAAAACTACAGTTATGTAACAAATAATAATTTATAAAAGTAAAAAAAAAAAAAAACATTTTATTGTTGTTAGTAGTGTTTTTCTTAAATTTGGAAAAATTAAAATCAACACTTTTGTGTAAAAATAACCTCTTTACCACTTGAAATCAGATTTATTCAACAGTCTGTAAATATTATGAAAGTAATTCAGGTAAATTTAACATAGGTAGGATTAAAAGTGCATTAGTTAAATACAGTAGAACCTAACTGCTGCATTGTATTAGAAACATTTTAATCCTGATCTGTTAAATTTTTATTATTTTACATAATTTCTTACACAGCTTATCAAAAACATTTCATTCCTAATTGAAATAACCTAAGTGAAAATTTAAACTATTTTTATATATTTTATTTTTTAAATAATACTGTTGTTTTAATTTTGATAATTTAATTTATTAATATATATATTTTTTTCATATCTATAAATATAAAAAATTTGATGTAGATACCACATGACTTCCTTGTATGCCTATTAAATTACATTACACATTTTTTACTGTACTTCAATTCAAATTTATTTCATTTGAAAGTGAGATACGATTCTCCAATTCTTTAATAAAGTAAACAGTTATGTAATTGCTGAAATATTAACTTTTATTAACATTAAATATTTATACAATTATTAATTCAACAACCTTACATGAAATATTAGGCTAGAGTAAAAAAGTCCCTTTATTTATTACTCATATTAGTAGATCAGTATTATTCATATCTTTGTGAGTTGCTGATTAACAAAAGTTTCAGATTTCTGGTGTGTTGTATAAATAATAAAACTATTTCGTTTAGTATACTGTTTGTATTTCTATTATTCCGTTTGTATACTAGTTACAAATGTTAATTTCAACCTTACAGTGTAAAATATTCAGTTTTTATATTGGATTATTTGGTGAACAAATCAAAAATTAAAAAGAAACAATTTACAGGATAAAAAAAGATAACACGAAGAAGTATAACTCAAAAAGATGAATAAGAAAATGCTAAAAAGATGAAGAGGAAGAAAATGCTAAAAACAAGGAAAGAATAAAAAAAATAAGAGAAGATGATAAATATAAAGAAGAAAAAATATTAAAACTAAGGAAAGAATAAAAAAGATTAAGAGAGGATGATGTATATAAAGAAAAAGAAAATTTGAAAACTAGAGAATGTGTACACAAATTAAGATCAGAAGAATTATATCAAACCAAAGAGCAATTAAATGATTGGCAAAAAAAAATAAATAAACGAAATGATGATCAGCTCCTACTTAGGGAGGAGAATATTGTCCTATATATCAGAGGAGTAATGAACTAAAAGATAAGAACTTTTTGCAATTTATTAAAGATCGGGCATGTATGTCTCAGTGTATATGTTGTTCTTGTGAGGGTTTATTTTTCAGTCACTCTGTATTTAACTTTAATGTAGATAAAGTTAAACAGAAATTCCAGGATAATTAAATAAAATTAAACAGAGATTAAACTAGAAAATCCAAAAATAATACTATTTTAAATTATAATTTTCAATTAATATTAAATAACTTGATGTTTCACCAAATCTATTACATATACATATATGTAATAATGCCTATTATATATACACATCCTTAAAAGTACATAAAATTTTATTTCACTAATAACTTTTGATTTTTTTTCATAATTTTATTTTTTTCAATTTTTTTACTACCACAGCTTAATAAAACAATACATTTAAATTATAAAAAATAAGTAAAAAAATTAATAAAAAAAAGTTAAAAAAAAAAGCAGATGAAGTCTGATTCGTACCTATGTACCTTCCCTTGCAAGATGCAAATATTTCATTAATTAATATTTGGCTATAACTCTGGAGCCAATAAAAATAAGTACCACTTTTGACATATCGTTGAAAAGCTCTCAATGAGGACTTATAACTGCAGTTAAGAAAAAGTCCAAAATCCAAACTTTTTGGGCTCTTTTGGACACTTTTAGTTTAATCGATTACAACCATAAGGGGAGGTGTACAACTAAATGTTACAACAGTCCTAAATCCAAAATTTCGACATCCTACGGCTAACCTTTTTTTTCTTTTTTTTTTAACAATGCGAGATGTGTACATACGTACGTACAGACATAACACCGAAACTAGTCAAAATGGATTCAGGGATGGTCAAAATGCATATTTCCGTTGAAATCCTGAAATTTTTCGCGATCACAATACTTCCTTTACTTCGTACAAGGAAGTAAAAATCAATTGAACATTTTTTCGCCGTAAATTGCACATTCTACTTGATATTAAAGTCAATTGTGTGAAAAAAATTAGTAAAAATAGGGGTTTCTTCACATCAGCTGGAAAGTGACTTGATTGTTTCTATTATGGATGTTTTTCATTAATTTATTAGAACAAAAAAAAATTAAAAACAACGTTTTTGTGATTTTTCAATGATTTTATTTATAGATTTCATATGTGACATCAAAGACAGGCTTAATATTTTATTTCACTTGTTGCAACAGGGGTTTTGCAAACTTTTTTGTCTGGTGAACCCGAGAAGTATGACTTACGCTGGGCCCGTACATATCAGTTTTTGCTGGTTTCTTAGCCTCTCAAGAATCCAAGGCAATGTAAGAGTTCATTTAGCCTCTAAGGAGGTCTACACTCAGACAACTTTTGTGGATCACGTTTATCAATTCCGATTATGCATGCTGTTTGAAACACGGACTAACGGAAGACAACGTAAAAAAATGCGTAGTTAACATTTTTTAACGTGTAAGTACAATGGTTTGAATGAAAGAGTTATGAAAAGAGAGATAATTCATTCACAGCCTTGCTGGGTATAATATACCAAAACCCAGCCTCTACTTTTCTGATAACAGAATTCTAAAAGTAGTTATAAGTAAATATTTTAAAACAGCTTACCCCCAACCCTTAATCTCGTCATAGAGTACTGTCTTGGATGGAAATACGGTAGAGTTCTTTGGGTAGCCTATCTCGTAGTTTACATTGCACCCCACAGTTAAAAATGTTATCTTTTATTCAGAAGTTAGCACATTGGTACAAATTGCTATTGGTTCTTTTACAACTAATGCTATAGGACGATGAAATTATGCTAATCTGCACATACTGCGTTGTTTTACAAAATAGGACCTAACGACAGTGGCCATCATCATGAGCCTATAATAGAGTAAGTTTATAACACTTTTTATAGACTTTATTTTACGGTTATTTGTATTAATCATAAAATCCAATGTTCAAGCTGCAAACTTACTTTATTCACACTGAAATTGATAGCAATGGAACTGATTTTAGACTTGCTACCCAGTCGCCAGTATCACTAATATTCTCATCAAAGACATGACATTTAAATCTTTGTTCAACAGTCAGTCGAAGCATCTTCAGAGTCTCAGAAGTTGTTGCGGCATTTGTCTAATGTACTACTATATACAAGCAAGAACTGTTTTTATTTCTGATAACTTGACCTCAAGAGTACCGGCGAAAAATCTAAACCAGTATAGTGCACAAGTGTTGAAGCTAGGATTTGTATCAGCAACTGACACTATTTAACAATGTGCATATTGCAGTTCAAAGAAACCATTCGAGAGACATAACATAGCGGGGTTCACCCAAACAATATTATACCGTAGGTGCGGTTATGGTTCGAAACATGTTGCAACAGCAACACACATGGTTGCAACACACCCACACATTTGTTGCAAGAGCAACACATGATTGTGTCGGAAGGAAAAATTGTCTTTGATCATTGTTGCATTAAATCTTAAATTTTAGTTATTAGGAACTGTGAGTCCTTCTACTCCTGCTGTGGCAATGCATGTTCCTTATTTTTCTGTCGCTCGTTGTATTCTTGTGAAGTGAAGCTTGTTATCTCCAGCTCTTTAACTTTGCAGTTGGATATGAACTCTCTTTGTTACTTACTTTTCCGATTATCCTTTTTGCCTTATTAAGTTGCTTTTAAAATTACTTGAAATGCTGAATAGGTCAGTGCAATATTTGAATTCAGCTTTCCCTCTTCATTTTTTTTAACATTAACTTTTCTTGAAATATTAATTTGCATTACACTCGATGAATAAACAATAAAAATACTATAGCCACAATTAGGTAAGAATTACGTTACAGTTTAAAAACACGGGCACACGCTTGAACTAAACTGGTCGTTGATTTGAAAATTGTATGTACCATGTCAGGAAGATAATTCTCCCGTCAAGGAGTATACATAATGACTTAATCATTTAAGGTTTAAGGTAAAACAACTACTTAAAATCAAAGGAACTCCTTTGATCTGACGTCTTCACAAACGAAAAGTTACGCTGTTTGTATGTTCTCAACATTACTGATCTAGGTTTGCACTCCCCGTATCAAGAGCTGATTCGCTTCGGAGCTCTTTTATACTCTCATTACCGTAGTGAAACTTTATCATTTGATGTATTGGCCAGTAGGCAAATGTATGTTTAGTATAAATAAATTTTCGGCTGTTTGTAAGTGTTCATCTTTTGCTTTAGCGTTTTGAACTTAGGTACTAACTTTTTGAAATAAATTATTTATCTCGGTTAACTTAATTCGATAAAACAATTATTGAGAGCTTGTGTGTCTTCTTTCGAATAATGTTATGCTGTTGAACGTTAAGTAAGATAACCTATACGACCGATAAATTACTGTATTTTAGTGCATCTAGAAAGTATTCTCATTGTGCGAATTCGTCAAATTGTGATAGTTTTTATTGACATCAATTATTTTGAATTAGTTTTTAAACAGATTGTAAAGTTAAATGAAGTTAAACATGTTGCTCGTATTTATTAAAGCGTTAATAAAATGTATATAATTGTATTAACTATTTTAAGAGAACCATATTTCCTGAAGATGTGTCTTCTAAAAACTATAAAATAGGCCTCAATATTCAAGTAATAAATTATTACTGTAATAATTGTTTAATCTCCCCAATTATCAACTGCATTAAAAAGAGTTGTATAATGTAGAGGGTAAATGGTTGTATAACATGTACATCACCATAATTTTGGCCATAATTGCAGAAGTGCATTTAAGGAATTAATTTATTAAAAAAATCATTTATCAGTTTCACAACATGTGGTTAAAGTTGTTATTAAAAACATATTTTAATAGATAGCTAACTTTTTTAACATCTATAAAAATCAGATCTTTTGGAGCTATTTTACAGTTGCATTGTTAATAATGCTGGCAGTATTCATTAACATGAGTTGTTTTTCATGTCTAGCAATAACTAGAAAATTGCTGTAGTATTTGGTCTCTGTTGTGTTTAGTGATTTAATATGTTGTTTCTGTCGAAATTAGGGTGTTGTAACAGTTTAGTAAGATACACTGAACAAACAATTTTTTGATTTATCCCTTAACAACTGAGCAAACCTAACATGTACTTTATAACAATATTTATTAATATTAAATTGGATTATAACAACATAGACTAGATATACTTTTGACCACATAGTAAGAGTTTTACTTCAATCATGGTACTGTTTTCAAGATGATACCATTAATTAATTATAGTGCCACTCTGCATTACCACCGATGATGTAGTTATATACTAGCTTTAGGTAGATGCTTGGAAGTAAATTTCTATGAATGGTATTTAAAAAGGATGTATTTTTTAATAAATTGAAGTTTTATGATTCTGGTAAAACAAAATATTTAAAATATTAATTTTACTTTATAACAGTTTTTTTTTTGTCTTCAGTCATTTGACTGGTTTGATGCAGCTCTCCAAGATTCCCTATCTAGTGCTAGTCGTTTCATTTCAGTATACCCTCTACATCCTATATCCCTAACAATTTGTTTTACATATTCCAAACATGGCCTGCCTACACAATTTTTCCCTTCTACCTGTCCTTCCAATATTAAAGCGACTATTCCAGGATGCCTTAGTATGTGGCCTATAAGTCTGTCTCTTCTTTTAACTATATTTTTCCAAATGCTTCTTTCTTCATCTATTGCTGCAATACCTCTTCATTTGTCACTTTATCCACCCATCTGATTTTTAACATTCTCCTATACTACCACATTTCAAAAGCTTCTAACCTTTTCTTCTCAGATACTCCGATTGTCCAAGTTTCACTTCCATATAAAGCGACACTCCAAACATACACTTTCAAAAATCTTTTCCTGACATTTAAATTAATTTTTGATCTAAACAAATTTGTTACTGAAGGCTCGTTTAGCTTGCGCTATTTGGCATTTTATATCGCTCCTGCTTCGTCCATCTTTAGTAATTTTACTTCCCAAATAACAAAATTCTTCTACCTCCATAATCTTTTCTCCTCCTATTTTCACATTCAGCGGTCCATCTTTGTTATTTCTACTACATTTCATTACTTTTGTTTTGTTCTTGTTTATTTTCACGCGATAGTTCTTGTGTAGGACTTCATCTATGCCGTTCATTGTTTCTTCTAAATCTTTTTACTCTCTGTTAGAATTACTATATCATCAGCAAATCGTAGCATCTTTATCTTTTCACCTTGTACTGTTACAGGAATCTAAATTGTTCTTTAACATCATTAACTGCTAGTTCCATGTAATGATTAAAAAGTAACGGAGACAGGGAACACCCTTGTCGGACTCCCTTTCTTATTACGGCTTCTTTCTTATGTTCTTCAATTGTTACTGTTGCTGTTTGGTTCCTGTACATGTTAGCAATTGTTCTTCTATCTCTGTATTTGAACCCTAATTTTTTTTAAATGCTGAACATTTTATTCCAGTCTATGTTATCGAATGCCTTTTCTAGGTCTACAAACTCCAAGTATGTTGGTTTGTTTTTCTTTAATCTTCCTTCTACTATTAATCTGAGGCCTAAAATTGCTTCCCTTGTCCCTATACTTTTCCTGAAACCAAATTGGTCTTCTCCTAACACTTCCTCCACTCTCCTCTTAATTCTTCTGTATAGAATTCTAGTTAAGATTTTTGATGCATGACTAGTTAAACTAATTGTTCTGTATTCTTCACATTTATCTGCCCCTGCTTTCTTTGGTATCATTACTATAACCCTTTTTTTGAAGTCTGACGAAAAATCCCCTTTTTCATAAATATTACACACCAGTTTGTATAATCTATCAATCGCTTCCTCACCTGCACTGCGCAGTAATTCTACAGGTATTCCGTCTATTCCAGGAGCCTTTCTGCCATTTAAATCTTTTAATGCTCTCTTAAATTCAGATCTCAGTATTGTTTCTCCCATTTCACCTCCTCAACTTCCTCTTCTTCCTCTATAACACCATTTTCTAATTCATTTCCTCCGTAAAACTCTTCAATATATTCCACCCATCTGTCGACTTTACCTTTTGTATTATATATTGGTGTACCATCTTTGTTTAACACATTATTAGATTTTAATTTATGTACCCCAAAATTTTCCTTAACTTTCCTATATGCTCCGTCTATTTTACCAATGTTCATTTCTCTTTCCACTTCTAAACACTTTTCTTTAATCCACTCTTCTTTCGCCAGTTTGCACTTCCTGTTTATAGCATTTCTTAATTGTCGATAGTTCCTTTTACTTTCTTCATCACTGGCATTCTTATATTTTCTACGTTCATCCATCAGCTGCAATATATCTGAAACCCAAGGTTTTCTACCAGTTCTCTTTATTCCGCCTAAGTTTGCTTCTGCTGATTTAAGAATTTCCTTTTTAACATTCTCCCATTCTTCTTCTACATTTTCTACCTTATCTTTTCTACTCAGACCTCTTGCGATGTCCTCCTCAAAAATCTTCTTTACCTCCTCTTCCTCAAGCTTCTCTAAATTCCACCGATTCATCTGACACCTTTTCTTCAGGTTTTTAAACCCCAATCTACATTTCATTATCACCAAATTATGGTCGCTATCAATGTCTGCTCCAGGGTAAGTTTTGCAGTCAACGAGTTGATTTCTAAATCTTTGCTTAACCATGATATAATCTATCTGATACCTTGCAGTATCGCCTGGCTTTTTCCAAGTGAATATTCTTCTATTATGATTTTTAAATTGGGTGTTGGCAATTACTAAATTATACTTCGTGCAAAACTCTATAAGTCGATCCCCTCTTTCATTCCTTTTGCCCCTGCCCGTATTCACACACTATATTTCCTTACTTGCCTTTTCCAATGCTTGCATTCCAATCTCCAACTATTATTAAATTTTCATCTCCTTTTACGTGTTTAATTGCTTCATCAATCTCTTTGTATACACACTCTACCTCATCATCATCATGGGTGCTTGTAGGCATATAGACGTTAACAATCGTTGTCGGTTTAGGTTTTGATTTTATCCTTATTACAATGACTCTATCGCTATGCATCTTGAAATACTCCACTCTCCTCCCTATCTTCTTGTTCATAACAGTTTAGATTATATATATAATATACTCTGCAAAGAATATTTATGCTAGAAGCAATTTAAAAAGGGCAATATTTCTTACTTCTTTTACTCAAAACTGTTTTTCCTATGATTTGAATTATACAATTAGCTGAAGTTGTATGATGATGTAGTGAATCTCTTTTTATGTAAGAGCACCAACTTGTTAAAAATCAACTCCAAAACTATTCCATTATTTGTTTAACTTGGTTATTGTGAACATTCTTGTACATTGATGTTTCTTAGATACACAACATTTTTTTTTCTACTTACATGAGGTTAATTCTCAACTGTACCTTTTGCGTAGAGTTTTTGTCATTCCGTGCACAGTTGACTGTGTAACAATAGCATAATACTAGATAATATTGTGGTCTCAGTTTTGCTATTTTTCAAATTACTTTACAGTAATTTATTCACATGTTCCTATTAAAACATTTGTATTAATAGGGTTTATTTGTTATATAGGTAACATAATGGCCATTTTATAGTTTTCATTGAATAGTTCATGTTACTACAGAGCTTCAAAGGAGTCGACTCCTTGATTGGTTTTACTGTTGAATGTTATATAAAATTTTCTAAATGTTTATTTATTAAAACTCTTTTAATTTTTTTTTTTTGGATTCAGGTGTTAAATCATTGATTTTCCTTTTGGGAAGCAGCCCTCTTCCTTATAGTTTATTTGTATTTCAGAGTGATATTTTTTACTGCCCTAAACTTACTCTTACTACTCTGAACTTATAAACCTTCTTACTAAAAGTAAAAAATATTAAATGCAGATAAGTTGCATCATCTGTGAAGAGTAATAATAACAGTATCAGTTTTAAGGAAGATCATTTGTATTGTTCTTTAATTGAAATATGAAATTTTTATTACCTGTTTTTGGTCAATAAGATACAACTTAACTATTGTACGTAAATCCTCTGATTTCATGTAATTGTTTTCATTAGTAACACGTATATGACAAATTACTGCTGTTCAGAGCAAGTTTCTGAAAAGAATATTTTTCTTTATATTGCTCAAATAATGATTTTTGGCAAGAATATTGTATCTAAATATGTACAAAGCTTTACAACTTACCAAATCTCTCCCAAAATTACATTTTCTTCTATTATTCATCACCCTTTGAGTATCATACATTTTACACTTTTCTAAATTAACTTGCAAGTTCCACCTTTATATGTAACAACTTATATGTGCACTACCTGAAGTTCCAATACTAATAAAATAGTTTCACCTGCATTTAATTATCTGAAATAGCATGGCAATATGTGGTTGAATATAAGAGGTCAGCCCCAAAAGTAGTGAAACAACAATTGTAGTTCAAAAAAACTTCATTCTGAATGTACATTTACATGTTCCTTTCAAAATAGTCTCTCTTATGTGCAACAAACTACTTCCAACACTTGGTCCACTTTTGAAACAAAAAATCCAGGCTATCTTTCAAAAGGACTTTGAATTTTGCTTTTACAGCTTGACCTTTCAGGTCCTTCTTCACTCTGGGAACATCCAGAAGTCACACAGAGGTAGATCTGAGCTGTATGGTGGGTGTGGAACATTTTAATGTTTTTCCATTCAAAAATTCACAATGTCAATTCAACATCACTGTCTGAGTGATATTGGACGTGCGTTATTGTGATGAGACACATGTTCCCCAATTTTTTTCTTAAGTGAGCCAGCATTATCTTCTGCACATAAGCAGTTATCCCAACTCTCACACATCATACAATGATCTTCTTGAATGATGTCGCTTGCTATGTTCATCATAGCTTGTTAACATACTTGGTTGACCTGCGCTCGCCATGTTTTACATGCTTTCTTTTACAGTCAAAATGTGGCATGCCTTCAGAGACATGATGCAGGTGACACACTTCTTCATTGAATGCATCTTTCAACATTTTGTTTGTTTCAGAAGCCAATATTTTTAAACAAACAAAATTGAATCGCATAATGTTGATCCATGTTAGGCAATTAAGCAACACACTTTATATGAACGATCACTGACACTCAATGATTACAAAATTCAACTTGAAATTGACATAGGAAATAGACAACACATTTGAGTATTTGAATGCATGCAGGACTGACATTTTGCCCGCTTTAAATTTTCCTTTGAAAATCGGTCTCATTACTTTTTGGACTGCCCTTGTAATTATCAATTTACCCATAAATGTGCTTTATTTATTAATTCACAAGCAATACAAAAAGTAAATTAAATGAGTACATCCTTGTCTTACTGTGACAAACTCATAAAAAGGTACAGTCAGCTTATTGTATCATGCTGGTTTTTATTTTAGCAAACAAATATTTTTAAACTTAAGAGTTGGAATTTAAAATAAATAAAAGAATCGGAGACTTTACCACAAGCTCATTAAAAGTTGTACATATCCCTGAGCCATTCTTTTGGAATTCTGTTATCTTTCAGAGCTTTGTTACCTTTCACATTTGGTTATCTTTTTCACATTTACAGAAATGATTAAACCATGTATCTACAATCGTATTTTTTATTTTATTGTATTTTGTATAATCAAAATCCAACTTGAACAACCCAAGTACAGAATTACAAAGTAAATGAAATGATACTTACCTTATTTTTCTTTTCTTTATTCCCATAGCATTTTTTCAGGATCCCACATCATCAGTTGTATATAAATTATATGAAATTACATATCAAAACATAACAATTTTTTTTTTTTAGAAAAAAGTTAAAATTACTATCATTTATAGAAAACATGAAGTTAATTAAATAAAATAATTACATATATTTAAATACGACGTCAATTAAGAATTAAAAATTAAAATTAACTTTAAAAATAAAATAATTAGAAGATTTATACCATGTAACCTGGCCAGCCAATGTTACATTACTGAGTGGAATTTGAAATTATTTATATACTTTCTGATTATTTTATTTTTATCTAAAAACATGTTGCCATCTGTTGCTGCTTTTATAATAATGTCATCTTCATAATCTATCTGAAAATTGATCAGGTTGGAAATTCTTTTGTACTTGTGTGTGTGTGTGTGTGTGTGTGTGTGTGTGTGTGTATATATATATATATATATATATATATATATATAAATCTTTTTAGAATGTCCAAATTTTACTATTATTATTTAAATTAAATTTCTTGATTTCCAATATTTCCAAATCTGTCCGAATAGTATGATGACACTATTATAAAAGCGGCAACAGATGGCAGCACGCTTTTAGATAAAAATAGATATAATCAAAATTTATATAAATAATTTCAAATTCTCTCGGTAAGGTAACATTGGCTGGCCATGTTACATGGTATAAATCTTCTAATTATTTTATTTTTAAAGTTAATTTTAATTTTTAATTCTTAATTGATGTCATATTTAAATGTGTGTAATTATTTTATTTAATTGACTTCATATTTTCTATATATGATAGTAATTTTAATCTTTTTCTAAAAAAAAAAAAAAATTTATGTTTTGATATGTAATTTTATATTTATATGCAATTGATTATGTGGAATCCTGCAAAAGTGCTATTGAAATAAAGAAAAGAAAAATAACATATTATAAGGTAAAAATAAGGCATTTTATTTACTTTGTAATTCTGTACTTGGGTTGTTCCAAGTTGGTTTTTGATTATAAAAACTACAATAAAACAAGAAATACAATATACTGATACAATGGAATACGAGTCTTATAAGTATTGTCTAGAAAAATCAGTATCAACAATTATATTGGTCTTGGCATTAAACTGTCTATATTTAAAAATATTAACATAGATGAGTCTCAAAATTTGTAAATATTTCACTAATAATTTTTTTACCCTTTTCTACCTTATATATTTTTTTTATATCAAGTATAAGTACTTATTATTTATAATTAAGTATAAGTGTGTAATTGGCATTCTGAATATTTAGACCCTAATTGTACTTTATTTAAAATTACCTTTATTAGTTTAAATATGATTTTCTTCAAATAAAATTAAAGAAGAATTATTATCATGCCAAAGTTGTTTTCATCTTGCCATTATGTTCCTATCAATTTTACATTTATTAAAGATTTATTTATAACTTAATACAAATAACTGCAATCACCATACACTTCAGCTGGCAGTATTTTTGAACAAAATATATTTATTTAACAATAAATATTCTTATATTATTATAATATAAATATTATATTATATTATACTTATGATATTTCTTATATTATTTAAGTTTAAGGAGCACTGGAAGAACCATATTCACATTTCCAGTTTTTTCATTGTTATTTATTTTCTTTAAATAATAATAAAGAAAACACTGCATCTGATTTGAAAAGTTTGCTGGACTATTTAAATTTCAAACAGAAGTTTATTTTGATGTTACACACTCTTTAACTTGGACATGCTTGCTGTTAAGTATTTTTTATTCCATTACTATTATGTGAGGGTTCCCCACATAGCAGATGTAAACCTGTTGATAAATGGAAATTCACTATATGAATACAAAATTAAAAATTTTAATTTAACTTCACTAAGTTAACTAAATCAGTTAATTTTAATTTCACTTTATGGAATTTTTAACTATTCAAATTAAAAATTACAGTGAATTGTATAATTTTATCATACCCCTGGTATTATCTTTTAAACACCTAACTATTAATGTTTCTGTCTAAATTCAGCTTATAAATCCTTTCTATTCAAATCACCAACCGGAATTATATTTGTATTTAACCCTATCTCTTCAAGAACACACCACATTTCAAAAAAGTCTATTTCCAAATCATCTGCTTCTTACCTCTCATGAACAAGGGTGCTAAAATTTATAATTTGTTGTCACATGTTGTGCTTCATATCGGTGAGGGCGTCGCTAGCCATTCAGATGATAGCGAGATTACAGTATACCCTTCCCACCAAAACCAGCTGACCGCCGACATCCCACCACGGTGGCACGGCCCTCAGCACGCTCCGGCCGTCTTTATAAGCAAGATATCAATACAACGAGAGCCATCTCTCGCAGATCACCACCAGGGGCAGACCTAGAAGAAGAAGACGAAGGAATAAGTTCCCTGGCCGGCCTAACATGGAATGCCAACATCCTCGCCAAAGGAGCCGCTGGACACGGACGCTACCTTCCTGATCCAGCTTGTTGGGCTTCAGATGCCCTTGCCAGGGCGGACCTACTAGCTGGAGCTGGCCCAAAATGGGCTTGCAAAGGGAGAACCATTTCGGCCACGCTGGGGGAAGACAACCGACACTGCGCGGCTGTGGGAGACCCATCAGCCGCTGATGGGAAGCTCGGCCCAATTCTAATGGACGAGCAGAATCTCCCCGATTACTGCCGAGCCGACATCTATCTCCAATAGCCCTTCTCAAGGTTACCCCTTCAAACACACAGGGCGCCTTTTTCGGGCCAACACTCCAAAAACCCAAACAGCTTTCTTCAAGTCTACCACCAGGTTTTAAGGTTGCAACGTGCCGTCAAAGTAGTTCGGCGACAGCTTTTACTTTACACCTGAATTACATTTACCTCCTTTTATTGAATTAGTCCTGAACGGTTACTTTTTTTATCCTCAAAAGCAGAGTCTCGCTTTTTTCTCCCGAATCCAGATCTTGTACTTGTACAGGATTTATAGATATAGGATATATTAAATCAGAATTTCTCAACCTTTTTTTATGGCAGACCGGTAAAATCATAGAAAAATATACAGGGACCGGCAGATCCTCGGATTAGATTTTTTGACGAGCAAAAACAAAATACGTATAATCATATTTCTATTTTATTAGTAATTAAATTTACATACAGTATACGTAATATTAATTAATATCATTTCTATCTGTAAACAACAAATGAAAATCAGAAAATAAATAACAAAAAATAAATGTAGGTTGTTTTATGTAAAATTGCTCATTTTACACAATTGTTTCAATGTCGGATTATAAATTACTTAAACCTAATCGAAGAGATGAATTTATATATAAACTATTTCTTGTTTTGGTTTTAATAAATGTCATAGATGAGAATCCAGCTTCGCACAAATATGTGATTGCAAAGGGAAGTACCATTTTATTAATTTTTTTTTTGTGGGCCAATTTGTTCAGGGACCGGTAGCATTATCTTGCCGGTGGTTGAGAAACACCGTATTAAATGTCAATTTATTACTCAGTTTCTCTACTTCTACAACTCCCATTTATGTTTTAAATCGGTAGAAAGTAAATTAATTTACTAAAAACTGAAAGAAAATACTTGATTTAAAAATTTATCATTTAAATTTGCATTATTATTCCCTAGAAGTTGTATTAAAACTTAGGATGATTATGAAATTAAAAAGTCTTCTACTTAGGATTTCCTTGTTTGACCCAGGGAGATTTAAAGAGATTGATCCTTGAATATCAGTCTCTTCATTCTCACAGTTTAATTTAATTAAATCCTGTCTTAATTAACTATATTCGTTTTCTTTATTATATCCCCTTGTAAAATACCATTTGACTAACAATCTTCGGTACTCTAGATTATTTTCTAAAAACATCCTGTTCACATCAACATTAGATCAAAAAGTAATAATCATTTTCTTATCAGACCCTCTATTATTTTCCCTCACAAAATATACTCTCTTAGTCTGTAAATCTTCTAGATTTAGGCACTCATTAAATCATAAACAGTACAGAAGCGATAATTACTGTGCTGCACCTTACATAAGAGCTTCGTTGCTCTTTGTTAAATTTTGAAATGTTGAATTATTTATAAGGAATTTATTTTTTTTGTCTTCTGTCATTTGACTGGTTTGATGCAGCTCTCCAAGATTCACTATCTAGTGCTAGTCGTTTCATTTCAGTATACCCTCTACATCCTACATCCCTAACAATTTGTTTTACATATTCCAAACGTGGCCTGCCTACACAATTTTTCCCTTCTACCTGTCCTTCCAATATTAAAGCGACTATTCCAGGATGCCTTAGTATGTGGCCTATAAGTCTGTCTCTTCTTTCTTCGTCTATTTGTCGCAATACCTCTTCATTTGTCACTTTATCCACCCGTCTGATTTTTAACATTCTCCTATAGCACCGCATTTCAAAAGCTTCTAATCTTTTCTTCTCAGATACTTCGATTGTCCAAGTTTCACTTCCATATAAAGCGACATTCCTTCCTATAAGGAATATATTCTCTAAATTGTAATTATTGCAATAGTCAATTTGAAGCATTAAGTCTTTCCAGCTGCCTATCCTACTTTAATTTTTTTTTTCTTGTCTTCAGTCATTTGACTGGTTTGATGCAGCTCTCCAAGATTCCCTATCTAGTGCTAGTCGTTTCATTTCAGTATACCCTCTACATCCTACATCCCTAACAATTTGTTTTACATATTCCAAACGTGGCCTGCCTACACAATTTTTCCCTTCTACCTGTCCTTCCAAAATTAAAGCGACTATTCCAGGATGCCTTAGTATGTGGCCTATAAGTCTGTCTCTTCTTTTAAGTATATTTTTCCAAATGCTTCTTTCTTCATCTATTTGCCGCAATACCTCCTCATTTGTCACTTTATCCACCCATCTGATTTTTAACATTCTCCTATAGCACCACATTTCAAAAGCTTCTAACCTTTTCTTCTCAGATACTCCGATTGTCCAAGTTTCACTTCCATATAAAGCGACACTCCAAACATACACTTTCAAAAATCTTTTCCTGACATTTAAATTAATTTTTGATGTAAACAATTTATATTTCTTACTGAAGGCTCGTTTAGCTTGTGCTATTCGGCATTTTATATCGCTCCTGCTTCGTCCATCTTTAGTAATTCTACTTCCCAAATAACAAAATTCTTCTACCTCCATAATCTTTTCTCCTCCTATTTTCACATTCAGTGGTCCATCTTTGTTATTTCTACTACATTTCATTACTTTTGTTTTGTTCTTGTTTATTTTCATGCGATAGTTCTTGCGTAGGACTTCATCTATGCCGTTCATTGTTTCTTCTAAATCCTTTTTATTCTCGGCTAGAATTACTATATCATCAGCAAATCGTAGCATCTTTATCTTTTTACCTTGTACTGTTACTCCGAATCTCAATTGTTCTTTAACATCATTAACTGCTAGTTCCATGTAAAGATTAAAAAGTAACGGAGATAGGGAACATCCTTGTCGGACTCCCTTTCTTATTATGGCTTCTTTCTTATGTTCTTCAATTGCTACTGTTGCGGTTTGGTTCCTGTACATGTTAGCAATTGTTCTTCTATCTCTGTATTTGAACCCTAATTTTTTTTAAATGCTGAACATTTTATTCCAGTCTACGTTATCGAATGCCTTTTCTAGGTCTATAAACGCCAAGTATGTTGGTTTGTTTTTCTTTAATCTTCCTTCTACTATTAATCTGAGGCCTAAAATTGCTTCCCTTGTTCCTATACTTTTCCTGAAACCATATTGGTCTTCTCCTAACACTTCCTCCACTCTCCTCTCAATTCTTCTGTATAGAATTCTAGTTAAGATTTTTGATGCATGACTAGTTAAACTAATTGTTCTGTATTCTTCACATTTATCTGCCCCTGATTTCTTTGGTATCATTACTATAACACTTTTTTTGAAGTCTGACGGAAATTCCCCTTTTTCATAAATATTACACACCAGTTTGTATAATCTATCAATCGCCTCCTCCCCTGCACTGCGCAGTAATTCTACAGGTATTCCGTCTATTCCAGGAGCCTTTCTGCCATTTAAATCTTTTAATGCTCTCTTAAATTCAGATCTCAGTATTGTTTCTCCCATTTCATCCTCCTCAACTTCCTCTTCTTCCTCTATAACACCATTTTCTAATTCATTTCCTCCGTATAACTCTTCAATATATTCCACCCATCTATCGACTTTACCTTTCGTATTATATATAGGTGTACCATCTTTGTTTAACACATTATTAGATTTTAATTTATGTACCCCAAAATTTTCCTTAACTTTCCTGTATGCTCCGTCTATTTTACCAATGTTCATTTCTCTTTCCACTTCTGAACACTTTTCTTTAATCCACTCTTCTTTCGCCAGTTTTCACTTCCTGTTTATAGCATTTCTTAATTGCCGATAGTTCCTTTTACTTTCTTCATCACTAGCATTCTTATATTTTCTACGTTCATCCATCAGCTGCAATATATCGTCTGAAACCCAATGTTTTCTACCAGTTCTCTTTATTCCGCATAAGTTTGCTTCTGCTGATTTAAGAATTTCCTTTTTAACATTCTCCCATTCTTCTTCTACATTTTCTACCTTATCTTTTTTACTCAGACCTCTTGCGATGTCCTCCTCAAAAATCTTCTTTACCTCCTCTTCCTCAAGCTTCTCTAAATTCCACCGATTCATCTGACACCTTTTCTTCAGGTTTTTAAACCCCAATCTACATTTCATTATCACCAAATTATGGTCGCTATCAATGTCTGCTCCATGGTAAGTTTTGCAGTCCACGAGTTGATTTCTAAATCTTTGCTTAACCATGATATATATAATCTATCTGATACCTTGCAGTATCGCCTGGCTTTTTCCAAGTGTATATTCTTCTATTATGATTTTTAAATTGGGTATTGGGTGTACTTAAATAATAAAAACCTTTAAAAAGGCGTTGTTAATAAACTTAGATCATATGTAGTAGCTGTAATTTTCATTTTATTATCCAGCACTAGATATAATTTTCTCATTTTGTGATAAAGAACTTGAATAAAAAACAAATTTAAATATGCAATTAGGGACTCACCTCAGATTTTGATGAAATTTGCAATATATCTTGTTTAGAATCTAAGTTATTCATTACAGTTGAAATTGTTCGTCGGAAATGCCTTCCAGCCAAGTTTCGTCCTCTTAAATTATACAGTACAGCCACCAACAAGTCCTAGTAAAGCCAGATATTTTTACAGGATTTGAATACTAGATCGTGGATACCGGTGTTCTTTGGTGGTTGGGTTTCAATTAACCACACATCTCAGGAATGGTCGAACTGAGAATGTACAAGACTACACTTCATTTACACTCATACATATCATCCTCTAAAGAATTATCTAAACGGTAGTTACCGGAGGCTAAACAGGAAAAAGAAAAAAGAAAAGTACAGCCACCAAACATTTTGTAATTCAGCACTGTACAAATGTAATAAACATCATTTTCAGAATAAATAATTGATTATTGTATATAATTACAGAATCATTCAAATAACAGGTAATTTAATAATTTAGGTTGATTGACGAGATGAGCGAGCGTTAGGTTATTTTATTATCGTATATATTTAAACTAATTGGTCATGTTTAAACATGTCTGGTTACTGAATATAACATTGCACAATATTACTAGATATTGGTGTCGCTGCCTTGTAATCAGTCTGTGTTAATTTTATTCAAACATGGGTCTTCCAGATGTACCTGAGAGAGGTCCAATACAACCATTATTGCTTATGATTATAAATATAATAAAACGTACGCTCGCTAACCTTGACTAGCGAGCGAAGCGAAAGTAGGTTAAGTTTGGTCAAATTATAATTTCTCGGGTTTAAACATGAACAATTACCAATATGTTATGCATAACGTAAAAAATCCATTGTGGAGGAAAACAGAAAAGGCCCGCATGAAGTTACTTATTTAATAAAATTTTTGGTTCATGGTATTCAAATCATTTTATGAAATAACATTATCTTTGCATATGTATTTTTATCAATCTTTCAACTTAAATGAAATACATGAGTTCCATCATTAGTCAAATCAGAATTAATCTTAAAGGTTGTCACATACTAACTTGAAAACCATTGAAAAACATAAATGCATAATGTTCTCTCTTTTTAATTAATTGTTATGAATTACACAGACAGTGTTGTAGGTCAATACCTTAGAAATGTCAAGTTGGTACTCTCTAGCACCTTTTTGGCATTTTTTATTATCTTTAGATTGAAAATAATCATAAAATATATATGTGTATATGAGGCAATTGATTTATGACTCGTTATGAAATTCATGTGAATGAATGTATCATTATTAGATGAATTGATTTCCCTTTTTGTTGTAGCAATGTCATCTAAAGATTCTGATCAGTTTTCTTTGCGATGGGATAACTTCTCTTTCAATATGAAAACAGAATTTCATTCATTGTTAGAATCTGAAGATCTTGTTGATGTAACTCTGGCGACCGATGGTCATTTTATTCAAGCTCATAAAATTGTCTTATCAGCTTGCAGTCCATACTTCAAGTCATTATTTAAAGTAAGTTCATCACCGTTGTTTTGAATTTGAATTTTTTTACATGTATTACTTTTGTACATTTTACTTTAAGATTAGGTTTATATTAAAAGATATGCTGTCTATTACATTAATGGATTTTATTCTTAATGAATATATAACTCCTGGAAAGTCATCCCCATAACTAAAATTATTACTTCAACTTAAGTACAAGTAAAAATCCATTATTATACTATTGATTGTGAAGAATAAACAAATAAATTTTGTAAGTATGTGGGGCATAGTCAGTGTGTTTTTATACTAAAAGATTCTTACTTGTAATTGAAAAAAATCATTTTAATTTTTTATTGGGGGATTTGGTGTGGATTGATCCCAACATAGAACTACTACTGGATATTCATGTAGCTGAGATAGTTGCAGTAAATAAATACAGGGTATAATAAAAGAAATCAAATTTTTGAAATAGCTCATTATATACCAATATTCACTATTTTGTTATTAGAATTGCATAATGTGAATTTTATAAATAATATTCCATTTTCTTCAGTACTCTTATGTTGTTTCATTTCCGATCAGCAAGTGTGCAAGTGAGGTTGTGCTCTTGCCTACAGTGATCTTTTAATAAAAAATGTTAAAGAGCAATAAATATTTATTAGAAATGTTCTTTCATACTAGACAAAATGTTTACAGAAATTCTGAGAATGTTGCAAAAGATGATTATAACATGCAGATTGTTTGATCAGCATCACTATTTTTAACAGTATTGTTTTGATGATATTCAATACAGTATATTCTGTGTGGTCATAACATCAGTGAAGAATTTTATATGGATATAATATGATGACTAAGAGAAAAGTGTGAAAGAAGATAGCTGAAACATGGAGAAACAAAATATGGATGCTGGACCATGAAATGCTACCTGCATGTTTGAAAGATGCTTATTCAAGAATTTTTAACAAAGCTGTTGTACTTCATTCTCCCATTACCCGATTTAGCATCAGTGGATTCTTTTTGTTCCTGATGAAAGCTGCACAGAAAAGACACTAAGAAATTAAAGTAAATCTGATACGCGCAACCTGCAGGATATTCCTTGAAATTTGTGCAAAAACACTAACAGAAAGTGATAGTGAAGGACACTATTTTAAATAAGTTAAATATGAAAAATCTGTCTAATAATAAAATTAAATAACCATGCTTGTCAGATCAGTTTTTTTTTTTTTTGGTGGAAGAACAGCGTACCTACTGATCTCTGAAGCAATCTATGTTATGTTTATTATTTATTTATTTATTTAATACTTAGACATTTGTCACATCAATCCTAGCCTCTGAAAACTTGTTAAATTAATGCAGTTTCTTAGGTGGTTCCAATTAATAACTATGAATTCCTGTATATATTACACACTCAAGAGAAATAGAAAACTTTTTGCAGGTATTCTGCAGATAGTCATAGTTTGCAATTTTTCTGAATTTTACTACCATTTTCCTTCTTAGAAGGTTAGAAAATAAATTCTTGCTCTCTAATAACACAATTCATCATTTCCTTCGACCTTATGTCATCAGATGTTCATAGATTTCTTTTTTAAATTTATTATTTATGTATTCCTTGATTGAATGGTGGGTAATATAGATAATTTTGGAGCTGCTGCTAAAGTAATTTCTTCATGTCTGATTTAAACCTATTTTAAAGATATATTTATCGCCTCTTATTCACCGTAAAAATATTTTCCTAGAGATTTATATAAGTAGACACTAAACTGAAAACTCCATCATCAGGATTATTTACATAACTATCATTTTCATTTAGAGCCATCAGTATAGATATGTCATACTTCCATTCTTTTGGATGAGTGGTAGTATTTATCACATTTAAAGTTTTGGTTTTAAGGATGTCTTTACATACTGCTGATTTCTGATAATTTACATACTAACCTTTAATGGCTGTTTACCTGGGAAAATTAAAGAATAAAAGAAAAGTGGCAAGAAGATGAGCAGTAATGACAAAAAAATATTTTGGATGTGTTTGAATGTAATCAAACTATCCAAACGCTACGTAAGGAACAAAAAATTCATATTTAATTGATATTATTTTTAAATTTATTGACAGAGGAATATTCCTTTTGAAAAAGAAAGTCCTTTTATTTCATTTTAATCGAATTGATTGCAATATATTTTAGTTAGTTAGGCAATTATAAAAGATTTAAAGAAAGATTAATAATGATACCCTTAATCATACGCTGAAGTATTATTCTAGGTAATGCAAAATAGTAATGTTATTTAATCTTTTTCCCCAAACATTTAGTGGAAATAGTTAACACATCCCTTTTATCCTTCCATCTGATGACTTTCTGGAGACCAGCATTGAATGCTTTCACTTCATTTTAATCTATGGCTGATTACCTTTGGTGGTTTTTTTTTTTAATAAGAGGGTGCTAGCAATGTAATTTTTTTTTTCAGAAGTTCAGTAGCAATTAACACATTATTATAATGATTTTCCATAAACAATGAAAAAATATCAAAGGAAGATAATGAATATTTGCCTGCACTCGTTTTTAGGGTGCAGGCAAAAATGTTGCAGTCTGTTTATACAACAGACCAACAGACCAGGTAATGAATGATGTATGAAGGAAAATAGTTCATACTATTATGCGTTAGTATAAACGTAGATACTTTTAACTAGTTGAATAGAACTCTTACACAGATGGATGTGCTGACAGTTTGCTCTTCAACTTTTGTATTTTTGGACGGTTTTTTTTTAAATTTATTGATTTGTGCAATTGGAACTTGTAGTTTAAATTCTCATGGATGTATTTTGTGATTTTTGAGATTTTTTGACGACAGACTACTTTTTTATTACGATTTTTCTGAGTTTGACCTTACTGCCTATGGTAATAAGGTCTATTATTGATCGATTTCTTGCACTGCAAGTCAGGACAAGAAGACAGTGCTGTAAATAAGGACTTTGACAATTTTTCCCCAAGTTTACTGGTGAATAAAATATTCTAAGTGTTTAGGCTGTATTATAAGGGGAAACACCTTTTGTCTAATACCTCCTTCCCTGTTCATCCTAGCCCCAAATCCCCCGGTTCTATCCGAACCGGGTCCACTCCGACCCCCTGACCTCCCACTACCAATTTTTTTACTCCTTTTTGGGGGAATACATTTTTGGACCCCCCCAAAAAAAGTTTTTTTGGACCCCCCCAATTTTTTTAACCCTTTTTTGACTTTATACATTGTATCTCCCTCTAAGCCCCCCGTCGCTCCTTTTTTCTAACCCGAACCCTATCAAGTGGGGTATCAACATACGCGTAATCGAGCGTGTAAACATCGATTGATGTTAAAAAGTTTTTAAACTTCACCTGTGACAACGAGAAGAGAAAAACGTAATGGAGGAAGATGAACCATCCGCTGCAACTTCGGCCGGGACTAACGTTCCTAAAATAGCCACAAAAGAAAAAGGAAGGAAGAGAGTTAAACAGTGGTCAACGGAAGAGAAAGACGCTCCACCTGGTAACAAAGGAGTACCTTTGTTACTCCTTTCTAAAGGAAGTTGACAAATCGGCTGGGCCTTGCGCTATTCTTAGCGGGCTTCAGACATTGTTGGAAATTTCAGCTCCATTAAATTTATTAACACAGACGGACGAACCACGTACAGTCGATATGAAAAACATATTAGAAGAATTAAAAAATTAACAGATGAAGAACCGATTGGGTTCGTGACAAAGAGGTGGCCAACTGACTTGTCAATATATGTACAACAGGTGACCAATTTAGGATCGGCTGAGGGCAATATTTGCCAATTTAGAAATATAGAACGTCGGCAGGGCTCTACGGCTGCACAAACCTCAGAGGTTATGTCGGGTGATATAATAAAGGAAGAATCAATAATAATGGGAGAAACGAGACAAATCTATTCGAGGGAATTACAAAATCTTCTGTGATCTACAAGAGGGTGAAGGGAGCGTATTACGAGCTATTCTGAAGGCAGTCAAGAAGTTAGTAGAAAAATCTCCGTCATCGACATTCGTGCTTCCGGAGGGGAAGCTGGGAGCGGCAGTAATGGATATTGATGTATACCTTCAGAGGGCGGATTGAAAAAATCAAGATGGTAACACCTCTTGTGGCGGCAAAAGTACAAGGCGAGACGGTTCCGACGATAAAGATAGCGACTCCGACAGTAATAAATAGTACTACACCGGTTGTGAAATCATCGACTAGAACATATGCAGATCTTCTCCGTGCCGTCAAATAGCCGATAACGAGGGAAGAAACCGGAGAGGTTTTGGCACTGCGCAAAGGAGGTAACGATGAACTATACTTCACGGTAAAAGGCCCCGCGAATGCCGAAGGGCTAAAAACTCTCCTGAGGGACAGAGCTGCTGGCTGCTGGCAGTCGCAGGACGGTGGTACATTTGAAAGACTTAGACAGAGACACGACGGAGGCGGATGTCCGAGATGCTGTGGCCCAGATAGTGGGGGACCAAGACCGGTTTAAGATATCATCGATTCGTCCTGCTTACGGCGATACGCAGAACGCATCAATTATAACAATTTATCGAGCGGCGATGAAATTAATACAGGCGAGGTCCGTGTTGTGTAGGTCTTATGCAGAGTGAAGATCAGATCAGACACCCGCTGCTTCAGGTGCTGGGAGATGGGTCATTCATTCTCCCAGTGTAATGGGCCTGATAGCACCGGGAGATGCTATAACTGCGAGGGAGAGGGCCACAAAAAACTTGATCGCTCTGAACTCCCAAAATGTCAGAAATGTAACACAGTTGGCCATCGGACCGATAATGAGACCTGTAAACGACCGACAAAATGAATATAGTGCCGAATATAATAACGAAAGAATAGTCCGAATATAAGCAACTGGACGGTGAGACAAGAAGAATTACCCACCGACCACCACGCAATCACTTTTACGGTTGGACACGTCTGGCCTGGACTAGTTCCACGTTGGAAACTTATAGAGAGAGTGACAAGAGATGTCGTAGACGAGGTTTCGGGTATGTCCTGCGGAGATATCCAAATCACCCCAGAAAGATTATCGGAATACATAGAAAACGTATGCAGACGCACCGGGTCAAGGGAAGGTCCGGGTAAGCGTAGAGCGTATTGGTGGTCCTCTGTCATAGCCGAAAGGAGAGCTGCAACACTTGCCTCGAGAAGGAGGCTGCAGCGAGATACTAGTTGGAACGGTAGGGTTGACGAAGAGGTAAGAGAAGATTACTGCCTTGCCAGGAAGGTATTATCAAATGCAATAAAGGACTCCAAGGTCAGAGCATGGCATGAACTGCTGGAAGATGTTGAAGCGAACCCCTGGTGAGGTGCTTACAATGTGGTCATGGACTGATTTGGATGACCCTCTTTCTCGTGAGATGGCGCTGCGAGTTGTAGAGGAACTCTTCCCAGTAGTCGAGTCAGAATGGAGAGAGATGACAATCGAACACAATGCGAGATTCACGATCGGGGAGCTCAAGAGTGCTGTAGTGACATTACACCCTAACAAGAGTCCAGGACCAGATTTGGTTTCAGGTAAAATAGTCAAGGAAATGGTGTCCAGAACCTCCTGGACTGTGTGTGACGCCTTTAATCAGGTCCTAGAGGGCTCTCGTTTCCAGGTGTGTTGGAAAGAAGCACGACTGGTTCTGGTACCTAAGAAGAGGGATACAGAGATAGAAGGTGTCACTTATCGACCAACCTGTCTGTTAAACACGATTGATAAACTATTTGAAAGACTGATTATTGATCGTATATTGGGAGAGTTAGAAACAATGGATGGATTCTCCCCTAGACAATACGGATTTGTGAAGGGGAGGTCCACGGTAGAGGCATTACATTACATAACTAACCGGTCTGCACACCAAGTGGATGGCACCTGGCATCGAAGGAAGATTTTGTAAGTGGTCCTCCTAGACGTCAGGAACGCTTTTGATTGTCTCCCCTGGCCTGTAATCAATGAAGCATTACGAGGAAGTAATATTAGTAATTATCTGAGGGGGATAATAAACTCTTATCTACACCAGAGGAAAATACATGTATGTACTGAAGAGGGATAAATTCCAGTAGAGATATTTGGGGGGGAGGTTCCACAGGGGTCAGTCCTTGGGCTACTCCTGTGAAACTTGGCCTTTGATGGAGTATTTAGACTGGAGTTTGAAGGGGACGGCGAACTGATAGCTTATGCCAATGACCTGGCTCTTCTGGTCGCCCGCAAGACGGAACAAGAAATAGAGGATTGTACAGCAGCCACAGTCAATAGAATACAAAGGTGGCTTGAAGGGAGAAGACTGTTATTAACACCTAATAAGTTATTTGGTGGTCACCTTAACAGGCAGGAGAAGAATCAGAGAAATATATGTCAGAGTAGGTGACATGATAATCCCTACGTTTAGATGTATTAAATATCTAGGCGTGTGGTTGCAAACCAGTAGGCTATGTACAGATTTATGACTCATCGGAGCATGAGGAGGCATTACTCAAGACGATATTAGCTGCCTTGAAAAGAGTTGTAAGTAGTTCTGCAGTGCCGACTTTCGTTCTTCCTGGAGGCAAATTCGGGACAAGCTTACGCAAGATTATATTGTACTTGATTCGTCAACAGGAGGGAAACATTAAGATTTATGTCCGACCAGGAGAAGGACGTCAAGAAGTAAAACAGGTCTTAAGAACTACACCCCGTTGTAACTGATAGCGGTACTGTTATTGTTAAAGAGCAGGGAGATCCTACGCGGATTTATTAAGGACTGTCAAGTCTTCGGTGTCACAAGAAGAAGTGGGTGATATTTTGTCACTAAAGAAAGGGGTAAATGATGATTTATATATTCGGGTCCAAGGTTCAACGAAAGCTGCGGCAATAGATTTAGCCTTTACAACGAGTACTGATATTAACGACTTCTTTGATTGGAGGATTATTAATAAAGAGAGTTTATCGGACCATCTATTTATAGCATTTGAGTCCCGATCCAGGGAAATTCGTGTAATGTCGGGAAGGCTGATAGTCTCCAAAAAAGGATGCTTACGGTTTAGGGACAGAATAATCCTAAGACTTGCTGGCGATATGTCCCCCGAAGACTTTGTGGAACAAGTTCAAGAGGAATGCGGAAAAGCGGGGGTCTTAGTTTATCCCCGGCGGTAGCAACATGCTTACTGGTGGTCGCCTGATTTGGAACAACTACGGAAGGCAGCATGGAAAGCAAGAAGAGCCTACCAAAGATCGGGTAGGCAGAATGCTAGATTAAGGGATGCTGCGCGTGAGGTATACGTGGAAGCAAGGAATGCATGTAATGCATCAATTAAAAGGGCTAAAGCCAGTTGCTGGAAGCGACTGTGTCAAGATATAGATGCTGATCCATGGGGCAGGGGTTTTAAAATTGTTACCAACAAGTTAGGGAAGAGATTACCTGCCTTAACAGACGATAAGATGCATCGTGTTGTTAAGGAATTATTTCCTCAGCAAGCGGATCCTATTCGGGAAGAGATTGTGGATAATAAATTTGAACTTCTTGACGCTAGTGAGCTATTAATGGCGGTGAAAAGACTGAAGCTACATAAGGGACTCGGGCCAGATGGCATTCCAGCCATACCAATTGTGATATTGCTTGATGTGAGCAATGCTTTTAATTCGCTGAAATGGGTTGCGATCCTACAAGCGTTGAGAGATAAGGATATTCCTGGATACCTAAGAAGAATTATCCAGAATTACCTGCAGGATAGGTTTGTTGTTTGTCACCAGGGTAGATCCTGCTTCCGCTTCAAAGTGACGTGTGGAGTGCCTCAAGGCTCTGTCTTGGGGCCACTCCTTTGGAATCTGGTCTATGACGGAATTCTCGGGCTGAGTTATCCTCTGGGTGTTTTCCCAGTGGCTTTTGCTGACGACCTGGCATTGGTTGTTACTGGAAAAACTGAAGTAGAGGTATCGGAGAAGGCAAACGTAGTGATACGAATGGCAGAAGTCTGGATGTCCACTAAAGGCTTAAAACTTTCGCATGGTAAAACAAAATACGTAGTCATGACAGGCCGTAGGAGAATATCTGACATCCTAATCCGAGTAGGGGGTAATCTTGTCCAGCAACAGACTTCAGCCAAATATTTAGGGATCTGGCTTGACAAGAGGAGGAGTTTTACGGTACACGTGAATGAAATACGTAAACGGTCAAAAATCTTAGCAGATTACTCGGTAATATGACAGGATCCAGAACTGCGAAGCGTA
Organism: Lycorma delicatula; assembly: GCF_047948215.1. Classification (NCBI taxonomy): domain Eukaryota; kingdom Metazoa; phylum Arthropoda; class Insecta; order Hemiptera; family Fulgoridae; genus Lycorma; species Lycorma delicatula. The sequence continues at coordinate 33,604,582 of NC_134455.1, forward strand.
AGATTTACGCTCACGTAGTTAATTCCATCTTACTTTACGGTATACAAGTCTGGGAAAGAGCTCTGCGTGCCGACAAGAACAGAAGAGCCCTTGAAGGAATTCAACGGCGCATGGGCTTAAGAGTGATATGCGCATATTCTTCAGTCTCCACCGAGGCAGTACTCGTAATTGCAGGAGTTCCTCCGCTTAAACAACTGGCGGAGATGCGAGTGAATATAGCACGTGGACAACCTTCTAAAGAAGCATATGAAGAGATGCTGCGTAATTGGCAACATCGTTGGGATGTAGCCAACACGGGACGATGGACACATCGTTTGATACCTTTGATCCGACCATGGATAGAAAGGAAGTTCGGGGACATAAATTACTGGATAACGCAATTTTTTACAGGGCATGGGTCGTTCAGGTCCTATTTATGTACAAGACTAAGGGTAGATAACAACAACTGTCCTTACTGTGGGGCATATGATTCCCCTGAACATGTAGTATTTGAATGCAACCGTTGGACTGAAAGCAGGCAATCCTGTGTAAGACGTATAGGGCCATTATCTACGGAGAATGTGGTGGATAAAATGCTACTTAACGAGGATAACTTTAATGTGATCTCGTCGTTTATAACCGCAGTTATAAAGAAGAAAGATGAGGAAGCTCGTCAAGAAGAAATCGCTCGCTGATGACGGCTTGTCGTAGGTGGAATTTCCGTTTGTCAATATTTGAGAGAATGGGCAATATTGAGATATAGCTTTGAGTGTGGTTTACACACCAAAAAAAAAAAAAAAAAAATTATAAAATATGTATAAAAATGTATTAATATACTGAAAACTTACAAGAGGAAATTGTTTGTTGTTGAGGGGAAGCTGATGATGGAGCTCTGGTTTGTAGGTTTTATCGGATAAGTGGTGAAGGAACTTATAGATTCTTAAACTTTGTGTTTCTTATATTATAAGTTTATAAAAATTTGTTAAAAGATACTGAAAACTGTCATAAGGTAACTGTTTGTTGTTGACGGGTAATTTAAGGTGGTACTCTTGCTCGATTGTGATGACGGACAGCCGAAGGTGGAGCTCATGCTCGTTCGTGCTTGCGTGGATGGGCAGAGAGGTGAAGAATCCTGAGGACTCCGTGGCTTAAGTTTTAAACTAATTGGTTGGGTTGGTATGATATCATATAAAAAAAAGAGAGAGATTAAAGAATACAGGTGACTGTTGCTGAGAGAACAAGGGTGGTGGACTCTCAGTAATCAGTGTATGATGAATATCTATAAAATAAATAAAAGAGCTAACCGGTGAACTGACCTGCCGTGCCGGACATACAGCCGACGGGCGGGGAGGCAAGCTAGAGTAAAGGACACTCCTCTGGCGCGAGTCAAACTTGATTGTAGATCCATTCCAAAGGAGTAGGTGGGAATATAAAAAAAAAAAAAAAAAAACTATGTACAGAGAACCTGCTGGGTTGATCTAGAGGTGAAGGCGTCTTCCCAAATCAGCTAATTAGGAAGTTGAGAGTTCCAGCGTTGAAATCCTGGTAAAGGCAGTTACTCTTACACGGATTTGAATACTAGATCGTGGATACCAGTATTCTTTGGTGGTTGGGTTTCAATTAACCACACATCTCAGGAATGATTGAACTGAGACTGTACGAGACTACACTCATACTTATCATCTTCATTCTTCTGCTGAAGTAATACCTAAACGGTAATTCCCGGAGGCTAAACAGGAAAAAGAAAGAAAAGGCTATATATGGAGCACTTGAACAGGGTAACACAGCAAGCCATTGCTGTGGTTGGTAAGCTGAGCAGGCTCATGACCAGACACAGGGGTCCATGTACATCAAAAAGGAGACTGATTTTGTCAGTTGCAATGACAATTATTTTATATGCGGCCCCAGTGTGGGCTGAGGCCTTTGATATATAGAAGAACCTAACTAAGGTTCTGCTCTGCAGAGTAGAGCTGTGATAAGAATTGTGTCTACATATAAGACTGTATCAAAAAACACAGTAGAAGTCATAGCGGGAATCCCCCCTGTTGGGCTTTGGGTTCTGATCCTCCAACGAGTTAATTGTGAGATACCTAGAAGTAAAGCTAAAAGACAGATGCTTGAAGAGTGGCAGGCACAGTGGGAAACATCTGACACTGGACGCTGGACCAGAAGGATAATTCCCCAAGTCAGCATTTGGATAAACAGGGGTTATGGAGAGGTGGGCTTCAAACTCACATAACTGTTAACTGGACACAGTGAGTTTGGGGCTTACCTCCATCCTTTTGGTAGGCGGATGACCCAGACTGCCGATACTGTAATGAAATTGACTTAGTAGAGTACTCAATATACAGATGTAATAGATCGGATGAGATAAGACACTCATTTGGGATAAGTCAATTGCATCTGGAAAACACACTGCATACACGCTAAAAGGAAAACATGAATGGAATAATGCAGCCTCTATGGTAACCAGAATAATACAGATCAAGGAGAGAGACACTAGGGAGTGGGATGGAGACAGATACTGAAGGTAGGGAAATACAAGGGCAGCCCTGCTCATGAGGGGGCAGTTTGCTGAGGTGGGCCGCTCTCGATGATTAACCGGGGACCCCTTGAGTTCGGGGAAAATTGAAAAGACCGGAGACCTGGCTAGATCCCCTCCTTGGAGGGGAATTAGTTAGAGGAATGACACAAAGAAAGATCGAGTTCTGGCCTACTGGGTGACCCCCCCCCCCTCAAGGCACAGCATCACCGAATCCTGTGAGGTCTCGGGAGGTTAGAGGCCAGGCAACCACTGAGGATGCACAATGCGTAACTGCTGTACCATCCTCAGTGGTCTTGGGAACAAAAAGAATATATTCTTAACTAAATTAATGCCTAAACATCTTTTTTAGAGTATCAAATTTTATATAGAAAATATCCTTTTTTAAATGTGCTTGCATTTACTAGAAAAGTTAATTTGAAAGGAAAATTAAATTTTAATATCTGTAAACTGTGCTGGAGCTTCATACAAATTGGTTTATCTTGCAACAATATTATAACTATAAGAAGCTGAATGCCACTTACACATCATTTTTTGTATATATTTTTTTAAGTTGACTTATCTTTTATTTATTTATTTTTTTAACTAAAATAATAAAGTTAAATTTAGATGTTAAAGTGAAGCAAAACTTACTTTTACAGTTTAGAATTGTTTTAAATCTAGAAAAAATCTTTTCATTCTAGTTTATGATAATCACATTTGCTAAAAATCATTGTGAATTATTAAAAAAAAATTATTTTTAATTTTTTTGAAAAAGTTCTCTCCAATATTAACATTTTATTAATGTTCATTCAAAAACTGTTTGGTACTACTCATTTTATAAAAATTCTAAAAATATTTCTCATGAAAGATAACTTTTATACACTGATTTACTCATGTTCTTGAAATCTTGGTTACTAGTTATAATTTTGACATATTTTGATAGTAATAATAGAAAAATTCTTGAACAAAAAATTATAAGAAATAGCAATAAGATTAAATAAAATCCACCTTCATTGGGTAGTGTTCTGGACCTTTTAAATACCCCAGTAGCCCTTTTTCAAGTTTATTAAAATTAAGTTAACACAAATATCAGAAAGAACTACCTATGTAAAATAAATGAAACACTTCAAATATTATTGTTGTTAAAACAATTAAGTTAACCATATTAAGTTCAAATTTGCACTATGACAAACTTTCTAACTGAAAAGCGAAATTTGAACATTTAAAAATCTTTGCCATATCAAGGTCTACAACAAACTAAAAATGTGAGTAAATAGATATACCGACCTTATAGGCAAAAAGGAATTACATCTTTTAAAATTATGTAGTGGTTCAGAAACTATAACCATAGCTGTAAGATGTACCTGTGGTTTGAGACCATTTCAAAAGCTTGATATTTTCAAAAAAATTAGTTTATTTTGTTGTATTAGTTGTTACATTAATATTTTAATCCTCACTGAATGTGTTAATAATTTCAAACATCCTGTCTATTTATTATAGAATATAAGATATCAGAGTAACATTTTCTTTTTTGTGTTGCATTAAATTAAAATATAATTGCTAGCTACATATTTTTAAGGCCACTCTGGATTCAACTTATGCAATACTCTTCAGAAATAATTTCAAAATCACTAGTTTTAAATTGAGAAAGTTAAAAATGGTTTCAAATTGTGATAAAAACTAACATGAGAAAATTAATTTTTTTTAAAAATGTGCCTGCTTATCAGAATTCAAACTTGGGTTTTAAACTAAATTATCAAGTACGGTCCTAGATGATTTATAATTTACATTACAATTTGTTGATTATAAAATAAATTGTTGCCATAGACAAAATAGATAGACAAATTAAGAAATTATTATTTTAAAATGTGCTATTAAAAACAAATATTTAAAAAAATATTTTTTATTAAAAATTCGTAGTCAAATGATTTTGATTGAATTCTCTCTTCTTGCTCTATTTATATCCTAGCTTTTATGTATTCATTAATACATATTTTTTTTAAGTGAAGTTAAATTCTTTATTTAAGAAAAATATTTCAGTATTGAATTAGTTTGTTACTGTTGTTTAATATACTGTCATCATTGTCGAAGCTCATTAAAAGCACAACTAGTTCTTGAGGTTTTCTCTAATTTTGTTTTTTAGTATTATAAATTTATTACTAATGAATTTTTTACAACATTTGTTTTTTTTTCAGGTAAACCCATGCAAGCACCCTATTATCATATTAAAAGGTATACAATTTGAAGAACTTAAGAAACTGTTACAGTTTATTTATAGAGGAGAAGTTAATGTAAATCAAAAAGATTTACCAGAATTTCTAAAGACTGCAGAACTTCTACAAGTGAAAGGCTTGGTTGTTAATGATTCAGAAAAGGTACTAATGGTTGTTGTGTACATTCCCTCATTATTATTTAAAAACAAATAGATATCTACTAAATAAATAATTGTAGATTCTAGGATCTTTTCTGTTACATTCATTACTTTATACTTGGATACTTGATGTAATTTTGAAAGCTATAACATTTACTTTTTTATTACAAGAGACCAGAGGCCCTGATTACAATGACTCCCAAATTTCTTACTTAAGTTATTACTAAGTTATTAAGTTATTACTTAAGTTTCTTATTAAGTTAATTGTCCTTAATGGTAGGAATGTATTTTAAAAGGAAAAATTTAGTGTATCCCATTTTTTAATTTTTGTTAATTAAAAGAAAACTAGGACTTTGGGAAAATGGGAGTACATAGTTTGTTATAATATTGAGATTTTACTTGGAAGTAGAAACTGAGTTTTTTGAAAATTGAATAGGTTTGGGTACAAAAAATCTCTCTCTTAAACCATTTGATTGTACACATGCCTCTGAAGGTAGAGTACGTTTTGAAAAATAATGCAATATTACAATAGTTAAATATTTAACGAGATCCAGAAATCTAATATAACTGATTGGGGAGAGAAAGGAGCCTAAACTGTATGACATTATTAAATTATTTTACTATCCAGATCATTAAAAAAAAATAAATTAGTGTAGAATGTTGTAATACTTTAATTTCCATAATTGGACTCTAACCCCTTAGATACCTTGCCAACTTGGTACCTGGAATGGATGGGGATGTAAAGAAATACCAAAACTCTACAATAACTTTGAGTTTTGTACTGGTCCCTTGGAAGCAAAACACTTAAAGAAAAGGGTTTAAATATTCAATATTTTAGTTTTTGTTATCATAGCTAATGAATCTGAAGGACAAGATGTCAAAAACTTTGTAACTAAATTAAATTTTTTTGAAGTTAACATATAATTTGATTAAGAACATTTCAAATATCACAATATTTCAATTTTTGCATTTTCCCCTTGTTGTAGTAGAGTTCCAATGGGGTTATTGGAGTTAATTTCCTTTCCAAATCTGGTGATGATTTCCTTTCTACAGAGTGGCGCACAAAATGATCAACATTTGGTTTTGTTAAAAAATATTTATTTGAATTGCAATACAGAAAAGTAAAATACAGTGTTTTACTATATACCTGGAGATAATGTTCTACTTACCACATGTTCAGTATGACCACCATCATGTGTCTAGCAACTTCTTCAACACTAACTCCTATGTTGTTAATAACTCAACAACACATATCCTCGGTTATCTTGTTGCACGCCTCAATGAACAGCACTTGCAGTTCCATCACTGTACAAGAATGTGTATGAAAAATTTTTTGCTTTAGAAATTCCTAAAGAAAATAATCACACAAATTCATATCAGAACTGTTTGGGGGCTAGTTCCTGTCCACACGCAAAATGATTTGGAAATGACATTTGGGTTAAAAGTTTCATGCAGAAAGTCTAAAACAACATTAGCTGTGTGTGGTCTGGCTTCATCGTGCATGAACCACTCGTTTTCTAATTGAAATCCTTTTGCAAGAACTGAAGAACAAAATTATTATGGAGTATGTTTAGATAACATTCACTGTTCATGACTTGAGATAGCGGCCCATGCTGTAATTCTTGGAGTATGATGCACATTTTCTTGAAGCATATGTAGATTTTCAGAAGCCCAAAAATGCACATTTTATTTATTAACAACCCTGTCAAGTCAACAACAATATCAAGTGATAGTGTTCCTCATCTAAAAATCAAACATTGTTTAACAATGTTTGTTTCATAGCCCATTCAGTGAATGCCATTCTTTGATGTTTGTTGTCAACCATTAATTTAGGCAACACTGTTATCTTGTAGGATACAAATGCAAATTAGTTTTTAAAATTCACTGCACAGATTGCCTCGAAATCCCATGTTATGCTGCTGCTTTTCTTGTTGATTTGGTTGGGCTCCTCAGCAACTCTGCTCTATCAGCTTCGACATTCTGTAGAGAACAAACATTGGCAGGCCAATTCGCGCCTACTGTCAAATACTGAACCATCAATATTAAATTTTTTGTAACGTCTATGTATTGTTTCAAATGACGGCGACCATAGAGTTTAAAAATGTGCATGAAACCCCTCGTTCTGAGTGATTACTGTAGCATGGGAATTAATTTGAACATAGAAAATCTTTTTTTATGTTGTGGTTACATTGTTTGATCCCACCTATCCTTTAAGTTGTCTGTGTAATTTAAGGTAATTGTTCTTTGGTTTTTAAACAATTTTAATGTTATAAGTAGTGTTTTGTGAAAGTTTATTTCATTTTTTATTACAAAATCATATTTTGTATTTTTTGTTTCGTATCTTGAATATATAATAATGCACAAATTCCAACAAGGTCTCCCAAGATTGTTTCTGTTTCTTAACATACCAGTATGACACAACAACAAATAGCTTCTAAGTGTGATTTTGGACTTGGAAAAGTGAATGATATTTTAAAGAATATAAAATAAACTGATTACTTTTCACATCAAAGGAATGGAAAATGTACCCCAAAAAAAAAGCAATACTCCAACACAGAATTGCTAATTAGTGAGAAAAAGTAAACTTGATTCATAATTATCTACTGTGGACTTAAATTGAGAATTAGCAGTGAGTGGAACAGATTTACATGTGACAACTTTTAGACTCTGCTTCTTGCAGGTGGACAGAAATCTTATTGGCCAGGTAAAAAACAGCTTTTAATACCAGTAGTATGCAAAAAACGTTGGTATTAATGTAATAGGCTATCTACCTCTACAGTTAGTTAATTAGTTCTTAGATGGTCTCACTGAAATGCTATATTGTAATAAAAATAAATAAAATTATATATTATAACAATTAATTAAATAATATTATACATATAATGTAATTTATATATGCAGGGAAAGCAACTTAAAACCGAGCCCATAATGAAACCACTACCCAACACTATGAAAGACTCTCACACAACTAGCATGACTAGTGGATGTGTATGTTACTACTGATTGTTGCTGCCATTTGTCAAGTGGTTACGGTGTCAGTCCAGTATATGTTTTGTCGCAGTGCTGTACTGTAAGTGCAGTTGTGTTTGTGTAAAATTCCTTATTCAGTCCATTAGAGGATAGCTATAGTTGAGGCCTATATTCGTTCTGGATCGTTTGAAGAATCACGTCAAGTAAGTATTTGTTGAAAAATTTCCAAATGTCTGTATCCCAGCGAAGAGTAGCATACACAATTTAGTTAAAATGTTGTACAACAGGTTCAGTTTCAAATGTAAAAGAAAATAGGCAACCTTCCGTTAGGACTCCACAGGCCATTGCTGACATTGAAAGAATTACTGCCAGTCCAAAAGATGTCATTTTTTAAAAATTCTCTACGCAATTAACTAATAATGAAAAAGAATACAATTTCTTCCAACAAGATGAATCAACATGTCACGCATCAAACATTTCACTGAATTGTGTTCATGCGGCTTTCACAAATGAACAAGCTGTCAGCAGAGGATGGTGACCTCCGTGTTCCCCAGAGTTATCTACTTGCAATTTTTTCGTTTGGGGCTGCTTAAAGGAGAGTTTATGCATCTAATCCAAATAATATTGATGAACTGAAGGTAAACATTCAATGAGAAATCAATGCAATTGACAACAATGTTTTGCGTCAGACAACACTCTTAATATGATTAGTCGAGCACAAAAGTGTCTTGATACTCAGAGTGGTCATTTTGAACATCTTTTATAACAATAAGGTAAATAAATGCAACATTTAAATTTATGTTTTTCTTATGTAATATATCTGTAACATTCATAAAATTTCATTCCAACATAACGTACGATGTTGCAGCAGTTACATTATGGGTTCAGTTTTACGTTGCTCACTCTGTATAATCTAACCAAACTTAGCCTACACGCGCTAGTCTAGGTTAGTGAGCAATGCGAGCGTTGGTTAAGTTTGATTAGATTATATTTATAATTTTATTTTTTTATTGCAATATAGCGTTTCAGTAGTACCATCTAAGAACTAACTAACTAACTGCAGCGGTAGATCACCTACTACATTAATACCAAAACGTTTCTTGTGGGCCAAAGCACATACTGATTGGACCAAAGAAGATTGGAAAAATGTTATGTTTTCTGATGAGTCACATTTTTATGTTCAGGGCAAAGAGTTCCAAACATTAGAAAAGCATTAGTTGAAAATACATTACTGGCTTATATCTAACAAACAGTTAAATATCCCAGAAAAAAATGTTTTGATATTGTTTCACATTTGAAGGCCGTTGTCCAGTACTTGCGGTAGATGGTATGTTGAAAAGTGATGGATATGAGGTTTGATAAAAAATATGCAGAATTGTAGTTTTTCTCAAAAAATCTTTATTTATTTATCAATATTGATCTTGTCACCTTCAAAGTACTCCTTTTCAGATATAATTCATTTGTACCAGCACTTTTTCCAATCTTCAAAGTACCTCTGGAGTACAATATCTGGTATGGCATTTAGCTCCTTCGCGATTCTGTCTTTATCTCTTCAATGTTGGCAAAACATTGTCTTTCGTGGTTCTTTTCAGCTTGAGGATTAGGAAGAAGTCATAGGGGGTCATGTCCAGTGAATATTGAGGTAGAGGCATCGTAATGGTGTTGTTTTTGGCCAAAAATTCACAAACAAACAATGAAGTATGAGCAGGTGCATTATCCTGGTGCAATTGCCATAAATTGTTTTTCCATGAATCCAGGTTGTTTTCTTTGGATTGCTTCATGTAAACTGTGTAGCACTTCCAGGTAGTAATCCTTACTAACTCACTTATAGTGATTCGACGATTGTCTGTAATAATTTTTTTCACTTTTTCAACTTTGTCATCGATTGTTATGTGCAGTGACCTCTAGGGTAGTCATCATTTTCATAGTCTTCACAACCCTCTTGGAAACTTTTATACCACTTGTAAAAGAATCACCAAAAGCAACATTCAACATTTCCAATATGATGCTACAATTTATTCTATTCTTAAAGCAAAATTTAATTCAAATTCTTTGTTCAATTTTTTCCACCAGTTAAAAATCGCTGACCATACCAAAACACATGTCATCTTTTTGACAACCATCTATTAACTAACCATCTAATATGGCTATATACATTAGGACAGGTTTACCAACACAGCAAAAAGAGATTGTGACAACTGGACTTAAACATACTGGAAATTTCACAATTTTTTGACCTCATATATCAAGAGTCTGAAGGAAAGGGTTGAGACACAACTTCAAAACAATTTCCCACAAGGCACAGTGTGTTCCAACAATATTTGCCACCATTCTGCCAAAAAGTGGAAAAATGTTTTGAAGAAAGAAATGTTAAACTGCTCCCTTGACCAGGAAACTCCCCAAACTTAAACCCAATTCAAAATCGTTGGGCAACAGTCAAAAAAGGACTTAAAATTTAATTATTACACAAAAATTCGCTTCATTTAAGGAATAATATCAGTAAGGTTTTACTGATATTAATTTTACTGATAATATCATTAAGGTTTTTCTTTATGATAAAGAAATAAAAAAAAATGTGTAGTACACTTGTTGAATTGATGCCAAATCATTTACGTGAAGTAATTAAAAATGGACACATGTTAATTACTAGCTATTCACAAATTGTACAGGTATGATTTCTTTTCTAAATAATGTTACTTTGTGTTAAATAACATCTATGTTCAGAATAATATGCATGCTAGTGTACATTTAATTATATACAGTTTATGACTACACGCTTATGTTATGTTGTATGTTTAGTAATTTTGTAGAAAATAGTTTTCATAACAATTAACTTATTATCTAGTGAGAGGTTATCCATATCAAATATATATATTATGTAATTCCATAGTAATTGGTAATATACCGACTGTTAGGAAAGTTTGGAAAGAAGGTTCCTGAAACTTCCAAACAAACACTTTGAATGACATCATTTGTATAATTGACTAAGTTACTCAGTAACTTAGTAATCACTCAGTATGTTACAAGTTCTAAACTGGCATTATTTGAAATTTTACAGAAGAAGGGAAACACTGAGTATTTTATTTATGTATTATTAGAAAAGTATGCTTCAAAATAACATTTTTATTTACTAAATAATTTAGTGATTAAAATATTTTCATAAAACTTTTAAATCTTGAAATTTCCTGTTTTCTTATAATTAGATAAATAATATCAGTTGATCTACAGCAGCATTCCATTTAATTTTTTTAAAAATACTAAGTTCTTGAATAAGATGTTGAAATATTTTAGTAATGTTTAAGATCCTCTACAATGGTTTTTCTCATTTTATTTTTCAGATAATTGTTACTTTTTTTTTAATTTGGTTGCTGATATCTGAAAATAAGACTAGTGATCTAAAATGGTTTTCACTATTATCATTTTATCAAATTTTTCTATAAAAATTTATTATCACATGACTATCTTGCAATTTAAAAAAATAAAATTTGATTAAAAAGGATAGGCAGAAAGTAACTTTCTGTAAGGTTTTTTTTTTTTTTTGTAACTGTACACGTCTGGTCTAGGCACATTTGTGTTTGAAACATTAATTATTTTCATTCTTCTTTTTCAACAGTATCTTGAAATTATTATACTGAAAGTAAAATATAACTTTTTACAGTAAATCACTGTTTGTTCTTATTTTGTAATTCAATTCGATAATCCTTTTTCAGGCTAATTTCACTTCTAAAAATGAAGTAACTTCAGCAGAATTGAAACAGGTTTGGTGTGATAATGATGAAGATAATGAACTTCCTGTTTGGCAATCAAAAATTAAGGTTTCTTCATGTTCAGAGTATGTCTCTTGTGGAAAGTTTCCTGAATCTTCTGCCTCAGTTTCAAATAAGTTGTCTGGTCATACAAATACTCCATTACAAGCATTTAAAAATTGTAATGAAATACAAATTGATTCAATAAATGATGCTAGTTCAATTGACTGCGCTGATTCAACTTGTTACTATTCTAATGTAAGTGATGAAGTTAAACCAACTCAGGAAGTTCTTGATATGTTTCAAGCTAATATGGAAACTCATTCATCATTTGCTTTTAAAGGTAAGAGTTAAGACAATAACTAATTTTGCTGTTGTTTTTGGAATGAAATTAAGTTGTTTTTTTTTTAACAATTATATTCTGTAATCCACTTAGTCATTTTTCTATTCCAAACTGAAAATCAAAAAATTAATTCGTAATTTTAATATATCAGTAAACTGTTATAATTTTCTTAATACAATAGTAAAAAACTCAAGGAATCAGTCAGCTCCCATTGTTGGGTAAATTACAACAAAAAATGAAATATAGCTCGTTTGACAAAGTATTGGACTTTATTAACAAGAAAAAATGAAAAATAATTAGTATCGTAAATATAATGATTGGATAAAATTTGCTATTATCTAGCAAATGCTCTTACAGTAATAAAGCTTATTAGAAATATTAGCAAAAAGAAATGAAACTATTACAAAATTCACAACGTATATAAAAAACAAAAAAAAAAACATTAAATCTAAAACAAAATAAACCCTTTGTAAGCAACATTACAAACTTAACATCCCCATTGGTTTTATTTTAGTCAGAAAAATAGCCGTAAAAATCTTAAAGTAGGTAACTGTGGTAATATCTCAATAAATTAAGGGAGAAAATATTTTTCTGTCAAACTTCAAGATAATAGTAACACCATAGTCAACTAAACACAGGTCTCTTCTTAAGAAAACATAACCGTAAATTAAGGTAGAGAATATTTTCTTTTGTCAATACAGAACTGAATTGTCAAATGTGATGCAGCATATGATTCTAAGCTGAAAATTGTATTACTACAATAATTTAATACAACAATGTCTTTAATCTAATCAAACTGGCACACATTTAACACTCTAAACACGGACGTATCACTATTTCTGGAATTTTAAGTTTTAACCGTAACAAATTAATGCAAATACAGTGCTTGTTTAGTTATTTATTTGGTATTATTGGAAGAACCCATTCTTCTTTCATGAAACATAATCTTAACTACGGACAGAGATGTAACAACTCCATATAAAATGGGCACGTGAAAAACAATGATTCCATAAAGCATCTTCAATACAAAAACTAAAAAGAAACAATTAATGTTATTTCCTAGGCTATGGCCTCCGAAATCACCACACTAAACAAGAGAAAGAAAACGAGAACGAGTCGCAGGCAGAACATCCACACACAGTAGAAGTCTGACCTGCACTGCCGAAGGTGGCGTGATGAGAAGAAGGGGAAGCAAACTAGGCCGTAGACAGATGAGTGTGTGTGTGTTGATGACAACCGGTAGTCTGCAAGTGTTAGTGCGGGAAAGAAACAGCATAAACGGGAAGTTTGGGAACGATTAGAGAAACGTGGGGAATTCGGGAACGATAAACATAACAATGATTTTTTTTTATGAACAAGCAGACCATTAAAAGAATTGCGTATGACTAATAAGATAGTTTCTGTATACGAACAAGTTGAGGAATGACATCATCGCAGATTAAGATAATTAGACTTTTAGAAACTTTGACAACAACATTAAAATTGCAGAGAACAAAACAGTTATGACTAATTTGGCTAAATAGGAATTGTTTTTATGAATCATTACGACTACAGCAGACAAAATAGAAAATTATGGTGAACTTGACACTACGAGAAGACCTTGAATTTATTGGATTAAAGCTACTTTACACATTGCCGTAAACACCCATTTTTGACCTTCTTGGTTGCAGTTAAATAATGTCTGAGAAGTTCCTGGGCTATAATTGTGACTAGCAGTAATAATGTAGTGGGGGAAATCCAGATCATGCTTCTACTAGTTATAATATCATTCTGCCAATTGGTATCATGTATATATTGTTTCCGTTAAGTGGTTTTTGATGGTGTTATATAACATTTTTTCAACTACAGATGCATCAAGTTTTCTGTGAATTTCAGAAAATGTACTACTGAAATCCTCATCACATGGGTCATTTGGCTTCAGATGTACTTTCTTTCGGCTTGACATTATGTTTTTATAGCTTGGATATTTCTGAGATAGACAAGATCGTAACTCTTGAATAATTCAGGGGTTAAAGAAAACCAAAGATTCGAGAACATGAATAGGCACCAACAGAATGACAGAAAATGTTAAAAACCTTATAGGTTAATTCAACTTGTCTAACATTCTTCAGTTATGAATTTGACCAGAACGTAAACAAGAAATTTAAACAAGTTTTACATTGGTATGCAATTTTTCCTTAAAATGATCAAAAAAATTGTCATTTTAAAGTATACCTAATCTAAATGAGAATGCTAATGGTGACTTCCAAACCTCACCTCCTTCTGTTCCTTGGTGGAATGGCGATTGCATAAATTTAACCACAAGCTTACAAATGAACATCTAGATTTGTATCGTAAGGCTAGAGCAGTATGTCGTCAGGCATTCTTAGACGCTAGGAGGAAGTCATGGAGGAAATACATGGACACCACCTCACACACTACTCTCACATCTACCATGTGGAAAAAGATCCATCTAATTTGTGAATCACCAAAACAATCTATTCTCAGGCTTATTCATGAAGAACTCCTTTCATCATCTTCTGCAGCGGCAACTACCTTAGCAAATTCTTTCTGCTGGGTGTCTCCCACTCCATCATATAGTAATGAATTTCAGAGTTGCAAGATACAGATGGAAGTAATTCAGTCGATGAATTAAATTCTCCATTCAGATTCAATGAGTTATCACATGCACTTTTAACTCACGTGACACATCCCCTGGACCTGAAAGCATTTGTCTCTGTATGCTACCACACCTTCCTCATTTGGCATTACAATACCTATTGAATGTTTATAATGATTTATTCTCTGCACAAGTTTTCTCACTCGTCTGGTCAGGAGCCATTGCCGTACCAGTACTTAAACCTGGTAAAGACAAAACAAGCCTCTCAAGCTGCCACCCTATCTCTTTGGTATGCGTCTTATTCAAAGTAATGGAGAGAATGGTGAACCACAGGCTTACATGGATCGTACTTGGAGAGACATGGGCTTTTATCTCCAGAACAGTGTGGTTTCTGACCAGGACGATCTTCCATAGACCATTTAGTGTCACTGGAAACAGATATTCAAAACACTTTCCTACTATGCCAGTGCCTTGTTGCTATTTTCTTTTGATATCAGAAAGGCGTTCGACACAGCCTGGTGACATGGTATTCTACACACCCTCAAAGAATGGGGAGTCAAGGGCAATATGCATGCTTGCTTTTATTAGGGGTTTCTTAAATGACCAAATTTTCCATGTTCATGTTGGAGATTCTCTCTCGGGTAGCATCATCTTGGAGATTGGAGTACCGTAAGGAAGTGTATTAAGTGCCATCTTATTTTCTATAAACATCAATAGTGTTACTAAATGTGTGCAGACACCTGTTTCATGTTCATTATTTCTTAATGATTTTGCTACATATGTTGTGTTCCATTCAACAGCCACAGCAGAGAGACTACTACAAACACTATATCTCACCTTGAAGCTTGGCCCAAGATTATTGGCTTTACATTTGCATCGGAGAAAACAAAATGTGTAGTCTTATCTTGCCTCCAGGACTACTTTATTCTGCAAGTCTTTCACAGTGGAGAGCTAATTGCTATCTCTCCTGATGTCAGATTTTTAGGTTTATTTTTTGATAGCGCCTTACGTGGGTCAAACACATAAAAGAATTAAAAATGAAATGTTCCAAACTTTTAGAAAAACTGTGAGTTCTTAGCAATACCAATTGGGGTGCCGATCAGTCATGTATATGCTGCATTTTTACTATTCCTTAGTTCAAATTATGGTTGTGTCACCTATTCTTCAGCACGTAATACTGTGCTTAAATTGGTGGGTGCTGTACATCATGCTTTCCTTCGGCTTACCATAGATGCCTTTAGATCAAGCCCTGTCATAAGCTTACCTGTTGACTGCGGTGAATCATCACTTTGGAATTGATGAGACCAGCTTTTAGCGTCTTATTTTGCTCATCTTAAAGGGCAACCAAACACCCAGCCTTTGATTCAGTCCTTGGGAATCCTAATTTAGGAAAGGTATGAGAATCATCCTCATTGTACTGCATCTCTAGGTGTTTGTACTCAACATCTACTGCACCTTATAAATGTTGACACATCTTCTATTTTTCCAATGCATCCATATCCATATCCTCTGTGGAGAACCAATCTTATAAATTTTATGTTTGACCTTACAAAAAACAATAAAGAATCAACACCACCTCCTGTCTTCTAGCAAACATTCATTATATTCTCTCCAAGACAAGCCCAGATGCAGTAGTATACACAATGGATCAAAACAGAACGATACCAACGGTATCATTCATTTGTTGTCAAGGATAGATCTTATATGTTTGTTCTACTTGGTATTAACCCTAAGTACAGAAATATCCTTATTTGCAGTGACTCGTGTAGTGCTCTCCAAGCCTTAGAAAATTTTTATTCCAGACATCCTATTGTCATAAAAATCTACAACGCAATTGTTGAGTTGAACCATTGCAACATATGAGTTTCTGCTGGATCCCTAGTCATGTGGGAATTCCGGGTACTGAACATGCAGATTCCGCTGCTAAAGGCACATGTTGTCAACCCTCTTTCGCTACTTGGGTAACTACATCTGACTTTATTACCTGTGTAAAACTCACACTTCGCACAAAATGGTAAGATGTTGGATTGCCATAGTAGATAACAAACTTCGACATATCAACGATACTGTGTTACCATGGGATTCCTCCCACAGGATAATTCACGGAGAAATGGTTCTCTGCCGATTGCAGATAGAACATGCGAGAGCTACGCATGGGTTTCTGATGTCAGCAGAAAATGCACCAGTCTGCATATGATGCAACTGCTGCTTGACTGTGTGCCAGTGAAGTCTTAATATTTTACATACTTTTGAATAGTGTTGTTAAATTTTTTTTACTATTATCAATTTCATTTAAAATTTTTATTTTTTCTGTTATCTGAGAAGGAGTCTTTTACTCTCCCCTTGGAGTTTATTAAATATACTTTATTTCTATTTTAGTTTTATATATATATATATATATATATATATATAGCTGTTCTTTTTTAAATATTATTTATTTTTAAGTTTTTTTCTGTGATAGTAGTTGTAATTAATGTTTTAGATTGTTGACTGTGATTTTTTAGTCTGTTGTATGTTTTTGAGTTTGATATTTTTATTTAAGTTCTTATTTTGTTTTAATTTTTGTTACTGTTTTATTAGATTTTATACTTTTGTTTTCTGTGCAATGATAATATAAAAATTTTTTCACCCAAAAAAAAAAGAAAACAATCTCACCTCTTATGATGTTCAATAAAGGTTGGTTAAGTATTCTGAAACATTTATAATATCCAACGGAAATTGCAGGTAACACTCATCAATACATCTCTGAATATAAAAGATCGTTAAGAATGTTTTGGTTATCATTTTTTGCCATATTCACTCAACTTAGTCAGTTGATTTTGCTTCACCTCCCAAATTGAAATTAATATCCAAAGGGAACAGCACTAAAAGAGTTACTGGTATCCTAAGGGAATTTCATACAGTACTTTTGCATTTTGGAAAGCAATTTCCAAGGTTCTTTTGAGTTGCTGAAAAACCATTTGTGTCAGTATACGTTCTCAAGAGGCCTTAAAAAGTAGATACAAAGAATCTAAAGGATATAGTAGCATCTATTTTCTTATCAAATTTTGCTGAAACTAAGGCACATATTTTTATTATAATGGCTTGTAATTTTTAGAGGATGAATGGTGTAAGAAATTTTATATTATTATTTTTTTTTTACCATATCATTGTTTACATTTTATTACTAAATTACTAATGACAGATCTTCTGATTACAACTTTTATTTACATTAATTTCTGATTTTATTTACATTAATGATTTAGATGGAGTTGAAAATAACGTGCAGTGTTCAGAAATAAAAATAGAATCTCCATCTAAGCTTGGAGATTACCTGGATTCAGACAGTGGACGACCAGGTAATTAAGTTATTTATTTATTTGTTAAAGTAGTATGTAGATTTGCATTTCAGCTTAGTTGTCAGTTGTTCGCTGAATTTTATTGAGATTATAAGTAAGATTATTTCATAAAAGCATCTTAATATATCGTTTCCATTATTAATCTTTATATATTTTTTTTTTTACATTTACTGTATTAAACTGAAGAAGAATAGAAGACCACATATATTTTATGCTTATTTGATAAAGTAAATATTACAATAAAATTGAATAATTAAGTGAAAATTAAAATAATTAGTGGAATTATTGATGTAATTGACAGCTAATGCCAAAAAAATCTGCTGCGTTAGCAATTGCATAAGCACTGTTTATAGATACCAAATAACATAAGATAATGCTGTTAATGAGGTATTCCTTTTTTACTTGTGCTTTCATTTTATTAATTTTTTTTATATTTTTAATTGTTTATATATATGTTTAATTTCTTTAACTACAGCTTACATAACAAAGTTAATATTTATAAAGTAATAGGTTAAAAGAGCTACCAGTCAGTGAATCATTGAGTGACAGCTAACAGTCAGTGCTCTTCCTAATGTGGCAAAAAATGGCTGCCATTTTGAAGCAGAAAATTTTAAGAAAAGTTATTGCACAAACATATTCTACTATTGCAAGGAATCCTACTGTGAATGTTCATAAAAATCAGAAAGCACATTTGATCTTGTTCCAGAAACACACAGATGAAGTGTCAGAGAGTAAAGTTAAAACAGGATCTTGCTTTTACTTAGTCAAAAAGAACTCGATTTGAGAGACTGAAGTTTTATTATATGCTGTGTGATTAGTATACTTATTGTATGTTTCATTACTATTCAATTGACCAAAGAAGTTTTCCTTATTTGAGACAAACATTATTGTTACTAAGAAGGTAGATGAAAAGAGGTGTATCTTTAAACTAAAATATTGCTGGCAGTACGTTGCAGTGTTTTTTATGGATTAATTTTGAATTGCAGATTTGGTATGGATTGAAATAGTGTGTATTTCATTGTAGATTGAGGAAATAATGACCTTTGAAGTGAAAATAATTTTAATTATAGTTTTGATTGTATCACTCACTCTTTTTCAGGGTTGTCTACTCCATTTCTTTTTTATTCTTTTTTTTTTACTAAGAATTTTTAAGTCATATAATGTTTTTGGCACTCTGTCTATACTCTCTATAAAGATGGTAATTAATATCATTTCAGTGGTTTTTAAGTTATCTCGTTTACCAGATACTGGCTAATATAAAATTGATACAGGTTCATGCATTCAGTAAATCTTTCTTTTATGTTGCTAGTAAATCTTTAAGGCACAAATAGCAAACCTCCAACAGAAAGTAATAAGCTTGTAGTAGCAACTGTATATAGTAGTAAGTTGATTCCTAATCCACATTCTCCAGTGGGTGGCTTTTTTTCATAACAATTTTTTTTTTTATCACTTAAATCTGCCTTATCTACCTATTACATTAAATAACACAAGTGTGCTAGGATTTTGCTTCATGAAACAACCATACATATGTTGCTAAATCAAATACTCTGATTTCAAAAGTATTTTTACTTTTTTGTTATTATAATAATAATAATAATTGTTCTGCCTAATGGCAGGTTTTCACATGGCTACCCTCCATTCTGCTCAATTCTGTGCCATCCGTTTCATTTTATAGTAACTTCCCTTTTTATATTGTCTATCATTTTCATTCGTTTCCGACTTCTTACTTTCCTACCCATTATAAATCCTTCCAATGCAGTCACCAACAGGCAGTCATGTCTCAGCCAGTGTCCCAACCAACTGCATTTTCTTCTTTTTATTATTTCAATAATTGCCCTCTCTTCTCCTACTCTACAAAGTGCCTCCTCATTCCGAACTCCCTCTATCCAGCTGATCTTTTCCATCCTGCTCCAAACCCACATTTCAAAGGCCTTCAATCTTCTCTCCTGTCCCTTCCTAATAATCCATGTCTCTGCCCCATAAAGGGCACACTCCACATAAAAAATTTCACAAATTTTTTTCCTTAATCGCAGATCTAGTTTGCTACATAGCACTCTCCTCATTTTGCTGAATGCTTCCTTTGCTCTAGCAATTTGTACTTTAACTTCCTGATCACATTTCATATCTTCCTTAATGATGCATCCCAGGTACTTGAAGGATGCCACTTGCTCAACTTTATTTTTCCCAATCCTAATCATTGCCCTTTTGGTTGATTTGCTAATTATGCTTTTTGTCTTCTTTGTATTTATCTTCATCCCAAACTCCTCGCAGGTTTGATTTATTCTTCTCAACATTTCATTCATCATGTACTCACTCTCTGCCGACACTGCCATGTCATCAGCGAACCTAACACACTATCCTCCTTCCTATAATATTTACACCCTTATTACCAGTTAGACTCTTTTCAATTATCGCTTCTAGGTAACAATTGAACAGAGTCGGTGACATGCAACATCCCTGCCGCACCCCTCTCCAAAGTCTGCTTTCTTCTGATAACTCATTCCCAATCTTTATTTTTACCTTCTGTGACAAGTACAGATTTCCTATTAATCTTCTTTCCCTCCAACTGACTCCTTTTTCCTTTAAGATTCTCAGAAATTTATCCCATTCCACCCTGTCAAATACCTTCTCCAGATCTATGAAGACCACATATAAATCTCTTTGCTTTTTAATATATTTTTCTCCAGTCACTCTTATTAACCCTATTGCATCCCTTGTTTCTTTCCCTCTTGTAAACTCAAACTGCTCTTCCCCAATTGATCTCTCTAGTCTTCCATAAAGTCTCCCATTCAACACTCTTAGTAGTACCTTAGCTGCATGCCATATAAGGCTATTGGTCCTATATTCCTCACATTTAATGTATTACTCTTCTTTTTGATTGGGACCATAATAGTAGTCACAAAATCTTTCGGCCAATCACCACTTTCATATATCAAATTACATAGGCTTGTGATATCCCTAATTCCCCTTTCCCCTAAACCCTTCCACAACTCAACAGGAACTTCATCGACTTTACATGCTTTCCTGTTCTTCATTTCCTTTAAGACTTTTTCTACCTCTCCCTCCATAATGTAACAACCTTTCTCCTCCTCACACACTTCTGATTCATCTTCAATTCCTAGGATTTCTGGTCTCTTATCTACTTTGTACAGTCCTTCCGCATTAATGATAATGTTTATCCTATCGATGGTAATATTTACATTATCTTTAATAGCAAATTGCTGCATACTATGCCATAGCACTTTTTAAATAAATAAGCATTGGCCTTATTTATTTAAAAATTTAATTTAGGGTTTACGGTAATCTGTTACAGCTTTTATTTTATTTAGTTCTTTTATTGTTATACTGAAGGCTTTTCCCGAGAACATTGGCTCATTCATATTCTACTCTAGTTTGTTTGCCACAGACACAGTAAGTGACAGAAATCCAACTTTTTTTTAGGAAGAATTAAACTTTCTCTTTCTAAAAATAATGCTACCTACCCATTTACCTTCAAAATATTATTTAATATAAACTTAAGATTGTTAAGTATGCAATCTTAACCCCCAAAATTCAAACTTTATTATTAAAAATAGCTGTCTTACAAATAACATTACGGATATTGAAGAAATTTGTCAAAGTAGCCTTTGCTGTGAGTACATTGTTGTAAAATTTCCATCGTTGTCCAAGGCAATAGTAAAATGAAGGAATTTTTGTCATCTCATAAATTTACTAGCTCACTAAGGCTGCTTCGTTCAGAAACATCATGAATAACCTAGAATACCTACTTTGAAACTCATTTAAGGAACTCATCAAGAAGTTTCTGGTCATGTAAAAGCAATTCATTTGACCAGACTGTAAAAATCATGGTCAGAAATTTACAGGAATTCTAATGTTACATGTCTTTGAAATTATTTATATTGTATTCTCATCTTGACTGTTTCGTAAAATACTTAAAACTTAAGTGAAGAACAGGAACATAAATTCCATCAGGAAATAAAAAATATGGAGGATAGGTTCTAGAGTTGATAGTATATCTCCATGATTTTTTATTATTGTATGAAAAGAGATAACATCTTCTTCAGGACCACAAACCAAAATCCACTGAACATTCATTTAAATAAAGTAGTGAAGAGAAAAATTTGCTTAAGGTAAGTTTAAAAAGTTGTAAGCCTATAAGATATACTTTAATCTTTGGTGTCTATATTACTGAGATTTCTCCTGTTTTCAACATTTCATATATTCTGTTGAGAGTATAGCACAGAATCAAGATTAGAAACCAAATATATTAATTTCCATTTTATATATCAACACTTGTGTGATAAGGTTGACAAATAAGTATTTTTTTTTTTTTTTTGTCTTAAGTCATTTGACTGGTTTGATGCAGCTCTCCAAGATTCCCTATCTAGTGCTAGTCGTTTCATTTCAGTATACCCTCTACATCCTACATCCCCAACAATTTGTTTTACATGACAAATAAGTATATTTGAATTTAGTATATTAAAGTTAGGTTTAGATATCTCTTTATTTCTTGAACTTTAAACAGTAGAGAACAATTAATTTCTCAGGCCTATATAATAATATACTTTTTCAAAAAAATATCAATAAATAGTGCCTCATGATAGTGCATCAATATATAGTCAGGACAATGTGTCAGAGTAGTCTTATACTCTTATAAATGTCAGATTACTCTTATAGATTATGGAATAAGGTAGGTGTCATCCTATTTTATTTTATTAATTCTGTACTTGGGTTGATCAGATTAATATAATATATGCAAGAGTGCTTTTGCGAGTAACTCGCATCATCAGTTGCTCTGTAGTTTTTCAAATCTTTCGTTGTAAATTACACATTAAAATTAAATTTGTACGCTGCAAATTGCACATTTAAATTAAATTAAATCAAAACAGAAAAAACTAATTTTTTTTTATATTCAAAATTTTAAATTGTAAGTTAAAATTAAAATTAAAAATTGCATGTATATAAAATATGAAATCATTAATAAAAAAATTAAATTAAAAGTCAAAAATTAATAATAAAAATAAAATAGAAATCCATCTAGACTAGCTAGCCAAAGTTATGTGACTGTACAGCGTTGAAATAATATGAATTATCAATGTCTAAAGAAGTGCTGCTATCTACAGTAGCTTTTATGATTGTGTTATTCTCATATTCTGTATGTAGGTTAATCAAATTAAATTTACTTTTATATTTATAAATGTAACGTATAAATGTAGAGCAATTGTCAGGAACACTTTCCAAATCAACCCAAGAGTTACCTTCTGAAACAGTGTTTTCACGCATTCATAGATGGCTTAGAGGCACAGGAAGCTTAAAACCTGAAAAATGTGATAAATTAGTATGACCGTGTTCAATATGTACACCCAAATTCAAAAAGGGTGTTAGATAAAACATCTAACCATCCGGAAAAAAGTACTAGAGGGCTGGCCTTGGAGTTCAGTGTTAGTAAGTAATGCAACAATTTGGAAGGTTTTCCATTAGCATCAACTCCACGTCTATCATTATCAGCAACTACAAGCTGTTTTACCTCGAGATTATATTTACTGTGTTTACCTATGCCAGTTGTTTATCTGAAAATATACTAATCTGTATTTTTTGAATGATATTTTCTTTACTAATGAAGCCAAATTTACAAGATTGACCATTCCTAATACCCACAACAAATACATGTAGTCAATTGAAAATCCTCATGCCATTTAAGAGAACCGTCACCAATATCAGTTTTCTATAAACATATAAGGGATATTCTGGCTGATCATTTATTTATCTGTTGTATACCTGAAACACTCGATGGTGAAAGATATTTACATTTCTTGACAGATGATTTTCCCTTTTTTACTTGAAAGTTTACCATTAAACACACAACAAAATGTGGTTCATGCTGGATGGGGCTACAGCTCATTACAGACTACAAGTTTGAGATTACCTAAATGAAGCATATCCAAGCAGATTGATTGTCAAGGAGGCCTAGTAGCATGGCCTGCTAGTCTCCAGATATCAATCCTCTTGACTATTTCTTATGAGGCCAGTTAAAGGCACTTGTATACAACACCCCCGTGTATACCAGAGAAGAATTGTGCACAAAGTTATAAATAGGAGTGAGATGATTTGTCAAACACCTGGCATATTTGAAAGAGTCTGGCAGTCAATGAAAAAATGACTGGATACATGTATTTTGAAAGAGGACCGTCATTTTGAACAGCTACTATAATTTCTTTTATTAATGTTTTATTATCTGATATGATAGTTAGATGTTATTAAATAAATTTTAATTAGAAAAAAAAAGTTTGTTTAATGACCAGTGTCTGTTCATTAAATGAAAAATGTGTAATACAAATTATTTTTCAATATTAATATTTTCATGATTTCAATAATATTTCATTTTATCATAATGTTTCTGATATTATTAAATTATTATAATTTATTGCATGATAACATTAATAAAAATATTCCATTTGAGATCGTGTTGAGTTATTTAATTTTATTAAGTAGCAATAAAAACTCTAAAAAAGAGTGACTCACTTCAAGAATTTTTTTCCGTAACTTTGTTGTTTATGAAGAAATTTGAATGAATAAGATAAATGAATAATAAAACAGATTTGATTGAATAAGTTGTCATTTTCTGTCATAAAACACTAACCACTTTTTGTAAAACATAACATTTAAATAATTGAGCATTTGCAAAGGTACTATCAGTTAAAAAGTTTACATGGGCACCATTTTGAAATTGATTGAAAAATCAGGTTCATCATTTTTTACGAGTAAACATCTAATACCGTAGCAGTATACAAAATTTCAGCTCTATATGATTAGCCATTTCGGGGAAATAAATTTTTATTTTAAAAATACAAAATGGCAGATAAACTAATACAAAATGGCTAGTAAACTAAGTGTTTAAACACATGTTGATTTAAGGTTTTTTCTTTATTTCAATGTGGGGACCACCCCTTGAATTCTTAGTTATAATCACTCTGTATATAGACTGATAACAAATTGCACGTCTAAGAAATTTAATAAAAGTGGTCCCAGATCTCTATCTCAACTAGGTTTTAAGAAAAACAGAGTAACACGAAAACATTTTGTTGAAAAATATACTTTTTTAGGTTTGTAATAAAATAACTTTGTTTTACCAATAAACATATGAAAATTTCTAGTTAACTCTGTAGGGAATTTAATTCTGAGAAAGTTGTGAAAGTAACCTCTGTTAAAATTAAATACAAATTTGAGAAGTTCAACTTTAATTAGAAACAAAACATACAAACTGGATCAAAAAAGTGATACGATTTTAAACAGAACAATTTACAAATGCTAAAAGTTTAAAAATAAATTTGAAAAACATCCTTCTAAAACATATTAAAAATTTTTATTTTTTCATAGGTTAGCAATTACAGCTAATCAACAATTTTAAGTTTTGCGTCTAGCATTTGAATATTTATTTGAGTGGTGTTTGTGCTGTTGTTGTTTATCAGTCATTCATAATGGGTGATACCACAAATCTGTTTTCATTTATGGAGTTGATGGACATGTTGTTAATTTTTTGTAAAGTAAATAAAAATGGATTGGCTGCTATGCGAAAATAGTGGAAAAATTAACCAGATCGAAGAGCACTGAATCGTAAAAATTTGAAGTTTTGGAGAGGTGAGTTCAAGAAATAGGTATGCTTAAAACTCAACAATTCAATGATGGTCATCAATGTTTTATGAGAAATGCCAAGCTGACGAAGCAATATTGGATGCACTACAATTATCTCCTATCTCAAGCACTAGAAGGTTGCCACATCCCTTTCATATTTTGCAATCAAGTGTTTGATAAATGTTACGGGAGCAACAATTATACAACACATCTACAAGAGTTATTGCTACCTGATTTTGATAAGCAGGTGAAATTCTGTCAATGGTTAATTAGAAAATGTGAACATCATCCTGATTTCCTAAGTAATATTCTAATTACTGATGAATACTGTTTTACAAGAAATGACATTGTAAATTATCGAAACACTCAGACTTGAACAAAAGAAAGTCTCCATATGCTACAAATCATTTCCAACACACCTTTTTGTTTAATGTGTGGTGTGGTCTTCTTGATGACTATCTCATAGCTCTTTTTTCTTACTGCCAAGGCTCAATGGAGAGCAGTACTTGCATTTTTTGCAAACAAATCTGATGGAACCCTTGGAAGGTATTCCACTTGTAGATAGATGTAACGCAGATGTGGTTTTTCAATGATGGCACACTTGTCCACTATTGTTGTGATGTGATGAATCATTTAAATTTCACATAAGTAAGCAATGGATTGGACCAGTAAAAGGGCCACCTTGATCTCCCGATCTCACACCATCAGATGTTTTCCTTTGGGGTTGGATTAAGTCGTTAGTCTACTCTGCTCATATTAGCACTAAAGAAGAACTGAAACATTGTATAACAGAAGGTGGAACTACTATTAGGAATAATAATGATGCTATGTGACGTGCCAGCTAGCATGGCCGAGCTGAACTATGCATTGAACAGAATGGTGGCCAAATTGAGAAACTCCCTTGAAGAAATGTTTGTAGCTTTATCAAATAACCATTTTGATATTTAATGATTTTTAGAAAAAACCAAAACGTATGTGATCTTTATTTTTTCATTTTCATTTTTTTCTGTTATTGATAGTGTTCTATTTGTTTTCATTTACATTATGTTGTTCAAACATTGATGAAATTATTTGTTTAAAATCATATCACTTTTCTGATCCAGTTGATGTGCTTTGTTTCTAATTTGGACTTCCCAAATTTGAATTTAATGAAAAAAGTTGAACTTCTCAAATTTGAGTTTAATCTTATTAGACATTATTTACATCATCTTCTCAGAATTAAATTCTCTATAAAGTTAACTAGAAATTTTTGTTTGTTTGTTGGTAAATTAACAAAGTTGTTTTATTTCAAACTTAAAGAAGTGTATTTTCCAACAAAAATTTTGTTTTACGTCGTTTTTTGTAAAACCTAAGTGATAGAGTTCTGAGACTACTTTTATTCAATCTCTTAGATCCATAACCATAAAAAAGCACCAAATTTACTCCTTGATTTGTACTCCAGAAGTTTTAGAGGGTTAATTTCACAGACAGAGCAGAAAGCAGAGCTAAATGTTATGCGATCGTAAACTTGCTAACGAACCGTTTTCTGACCTATGTTTATATGAACGCCTGTCTTATTTTTGGCTATAGAATCATCTTCCAAGAGATTGCCGTGCAATTTGGAATCTGTATATGTAAATATATATATATTTATTTATAAATATATATTTACAGAGTGTATCATGAAGTTCTCCTGGAACTTATCGTAAAACATACAGTAAGTAGAAGCACAGCAGAAGTAAGCTGGGAACGTGCACAGATCTTAATTTACTCATTGGTGTAAACCCTCTATATCTTCTACATACATTATCTATATAAGTTGAGTCCTGGAGCATCACATACATAGAACAGTTAATGTAAAGAATGATCTTACCATCCACAAATATCATGAATTACTGATTGAAAGGTGTACTGTATACTTAGCTTTCCTGTAGATATATTCTACATATATATATATATATATATATATATACAGAGTATATCACAAAGTTCTTCCGAGACTTTCATAGTTTATTCTACTTGTGAAAATAATGGAAAAAGTTCATATAAACATATGTTCTAAAATTCTTCATTTGCGAGATATGATTAGTGATACATTATGCTCAAATTTCAGCAATCCTGGTGAGATTGATAGGAGATTAATTAAGGGACATAATCAGTGATTTCTTATAGTTTTTGACCTGAAAAATTGAATAAAAAATGTCAAAGAAGTACATCTGCAGCAGTTTTTGAGAAATTTGACATGAAAACCAATAAATTGTAGTAAAAATCCTGTTTCTTATGTTTGATGTAAAATAACTTTGTTAAATGTTCCATAAACACATAAAACTTGTAGGAAATTTAATTGTGAACAAAATTATGTAAGATATATTGAATAAGACATAGAAAAGTTAGCAAAAATTGAATTATATTTAGAAACAGTACCTTACTACATTTGTGAGAAAAGTACTTTATATAATGTAAAAATGAACCAAATTATTTTTCAATGATGTGAAAAATGTTTAAAAACAAATTTATTGTTAAAAAAAAAAGAAGGAAATTACACAACAATTGTGAAATAAAAATAAATAAATAAAAATTACTTAGATAATAATTTTTTTATTAATGATAGAAATACAATAAATTATTGGAAAATTTATTATTTCAAAGTTGGCAATAAAATAACAGCTGATCACAATATTGTACTAGTATTTAAATAATCCTGTAAGGTACATTAAGTATATTGGGTACTGTGAACTGTGCTGTCATTAGTGAAATTTTTCTGTAAATTTTAGTTTGAACGTGATCAGTTTGCCATTTTTTTTGTTTGTTTGGTAGAGAAAAAACACTTTCACATTATCATCATGTGGAACAAACATAATACAATATTACAAAGAAAAATATTTCAATAATTATTCAGTAGTTGAATATAGATGCACGGCCTTAAGAAACCACAAGATATTCGATAGCATCATCATATTGTTTCGTACAATACATATCTTAGATATTTAAATTAAATTTACAACGCAATGCCACATAAAACACACAGTCCACAAAAATGTGTTGTATTATTATTAGTTAGCAGTTGCAGCAAACATAAACGGGTGATCAGTCTTATCCATTAGGTGTCCGTGTGTAAGATTAATATACCTCTCTATGGTTATTCCAAATTGAAGAGCTCCATGGCAGCACAGTATACTTGATGTATTGGGTTTATTATCTACTGTAGTAGTCCAGTTAGTTACCTTGTCTCCTTCATTGAAAAATGTGTTTAACAGAATTAATGAAATCGGTAGTAGTAATAACAGTGGTGAAGATGCTTGGCTACATGTGTCTTTAGCAGCAGAATCCGCACATTCATTACCCATATTCCCACTTGGCTAGGGATCCAGCAGAAACTCACTTGTGTGTTACTACAGTTCAACTCAGCAATTGCATTATGAATTTTGATGACAATAGGATGTCTAGAATATAAATCTTTTAAAGCTTACAGTGCTCTACATGAATCACTACAAATGAGGATGTGATGATATTTTGGGTTAATGATATTCAAAGCTTTATTGACAGCATACAGTTCAGCATTGTAGACACTTTTCTAATACAAGGTAGATCGAACATGTAGGTTTTGTCATTTACAACCCAAACCGCATCCAACAATATCATTCTGTACTGACCCATCTGTATATACTACTTTGTCTGGGTTTGTCTTGTATAGAAATTAGTAAAACATTTGCTGAAAGACAATATTATATATGGTAACATCATAATTAATATTTATGGGGTCGAGTCTCCACGGAAGATGTAGATAGTGATAGTTTGGTAAAATAGAGATGGGGTGTCAAAATTTAAAAGGTCTCATTGGCAAGAAAAGCCTATATATTTTGTTTTCTCGGGAGAGAAAATGAAGCTGGTGACTTTGGAACAAGTTTCATGGTGAGACATGGTATTCTCTCAACTATGGCTTTTGAACGGGTTGTGAAACATATAGCAAAATCATCAACAAATAGAGAACATGAAACAGGTGGCTGCACGCATTTAGTAGTACTGTTGATGGCTATTAGTAAACAAGTTGGCACTTAATACACTTCCTTGAGGCATTCCATTCTCCAAGTTGATGATACTCAACACAGAATCTCCAACACGAACATGGAAAGTTCAGTCATTTAAGAAACTCTTAATAAAGGCCAGCATATTGCCCACAACTCGCCATTCTTTAAGGGTGTTTAGAATACTATGTTGTACACCCTCCTGATGTCAAACAAAATAACGACGAGTTGCTGGCGGAGCAGAAAGCATTTTGGATAGCTGTTTCCAGTGATACCAGATGGTTAATGGAAGATCGTCCTTGGTGGAAACCACATTGTTCTGAAAATATCAGGGTATGTTTTTCTAAGTACCATGAAAGCTTACTGTTCACTATTCTCTCCATCACTTTGCACAAAATGCTTGTCAAGGAGATAGGGCAGTAGTCTGGGGACCATGCTTTGTTTCTACTCGGTTAAAGTACTGGTACAATAATGACTTATGACCAAACAGGTGGGAAGACAAGCACGTAGAATAATACAGTATAAATATACAATACGTGATGTAGTACCGAATTTGTAAGATTTGAGAGCATATTAGTCAAATGTTGTCTGGTCCAGAGATGTCACGGAGTTTTTTAATGCATCCGATGATTCATTGAATGTAAAGAGAGCATTTAATTCACGACCAAATCACCAACTTTTAACAGTACTATAGCCATCTGTATCTTATATCTCTGAAATTCATTAATGTATGATGAAGTTAGTGACACCAAACAAAAAAATCTACCAGGTTAGTTGCAACTGCAGAAGATAATGTAAGAAGCACTCCATGAATAAGTCTGAGGGTAAACTGTTTCTTAGATCAGCAAATTGCATGAAGTTCTTCCACACAGCAGACTGGGAGTTGTGCACGAGATGGTGTCTACATTATTCCTCCACAACTTTCTCCTAGCATCTATGAATACATGACGACATACTGCTCTGGCCTTATGATACAAATTCAGATGTTCATCTGTAAGTGTGTGGTTAAATTTATGCAGTGCCTGTTAACATTTCCTAATCATATTTTGGTAATCATCATTCCATTAGGGAATGGAGGGACATCTTGGATTTCCTGATGTTTATGGAATGTATTCTTGAGAACTAGGGTGGTAAAACAGGTAAGTTGATCTATGGCATCAGCACTATCATCACCCTATGATAGGAAGGCTTTATGGTAACCGTTCCAATTTGTTCTTTCAACAATCCATCTCCATGGTATTCTGTTCACCACATGGTTGGCACCAAAAGCAATAATAATTGTTTTATAGTCTCACTGTAAAAGTCATCACAAACAAACCAAATAAGACCAAGTAGCAAACTTGGTTTGCATAAGGGAGGTCAATGTTAGACAAATACCAATCGATGATGACAAACATGTATAATCCATTAATCAGCAGGCAGAGGTCCAAATCTTTTTTCACTCTGTTTATGGTATTTCCTTGAGGGGAACAGACTGTTGACCCCCATGAAATATGTTGGGCTTTAAAATCTCCTACTATTAATGACAGAGTTGGAATATAGATGAGGAGATTTTGTATATCTCGGCTATTGAACTCGGAGTTCGGTGACATTGGTAGAAGATGTACAGTTTTAAAGGGCAGAGATTTTTATGGCAACTGCAAGGATGTGGGTAGCTAATGGTATTCTTGTAGCTGATACCATTTCCTGCATGAAGATAGCAATGCCATCTCACTTTCTTTACTTTCTAGGCAGTTGTATCTCTCAGAAATAGCCCGTGAATGTCTATTACATCTTGTTGTAATAAGTGTGTTTCTTTGAAGCACATTATTAAAGGTTCTTGTACATGCATCAATACTCTAACATCATCAATGCTGAACCGAAGACCTGAATGTTCCACTGAATAATGTTCATAAATGAAGGTAACTGTAGATATAGAATTATATGCATATATATATATATATATATATATATATATATATAAGATTAATTATAGGTGATTCGGTTTTTCTTTTTGGAATTTTTAATTTTAATCTCTGATCCCTTGGAGTCTGGGCGGATCCTCAACCATATCCTCCAGTATACAACGTGTTGGCAGGAGAGATTTTGCAAAATGGGAAGTTGTAGATGACAGCCCATAGGGGATGTTTGTGTGGGGTCTCTTAACACAGAGCTTATTAGACGGGTTAGCACCAGCTGTATTTACTCCTGCCTCTAAAGGCAAAAGGTTGCTATTTTTTTGTTTAATAATTTTGTTTTTCATATCTCTTATGAAAAATAAGTTGGTTACTTTGGGTACAGAAGCTGTCAGTTATTCCACTAATGTTAGTTTCACTGGCTGCAACTTATGACTTCGTGTTAATTTTGGTTAGCTCTAAGATAGTTGCTGTAAAGCAACTTGATCAGATAACATCTAAACAAAGTTTTTTAACCTAGGTTGTGAGAGTTTTTATACTCTCTTCGTGCAGCTGGAAAAGATAGCTTCTGCTCTGTACAAATTTCTGGAATTGCCTTCTCTTCTTTAAAAGTTGGGCAGTCTTGGGAGTGAGCTGAATGTGATCTGCAATTTACAAATTTTTTATCCTCTTGACAGTTAGTTACTGTCTTTCGAGCACATCTATCAGTTTTCAAGCAAGTTGTAGTGTGGCCTTACTCTTGACATTTGAAACATCACATTGGGTTGGGGATGAAAGGTTGTACTCAACCCAAAAGGTAACCTGCTTTTATTTTTTCCAGTGGTACAGAAGGATGAATGTTAATGTAAGGGTAATGTAATGTAATGTAGGTTCTTCCATTCCACTCTGGTGTTTCATTATTCACTTTACCTCTACAACTCCTTGGGGATAAAGCTCATCTGCTATTTCAGTAGCATCAGTCACTAGAAGGTCCTAGCAAAAAATT
The DNA here is from genome assembly GCF_047948215.1 of Lycorma delicatula. Classification (NCBI taxonomy): domain Eukaryota; kingdom Metazoa; phylum Arthropoda; class Insecta; order Hemiptera; family Fulgoridae; genus Lycorma; species Lycorma delicatula. The sequence goes on from NC_134455.1 coordinate 33,636,968, forward strand.
ACTGCATGGTTCGTATTTCAGGTTTTGTGACATTTCATACTTTTGTTTATAATGCCCATTTTGGAGAGATGTAATAATGTGCTCGTCATTAATGTTTTGATTAGTATCGATTCATCTTAATTTCTTGATGTTTGTTGGTAAACTACATGATCCTGTTACTATTTTGTTATCACGAAAGGTGAGACCTTGTGAATTATTTTGCAGAACTACAAATCTAACATTTTTAACTGTGGATGGGATGCATCACAATTTACATTACCTTGTACTGAACTGTTATCTTCGTCAAATAATGCTGGTTGAGGCCTTTTCACAAGACTGTTTTTGGTGCTTTTATCAAATAGACCACCAGCTATCACAGGGGTTATTTATAGACTAGTAATTTTGGTCCTGTGTGTACCAGGGAAATACAGGACAACCTCTGTAGAGCCCACACATACAGAGGCTAGAGCTAAATGCAACTGGAATCGCCCAGGTACCCAGTGAACATTGTTTGAGACTCACTGTGTAAAGCCATCCACCCATCAACACAATTGTTTCCACCTTGTGTTAAAGTTGGATTTTGTAAGGTTTTGCAATACCACAGAGTGTATGTATAAAAAGAAACAATGTAAGGTGTTTTTGTGCAAGTGTGTGTGTTGTAATTTGTATAATGTTTGTGGTGTAGAGTATGTGCATGGTGTAAAAGGTTCAGTAAATAATTGTGCAGTGGGAAGAAAGCTGCATAGGCTAGGGCTGTGGGGGATACCAGCCCCCAAAGTCTAAAGAGTAAGGCTCAATCACTGGCTATTGACATAATGCCATACTTATTTACAACAGAGAAATTCACTGATATGATATTCATTTTGGGCTTGTGTAATGGTAATGCTCCAGTAGAATATGAAATATGTTTTCTTTATCGCAGGATTCCAGATTCCCAAACAGTTAGTGCAACTTTTCGCAATCTTATAGGAACAGATTCGCTACTGAGTATTTGTACCAGCTACGAACGATTTGTTATTGATAAAATTATAATTGATACAGTTTAGCACAGTCCTGGTGTCACTACACGACATCTTTCTAAGCGGCTTGGAGTTTCGCATTCTATGGTTTGGAAGACACTTTAACAAAACAAGTTTTATCCTTATCATAAACAGCCAGCTCAACATGTACACCTAGGAGACAGTCCGTTTCAGTTTGAGTTCCGCAACTGGTAGAATACAAATTGACAACTCTACTATTTTTTTTTCTACCTGCAACACAAATTTCACTCAAGATGGCATCAACAACTTACACAACGAGCATACTGGGCAAAAATAAATACTCATGAAACAGTGGAAGAAAATTAATTTTCAACACCAATTTAGCATCAATGTACGGTGCGGCCTTCTTCACAATCAGCTGTTTGGACCATTCATATTACCTGGCTGCTGTTTCAATGATCAGGTCTACTTGCACTTTCTTCAAGAAAAATTGCCACAGCTGCTTGAAGATGTTCCTCTAGCACCGAAACACAAAGTATACTTCCAGCACTATGGTACACCTCCCCAACTTCTCTTGTGCTGTTTCCACCTACTTAAATTATCATTTCACTGAGAAATGGATTGGTCATGGAGGTCCACATTCCTTGCCACCAAGATTGCCTGATCTAACACCTATAGATTTTTGCATTTGAGGATAGGTGAAAAATATTTTATACAAAACAAAAATACATTTTTGTGAGAAATTAATGGTCCACATTATGGATGCAACTGGGCAACTTAAGGACAGCCCTGAAGAACTAAAAAGAGTAATAAAAAGTGTACCAAGAACTGTGTTGAAAATGACTGGCTTATTTTTGAACATTATTATAAACTGGTCCGTATAATGAACTTTGGTCTAGAATACTGTTTCTAAATAAAATTCTAATTTCTCTTTGTTCTGTTTAACTTATCTTACACAATTTTGTTCAGAATTAAATTCTCTACAAGTTCTGTTTAAAAGTTGTTTGTGTTTATTACCAATTTAACAAAGTTTCTGTACATCAAACATAAAAAAACTCCTTTTTTTTGTTAACGTTAAAAATAAATAATCTTGTTTTTTATGTTTGATCCTAAAGAAACCTGAAAAATATTTTATAGTATACCTCTATTTTACTGTATTTTCAGTATACCTTTCAATCACTAATTCATGAGATTTGTGAATGGTAAGATCATTCTTTACAGTAGCTGTTCTATGTATATGATGCTTCAGGACTGCTTATGTAGATAACATATGTAAATGATATATAGAGTTTATACCAATGAGTAAATTAGAATCTGTGCACATTCCCAGCTTACTGCTGTTATGCTTCTATTTATAGTACATTCTATGTTCTTGAAGCTCCGGGAGAACTTTGTGATACACTCTGTGTAAAAATATATATATATATATATATATATATATATATATATATATACACCAGGTGTGTAAATATGAAACTGGAATTTGCCCATAGATGGCCCTAGCTTTCAATGCAGTTACCGTCAAACCAGCACCATTTTCTTTCTTTGACAGTAGACAGAGATTTTCAACAAAGCAATACAAGTTTCATACAACAGCATAGTTTTAATTAACATTGAACATGTCGAGTTTTGTACCTACAAACTTGATTTGTGGACAACATTGATTTTCTGTTACCATTTAAAGAAAACTGCTGCAGAATCGCATTGAATGTTTGTCAAAACTTACGGAGCATGCTCTAAGTCACAGTGCTTTGAGTGGTTTAAAAAATGCAGAAGTGGCAATTTTGATGTGAGAAATGAAGAACGTGGAAGACCACCAAAAACGTTTGAAGACAGCAACCTGCAAGCATTGTTGGATGAGGATGATGCTCAAACACAACAACAACTTGTGGATCAATTAAATGTAACACAAGAAGCCTTCTCCATATGTTTGAAAGCCATAAGAAAGATCCAGAAGATGGGAAAATGGGTTCTACATGAATTGAGTGTAAGACAGCAAGAAAACTGAAAAATCCACTTGTGAAATGCTACTCGCCAGGTACAAAAGATTTCTTCATCGAATCGTGACAAGTGATGAAAAGTGGATATGTTTCAAGAATCCTAAGCATCATGGGTAACTCCTGGCAAACCATCGACATTGATTTTAAGGCCAAATCGCTATGGAAAGAAGGCAATGCTCTGTGTTTGGTGGGATCAGAAGAGTGTAATCTATTATGAGTTACTAAGACCTGGCAAAAACGTTAATACTGAACGCTACCGACAACAAATGATAGATTTGAATCGAGCATTGCGTGAAAAATGACCAGAATATCAAAAAAGGCATAATAAAGTTAATCTGCTTCTTGATAATGCATCATCTCACACATAGCAAAACTAGTTAAGGAAATAATTGAGGCATTCAGTTGGGAAATACTTTCACGTGTGGCTTACTCACCAGACTGGGCTCCATCCAACTACTATTTATTTGAATCGATGGGACACACACTTGCTGAGCAGCGCTTCACTTCTTATAAAAATGGCTTGAGGACTGGTTTGTCTCAAAAGAGCAACAGTTTTTTTGGGGTGGCATTCATAAATTGTCAGAGAGATAGGAAAAATGTATAGCTAGCGATGGACAATATTTTTAATAAAATATTTTTTACCATTTTCATATAATAAACATGTAGTTTCTATATGAAAAGTCCAGTTTCATATTTACAAACCTGATAAATATACAGATTCCAAATTGCATGGCAATTTCTTGGGAGATGATTCTGTAGCCAAAAATAAGAAAGGCGTTCATACAAACACAAGCTTCAAGCTTATGTGGTGATATAATCAAGCAAAAAGAAAAAACACGCTTAAAGCAAAGGTGATAAAATGTGAAATCCAAGCTGTTATATACTATCTGAAGCTTATATTAAAACAAGTTCAGTAACATTATTGTAGATAATTAAATATTTTTTTCTCTTTTAGCAGTTCACTTAAAACAGTTAATTTCTCCCTTCATAAAAATTTCTTTAAAAAATTCAGGTTAGTGATAAATTTTATAAAGCATTCATCAAATTAATGATGAAGACAAAAATCCTTAACTGGTGTTTCTTTGTTAAATAGATTAAATATAAATTGGTTTTTACAAGTTGAATAACAGCTATTAAAAAGTCTTAACTGATGTTTCTTTACTGAATAGATCCAAGAAAAATTGATTTTTACAAATTCAATAACTGTTATTGAAGGTTAAAGATGTACACATGAAATTTAAGAATTGATAAGTTAATAGAAAGGAGTATCTTTTGTGATAAAGATTTCATTGGGATATTATAGGTGACAAAACATGGAAGTACGGTTATGACATTTAAGAATGCACCAGTCATTCCAATGGAAGATTCTTGAAGAACAAATAGCAAAAAAAAAAAGGATACCAAGTTCGATTAAATGTTAAAGTTCTTATTGTATTTTTTTTCATTACAAAAACGTCATCCATTATATTATATTCTTACCACAAAATTGTACTATCAAACCACTACTATTTAGCAGTTTTATGCTGTTTATATGAGGCCGTCTGAAGAAAATCACCATAAATATGGACAAGCTCATCATGATAATGTTCCAGTTCACACTTCACTATTAATTTGTGATTATTTAACCAGAAATAACACCTTAGTGATGCTCCAGCTCCTTATTCTCTACATATAGCATGCTACAATCTTTTCTTAACAGTGATTTCCAATGATAGATGAAATAAAAAATTGCTAAATGAACTTGACTCTATAGAAAAAATGCTTTCCTTAAATGTTTTGAAGATTAGAAGTAATGTCATCATAATAAGTGTCACATCATAAGTGTGAAATAAGACATAAGTGTGTCACATCTCTAGAGGGCTACATTGAAGTGGACAGTGTCAAAATATCAGTTTATGTAATGTGCGTGAAACTCTATAATTTTCTTTATTAATCATAATAATAGTAATGCAGGATGCTATATCTATCTACGTGTTTCTGTCAGTAGATTTGTTTTATGCATTCATGAAAACAGTAGTTTATTATCCGTTACTGAGCTTTTTTTTATATGGTAATATTGAGCTTTTGTTTTCTGTCGTGTAATTTATTATTTTTATTTGTTCTTTTTTTCTTCCGAAAAACAAATTTGTTCACAAGATATAATTAATAATAATATTATAATAATGTACATTATAATTTGTCATGTTTATATGAACAGATGAAGTTCGGTGTTGATTCTTAAATAATTAAAGTCATAAGTTGATATTATAAATTCTTTATTATATTTGAAAATACTTTTGTATGTATAAATTGAATGTTTAATATATTGGTATATTAAATGAATTATTTACATATTATTAAATGTCTATTACAATTGAATTATGAACTGGAACTGTTACTGAATGTGATTTTATAAGAATAATACGATTGCCATTTGTAGGCGACTGGCTGGATCTGAACAAGAGTGATGAGTGAAGAATAAATAATGAATGACGATGGACTTGCTTAAATAATGTTGCTGGAGCCGCAGCTTCATCAGGAGCCATGTGAACTTTCAGGAGTCGAGTGCATCCAAAAGGAGCCAAGTGATGTGTAAGAAGCAGCTGAATGCATATGAAAGGAACCAAGTGTACTGTAAATATCTGAATGAATCCGACCGAAGTTAAAGACATTTAAATTTAAAAATCCTATTAAATACACTAAAGCTTAAACATTTAAACAATGATAACAAAATATAAATATGTAAAGAGTATTTAAAAATTAAAGTAACTTAAGCCTGAACAATGTTAACAGCTTACAGTTTTATGCTATTTTTAAACATGTTGAGTTACTCTGTGATATTTATAAGGAGAATGATATGTTAAGACTGTATTTTTATGATTTTTATATAATACAATATTAAGGAGCTATTTCATCCATAAATGTTATTTTATTTATATATGATATTTTAAAAATTTTATCTATATTTTATTGTTACTGTGATATCTACTACATATACATGTTTGTTCATAAACCCATTTGAAAAATTAATATAATAATATTCACAAAAATAATGCTAATGAATCCAAAGTGAAATTTACATTTTGGAAACAAAGTATGATTTCTAAATTTGTGAAAATAATACTTCCAGAAAATTCTTTTAGAGCATTTGTTCATCTCCTCTTTGATGGTATAGTTGGTGCTGTCATTCCAGTTGATAGGAATTCCATTAAATATATGATCAAAGAATATATTTGTGTAGTATCTATTAAGATAATTTGTTGTTTTTATTACATGAGGTGAACCAGATGCACATTCAGATGCAAATATTACAATATGTCAAATCATTACATGCAAAAACAAAACTGGCATTTGCAGATAGAAGAACTTTTACTTAAAGGTATTTACCAGCAGTTAATCAGTATGAAATTTATAAATGCTAAACTGATAGAAACAGTATGTTAAACTATATGTATGTCATACGTAAAACTTTTATTTAAATTAATATATTTTTGCAGAAAAAAATTGAAATATATGTGCAATGTGATATCTAGATAAAACAAATAAAGTTATGTCTACCATTTTTATTTTAATTGTATAGAAAGGTCATGGTTTTTTTTTTTACAAATATCAATTTTAGACTAACAGAAGCTGGAAGTATAAAAACATTTTAAATCTGCTTGTTTATCAAAGCATCTTTTACAGCTTGGATTTTTGGTTTAACTTGTATTCCATTACATCTCACATGATATATATAAATGTCAATATTTAACACATTGAGCGCTGCAGCTGATAAGTGGCACCAGCCACTTGTTCAGGAGCTGTTGGCACCATGTTGTGACCAGTACAGTATACTGTTGTTGGCCTTTCAGTTTATCACTTATTCTTTAACTGGCGATTTAGTTAAATACTAAGTGTAATAGAATTGGTCTTGGTCTTATGTTTTTCCCTTTATTTATATAATGGCCGATGATGAAATCCCAGATCCATCTCAGTTAGACAATGATATAATGTTAAACAGATAATGTCCATGAAAAAACTAAAATATATTTTCTTAAATAAGAGTAGTGACAGTGAATTTATGCTGTAAGTGATTGAATATGACTATTTAGAGGACAGTAATGTCAAATTTTTAATAATCTTTCTACTTCTTCATAAAGTCAGTTTACGTAAAATACATCCTTTAATTGATTTTTTTTTTTTTTATTGAAAAATGGCTAACTTGTACTAACCTAACAAGGAATTATGTATTGATGAGTCTATGATTTTAAATTACATATTTTACAAGTGTAAATTTTTTAATAATCTTTCTACTTCTTCATAAAGTCAGTTTACGTAAAATACATCCTTTAATTGATTTTTTTTTTAATTGAAAAATGGCTAACTTGTACTAACCTAACAAGGAATTATGTATTGACGAGTCTATGATTTTGTGACATGGGCACCTAAAACTTTGACTGTATTATAAAGAACAAAAAACCATAAATATGGGGTAAAACTTTATCTTCTTATTGAGCCTGACAGAACCATTATAAAAACCAACCCAAGGGTATTTTACCAATATTTTTTTGATTAATGACGTTTTTACAAATTACTGACATTAACTCTTCATGTAGAAGCATATTACAACTACTATTTCAAATTCACAACTAATTTATAGGCATTCTACCTGACAAAGTTGTAATTGTGACTGACTATCCAATTAAACTCTCATGTACCAATCACCTTTGTATATTAGGAAACCTAATTTCATGAAACAAATCATCAGTTTAATTGTATTGTAGAAAAAATGTACCAAATTTCATAATAACGATGTTATGATGAAATTGTTTAGTGTTTGTGTATGATGTAATATGAAGACTAATTGTTTAGTTCTCATATGTTTGTTTAGTGGTCCTCAGATTTTTAATATGAGAACTAAATTATTACTTTCAAAATCTCAATATTATTTTTTTTAAATTACATATTTTACAAGTGTAAAATTTTTTAGTAATCTTTTTACTTCTTCATAAAGTCCCCTAAATGTGTTATAATTAATAAAAAAAATAAATTTACTTGACGGTACATAATGTTTTATGGTTTATCATTGTTTTTTTGATAATAATTAAAAACAATACTTTGGAAGACCTTTAAATTTTTACGTTTTGAAGTTAGGATGAAATGAAAACCAAATAAATATAACAAAACAAAGATTTCTTTGAACTGCCAAGGATTAGTTCATAAATAAAAATTAATTTCATCAAGTATGTTGAACAGTGTAATGAAAAGTGATAACTCTTAAAATTTATTAATTATTAAGGAACTGTTTCAAATTAGTGACATTTTCTTTACAAATTGCTTTTGGGATGTAATTATAAGTAGCTTTTTCAGTAGAATATCCAATAATACTATTCTGTATACATTCTTAATAACAAAATAAGTTGTTTATACGGTATAAACCTTCAGTTTTTCAGTCTTTGTTAATAAATTTATTTATATCTTTTGGATGCAATTGTATGAGTATAATACTTAGGGTAAAGAAAAAAAGAAAATCAAGCAAGTGTTAACTTAAATTTCAGATATTTTTATCTAAAAATTGTATCATCTTTTAATTTGCAGGTGAAAACTTACAGATCTTAATTTATTGTAATATTTTTTTTTTTAATTTTGGATTTTCTAAAAATTATAACTAAGAAAATTATATATCAATGGAGAATAAAGCAACTTACCCCTATTAATAAAAGAACTGTATGATTGCTATAAAATAGCTTCTGAAAGCACAGTTCCATGCATTATGAAAGGAAGTGAAGTCGTTAATTATTTTTTTCCTTATCTTTGACTTCATTAATTTTTACCCTTTCTGGTCCAATGATAACAAATGGAATCATGTTTAATATTAAGCTCATACACTCATATAAATATATGATCCAATGATATTTTTTTACTGTTTAGGATCCAAAACCACTGTAAGGTATTACTTCAGAGGATGAATGAGGATGATATGTATGAATGTTAATGAAGTGTAGTCTTGTAGTCTCAGTTTGACCATTCCTGAGATGTGTGGTTAATTGAAACCCAACCTTTGTTTACTGTTTAAATCCGTATAAAAGTAACTCTCGACTTCAAAATCAGTTGATTTACGATAAACAGTTTGATCTTTAGCTTTAGTTTACTTATTTCCCACCTGGATCCATCATTTTCTTTTCTGCTACTTTTGTTTGTAACATTTTTTAGTCGCAGTGTTTTCTTAGTTTACCACTGATGTTACAGGTTATGTTTACTGCTTTTTTTATTTGCTTATAGTTTTGAACAGTTTAATATACAGCTGGTGGAAGAAATTGGATATGTTCTTTACACTATCTTCAACTACTGTAAAAGGTTTGTACACATTTTTTTGTTATTATCTGTAGTTTATATACTGAAATACATCATGATTCCAAATGGAATCAGCGGCTGTGAATCATGTACTTGATTTATATGTGTTCTGAATATAATGTGATTACTTTAGGTTTGAGAAAACTGTTTATTTTGCTACATATGGATTTGATACCAGTCATGATATCAAATTTGAAATTATTTTTATTATACACTTGTTATCAGCTTGTGCATTTGTAAGCAGTTGAAGTTGTGGGGTTTCCCTATAATATTGAATTCATGGAATTTAGGTTACAGAATTTGAAACTTCAGTGAAAAAACAATTACGTTAGATACTATGGAAATTTCTCAACATTTTTTTCTATTTTTGAGTCTTTTGTAATATAATTTTTTTAGTTTTTGTATTTTTTATTTTATTTATTTTTTCTGAAGTTTTATATAGCCTATGATTCTTTTATTTATTTCAGAAATGTTATTAAGATTAACTGACAGACAACTGCTTTGTATTTTGGAAGGTAATATATGTGATCTGGAACTGACAGATGATGAAGAAATTTCCAAAGTGTTCTGGAAGATCAGCTTCCACTATCACTTCTGAAAATACTGCACCTGAAACTGATAGTAATTTCTCAGGTAAATGATTTTTCTATTATTGATATAGGTATGGAAACTGAAATACAAGAAAATATGATAATGAAGAGGATAACACTTCTTCAACTCATTGTTTTCCACCTCTTGAAAGAAATAAACATGGAAATTTGTTGTGGCATCTTGAAAATTTAGCTCCTGTTGTTTGTAAGTTTGATGCAACTTTTTTCTGATCTTCCTGATGAGTTAGGCACTTTAGCATGAAACAGAACATAAAAAGCAAGCCTTACAAAAGGGGTGTAAAGGTTTTCACCCGAGCTGGAAATAATGGTTTTATTTACAATTTTGAAATTTATGTGGTAAACAAACTAATGTTACACAGTCTGACTTAGGCATTATTGGAGAAATTGTTATGCGTTTAGCATAACACATTCCTAAAAACTGAAATCATAAGTTGAACTGTGACAGTTGGTATTCATCCTATGATTTGTTTGCTAAATTGAAGAACCATGAAAGTTTATGCAATGGAATGATTTATAAAACTGACTTCAGCAGTATACACTCAATCCACTGGGTTGGTCTAGTGGTAAACGCGTCTTCCGAAATCAACTGATTTGTGGTTTCGAGAGTTCCAGCGTTTAAGTCCTAGTAATGTCAGTTATTTTTACATGGATTCGAATACTAGATCGTGGATACCGATGTTCTTTGGAGGTTGGGTTTCAATTAACCACACATCTCAGGAATGGTCAAACTGAGACTGTACAAGACTACACTTCATTTACACTCATACATATCATCCTCATTCATTATCTGCAAGTATTATCTGAAAGGTAATTACCAGAGGCTAAACAGGAAAAAGAAAGGAAAGCAGTCAAAGAATTGAAAAGTCAGGGAAGAGAACTATGATTACAGAGTTAAAAGGTGTGAAAATGCTATTGTAGTCAAGTGGATGTATAATAAACTGGTTCATCTGATTCCCGATTTTGTAGGTGTTGAGCCCATAGAAGTTCAGCAATAGTCAGTTGCAGAAAAAAAAAAATATTATCATTCATGTCCAAACATTGTTGGAAATTATAATAAAAATATGGGAGGGTGGGTAAGCAACACATGCTCCTTGAACTATACTGCATAGTTTTAAAAATTTAAAGGTACTACTTGTGCATAATCTTTCATTTCATTGATCTTACTGTGGTAAATGCTTGGTTACTTTACTCCAGACATTGTAATCAATCTCAACAAAAAAAAAAATACACACCACTAGTTAACTTTAAATAAGAAATAATTAATGCACCTCTTTACTCTGGTGAAATTACTTCAAGAAAAAAAAAAGACTATCATCTTAAATCGATGCTACTCCACAGCAGCTAAAAGAACATTTACACCAAAACCTGTTGACGATGTTCATTATTTATTATTATATTCATTACAAGATTGACCACTGACCAGAATATGTTTCAGACAAGAAAGATGCAAACTGCATAAAAAGCTACTCCCAAGTAAAGTGTGAAAAATGTAATATTATGTGCTTTTCAAATGAAAAAAAAATTTAAGAAATTTCATATAAAGTAAATATCACCTAATGTGATTTTAACACATATGTTACGTGTTTTGTGTTATATATATTCAATAACTTATTCAAATTAATTTTACTTTATTTTTAATTTTTCATTATGTTGTATTTCTCTCCATATTATTTTCATATTGTAAATTATAAGTTATACAATATTTATTTTATTTATTGTAAATAAAACAGATTTCTTATATCAGTGTTATTTCAAATTATTTCACCTTTTATTTCTATGTAGTGGCTTGCACAGTGTCTCTGTACAGGCATATAGTGAAATAAGTAATAATAATAATAATATGTGTTATAGTAAAAAGAATATAGATGATAAGCATCATAGGAAACAAGGTGAGTGATCTTTAACTTACTCAAAAGCCACTAATTCCATATGGAATCGTATCTTAATTTCAGTTCTTCTGTGAAAAAAAAAATTGAAATATATATGATTATTTCTTAACTTCTCTTGAATCTTTTTATTCACTGAAATATTTTTTTAATCTCACTAAAATTTGGCCCAGAAAGGATTAATTTTGATCATAAAGTAATATAGCCTATTCTATATTTTTTTATTTTTTACTTTAATTTATTGTCCTTATCTCTTTACCATTCACACCAGAACTCATTTAAGTATTTATATGAATACATGGTATATTAACTTAAATATATTACTTATAGATAAATGAATTATTGTGATAGTATGTAATAATGCATTTTACAGATGATCTCAGATGTGCTACTTCATAGGTTAAAAAATGTTACTTCTCATGCAATTGCCTGGATGAGGTAAAACCTTGAACAAAAGAGAATCACAAAATATAATTTAATTGTTAAATAAGAAATAGAAATGGTTGAAATCCATATTAATACTTAAAAATAATAAATACATGAAGTAATAGTAAAGTTAGTATGTGAAGATTCAAGATAAATAGAACAATACAAAAAGATTGCAGAAACATATAGAGTAAATTTATTACACCTTTTTTAAATTTAAATCATTTAATCATTATCAATTAACAGATTATAAGTTTTAAGGGTTAAATGACACACAATTATTTCATATATCACATCTATAAGAGTATGGAAATTATAATATGTAAAAATTTCAGTACTCACTCACTATTCAAATGTGGGGTAAACAACACCAGTAAACACACAATACTTGTAATGAATATTTCTTACAGTTTTTACAGCTCTTCCATACTACTTTTCAAAACATATTACTGTAGCTTACAGTTACAGTAATTCTAGTGCTGATAGTTACATGACTTGTAGATAGAATCATGAAATGGTTATTCATAATAATAACAGAAATAATTTCAGTTCTGCTACTGAATTAAAAATGATGTTTTGTTGCATATTTCATTGTATATAAATGGTCAACTTAAGACTTGTTTACCTTTTAATTGCAGAATACTTGTGTCCAGAAAATTTTGAATTCTATACTGTTAATTTTTATTGTTGTTTACAAAAAAAGCTGTATGGGTAATATGTTGATTGTTGCAGGTAGAAGTGGCAGTGCTATTAGACGTAATTCATGTTTACCCAGTGATGTTTCCCATAGGTTAACTGTCAAGTGCCTACTGTGTCAGCGACTATTCTTGTCAAAGAACAATTTACTTGTGCACATGAAAAATGAACACGGTCATGACAAAGGACCTTTCTGGTGTGATGTTTGTGGAAGGCTTGCAAAAAATAAAAACAGCCTGAGAGTTCATATGTATCTATATCACAGAGACTGTCCACAGAGACTAACTCAGCAGAGTTGCTAATTTTTATTTTTAATTATCTTCCACATGAAGAACATTTTTTTGCTTTAATTAGATTACATGTTTTTTATATAAATTTATCAACTTAAGACTAAACTTTATTGTCCTTTCATTATCTAGATGTGGTGAAACATCCATCCATCCACTCCTTCCTTGAAGCAAGAGTTGAAACTTGAGATATATATATATATATCTCATGTTTCGTTGTAGTTACTGTGTTTAGTCATTTTTCAACTGTGATTGATGTAATTTGAAGTTAAAGAAAATATTAACAAAAGTGAACATAAAATTTTTAAAAATTATTAAAAATTGATATATTAACCATTTACATTAAGAATTAAGATGATGTACACCAATATTAATTATCAGTGTAGTTTTACATTTGGATTATGTTTTGTGGAAATTTGATAATTTTCAAGTTATATAAAAATTTTACAGACAAAAAAAAATTAGAAGTTTTTACTGTAATATTATGTATTTTCTGATAGTTGTGCAATTGCTACTGCTGTTGTTTATTTATACAGTGATATAACTTGTAGTAAAATCAATAATTTTTTTACATTCAAAAGAGAAAACAATCTGCCATTTTGAATAAATCAGAAATGTTAAAGGTTATGGATATTACTGCTGGTTGCAAAATTACAAATTTCAGAGGTTGAAGTAATAGTGAAAACCCAAATTTCATTACCATAACATACCAACACTTTAGCATTCACTTTTTAATTTGAACAATTACTTTTAAATTTTAATATATTCATTAATGATTTATGTTATGAATCATGTAAACACTCATTTAACCAAATAATGTTAAATCGGATTTATATGTAACAAAAACATTGAAAAAGATTTATATGAAATATAATTTAATATAATATAATTTATCCTCCTCTATGAATCATGAGACCTTGCCGTTGGTGAGGGGACTTGAGTGTTCAGGGATACAGAGTAGCTGGACCGAAGATGCAACCATATCGAAGAGGTATCTGTTGAGAGCCAGACTAAGGAATGATTCCTGAAAGAGGGCAGCAGCTCTTTCAGTAGTTGTTAGGGGCGTGAGTCAGAATTACTTAAACGGCCATATCAACATCACTCAGTCCTCTGAGTACTGCGCAGCTGAAAGCAATGGAAAACTACAGCTGCTTTTTTTCCAAGAAAATGTGGCTCTCTGCATTTTCATATAGCAATGATGGAGGCGCCTTCCTTGGTAAAATATTCCGGAGGTAAACTAGTCCCCCGTTCGGATCTCCGGGTGGGGACTACTAAGGAAGGGGTCACCAGAAAATTAAAAAATAGCATTCTACGAGTCGGAGCGTGGAATGTTAGAATTTTAAAAAAGGTTGGTAGGCTACAAAATTTAAAAAGGGAAATGGATAGGATAAATGTGGATGTAGTAGGAATTAGTGAGGTTCGGTGGGAAGAGGAAGGCGACTTTTGGTCAGGTGATTTTAGAATAAATAGCTCAGCTTCAAATAATGGGCAGGCAGGAGTAGGTTTCATAATGAACAAGAAGATAGGGAAGAGAGTAGAGTATTTCAAAACGCATAGCGATAGAATCATTGTAATAAGGATAAAATTAAAACCTAAACCGACAACGATTGTTAACGTCTATATGCCTACAAGCGCCCATGATGATGATGAGGTAGAGTGTATACGAAGAGATTGATGAAGCAATTAAACACGTAAAAGGAGATGAAAATTAAATAATAGTTGGAGATTGGAATGTAAGCATTGGAAAAGGCAAGGAAGGAAATATAGTGGGTGAATACGGGCTGGGCAAAAGGAATGAAAGAGGGGACCGACTTATAGAGTTTTGCACAAAGTATAATTTAGTAATTGCCAACACGCAATTTAAAAATCATAATAGAAGTATATACACTTGGAAAAAGCCAGGCGATACTGCAAGGTATCAGATAGATTATATCATGGTTAAACAAAGATTTAGAAATCAACTAGTTGACTGCAAAACTTACCCTGGAGCAGACATTGATAGCGACCATAATTTGGTGATAATGAAATGTAGATTGGGGTTTAAAAACCTGAAGAAAAGGTGTCAGATGAATCGGTGGAATTTAGAGAAGCTTGAGGAAGAGGAGGTAAAGAAGATTTTTGAGGAGGACATCGCAAGAGGTCTGAGTAAAAAAAAGATAAGGTAGAAAATGTAGAAGAAGAATGGGAGAATGTTAAAAAGGAAATTCTTAAATCAGCAGAAGCAAACTTAGGCGGAATAAAGAGAACTGGTAGAAAACCTTGGGTTTCAGACGATATATTGCAGCTGATGGATGAACGTAGAAAATATAAGAATGCCAGTGATGAAGAAAGTAAAAGGAACTATCGACAATTAAGAAATGCTATAAACAGGAAGTGCAAACTGGTGAAAGAAGAGTGGATTAAAGAAAAGTGTTCAGAAGTGGAAACAGAAATGAACATTGGTAAAATAGACGGAGCATACAGGAAAGTTAAGGAAAATTTTGGGGTATATAAATTAAAATCTAATGTGTTAAACAAATTTTGTTATTTGGGAAGTAGAATTACCAAAGATGGACGAAGCAGGCGCGATATAAAATGCCGAATAGCACAAGCGAAACGAGTCTTCAGTAAGAAATATAATTTGTTTACACCAAAAATTAATTTAAATGTCAGGAAAAGATTTTTGAAAGTATATGTTTGGAGTGTCGCTTTATATGGAAGTGAAACTTGGACGATCGGAGTATATGAGAAGAAAAGATTAGAAGCTTTTGAAATGCGGTGCTATAGGAGAATGTTAAAAATCAGATGGGTGGATAAGGTGACAAATGAAGAGGTATTGTGGCAAATAGATGAAAGAACCATTTGGAAAAATATAGTTAAAAGAAGAGACTGACTTATAGGCCACATACTAAGGCAACCTGGAATAGTCGCTTTAATATTGGAAGGACAGGTAGAAGGAAAAAATTGTGTAGGCAGGCCACATTTGGAATATGTAAAACAAATTGTTAGGGATGTAGGATGTAGAGGGTATACTGAAATGAAATGCACTAGCACTAGATAGGGAATCTTGGAGAGCTGCATCAAACCAGTCAAATGACTGAAGACAAAAAAATAATAATATTATATTATGGAATGCCGTAGAATGAAGTATGCCCATTTTTATTAATTTCATCATGAAATTATTATGTTAATATTTAACCAAAAGTTCATTTAATTTAGAGAACAGAAGAAGTATTTTGGACATGTAGCCTTAAATAAATTATCAAAAACACATTTTATTATTGTAACTGTTTATTTGTACACTTAGTCCAATTACAGAATTATGTTGTTAATATTGTTCTTATTTTGCTAGATTCACTAAAAAATATATATTTCAATTAAAAAATTGTTCTTTACATATAAAACTAGTGTAGTAAGTAATATAGGCATCCAGTAGCTTATTGCTAAAAGGTAAATTCTTTTTACCTGAAGATAGTTTAATGTGATAAGAACTTCAAGTAAAAGGTGCTTATGTGTAGCATGGTTCAACCCTGATGAGATCATAATCCTGCCTATTAGTGCATAAGTAGGAATAAAAAGGCATTGTAAGAGTTGGTCTTGCAGTGGTAATTCAGTTGAGCTTACAACTTCCAAGTCTCTGAGCCAACATAAAAGACATGCAGAAGAGTATGTTATGAAAACTCATAGCAGCATTCTATTAACATTTTAGTCATTCATGCAACTGTCTTCAGTGATCAAAGCAAGCATTTAAGCTTTCACTCATTTCTGAAGAAACCTAAAGAGCAAAAACTAAAGCTCTAATATTTATAGTAGCATAAAATAATTTTTTTTTTATTATAAATTTAAAAAAAAAATTATATAAGTTGTAACATATATATTTGAGTTATTTTTATATGTGTTATATTCATTCAACAAATTATACTTGAACAATAATGCACTAGGAAATATTAACAAAATAAATTCTTCACCTTCTCAGAGTTCACTACATTCAAAGCAGATAATAACCATACATTCAAGAATATAAATTGGAAAAATCCACCGTAAGAGATCTAATGCTTTAAATTATGGAATTTGTTATTCCAGTAACAAGTTATAATTGGTTCAGATTTGTTATCATATAGAACTAGAAGGGGTGATACTTGTTCTGAATGCCCTTAATTAAATCAAAGAATATGTTAATCAATTTGAAATGCGAGCTGTTACGTTCTTAAAACAATTTTACTATTATGCTGTAATACGAATTTAATGACGAAAGATGGTTTTGCGTAGAGAACAAGTATTTCTGGTTTAAAAAACGGGTGCCGCTAGCAAAATAACTTCATTTACGTAAATGCTGCTGTTTAATTCTGAAAGATCTTTGGAAGAATAATTTCCCTATAGTATGATATTGTCGTTTATAATTTTTAATAAATTTATATTGTTTCCATATTTCATTATACTTTGAAACCCCTTACACAGAACAAACAAGTTTTCTGGTATTTGTTAAATGGAATAAAAAAATGAAGTTTCTTCGCTTTTAATTGAATAAGAAAAAACAAAATTCTTGTTCAAAAGAGACTATAATTGCTTCTACACGTACATTAATAGTGTTTGATAATATTTTCAGGATAATCTAAAAAAAAATTTCACCTTTGTCAAATATTTCTGCTACCAAAATTCGTAACAACTTGGGTAACACTTGTCATCAGTTTCATTTTTAATAGAAAATATTGTACCGTAAATAGATTAGTATAACGAAACGTAAATATGATACGGGGATTCTCTTTTTATATAAAACGTTTCTTCTTTTAACAAGTTATATTTTCGAACTCTTAATTAAAATTATAATAGTAAACGTGAATCGAATAATGTTTTCTGGAATTTGAACTATTGCAAAACGTTAATTCGTAAGACTTTTCTTCATGATTTGTTTGAAATTATATTCATTTAAAATTTAAACCTTTGTAACCAAATTGTTAAAAAACTAAAATGTTTTTATAACATTTAAAACACGGTTAGAAACATATTTTAAAAACTTTTAGTACCCTACTCTATCATCTAATAGATGTCACTAGATTCGTGAGGTGAAATGCGTTTTGCAGGAAACAAATTTTTCTTTGTCAATTTAACAGAAATTCTGAAAAATTAATAATGAAATTTTATTCTAATTGAACATAATGATACTAAATTATTTTAATCACATTTTTGTTAATTTTTCTTTAAATATTATGAGTAGATTTAATGTTTTTAACACAGTAAATATTATGTTGAAGGAAGCTTTAAATAAGATGTTTTCATTATAAAAAAATATATATATATATATATATATATGATTCGTTGTTATCTATAAGTGAAAGCTTTAACGCTGTTATACAAGAGGCTGTGATGAAGGAAATAAAAACAAAAATGTCAAATGAACGAGTGGTTCATGTGAGTGCGGGTTTGGAAGTGAGTGTCAGTGTTGGTTGTCTGGTGTCCATGCTGAAATAAGGTCATCTTTGAAATTAAGTCGTCGTTTAATGATATCGCAGCCGTCGGTGTAGTCGTATACTTTATTTTTGTGTTATGTGCGTATTGGAATTTACTTAACAGCTGTTATAATGTAGAAAAGATACTTAAATTTTTGTGTGTACCGTAAAATACTGCAGGCTACTTGAAGAGTTATAGATGATGGTAATTAACAATATACAGGTGTACCAACTTGCCAAATGAATGGCAAAAGCATGTCAGATAAACTGGGTCTTGGACCTCAAAGGCATGAGTTAAAATTTGGTTCTAGTTTTATGAACAGTAAGAGTACTTCATTTCATACTGTAAAGTGTAAGTAAATCCTCATTAATTATTCTGTTTAATTTTTTCTACCTAACATATTTTTAAATTGTTTTTAAGTTTTGATATTTAAGGTACAAACCAGGATCTTTCTTTTGGAACATATTGAAATTGCCAGTTAAATCTGTTAAATTATCAGGTTTCTGGCTCGTGCAGTTTAATTTTTACTTGAACTTGTCTTCTCTTCTTATGACACAAGAATTTGGTAGTGTATTTGATAGAATTTCATTAGCAGATTTTGTTTTGTTTTCCTGTTGTCTGTTTTGGTGAATTGTTAGTAAATTATACTTCAAATTGTTCAAACGCTGTGAAAGTTGTTAATTAGTTAAGACTCTTCATTTTATTAATATACACCATTGTTTTTTTGGCAGTAATAACTGTAGAAGTAAGCATTTTTATATTTTCAGTTTTTTGTATCCTACATCATAATAACATACATTTCCCAAGTTTGCTGCAAAATATCTGATTTTAATGTTTTTAATATCTTAAAAAATTAAATAATAAAACCTTTGGTAAATTATGTTAAAATGAAAATATTAAACTACCCATAACTGGTATTGGAGTTGTTGGAAGCTAATCTTACAAAAGTCACTGTTGAAAAGAAAATTTTTTGATACATTGTGGTTATTTAATATGTATGTGTCATGTAATTTTAAAATTAGTTATAATCAATTAGTTCTGTAATAAGGTTCTATTGAGTTATATTCCTCTGAAGGGATTGTTATGAATTAAATTTTTTAGTGTTAATGCCAATGATTCTGATAGTGTAGTGATGTTTTACAGAAAAATAGCTTATTGTTGACTTTGAATGTATATGGAAATTCTCTCAAAATTGTTCTATTGGGTGTTATTAGTTATAGTGTTTTTCTGTTGTTTGTTTCAACACATGAAACTCTCTGTTGTTGGTTTGGGTGCACAACATTGTTACATAAACAATATATTGTTGTTTGATTTGGAATATTAAAATTTAACTCTATTGTGTATGTTTATTTTTACTTGTATTTTAAAGCCTTATTTGTTGATAAAGATAACCAGTCTAAGGCAAACATTTTACCACTTGAAAAAGATTGCATAACCCAAAATTATATGTTCGTTATATAAAAAAGGTTGTAGGCAAGTGAGATGAGATATTGGTTATTCCTGAAACTGGGATAGTCATTTTTAAAATAACCATACCATGCTAGGCTTATTAAGAAAGTGAGATGTTACTTGGTTTCCCATTACCTTTGTAACTGAGTCAAACGTAATGTTGATTTCTAAAATGCTCAGCTCTATAAAATAAATTATGTCCTAGATTTTTAGAAGGCCTGGTTATATAATGAATATCACTAGTATAAAAAAAAAACCAGCAGCTTTGACTAGTGCCTCTTGTACCTAGTATCTCTACATATATTAGAGCCATAAGAAAGACTGGAACAAGTAATGTTGAGAACAAATAAATATAAATACCCTTTGACCTAGAAATAATCTTGCTTTTTATTCTACTTAATTTTACTATCAAGTAATTGCAATTTATTTGTAGTACCATTATTTCTACTGGTTGTTATTAAATTAATTATTTTTTGTTGTAAATAAAATTAACCTCATAATTGAAATTCTGATTCTGTAGTTTTATTAGCCATTGTTGTGTTTGTATTTTGTGATCTGTTAGTAATCCCATAATTTCTGTCCCTATAAAGAAGCTTGCTAGAACTATAGGTCTAATGTTTTTATTATTTTAATCAAAAACTTAATTTCTTTTTTATAAAAGTTTGGATCAATCCGAATAAAATAAACCAGTGATTATTGATTGACCGTTAAAAAAAGTTTATTTGTGGAGTAATCTTCCATATATGGCTTGTTGGAAATTAATGTATTTTAATTCTTTTCTCAACAAAGACATTATTGGTCATGTTACTTTTTTAAATAAAATTAGTATTAATTTAAACATTTTTTTAAAATCTTTGATTAAAGAGATTATATCTTACATGGGTCAATCCATTTGAAGTGTCCTAAAAAAACATAAGCTGGTTGCTTGATCAATTCAACAAAATTGAAACTTACCCACTTGTTTACTGGATATTTTCATTTTTAAAAACTAATTTTTTAATTTAAACAGTTTACCTGTGGCAGCAATGTTTGTTAGAGTACACACACCTATTTTTGTGATTGTAAGGGTTTATAGAAAAAATCATAGCTAAAAAACTATTGGTCCTGGAAGCATGAAACAAAATGCAATTTAATCATATTTTCTCAAGGTAAAAGATGGGTTCAGTGGTTTATTTAATTATCTTCTTTTTATGAGAAAATTAACCAATAAATTTGAACATGAAATACAGTGAAATTTCATTTTTGGTAATTTTTTTCAAGAGGCAGGGATGGCATACACAGTTTGAATTACTTTTTTATATATAGGTATATGTTAGTAGTTTTACCATAACTAATATTAACGGTGATATACTTACCTCTAAATGATTATGGATATTTGAAAATAATTTTTTTTTTTAAGTTCAGATTTTGGCATCAAATAATGATGGGGCTGGTGATAAAATTCTCAAATTTGCACAACTTGCATTTTTTTTGTAGATGTTTATGGGAGATAAAAAAATGTCTTATGTAGTTTAGTAATAAAAAAGTTATAACCCCTCAAAAATCATGAAAAACCTGTTAAAAGCAATACCATTTTGACTAACTAAATAAGTGCTCCCAGGATGTTTCTTATCTTCTTTGCAATTTACATTTTTATATATTTTTTATATTTAGCCCCTTTGTTGTTGAAGTTGATCTTTTCTGTATTTTTGAAATAGTTTTTTTAAAATTATTAATGATAGGTTGTAATTTAATCATAAGCAAAACCAGTAACCTAATACAATTTTTATTCAAAAATGCTAGTTATAGTTAAACTTGCTCAAACTGAGATTTCAATGAGTAGTCTACATCTTTTTTCAAGGATTCATTTTTATTTTTATATTGGTTTATTTTTGTAAACATTATCGAAGAAAAAATAAATTGTAGCAAAATTTTAATTTTTCTTCAATGAAATAGCCTGTTTTTGTAGCAATGAAAGTTTATTGTTTAATTTGGTTTACCAGCAGCTCTTCTGATAATTCTCTTGAAAATGTGTGAGAACGACCCATCACTGTAGTAAGTTCAAGTGATGTTAACTTTTTTAGGATTTTGCAGATTGGTACCCACACTTTTTCTTTTTGAGACTTTTGAAATGATGTACGTGGTCCAGCCGGGTGGAAAAAATGAACCTGTACATCGTCATTTTCGAGGCTAATAATTTACCACTTCTATCCACCACTGATCATCATACACACAAGAATTAGTCATTTTCCTTAACTGAAAGTGGTGCATTACTTGAAACAAGATGGTCTTCATAGACCTTGGAGTCTGAAGTAAAGTAACATCTTACTATGCCTTCTGACACAGGAACATACTTGTGATAGCTTCTAGTACCAAAAACTACTTTACAGCTGTCAAAATGTTTTTTTAGAGTTCCTGAAATCTTAGCTATTCATCTGATTTAACCAAAAAATACTTTTCTGTTTTTCTTGTGATTACAATATGAATAAATTTCATCAATGTTTAGTATCTGTCTGTTTAATGGTCTTTGCAGACTTGCCTTTGCCACCTCTTGTTTTGTTCTTCCTTCCACACCATCACAGGTGCTTTTCCCATGGGATGATGCAAAGAAGTGCCATTCAGTTTCAAGGTTGAAGTCTTTTTTTGTGACTGCACAAATTAGCAAAATTCTTTTTATTTTTATACTGACTTTGAAGCACCAGCAGTAAAATAGATGAGTTTTTAATTTTCTGATGTACTTCTTTGACATGGTATGTTAAAAGTTTTTGAAAGCAATAAAATGTTGTTTCAAGTGATCACTTAAAATACAAACACTTCTGTGTTGTAATTCTTCATTTTCCTTGAAATAGAACACAAAAGGGTGAACTGTGGCTTGGCTGTAGACTGAATGGGAGCTTTGTATCTCATTTTGAACAAGATATGAAACGTTTTCTGCAAAGTCTGCCAACACCAACAATCATCTTCACCTAATTCTGATTTTTCCTGCTTGAGATTTTGACATGAAATGGTGAGTTTTCAGTTTTTCCAATTTTTCCACTAATGATTTGAAAAACTCATCTTTGGTCTAAAGAATAGTAATCGTTATTGCCCTATCAGCTGTTACCCACTGTTTGTACATTATTGAATCTGGCAACACATACTCTTTGGAAATGTTGAGCTTATCAAACACTGCCTGGTTACCTGGATATTTGGTACACACATTCATCATACAGCTGTAGTTATTCTTGTCACAAAAAAAATGTCTACTAAGTCCTTACAACATTAAGTTTAGGACCATCAATCATGAGCTTGATGTTATGGTGGTAGTGGCAGACCAAACTGTATGAGTCCCAGATGCACCAGCCAAGACACATCATTTTGGACGGAGTTGGCTTTGATCTTCCAATTTCTTCCTTTTGGTTTTCACTTTTAGAGGAGACATACACTTCATTTAAGTTTATCAGAATAAGGTACTTTGGTTATGCACTTTGACACCATCAAGACGTGTGCTAACACAATCCTTTTTACCAGGACACAACCTGCTATTATTGTCGTCTTCATAAAATAACAAACCGTTTTTAATTGTGTCGTTACTAATTCTGTTGTATGTCTTTTACCTAACTCTGGTAGAATGCCTTGCTCATTAACTAATTCTCTAGTAAGTCTAACCAAATGCTCAGACACATTGAACTTTGGTATTTTTAGATCTGGTATAAGTTTGGGGAAGTAAACTGATAATTTTAACCTAATTCTAACCAAATGCTCAGACACATTGAACTTTGGTATTTTTAGATCTGGTATAAGTTTGGGGAAGTAAACTGATAATTTTAACCTTATCTTCTTTAGAAGCACACATTTTTCTTCTAGTTTTAAAATAAGATCATCACATTCATGTGAAGAAGATTGAGCTGAATTTTTATTTTCAGAAACTTTTGAGTCAAAACAATTCAAGATTCTGTTTTAATTTTTCAGATACCTTATTTATTTTAAATTTTAATCCTGATTGCCTTTGTCTATGATTAATTTTTTTCAATTTTTATGGAAGTGATTTACCTAAAATGCTACAAGCAGCATCCAATTGTTCAATATTATGATGTGGGTCAATGTATTGCTCTTCACATTCATATATGGATCAATCGATTTGAAGTGTCTTAAAAAACAAGCTGGTTGCTTGACCAATTCAAAAAAAATTGAAACTAACCCACTTGTTGTTTCCTACATATTTCAGGATCTTAAAACTATTTGTTTAAGTTTTTTATTTAAACAGTTTATCTGTGACAGCGATTTTTGTTGCGGTGCGCACACCTATTTTTGTGATTGTAAGTGTTTATGGAAAAAATCATAACTAAAATCTATTTGTCCTGGAAGGATGAAATAATTTAATCATATTTTCAAGGTAAAAGATGGGTCCAGTGGATTATTTACCTATATCTATTCTTTCTATGAGAAAATTGCCAATAAAGTTGAACATGAAAAATGGTGAAATTTCACTTTAGGTAATCTTTTTCAAGAGGCAGGGATGACATACACAATGTGAATTAATTTTTTATGTAGTGGTATATGTTAATAGTTTTACCATAAATAATATTAATGGTGATATACTTACCCTTAAATTTTTATGAATTTTTGAAAACTAATTTTTTTTTTAAATTCAAATTTTGGCATCAAATAACTCTGATGGGGCTGATGATAAATCTGAAATTTGCACAACTGTGTTTTTGTTAGATGTTTATGGCAATTAAAAACATTTGTTGTGTATTGTACTAATAAAAAAGTTATAACTCTCCAAATTCATTAAAAACTGTTAAAAGCGATACCATTTTGACTCTCTAAATAAGTGCACCAAGGGGGTTTCTTATCTTCTTTACACTTTACATTTTTTTTAAATATATTTTTCATATTTAATCCCTATGTTGTTGAAGTTGACATTTTCAATATTTTATTTATTTTTTTTTAAATTAATTAAAAGGAAATATAAAAAATGTAAAGTGCAAAGAAGATAAGAAACCCTCATGGAGCACTTATTTAGTGAATTAAAATGGCATTGCTTTAACAGCTTTTTTGTGATTTTTGAAAGGTTATAAAACTTTTTTATTAGTACAATACAGAAGAAACCTTTTTATTTTCCATAAACATCTACAAAAACACTGCAAGTGGTGCAAATTTGAGAATTTTATCACCAGCCCCATCAGAGTTATTTGAACCCAAAATTTGAATTTAAAAAAAAATTAATTTTTAAAAATTCTTATAAATTTATGGTAAGTATATCACCATTATTTACGGTAAAACTACTAACATACACTTGCTTGTAAAAAAATATTTCAAACTGTGTATGCTATCCCTCTTGAAAAAGATTACCAAAAGTGAAATTTCACAGTTTTTCATGTTCAATTTTATTGGTAATTTTCTCATAGAAAGAAGAGAGATAGATAAATAATCCATTGAACCCATCTTTTACCTTGAGAAAATATGATTAAATTGATTTTTGTTTTCATCCTTCCAGGACCAATAGGTTTTTAGTTATGATTTTTTCCATAGACCCTTACAATAACAAAAATAATTGTGCACACCATAAACAAAATCGCCACCGCAGGTAAACTGCTTAAATAGAAAATTTAAGAAAGATAGTTTTAAGGTCCTGAGACATGTAAGAAACAAGTGGGTAAGTTTCAATATTTTTTTTAATTGGACAAGCAGCCACCTATGGGTCACTTTAAATGGATTGACCCACATTTGATTTTTTCATTACATTTAAAGATTAATTGTAGAGAAACTTATGAAATTTTTAATTTAGACCAGTGATACTTAATTATGTACTGAATGGAAATTAACAAATTAGTTGAAAATTAACACTACAAAATCATTTACACTAACTTAGCTAGTGCATTTAGTTAGTATTTAATTTATGTCTAGTATTTTATTTAAGTTCCCCTTAAACACATATTTTCCTTTCCGTTGCAGTTTGTACAGTTTTGTTAAAGTTAATTAAAAAATTAAAAACCAGTGAACTTTTAAATATTTCTTTTGATCAAACGTCTGTAACAATTAAAATGAAGATGTAAAGCGGTCATTCAACATATATAGTTTATTAAGGGCTTTTTGGAATTGGGAAAGTGAGTAAATGTTGGAATTACGGAGTTGTATGAGTTCTAATGTTTTGGAATTGTCATTGTGCAGTCCATAGATGATATTATTGCAGTGAGTTGCTATTCCTTCTATATTCTTTATGTATTAGCTTTTAAGGACTTCTTATCAATACTATTTCTATAATATCAGATAACTGCTTGACTGATATTACAGTTTTCTTCACCAATATTTTAATTGTACCAGAAGTAACTGATTGAAAATAAATCTACATGATCATTCTTACTGATATATTCTAATTTTGCGATGGAACTGTTTTTATGTGTACTGCATCCATTTAATCAAATCTTTGTTCCCTTTCTGTCATCAAGGTTTTACATTACATCCTTTTAGACTTCTTGGAGGGATAATGATCCTCTAGATATGTGCCTGATATTTAATTTTGTTTTTGTTTAATGCTAATGCCTGCAGTACACACGTGCTGTATGGAATATTTTTAATTAATGAAAACAGATTGTGATTTTGTGGGTTTGGTGCTTAGAAGCAGTTCTATCGACAGACTGGAAGACAATTTTAATTAAAAAAATAGTGAGTATTGCATAAAAGAGTTGTACTTTACCTTATCAATAGGACTGCAGTAATGATATTAAAAATTAAAAACATATTAGCTTATTTAGTCATAAATGAATATGATACCTAAAATCAGTCAAAAATATTTCTTGAAAGTAATTTAAAATTTATCTTAGACAAAAAGTTATACGATCAAAAGAAAACACAATCAAACTGATTTGTAATTCACCAATAATTTATTTATTTTATAATAAATTTTAATTTATTTAGTTTCTAATATTGTTAAAATTTGACTTATTGAAAATTTTTAACATAACTTTTGTAATAATATAAAAGTTGTATGTGTGTGTGTGTGTGTGTGTGTGTATATGTATGTATGTATATATATATATATATGGTGAATTGACTGAGCTTTTGAATCCGACATGTAGTAGAAGATTTTTTGTAGTAATATGTACATATTACCTCACAATAAAAAAAAAGGATTATATAAAATTACATATTTGGTGCAAATGCATTTATCCATTTCATCTGTGTTTGCTATTTAATTGAGAAGTTTAATTTTAGTTTAATTGTCTATAGTATGTGGGCTGTTGATAAACAAGTATAAATTCTTTATGAGACCCACCGGGTTGATCTAGTGGTGAATGCGTCCTCCCAAAGCAGCTGATTTGGAAGTCGAGAGTTCCAGCGTTGAAGTCCTAGTAAAGGCAGTTACTTTTATACGGATTTGAATACTAGATTGTGGATACCGGTGTTCTTTGGTGGTTGGGTTTCAATTAACCACAATCTCAGGAATGGTCAAACTGAGATTGTACAAGACTACACTTCATTTACATTCATGTCATCCTCATTCATTCTCTGAAGTAATGCCTGAATGAACGGTAATTCCCAGTGCCTAAAGAAGAAAAAGAAAGAAGGCATTAGATAAGGAAAACCCCAAGATTTTGTTTTATTTAATGTGGTTATTTATTTTGTATACTTCAATCATATTATGTTAATATGTTTTATTTCATTTTATTATTCACGTGATTGTACTTACTAGAGAAGTATTTGAAAACAGTTCTTTTTGTAAATATCCTGGATATGTGCCTTTTCTTGCAACTTTGTTAGATTCACCATTTGTTGAGTTTTATAGATCCTGTTTTTAGATGGTTAAGAAATTTCGTAATTTTTTTCAGATTGTACATTTGGTCTCACATTTAAGTAAAAAACAGAGGATTTGTTTTTTTATTAAATTTAGTCTCTGTAGATTTCATATTGTACGTAATTTGGTTGTTGTGTTTTTAATATCTTTGCTTTGGCATCCAGATTGTATTGATGAAATGATATACTATGATTCTATTTTATGCAATGTTTTTATGTGTTCTTTGAATTTGTGATTGAATACAGTTTTTTTTGCTCTTATATTTGACAAAGGTGTAGTAGTTTAATTTGTATAGTCCCTTCAGTTTTTGTGTTGTATCAGTTTGCATTTCTTTTTTTTTTCATAATCTTATACACACAAGATTTCTGTTTGCTTTTCCAAGGAAATTATTTATCTCCCACAAATATCTGCAGCTTCAAGTAAATTTTTTTGGTATTTGTTAGTGGTACTTATTTCATGTAACATGTTAGCCATTTAAACAAACCATTAAATTCTGGATATTAAGTAAATAGTTTATTACCATTTATTTTAACAAGAGCAGATTATTTAGTTGTGTTTTATTTAGTGGATAGATATTTATAGCTTCATGAAATTGTACTTGTTCATAATAAATAAATACTGGTCTCTTGTCATGCCAGTTAGATCAGTAGTACATTAAAATATTTAGATGTAATTGTTCTGGCTTTTAAGCTAAAACAACTATGGAACTCTAATTTTTGAAGTCAAAACTTCCTTAGCTACACAGAAAACATTAAAACTTACTTCATATATTTACTTTAGGCTAATGAACTTTTATTAAAAAATACACTGAAAATAGAATTGTAAATATATTAACCTTTAAGGAGTGTTATGCTCTTCCCAGTGTTGTCACTCCAACATTTGTAGTTGATGCATTTGAGAAGTGCTAAAACTACTTTTAGCACTGGAAGTGAGTGAGGGCTAAAAGTAGTTTTAGATGGAGATACTTTGAAACGTGTCAGTTATAAATGTTAGAGGGACAGCGCTAGGAAGGGCAGAAGGTAACAACACTCAAATCAATTACGATAATCTTAGCAATATAAAATATTGTGAAAATATTACACCTTCATTTTATTAATTCAATAACAATGTGATTTTTAAGATATATACAAGCATAGAAACTCTTGGTTGCATAAAAAAAGTTATAAAATACTTTTAGAAAATTGTCTGCCTGAAACAACTGAAATATCTAAGGATCATTCTCAAAAATTGTATCTCACAATTAATCAAGCTTAGAAGTTACAGCCTAGTAGCTCATTGGAGAAATATTTTATTTCTTTATATCATATATCTAACAAAATATGATTTTGATACTGAAAATCAATGTAGCCATGATCACACAGAACATAGTGTTAACTTTTTCTTACCACCTAATGTAGTAACTCCCTCTATGAATCATGAGACCTTGCCATTGATGAGCGGGCTTGAGTGCTCAATTATACAGAGTAGCTGGACCAAAAGTGCAACCGTATTGGAAAGGTATCTGTTGAGAGCCAGACTAAGGAATGATCCCTCAAAGAGGACAGCAGCTCTTTCAGTAGTTGTTAAGGGTGTAGGTCAGGTGAACTTAAACAGCCATATCAACATCACTCAATCTTCTGAGTACTGCACAGCTGAAAGCAATGGAAAACTACAGCTGCTCTTTTTTCCAAGAAAATGTAACTCTCAGCATTTTCATGTAACAAAGATGGAGGCGCCTTCCTTGGTAAAGTATTTCAGAGGTAAACTAGTCCCCCGTTCAAAATCTGGTCGGGACTACTAAGGAAGGGGTGAAATGCTACGATTTGCTGATGATACAGTCATTCTATTTGAGAGTAAAAAGATTTAGAAGAAATGATGAACGGCATGGATGAAGTCCTACACAAGAACTACTGCCAGAAAATAAACAAGAATAAAACGAAAGTAATGAAATGTAGTAGAAATAATGTAGATGGACCTCTGAATATAAAAATAGTAAGAGAAAAGATTACGGAGCTAGAAGAATTTTGTTATTTGGGAAGTAGAATTACTAAATATGGACGAAGCAGGAGCGATATAAAATGCTGAATAGCACAGGCGAAACGAGCCTTCAGTAAGAAATATAATTTGTTTACATCAAAAATTAATTTAAATGTCAGGAAAAGATTTTTGAAAGTATATGTTTGGAGCATAGCTTTATGTAGAAGTGAAACTTGGGCGATCGGAGTACCTGAGAAGAAAAGATTTTTGAAATGTGGTGCTATAGGAGTATGTTAAAAATCAGATGGGTTGATTAAGTGACAAATAAAGAGGTGTTGCGGCACATTGATGAAGAAAGAAGCATTTGGAAAAAATATAGTTGAAAGAACATACAGACTTATAGGCCACATATTAAGGCATCCTGGAATAGTCGCTTTAATATTGGAGGGACAGATAGTAGGGAAAAATTGTGCAGGCAGGCACCATTTGGAATATGTAAGACAAATTGTTGGGGATGTAGGATGCAGGTGGTATACCAAAATGAAACAACTGGCACTAGATAGGGAACCTTGGAGAGCTGCATCAAACCAATCAAATGACTGAAGACAAAAAAAAACTGTAGTACACAATCATACAAACAAATTGGGTTAAAAATACCACTAAAACAGCCACAGATAACCTATTCTATGTAACACAAGATCATGAAACTTTAGCAAATCTACATAATGACGTTCTCCACGCAAAGTTACGTAGTACGTTAACAGAAAACAACATAATTGTATATAATCTTGTTCTACAATGGAGTACTAAAAAGAAATATAACAATAATAAACATATAAAGTATAATAACATAAAAAATTGCCTTTTGAAATAAGCATTCCATTAAATTGCACTACAAGCACAAATCTATTCTTTATGAACAAGACATCCTGGATGATTATATAAACTCCAACCTCTTTAAATCTGATGGTTTTATTACACCTGCACTATGTAATAGAATAGCATCCTGAAAACTGCAGGATGTGATGTAAGGATAAAATATCAGTGCTCAAGGGAATGTTTAATAAGTAGTTTGCGTAGATAATTTAAGATGTTACTGCATGTTAGCAACTCATGTACATCTACATTTCTCCCTTTTCAACAAAGTATGTGCACAATTTACAATTCATTGCAAAATATGAACACAGAAAATCACTCAGATTTGTAAACTTCATCTAAGAAGACAGCACAATCACATCAGTTTTCAAGTACAGAGCAAAATCAAAGTCACGTGATAATATGGTACATAACACCAAATTAACATACATCAATAAATAATTGCCATCATTTTCAGGAAGGTCCTTTAAAAAAATGTACATTTAAATCAGTACAAAAACTGCTGTAATTCACTAAATTCATTCCTTATTAAAAGGAAATATCTCATTACAGTGAAATATTGGTCTCTTTTAGGGATAATACACTGTATTGTTTTCAAAACCACCAGGGGTATTCAATTTTAATACAACAAATAGTCAGTGCATCACTATTTTTGATTTTGATATATTTAGTATATAACAACTACGCTCCTTGTAGTGGCCGAAAAATATTTTAGTTTTATATTTAAAAAAAATCTTTTTCCTGAGTAATAGACTATTTTCTAACTTGCCAACAGGTAAAAACAGCCATTTTCATTACTTTTTCCATGAGTTCAGCATTCTTATTTTACATCATACAGATGGTCAAAAATGGCTTTTTGGAAAGAGTAAAAATGTAACTCTTAATGTACTCAAAATTCATTTTGTTACATAACCAAATCTTGTAATGTTTACTGAAGTTGCCATTACAAATTTTTGTCTTTTCAAATTTTGGTTACAAAATAAATAATGAAGGGCTTAGAGTAACAGGCTTGTTTTTTACCTTTAGATACTAGTAGTATTTATAAAACAAAAATTGGACTGTTATAGTGTCCTTCATTGAAAAAAATAGCTGCCAAATTGTACGATTTTGAAGATGTCTCATTTTTGGGGCCCAAAAACCACATGTGGGACAGGTGGAAAAAATCTGAAATGTTTATAGCAGTAAGTACCTTTTATGTACTTTAAAACCATATAAAATATATTTTGTTACTCAAAGGGGTTGATGAGTAATGAACCCAACGAAACCGCTAAAAACTCAGTTCCTTCTATTGTAAACAATGTATCCAAAAATACTGATGTTATGTATTTTTTCAGATTATAAAAATTACAACTAACCCATTAAAATGAGTAAATTGATAATTAATAAATAGTCAGTTACAGAATGATAAATAATAATTATAAAATGATAAACAATTCCACTTTTTTATTAATTTTTTATGTTCCATTTTTTTTGTTTTTCCTGCCATTTTTTTATTGAGTAGAACAGGTAAGTCTTCATTCAACTTCGTGTAATGTTGTATCCTCTTCCAGTAATTGATAGAAAAAGCTCTGAAGGTGTGAGAATCTTAAAAATATTTTACAGTTGAACCCATGTTTGATTATCCCTCAATGATTTCTTGAATGAAGTACCAGGACTCTGTGGCTGGAAAAAGTGTATTTGATATTCCTCTTTATTTTCATGTATTTTGACTTCAGTGACTCTGCCTAACTACCACTTGCCATCACGTATACTCAGCAAACATAATTTTTATATTTTGGCTTTGATAAACCTATAAAGCAAACAGAAACACTAATGTCCTTGTGTACTAATACTATTTTTTTAAATTGGTTCCTTTGCTCGATAATTTTTGAATCTTAATGAGGGCAATGCCATGTACTGAACAGCTTTATTCACTGACTTGACTATAACTATAACTATTGACTATAACTATTGACTTGACTATTGAGGCTCAAATATATCTTGACATTCCGGTTTGCTTTCTGTATCATGTTGTAGTTTTTGTATTTTGTTTAAGCATTTTGTATACAGAACACTGCCTGAAATTAATTTTAAATTTGGATTGCTTGATGAAAGTGTCAAAGATATTTCTCGAAGAGATTTCTTAACCAATTTAGTATGACAGCTAAATGGCTCAGAGCAACGTTTCCCATTAATATGAAAATATTTATTTAAATATTTGATTTTATGAAAAGTACAGATATGTTTTGTTTTAGTACATCCAAGTCTTAAAGATATTGTTGTTGTTTGCTGTTCAGTAAACTCTAAAATATTGTGCAATACTGAAGATCTAATGTAAGTCAAATGTGTGACATACTGTCTCAATGTGAATGCCAATTGAACACTCCGTAATCCGTTTTTATAAAATGCAAGGGTTCTTACAATAACAATACAGTTAGTATAAATTATAGAACTACCGATTGCAACTCACTTTATCTTATCCCAAGTTTCTGTATAGCTAAAACAAAAATTTTTCTAATTAATAAAATTAAAAATAAAAGATGTCGTGTAAAAGAGAAATTCATTGCTAATAAAATTACTTTATAAACAAGTGTACATTACCTAACCACACTAGAAGCAATACAACATATCACATTGAAATCAAAACTGTAACTGAGCCTTCTGCAATGTTTACATTTAGGATTACACAAACATTTATGTCCATGCATGTCTATTTACTTTCATGTTTAAATACGAGTTTGTGTGTACGAATCATACTTTAAGTGACATACTATCTACAATATAAGTTATCTCATTATAGACATATATAAATATTTTGTATGTTAGACCTACATTAATATCTGAAAAATACATGCTGTGAATTTTTTTAATACATTGTTCATGGTTGGAAGGAACAGTATTTTTAGTGGTTTTGAAGACTTCATTATCATCAACTGCTTTGAGAAACAAAATAAATTTTATATGGTTTAAAGTTCATAAAAAGTACTTACTGCTGTAAATATTTCAGAGTTTTGCCATGTGTACCACAAGTGTTTTTTGGGCCCCAAGAATGAGATCCAATTTTTTTAATGGACACTCACTAACAGTCCAGTTTTTTTTTATAAGTACTACTAGTACCTAAGAGTTAAAAGGTAAAAACAGGCCTGTTACCCTAGGCCCTTCATTATTTATTTTGGGCCCAAAATTTGAAAAAAAAAAAACAATTTGTAAACGTAACTTCAGTAAGCATTACAAGATTTGGTTATGTAACAAAATGAATTTTGAGTACATTAAGATGAAGTTCCATTTTTACTCTTCACAAAAAGTCTTTGTTGACCATCTATATGATGTAAAATATGTAGCATCTAAATGCTACACCTCATGGAATAGTGATACAATAACATTTTTTGAATTAAAATGGAATACCCCCACAAGCATGATATAGACATAAGCTAGTAAAATATATTGTGATGATCATAATAACACCAATGAGTATAGAGTTAAAACTGCTACTCCTAAAAATGTTTTTCAACATAATTTCTAATTATATAATGTTTGTCTGACTTATCCTCTCTCCCCCCCCCTCACTCACTACCTCTCTCACTTTCACTCGCACTCACTCTTTGTATGTGTGTGTGTGGGGGGTTTTTTCTATAAATTTACTTTACAGCAATAAAAATCTGTTACCTATTAGCCTACAGACCCTTTGATTGTAACCTACTTCTAACATTATTGTTAAGTTTCTTAATTCTAGCCTTAAATAAGTTTTTGATTATTCAAATCAGTTTTATGCAAATTCATTGCTGGAAACTTTTAAATGGTCCAATTAAGTAATAATTAGACAGAGCCAAATTACAACTGTTTTTCTGAAGAGGCAAAACATACTACTTGAGTTTATGAACAGTTGCCTTTATTTAAGCATTGGTGTGTGGATTAACTTTATTTGGAAAAAACAAACTGAATTTTGGCTTACTGTGTGTCTTGGGTGTATTATGGCTTAAATATTTCATTCTGCAGAACTTTGTAGACATCACCATATCCTAAGCAGATGGCAAGCACATACTTTCTCCAAAGTATGTAGAAAACCCACTTCATCTGAAACTTATCCACAACACACCTTATCGCTCAAGAAATATGCAGCTTTCTCATATAAGGTTCAGGTAAATAACATCCTTTGAATTCCACAATTTGGTAGCTTACATTTGCTTGTGAAGAAAATTTTGGCTTTTCTTATGAAAGATGAGTCACTATTTTAACTCTGCATATTTGCTCTTCGACTTGGAAGTAAAAAATGTGAACCTAAGCTCCTTCATATTTCGTTTTATATTAATAATATTAGTCTGATGGTGAGTTTTAAATAATTACAAATTTTTTTGCACTTTATAAACATTTATTACATAGATATGTTTAAATTCATCAGTAAACCGCTTTGGAA
Source organism: Lycorma delicatula (assembly GCF_047948215.1). Taxonomy (NCBI): domain Eukaryota; kingdom Metazoa; phylum Arthropoda; class Insecta; order Hemiptera; family Fulgoridae; genus Lycorma; species Lycorma delicatula. The sequence goes on from NC_134455.1 coordinate 33,672,005, forward strand.
TTAATACCTCACAATTGTCATATCATTAATTTTATTTCTTTACTAGCAGACCCGGTAATGCTAGGTTTGAGTGTACATGTGCATTAAATGAACACAATTGAAAGTTTGATAAAACATTAAAAAACAACATTATGGAATTTCACAAAATTTAACCTTTATTTTTTCCCTTTTTTCACATTTTCTCTGTTTCCCCTTTTTCCTACTTCCATTTTCCCCTTTCTCCTTTACCATTTTATTTTCCCCTTTCTCTGTTACCCCCATTCTTGTTTTCCCTTTCTCTGATTCTCCCTTTTCCCCTTACCCTTTTCTATTTTTTCCTTTTTCCCGCACATAAATCAGTCCAGTAGTTTTTTAATCTATAGCGAACACTTATGAACATTGCCTTTTATATATTTTTTTTTTGTCTTGAGTCATTTGACTCGTTTGATGCAGCTCTCCAAGATTCCCTATCTAGTGCTAATCATGTCATTTCAGTATACCCTCTACATCCTACATCCCTAAGAATTTGTTTTACATATTCCAAACGTGGCCTGCCTACACAATTGTTTCCTTCTACCTGTACTTTCAATATTAAAGCGACTATTCCAGGATGCCTTAGTATGTGGCCTATAAGTCTGTCTCTTCTTTTAACTATATTTTTTCAAATGCTTCTTTCTTCATCTATTTGCCGCAATACCTCTTCATTTGTCACTTTATCCACCAGTCTGATTTTTAACATTCTCCTATAGCACCGCATTTCAAAAGCTTCTAATCTTTTCTTCTCAGATACTCCAATTGTCCAAGCTTCACTTCCATATAAAGCAACACTCCAAACATACACTTTCAACAATTTTTTCCTGACATTTAAATTAATTTTTGGTGTAAACAAATTATATTTCTTACTGAAGGCTCGTTTCGCTTGTGCTATTCAGCATTTTATATCGCTCCTGCTTCATCCATCTTTGGTAATTCTACTTCCCAAATAACAAAATTTGTTTATCACATTATTAGATTTTAATTTATATACCCCAAAATTTTCCTTAACTTTCCTGTATGCTCCGTCTATTTTACCAATGTTCATTTCTGTTTCCACTTCTGAACACTTTTCTTTAATCCACTCTTCTTTAACCAGTTTGCACTTCCTGTTTATAGCATTTCTTAATTGTCGATAGTTCCTTTTACTTTCTTCATCACTGGCATTCTTATATTTTCTACGTTCATCCATCAACTGCAATATATCGTCTGAAACCCAAGGTTTTCTACCAGTTCTCTTTATTCCGCCTAAGTTCGTTTCTGCTGATTTAAGAATTTCCTTTTTAACATTCTCCCATTCTTCTTCTACATTTTCTACCTTATCTTTTTTACTCAGACCTCTTGCGATGTCCTCCTCAAAAATCTTCTTTACCTCCTCTTCCTCAAGCTTCTCTAAATTCCACCGATTCATCTGACACCTTTTCTTCAGGTTTTTAAACCCCAATCTACATTTCATTATCACCAAATTATGGTCGCTATCAATGTCTGCTCCAGGGTAAGTTTTGCAGTCAACGAGTTGATCTCTAAATCTTTGCTTAACCATGATATAATCTATCTGATATCTTGCAGTATCGCCTGGCTTTTTCCAAGTGTATATACTTCTATTATGATTTTTAAATTGCGTGTTGGCAATTACTAAATTATACTTCATGCAAAACTCTATAAGTCGGTCCCCTCTTTCATTCCTTTTGCCCAGCCCGTATTCACCCACTATATTTCCTTCCTTGCCTTTTCCAATGCTTGCATTCCAATCTCCAACTATTATTAAATTTTCATCTCCTTTTATATATATGGAAGAAGAAAGTTTATTTGTATATTTATTTGTTTGTTTTGTAAATATATCGACACCGGCCCACATAGCGGTAATAGTTTTTGTAAAAAGTTTTTTCTTTGTTGAACTAATATTTACCCTGATTATAGCCAAATCAGAAGACTATAAATATAATTTTTCGAATTATATCAACCCCAGTGCCATCTAGCAGGTCCAAACCAATTCAGAAACCTTCGCAGGCATCTCGCATGCCCTTCTTATATTTATATATAAGATTATCTTCATATAATGCATTACTATAATGTTATAAAATTATTAATATGCTGTAATAACCATTTGTTCTTTTATATATTAATTTTGCACTTTGTCGAAAGATGCTCTGATCAACATTTACCTGCTGCCCTTCAAAACAAAAATTATCAGGGTAACAAAAAGGAACTGTTCTAGCAGTTTCTGTTATATATGACTGATAAAACATGGACAAATATGAAGAGAGAAAACGAAAGGCTAGTCATTTAAAATGAGAGTGTAGAAAAAATTGGAGAAGATTTAATGAACTGATAGTGAAAATATGAACAGAAGCTTAATCAGAACAAGTCAAAATAGCAAAGCAATTGGCTCGAACTTATGAGAGGAGAAGGATTAATTAAAATATCACTCAAAGTGACAGTAGAAGGGGACACTGCAAAAAGATAAAAATTTTAAATAAACTGAAAAAAAATTGGGGCGCTTACAGGTTTTTAAAAGTTTAGGTGAGAATAGAGGAGAATGGAAACAAACATACATGAGATCACCACAAACATATGGTGATGAAGTTAAAGATATCCGCTACATGATTAGGAACCAGTTTTTTTCAAGTTAATTTAATCTACATAAATTACTGGTTTTTTTTTTGTATTATTTCTATTAAATTACAATAATACAGAAATACCATCTGGCAATAACTTAAATATTTCTTAAAGTGTATCTTATTACTAGTTATAGTTTGTATCACTACTTAAAACATAATTCTGTTTTGTGATCTTATGATCCATTTAATAATTAATGCCAAAAGAGAATTAATTTGAATGCAACATATTGTCGATTTTGTAACCAAAATGTGTAATGATACAATTAAAAACAATTTTTTTTTTATTATAAAATAATGCTGATGTCTGTGATGGAAAGGTAGTGTCTTATGTATTTCATTTGGAAGTTTTGTTTAAGTTCTGATCAGGTATGGCAATTTTTACACACTTCAGATTTCATTATCATCCATCATTAACTGTTTTTAATGTAGCCTGTTGTTTCTGTATAAACAAATTACATACGAGGTCTGTTCAGAAAATAACCAAAGTTTATTTATTATTAATTTTACAGATTATTGGTCCTTGGTCCCCTTCAAAGTACTTCCCTTTCCTATTCACACACTTTTCCCAGTAATGCTTCCACCTCGCGAAGCAGTTCTGAACAGCATCATTTGAAGTAGCCTTTAAGGTTCATGATGAATTTGCTTTTATGTCAATAATATCAAAACAGATCCTTTTTTCACAGATTTTAATTTCAGAAATAAGAAAAATTCTCAAGGAGCCAGTCAGGTGAATAGGGAGGCTGAAGAATTACAGTCACCTGATTTTTACCACAAAACTGACCGAATTGACAAAGCTGAGTGTGGGCGCATTGTCGATGGTGCAGGAATCATGAGTTGTCGCTCCACAACTCTGGTCTCTTTTTGCAGATTTTTTCACATAATCGTTTTAAAACACCTTGATAGTATGCATGGTTCACTGTCCTTGAGGCAAGAATTCAAAATGCATAATTCCATTAAAATCTAAAAAACAGAGAGCATCACTTTAGCATTAGTTTGAGACAGACGAGCTTTTTCGGGGCATGGAGATCCTTTGTTATTCATTGTGATGATTGAAATTTTGTCTCGATGTTGTAGTAGTAAACCTAGCTTTTGTCTCCCAATATGTTCCTTTGCGTGAATGTTTTATCATTGTTGGCTTGTTCAAGAATTTACCAACAAATTATGTTCTTTCTGTTGTTCGGTCACAAGCGAGCAACAAACTTTGCTGCAACTTTATGCATGCTCAATTTTTCACTCAAAATGTCACGGCATGATCCAATCGAGATGCTAACTTCTTCTGCAAGTTATGTGACAGTCAGTTGGTGATTTGCACACCAGATCATTGTTTTTCTGAACACTGGTGTCATCAGTTGAAGTCGAAGGCCTTCCTGGTCAAGGATCATTTTCAATCGACTAACGACCACTTTTAAATCGTGAAAACCATTTGTAACAGTGTGTACAACCCAGAACATCATCTCCATAAGCTTGTTTAAAAAATTGAAACGTTTCTCTGAAAGTTTTCCCCAGTTTTACACAAAATTTTATCTTGTATCGTTGCTCTCGGAAAACCACACGTTACAAAAATCACTATTAACACTTAAACACGTTGCACATAAATAACAATAACACAAAAGCTAAACAATATATCAACAATCCAAGAACATGTGGTTACAGAGGAGGTTATGCGGAACACAATGCTGCTAACCCTCACCTCACTAAATATTTCCATTGGTGCGCAATTAAAAATATTTGGTTATTTTCTGAACAGACCTTGTAATAAAACATTTTATTTATATATATATATATATATTTCAGTTGCTGCAAAAGAAATTAAATTTTTATTATGTAGTAACTCATTTATTATTTAAAGTACTGTGAAATTATCATCCATGTAAAATTATTAATATATTTAGAATGATTTTGTTACATGAAATTTATACAAGCATTGAAGAATATAAAATGGAATGAACTGTTTTCTAAATATGGTAGATTACCAGCTAAATCTAGGCTTTTTTGATCACAAATCTTATAATGTATATTTTTATCTTATTGCAATGCTTATCTCACCATATAATTCTGAAGTGACCTAGCTTCTGGCCTACTCACAGTAATAATAATTTTAGTGATTTAAGGTAAGTAAATGTATTTGAAAAATTACTTTTGTTACAAAAGTCTTTTACTCCTTGGTTGCCTGTGATGCTTCCAATTCCTAAGTATGACAATATTGAACCTCTGTGAGAAAATTAAATGTGACCTAAAATATAGGAGTTGCAGTTACAGTATGAAAAAGATAGACTGAGGAAATTGCTGTATTGACATATTAATGAAATATCATATTTCATTACAAATTACCTTTTTATTTCTTCCTTCAAATTTGATTTTGTCATTTCTCATTGAAATACAGCTGCCACTCAAAAAAAAGGATTTTTAATTTCTATGAATTAAAAATTATTAATGTAAATAAAACTTAGAATTTTATTTTCTTATCATTTACAAGTGTCATGTAACTGTTTCTTGCAGAATGTGACTTAGTCGAATACTAAAAAATCAGTTACATGATGATAATATCATTAAAATTGAAATTTTTGTAAAATTTTTGTGGAGTAAATGTCAATATAGCAAACACGAATGAAACTTGGAAAAAGTTTGGAAAACTCTGAGAGCAGATCTCATGGATAAGATCCTTCAATCTTGAAGAAAATTTAAAGCAACAGAAAAAATTTAAACTTTATTTTTTTGTGTAAACATTTATAGAAGAAATGTGAAGTAATTTGTCTTGGAGAACGTAAAGTAAATCTTTTTGTTGAAGACATTTCATGCAGATGAAAATAGTATAATTATCATAGGGTGATTTATGCCATGCCACCTGGTTAAGCTATCGCTCTTCCATTTCCAATTGAAATCCTTCGCTATCTGCTGGTTATTGTGAGTAGTTATAAAAAAAATTTGGGCAGGGTTTTGTTTGTTATCTTAATAACAGTTTGACATCTATTGCTGATATTTATGCATCTGCTATTTAACATAAATTACATCTCTCTCTCTCCTTCTCACAAAGATAGAACTTTGTAATACTTCATCTGCATCAGATTTAAATTGTTGTGAATAAACCTTTTTTTTTTTTCAGTAGTAGTGGGACTTCTTTCTGTGTGTAGCTAATATTGATCAAATTTTGAGAAAGTAAAATCCTTCTATCTACAGATTCACTGTTTCCAAATTTCATTTATGGCAACAGCAGTCAGCAATAATAGAATTTTTTTGTGTATTATTAATCACCTATTTGTAATATAGAAATTGAATTTATCTATTGAATTATTGTTTTTTTTTTTATAAATATTGAGTTGTATTGTTCAGTAAAAGCCAAAAATTGAAAAATCTTGCCTTGCTTCGAGATTTTAGTTTTAACAAAGGAATAATTTCTTACTTGTAATAAACAATCAGCAATAAATTAATTATCACTTATGATATTTAGTCTCGTTAATCTAATGTAACTCAGTCATTTTACTACTACCTAGTACAGTTAATAAAAGAGTTAAAATTTAAACTATTGTGTTGATATGTAACTATTGTGTTTTAGTCTAATTGTTAAGTAATTTAAACTACTAGTCCAGTTTAAATTGCAAGAATAAATTCCAAGAGTAGTATTTTCCTTATTAAGTAATATAGTCTGCTGGTACAGGTTTTTCTTCAATCTTCACTCTTTTCAGAATTGCTGTCAAGATATATGTTGTTGAAATATTTTGGCACTGAATCATTTTCATTACTCTCTAAATAATCGTAGTTTGGATCAAACTGCTAATATTAATTTTTTCTTCAAATTTACAGATAAGAATAAGCTCAACAGTTGTTAATACTTTGGTCAGTATTCATATCGGTGTAAAATTATAATAGCTCCTACTTAAAAGAAGGCTGCTGTATTTGATAGGCTTGAATAATTATACATTTGTTATCTCCAAAAAAAATGCATTTATTTTCTTGAACAAGGTATCAACTATGAAGAGTGTGAATAATTTAGATTATGCATTTAGAATTTTGTGTGTGTGTGTGTTATATGAAGTTCTTTTTGTTTTGTTTATGTGTAAGATTTTTATGTAGATATGTGTATGAATGTGTGATTTATTTCTTTACATTTTTGTAAGTATGCACAAGTTCATTAACTTGCTTCTATATAAGATTGCTGGCAGTCAGAAGTGATAAATAAGTTTGGTTTACATATAATTAAATGTTTCATAGAAAATACAGCAAGAATTTTTTTAAGTGGTTTTTTTAAATTTACTTGATATACCACCTAACTATACGAGGTGTGTGAAAAAAGTAATGAGATTGGTAACATTGCGAGCGATCTGGCAACGCTGTGTCTACTGACTGTTCATCTCTTCCACATGCTCAGTACAAGTTTCAACTCCGTTCAGCCAACACATTATTTTTGACAGCACCATCAGCGAGTTGTATTTTTGTTATGTGTTATGAAAATTGAGCATTGGAATTTAGAGCAACGTTGTGCAATCAAGTTTTGTGTTAAACTTGGGGAATCTGTGAGTGTGACCTTTGAAAAATTGAAACAGGCCTATGGGGAACTTTGCTTTTTTTATTAAGAGCACAAGTTTTCTGCTGCCACAAATCATTTTTGAAAGTCCAAGAACATGTTGAAGATCAACCTCGCTCAGGGAGACCTTCAACTTCAAAATCTGACGAAAACGTTGAGTGTGTGAGGGTTCTTGTGAAATCAGACTGTCGTTTAACAATAAAGATGATGAGTGATCAGTTTAATTTAAACACTTTCACCGTACATCAAATTTTGACAGACGATTTGGACATGTGAAAGGTTTGTGTGAAATTGGTGCTGAAAAACCTCATAACGGAACAGAAGGACAATCGAAGAAACGTGTGCGTTGATCTTCTTGAGAGGATTGACAATGACCAAGAATTCTTCAATCGTGTGATCACAGGTGATGAATCCTGGATATTTGAGTACGATCCTGAAACAAAGCGGCAAAGCGAAGAGTGGCACACTCTGTCATCTCCTCGACCAAAAAAATTTTGAATGAGCAAATCAAAGATCAAAACCATGCTGATTTGCTTTTTTGACAGTAGGGGTATCGTGTATAAAGTATTTGTTCCTCCTGGACAAACTGTCAACCAAGTATTTTACAAAGGTGTCCTTGAAAGGCTCAGGAAAAGAGTGAGACCAGACATTGCAGACAAGTGGATGCTTCATCATGACAATGCCCTGGGTCACACAGCCATTTCCATAAGGGAATTTTTGACCTCAAAACACATTCCTACGGTTCCTCAACCCCCCTATCACCTGATTTAAGTCCTTGTGACTTTTTCCTTTTCCCGAAATTGAAACATGTCTTAAAAGAACATCATTTTGGAACTCTGGAGAACATTCAAAAGACCGTGACCGACCAGTTAAAAGCCCTACCAGTTGAAGCCTTCCAGTGGGAACAACTCCGCTGGTGTATAGCTGCCCAAGGGAACTACTTTGAAGGGGATAAGATTATCGTTTGAAAAAAATAAAAACTTTAGTAAGTACAAAGTCGGTCTCATTATTTTTCTCACACACGTCGTATGTGATTATGCATATACAATTTATACCTTAAAAACCAATTTTGGGTTCATTTAGTCCAAAAAAATAGTACACACTTTTGATGAGTAAGAAACAGTAAATTCCTAGTTCTTATTCTTAAAATCAAATTTTCAGAGAATATCCAAATAATTAATTTTATAATTTTTTAGACAAAATAGCATTAAAATTAAGTAATTATAACTATACAATAACAAGGCATTACAAAACCTTCAAGAAATAAATTAAACTGCCTAATTTTGGCCAGTTTAATGGTTGGCACTAAAGGTTAGCCAGTATTAAGAGGTCAGCATATTACCTTCTGATTAGTTCATCTGCAGGGATCAAAATTTTTTTCACCTGTCATTTCATTTATTGAAGCTCTGTTCCTTAAAATATTAGTGTAAAAACCATGCAAGAGCTTGAAAAAGTGGATAGGTATACTGGTACTGAAAGAAAACTTCACAGAAAATTGCAATAATTAAGACTCAAAATGAAATTTGAGGATAAAAAAGCCAATCTCCGTGGCAGAGTGATAGCATCTTGGCATTTCATCCGGAGGTCCCGGATTCGATTCCTAGTCAGGCATGGCATATTTCATACACTACAAAATTTCCATTTCATATTCCCATGCACATTCTCTAAGCTTTATGGTGAATTAATCATTAAAAAATAAATCTTTTGCAGCATATAAGAATGCACCTCATTATCATCCTTTAACTCATAAAAAAATTATTGATATTAAAAGTTATTATAAAAAATGGTTATTAGTTTTTAAAATTTTTTTCTTCTTTGTATGCTGCCGAGACAGTCATGTTTTCTTCAGTTATTTTTCCTCACATGATTTTCCAGCTTTTTTGAGATTTCATCTAATTTCTTTTTGACAGTTGGCTGCCTCGTAAAAGTGTTTCTTTTTTAGTTTTCTCATCACTTTTACTTTCATATTCAACAATTTTCAATTCTTAACATTACCTAGCATCAGTTCATTTTTTACCTCTACTGGTAAACAATAAATAACTTTTCCCAGGAACTGTCCTACTATTTCGGCTATTTTCTCATAATTTATTTCAACATAGGCATTTGATGTTTTGGATTGCTATTTGTCCATTACTACTTTACGTTGTAAATGCGATCAATAATAATGCTCGCTGAATATTAATTTTTCATCAAGACTCAATGTTTGCTGTTAGCAAAAGGATTTAAATCTGGCAAGCTCTAATCTAGAAACTGAAATAGAAAGAAGCTAAATTTCAATCTTCTGTTTGTAATATTTATAAACACATTTACAGTAAATCTTTCCTACTGCATACAAGCAATTTTCTCATACATAAATTGAATATATGTATCCTAATTAAAAAATTATTACACGTCACATACACACACACACACACACATACACATATATGTGTGTGTGTATATATATATATACATACGATAGTTACACATATATTTTTTTTGGAGGGGTTCTCATTTTAAGTTTACTTCAAATAATTTAAATATATCATTTTTTTAAACAAAAATTTAAATTTAAATTAACTTTACAAATGATTTGAAGACATTTTTTCAAGAAAAAAAGAAAAATAAATCAAGACATCATTACTGCTAAATATTGGCTTGTAACAAAATGATTTATAACTGATGTCATTTTGATATTAAAAATATTTAGCATAAAATTTTGAAAAAATCAGTGGAGAAACTTACAGTTAAAACAGACCATTTTCTACATTTGTGAGCTTTAGCTCACACTTGATAACAACCCCAATTTTATCAAGATGCTGGTCTCATGTCTACACTTTTTAATATAGATGGGATTTGAAAAAAATAAAATTAAAACTGGAACTTCATGATGTTTTTTTTCCAAAAATTTAACTCAATAACTGTCAACTGGGTAATGTAATTATTCTTTCCATTCAATTTGACTTAGTATGCTGATAATTGTATTTATTATGTTGATATTAAAATAAATAACTTTGCTACGTCCTTATTCAAATATTAAATATTATTAAATGTTGAATCTAAGAAGCGAGGCAATATTCTTTAAAAGGTTTAGAAAAATATAATAAATTCAATTATTCTATTCAGTAAGTATTTACCATTACCGGTGGAAGTAGATATTATTGGAATATCTTCCAAAAATATAAGTTAAAAGCAAAAATACTTTTTTATAAGAAAGTGCTACTGAGACTGTAAGTAGTCCGATAGCTCAGTTACTGGAACTTTATATTTAAAGATTAAATCCTGGCTTAGGATTTCTTATCATTCACAATTTGTAACCTACAGATAATAAAAATAATAAAGCAGGCATCACAAATCTTAGTTTCAGTTCAACAGAACTAATAGCAAGAAAAGAATGCAAACAGTGAGTGAACAGTTCACAAAATTTTATAAAACACGTAAAAAAGCACAATATTTCCAGTACTGCTGGAAACCCTACCTGGCATCTAAAAGGAATTTACTTTTTGGCAGCACAATCACAGCATTGTTTAGAGATATGTTTACAAATTTAATATAAATCTTTTGATTTTGACATAATTTAAATTATTAAATGTAAGAGTATAATACAAAATTAATTATTAATGAAAACATGTGACTATAAAGATTATGACAAAAATTATTTATCATGGGTCAATCCATTTGAAGTATCCCAAAAATGGAAGGATAAAACAAAAAGCGATTTAATCATATTTTCTCAAGGTAAAATATGGGTCCAGTGGTTTATTTACCTATCTCTCTTCTTTCTATGAGAAAATTACCAATAAAGTTGTACATGAAGAAACTGTGAAATTTCATTTTTGGTAATATTTTTTCACAAGGCAGGGATGGAATGAACAGTTTGAATTTTTTTATATGTATGTATATGTTAGTAGTTTTACCATAAATAATATTAATGGTGATATACTTACCCTTACAATCACAAAAATAGGTGTGTGTAACAAAAATGGCGACCACAGGTAAACTGCTTAAATAAAAAAATTAGTTTTAAGGTCCTGAGACATGTTTGACGGTAGTGGTTGTTTTTTGAATTGGTCAAGTAACCATCCTTGAATCACTTCAAATGGATTTACCCTGTAACATTTTTGGGATCTTGTCAGAGATCCTTCTTCAGTGAAAGGATGAAAATGTATAGTCATAATGCACAAGGGTTGTGCAAAGTTTTAAAGGAAATAAGACTGCTGTATAGATAATCACATAGGAGATTTGATTTGTGTTCTGTTTATTCAGTTAATATGTGTTTTCGTATATAAGTTTAAGTTGTTTGTTTGATATGTTCCAAGTACAAGAAGCTTCTAGCAGTTTTTTTTTTTTAGTTATAAATTCATAAAAGCTCTATAATTGCTTTAAGTTTAAAAAATGATTCTATAAACTCAAAAATTCTGTGTTGTTACAAACTCAATGTGTTTGTATATTAAATCTATAAAAACGCCTAAATAAACAAAAAAAAGGTTATACATAAAATAATGAACAAATATAAATCCACTGTTAACAAAATAAAAAACAGTCTCTTTGTCTTCAAATTCTTATACCACAACAGTATATAACTCGATTCTAGTTATGCTTTCAAAATTTCACCCTTTCACTGAAGGTGATAAAAAGATCCTTGAAAGCATTCTAATGATAATTATCATCAAATAAGCAATCAAGTCTTCAATGTTATTTTTAATAAATACGTATGAATATTGATACCCATGACATACTATATTTTTAAATTTCTGATCAATTCAAACTGCAATACAGTACAGATTGTTACTAAAGTAGTTTAATACTGCAACATATTTTTATTTATTTTTTTCATTTTATATTAGCTTATATAACATACAGATGTATTGTACAGATTTTTTTGTCAAATTTTTTATTTGAACACCTTCATCCTAAAAATTAAAAAACCCAGGAACTTAAATTTCCCAAACCAGTAACCAATACTGCTTGTACTGTTGTGGAGTGCCATAATTTTAACTTTAGGTTATAGCAACTTGACATGTGGCACATGTTATAGCGCAACTCACAATGCAGCCATTTTCAAGAATTGCCTTTTTTTTTTTTTAAGAAAATCAGAAGAGTGTGTGGTTTTCTGTTGCCTTCATCAGTGACCTAAATATTCTGTTTGTATCAATAAGCCAAGCCCAAAGAAACAAAGTTGATATTCAGCCCTGCGAATGGCACTTTCACTCTGTTCACTGAAGAGACTGTCTTTATAATGAACATTGTTACTCTTAAAAAGCAGCTCTGCTGGTGCCTCTTTTTTGTTTGGTGCTTTACATGCATTACAACCATAAAAAAAAAAAAAACAGATAGATGGTTCAAACAGATTAATGTTTTTTCTCTTTCTGTTGTGAAACTACGCAGTAAACGCACTCCTTCAACTCATTTGGGGTATTCTTAGTTTTTAACTTTAATTGCATTCCAAAAGCAATTTCATAATTATAATATAATTATGATCAACGTATATATTATATACAACGATTACTATGATGTTCATCATGTGATGATGTTCATTTATTGAGAATTTTGTGCTAACAGAATATGTCAGAGGTTTCATTCCCTGTTTCGTAAAAATTATTTTTATTTTTAAAAATTCACACTTGCAGGATCACAGAAATAATTGCGTGTTAAGGTAGTTGTGTAGTATATAAAATAATATTGTCAAAATTTTATGTTATTAATCTATAATAAATTTGTTTACATAATGTCTTTTATGTGAATAAAAGATATAACTTTTAGTCATATTAACTTTATATAGTTAATACTGGAAATATTTACATAAATATTTTTATTATAGGAATGTGAAATAGATTATTTAAAATAAGATAAAAATTATGTACTTGATTTTTCTCCTGATATTTTCAAAATGAAAGGAACATTACTTGTCTACTAAAATATATTTGTACCTACCTACCTTTTTTGATAAATATTTATCATTTTTAGTATTTTTTTCTTATGACAGATTTGATAGGAGTGAAAATTATTTACAACTATAATTTTTTAAGCAACATACCAAACAAAGTTCAATATTTTGTTGCCTGTGTCGAACAACTTTTGGGCATCTTGTAAGATGATAAATTTTTTTGAGATGATTAAACTGATTTTGTTTGCAACAAAATCAAATCATCTTGTTCTGCTTTAAAGTGTATTAATCAGTCGCTAAGCTTGGTGTTTTTGATAAATATTTGTTATGCCTACTTATATTTTGGGGTTGCATTGTTTCTTAGGATTACTTGAAAAAGCCAGAATGAGTTTTTCATGATACAGAAATGTTCTGTCAGATCTTAGTTCGGTACCAATAAATATGATTCACGAGAACAAGCTTAAACAAACATTTAATATTTTTACGGGTTTGTATTTACAATGTGCAATGTTTAAAAGAAGTAGTTTTTTAAAAAAAATAACAATATTCATTTGAATCAAAGCAAACGACTACCTTGATGTTATGTAGCATTATACTTTTGACTACTTTTGATTTTAATAAAACCTAAACAGATATTTCTCGGAAAAAATATTACTCTATTGAGTTTTTAAGTTAGTCTCTTATGAATATTTTGGAAGTTTTAAATATCTCTTGCAGCTTTTTGATTTGGGACCCGTAGGCAGCTGCGTACTTTGTGAATTGTGAGGTGTAGTCATGTACAGACTCAGGCCAATCACACCTGAGACATGTAGTTAATTGAAATCCAACCACCAAAGAACACTGGTATCCATGATCTAGTATTCAAATCCGTATAAATCAACTACCTTTATTAGAGTTTTTAAGTAATTGTCAGATAAACTGTAATTTATTGATACGCTACATGTACTTAAATATATACTCAAATATTAATATTTAAAACTGCTATATTGTTTACTGATTTTAATTTATTTTTTAACTTAGCATTGTTGCTACAGTGTTATGTTATAAAATAATAATTATTTTACATCATTATGAACACTTCTTATGTGGATAATATTACCACTTCTCTTTTCTTATATAATTTTGTTTTGCAATACTTCTCTGAGGGAAGATTTATCATTTGATTCCAATGATCCTTCCGTACAAATGTTGGAGCGAGAGCAGTTCCTTTGTATTATCTGTTTCTACACATAACAAAAGATACCCCGTTTTTTACCTTATCTATCTCTGAATAAAGTATTTAATTGTTTATTTATTTATCATAAATATTTTCTGTCGTAGAAGTTGGCCTCAGAAACAATTAAAAAATTTTATTTATGAATATAAGCTTTATAAATATTAAATATTTTAAAAAATAATAAAAATATATTTATTTTCCGACCGTATTTATTTAATTTTTTTTTGTTCTAAAAATTTATAATCGTAACTAATCTGTTACTGACAAATAGGTAACTTTCTGCAATGATATTAGTGATGAGTGTGATTTTTGGTCTTCCAGGTAATCACTGAACAGGGGTAATGCATTTCTACAATTACTTTGTACTGTGAATCAATAATTCTTCAGAATTATTTATTAAATACTGTTCAATAGAGTATTTTGTAAAACTTTTATGATGTAAAAATCCAGTATTTTTTAATTATTGAATTAAAATTATTATTTTTATTATTAAAGTCTTACTTTTAGCGTAATCTTTCTTGACTATTATTTTTTATACCTGTCATTTGATGGTTTTTATATCTGAAAAAATCTAGATGTATAATATATTTATTTATTCTCTTAACAATATAACAGAAGAATCAAAAGTAATTAAATATGTATGTAAATATCAATGAAAAAAAAAATAAAAAAAAAGGTATATGAAAGAAATTATTGGTGTTTATAATCTCAGTTGTTCATCTACTGCATTATGTTTGTATTATAAAAAGGTATAGAAAGACTTACAAATTACCTTGATATCTGTGGAGGTTGGATTTTAAATTTAGTATACTGCATTGTAGATTTTAATGCCTGAAATCACAGTTAACTAATTAAATACCCTAACAGTGAGACACCATCACTTCTGTCACATTTTGTTTGAATAGCTATAAAGACAAGGTTTTTCATGAGTTGAAAGCCGGAGGCTTTGTCACAAGCGTGGAATTCCCTGGAGGGATTACTGTGTCATTTCTTCCACTGGTTTTGGTTGATAAAATTTGCCTATTATTTCTGGCCCAGGAAGTGTTAAATATCTGCAATGAAGTGATTGATTATTACTGTTTTAACCAGTATGTAATATCTTGTTCATACTTTACCAATATTAGAAACAACAATCATATAATCTTGTAACTCTTCTTTTAAAATGTTGGAATTATTTTGTGGTCATTAATTCATTACAGAATTGTGTTGGTAACATTAAAAATTTTCTTTTATTAACATTGCACTTTTAAAATGTAGTTAAGTTTATTTTTTGATAAGTTTATTATTTATTTGTTTACATCAACAGAAGATTGTTTAGATATATTTCTGTTATTTTTCAGACGATTTTAAACCGGCTAGTGTTGATGCAAGTAAACGAGCAACTGTTGATGTCGGATCAAATCATCAGGTAACAGTAACTGTTCCACACCTCGATGGATCTGGCACAGCTCATACCGTATTTAAAGGTTCTCAAAGGCCATATCAGAAAGAATGTGTTCTTATCATTGATAGAGATACTGGAGAGATTACATTGGAAAAACTCTCCACATGTATACAACTTAAAAAGACAAGGTAAGAGGAAGCTATTCTACATTAAAAAGAAAATTTTAGTTAAGAAAAAGTTAAATTTATTAATCAATTAGTAATAATTTTCTTCATTTGAGTTGTATTTGAAGTTACTATTTTTGTAGTTCGTTCTGTTATTTTTGGATTGTCTGACCAATTATTAATTTGATTCTTATTGAGTGTCCCAAGCTTGTTGAAAATATGCTGATTGATTACTTCATATGTATCAAGACTACTGTAAATGGCCTTAGTAATGTTGAGACAGGTACTTCCTTCCCCTATCCTTCTATTTCCTTATCCTTAGCTCTAGCATAAGCTCAAACAACCTACAACCTAGTTCTAGCTTGTATACCTTTCCCAAGCTTGTGACCCATTTGAAGTGACCCAAGGATCAATTCTTGACCAATTAAAAAAAAAAATTTTAAAACTTACCCACTTGTTTCTTACATGTTTCAAGACCTTAAAACTATTTTTTTTTTTTCAGTTTTTTATTTAAGCAGTACCTGTGGCGGCCATTTTTGTTATGGTTCACACACTTATTTTTGTGATTGTAAGAGTTTACGGAAAAAATCATAACTAAAAAACTATTGGTTGTGGAAGGATAAAACAAAAATCAATTTAATAATATTTTCCCAAGGTAAAAGTTGGATCCGGTGGTTTATTTACCTATATCTATTCTTTCTATGAGAAAATTACCAATAAAGTTGAACATGAAAAATGGTGAAATTTCACTTTAGGTAATCTTTTTCAAGAGGCAGGGATGACATACACAATGTGAATTAATTTTTTATGTAGTGGTATATGTTAGTAGTTTTACCATAAATAATATTAATGGTGATATACTTACCCTTAAATTTTTATGAATTTTTGAAAACTAATTTTTTTTTTAAATTCAAATTTTGGCTTCAAATAACTCTGATGGGGCTGATGATAAATCTGAAATTTGCACAACTTACTGTGTTTTTGTTAGATGTTTATGGCAATTAAAAACATTTGTTGTGTATTGTACTAATAAAAAAGTTATAACCTCTCAAAAATCATGAAAAACTTGTTAAAAGTGATACCATTTGGACTCACTAAATAAGTGCTCCAAGGGGGTTTTCTTGCCTTCGTGGCACTTGAATATTTTTATATTTATTACTGTAGTTGAAATAGGCTTGTTTTTACCATTTGACTGCAGTGTTCATGTTATAACAGGGCTTGAAGTCATTTCCAGTCGTTAAGAAAATTCATGTTCAACATGAATGACATTAGTCAGTGACCTGTTCACATCTTCACTGAGTGTCTCAAATTTCATCCTGTGTTTGGAAGTGTTTATTAAATAAATAAGTTTTTATTTAATATTTTATTGCAGTTTTTAAGGTCTGTTAAATTTTTACATTATTTTCAAGTAATTTGACATAAAACAGTGGAAGAACAATGTTCCAAAGGAATTTATGTAAATGAAGAGTGTCATAAAACATTGTATGGTACAGTGCCAGAAGAACTCATTGAAATTTGTGGATTTAGTGATGAAAACCAACAACTTAATTTTTTACGTGTTAATTCAGATGTTACTAGTGTTTGTAAATATCATGAAAAAACGTTTTTGTCAAAATTCAGTCACCTATATGGACAGTTCTATTGTGACCCTTTGAGAACTCATAAAAAAAAGTTAAGAAAAACTTAACACAAATAACATTAGAGGAAGCTCTAAAAACAAATTTTTCCAAATTTAAATTTGTTTGGAAAAGTATTTTTTCGATAGTGACAACATTTGCAGGTTCATTTTTTCCACCCAGCTGGACCACGTACATCATTTCAAAAGTCTCAACAAAATAGTGTGGGTACCGATCTGCGAAGTCCTGATAAAAGTGATATCACTTGAACTAACTACAGTGATGGGTCATTCTCACACAAGTTCGAGAGAATTATCAGAATTATACACAGCTGTTGATTAACCACACTAAATAATAAACTTTCATTGCTACAAAAACAGGCTATTTCATTGAAGAATAATTAAAATTTTGCTATAATTTATTTTTTCTTTGATATTGTTTACAAAAAATAAACCAATATAAAAGTAAAAATGAATTCTTTAAATACGTAGACTACTCATTGAAATCTCAGTGCGGGTAAGTTTTACAAGCATTTTTGAATCAAAATTGTATTAGATGTTTGGGTATTGGTTAAGTTATCATTAAATTACGACCTATGATTAATAATTTAAAAAAAAAAAAATATTTTAAAAATATTGAAACATCAACTTCAACAACATAGATACAAAATATAAAAAATATATAAAAAACTGTAAAGTGCAAAGAAGATAAGAAACTTCCTTGTTTAGTGAGTCAAAATGGTATCGCTTTTAACAATTTTTGAGATGTTATATTTTTTTTATTAGTGCAATACACAAGAAACATTTATATTTGTCATAAACATCTACAAAAACGCCTATAAGTTGTGCAAATTTGAGATTTTTATCATCAGCCCCATCAGAATTATTTGAACCCAAAATTTGAATTTAAAAAAAAAATTAGTTTTCAAAAATTCATAAAACTTTGGGGTAAGTACATCACCATTAATATTATTTATAGTAAAACTACTAACAAATACCTACATATAAAAAAGTAATTCAAACTGTGTGTGCCATCCCTGCCTCTTGAAAAAGTGAAATTTCACTGTTTTTCATGTTCAACTTTATTGGTAATTTTCTCATAGAAAGAAGAGATATAGGAAAATAAAACGCTGAACCAGTCTTTTACCTTGAGAAAATATGATTAAATTGCTTTTTGTTTCATCCTTCCAGGACCAATAGTTTTTTCATAACCCCTATGATTTTTTCCATAAACTCTTACAATTACAAAAATAGCTGTACACACTGTAACTAAAATGGCCGCCACAGGTAAATTGCTTAAATAGAAAATTTAAAAAAAATAGTTTTAAGGTCCTGAAACATATAGAAAACAAGTGGGCAAGTTAAAATTTTTTTGAATTGGTCAAGCAACCAGCTTATGTTTTTTTTGGGCACTTCAAATGGATTGACCCATGATTGATTATACATAATTCCTAGCAAATAAGAAACAGCCTTATATTTGGTTATATTGAAGTGAAATTTAACAGTGATTTGTTTATTTTGATAAGAAGTTGTATTATTAATTTTTTTTGATAATTGTTTTCGTGGAATTTCCTCTATATTAATATGTTATTTTATCAACTACTGTAATGCCAGTATGAAACAAAAGTCTAACTTGCTTTTCACATTAATTTGATTTTGATTATGTTTTTTATTAATGAAAAAGTAATAATTTTATTGTAAAAATAGTGTTGTTTTTTTTTATCTATTTATCAAAATTATTAGTGGTGTAAACAATGAAAATAATTCCAGTGCAGTTGTGAATATATTGAATTGTATAAAAAACAAATAGTAATTAGGAAAACTACTGTTATAAATCTCAGCACTATTTAAATATAAATATCAAATTTACTTTTGTAGCAAACGTTTTGTATTTTTAACATTATTAAGTGAAGTGATCGATTGAAAAATATGTTATTTTACAATATTAATTTTATGTTCTTATTAGTCTAAATATATTTGTTGAAGAATATTACAAAAATGACAAAGTGTTTCCATCCTGTTTAAAAACTTAACTCACAACAATTCACATTTGTGAAAGCTAGCTTTTTCAACATATCATGTGTAATTGTTCATATCATTGTATCATTTCACTGATCTAAGTTATAGTTTCAGTAAACATTTTCCTTAAACAGCTTTATGAACCAGATCATATGTAATATTTTCTTGTTTCTTAGCTTCCTGAGAGATTTGTGAGGAGGTATAAGTATTTACACTAAATTTTATTCATTATTTCTGTTGGGAAATTTGTCAAAAAATTTGTTCGTGCTGCTGGGGTAAACTTAAACTTTTCAGTAAGTTCATTAGTGCACTGAGCATAGGAGATCATGCTGAAATATTTTTCAATAATAAACATCCATTTTTTTGTATCACATCACCATAAAAAGTATAAATTGCAACACAGGATAGAAAGTTTTGTTTGGCCATTGAATCAGGTGAAATTAGTCTTAACAGTTTTTCTCTTGCATACCAACGTGCAAGTAATAAATTTCCATTATCCAAAACTAATATGCATGGTATTTACTTAGGTACTTGAATCATGTGGATGAATTCATGTCCAGATTAATAGTGCAGTATTCATTTTAAATCGTTGAAGTACATCTGGTAAAAAATGAGTTTTTATCCAATATTAAAATAAGGCATTTCCTTGCATTATGTCTTTTGGACTCAATATTTTCAGGCATAATATATGTGCAATTAAAATTTGGTAACTGAGTAATTAGGAAGAATTTTATTACAAGTGGCAATATATTTTGTTTGAAAATTACTGATCAAAGATTTTTCATTAAATTGTGTTAAAAATAGAAGAATAAAGTGCAGTGATGTGGTGAAAATGTTTAGAGAAGACTTTTGGCAAAGATGTTAAGGTGACATCAAGGATTTACGAGTAATACAAAAGTTTCAAGAAGGCTGTGAAGATGTTGAGGGCAACAAAAGTGTTTATTATATTTTGCAATGGCCACCAATAATCACGTCAAACTTTACATACAGTTAGTGTAAATTAACAAGTTGTTTGCTTTTCTCATGGTAGTTGTATGTGCCATTATCTGGAGAAGCAAGAGCAATGAGCTCTTTATTTCCTGTGATAACGGAAGAACCAAAAGTGTAGTTTATCATGAGGTACTGGTATAAAAGTGTATACAAAACACTATTTACATTATTCCACAGAATTAAAAATTTTGTCTTCCTTACAATTTATATATGAGTCTTGTTATTCCACATTTATAAATATCAAAATGATCAAATATTGATTTTGTATATCAAAGATACAAGAGTGATGAATCTATTACCTCATACTTTGGGTATTCATAAATCACAATAAGAAATATTTTACACATAATATTAGTGATTTATAAATTGGATAATTGCTGCAAAAATCATAGTTCATGTGCGAAGCCACGGGTACATGCTACTAATTTGTAAGAATACATAAATTAATAAACTATCCTTTGATTTTAAATAATGTTTATAAAGATTACTTGAAAATACAGTAATGTCACAGTTTGCTATACCCAACTACTAACTAATCTACAAAAATAAATGATCGACAAGTTTCATAAAAATGATATTTTTATTGATGTGTATTAACATATACTTCCAGTAATATTACAACGCCTTATTTTTATTACTTCCTTTGATTCAAAACTTTTTCTTTCCGCCAGACTGAATGTTTTACATTCATACTGCTTTATCTGTCTCACCCTCGCTGTATTTTATATTTCAATTTATTGATTTTGATGTGAATATATTTTTCTAGTAGGCATTTAAGATTTTACAAATATGGACTCTTTTATTTTGCTTGACCTGATTATTGAACTTTTTTTTACAATATTTATCAGAATATTTTAGTCTAGATTTATTAATTTTATCTTGTGCAATATAATTATTATTTTACATTTTTATATTATGTTATAATTTTTATGTAATAAATTATTGGCTTCATTAGAATAATTTACATAAGTTTGTAGGTGTATAAGTTTTAGCGGTATAATGGCAACAAAAAGACAATCAAGCAATCTTTTTAAAAGATACATGAAACATTTAGAAAATCCACTATTATCATATGATCTTAGAAGAAAAACAGGAATTTTGAAACTAAGAGAGGATCAGGTATAAAATCAAATCAAATAGCTGCAAAATGCAGCTTTTGCATTTTGATGGAATCAATTACCAAACACATTCAGTATATATGTGTCTTTATTAAGGAACTATTTCTGAAAAAGCATTCTCAGTATTTTAGATTGTAAAGCATTTTGTCAAAACATTTACTAAAGGAGTATATTCTAACTGTGACACTAAAACTACAAAGAGTCTCTTGTGCATGTGTAGCTCTGTCTCATTCCCACACTTTACATCATTCCTCGACAACTCATCACCAGGTGAAGATTGACTCGCTGCCTGTACTGTGAGAAAGTTAAAATGTGTTACAGCTTGTATGTATTTTTGTTTGAAGGTATGGTTTTATATGATTATAATTTGCAATGTCGACCCTTTTTAATTAGATAAGGGGAAAATAACTATTATTTATTATATGCCCAGGCCCAAAAGAAATGACAAAACATGTTATCGTTATCCTACATGTATATTGTTGTTTTGTTTTATTATTATTACATATTATTTATATTATAAGAAGTTGATTATTCAAAAATAATGATGAATGATGACTGTTCTTGAAAATATCCTTGGGAAAACAAATAACAATTACATTTAATATCATAGTTATGAGTAGGCCTATACTTCGTCTGCTATATTCTAAATAATATTTTTTTCCTATTTGTTACGATTATGTTTTCATTATCACTAATCACAATTTCTTTCATTAAGAGTTCAGTAGCATAATTTAAATGTTAAAAAATATATAAATGAAAAAGTAATTTATGTTAAAAGAATACATGCCGTTAAGAAAACGCCAAAAAGGTTGGATATTTGTTAGGTAAATATTAAGGTCTTTTGAAGTTAAGTAACAGTCTTCTGAAGTTTTCTCTTCTCTGATTTACTGTTAGTTATGTTACTCTTATGTTTCTTAATGAAAAAAACTTAACGGTTCTAAACAAAAGTTTTTTTTGTCTTCTGTGGCATTAACGTCTTTTGTTTCTTCAAATAGAGATTTGATAAAATTTTCCTTATGCGCCAAGTCTGCTCTTTAAAAAGTTTTCCATAATTTTGAAAGATTTTATTAAAAATCGGTAGGTGATTTGTATAACCACTCCTCTGACAATTTCTTGACATAGGTATCTTTCCCTATTAACTATACATTAACTATACCCAATTCCAAATGTTTATTTTTAAATTTATTCACAATGAATCTGCCAACACTTTCTAACCCATCGTATATGATTTTGATGATATCCTCCATGCACTCTTCATTAACCTTCATAACGTCAATTATATCATGAAATATATTTGTGGGTATTATAGTTTCTTCATTTGAGTTGTCATCCTTATAGTGCAGGGATGTAACAGATTGGAAAGTATCTTTGGTAACTGTGATTTCACCACTGTCTGTTATATTTTTTGCATTTGCTACTGAAGATATTAACTCTGTCATTTCTTCCAATAATGTAATTCTTAATCTGTATTTAAATTCCAGCAGTGAAGGATGATAGTGTAGTCCTTCGTTGTATCTCACGATGCTAAAAAAAACCCTCCAGGATGTCCTGACTATTTATTTAGCTAATTTTGTATTTAGCTTGCATATCTTCAAATAGCATTCTTAGTGAATTGATACACAAAAGTATTCCTTTTCGAAAGGGTAAGAGACTTGTTTTTTGTCAGACTCCCATCATCTTCACGGTTGACTCCATGTGAAAGAGAATTTTATTTTGGATTACTAATTCCAATCCATACGCAGCCATTCTCTTCCTGGAATCGATTCTTGGTAGTTTAGAATTGAAAATGTCAACAATCATTCATCAACTTCATGAAAGATGACAGCTGTTCCCAGTTTTCAATAGACCTAAGGACCCTACTCTATTTTAGGTATAGGAATTGGTGTGAGAAAACAGCTGGGTAGCTAACCTTTCACTTTTTGCCTTTGTATACCTGTTACAGTCAAGTGGTGAAAAGTGGCTTTATGCACAATATTTAGAGCTGTAGACATTTTCTCTTTCAGTTCAATGAGAGTAATCTTTGTTGTTAACATTTTTCCATTGACTGATAACTCAGAATCCTAAACATGGTTTTATAATAGTTAAATGAGATGAGGAGCATCACCAAATACATAAATTTTCTTGTCGGTAACAGGATTTGAAAAAAAATTATACCTCACATTAACCTCCAGTTCATTCCACAAAGCTTGGTTTCCACTCCTAAATCAGAAGTTACGGCCACAATGTTGAATCCAGTAGTTTCTGAGTAATAATGTTAAAAATTATATATTTTGTAAGTTTGCAGTCATAATCATAAAGAACAGGCTGTTTCCAATTTTTGAATAAACCATGAATTTTGATCACCTGGACATATTTAGCGGGTTGTTGAAATGTATTTTTTTTTCATCATATTCATATTGTTCTTTCACTTTCATTTCATTAAATATGAGTACACAAACCTTTCTCAAATTTATATAAATGGCAGCCTTCAAAGTACTTATAACAACACTTAGTGCCCCCAGAGTGATTATAACTTTGCTCGCCCATTTTTTTAAGTCGAAACTGCCGGTAGTGAATATTTCTGTTTCAAGAGGTATAAGCAACCTGATACAGCAAAGTGTAGACACTGTCTTAGAAATATCATTAAAAGACGACCACTTTATGCATTTAGTTTGATTGAATTCAACTCTTTCTCATTTTTTGAATTTGGCCTGGAGTGAACATTTTTTTCACGTATTTATCTTGCTGCTTCAGTGAATAATTTTCTGATTTTAATTTTGGCATTTCCTCCCATAAATGTTTGTTTTCTAACTTACTATTTATTCGGTTCACTAAGCAGCTTGAGTTTTTACCTTCTGTAGATGTAATTAGTACAGTGATTTTGGCTCTCTGAAACCCGTCATGATGAGATTTTCTTCTTCACCATTCACTAATGAATTTTCGTCATTTTTTGATGATTATGCAATGTCTTTTTTTTATTTGATAGCACCTCATTTACTTGTTTCTTCCTTTCTCTAATTTCACTACATACATTCCTTGAACCAGTTAATCTATTGTCAGTTCTTGTTTTAGTTAAGTGCTCAGCAGGAAAAGCATTTAATTTTTTTCTACACGGTTCATAATTTAAACGTTCACTTTGTAGGACTCACTCATAGTGATTGGCTCTAAAAGGTATGCTGCAAATTTTCACGTTAACGACATTAAAATTTTCTTGTTTGCTGTATTTGTTTACCCAGATTTTTCTTTGTGTACTATCTTTTGAGAATGAGTGAAACATACCTTCTTATCAGGTTCATGAATATTATTTTTGAGTTTTATATAATTGTTATTGCGCCCAAAAACAGCTTGCATCACCATTTTGAATTTGTAAAATTATACACTCACATTCAAACTCAAAACAGGCACACACATACATTACAATTTACATTCACAAATTTCATATGCGTACAAACAATACATTCGCTAAAATGAGAATAAATCACGCACAGAAGAACACTGATCTCAGTGACAATTCATGCTAAAATACTATCTTATAAATTGCAGGTATATTACATACTGATGGTGTGGGTTAGCA
The DNA here is from genome assembly GCF_047948215.1 of Lycorma delicatula. Classification (NCBI taxonomy): domain Eukaryota; kingdom Metazoa; phylum Arthropoda; class Insecta; order Hemiptera; family Fulgoridae; genus Lycorma; species Lycorma delicatula. Next base: position 33,697,085 of record NC_134455.1, read on the forward strand.
GTTGTCAGTAAGTGATGTCATGCACAGCAGAGAACAGTTTTCAACTGTGGGAGTATATTATCTGTATAGTCATAATACCATGTATTCTAATAATCTGGTTGCAGATATAATGTTGTGTGATGCTGAAGGCTTAATTTACAACTACTCTGAGGAAGTTTTTTTTTTTGGGTGTTAAAACTGAAAGCCCACTGTATACTGTTTAATTACCATTCTTTTCTTTTATTGTAAAAAATATTAATTGGAGCATTTATCAGTTTTATTTTTATAAAAGTTAGGTGAAATAATAAGTGAACTAATAGAGCCAGGACTCAAACCTGAAACTAGCTGAACTAGAAGCAGTATGTTAACCACTAAACCAGCTGATTAGCCGTTTGAAATATTTAATCTAGATGTTTACAGAAATTGTGTAAAAAAATTAATATAAATGGTAAATTCTATTTCAATGATTACTATGTATACATATTACTTTGCCAGTAAATATTTTCAGATACTAAGTGATGTAAAGAATACAAGAATAAAGGTTATTGAAGCTTGTTAACTTTGAATTTTTAAAGTCATTATAAAAACTTCAACTTCAACTTCCTTGCAAATCCTAATTTACAAAGGTATGAGGATCATCCATGATATACTCACCTGTAGGTGTTCACACCTGATGTTTACTGCACCATCTAAATTTTGACACCCTTTCTATTTTTCCAATTTAACCTGTTCATATCCTCTGTGGAGAATTAAGCTCATAAATGTTTTTTTTGATGTTGCCATATACAGTAAAGAATCAACAACACCTATCATCTTTCAGCAAATGTTTTACCAATTCCTCTCCAAGACATACCTAGACGCAGAAGTGTACAGATGGATCAAAAAAGAATTATACCATTGGATGTGCATTTGCTTTTAATGACAGAACCTCCATGTTTGGTCTACCTAATATTACAAGTGTCATTACTGCTGAACTGTACACAATAAATAATGCTTTGAATATCGTTAACCCAAAATACCGCCATATCCTTATCTGCATTGACTCGTGTAGTGCTCTCCAAGTTTTATAAGATTTATATTCTAAAACATCCTATTTTTACCAAAATCTATAATGCAGTTGTTGAGTTGAACCACTGCAACACATAATTGAGTTTCTGCTGGATCCCTAGCCATGTGGGAATTCCAGATAATGAACATGCAGAGTCTACTGCTAAATATGCATGTAGTCAACCGTTCTTCACCACTTGTATTACTACATCTGAGTTTATTAATTGTGTAAAACATACTATTTGTGCAAAGTGACAAGGTGGACTGCTACAGTAGGTAATAAACTCCGACATATAAAAGATACTGTATTGCCGTGACAGTTTTCATGCAAGAAAGTTTACCAAGAGGAAGTGGTCCTCTGCCGATGGTTAAGACATATGAGTTATCCACAGGTATATGATGTCAATAGAAAATGCATCATGATGCATATGATGCGACTGCCGCTTGACTACTCTCCACATCCTGGTGGACTGCATGATATGCGGTCTTATGTCACAAATTTAAATTACCTAGGAACCTTCGCCATATCGTACATAAAAATGTATCTGACTGAATGTTGTATCTCCGATGAATCTGTATTATATACAGAATTTAATAATGTTCTTGTATTATTTGTGCTATATTGTTTTTGTTTTCTTGTAATTGTTGGGTTTTTTAGATGTAATTTCTTTAATGTTGCTATTATCCGAGAAGGGGCCCTTTACATTCCTCTTGAACTTTGTTCAATTTTATTTATTTTAGTTAAATTTTATATTTTTTTTGTTTACGTTTATTTAAAAAAAATGTTTTTATTTTATTTTATGTTTATGACTGTGATATTAGTTTAAGTGATATTTTAGCTGTGATATTAGTTTAAGTTTTGTTTGTTTAATTTTTTAGTTTTTAGAGTAGTTTTATTAATCTCTGTTTTTTTATTTTATTTTTATTCTGGGTGATGATAACACAAGAACATTTATCCTCTTCAAAAAAAAAAAATAAATAAATAAAAACGTCAAACATAAATAAAGATTAAAAAGAATCTTTATTTTACTGACTTTTTTATGCCAGTTTACATTTTTTATTTGTATCATCATAGACCACTTCCTTGGCATTAAACACAGTAATCTTCCTCTTTGCTTATTACCCCCACCAAACTTATCTAACCACCACAATCAAATGTTCAGTTATTATTTGCCTCTTTCTGAACTTTGTCCACATGTGTTTACTTGGCTGTACTCCTTTTCACCTGTCAAATAGCCTCTTTTTGGTATTATCAACTTTTTATTGTACATTCTCCCTATATATCTTAACCTTATATTCCTGAAGATGTAGTAAATTACGCTGTATCTTTCGCTTTTATCAAACTTTTTAGTAAAGCATTTTTTTGCAAATTCTTTATTAATAGTTACTTTTTCTATTTTTATACCACCTATTCTTGAATATTTTTAAGTTAAAGTATTTAACAGTTATTTTCATTATAAGTAACTATTTTCACTTGTAAATTAACAACTGTTTTTTATTTACACTATTATTTATTGACTTTTTTTTATCAGACAGGAATCATCACAGAGACATCATAGTAGCACCAATTTGTCTGCCGGCAATGCAGCAAATTCATCAAATTGGTCGTCCAGTTCTGAGAACAAGAAGACTTCTCCGCCTGAACCGTCCAGGCAGAGGCATAGCAGTAAATTGCCAAAATCATTATCCGCAAGGGTGCCGCTCAATTCTCCTTTGCACGCGTCACCTTCATACACACATTCACATAAAAGCCCAACCACATCTCAGACTAATCAGAAATCTCCTCCACAGGTAACATCAAGGTAAGTACATATTTATATTTATGAAGAGTTAATTGTCTTAATTAAATTAATAATTAGGTAAGTATTTTTACTTAAAATTAATTATTAATATTAAAATTACTACAAGAGTTCATCCTCTTAGTTTCAATCCTGTTAAGTTTTAGCTTGTGCCATTTTTTATCCATCCCACAAAATGAATGTAAAGTTATAAAAGTAAATGTAAAAATAAATTCTTTGTGCATTTCATGAATTGTGATACAGGAGAATTGATTAGAAAAAAGTTAAAAACTTCAATTTTACAATTTAATGTTTTTTGTTGTCAAACTTTGAACATCAGCATTTTCATTTTATCATAAAAAGCTTCTGTTATATAAAAGATATTAAAACAAAAAACTGGAAAAAAGTATTGCATAATTTTTCTAATGTTATATGTAGTTTAAAAGATTGTAATAAACATTTTTAGAAAAATAAAATGTCTTCAAAGAAAAATTGCCTTAAAAATATTTTGTATTCATTTTATCTAAATTCCTAACATAAATAAGATACCATTCATTTCAAAGCTTTGTGTTCTGATGTGGTAATTTATAAATCATATTTCAGTCTTATTTATTCAAAGCCTGTGATGTGGAATTCACAAATTAAGACATCCTGCTCATTTTTCATCACCTACATTTTTAGCTTCTTTTAAATATTGAACCCAGCTCTATTAAATGTTTGATCTGTGCAACTGTTACTGTACTGCATGGATATTGTACTGCATTTTCAAAAATATTGGAAAAAGCTACTTTTCTGAGAGAGTTTGAAACTATAAATTTTAGAATGTAATAATGTTTTGATTATTTATAATCTATTTATTTTGTTTCCATGATGAATTTAGTTCTTTTGTGTATGTCTAACATGTGTTGTTATTTTTTTTTTTACATTTAGAGCAATAAAATGTAAGTTAATTTATTATTTTTTTTAATTCTATATGTTGGTGATTTGGAAACTTCATAAAAAAAAATTGTTGATTAAAAATTAATCTTTTTAACAGGTATAGTGACCTAAGATAGTTATGTAAGTAATAATTTAAAGAGTCATAAATCCTACTCATAAATCTTAATGTGTAATTAATATTTATTTTAAGAGGAAGCAAGGCATTACCCCCGAAAGCACTATAGCCATGATGCATGTGTATTAATGAAAACCTAAATTTCCTGGTTTGTCCAGTTCTATAATTTTCCTGATTACCAGATTTTTAGAAGGGAATTCAGAGTCTTCACTCCCCAAAAGAAAGCCTGAAGATTGAGACTTCTTTTCTAGGGCCTCATATTCAAGGATGATGCATTAAGCTGTCTCAGAAAACTGATGATGCAATCTATAAGATATTACTCTATGTAAACCCACAGTAGATAAATGCTTCCTAATGGTTCATGTTTAGCAATGTACCTTTCTCAAAATACACTATTTAATATGATGAAGGCAGGAAAGGGGCTTTTTATGTTTATAGTGTCTTTTCCAGATTTTGTCTTTGATATGATATGTACACCACTTGTTGATTCAGTTAAAAATTGCAGTTGAGTCGCATACCAGCAACAGGCTTTGGGTCTACAAATGATGGAGAAGAAGCTTTTTTTCTTAAGCCTATCAGCTTTATCATAATTATCTATGTCTTGGGACATGACAGGTAGTGTAATTCAACCTTATTGTGAGCAATGGCATAAGTAAGATCTGTTAGCACTCCCTTATCATGTCAGAATTATACCAATATAAGCTCAAAGCTTCAAATACTGCTTGGCTACCAGTGTAGACAAAAATTAGTTTTCCTCAACAATCCAGAAAAACCTCCAGAACTATATGCTGCTAAAAGCGATACAGGGCATATTGGTCTGGAGATTTCATGTTTAAAAGATTTTTTGTGCTTTTGTTTCACAATTTGTTGCTAAATTTTCCTCCACCAATACCAAACAAGATCTCTGGTTTCAACACAGACTTAGAAGAGGACTAAGTCAGAGGAATCCCCATTTTTAACCTAATAGCTTTTACAAAGTGATAAGTGACCATCCAGGTTTCCGGTCACCATTTTCTGTCGACATAATTTTATCCAAAGAGATGTGTTTCCCATTCACAATGATTCCGAGATATTTGACTACACTTAGAAAGCTCCAAATTGGTTCATCTAATTTAGCTGTACCTCTTAGGTTGTAAAATTAATATGAGAGAAGTCCATAAGTATGCTTCTTTGAACCAATAATATATTCAGAGAATTTTTATCATTTATTAAACAATACAGAGGGATTTCTTCTGAATAAGTACAGCAAAGTCATTAACATAATTCTAATGTAAAACCTGTTTTGTTAAAAGTCATCCAGCAATTCCCCAATAAGGCATCACAACAGATGGTAAAATATCTTCTTGAGGCCCCCGTTATTGCAGATATCTTCACCATTTCACTAAATACCTCTGTTTTCACTTTGGAAAATAAATTTGATCCATTAACATAAGGCAGGGTTCTACCTTCTTCTCTGACTTCAAAATTGAGATACTCTGATTTCAAAATGTATAGCCGTATAATCAGAGCTGGAATGCTCTTGTCTACTCTTGTTTCTGGTGGATATATAATAGGTCCTGCAAGCCAAATGACTTATAGAAGGAGCATATAGTGATGCCTCTTTACTTAAATCTCCATGGTCAGTATAGCTGTAAGTATCATGAAACAGACTCGTGTAAAGGCTAGTGTTCTTACCTATGCTTGATTAATATACAGCTCCTAATATTATAGGCTGATTTTATAAATAAGGTTTACACATCTAGAAAAGCTGATGGCTATGTTATACCTGTTTCTTATCCAGGTTCTTGGACCAGGGTTAAGTAATATGACCACTTTCTATTATTAAGTTTTTTTCTTTTGTATATTCCATACAATTGTTCAGCCAATTCTCAATTACCCATAAGTGTAATCTGCAGTTCCTCTAGTATATTGATTTATAAAGAAATATATGATTGATGATAAAGAACAGTGTAAAATAATTATTTTTAAAATGCATTTATATGAAAGAAATTTTTTATTGTATGAAGTTTTTCACTTTTTTAGATTCAGCATATATATAGCTTATTCTAGATGTGAAATTACGGTGATGAAGAATGAAATAAAATGTTAATATATTTCTTTCAGTATTTTAGTTTATTATTATTATTTTAAACAAAAATGCTATTGTAATTTGTTGACCAAACATTTCAGTGTTAACAGAAAAAAATAAGGTTTTACAGAAGTTACTTATATATTATTATTGCCCCCCCCCCCCCCAATTAATAATTGATTTCAAGTGTAACCTGTGTTGTAATGTGGTTTATCCTTGGCCCTTTAGCGCAGATAATTGAGAGTTGGCTGTAATAGTTTTAACATTAAACATTTTTTTTTTTCAACCAGTATGTCTCCGACAACAGCCCCTGGTAGTCTTCCATTGATTGGTCTCAGTGATATGAATGATAGTCCTTCCATGTTTGGCGCCTCCAGTAATTCCAGTTTAGTTGATTTCACACAGAGTCCCAGGTTGGGATCTCCCATCCGTGTGGATGTAGATGAAGTGAGTTATCTTTTGTTTTATTGTTAAATTAATTCTTCTGTCAAAAATAAACTGATTTACCTTTTTAATTTAAAAAAAGTGAAAATTATGAGATGGTATCTTTTAAGTATTCTAAGCAGTAAATCCTACAGTATATTGCATTATGTTTTAAGGAACTGATTTGAGGTAAATATACAATTTGTTTCTTTTGCACAATAATGAGTCACATTTTGTGGTAAGTAAGGTGTAACTTACATTTTAATAGATTTACAGTTCATTTCCTTGTCAATAACGGATTGTCTATTTTACACTTAAAAGTTCTTTTTATTTAATTTTTTTTTTAAATTAGTAGTTTAGCAGTTTGTTTGTGTATAAAAAAGTTAAATTGATTGCTAGATATATGCATGAATGACAGTGTTAATCCCATATGCTGTACTGAATAAATAAATGGATGTTAAATCCAAAACTGTAATGTGACAATCTTGGCGATATAATTATGTTAAGGGCCACTTATTTTCAGACATAGAGCGAACTCCAGATAAATTATATATATATATATATATATTATTAACCAAATTTGTTTTTATGACTTAACAGCAGACCTCTGATTAAAAATGTTATAATTTATGAAAAGAAAACCTGAAAATGATAATTTACTGTTTATTTTGAGGTAGACAGTTAGTTCAGCAGTTATTTACTGTTTTTAAAATTTTAAAATCAAAATATTTTCTGGCTGAAGTAATAAAAAGCAGTTTAATTTTTTATTATTAGTTATGAGTAGTAAAATAATAAGACTAATAAGTTGAGTAAAACGATTCGTTAGATGAAAAAATGAAGACATGAAAAAACAAGAAATTCTTAGATCTTCATCTAAAATCCTTACATTAACTAGAGTGACTGTCAAAAATTACTTGGAATATAAAAAGAAACTGCAGTAGCACTGAGGGACCACAGAAGCTACACTTAACCTATTTTTAATTTTGATATACTGTTTTACTCTAATATTACATATTATCTACTAATTAATAACTTTTACAGTTCATTGAAAAAAGTATTGTGCTCATTGACAGAAATAATGATGATTTCTCTTCAGTTATAATAAACTGATTTTGAAATTTAATTCACAGAAGTAATAGGTCTAGATTCACCTGATAACCATATCTTGTATTTAGCACTTTGTATTACCCTAAGATAGGAAACGGTTTCTGAATAAGCCTACAGACTGCTACAGCCCTCCCCTGCTGATATGTCAGCTATCCTATGTTCCCATAATATCCATTCACAGGGAAAAAGGGATCAAGGGTAATAAAAGGAACGTGATGGAAGGAGGAGATGATTTATTTCTAGAGATAAAATCTGTAAGCCTGTTGGATGTTGGAGTAGTCTACTATCATGCCAAAATCAAAATTTGACCTTTAACATTTGGAAAACTTTCAGTCACATTATTTTTCTTAGTTAACATTTAATTCTTCTACTGTACAATAATTTGAATGGAAATATGCAAAAATTGAAGTCAGCAAATTGATTGGATTGTAATTTTTCAGTAGGTCAGCCCAATTCCTTGGTTAATTTCCTTCCTTATAATTATTCTTTCCTTCTACTACTGTTCAAGAACCTATACTCGCAAATTTAGTTTTAGTTTTGTCATTGTTTTAAATTTATAATTGGACAAATACGTATATGAATTCAGTCTTATAGTGGTATGGTATTATAGTTTTTCAAACATTTTGCTTCTTACTGATATATATGTCTAAATAAAAGTAAGAAGTTCATATCCTGAGAAATCATCCTATTTCCTTCCCCTTGATGATTCTTTAACAAATATTTTTGAAGGATTGTTGATGCAGTTTGTTACTGATTGATAACAGTTTTGTTTTTTCATTGCTTTAAAAATTGTTTCATTTTCTTTACTTTTTTAGACTGTTATATATGGAGTTTTTATGTTTATTTAAAGTCAGTCTTATTTTATTTATTGTAACTGTAATTGTTTGTATTTAATATTTCTTATTATAGGACTTTTGGTTAAAAAATATTCATCTTGCTTGATAACAGAAAGATATTTTTAAAATCTTTTTTTAAAAATACAGATTTGCCTCTTAAATCAAATCAATAATTATACTAAAATAACTATTGACTATATTTTCAAAAATTAAATGCATCATCATTAAACAATCAGTTACTACTAACCTTTGTTTAATCACTGAACGTAACTGCTTGGCCGGCACCTTAAAAACATAAATATTTTAAGCTCGCAAATGTTTGTAGTTTGTAGACAACCTATTACAGTGGTCAACAACGATTTTGTTATGTGATCATTATTTGCTGAATCTTATATATTTTTGGGTGCTGATTCTGAATATAAATGATACATTTTCCTATCAGCCTTAGAATTTTTATAATTGCCCTTCGAGTTATCCAGTAGGTACATGTTCATGAGCAATGCAAGTACAATATATTATTTATTTTATTTACTGCAGAAGTTGCTAGATAAACTATAAATTATTTAAGTTTATAAATAGGCAGGAAAAATAAGTATATTTATTATTTATACAATATCTTTATTATTTATTTAATAAGTATCTTTATTTGTATAAATATTAAAGATACTTAGGAATTAAAACAATTACAAATGATACACGTATGATTCATGCCATATTTTTTTCCTAAATGTAATTATGTGACCAGTCACAATTTTGTTTTGGTGACTCAGTGTTGGATGTAATACTGTAACAGTAAACATATACCATGCTAGCCAAGACAAATCTCAAGTATGTCAGTCAAGTGTAAACTCTTGTGCGCGTAACATTTAGTGGTGCAGTTATTTTTCCTATCAATTTGTGATTTTATTTTTTCCTGTCAAGTCATTGCATATAGTACATTAATGTGTGAATAAAGTTTTGCAATAGGCATATGTGAGTTTTGTTGTAAATGTTTTAATGAAAATGTCATGCAGTTGCATTAACTATTCAGACAATTTTGGCTACACTTGTGATGAGTTAACATTAAAGTCTCAGAGAAGAAATATATAACCACTGTTTAAAAAAAAAAAATGAACAGTATTTTGGATGTAAAGGTGATCAGGACAGGTCCTGGATTCTCCTCATACTTGCTGCAGTTCTTGTGTAACACTGTTGTCTGGTTGGTTGGATGGATCTATTTTTTTGTAAATAAAATACCAGGGATAACAGCTAAGATTAGACATATTGTTAAATATCCTGATATTTGTTCTGCTATGAGACCAGACCAGTGCCTCACAGTCCACAGTTTCCAATTCCAGTATCACAGAAAACTTGGGATTTAGATGAAGATGAAGTTGCTGGTGTTGAAGGTTATGGAGATTTATCAATGATGAATAAAGGAGTGACCTAACATTTTAAAAAATCTCACGTCATGACTGAAAGGATGGAATATTTTACAACAGTATATTAAAGTAAGCGCCTTTCTGTGTCAGGTTGCAGTGTGAATTTGAATGTTTCTTCTTCCAGTATAAGGATTTAGTTTACATATAATGATGTGGAATCTTTATTACAGGGTGGGCAAGGGAGTCCATTTACATTATAATAGATCCAGCTTAATTGAACTCTACTGCTGCCAGTACTCACCACTGATATCGCTTACTGCTACTCGAAAAGGTGCAGAGGATAAGCTGTGGTGGGGATTGTCCGGTGTGTTGATTTGTGATGGGGTGATGTTAGTCATAGTCTAGTGTGGAACGATGGCGTATACGAGTCTGTTCACTGTCTAAAAGCATTTATTAGCTTGCGTGTGGGTCTACAAATGTCTACACACTGGTAAAACATTGGAGAACATTATGAATGACTTCTTTGTGCATTTTGGGAAATCGTCACCTTCATGGCAAACATTACTGACATGGAAGAAAAGGTTTTTGCAACAGGAAGTGTTGTTTATGCGCCACTCAGTAAGAGGCTGAGCGCTGGAGCATGAAGCCATCGAATTAACGATCACCAATAAAATCAATGCGCAAATGTTCTGCAGAGTTAGGCATTCCAAGATCAAGAATGCGAGAGGACTTGAAAGTTAAATGTTTTTGTCCAGTCACAGTTAATGAGTGACATGTTTACGCATGTCAATTATTGCTTGAACACTTTCTAAGAACAAATGATAAATAGAACATCATGTTCTCAGATAATGTGCAATTTATTAAAGCTCTTGTAACTGAAATGTGTTTTTCTGGGCGAAAGACAATCCTCTTCTTTTTTTTGGGGGAAATCGAACACCATCCATGTTATGTTATGAATTGGGCTGGGATGACAGCTGAACATCTCCTTGGTCGTTAATTTTTTTGATGGCGCAGTCAATCAGCACAGTTATTTGAGAATGATCTACGAGAGGTTGCTTACAGAATTAGCGGCAAAAGGGATCACTGACATCATTACATTCAGCAAGACAGTGCTCCAGCACATTTTGCTTTAAATGTCCACAAACTCCTCAATGAAATTTTTCCGAATTGCTGGATCGAGCATGGGTTAGAAGAGTTACCGGTTTCATTGCCTTGGCCACAAGAAGCCGTGACCTCTCCACACTTACGGTGCACTCTGGGGTTTTTGTAAAAGAAGAGATCTTTAAATGAAGATTCATTAATAATAAGCAGCTCCAAGATATTGTTCGGTCAGCATTTGAAATGGTATTATGCTTTGAACATAGTGAAACCTGCACAGATGTTGTAGAACAATAGAAGGTAAGCTGCACCTATCCTAATAATTTCACAACTAGCGTAAAGGGACTTCCTGCTCACTCTGTAGAAGCTTTGGAACTTAGGTACTATTCTGATGGCGTCTTTATAGACTACTCAAAGCATAGTTTGAAACTAGCCCTTTTTCGTCATGCTGGAAATAATATCCCATCAATCCTTTAGCTCATGCAGCTCTCATGAAGGGGTATTTGATTATATAAAACTTGTGTCTGGTTTGATTCAGTATGAGAAACATTTGTGGAAAATTTGTGGAGACTTGAAAGTAATATCACTCTTGCTTGGTTTATTACTTCTTTTTAACTTCCAAGACCACCATTAGGCATTACTTCAGAGGATGAGATGAATGACAGTTTTTATAGCGTGTGAAAATGCCATGCCTGATTGGGATGGTTTACTGCTTGGGTTTACTAAATTTTGTTGCTTCTTGTATAATTGGGATACCAGAGATAGGAAGAATCATTATGTTAAAAAAGAGTAGCCAAAAAGACAAACTTTGACTATAGGAGAGAAGAATGTTGAGAGTCCAACACAAGTAAAATCTGGAAACATTTACTTTTTGCCACTATACATTAAGCTAGGTTTAATGAAAAATTTTGTTAAAGCAATAGATCTTGATGGTACTTGATTATACTTTTTAAAAAACAAGCTCCCTAATATAATTTATGCTAAGATAGAGGCAGATATATTTGTTAGACTGCAAAGAAGTTAACTTATGAATGATATTGAATTTGAAGTCTGAATGAGGTTTTGGTGTGGAAATCTTTTAAAAAAGTTGTTAAAAACTTCCTTGGAAAACATAATGCAGATATCTATAAAAATCTTGTAATTAAGCTTCTTAAAAACTAAAAAGCTTATATAGTGACATTACTTGGATATAATATGTTGCTAAAGATCCACTTCCTTAGATTCTGATCTGGATTTTTTCCTTAACTATAATGGAGCTATGAGTAACAGACATGGAAATCGCTTTCACCAGGAAATAAACACCATGGAAACCATATTACCAGGGAAAATGGAACCCAAGAATCCTGGCTGACTATTGCTAGAATCTCAAGACTGATGTACCTACAGCAAACTACATCAGAAAATCCAAAAGAGGCAAATTTTAGGCATATGTAAATTGCAGTATGATATAGTTATACTCTGTTACAATGGGTTTCTCTTACAACAAGAAATGTTAATTACAAAAAACTATACCTGCTAGAACCGTTTGAAATCAACATAAAAAATACTAAAGGATGCAGTTATTAATGTTCTTGTAACAAATAAAAAATTAAATTTTATTGTCCAGCATTCAAAATTAATGCAGGTCATCCGATCTGCAAAGCAATAAATTAAGAAAACAAACTAGAAAAAACTTTCTTGAGCATTTTTAAGAAGTTAAATCAGTTATGGCATAAGCCATCTTTATTATGAAAAATCACAAAATAACATTTGCTCTAGTTTTTGGTCTTGCTTATGTTGACTGGATTTGTAAATCCACTTAAGAGATAATTTAATTAAATAGATAATTTGTAAATCAATAGATAATTTAATTTTATTGTAAAAACATAAAAATAAATAACGGTTTATAATTTTAATTATTATAATATGTTTATTTCTAATAAAATAGGATGAAAGTGGTGCTGTTGGTTTGCTCTCCGATTCTTCAAGTAATTCGTCCAGTGATGACAGCAACTCATCTGATAGTGATAGCGATTCTAATCCAAGCAATAATGATACTATAAAACCTAGTATTGCAAATGGTATGTATGTAACTTAATTCACTAATCCATTATAACATACATCTGTGTGTGTGTTTTCATAACTTGAAACCTTTAAGTCCCTTTAAGCTTATGGACAGATAACTGAAGTATTTATCTCTTTTCAGTTTTCCATAACTGAATAAAATGTATTTCATGTTTTATTCTTTAAAATTGTGTTAACTCTACTTTAAGTCAACAAAATTTTTACTTTGTTGTATGAAGTAAAGGAAGTATTTTGATGGCAAAAAAATTTGGTTTTCAGATTTCAATAGAAATATCCAGTTTGACCATCTCTGAATGCATTTTGACTAGTTTCGATGTGATGTCTGTACGTACTTATATATCTCGCATAACTCAAAAATAATTAGCTGTAGGATGTTGAAATTTTGGATTTAGGACTACTGTAACATCTAGTTGTGCACCTCTTGTTTTGATTGCAATCGACTGGACCAAAATTGTCCAAAAAAGCCCAAAATCCAAAAAATCTGGATTTTGGACTTTCTCTTAAATACAGAAATACAGTAATCATTGAAAGATTTTCAACGATATATCATAAGTGGTACTTATTTTCAATAGTTCTAGAGTTATAGCCAAATAAAATTTTAATTAATGAAATATTTGGATCTTACAATGGAAAGGCACATCGGTTTGAATCAGACTCCTTTTTTAAACTTAATTAGTATTTAAGTTAATAATTATTAGTCTCCGATTGTAAAAAAAAAATTACAATAAAAAATAATTCAATAATTATAAAAAAAAAAAAATTAAAAATATCAGAAGTTATTAATAAAATGAAATTTTACATACTTTTCATTTTAAAAAATGTGTGTGTGTAATAATAGGCGTACAAGGAAATCATGTGGTGTTCACATCAGATTTTTAATTTTGTAATGTGAATTGATGAGTTTCAACTAAAGTGATGCAACATATAAAGCTTGTAAACTTATGAATTTACAATGTAGCTAAATTAAGTAAAGAATTTCTTAAAGCAATTTCTTAGAAGTAAACATTATAAAAGATATTTTTCATTGCTCTTCTTTTTTTAAATGCTTTGGTTTGTTATTATAGCTTTTGGTTTTTTATTCTTTGCTTTGTTGTCTTTCCTTGGGAGCATCAAATTAAATTAACATTTTAATCTCAGTTTTACTCTATACATCCAGTTGAAGTTTTCATATTCTGTGAAAACTATCAGTTTGTCTAAACAGTGAAATTGAATGTATAAAATTCATTATATGTTGTTATACCTTCACTTGAAATGAAATAATGCTTTACAACAATTTGGTATGAAAGAGTTAAAATATTTCAGAATATCTTCTTTAACCTTGATCTGAAAAGGAAATTAAGAGAACTTTTCAACTGTTAGTTGGTCATTCACTTATTCTTCTTCTATACAAAATCTTTTAACATGCCTTACCTTTGTATTGTATGTTATACTGTTTTAAAAAGACTTGCCTTTTAACTTTTATGGCTGCATATGTTATTAAATTCAGTACATGTGTAGTATCGTTGTCAATATGGCATGTCTTCTAGAGGTTTCGTCCTGCATAGAAATGCATTCAGTACTCCAATTTTTGTGGGCAAAAAATGACAATTGTTATGAAATTCATTGCCAAATTGTTGAGATATACAGTGAGAATGCAATGTCACACCTGATGATCACAAATTCACACCAAACATTCAGAAATGGAAGAACAAATGTGAGTGACGAATTGCGTGCTGGGCATCCTTCAATTGCAAACACAAGGGTAATGCAGAACACATGACTGAAATGATCTTGACTAACCAGCTCATTAAAATTAGAGAGTATAAGTGAACTTAATATCAGTTATGGTAGTGTGCTGGTGATTATTCACGATCAGCTTGATTAGCGTAAGGCGTGTACACGATGGGTGCCACATCTGTTGACCAACAACCACAAACATCAACGTTTTGCATCTTCTCTTTCTTTTCTTCAATGTTATTCCAGGACTAGTTCACAGTTTTTGAAACAATCATCACAGGGAATGAGAGCTGGGTGCATCATTACACTCCTGAGACTAAACAAGCATCACTTGAATAGAGACATAAAAATTTGCCGCAGCCAAAAAAAGTGAAAACATCCCTGCATTTTGAAAATGTTCAATTTTTCAATGTCATTTTCGATTCTGAGGGAGTTGTTTACAGTGAATTTATGCCCCGAGGAGCAACAATCAATGCTGAATCTTACTGAGACTTAAAAAAAAAATTGGGTAAAGCCATTAAAGATCGAAAATCTATAATAATCTATAAAGATCGAAATTACTATAATTGCATTAATAGTAATAATAAGTTCCAGCTTATCAGTTGTTAAAATTTTCTACAAAGCCTGACCTTCATGAAATCCATGCATGTACCTTAGAAGTGGGACTTCATCCCACTTCTGCTAAAGTTATACACAATATTTTTTTTTTATTTTAGAATATAAAAACAATTAAAAATAATAATAAAATAAATATTTTATAACAATGACATCTTAAATTTTACTTTTTTTCTAATATTGGAAAGGTGAAATCTTGAGATACTGAGGGTGACCTTGCTGTACAGCTTCACCCCCTTGATCTTTTAAGTTGAAAATTTAATAGCATCAATGCCCCCCCACCATATTCAGAAGTAATCTGATCAAGTTTGGTCTAGTAGTTCTTGATATACAAGGTGTACGACACTGAACACACACACACACGTACATGTGAACACCAGGAAATTTCCATCCGGTTTGTTGAGTTCCTTAGGTGTCAAAACATCAAGATCCCGTGAAAACTGCATATGCCCAAATTAGGCCAATTACAATACTTTCACTTTTGTTGGTATAGTGCTAGTTGGGAAAGTGAAATATTAAAATTACATATTTAACAACATTGTTTGCATAGAATCTCTTGTAACCAAAAAGTATAACAAAATCTTACACACATCAGATAAAAATCTTATATAAATAAAATGTTAAATTTGTAAAATATTATAATTGCAAGGTATTGTTTTACATTGTGTCTTTAAATTTTGTTAAAATCTCTTTAAGAAGGTTTCCTTCCAAGATTGCTGATAAAGCTGGAAAATAGTGAAATTAATAATTATAAATTTAAAAAAAATAAAACATCTGATTTACCAGGTTGCAGAGTTGAAGAATCTGCTAATACAGACGCTTCTTAGAGCAGAACATTAGAATCTATCAGTAAAATGATTAGATTGAATGAGAATTTTTTATTCGGTATTGAATAGGAAAGAATTTTATAATTTTTCTACTCGCTAGTTAATTGTCTAAAAAATATTCTATTAAACAAATTTGTTATTTAATTCTTCATGTTTTTTATTTTGAAAATTCATCTTTTCTTCCTTGTTTTGGTAAAAGTCAAGTTTTTTGAATGTGCATTTATTATCATTTGTCTTTGGATACTAATTTTACTTATAGTTTGTGTGTCCCATTAATTTCAGTTTAGTTCCATTTTATTTCTGGAGCAGAAATCAGTGTGAAATGTTTTGATTCTGTAACCTGAAATTCTACTATTTCTTTATTTTTACAAATACAGTATCCTGAAACTATTTATCCTTGAGACACTGTATTTTGATTGATTAAATTTGCATCATTTTGTGAATTTATGACAAATGTTTACATTTGAATTTTTTTATTTCTTTAATAATCAAATGACAGTTTAAAATGTTAAATAATTTCTTCATTATGAGAAAACGTTTGTTTCCTTAGAACTTAATGATTTTGATTGTTAATAAGTTATAATTGTGCATGTTGGTAGTTGCCATTTATAGTTACTGTTCATTACGCAATGTAATTCCATTCAAAAGATGTTAGGTTAATGTTTTGAAAATTGTATTAAATATTCTCACTGATTATTAGTATTACTTTACTGACTATTTTTTTAAAGTGCATTGCACAAATTATAAGTCAATTTTTTATTGGTTTTTGTTTTATAGGTCAACTTAATGGTACACTTTCTCCAGCACTTTCACATGATAATTTTCTAAATGAGGATCTTCATCTCTCAGAGTCTTCAGGCTTAGATAGCGACTGATTCTCATCTGCCTTCTTCAGGTAGTAATATTGTACTTATAATATGAACATACGAGGTCTGTAAATAAATTAATGAGACCGGTTCAGAAAAACTTTCCGTTTACAATCCAATTATATGTGGACTCTTATCACATTCGAAATACTTCCCTTGGGAAACCATGCAATGCTTCAACCGGTTTTCCCACTCTTCACAGCAGTGTTGGAACTCAGAAACCGGAATATCCTTTAGATGGTCGGTTACATTTTTTGAATGTTTTCTACTGTTCCAAAAAAGGTGTCCTTTGAGGTGTTTTTTAAAGTCAAGAACAGGAAAAATCACAGCGACTCAAGTCAGGTGAATAAGGTGGTTGAAGAACTACAGGAATATTTTTCTTTGCCAAAAACTCATTAATTGAGAGTGCATTATGACAAGCTGCATTGTCATGATGCTGCATCCAGTTGTCTTTGATGGCTGGTCTCGCACAGCAACTTTTTTCTGCAATCTTTCAAGATTTCTCAGTAAATATATTGATTTACAGTTGGTCCTGTAGACAAAAATTCCTTATGTACAATGCCATTACTATCAAAGAAACAAATTAATATGGTTTTGATTTCGGATTTGCTCATTTTTGTTTTTTTGGGATGTGGTGAGTTTGAATTGTGCCACTCCTTGCTCTGGCGTTTTGTTTCTGGGTAATACTCAAATATCCAAGATTCATCACCAGTAATGACATTTTTTAGAAAATCAGGATCAGTTTCAATTTGCCCTAGAAGATCACAGCACACTTCCACCCTGTTGTTTATCTATTCAACAGTGAGGATTTTTGGGACCAATTTTGCATAAACTTTTTTCATGTCCAGTTCATTTGTCAAAATTTGATGGACTGTGGTATGGTTCAAATTCAGTTGTTCTCTTCACTTTTTGACTTAACGGTCTTCCAGAGCATGGATCATCCGCAACTGATTCCCTGCCGGCAGAAAATGCTTTAAACTACCTAAAACCTTGGGCTCGTGACAGAGTGTCATCTCCATACAACCTTTTCAATTTTGAAAAAGTTTCAGTAGCATTCTCATAGAGTTTAACACAAAACTTGATTGCACATAATTAGTATCACTCATTTTTGTAACGCACAACAAAAACACGTTTCAAAAAAGTTTGTTTACGTCTCACGTGGCAACAATAGACTAAAAATATTATAATAATAATAAATCAGCTGTTCATATAACCATATGTTTAATATGGTTATATGAAACTAGTTAGTTATATGAAACTAGTTTCATTACTTTATTTACAGACCTCGTATATATTCACTTTATAGCTTATTAAGATTGTACAATATTGTTAAAAATGTGTCAAAACTATTACAACAGTTTGTATTCAGCAACATAGTAGTGTAGATCATATAAGACATTTTTTAACATTTATGTGATGCGACAATTGGGTAAATTTCTCACTTGGATGAGATAATCAGTCTTTAAACCTTTCAGTAGCAAGTTTTAAATGGAATAATAGCTCTGTTGAAGTAAGTTTTTGTAGTAAAATAAAAGCTTTTCATTAGGTTTAATTTTGTATCTGCTAATGTCGGTTGTTAGGTGAAGTTTTTTATTCACATTAATGTAAATTTATTCATTTTTAAAATAATTTATTTATAAAAAAAGGTTACCAGTTTTAGAATTATATAGGTAAATAAAGATATAGGTATATTATATAGGTAACTAAATAAAGACACAGTTAAATACCATCTAACCTATTGAATTACTAATAATGTAATCAAAAGATTTGATTAATCATACATATAGTAATTCATATACACATATTTATTGTATGTATAAAAAAAAAAACAATTTCAAGAAAATTACATAGTCATAATACAGATTATAAATTTCAGACGGAATTTTCATTAATTTGCTTTTTGTGTATTAATGTTTTAAAAGAAGGTGCTGCACAAAGACCTATTTTGTATTTGCATCTAGACTTAATTTTTCTCTCAATTGTATATTGTAAAAATATTATTTACCAGTACCTTCACAAATAAAACACAATTATTAATCCAAAAATAACATAAACATTAAATTTAGAGAGACAAATCACACTAGTAAATAAATTACATGTAAAGATTAATGGAATATGGATTGGTCTCATGGAATCAAAGCATATAGTTTGAGTCATTTTGTCATTTTTCATAAAAACCTCTTTTGCAGAAAGTATTAATAATAAAGATTATTAATAATAAAGATGAACATATTCAGAAATGTTTCTGAAAGTGTTCATAATGCTCTCTCGTCAATTTATTGTCACCAAGTGTAGATGTTAATGACAGAGCAAAGATACTTGAGCATTTTTTTTGCTAGTATAATATACTTGGTCGTAGAGGTATGATCAGCTATTATATATTAGGCTATCACTACTGATGACTTTCTTCAGCATTTTTACCTTCCTGATGGTAAACTTTTTCCTTGAACGCTGTGTTTATTTTTAAAGTTAATTCATTTCATTAATTATGAAATTGTACCGAATGAGATTTTGAATAAATCTTAATTCTGATAATGAATTTACATATTGCAATCAAATTCTTTTACAATTGTAAGTAATGTCCTTTATATTTTAGTTCTGGCTATTCTCAAAATCTTAATTCTTTATTTTATTATAGCATATGATTTACTAGATCAACAAATGCTATGCGTGTAGATTTGTTATCTTTGTCCCATATTTCAGAAGTTATTTAAAAACTAAATTTACTTCCCATGTATCCTTTCTTCTGAAACCAAAAGAAACAAATTGAACAGAAAAACAAATTCTGTAAACAGTTATATAAACAATAAAAATAAGTATAATAGTAATATATAAAAGAGATAATATGTAAAGGAACATTGCAAAAGATTTTAATTTATCTTAATAAAATAATATAAATAAATTTTTGATGAATTAATTAAAAATGTATGAAATAAAAATCTCCGGTCTAATAGCTTTAGTTATATTTTTTTAAATAATTAAAATGAAAGACTTTGTGTCTAGTGAACTTAAAACTTTTGTTTTAATAAAAACTTTTATAAAAAATAAATGGTTGAATTGAGTTAGATTTGAAATAATGAAAAAAGAAAACGGTTGCGGGTTAACATGTACTATTTTTACATTGATCAATTATAATATGAGGGCCATTCAGAAAGTAACCTCTGTTTGGTTATAAATAAAATACAGTTTTTGGTAAATACATTTTATTATATACATCTTTCTTCTTCTTTTCAACATAATTACTATTTAAACTTAGGCACTCATTGTACCTTGTCACTAACTTAAAAATTCCGGCTGCAAAAAAATCTCCTGCCTGTTCCTTATTTACAGAACTTAGTAGCTTAACTTTTCTGTCACTACCTCAAACAAAACAGCCCTGGAAATTTGCAGGAATTTAGTGGAAAGCTCTGAGATGATCAATTTTCATGCCCTTTGGCATCAATCTTTTGAAGCAGTTCATGTTTGACTACAGATGGCAGGCCACTCCTTTCTTTGTTATGCACATTTCTTCATCCGGTTTTGAATGAACAAACCCAATCGCATACAACTCCTTCACTCATAATCTTTGGTCTGTATAGCACATAGTTCCCAGTGAATATCTGCCACTTGTTATTGTTTTGCCATGAGGAATCTTATAATAGCTCACACTTCACACTTGGCAGGGATTTCTGTTGCAGCACACATTTTAACAAGCCACAGAAATGCAACGAACAATTGCACAACCTTGGTACTGCCATGGCTGGATGCCGACTGGACTCCTGTGCATGTCTGTACAAAATAGTAGTGCTACTCCCACTCCTTCCCACGTAGTGAGCAGATGGAGGTTACTTTCTGAACTGCCCTCGTAGTTTGTGCCCAATCTGGTTTGCAAAATAATACCCTTATGAATATTTTTTATGATACAATGACACATTCATGTTTTTTGCCGGTGTAAACATTGTAAGTCTCGTCTCATTATCACTTGTACTAAATATGAGGTTTGTTTAGTATTAACTTATCATTCAACATTCTGTTAGCATAAGCTACTCCACACAAAAACTTCATTGTACTAAGGAATATTATAGCCCAGCAGTTCATAAAACGTCTTCCCTCATCACCAATAATACATAATCTAAGTAAAATTTCATAAATTAACTTTGTTAGTAAAGGAATGTTATATGTTTTGTCTGAGTAAGCCTGCCTGCTTTCCATCTAATCTCTTGATGAGTTGCAATACTCCCAAGTAATATATGAGTTTTGACTTTACGATTGAAATTCATATTCCTTCTTTCTAATATATTTTCACTTTATACAGTCCAGCAAAGCTTTTTTTTTTAATTTAACTACTATTTATTCTATCCCACTATTTATTTTTATTTAATCGGATAAATAGAGAAATGGAGGAGACCAAGGATATTACATCATAGTCACAATTTATTCATTTTAAAATTTAGAGAACTTGGATTTTCACTTTCTCCATTCTGCTATATATTAGATTCTACGTTCGCATTTCCTTACATAGAAGAGGAGAAATTCATAAAACCTTTATGCACTCCTGGAAGTAGGATTTATCGGCAGAGTAGACCTACTGCAACTATTTAGACATCTCTCTCCCATTCAGTAACATCAGACATAACCAGTATTTGTGGCTAGAAGCTGTTCATCATTTCTTTCTGTCAGAGCCCTTTGACAGTCTGTCCTCAATTTTTTTTTCAGCCTATTAAAAATACAAACTTTCAAATCTGAGTTATTACTTATTTTATTAACCCGGTATTGTGGTGCATATTCATATTTGTCAAAAAAAAAATTATTGAAATCATGTCCTTTTTGATAATTAAAAACTTTAATTCCTTAAAGTTTAATGTTTACTTAATGTGAACCGAACATGAAGAATATTTTGTATAGCAATCTTAAAAACCTCATATTTAAGTATAAAAAAAAGTCTAGATGGCAGAAATTTATTGAGACATAGAAGCAGATCTCTAGAGAAAAGGTTAGTTAACCTGAGGTAATTCATTTCAAAATCCAATTGAGTTAAATGTGCAGCCTGACAAGTAACGTAACCGCAAATAGCATACAGGCCCTAACTTAAATCTATTAATTTAATTGGACAAGAAATGTTTAATATTTCTGACAGTAAAAAAAAATGGTTTTGTTATTTATAGTGAAGAAGTTTTCTTATTTATAATTTTACAGATTTGTTTAGTCAAGTTTGAAGATCTGGAAAAATTTGAATTAAAATTATGGATACTGATAATGCTCAAAGCTTTTAAAAGTCTCCTGATTAGTCAGTTTTAAGAGGTTAATTACCGTTACAAAAACTACTTCTTTCGCTGATTTTACGTTTGGAAGAAACACTGGGATGTAGGGAACAGCCATTATGTAATTTTAAGTGTTCATAATCTTACTGAATGAGATATGCTATACAAAAACTGAGTGAACAGAACAGATAAAACTGTAAGGTGAACAACTACAGGTTTATTTTATTTTAAAATGAAGAAGCTCATTGTACAGATTTATAATTTATGTATAATATGATTGTATACTTATACATTTATTTGTGTTTCAGATTATTGGATGCCTTATCGGTTTGTAATGACAAATCTATTTTAATGGTTGGGATCAAAATCATAAAGTTGCAGCGTTACTTGCATAAGATAAAACTAATTTTGGTAATTTGTAATTATTGTTTTAACTTCTTCATGATTATAAAATGTAAATAAATGTATGTGTATCTGTGTAAAATTGACGAGTTTATTAAATAAACCAAGGCACAACTGAGTATTTTAATTCTATGAATTTTTTAATGCATCTCCATTATTTTTAATTTTGTAATATGTAGTATATTCAATGTCGCTTACTAGCATGTTTTTCTTCTGGCCACTTTGTACATCGGTCTGCTGGTTTTTTTATTATGTATGTACATGGGATTGTTACATCAAACTGAATACATTATTCTCTATATATGTAGAAAAGCTGCGTGCAGTTGTTTGTTTTCATTAATATGTTTACTTCTTAAATGATTTTTTTAGTTGTTTAGATTGAAAGCTATAGAATCATTTGTCATCCTAACAGCAGTAAGCAAGTTGCAAATAATCTACCATCATAAAGTAAAAAAAAGATAAATTTATAATTAGAATGAGAATTCTATTTTCAACTTTATTCCAAATCTAAAAAGCTTTGTGATGGTGAAGATTATAGTGGAGTTACTTTACAGTTTGACTCATTCATGAGGACAACTTTAGAAGTCTTTACATGAATAGACACTGTAGACAATGAACAGATAAATATAAGAGAGAAATGGAGCTTTAGGTGTAAATTTAAAAGTTTGTAGAAATCGTGGAAAACAAAGTGTATATTCAAATAACTGGATAATGCAAAAAGTATAAAAGTGCAAAAGATAATGAAAGTTGAAAATTCAAAATTTTTAAGATAAAATTAATAGAAAGTGCTAAGCAGCAAAAGAAAATTGGTTGATAAATTTACATTAAAAAAAAAAAATATATAGAATTGTAGGAAGTAATAAATAAAGGATAAAAGTTACCTACTGAAGTGGTAGAGAAAAAAAAAATGATTTCAGTGAAAACTAAACTACTATGTGAATTTCAGAGTGGTACAACTCTGAAATATTTAAACATGAATAAAACTGATAAACTGACAATTAAGCTTTCTTGGAGAATTAGGACTATACTCGTATTTAAAAGCTGGAATTAAGGAATATTAAGGCTTAATATTCCTTAACATTAAGGCATATTAAGGAATTTTTCTGAGCACTAAATATTTATTATCAGGAAGGGAACTCTCAACCAGAATTTCAAAAATTTTCTTTATTTTAAATTTAATTAAAAATTTCTTTTTTTATTGTCTTACGTTCTGAATTCTTTTACTAAAATTTATTCACAGATTGTAAATCACAGAAAACTATCCCTGCAAAATTGGAGAAGGAACCGTAGTATTAAATTTCAAAGGAAGATTATATAAAATTTAAAAACGAAAGCTGGCAAAGTATTACATGACTTTCCCTGCTACAAGGTCAAGTCATACAGTACCATGCACAGCTGTTAGTTATTACATTATTATCTTTATATGTAATAATTAATATAATAATATTTATTTTTATATTATTACTATATAATATAATGTTATTTATATATATATAATAACATTACATTATAATTTTAATACAATAATAATAATAATAGTATAATTGAACATATTTCAATTTTATGAGGTGGGAGTTGATTTTTTGAGAATATTTTTTATTATTTATACACACATTGTAGGTAACAAAGTTTCTCTTAAGAAAATAAAATTGGGTTTTTGTGATATGCCTTTAAAGAAATTTGAAAAAAGTATGATCAATGCCCCATATGTAGAAATGTGAGAGCCAAATTTGAAGAAAATCAATTTGGCCATTCCCAAGATATAAGCTAAAAGCAGTACAATACACATTCGTACTCACACATACATATTTTTTTTTGGTCTAGATGAACTAATTGTACCCTAAAGTGTAAAGATTTGCAAAAACCCAACCCCATTTTTGACACTATACTTTACCTTTTTTTTTTTTAAAGATTGCATAGGATCATTTTAATCAGTCCATTATCCAAATCTCTTTAAAGGGCTGTTCATATCATACGGTTCTCCAAGAACTTTTTCATACGTTCTAATCTCCTTGCCCTTGAAAATCATCATGTTGGATCTGAAGCAAGTGTCTTTGTCCTTGATTTTTCATTTAATTTTATCCTGTCTATGGTGTCTTCTAATGTAAGGCCAATTTCCTTCAAATCCTCTCTTTATTTCTCTGATCCATCTGCAACCTATCTTAGTGTTTTTTGAGTCGAGATTGTACTGTACCAGCTATTTCAGAAATCTCGAATCTTGCATCCTCATGTGTCCTAAGAATCCTACTCTCCTCTTATGCATGGTATCAATGATGGGTTTTAACTCTTTGTACATGACTTGTTTGGCACAATCCATCACTACCCTTCTTTCTGGTACTATTTTTAGATGCAGGTTCATTCAATTTTCTGGAGTCAGTCTTTGATTGTTCGGAGG
The DNA here is from genome assembly GCF_047948215.1 of Lycorma delicatula. Lineage (NCBI taxonomy): Eukaryota > Metazoa > Arthropoda > Insecta > Hemiptera > Fulgoridae > Lycorma > Lycorma delicatula. The sequence goes on from NC_134455.1 coordinate 33,721,961, forward strand.
TGGAAGAGTGTTTCTGCTGCATGCATGGCTTCCAATTTTATAACTATTTTGTGTTTATTGATAGACAATTTTTTACTGTAGGTTAATGTTTGTGCATTAGCTAATTTGTTCTTGTTTGGATTGAGGTTTTTTTCATTAAGGTTGGGGTTTGTTATTTGTCAGAGGTATTATGTGAGAATTCGCCTCTGAATTTCACTTTTTTTTTGTGTTGGAGGAGGGAAAATCTGCTGCCTAGCAGCCTGTACCGCTGGGTGTGTGGTTTCCCACATAAGGCAGGGACCTACTAAAAACCCTCCCTCTCCCACGGCATGGTGGCAGAACCACCTAGTGAGGAACACATCATCACTACGCATGCCTATGGTTACTCTGGGTGTAGTCCTGCAAGGGCTTCCGATGTTCCCCCTGGAGCACCTAGCGGCGATGATCCTGGTGGACCCTCACTGCCCGCCCCCAAGGGCTAGCCTTTCACACCCACTGCACACTACCCTATTCTCTTCCTTCATCTTGTAATTTCATGGAGATAACTCTTTTGAAACATCTCAAGCACCTGTCCCAACCTACGCCTGAGTTGATCATAGAACAAAGATCTTCCCTAATATATTTGTAAGGACAGCGGGTCTGAATTTCCCCTCTTCCTTCAGGCAACACCAGACATGCAAACTTCAAACTTCCAGGGATTTTCTCATATTGAACCGCCCAATTAAAAGAGTAAATACAACAGTGGGGACGTCTCTGCTAAAACCTTAAGTACTTCCACTGAAGCACTGCCTGGGCTGGAACTTTTCCCTGGTCTAAGCCTTGAGATCGCATGTTTAACCTTCTTGGATGTAAATGGAGGTATCTCTCTGCGCTGCCAAGGAAAAGCTCATGCAGAACATCCCCCAGTTGATCTCCAGGTAGCCTGGGCAGCAATCTCCCAAATTTGCCTCTCACGATCTTGTAGGTATCGCCAAACGGGTTCTCATCCAATTCATTGTAGAGCTCAGCCCATTTTGCTTTCTTTAGTTCTTTCCTAGCCAGTTTTAACCTTCAAGTTGCATCTTCAATCCCTGGTGAGGCCTCATGTCTTTGTTTCCGAGTCAAACACAGACGGAGCCTGATACACTTCTTCCGGAATTCTTTGATCTGTGGAGATCACCAATAGACAGTTCACGCCTCTTATCCTTGTCTTGTCTTCTCAGGACCCCTGTACAGGTGTCGAGAATGACCTTGAGCACCCTTTCTTGCTCCAGTTTGTTATATCTACCCAATCTCATCTCGTAATCTCAACACCAACAGTGGTTCCAGCTGCCAAGGGAGCACCCTACCGGCTCAAGAATGCCCAACGACCACTTCAAAATACATCTGTGGTCACTGAGCGTCTCCTCCTCCAGCACTTTCCACTCAACCTCGCCGTCATGCGACCCACTAACAAATGTCAAGTCAATGGTGTGATCGGATCCTGTTCTATGAGAAAACAAGGGCACACCAAATTTATTTATGCATATCAGCCCCAGGACCACCATCTCCTCCACTAAATACCTGCGTCTTCCATTCATCACCTCACTACCCAGCTCTGGACTCTTGGCGTTGCAGGTCCCAGCAGACTACCTCCATAGCTCCACATTTCCCTATTTCAGAGGACAACTCATTAATAAATTCAAAGAAATGGGACATCAGGATGTTCAGCAGGTGTAACAGCTGAAGAGGGCACTCCCCTTGACCACCACCCAGACAAACCCCCAGCCACAGCCACCACTCCTGACCTGCACCTTCCCAGATGCTGCAACCACCGTACACTAACTGTCCAGGTTCTTATGCCATTTATCTGCCTGTAATACTCCAACATTTGGTTCTGAGACGACCAGCAGATCATCCTCACGCTCCACTGTGATTGCCCACAACAGATTATGGGCCTGGGGTGATCTGTTTACCTTCAGTTGAAGAACTTTCATCGCTTGCATAGAGGGCTCCCATGTCTGTGGCCCTCTGCACCACACTTCCTGCAAGTAGCTGGTTTTTTACAGCCCTCCTTGCCGCAGTTAAAACAGCTTCCGGTTCTGTTGGAACCCTGATATTTTAAAGCCTTATGGCCAAGGTCACCTGTAATACCTCTCCTGTTTGACATTGGGCATAACTCTACATGATATAACGCCCATTCTAAGATGCTCCTTCAGTATTAGTTTTTCTGCTTCCCCACTGTTGAGCAGCAAAGAGGCTACCTCTGTTCCCGAATGGGCTGGTCTCATCTTTATCACCTGAATGGCCTCTTCTTCCACCTCCAGTCTGCGTAACCGCCTTGATGACTTCGGTAGTAGTTAAAGAATTGATATCTCTGATGCTGATTCTGTAATTACGTGTTTTTCATCTCATGGCCACCTTGACCCCTTGCACTCCCTCCTGAAATTTCTTCAGTAATTTTTGTGGGCCCTTGTCTTTGTCCTTGACTTGGATCCACAGGTCTTCTCCCTGTCACCTTCGGACAGAGAGGATCTCCAGGTCACCTTCCTTTACTCCGCCCTTAACCTCCCTGAGGAGATCCGTGAAGGTTCTTTTTCCTTGTTTATCATCCGCTCTAACAACCAGCATCTTAGCCTTTTCATCAGGGGTCCTGCTGATTGACCTGTCCCTCCTCTTTTTATTCTTATGCACTTTCTAGACTTAAATTCGTGTCCTACAGCCCACATACTCAAGAATCTTCCTTGTTACTCAAGCGATGCCTCCTTCACTTTTCTCAGTTGCAAACACAACATTGTGTTTTGCTTTGAGAAAGACCTCTGCTATCCCCTTCCTTAGGTGAGGGATATTACCCCCACTAATCAATAAGTCTATAATCAAAGTGAAGACCCTTTTTTCCTAGTACTTCACATCCTCTCCTCTCAACATTGTTGCAGTTTCAGAGTAGACCAATAACTGCCCCACCTTCAAGAGCCCTTTTGCTGTCAAATCTCTGACTCTTGGTGCCACTCTACACACCACCTCTGAATGTTTCCTCTGACCTGGCAATATCAAAGACCATTACAAGGTCCTCTTTTTCTGTAAATATGGAGTCCTTTAGCTCTATTGTCCTTTGGAACTATTCTTTCTGCTACCTGGCCACGACTAAGGCATTAATTTCATTGTTCTTGACACCTTCCTGTAGCCTTTTTTTCCTCCCTTCTCCTAAAGGCCCGATCTACAATCATCCCATATAACACGTCCTTGAGGGTGCTAGTTGCCTCTACTCCCCTGGGAGGCCATGCCAGATCCACCTATGCCGTTCCTGACAGCACCCACCTGTGGCTGGGTCTTGGTCTTTTAATAAGCGCCTGCTTCTAATCTGGGATCCCAGATTAGGTCTCAGTCTTTTTTTTCCTCACCTAAGGACTCCAGGAGTCCTCGTTCAATCATTGAAGGTGGGACACCGGAGCATCCCACCCCTCCTAAACAGGGCTGTCCTCACCGCCCTAACACTAACATCCCTCAACAATCTTCTACTTCTTCCAGGGTTTTCTTTTGGATGATGTTCGCTATTACCTTACTGACTATTGACCAGTTCCGCTCACCATGAAGCATTACCTCCACTATATTATCTATGGTAACCTCTCCCAATTGTGTCCGCATCATCATCCTGTCTTCCTCCCACCTTGGGCACTGGGAGACTGTGTTATGCGGTATCCCACTCTCCACAATACTGGCAGCTTTCAGACAACCATCTCTTCCTGCCACGTAGATAGTTATTAAAGCTACCATGTCCTGATAAAAATTGGGTTAGCTCAAACGTGAGTTCCCCTTGCTCATGTCTCAGCCAAGGCCTGATATCTGGTATTAACTTCTTTGTCCAGGGACCCACCTCTGATCCAGTCCATCTCCCCTGCCAGCACCCTGTCATTTCCTTCCTGGCCATGCTTTTTGTCATCCCTTCTCTTCTTCATACCTGTTTTTCTGCCAAGAGCTCCATAGGGGGAAGCAAGGCAATTACCAAAACTACCTCTGTAGAGACTGTTTGGTAAGCCCAAGCAACGCCAATTGCCAGTTGGTACTGCAAGCCACCAAACAACCACTTTCATGCGCAATGCCTGCCCTCTTCCTCACTGGCACAGCAATGGACCAAGTCACCGCCGCCAGCATCCTCCTCTTTGATGAGCTTGGCCTACCAACCTTGCGCATGAGCCTTGAGACAGCCGACACTGTTCTACCTGCCTTGTCGACTGCTTCCCTAACATGATCTTGAAAGGCTCTCTGGCTGCCAAGCCAAACCCCCAAGTATTTGGCTCTACTGATTGGCTCAATAACGACCCCCCTTACCTGTAGCCTTATGGGGGAGAGTCGCCTTCTCATGGGCATTTCCAGCAGCTTTGTTTTCTCTGCAGCGAGGCTAAGGCTGTGGCTCACCAAACATCTGTCGAACAATAGAATGGCCTGTTAACCTTTCCTGAATATCTCCTCTTCTGTTCTGGTGACTAATATCATGGAGACATCATCGGCAAAACTGGTAACCAAAACTCCCTCAGGATAACCACAACCTGAGGACACAATCATATGCTAGGTTCTACAGAATCGGTCCAATTACCGAACTCTGCGCTCTATATTGGTCGTAACCTCCTTACCCTCTGCATGACCAACTATCCTCCTCCCAATATAATAGTTTTGAAGGAGATTCACACACAGTATGGGCTAATATCTCTTCAAATCAACTCATCCATGATGCACAACGACAGTGAGTTGAATGCATTCTTGACATCACCACCACCGGGCTGCACCTTGTCCTCCAAGAACCCACTGCGGCCTCATCACCCTAGCTATGGCATCTTCTGGTATCCACCCTCTCCTGAATCCTTATTGATTATATCAATATATATATTGGGAGTTGAATCCATTCTACTTCATCTCGGAGATGCTCCAACAACAGCCTCGAAGAGTTTGCTTAGGCAACTCAACAGGTAAAGAGGTTGGTATCTGACTGGCCCTCCTACCTCTCTCCACCTTTCCTCAGTAGAACCACCCTGGCCTTCCATTCTGGTGGCAAACAACCATCCAGGAGTATTCGATTGAAGGTGGCCAGCACTTGTTCCGCAGCATCTTCCACCGTTGCAGCCACAACCTCATTAGTAATCCGGTCGAAGCCAAGACTCTTTTTAGCTTTCAGTCCCCCTACCACCTGTCACAGCTCGCCCATTGTGAATACAGGGATATCCACTGCAGCTACCTCTCTATAGATGAGCTGGTCACCTTTAGGGAACAAAATATCAATTTGGTTCCTAAGAACCTCTTCAGCAAGAATGGGTAATGCCATACCAAATCTACCAATTACAATTTGGAAGGCGTCACCCCATATGTCGTCCTCCAGCCTGTCCAGTAGCTCTCTCCACTTCCTCTTCTTACGGTCTAGTATTTCACTCCTGTAAGCACTACTTTTTTCAGCCAACTCCTTTCTGCATGAGGAGATGTTCTCATGATACCCCTTTCTCCTGGCCCTAATACAGCACCTTCTCGCTTTCACTATCTGAGCAGTCCCCCAGTATAAATTTATTCTTTCAGACTTTTATGGTCCAGCGATTCTTCTGTTGCCTTTGATACCACCATCAGGTAACTGGGGGAGACAATTTCCAGATGACCAAGGCACTCTTTCACCAACTTCTTAAGCCTAGCTAGACCCTTTTTCAAACATACTGTTGTCAGTCACCATGCTATAAGACCCATCATCCCCAATCTCAAACCAAACAAAGAAATGGTCGCTCAACGACTCCTCTTCAGTGAGCATCTCTTGCCTCCAAGACCCCTCTGGCAACCTCAGCGAGACAAACGCAACATTCACAAACTAGCATTTATTTACCCTCACCAGGGTAGGTGCTGCCCCATTATTGAGCACCACCAAACCCAACTCGGTTATATAAGCCTCCAGAATCAGCCCTCTATGGTCCGTGACAAGTCCTTCACATATCACGTTCTTTGCATTAAGATCACCACCCACAACTACATTCATTCGAAGAGGGTAAATCACTCCTAGCATTGTTCATAATCATCCAGACCAGAGTTCAGTGAAATATAAACAGAAAAGACCACAACATCTGGAAGCTCAACCCATATGAATCCATTTCTCTCACCGGTGGTTAGGATCGGCACACTGCTCCCATAAACTGCCACACTCCTCAGCCCAGCCATCTTCCTCCACCTTCCTCAAATTAGGCTCAGACACTAACAGAAGGAAGGAAGGTGGAACTCCCTTCCACCTTCCCATTCCAGGATCATGTGATGCCGCGCTCCTATTTGTGTTGAAATAGAAACTGTAGAAATGTAGGCATTTCTCTTACCGCAAAGGGCACTACCAATCCGATGCCCAGTTCCACCATATCTCAAACATTTCACCATGACCTTCCACTCTTTGCACCCTTTCTCAACACAGTTATGACACATGGCTGACCTGTCAGAGCCATTGCGTCTGGCCACCATGTGCCCCACCTTGAAGCACCTGTAGCACCGTGGCTCCTCCATACTTACGAACATCTCAGTAGATCCATCCCACATGAATTTTTCTCCTGGCTATTAACACTGTTACCGACACTGCTGACATCACAACTGTGGCTCTTTTCATGCCACCAAAGGCCAAGTGTAAGGAGGTCACCCTCATATCCTCCTTTTTGCCATTGTCACAAATTGCCTCACTGACGGAGTTTAGAAGCTCCACTTCCTCCTCAAGATCCTTAACAATAATGAGGTCTCTCTTATGCGATCCACTTGTGATACTCACACCCTTTAGTTTACTTGACATCTTCATCTGAACCTCTACAACTTCTTCTTTGTTGGCTCTCACTTTCATATGCAAGGATTCTCCACCACCTCTTCTGATAGACAGTGTATCCCCAATATCTTCCTTGGTCACACCATTTTTGACTTTTTTGAGGAGGTCTACGTGTGTAGCCCCGCTCCACCTTAATCACAAGTGTACTGATGGGCTGTGTCAGCTGCTGTGCCCTTTTACTCGCCACCCCCATCTGCTATCACTCTGTCCAGATACACAACCCTATTACCACCACTCCTTCTACCATGGTATTCTAGCACTTTCTTAAGAAGTACGCCTACCTTGTTTGTCACTGAGCCATATCTAACCTCAATATTAATCTCCTGCATTTTCTTTACAGCTCTGCATAAGACCTTTGCAACTACTCTCTTCCCAGCCCTACCGTAGTTTTGGAGCGAATGTTTCTCTTTTTGCATAGTACTGGGTTACTGCAAAGGATTTAATATACTTATATATGTTTTTCTGTAAGGAGAGTTTTTTAATAATTTTAACCTTTATTTTCAATTTGATTTTTTAGTTCTATGTGTTTAATTTTACTGTGTGGGGATTTTTGCACAACCCATCAGAGTTAGGTAAGTTTTTATACTTTCTTTATTCTATTATTTTATCTTTAATATTTTATCAACTTTGTCTGTGATATTAGTTTTGGGTTTTATTTTGCCTTCTTGGCTTGTTTTAGTAAATTTTTATTATATGATTAATATTATGTTTACACCTTGTATAACTTATTATTTTGGAGTTATATTACCCTTTTAATAATAACTACCGGGCGATGATAACGCCCAAGCATTTTTCGCCCACAAACATCCAAAGAAAAAAAAAAGCCCTAGTGTCATTACCACCATGTACACCCTGTCCTGGATATCTTCTTCAATGTCCCCTATCAACACTTCTGTTAGACCTTGTTCCACTACCAGCTGATCCCTCTTCAGCTTAGATTGCCTCACCAACTTATGCATGGTGACAACCCTGTCCAATAGTTTCCTACCATGGCTTCCCCTGCCATCCTCCACTGAGGTCATATGTGGCTAAAATTTCACCACTGGCCTCAAAGAAGGACCCCTTTTCCTCCTCACAATTTTTAAAGCACTCCCTGACCACCTCCTGATAACCAGGTCTGTGACTTCCTCATCTGGCACACCCTCCTCTGTCTCTGTTGACAGCTCTTGTAGTTTGTGTGGCTGCATCCTTCAATGGTTCACCACTACTGCCACTACCTATAAGACTGGGGTGCGTTAATGCGTACAGCTCTTTCATCACAATTTCCACATCCCTCGCTGTCTCACTGACCAGAACCACGCACTCCTTTATTTCTTTCTTGGTTACACCAAGAAATTGGCTATGTACCAGCGACAAACCTCTACCAATCTGGTAATAGCCTCCAGAAGGTGGTTCATATCCGTCCCTTCTGTGAGATCCGCTTCATTGCTAGTTTCAGTGACCTCCACCTTCCTCTTGGGGGCCCTCTCCACTGTATCATCAGTGTTTACTGTTAGATCCATCATACTGGATACAGGTATCGATCTAGGCGACCTAGCTGCCTTTCAACTTCATTGAGAAGAAAACTCAGACTCCATTTTTGCTTTTTCTGGCGAACTCGATTTAGACAACTGAATTTAAAATAAAATAAATTCAATATGCACCTTCCTCTAGCTGTCTCAGCAATTCCTTACTATTAGCCACTGCCCTAGTCTAGCACTCAAGCTCTTTGGCTTCCACTTTCTTCTCAAAAGGATTCAAATCATCAAAAGCCTTCAAGGCCAGTGCTACTCTCTCCATATCACCAGCGAGTTCCTTAACCTCCCTGGCGGTATGACTTTTCTCTGCATATTTTGACAGATTACTGGTAACACTACTGAGTTCTTTCAAGTATTTCACTAACTCCTTCTGAGGGGAGCTCTCCGGCCTCCTCTCAGCCTCTGCAGGGGTTGATTTGGAGGATTGACTCCTCTTCCTGCGATCATTTAGCTTCTCCCTTGTCACCACATCATCCATTAACCAGTGGTGGTGGATTCCTGTGAGAAAAAGGCATACTATAGTGCCTGCTGCTGTTGACTTCTGCTTCTCTTCACCATCTCGAAGGTGGGGGAGTAACTCAGGCTATATCTAAACGGAAGCTTAACAAATAAAGCCATTGAACTATAAAGATAACAACAAATAAATAAAATTAATTCAATTTCAGTACAAAATTACTAAGCTTATTGAATAAAGTGGATTGAAATTGATTTATTTCAATGCACTAATAGTAACACTAATAAAATTAATTATGAATTTCACTTGACTTAGTGTTTGTAAGGGGTCAGTATTATCATGTTTATTAATTTGGGATGTAGTCCATGGTGTCTTAATATTTTTAGTAGGGGTTCTCTGTGGATACAATCACATGCTTTCTTGTCTACAAATTTTATCACCATCCCTCTGCTTTTTATTTTTTGTAATCCATTATTAGCTTGAGACTCATGTTCTGGTCTGGACATCTCCTCCAGTCTGAAACCTCCCTGATATTCCCATAGTTCTTTCTCAAGTTGTAAACTGATCGGGATGATAATTCTTGAAAGAATTATGTATGTTGTGTTTAGGAGTGGAATTCCCTGGTAGTTGTTACGATCTGTTTTCTCCACTTTTTTTATGTAGCAGGTGGATGAGGGTTGTCTTCCAGTGTTCTTTGATCTAGATGTTGATGAAGGGTGATTTTTGCTGGTCTTTCTGCATGTTTCCAGATCTCTACAGAGATCTGATTTCCTGTCGCTTAGCAATTCTTCACCTCACCCAGTGCTTGGTAGACTTCTTTTATTGTGGGTGGGTTGATGTTTTCTGATGGTATTGTTGTTGGGGTGCTGGTGTCAAAGTTCAGGAGTTTGACATATTTAACTACAATTTTCATCTTGTCTTTATTGTTATGAGTCAGATATGGTTTTCATTTTCATTAGTTAGGTTGCGGGTTCATATTTTTGGAGTTGTTTTTCAACATTTTTGTGATAGTCTCTCAACTGTGTTTTGTTGAATTCTTCTTCACTGATTTCAATGTGTCTTTATTTTCCTTAGGGTTTCGGTGGTTTCTTTTCTTTGTTTTACGAAATTTTGGAACGCTGTTTCTGATTTTTGGGATTGGTGTAAAAACCATGCTTGATGTCCCATCTCTACTGTTTTGTCGCATTTGTTGTTCCACCATTGATGCTTTTTATTGGGCCCAATTCTTCTGCGATTTCTTTAAGGTTGTTGACTAGGTCTTCAAGTTTATCTGTGATTGTTATTTTTTCAGTTTCATTTTGGCAATATTCATTCTTGATTAGTTGGATAGGGTCTATTTTTCTTTTAGCTTTAGGGGCTTGGTTTTGTTAGTTTCCTTTGGGGAGTGAATTTAATTTTAATTTTGGCTACATAGTGATCTGAGCCTGTGTCTACTCCTCAGAGGGCTTTTATGTTGTAGATGTGTTGTCCATGAAGACATGATCTAGTTGCCATTCTCCTTGTAGCCAGGGTGTTTCCAGGTATGAGATTTCCTCTTGAAGGGTCTGGATTTCAAGATAAGGTTGTGGTTTTTGCAGAGATTGATCAGTCTCTAACTGTTTTCATTTGTTCTCTACTGGGCAACCCATTTTTTTATGATGTGCGGTATCTTCTTTCTCTGCCTAGTCGAGCATTGTGTAATAAGTATCGTGTACCATTGAAGTATCTGATAAGTTGTTTTAACATGATTTTTTGGGATGTTATCTATGGTCTGGTTGAGAAGTTTCCAAAAACAGAAATTTTTATGTTTCTTTATGGTCTTCTGGAAGTTTGTTTCTATATTAGTGGAGGCATGGGCTTTATTATGGTATTGATTTTATTAGATGCTTTTAGAGTGTGTTGTGATTCTTTGGGATTGTGACATGAATTCCTCTGTGGAGTTTATTATTTTGCGGCTGACTAAAAAGCCTGTTCCAAACTGTGGGGCACTTTTCATCACTCTCTTCCCAGGTATACCTTTGTAGAGCTTATATCCTTGAGATTCCATTGCATCCTGCTTGGTATTTCTTATTTTCTGCATTCCATAACGAAAATTTTGGATTGGTCCATTAGATCAGTTATTATTCTTAGTTTACCTGCATGAGTGGGTTTACATTGTGTGTGAAAATTTAGGTGATTTGCTTTGGTTTAATTTTCAATTGTTCTTGTTCACATGTGCGATGTTAAGGCATTCCAATGCTTCCAATCACACGTTATCTTCTAAGCAGCACCCCTCTCTATCCAAGTGTTGCCTTCTCTTAAAGGAGTCACTTGTGATGGGAATAGGTCCTGAGTTACAACTTTAGATGTGATCTAGTAAGGTGATATAGTGGGGTATGACTTTATGATGAATGAAGTTATGAAATTTGTTTGGATTCTGTTCACCAGATAAATTTCTCCGATTTCTGGACATATCCAGGCATACCTCATGGAGGATCAATCTGACTTTCATTAAAGTTGTTAATTTTAAAAAAGTTAGAAACTCTGATCCTAAGCATTATGTCCACGTTCCCCTTTAATACAACTATTCTAACTATATTAGCCAAAAAAGTAAAATGAAATAAATAAAGGTGTTGAAGAATATTGCTTTGTGTTTTCTTCATTTTCACGTGGAATGCAAAGATAAAATGAAAACAAAACACATTTTGGCAATTTACAGACATAACTTTAATTATATAAACAGTGCATAGATTCTGCTTGCGCTAAAAATATGCCACATATAAAAATTGTAATGCATTGTTTTATTAAATTGTAACATGTTAAGAGTTTACTTGATATCAGTAAATGAAATATCAAAATAAAATTTGGCCTTTTTTCTAAATTTAAAATATGAGAACCATACAGTGTAATAAAAAAAAAATGTCAGAAAAAAGGGTTGAATAAAAAAAAATAACTTTAATAAATTTGTCACAGAATCAATTGAGTAAATAAAATTGAAAAAAATTCATTAAAAGAAGTAAGTTCTCATAAAAATATTGAACACTGTTTAGAAATAAAAATAAATAATACATTATTTGTTTTAGCTGTCAGCATTAAAAACCATGAAAATGAATTGACACTGAGTATATTAATATTTTAAAGTATATTTGCATTATAAATTAATATTTTAAAATATACTTTCATTATAAATTAAATGTATTGGTTTTTGTTTATTCACCAGAAATCCTCTTTAAACAAATAGCTGAAAACACTGAATTAGTCTAGTCACATTACAATGATATGAAATGAAATTTAGGAACAAAAAATAAAAGTTAGATTTGCTAAGGAGGCTATTTTGAAAACTATGAATATACTACAAGAGTATTTATTCAGATTTATTGCTGGAAGAAAGAGTTCAATTTTAAATTAAATAAAGATAAAAGGCTAATTAAATATGCCAGAAAGGAGATTTATGAACATTTTACCCTTTGATAAAAAAATCTGACTAAGTAGATTTTCATAAAAAAAGTGCAGATTTTGCGCCTTATTAGGCATCCTTGGCAGAATACATTGTACAATATAGTTTTCCAGTTTTTTCTGTCATTTATGAGATGTGTTTTTAAAGTTAGATCCATTTTGAAATAAAAACAACAGTGGAAAGTGTGAGTAAACTGTATTACTTAAATATAAAAGCTACATTTATTTACTACTTTTCTGTATAGCTGTGTTTAACTTTAACACATTTTTCATAGTGTTTCCCTAGTTTGTTCATTTCTTCTTCAAGAAATTCCACTGTTGTCTGATTTGTTGGGCGCAGCCGGGCATTGTCATGCAAAAATAAAATCCCACAGGTATTTTTAACCAATCACATTATTTATTTTTTATACCGCTCTTGTAAAATTTTCTAATTTCACAATATGTATTGGCATTCACAGTAATTCTGTGATCACCAAATTTAAAGCAAGACACCCTTTTTGTCCCAAAAAACAGTATCCTTAAGCTTCTTTATCAAACGTTCTTCTTTGAACTTCTTCGGTGTAGGAGATGATGAATGCCGTCATTGCATTGACTGCTGCTTTGTCATGTTGAAATAAAAATACCAGGTTTCATCTCCAGTAACAGTGTGATCAAATAATTCATCACCTTCGTTTTGTAACATCACAAAAATTCATATGTTGCAGGAAGACATGTTTCCTTTTTATGTGTCAGTTAAATCTTGGCCACCTACCTGACACACAACTTTTTATAGGCCAAATTTTTCTGTCAAAATTTCATAAATCGAAAATTATGATACATTAAAAACAATTGTGACACGGTGAAGCAGCAGTTGACTTTTTAAATTTTTTCAGTCAAATCATTCATTTCACAGATATAAACAGTCTTCATCTAGAACATTCATTCATGCTTCTCATTTAGAGAAGCATGTCTTACTTTACCATAACTCATATTGTTTGGCACATAAAAATCTCCAATTTGCATGTGAATTTCAGTTGCAGAACTGTTTTTTGCCATAAAAATTCACATTATTCTTCATAGTTTGTACACAGCAGAATCACAAACTGAAGCACTCATAAATGGATGAATATAAACAACAAAATGACTAAACTATTGTTGCTAACTGCTGATTATTGATTGAAATAACAGCTACGCAAGTGACATCTGTTTATATTGCATTTATAGACAGTAAATTCTAACCAGACCTACTTTAAAAATACACCTCATATGTTAAAATATAATTTGTATATCATATGCTGCTGACTCTTAGCTTTAAAATCTTATTTTTTCTTTTACCTTCCAGTTTTGTAAATACCAAAAGTATTGAGCGACAAGTACACAGTACTCAGTTATTCAGTTATACTTTAATACTGATGAGCTTATCAATGTAATTAAACATTGTGTCAGGAATTAATCTTAACCAATATTTTGGCATACTAGTCGTAAAATGTTTTCTTATTGATATCTTAGGTTTATAGATACTTCTGAATCATATATATATGATTTTTCACCCTCAGGTATATTTATTTATCAATTTAAAAAATGTTTTTAAAATGCAACTTCTACAGGAAAGGGTGTATAAATTAAAAATAAACAGAACAGAAATTAGAATACAATATAAATGAAATGTTTGCGTTTTATTTCAGGATACATTGAATATATCAAGTTTATTTTTTATAGTAATCAATAAAACATTTTGGGTGAAGTTCAACTTCACTTATTATACGAAAATACCATTATACTTTTACATTGTCGGCAGCAGATTCTTCAATTATTTACATTTTTTCAGGAAGATGCTTGTCAACTGAGTATCGCTGAATTGTTGCAGTTGAAAACACTGTTGGTCGACCGAATCTTGGCAATGAGAAATAACAATTTCTTTTGTGTTATTTGCCTTTGATAATAATGCAGTAACTACAAATCATCAAAATTTGAGTTGTTTGACTTGTTCTGTGTGAATGTATTGATAAAGCTTCCACAAACTTACTAAAGCTACATCAAAAAAATTTGAAAACAAAGGCCACCACCATTTTTTTTCCTTTCATTATTATTTGATAGTTGCCGACACCATTGTCCAATGATTCAATCCCACCCATATAGTAATTTTATTGCTTGATGAGATCTGCTGTAGGATTGAAATTTTCATTTTTTTCAGCCTAGAAAACCTTTTGACATTATTCAGAGGTTCAGTGGACTGAAAATAGTAACAGGAGAGTTGTCGTTTCATTTTGTAATAAAAAAATTGAATTGGATGGTGGTATAAAATTGATAATCAGATGTCGTACGAGGTTCCTTACACAAAGAACGAAAATCTTCCAATGGACAGTTTTGAATTCTATTTTCATTAACTGTTCCAGTTGTGAAAAAGCCTTCCTTCTTCAGTAAACTTAACATTTTGTACAAACTAAAAAATCTATTGAAATAAATGCTGCGCTTTCCAGGATTGTCTACAATGTGCAATAATTTTTTAACAATTGAAGCACGTAATCCAAGGCTAGAATCTACTTCTGCTTCTTTTCCTTGAAAACGAGAAAAGTTGAAAGAGTATACTTGTGAAGGACATAAACACCAGACCTTGTAGCTAAAGTGCACAGGTTTTCCTTTCATAAACATTTTACAAGAATGGCGATCGAAGTATGGTATCATCTATTGCGAGATGGAAACTAAAACAGTGTATATTACCAAAGTTTTTATTCAGATCAATGTAAGGCTGTATTGTGTTATGGGATGAATAAACATGAGTCATTCTGAATATTCACTGCTGTTGAAGTTGTGAAAATGCAACATTAATTTTTTTCTATTTAGATATAAACAATAAATAAAGTTTACATAGAAAAACTACTACTATTTTTGAGTACCTAATCAGTTAAGATAATATTGTACATCAGAGTTTATTCTTACAAAATTATTTGTATGTTATCTCAGAAGAAGCAAAAAATGATTAAATTTAGTGAATAACATAAAGTACTTATCGACAAAAAGATTTTTTCTATTATTTAATAAAATGCAAGATTGTTAAAACAGGCTACTTAAAAACAGCAAACAAATATTATTTATTTAATAACACAAAACAAATTACATTGTGTTATTGCAACTTCACCTTTATATGGGTTAATGTCTGTATTCAAATAAAAAAAAAAATTATCTTGAAAAATAGGTTTTTAACATTTGATAGTTTTTTCAATTAATTTATATTTTTAAAAGATACATTAAAGAATAATTATACATAGTGATTTTTTAAATGTTAAAAACTGACGTAAAGTATTAAAAACCTCATTGTAAATGACATTAAAAAATATTGACAATAATGAATGTTTATATTCAGAAGATGCAGATGCCATTATTTCTGAATATTAATATTATATGCCATTTATGATTTCTGTTATTTAAATTGTTACTCCACTCCAAGGGAGCTAGGGCCCCCTTGGGGTGGGGTATTAGAGATGTCCAGAACGAGGGAAATATTAAAGGAAAGAGGGCTTTCAGGCTTTAATTGTTATTTATCAGTATTATTCTCAACCATGAGGATAACAAACACAGAGCTGGAGTCCTGACTGGCTAGTAATATACATATCTTGTAATCTTTTCTCTTTTGTGTTTAGTGGATTTCCAAAGAATTACTGCACTTGTCAGATTTTCTAAGAGGGTGTTGGAAGGGAAGGGGGACCAACTTTTTTTTACATTCTGGAGTCTCCTGAACGTGATTCTGCAATATATATATAAGATTTTTTCAGTCTTTCTACCAGATGCAAATCTTAATAGATTTTGACAAAGTTTGGTGGGATGATGTAAACCTCTTGGGAATAGAGCCGTATTGATTTTCAAATGAATTGTTTATAAGAACTGGAGTTCACAGCAAAAAACTAGGTTTTGGATACGTTTTCAAGGTTTTTATGTTGCAACTTAAAGGGTGACATGTTCAGAAGCCAAAATTAGATTTTCATGAGCACTGCCAGATGCAAATTAGTTTCACTGTACTTTAATTTCGCAGTAATCCTAAATGTTATGTGGATTGAAGGTTTTTTGTTGTCCAGGAGATCAGTTTAGAAGTTTTAATCATTTTGGGCCAATCTGAACCTTTTTTTTTTTTTTGTGAGCACAGCTACAAAAGAAATTGTGGGTAACAGTATCAAAGTAGGTAATTGGCAAGTAACAGTGTTAAGCAATTGATGCAGTCATAACTCAACTACTGTGTAAAAAGGAGGTAGAAGAAAAAAACAAGTATGCAAGTAAAATACATTTATTGGAACAATACACAGCACCTCTCAGTATTGTATATAAAAGAACACAATATTAACAAGAAATTCAAAAGGTAATACATGACTTTATTTAAAAAGAAAATTTCATTTGAAATTTAACTTATAGAAGTTCTATTTCACAGATGAACTTTTTGATAGGCTTAATTGATAAATTCCATTTTACCTGTTTGAAATTCTTACTGTTTTTTCACCCAGTACTTTATTTAGTACAAATAAATACGGATTTTTAAGTATGTTGGGTAATTTATAAGTACTCTTAAATTATTCATCCAGTTTATTCCACTCATCATTACTAGTCTTTAATCAACAAGTGTAATGTTCAGAATCTCCATGATGAAAAACAACTGTATTTGATTCAAATATTTTTGTTGTTGAAAGTTGAACTTGATCTTTCAAAATACTATTCCTTGTGGATAAATCTCTTTTTTAATCAGACCAGGTTTTAAATTACGGTTTTAATTATACAATAAGTATAGTGCACTTAAGATATAATTTTCTTTTTAGATCTTGTATATCTGGTTTGCTGACATTTAACACAACAATAGTCTAGTTTCATTTCCCAATTATTATATTCATGATTTAAAATGAAATAATTGGCCCAATTTACTATTTTATTACAAAAGTTTAAAAAGTACTACCCTCAGTTTTGCACAAGGTCATCGTTACTTCTGCAAGCATTACGAAATTAGTTTCTAAATATTGATGTATACTTTTTCTGTTTGTATGGTTTTTGTAACTTTTTCTATTGTGTTAAATTTTCATTATATTACGATGTTGCTTGTAATTCTTATATTCATTTCTATTTTGTTTGCCAATATTAGGATTTTCAGATTTCAACCAATTTCACTTGATTTCATTTTATAATTTTTCAATCTGCTACAGAGTACCTATAGAGGCATTAAAAATACCAACTGGCATGCAAATACTTACAGTTATCATATGCCAATGGACAATTTTAATTCATAAAAGGTATTTAATGTATCTTTTGGTAATTTTTCTTTAAACTTATTTAATAATTTTGCATTTTCACAGGTCTTCTTTATACTGTTCGTAAGAACTTACTGCATTAGTAAATACATTGTTAGTAAGAATCTACTGTATTTATTACTTTCATAAATTTCTCTTTTCCTTTTCGTTACTGGTCATAATTGTTGTCTTAATCAAACACCACATATTATGACGACTATTATTTATGATAACACCACATATGATGATGACTATTATTTACTAATTAGAAAGCTAAATAAAAAAATAAAAAATTTTATGCATGAATTACGTGAAATTAAAAATAATTATGTCTACATATTTATATAGCAGGAAGTTTTTTATGGGCGAACAACATTTTTATGTTATTGTCGCCCAGAAATAAAAATATGAAATTAATAAAAAACACTATCTCAGCTAACATACTAAAAAATTAATTAAAACTACTAACACAGTTAAAAACTTAAAAATAAATAATATTTAAAAAAACTACATATATATATAAATTTCACAAACTCATAGGAGTGTACCTTCTTGAATAACAGAAAGAATAAAAATTTAACATAAAATTCATAACAATAAAAAAAATATAACAACAATATTAAAAAGTATGTAAAATACTAGAACATCAAAGAAATAAAAACACCCAGTCCAAAACTTCTTTATCATTTCCCAGGATTTGACAAATGTTCCTGGGATATAGCAGGAAGTGCTGTTGTTGGAAAATCAGTCTTAATAAAAGCAATTACACAAGTTATTACTGTTATGAAAACACTACCCCTGGCACAAATCCGGATAAAGTAAAAAAGTTCTATTAGTAATACCTTCTGGTAAGACTGCTTTCAATATTGAAAGTATGACAGTGCATTCATTATACCGATAAATCAAAATTGAAAAATCTTGCTTCCAGCACACTAAATATATTGCATGTAAAATTAAGTGCTATAGATTTAATTATTATGATTGACTGCAGCATGATAGGAAGTCGAAAGTTTCATTTAACAAATCAGAGTAAAATGTTTGGAACTCCAGAAGCTGTATTTGCAAACAAACATTTTATCATTTCTGGTGATTTTTATCGACTGGCACCAATTGTTGACCATTATATATTTGAACTCGATCCATCTAATCCAGAAATTAAGTGGAACACCACAATCGGATAAATTCAAGGCCTATGAATTGACAGAAATAATGAACCAAAAAGAGAATAATCTTTTGTTGAATGTCTGAATCATTTGACAAAAGGCCATTTATTAAATAGTGATATTGTCTAATTCAAAACTACAGAAATAGCTTCAGAAATAACTGATAATGTAATAAAATTTATTCAGAAAAAATCAAAAAGTTTATTATTTTACTTTAAAAAAATAATATAATTTTTAAAGTATATTATTTTATTTTATATTTATATAAAATAATAATATACTTTAAAAAGTATATTATTTTCTTTAGATCCTATGTATTTAAAATGCATTCTTACTATAATATAATCTTACCTAAAAAGCAGTAATGTTGACTTTCTACAATATTTTGTATCATTGACCTCTCTCTTTAGGTTCCAACAATAGTCAGCTGGCATGCTCGGACCCCACTTGCCCTGGTTCCACTTTTCCATATTTCAAATATCCTGATGGAACCGTTTATCAATTTCATCGCTTTGGTAGATTTGGTGGGAAGAAATTCAAGTGCGACTCCAAGAAGTGAATCTTCAGTGACATGTTGCATCACCTGATTTTAAAAGATCATTCACTATTTTTTTGTAATTTTTAGATTTATTATTTCCTAAAAAGTAATGATGATAAATGTTCTTAAAAGACATCCATACAGCTTTTCTCACCTCATTTAACAAAGATTCCTTCTTTGAGTTTTGCTTCACCGATCTTTGAAAAAATTTTTTGAGTTAGCGAATCCAAGCCCACTACGACCCATTGCTTTTACAAAGTTTTTCGTAAGCCCCAGCTTTATATGGAGTGAAGGTAAATAAAAATTTTTTGAATCAACAAGTGGTGCATTAACTACACTATTCTTCCCTTGAGTTAATGCTGTTTGGTTTGGCCACTCTGTACGTAATGATTTTTTCAGTCTCTGCTGTCCCACTTGCAAAGAAAACAACAGCATTTGGTGAAACCATGTTAAAGACCTAGCAGCAGAGCAATTACTTTCAGATCACCACAGATATTCCACTTAAATTCTTCATACTTTATTTTACCTAGTAGAAGATTCATGTTCACATAAGTTTCTTTCAGATCTATAGCATAAGCTAGTGACGCTGATGGAAACTCATTCCCAATGTGCAGAAGCATGGCTTTCAGACTAACTTTAGATGAATCATAAACAAACACCACTCTTCTGTTTTGTATTCATGACCAAATGATTCCATTACAGACAAAACATTATTATAAAAACCAAGACCATCTTCAAATACAAGAAATTACTAAAGTCATTATGCCTATTTCTAAAAACATACTTTTGTTTTGTTTTGGAGGAGGTTCCAACTTTTTAATCGTGAGCCTAAAAGTTCTGCCTCCTTTACTGATAAATTCAGATCTCATACAAGGTAAATGAGGTCCCCTTGTGTTAGTAAATGTGGTTCACCAAAGGAACACAAAGCTTCACATTCTGGATCTACTCTTACATTATCATTATCCTCTGCCAAAACTTTGTGTTGTTGATCATCATGAAATATGATATTTTCTGGTGGTTTAGACCCAGGCAGTTTTTCATTGTGAGCCATAGGGCTCATGGGAATTGGTAAATTAGGGTATGGAATAGTATGCTTTGATTTTGAACTAATGCATGCAATATCAGTCAGACAAAAATAACAATTGGTGGCATGACCTTTAGGTTACCACCAAATCATTGGAAGAGCAAAGTTTATGTGCTGAGAACTCTAACCAGCTTGTAAGGAATCTGATACAAGCTGCACAACAAATGTGAGGGGCCCACTGTTTGTCTTGGTCACCAACTCTGCAGCCAAAATAAAGCTTATTTTTGATGAGAGGAGTAAAACTATGTTTTTGA
This sequence comes from Lycorma delicatula, assembly GCF_047948215.1. Taxonomy (NCBI): domain Eukaryota; kingdom Metazoa; phylum Arthropoda; class Insecta; order Hemiptera; family Fulgoridae; genus Lycorma; species Lycorma delicatula. The sequence continues at coordinate 33,742,388 of NC_134455.1, forward strand.
GATTTAAATGTTATCTCACCACAAATGTAGCAAAAGCTGTCTGGGGTTTTACACAATTTCTAGGCATTTTGCAAAATCACACAGTACGTAAACGCTACAAAAAATATTCACTACACATCTTCAATTCAAAAGATGAAATGTAGATTTAGAATATATCATAACCGTTTACCCTGAATTATATCAGCACATAAGAACAAAAGAAATGCAGATGTCAACAGAGTGAACAGTGAATACAGATTGGCTGTGGCTTGAACCAGTAACTCGGACATTATAATCAAAACAGATATTGCTTGTGACATCACTTTGACAAACAATGATGACTAAGTCTTTAAGAAAGCCACCTTCTGACTCATTTTAGAATTGCATGACCCAGCAGTTATGACTAACTGCTTATGCCATTGCAGACCTTCTTTCATAACAATCATTTTTAAATGTTTAATCAATACAATTTTTTTATTCATTTATGTTATAAATACATAATACCAATAACATAATTTCCATAACAATGAACATGGTGTAATTTGAAAACTAAAGGTGATAGAAAAATTCTGTTAACATTTATAAATTCAAGGGCAAAAATACATACAGAAACCATTTCTACTTGCTCACAGACAAAATTTTGTATATCAGTGTATTTTTTTTCTGAATGTGTGATATATGTTTTCCATTCATGCATATAACTATCTTTACATACTAAGTTTATTTTTGAGAGGTTTCACTTTAAACTATCTCAGTTAAAGCCATTTTGTTATCATATAATTTACTTATAGTTGTTCTGTACAAGAAACTGGTTGTAAATAAAACTTTCCACAAAAACCATCTATCACCACTGAATGCATGCATTTGAACTAATGCTTTCATGCAAACTACAGCTCCATTTAAATATAAATCAACTGCAAATAAATCGGGATGTACCTCCAGCTTAAAAAATTATAAGTAACATAATAATTCAAAATTATGCTATGTAATATATTTAATTAATTAGTAATTTAGTTAAATGATTGACAGATAACAGAGAAGATTCGTTTAATATTTTAATAAAGTAGAAGAAATATTTTTAAAAAAATATTTAGTAAAATATACTTTCAAAAAATCTGTATGTGCTGTGATCTAATTCAATAGTGACAGATAACAAAGAAGATACAAAATTTGTAATGCTGCAGCCGGCAAAGAAACTTGTAACAATGTAACCACAAAGTTTGTCATGCTGTAGGCAGCAAAGAAATTTATCACAGCAAGAAAATTTGTAATGTATGAGTAGCTCTGAAAAAAAAATAACCCTAATAACAAATAAAGTATTATTAGATAATATTAAAAATTAGATAGGTAGATAGTAAACAAACTAATTACATTTTAGAACATATTAGAAAAGGAAGGAGTTTGTTGTACAATCTCTTGAAAGGAAAAAATAGGAGTGTGGGGTATTCACAAGAGTTTGTAATAGGCCTTTCCCTACTATTGCCATACCACTAATTATAGAATTTGATTATAAGTTAAGTTAGTATAGAGTTATTTTTTTTGTTTTATTATTCCAGAAGTTTCTTGATATCATGTGCATGTTAGCTGACTGGATCCTTGGCACCCTTTTCACACATTGTCATAGTACCTGCAACTTATATCTAGAGTCCCATAAGGTCAGGAGTCTGTGAAATCACACCTCAAGTGATGTGAAAGAGAGCGAGGGTTACAGCAACCTGGCGGTCTCTTACTGCAAATGTTTCAAAGTTAAGTTTGGAACTTGTCCAAATTCTCATAATTTAAAAACATGCTTTCATAAAATGTAAAGTCATTTTGAATTATAATGATTTAAGTTCAGTACTTTTTACGGGTGTTTACCTTTTCTTTCTGTTTGATTTCCTTTCTTCTCTCTCTCACTACACTGTTTCAATTAACTTTGTTTTCATTTCCTTTTACTGGGACACAAGAAAGTATATGTTTCACAACATTATCGCATAGTAGTGCCAGTAATAAATACCAATAATATGATTTATACATATCATAAGAAATAATATTTAATAAACTAAATTAATCTATAATAAGGACATAAATAATAATTGGAAAAATAACAACATAAAAACATACAAATGCAAAAAAATGAAAAATATGATAAATATTTATTGTTGTCAGGTTTTAGTGAGTGATGTATTAATTAAGAATATTAAGTGTCATTGTGCTTTGTAAATAAGTATAAGTATGTGGTGTTTGTAAGTGCATTAAGTATTGTGAATAACTTGGATTCAAAAGAGGGATTTGGATTTCAGCTTTGGTGAGGTCCATTCAAATTATGTATGCAGATTTTGCATATTAACATATAAAAATCGTATGATTTTTTTTTAAAAGTAATATAGTTCTATGGCCTATATTCCAAATCTTTTTATCTATTTATTTTAACTACATTCACAGTTGAAGTAGTTTTATTTCAAATACTTCAGCATTAAATATTGTATAATAATAAATGGTACCTATAATACTTGTAAAGGCAGCCTATAGTGCCTCTATTACCTCAAGTACCAAACCATCCTTGTATAAGCAAGGTTGCATATAACGCATTATTTCTATTTTTTATTTCCCTAATGTGATACGTTGCAATCTGTTCAACTAGTGAACAGTAAGCAACTTCCCCCCCCCCCCCATCACCACCACAGACTAATGAGGTGAGGATGATACAAATGACATGTAAATATTAAGAGTAGTTGTACAGTATCAGGCCAACCATTACTGAGATGTATGGTTAATTGAACTCCAGCCACCAAAGAACACTGGTATCCACTGTCTGGTATTCAAATTCATATAAAAGCAAGCAACTTTTATTAGGATGTGAACTTCAGAACTCTCAACTTAAATCAGCTATTAAATAATTTGTGACAAGTTGACCACTAGACCAGCCCAGTGGGTTGGTTTATTATTCTAAAAATGTTTCATAAGAGCTGAATTAAAAGAATGCAATAAAACTATATTATGACTTCTTTTCTTTCTGCAGATAAAAATGAGTCAGGGGATGGTTGTAGCCTCACTTATTTAATTCTTGATACAAAATAATAACAGTGGAAGACTATCACATGCTTTTCTTTAAGTATCTTCAACAAAAAATATACTTCTTACACATTTCAAACACCTTTTTTGGAAGTAATTCTTCCTGCTCCTTTTAACGTAAACTACGTACAAATTCTACATTTTCGGCGCCTGAGCATTGGGTATGTTGTAATTATGATGGAAAGAATGTTAACCTTTATGATTCTTTGGATAAAGAAAAGCTGGCAGATGAACACAGAATTTTTCTTAAACATCTCTTTCCACAAGTTAGTAGTAAGAGTATTAAATTTCTTTAGGTGGGGCTAAATACTTCATATACTGATTCAAAATTATAATAATGTTAATTTGAATTTTGATGGGCTACCTATAAGGCTGTTCATTGGAAATGCTTATAATCAGTCGCGACAAATGAACGCTTTCATATTTCTTACTGATCTATGTCAGAAGGTAGAGGAAATACATGATAATGTTAAGCATGCAATCAAGAAGTTCGTTTGAACTTAGTCAGTAACAGTCCACAGAACTGGATGGCACGGTGAAGTCAACAAACTATGTTTACAGTTCTAAACATGACCTAACCTAAAACTGAAATGAAAATGGGGAAAAAATAAAAAAAATAAGCATGAAAACATTATACTTCATTTCAATTAGATTTTTAATAAATATTGGGAATTTCAAGAACATCACAACAATATAATAGTAACCAATGAAAAAAAAGTTATTTTTTAAATTAGAAATTTATAATAAATGTCAAAATAAAAATCATAACATCATCTTCAATATTAAGCTTTAATTACTTAAGATTTGCTATCAAACCTAACAACTTTTCACTAGTAAGCACAGCACAGTTTTCCTTTGTCTCGCATTTAACAGATTCAAATTGCTCTTACATATTTTTTATTTATCGGTTGATCTCTCACTCTTACATAATTCATTGTTTAAAAAAAGGTTGCAAAAATATTTGATAATTCAAAATGAAAAACAGTTAACACAAACGTACCCCACTAACAAATTTACGAGCGTAAAAATAAACTCAACAAAATATGGACCAGACTCTGTGACAGTTCTAACAGTTAGCAATGGACAAAGTGTTAGGTAATGCTGCATACATACTGACTGCAAACCAGCCACAACCGGTTGAAATGGAATGTACAATTCACATAAAATATTGTTAAAATTTTAATGATAGGGCGATTATTATTCTATAAGTAGTTAAATTGTAGAATGCAATAATTTTATATACTTTACCTGATGCCATCAGGTAATTAATGAAATACCTAGTTACTTTATGAAATAACAGGTTCCACATTTTAAAGGTAAAATATATACATAAAACCACTAATGAGTATTTAAGGAAGATTCCAATATATGGGATTGATAACATTAACTTCCTCATAAAATAAATGAAAGTCATCTTAGTTACTTTACAAAAAAAGCAGTATGCAAGAGGAAATGTTTAACAGAAATGCCTGAATAGTGTTTGTTTTTCCTTTTAATGTTGTATGAAGATTTTTTGTAATTTTTCTTTATTACTATAATTTTTGTTTTTAATGTAAAAATAGAACATAATATCAATGTAATTTAGTTTTATATGTGACAAGCTGTACAAGTTCCCACTTAACCATCTTTCTGTGATAAAAATTATGGAGCACTAAAAATAAACAAATAGATTGTTTTTAAATTTAGTGTATTTTTCAATAATATAAAATAATTTTACGGCGTTAAGAATCTCTTGCTTTATTTACAACATTTATCTTTACCAATAAAATTTATTGTATTTTTAAAGTTTATTACATTTTTGTCAGGTAGTTTTACAATTTTAAATGATATATTTTGTTTCATCAAATAAAGCAAATTACAAGTGAGAATAAATTATTTTCTTAAGTATTTATTAAACACTCATTAGAATAACAGAATCATGACATATATTTTCATACACAAAATTTTTTCCACATCTTTAAACAATCTATGTTGAGACTTGCTAATAATTAAATTAGATAATAACAATTCAGTAAAAAAGAAGGTTATAAACAATAATTTATTCACCTTCATGCACTTCACAGGTCTTTCCTTCAGCTTGCAAAATATTCAAGTGCTGGACAAGTTTGCGGCAATCTTTACCAGTTCCCTGAAGATATACCTGTCGCAAAGAAAGCAAATGAAATTTTGAACAACAAAATAGAGAGCAATATACTAAATTAAAATATTTGCAAAAAATCAGCCGTTGTAGGAAAGTTTTATTATATTATTCCAAGTTAATGTAAAATAGCTGCAGGTGGCATACAGCAAATTTTTAGTTAATTTTGCACTCCATTCAACTGATAAATTCCTATCCTCATAGAAGCTGGATAATGCTGTTTTTTTTTGTTTGTCAGTTCTTTTAGAATGCTGTCCAATTCTCACCCAGATACCAGATTCAGAAACCACCCACTAAAATCAAAATGAAATACTCAGGAAACAAAGTCATTCTATAAAAAGAGAACCAAAAAACTTTGTAAGTTAACATTTGAGTTATATTAAAAACTGTAATTCAATTTTAACTGTTTCATAAGGTCCAACTGATTTCAAGGAAGTAGACACTACAGCTGCAAGATATATTTAATCCTCAACTGTAGTTAACGATATGCACACCAAATCTGAAAAATCAGCCAGTATCTAGATCCCTTCTAGCAATGAACCTAGCTGGCTAAAAAGTAAATTCATACAATCTCTGTATTACAGTTTACATAATAAATCCTTCTTGTTTAAAGTTTTTTGTAGTAAAGATATACAACAAGATTATTCTATGTAATTTTCTTTACTAGAACCAGCTGTAAATACACCCAATAACTTTACTATAAGACAATCATCTGGCATGGAAATTGTTCTTTGAGAATAATAAATCTACTGATTGACCTTGTCAAGTTCCTTTGATGGCTAGATGTAATTTTAATTTTTTCTTTTCTCAAATGATAAAACAGCATCATCCTTTTTAAGAATTAGAAAATTTGCATTAAAAAACAGCACTGCCAAAAACCCACTCCTTCTGCTTAAATTCATAAAAAAAAAATACATGAATAGTAACAAGCTATAATAAACAGGCTTATGCTATAACAATTGTAGCAATTTAAGAGAAGAAATCATTAACATTTCTTTAAAGATTCATAAATAACCTTTTTCAATAGTAAATTTAACATTACTTTTTTAATGAATTTTAGGGACACTGATTGCTATGGTCCTTAGCCAATAACATCATCATGTAATGAAATACATCCAACATTAACTCCTATATCTGTACAGACTGATTAATTAAATATGGATTAGACCACTGGGAATTCATTTTTGATCCTCTTCGACTTCTATAATGTAAATTTATATTGATTTACCTTTTTAACTGATTGTTTCTCTCCACACATTTTGCACTGCCACTGGTTAGAGTTTTTCAGAATGTGTGCCTGTAACAAAATATTTTATTTAGTGGAATAATTTTGAATTTTTTCAAAAACTGACTGTTTCATCACTGTAAACTGGTTGGCAAAGCAACCACACTAGTAAATGCCAGTGGTGGCATAGCAACACTGTTAGTATAGTGCCACTAACAGTTCAAGATTTTGTTACATCCCCTTGAGCTATTCATTCTAATCAGTGTTGGTAAAGTAGTGGTTAATGAACCATGCAGTCTATCAATGTTGCTCACACCAACATATGAGAGGTGCAAAAAACAATTTGCTTTTTTTATAAGTAGAATGTCAAAGCACTATAAAGATACATAAGCAACTGCCATATTTATGGTATTTTTATAACAGGAAATTCAAAAAGGAATATCTAAACATGAACAAGGGATAGGGCCACTCTCATTCATTGCTGATAAATTCCTCAGGGGAATTACACTGACAAGTTCATGGAATCTGGAACTACAATAACATCAATTTATTCAGTGACTAAACGTTGTTCAAAACTTAAAGGTCAATAAAGAAAACCAGCATGAAACCCTCATGAAGGATATTCTGCATGTCTGCACACAATGGTTCTACCTGAACAGGTTAAGTGGAAGATTTTCAACAGTTTGTGTACGACACATTTGACACCAAATGACAATCTTCTCTTCACAAAGGCAAATTTTTCTTGGCTAACCAGCACTTTAAAATGCACACATGGAGTTCATTATTAACATTTTGTGTTAATAACATTTATTTATGTTAATAACATTAACATAAACCTTTGCAAAATAAGGATAATTATGATATAAGTTATAATTAAGTTTGAAATTAGAATTAATAAAAATGACAGTAGGTCTCACATATAATAGCGATACAGAAAAATTAGATCCATTAATACAATTTTCATGTTTTGGAGCAAATTATTCAAAGCTTACTGACTCGAGTTGCTCTTTTCTCCTCAAGATGTTAATAATGGATAAATATGGTTTGTGAGTTCAAAAAAAACTAAAACACATCGAGGGCCTAGATACCATTATAACACAAAAAAAGGGAAAAAATGAAGGAATGCGTTGTTTTTCTTTGTGTGATAAGTAAATTTACTGTTCAATTCAGTTGAATCTGATTTTTTTTTGTTTTTTCTTACATAAGTTCATCCAGGAAGGGCTTTTGTCTGTTTCTTCCTTAAGTTCATCAAGGGTGCTGATCCTTAATTATCAAGATGAAAATGTTTCACCTCAGTCTTCAACTTCTTTCATCATTTAAAACTTGATTGACTTTGATAGCATTATCAGTAATATAAACTTTTAATATAATGTAATCAAGCAGTTTATTTATTAAGGTTCTTGACTCCTAAGAAGATAGATACATGTTAAAATAAGTACATTGTAGGTAAGATACATTAATAGTACATTTAACATAAGTGGGATAAAAAGAAAACTATCCTCAAAATATATGAAAATTTACAAGATACATAGGTCCTCCAAACAAAGATGGAGGACTAAGTTGGTAAGTTAGGCGTATAATTTTTATAATAAAAAATTAAGTGAGTAATTAAATATTTTTGGTTTTAAGAATTTAAGCTATCAGATTGTGGAGCAATTTGAAAAGCAAACTAGAAAAATAAAAACTTACGTAGTACCCTTTTTTAAAAAAAGTAATCCTGATTACAGTATTACTTAGTATAAAATCCTTCCCAGATTAAATTTAAAACTGAACTCAATTCTTGCCAAAATAAAAAGTGATTACTAATATATTATATATACACTAATACATATACACAAGTACTAGCAATGTCTACTCAGTTCAGCTAGTAAAATGTTTACTTTTACTGTATAGAGTTATGTGTTTTGGTTTCATCGAAGAAGAAAATCTATAACTAGAGTTCAATGTAATCTTCCCTCCTAGTTTAAAGATCCTCCGGCAGAAAATTTAGGCTTGGCATCAGAATTTCATTAAGAATGGTGTTGAGAACGAAACACCAACAAGTCATCTCTGGGTACCTGATGCTGCTGTGGAACAGGTTAAGGAAAGGAGCTTTGTATGTAGTTCTCATAAATAAAGACAATGTGCTTTTGGTGAATCAGGCATGCCACCACCTTTTGGTATATGTTAAAGATTTATTTGAACTTGAAACCATACTGATACACAATTGTGCAAGAAATGAGGAATTCCTGGAAAATGTAATCTTAAATGATGAGCTGTCATTTCATGTTACTGGTAATGTGAATATCTATACTTTTTCAATATGCATTTTCCAAAATTTAGATTTAAAGTAAAAAAGTATAACTGATTTCAGTTATTACAAATGAGTAAAAAAATTATTTTTTTAGTAAAACTGTAGATTGTGTAACAATAACACATTGTAGAAGAATAAAAAAATACTTTAAAAATTTATATTTTATCAAATGAAATATTGAGTAATAAAATAAAAAAGAACTAATGTTTTGAATTTAGCACTAAATATAAAATAGTAACTGTGAACATCCTATTTAAAAAATATATAAGGTATATGTGTGAGATCAGGAAATACAGAAACACATCTGATTATTAGGCGAAGATTTTGGAATCAAATTACGAACTCATAAATATACCTACGAGCATGCATTCATTCTAATCAAAATTTAATTATAAGTGTAGAGTGAAGTTTAATTAATTAAAGAAATAAAATGAGAGCGAAGAAGTAGGGTATAAACAGACTAGAAGATATAATGTTAAAACATGAAAGCCACAAGTTCAGGCCAAGAAGTTACAACAGAAGATTCAATTAAAAATGGTAGGAAAGTTGAAATAATAATAATTAAGAAATGGGACATTAAGTAATATGACAGGGTGTAAAAAACCATAGGTAATAATAAATATACTAAAACTAATTGATAAATGCAGAAAGTTTTTTATTTTTTTTTAAGACAACACAAAAGATGTATCGGCAGAAAATTTATTGATTTAAAAGAAATAAAATTAACAGGAAGTGTAAAATAACAAATGAAAAAGTTTAGAGATATAATGAGATACTGAAAACATCATTACACTGTTTAAAAATGATTTTGATACATGATCAATATTTGCTGAAGCTTATGTAGTTTTGGATGCTGATTCAGAATATAAAGTCAGAAATTAATTATCAGGCTCAAATGTTTTGTACTGCCTTTCTTTTTTTTCAGCAAATACATGTATATGTGTTATGTTTTTAGAGCTAGTATGGACTGTATTCAGATGAAATGAACTGAAATCATTTTCTTTTAGGATATTTAAATTTATTTTTGTCACATTAGACACATTTAAAACATTATACAACACAAGCCACATTAGACTAATGAATGAACGACGACACCAGATGGAATTATACACTAGAATGTTATTAATAAACAACATAAGTCCGATTAGACTGTGCAGTCATGAAGGAGTTATATGATAATATAAAACTTGTGTTGGATATGATTCAGTATGAGAAATGTTTGTGGCACATTTCTGGAGACCTGAAAGTAATAGCACTGTTGCTTGGTTAAATTAAATTTTGTTGCTTGAGGTGGTACAGCAGAGATAGGAAGAATCATGTTAAAAAAAGTGACTAAAAAGAAAAACATGTCTGTAAGAGAGAAGAAAATTTTCAATCTATCAACTAGTAAAACCTGAAAAAAGTTACCATATGCCACTATACATTAAGCTAGGTTTAATGAAAAATTTTGTTAAAGCAATGGATCATGATGGGACTGGATTTCACTTCCTAAAAAACAAGTTCCCTAATATAATTCATGCTAACATAAAGGAAGGTATGTTTGTTGGACCACAAATAATGGCAAAGAACTTAAAAACTGAGCTTCTTAAAAACTATAAAGACTTGGATGTAATATGTCATTAAGATCCACTTCTTTGGATCTCATCTGGAGTTTTCCCCACAATCATGCAGCTGCAAGTAACAAACATGGAAAATGCTTTCACCAGAAAATATCCAACATGGAAACAGGCTACCAGGGAAAATGGAACACAAGAATGCTGGCTAACTACTGCTGGAATCTAAAGACTAATGAATCTAGAGAAGACTGCACCAGAAAATTTAAAAGAAGCATGTAGAAATTGCATGTATAATATTGTTATACAACTGTCACAATATTTTTTCTTACAAAATAAAATGGTAATTACAAAACAACTATGCACGATAAAAAGAAACCACTTACATATTTGCAATCAGCATCAAAAATACTGTAAGATTCAGATACTACCATTCTTGTAACAAAAAAACGGAATGTTGTTTGGTATTATTGGAAAGGCAGATGTAAGGAAACATTGATGGAAAGTGAAAAAATGGGGAAACAAAGCTAATATGTATTAGAAACCGGGGGAGCAAATAGAAAACCTTTGTACAGAGAAAGAAATAGCTAACAGCTGGGAGGAACGCATAAGACTTAAGAGAGTAATTTCACTTTATACACCCAGTTTATTTTAACATTTTCCTATAGCACTACATTTCAAAAGCTTCTAAACTTTTCTTCTCAGGTACTCTAATCATCCAAGTATGACTTCCATATAAAGCTACGCTCCAAACATATACTTTCAAAAATGCTTTCCTGATGTTTAAATTAATTTTTGTTGTAAGCAAATTATATTTCCTAATTGTAAACATTGTAGAAAACTCAGTAACTGTTTTGATTTCAATGTACTATTTTGTATTGTTGCTAGTGTTAATACTGTGGTTAGGTAATGTACACTTGTTTTTTAAAGTAATTTTATTAGCAATAAACTTCTCTTTTAAGTGATATCTTGTTTTTTAATTTAATTAATTAGAGAAATTTTTATTTTAGCTTAGAGAAACTGGGATAAGACAAAGTGAGGTGCAATTGGTAGTTTTATAATTTATACTAAGTGTATTGTTATTGTAAGAACCCTTGCATTTTATAAAAACGGATTATGGAGTGTTCAATTAGCATTCAAATTGAAACAGTATGTCACAAATTGACTTACAATAGATTTTCAGTATTGTATGATATTTTAGAGTTTACTGAACAGCAAATAACATTGATATCTTTAAGAAGTGGATGTAGTGAAACAAAAAATATCTGTACTTTTCATAAAACTGATTTAGATAAATATTTGCATAATAATGGGAAAAGTTGCTCTGACCCATTTAGTTGTCACACTAAACCAGTTAACAAATCTCTTCCAGAAATATCTTTGGCATTTTCAACAAGCAATTCAAATTTAAAATTAATTTCAGGCATTTAAAATTAATTTCATGCACTGTGAACAAAATACAAAAACCACAAGATGATACAGAATGCGAACCGGAATGTGAAGATATATTTGAGCCTCAATGTGTTGTAGTCGTTGGTGAATAAAGCTTGTTCAGCACTTGGCATTTCCCCTGTTAAAGTTCAAAAATTATCGAGCAGCGCAAAGGAACCAATTTAAAAAAAATAAAGTTACAGAAATAGCCGAGTTAGTTACCAGTAAATTAAACAATTCCTCTGATTTAAATATTTCTACAGAAGAAACCAGTTTGGTACCACAAAATTATCCAAACCAAAATAAATAAAATAATAATCATTAAAATAAAGGATAAAATGAAAACAGTTGCATCAACCCAGGAAAAAATTAATATTTTAATTTTATTACCAAGCAGTTAGAGTAGTCAAAAAATTCAAAATGAGTTTGGGGTTAGTCACTATTTAGTCCGTCAATCCAAACAATTAGTTAAAACAAGTGGAATTTTTCCATAAATTGGCAAAAAGAAATCCAGTCATGTAACTGATGAAAATGTTATTAAATGTGTCCAAGATTTTTACCAGAATGATGAGCACAGCCGAATGATACCAGACAAGAAGGATTGTGTCTCTGTAAGACAGCTGACGGGAAGAAAATTAATATTTAAAAAAGGTTTATCTTATGTAACTTAAAAGAATTGTATACAGCCAATTAAAAATTGTTTTTTCAAAATTTGCTGATTTAAGACCTAAATTTTGTGTTCTGGCTGGTGGGTCAAGTATTCACTCTGTATGTGTGTGTCACCCACCAAAATGTAAAACTCATATTTTGATTAAAAAATTCGCCTTTCAACCATTGCATGTGATATGTAAATGAAATGTGCATGCTGTCACAGTGTGAAAAATGTCCAGGCACTAATGAAGTGCTCAGATTACTGGAAAAGAGCTTGGATGATTTTGATTCTCAAATTATCTTCAAACACTGGGTTTCTGATGACCGTTGTGAATTAACTAATCAAATTCTTCCATTTCAAGAGTACTTAAATAAACTTTTGAAAATATAAATTTTTTGAAAATTTAAATATTTAACTATTTTTAAATTTAACTATTTTTTGAAAATTTAAATAATCTAAAAAGGCATCATTTTGTTGCAAAGCAACAAGCTAATCTCATCATTAAAAAGGAAAACTTGTTGAAGGGTGAATGTATTATAATGGGAGACTTCTCTCAAACTTTTCCTTTTGTGATACAGGATGAAGTCCTGTATCACTCGTCAAAAGCTTACGTCACAGTACATCCATTTCTATTTTAAAAAAGAAAGAAAATTACAAAGCCAAAGCTACTTTGTGATTAGTGAGTACTTGAAGCACAATACAAAGTTTTTCTGCTTCCAAAAGCAAGTTACAAATGAAGTAAAATCACTATTACCACAAGTTAAATATTTTTTTTATTTTTCTGATGGCTCCTCAGTCCAGTATAAAAATAAAAAGAATTCATAAATTGTGCTACCATCAATATTTTGAAATCACAGCTGAATGGCATTTTTTGCCTCACACCATGGAAAAGGATGATGTAATTGTATTGATGGAACTGTAAAATGACAGTCAACAATCAAATTGTTATTACCTTCTGAAATGTACAATTATTGCAAAGGCAATATTAAAAATATAACATTTATTTTCTGTTCTAATAAAGATGTTCAAGAAACTAAAGAATATCTCAGTTCTCGTTATCAGGTAATCACACAGTCCCAGAAACAAGAACCTTTCACAGTTACGTTCCAACAAGTCAGAAATGTATTCTGAAAGTCCAGGCAACCTCTGAATCAGAAACATTTACGTTAGTATCGGTACACAAGGACATTAATGTTTGTGATTGCTTTATAGGTATACGATGGCAAGTGGTGGTTAGGCGAAGTCATTGAAGTTAAAATACATGAAAACGAACAGCAATATCGAATACACTTTTTCCATCAGCATGGTCCTGTTACTTCATTCAAGAAATCATCGAGGGATAATCAAACATGGGTTCAACTGCAAAATATTTTAAAGATTCTCACGCCTTCAGAGCTTTTTCTATCAACTACTGGAAGAAAACACAACATTACACCAAAGATGAATGAGAATCAGTTTTACTCAATAAAAAAATGGCAGGAGCACTAAAGTTATGTTAGTTAAGTTTGTTATCAAAAAGTACAAGATTTATTCAACACTTCCATTAGCAGCAGTAAAATAAGGCAAAAGTGAATTGAACAATTTGTTAATGTATTTGAATTGTTTATCATTTTGTAATTATTATTTATCATTATGTAACAGACTGCTTATCAGTTATTAATAGTCGTAATTGACTATTTGTTAATTATTTATTTATTCATTCTAATGAGTTTAATTGTAATTTTTATAATGAACAAAATTTTGAAAAAAATACATAACATCAATATTTTTGGATACATTGTTTACGGTTAGAAGGAACAGTGTTTTGTTGGTTTCATTCCTCATCAATCCATTTGAGTAATAAAATAAATTTATATGGTTTTAAATTATATAAAAATACTTATTAATAATTTACCTGCTGTAAACATTTCAGGTTTTTTCCATGTGGTTTTTGGGCCCCAAAAATGTTTCCAAAACTTACGATTTGGTGGCCATTTTTATTAATGAAAGACACTCTAAATTAATCTTTATTAATGAAAGTCTAATTTTTTTTATAAGTACTACTAGTACCTAAGAGTTAAAAGGTAAGACAGACCTGCTACACTAAGCTTTTCATTACTTATTTTGGGCCCAAAATTAAAAAAAAAAAAAAAACAACAATTTGTAAATGTAACTTCAGTAAAGATTACAATTATTATTTTTAAAGTGGGTGTTGCAGTTATTAAATTATACTTCGTGCAAAACTCAGTAAGTCAATCCCTTCTTTCATTTCTTTTGCTCAGCCGGTATTCACCAACACTATTTCCTTCCTTGCCTTTTCCAATGCTTGCATTCCAATCTCCAACTACTAATAAATTTTTGCCGCCTTTTATGAGTTTAATTGCTTCATCAATTTCTTTGTATACACCCTCTACCTCATCAACGTCATGGGCACTTGTAGGCATGGAGATGTTAACAACCACTGTCAGCTTAGGTTTTGATTATATCCTGATTACAATGATTCTACTGCTATGCTTTTTTAAATACTTCCCTACTTCTTGTTCATTGCAAAACCTACTCCTGCCTGCCATTTATCTGACGCCGAATTAATCATTCTAAAATCACCTGACCAAAAGTAATTTGCTCTTCTTGCTAATTCTTACTACATCTACATTTAACTTATCCATTTCCCTCTTTAAAAATTTTCTAACCTACCAACCTTTTTTTACGCTTCTAACATTCCAAGCTTTGACTCATAGAATTTATTTTTTAATTTCCTAGTGACCACTTCCTTAGCAGTCCCCACCAGGAGATCTGAACGGGGGACTAGTTTACTTCTGAAATACTTTACCAAGGAAGGCGCCAAAATCTTTGTAACATAAAAATGCAGAGAGCTACATTTTCTTGAAAAAAAAAATAGCTGTAGTTTTTCATTGCTTTCAGCTATACAATACTCAGAAGATCGAGTGATGCTGATGTGGCCGTTTAAGTCTTCCTGATCTATTCCCTTAATAGCTACTAAAAGAGCTGCTGCCCTCTTTCGGGAATCATTCCTTAGTCTGTCTCTCAACAGATACTACTCCAATATGGTTGCACCTTTGGTGCAGCTATTATGTATCACTGGGCCCAGTCACCAGCGGCAAGTGCTCATGATTCATGGGGGGGGGGGAATATATTAATTATATTCGAATTGTAAGACTGTCTATGAATTTTATTTGGATTCAAAAAATTCTAAAACATTAATTTCTACAAGTGTGTACATGTAAATACTGAGGTTATTATTACCTGAAAAACTGCACAACAGTAACATTTAACCACAAAATTCTCTTGAGGCATCTTATACCGGTTTTTGAACAACTCGCGTGGTAAGATAGATTCCAGAATTATTAGCAGATTGTATGAAAATTCCCTCCAAATATTATCACGTCAGCCAACAAGATGGAAATAATTTTCCCAATATGATGAAAAAATAATTTAATTTTTTTAAAGATAAAATCTATTTTTTTTTTAAAGAATGACGTACAGAAATATATACATATATATAAACACAGTACTGGTTTAGTAATTAATACAACGCCACTTCTCACGCTGTTCACATTTTTCACGTGATTGCTATTGAATCAAATTTACAATTACTGTAGATACATTTTTCAGTTATCAAATTTATATTTAAGAGCCACACATAGTAAATAGATAGTTAAATTGAAAATTTTTATCATCAATAACGTGAATTAGGCTCTGTGTATGCTTAACACTAGGTTTTATCTGTAATATTGAACATGATCGATTACATTGGTGTCAATCTCAGCTGCGCACTTTTAAATAAAATAACCTCTGTGGTTGAATGACGATCTTGAAGCAGGGTAGATTATTTTGCGTATAGTTAATTGTTCTGGTCTTGAAGTAGTAACCTTGACGTTAACAAATTATTTTAGTTTTTACCGTTGGGATCTCAAAACCTTAAAATGACATTAGCATTGGATTCTAGTACGCAATCCGTTACTGAGAGTGCTGCCCAGGAACCTAAGAAGTTAAAGCCTTGCTGTGCATGTCCAGAAACTAAAAAAGCAAGAGATGCGTGGTAAGTTTATGACATTTGTTATTTTGCAGTAATGTTTGTGGCCGCGTTTATTTTTGCTTACCAAAGTTGGTTATATTTTCTCACTTTACTCTTAAATATAAAAGTATTGTGTTATCAAATAGATAATAAACAAATTTATTTTAGATGCCCGTTTTTCATTAAGTAATTTTACTTTGATAATGATATTCAGTCTACTTAATATGTAACAAGTATTTAACTGTATGAATTCCCGGAAGAGGCGTTATCGAAAATGATTCAACTGTTAGAACTATTAGTAATTGAGGATAAAAGTCTTACACTCTAGTTTTGTTGCAGTCTGCTTCACTGTTAAACAAAATGTTTTATTGTCTTCTTTCGTTGCATTCTATGCAGTTAGTTTTAACTTTATTTCAAATTTTGTCGATGTGCAGGTGCAATTTTGTTGTAGCTGTTTTTAGGATGATGTTTATAATTTTTGATATTATTTATTATGCATCTGCAAGTCATCTACAAATATATATGTTGATAAATGATGTTTCATGTTCCTGTACCACATATTAATAACACTTAGCACACGTGATCCAAACAATAGCAAATTACATGGGTAGAAAGTTATTCTGTTGCCAGTCAAGAGAGATTTTTTAATATTTTTATGAAAAATTAAAGTTTAATTATATGATAAATCCAAAATAATGAAACCGTTGTGATCAGGGAATGAGTAAGAGAAATCAGTGTTTAGAGAATTCTTTATTTCGATTAAAAGAAAAAACAGCAACAATCTGGTTCAAAATTAGGTATAAATAATTTTGATAAGGATTTGATTCTGTAAATGGAATATTTACCATGACCCAAGTAGTTTTGATACCATTAAATATCAAGGCAGTTATTATAATGTACAAAAAAGCAATTCAGAACTTGAATTTCAAAGTAAATTGGTCCTCATTCTGATTAATTTTAAAACTTGGTTGGAAAGAGAAATTCGTCAGCTAGTAGTTGCCAAGTAATGCAGAGACAATGTTAGAGTGTTGAGAATTCATTATTTACAAACAATTCAAGATACTTTTTCATTTTATGCCCTCTCTCTGCCTTTTTTCACATAAAAATTACTTAATATAGCATATTTTATAATTGATGAATAAAACAGAGAAAACAACTAATATGCTGTTCTACAATGGTAATTTTAAACATTTTTTACATATGTATATGTGTA
Source organism: Lycorma delicatula (assembly GCF_047948215.1). Lineage (NCBI taxonomy): Eukaryota > Metazoa > Arthropoda > Insecta > Hemiptera > Fulgoridae > Lycorma > Lycorma delicatula. Next base: position 33,759,940 of record NC_134455.1, read on the forward strand.
AAATATATAGCAATTTATATATATATATATATGTACATATATTAATCAAGGTTAGTGAGTGTAGGTTAATGTCAAATGAAGCAGTAACAGATTGGAAAATGTACCTGAGAGAGGTGTATGTGCTGATCATTTATTAAAAAAAAAAACCCAAAAAAGGTAGTTGGTCAGGAATGACTGCCGAAATAGAAAGTCCTCATTTTCAGAAAGAAAGTACAATAGAGGCAGAATTCCTCCTAATCAGTGGGTATTTTGAGGTATTTGCAGAGGAATTATAAATATATTCTAACCAAACTTAACCTACGCTCTCTTTGGCTCACTAACCTTGATTAATTAACATTAATGTTTTGATTATTTAAATAAATAATAAATTCAAGTAATTATTGTAATTATTTATTATTTGCAAATATTGCAGTAATTTATTATTTAAATCAAAATGCAACTGTTAATTAGTCAAGGTTAGCGAGTGTAGGTTTTGATTTTATTTATAAGCAATAATACTTGTATTTTTAATGTGTAAAATATGGAGAATGTTTTAAATGACTGGTATAAAACAGCATGTTTTCTCTAATGTATTATTGGGTTATTTTTATTGAGTTACAGGGTTACTGTGCTGTTATATTCATCAATTATTATAAAACATGCTATATTAAGTAACTTTTATCTGAAAAAAGTGGGTGAGGGCATAAAACAAAAAAGTACTCAATTCAATATAGAATGTAAAATGAACATCATCTATGTAGATGAAACCTATATTCATTCTAACTATATTGTGCAATATATAAAAGCACTGAAGAAGGCTTTCGCTCTTCCCTTTCAAAAGACAAAAGAATTATTGTTTATGTTGGAGGCAAAAAAGCACAATTATAACAACCTTTAATATTTCAATCAAGTATTTATGGTGGCTCTCCAATTTCATGGACTATTACCATAATTTCTATAAGCAGATTGAAATGTTCTTGGAAACCCCAGTTTCATATTCAGATTCACAGAAAAGTGAAATTCAGAGCTGGCTAACTAAATGGAAAATACAATTTAATAACGTTGTTGAAACCAAAGTGTAACAAATACATTTGACATTTTGATGAGATTTTTAACCCAACAGATCACTTAATTTTACTATTATCACCTGATCTGTGGTGAAATATTATTATTTAGTAAATGCAACACAATAATTTAGGTGCAGTATACAAACTTTACCGCCTGAGACGTTTGACAGCATGATTTCATTAAACTGGAAACAAGTATATGGGCATATAAAAACTATAAATGTCTTTATTAGAGCAGGGATATGTAGTAGAGAATATTATTAAGATGTTTTAAATGTTGCTAACAATGAATAAGATTAATTAGATAAAGAAACAGTTATGGACTTGCAAGTTCACGATTTCCACTAGGGCCTTCAGCCAGATTGTTGTTGCAGTATTTAAGTATTTATAATATAATAATAATATTATTAAATAATAAATCTGACTTCTAAATTTAATAGTAAGTCAAATAATTTATTTAATCTACTAATTCTTTAATACAAAGTTACTTAAATTTTCAATAAAAATATAGTTATTGTATTTATGAATGATTCCATTAAATCAGAAAAATATTTATTTACAAGGACATACAATTTAATAATAGGGTACTTGAAAGTTACTTATAGTAGTAGTTGAAATAGACATACTCTTCAGGTAAACTATGGGTGGAACATTGTGATTATATTAAATCACATGTACTTGAAAAACTTGGCACCCAACTATGCCAAAATACTCTCGTGCTTCTTGAATGCTACTTCAAATTGAACAGAATAAGAGATACAGTTAATTTCTTGGTTTTAACATTTTTCATTAAGTAATAAGCAACTACTGAGTAATGCTTCCAAAAAGCTGTTGAAGAAGAACTTCTTGCTTCTCTTATAATTGTATGATTTTGAATAGTATGTCCATTAAATATTTTGAAGTTTATTATTCATCCTGTTTGTTTGTCCTTGTTGTAAGTTAAATTTATTATATAAAGAAATTGCTATACAAAATAATTATATAAGTAAGCTGAAAACTAGACAGGGTCAATCCATTTGAAGTGTCCCAAAAAAACTTAAACTGGTTGCTTGACCAATTGAAAAAAAAAATTGAAACTTACCCACTTGTTTCCTACATTTTCAGGACCTTAAAACTATATATTTTTTTCAATTCAAAAACGGAAGGTACTAGGAGAGTTTTGCAATACATCATCCTTTCTAATAATTTTTCAAAATAATGTACACCACTTATACATTTCTCTATCCTTCAAACCTAGTCTTCAAAGAAACTCCAGCCATGTTTCTTCAGAGATCTGGCACATTCATCGTCCCAAGCTCTTAGGAGGTCATCATTGTTCATAAAAAAATGCCTTCCTTTTAGTTTGTTCATATAGAAGAAGTGTGAATTCACATGGTGCTAGGGGTGTACTATAGGACCCACCGGGTTGGTCTAGTGGTGAATGCGTCTTCCCAAATCAGCTGATTTGGAAGTAGAGAGTTCCAGCGTTCAAGTCCTAGTAAAGCCAGCTATTTTTACACGGACTTGAATACTAGATCGTAGATACCGGTGTTCTTTGGTGGCTGGGTTTCAATTAACTACAGATCTCAAGTATGGTCGAGCTGAGAATGTACAAGACTACACTTCATTCACACTCATACATATCATCCTCATTCATCCTCTGAAGTATTTTCTAAATGGTAGTTACCGGAGGCTAAACAGGAAAAAGAAAGAAAAGAAAGGTGTCTACTATAGGGAAGGTAATAAAACTATTTTATTTTCTTGTTGACCAAATAACTTAAGCAAATTTTGGACCATTATCATGGTGAAAAAAAACCATGTGTCCATTCTTGAAATTGGACACAGCCAGCTTCTTGAGAGCTTCAACAACTTTATCTAGGCATTCCTTGGTATACCACTTCCCACTAACTATTTTTTGAGTTTACAACATAACTCCCTCTAAAACTCTTTCCACAAAAAAAATACAGCCACCATATTATTCACTGATCTGGATTTTTGAAATAATATTTAAAATAATCACTATTCACAAATTATAAAACAGAGAGTATTGTAGGTACTTACGTATTAACGCCACCGTAGCTACAGCTTTATTTAAAAACAAAGTAGACAATCGGATTTCGGTGGAAAATGAACAGTCTCTTTATTAATTTGAATAAATGGTTATTTATATTTATTTATTTTATAAATATAATTTAACCAAACTTAACCTACGCTCGCTAACCTTGGCTAATTAACACCGTAATTTTTTGAGTATTTATTTAATAAATTCAATAATTATTGCAATTATTTATTATTTAAATAATCAAAACAATCCTGTTAATTAGTCAAAGTTGGCGAGCATAGGTTAAGTTTGGTTAAATTATATTTATAAAATAAATAAATATAAAGAGACTGTTTTGAATCTATGTTAAACTCTATATCGGCCCATTTTCCACCGAAATCCGATTGACTACTGTGTTTTTAAATAAAGCTGTAGCTGCGGTGACGTTAATACGTAAGTACCATATTTTAATAAAATAAAGGTTAAATTCTTTAAAATTACAGCTACGTAACCATATGCACAACAAAGAAGGTGCAGATGAGAAGGCTTTCTATGGTTTTAAATACTCTGATTTGTGTGTTTGTTTTGGATTCTGTTGGTTTTGAAAAAAACCTCATTGCATAGTGATAGTTCAGAGTAACAATTTAAATCAGAAGGATCTGCATTTTTACCACAAAAATGTTATGAAAGCTGGTATCAGAGTCGAGTGAAAATACTGAATTGTATGAAACAAGCTAGTATATGTAACCCATTTAATTGCACTACGTGTTCAAGATTACAACTTTCAATTTTTGTTTTTTTTATAAAAATTCTTTATAAAAGATTAAGATTAAAATTTATGAAATGTAAGTGATATAGGTCCTCATTATTGATATAAATAAATGTGTTTTTATTTGTGCATTTAATAATAAATGCTGAACAGTTTCCAGAATCGCTTATATCCTTAGCAGTGATGCAACTTTGCTCATCTGTGGAACTGAGATAATAGTATAACAATGTGTGAATATGAGGTACCAGATCAGTTGTGCTACACAGTAGCATTTTTACTAGAGATTTTAACTGTTTTGTCATCAGGTGCTTGATTGGTTTGTTGCACTTTTCCATCTGTTTCTTTAAATAAACTTCATTACTGTTCGCTGTTTCCAGGATTAAAATTGTATAATCTATTAAGTGTTCTTGCTTGAATTCTGGTCATATTTTTCCAATTGAAAATATTAGTTTGTTGGATCTACTTTATTTTGGATATGACTTCAAAATATGAGAGTAATCTTTCTTGCACCATAAACTTTTATTTAGTAGTTAGAAAATATTTATCATATTTTATAAATTTTGACCAAATGGAATATAATGTAATAAGTAATGATTTTACTGAAAGAAATTGTTTTGTTTCAGCATTGTGGAGAATGGAGAAGAAAATTGTAAAAGTTTGATAGAAGCACATAGAGAATGTATGAGGAAAATGGGCTTTAATATTTAATTGTTCACTCCCAAGTGTTACTGTATTTATTTTTAAATCTAAGTCATACTTGTTAAGTTAATAAAAATGTGTTAATTGTAATGTAATCTGTTTATTTTCTTTCAACATATATTTCCTCATTTAACCTTGATATTTTATTACTCATTCAAAGCAGAATTTTTTCACTTTAATATATAAAAACTGTTAACATTGTTAAACATAATTTTTTTTCCTAACATTCAATACATGATTTTAGTCTGTTTTTTGTTGTTGAAAACGAATATGAACTTAGAATCTTTATATCACCAACCATTTTTTAAAAAAATTTCAATTTTAATTAAAGGATTTTTTTAATTTTTCAATGTATAGTTAGTATTTTAAACTTCTATATTGTATTTTGTTAGCTCATTTTTTATTGTTTAACTTTGACATAGTTTGTAAGCTATAAATAAACAATGATAGACAAACAATTAAATCATATCATAGTCACATATTATGACATCATATCTAGTACTGAAGAGTAAGCCTTCATGGACAAGATTAATCATGTCTGTGCAGGTCAAAACGTGTAGCTGAAAACACAGCTGCGTTGTTTGTATTAAGCATTGGATTTAGGAATGAATTAATTTTTTTTCAATTTTATTGCTGTCTTAAGTTTGTTAACAGTGCAGTGTCATAATGCCTTGAAATTGTGTAAATGGTGTGGATACCTTTTGTTATATATGTGGTGAGTTTACCGTAAAATCAAATAGAAAAAAACACTACACCTTTAATTAAAAAAGTATATCATTTGTACTTTTAATGTAAAATTGTTGTTCAGGATAAGATGTGGGTTCCTCATATAGTATGTACTAATCGTTCTGTATATTTAAGAGGATGGCTGAAAGGTACATGAAAGGCTTTCCTTTGCCTCTTGGTTTACCTATGGTTTGTGCATTCCCACGGGATGCATTCCTGTTGTCTGAGGCCGGCATAGCTATAGTGTAAATTCTGAGCTGTATATATTAATTGTAAATATTGAGTGCAGTTAGTGTCTCAATGTGTTATGTAAATGTTGGTGTGAATGAGAAGTGTGCCTGTGACACGGGCAGTGCTGATGTTATGCCTTTATGTCAATTCCAGTACCACCACCCTGCATGAGTGAGTAGGTTTTTTGTGTGTCTCACCACGTAGGCGGTGAACTCCACATATTCAGTATGTGCATGCTGCTGGGCATTTGGTTCAGGCAAATTTTCCCACTTACTATGGGAAAAAAAAGAGCTGTGACTCTAGTTACAATCTTCCATTGGCATGTGAATTCTGTTGCCAATGGATACATCTTGATGCATGAGGCTTCACGAACAACATTATCAAAGAAATCCTTGATCTTTGTGATGCTATGTACAATCAATCTAGAGGTTAAGCCTACCCTAGATAATTTACATTGGCATGTGATCATAATGGCCAATGGACACTTAATGCATATAGCATCACGAAAAATATAAGAAATCCTAGATTGGTGCAATGCTAGGTATATACCGATTAATATAATCAGATTATTTATAGAGTTATGTAGTTACTTATGATTATTACAAAAACTAATCTATTTATGAGCATTATGATTTATTCTATTTATTGTAACTTGATTCATTTTATATTTAAATAAGTGAATATAATTACAATTTATGTTTTGAGATTATTATATACTCTTTGTGATTCATAAATAACAATTTGTTCTAAACATTAATTTAGACATTTCCATTGACTTGACATTATACACCTTGAAACTGTTATCTTGATAAATACAACACTGATTTTATAAGTTATGTACAATTGCATAATATTATTATTAAAAGTGTTAATTGTAAGTTGTTAACATAAAAGTTGTAACATAAAGTTACTGTGAAGACTATTTATTTGTCTACATTGATTATACACTATTTCATTGTCTACACTATTTGATATGTACAATTATATTGAACCTGCAATTCAAAAATCGTTATTTTTACCGTTGTTATTACATGTAAATTTGATTATAATTTAAATAAGGAAAAAATCTTGTACGATTTTTTGGCAGGTAGTATATGGATTTCCTCTTTATTTGTAATATCAAGATGTTTATTTCTTTCTATAGGTTTAAACAAACTAATTATTTTGTTACTGTTATGGTTACCAGCTGTTTGTACTTAATTATGTTAATATGAATTATTAAAATTAGTATTTCTTTATATATCAAACAACACACATTACACTCACAGTAACTGGTAAAAACATACCAGCTTACTATTTTAATAGTACAAAAAGGAAGTTATTAATCACAAAAACTTAGTGATAAGATTAACAATTAATGTTTTTTTTTTTCTGTAATAATGCGATAACAGTTTTGGCAAAAATTCCTAAGCAAGTTGTTTATTTTTGATTGAATTATTTTGTAAGTTGATTAATAAAATACTTTCAAATAAAACAGAATTACTCAAATCATTTTACTAGAACTGAACTTAAGTTCTTAAGTCATTTTACCATCATTACTTGTGTAAATACAATTAGTAACATTTACAGAAGAAACATTAAATATTATATGAAAAAAGAAAGTATTATTCCGCCATCCAAAATATTTATTTTATTTTTTAGTAGCATACTGCGCCGTCGTATGCTTCATGGCTCTCTAGGATTTAAATGGTGACGGTGATTTATATCTCTGGTTCTAATCACTGAAAATTACGATGCTTTTTTAAAGTGAGATAGCACGTTGAGATAAAACAGTAAAAAGCATAAAAAAAACATGTAAAATACAATACTTTTTCTGCATGTAATGAGTCATTTTTGCAGTATGCACTCATAATCTTTCAATCTTCGTGTTACATACTGGCTGCAAACTGTACAGTTGTGTTATTTCTTATACTATTAAAATTTAGATAGATTAATAGATATTTTTGAAAATGTATCATGATTTATAAAGCAATGAATATTACCATCAAACTGCAGCGTGTATTGGACATACTCTTGTTTTGTACGTTGTAATCCAATGTTACTAATAACGTAATTTTTATGTGTAATAAAAAAAAGGATAATTTTTAAAGAATGTGTCGACACTGGAAGCAATATGAAATGAAAATATTGTTACAAAATTTTGTATATTTTATTATAAAAAAAAACTATCTTCTTACAAAATTAAATCTATTAAACGCGTTTTATTTTAGATTTTGCTGTATTTCTTGTTTTTCACCTTCTTCTTTGCCCTCATCATCAGTCTCAGTATTTTTTCGAAATTTATACCCTTGACCGTGGCATTTAAGGCAAGATCTGTACAAAGCAGTTCATGCTTCCGGCAGCTACATTTGTGGCTTGTACACAATTGCATAATACAGTCTTCCAACAAATTTTGTGGACTCATTGGAGAAGTAGAAAATACTGGTCACAAATAGTTGTTAGATTTTTGCCAGCCCCAATTTTCAGAATGTAAACTACTATTGCCAAGTTAACATTGCACTTGATAGTAAGTACGAAGGCAGTGTTGAGCAGCTGCCTCTTGTTGGGGATAAGTACTTAAGTCTTCACTTCTTTTAATTTTACGATTATTAAAGTCATCTAAACACTGCAATTCTGCATTCCTTCTCAATAACTGTTAATTAACTTTTTCCAATATTGTATAATGCTGACGTATTGCAGCTAGAAAAACATTACTAAATTTACCGTACTTTACTTTGATGTTACTAAATTGTTACAAAAGTATGGTTTTTCGTTACGTACTTGGTTTTCAAACAATTCAATCAGTGCTTCCCTTCATCATAATTACTTTTTTTCATTCAATCAAAAACAATACATATGAACTTCAGGAATCCTCTGGAATAATGCTTCAGACATTACTTTATCATCTCGCTCATTCCAATAATTCTAACATATATACAAAAAGAAATATCCTTTCCATCATAGCTAGTATATTCAATCCACTGGGATTCATTGGTCCTATCATGTTTTTTGCAGTCATTATGGCAAATTAAAATTGATGGGATGGAAACATTACCCTAATAAGCAATACTATCTCTGGCTGGACCTTTACAATCGGTTGTATTTTATTGAATCTATACATATAAATAGATCTGTAATTCCTAATAATAATATTAAGGTTAAGTCAATTCAATTACATGGTTTTTCTGATGCCTCAAAAAAGGGCTGCGGTTGTATTTATATATGAACATTATTTGTTGATAATACAATTTCATCCCCCTCTAAAACAAATAATGTTACCACGACTTGAACTAAGTGGCTGTTTGTTACTTATTCGCTTATAAATAAAGGTAATTAATGCATTAAATATAAATTTTAATGAAATACACTTGTTTAATGATCCTATGGTAACACTTAACTGGATCATGGACAATCACTGGAAGATATTTATTAGCAAGAGTTTCGGAAATCCAACAGAATATCACAAATGCTATTTGGCATTTTGTGAAGTCTTCAGATAATCATGCTGACGAACTGTTTATGAACTAAGTGCAACATAAGCTCATCAATATTTGTGCAATAAACAAATTACTTTCATCAATAAAGTACTGAGAAAGTTCTTTACGTTGGCTTTGAAAGCCTGAATTTTTTTTTTTTTAAGGAAATTCCAACCTTGCAGGCTTGATCCTAATAGTTCAGCTTGATTTCTTTTATAAATTTAATTCCCTAACCAACTCATTTAATTCACCCTGTGATATATGATGTGGCTTAATGGAAGATAAATCAAAATCATTGTTGTCTTCTTCAGTATTGCCTGATTCTTCAACGCTGCTTTCAAAACATACATTCACAGGTGGCTCAGGAACTGGAATAATTTTACTGTGAGGTACAGGCTTGATTGCAAAGAAGAATATATTACAGTATGTTTAGATTTTTTAGAAATTCCAGACATATTTGTTAAATACAGGTAACAATCGGTTACATGATCTTACAAACCATAGGTACATCAAGTGGCAAAGGCAAAGCTTTCCCTGTACCTTTCAGCCATCCTCATAAATGTACAGAATGATTAGTGCATATGTATGAGGAGCCCACATCTTATCCTGATCACCTGATTTTTACATTAAAAATACAAATGATACGCTTTTTTAATTAAAGGTGTAATGTTTTGATTTTACAGTAAACTCACCACATACATAACAAAAGGCATCTTAAGACAGCAATAAGGCTGAACAAAATTAATTCATTCCTAAATCCAGTGCTTAATACAAACAATGCAGGTGTGTTTTCAGCTACATATTTTGACCTGCACAGATATGATTAATCTTGTCCATGAAGGCTTACTCTCAGTACTAGATATGATGTCATAATATGTGACTATGATATGTTTATATTATCATTGTTTATTATTATGTTTACTCTATTATTGTTTATTTATAGCTTACAAACTATGTTAAAGTTAAACAATAAAAAATGAGCTAACAAAATACAATATAGGAGCTTCAAATGCATACTATACGTTGAAAAATTAAAAAAAATCCTTTAATTAAAATTTAAATATTTTTCAAAAATGGTGGGTGATAGAAAGATCCTGAATTCATATTAATTTTCAGCATAAAAAAAACAGATTAAAATCATGTATCATATGTTAGGAAACAAAAATTATGTTTCCTAACACTATAATCCTCCTCTATGAATCATGAGACCTTGCCGTTGGTGAGGGGGCTTGAGTGCTCAGGGATACAGAGTAGCTGGACCGAAGGTGCAACCATATCGGAGAGGTATCTGTTGAGAGCCAGACTAAGGAATGATTCCTGAAAGAGGGCAGCAGCTCTTTCAGTAGTTGTTAGGGGCGTGAGTCACAATGACTTAAACGGCCGTATCAACATCACTCAGTCCTCTGAGTACTGCGCAGCTGAAAGCAATGGAAAACTACAGCTGCTTTTTTTCCAAGAAAATGTGGCTCTCTGCATTTTCACATAGCAATAATGGAGGCGCCTTCCGTGGTAAAATAGTCCCCCGTTCGGATCTCCGGGTGGGGACTACTAAGGAAGGGGTCACCAGAAAATTAAAAAATAACATTCTACGAGTCGGAGCGTGGAATGTTAGAAGCTTAAAAAAGGTTGGTAGGCTAGAAAATTTAAAAAGGGAAATGGGTAGGACAAATGTGGATATAGTAGGAATTAGTGAGGTTCGGTGGGAAGAGGAAGGCGACTTTTGGTCAGGTGATTTTAGAGTAATTAACTCAGCGTCAAATAATGGGCAGGCAGGAGTAGGTTTCGTGATGAACAAGAAGATAGGGAGGAGAGTGGAGTATTTCAAAACGCATAGCGATAGAATCATTGTAATAAGGATAAAATCAAAACCTAAACCGACAACGATTGTTAACGTCTATATGCCTACAAGCGCCCATGATGATGATGAGGTAGAGTGTGTATACGAAGAGATTGATGAAGCAATTAAACACGTAAAAGGAGATGAAAATTTAATAATAGTTGGAGATTGGAATGCAAGCATTGGAGAAGGCAAGGAAGGAAATATAGTGGATGAATACGGGCTGGGCAAAAGGAATGAAAGAGGGGACCGACTTATAGAGTTTTGCACGAAGTATAATTTAGTAATTGCCAACACCCAATTTAAAAATCATAACAGAAGAATATACACTTGGAAATAGCCAGGCGATACTGCAAGGTATCAGATAGATTATATCATGGTTAAGCAAAGATTTAGAAATCAACTCGTTGACTGCAAAACTTACCCTGGAGCAGACATTGATAGCGACCATAATTTAGTGATAATGAAATGTAGATTGGGGTTTAAAAACCTGAAGAAAAGGTGTCAGATGAATCGGTGGAATTTAGAGAAGCTTGAGGAAGAGGAGGTAAAGAAGATTTTTGAGGAGGACATCGCAAGAGGTCTGAGTAAAAAAGATAAGGTAGAAAATGTAGAAGAAGAATGGGAGAATGTTAAAAAGGAAATTCTTAAATCAGCAGAAGCAAACTTAGGCGGAATAAAGAGAACTGGTAGAAAACCTTGGGTTTCAGACGATATATTGCAGCTGATGGATGAACGTAGAAAATATAAGAATGATAGTGATGAAGAAAGTAAAAGGAACTATCGGCAATTAAGAAATGCTATAAACAGGAAGTGCAAACTGGTGAAAGAAGAGTGGATTAAAGAAAAGTGTTCAGAAGTGGAAAGAGAAATGAACATTGGTAAAATAGACGGAGCATACAGGAAAGTTAAGGAAAATTTTGGGGTACATAAATTAAAATGTAATAATGTGTTAAACAAAGATGGTACACCAATATATAATACGAAAGGTAAAGTCGATAGATGGGTGGAATATATTGAAGAGTTATACGGAGGAAATGAATTAGAAAATGGTGTTATAAAGGAAGAAGAGGAAGTTGAGGAGGATGAAATGGGAGAAACAATACTGAGATCTGAATTTAAGAGAGCATTAAAAGATTTAAATGGCAGAAAGGCTCCTGGAATAGACGGAATACCTGTAGAATTACTGCACAGTGCAGGTGAGGAAACGATTTATAGATTATACAAACTGGTGTGTAATATTTATGAAAATGGGGAATTTCCATCAGACTTCAAAAAAAGTGTTATAGTTATGATACCAAAGAAAGCAGGGGCAGATAAATGTGAAGAATACAGAACAATTAGTTTAACTAGTCATGCATCAAAAATCTCTTAACTAGAATTTTATACAGAAGAAATGAGAGGAGAGTGGAAGAAGTGTTAGGAGAAGACCAATTTGGTTTCAGGAAAAGTATAGGGACAAGGGAACCAATTTTAGGCCTCAGATTAATAGTAGAAGGAAGATTAAAGAAAAACAAACCAACATACTTGGCGTTTATAGACCTAGAAAAGGCTTTCGATAACGTAGACTGGAATAAAATGTTCAGAATTTAAAAAAAAATTAGGGTTCAAATACAGAGATAGAAGAACAATTGCTAACATGTACAGGAACCAAACAGCAACAATAACAATTGAAGAACATAAGAAAGAAGCCCTAATAAGAAAGGGAGTCCGACAAGGATGTTCCCTATCGCCGTTACTTTTTAATCTTTACATGGAACTAGCAGTTAATGATGTTAAAGAACAATTTAGATTCGAAGTAACAGTACAAGGTGAAAAGATAAAGATGCTACGATTTGCTGATGATATAGTAATTCTAGCCGAGAGTAAAAAGGATTTAGAAGAAACAATGAACGGCATAGATGAAGTCCTACGCAAAAACTATCGCATGAAAATAAACAAGAACAAAACAAAAGTAATGAAATGTAGTAGAAATAACAAAGATGGACCACTGAATGTGAAAATAGGAGGAGAAAAGATTATGGAGGTAGAAGAATTTTGTTATTTGGGAAGTAAAATTACTAAAGATGGACGAAGCATCAGCGATATAAAATGCCGAATAGCACAAGCTAAACGAGCCTTCAGTAAGAAATATAATTTGTTTACATCAAAAATGAATTTAAATGTCAGGAAAAGATTTTTGAAAGTGTATGTTTGGAGTGTCGCTTTATATGGAAGTGAAACTTGGACGATCGGAGTATCCGAGAAGAAAAGATTAGAAGCTTTTGAAATGTGGTGCTATAGGAGAATGTTAAAAATCAGATGGGTGGATAAAGTGACAAATGAAGAGGTATTGCGGCAAATAGATGAAGAAAGTCCTCCTGACCTACAACTACTATAAGAGCTGCTGCCCTCTTTCAGGAATCATTCCTTAATCTGGCTTTCAACAGATACCTCTCTGATAAAGTTGCACTTTTGGTCCCGCTAATCTGTATCACTGAGCACTGAAGCCATCTCACCATCGGCAAGGTCTCGTGATTCGTAGAGGGAAGTTGTTGATATTCTATCAGTAAGTTCTGTAATTAATGATCCTACACTTTGATCTTAACCAAAAGGCTGAGAAGCAATTAATTAATGATCCCAACATAACCAAATATCAAATGATTCTGAATATCAGTGTATTAAAATTTCAGTGTGGTTTAAATTAATTCTTGAAAGTAAGAGCCAATTCAAAATTTACTGCAAATTATAAATAAAGGCAGACAATTTTTGAGGAAATATGGACAGAATCCTTCTCAAAATGGAGTAACTGTAAAAATGAAAGTCATGTTGACATTGCCTATATCCAAAAATAGAATATCACTATATAAATGTACAAGGTATGGAACTCCCAATTGTTTAGAATGCTAGAAAGATATTTGCAGTTATGTATAAAAAAATTAGGTTTAATGTCATTAACCCACCGGGTTGGTCTAGTGGTGAACGCGTCTTCCCAAATCAGCTGATTTGGAAGTCGAGAGTTCAAGGGTTCAAGTCCTAGTAAAGCCAGCTATTTTTACACAGATTTGAATACTAGATCGTGGATACCGGTGTTCTTTGGTGGTTGGGTTTCAATTAACCACACACCTCAGGAATAGTCAAACTGAGAATGTACAAGAGACTACATTTCATTTACACTCATACATATCCTCTGAAGTATTATCTAAACGGTAGTTACCGGAGGCTAAACAGGAAAAGAAAAAAGGTTTAATGTCGTTAAAAAGTCGCTGTGTAAAATTATTCAAAAGTGAAAAATTAATAATAATTGTTTTATTATGTAATGTTTAATTTTATTGTGAGAAAATTATTGTTTAATTTTATACTAATTTGCAATATTAGAATTAACGATTAATAAAAACAATTAATATTTAATCGAATTGAACGTAAAGTGGAGGACATGAAAACAGATACAAAAATACAACATAAATTTTCTGCCATAACTCGGCTATTTGTTAATCGATTTTAAAAAATAATATGTATTTTGTTCAAAATAAAAGGACTAATATTTTAGCAGAAACATACATTTTGATAAAACTTATATTTATGGAAATATAAAGGATTGAAAAATAGACACGGCCACCATTTTGTAATTTGCGAAGGTATTTAAGCCTGATTTTTTTTCTAACTTTATTACAAAGACGGTTACTAATTATTAATGTGATTCCTCTATCCGAACTTGGAGTTTTTTTAATATAAAAATAACAAAATGACGGACAGGCGGAGAACGAAGGAAAAATTGCCATTTTTCTTGAGGATATTTTTTGTTTAGTTTGACAAATAGAATCCGAAAAAGTATGGTCAGCCCACCATTTTAGAAACACTTTGTGTATTTACTAGCTAGTCTATCTTCTCAGAGGGCAGAATGACTAGGTATCTAATTAACAGATCTGGGTGAACCGGCAATTCCTCTCATAAGTCACACCCAGGTATTTAATCTTTTCGACCTCTGTTATTTGTTGGTTTCCAATTTGGATAGCCGGACGGTCTAAAATCCTCTTCCCTGTGAACATAATATATTTACATTTTTCTATTGCCAGCTGGAGTCCCCTCTCTTTCAACCAATTATCTATCGTCCGTAACGTGTTGTTAGCACTCTCTTGTACATCGACAGTTGTTTTACCCTTGATGAGTATCGCCAGGTCATCGGCATAGGCAATTACTTTTACCCCATCCTGATAGTCTAGTCTTAATATCCCATCGAAAGCCAGTATCCAGAGTAAGGGTCCCAGTACAGACCCCTGCGGCACACCGCCATAAATATTGAAACGTAGGCACTCACTCTGCGTCTCCACCAAGCATTCTCTATTTGAGAGGTATTCCCCTATCTGCCTTCTTAAATAAGGACTGATACCTTTTTCCACTAATGCCCTATTTATTGATTCCCACTTGATAGAACCGAATGCATTTTTTACATCTAAAGCTATGAATAAGGGAATACGCCTCGTTCTCCATGTGCCGCTCCTAGTATCCTTAGCCCCGTCGATCACCTTTGTCGCCGCCTGTATCGTCGAACGACCCTTCATGAATCCAAACTGATTTCTACTAATGCCTATTCCTTCCTCAAGTTCCTTAAAGATTCGGCCAGCGAGCATCTTCTCCACTACCTTCGCCATGGTATTTAAAAGACTCAATGGTCTGTATAAAGGTTCTCCATTCTCATTTGTGCCTTTTGGGATAAACACCACCCTAGATTCCTGGAAATGTCTTGTTTTCTAATCCATGGCTGGCAACATCAAGCATTTCATAAGGAATTCTCTTTATCAGCCCTTTAAGGAGTGCCGCTGGAATTCCGTCTGGACCCGGGCTCTTCCTATTACCCAGTTGTGCTACAGCCAAGTGCAGTTCAGAGAACGTGAAGCGTCTGGGTTCGCAATCTATAACATTTCCTGCAGTTTCTAATCTACCGGGGAATAGCTCATTAAATTGTTGTTCTACCTGCTCATTATTTAATACGGGCAGACGCCTTCCAAATCGCTTAGTGATTATTTTGTATGCCTGTCCCCAGGGGTCTCCGTCTAACTCCTCGCAGAGTCTGTGCCATTGTTTTTTCTTAGACATACGAATAGCTTTGTTTAAGGCCCGTCTGGTCTCTTTATAAGCCAGAGATGCCTCCTCGTACTCCTGTCCGCCTCGCATTCTGAGTCTCTCCTTCCTTCTTCTGCGCGATTGTAGGAGCCCTCTCAGTGTTTCAATCTCCATATTCCACCAATACTGAGTGTCTATTGGCTCTTCTGTGAGCTACTCTGCCCATTTCTTGTCTTATAACGTTAGTCAGGGCAACTGGTGTCAGATTCTCTATGTTGATAATCCTTTCGGCCGTTCTATCGATTATGATCTCGATCTGTTCCTTTGTAAAACTACTATAGGGCATTTTCTCTCTAGTCACATAGTCTGAGCCTTTTATGGTAATCATAGTGGCATGATGGTCACTCGCCACATCATGTGGTAACACTCGCCAGTCCCAGTGTTCCCTACTCCATCTATCGTCTATGATTGTTAAGTCCAAGACTTTTGAGTGTCCTCTCGCCTCATATGTAGGGGTGCCATCATTTACACAATGACAGCTAATTGCCCCCATCATATCCGTAAGGATCTCACCTCTGCGATTAGTGTATGCGCTCCCTGCTGCAATCGCTTTACTATTGAAATCACCTAGAATAATGACTTTCTTCCTAGCGTTACTTACTACTCCTTGTATTATGTCTAGTCTTCTAGTAAATTCATGTATGTCACAGTTTGGAGACACATAGGCACCAATCGCTAGTGTTGAATCCGACTCCACCGCCAACATGCCTCCAGATCTGGACGTCAATCTCCATGCTATCCTGCCACTTACATCCATAATTGCCACGTCACCATTTGTATCCACCATCCAGCCTGATCTAGCAACAAAGTACTTGTTCGGCTCCGTGATTATCAGTAAATCAGCCCTCTGCTCTATGACCAGTTCACTAACCAAATCATGAGACATGGTGCTTCTGTTTGCGTTAACCATTATCACCCTAAGCATTTAAATGTTTTGAGCACCCCCAGCCTCCGGTACGGTGTTCTTGGCTCCCACAGTCCAGGCAGCTACTATGCTCCCGGCATTCAGCAATCTTGTGGTCTCTGCCCCCACAATTGAAGCAGAGATCCATTCTGTCAGGGCCCTTGCACTCATGTTTACGATGTCCAGTATTCCAGCATCTGAAGCACTTTTCCTCTGATTTCCTAATATATGCCCGACAATTTACCCAGCCAATCCTCAACCTTTGTTCCACCAGCTTACAGGCAGCCCTATACGAGGTGATAACTGTAACATTTTGGGTCTCTGCGTACCCTTACCTACCTACCTACGTATACACACCTACACCACCCCCACCAACCACCTACACCCCGACTTCACCCAATTCTTCCTTACTAATCTCCTTCATAACTTTTTTCAACAAGTCCGAATAAGAGGTACCCTCCTGCTTTAAACTATTATACTAGAACCCTCACCTCTGATCTTCTGCTCACCCTTGAGATCCATCACTTGTGACTTATCCTTCTCCATAAAAAACACCTTCTTCTCATTTCGTCTCCTGGCCACATATTCCAAACTCTGTTTACAAAGCCAACCAGTACTGTTACTTACAGCCCCGTAAACAACATTTAATTTAAGCTCAGTGATCTTCTTTATCGCCCGATATAGGTCTTCAGCCACCAATCTTTCACCCACAGATGTATCTACGACAATTGTATAGCAGGCCCCCAACTTTTCTTCCTCAAGCTCACCCAATAACACCACCGTGTGGCCCTTTTCCACCACTATTTGTCCTCGCTTCAATTTACCACTTCTCAGCAGTCTTCTCAACCACATAGTTCGCTCTAAACTCCTCCTCCCATACTCCGTTTTAGAGTCTTTGGCAAGATCAAATACAACAATAATGTCCTCATTCGACACACCAAAAACGATTCTTTTCTCTCCTCGCACTTCTCAAAAAACGTGGCAGACCATCTCTTAATCACTAAATCAGGAATCTCCTCTTCTAGTACTCCCTCCTCCACCTTTTTTTTTTTTTTTCTTTCTTAAACACCCCCAACATCCCCGGCCTCCGCCGTTAGGCTATGCGCAGGAATGTCGGAGTGTCGTGGCAGTCGACTGCCCCCCTGTCTTGCCTTTTCTTTGGCGTCCCATCGGGGTCCTCTCAGTTTCATCAAGATGCAGCAGCCCTCCCTTCTGGACGACCACTACATCCCTCCACTTAGAGGCTACCCTTCCCGTCCCTACAATAGGTTGCCGGCTACGCATTGCGCGAAGCCGGCAAACCGCCGCGACCCCCTCTCACACCTGAGGGTCCCAAATGCATCATCGGAGCACCCCAACTGACCTTCATTCTTGCATATGAAGGAGCCAAAGCGTCCTCTGCATCCAGGCTGCCTCCCTGGCCCTGCACGGCGACCACGATTCGCCCTCTGTATTTTATTTATTTATTTATTTTTCCTCCCTTCAGTTGCAGCCCATCACGTTGGCGTCTGAACTTATTCCTCCTTCCGCAATCCGCAGGCACGTTCGCTGTGAGTGCCCTCGTAGCCGTTAGCAGGAACCGAAACACAATCGATAAAATAAAATAATACCGTAATCATACGATACAAGGAAAATACATAATAAATGAAACCCACACTTCATGTTGTCTCTTCGGCGATGTCACCTCTAGCCGTGGCCCTCCTGCACACGGTCGAAGCGATCGTGCTTGTCATCTCGAGCCGGCCGTAGAGTACCGACCACAGTGACAATGGAGACAATGAATTCACAATACGATACAACACAAAAATAAAATATATAATAGAAGATACACATAGTATACTCGCTAGGGACATTGCTGCTTACCCGCGCCTAGAAGTCTTCTCCCCACTCTCTTCCATGTACCTCCTTCGTCTTCAGGATGCTAGCCACCGTGGTCTGTACCGCGTCCCATTCTCTTTTCCCTTTCGGCATGTGAGCTACAGTTGTTTCTGGAGTGAGGCCATCTGTGCCGTGCCTACGCCGGACCGCAGCCCACCTTTCGCACTCGTAAAAGGTGTGCTCCGGCGTGTCATCCTGGCCGCAGTATTAGCACCTCGGTGTCTGTCTTCTCTTGAACCGATGTAGGTAGACCCCGAACTTCCCGTGTCCAGACAGGAACTGCGTGAGGAAGTAATCTACCTCCCCGTGCCTCCGCCTGACCCACGGTCCCAAGTCTGGGATCAGTCTCCTGGTCCGTGCCCCAGCCGTAGCCGTTCTCCACATCTCCTGCTAGTTGACCATCAGCTGCCTCCCGGCTTCCGCCTTCGGCGTTCCTTCGTATGTGGAGACCGGCTGCGTGGCCCGCAGCTCGATGGGAGGCACCCCTGCGATGACTGCCACTGCGCATCCAGATACGGTGCGGTACGCCGATGTTATGCGTATCGCCGCTCTTCTGGTAAGGGAGGCTAGCATCCGTACGTTCTTCTTTATCGAAAGTGCGTCCTTCCAGGCCGGGACCGCGTACAGCAAGACGGAGGAAACCACTGAAAGGATCAGCCGTCGCTTGCTCGCCCGTGGTCCGCTCTTGTTGCCCATTAGTTTTTGTAGAGCGTCTTGTATCTTCTCGGCCCTCTTAGTGACCTCTCTGAGGTGGGTGTTAGACAGCCCATTCTTGTCAATCCACACGCCCAGGTACTTAGCGCAACCGGACGTGTGGACCCGTACGTCGTCTACCATGAAGGACATTCCTCTCAGTCTTCTTCTGCCGGTGATCGGGACAGCTGCCGTCTTGTGCGGTGCCAGTCGTAGTCCTCTCTCCCCCAGCCATCTGCTGACGACTGCCACCGCCAAGTTTGCCTTATCTTCTACCTCCTCCTCCGTCCGTTCCGACACCATCAGCGCGAGGTCATCTGCGTACGCGACCGACTGGCATCCTTCCGGGAGTTCTTCCCGCAGAAGGCCGTCGTACGCGATGTTCCAAAGAAGAGGCCCAAGCACCGACCCCTGCGGAACGCCTCCAAACATGTTGAAGTCATATTCTCCTTCCTCTGTGCGTACCCGCAGAGATCTCTCATGCAGATAGTCATTTATTACGGCCAGCAAGTAGCCGCTGATCCCTCTCTCCCGGAGTATTCCCATGATCACTCCCCATGGCACGCTGTTAAATGCATTCCTGATGTCTAGGAGAATGATCAATGGGATTTTCCTTCGTCGCCACGTGCCTGCCGACTGAACTCTGGACCACTCTAGCACCCGTCGGACGGCGTCGACGGTCGATCTTCCCCGAACGAAGCCGTACTGGTCTGGGGAAAGACCTCCGCCCGTCTCAATCTCCGACCGCAGTCTTTCAGCGATCAGTCTCTCATACAGCTTTCCCATCGTGTTGATGAGGCAGATCGGCCGGTATTTCCTGGTTTCTTCGGCTCCCGGTTTCGGGAGGAGGACCAACCTGGCCTCCTTCCAACAGCCGGGAAAACTCCCCGTGGACAATGCCCCACTGAACATGTCTAACACCGTCCACGGGTGCCTATCCACCAACACCTTCACGATGGACCCAGGGATGTTATCTGGGCCCGGGCTCTTCCGCAGGCTCATCTTCTTGGACGACCACTGTAGTTCTTCTACAGTGAAGCGCCTTTGTTGATCACCAGCTATCGGTTCCCATTCCTCCTCTTCGACGTGGAAGAGCTCCGTTATCGCTGTGAGAGACTGTTCCCTTGTCAATGGGGTCAGGCGCCTACCAAACTTCTTGGTGACGATCTGGTAGGCCCTGCCCCACGGATCTTGCTCCAGGTCTTCCACGAGGTGTTGCCACGCCTCTTGTTTGGCAGCCTTAATGGCTCTACAAAGGCTTCTTCGTGCCGCGTGGAACACCTCCGTTTCCTCCTGTAGGCGCTCAGAGTCCCTCCGTCGTGCGCGCTGCATCCTCCGCCTTGCTGTTTTGGTTTCACCACGCAGTCTCGCAATGTCCCTGTTCCACCAGTAAAAATTCTTTACGCGTCTTCCAGGCTGTGGCCGCTGTTTCACACATTCCCCCTGTAGGATGGCCATGAATTCCTTGGGGGTGTGAACACGCCTACGGGCCACCTCTGCCGCCGTCCTATCCGCTACCGTCGCAGCCTGCTGTTCCGACGGCCTCCAGATAGGGTCCTGTTCCTCTAGACCCCTTCCGCCTCCTTGTATTTCAAAAATTATGGCCTTGTGGTCGCTGGCAAAATCATCTTCTACTACCTGCCAGCCCACTATCCTTCTTGCCACCCTATCTGAGGCCGCTGTCAGATCCAACACCGATCCATCACCCCTTGCGTC
Source organism: Lycorma delicatula (assembly GCF_047948215.1). NCBI lineage: Eukaryota > Metazoa > Arthropoda > Insecta > Hemiptera > Fulgoridae > Lycorma > Lycorma delicatula. Next base: position 33,781,017 of record NC_134455.1, read on the forward strand.
GTATGTAGGCACCCTAGGCGTGTTCATGACCACCAGTCCCGCGGCCCCAAGCATTGTAGCTAAGGTGTAGCCTCTCCGCGTGGACCGGCACCCTCCGAGTTCAGTGCATTCGGAGTTGAAGTCCCCGGTCAAAAGTACCGGGAACCCAGCCCTTCGTATGCATTCCCTCCTCCACCTGGCGAAGCAGCTTCCTACTTTCAATCTGCGCAGTCTGGGTAGCCGCGTTCACTCCACCACAACTTATAGAACCTCCACACGAGTAGCCAGAATCCCTCAACTCAATTCTCCTTTTCATTAAATCAGTAAGCCAGAGAGACCACTCCTTAATCTCCAATTTCGTGTTGGCATTCGCAGCCACTAATTTTGCCAACTTCTTAATCTGGACTTCGATCTCTTCTAACAGCCGTTCATACGAACACGACTCACCAGAGGTTACCTCTCCATCATGAGTCTCCTCTCTACGCCTCTTCATCAGCGTATCCAACGACCCAGTTCTCTTAGGCGACAATTAATACTCTAGTTGCCCCGGGTTTCATCACAAAAAAGGATCCTCCTTCTTCCTCGCGCGGTACAACCTTCTTTTGCTCTCTAACAGGTGACCTAGGCAGGCTCTTTCTCGGTCTGAAGCCCTGTTCCTCTTCCATGCTCTCAGCACTAGCAAAAACAGAAAAACGTCCCTAACTCTCCACAAAAAATTATTAAAAAATTTTTGTTTAATTCCGACTTTACAAACTTGTTTAGGACTCAATTCCGCATAAATTGAGTACCCACACGTCACTTCTGAGATGAATGGTTAGAAAGGGAGGGGGTCTTGGGGTTCCGAAAATATATTCACCCAAATCTGAGGTCAGATTTTGGGGTAGGGTGGAGGGGGTATGGGGAGTCCTTGGGGGTCAAGATTCGAGCAGATACTGAAGGATTTGTGTATGGATCGAAGGATTCAGAAGATCAAGCACTTCAAGATCAAGCACTTGTATGCCGATTAAACAAACAAGACAAAAACAAACAGTAGAATAAATAAATAATACTAAATAAATATATAAATGATAGCTTGATAAACTAAGCTACAGCAGCCTATCTTATCAAGAGATAACAACCGAAATTAATTAAATTAATTCCAGTATCAAAAGTTTATCAATTTGAGGAATAATAAACAATATTATACACAATCGATGACAGTTACAATTGTCTATGCCATCCACTAGAGATAAGCTACACCCGAATTGAAAACAACTCAAGGTACACCACTACTAACTCACACTAACCACTGCGACCAGCAGTCAACTATGAACCTTATTGCCAATAGCAATAAGGCCACACAGATAAAAATTCAATAAAAAGGTCAGTCCGCAACCAAAAATCATCAAATTATATTAAAACACTTCCGAAAATTTTCCACCGTCGATTCCCAATTCCAAAAATCAGATATCAAAACCGTTGATCCGAAAAAAACCAGTGATAGATGCAGTGAAAAAAAAACCAGACATAGCGCACAACAATACGACCGACCATTCCTGAGATGTGTGGTTAGTTGAAACCCAATCACCAAAGAAGAAAGAGTCGAGTGGAAGTTTTTGTTGCGGTCGGAGCCATATAGCTGCCAGATGTGTCGGTCCTGATAGGTCAGGGTTATGTTTCAATTGTGGGGATGCTAGACATAAGGCCAGGGAGTGTAAGAAGAAGCATGGGCGTTTGATGTGTGGTGAAGTTGGGCACAGAATTGGAGGAGTACAATGTGCCAAGAAAAATGGTTAGATTACTATTAGTAAAAATGAACAAGAGTTTAGCCTCTCACGATGCCATAATGGAAATTGTTTGGAGGAGAGGTGTGGATCTAGTGGTTGTGTCGGAGCCTAATGTTAGGAAGATGCAGGATGGAGTTGGCTACATGATGGTACTTGCAGTACGGCTGTACGTAGTTTCAATAGTAATATTCCAATTGTAAGACATGGTGCTTGGCGTCTTTGAAGAAACTCTGGACGAATTGAGTAGGCTGAGGAATGTTGTGTGTAAGGATGTAGTTATATGTAGTGACTTCAATGCCAAGAATGTTGCGCAGTGCGGTGGTGTTACAGATAGACGGGAACTACTTTTAGAAGAGGTGATGGCGGGTTTGGGACTCATTTGTCTCAATGATGGTGAGTTACCAACCCTAGTCCGGTAAATGGAGTGTCCTTTGTTTCTCCGGGACTTGCGAGGTCGGCTAGGTTTTGGTCGGGGTCCTGAAGGAAGAAGAGACACTTAGCGACCACGAGGCGATATATTTTGAAGTTGGTGCCTCGTGGTCGCTGGGTGAGACGAAGTCTGCTAGAAGAGCTATAAGTAAGCGGGGACTGGTGAAAGTAATGGGTCTTATAAATGAAAAAATTGGACTTATGGAAGAGATTACTCCGGAGTTCCTTACGAAGGTAGTGGCGAAGGCCTGTGAGGATACTTTGCAGACGAAGAGGCCCTATAGAAAAGGTGTCTATTGGTGGTCTCCCCAGGTAGCTGTGGCCAGGTTGGAGTGCATACGGGCTCGTAGGAGATTATAGCGTGCTAAACGAAGGGGAAGGGTTGAGGAGATTGAGGAAGCGCAGAGAGTACTTAAGTTAATGAGAAGGCAGTATAAAGGTGAGATAATGAAAAGCAAGAGAGAAAAGTGGAGAGCTCTATGCAATCAGTTAGATAAATATGTGTGGGGAGATGCCTTTCGCATTGTTAGTGGAACGTTTGGACGGAAGCTACCGGTGCTATGAAGTGATGTGATGCAGAGGTGTTTGATGAGAATGTTTCCGAGGAGGCAACATGAAGAGGTAGAGGAAATTGCGGCTGTAGAAATTCCTCTTTTTACACAAGAGTTATTGTTTTGTGCTGTAATGAAAACGAGTAATAGGAAAAGTCCCGGCTTGGATGATATTCCGGATGAGGTTCTGGCGGTGACGGCAATGAATTTCCCGATATTGTCGGCGTTCAATAAGATTTTGTTGGATGGTGTTTTTCCGTGAGATTGGAAGACTGCAAAAGTTGCATTGTTGAAGAAGGCAGGAAGGAAAGTGGATGACCCGAGTGGTTATAGACCACTGTGCCTCCTCAGCTGTATGGGGAAGCTTGCTGAGCGGATGATCGTCATGAGGCTTTTAGAAGAGATTCAGCGAGGGGAGGGTTTTAGCTCGAACCAATTTGGATTTAGGAAACGATATACAACTACGGCGGCGATAAATACAATCATGAAGATAGTTGATGAAGCTGCGTCTGGGACGTAGAGAACTAGGTGCATCCCGGCGGTGGTGTTGTTGGACGTAAGTAATGCGTTTAACTCACTACCATTCGGGTGGATCCTGAGTGAACTTAAGAGAAGAGGAGTCAGCCCATACTTGCGACGTCTTATTCAAGATTATTTAAGAGGACGAGTGGTGGTGGGCTGTGCTGAGGGGGCCCAGATTCAGATTGAGATGCAGGCCGGAGTACCCCAGGGTTCAGTTTTGGGGCCAACATTGTGGAATGTAGCCTATGATGGGGTGCTCCGCTTGGATTAGCCAGAGGGCGTCTACCCGACCGGTTTTGCCGATGATTTGTCTCTGGTTATATCGGCTAAAACGGAGGATGAATTGATGAGGAAGGGCAATGAAGCCATGCGGATGGTACATGCCTAGTTGGAGGAGAGAGGTCTTCATTTGGCCTTAGAGAAGACTCAACTTGTGGTTATGGCAGGAAGGAGGCGGTTGGCTCCAATAACTTTAGTAGTAGGAGATGTGGAAATTGTGCCGGTAGCCAAAGGAAAGTACCTTGGAACCTGGCTCGATAATAAGAGATCTCTTCAGCCTCATGTGGTCGAGGCTGTACAGAAAAGCAAACAAACAGTGGCTGCGGTGTGCAGGCTAATGAGCAGGATTGGCGGACCGAGTTTGGCGAAAAGGAGGCTATTGGCATCGGTGGCTCGGTCCGTCGTCATGTATGCGGTTCCAGCATGGAAACGTGCATTGAAGAAGAATAAGGCTCGGAACCAATTGTTAAGCCTTCAGAGGTCCTTGGCTATTGAAGCAGTTAGGGCGTATCGTACAGTCTCCACCGAGGCGGCGTTGGTGATAGCTGGGATGCCGCCGTGGGATCTTGTAGCGGACGAAATGGTAGAAAGAGCAGAAGGGTAACCGAAGAGTCAGTCGAAAAGGGAAATGTTAGATAAGTGGCAGCAAAGGTGGTCAAGGAGTCAGGTGGATAACTAGACGAGGAGGCTAATGCCGCAGATAAAGTCATGGCTGGTCAGGAAATACGGTGAGGTCAACTATGAATTGACACAATTCTTGACTGGCTATGGCTGTTTTAATAAGTTCCTCTATGATAGGAAGAGGAAGAGGTCGGCAGATTGTAGGTATTGTGGGCTATGCGATACGGTTGAACAAACGGTGTTTAACTATTTTAGATGGGAGGAGGCTAGGAGGGAAGTGCTGGCTATTGTTGGTACCATAACACCAGATAATGTGTGATAGAGGCAATGTTGCATATCCCCAGAAACTTTAACCTAATTGGTAAGATGGTGGGCAACATTCTGAAAAGGAAGGCGATGGAGGGAGTTGAAGAGGAAGAGGATGTTACCTAGTGGGGTAGTGTAGGGTGTGGCTGGATAGCCCCGTTCATGAGGAGTGCGATGCTGAGGTGTCGCACTTCCGATGAGTGAGCGGGGACTCCTGGGGTGAGTAGCGTAAAGACCGGGTCCCGATCGGAGGTCCCGTGTGGTGTACCTCTGATTTGAGGCAGGCAACTGAGAAGACCTAGTCCCGGCTGACCGGGTGGTATCCCGTGCCGGGGACGGCATAGCCGGCTTCGGCATGGTCGCCCGGAAGGTTAGAGGCAGTGGCACCCCTAGGACCGAGTGTGCTTCTGCGGCGGGTCCGGTCCTAGGGGGATCACCAAAGAACACCGGTATCCACAATCTAGGATTCAAATCGTGTAACAGTAACTGCCTTTACTAGGATTTGAACCTTAAAACTCGGTTAAGTTCAAACCTAACTTAACCTTAGAACTCTAAGGTCTAGCCTTATGGGAGCCTAGATCAATTATTACCATCAACTGGTAACAAACAGGGTCCCCTGGGGTGCTGTTTTGGGGGGTGCTCATTTAATCTCTGCCAACAATCGTTTGATTTTTAAAATTCAAATAGGGTATTTGTTAGTAGGTTGAAGGCTAACTTTTGCATGCATCAGGTACAATCTCAATCTAACAGATCACGGTTATTCAGAAATATATATTATATCTTTGTAACCAGTCTTCCGATTTTCAACATTCAAACGGGGTATTTGTATTGAAGTTTGATTGTCATGTGATAACTGACCTACCAATTGCTTTCAAATTTGCAGGATAAATTCAAGTTATCTCAGGAAAGGTTTTAAGCTACAGACTGAGGATCTAGCCCCTTGGGAGGTGAAATTATGAATTAAAGATATTCATTAAGGAAGAAAAAAAATTAATTCTTTTACTTCATTATTTTTATGATGAAAAATTATCTTATTTCTTTGCTGTACTGGCAGAAAAATAATAATCAAATAAATTATTTGTCAGTGTTATTCTTACTACCTTCAGGGTATAACGAACAGTGCGGAAGTCCAGGGAACTGAGCCCTCTGGGTAGACAGGAATGGCAACCAAAACAACCTCCATGGGTGTACACAGTGCCAGTCCCCCAGGCAACATGGAAGTAGCAAGCGAAGCGAGTTCTGGAGCGATGAGGTAGGCCCCCATGGTGCACCTGAGTTGGCTCTGGGGTTCGCTTGGGCCGACCTGGGCTCAAGGGTCGTTTCTGACTATACAGGCCAGCTAGTATTTATTATATGTGTTGCTTATTTTTCAAATTAAAAGTATCTTAAATTCATTATCCATAAACAAAAACACATAATTTTATTACCAGTCATATAAAAAAATTTAGGAAAACGCTCTCAAAATGTCTCAATCCACAAGCAAGTTTTTGAGTTGAAATTACAAAAAAACTTATTTGCAGGAAAGTAGAGTTGAACAATAATGTGTTTTCTTTGCTTCATTTAAAATACAGTATCAATAATCATTAAATTTCTTCAAAATTTTCATATATTTAAAAAACCACACTTCCATTCTTTTTATTATTATTTAGTGAGTTAGATGGTTCATCTCTTATTCAATATTCCTTTGAGATTAGAGGTTAGTTATTGTTTTTACATGTCTTTTCAATGGAAATGGTGTTTTTTTTTATTTAGTTTAGAGATGTTAGCATTTTTTTATAATTTAATAATTATACTTCGTAAAATAAAATACTGCATTACAATTTGAAAAACTTCTCATCTAGAATGAACATCAGTTATATAAATTCTTTGTTTATGATTTATTAAAACAGTCAAAATCTGTATACAACAGATATTGAAATGCAATGTCAAGTTTTTCCTTTCTTATTAAAATAACCTTGAAAATAATTTTTTTTATAAAACAAAAACAAAACCTCTTCAGTAATACAAGAAACTTCACATCACGGTAGATGTACATTTTTTACTTTTAAAATTACTGAATAGTGAATATTACTATATATTTGATTAAAAAAATTATGTAGTATACACACAGAATAAACCTTTTATTTTTAAAGGTTTTGTTTGGTTTTGCTCTCCTTAATAATGACAAATATAAATAATTTACTGCGTACATCAATTTTATAGAAAATATTAGTTTCCAATTAAGTTACATAAAAATAAAATGAAGGTTATAAAAAAATAAATACACATTTACACCATGTTATAAATATTTAACACTTTTTTATTTTTTAAATTAAAGACTATACAATGAAGCAACAATAATTTGAGCTTAGTGAATTCTGATACAGAGAGCACCTCAATAATTTCACGTGCAAATGAATTTCCCAGCTAAAGACAAGCAGAATGTAAAATTAGAAAAAAAAACATCTAATTCACATCATTTAAATACAACAGTAGTATTTGGTTTTCTTTTACTGCTATAAAATTCACCAATTTTAAGACAAAGTATTGTAAATTTTAATCGATTTTAAGATATTTTTAATTATTATGAAAATAGCTAATTGCAAATAATCAGGTAAAAATGTTTAATATTATTACACTATAATACAATTTTATCATACATTTTCACATAATTTCAAAATAGAAATGTACTTTTCAAAATAATAATTCAAATATAACTTCAGTAAAAATCTGTAACAGTAATAATTAATTCAATGTAGGAAATATCTAAGTTAAAAATAATTTACACATATACATACACATATACATAGCTTGCGCACTTATCGTGTTAAAGTGAATCATTACAATACATAAGAAGCACTTGCAGACTAATAAGGTTATATTTTATTTTTTTGTGAAAGCACCATCACTGTGTTCTGCTAAATATAAATTTATATAATCTATTCTTTATTAAAATGAATAACTTAGTGAAATCATTACAGCCAGTTTAATTATATAACTTATTGTAAATTGATGTGTTTTCTGTATTGATTAAATTAAAATTTATATGGATAAGTTATCTGCAACTCTTTAATAACGGAATGTCAATAAAAAGATAAAGTTGTGATAAATCACCACAATAAGATTAACAAAAAGTATATGGTACAGCCTGTTAGTCTGAACTAATTAAAATCAAATCTTCTTAAAACTGCTAAAAATTTATATTATGCAGGTTTAAGGTTTGTTGACAGTCATATAAAATATCTTTGCTATTTACACCCAACTCCTGTTAACAGTGCTATCATAACAACAGTTAAAGTTTAAATAAATCACAAGTCGTTTTCTTGGGCATCTACTTATTTTAACTTTTTTTCAGTTCTTATTGGTACAGTGCAAATTTATGCAAACCATCATGAAAAAGTTACTAATTACAGTAAGTTATTATTTAACAATTTACTTTTTAACTGTGGTACATATAATGAAATGACATAATATCTACAAAAAAAGAACATGTACTATGAGAAAATACATTTTTCTCCTAAAAATTTTGTCGATACAATTAAAACTTTTGAACTACTCGGGTTCAGACTAATGGGTTTGTACTGGTATCGATTTAAACCTAATACAAGAATAAACGTACATATATATGGCATGACACTGGACAAGAGCAATCACAGTGGACAGTTTTAATCACAAAAGTATCTGGAGACAATGGAATTTATCAGATAAAATTTCTTTTTATAAAAGAGGACATTTATTTTGCAAATAAAGAGTGTTGAAAAACCAATATTTCTTAAATAAAGAGTAAAGAAGTAATACATTTAATTTCTATATAAATTTAAGGAATAATCCTCATGCTCAAATTAAAACTTTACTGAGACTAAAAAGAAGCTATTCACTGTTAATGAAAAAAAAAATCCAGTTAAAAGAATAAAATATAAGGGAGCCACTACCTTTATCTGTAGTAACTTTATTCTTTCAAATTTATATAGTTAAAAAAAAAACAATATATTTTCAACATGTAAATAATAATAACAATTTATAAAAATAAATGTCTAGAGATAAAAACCATAGAAAAATTTTCAATGTTAAGCTTTAATACTTAAGCTACCTAAAAAAAAAGTATTTAAATAAACCTAACAAAAACAAAATTCAAATTCCAATCAATTTAATAATCCAAACAAACTACCAGAAACAAAATATTCAAATCAATCCAAATCCACTAATCTATTAACTTATACTACAAATATCAAAGAACCAATTAAAAAAAACACCCAAGAAAAATATTTAAAAACCACAAAGAACTAAAAAATGAAATTTATTTAAAAATATAAACCACTAAAACAAAAAAAAATGTGTATTTTTAAATATGTACTTTATTTTTGTGCATAAAAAGTTACCTACTTTCTAGAAAACTGTAACAAAAGTCAATTAAATTATTAAAGCATTTGAAGTGTACGACTATAGTTAATATTTATATAAAAATGTAATTATGTATATTTTATTAAAAAATACAACTTCAGAAATATATTTTACCAATATGCAAATTTTATTGCTTTAATTCACAAAAAACACAAGGAAAAAGGTATCTGGACAAACAAATCAAATTTGAAAAAAGTGGTTGCTTTCTTGTTTATTAATACAAATATAAATTATTTATTTAATTTTTAAAGGGTTTTTAAATATTTAATTAACTCTTTAGATTTCAAATTGAATCCATTCATAGTTTTTCCTCATTAGTAGAATAAAACTTGAGTTTTAAAAAAAATGGATTCAACAGGAGAAAATTATGTCATGTCCATGAACCAAATTAACATTCTCTAAATATCAGATTTTAATTTTTTTAATAAAGTATCACAAAATGGAACAAAAGACAATGGTCAGACAGTAACTACCATCATCGTTGGCAGTCTTTTTGTGATTGATTGTCCCTTCTTCATCTTTTCCTTCCCTTATCCTTTAATTGTTCTTCCTCAGGCAAGTGCCTTGGGAGTTTTAAGAGCTGCTCAGATTCTTTTAATTTCAATTATTAGCAGGGCAATTATTTAATAGGTCTAATAGGTAGTGATGCTGTATGCCTGTGTTAACTATCCAACGTTCCTCTGCTTGGTTGCAAAAAAACAAACTAATGGCTGGGGTGTTTCTGGGTAAAGCTAGGAGTTCTATTCCTGTTTCTAATCAATCAATTACTGGTCTCCAAATCAAATTTTTTGATAAGAATTTTGCTAATTTGGCTATGACTAAATTTGTTACAATTCCAATTATTAAGAATAAAACAAACAAGCAAGTTCATTATAATTTTTTTTGTTGATACTATGAATTGAAAACACTTAATATTGTAAATGACTACAGTACAGAAAGTTACAATTCATAATTTATATTATATCATTATTAAATTCAATAAATTAAGTGAACAAATACCAAAGCTAGTTTGGTTACATCAAACAAAAAATGCTTCAATGAGTCATCTAGTTATAACATTACATAATAAAAGTGTACATTATACTAGTTGACAAGGCAAAATGCATATTCGAAGAGTTTGTACACAGCAGTAGTTAGTAAACTTCCAGTCACGTTCCAGTGGTACTAGTAAAGTAATTGCGACTTTTGCTGCGAGATTAGATTGCTGTTTTAAACATTATTTTGTCAGTATAGAAGCAAACACACATAATAATGTTAAATAACATTATATTGTTTACTAGGCTTTAATTTATATTAATTTTATATTAATGAATTAATTGATGTCATTTTAATTCATTCCAATGTTTAATAATAAAACATCAGTTTTTCTTCTGTTTAATTACGGCTATTTTTGTGTAAGTAACGAATTTTATCTTTTGCCCTGTTATTTTGTAAAAAGAGCAATTGTTTTCTTAGTCAATGTGCTTTAAAACACAAGCATAATGAAAATATATCGTACTAAAAAAAGTATACGCAAGTAAATAAAGTATAAACTTTTTGCATCAATTGTTTTATTTATGTAATGATATGACAAACAGAGATGCGATAAGTCATAGAATTATGGGTTAAAAATTTTAAATTGGAGTGTAGTTATACGTATTACATAATTTGTAGACTTGCTGTTACTAATAAAAATAATTAAAATACGGTAACCTATTCTAAATGGACAACATTCTTGTTTGGAACGGATTGACAAGCATTTTGTTTAGTAGGACTAAGCTCAGACAGTACTGTTGTGTTATATCTCCATCTCTGTCTATAGCCAACAAAACAATAGTGCTGCGCTCATTCATGAATATGAACTTTGCTTTGTCAAATGGTAAGTGGTATGTGTGGTCCACTAAAAATAGAAATTTTTTTTAATAAATAAAATTATTCACAAGATAACAACAGACTGTATTGAAGAAGCAAGGAGGAGAATGCATGCATAGAAAAGCAATTTTTTTATGGTTTACAGGAAAGTAATAAAATTAAGTTGATGAATTTCTACATATTCAGGTAACCAATAGAATATTAAAATCCTATCTAATTTTTCATAATTATGTTGAAAATACAAAAATTATGAATGTAAAAGAAAAAAAAATTATCCAATATTCTTCTTGACCAATTACACATTGATAAGAATTTACTTTTAATTCAACATATATGTCTGGCCATTGAAAATATAGGCTAGAATATCATCATGCAAGCTAATGAATTTTAAGTCCATGTGACTGATTAAAAAAGCTGGCTCATTATATTCTTTGTCCTTAATCATGCAACAAATAATTTTTTAGACAGAATTTAAAAAGACGGATGGAAATTATGTGAACAGAAAGTATAGTTCATTAAAATCTGATAGTAAAAAAATCCTCTAAGTAAACAATGGAAGAAATATCTAGATTATAGCAAGATAAAATATAAACAAAATTAAACTGCAAGAAATTTTAACACTATTAATTCACATTCACTGCAATACTTTTACAATTCTCTACAACACAGCAACACTACACTGATGTATGCAAGATACTGTTCACATTCTAATTTGCCTTACTAAAATTAAAATGCTTAAAAATGTTATAATCTACAAGAATAAAGCCGAAATATATATAAGTTCTTCATCAGTGAAAAATGTGTTTAAATTATTACTTCATAAACTTGTTGAAAACGATTAAGGATCAATTCATTTAGTGCCTAAGCACTAAACAAATGATATTAACTAGTTATTCTAGTAACTGTTACATTTTTAAAAAAGATTCAGCAAACAACTTATATTCAGGTGGTTTTAAAGTTAAAATTGTAAGTAAACAGAAACATAATGTTTATACAAATACATTTTGTAATTCTGTTTTCAGGCACTTTTTTGGTACAGATAAACATTTTTCTGTCAGTATATAACAAGTTAGCGAAAATTATTTCAACAATCATACTGAAATTTAAAACTGTAGCATTCCCAAAGATGAAAAATTATTTTACAATAATTCTGAGCTTGGCTCATAATTTAAAATTTATGACTTTAATAAAAAATTTATTTCTGTATTATTCTACTGTAGAAATTATAGTTTTTATAACTTATTAGTCCCTACACTTGAATTATAAGCATAACCACACCAGTGCAGTTTACATCATAAATGGGATTGAATTTATCCATTACATTTTGTTTAAAATTTTCTCTAGGTGAAAAATAAGTTTTTAGAATTTTATTTGAAAATTTGTGATTTTAAGATTAATGCTGAAGCTTTAATGTTATTTAGCGGGTAATGTTTTTTCCTCTTAACACATTCCAGAGAAAGATTACTAAAATAAAAATTAAGTTTAAAAATGGTTGTTTAATTTTCCCTAGTACTTCTGGGATGGTGAAAAATGGTTTCATTTTACAGTACAACCCCATTTAACTGGACTTCCGGATTATCTGGACCGATATCGGGAAAGGCATTTTTAATTTTTTTAAATAGAATATATACTGTAATACAGTAGTATGAAGTAAATTAAAATTTTGAAACTACATTTAACTACATTAAATACTAATTAAGTACAGTAGTAGGCCGCCTACTATATAATGTATCCATTTTATTGGCAGTTACTTTGTATCACAGTTTTTACAAACTGTTATACTTATTAAAAGTACATATGTATTTGGTTTTAGATAACTCATATACTGCTTTACCATAAACATTTACTTTATCTGTGAATAGAGTTGTACAATATTTTTGTACAGTAGTAATAATGAGGGTGATGTAATGTTAATGATCGGATGTATAAGCTTATACTTTCTGTTGTGCTCTATTTTAGTAAACTTTTATTCAGAAAAACAGTATAGTACCAGTATTCATTGAACGTTGTAATCGTAGGGTGTAGTTTGCTACAGTAGTGATCATGATTGAAATTTTGTGTTCTGCACAGTGTAATTTAGTGGAATGGCCACTAAATGAAAGAGGGTAGTCATTTCCATATAAGAAAAACTTAATGCACTATTCTTAATAAAGGGGGAATCTGTAAAAAAAATGTGATGAATCAGGTGTAGGAAAAATTGTTTCACACTAGAAAAAATATAGAAAAGCAATTGAAGATTTGTTCAAAAATGGTGGCTAAAGATAGTTTAGGCAACAGGGCGACTATCAGAATGGTAAAAAATAGTCAGCTAGATGAAGCTTTATTTATGTGGTTTACCCAAGAGAGGGAGCATGGGGTTCCTATATCGGGTGCCATTTTGCAATCTAAGGCTTTAATTTTAAATGATAAATTAGGTGGTGATACGTCATTCATAGCAAGTTCAGGTTGGTTAGATAGGTGGAAGGCTCACCACGAAATACAGCTCAGTGTATAAGGGGATCATGCTGCTGGTGAAAATTATAAAATGACATTTTCAAAATTTATAAAAGAGAATTTATCACCACCTCAGATTTTCAATGCTGATGAGACAGTATTATTTTTGAAAATGTTACCTAAAAAAACTCTCGCCTCAGAATTGGACACTGCTGCTAAGGGGCATAAAGTTTGTAAGCAAAGGATGAAGATTCTTTTATGCAGTAATGAGTTAGGCAAGTTGAAGCTCCCACTTGTGAATGTCAGCTAAACCTCAAGTACTGAAAAGTATTAGTAATTTGAATGCACTTCCATGCATATACAGGTCACAAAAATTAGCATGGATGTCTTGTGAAATATTTAAAGAATGGTTTTCTTCATTCTTTGTCCCTGAAGTGAGAAGATTTCTAAAAGAAGAGCTAACACAAAAAGCTGTTTTATTCATCGACAATGCTCCTTGTCATCCAGATGCAAATGACTTGAAAGATTGTGATATCTTTGTAAAATTTTTATCCGCACAAACAACAATCATCCAACCTTTAGACCAAGGTATAATAGAAGCCTACAAACGACATTACAGAAAAAAATTACTTATAAAACTTATTGAAAGAAATAGTGAGGAAGCTGGAATAAATGTTTTAGATTAACTTAAACAAATTAATATTTGAACATTAATTTACGAGTGTGCTTCAACACAGAATGAAATTAATGCTTTTACTTTGAAAAACTGTTGCAACAAAATCTGATCTAGCAAGAAATGAAATCTGAATCCAACACTGAGATGACTGCTGAAATAAACAACTGTTCCTTAAAACAACTTATTCAGTGTTTAGAAGATTCATGTGCTGTCGAAGATGAAGATGCTGAATGGATGCACTACAAAGATGATGTAGATAACCAGCATCTATAGCGATGATGATATGTTCTTCAAATCCACATACCGATATTGAAAACACATAAGAGTTCAGATGATGAATTCCTCAAGGAAGAAATGCAAGTGATCTCTCATGGAGAAGCTGTAGATATGCTTGGAAAGCTGATGTATCTTGAAAATCAAAATGAAAAGTCTGCCCATCAACTGCTTACCCTAAAGTGTTTACACGATCAAGCAGCAAAAAACTGAGCATCATCATTAAAGCAAAAAACTATGAAGGATTTTTTAAAAGTAAATAGACATTGATGTATCTGTAAGCAAGTTTGAATTTGTATTTCAATTACTATGCAATTTATTTGTTAATATGAACTAAGTTGATTTTAAGTTTCAAAATCTTACATTAATACTACAGTGATTTCATTAAGCTGTATTGTATATATTATAAATTTCTGGATTATCTGAACTTTTGTTCATCCAGACAATGTCCAGTCCCATCTAGTCCAGTTACACGGGGTTGTACTGTACATTGTAATCTTGGTTATTGCTCAGTCTAAACAGGTTAAAATTTTAACCTAACTCAGAATTTCATACAAATTTTCAAAAAATTAAAATAATGGCTGTTATCATTTTCTATGTAATGTTTTTTATGTAATCTATTTTTAATTAAAAGCAAAAACATGCATTTTATCTGGTTATAAAATAATTAATTTTACATGTTTTCACAAACATATTTTTGTAATTTTCCATTAAAAAGAATCAGCTAGAAGTAATATGTACACTAAAATATTAATCCTTATCCATAAATGAGGTGGATATAAAATTGCAATTCAAATAATGATTTACATGCCTGCTAAAGGATTAAAACTATATCTAACAATTCTATAAAGTTTATTCTTTTTTTTTTAAACAGTATACAAGATATTTTATTTTTTAGGAAATAGCTGTATAAAATGTAGGCATTTGCCTTGGTAATGAGGAAACAAGGGAAATAAGTTCATTGATCTCCGCTTTGTTTAGTTACATATTTTACCAGAAAAATGATGTACTTTTATACAAAGCTATAGATAAGTTGTATTATCTATCAAAACAGTTCTCAAATATTCTAAAAATAACTTTTAAATAAAAATATGTTTTATA
The DNA here is from genome assembly GCF_047948215.1 of Lycorma delicatula. Classification (NCBI taxonomy): domain Eukaryota; kingdom Metazoa; phylum Arthropoda; class Insecta; order Hemiptera; family Fulgoridae; genus Lycorma; species Lycorma delicatula. The sequence goes on from NC_134455.1 coordinate 33,796,184, forward strand.
AATTATTAAAGATAATTTAAAAAAAATGTATTTCATTCAAGTAACCATTCCTTCATAAAACGTACGTAAAATATAAAAGATATTTTATTATGTTTAGGGAATGTAGGATTGTAATTTACAGATGACTGCATGATATTATCATTCTAGTGTTTCCTTGACATTTAAAAATGTCTAAAATTTTATTTACAAAGAAAAAAATTTTTGCAGTCAACAAAAAATGTTTCATTCAATTCATTACTATCAATAGTTATGAAAATATAATTAATGATATACAAAATGGTATGAACATTCATTAATGGTATGAACCTGTACATTAGGCTATGAAGATAATTTCATACAAACATTATTTCTTTCAGCATAAAACAAAAAGAGAGATGGTTAAATCATAACAGGATGTACAAAAAACCATAACAGGAAGTAAATAATCATTTACCTATTCAATGGGCAATAGTCAATCCCATTGCAAGTTGCAATGGGCATTGACAATTTCATCAGAACATGTTGGCATATTGAATACTGTTGTTTGTAACTTTAGTAAACTTTGTTATTTTAAACATGTTTAAAAAATCTTACGTGTTACATTTTCCAATAGATATAATAATGATAAAATGAGAATCAGAAATCTAAAAATATTGACAAATGACAACATGAAACGTCTTCCAAAAAAAAGACAGTAGTGAATTCTAATACTTGTATATATAAATTATTATACAATAATTCTTCTTTTACAAAAGCTGATTCAAAATTAATTTAAAACCCTGGAACTACTTGAGGAGATCTAAACAGAATAACTGTTCTGAAACTGGCAGATCAATTGAAACAAGTATAAGTAGTTAGTGAAAATCTATCTTTACTAACAAATGATGTTATTATGAATGACCAGAAAATAATGTTCTAAATTTAAATGCCGTACATAAAGTGAGATGACTGTTACACAATTTTCAAACCATAATCATTAAGTAGAAAAACTAATCGATGGATTCTCTCCTAGAAAAATGCTACACAAAAGAGAACAAAAAAAAAAAAAATATATTACTTTTATTTTAAATATGGATAAAAAATTAAAAAAATATCTAAGTAAAATTAAAGAAAGAAATTTCTTAATAAAGAATTAAGTAAATATATTAAGAGCTTTACTGAACTGGAAAAAAGAGGATAATTAGGAATGGAACTCTGAGCAATAGTGAAGAGCATACAGCTGTAAAGATTAGTATGCTCTGTATTTGCATACAGGACTGCAAATAGATATTATAAGGACCAAGGGATGAAGATTAGGCGTTGGTAAGCTGTAATAGATTAATGAAATGGCTAAGTATGAAAAGAAGAAACTTAATTTTTTGCATAATTTTTGTAAAAAAAACTTTCCATACGAGAAAATATAATATGAAACCTCTGATAGTTCTAAAATATTGTAACTTACTTTAGAAAATACTAAAACACAAACTTTAGTAATGGTAACATTTTTTCCTTAATACTTATATAAACTACTTAAAATTATTATCTATACATAAATACTAAGATAAAAACAAAATTATAGGACGGATTAAGAAAATACAGCAGCAATTAAGGTACTCATAATATGTTTGTGCTTATTTATATGTAAACCTAATCATGAATCACAAAAAGAAATTTACATACGTGCAATAGTTATCAATAATAATAAAAAACATGTACATCACAGTAAACAATATCAATTTCTATTTATTCATTACTTAATTTAATCATATATTTTTAATATTCCAATTCTTTTAAAAATTACATTTTGACTTGATGGAATTATCACAATAGTTAATGGAAAAGTAAGAGCTTTTTGTGATTAAAGTTCTATGTTATACAATCTATTTAAAATTAAGATTTCACAATACTATAAATATTTAACTATTCCAGAATAGCACATCAAGATAAACAACCCGTGTCTAAGAATTAATTATTGTCAGGGTGAAACTGATGACATATTTATTTTCTAAATAACTAATGACTATTTATGAATTTTAAGGAGGAACAAATATACAACTGAATGTTGCTACAACAGAATGCAGCTAAAAGAAAAAAACAATCAAGCTTCAGTTCATGATTCTTAAAAAAATTTCCATAATCTGTTAAATTTTTCTGAATCAACCCAAGAAGATCAGATACCTAGATAAAATAATAGACATTAATGATAATTTTATTATTAATTTTTGCACAGCAAACATAATTTAACAACTATGAGTTAGGTTTCTTAACTATACATTCTGTTCTGTATGATTTTATAATAACATTTTTTCTATTTTATCATAAGGTTTAATTTTCTCCAATAAAAATTTGTTCAATTACTGTAAATAATGTAGAGAAATTTTTAGTTATGGGTATCAGGTTTAAAAAGACAGAGTAATTAATAAAATCACTTGCATCACTGAATGTTTGGAATAGAAATAATAACTGTATACCATTGAATTACAAGTGAAACATACATCAATGAATAATTAAACTGAGACGTGTCAACTCATAATGAAGTCTCTGATAATAAACTTTGCTGCAGATTTGATTTCTGGTCTATTTTTATTATTTTGTTAAATCATAAGAAAAAATTTAATATAGATTAACAATATAACACTGTTTCATGTTAAGCGATTGGTTTTTAGTTTTTAATTCAGAAATGATTAAATATGTCATTAGAAAGACCATGCTCATTTATTATAAAAATAAATATATACTCAGTATTATATTTGGTTACATTCTGTTGTTGGGTACTATTTAACAACACATTCTGGCCTAGCGTTGTAAAAAGGTACACTCATTCCAACAACAAGGAATGTAGCTGGTGACCCCGAATCTGGAAAGATGCACTAGATTACACTTATCATAGTAATCAATCAATAAACCATAACAAAAATTACCATAATAGAAGTAAGACTAGAATCGTTTGTCACTGATTAAGAAAATATTTAAATAAATCACACTTGTTACTACTTAATCATAAATATGTATGGATTAAATTCCCAGAAGATTTTGAAGAGCTGTATAATATGAATTACTAAATAAAAAAAACCATCTTTATTGTAGTAACAGGCAAAACATCAATTGTTTTGCCTGTTACTACTGTGAGTTTACATCTATTTGAAGAAGCCTGTAAGAATTTTTTTCATCTCTTTTTCATTAGTGCAATTTCATAACTTTATTAAGAGATTATATTAAAAAACTAGTCTTTAATACAATAAAAATAGTTTTACCTGTTTTCTTGTCTAGCATTGTAAAATTTTAAACAGAAAAACAGTGGTACAGACAAGAAAGTGGTTTTATCTCTGTTATGTTTAAGAAAAGCAACTGTTGTAGTTCATTTCTAACAAATGACAAGACTTTACTAGTTTTAACAGAAATTCTTTGATTCTCCAAAAGTATTTAAATTCTCTGACAATAAATACTATATAACTATACATATATTATAATGATGATGCTAAAATAAATACTTTAAAGCAAAGAACAGTTTCTTATCTTCACTGACAGCAGAGAGAGCAATAATTTAAAAAAATGTTCACCATCTTGAAACCAACAATCACACTTTTTTGAAAATACTTAAATGACAGGTAAAACTGTTTTTAAATTTTCATAAATATTACTTTTTATGTCTTTCAGTTATGGAATGGTGAAGTCACCTAACTAGGAGGTAGGTGAAATTGATTAAGTTTTATGCATCAATTTACAAAATGTTACACATTTTCTTCAAAAAAATTAAAAAATGTACTATCATAGAAAAAAATAGATTTTAATACAATAAACATCCTAATAAAGTGGGAGTATAATTTATTTATCACGTAAGATAAAGAGTTTTTTTATCCGAATATTGGTCCTGATCTGATAATATAAATATTTCCTTGAAGTGAGGAAACCTTAAAGTCTTGAATTTAAATGAACAGCAGAATTGATGTTTTTTTACAGAGAACTGTTTGATAAAGATGGAGAATGAATTTTTTAATTTTTAAAACTTTATGGAGCTCTAAGAATGTTATGACACTGACATAATGGAAAGAAAGCCTTTTCCCTTTTCTTCTTATATGTGTTTTACTTAATTCTTCTAGGACTGTTTGTGTGTACTAAAGTACCTCACTGTGTAAAAAATGTTACAAGAAGCAATTTAATAAATTTAGATGAGTTTGGTTAATCGCTATAAATTTATTTAAATATTTGAAAAATGTATAATGTTTATAAGACAGGTTGTGTTGTGTTGTTAATATAATCATACATAAGCTGAAAAATTATAACATTATTATGAACACCCAAAATTGGGCAATAAATCTAATGGTATAAATTTATTGCTGAAGGCAAAAAAGGTGCACCTACTATAATCAGTGAATTTTATAATAATTTTGTAAACAACTTTTTGTTAACTTTTATAAATGCAGTAGCAACATTACTTGTACAGTAAAGGTGGCCATTTGAATGGGAAATAATGTGTGTGTATATATATATATATATATATATATAAATATATGGGTTACATTGGCTTAACTAATTTTCAAACTTTCCTCACTTATGGCTTGGTCTTCCTACCATGTTTTGAGGAACTAACAGTAAACTTACAAATTATGTAAGCATAAAATCTTAATTTTAAATCTCCTCCTTTGATTCCATTTAGCTCAAAAATAAAGTAAAGAGCAACAAAACAATTTTTTTCATTACAAAGTAACATACTTCCATTTTTGATAAGTATTACCTGAAAAAGTTTACAGAAAATTAATTTTTTTAATTATAGAAATAATACAATATAAAAAATAAAGGAAGGAACACACAGATAAAGTAGGATTATACTTTTTTTATCATATAAAATAAAGGATCTTTTTATTCAAATAATGGTCCTGATCTGACAATATAAATACTTCCTTTAAGAGAGGAAACCTTAGATATTAGAAATTAAAAAAAGATGTGTTCTTTATTCATTTTTTAATACAAAATATTTAAACATGGCATATTTTATTTTTTCAGCATTAAACAACCCTGACTGAAATTTAAAATATTATCCTCTCTTTGCAAGTAAAAACTGAATCAAAGGATATTGATTTAAACAAATTTACACCTGCTTTGAGCATTTAGCTTCATTTTCTTACTTGTTAATTTTTATACCAAATTTGAAACTTTTAAAATTATTTATGTTTAATAATAAAATTTAATTTAATTTTACCTACAAAAGTGAAATAAAATAAAAAAATTCTGGTTTAACGGAACAAGAGCTATTAGAGCATTTATAGTTTTTACCTCTTCAACTTTGTGTATGCATGAAGCAAGTAACAGATTGTTTCCGATTAGATCAGAAACTTTTGGCCTTCACTAAATTTTTATTTAATCAGTATTTCTGAAAACTATAGTAAAATAATTCTTAGGATACATAAAATTAAAATAAAAAAAAATGTTATCACACTTACCAGATTTGTCAAACATGCTGCATTAATATTATCTTTTACAAAGGACATATTTTTTTAATAGCAAATGTGTAAATTAATAACAAAGTAATCTGGATTCAGAATATTTAATTCTCAACATTTATTTAATGATTCTAAAAAAATAACACTAAAGACAAATTTTACCTAATTTATATATTAATCATGAATTCAATGAAATGTTTAAAACGAATAAAAAATTCTGTCATTGACATTACCTATAAGTAATTCTGATGAAGAGACTAACTATAACAGCACTAAATATGATAACACAATCTCTTTTGATTTCTGAAATTGAAAAAGTTGATTTTTTAAAAATCTAACAAAAATGTAAATTAATAACAAGGTATGTCACTGTTACTATATTGATAATACAAGATCATTATTATTTGTTAACCCTTTTAGTGCAAATGACCAGTGATATAAATCACAAAATATGAGTAATTACTGAAACTGCTGTTAAAATAAAAAAAAATTTCTGAAACCTTAAACAGAGTAGAACTATTCTACCTAAAATCATTAGAATCAATAATTTCCAGAATCATTATGAACAATAACTATAATTAAGAATGGTGAAAAATATGTACCACTTCTCATCCAACTGAATTTATCTGTAACACATTTATAAAGTTAAAAATATCACAATCATTATATATACCTTTTGTCAATGCCACGTATTTGTGGCAAATGGTATATCATGTAATATACTATATATGATTACATGTAGAAAACTTTATTTTTTACTATGATTATATGTAGAAAACTTTATTTTTTTAAATATGTTGGAAAAATCTTAAGTTTTCATTGTATTAAAAACACTTATTTATCTGCTTGCAAGTAAAGTTTCAAAATAAAAGCTAACTGATTACAATTCTAACTGTAACCACCCAACAAAGCTCAGATGTGGTGTAAAAAGAATTTAAAAAAAAAAATATTAATTTTCTTTACTTATGGAAATTATCAATTACAGAACACACTAACATATAACAACAAACAAAAAATGATTGAATGCAAGAAAAATTAATTATTATAAAAAAGATACAGGCAGGGAATGCAAGTCATTAAAGTATTGAAAGCCCTCTCACAGCTGCTGTTGTGCAGATACAAAATAATTAGGAAAATTTATTTAGAAAGCATGTAATTTTAAGCCTCTTGTAGATTTTAATAAAGAAATTTTCTTTTTTAAACAACATAATTTAGTTGTAAGAATATAAAATAATAAATACAGTATCAACAAATATCAATTTAATTTAAATAAATTAAGTAACTACAGACAGGAATAATTTTTTACAGTAATTATTAACATCTTTCACACTCTAAATAAGCTTTGTTCAAGTCTTGTCCATCATACTATTGATGCAAATAAAGGGATTGTGACTAAAGCACATTGAAAGTTGAATTAGATATTATTTTTACAAGGTAAATAATAATAAACTAAATTAGTTTTTTCTCTTATTTATTTAAATAGCTTCCTTCTAGACTATTTTTATGTACTTTACAGGTTGAAATGCCATAAAAAGGATTATAGTATGCCAATTATCAGCTTTATGGATTTACAGTAACCCATAACTACAACAAAATTCAGGTAAGACAATGCACATTTCTTCATTATACGAGGTGTGGCTATTAAATAACAAGACTAATGCTACAAAATATTTTATTTTAAATTTATACACATTTAGTTATCCCCTTCAATATACATCCATCCTCTATCCCTACAATGCTCCATGAAAATTTTCCATTATTCAAAACAGTGCTGGGAGTCTTCTTCTGTGAGCTCTTTCATGATGTATGCTGCTTTTTCTTTCACAGCTTCAACGGTCTGAAATCGTGTTCCTTTTAATGCAGATTTGACCTTGGGGAACAGATAAAAGTCACTTGGTGCCAGGTCAGGCGAATAAGGCACATGGTCTAACACTTCTTTCTTTTCCTGTTTAGCCTCCGGTAACTACCGTTTAGATAATACTTCAGAGGATGAATGAGGATGATATGTATGAGTGTAAATGAAGTGTAGTCTTGTAAATTCTCAGTTCGACCATTCCTGAGATGTGTGGTTAATTGAAATCCAACCACCAAAGAACACCAGTATCCACGATCTAGTATTCAAGTCCGTGTAAAAATAACTGGCTTTACTAGGACTTGAACGCTGGAACTCTCGCCTTCCAAATCAACTGATTTGGGAAGACGCGTTCACCACTAGACCAACCCGGTGGGTTACATGGTCTAACACTGGGATGTTATACTTGGCCAGAAACATCTTGACAGACAATACAGTGCGAGCTGTGCTTTGTCCTGATAAAAAGCCCATTACTTATTCTTCCACAATTCAGATCATTTTTTTTCTTATTTTTTCATGGAGTTGAGCAAGGACCTCATTTTGATTAATAGTTTGACCTTCAGGAACCCTGTGAAGGTACACAATCCATGAATATCGAAAAAACAATCATCATCGCTTTGAATTTTGATTTGCTCATTTGAGCTTTTTTAGCTCTCTGTGAAGTTGGGGCCTTCCAATGGATGGATTGATGGTTAGTTTCTGGATCATAAGTGAAAAACCAAGATTAATCACATCTTATCACTCTCCAAGAAGTTTGGATCATTTTCAATGGCATTCAGTGTCAGAACAAACATTTTCACGAGCTTCTTTTTGTTCAATTGTGAGAATTTTAGGCACCATTTTCACGTACACTTTTTGCATGTTAAAATTGTTATGTAAAATTTGCCTTACACATTCTTTGTCAATTCCTACAGTTTCAGAAATCACATAATTAGTTAACCGACAGTCAGATTGGATCAGAGTACCAATTTTTTCAATATTTTTATCAGTTTTCGAGTACTGCAGCTGAAAGCAATGGAAAACTACAGCTGCTTTTTTTCAAGAAAATGTAGTTGTCTGCATTTTCATGTAAAAATGATAGACTGTTATACGAGTCAGAGTGTGGAATGTTAGAAAAAAGATTGGTAGGTTAGAAAATTTAAAGAGGAAAATGGATAGGATAAATGTAGATGTAGTAGGAATTAGCGAGGTTTGGTGGGAAGAGGAAAACAAATTTTGGTCAGGTTATTTTAGAATAATTAACTCAGCTTCAAATAATGGGCAGGCAGGAGTAGGTTTCGTAATGAACAAGAAGATAGGGAAGAGAGTGGAATATTTCAAAATGCATAGCGATAGAATCATTGTAATAAGGATAAAATTAAAACCTAAACCGACAACGATTGCTAAGATTTATATGCCTACAAGCGCCCACGATGATGATGAGGTTGTGTGTATACGAAGAAATTGACGAAGCAATTAAACACATAAAAGGAGATGAAAATATAATAATATTTGGAGATTGGAATGCAAGCATTGGAAAAGGCAAGGATTCACCCACTATATTTAGTGGGTGAATACGGGATGGGCAAAAGGAATGAAAGAGGAGACCAACTTATAGAGTTTTACACAAAGTATAATTTAGTAATTGCCAATACCCAGTTCAAAAATCATAATAGAAGAATACACACATGGAAAAAGCCAGATGATACTGCAAGGTATTAGATAGATTATATCACGGTTAAGCAAAAATTTTGAAATCAACTCATCGACTGCAAAACTTACCCTGGAGCAGACACTGATAGCAACTATAATTTAGTGTTAATGAAATGTAGATTGGGGTTTAAATACCTGAAGAAAAGGTGTCAGATGAATCGGTGGAATTTAGAGAAGCTTAAGGAAGAGTAGGTAAAGAAGATTTTTGAGGAGGACATCATAAGAGGTCTGAGTAAAAAAAGATAACGTAGAAAATGTAGAAGAAGAATGGGATAATGTTAAAAAGGAAATACTTAAATCAGTGGAAGTGAACTTAGGCGGAACAAAGAGAACTGGTAGAAAACCTTGGATTTCAGAGGATATACTGCAGCTGATGGATGAATGTAGAAAATATAAAAATGCTACTGATGAAGAAAGTAAAAGGAACTATCGACAATTAAGAACTACTATAAACAGGAAGTGGAAACTAGCAAAAGAAGAGTGGATTAAAGAAAAGTGTTCAGAAGTGAAAAGAGAAATGAACATTGGTAAAATAGACAGATCATGTTGTAAAGTTAAGGAAAATTTTGGATTACATAAATTGAAGTCTAATAATGTGTTAAACAAAGATGGTACACCAATATATAATATGAAAGGCAAAGTCAATAGGTGAAGAATATATTGAAGAGTTATAGGGAGAAATAAATTAGAAAATGATGTTATAGAGGAAGAAGAGGAAGTCAAAGGGGATGAAAGGGTAGAAAAAATACTGAGATCTGAATTTAAGAGAGTATTAAAAGGTTTGAATGGCAGAAAGGCTCCTGGAATAGATGGAATACCTGTAGAATTACTGCGCAGTGCAGGTGAGGAAACGATTGATAGATTATACAAACTGATGTGTAATATTTATGAAAAATGGGAAGTTCCATCAAACTTTAAAAATAATGTTTTAGTAATGATACCAAAGAAAGCAGGACCAGATAAATGTGAAGAATACAGAATAATTAGCTTAACTAGCCATGCATCAAAAATCTTAACTAGAATTCTGTACAGAAGAATTGAGAGGAGAGTGGAAGAAGTGTTAGGAGAAGAGCAATTTGGTTTCAGGAAAAGTATAGGGACAAGAGAAGAAATTTCAGTGCTCAGATTAATAGTAGAAGGAAGATTAAAGAAAAACAAACCAACATACTTGGCATTTATAGACTTAGAAAAGGCATTCGATAATTTAGACTGGAATAAAATGTTCAGCATTCTAAAAAAATTAGGGTTCAAATACAGAGATAAAAAAATGGTTGCTAACATTTACAGAAACCAAACAGGAACAGTAATAATTGAAGAACATAAGAAAGAAGCCGTAATAAAAAAAGGCAGCTCGACAAGGATGTTCTCTATCCCCGTTACTTTTTAATCTTTACATAGAACTAGCAGTTAATGATGTTAAAGAAAAATTTAGTTCTGGTGTAACAGTACAAGGTGAAAAGATAAAGATGTTATGATTTGCTGATGATACAGTAATTCTGGCTGGGAGTAAAAAAGATTTGGAAGGAACAATGTACGACATGGATGAAGTCCTATGTAAGAACTACCGCATGAAAATAAACAAGAACAAAAAGAAAGTAATGAAATGCAGTAGAAATAATGAAGATGGACCACTGAATGTAAAAATAGGAAGAGAAAAGATTATGGCAGTAGAAGAATCTTGTTATTTGGGAAGTGGAATTATTAAAGATGGACATAGCAGGAGCTATATAAAATGCCAAATAGCACAGGCGAAACGAGCCTTCAGTCAGAAATATAATTTGCTTACATCAAAAAGTAATTTAAACGTCAGGAAAAGATTTTTGAAAGTATATGTTTGGAGCGTAGCTTTATATCGAAGTGTAACTTGGATGATCGGAGTACCTGAGAAGAAAAGATTAGAAGCTTTTGAAATGTAGTGCTATAGGAGAATGTTAAAAATCAAGTGGGTGGATAAAGTGACAAATGAAGAGGTGTTGTGACAATCAATGAAAAAAGAAGCATTTGGAAAAATATAATTAAAAAAAAAGATAGACCTATAGGCCAAATATTAAGGTATACTGGAATAGTCGTATTAATATTGGAGGGACAGGTAGAAGGAAAATATTGTGCAGGCAGGCAACATTTGGAGTATGTAAAACAAATTGTTGGGGATTTAGGATGTAGGGGGTATATCGAAATGAAACAACTAGCTCTAGATAACGAATCTTGGAGAGTTGCATCAAACCAGTCAAATGACTGCAGATTAAAAAAAACATGAGTTTTTGACTTGGAAGGAGGACCAGGGCGAACATCATTTTCAATGTCTTCTCGGCCATCTTGGAAATTCTTAAACCTCTCAAAAGCCTGCGCACGTGATAAAAATTCATTGCCATATACTTTTTTCAATAAAAGATAAGTTTCAATAGCAGTTTTTCCAAGTTTCATATGAAATTTCACAACAATTCTTTGCTCTAATAAAACACTAATCATTTTTTTGGCAAAACAAAAAACAGATGTTATCCAAATGAAGGCCACAGCCAGACTAATATGTCTACAGAAAATTCAGTGGCAACAATTGAAAGAGAAGGCTTCACGCTACACAACTGTGGATGTTCAAATTTGGCACATGCACAGTTCTTCTGTAGCAGCATTAGTCTTGTTATTTAATAGCCATACCTCATATATATGCAAGTTAACGACTAATAACAGCAAAATGAAGGTATTACATCATAATATTAAAAAATATGTTTTAATAATAATTTATCACGCTCTTATAACTTCCACAATTCAAAATATGCATGCATATTGAGGAAAGTGCCCATGAAATTAACGTATTACTTTTAATAATTGTTAAAAAACACTAAAAGAAAATATGCAGAAAATAAAAATATATTAAGTGTTATAATATTTTTATAACACTTGTGAACTTTACATGACTGTTAATAAAACAAAGAAAAATGAACAGAATAAAGAAAATGTCTAAACACTTTCTTTTATGTTTGCAGACTCTAAGGTACTTGCCATATTGACAATAAACAAATAATTTAAATATTTTTAAAATACCACAGAAAATGAAATTGTTTGAATACAGACAGAAATTTTGTTAAATAATTTGTAAACAATATAAACGAGACAAAAAATGACCACTGAGGAAATCATTATTTTTTTTAAATTTATGTTACATTTTTTATACATTAATAGTTTGAGCACAATAATATGTTTCATCACACAGGATAGCTTTAGATGACATATTTTTTTCTTTAATAAACATTAATACAATAAGGATTAACTACTTATATATTACTTTGTTTTGTACGTGTTAGTTATTAAACAATATACATTTATCGGTGTATATTTCAATGTTGAAAAGATAAAATTACAGTTAATTGCAAGAATTTTTATGATGCAATTACTGTAGGAGTGAATATTGCCCTCTAACCGGTTTCATATTTTTGATATGTTCCTGCTATTGAGATAATATTCCCCCGCTTTATAAATTAAAAAAAATATATATAATTATTTATTTTATTCTGGCAATTTTATAATGTAAACTTAACTCTTATTTAATTATTAAAATCCTATGTGCTGCTAACTTCAAAACTTATTAAATTTATAAATATTTTTAAAAAACCAGCAATGAATTGCATAACTTTCCTGGCTATGCTGCTGGTCTGGTCAAGTTATGTAACTTTCTGACTACGCCAGTAAGTTTTTTTCAATTCAGTCATTTTAGACTATCTGGGGACTCGTGCATCAAGGGGCTTCTTTTAATTAAAATATTCACTAAAATGATTTTAAATAAATTAAAATCAAAATTAATAAAAACAAACTTTTTTTAATTTTTTTAATTTGGGATGATAGTAAAATATAACTTTATTTCTCAATGTAAACCCCTACTACATTTATCCCAGCATTTCACTAGTGTTTGGATACCCACAGTATAGAAGGATTTGTTGCTATATCAAAACGAAGATAGGACTGACTGCTTCACCTCATCGTTGCTGTTGAAATACTGGCCTCCCAGGAACAATTTCAAGGGCCAGAACAGTTGAAAATCACTGGAAGCAAGGTTCGATCTATACGAGTGATCTGGCAATAACTCCCAGCCTAGATCTTGTATCATGCATGTTGTACAGTGGGGTGTATGCTGTTGTGCATTGTTCCATGGAAACAGAACGTATTTAGTGATCGCACCAGGCCGTTTTTTTTCTTGAGCATTGTGCACATTTTGAAGAACATTGCAGTAGAACTCGCTATTAATACTGACTCCATGGGGTAGAACATGGACATGAATAATGGCCATTTTTATCCAAAAAACTGAGGTCATAAGTTTGGTGGCTCCGAACCTCCTTGAACGGGATTGTCACTCACTGATGTATGGCTTTCTTTAAAACGTTTGTACCACTCAAAATGTTTCACTGCAACTAATAGTCTCATCACCGTACTGTGCAAGGAATCACAAATAAATTTCACTGGGTTTAAACCTTCACTCATGAGAAATTTCATTACAATGCACTGTTCCACATACCCATTAACTAAATTGGACGCCCTGTTGTTACGACTGTCTGTTATTGTTAACATTGCTTCACGCCAGCATGCCGTATGGCTGACACTTGCACCTTACGTGTACAACCAACAGAATATGCAGGAATCTCCATTTATACTCTAGTCTAACAGAAGTCTCAGACTGACATGAATATTTCTCGTAATTTTCTAAGGAAGAGGGTGAAAATTTTGAGATAATCTTTTTTTCAAAAATACTAGAGCAAGAGCTATCAAAAAATTAAATTTTTTACATTTTAAATGCAAATTGTAACTTGAAAGATGGATTTAAATTTAAAATAAAATTAAAATAATATCTTTTTGTTACGAAAGACCATTAGTGTGGGATGGGTAGAAAGGTTTTACAGGATTATTGATTAAAAAAATGTAGATGCAAAAAAAACTCCCATTAACTTATTTTCTGAAGAATTTTTTGGAAGGAAGTGAATATTAAATACATTTTTTTTTGTATTTGATCTCAATAAAAAAAGCTTTACTTTTATATGAAAATTATTTTGCTGAAGTGCCCCAGTAAAGATTTAAAATTTTATTTTAGCAAAAACAACCCCAACCCTTTTTAATTTTTGAAAATATTTAATACATTCTTTCACCTTGAAGGTAGTACCTATCTGTCAAATTTGAAGAAAATCAGCCAACAGGATCCAGAGTTATAAGATCAAATACAGGGTAACATACATTATTATATAATTATACAAATTTATAATATTTTAAAAAACCTTTCCTGGCTACGCCATCGGTCTGGTCAAGTTATGTAAATCATTTGCTTTTTGCAGCTGTGTATCTGCTGACAAAACCATGAAAAACAGGTTTTTTTGGACTGAGGAGTGTTGTAATAAAAATTAAAAAAAAAAATTATTTCAATTTATTTAAATCTTTTTTTTTGAAATTTTATTTTAAATGTCTCAAGTCACAAAACTTAAAAAAAAGCTTAACTTTTTTTAGAGTTTTTTTAAATACACTTTTTATTTATATACTTTCCCACTGTAGCTATAGCAGGATGTATTGCTATAACCAGGAAAGTAAAAATTTCTAACTTCTTTGAAGTTTCTGTTCATTTTGTTAGTTACTCCAAAAGAAATGGTTCACGCATCTGCAAAACTAGAGCCCTGTACATCTCATTTTTATAGAAAACTTACTTTGTAAAGAAAATAGCCGATTTTAAAAAAATATTTAAATGGATAATATTATGTAATTATTAATTACAATAAAAAAAATTTCTTCTCTTGGAGTTTTCAGAGATTTTGTCCTTTATGCTTAAAAAAGTAAAAGCATAATGAAAATAATATTACAAAATTTATGTTCATTATTTTTAAGGTGACTTTTTTCTCCATGCATTGGCTTTCAAGCACCATGCAAATATAATTTTGTGCAGTTTCTTTATTTTCTTCCAGAAGTTCATTATTTTGAATTACTTTGCTCTTCTTTCTTCAGTCCATTCTCCTCTGTTGAGTTTTTTCTTTAAAAAATTTTCTTGCTGTGTTCCTTTTGATTTAAATTCTGTAACTTTTGATTCATTTTCTGTAACGTTGAACTTTTTGAGCTCTTCTTTCATCTGTTTAACATAGCCACCTTGGCCTTTATAATTCCTGAGTTAAATCTGATGATTCCGAAGAAAATCTGTTTTTTAGCTCTGACTGACTCATTTGGACCATGTGTCCATAGAATAACCGGCTTTTATTAATGTAAAATTAAACAAATCGTATTAACTAGTTTAATTTTATCCCTACAGTACATTACTGAAGTGGTAATCTCCTTATGAGATACATCAATGAAAAGGTTCAACTTTAATTTCACATATAAATTAATTTTGTACATTCAAGAACATGTCAAAATAGATCTTATATATTATTTCTTAAAAACTTAAAATTATTATTTTTTTCTTTATTAATTTTTCTAATTTTCTATTTTGTAAATAAATTCTATTTCCATCAGTGAAATGTTTCTTTATTAAATAAAATAACATTATTTTAGAACTTTAATAACTTATTTATACAAATATATAATCATCTTAATAATTAATAGACTTTTATTTAGATATTTGTACTCTGTCAACACCTTTTAGTGCACCCTAAGAAAATGTTATTATTTCTAATCTTACAAAAATTTAATTAAACTTTATTCCAAATTTTGCAAATACCAAATGAAAATGTTGAGTAGTTATTAAGTTCACTAATATATAATGTTATTTATACACAATAAATTTATTTGGCAATTTTTTAATACATTAAATGAATAAACTTCCAAATAGGAAAGTGTTAGTGTATCATTTTATCATTTTTCAAAAGGCAGCTAGTTAACTTAATATTATTTTTTAATTTGCAGATGTTAAAAACAGTATGTATATATATTAAAAAATTATTACAAGAACATAAACAAATTTTGTATTAAGTTAAACAAACTTGTTTATAACATGTTTTTCATTTTAGCTTTTCTCAATTAAATTTCTCAAATTATTAATACATAAATAAAAAAATACTTTTTGTTTATTTTATGTTTTTTTTTATTGCTTTGTCAACTGATTGTTAATTTTTTAGATTAACTTTAAAAATATATATTGCAAATTAATTAATATATCTTAAGAATATATTGCTTTAAATTTTTGAATAGTATTTGTTTAAAATGAGACACCTAATACTTTATATTAATTCTAATATGCTTTATTACTTATTTCTAGGGCAAAATAACTACCTTTACCTCATGTTATGATATTTTGAATTATGCTCAATACAATCATAATACCTCTTTCAAAGAAATATATTAAATTAGATAACGGAGAGTTCTAACCTAAAATAATATATAGGAAATATTTACTGACTTCCTATTTTCTTTAATGATCTAAACTAATAAAAAGTAGCTGACAATATCCATAATTCTCCATAAGTTTTCTTAATTCTGACACCCTTAGCAACAAAAATTGAATTTTTTGTTAAAACTTTTTACAGTTACATGCAAACATGGATTTGTTATTTTAAAACATCAAGAGTTTACCCCACTATAGTCATTTCACTATAGTCATATGATTCAACACAATTGTAGTTGCCTTTACATGTAAGAAATACTGATTAAAAATGATTGACTGACTGATGTGAAGGTGATCCATTTAAGAGCAACAAATCTGGATTATAAAGCAGACTGACATGTAATTGATTTGAATTATTTTTTTGAGCAAACAATATTAAAAATTAAAGCGGAAAGCAAATTGAAGCTTAAAGAAAACTCTGAACACATTAACTGCCCGTTGCAACTCTAACTGAACTTTTTGTGTACAGTTTTCATATTTTTATGAAACATATGGAAGATATGGTTATAGACAAGATCTCAACATGATACCTCTATAATTCAAATAAAAATCCAGCTTTTACAATTAGAAATAACAACAGCTTAGTGGTTTTCCTCACTGGTAAGTAGACAGCCAAATCCGCAAACAGGCTCGGAAGACAAGTGTACCTAGCGTAAGACTGCATAAGGCCACAAACTACCTGGAGAGATGATTTAAAATTAATAACATCATCGAATTAAAAAAGGATCAGAATTACAGTACTGGTTATGAAAAGAGGAATGATTTCTAACTAAATAAAAGAGAAGAAAAAGGACTCAAAAATTTGTGTGCTTTTTATTACTCAATTTTAAGTGAAAAATAATATATTTATTTAAAAAAAAATATATATATTTAATTGTTAACTCATTTTTTGTGATCTGAAAATCTAAGTTTTAAATACTAGTTATGTTCTTACTATTTTGTTAGAAATTTAAAAAAATATAAGCTAATGTATTTCTACTTTAAATTGTCAACAAATCCAAGTTAAATCGCAAATAACAGATAAATTCCACTAAATTTAATCAATGTGATACTAATATAATCATTACACAGCAAACACATAACAAAGAATACCAAAATTTATATACATTGCAAATGAAAGGACAAAAGTAGTAAGGAATTTTTTATACAAAAGTATTAAAACAACTAAAAGAATAAGAAGCACTAAAAGGGATTAACCAGATAGATCAAGAAACAACATTATGTTTTTTTTAAAAACTAAAAAATTTGATATCTACGTTGCTGTAAATGATAAAAACAAAAACTAGACATATTCCACCACATGCACGGACAACATTGCAAATTGCATACATTATTTTTAAAAGAAAATTAGTTAGAAAAGAGGCAAAAGAATTACTTTTTCCTGATAAAAATATGACACTAATTATTATTTTAATTATAATTATTTATTAAAAAATAGATAGATAATTTGATCAGAATCTGAAACTGAGCTCTTAGAAATTAATATAAATACTAAAACAAATCATAAAATTAATTGATGAATATGCAGCTGTTGCAACACCAAACCAAATCATTAAAATAATATCTAACTTTTATTTTATGTTCCTTTTTACAGTTAACACCTCCTATTGTAATTAAGTAAAAATATTATTGTATGTTGAATAAATAAACTTAATAATATATCATACCTGAAAACGAGTTGTGGGGCATCAAGCAAATAAATACTACATAAAATGTAATCATAAATTATTCAATTAGAAATTTTTGTGATCAAGATTCCTTTAATACATTTAAATTCATCTAACACAAATTAACATAAACTAAACATTATGTATCCAATATAAGAAAAAACATCTATAGTTTGTTTTTGTTTTATTATAATAATATAATAAATCATACATAGCAGAAAAACATAACTCTTCAATAAACATTCACATATTATCTAGTTTCCACAAAAACAAGAACTTTCTAGTAACTGCGCATCAAACAAGATAAAACTCTTTTAAATTATTAAAATATTTATCTACTTTTAATATTTACTTAAAAGAAATAAAAATTTAAAATTATTAACCACTAGTAAATAATTTAACTATTCCAGTTACTATCAACAATAATTACTAATATAGTAGATATATACAAAACAAAATTGTTCTCATTTTGGGAACAATAACAATAATTATAGAAATAGTTAGATTTATGTGCACAAAAAATAACAAATTTTAGTAGTAGTTATATCCTCACTTAATATTACTGTTAAGTTCTACAAAGAAGTAATTTTAACTAAAATATATAATTCAGTTGTCATACAAAGAAAGAGGAAATAACATTTAACACAAAACAACAGTAATGTTAGGAAATAACATTACTCAGTTTTATCGAGTGGGATTTCTTTAACTGAGCACTCCAATTATGTGACTAACCAACTTAATCAAAACGATTTAAAAATCCTGTACAAATAATACATTTTGTGTCTTCAGTTAAGCTAAGCTCACATCCACTAAGAGTAAGCTTGTTTATTCTTAGTATGACCAGTTCACTTTTATCTATTTATAGTAAAGCACAGATAAAACTTTTTGCTTGCTTTTCTTTAACTCACAAGGTTTTTTTTCATGTTTGTCCTCAAATCTTGCGTCTTAATTTAACATACTTCCTGATATTGCCGATTGATGAAGTTTTGCACAGTTACTAAGATTGGGTGACAATACAATTACATACATTTCTTTTGCAAACATCCCCCCTGTATAGGGGTAAATTACAGGTGCAGGTGTAATAATTTAACATACTTTCTGACATTGCCTATTGATGAAATTTTGCAGTTACTAAAGTTGGGTGACAATACAATTACATACTTTACTTTTGCAAATATTCCCCCCTCCCTGTATGGGGATAAATTAAGGGTGTGCGGGTGTAAAAAATGGCAAAATCTGCAAAACGGCTATGTGGGGTTTTTGGAGTCACAGATGACAAATCAATACCCATTTGACATAAAAAATGACAAAAATTTGGTGCGGGAATTTTTGTGGTTTCAAATTTGACATTTTGTCATCACTTTTATATATATATACAGAAGGTTTTGGCAGGCAGTATGTTGAGACACAGCTCCTGACGATTTACATACTTCCTGGCAGTTCACTTGGCTTCATATGATAATTTGCAGTGTATGATGATTTGTTCATGCAGTATATGATAATTTGATTTAAAAAGTATAAAGTAAGTTTTTAGAAATGTTGAAAATTTTTTGTAATATTATTAATAATACAGTTACACATTATATTTCAAATAGTTTTCTGGTTAATAATTCAATGTATAAAGAAAAGTAGTAGACAAATTACAAAAATGCTAAAAAGCTCCAATTATATCATTAGAACTGAGCTTATCCGGTCTTTGGCTGACCACTTCTGATAGTGTCTTTAACTGAAACCTGGTTATCAAACACCAGAATACATCAGTATAGGCCAAAATCCAAATACAAAATGTAAAACCCTAACAAGTCTACCAATGCTGATTTGTAATCCATTAGAATAAATTACACCAATCATCTACGTTTTTGTATGAGATTAACATTATTACTGTAGGACCAAATATTCGATTAAGTTTTTAAAATCAACTATGACTGACTTTATTTTAAGGTAAAAAAAACTTTATGTGTGTGTGATCTAGCGTTCACTCAGATCCCCATCTTTGAAGAAACTTTGTTTAGAGTAAAAGCTAGTGCAGTCATAAATAATGTTTTTATATTTTTTTTACCTTAAAGAAACGCATATGTAGTTGATATAAAAAACTGATAACATTTTTTAAGCACGGTCGTCCTCATGGATGTGAAAATTGAAGCTAAAGATTGAGAAAACGGTACATTTATTCTTCTTTTCTTCTTATGTAATCCATGAAAAAATAAATTACTTTGTAAAAGTAATTGGATTTATGACTGAATGATTGTATGCTGAGGTTTTGAGTGGACAGTTGTGGTTTATCTTATGTGATAGTTAAGTTAATATTTATTTAATAATTGTATACCAGTATGTCATAAATTAAATGACATACATAATTAAATAAATTATATTTAATTAAAACAGTTATTCTGTTATAATTATTGTGTTTTTTACCTAATAATTTTTCATGTTGGCCCTTAATAAGTTGTGTTCTTGCCTTAAAACAGTGTGTGGAGTGACGAGTAATATGTGCAACAATGGTCATGGTAATTTTCACACTAATTCTATTAATCTCACTGAAGAAGATCTTTTCATTGAACAATAAAATAAAATTTGGAGATGTACTCTGTGTGAAAAATAAGAATGAAGAGGGTTGGCTTGCAAACTTGCTGCTGAAGAAGGTTCCATTACGATGAAGGATATAGCAGAATTATTGAACAAAATGAAAAATGAAAACTGAGAAATAGAAAGAAATTTAGATTATTCAGTTGTGGTATGTCATAAAGAAGTAGAAGGCACACCGGAAAATTTGAGGCTCAAGAGGAAGAAATACATGTCCTTAATGTCATTAAAGGCATATGATTTGTCAGGTGAGCTAAATGTAATACAGGTACAGTAATAATACTGTAATAGTACTTGTAGTAAGTACTATTACAGTATTATTACTCCTTCAGTTTTACATAGAAACATTTTACTATTTTGTATCCACAAGTATTTAAACCCTTTCTTCTTCAGTTCTCTTGCTATTGAAAACACTAATTTTGTTTTGCAAATTTATATTTTCTATTTTTTCGGCATTTAGCTCACCTGACAAATCCACCGTAGTGGTGGATGATAAAAAAAAACTTGATTAATGACTGACATGTTATGTAAATTATATTAATGCTT
The DNA here is from genome assembly GCF_047948215.1 of Lycorma delicatula. Taxonomy (NCBI): domain Eukaryota; kingdom Metazoa; phylum Arthropoda; class Insecta; order Hemiptera; family Fulgoridae; genus Lycorma; species Lycorma delicatula. The sequence goes on from NC_134455.1 coordinate 33,817,265, forward strand.
AGTTTTATTTTATTTTATGTCTTAATTAAATATGGAAGATAAATTTTTATTCCTAAAACATCAGAATATTAAGAGCATGTGCAGGAATTTTTGTTTTTATTTGAAATTTATAGTTTAAAGTTATTCCCAAAAATCAATGTATTAATTGAGATTTGAATTTACGAGATATTAATGAATAATTATTCAATTGAAGGTTATTACAGTTATAACCAAACTATTGGGCCTGGGGATATTGTTGCTTACATATGAAATGAGATTCCTTGAAAGGTCAAGAAGGTTAAAATACAACCTTCTTATCAATGGATGGTCTTTGTATTTCAATATCTGTTGATAAATGTGCTTGTGGTATTTTCACATTTTATAGATATCACTGGTAGGTAAAAATAAGCCAACAATTGGTTATCAATAAAAGAAGCCATTGGTTATCAAAGAATTAAATAAATTCTAAAAGGATACATCTATAACACTGTTGGTGGGGATATAAATTTAAATCTGTTAGAAGATAATTTGTAAATGATTATAAATTTGTCTTTATTCCCATGATATGGAATCCCTAATTAATACCCCTAAAAGATTAGAAACAAACTTTAATTAACCACTTTTTTAAATATGAAAAAATAAGAAATGCCATTTAAATTTTTCGCTGACATTGTACATACTGGTATTACTGACCCTTCACTTATACTGGTTTGGAATGATAAAAAAATATTAATCTTACAGAAAATTCTGAATGTAGTCCTAAAATTAAATATAATAATTTTAATTTAGTTCAGACATGAAATTTAAAATGATGACTAAAATAGTGTATAATGAAAAAGATACAGACAAAGCATTTAATCTGTTTTATAATTGTTCTGAGAAAAGTAAAGAATTTTAAGAAAAAACAAGAGAAATGTTATTAAAATAAAACCTTAGATTACAAACACAGCTTATTAGGCAAGATTAAAATAAAAAACTATTTTTAAAAATGTTAAAAATCAACCGTATCAAATTAAAAAGATATTGCAGTAGGTACAGGAATAGACTTACTTATGATATAAGGAAGGTTAAAGTATTATATTTTTTTTCTAAAAATGTTGGTAGAACTAGGGAACAGTGGAAAATTAATTGACAGTGAAAAATAATATATTCCTTGAGCCTACACACTATCTACAGATTGAAAACATTCTAAAATCCATGAAATGTGAAACATTATTTGGCTTCTCTTTCCCTTATGTATATAATCATCTTAAATCTTACGTTTTCTGCTTTTGTAAGTAATTTAAGTTTGGAATCAGGAATTTCATAAGCAACAGTTGTTCCAATTTATGAAAAAGGTGATTGCAATTATGTGAGAAATTTCAGACCACAGCCTTACTAGCATAATTTACTAAGGTTCTGGATGTTAACTGTTGAAAAGATAATATAATTTATTTTCTTAATAAAAATAATTTTTTCGATATAAATGAATTTGGTTTTCAGAAAAATTTGGGTACTAAAAATACTATGTTAAAATTTGTTTCACATTGGTAAATGGCCTTATTTATGGTTTTAAGATTACTGCTCTCTTTTTGGATATTCAGAATGTATTTCATGTCATGGATTCATGTATACTAACTACTAAATAAGCTGGAAAAAACAGGTGTGAGAGGTTTAGCTCATGACTGGTTTAAATTCTACTCAAGAAAAAGAAGCTAGAAGGATAAAACTAAAAATATTCTTAGTAAGGAAGGAATAATAGAATTTGGTGTCCCACAGGCTTGGTCTTATGGTTTAATTCTGTTCTTATTTTATATTGATGACTTCTGTTCTGACAAATTTCGAGGTCATCTGAACTCACTTGCAAATGATACTGCCTTTTTTTTCTCTTTCAAAGTAAAAGGTTAGACCAAGTTTTATATTTATTGAAGAAGATCTGTTTCAGATTTGTTTATGGTTAACAAAAAATGCAATTACATTAAACGTTTCTAAAACAAATTACCTAATCTTTCAGTTAAAGAGCAAAATAATTAGTATCTCGCATATCAAATACCACTGGCTCACTTGTTCCAGAAAAGTTGGATGGGGCTGCAAAAAAATCATAATATAAAATATTTAGGTATAACTTTTGATAATCTTTGTTGGGAAATACACATTCTTAGTCTAAAAAATGAAATGTACTGTTATGTGAAGAAATTGTACTATCTTAGATATTTTTGTCCAGCAGGTGTCCTAAAGATGCTTTACATGGCTTTGGTAGATACGCGATTAAGATATGGGATTGAGTGTTGGGGTGGTGTGTACTTTAATAAAATTTGAACCAGTTGTTGGCCAGGAACATCTTATTTGTATTATATGCAGAATGCCAATCATTACACATTCATTCCCACTTTTTTATATTCTAAACTTGCTCCCTTTAAGGCATTTATATTTTTATACGGTGGTTCTAATTTTCTTAGTAGCAGTTCTGGTAATGCACTTAAATATTGACATGTAGTGTGAATTAAGAAGCATGGGAAATTTTGTGCTTGCTAAATCTTATAAAGAGTGTTTTCAGATTCTTATGTATATAGTGCCAAAGATTTTTAACAATCTGCCAAGTTGTTAAAAATTGCAAGAAGATAAATTCATTTAAAATATTTATAAGACGCTGTACATGTTTACACAAATCTGATAATAATTTTTACTTGTGTTTTTTAAAATTATTTATTGAACCCAAAAAACATATGTGTTAACAAGTTACAATAGAAACAAATGAACTATATATTTTCCAATATCAGGTTTGTCACAGACTTTTTGAAATTAGTAATATTTAGGGATTAAGCTTTCAGGGAGTTCATTGTATCATTGTACAGGCATTGAAGTAATTCTTTTCCTGCCGATATTCTTTGCACTAGACAAAATATACCAGTACTGATGTGTCCGTATATAGTAATTGAATGTTACAGTAGTCTCTAAGCAATATCAGTATCTACTGGATTAATTGTAATTTTGTGAACTGGCTTTATACTGTCCAATATAACGATATCACAGACTGGTAGTAACTTAACTTTCTGTAAAGTTCACAAGTCCCATAAGTTTGAGTTTTAAAAAAAAAACACCTTTAGCAGTATGTTCTATGTCATTTTCATATCATTAATGTACCCAAAAGGTACAATTTTCATTTTTGTACCCAAAAGGCAGCAAGATAATTCAAGATAAAGTGAATATAAGCATTATAAATCTTGAATTTGATTTTTTCATTCAGTAGGTGTGAGCACTATACAAGGGATGAATAAATTTGTTAATTTTAATACATACAGCTTCTATGTGTTTATCAAATTGCAAGCTGTATCCAGTGTCAACATTACTAACTTCTTTAATAGTAATGTTGTTAAGATGCAAGCTGTGAGTATGTTAATGTGCTGAAGTTTTAAAAATCATGTAATTGCATTTACCTTGATTGAGCCTAATGTTGCTAGCTTTGGTCCAATCAGGTATAATATCCAGATCCTATTGAGCATCTGTGTAGATAGTATTGATAGATCCAGAATAAAAGATAGCAGTATTATCAGCAAAAAGAGAAAATTTGCATTTAACCTTGTTGTTGTTAGTTGGTTACATGTTAATAATAGAATAGGGCCCAGAACACTAATCTATGGGACGCCACCGATTATCACTTCAGGACTACTTGTAGTATTATTTACTACCACAGATTAAGTTTTGAGATTTAGATAATCTTTAAAAATATTTAGTGATATACAAACAATAGCAATACTAAACAGTCTTTCAATCAATACTCCATGAACAACAACTTCAAAAGCTTTCTGGAGATCCAAAAAGCAATTAATAACAGAGTTTCCATTGTCAACCTTTCTTAGATAAAATTCTACAAGAAAGGCAACGACAATCTGTATATTTTTCTTGTTTAAAAAATCATTTTGTCTTGTGTTAAAAGATGTGAATAACAAAATTATATACTAAAAAATGTACTAAGAATACTATTAAATTAACAAAACTGTGATGTTAAGTGAGGACATATAACATGCTACCATAAATATAAATATATTTTTAAGTATGATTTAGCAAAATATAGCACCCACAGCTAAGTGATAAATAAAAGTGCAATCAATATAAAATTCAATAGATATATAAATTCTAAATATTTAAGTGTAATAAAAAACAATTTATCACTCATTACACAGAACTCTCGTTAGTTCAGTCAAATCCAATGAAAGCAAGAACATCATTCATTAAATGAACTGATGTAATATAAAATGTGTGATGAAAAACAGAAAATGATACGAGAAAAATATTATCATAATCTTTTTCTAATAAAAATTTTTAATTGGAAGAAGTAAACAAATTTAAGTCAAAAATTCAGATTTTTTTTTTCATAATACATATCATAATATACTTATTTTATAATCCTTATATGAAAAAGTTTATTTAAGTCACATGGATAAAATTGAGTTATTAATGACATTTTGAAATCATTAACGTTTACGATTATGTATTTCGGTGAATTTAAAAAAAGAAATTAATTGCTATATAGTATTATGACAGGATATAGGGCTTACAGTCCCTAAGTGAATACACTCCTTTAAAGTAAATGTGAGCAAAGCACTTATTAACTTATTGATAAGCCAACCGGCAAAGTGGCAGTTAACAATATTATAACTTCCATTTAATAAAACTTGTACCAAAACAAATACTGAGCAAAACCAAATAAAATGGTTAATCATTCCGTTTTTACTTGAATGAGAATACAGGACATTAATAACCACATAAAATGTACTCAATCATCGCTCTTGGGGCACTCTGACAGATCGCAGCACTTTACTTTGCTGAAACAAATAATAAAAAACATGTCTGTAGAAATAATATCATCCATTTATTACCATTGCAAATAAAATCTATTACTTATTAAAGACATACTCCATATATTTTTAAAATTAAGCCTTGTAAAAAAAAAAAAGCAATAATGAGTGTGCAGTACATTTATTATTATTACTCATGCTTTCACCTTTCACATATGGTAGAAAACAGGTACTGAATTGATATGCTGCAAGTTCACAACCCTTCATCTCCTTATACCATCCACTCCACATTCTTAAATTATTGTGTTTACCAGTTAACAATGTCAATGTCATAATTATCAATTGATATCAACAACAGCTATTGCACAAAGCCTTTGTTCAAAATTAAGTGAACAGGAATTTTTAACTGGCTTAGAAGCTCATGTAACCGTTCTGCTTTATTTACTGGAGTCAAATAAACAGCATGAAAGAAATAAACATAATGAGAAGCAGTTTCCCCATTTCTTAGAAATGAAAATCTTATTGTACAGGTTGAAACTAGCTTTGCTAAGGAATTGAGTGGTTTAAACAGATACTTAACTTCTACTTCAACCTTCTAAAAAACTCCTTCCTTTAATCCTACTAATTCTTAACAAAAACTAGTTTTAAAGTGAAAAATTTTCACATTATTAAAGGTATGATAAGAAAAAAATTTGTTCACAAGTGATAATATTTATATTAGGGTTGCAGTGACAGAATTAAATTTACTTATTGAGTTTCTGGTATCCATACTACAACTGAGTTGCAGTGGAAATTATATAAAGAAAATAAAGAGGTTTATTAAAATTTTATTTAGTATCAAGAAATAATATTAAAATATAGTAATTAGGAATAACATTTGAATGAAAGCAGTACCCTATAAGAATATATTGTTACATTTTAAAAACGCTAAATTCTAAGTACGTAATAAATGTACGAGTAAATTCACTTAGCAATTACCAGCTGGGGAAGAAAGGTATACCATGTCCTAAGTAGAGGCTATATTAATTCAATAAAGATTGTAAACAGGTATGTGTATATATTATATATATGTATGTGTATGTGTGTGTGTGTGTGTGTGTGTGTGTGTGAGAGAGAGAGAGAAAGATAGAGAGAGAGAGAATTACTCATTTTACCATTTTGACTCATCCATATTATATTTCCTAAAACTATTCAACTTCCTTAAAAAATTCTTGGAACCGTTTTTTTACATGTGAATCAATCATTCTTTCTTTTGTTGTTACAATCTTATGCTTCTATATTAAGCTTATTCATGCACTGCTCTGCTCTTTCTCTCTACTTTTCACAATAACTCCTTAACTCTTTTTCTATATTTTTCCAGAGCACCAAGTTATCAGAAGAAAATTACTCATCTTATTATTTCTTGACAATACGTCTTACCACTTTAAAAATTCAGTATCCATCAACACAACAAATAAAGGTGAGTTTTATTACAGGTCAGCCCCACTATCTATACATGATCATTCAAAGAAAGGCTGCCAGGAAATTTTCCCCAAAATCATAATCCTTTGTTATAACTTCACTGTTAATATGAGAACAAGCTCAATCTGGTGGTCTTTGGAGGTCCAAAGTCACACAAGAGTGCTCCTTTCAGAACTTGGAACCTTCAACGTTTGCCCAAAGTCATCTCTCCAGTATGTGAAACATTTGGCCAAAATGATACATCAGACTAATTTCTTGATATCCTTCAATCTCATTCCTTTCTTGAAAATTCATTTGTGTAAAATGTTTTATGGAATAACCTTTTCCTGGAGTCTCCTTCAGTTCTAACACTCCTTGTCACACTGTCATATGTATTCAGACAGTTTTCATCAATCCTTTCCATTTTTGCTTGATAATCTCATAGAGAACCTTCCTATTTACGCAATACTCACTCATTTCATTTTAAATTATCACACTGAAAACTAGTTTAACTTACAGATGTTACAACAAAAATTTTATTCTTTCAAAATCTGTGAAAAGAAAAATATTAAGAAGCAGTTCAATAATAAATAAATACAGATATTACTCTGTCGACCACAGTAGTGGAGTGTATCTTAGCCTTTCAGCTACAGGTCTTGACTGGGACAAAAAAAACCATGCCTGACTAGACAATACTTTTTCATTTGACATAAAAATTAGTGATCTTCCAAAAAAAAATTCATACATAGGTTTTCCAGGAGTTTTCTGCTAAACTTTAGATATATTCCTCCGATTAAGACAATGAAAAAGATTCAAACAAATTTATTTACTTTATTTTCAAGCGGGGTTCCTACAGATTGCTTTGCATCCCACACCTCAATCTTCATACTTTCCTCTCCATCTAATCACCCTCCACCATTCCTTTCTCTTTCATTGGCCTCTGCACCCTTTTCACCACATCTTTCTGGGTCATCTCTCATCTTTCTTCTGACAGGACAATAATCTAGCACCCTTTTTGGCCACCTCTGCTCACTTATCCATTGAACATATGTCCATACTAAACTAATAGCTTTTCTTCAATTTTTTAATTTTGGAAGTTGTCCTGTCTCTAATTACCTCATTCCTTATTTGCTCCAATTTTGAAAGTCAGCACCGCTCTACAGAAAAATCCATTTTCAAAGCCTCCAAATGCTCCCTATTACTTTTGTTCATTTGCCAGTGCTCTGAGCCATAAGTCACAATAGGTTTAAGTACCACATTATACAACATCTGTTTGGCTCACTAGAGTAAGCTATTCAATTTCCAAATTTTTGCTCTTCCCTGACCAATCCTAGCTCTGATATCAACCTCACACCCTCCATCCTCAGAAATAAGTCTTCTCAGGTACTTAATCTTGTCACAATTTTGCACTCCCTCGACCTCTACAATTAAATCCTACCCTCTCTTACCCACTACAACGTACCCCATTTTCCTTAGATTAATTTTCATGCCCCATTTAAGGTATTCCTCTTTTAATTTCCTTAGCATATACGGGACATCCTCAGCATCATTAGCTAACACCACCTGATTGGCCACAAAGAACAGTATATACAGGCAACTGTTTTCCATGTCTATTCCTACCTTTCTTCTCCATATCTTTAACGCTTCTGTATATTTTAACTGTAAATATATTTTAAACAGAGGGTGACAAACAGCAACCTTGCTTCAAACCCTTAAGGGACACCTTAAAATTTCTTGAAATATTATTTTCCATTTTTCATTAAACATTCATAATTTTTATGCTAATTATATATTGCTCTGACATATACTTCATTTACGTTTATGTTTCCAAGAACAGCAGGATATTGTCATAAACCTTCTTTAAATCAATAAAAAGTATAGGCACCAACAAATTCCTCTCTCTTCTTTTCTCAATCATCTGTCTAAAGTCAAGATATTATCCAGAGATAAATAATGCCATCCCCTAAAACCATTTTGCTCCTCCAGATTAACAATATTGCTTTCAATCCCCTCTATTTATATTCAGCCATACAAACTTGCCAATGAATTAGTAGCATTAATGCCTCTATAATTACTACAGACCTTCTTGTTTCCTTTCTTGTATAGTGAAATAGTATAACAAATATTTCATTCTTTGTTAAGTCATCCCCTTCCATTAAACATTTTACAGATCCATTCTAATAATTCTATAGTCCCATGTTTCACAAATTCAATAGCAATACTTCCAGCTCAGGCACCTTCCCATTTAGTACCTTCACAATTCTTTCACCAGTTCATCCTTAGTCCTCATTTACATTCGGTATTATTTGTGCAAAATTAACTAGGTTATCCTCCTTTACATACTCTCTTTTATCTTCATTCAATAAAACCTTATAGTACTCCTCCCATTCCTTCAAACTGATTTTACTAACTGACTTCTTACATTTTTCTGATCTACCTTTCCTCAAATCTTTAATAAGCTCCCAAGCCCTTGATACCTTTCCACCTTTCTTTCTCCTACATTTGTTTTCCCATGCCTCCTCTTTAACCCTTATAGTTTCTTTCTTAACATCTTCTGTTTATTTGTTAATAAGCCTTCCTATATTCAGTATTCCTTGTCTGAATATATTTCAACTCCTTAAGCTTAACTTTGGTCTCTATATCCTTATTCCACCAACAGGTTGAGATGCACTCCTTTGTTCTAAACTACCCAAAGCTTCCTTTGCAGCTTGAAGTACAATTTGTTAATTCAGACAATAAATGCATTCTACACTTATTTCTTTCACCTACTTAGCTCTTTAGTTAGTTTGAGTTTTTACAAGAATTCCACTGATTCAACCTTCAAACCATCCAAACTGAATCTAGCTTCTCATTGTCCAGATGAATCGCCTCCGACTTTCTTGCTTTCCATGAGGAAATATACACAAGTTTTCGACCAAATGAAGAACTTTAGGTCAATCATAAATTATGTTATTCAGCATCAGAATTCTAATTTAAATGTAATGGACCTTAGGGTATATAGAAGGACGCAGTGTGGTTCAGATCACTTTTTGCTGGGTGTAAAGTGTTTCAAACAAACATATGTTAATAAATGCATTGTTTTTTATTTACCCAGTAAATAAGTTTAGTTATAATTTCTATTCTGATGGTAAAATGAAGCTACACTGAAATTTTTGGAATCCAAAATGTGAGGCAAAATTTATGGTTTGGTACATTTTTGATTTGAAAAAAAAAAAGACTGAAAATACAGTCCCAGAACTGAGACTGTATTTTTAGTATTTTATACGAAACTTGATATAAAGACCAAAATATTGAGCTTATAAGGCACACTTTTTAGATTTTGCATAAATGTTACTTGTTATACTAAAAAAAAAAAAATCACTATTTACACCATGCTCCTAAATTCGTTTATCTTTAATTCTGTATTTTTATTTAATTTAGTTTGGTCACTTTTCAGACATACTGTGTAGTGTTATAATACTTGCATCTGAAAACTTACAAAATTATTCAGCCAAATGGTGATCAGCTGTTAATATTGGCAACTTATGAACTACAAGATTTAACTTTTAAATTAAATTTTCAATATGAAAAGAATTGCATAATTTATATTAAAAAAAAAGTTGAATTGCTTGAAACTGGTCTTTTATAGATTTTGAGTAGTTAATCATGTTTTTACAATCTTTTTGCAGCGACAGAAATACTTTTTTAAAAATTAAAATATTTTTCTGCAACCTTTTGGTATGAAAAATAGTTTTAAATAAGTCTAGTTTTTTAAACCTTTACTTATACGCACTTGACCTAAATTACGCAATTTTCTCAGATTTAAATTCTCTACAAATTTTGTTTCAAGAACTTATTTGCTTATAGGCAACGTAACAAACTAAATTAACAACATACCGTATTTATTCGAGTTCCCCCACACTTTTTTTCTTTGAATTTGAGAGAAAAAATAAGGGTGCGGGGCTTACTTGCAACATAGCCTTTGGCCAGGATAATTTATGTAAATTAAATGTTTTCTTAGAAGTACCTAAATTCAATAACATAAATATAGTTAAGTTACATTAGGCTTTCGTTTATCAATACCAGATGCCGCTTATACAGAATACATCCTTAATTATTAACATCCTGTTCATATTATCAATAGGAACGAAGTTACAGTATTTTTATAAAACTGATTCATTCTGTATAGGCTGCATCCGGTTCTAATGACACTACAGTTACAGTATCAATTACCCATTGTCGTCTTGTCTATTCGCCATAGTCATTGTACTGTTTGTATATGTGGACAGTTATGTGTATTTTATCTGTTTAGTTTATCTTGTAAAGTTTAATACAGTGATTTATTTTAATTACGGCATTAAAATGAGTACAAAAGAACAGTGTCTATGATCTTTTACAGTAAATGAAAAACTGCGCATTATAGAAGAGGCTGAAAAAATTGGAAATCGGGCAGCAGGAAGAAAATTTTACATAGATGAAAGCTGCATTCGAGACTGGCGTAAGAAGAAACAACTTCTGGTGACAGGCACTGGTAATAAAAGGGCTTTTCGTGGCTTAAAACCAAAATACACAGACATAGAATGGAAAAAAGGAAATGCGGTTATGCTGTCACAACAGAAATGTGTTAATTATATGCTTGTGAAATCGCTAAATCATTGAATAAAGTAGATTTTAAAGCAAGACGTGAATACATAACATGATTTTTTGCACGAAATGATTTGTCAATAAGACCATTTCTCAACTTCTTCCAGATGCTTATGAACAAAAAATATTACATTTTCACAAATACATAATAAATCTTAGAAAAGATAAAGGCTATTTGCCTTCTCAAATAGGAAACGCTGATCAAACCGCCGTATATTTTGTAATGCCATTTGACAAATCCGTAAACAAAAAAGGTGAAAAAAAAGTGTTATGATTCGCACTGGTGGTAATGAAAAACAAAGGTGTATTGTTATGCTTTGCATTACTTCTGATTGATCAAAATTACCTCCATACATTGTTTTTAAAAGAAAAACTCTTCCTACCGTACAGGTAAATGGAGTTATTATCAGAGCACAGGAATCAGGTTGGATGGATGAAAACTTGATTTTAGATTGGATCAGGTGTGTTTGGCAAAAGCGATCAGGAGATTTACTTAATAAAAAAAAAATACCGGTATGCTAGAAATGGATAGTTGTTGGAGGCATACGACTGATAAAGTGAAAGACATTTTAAAAAAGGGTATGACAGACCAAGTAATAATTCCAGGCGGATTGACATCTCTATAGCAACCACAAGATGTCTGCATTAATAAACCGTTCAAATCTGCTTTAAAACTGTACAGTAAATGGATGGTTGATGAAAATTTCTTACTCACGCCTACAGGAAGAATCAAACGCCCAGATTTTAACCAGATTTGTGTTTGGATAAAAGATGCTTGGAAAGGTATTTCCACGGAATTAGTAAGGAAAAGTTTAAAAAAATGCAGAATATCTAATGAACTTGATGGTAGTGAAGACGATCACCTTTGGTGGAGTGACGTGGAGACTACCGGTAACTCTTCTACAGACATTGACAGTGACAGTGACTAATTAAAATTAAATCCCATATTTAAAAGTGTATTGAAATCATCCTTTTCAACATGATACTTTATTTTTAGTTTACTGGCCTGCTGATTCTGAACTAAACTAGTACTTACGGTAATTAATTATTAATGTAATATTTATACTAGGGTTATTTTTTTTCAAGGTCCAATCGGTCACAAAATTAAAACCACAGTGAAAATAAAAAATATTTTATTTGTAACAAGTACTTACATAGTTACGCTATTTCTCTACATAGTCGCCACTCCGATTTAGACATTTGTTGTAGCGTGGTACCAACTTTCCAATACCCTCGTCATAGAACGGAGCCGCCTGTGTTTTCAGCCATGTTTCTGTGCTGGTTTGCAGTTCGATGTCTGTGCCAAAAGTTGTCCTCCAGCCAGCATTTCATGTGAGCAAAGAGGTGAAAATCGGATGGAGCCAAGTCCAGGCTGTATGGTGGGCTATCAAGCACTTCCCAACAAAAACGCTGCAGGAGCTTCTTTGTTATAGGTGCAGTGTGTGGCCGAGCATTGTCATGGAGAAAGACAATGCCTGATGACAATATTCCTCTCCGCTTATTCTGAATTGCCCTTCGTAGACGTTGAAGAGTCACACAGTATGAGGCTGCAGTGATGGTTGTGCCACGTTCCATTAATTCCACCAAGAGAACTCCATTCCGGTCCCAGAACACAGTAGCCATACACTTTCTGTTGGAGAAGGTTCGCTTGAACTTCTTTGGTTTACTGGGAGAATGAGAATGCATCCACTGTTTGGATTGTTCTTTTGTTTCTTCAGTTTTGAAATGGACCCATTTCTCGCCCACTGTGACAATTTTGTTCAAAAAATCTTCTCCTTCATTGTGGTGGTAGCGCTGGAGAAACATTAGGGAGGCATCCATTCTCATTCTTTTGTGATGGTCGGACAGCATCTTGGGAACCCATCTCGCACACAGTTTGCGGTACTGAAGTCTCTAACTCACAACGGTATAGAAAGCTGACCTTGAAATTTCAGGAAACTAATCACTCAATACAAAAATTTTTAATCAACGATTTTCTCAAATTGCCTCATCCACTCGCTGATCGGTTGACACTCACTTCCTTCCCTGACTGCCGGCATCATGAACATCTGTACGTCCTGCTTTAAAGTTCTTGCACCATTGTCGCACTTTGCTGTCACTCATTAAAGTTTCACCATACACATTACTTATTCATCGATGAATTTCTGCGGCATTACACCCCTCAGCCAGAACAAATCGAATTACCGCACGCACTTCACACTTGGCAGGAGATGCTATTGTTGTAGACATGCTTATGTTAACTAAATGAAGTGATTGAAGACCATACTAGAGACGCTGCGCAAAGGTTCATCCGAGTTTTCCGCAGGTTTTTATTTCGCGACCGATCGGACCTTGAAAATAAAATAACCCACGTATTGTAATTTGAATGAACAAATTAAATGCTTTACTTTCTGAATATTTTTGTATTTACGTATTTTTTTAACATATCCGTTGCACTTTAAATACCGGTATGTACTCAATTTTATTTTTAAATTTTCGTTCTGGAAAATCGAGGTGCGGGGGCTTATTCGTTGGCGGGGGGTACTCGAATAAATACGGAATCTAAAAATTTTTCATAAGCTGTAACAAAAAAAAAAACAAACCACTTGTATGTATGTGTGTACACAAGTGTTAATGTTCACTACCTGATATTCAGCTTCTGTGTCCATTATACCACAAACTGCAACGACTTGATAATGTCTAGCTTTCATTGCAACTAATGATTTCCTTATAAGCCTCATGGCTCCAATAGCAGTTGATGTACTACGTAGTTCAGACATTTGCTGTGGTGAATGGCTAGGATCAAGGATTAGAAGGAAAACTGTTCCATCTTTTAACTGCTCACATCCTATAATAGTACGACTGTGACCTGTATTTTGAAAAAAAAACAAAAAAAAAACATAATTTATATGTAATTTTACCTATGATTCAATTAATTTTTAACAAAACTAATATTCACTGCATTCAGTAATATGATATACATGTATTTTAGGTGGTCTTTGTTTTGATTCCTGGCAAAGATGTGACATATTTTTACTTAACTTTCCTTGTTAAAAATAAGTGAAAAAGTATGCCCAAGGCTTAATAAAACAAAACACAATATGGAAGATTTTAATACTAATTTTTTTTTTTATTATCTGACCAATAATTATAATTCAACACCAAATAAGATAAATAACAGGCTAGCATAAATACGTTCGTAAGATTGCACTATAATAAATCAGTAAGACAACTCAAAGGTCTATAGATTTTTTTATCTTACCTTTATATAATGATTTTTTTCCAATTAATTAAAGACAAGATTAAAATAATTCCTGTAATATTTAACTAAGGAGTATTTGTGCAGAATGATGGAGAAAGGTGTGCATTAATTGATTGTCACCATATCTTTTTTTTATTTTAGATACATTATATTTTCCTAAAGTAATGTTTTACAATAGAAAAATTTTAACTGCTACATATAGGTATTTGTGCAATAAATAAGGCATGGGGATTAATAAGTAACATATGGAAAAAGTGAAACCAAAGTTTTTGTACTAGTGAATAGTCCAGAAACCCCTACATTAGTTATGATTATAACTTAACAACTATTTATAACAAAATATTTACAAGCCTTCTGCTTATATGGGTAATTGTCTTATCTTGTAATATTGGAGAAAGTATTCATTTTCAATGGATCACAATAATTGTCATCATTCTACATTAAATTATTTTGTTCAATAATGAGATCACATTTTGGATTTGCTATTATGTGAAATTAGAACTCTTTGGATGTCCTCAATTAGACTGATGCTGCAATTTAAATATCTCATTAACTGCTCTTGCTAGAACACTAGCTAACAAATGACAATGAATTAAGAAGTGAAACTGAATAATCAACATCTCCTAAGGCAAAACTTTCTTTTGTTTGTGTGCTACTCACATTTGATTCATCCTCTCATAGTAACTACTACATGCCAACATCAGGTTATTTTACATTTACCTTATAGTAAAATTAAGTTACATCACCTCTGATAACATCACTGTTAATATCACAAAATACTAATTTTTTTTCTTTCAAGGAATTATAACATCCATAAAAAGCAATGAAAGAAAAAAAATTAGTTGCTGAATTGACTTGTTTAACTTAACTCGATTCCCATTTATAACAACAAAAAAAATTAATCAATAATTTAAGAAAAATTATAATCACAAGATTAATATAATTTGATTTCTTAAGAAATGTTCTGACAAAATTTCATGTTATTTGTGTTGATGTCAACCTCAAAGGTGGAGTGATAGTAGGCAACTCAGCCTTTCATCACAAAGATCCTTGGCTTGATTCCAGGTTAGGCTTGGTATTTTTCATATGAAATGAAGTTTTTAAAACATGTTACAATCACAAACTTAGCTAATACAGTGAATTTATCATAAATGAGGGTCATTCAAAAAATAAAGTATGTTTGGCACATGTCTCTGGTCCCAGTGACCATCGTGGGCATTTCATTGAACTCCCTGTACTACAAACTCAGTCTGAACTAAACTGTGATGCTATACAGATGTTTGTATTTTTTTATGCTTTCAAAATGTTTGACAAACTAGAAAATCTGCCCAAATGTGTAGCGAGATTCAGTTTTTGATTGCAACAAAATTTATCTCACTGAAATTTACAGAGAAATAAACAAAGTTTATGGTGACAGTGTGACAAATGAACCATCATTTAGGAAGTGGTAAATTATGTTTTAACAAGGGACAAACAAATGTGCTCAATGATGGACATTTTGCTCAAACATCCATCATCACTGAAGAACTGATAAAAAAAAAGTTGATGACAAATTGCAGGAGGGTAGATGTTTCGGGTTACATGGTTTACAGTTTCTTTCCTGAAATTACTTCATTAAATTGTAACAATGCCTTTTGGTTATAAAAAAAATGTATACCAAATTGGTAACTTTGTTATTGTCAGATCATCACAAAAATTGAAGAATGGAAGCTACTTTGACTTTCTCATTCGTTGTACTCAAGATGGTAATAAACTTTTGGATTACATTTTTACTGGTGATGAAATATGGATTTTTCACAAAGCACTTGAATAAAGCATCAATCAAAGGAGTAGTATCATTCCAAATCACCAAAAAAGCATAACAAGCTCTCAGCATGTGCAAGGTGACGGCAATCATGTTACTCAGAAGCATAATGTTGCCAGTGCACCTTATAGAATAAATGGCACAGTATGTTGTCCAGTGGCATCGTCTATGTCCATTATTATGTTCACCTACACTCAACTACAGCAACTTGAGCTTTGCTTCAATGTTTCAGCAGAGATATTTTTCAGCAACCACCATATAGACCTGACTTGGAAGCAAGTGTTTATCATTTATTCCCTAAGTTGAAAAAATGTTTAGAAGCCAGGCAATTTCAAGTTGATTATGGGCTGAAAGAAGACCGATGAATGGTTTAAGAAGTTGTCGGCAGAAATAAGCAATGAAGATATAAAAAAAATGGTACCATGTTATGAAAAGTGTTTGAATTCATATGATGGCTGTTGAAATGCAGTTTAAGGATTCCTGTAAATATAAAATAAGAAATATTTAATTAATTCTTATCTTGACTTTTCTGTATCAAAATATTCTTTACTTTCTGGATGAGCTACATAATAAAAAATCCTATTGGTTTGAATCTACGAATATTCTAATAAATGAAGCACATTACCTTTTTTAAATGTCAAACTCGGTAAATAAAAGATTAACTTGGCAAAAGTTTTATAGGTATTTAGACAACATAAATTTACAATGACAATGTAATTCTAAGCTTTGATCATTATTATCATTGTTTTTACAAATTAAACAATTTTAATTTAATAAAATATTTTTGTTTCTGGTATTATACAACATTTGTGAGAACCTTTTTTTACATACCTAATGTGATAATTGCACTTAGGCTTACAAGTTGAGAAATCATGAAATAATAAAGCCAGAAAAATATTTTCCTTTCTACAAGCTCTCACCAACATTTGTACCTGTTATAAATAATAAAGTTTTGACTTAAAAGGAGTATTAAGCATCTTTGTTGATGACGATTATTAATGTTTATTTGACTGATTAACTGACACTACATAACAATATGGATGAAGCATAAACTTATTTATAGATACAAAAATAATTTAGAAGGCAAAATTTCCTTGCATATGTAATTCCAAACTATAAAGAAAAATCGATCATGGCCATTTATTATCATCAAACAATAGCACTGCTGTGCAAAAGTTTTGTTAGAGATCATTAGTTTTTCTATAATATTTTTAAGTTTGAAAATGTGTATGTAAAGTTAAAACAGAAAACATTTACTTAATATTTCAACTAATAATTAAAAGCTCAAGTTCCTCATTTCAAATAGTACATATTTTATTTCATAAAATAAAAAATAGTTAAGAAAAAATTAGCTAAATTTCCAAAATTACAAAAAAGGAAAATACAACTGAAGTTTATAAGAATTCAACAATTATAACAGAAGTTTGAAGCCTCCTGTATAAAAACATGAAATTTTAGTAAATTACACTGGAGTGGTTTTCATACAACTGCTTAACTTAAATACTATTGAATAAGTATTTGGTTGAAAGTAATAGTTCAGTGAATACTTTTACATGCCATAAAATTTTTGTATGGGAGAATAATCTTAGTGAAACATGACGTGTTTTTTGGGTGACTTTTAATATCTCTTAAATAAGTACATATTTGTAGAGCAAATATTTTGTGGTCAATACAAAACAGTTGATCAATAATGTATTGGATCTATCCTTAGTAGATTCCTTTGCAAGAACAGTTGAGGGTAGGATAGGCAGACTAGTTGGAAGGTCTTTGGCCCTCTACAATGCATTTTGTTTAATGTTACTGGATCTGTGATAAAATGTGGGAACTGCAAAGTTACTGTGTCCTTGGTATTTATGTACTTTGATGGGGAGTAATTCTGAATATGAAAATGTAGACTTTGTTTGTTTCCTGTACGCGATGGAAGGGAAGTCCCTTTACGCTAGTTATGAAGTTATTAGAATAGGTGCAGTTTACCTTCTATGGATCTAAAACATCTGTGCAGGTTCCACCATGTTCAAAGCACAGCTGTATGCACCTCCATGTCTGGTAGTTCATTTGCAACAGCATATCAGGGTGATCATTTCAAATGCTAAATGAACAGTGTTTTGGAGCTGCTCATTGTTGATGTATCTGCATTTTCAAATCTCTTCTTTTACAAAACCCCAGAGTGTATTGTCAGATGTGGTGAGGCAAGGGCTTCTTGCTGGCTAAGGAAATTTTTCTGACCCATGTCTGATCCAACAATTCAAAAAGATTTCATTGAGGCATCTGTGGACATTAAAAGTAAAATGTGCTGGAGCACCATCTTGTTGAAACGCAATGTCAATGATCCCTTTTGCCATTAATTCTAGAAGCAACAACTTGTCGATCATTCTCAGATAACTGTGTTGATTAACTGCGCCAACAAAAAAATAAGGACCAAGGAGATGTTAGCTGTCATCCCAGCTCAAATCATAACATGAGGCAAATGTTTGATTTCCTCAAAAAATGAGGATTGTCTTTCTCCCACAAAAAAACATTTTGGTTATGACAACTTCAATAAATTACACACTCATCTGAAAACATGATATTTTTTTATAATTTGCTCTCAGAAAGCATTAAAGCAATAACTGAAATGCATGTACACATGCATTTCAGTTATTGACCTTCATGATCGATGAAGGTCATTGTCACTCAACTCATTAACTGTGGCTGGATGAAAACATTTAAATTTCGAGTCATATGTTCTCATATTGTTGATATTGGAATGCCTAACTCTGCAGAACATTTACACGTTGATTTCATCGGTGATTGTTGAATCGATGCCTTCACAGCAGCACAAGTCTCAGCTTGAGTTCTCAGCCTCCCAGTGTATGGTGCATCAAAAACAATTCCCTATCAAAAGCTTTACTCTACCATGACAGTAATGTTTGTCGCGATGGTGATGATCTCCCAAAATGTACAAAGAAGTCATTTATAATGATTTCCACTGTTTTACTAATGTACATTCATAGACATACACAGAAGCTAACAAACGCTCTCTGACAGTAAACATACTTGGAACTACCATCATTCCACATTTGACTATACTAAAGTCATCCCACCATGAATGAACACACGGGGCGATTCCTAACATAGCTTATTCTCCCCACCTTTTTCAGCAGCAGTGAGCGGTATCAGTGGTGAGAATTGGCAGCAGTATAGCCTGATTAAGATAGATTTATTACAGTAAAAAGGGACTTCCTGCCCACCCCCATACAGTGACTGCTGTGGTTTAATAGATAAAGTTGGACCTCTTGCCCCTCCTAACACACAGATACATAATAAAATTAAAGTCAATAATAAAATAAAGATATTATTAATAAATAAAAAAATAAATAATACAAAAAACAAACCTTGGTGCTGAAGGTAAAGAGGAGGTTTGAAATCATCATTTGCTTGGAAATATTCCAAAACCCAATTGAACAGTTCAGGATGACTGCCATTAGGACTTGTAGGACGATGAAAATCAACCAACTGACACCTGAACATTTTTTAATATTATATTTTATATTATAAGAAATATAAACCACCAAAACTCAGTAATTAGATAAGTTAAACTTACCATATTAATTTCAAATAACCAATTTTTGTGGGATCCTGCATCTCCAGTTGGTATTGAATTCTATAACTACATTAAAAAGTATTCAATTATAATTTGTCATTTTTTGGAAATTTTTTTCTATTTTAAAACTTTGAAATTTATTATGAACATATATAGAAATTCTGTTGTTCAGTTACTGGTCAGCAGAATTCAATACCAACTGAAGATGCAGAATCTCGTGAAAATCGATTAATGGAAGGAAATTAATACGGTAAGTTTAACTTATCTAATTACTGAATTCTGGTGGTATACATTTCATATAATATTAAATTTTATTAATCCAGTGGTTAATATGTAAATGAATTATTCAAAGTTTCAAAAAATTAAATTTTATATATATGAAAAACTCAATCTCAATCCACCCAAGTATATTAATAAGACAACTCTTACCTTATTTTTTATTTTTAATATAATTTTTTACGAAGTACTTTTGCAGGATCCTGCATCATCAGTCGTATATAACATATTTATATAAAATTACAATCAAACATAAGAAAAATTAAAATTTTATATACAAAAACATAGGAAGTCAAATAAATAAAACAAAAATATATAATGACATATATATGGCTAGCCAAATACTACAGTACTGTACTATTTAAATAAATATTTCATGTAATATCTCTAAAGGTGCTGCTACCTACTGCACAGCTTTTAAGAGTCTATCTCCTTCAAATTCTGTCTGTAAGTTGATTAAGTTGAATCTTTGTTTATATATATATATATATATAATTTTTCTACAATAGCTAGGTTTTTTATTTATGTCTCCTTTTTTAATTTCTAATATTTCCAAATTAGCATGAGAAATCAATTATTTCCAAATTAACATCAGAAATAGAATGTTTATCTTTTATGAGGTAATCTGGAACATTAGAGAAGCCCAATTTTTTTATTTTTATAGTACCTAAAATGTTCATAAAATCTGGCTTTAATCGATCTATTAGTTTTACCTATATAAATATCCTCACAATCATTACACTTTATCTTATAAACCCTACATAAATTGTATAAATCAGTATTATTGTTTTTAAAATATTTTATTATGTGGTTGTTAGTTTTATATGCAGTTTTAAATTTATCCTTGTCATAAACTTTGGTTATGTATTCAACAACACTGTATTGTATGAATATTTTAGGTAAACATTGTCAATCTTCTGTGTATTATGTATTGGTTTTAAAGTTATTGTACTATTAAGTTTTGATATTTATTTTTTATATAAATTAACAATTAACAAAGTACTACATCCATTTTGAATTGCAGTTTGTTTTATAGTATTTATTTCTGTGTTCAATTTTTCTTTATTATTTTGTACATAATGAATAGCTCTGTTAATCATATTTGTATATATGTTAATTTTATGAGACCAAGGATGATTTGATTTTCTATGAATTGTTATTTTATTGGCTGTAGATTTCCTATATACCAAAGTTACAATTTGGTTATTTTTGTTAATTTCAATACTAAAATCTAGAAAATTTATTGTTTTGTTTATATCTATTTCACAAGTAAATTTTAAATCGTTATAATATGAATTAAGTTTTTTTTTAAAATTACGAAACGTTCATTATTTATAATCGGATCATAAATGACAGAAACATCAACATAACAAATCCATAATAAAACCATGTGTGTAGGAATAACATCATAAACTATTTTATTCTCAAAATTTTGTAAGTATATCTCCGACATAATAGCTGACAAAGGAAATCCCATAGGCAAGGTATTTTCCTGCGTATAACATTTGTCATTAAATTCAAAGTAATTTTGTTGACATATATTCCTAATAATAGTGATGATGTTATCAATAAAGTTATGGTATCATTATTTATTAGTTTATTTTTTATTTTATGAATTGTTTTATTAATAGGTATGCTAGGATATATGTTACTTATATCGTAACTTACCATCCTAGTGTTTTTGCTGACTAAGTTTTTTAATTTATTTACAAATGCATACCCATTTTTTATGTTGTAATTATATAATGTAAATTCATTTTTATCCTAAGGATTTTATCTATTATTTTGGAAATAGTATAAGATGGAGCAGATGTAAAATCAATCAAAGGTTGCATTGGGGTGCCAGGTTTGTATATTTTTGGAAGTCCTGTTAATTTTGAAGCGTCCGGTTCAAAAGGGTATAATCTAGTATGATATCTTAAATTATCGTTATAATTAAAAATAGTTTGATATTTTGATACTAAACTTTTTGTTATTTTTAGAAATTTATTAGTAGGGTCTTTTATTTCTTTGTAGTTATTTTCAATTACATGATGTTTCATCAAAATACATTTTTCAGTGTACATGATAACAGGTGGCATTAGTTTTATTAGATTTTAATACGATACAATTATTTTCATTTAATTTATTCTTTAAATAATGAATTACTTTTTTATTAAAAAGTGGTTTGTTAATAAATAAATTTGTACCTTTAATTCTATGGACATTGTTACTAATAATATTATGTAACTGTTCTTTATCAGAAGGATTAATTTTATTAATATTTATTTCAGAATAAATATTTTTTGATAATACCTACTCTTGTTATTTTCAAATAGATTAAATTTAAAAGCATTAGCAATAAGAGATTGTTCATTATCACCAAAATTAATATTTGTCAAATTTAAAAACTCATTATTAGTATTGAATACGTTTTTAAATTTTCTTGCGTATCAAAGAAACATGAAGCACAGTTTTTATTCACAACATTTTTTTGAAATTTATTATCATACAGATTTCTGTTATTATTATTTCTTACATTTATTAAATTACCAATTTTCATATCTTGAGATTCTTTTAACTTATATTTATGAATTTCAACATTAATGTTAATCAAATTTAGTACATAATCAAAGATACCTGTCCTAACATTTTTAACAATTGCAGATGTGTGTTATATAATCTAATATTTACATAACTCCTTTTGTAATAACTCTATTTAATTTCTAGTTTCATCCTAAATCTTTCTGCAAATTATTTTATTTTCGGTATATTTTTATTGAAATGAGAGTTTTTCTAAAATTATCCTAGCATATATGGAAGTTATTTTTAATCTAAGATATTTTATTAAAATTTATTAATGTATTACATTATAAAATATATAATTTATAAAATTTAAAAGATAATTTTGCTCGGTCAGCATTCACAATTATTTTTCTGTTCTTGGGTGGGCTGAGTTGAGTTATACATATTTAAATTATAGTGCAGGAAGGTTATGGAAGTCTTGTTGAGTGCGGTTGAGTTCTACTACACTCTGTGTTTTGTCACTATTACTGTGGTTTTTTATTATTATTTTTGTTGTTGTTTAGTTATTAGTTGTTTTTCATAGTTCAATTATGATTCGTTGACCGTTTATGTTTGTTAATTGTTATTATATATTTACTAGAGTTTATTTGGTTAATACCTACAGTTGTTATGGAGTATTTATCCGTTGCTAAGGCTTTGTTTATATTTTGACTTTTTTGTGGTTTTACTTGCTCAGTTGGGCTATAAACTAATTAACTTGGGTGCTTTTCACTCTATTAAGTGTGTTTGGATCAATATTTGTGGCTCTTTTATATTTACTGTGGAATTAATTGATTTTGTTGCGATAGCCTACAGTTGCCAAGGCTTGTTTACTTTGGTAGCCTAGTGCCCTATCATTTATTGTTTATGTTTTATGTTCTGTTTGTCTTTTGGTCAATGACCAACCCAACAGAGTCAGGGGGTACGCCCCTGACCTGGAAGCAGGGTTCGTGTAGGAAGAGATTGACTTGAGCGTCTCAGGAGGAGGTTTTGTGAGGGGAGCGAGAGTGACTGGACTGTGGTTATGGATGCAAAGGCACAGAGAATGTTAGAAGCCTTCTGCTTGGAGGCCAAGCGGAAAGAAGAAGAGTTTTTATCTACGTTGGTCAGATGACAACGATCATCGGCAGCCACATCTGCTGTGACTGGTGAAGACAGTGGGGATGCTGACAAATATGAGGTGCATTTTCCACCACTGTAGTCTAGTGACCACAAGAGCAAGGGCTGGCAAACAACGAAACCGATGAAAAACCGGCATCTGCAGTTCTCTCCTCCCATGGAAGGGGGACAAGAAGAAGTTGCAGGCTGACAGTAAGGAATCGCTGATGTCTGCAGGAGTAGTGGTGAAGATGGATAGGAGGGTGAGGATGAGATTGCAGACGTGGACCTAGAGGAGTTTGTCTTTGAACCGGAAGGGTTACAGAGTTATATTGGTGACTTGGTGCAGCTTGTCTCTTCAAATGACAACGAAGACTGAAATTAAAGATTGTTCCAGGATAATGGTCGGTTATGTGTCACGTATCAACGGGCTTTGCGTTGCTCGGCACGGTTTTCCTAACCGGGAGAATAAGGCCACACAGACACCTGTGGTGGGAAGCCGGGGTGATCACTGGGACTCTGGTGGCAAGATGGAGGTGCAGCGGGAAGATGTAGCCACACAGATGTTGCCTGTGAGCCCTGGCCCTGGTCAGGGTGGTCTGTGGACAATCAGGGATGGTGGTCTCCTACGAGCGCTTGAAGATGCGGTATCCAAAGAGGACTTGGTGCAGTCGGTTCACCGTAGTTGGCAAAAGGACATATTTCACTGTACCGAACTGCTGACTGACATCAATAGGTATGATGAGGTTCCTCAGGTGTGGGTGTTGGACTTGGGGATAGGTGTTGGTCACCCTTGCCACTCGCATGTCCTGAGTCGGGTGCCTTGGGTTGAGTACCTGGCACGTGATGGCAGACTTCAAGCAGGAAAAGTGCTTGTCGTAAAATCGAGTGCAGCTGATTTATCTGATAAGTCTATTGCTGTCGGGCAAATTGATTACATTCTAGTCATCGATTTGGCTAAGGGAGAGGATGGGGGTGATCTGCAACCTTATGAAGATCATACCTTAAGTCATTGCAGTGAACCATGACATTTGTTTCTGCAGACCCGCCGGGCAAGTTGGTTGGTATTTATATTGCTTAGAATACACTGCCAGGAGATGTGCTGGGAAGCTACTGGTTTACCTCAGTTGGCAGACGGTTGATGGTATGTCGGCAGATCAACTGAGGAAGGGTGCACTGGAGAAGAGGCCAACGTCATGGTGAAGGCGGAGGGAAGGTCCTATGTAGACCTCCTCTGGCAGGTTAAGAGCAGTGTATCACCAGAAGAGACTGGGGTTCTCTCAGCTCATCAGGGCCAGGGGGAGGACCTCCATATTTGGGTGCTGGCCAAAAGGAGTACCGCCGAAAAACTCAGTCAAGAAATTTTGAAGAAGGTTGAGGGCTTCACAACAGCACTGGTGGGGAGGGGAGTCGGCAAGTCCATATCCTGATTAAGGATGTGTTTGCACTCACTTCTCAAAAGGAATTTGTAACAGACCTTCATCGGGTAATGGGGGGAGGTGATGATGCGCTATGTATTGTTTACACGGTCGGCCTATGGGGCAACACAAGTGCTGACAGAGCCACCCATCCTCACCAAAAAGTTGTTGGCAAATGGTGAGGGGCATATAGGATGGTGGCCTGCAGAGTAGCGTGGTAATCCCTAGAGGACCGCTGCTTTCGCTGCTGGCATTTGGGGCACAAGGCAAAAGCATGTAGTGGCCCAGACTGTACCGGCCAGTTTTAATTACGGGGAGGCTGGCCAAGTCAAAAAGGACTGTCGCTGGGAGACCAGATGTTCTTCCTGTAATGTGCATGGACACACTCCAGGAGGCCGCGGTTGCAAATTGCCCATGCCGTGAGAGGATTGGCTGCTGCTGCACCAGGATACTACACGGTTCTGGTCTGGGAAAGCCCCATCCAGGAGAGGTGGGATGCTCTGGCATCTTACTTTCGATGATTGGGCGGGGACTCCTCCTGGAGCCGCTGGGGGAAAAATTAAGACCGTAGTCCTGGTGGAGGATCTCTTCAGGGATTCCCCATTTGAGGCAAGTTAATATAGAGACTGGAGTCCCAGTGGCGGTACCTCCTCAGGGGTCTCCTTATTTGAGGCATGGCAAGAAAAAAACAGACTGAGTCCCGGCTCCCTGGGTGGGGCCTTGAGAATGGCATAGCAGGGCCCAGAGTTATTGCCCAGGTGATTTGAGGCAATGAAAATGCAAAAAATAAATATCATTATTCCAGTATTTATAAAATTAAATGCAACAATTACGAAAAGATATCTATTAATAAAATGAACAGATCATTTGAAAATAGATTTAACGAACATTTTAGATCATTTAAAAATAGAAAGATGGGTTTCTCAAATGTTACTAAACATTTGATATAAAATAATCATAATATAACTAGTTTAGAAGATAATTTGGAAATAGTTGCAAAAGTTAATGTTGAAGATGAAAATGTAATAAAAAATTGGAAATTTAAAAAATATTGTATATATTTAATTGTGTAGATATAAATGTGAATTCAGCCTTATAAACCTGCAAACAGAATTTGATGGGGAAATTCTTAATAAAATTATTTAAGCTGGTATACAAAGATAAGATATGATAAATTAATAGTTATTGTAATACTTTTTCATTCTTGACTTAAAATATTTGTTCTGAATTTATTTTAAGGTTTTTAAAAATCTTTTAAATTAAAAAAATTTTTTTAATTTATTTTAAACAAACAATTTTTATAAAACGTAAAAAGGTAAAGATTTTATTGTGTAAATGCAAACAGTTTAAAAATTATAAAAACCATCACTGAGGATGAGCTTAGGCCTGAAAGTGCTTTAATGGAGTAAAAGATTAAAGGTAAGAGTATTTCTCTAATTATGTGCTTTGCGGAGGCTGAAAAAATATTATATATTAAAATTGTATATATATATACTTAGTAACATTTGGTCTTTTTTTATTCAAGATAACTTGATGGACACAGGTAAATAAAATTATCTTGATTTAATAATTAATCTTTCATTATAAGTTGTGAACATAATAATATATAGTACTACATAAAATATATAAATTTTATAAAAAAAAATAAATAAAATGAAATAATACTTCAAAATATCATCCATAACTTCACAATTATACTTCCAAGCGTAATCAAAAAGTGTTATTATATACATCAACCAAATTAAATACAAACAGCATGGACCTATTTTTCTAAGGGCACCTGCAACAACCCAATGATATGATTTCTCAACATTTATAGATTTATTATCTTTATATTGTCTTATTTATGGTTCTGTAAAATGACTACTAAAATAAGAAAAATTTTAATATGAAAGCATTATAAAAAAAAAGATAACAAAACATTTCTGTTATAATAATCACTAGATTAATCCACTATAGATCCTTTCAAAGCATATAACTGCAACAAATTTTCAGATTTGTTATGCTGGAGAATTAACCCCATACAACAGATTTCCAGTTCAACATAAATGATTTTTTTAAAGAAAAAGAATAATTACCGTAAAAGTTTGTAGAAAAATATTATATAGAGTTCATGTGGATAGAATTATAAAATCAAGAATTGAATTCAACATAATAGATACTGACATCCTAGCATATAAGATTAATGGAAGGATTTTAAGAAATTCAGCCTTCTGTTATTGCACAATTTGTAATAACAAATAATGAAGAGAGAGTATCGCTTTGGAAAATGCTGCAGATGAAGGCACTATTACCCTGAAAGTTTTAATAGTATTATCGATGAAATCAGAAAAGAGAATTGAGAAACGGTGAAGAATCTGGAAAATTCTTGAGAGATTCATCTGCAATCAAATTGAGATAATTACAAAAAATTTGGTGACAAAGAAACAAAAATACAAGATATACTAAATAGGGAATAGAGTGGAAATCTAACAAGTTAAAAGCAGAAAAATTAAAGAATATAAATTTCGGGAAAAATTAATGAAATGGAGCAAGATTCAAAATAAATTACCTAAATATTCTTGGTACACTGTAACAAAACTATGAAAATCTAGGAGCACTAATATAGATATGGTAAAGGCAATGGACTTTCCAATAACTAAAAATGAGGTTGATGTTTATCACAGAATACTGGATACAACTGGGAAATGTAACCTTGCAGCTTTTATAGTCTGATTTATTTGAAGAACTATCAATGAAGGCATCTTACTATGAAGGTTTGAGAAAAGGAATATTTCTAAAAGATGAAGCTCATGTACCTGCACGGATGAATTTCCTATGGATATCACTGAACTTCTTACTACTAAATGGAAGAAAGTAATCATTGAGAATGGCTAAGAAAAATAAAGACAGAAGAGGTACAAATATTTGTGGTAAAGAAATGGAAAAATTTTCTATGTAAAGCAGACAGTGCTTCTGTAATTGCTCTTAATGCAGTGAATGATAATAAAGAACTTTAAATTCAAGCAAAAACACAGCTTTAAAGTTAATTATTTAAATTTTATTATATTATTATTTTGTAATTGTTCTTAATGCAGTGGATAATAAAGAACTTTAAATTTAATTATTAAATTTTTTCTGTAGAAGTATAGAAGGTAGATCTTTATTTTTAATTTAGTAAAATATTAAGAGGCAATGAAAGAAATTTGTTTGCTTGTAAATGATTAATTAAAAAATCTGTCCAAATATTATTGTACTAATAGAATCGTAGATTTATTAAATAGAATTAAGTAATTATTAAACTGAGGGTTAAAAATGCTTGCTTGTTGCGATTAGACTTCTAAGGCAAGGGAATAATTGTTTAAATAATAATTGAAATTTCTTTTACTGTTGATAAAATTAATCTCTCATCTGTTAATGGTCTCAACATATCACCTCTATTGAAAAATGTATCTGTAATATTTTTGCCTTTTATAGATTTCAAGAACTGTAAAAAAACATATTTATCATTGAATTACATATCTCTTGGAAGATTCAATGTTATACCTATAGTATTCTTAATGGGGAATATAAACATTAACTTAGTAGTAGACAGCAATACTGTAAAAGATTATAAATCTTTACTTTAATATCACAGAATGGAATCTTTAGTAAATAGCCAGAAAAGGCTAGAATCAGACATGTGCATTAATAATGTATTTTTAAAGTATAAAAAAATTTTAATTTATTTTTTATCACTTATTAATGAATTGTGTTTATAAGAATAATGGATTTAAGACAAAAAAAAAATTAGAAAGTCTAAACAGTGGATTATACGGAGTGGTGCATGGAATGATCCAAAACATTTGGTTTTGTTAAAAAATATTTACTTGAATCGCAATACAGAGAAGTAAAATACAGTGTTTATTACATACCTGGAAATTATGTTTTGCTTATCACATATTTAATATGACCACCATCAACTCTAGCAACTTCTCCAACACAAACTCCTATGATGTTAATAACTCGACGACACATATCCTTGGTTATCTCCTTGCATGACTCAATGATCAGTATTTCGTAGTTCCATCACTGTACAAGAATGTTTAGGAAAAACTTTTCCTTCAAAAATCCCCAAAGAAAATAATCACATGGATTCAATCATGACTGTTTGGGGACTAGTTTTCTCCACATACAAAACAATTAGGAAATCGATTTGATATTTGCGTTAAAAGTTTCATGCAGAAAAGTCTAAAGCAACATTAGCTGTGTGCAGTCTGGCTCCAACCTGCATGAACCATTCGTTTTATAATTGAAACCCTTTTGTAAGAAGCTAATGAACAAAATTATTACACAGCATGTTTAGATAACATTCACTGTTTACTGTCTGTTCAAAAAACAATGGCCCTATTACCCCATGACTTGAGATAGCAGCCCACACCGTAATTCTTGGAGCATGATGCACCTTTTCATGAACCATGTATGGATTTTCGGAAGCCCAGAAATGCATATTTTGTTTATTAACAACCCCAATTTGGTGAAATTGTGCCTCATCTGAAAACCAAACATTGCTCAACAATGTCTTGGTTCACAGCCCATTCAGTGAATGCCATTCTTTGGTATTTGTTGTCAACTGTTAATTTAGACAACATTATTTTACGTACGCATACAAATGCAAATCAATTTTTAAAATTCGCTGTACAGATCACCAAGAAATCCCAAGTTGCGCTGCTACTTTTCTTGTTGATTTGCCCAGGCTCCTCAGCAACTCTGCTCTGACAGTTTCAACATTTTCTGGACAACGAACATTGTCAGGCCATTCATGCTTACCCTCAAATACAGAACCATCAATAGTAAATTTTTCATAAAGTTTATGTATTGTTTTAAATGAGGGCAATTAGAGAGTTTGAAAATGTACATGAAACCGTCTTTATGTAAGCACCATACTTTTCGTTTCATTAAAGAACAACATAGTCTTTATGCACTGTTCAACAGTCAGTCTTCTTTTGTCAGTCATCTTGGAATGATACACAAACAGCGCACTCGGAAAGAGAAGAAATTAATCTTCAAACTGCTGTCACTTCCACAAAGATAAAATGTCACATTAATAATTAATAACCTAAAACAATTATTGCCAAAACAAATGTTGGATCATTTGTGCCACCCTGTAGATATGAGGTCTGTTCAGAAAATAACCGAACTTTATTTTTTTAATCTTAATTATCAACTTTACTGATTATTGGTCCTTGTTCCCCACACATTTTTCCCAGCAGTGCTTTCACTTCATGAAGCAGTACTGGGTAGCTGCATTTGAATTTAGTTTAATTTCATCAGTCTCAAACAGCATCCTTTCATTACTGATCTTAATTTCAAAAAAAGAAAAAATTGCAAGTAGCCAAGTCTGGCGAGTAAGGAGGCGGAGGATAGTCATCTGATTTTTGGCACAAAACTGAGTGTGCGAGTGCATTGTTGTGGTGAAGGAACCATGAGTTGTCTCGACATAACTCTGATTTCTTTTTGCGGATTTTTTCACATAACCATTGTAAAACACCTTTATAGAATGCACAGTTTACTGTTTCACCTCGAGGCAAGAATTCAAAATGCACAATTCTATTAAAATTGAAAAAAACAAAGCGCATTACTTTGACACTGAATCGAGATTGACGCGTTTTCTTGGGGTGTGATCATTTGCCAATCCATTGTGATGACTCAACTTTTGTACCAATGTCGTAGCCGTACACCCAGCTTTCATCTACCATTACGATCCTTTGCATGAATGTTTTACTGTCATTGGCTTATTCAAAAAGTTGCTGACTAATGTCCACTCCATGTTCTTTTTGCTATTCGCTCATCAAACGACAAACAAACATTGCTGCAACTACATGGGTGTTCAATTTTTCAATCAAAATATCATGGCATGATACAGTTAAGATGCTAACCTCTTCTGCAAGTTCTCTGAAAGTCAATTGGTGATTTGCATGCATAAGATCATTGATTTTCTGAACATGACTGTCATCAATAATATAATGATGAATTGTCATCAATTGAAGTTGAAGGAATTCCTGGTCAAGGGTCATCTTCAATTGACTGACAACCACTTTTATTCGTAATACTGCGTATGACCAGACCATCATCTCCATAAGGTTGTTTCAAAAGTTGAAATATTTCTGTGAAAGTTTTCTCTATTTTCAAGCAAAATTTTACATTGTATCGTTGCTCCCGAAAATCATAATTATAAAAATCACTAATAACACTTAAAACACATTACACTTAAATAACAGTAACATAAAAACTAACCGAGATATCAACAATTCAAGAAAATGTGGTTTTAGAGGAGGTTATGCGAAACATAATGCTGCCGACTGCATGTCACTATTATCTTCATTGGCGCATATTTAAAAATGTTCAGTTATTTTCTGAACCTGTCCTCGTGTATCCAGGTGTCTAGAAAGTCTGGAAACAGCTTAATTATAGAAAACTGAGTGTGACTATGCTGCCAGAATAAATGTAATTGATTACTGTATCAAAAAAATTACTATGAGTTGTGTTTGAAGTTGTATTCAACTTCATTCAACTTATATTTTTTTCATATTAAACATAATTTCATTAGTTTTGAACAGCAAAAATGTTAGTGAAAATCTTGCATCCATAGCGTAATCAATGTTTTAGATATTGACCATTAAAGGGTAAAGATTGGGGTAAAATGACCATCCCCAACCTTCATTCAAAATAAATATTTTTGGTAGTAAGGGAGGAAAATTAATTACACATTCTGTAAACTGTTTTTCAAAATCTCTTCTCATTACTTAATTATTATTTGAAATTTATCATTGTAATATTTGGTAATAAAATTAGAAATAGCTGATTCAATGAATTTATTTATTTGCTATTTAATTAATTAATTATAAAAAAAATATTTTTTAATTATTTATAAAAAGTATTTTTTCAAGAAAATGAGTAACGTAATAAAACATAAAGAATGTGTACTAAAATCACATCTGATGTTCAATGTGGCCTCCTCCTACTAGTTTAAAAAATCCACATGTGTAAAAATTATGTACAGCACTCTGAATTAATTTCCTTGAGATTTCAGCAGCTTCAGTTAGAATTCTTTGTCTTAGCTCTTCCAGATTCTCCAGATTAGTTTTATAAACTGTCTTTTAAATATCTCCAGAAGAAGTAGTATAATGGACTTAAATCTGGTGATCATGGAGGTCACTTAATTTGTCCTCACCTATCAATCCATCTTACTGGGAAAATATTATTCAAGACAGTGCGAACTTGAAGAGAATAGTGGGCAGGAGTTACAACTTGCTGAAACTATGAATTGTTAAAATTTTGTCTACAATAATTTTCAATAACTGAATAATTTGATTTCGAAGCATATGACTCACCTGTCAAATTTCAATTTCCTTCAATTAAAAAAAGACCCAATTAATGAATCCAATACAAAGGCAGCCCAAACAGTAATTTTTCAAAGATGCTGGGTGTGTACTACTCATAACCAGTGTGGATTCTCAGCCCTCCAGTAATGGCAATTATATCTACTGACATCTCCATTTCAGCATAAAAGTCGCCTCGTCTGAAAAGACAACAACTGTTATGAAGTTTGGGTTCTCGATAATCCTGTTCATCATAATTTCACAAAAGTCAAAATGCCGATCAAAATCATTCTCTAATAATTCTTGATGCAGGTGAATTTTGTAAGGCTTTATGTAGCTTTCAGGCAAGACTTCATGGACAGAGGATGTATTCATATCAAGGTACCTACTAATAACCCAAATTGAGGTATGAGGATTCTCTTTTACCTTTAACATGACATCTAGGTTTACATCTTCACTTAAAGTGGATTTAGGTCTGCCAGATTTGCAACGATCTTTTATAATATTCTACATTCCACAAATCTTCATACTGTTTTGTACACTGTTGATTTTGCAAACAAAACATGATCAGAAAAAATATTATTAAATAAATTTTTTACTTGGTCATACAAGCTTACTCAATTGTCATACCCACACATCATTAGAATTATCCTTTCATATTCACTGAGTTCTATTACCTTAATAAAATAAAGCAAAATGAAAAGAAACATAAATTAGAACATCTGATAAACTAATTAATCAATTAATGAAATAAAAATTAAACATCAGAAACACTAGTTAGAAAACCAGATAAACTAATTAATAAATTCAATGACCAGACAAACTTCACAGAAACTACATTTGCCACTCACTATTCAAAATGAGAGAAAAGGTAAAATTAATTCACACAATTAAGCTGTTGCAAACCAAACAAATAAAATTGTTGAATTTAATTTTAGAAAAAAATATTTATTTAATAAAACCATTTCAATTTTTATTTCTGAAATAATGTTTAATAAAAATTATGATGCATTCTTTCATTAGTTTTACATAAATCACCTATCTAATCTAATTTCAAATAAATAAATTCAATCAATCAGTTGTTTGTAATTTTGTTATTGAATATTGTAAATGATAAATTTTAAATAAGTAACAAGAAGAGATTTTTTGGAAAATGGTTTACAGAATTGCTTCCAGCATGAAATAGCAAAGTTACATGATCTGTAATTATCCCCTTTCAACCAAACGTATTTATCTTGAAAATAGGTTGGGGACAGCCATTTTACCCCAAACTGGACACTTTATTGGTCAATATGTAAAACAAAGATGAAGAACACATAAATGACTATCGATGCAAGGTTTTCACAAAAGTTTTCCCTGTTCAAATCTACACTGAAATCATGTGTAATATGACCATCATGCTGTTTAAAAAACAAAGTTGAATTCAATGTAGAAGATCCAAGATGACCTACAATAATTTCAGACAAAACTCAAAGTAGTTTCTTTGATAAACTATATTTATTCTGGTAATGTAGTCACATTCATTTTTCTTTTCCATAATTAGGCCACTTTCAGACTTTCTGGACACTCTGTTTATTAAATTAAGGCTGAAGAAAATCTGTTGTAAAAAAATCAGTTCTCCAGTATTTTATTAACTAAAGTGGAAAAAATTGAACTATCGAACAATGAGAATTAATCAAATGGGTTTTTGAGGCAAGTACAATTATTCTTAAAAAATAAATATAAATAAAGGTTTACCTTATTCTTAGTGATGATAAAACTGTTACAACTTCTGTAGCTCCAATCCATTTTCGTGTATTAAACAATTTACCTCCTAGCTGATCACAACCCTGTAAATCAAATCCTTGTCTCCAAGCCCACTCTATGTGTTGCTGTAATCGTGATATAGATGGCATAGCACTCCTACTAGGAAGTTCACCTCTAACAGTAAGACTACCTCCCACTACCCATTGCTTATATAACTGTTCATTGTATCCTGTGTGATGAAGTAACGATGAGAGCATCATTTGCATATTCCTGCAAAGTTAAGTTAATCAATACCTTCCATTATTTAACAAAAAGATAAAAATTAATATAATGAAAGAAAATATCTACACATGTAAGTAAAAATATCAAGACCTCATCTTGATGTAATGTCTCACCTCAATTTGTGTAATTAATCTAATTATTCTCTCAAAATAGATATTTTCAAGTAACAAAACACAAATGTTATTTATTTTTATATGAATATAATTTTATATATATAGCACTACACACACACACACACACACACACACACACACACACCCACCCTGCATCAAATTTTGCTTTATGCTTAAAAAACTGGTGCAGAAACCCATCGCATGCTTGTGGAAGCATTTGGTGATAATGCTATGAGTAAAAGTAAAACTTTTTTGTGGAACAAACAATTCAAAGATGGATGAACGACAGTCAATGACGATGAGCGTTCAGGAAGACTATCAACACAGCGCAACACTGGAAAACATCGCGAAAGTGTGAGAGGCTATTGTTGCAGATCGTAGACAAACAATCCATGATGTTTGTGCTATCGTACAAATGTCTTATGGGTCCATGCAACGCATCTTGTCAGACAATTTAAACATGAGACGCATTGCTGCAAAATTCGTACCAAAACTGTTGAACAGTGAGCAGAAACAAAATTGTGTAGCTGTCTGTATTGAATTGAAAAATTCAGCAAGAGATGACCCTAACTTCATCTCCAACATCATAACCGGTGATGAGACATGGGTGTACGGGTATGACCCTGAAATTAAGCAGCAGTCGTCGCAGTGGAAGTCGCCAAGTTCACCGCAGCCAAAAAAAGCACGCCAAGTTCACAGCAACGTGAAGTCCATGATGATTGTTTTTTCAACATCAAAGACATTATCCATAAGGAATTTGTTCCTCTTGGTCAAACTGTCAATGGGATGTTCTATTGTGAAGTTTTGAAGCGGTTACGTGAAAGCATTAGGCGCAAACGTTCAGAACAGCTGGGTTCTGCACCATGACAACATGCCCGTGCACACATCGCTAGCCATTTGTAATTTCTTGGCTTCCAAAGAGACGGTAATGATTCCCCACCCACCCTATTCGCCTGACCTTGCCCTGTGCAACGTTTTTCTCTTTCTGAAAAACTTTTTTCTCTTTCCATGAAATTTTAATTGAAAGACCATCGTTTAACACAATTGAGGAGATTCAGGAAGAAACGCAGAACGTGGTTTGAACACTTACACCTGCAGACTTCCAGGGATGCATGGAATCATGGGAAAAACGCTGGGATCACTGTATCAATGCCGAAGGGGATTACTTTGAAGGAGACAGTAGAAATTATAAGTTATGGTAAGCTATTTTATTTTTATGGTAAAATTCCCCCAACTTTTGGGTAGCACCTTGTATAATACATCTGTGCCAGTGCTTTTTCCAATCTTTGAAGCACTTCTGGAATGCAATTTCCAGTATGGTGTTTAGCTCCTTAAGCGATTCTGTTGTTAACTCTTCAATGTTGGCAAAATTTAATCTTTCATAGTTCTTTTCAGTTTGGGGAGTAGGAAGAAGTCAGAGGGACCATATCTGGCAAATATAGAGGTTGAGACACCATAACGATTTTGTTTTTGGCCAAAAATTCATGAAAAAGCACTGAAGTGTGAGCAGGTGCATTATCATGGTGCAATGTCATAAATTCTTTTGCCAAAAGTTCAGGTATTTTCTTTGAATTGCTCCATGCAAATTGCATAGAACTTCCAGGTAGTAATCCTTATTGACTCTGAGATAGTGATTTCATGATTGTTCATAAACATTCTCTTCACTTTTTTGATGTTGTCATTGGATGTTCGTGTCCTGGGACATCCAGGGCACTCATCATCTTCAAGATCTTCATGGCCCTCTTTGAAACATTTGTATCGCTAGTAAATGCTTATTTTAGTGATAGAAGACTTGTCAAAAGCAACATTCTACATTTGCAATGTACTTTATTCAATTCTTAAAGCAAAATTTAATGCAAATTCTTTGTTACATTTTTTCCACAAGTTAAAAATCACCAACCATTCCAAAACATAGCTACAATATAAACATATCTTAGGGATAAGTTTACCAACACAATTAAAATAAAAAATGTAACAACTGGACTTATACAGTCTGGGAAATTTCAAAATTCTGCATTTTTTTAATCAAATAGTATGTATATACATATCATATATATATATACACTAAGTCATAAATTAAACTAAAAGAATATTTATCAGTTTAAGTTTAAAAAATCGGATAAATATACCTGTATCCACAGCCCCATCCTTTATCACCATAAGTCGAGGCATAATGATCAACAGTAGAACACATAAATACTCTAGCAATATTTGCACAATTATTACTGATTGACATTATAAGTGGTACAATATCTGTAAAAAAAATGAATAATAATTAGAAATTAAAATAAATTTTTAAAGTGATCTACTAATAAAGATGACATAATAAGCAGTATAGTATTAAATTTCATAGGATTACACACATCTAAAATAAATCAGTAGAATAATGCTTATTAAAACATGTTTATTGTTTTATTAAAAACATTAATACAATTAACAAAAAATAAACTGCTTAGGTAATAAAAACCAATCTTTTTTTATTTACACTGACTTTCTTTTATAATAAAATTTATGACAAATTTGTTAACTACATATAAAACTTCTCAGTTTTAAAGGACTTATTCAGCAAGAGAAAATGAAGAGCATGAACATAAAGGAAACAACGGATTTAGCAAATTACCATTAAACATAAATGTATTACATATAAAGTATATTATACTGTTGGAGAAAGTATACTTTTACAAGAGAATACAGAAAAAAAAATTTCCCAGTAATGTTTCATGTGGTACTACCTACATGTATGTTGAAGATTGATAAAATAAATTACTATGATCATTTAAAAAAAAAAAAAAAAATTAAATAAATATAAATAACAGTTTATTATAGAAAATGAGACATACAATTTTGTTGAAATTAGAATAAAAAAAAACAAAAAAAGAAAAATATTAGTTAATAAAATAAAATTTCATAAAATGTTTATAACAATCTCAAATGCTAATAAAAATAATATTAATAAATAGCATCCCTGTCAGCTTCATCCGCACTATATTGTTACTTGTGTTTCACATCATCGTCAGGGGATGTTTAGCCAGTTAGTGCTAAAACACCTTTCCTAACTGGGACATCCATGTGTCCATTAAATTCATGCTTGTGAGAATAATAATGACAAACTAATATTAAACAGTTCAATTTATAAAAACTATCAGCGTTATGTAATTTCTTCAGACCAACAGTTTAGTCAGTATTTGACCCACTAATTGGTTTTTAGATATCCCGTCACGACTTCACTTGCAAAATACGTAATCTGAATTACAAATATAAATTGTAATCACAATTACCGTCTTTATGAGATTCATTACCAAATCTCATAAAGATTCACTCAATAGCAAAGCATAAAATGGTAAAAATGTAAAAAAATAATTTACGGTTTTTACCCCTTAAAATATTGAAAATCTGATAATGATTTTTATATATTTACCTGAAAAGACTTAGCAATCCCAAATCGAACAAATATCTCTCATTTTTACCTTTCTTCACCGCCATTCAAGACCAATTTTAAAAAAAATCAAAAAACTGGTTTTCAGATATTCACATGAAGATTACAACATAATAATCAAGTTTTTATTTTCATTTGTTGGGAGAGATTCAGAAAATAGTAAAATTTAATGTTTCCCATTTTAACATTTCAACTATTAATTTCATAAAATCTAGAAATTGGTTTTACAATATTCACATGAAGATTACGCACACAAGAAATTGATGTCTTCATTTGTTACCAAGAAATTATAATTAAAAAATAATAAAATTTCATGTTACCCCATTTTATCCCTTAAATTTGGAATTTTTCAAAATCAGATATGCTGACGAAAATAATTAGTTGACAATTAATATTTCGAAACATTTAAAGTCTCACAGGTTTACATTCAGACCTTTTTATGTCGTTTTACACCAATGTGATCAAGGTTCGGGAACCTGTCGACAATGTCACGATATTACATGTCGTCCGGAAATAGGCGGCGTTGAAAAACTGACTTTAGAAATTCACGTTACAGAACAGTTAATGAATAACAGCTTCATAACGTATTATAAAACCATTGTAGCTTCCAATCATACACGTTGTTCCTGCCAATCAATTGAGATCCCTATCCGATGAAATGTAAAAAATAAATAAGGTGCGCCTTACGTTATTTATTTTTTTATCACTATAGCGATGAACGTCAAAGCATCAATAGCTAAAGAGCTCCACCGACAGGCTCGACGAAACTATCCTACAAGACGTGTCGAACTCAAGAATTTCTGATCTTTTTCAAGCCGACCTTGTAGAAATGGGACCGTACGCTAGATCAAGCAAAGGCTATCGATACATGTTGACGATGATAAATTGTATTTCTAAACTAGCATTCGCCGTACCGGTTAAAACTAAAACCGGTACGGAGATCGCTAAAGCCCTCAAACCTATTTTGGATAAACACAAGATGCGTCATTTTCAAACCGATTTGGGTAAAGAGTTTTACAATCCGTCGGTTAAACGACTATTACATTCGTACAATATAAATCACTATTCCACACATTCGGATAAAAAAGCGTCGATAGTCTCTTTTACAAAGAGACTACTCTTTTTACTTTGTAAAAAGTTTTCAATAAGCGTATATGGTTAAAGTTTTTAGAAGAATGCGACAAGTACGAGATGCCTATCGAACTGGTGATCTACGATAAAAATATGTTCAATACAACGGTCCGACACGGATCGAACTTTATTTCAAGATTAAGACCCTCTTCGCTCGTGTACAAAAAGCCTTTATTGGAACTTCGAAACCGTCATGCATCTATGGACTACACAAACGTCTGCATGCACATGTTGGAATACGGTAGTCGTCTAGAAGGAGCGAGATGCTGTATAGTGATCACGGAACGAACTATTCCGATCAGGTCGCCAAAAACGTTGTACCGCTTAGCGTTATCATACGGTAGGAAATGTTTTGTGAACACGGCTTACGGAGTACAATTTACCGACGACGTACGGGAAACATTACCGATAAGACGAGGAGGATTACCGTTCGACATCGTGAACAACAAAGCGAGGCGCTCTTTTCCGGTGAGTTTCTAAACGAATCGCTACCCACATTGCGATTATACGCCGATGTATTCGGATTGAGGTATAACGAACGACGCGAACAGTTTGAAATCCAAAACGAAGATTTGCAGCGAAATGGTGCGAATATGCAGGTGCAAAACCGGACGAATTTTGGTTGTTGAATAGCTATCTGTTGCGTTTACATTCGGAAGGCGATCGTCATCCGATCAGACGACTTTCCACACGGTACTTGACAAAGGTCCCGCAGGGCGATCACTCAACGGTTGTGGATATTCCGCTGTGGGTTGGAAATAGAGCTGTCGTCTTTAAAGACACAAACACAAAGCTGTTGTCAATACCGTCTATTGATCAGGGTGTTACGCAATATTACAGCGAATTGTGCAATACCAACCGCCGTCCGACGAGAATGAATGTTTCGTTAATCGATGTTATACGTTTTCTACGCAGAACCAAAAAACATGCAGTGTTTTTTAGATCGGTGGAACTAGTATGGTGATGTGATCGACTGTTTTTCGATCATTCGTAACCACGATGCCGAACAAGAACGAGGTCGATATGCCATCGTCGTCTGCGAAGTTGGTAATATAAATCGATAGAATACGAGATTCGATAAAACGAAAACATCGCGCTATTACGCAAGGAATAACGGAATCGGAACAAGTTATGGAAAAACATTTTAAGCCTATTGTCGATCCGCTTCGCGAACTTAATCGTTTAAACAAAAGTACGATGGTAAAAAAGAAGAAGAGGATGCAAAGGGAGTGGGTGAAAAGGAGGAGGCGGAAGAGACACCGACGGTTATGAGAAGACTCTTTAAAACATCGCCGTCGGAAAAACAGTTTGTCAAACCTGTAGACCCATCGACACCGAAGTCGTTGGGTTTTCGTGCAAAACCATTTCTCGGATCTAGCCGTAACGGATAAAAGTAAGAAAATAGACAACGTCTACGGGGTGAAAAAACATTGACGATTAATGGATGATCGGAACAAAACCACTTGTGTTCAAAGGAAATAAAATAGTTATCGACAACAAAACGTATAGCGGTTCCAAAGGTTTATATCAATTGATTTTTTTGAATGAACCTGTAAATTATACAACCAAAGATTTGAATAATTATAAGAAAATATTAGAAACTACTGAGGCGCATAAAAGTCAAAATACCGGTCGCATAATTTCCAGTCGATCGTTAAAGTACAAGAATATTATCAAAAGACTGTTTCCTCGTACGCATCTTTCGTCGGAGAGCGGACAAGACGACGAAAGTCCAATAACCGGATCGGGTCTGTTAATGAGAGCGAAGAAAACGGTTAGACCGGATTACGTTTACTGAGACGATCCAAATGAACTGTGCGATAGACTGCGACTTTTAGTGGCTTCGAAGCGTGCGGGTCATAACGA
Source organism: Lycorma delicatula (assembly GCF_047948215.1). Classification (NCBI taxonomy): domain Eukaryota; kingdom Metazoa; phylum Arthropoda; class Insecta; order Hemiptera; family Fulgoridae; genus Lycorma; species Lycorma delicatula. Next base: position 33,857,963 of record NC_134455.1, read on the forward strand.
GATAGTATCGATCATAGAAGAACTGCAAGAAGGCGGATATATAAAGGAGGGTAGTAGAGGAAACTTATTACTTTAAACAGTCTGATGATGAGTATCGACAAGTTCGAACTTTCACGCGTTGGGAGTGCAATCATCCAACCACCGACTCGGATTGTTGAAACGTTCGAAAAAACCGCCGACGGAGATTTCGATATCAAAAAACGTCGTTTGTGTAATGTTGGTTCGCCTGTTGACGATGACGATGGTACAACATTTGGTTACGTTACGAAGATGTTCGTAAAGCAAAGCTAATTGAATAATAAATACTTACCGATGGTTTCACCGATGGACAACAACGCACTTTCCTTTTCAAAGAGGCGATTGTGCGATATCGCCGATCCAATTGAAAAAACAGACGTCGTAACTGTCGACTATTTACGGAAAAACCTTTTCAATAAAAATGAGATAATTAACGCGAGAGGATGCGTTATCACAAATGCTGGTGCACCAATTAATAGCACGGATCTCACTACAAAGTCATACGTAGACAATGTGGGGTCAAATCATCGAAAGTTATCGTATAAAGTGACAAATGGGATTTTAACGAGTAAAAACGGTGTTGTGGATATCCAAAAAAGTGTTAGAACGAACGCCAAGGCACCTGTACAGTTGACTGACCTCGCGACTAAAGGATATGTCGATATAATGAGGGAAGAGTTGAGGTAAGGGTTGGCGGAAGAGTACGTAATGCATAGTGATCTAAATAATGTATTCTTTGCCAAAGTTTTACCACCAGATGTCAACGCAGTCAGTTGTCAAAATAAGCGAATATGTGGAGTCGGTGATCCTATCTAAAAGACCAACGTCGTTACTCTTAACTATTTACGAACAAACCTTTTCGATGAAAAAAGATAGTCGACGCTACAGAATCTGTTATCACTAACACTGGTATACCTAAGAATAGCACCGATCTTGCAGCAAAGTTCTACGTGGACGATATGGAATTACACATACAAAAATTACTTTTTACGACTAAGGGATATATCGATGACACACTATTTAGGTTTTACAAATTTCTAATAAACTAAGTAGTAAAGATACAAAGGAGGACGAGAATGTGACAAAAAATATGGTGCGCCCTCCGATCGCTGATAAGACAATGAAGAATGAGGATGTGAATAAAAATATGATACGTCCCACGGTCTCGGATTCAAAAACAGATAAAATGACAACGAAAGAGGATGATGTGAATAAGAATACGGTACGATTGCCGAATACGGATCCAATGTAAGATGGTAGAATGTTGTAAACAAGTTCATTATCTGTCCGACATGGCAAGAGTGAGGAGGCCAAAACGTTCTTCTGTTCGAAAGGGTAAGGTGAGAAGATCTAAACGAATAGCCAGTCTTAAACGAGGCGGTGGACTCTTAACAACTCTAACAGAAGGGGCTGCAGGAGCGTTGGGATCTTATATTGGCGATAAAGCATTAAAAGATGTCAAAAAGGGGGTGGGTACGGTTGTAAACAAAGGGATCGATTTATTACCGATAGAGTTACATATTCCGGGATATCAGTACTGCGGACCGGGAACGAATTTAAAAAAAACGATTAAAGAGGGGCGATCCCGGTGTAAACAAGTTGGACGCCGCTTGTAAAGAACACGATATCATGTTCTTTACGCAACGTACAACGATAACGAAAGAAGAGCGGCAGCACATCGTAAATTAGCCGATAGCGCTTGGGAAAGAGTTAAAGCTAAGGATTCGAGTATCATGGAAAAGGCTACGGCATTGGCGGTTACAAACGCGATGAAGTTAAAAGCAAAGTTCGGTGGCGGAAGAGTAAGAAGACGAAGAATACGGTCAAAAAGGAATAATATAAAACGTCTTGTTGAAATGATTAAACGAAAAGCGGGCACTGCAGGGCGGGGATTATACCTTAAGCCCTACCCTTTCACCGGATCGGGGATGGGCGGTAAAAAAAAAATCGTCGCCGTAGTCGTGGTCTTCAATAAAGGGAATACCAGTGCGTCCGCTATCGAATATAGAATTCATGTGGTACGCGAGAAAACTAAATACAGCCGATTTTCGAGGAGTCTTCATGTTGGACGCATTACCCACACAACCGAAGACCAACGAATCTGCGATAGTTAATCTTGACCTCAGTACCGGTCATGGAGTACATTGGGTATGTTATAGAAAACGTGGACGGATGGTGGACTATTTCGATAGTTTCGGTAATTTGCGTCCACCTAACGAATTGATGCGTTATTTTCCACTCGATTCGATTATAAATTTCAATTATAACGCCACACAGAGTATAAACACGGTTATCTGTGGACATTTATGTCTTGAATTTCTCAGTGGTGGTCCGTCAGCCTACAGGTAAACATGTTCTGCATAAGTGGAAATACGTCGTTATTACACGCTACATTCTTTCCACCATTGGATTTGTCCGATGGCGACTGGGAATTAGCGTTGATAAACCTAACTACATACAACTCGATTCCGGATTTCGAAGAGGGAATCAACAACACATTTACCGTTGTTCCAAAGAAACCTCAAAACCCGATTAAGTTGGTACTAGCGACCGGATCGTACAAAGTGGATGATATCGCCAAACGCTTGAGCGATGAACTGAAAGACAAAAGCAAAATAGATTTACTTATGCGTCCGAATAACAATACGTTAAAATGCGAACTTATCGGTTGCAGTGCTGCGACCGATTTGACATCAACAGATAGTTTGGCACCGCTGTTGGGGTTCGAGAAAACGAATCTGACGGCAAATATATGGCACGAGTTATCGAAGCCGGTCGTCATTAACAACGTGAACACGAATGCAACGTTATGAGTTGCATTAACAACGTGGTCGAATGCAACCTTATAAGAGGCTCCTATACGAACGGATCAGAGGGACACGTATTGCACGAATTCACGCTAAGCGTACCGCCTGGTTTCAAAATAATCGAATCGCCGAAGAATATAATCTATCTACCGGTTAATACGAAGAGCTTAGACGAGATCGCTGTAAAGTTAACCGATCAAGACGGAAAACCGATAAATTTCCGCGGTGAAACAATTACGGTGAGATTGCATTTACAAAGGAAAGTCAATAAATGGGATTAATATACAATAGCGGTGGTACTAGTAGCGAAAAGACGCGCAAACCTATCAGTCGACGAGCAAACAGCAAAGCGTTAACATCGCGTAACGTGTTGTTTCTTCGAAAACTTGGTTTTACAGTTTTGGTGAACCGTAATGGATGCGTTAGGAGCGAATATGTTGGACGTCGGTGAAAGTGTTTCATTCGACAACACGATCACACAGTACGAATATCATACCCACCTACCGTACGCTTCGTCGACTTACAACAACAACGATGAAATCCGGATTCCGATACACCAACAAGATGTGTACACGTTACCGCATAAAAGCTATTTGATGGTCGAAGGGACGTTAACTACTAAAGCGGGCGATAAGAAGGCAACGGAATCGTGGTTAAAAAACAACGCGATACCGTTTCTTTTCGAGGAGATACGATACGAAATAAACGGCACGGAGATGTGTCGCGTACAAAAGTTAGGAATAACGACAACGATAAAGCATATTCTTTCGTTGCGTAAAAGCGAAGAAAATACATTGGACAATTTTGGGTGGAAGTTCAAAGCGTCGGATAAGTTCGAATTGGATGAAACCACTGGAAGATTTTGTTTCTACGTACCGCTGCGTATGCTGATGGGTTTCGCCGAAGACTACAAACACATAATATTGAACGTCAAACAAGAATTGGTTTTGCTTAGATCTTCTAGCGACGTGAACGCAATAGTGTCGTCCAAAGGGGCGCCCGATTTGAAGTTGAAAGTGACTAAGTTAGCGTGGAAGATTCCGTATGTTCACGTTGCCGACACGATGCGACTGCGTTTGTTGAAGGTAGTAGAACGAGATAGACGGTTGGCGATAGCCTTTCGTACATGGCAGATCCACGAATATCCAGCTTTACCACAAACAAACAAACATTCATGGACGGTAAAGACATGTGCGCAAACGGAGAAACCGAGATACGTGATATTCGATTTACAGACGGACAGAAAGGATAAAGCTACAAAATCATTGACGCTCTTCGATATGTGTGATTTGGTAAACGTTCGTTTATATTTGAAGTCGCAGTACTATCCGTACGACAATCTACAGGGAGATGTGAATATGATGTATGAAATGTTCGCCAGCTTTCGGTTCGGTTATTACAACAAACCGGAGGACGAGTGTCCCGCTTACAGTTTGGCGGATTTCAAGACCAGTGTTCCGTTAATAGTTATCGACTGTTCCCGTCAGAACGAATCGCTTAAAACAGGAACCGTAGATGTACGTATCGATTTGATACCAAACACAATATACCGGCCAACACGACCGCCTACTGTCTAATTATACATGATAGCATCGTCACATACACTCCGCTCACTGGAATAGTGAAAAAAACTTATGTAATGCGGGAGGTATTTAAAACCGATCAATTAGGCGGTGGTGGTGGAGATGGATGGGGAAAGGAAGGTAAAAAGCAAATATTGGCAACGTGGCGACGGTTTACGAAATGGTTGATAACATTGAGTGTATTTAAAACAGGTATAGCAGTTGGTATAATTGTGACACTATTACTGGGCGACTTTTCGCATGAATCTTGTACAACGATGAAACCGATACGGTGTAGAGTGACTTTTTCTACACAATCGCCGGTTAACATACCGCTAGTATGGTGTAATTCATCGTCCGTGGAGTTGTCCATTTTTTACAATGCTACCGTATCACCATCATCTTCGAAAAACCTGTCTGCTGACGTAGTTAGCAACATCACTACATCGTCACCTTCAGAAAAAGCAATAGTGTTACCTTTGGAGGGGGGTAACCCCCTCCAATACCACAATGGTATAGAAAAAAAAGGTTACGACAGACGACGCAGATCGACAGTTGAGTCAGTCATAGAGGAAGGAGAAGTGTCGAGTTCATCAGACGATCAGCACTTGTTACCGATCGCTGAAGAGGCGTGAATAAGCCGTACGAACGATCGTCGACGAGTGAAAACACTAAAATTAAAAGGACGAAAAAACATAACAATAAGAAGACGATACCGTCAAAGAGGAGCGACGAAAAACAAGAAGACAAAAGGTCGTGCATAACACCGTTGGTGTTAAATAAGGACGAATTAGCCAAACACGGTATTTGCTGTTCCTTTGATGACGTATACGAATCTTTATACGATCGCACGCAGTAAATATTTGGTGCGTTTATGGTGGGGACGTCTAAAGAACTCACGTCGATCCTCATACGCAAGTGAGTTGTCGTCATGGAAGGAGTTATCGAGTATCACGGCTTTCTCGGCAAACGCGGAGAGTTTATAATCATAGAACTCGCTGTTGTCGGAGAAGAATGCTATATGCTTCTTCACTTTCGATCGCCGTATCCAAAGTCTGAGTTACCGTCTAAGTACAAACGGATGGCCGGATGGTTGGAGAAATTTTCACAAAATCAGTTGGGATTACGGTGAGGCAGTATACAGCGATGATATATCATGAAGGCGTTTTGATCACAATTCGGTACGATATACACTAAAGGACTGGAGAAAGCAGATTTTCTTGCGTCGATTTCATTCCGACGTACGTGAGATACCGGAAAACGCACCAAAACCGAAACATAATTACATCTTAAATTGTCCGTACCACAACCTCCATGCTGGTGGAAAATGTGCGTTGCATACCGGTTGTTTCTACATGCAGTGGTTGAAGTACTCGAATAAGTCGTTGGATCTGGCGAGAGAAGCCGATCGACTGCGTACTTTTGAACATACAGACGTTAAAAACAAAGACGAACTGGCTAAAAACGGTTATTACTACTGTTTCGACGACACGCGCATCAAATGTTGTTGGTGCAACGAAACGATTGACTCGTCTCAACACTTGGTGCGATGTCGAAACAGCATAAAGGAAAACGTTCCTCTTTCGTTCGAGTCTATTGTTCCACGAAGAAAGAACAATATGTCGTAATGACATAGCACTCTTATCTTAATGTTTGTAATAAATCAAGTACAAACATTTGTGAGAGAAACTACATACACAAACAAAAAAAAATAAAGTGTTTTATAGTAGGCCTATCGAGGAGAGATTTCACTCGTGTAAAACAAATCTCAACGCGCCGCGGTTACTACCTCCTGGGTGGTGTGGAAATGTAACCGACGAAGACAATGGTAATGTATGTATAGGAAGTTGTATGTAAAGGGAACTAATACTTAATTCCATTAACAGTTTACCGATCGATGTAGATATATCCGCATCGGTTTGGATGGTTAATTTTTCCACGTCGTCGTGTAACATCGTTGCGACATTTAACGAAACTTACATCCGCGTCGTTTCCGCACGCTACAAGTATAAGTGTGGACGTTGAGCGTTTCAATACGGTTAGAGTGCATTTCAATTACGCAGCCACATACGCAAACTTCACAACGGATTACAGGAATATTTAGACAGTTTAAAAATCGATACTGTAGACGGATTGTGTGGACATTATTTTCACTATAGTGGCGAACCGATATAGTAGCGATGAAAACGTTTACAGATTCGGTTAACGAATTGAGATTTATTGCATCGCATATTTGAAATATAGTTTTATGATGCTTGTCGCCCACTCTGTTCACTGTGACGATGAAATAATACATACCGTCGATTGTAAGAAATTTGGTTACAGCGGACGTGGACTACCGAAATCCCTTTGCTCCTGTGAAATGATAATTGAAAACGCAAAAAGGTTATACACTATGGTACGCGCTAATAAATATGAACTGTAATGGAAGAATCAATTCGCTTGTTCAGCGATCGATGATAGCGGGTCTTTATCGATTATTTTGTAAAACTGCCGACAGGAGTAATACGGATGACAAAAGTATGTATACGGTACCGTCATCGTCGTCAACTGATCAGTCGAGTGTAAACTCTGCGAGTGTGAAGATGGATGCCATATCGTTTGTTAACGCTTTCAACGATGACGTTTGTTTTCTCAAGAAACTACCGTGGAAACAACCGACTGATCTTCGTACCGGTGTAGACTACGTAATATTTGATATGAGAAAGGTACTTACATTTTTATATGAGTATCGTATTTGCGCCATATTACACGACACCGTTGCAAACGAACTGGGTTGCTTTCAAATCTATTTACCGACCGGATATACAAACAGATTTACCGATGACGAAATGTCTGTTGTAAGACGACATTCGATGAAATTGACATATTACGGAAAGAAAGACGATGGATTGACCGAAGACTTAAAAGTAAGTTTGTAACATCTTACAGTTGAGAGTGTTTTGTAGGCCTATCTGGGAGAGATTTCACTCAAAAAAAAAAAATCTCAACGCGCCGCTGTTGCTACCTCTTGGGTGATGTGGAAATGCAACTCAATCACAAAAAAAGTATTAGTTTTTTTTTTTGTTTGTAACTATGATCTGGTGTAGTAGCTTTTTTCTTTATACTTCAGTTAATATTATTGTTTCTTTAAATAAAACATTTTTTTTAAGTCGAGTCAGTTGAATGCAAGTGGTAGATAAGCAGGTTCAAATTTGTTCGTTTCCTGTTTAACGAAAAAAACGGTTATTTATTGCATCTGTTCTTAGAATAGCAGATGTGGTAGTTGATAAAAAAAACATACTTATTTATTGCGTTGTTTCTTGGAACACCGGATGCGGGAAATTGATAAGCAGGTTCAGACTTGTTCGTTTGCGGTTAGTTAAGAGGAGGGGGAACATTTTTTTTCATCTAATGAGTATAAATAGCGGTTCCTAAACAGCATAAAGATCGAAACGGGAATTCGATCCTTGGCTTTGTTAGTGGAAGGTCGTCTTTTATTGTGCTCTGTGAATTGTCTGTTGTAACCAGTCCAGCCAGGTGTTCAACAGTGCTTCTACCTGCGTCGCCAGACAATGTGAGAAGGGTCTGCTAGGACATCAGCCGGGCGGCCAGCTACCTGGATTCCGGGCCAGTCACTTAAGAAAAGGATAATTCTTTTCTTAATTTTATTTTATTTTATTTCTATATCTTTCTAACAATGTAAAGTGAACTCTTGTAGTCATTAGTAATACATTAGACTAATAGCCTAACATTATAGACTATATGATACATCTAAAATAATTATTATTTATTTATTTTAACAGGAAATTAAACTTTCCAATTTTATTTCTGTTGTGTATTTTCTTACAGCAAGTGTAGTGATAATATAAGTTTTAATTTTAATTCTAGTCTTATTTTTTCTCCTTCATGGAAGGAAAAATAAGGCCTCCCCCACCCCGTTCTCCCACCCCGGAACTGTCCGTCGGTGGAGAGGAAAGCGGGTCTGGCGCTAGGAAGCGCCAGAAACGCCGGGACTCCGCGCCTCCTATGGAGACGGAGCCCGTAGCGGGCTGCAGCAGCCGCCAACCCGCAGGCTGATGATGGGGCCCCATCACAGCCTGCTACCGTCAGGCGGGAGAAAATCCCGCCGATAATGCTGGACTGCCCGAAAGAGTGGCCAGCATTGGCGAGGGACAGTCGAGGATTGGGGGGCGCCTGGTGGCAAAAAGCACCGGGCTCTCAATAAGTCTGCAGCTGGGCAGCGAGGCAGATTACCGGGCGGTGCAGAGTTTCCTGCACTCGAAGGGAATCGCCTTCCACTCCTTTCAGCTCCCGAAGGACAGGGAGCTGAAGGTAGTTATACGGGGGATCCCCTATGAGGCTACCCCGGAGGAGATAAGGGAGGAACTGACCTCCCTTGGTTTTGAGGTGACTTCGGTCAAGAAGCTCCTCACGAGGGACGGTCGGGAAACCCCGACCTGCCTAGTGGCCCTGAAAAGGACCCCCAGCGCCCCCATAGCGAGAAAAATTTACGACCTCAGCGATATTTTTTATTGCAAGGTCGGAGTGACCGCTTTTGTGTCACGAGGGGGGCCGCCCCAGTGCCACAGATGCCAAAAATTTGGGCACTCATCAAATTATTGCCAGAGAGCCCAGCAATGCGTGAAGTGTGGTGGAAACCACGACACTTCTGCCTGCGTCAAGCCGCGTGAGGAACCAGCCTCATGCGTTAACTGTAAGGGGCCACATCCGGCCAATTACAGGGGCTGCCCCTATTACAAGGAGCAGACAACAAAAGTCAAGGGACTTAAAAAGCCCGCGACTGTAGACGGCCGCAGCTGGGCCCGTGTTGCCGGTGGGGGAAAATCAGCCCCCAAACCGGAGGTGCCGGCACCTGTGGCCAAGGCGGTAGTGAAAAAAGGGGAGGTACCCTCCCCAACACCCGCCAAGCCAATACCGGCGGCAACCACCAAAAAGGTGGTGAAACAAAAGGCGGCGACAAAGCCGGCCCCGGCGAAGAAGGCCAAGCCTTCCTCGACGGGAAAGGCAAAGCCTGCTCCGGCTGGGAAGGCCAAGCAGGCTGTTAAAAACACCGCGGCCCCTGTGGCCCCGCGCCCCACCAAAAGGGCAGCCGCGCCAAAAGGCACCTCCAGCGGCAATCCGAAACCGGCTACCCCGTTGGAGACCACTGGCATGGACTTCCTGTCACAAATGACAGTGAGGGATATCCTGCCAGATATAATGATGGTTTTGCCACGCCTGCTCCAGACAAAATCTCTAAAGGACTGTATCCAGTCCTTAATAGAGTGCCTCATGGCTGTACTGTCCAGGTATGGTTAGGCCCACCCTCAGACTCTTTCAGTGGAACGCCAACTCAGTAGTAGGCCGGACGGAGGAACTAAGCCGTCTGGCCGAGGATCTACTGATAGACGTGATACTGTTGTCTGAGACGTGCTTGAACCCAAACAAGCAACTGACCCTTCGGAACTATTTTACATATAGGACGGATAGGCCAGTTCAACCCGGAATTCGCACCTCTGGTGGAACTGCGGTTTTAGTTCACAGAAGCCACATGCATACGCGCGTTGTTCTTCATACAAACGTGATGGAGCAAACGTGTGTACATGTGGAGCATCTAGGCACGGTGTGTCGGCTGGTTTCGGCTTATAGCAAGCCGAACAATGCGGTAACCGGCGCAGATCTGGATGCCGTGCTGGAAAATTGGGATGGGCCCATGATACTCATGGGCGACCTCAATGCCAAACACGTGTCATGGAACAGCAATCTGACAAATCCGAATGGCAGATTGCTGTACGAAAGGGCGAGAGCCCGCCGCTTGGTCGTCGTAGGCCCTGAGGTGCCCACGTTCGTTCATCGCACAGGCAGGTGTAGGCCTGACGTGCTGGATATCGCAGTAACGATAGAAGACCTCAGCTCGGACCATTCCCCTGTCCTGTTGGAACTAGGTCAGGCAGGGGGTGGCCGAGATCCCCCGCCTATACCCCGAAGGTCAGTTAACTGGAAAAGGTTCTACGAGACCCTCCAGCGGGAGTACAGGCCGGTAAATCCTGAGCTCCTGAACACCCCGGAGGAAATCGACGACACTGTCGGGCGCGTCAAGTCGTCAATGACCGAGGCCCTGGCAGGCAGCTCATCGGCCAACAGTCGAGCAGTTGTTCGAAACGACCTCCCTCCTCATATCTCCGAAGCCATAACGGAGAAACGACGACTGAGGAGGAGATATCGAATCACCCTGTCCCCCGCTGATAAGCGGGCCTTTTATAATCAAACGGACAGGGTAAAACAACTGCTGACAAGCCATCGAGAGGATTCGTGGAACGAATACCTCGCCTCGGTCTCTGACGACATCTCCTCGGTGTGTTCAGGTTGAACAGGAGACTGCGAGAAGGGAAGAAGCCTCGCCATCCGGTTGTGGGGCAGCGGGGTTTTCTTGCCTACTCGGAGGCGGAGAGGGCCGAGGTTTTCGCCGATACCTTGGAGGAGCAGTTCACTCCAAACCCCCCTCCCTCCCCGAACGACGAGCACACAACCGAGGTGGAATCCTTTCTTGTAGATTATTTCTCACAAGTGGAGGACGCCCCTCTAGAGATTGACCAAGTCACTGAAGCGGAAGTTTCCGCAGCCATTAAGGCCACAAACCCCGACAAGGCCCCGGGTGTCGACGGGATCAGCGCCCGTGCATTCCGGAACATACCGGCCTCCGTGATTACAGCAATTTCGGTGATATTCACGTCCATTTTGTACGTTGGATATTTCTCGAATTGTTGGAAAACGGCCAAAGTCGTATGTTTAACCAAACCGGGGAAAAGTTCACTTTCCCACGGAATTATAGGCCAATCTCCCTGTTACCGGTATTGTCTAAGTTGTTCGAGAGAATTTTCCACGAAAAACTGAGGCGATACATGGAGGGAGAAGTGCGGCCCGAGCAATTTGGGTTCAGGGAGGGTCACTCAACTACCCTCCAACTGGTAAAAATAATAGATGACCTTGTCGGAGGCCTGAACAGGAAAGCGGTGACTGCAGCCGTTTTTCTGGATGTGGCCAAGGCCTTTGACAAAGTTTGGCATAGCGGGCTGCTTTATAAGCTATCGCGATCGGGGATCCCTTACCGCTATGTCAGACTGATGCGGTCATATCTGCTAGACCGACATTTTGTCGTGCGCGTAGGGGAAACGATTTCCTCTACCAGAGAAATAGCCGCTGGGGTTCCCCAAGGAGCAGTGCTCTCTCCGTTCTTGTAAACTTTGTACGTGAACGATATGCCGCTGTCGGAAGGGGTCAAAACGGCCCTTTACGCAGACGACACGGCATATTTCTACGAATCCGCAAATGTGGATTACGCGGTCCGGAGGCTCCAAAGGCAGCTGGACTTAGTGGAACCGTGGTTCGACATGTGGAGAATCAGGGTCAACGGTGAAAAATCGGTGGCCGTGATGTTCACATGCAAGGCACGAAAACCGGCCAGACAGCTGGAAATCTCAGGGGAGAAAATCCCATTTGAGAAAACAGTTAAGTACCTGGGGGTGGTGTTGGACAGGCTTACCTTCGGCGAACATGTAAATTATGCGACCCGGAGGGCTAAGGCCGCCAGAGCCTCGCTATACCCAGTGCTGAACAGTGCCAGCCCGTACCCACTGGCAACTAAGCTTCTCATTTTTCGGCTGTACGTACTGCCGATTCTAACATATGCTTACCCGGCATGGGGGGCAGTGTTGAGCTCCTCGCTTCAAAAGAAGATCGAGGCCGTCCAAAACATCGCGTTGCGGACGATCTTTGGAGCTCCGTGGTTCGTCAGGAACGCCACTCTCCGATCTGACGCGAGATTTCAATCCGTGTCCGAGATGGGGGTGGCGCAGGCGCGCAGACTGTTCGGGAGAGCGGCTTTGTCCGAACACAGTCATCTTCGGGACATCTGCCGAGAGGACCCAACTCCGACAGTTGTAAGGAAGCGGCCTCACGCCGTACTGGACGAACCACCGTGATGGTGCGGTGCGGTAGCCGAAAATCGACAAACCAGGCTTACGGGCCTCCATATCGCATGAGCCATAAACGGAATAGTGCGTCAGACGCGTTTCCGGGGTCGCGAGTGAATAGTTTTCGCGAGTTATATAGTCTGAAGACGTCAAATACGGTAAGTCGCGCATAAAACAAAAACGCGGTCAAAAGTTTTAATTTTTTTTTTTTCTGCGTGTGTTTTGTTCTGTTTCTCTTGTTTCAGAAACGGGAGAAACGTGGATGTGGAACGACTCGTCGTGCCGTCTTGGGAAACGGCCTTTCCTTCCTCTCATCCTGCCAGTCCAAAGAAAAGTAAAAATCAAATTTTTATTTTTTATTTTTATTTATTTATTTTTTTACTTCTTTTTCTTCGTGTGTGTGTGTTCTGCTTCTTTTGTTGCAGATACCAACAGCCACCACAAAAACAAATGGTTTCTTCACTGCGGCCACGCGGTCCCCCAACCCCTTCTCAGACACACGTGTGTCTGAAGGTTAATAATTACGTAGAGTGAATAATTTCTGTTTACTTCTTCTAAGAAAATCGCCGCCCCAAAACCGCGATCGCGAATAGGTATCACCAATTTCTAAGTTCCCTATTACCTTCCTTACCTTTCCTTTCAAGAAAGAAGAAAGAGGAAACGAGCCCAGCAGCCATCAGCCCACCAGTCACAAGCCCAGCAGCCACCTGCCCAGCAGCTACGTGCCTAGCAGCCACTGACAGCACGGAAGAAGGAAGAAACGTGCACTTTCCCCCGTTCAGCCCGTCGGGGCCTCGGGAATTTCAAGGTTGACGGTATGTAACTTCGGTTACTGCCAATTCTGGAAAGTGCAGGCCAAAGAAGAATGAAGAGGTCTTTGGAAGAAGAAAACGGAGAAGAAGAAGGTGAAGAAGAAGGAAGACCCACTACTCGTCTCAACATCGCGGACTGGAGTCCGGAACAGAGCCCAGCAGAGATGCGACCTGAAGGGCAGCCACAGCAGAAGCGGACGAAGAGCTTCTACACCACCTCTTCTTTAAAACTTACAAGTAGAGTAAAACAAACCAGCAATTGCGACTCCTCCGGAGTAGGGGTCGCATTGCTCCCTCCTTATAGTCAGTGCCCCGTTGTGGCGTATTCCTGCTAGCCTATTAAGCGTTAGCACCGAAAGGACTTCAGTAGACGGGGAAGGGGAATTGCGTCGGGAGGACAGGCTTTATAATAAGCGCTCGAGGTGTAAACATCATCATCATGATTCCGGTTAGTGAAGAAGATAAACGCGTACGTGTCGGTAACCAACGTCTGACGCCTATGTGTTTTAAATTAAAACACAGTTTTGCATACATTGTCGTTTTATCTGAACACGATTTCGACAAAAACGGTGATAACTTAACCGTGAAGATAATTTTCAATGATGATTTCGCATATGGACAAAAGTATTATTGCGAATTTGAATGCGGCGATAAAGCTATCGGGCTTATTGACAGTAAAGAGGTACTATTTTCCGGATTCGACGGTGACGACGGGAACGTAAAGGCGTTCAAATTAAATCGATCGTCGAATATGAAGTTGTCCGCGTCAGTGTTAAAAGATCTCAATACTTAGCATCGCAAAAGCAACGTACTCGCTGTAAACAATTTTGTCGCGTACGAAAAACGAAATGTAGCCGCTAATGTGGCGACGGACGGAGGACTTTTCTTCAAGACGGACGATGAGGTAGATTGTTCTGCTGGTCGTTGTGACGGGTGTGGAGGTGACGATGATACCCATCCGCTGATGGTCGCGTACGACACGGATGAAAATTCAGAATTCGATTACGTTAAAACCAATCGATATATGAGAGGACGTCATATCGCTTCTCTTTATTTTTTTTTATACAAGACTACGAAACGCAATCAAAATGACAACGAAGAAGAAGAAAACAACAGTCATTCATCAAGAAGAATTTTTTAATTTAACTGATTTTTAAGAAAAGTCCTTTTAAGGACTACAACACATTACACAAACAACATAAAAAAAAAGTTACACTCAAACACAAAACAAAAAACACTTTAGACCCCCATTCAATAAAAACTGTATCTAACTATTGTTTTTTTTTAATGTTTTCTTTTAAAGAAAACAAGGAAGAAAACGATATTTAGTTACGTTTATTGAATACAGTGGTTCCAAGGCCCGCGACACGATCTGGTAATAGATTTATCTACTATCGGATTATGTTGCAAATGGTGAGGAGAGTGTTTAAATATTTTACACAACTTATGTATGCAAAACATTTTTTTTCATGTTACTTCATGGTATTTCTTTAAAAGACCATGATGCGATAAACATCAAACGTAGATGATGGATACTGGTAAACTTGCAATTGTTTCGCATACATAAATGAAAGTTAACGGTTTTTTTCAGATAGATCTGTTGTGCAGGTTTATCGGTATCGATCATTTGCGTTTGATGTTTATCGTATCGCGGTCTTGTAAAGACATATCATGAAGATGTTTTTTTTTTGTTGATGAGTGTTTTGTATGCCTACTGGGGAGAGATTTCACTCAAAAAAAAATCTCAACGCACCGCGGTTGCTACCTCTCGGGTGTTGTGGAATGCAACAATAATATGATCATTATTTTTTTTTTAAACTAATATTTTATTTTTTTTTTTTTGCAGACTTACTACTATCCATCATCTAAGATTACAAAACAAATACAGATCGGAATGAAAACCGTTATCGTTTAAAAAAAAACTAGTTTAACACATATACATTCAGATATATATGGTATATTAGGTGTGACGTCACAAGATGGCGGCTGGACTGCCCGCCGCCGCCGTCGTCGTCGACGACGACTTATATCGCACGATACGTCGGGAAGCCACTGCAGCCGATTGGTTTAAAGCGTCAGTCTTTCGCGTCCCGCCGTGACTCGGCTCGATCCCTAGCCGACCTGGTTTTTTTCACTTTAAATATTATTTATTTATTTAATTCAAATCGACCGGTACACAACAGCTGATCAACAGCGGTACCAACCTTTGAATTAATTATTATAAATAATATTCAAAGCGAACACATATTAACCAAGTAGGCATCCCTGCAGAATTTCAAACATCCCGTTCAGGGAAAAGGGAAATTCCCACAGGGAAAAACCAACATGGCGGATGTGACACTAGCGCTCGGGGAAGGGGAGCGCTAACTGTTATTTTTCTTTTAGCTTTGAATGAAGCTCGAGTTCTCCCTGTGCTACACTCAGGATTTTGAAAAATAATATAAATATCTACAAACTTTACTCTATTCTTATTTTAAAAGCATCCATATTATTTCCTTATTTTATCAATAACCATTTTTCCTTATCTTATTTAACCATCCTTATTAAACCATCTTTATTTTAAAACACAAAATAATTTAATAATTTTATCGGGAACCAGATGACTGAATAGGAGTATATGATAATGACTTGACTGGGAGTACAGGAATTCAGACTCCCACAAGTCACTGAGGGAGATTTTATAAACATAAATGCGAGATAACTATGTGAATGAAGAAGAAATGATTTCTGAGTAAGGTTTTTTAATATACTTACTAGCGGAGATATATTTATTTACCAGCTTATAAGTGGTTTTTACGAAAAGAAAAGGAATTAGCCACTACTCCACTACTCTCATACCTAACAGTACACCTTACTAGTACTCCCTACACTTAGCTACAGCTTATCGTGGCACTGGAAGGATCAAACCGATTTTGAACTGATAATTTACAGTAATGTATTTTCTACTAAACAGTTTAGAAAATTAAGTGTTAACACTGACATTAAAAATGATAAAATACTTAATTCAACAAGTAAAAACAGTTTTTAAACATATTAAACAAAGTAAAACACCTTTAGTACAAGAGCTGCCATCATCAACACCATTGCTTTCAGCCATCCTAAGTTCACTCTGTCTTTCATAATAATCTGCGACAGATAATTCTCCTGAATAAACAGCTCTTTGCATGTTTGTTAAACTCTGTTCACGAAAATTACCCTCATTATCCATTCCATACTGAGCCTGAAATTAAAATAAATACACATGAAAGCCGAATATAAATAGGCTAATAACAAAGAGTAAATAAAAATATTACATGAAATTAAAGAAAATAATAAATATATACAAAAAGCTAAACATACTCTTAATAATTCAAATTCGTGTTGTTCTCTTAATCTACGGGCCTCTTTATCACGTTTTTCCATTTCCTTTGCAAGAAGACGATCACATGATACATCTGGTGTAATAGGAGACACACCTATCAAACAGAATAAAAACATAAAATGCGATAAAACTCTAAAATATAACACATCTATGAAAAGTAACTTTATAATTACTTTACAAGAAAGAAGTGTGGAATTTACACATATTGGGGTAATACAAACTGTCCAAATTAAATAAAATGAATTTCAGATGGTCATAAAAATACGTTATATCTTTTTAAGCGACATCAAAAGATACCCATACAGACATAACATTTATTTACATGATACTGCCAGTAATTGCAAAAGGTTTTTAACATAAAAAAACAATTAGTTTTATCTTCACAAATATTAAAATAGATTTTCCAACATGAATAACAGCAATTCCAAATCAATAGATTGTGAATGGAATCAATCCCATATTCATAACCTACAGTAAACTATATTATGCAAATTATTCTTCATTTTAATAAAACTTACTGTAATATGCATTTATATACAGATTAACTAATCTATTTGAAGAACCTCTTCCAAAATTTTAATGTGAAAATAAACACTCGCAGTTTGAACAAAATTTCTTTATATCATTCTATCTACATTTTGAGTAAAATGTGATGTGCAAACTGCTGTTCATCATTTTTTTTGTCTTCAGTCATTTGACTGGTTTGATGAAGCTCTCCAAGATTCCCTATCTAGTGCTAGTCGTTTCATTTCAGTATACCCTCTACATCCTACATCCCTAACAATTTGTTTTACGTATTCCAAACGTGGCCTGCCTACACAATTTTTCCCTTCTACCTGTCCTTCCAATATTAAAGCGACTATTCCAGGATGCCTTAGTATGTGGCCTATAAGTCTGTCTCTTCTTTTAACTATATTTTTCCAAATGCTTCTTTCTTCATCTATTTGCCGCAATACCTCTTCATTTGTCACTTTATCCACCCATCTGATTTTTAACATTCTCCTATAGCACCGCATTTCAAAAGCTTCTAAACTTTTCTTCTCAGATACTCCGATCGTCCAAGTTTCACTTCCATATAAAGCGACACTCCAAACATACACTTTCAAAAATCTTTTCCTGACATTTAAATTAATTTATGATGTAAACAAATTATATTTCTTACTGAAGGGTCGTTTCGCTTGTGCTACTCGGCATTTTATATCGCTCCTGCTTCGTCATCTTTAGTAATCCTACTTCCCAAACAACAAAATTCTTCTACCTCCATAATCTTTTCTCCTCCTATTTTCACATTCAGCGGTCCATCTTTGTTATTTCTACTACATTTCATTACTTTTGTTTTCTTCTTGTTTATTTTCATGCGATAGTTTCTTGCGTAGGACTTCATCTATGCCGTTCATTGTTTCTTCTAAATCCTTTTTATTCTCGACTAGAATTACTACATCATCAGCAAATCGTAGCATCTTTATCTTTTCACCTTGTACTGTTACTCCGAATCTAAATTGTTCTTTAACATCATTAACTACTAGTTCCATGTAAAGATTAAAAAGTAACGGAGATAGGGAACATCCTTGTCGGAGTCCCTTTCTTATTACGGCTTCTTTCTTATTTTCTTCAATTGTTACTGTTGCTGTTTGGTTCCTGTACATGTTAGCAATTGTTCTTCTATCTCTGTATTTGAACCCTAATTTTTTTAAAATGCTGGACATTTTATTCTAGTCTACGTTATCGAATGCCTTTTCTAGGTCTATAAAAGCCAAGTATGTCGGTTTGTTTTTCTTTAATCTTCCTTCTACTATTAATCTGAGGCCTAAAATTGCTTCCCTTTTCCCTATACTTTTCCTGAAACCAAATTGGTCTTCTCCTAACACTTCTTCCACTCTCCTCTCAATTCTTCTGTATAGAATTCTAGTTAAGATTTTTGATGCACAACTAGTTAAACAAATTGTTCTGTATTCTTCACATTTATCTACCCCTGGTTTCTTTGGTATCATGACTATAACACTTTTTTGAAGTCTGACAGAAATTCCCCTTTTTCATAAATATTACACACCCGTTTGTATAATCTATCAATCGCTTCCTCACCTGCACTGCGCAGTAATTCTACAGGTATTCCGTCTATTCCAGAAGCCTTTCTGCCATTTAAATCTTTTAATGCTCTCTTAAATTCAGATCTCAGTATTGTTTCTCCCATTTCATCCTCCTCAACTTCCTCTATAACACCATTTTCTAATTCATTTCCTCCGTATAACTCTTCAATATATTCCACCCATCGACTTTACCTTTCGTATTATATATTGGTGTACCGTCTTTGTTTAACACATTATTAGATTTTAATTTATATACCCCAAAATTTTCCTTAACTTTCCTGTATGCTCCTTCTATTTTACCAATGTTCATTTCTCTTTCCACTTCTGAACACTTTTCTTTAATCCACTCTTCTTTTGCCAGTTTCCACTTCCTGTTTATAGCATTTCTTAATTGCCAATAGTTCCTTTTACTTTCTTCATCACTAGCATTCTTATATTTTCTACGTTCATCCATCAGCTGCAATATATATTGTCTGAAACCCAAGGTTTTCTACCAGCTCTTTATTCCTCCTCAAAAATCTTCTTTACCTCCTCTTCCTCAAGCTTCTCTAAATTCCACCGATTCATCTGACACCTTTTCTTCAGGTTTTTAAACCCCAATCTACAATTCATTATCACCAAATTATGGTCGCTATCAATGTCTGCTCCAGGGTAAGTTTTGCAGTCAACGAGTTGATTTCTAAATCTTTGCTTAACCATGATATAATCTATCTGATACCTTGCAGTATCTCGCCTGGCTTTTTCCAAGTCTATATTCTTCTATTATGATTTTTAAATTGGGTGTTGGCAATTACTAAATTATACTTCGTGCAAAACTCTATAAGTCGGTCCCCTCTTTCATTCCTTTTGCCCAGCCCGTATTCACCCACTATATTTCCTTCCTTGCCTTTTCCAATGCTTGCATTCCAATCTCCAACTATTATTAAATTTTCATCTCTTTTTACGTGTTTAATTGCTTCATCAATCTCTTCGTATACACACTCTACCACATCATCATCATGGTCGCTTGTAGGCATATAGACGTTAACAATCGTTGTCGGTTTAGGTTTTGATTTTATCCTTATTACAATGACTCTATCGCTATGCGTCCTGAAATACTCCACTCTCCTCCCTATCATCTTGTTTGTTCATCATTACAACCCGTAATTCTAAGTTAGCTCATTTGACTTTATTATTTTATTATCTTAATTCCTTATATCAACAATATTTGTTTATTTACTTAATCGACCATTAATCACTAGCAGTTCAGATTCAGTAATACACATTTGTCCAGTGCTGGCACAGGGGAGAAGCAACATATCAGAATTTGTAATTACAGTGGGTATGATGCCAATTATCCGAATGCTGATTTTCTGGATGCCAACTACTGGTCTGTTTACATCCACACTAAACAATTTGAAAAGATTGATACACTAATCAGATAAAGCTCTATCTCAACAGGAAATATATTTTGTGGACCTTTGTTTTAAACGGGTTTTAATTGAATCTTTGAATTTTGTGTAGCACAAAATTAACTCCTGAAAAGACTAATGGAAACACATTAATCGGTCAAACATGAACTATGATGTACGGATGTTTGTTTTTATTCTGTTGTGCGCATATACTAGGTCCAAACAAATGCCATTATTATATTCTTTGCCTTATCTATGTTTTATAACTTTATTCAGGGTAACTGCATAACCATCGGGTTGGTCTAGTGGTTAACGCATCTTCCCAAATCAGCTGATTTGGAAAGTCGAGAGTTCCAGCGTTCAAGTCCTAGTAAAGCCAGTTATTTTTACACGGATTTGAATACTAGGTCGTGGATACCGGTGTTCTTTGGCGGTTGCGTTTCAATTAACCACACATCTCAGAAATGGGCGAACTGAGAATGTACAAGACTACACACTTCATTTACACTCATACATATCATCCTCAATCATCCTCTGAAGAATTATCGAAACGGTAGTTACCGGAGGCTAAACAGGAAAAAGAGAGGGTAACTGCATAATTTTCATGCAGTTACCTTGCATGTTGTCATATAAAATCATACAGTTTTATTCAGTAAGATATTTTATGCATATATGTTAAATCACTATAAATTCACTGTCTTAAAAGTCCCATATGCAAAGTTAGTTTTAAATGTAGTGTTATTAACATAACCATAATCGCTATGGACTGAAAAGAATGTGATTCTGGAGTATCTTTGTTTAAAGATTACATGATCTTGGAATTCATAAAGATCAAAATAACAGAAAACACAAATTACAGATTTTTAAAAAAGAAATAGTGTTTTTAAAGGTATGTTTTGATTACTGGCTGTAATTAAGTTTTATTCTATTACATGTATTGCAATTTTTTGTAATTTTTACAATATGGTATTTTTTATAACACAGAAACCTAGCTCAACTTCTCTCCAATATGTTTTTTTGTAAGTTTTTTAAATTATATTTTTATAACAGTAGGGTAGTACACTTTAATTCTTTCAGATAATTTTTGTGAATTCTGATTTTTTTTATTAACAAGTAACTTCTACTCACAAAAGTTTAGGCAACGCATTACTATATCTGTTTTGTTTTACATTGTACATATTTTCTGAGTATCTTTTTAATTTTACTGTAATATTTTTTTCTATATTTTGATCTTTTTGTTAAGAACGATACAAACATTTGAATGATATGTTCAGAAAAGGTATGATAAACCAATTTTCAACAAATTTTCCAATCCAGATTCGGCCTTGTCTAAGTTAATCCAGAAAATCTGCGTTTTATTGTATTATAAAACAATATAGAGTAAAAGAAATCATCAAACTGTTCGTTCCGTATAAAAACCAGCAGTTGATGTGAACATTTCTAGCCATTTTTCTCATATGAATAGCAAGCATCACCTTCGCATAGTAGTACAATTGCGTAGAACTATGAAAAGAGGATTGAGATTCTCCTCCAAAAGAACATGTGCACTAAAAAAGAATTTTTTTTATATGATAATCTACTATAATATTGATATATTTATAAAATCATAATGTACTGTCCCATTTTTTCTTAAATTTATTTTTCATTTAATTTTGTAATTAATTTCAAATTCGATGTTTATGAAACTCTACTCAGTTTGTCTTAATTACTATAATTTGAATAAAACAAGATTATAGATCAATTTTTTATTCCAATATCTTACATTAATCATGGTTGTTATCATTAATGAATGCCAATTAAGTTTTTTTTTATTTTTCTATATTTTGAAATGAAAATATCATGTCAAGCCTTTGCTCAATTCACATCACTCAAATTGCTAAATTTCTTAAAAGATTGTTAAAAATTCAACAGCATAACTTATTTTTACATTTTTTAAAACTTGTTTAAATTTTTTTTATAATTTTCATTACTAAAATGACAAAATTATATTTTTCTGATGGTAGATATATACATAATTTCCTTAACTTACCGTATAATTTTCAACTTCTCTGCTAATATTAACATCGCTGATATAAACTGAATAAAATATTCCTTTTTTTCGCAATTCTTATACAAGCGATATTTTTCCAGTATACCTTTTCATGTTTTTCTACTTCGGTTCAGTTATTCTCTACCAGTAGATTGGTAATTTTTCTAATTGTATGATAGTTTAATTTTAATTAACCCATATAGGACATGAATTTAATTATTATACAATTTTTTCAAAGTTTCTTTGAGCCCATTTGTTTTCAGGAAATCAGTCTTTGCCAATATTCCCATTTGAATTTTTTGCTCCTGTGTTCCGTATAATAACATAATAGCAAATGTTAATTCTAGAATGAGGATGGGTGCTATGACCATAAAAACAGCTAAGAAGCACTTAATTTTATGTATTATATAAAATCTCTCAAAAATAAATATGGAAATAAATTCATTACATTCATTTATAATCACTATATCAGAGATTCAGGAATTGCAATTTCAATTTTTATTTAATATATATATAAAAATATGAAATTGAAATGTCTTAAGTTACTAAATGTAATCTCAAATGTATCGCTGATTTTCGTTTATAAATCCTGTCATTCTCCACAATCAGGTAACAAGGAACCCAATGAATGAACCTCGCTGCATTCTTAAAAAATCAAACATTTTTTCCCTTCTAACAATTTGTTTACATTTTCATTTGTTCTCTTTTGTATTAAATATGAGTCGATGCAATACATGAACAATTATTTTTGACTGAGATATCAATTAAACTCCAGAAAACATAAATATTATTACAATTATTCTTATTTTTATCGAATGATTATTTTAAGAAATGTCTAATCGGTTTGATAAAACAAAACAAGAGTAATAAACCCAAAGTAAAATAATTTTTTTTGAAGAATATGCTTACATTTGAGATTACTTCTATTATATGAGCTAAATTTATTTGGTGGTATGAACATTATTTGTGAAAGTCTGTCTTAATTGAGGTTGACAAAAACGACATCAGCTTGGAGCTCACAAGTCCTTATTTATTCGCAAATCACAGAGGAAATTTTACAAAATAGCTTTTTTGAGATACATCAAGTGGCATCATCTTGTTCCAATTAACAGTATTTTCTTGAAATTTAAATTAGACTCACAAATTGGAGCACAATATGCCTGCATACTTCACCATTCACATTCAGTTAAAAAGTATGGGTTTAACTATATGCTGATGAGATAGTGCACAACATACACCATTTTTACAGGGTGGAAAGATGTAAAATGTTATCATTTATGAAAGGCTTAAATTAATGACAGAACTGTAATTGCTTGATTACATCTGGAGGCTGCAGCTCTGAATCTACTCCTACAATTTTAGTAGAAGATACAATTTTACTTAGATGCAATTTTACTTTCTTAACAGCTCAATGAACACTTGAATATGACAAACCGATTTTTAAGGAAAGCTTTCCCAAACTTTTCCTAGGAAAAGTCTCTTTCCACACTACCTTTTTTTTGTCTTCAGTCATTTGATGCAGCTCTCCAAGATTCCAAGATTCGATCAGTGCTAGTCGTTTCATTTCAGTATACCTACATCCTATATCCCTAACAATTTGTTTTACATATTCTAAACGTTGCCTGCCTGGACAATTTTTTCCTTCTACCTGTCCTTCCAATATTAAATATTAAAGGATGTCTTAATATGTGTCCTATAAATCTGTCTTCTTTTAACTATATTTTTCCAAATGCTTCTTTCTTCATTGATTTGCCATAATACCTCTTCATTTGTCACTTTATCCACCCACTTGATTTTTAACATTCTCCTGTAGCACCGCATTTCAAAAGCTTCTAATCTTTTCTTCTCAGGTACTCCAATCATCCAAGTTACACTTCGATATAAAGCTATGCTCCAAACATATACTTTCAAAAATCTTTTCCTGACTTTTAAATTACTTTTTGATGTAAACAAATTATATTTCTGACTGAAGGCTCGTTTCACCTGTGCTATTTGGCATTTTATATAGCTCCTGCTACGTCCATCTTTAGTAATTCTACTTCCCAAATAACGAAATTCTTCTACCTCCATAATCTTTTCTCTTCCCATTTTTATATTCAGTGGTCCATCTTCGTTATTTCTACTACATTTCATTACTTTCGTTTTGTTCTTGTTTATTTTCATGCAGTAGTTCTTGCATAGGACTTATCCATGCCATTCATTGTTTCTTCTAAATCCTTTTTACTCTCAGCTAGAATTACTATATCATCAGCAAATCGTAGCATCTTTATCTTTTCACCTTGTACTGTTACTCCAGATCTAAATTTTTCTTTAACATCATTAACTACTAGTTCTATGTAAAGATTAAAAAGTAACGGGTATAGGGAACATCCTTGTCAGACACCCTTTCTTATTACAGCTTCTTTCTTATGTTCTTCAATTATTACTATTGCTGTTTGGTTTCTGTAAATGTTAGCAATCGTTTTTTTATCTCTGTATTTGAACCCTAATTTTTTTAGAATGCTGAACATTTTATTCCAGTCTAAATTATCGAATGCCTTTTCTAAGTCTATAAATGCAAAGTATGTTGGTTTGTTTTTCTTTAATCTTCCTTCTACTATTAATCTGAGCGCTAAAATTTCTTCTCTTGTCCCTATACTTTTCCTGAAACCAAATTCCTCTTTTCATAACACTTCTTCCACTCTCCTCTCAATTTCTTCTGTACAGAATTCCATTTAAGCTAATTTTTCTGTATTCTTTACATTTATCTGGTCTTGCTTTCTTTGGTATCATTACTAAAACACTCTTTTTAAAGTTTGATGGAACTTCCCTTTTTCATAAATATTACACACCAGTTTGTATAATCTATCAATTGCTTCCTCACCTGCACTGTGCAATAATTCTACACATATTCCGTCTATTCCAGGAGCCTTTCTGCCATTCAAATCTTTTAATGCTCTCTTTAATTCAGATCTCAGTATTGTTTATCCCCTTTCATCCTCCTCAACTTCCTCTTCTTCCTCTATAACACCATTTTCTAATTCATTTCCTCCATATAACTCTTAAATATATTCCACCCATCTATCGACCTTTCCTTTTGTATTATAAATCAGTGTACCATCTTTATTTAACACATTATTTTAATTTATGTACCACAAAATGTTCCTTAACTTTCCTGTACGCTCAGTCTATTTTACTACTGATCATTTCTCTTTCCTCCTGATTATAGTATTTCTTAACTGTCGATAGGTCCTTTTATCTTCTTCATCACTAGCATTCTTATACTTTCTACGCTCATCCATCAGCTGCAATATATCCAAGGTATTCTACCAGTTCTCTTTCTTCCACCTAAGTTCTCTTCTGCTGATTTAAGAATTTCCATTTTAACATTCTCCCATTCTTCTTCTATATTTTCTACCTTATCTTTTTTACTCAGACCTCTTGCAATATCCTCCTCAAAAATCTTCTTACCTCCTCTTCCTCAAGCTTCTCTAAATTCCGTCAATTCATCTGGTACCTTCTCTTCAGGTTTTTAAACCCCCCCTTCAATCTACAATTCATTATCACTAATTATGGTTGTTATCAATGTCTGCTCCTGGATATGCTTTGCCATTGATGAGTTGAATTCTAAATCTTTGCTTAACCATGATGATATAATCTATCTGACACATTGCAGTATTGCCTCGATTTTTCCATGTGTATATTCTTCTATAATGATTTTTAAACTGGGTGTTGGCAATTACTATATTATACTTCATGCAAAACTCAGTAAGTTGGTTCCTCTTTCTTCCTTTTGCCCAGCCTGTATTCACCCACAATATTTCCTTCCTTGCCTTTTCCAATGCTTGTATTCCAATCTTCAACTGTTAATAGATTTTTGTTGCCTTTTCTGTTTAATTGCTTTGTCAATTTCTTCATATATACCTTCTACCTCCTCATCATCATCATCGTTATCATTCGTACTTGTAGGCATGTAGACATTAAAAATCATTGTCAGCTTAGGTTTTGATTTTATCCTGATTACCATAATTCTATCGCTATGCTTTTTTTTTAAATACTCTACTCTCTTCCCTATCTTCTTGTTCATTATGAAATCTACTCTCGCCTGCCCTTTATTTGATGCTGCGTTAATTATTTTAAAATCACCTGACCAAAAGTCATTTCATCTTCTTGCTAATTCCTATTACATCTACATTTAACCTGCCCATTTCCCTCTTTAAATTTTCTAACCTACCAACCTTTTTTACACTTCTAACATTCCATGCTCCAATTCGTAGAATGTTATTTTTTAATTTTCTAGTGGCCCTTTATTAGTAGTACCCCACCTGGAGGTCCGAATAGGGGACTAGTTTACTTCCAGAATATTTTACCAAGGAAGGCGCCTCCACCTTTGTTACATGAAAATGCAGAGAACTACACTTTCTTGGAAAAAATACAGCTGTAGTTTTCCATTGCTTTCAGTTGCACAGTACTCAGAAGATTGAGTGATGTTGATATGGCCGTTTAAGTCCTCCTGAACCTACGCCCTTAACAACTATTGTATTCCTTTTGTGCAAATTAATAAAAGTTCACACAAGTCTACTTCTGGCATTTAATCTACTAATCCAACAATTATATCAATAAGACTTAGGTGTTTTTCATAAGAAAGCTACCTATTGTAATAAGTAACATGATTTGAATTCTGGAAAATTTTGACATATCTTCACGTTTCACATCCCCCAGACCCCAAATCCACCATAAGCTCAAAATTTTATATATTTCATTTTCTTGCGGACACAACAAGTGTCGTAATTTTGCGCCAATTCACTTTCAAATTGTCCTTAAAAATAACTCGTCCCAAAATCTCGGTCGAGTTTGTTTACGGCCAAAATTGTACCATGGGAGTGGTATGGGGTCTTTTTTTGAAAAAAACAAAACATCACTATAACCTTATTAAGTAAAAAAACAAATTCGTTTAAAGTTCTTACTATTCTTTGGATAAGGGCCTAAAACTTACGTAAGTAAAGTTTTTTGATATCATCAATCACTGGCTCAGGGGGTTAGAAAAAATGGGGTTTTGAAGAGAAAAAAAAAAATCATACTTCCCTTAATATGCACAGTATCAAATCGGTTTAAAGTGACTGTTAGTCCTCTAAAAATTACCAAAAGTAAAACTTTTGTCTGAAACAACTTTTGATATGACAAACCCTTATGACAAGGAATGACCAAAATGTTGCTTAAGTACCTTATATACCTTACTTACTAAAGTAAAATACCTTTATTATTAAAATTGATTATCTTGATTATCCAAGAGCGAATTAATTGATTTGTAATTTATGTAAAAGGCCAGAAAAGATATGCTTTTTATCCCTAAAATCCGAAATTTTGTTTTAAATCTATGCTCTGCATACTAGGTTTGTACCTTACAGAAATATAAAACACAGATAATTTAATAAATATGGAAAAATTTAAATAAAACAGACTAGGCCAATATAAGATACAGTTTGTTATTGTGGCAGTGACATAAAATTACCCAAACCAATAACTTAAATTAGGTTTGGCCAACCTGAAAAAGTTATTCTACTTTATGACAAAGAACCCTCTCACATGATCAAATAAATATTTGATTTGAATAATGGAAAAGTATTAACTGCATACTATTTTTGCTTATACATTAACTAATCAATGTGTGATTTTTTTCAATGAACTACCTATTATTCAGATCTATTATAGAAACATACAATTAAACATAGAATCAATTATGTTAATATTCTTTGTACAATGTAAGAAATCACTGATAAGCACAATTAAGTATAATGTACAGGTTATGGAAAAACATAGCAAATATCAACATGGACAATGAATTAGATAAAAATAATAATACTTTCAAACTAAATTACTACAGCTCATTTCATGAAAATAGCAAATAATGATAGCAAATATTTTAATAATAATAGTAATAGCAAATATTTTCACGGCGTGAAAATAAAGAATTCAGTTTAGGAGTATTTTATGAGAGAAGAGAATGAAGTGGTCCAGGCTGAAAAAAAAATGTAATGAAAGTGAAACTGATAATACAAAAAGACATACAGTTCACACAAATTTTGTTGCACAGTTCTATACTGAAAAACAAGAAATTTTAGCTCAAATTACTTTGAATTTTATGAACTAATAAAATTTATTCAGCAATAAGATCACCTATTAAGAAGAAAGAATCTGAAGCGAAAAATAAATGATAGTAACCAATTACTTTTCGCAAGTTTAATTTTAACCTAGCATAAATGCTAAAATTTATTTTTAAACTACCTATAGACTAACTGACACGAACGTTAGTATTTCTAATTCATTTTTAATTTTATTGCTAATTTTTTTTTTTAATTTGAATATGCTTTATTTGAATAAATTATGTACGTAAGGTAAAGAAATAAATTACCGCATTTACTTTTGTTCATAGGGTTTAAGGTTCATACATTATTAAGTATTGTAGACTACCAGTAATTTTTCACTATCCATGAACCTTCACCTAGATTATCATGTAAAATCAAATAGATTGCAGATATTTCTTAACAAGATTGCAGATACTTAACTAATAACAAGATCAGCCATTTGTTTATTCTAATTTAACCTGTCATGTATTGAAGTGTACTAGCAATTTTAACTATAAGATTTGATTATAAATATTTAATCTATCCTAAACTATTTGTGAATATTCCCTAATCAGAAAATCACTCTGTAATTTACGTCTAATGCATTAATACATTTTATTACGTAGAGTAAAATATGCTTCTGTAATTAATACTTCAACACAGAATCTTCATAATCCTATCTCACTAACACATTTAAGAATAGAAGAGTAAAATCTAAAAGAAAAAAAATCAATTTTTCACAAACAGCGATTACCTTTCTGGTTAAAATGATCTTCAATATGTATTGCAAGATCTTCAGTTGTTCTAAAGTTTGACATGCAGCAAATAGGGCAACTTTCATTTGATTTTTCACCATGATTCAATGTTTCCTGGCAAGCCTAAAAACATTTAAGAAATTAATCTTTTTTACAAAAAAAATAATAATAATAATAAAAAATCTATAAACAATGGAATCATTTAAATGTTAAAAATCCATGCTGTAAAGAATATTGTGAAAATTTTGAAAACTATTTAACTTCACCTGTAAAAGGAATCAAAGAACAAAAACTCTATCCTAAAAACATCACTTTTACAAAGCAACATTATTTTTAGAAAACTAAGTTTACTCAAATAACCACTGTAATATTTTTCAAACAATAATTAATTAATGCCTGACCAGAGAATTTAAAAGACAATTATTAAATTAGATAAAACATCTAGTTTAAAACAGTTTAACATTAGCGAATAAAAAACTCTAATATTAGTTATAAATAATTTTTCTTAACGCAGAACCAAGAAACAGAAATGTTAGAATAGGAATAACAAATTAATAATAAAAATTAGACAACTCTTCCCATTCCTCATTCGTATAGCCTCTTCTGGTTTATCCCTCCTGCTCAAATGGGATTTTATCTTTCAAAAAGCAGAAAATAATGATTATCAAAAAGAAATAATAAAAAAACTATCTGGAAAGATAAAAAAACAAAAAAGAAACAACAACAGGCCAAAAGAAGAAAAACGAAAATAAACAAAATTTATGTTCATGGGGAAAAAGCATATATACATAGAATTTTTTTAAAGAATACAACACATAAATATAGCATTTACCACAAATAAAGTCATCAGAAATAAATTTAGAAATTATTATTATTATGCTTTTACGGCCAACATGGGACCACTTAAGTCAATTTTAGTTGGATCTTTTCTGAGAAAAGCGTGTTATTTTACTCTTCCGAGCTGCCCAGTATTTCTTCATCCGTTCAGATCTTGCTTTCTTTTCTTCATCCGTAAACAACCTCTTCGTTGTATTTTGTCTTTTGTCTGTCTTTTGTTTAAATCTAATGCTTTTGTCTTTTAGCTTTGTAATTTTTCCAGTTTTATTCTGTAGGTCAGCCAGGGAAATTCCCAATTCTTTCATATCTTCTCTAATTTCTTTGATCCATCCTACTTTTAGCTTTTGGAACCAGAGCTTTTCAATGATATTTCTTGACAGTCTTGTTTCCGGTGTCCTTATGAGATGACCAAAGAAAGAGATTCTTTTTTTCCGCATAGTATCAGTAACAGGCTCTATTTCTCGATACACCACCTCATTTGGCACAATCCACCATCGGCCTTCTTTTTGGTGTTTTTTATCGATACACGTTCTGACAATTCTCCTCTCTATTTTCAGAATTTTTTCAATTCGGTTTTTATGAGTGATTTTGAAAAGGGTCTCGCTTCCGTAGGTGACTTCTGGCTGTACTACAGTTTTATAATGTTTAAGTTTTGTTTTAGCAGAAAGGCATTTTTTATTATATGTTGACCAAGTTAATTTTTGGGATTTAATCATTTTATTTATCCTGTTTTGCCATGTCACTTTTTCATTTAAATTATAAGTTATTATTTCCCCTAGATATTTAAATTGTTTTACTATTTTAATTTTCTGATTGTTTTCGTACCAGAGGATCTATGGCCATTAGTTCAGTTTTTTCGAAAGAGATATGAAGCCGTATCTTTTGTGCTATGTTTTGAAGGCTCATGATTTGTGTTTTGGCTTCTTGAATATTATTTGCTAAAAGAGCGAGGTCATCTGCAAATCCTAGGCGATTTAGTGTGATGGAGTTTTTCTCAGTACCCATTTTTATATTTTTGGGATTTATTTCATACCATTTTCTCATGACAAATTCGAGAGCGCAGTTAAAAAGGAGTGGTGAGAG
The DNA here is from genome assembly GCF_047948215.1 of Lycorma delicatula. NCBI lineage: Eukaryota > Metazoa > Arthropoda > Insecta > Hemiptera > Fulgoridae > Lycorma > Lycorma delicatula. The sequence goes on from NC_134455.1 coordinate 33,888,764, forward strand.
GCCGTCTCCTTGCTTCAACCCAGTTTTTATGTAGAAGGGTTGAGAGAGTTCACCTCTGAATTTCACTCTGGACTGGGTATCGATTAAAGTTTATCATGTTAACGAGTTTAGGGTGAAGGCCCAGGTTTCTCAGAATATTCAGCATGGATGGTCGGTGTATACTGTATAATAAATTAAGAAATATATAGAAGAAAAAGTTAATTGCAATAAAAATGGAATACACCAAATAAAATGTGATTGTAACATGATGTATATGGACAAACACGGTAAAAATTTAAAACTAGATCTAATGAACCTATAAGATCATATAAATACAACAGTTACTGGAAGGGCAAAGCAGAAGAGGTCATGGTAGTAGTAGGTATGGGGAGTGGAACGAGCTTAACATTGCTATTTATTTGTTGATCCCAACTTAAGAAGACTCAACTCAATCCTAGGAATGGCAGAAAATAACACTCATATCAATTAACACAATTCTAGCAGAAATATGAAATACTGCGCAACTGTATTTTACAAGTATTGCTCAAAAAATTATATTTAAGTTAGGTCAGATTCAAAGCCCAAAACAAAGACATACAAAGACAGATTGCCTTTTTTAAGGCATACAATTAGATAGTTTATTACTGTCTGAGAAATACAGGCAGGCGTAGAATGTCAAAATTTTAAAAACTTAATGACAAGATTGAAGAAAAGCTACACAGGACACACATAACAAGAAAAATTTAAATATAATACAAAAAACATAATGTAAAAATGGATAGGTATTAATGATCTTGATGCACTCAAACATTTTCATACAATAAAACACATATATTACACTTCAAGTAAATAATATAGGAATTGAACAATGCACATGAAAATCCACGCCACAGAAAATAAACTACATATGAAAGTCATAAAAAAATTATAATGAAAAAAATGTGTAACTGGTTCCCTGAAAAAATTAAAAGTAATAGAAAATAGACTAAAAATCAGATAAAATACTAACCGATTTTAAAAATTTGGTATTTCTCAATACAGGCTAAACTGTTATCAAAATCAACACCAATTCTGTGCTGTGTCCAAACCTATCATACTATTCAGTCATGAGACATAGTTATTGAGCAGTTCCCAAGGGACATATTAGAGCATCATCAGATGTCATGAGGAATCAGTGTGTTATGAGATGCAATCTAAATACAGACAGTAATAGTTAGCTTTATTACTTTGATTATCTTAACTTCTACATTATGTGTTCATTAAAATAAAGAGAGAGACTTATAGGTTTTGGATGTAGTCCCACAAAATTTCTTGTTGATTCAGTGATTAAATGTACTTTTAGTTTGCAAATAAGAAAAAACACACGTGCTGTTTTATTAGGTAAAGATTTAAATCCAAAATTGTCTACCCGACTTTCTAAGGCAATACTGCAAGGTGATATGACAAACTACTCTATCGGTATTTAAGAGAAAGAAAAAGTGTAAAGAGATAAATAATTTATTCAGAAATGTATAAAATTTTAAAATTACAATAATAACTGGAACAGCAATAACGGCGGCATTAGTATACTTTCCTTACTACAAAGTAAAGGAAAGGAAGTACAAGAAAACAGTTGGAAATTAGGGCTCAGAACAGAGAAATGAAAGTGAACCTAGAATTTTGAGATTTTTCACTATCCATAAATGAGCAGAACTGGTAGAAAACCTTCGGTTTCAGACGATATATTGCAGCTGATGGATGAACGTAGAAAATATAAGAATGATAGTGATGAAGAAAGTAAAAGGAACTATCGGCAATTAAGAAATGCTATAAACAGGAAGTGCAAACTGGCGAAACAAGAGTGGATTAAAGGTAAAGTCGATAGATGGGTGGAATATATTGAAAAGTTATACGGAGAAAATGAATTAGAAAATGGTGTTATAGGGGAAGAAGAGGAAGTTGAGGAGGATGAAATGGGAGAAACAATACTAAGATCTGAATTTAAGAGAGCATTAAAAGATTTAAATGGCAGAAAGGCTCCTGGAATAGACGGAATACCTGTAGAATTACTGCGCAGTGCAGGTGAGGAAGCGATTGATAGATTATACAAACTGGTGAGTAATATTTATGAAAAAGGGGAATTTCCATCAGACTTCAAAAAAAGTGTTATACTCATGATACCAAAGAAAGCAGGGGCAGATAAATGTGAAGAATACAGAACAATTAGTTTAACTAGTCGTGCATCAAAAATCTTAACTAGAATTCTATACAGAAGAATTGAGAGGAGAGTGGAGGAAGTGTTAGGAGAAGACCAATTTGGTTTCAGCAAAAGTATAGCGACAAGGGAAACAATTTTAGGCCTCAGATTAATAGTAGAAGGAAGATTAAAGAAAAACAAACCGACATACTTGGTTTTTATAGACCTAGAAAAGGCATTCGATAACGTAGACTGGAATAAAATGTTCAGCATTTTAAAAAAATTAGGGTTCAAATACATAGATAGAAGAACAATTGCTAACATGTACAGGAACCAAACAGCAACAGTAACAATTGAAGAACATAAGAAAGAAGCCGTAATAAGAAAGGGAGTCCGACAAGGATGTTCCCTGTCTCCGTTACTTTTTAATCTTTACATGGAACTAGCAGTTAATGATGTTAAAGAACAATTTAGATTTGGAGTAACAGTACAAGGTGAAAAGATAAAGATGCTACGATTTGCTGATGATATAGTAATTCTAGCCAAGAGTAAAAAGGATTTAGAAGAAACAATGAACGGCATAGATGAAATCCGACGCAAGAACTATCGTGTGAAAATAAACAAGAACAAAACAAAAGTAATGAAATGTAGTAGAAATAACAAAGATGGACCGCTGAATGTGAAAATAGGAGGAGAAAAGATTACGGAGGTAGAAGAATTTTGTTATTTGGGAAGTAGAATTACTAAAGATGGACGAAGCAGGAGCGATATAAAATGACGAATAGCACAAGCGAAACGAGCCTTCAGTAAGAAATATAATTTGTTTACATCAAAAATTAATTTAAATGTCAGGAAAAGATTTTTGAAAGTGTATGTTTGGAGTGTCGCTTTATATGGAAGTGAAACTTGGACGATTGGAGTATCTGAGAAGAAAAGATTAGAAGCTTTTGAAATGAGGTGCTATAGGAGAATGTTAAAAATCAGATGGGTGGATAAAGTTACAAATGAAGAGGTATTGCGGCAAATAGATGAAGAAAGAAGCATTTGGAAAAATATAGTTAAAAGAAGAGACAGACTTATTTATAGGCCACATACTAAGGCATCCTGGAATAGTCGCTTTAATATTGGAAGGACAGGTAGAAGGGAAAAATTGTGTAGGCAGGCCACGTTTGGAATATGTAAAACAAATTGTTAGGGATGTAGGATGTAGAGGGTATACTGAAATGAAACGACTAGCACTAGATAGGGAATCTTGGAGAGCTGCATCAAACCAGTCAAATAACTGAAGACAAAAAAAAAAAAAAAAAATATGAATAGTATAAAGAACATGAGAAAATTTTAAGGAAATGAAGTAATCAATAATCTAATATCAGAAATGGACATGGAATTTATGTTAGGGCAAGGTACAGATTAACAAACAGGGAATAATCAACAGGACTGTAAAGAGAAAGAGCTATATGATGAAATGCTAAATTGATGATTTTATACTACTGAAAACACTAAGAATTAATTATTTTCTATATACAAGCAATTTAGCAAAATAAAAAAAAATGTTACAATTTAAGTCACCATAAAAAAATTAATTAAAATTTTGAAACAATAAAAACAAAATAATGCTAAAGAAAACAACAAACAATCATTAACCCTTCAAGCTGGTATTTAAATTTTTAAAGCCCTACCCTACTGCCGGTAATTTAAATGCCCAACCAGCTGCTGTATTACAGTACTAGAAGTAAAAAATTATAGCTTCAAAACTATTACACCAATTTAAACCAAATTTTCAGCAGAAGAATCATCCACTTTTCCCATCTCTAATCTATGTCTTTTCTTGTACGCTTCACTTGTATATCAATATCGTCATCACTATCGCCACACTACTCTGTTCAGAATCTTCTTTATTTTCATTACGATTTTCTGGCCCAAAATCTTCATCACTTTCGTCACTATCAAATATTCTAATGTTACTGTCACACGTCTCATCTAAACATTCAATAACTTGTTCTGATGTAAGATTGCAACACATGCTTGACCTGGCCACTTTTATTTACTCACAGCTGACACAACTGACTGAAAAATGAGCATTCAACTTCGTAGAACAAAATCGTAATTCATCACCGATATGCAATCCTACGCAGTTATATAAACACGAAGAAGAACGATGCCTCGTGATAACACAGAGCGAGTTGTTCAAATAAACATTCTGAGATGGCAGTGTTATGAAGTTTTGAAGCAAGCACTGCGTGCTGCGAGACTGTCACGTCCATCCGCCAATACATACAACGTAACATGTGCGTGACATTCACATTCTCCCTGCCTGAAGGGTTAAACATTTTTTTAACATATGAAGATGCAAGAATAAGTTCATGAAAAGTACAAAAATCCGATAACTCTACATCAAATAAGAAATCTTACTTCATTAGTTAAGAGTAACACTAAAGATAAATTAATAATAACTTAAAACTGAAACTTATTTTAATATACTACTTGAGCAACAGTATATAAAAAAGATTTTTATCACAACTTGCATCATAAAAAAATAATAATAGAATAGAGAACAAAAACATCACATATACATTATCTAGGCACACCAATAAAATTCTAAATGGAAATAGAAAGCCAAAAACGTAATAGAATTTATAACAAATTTACACGCAGCTAGCATATAAACATGTCTACAACAATAGCATCTCCCGCCAAGTGTGAAGTGCATGGGGTAATTCGATTTCTTCAGGCTGAGGGGCGTAATGCAACTGAAATTCATAGATGAATAAGTAATGTGTACGGTGAAACTTTAATGAGCGACAGCAAAGTGCGACAATGGTGCAGGAACTTTAAAGCAGGATGTACAGATGTTCATGATGCCAGTGATCAGGAAAGGAAGTGAGTGTCAACCGATGATCTCGTTGAGCGAGTGGATGAGGTAATTCGAGAAAATCGTCGGTTCACAATTTTTGTATTGAGTGATTAGTTTCCTGAAATTTCAAGGTGAGCTTTCTACAACATTGTGAGTGAGAAACTTCAGTACCGGGTTCCCAAGATGCTGTCCGACCATCACAAAACAATGAGAATGGACGCCTCCCTAACGTTTTACAACGCTACCACAATGAAGGAGAAGATTTTTTGACCAAAACTGTCGGAGGACAGGGAACGAGACATGGGTCCATTTCGAAACTGAAGAAAGAAAAGAACAATTCAAACAGTGGATGCATTCTCATCCTCCCAGTAAACCAAAGAAGTTCAAGCGAATCTTCTCCAACAGAAAGTGTATGGCTACTGTGTTCTGGGACCGGAATGGAGTTCTCTTGGTGGAATTCATGGAACGTGACACAACCATCATTGCAGCCTCATACTTCGTAGACTCTTCAACGTCTACGAAGGGCAATTCAGAATAAGCGGAGAGGAATATTGTCATCAGGCATTGTCTTTCTCCATGACAATGCTCGGCCACACACTGCAGCTGTAACAAAAAGAAGCTTCTGCAGCGTTTTTGTTGGGAAGTGTTTGATCACCCACCATACAGCCCGGACTTGGCTCCATCTGATTTTCACCTCTTTGCTCCCATGAAATGCTGGCTAGGAGGACAACATTTTGGCACAGACATCGAGCTGCAGACCAGCACAGAAACATGGCTGAAAACACAGGCGGCTCGGTTCTATGACGAGGGTATTGGAAAGTTGGTACCACGCTACAACAAATGTCTAAATCGGAATGGCGACTATGTAGAGAAATATTGTAACTATGTAAGTACTTGTTACAAATAAAATATTTTTTATTTTCACTGTGGTTTTAATTTCATGACCGATCAGACCTTGAAAAAAAAATAACCCTCGTATTAAATAAAACAAAATGCAACAATAATTTTCAGAATTTCTTGGTTTTGTGAATTTATTTACAAGAGATAAACTTCTAAGTAAATTAATTAATTTGAAAACAATCAAAATGTTTTTAAGTATGAAAAACCTAAACACATCAGTAATTTTAAAATTATTTGACTGGTTTTTGCAAAAAAAAAATAATGCTTGTAAAATTACTATTTAATATTTAGGAGTAAATTATTATTACTATATTGTTATTACTAAAATATTTTTTGACTGCAGAAAATTTCTGTAATTTTACACATTTAAAACTGTTTAACATAACTGTTCACACATTCGTCTCAGAACTTGATAACAGATATCACTAAAGTCAATTTACTTAACCCAGGACTAAAATACCAGTGATAAAACTTTTATCACATTTCAAATGTATTTTATGTATATATTTTTTTCTTCAATATATTAAATATATATAGCAATATTCATCTCTTTTATTAATTATATATATTTTCTCAAGAATAAGAGATTTAAGTTTATTGTTATTGACTTCTAATGTCAATAAGATTTTATAACTGAAAGTAAGTGTTTATTTTTCTTAATATAATCAGAGTAATTTGATTATTGAGTGTATATGCTTTTAAATGTTTCCAAAAGCATTTCTAAAGTTTCTGTTCATCATTTCTACATAGAATTCTTTATAACTTTCTTATTATAATTATTATTAACCTTTTTAAATTTTTAACTTTTTATTATTAAACTTTTTTTCATAAACTGCTGCTTTATTATAATTAGATTTATTAATTATTTTATTGATAGCTTTCAAACTGTTTTTATAACTATTTTTTTTAAATGTGTCAGTAAAGGAAAATTATTTTTCTCTCCTTTAAATTAATTTAATTTATACACTTAAATCAATATTTATTAAATTCCTTTACATATCTAGCTAGGGAATATAGGAACTTGATGTTAGTGATAGGGTTTTCACACTTTGTTGATTCTACAAGCTACAAACAGTGGTAGCCGAGTTACTAGTAGGGCCTTACAAGCTAGTCAAATTGAAGGTTAGGAACCAAACCTACATTCGTGTGTATTACAAGTGCAGGTTTGGTCATGGCATAGTCTTCTCCTATTAAATATTCCAGAGTTAAAATCTATTCTAATTTGGATCTCCAGAAAAGGCAACTTGAGAAATTGTGGTATTTGGCTGCTACAAAAACATCAGCCGGAGATAAAAAGTAGATACAAATAGGTAAATGGGATGCAAGAACTCTTCTGAAAGTGGGTAAGTTAAAAATTTAAAAAAGTAATGAAAATAAATAGAATGGATATAATCAGCATAAGGAAAGTGAAATGGAGAGAAAAAGATGTGGTTGACTTTCAATATAAAAAGAAAAAACAAAGCAACTATTTTCAAATTGTCAATTAAAAACAGTATTATTGATTGGAAAGAGGTAGCATTGATTCAAGGAAAGAGGTTTAGAGTACATATTATTTATACATGATAAATTATGTTGTAGAAAATTTATCATCTAATTAATATAATTTAATGACAGTATCTTTTTTTTTATTTTAAAGAAAATCTAATTTTAAATAAACTGTTTTGACTTTTAAATAGTAATGAATTATTAAAAGTAGCATACTGTCATAGGCTTTATTTCTATGCTACATTATATTAAAAAAAGTTTGCCATCTCGTTTGATGAAAGTGGATATTGTAATTTTTTTTGGATTAAGTGATTATTTCGCATAAAGATATCACTTCATTCTATTCTAAGAAATAGAAAGATGTATGCAAAGAAAATTTTTACAAATGATAGGATAAATGCCGTTAGCACAGCAATTAACTCAAAAATTTGTTTTTAGTATGTGTATATGCCAATTAGTCAATATGAAGAGATACAGTTGAAGCAATGCACGAACAGATAGAATAAAATTATGGAAGATTAAGATAAAGATTGAACCAGGATATAAGTGAACGATTGGAATTCTGTAGTAGGAGAAGAATGTAATGAATCAATAGCAGAAAAACAAAAACTGGGCACACAGAATGAAAAGGAGAAAGTTTATAAAGTTTTGCAAGGGAAATAAAATATTCATAACAAATATTTTATTTAAAAACCATAAAAGCTAATTAAGAGTATAAATCAGCAGGATATGAAAACAAATGTCAGATCAATTATGAAACTGCAGAAGAGAGATTCAGAAATGTAATTAAAAAAACATGGAAATCAGACGTACACATCGATAGCAATCATATACTTCTGCTAGTAGAAATAAAAGTCACATTGAAGAGAGTAATAAAGTACGGAAAGAAACTAGATATAATGTTAAAAAAATAACAAATAGAAAGGAGACAATAGAAGAGAAATTAGCTCAAGCAATGAAGAGAAGGAATGCAGAAGGAAATGCAAATTTCAGCTGTATGTGAAAAATTTCGTAAACACAGCAGCAGAACAAACAAACTGGCTTTATTAAGAGAAAAGTCATGGATTACCAGAGAGACAGTTGGAAATATTAAAAAAAAAAAATAAATGAACAAGAGGATGAAGATTGGATGATGTTCTACATTATCGAATAACGAATTAAGAAGAGTAACACAAGAACCAAAAGAGAAATGACTTGCAACTGTTGATAAACAGAAAATTTAGAAAAAAAGGAGTATGAACTTATATATAAAATAGTAAAAACATAAATAAGGATAAGCAGTGGAAGAATATAAATGTTAAAAAAAAATCTGATGTAGACATCACATGACTTCCTTTACGCCTATTAAATTACATATACATATTTTTTGCTGCACTTCATTTAAAATTATTTCATTTGAAAGTGAGGTACGATCTTCCAGTTCTTTAAAGTGGACAGTTACACAATTTCCGAAATGTTAGTTTTTATTAACATCAAATATTTATACAATTATTAATTCAATAATCTTACATGAAATTAGGTTGAAGTAAAAGTCCTTCTTCATTACTCATATTATTAGATCAGTATTATTCTATTTCGTGAGTTGCTGATTAACAAGAGTTTCTGATTTTTGGGGGTGTTGCATAAATAAAACTCAATAATAATTAAACTATTCCGTTTAGTGAACTCCTGCATACTAGTTAAAAATGTTAATTTCGACCTTACAGTGTAAAATATTCTATAGTTTTTATTATTGGATTAATTGGTGATACATACAGGAAAATACATACAGGAAAAAGAAAGATAACATGAAGAAATATAGCTAAAAAAAAACTACAAGAAGATGAATATGAAGAGGAAGAAAGTGTTAAGAACAAGGGGAGAATAAAAAAAATTAAGATAGGATGATAAATATAAAGAGGAAGAAAATGTAAAACCAAAGAAAGAATAAAAAGATTAAGAGAAGATTACAAATATAAAGAGGGAGAAAACGTTAAGACCAAGGAAAGAATAAAAGAGGATGATGAATGTAGAGAGAAAATTTGAAAACTAGAGAATGTGTACACAAATTAAGATCAGAAGAATTACATCAAAGCAAAGAGCGATTAAATGACTGGCAACAAAAAAAAACCAAATAAATGAAATGATCAACTCCGACTTAGGGAGAATATTGTCCGACAATATCAGAAGACTAATGAATTAAAAGATAATAATTTTTTGCAATTTATTAAAGATTGGGCATGAATGCCTCATGTATACGTTGTTATTGTGAGGGTTTATTTTTCAGTCACTCTTTTCAGTAGTTAACTTAAATGTAGATAAAATTAAATAGAAATTAAACTAGAAAATCCAAAAATAATACGATTCTAAATTATAATTTTCAATTAATATTAAATAATCAGATGTTTCATTAAATCTATTACATATACACATATGTAATAATGCCTATTATAAATTACATACAAACATTTTTAAAAGTACATAAAATTTTATTTCACTAATAACTTCTGATTTTTTTTCATATATTTTTTTTATTATTATTGAATAATTATTTATTGTAAAAGTTTTTTTACAATCATGGGTTAATAATTATTAATAAATTAAAATATTTAAATTAAAAAAAAAAGTTAAAAGAAATAAATTAAAAAAAAGGAGATGACTGATTCAAACTGATGTGCCTTCCCTTATATGATCAAAATATTTCATTAATTAAAATTTTTTTTGGCTTTAACTCTGGAACCAATGAAAATAATTACCACTTATGATATATCATTGAAAATGTGGGCTTATTACTGCAGTTAAAAAAAATTCCAATATCCAAATCTTTTGGAATTTTAGGCTTTTTTGGACACTTTGGTTCAGTTGATTGCAATCAAAAGGGAAGGTGCACAACTAGATGTTACAACAGTCCTAAATACAAAATTTCAACATTATACGGCTAATCTTTTTTCGGTTATGAGAGATACATACATATATATGTATGTAAATACAGACACCACGCCAAAACTAGCCAAAATGGATATTTCAATGAAATATTGTTGTTGGTTGAAATCTCAAAACCAAGATTTTTCACGATCATAATACTTCCTTTACTTTGTACAAGGAAGTAAAAATATCACTATAAATAACAAAGTGTTATACAAAAAGGAAGAAATACTTACAAGGTGGAAGGAATAAATAGCAAAAGTATACTTATCTATCAGAAAACCAAACAATCTTTCTACTGAAGACCAAGTTGAAATGGAAGAGGATAAAGTAACAGCCTAACATCCACAAAGGATGTGAAAACGTAGATTCAATAAATATCCATAAAGAATACCCTGTGCTTCATATCCTAAAACATAGTAATCTGTGAATCCAGTACTATGTATTCTACCTCCTCTCTGATTTCTTAATCTTCTAAAGAATTTTTATGACATCTTCAACTTACATATTTTTTTAAAATAAGGTTAATGATAGGCAGCATGAGTATCATTTATCTTTTAACTTTTTCTGATTCAAGTAGAATTATTTATTCTTAATTTATCCAATCTAACTATCAGAGGATTCTTTAAATGTGATTACAATCCCCAAAAAGCATGGTGGAGTAAAGTTTCAAAATCACCAAGGAATGAATTAAAGTTTGGATTCAGCAGAGATTCTTCTACAAATTATAGATCAAATAAAAAAAAATCCTTTTGGCATGCCACAAGTTGGAGGTAGATTTCACTGGGGCAAAATAGGAGTAAGTGATCTTGGATTGTACGAGCTCGTATCAAACATTACTTTCCACGTTTTACGACATGTTTTCTCATTAGACTATAAGCTATTGCTAAAATTATCAAGAATCAAGACACCCTTATAATTTTTCCTGAACTGCTTGACAGTGCACCTATTTGAGAAGTGGAAGATTCTAGGTTTGTCTCTTTGTATTGATAAAAAAGACAATGTTTTCAGAAAGTTTTATTTAAAAGCATGTAATAATAGTGATGTTGAGAAGATGATTTGAAAATATAATAGGGCTGCATTACCCGCATTGAGTATTACAACTTAGGTTAGATACCCTACCTTGTTTAAATATACCAAACTTTTCTTCTTAAATCTATGCATATTTATACACTTTGACATTAAGCACAGATAGCACACAGAAATATCACATTTCTTGGCAATAAAATACTGTCACTTGCAAAAATTAAAATATACACAGTACTAAGTCACAGCAGTTTAAATGCGTTCACTTCAAATTCACTCAGTACAACATTGATTTCATATGTAAACAAGTTTCACATGTTTAGCATAAGGGAGTCTACTTCATAAAATTCCAACAATATTTTAGTCATCCCTTACCGTAAGGGTTGGTCACATCAAAAATTGTTTCAGAGAAAATTTTTAGGAGATATTTAAAGGACTAATGACCACTTTAAATGGATTTGACCCTGTGCCTATTAAGGGAGCTATGATTTTTTTTGTCCTTGCAACACCACTTTTTCTACCCCTTTGCCCTTATCCAAAGAACAGTAGAACTTAAAACGAATTTGATATTTTACTTAATAAGAAATTTATAGCAGTATTTTGTTTTTACAGTTTTTTTTTGTTTTTGGTCATCCCTTGCCGTAAGAGTTGGTCATATCAAAAATTGTTTCAGACAAAATTTTTAGGTAATGTTTACAGAACTAACAACCAATTTAAACCGATTTGATACTGTGCCTAATAAGAGGGGTATGATTTTTTCCACCCCCTGAGCCAATGGCTGGCAATATCCAAAAACTTTACTTAGATAAGTTTTAGCCCCTTATCCAAAGAATAGTAGGACCTTTAAATGAATTTGTTATTTTGCTTAATAAGAAAGTTATAGAGATATTTTGTTTTTTTCAAAAAAGCCCCCCATTTCCATCCTCATGGTCTGAATTTGGCCATTAATGAACTCCAACAGAGATTTTTGGTTGCTGTATTTTATATATCAATTTGAAAGCGATTGGTGCAAAATTACAGCAGTTATGTTCACAAGGGAAATATATATAAAAACTTTTGGACTGACTGTGGTTTTGAGATCTGGGGATGTGAAACGCGAAGATATGTCAAAATTTTCTGGAACTTGAATCATGGTACCAATTACAATAGTTAGTTTTCTTATGAAATCTACCTAAAATGGAGCAAAAGATTAAAAAACAATAAGATGGATTTTGGAGGGGAAGGGGGAAAAGAAATGTATGAATAAGTTACATTTTACAAATTTGAAAAGAAATCGACTAGGTCAAACAGGATAAACTAAATGGAAACATTAAGAACCCAAAGAGTAGATTGGATAAATTAAGAATAAATAGCTCTACTTGAATCAAAAAAAGTTTAAGATAAATGATATTCATGCTGCCTATCATGAACCTTGTTTAAAAAAAATATGTAAGTTAAAGATATGATAAAAGTTCTTTAGAAGATTAAGAAATCAGGGAGGAGGTAGAATACAAAGTACTGGATTCACAGATTACTATGTTTTAGGATACGAAGCACGGTGTATTCTCTATGGATATTCATTGAATATATGTTTAGGGTAGAAGTGGTATTTCATAGATAAGGGTGGAAGTGGTATTTGAAATGTGGTCAGGGAAGAGATCAAAGAAGATTAAACAGATAGGCAAAGTGAAAAATTAAGTAATGAAGAGTATTAATAAAAACAGAAGCTTAATCAGAACAATTCAGAATAGGAAAGAAAGTTAACATATCATGAGAGAAGACGATTTAGAAGAAGTTAGAAGGATAATAATAATGAGCAAAATTGAAAAACTGGAGAAAGATAAAAATTATAGACAATCAGAAAGGAAATGAAAGCAATCAGGATCTTAAAAGTTGAACTGGGAACAGAGGAGGAGAATGGAAAAAGAAATGTGTAATGGATCTGCCTAAGGGCAGTAAACCACATGATGATAATATATCCTTTATATTATAATTATTTTTTAATTTCTATGTATTTTATTACATCAGTTTCTTCATTTAATTCAATATTACATTCTATTTAGCTTAAGGCTCTTAATTATACTACAGAAAATTACTGTTTGTTAGCAGTTTAGGTGTATCAAGTTATTATTAGTTACTAATAATACTGATATACATTTATCTTAATTTATTTTTATCCTTTTTATGTTGCCTAAAATTGGAATATATTTTTGATTTCTATTTATTATTATGTTCATATTTTTTTGAAAACTATTTAGGTCTTTTAAGTATTATATCAAACTCTAAATTGACTCAATTATTGCATATTATCACAATGAAATCTTAAGACACATTATGGATTTATTAAATAAATAATTTACAAACAAGTTCATAATCTTTAAAGTAAAATGCTGAAGAAGCTTCATCCTAAATAACTAATCCAAAGTAAATGACGCAGGATGCTCACAAATAGTATTGTTCCTGTCGATGGCAATACATAGCTCCATTCTATATTCACAAAAAGGCTTCATTTGAACAGGTCAAGTGAAAGATTTGACATTCCTACAGAACCTACACTTGAACTGAATGACTAATTTTTTCTGCAAGATGTAGAAATGAAAGTCATTTTTTATTATCGATTTATCTAATTCATAACTTTACTTTATGGGTATTTATAATACTGGAAACAAATATGCCTTCCATTTATTTTAAAAATACTTCAGACATTACACTACTAAGAGTTGAGCCCACTGTTAATCTCTTTTGTAGTAAATGTGTAATAATGACATTCTTGTTTTCTATAACATTAATGACAAGTACATAAAAATCCCATTAAAAGATACTACATAATCGGAAAATAAATAAATTATTAATAAAGTAATATCATCATTAAAACTACATAAATTGAAACTACTTAAAGGTAACACTACTATTTAGAAGAAGAAAATTCTTCAAGAATATTTAAGTATGTCGGTGGGTGAAATGGTAGACATACCATAATTTTAGACAGTTTTTAATTAAATTTTATACAAAAAAAATCTGATAAAGGAAATATCAGCTAAAGAACTAAACAAGGATAAAAAACAAAACCAGTAAGTGAAAAAAATTAAATCTATAAATAAACAAGTAAACAGTAAAATATACTCTATTAAAAAAACCTAAGATGCTTACACCTATCTAAATTACTTCTCTATCAAGTCTTCACTCAAATTTAGGCACTTATTGTATCATTACACTAGAAAAGACCTTTTATATCATAAAACTAAAGGACCTTTGGGAGGCGTATAGAGTTATTTACCCTATTCATCAATTCCTCATAAGTTTTAAAGCATTATGCAGCTATTACAATATACTATTTAGCAGTCTGCATCATTTTGGATTAACCTGTGAAGCTTATTATATATTTTACATTAAAATCTTACATTACTGTGGTCCCAAGTTCCCTAAATTCAGTCAAAAAAATTTCTTTGTAGTCCCACAACACTAGCCAACATTTTTCAGTCGTGATAATCTTGTTTGAAATCATTTGGTTTTTTAGGAGTGTCTATTCCTAAATTTCAGATTCCAGTTTTTTATAGTTCTATATGCCACATATATATGACAAAGTACTGTCACACGTAACATTATTACAATAAATGACTCAATTATCTACAGGTCTTGGCAGAGCTGTGTTTTTCTGCTTCTAAAATACTACCCACTCACAGCAGGATGGAGTGACAATGAAAGGTTGCATGCTTTATCGAAAGCTGCTTTACCAGCACTGAACAAAACAGACAAAATATAAGTGTGAAACGAGATTATAAACTTCTGATGGCTGCTTTATGTGCACTGTATTGCTAAGACCATCAGCACATTGTCAACAGCTAATCAAAAGGCAAATTGAAAACAATCCTAGTAAGTGCATTTAAATCTGAATACATAGACTGACCTATTTTTATGTGGAACAGTATTGAATATTTTGATTGAATCTCTGCAAGGGTGTAAAATAAATCAGGACAGATGTGGACAGGCAAGAGAAATGACAGTTGACTCAAACTATACATGTAACAGGTAGACAAACTGGCTTTAAATAAGTATATTTATTTACCAGCACCATGGAAATTAGAATTAATTTAGCTTCAGTACTCCATCTAACCAGACATATTGCTCTTGCATATTTTGTGTCCATGTAATTATTCTTATTAATTGTGGGTGATTTTATACAAGGGTTGTCTGAAAGGTTTTGAGCCCAACATAGAAAGACGTATTTTTTCTGTCAAATATAGTTTTATTTTTCAACAGTCTCCTTACAAGTCTATACACTTTTTCCAGCGATGTTATAACCTCTTTAACCCTTCCAAATAGTAGCTGGCATCTTTCTCCACAAAGTAGGCATTTATGTATGCAATAAGTTCCAATGAAAATCTCTTTCCACCAAGCAAAACTTTAAGGTTAGGAAACTGGAAAAAGTCGCTTGGGACCAGATCAATATGATGAGTGGTCAACCAATTCAAAGTGCAATTCATGAATTTTAACCATGGCAACCATCGAAGTGTGAGTAGGCACATTGTCTTGATGGAAAAGCACTTTCTTCTTCTTCTTCAAACCTGGTTGTTTTTTTTGCAATTTCTGTCTTCACCTTGTCAAATTATGATCCATAATACTGTCCTGTTATTGTTTTACTTTTTTGAAGGTAGTCAATAAACAAAATTCCATTACTATCCCAAAAAAAAAAAACAGACGCCATCACATTCCCGGCTGAGGGAACCATCTTTGCCTTTTTTGGAGCAGGTTCACCCTTTGCAGTCCACTGTTATTTTATCTCA
Organism: Lycorma delicatula; assembly: GCF_047948215.1. NCBI lineage: Eukaryota > Metazoa > Arthropoda > Insecta > Hemiptera > Fulgoridae > Lycorma > Lycorma delicatula. Next base: position 33,904,851 of record NC_134455.1, read on the forward strand.
GGAGTGCTGTAGTGATCCATGTTTCATCTAAAGTCATGAATTGACGCAAAAAATCGAACTCATTTTGCTTAAACTGCTCCAGCAGGGTCTTGGAAATATTCATTCGAATGCGTTTTTAATCCAAAGTGAGCAAATACAGCACTCAACGCATGGATAACTTACGCATATCCAATTCTTCAGTTAACATATGACAAACATGTTTTTTCGATATCCCCATAGCCTCTGCTAACTCTCTAACCTTAATCTGTTGGTTGTCTAGTACAATTTGGTGAACTTTTTCAATATCTGTGATGGTTGCAGTTTTTGGCCATCCCAAATGCTCATCATCAACCAAGTTGGTATGACCATGTTTAAATTCAGCTGCCCATCTTTTCACGGTGGAAAATGATGGGACAGAGTCCCTGTACACAGCGTCCAACTCGGTTTTAATTTGTGTAGACATATTGCCTTTCAAATGCAAGTATTTAATCACAGCACAATATTAAATTTTTTCCGTTTTCACAATAACACCCACAATGACTTACTCAAACGATTATCAAACAACAACTGAGCATTCAAAATGGCTGAAATTTTAGTGAGTACCTTTCAACGCATGCGCAAATACATTCCCTAACTTTTGTTGACGAGTGCTGCCATCTTCATGTTGAGGCTCAAAACTTTTCAGACAACCCTCGTATTCTTCTGTAAACAATATAATAACAGATGTAGATATTCTGATTTTAATTATAACTTATATTGAGTTCATAGGATAAATATTTATTGCATATAATCTTATAATCTACTTTATTTACAAAATAACAGCTATGACATTTATGAAAAAAGAACTCATTTTAATTCATATATTCTTTAAAACACAATATGAGGAAAATCAAGGCATTAGAATAATTCCATTAAATAAACATGGTAAACTGCAAAAATAAAATGTAATAAACAGGCAGAATGAAATTGAAATGCTAATAATAATGTTACAAAACAATATAAGCATAAGTATACTTTTAAAAACAAGAATGAATAAAAAAATTTAACTAAATTCTGGCCATTTTAAAGCTATATTTAATTAACTCATATCTTTATTTATATCATTTACTAACTAAAAATATTATAGAGCAAAAACTCAGAAACAGTGAGACAAAGTCATAATATTCTCACCACTCAGACTTCCTTAAACTTAGCCACCAGTAAAAAAAAACTTTCTTTAAAATACAGCAGATCAGGAGATGGAAAACAAAATCTGTATGACTAAGTTATCTAATAAAAATAAAACTAAAAAATAAGATTAAAATAAAAATGACCTACTTTTTTGTGAGGAATATATGAAACAAAGCACTGTACAATACTGTGTAGTAGGACAGAATGATAATATCTTCTCACAAGTCTCCTAAAATAAAAAAAAAGTTTAATGAACCCAAAACAAATTCTAACAAATAAAAAAAAATTAAAATAAACAAAAAAAAAAAACTGTGAATGAATAATCATAAAATCTGCTAAATTAATTGTCAAAGCTTTAAACTGAATAAAATGATGTGAAAAAAGTAAGTCTTTAATATTTAATACAGTGAAAATATTTTTACTTTTTAACTCAAAATTAATTTTTGCTGAGTTCAACTTTACTAACAAGTAAAAAATTTATTTCCTGAAACCAATCTGGCTACAAATGTACAGACAGATTTTAAATAAAATCAAGTTCTTTATAAAAAAGAAAAAAAAAATTAATTAAAAAGACAAGGCATAGAAAATAATCATTTGTACTTATTTTACATGTATCCGTCACCACTGGCTTCAAAGCTGACCCTAGGTTTACATAATAATTCTTACTTTATTTTGTACATAAATTCAGATTTTTGGTTTATTAGAATACTATAACTTAATTTTTACATATTTATTTTATTAAACACTTTGAGTATCTATTTCTAACATGGAGCATGTTCTATTTACTTTTGAGCTTAAATGTCAAAATGATTTGCAGATGGACTTATTTTATAAGAACTTGCACAATGTCAAATGTTATATATATATAACTTAGAAAAAGCATTATATTAAGGCACATTGACAACAATAAAATACTAGTCTAACACTCATATAGAACAATACACATACTGCTAATTACTGCGCGTATAGAACAGAGAAAAGATATTTTATTTATAACTGCCCACAATATATTATACAGAACACACGAAGAATGGGTAAGTTATTCCATGGATAACAAAGTAACTGAGCCAGTACTTGTTTAGCAAGTTCAAATTAACTATGATCAGAATGATATCATAATATGTAAAATTAATAAATAAAAAAGGGAAGTAATTAAATTTCGTACAAACGTACAAAACTAATAAATACTCAAAATAGTAATAATAAAAAAAAATAATGTGAAGGGAATAAATAACATCACCACTGAACAAAGCAACTATTTTCAAATTGTTAATTAAAAACATTATTATTTAAATAGCACTGATCCAAGGAAAGAAGTTCTCAACACATATTTGTACACGATAAACTAGGTTGACTAGGTTGTATTGGCACATAATGTAGGGCTGAAAACCTATATACTAGCATTTTGCATGCTCTGGCCTCTGTTACAAGCAAATTAAAAAAATTGTCATTTTCTATATGTCTTATATGATATGGTAATATATAAAAAACCAGGTTACATAAACTTACGCTGTGGCATATGTAATTATTGAGTTTTATTCTAAATTATATATTGAAGTGATCTAGGCCTACTTCCTGTTGTATAGAAACTACTAATTGTAGAATCGTTCATGATTAATGTGCTATTTATGAATTGTTGTAAACACAACACGCAATTCTAAGAATTTAATTTACTTATTTTTAATCTATTCTAATAATTCCGCTGTGAAGAATCATATGTCACACATTGCTTGTAATTAAGTTCTACAAGTGGTTATTAAAAAAACATTTATTGCGGTGAATAGCTATTAGTGAATTGCTGAATATGGCTGTTCAAGCGACAAAAGTATCAAAATGAACATGCCAAAGAATTAGCAGAAGGGAAATCAACTGAGAAACCATTCATGTTCATTTCGCCAAGAAAACGTGTAAATCGCCCCAGTGCAGTGTGCAATTTAGATTCATTTGACATGGATGTTTTGAGATATTTAATAAATAAATTTTATATAACCGAAAAATGAGTTCCTATTGTGAAGAGAATTAGATAAAAATCCCATTAACATGAAATTAATGGAGAATATTATGTAAAATGGGATTTAGATGGAAAAAAACAGAAGACAACTGGAAAATACTGATAGAACAGCATGACATTAAAATGCAAAGAATGAAATTTCTATGACAAAATTTGTTTTGCAAATATGGAAGACCAATTATTTATACAAAGATGAAACTTACATTCACAGTATTAATGTGACACCAAAATCAGGGGGATAGAGATAACAAACCTAAATGAGGGACTGAAAACACCAGTATCCAAGGGCTCACTATTAATACTTGTTCATGCCAGCTGTAATAAAGGATTCATTAACAATCTTTACTTATGTATGAGTCAAATAAGAAAGGAGATTATCACGAATCTTATGGATTCTGAAAAGTACACAGAATGGTTATCGGAAAAATGTATTCCCAACTTGCCACCTTGGTCGGTCATTGTACTAGATAATGCATCATATCACAACGTTCTGCTACAAAAGCAACCAAATTCTAACTCTTTAAAAAACAATATGATAAAATGGTTAGTTGAACAACAAATTAACCATTCTCCTGCTATGATGAAGACTGAATTATACAATATAAAATTACACAAAAAATCAAAAGAAATTTCTGATAGATGACATTTTTGGAAATTATGGTCACACAGTTCTATGGTTGCCATCTTATTAAATTTAAATGCCATTGAAATGATTTGGAGTCAAGTGAAAAGGTAAGTAGCTAAAAGAAATACAATTTTTAACAAGTCAGACGTTCTTCGGTTAGCTGAAGAGGAACTTCATAAATTGTCTGAAGCTGAGTGGAACAATGTCTACAAGCACTTTGTCAATGTTGAAAAAAAATTCAATGAAGATGAACATTTATAAGATGTGCATATTGACAATTTTGTGAAAAATGTGATTTCAGAATTGGACATGAGCTCTTTAGAATCTACTGATGACAGTGACTTTGGAATTTGCAAGCTACAGCAATAAAGTGAGTACAAAAAAAAAATTGTTGAAAGTACTTTAAAATAATAATATTAACTGAGATATTAAACTAGTTTTAATTAAATATCATCGTATGTATGTTTTGTTATAAATATCACCTATATTAACTGACAATGTTTTCAATCAGTCTAGTACTGTGCCAAATGTTTGATGAATGCTTGTAGTTTTTTGTGTCAACTTACATGCCAATAGTTCTAAAAAATTTATCCTCTCTAATCAATATAATTTAATGGCATTAGTATCGTTTTTTTTTATAAAGAAAATCTACTTGTAAATAAATTGTTTTGAAGGTCTTTTAGGTAGTCATGAAATTTATTAGAAGTAGCATAATGAAGACCTTTTCTCCTAAGCCTTATTTCTATGCTGTATTATATAAAAAAAGTTATATCATTTCGTTTGATAGAAGCAGATATTGTAATATTTTTTGGATTAAATTTCTATTTTATATAACATACCACTTTTATTACTTAAAGATATGATTTTATTATCTAAATTGGATTCTAAATTTACTAAACACTGATAAATATGATTCATACCTAAAAATGTTAGAGGTTTTTACAAAGTTTTGTTTGCCACAATTCTTATGAGTAACTTTTTTCTGTATATTTTATATTATATAAAAACTTTATACCACGATAAGAAAATTCAAAACTTACAAAACTAAATAATTAAAGATAATCCAAAATTAAAACAAAACACTACTAAATTATCATGAACTCCACAAGAGTGTAAGAAAACAATTTCAGAGGAGAATCACATTTAAAAATATGAATTTATTTAGAAGTGATTCATCTAAATATCCTGTGTTGATAAAAGGGTATTAAGTATTGATTAGGAGACAAGGTTTTATACAATTATGTTTTATATTTTGTTCACTAATTGTTTTATTTTTATCTAAAAATGTTGAAAGAATATGTAGCAAAATTATGAAAGGTAACTGTGGGAAGTAACAGTGCTGTTTTTATGATGATGCAGTGCACAAGTAATATAGAACGAGGTAAATCAAATTACTTTTATATTACTTTTTATATAACTGCATACATATCCAATCAGATTTAACCTTGGTTAAACATTTATTTCATAAGATGCTACATGTTCTATTTATTAATGTTTGGCATGGAAGCCTGAATTCTAAATTTAGCCGCTTTAAAAAAAATTACTTTTAGAAATTGAATTACTGATAGCTTTTGAGAATGCTGCAGACACAATCAGAAATATAGAGGTATTTAGAAGAATAAGGAAGGAGGAAGAAGCAATATATATCCACAGTATATAACACAGGAAAAAGGTACAATTTTTTAAAAATGATCAAGTGTTAGAGAATATTTTGATTATATAACCTAAGAAAATAGTTAGGGTCCAGTTCTTATTAACCGCATCAAGAAGCTTTTTCAAAAGCAAGTAAACTATTATGACTTCCAACTTTTGTAATGGACACGGCACATGAAGCCAACTTTTGTAATGGACACGGCACATGAAGAAGTATTCTCACTCCTCCGGTTACTTCGATCAAGTTGAGATTCAGTTAATGTTACAATTTAAGAGTTCATGGCTTCTTTTTATGTTATAAAAGACAATTTAATTTATATGAACTTATAACTTGTCATTAAGGAGAAGCTAGGAAATCTTGGTACTCAGCACAGGTAGAAAGCAATGATTATAAAAGCTTGATTTTAATTAAAAGTTACAATTTTAAATTAACTACCACAACATAGGAACTGATTCATCTTCATGCAATTTCAATGGAAAATCCACTACTACTATTACTACTACCAATTGAAAAAAAGATAAGAACTAAAATCCATAAATGAAATTGTATAAAAATGAAAAATTCTACTCAAATATAAAGAAAAGTTAAGTATTTATTAAAATCATGCTGTAGAAATTAATTTGGTTGCAAAACATCACAAAAATTTTATAATTATGATAACTATTTTTAACAGTTAGGATATTAAAAAGAACTATGAAAAACACAGTTACAGTACAGTCTACCTTTACTAAAGTATGACAGCATCTCTTTTACAGTAAATAAATATTTAGTATAAAACAACAGAAGAAAATCAGATATCTGATCTGGTATGATTTTTCAAAAATTTTTATTTTTCCGATTGCAAAACAAGTCTTCCAATAAAATTTATTATTTTAATCTATTGAGTATGCACTCACTTTCACTAGCATAATCAATACAAAGAAATTAATGTTTAACTAATAAAAATTTGTGCGAATATTTTTAAGTGAAATAAATATACAAAAGTATCAAACATTTCCAGTAGGATAAAGTGTGATGCATGGAAAATATAAATGCTTTTTTCTCTTTGAATGATGAAATTTATATTCAAAGATTTTAATGAGATGTAGGTGTATTCAGAAAAAAACCACTGATCATATAAATTTAATTTCTGTAAGGAGACACTGAGCAAAACAGGTACAAATCAGAGCTGCAACTCTTTTTTTAAATATCTGATTAAATAAAATCACTCAGCAGTTTATATATATATATATATATATATGTATATATATATATCAAATCCTAAGGACCCACCAAAAAAATTGGCTATAAAACATTCTTTAAAAATATGAAATATTACAAAAAAAAATAGGCCTCCATGCCAATGTGTCATAATTTTCAAAAAACCAAAGACCATTAATTGAAAACCTCAATTAAATTTTTCTATAGGCACAACTCATAAATTTGTACAGTACATCATAATAGCTAATAGTACATGCAGTAAAAAAATTACAATGTGGCCACTCATTAAAGCAGAAAGAAACTCTTAACTTTCAATTGTGAAGCAATTGCTTCACACAGTGAGAAAAGTTTTCTGATAAGGAAGTGGAAAGTCTTTTCCATTATAAACAATTTGCCAATTAAAAAATCTGAATTAATTCACCGAACACAAAATTTAAGTGATTTTTATATATTTTTCGAATTCTAAAAAATATTAACACTCCATTCATTTAACTTTATTTTGGTTACTTATTTTCAATATGATGCCTGAAAATGATATTAAAATTAATTAAAAAAAAAAAAAAAAAAAATGGTAGAGGATTACAATAAGTACAAATTTCTAAGCAAACAGAGTTTTAAATTATCACCTCAGTTAAGTGCAATATGTACACTGTACTGCAAAAAATAAATTAAGATGCAATTATCTGAGAATGGTTGCACAGAAAAAGTAGAATAAAGTAAACAAATAATTTTCAGTAACGATAAACTGCCATTCAGGAGTAATTTATTAAGTAGATAAGTTAGGGAAATGTCTATATCAGTTCCAGTTACTCAAGGTCACGCTTTCCAAGGGACAAAAATGTTGGGGAAAAATCAATTCACAGGATCAAATGGTTAGCTTGAATGCTTAAATAACATATGCAATCATAATGAATTCTATTGTGGTGAAGCTAATAATGTTGATGCAATGACAGTAAGTAAAAGAATAGAAGAGCTGACTATTATTGCAGTTTAAGACACACATTAAGAACATACTCGCATGCAATGGTGATGACAGAATTATTTTCGGATTATTGCCATCAAAATCAATCCTTGGCTAAACATGGTAATAAATGTATAGGTTATAATGACTTTTATGTTCATTACAACTCTTTACAAACCCTTAATTAAATTTTAATCAGTAATTTCTACTAAAAAATTTATTAAACTGTATGAGGGTTGTTCAGAAAGTTCTCAGCCTGACACAGAGATGATGCAAGTATGACCAAATGACATACTGTAAAGTATGATCAGATGGAACATGTTGAGTTGTTTGTTTGTGGCCATCAAAGTAACGTATGCAAGTTTTGACATTCCTGAGAAATTGAAGTTCAAGCTACAATAAAGTACTTACTTTTAAAAGGTTTAACCCTGAAAAATTTACAAAAAGAGTTGAGATTACACTTTAGATGATTCCCCTTTGATGAAGAAAGTTAATTGGTAAATTTAAACACAGTTATATAAGCATCTATAATGAAGACTCTGGAAACCCATAAACCATAAGATCAACAAAACTGTCACAAAAATCCAAAATGCTGTATAAAATTATCACCATTTTAAGGTATGTGAGCTTGCTGGCATTGCAAACATCCTAATAGACTGTGTCCACTACATTTTATACAAAACTTTGGGTAAGAAAAAGCTTTCCATTTTGATGGGTTCCGCATTTGTTAACAGTCGACCAAAAGCACATTCGACTGAATACTTCTTGACCACCTAGAAAAGGCAGGATAGCACCAAAGAAAATTAAACTTCACTACTGGTCCAAAGCATCCTATTTAAACAGAATGTACACCTGGCAAAAAAGAAAGTGCTCTTTCATGTGCCTGCACATACATCTTGGGTTACTGCTGAAAAACTCCATGACCTTAACTTCAAAAATCTTCTGCATGTGCTGTATTTCCCAGGTTTGATTCCTGGTGATTACTTCCTCTTCTCAAAACTGAAGAAATGGCTTGCTGGATTAAGATTCACTTCAAATGATAGCTATTCACTTCAAAGTCAATAGCTAAGCTAACCACTTATTTTGCAGTTTAACAAATCAGATAATACTGAGAGTATTAAAATGTTGGAGAGATGTTGGTCTAAATGAATCGTATTTCAAGGCGATTACATTCAAAAAATCTTTTTTTTTGTCAGGCAGAGAACTTCCCGAACGGCCCTAGTAGTAATTTTATCTTTTTTATTATCCCATACAAACAAATAAATTTATTATTCATGTTAAAATAAAAACGAGCAAAAGTGGATTTTTTCTTTGATATACTGATGGTTCCCATATTAGAAAGGTTTAACTGTAAATACTGTGATATGAAGCAATTTACATGCAACTATCCTTTCTGATTTGTATAAATGTTTAAATTTAATAAAAAGTTTAATTTAATACATTATCTTTTTCACTATAGTACTTTTAATTTTGGAAGGATCCATTCAGTTTGTAAATCCTCTTGTCAATGCACTGCAGTTCAAATAATATACAAAGGAAATTGGTGAAAAAAAGTTAAGATCTCACTACATACAATAAGCCTTATATCATTAACTGTAATATTATGTACAAAAACAAGTGGTGATATGATCACTACTATATAATTATATTTTTTAAAGACACAAGATAAAATTTCATATAATTATAATAGAACATTGTTATACAAACACCAACTATTTAAATATAAAAATATAACATGCAGATAATGCACAGCAAAAAAACACATGCTTATACCTTACAATATTTACATAAAACTGTACATAAAATGTAATACCATTTAATGTATAACTACTATAATTAAAAAGAAAAATATTAAAGGAATCACCTTTGCTGGACTTAGAATATCTTTGTGTTCTATATTTACGTGAAGTTCTAAATCTGGACTGTTTTGAAAAGTTTGAATACATAATGGACAGCTATAAACTGGTTCATAAGTACTTGATGGAGAATCTGCTGGAAACGATGGACTGGTCAAGTCAAAATGTTGCCTATTAATATGTTCTTCTAGCTGAACAGCACTTTCATTGGTATAAGAACACATTGGGCACTTCTGTAATGAAGATTTTGTAAATGAAGCTGTCGTGCTGCTTCTTAAATTTAAAGCTAACTGAGATCTTTGAGGAGAACCCCAACCAGCAGCGCCTTCACTGCTTACAGGGTGAGGTTTAGAATCGCAGCAATCATTGTTATTATTGTTATTAATGTTATCACTACTATTGCTTAAACCATTAATGAATGGTTTTGAAGGTACGGGTGACCATTCAGATAAACCATCCTGCCTACACGTAACAACTTCTTCATCATCAATAAATGTAAGTATTTCTTGTTCTGGTGTTAAATAATCAAGATGTGCGGTGTTAACATGCACTAACATTTCTTCGGGTACAACATCTTCCAGATCACAAAAAGGACATGAAGTTGCACCTTTTAAATGGCACATTAAAATATGTACTCTCATTTCATCATCAGTTAAACCATCAGCTCCACAAATCTCACACGAGTAATTTAACTCTGGCATCTTTGCAGCCATACCACGACCTGTAAAACAATAATCACAAAACCAATATTTAATAAAAAAGTACTAAATAACTAAAAATTAAAATAAATGATATCATTTTTTGTCAATGACCTATAATATGCAACACATTTAAAATTAGTATAGATATAGTCTACAGTATATCAAAGTTAATATAATGTTCATTATACATAATGAACCAGGAGTACTACCTGGCTTCAACCAGAGGGTGGTGGTTTTACCTCAACAATTTATTCTTACAGCATTAAATAATAACATAAATACAATTTTGTAATGCAAACAAATTAAAAATAGAATTCTGAATTAATTTTATTAAGCACAGAAGCTCAGAATTAAGAAAAACAATTCCACATAATCATTCCAAATTTTATTTCCATTAATTTTTTTTCTAAAATGAAGCCTAGTTACAAACACAAAAAAAAATGGTTTTGTTTAAAGGGAGAGTATGAGACCTTTTTGAAATTCTAAAAATTGTTTCTGTAAAGTATACAATTGCAAGTTTTAAATCTTACTTTGTTTTTTTTTTTTAATTTTTTGTTTAAATGCATTACAAGAAAATTTCAAAAGAGAAAAACATTTATGGGCCTTTCTCCATTCATATAGTTTCATTTATGGTTTAGAAGAACTTTATCAGCAAGTTTAGTTAAAATCAGTTTCACTCTTGTTCTGGATGGTGGAAATTACACTAACTAAATGGGTTAGTTTGAGTTTCACTAGCCAACTGAAGAGCAAACGTCATAAAATTCTTGTAAAACTTTCTATTCTAGCTGAAAGCAGAACAATTTTTAACAAAAAGGTTTAAATATCTGAATACTTGAATTTTTGTTAACTGAAGGTAATAGGCATCTGGGAAAGCAAGGTGTACTGTTGAATCTAAAAAACTAAAAAAAAAAAAAAAAAAATACTCAAATTAACAATATTCCAATTTTTGGCAATTAAGCTGGCAATGTGGCTTAAGTTACTTCTCACATTATAACTTATCTTTGAATAAATATAGCTCAGTTTTAAATGACCAAGTGAATTTAGGATGTGTTTGAAATAAAATAATACAAATACCAGAATATTTCTTATTTTCATTATTAGAAGGGGCTAAGAGCTAGATAGTCTATGATGCCTTAACAAGGAAAGGAGCCTGAATTGATGACATATGATTATTTTAGTTTAAGGCATTTCCATAACAGATCAAATATAGCAATATTTACATTTTGTTAACTGAGGAGGGTTACAGAGGCTAAAATATGGGGGATAAGTGGCTATCCGAAATTTAATGGTTCTACAGATCAACTAACAAAAATAGTCTACGCTGCTCAAATTGTAAAAGTTAATATACAATAAACAAACAAAGATTAAATTTTGTGTCTAAAATGAGAACCTGGGTGTTCTTAGATACATCTGGAAAATAACAGTAGTTAATACAAATACTTTCTTGTAATGTTAGTTTTAACCCTTGTAAACTGCAAAACAAAATTTAAACCCCAAATTTATATAAAACAAAATGTTATTAACTTTTACTTTATATAAGAAAACTGTTTGGTCATGTTTTTTAACTAATTTAAAATTATTATACATTTTACTGATCTTATAAGGCTCAAAATTATATGATTTGTATCTTTGTGAATGTATGGTAAAAAAAAAAAAAACTATGTGTGATCAATTTAATTAAAATCATACAATATTGTTCGTTCTATAAATATATTATTTTCAAATTCATTTTTTTATATGAAGTAATATTTTAATAATGGGATTGTTTATTTATTTATTTTATTCTATTAAATGTAATAGTACAGAACTTTGGTTTATATAAATCGGTCTTTTTTGAGTTATTAAATTCTAAACTGGGAAAAATGCATATTTAAAGCTTTTCTTTAAAGACAATTTTTGTATTCTGAATGAAACACATCAGAACATGTAATAAAATCAATGTGTAGCTCATAATTTTTTAAATAAAGTGAACAGCTAAAAAACTGCGTAAGGTATAAAGAGAAGCAGAGACCTAAATGCTTGTAGGCCTATAGATGCTATTCAGTTATATCTTTCTTGACTACAATATGTAACAAAATTAAATGAATATTTAACTAATCTCTACAGATATATGAACATTTATGATAAAAAAATGGATTTTTTAACAATGGTGATAATACAAATTTAATTCAAATCCTGTGAAATTTTATGGAATAACTTGACCCTAAATTATTTCAGTAAAACCTTCATGAAAATTAATTCTGGGCAAGTAATTTTTTTGTGAGGAGACTAGAGACTAACTTTTGGAAATGAAGAATAACTTAAAAAATGAAGAATTTTGTTTTATCCTAAAACAAAAAATCTGACAACAAAGTTTTAATACTTTCCTGGCACTGGTTATTTATTCTTATATGGAAAAATAATTGTACATGAAAAAAAGTAATTTAAAAGAATTTACTAAAATAAGATTTTTTTCTGGATGGGAATAATTTATGAAGAAGTTTTATTCTAAAATTACAATTACATGTTTAAATAAACCAAAAGTTAAAAAAAGGTAATATTTATTTTTTTGCTCCCCCACCTTCAAAATCACCTTCCAATAAATATTTTTAATCTTTCTACATTTACTATGTTAAATGGAAGAAAATAAAAAAAAATTCCACATGCACAACCAATAAAAAGTTACCTATGATTCCTTTTTTGAGTATACAAATGAATTATGATGAGATATTATTGTAATATTTTTGGTAAAAGTTTAATACTATTACAAGTTTAAATAAAAAGTTTTGAAAAATAAAAAAAAATCAACATTTTTAAACTTTGATCGGCTCTTCCACTTTTAATGCTGCTGCCAAAGTATTATTTTGTTTTTGGTCAGTTGCACTGTTAGTAATACCAAGGAAGGCATTAAATTTGGTTCAAAAATAAACAATAAATGAAAAAGTTTTTTTTTTTAATTTTGTGGAAGAGAGAATTTTGGGGCAAATTTTTTTTATTTTTATAAATGGTAAGGTAAGCATGTACTGAACTTATATAAAGTGGGATTATATTTGCAAAATTTTGGGAAAATTAATCCCCAAACCTGCAGCCCCTGGAGATATTGACCCCAAAATTTAATCAAAAAAATTACCTGATACATGAGTTTCTGTACAAAAATTTCAACAAAATTGGTTTACCCGGTCAAAAGTTATTAAGCTTCAAACACACCTATGCACATTCATACATATGTATAAACATTACCCCCTCCCACTCTTTTTTTGTTGTTTGGGATCCCTGGGTCATGAAATGGGTCAAGAAATGCAGAAAACCCATACTCCATTTTTGACTGATTGCAATACTTTCTTTCTTATAGCATAGTTCTAGAGCTATGATGTAAACTTTCACAACTTAAATTTTTTTCTTTTTTTTATCTAAATGCAAGCAAAATAAAAACCATTAAAAGCGGAAATAATTAAATTTAATTCTACTGCAATTTTTGTTTAAATCACTTTTATTTAGGTGATAAAAAATAAGAATGACACAATTGGAGATGATGGACTTCGGCTACAATAAACAAAAAGATACTATAAAAATAATATATTCTCAGCAATTTAAAAAAAATTATTTAAATTTATAAATATTTTAGTTTTAGAGGGTTTTGAGTAAGTCATTAAGCCAATGAACTCATTAAAATCTGTGATTAAGTCCCTTCTTACAATATGAGAACTATATCTCAGAATTTGGTGAAACTGTGATGAATGACTTCTTGCAACCAAACACAAGAAAAAATTAATAATTGACTGATATTTAGTAGTTTAACATGTTAAATACAATTATACTTGTATTTTTCTGTGTAATAACAAGGGAAAAAATTGGATACTATAAAAGAGGTAACAATGGGGAAACTGTACAAGGAGTATCTTAATGATCTGCAGGATAATTTGTTTTTGCTAAGGGGATTAATTTGTAAAAAAAAAAAAAAAAAAAATGAAACATGTTAGCAACAGTCAATATTTTTGATAATTTTTGTCTTCAGTCATTTGACTGGTTTGATGCAGCTCTCCAAGATTCCCTATCTAGTGCTAGTCGTTTCATTTCAGTATACCCTCTACATCCTACATCCCTAACAATTTGTTTTACATATTCCAAACGTGGCCTGCCTACACAATTTTTCCCTTCTACCTGTCCTTCCAATATTAAAGCGACTATTCCAGGATACCTTAGTATGTGGTCTATAAGTCTGTCTCTTCTTTTAACTATATTTTTCCAAATGCTTCTTTCTTCATCTATTTGCCGCAATACCTCTTCATTTGCCACTTTATCCACCCGTCTGATTTTTAACATTCTCCTATAGCACCGCATTTCAGAAGCTTCTAATCTTTTCTTCTCAGATACTCCGATCGTCCAAGTTTCACTTCCATATAAAGCGACACTCCACACATACACTTTCAAAAATCTTTTCCTGACATTTAAATTAATTTTTGATGTAAACAAATTATATTTCTTACTGAAGGCTCGTTTAGCTTGTGCTATTCGGCATTTTATATCGCTCCTGCTTCGTCCATCTTTAGTAATTCTACTTCCCAAATAACAAAATTCTTCTACCTCCATAATCTTTTCTCCTCCTATTTTCACATTCAGCGGTCCATCTCTGTTATTTCTACTACATTTCATTACTTTTGTTTTGTTCTTGTTTATTTTCATGCGATAGTTCTTGCGTAGGACTTCATCTATGCCGTTCATTGTTTCTTCTAAATCCTTTTTACTCTCGGCTAGAATTGCTATATCATCAGCAAATCGTAGCATCTATCTTTTCACCTTGTACTGTTACTCCGAATCTAAATTGTTCTTTAACATCATTAACTGCTAGTTCCACGTAAAGATTAAAAAGTAACGGAGATAGGGAACATCCTTGTCGGACTCCCTTCCTTATTACGGCTTCTTTCTTATGTTCTTCGATTATTACTGTTGCTGTTTGTGGTTCCTGAACATGTTAGCAATTGTTATTCTATCTCTGTATTTGAACCCTAATTTTTTTTAAAATGCTGAACATTTTATTCCAGTCTACGTTATCGAATCCCTTTTCTAGGTCTATAAACGCCAAGTATGTTGGTTTGTATAATTATCAATTATATGCTGCAAATTTTAAAAAGAATTAAATACAAGCAAATTATTTGCATCTGTACCCAGGGCATGCACAATTGTTAATGTACCTACTACACACTCACACTAGATATTGTAATATTACTCATGTTTAATCTATTCAATCACTAAATCAAAATGGATAAAGTTGCTTTAATCATTTATTTATACATAATTTATTACATTATCATGAAAACATATCAACAATGTAATTAGGAGGAAAGGTGGGGTGATATAACTATTAATGTATTTCACAGAATTAGCATTTTTAGTGACAAACTTTAAAATTAAAATTTACATTTTACCTTTTTTGCTGTCATAACTCTGTTAACACTTGTAAAAATGTGATGTGACAGTGCTGTTTTAATGTACTTGTGATGTGTTTACTTTATGAAATTCATTAGTCAAAACACAACTGTAAATGTATTACTTTTTAAAGTTTAAAAAGCGTAAACATACAAATGTGCAACAGTTCTACCTAGGGTGTCTGCAGTATTAGAACTGCTAATAGTACAGTAGAGAGGATGATAATATACTATAACAGGATGTCACAGATAGAAAGAACCCAAAGAATCCAGTCCAACAATTCATCCTCACTCTGAACATCGTGTGAGCTTTCTAAACGTTGACAGGACTGATACAAAACTCTCTAACTTCCTATGCAGTAAATGACAACAATTAGAATAATTGTAATATTATTATACATTATACAAACTTTAATATACTATTATTATATCAATTTTTCTTCAGTAAAATAAATGGATGTTTCCTCTTGGGTAATACAAAAGTTTTATAAAATTTATTATTCCTAACAATTATATTTTTTTTAATTCACGTAACAGTAAAATAGTACATAATATAAATATGAAATCATATATAATTTCTTATGATTTATAAAAAAAAAATAAAAAAGGTGATAAAATAGTCGTGTAAAACTTGTTTGTTTCAGAAGTAGTTTTTCAAATATATTTTGTCAGTTCATATATGAAATTATTCTTTTGTTTACATTCATATGAATAAAATATAATACCACATCACTACTGTTTAATGATAAGTAAATTTTTATTACTTTGGCATTTGAATATTTACAAGGGTTTTTATGAATTTATCATAAATGTATGTGCTTGTTTAAGATTTAGTATAATAGACTTAGCACATATACAGTCCTGCTTTTCCTAATTTAACAACAAATGAGTTAAATATCTCTTTGCTTATGTTAAATATTATAAGTTAGTTTTGTGGTTTAAGGCACTAACATAGCTAATATATAATGTGTAGCTAGTGCTATGCTTTTTCATGATAGTTCAATCTCAAAAATTACTTCAATTTTTGTCACACTGGATAATTTTTGGAATCCACTTTAAAAATATCAGCTATAACTAAACTGTTCATCCAAAATTAACAAATGGGGGGGGTGTCAATTTGTTTGCAATAAAAGGTTTAAGATTTTATCTAATAAACCATAATTTTATACAAGTAATACTTACTCGGCTATTAACAATTAAACATTTTTAATGGCTGCCATTTCAGAATTTCAAAGGTGAAATTTTGAAACTTATTTATTTTACAGAAGATGTTAGGTACATAAATACAAAATTTCAGTCCATTCTTTAGATATAGATTTTATTGAAAAAATAAAAAATAGCCAACAGAGGGAAAATGACGAGAAATAAGGCATTTGTCTACATGAACGCTTTTATTTTTATGTTCTGAATCTACCCATAAATTTGGCCTACATCTCCCACAGGGCCTGTATGTGTGTGTGTGTGTGTGTGTGTGTGTGTGTGTGTGTGTGTATGTGCGTGTGTGAGTGAGTGTGTGTGTGTGTGTTGTGCGTGTTATGTGTGTGTGTTGTGCGTGTTATGTGTGTGTGTTTTGTGTGTGTGTGTGTGTGTGTGTGTGTGTGTGTGTGTGTATGTGTATAATAAATAAATATTACAAATTTACAATTAACTAAAACAGGATTACTGACATCATAAACAAGAACAGTGATGGAAAACAATTAGGTTAGTTGGGACAAAAGTCTAACAGATTTTGGAAATTTAAATAATCTGTCAATTTCAACCAAATCACTAAAAATATCAATTCTATATACTAATTTAAATTTATAACACAATGCCACACAATCAAGGTTATGCTGTAGTTATCAAAGGGCATATCGGAGTATCACTGATGAGATGAACTTGTATCCAAACATGTAAACAAAAACAAAAGCTACTTCAAGGCAACTATTTAACACTGATGACTTTGACAATCTTTAATGTGATGTACCATAGTTGAAAATATATACTGAACCACTCATTTTGCTAAACTGCCTACAATCTGCATTTCACAAAGCAGACAATCAGAACAAGTATCATGATCCACACACTTCAGTTGAGAGCAAACTTTCTTTAGCAGTACATCAGCTCATGTCTGGGACTCATACACAGCTTGTAATCAAGCAGAAATAAAACCTTGTATTGTGGTTCTCAGAAGAGAGATGCATGAATGTCAATAATTATTGGGTTGATTTGACAAGCAGTACATATGTCAGTTAGTGATTGAGAGCCCCTACTGAATCAAAATATTACAATGGAATCACTTTTATACATAAAAAAAAAAACTCATAAATGTGTTATACAATTCACCAGTAATTATAGCATTAGTGAGCCATACCAAATGAACACAAACAGAATCACCCTGCTTAAATCCACTAAAGTAAATACTACATCTGGATTTTCTTGTCAAAGAATTTTGTAACATTTCTGTTGAAACATTATGTGATCAATTTCACTTATCTTATAGTTGTTTGCTAGTTAAAGTACAAATAAGGACCTTGCAGCTTGTGTGTCACTGCAATCATAAAAAGCATTATCTCTCAGACCCAAGAAGAGAAAGGAAATGAGGATGGAGATAAAACCAAACCAGATACTGTCAACATCAAGTAGTCATGCATTGGATGGTATATATATTTTTTTTAACCTTCAGGACCACCGTAAGGTATCGCTTCAGAGAATGAGATGAATGACAATTTTCGTAGCATGTGAAAATGCCATGGATGGCATTTATGTGGCTTATTTCCACACATGTTTTCATACTAATTTTCACAAGTTCCAAATACCAAAATTGAAAAAAGTAACTGCAGTTACACACGTTATAAGTTTCTTTTCTTTATAAATTATTAACCGGGGTAAAATTTATTTTTAGACTTATTTTATTTTTACAAGTTTATTAAATTATATAATTAATTAAAAATAGACTTCTTACATAAACATATCTATGGTTCTATCCATATTTTTTATCTTTATAACAATAATTGCCGGCCCCTCTTATGTTGTTAGATTTAGATAAATATGGCTAAACATGTTTGATGTACATTTGCTTGAAGCTGTGACCTATTTATTAATATAGAACTTTGTAGTCAAGGAAGTATACATAATCCTAAAAAACTATAATATTACTTTGTGAATTCATGGTGTAATATTATGCTTTAACTATTTTATGTTTTAAAGATTACCTCTTTGAAATATCCAATATTTTTAAATTTATGAATTGTAGTATAAAGCAGTTATATTCTGTGATTATCAAATGAGTATTATGCCACATAGTGGATTATTAGATGAATAATTTAATTAAAATTTTTTTACCTACAGGACCAGCGTTAGGTATTCCTTCAAAGGAAGAGATAAAATGGCAATTTTATAGCATGCTAAACCTCACTGGGATCTCTAAATGAAAGGCCAAGATGCTACCACTCTCGCCACAGAGGCCAGCACACTTTTGAGCTTAACAAATTAAAGATACATTAATCAACAATCTAAAAACTTCAGCATCTCAAAAAAAAATGAAATCCAGATCGCATTTAGATCTTTGCACATAATTTTGTATCATTCCAAAACAGTTCAGGGATGTAGAGTTAAAATTTTAGAAGCTTTATTTACAACATAATTTTAAATTTTGGCAGAAGAATAATGTTCACTTTGGGAGATGCTGTGAATGAAATACAGGATGATTAAAAATGAAATATACACTTTTGATAGCTTATAAAAGATTAAACTAGTGTGTGTGTGAATACAGTAAATATGCTTTCATAGGGAATTTTTTAAAGTTTACGTTGGTATATCTGCCTTGCTGCTAATGTCACTGACTGATATGTCATGTTACTAGTCTGGCAAGATGGCCGCTACTGCAATAGAGAAAGCTTTTTGTGTCCTCAAATTAGCCAAAACAAACTCGATTGCTGTCGTGCAGAGATATTTCAGAACAAAATATGGTAAATCACCACCCACAAGAAAATTAAACTACGACTATAATAAACAGTTTCAAAACACAGGGTGTCTGATCATGTTTGTGATGTGTATCAACATAGTCAAGGCAAATCGACTAGATTAGCAAGTTTAGAATTGCAAATTGCTCAACCAACTGTGTGGAAAATTCTGTGGAAATGTTTGAAAATGACACCTTATAAATTACAGTTAGTACAAAGCTTAAAAGTTAATTATAAAATCTTCATTTTTGTGTGGCGTTGCGGAAATGTTGAAAATGACAATGGCTTTTTTCATTGCCTAATTTCCAGTAATGAATGTAAATTTCACTTTAATGTGACATGTTAATAGACATAATATAAGAATGTGGGGAACAAAACCCAAGAGAAAGTTTAAAACATATATGCAATTCCCCTAAATGAATGTGTTTTGTGCTGTATCTTGTGAAAGGGTGTACAGGCTGTTTTTTTATCATTAAGTGACAGTAACCAGAGTAATTTATCTGGACATGTTAAGTGAATGGCTAATGGTTTTTATACAATATGGACCTCTGCCTCATTGGCACTTACAGATCAGAAATTATCTGGATGAACGCTTTCCCTGACAAGGATTGGCTGTACAAATAAGGAAAACATTGTGTTTAAGCATTGGCCACAATCTAGTCCAGACTTAACGTCTTGCGACTAACTTTTTTATGGGGTTATGTAAAAGACAAAGTTTTTGTACCGCCCCTTCCTGTTGATATTGACGACTTATAACAACATGTCAAAAATGCTGTTGCTACCATTGACCGGCATACGCTTGCATGTGTTTGGGATGAATTCAACTACCATGTTGATATCTGCCATGTTACAAACAGTGCACACATTGAACATTTATAAATAAAAACTTAAAGAATTCTTCTATATAATCATGTACATAATCATCTCAACTCTTAAAAAATAAATTTTTAATAAGCTATTGAAAGTGTATATTTCATTTATAATTACCATGTAGATTATTTTACTTAATGATGATCTATACTTCCGAATGCCAATTCTCAGTCTGCTCACACAACACAGATTAACAGACGTCATTAAAGCAATACCTCTCAATAATTTACATTTTTCTAAATTATGTCAAAAATCATATGATATAAAAAACATCTATTTTTTTTTTAATCTGACATTAAGAAACAATAAAAAAAAAGTTAATTAATATTTTCCAAAACAGCAGTTCCAGGGCTAACTTCATCACATTGTCACTATTATCCATCAATACTCATTTCAGTAGTGAAAACATACATATATATATTACATATTTTTTTCCCTGTTAATGTTGCGATTCATTCCTAAACTTCCAATGAAAGGTTAAAATTATGATAGAAATAAGTGCTATCCAATTTATTCTGTTCCTGTGAACTAGTAAACCAGTGGTAAATAACTACAGTTTTCTGATTTAAACCTTCCTTCATTATTAATATAGCATTAAAAAAGGAAAAAAAATCATCGTAGTCTTAAAATATAACCAACGAGATACTAAATTATAAGGTCCAGTTTAAAGTTATAAATGATCCATCATTCAAATTATGTGGAAGGTAATTCTGAACAATACTTGATTCAGTTTTGTCCATACTTTAATATACCATAGTAGATATGCTTAGGATCAGGAAAATACATGATCTAAATGTCAGAAAACAGATAACCCATAAAAGGTCAAAGTCTACGCTGCCTTATCAATACTCCAGTCAATTAGCTAGCAGTTTTGTGAGTTACTGAGATCCAATTTGTTCTATGGTGGAGAAAGGTTAGGGTAAAGGCTAAAAATACAGTTAAGTTAGACTTTTGCAGAGAGGTTAGGGATAAATTACCAAGGTATGGCAGTACCTAACACTACCTCTAGGTCCTTTGTCCAAATCATGTATGTTTAAATGATAATACAGTCACTGCAGAGAGTGACTACATGTTCTGTGATATTAATCATGTGAAAAATGGATAATCTACTTATGAAGAGTACTGTCAGTCACCTTCAACGGCTAACTCTTGACGACAATCAAGTTTATTCCTCTCTCTCCACACAACTTTATTTAACCACTCTTCACAAACTGGACTACCATCTGAAGAGGTGCTCTTATAACTCACTTAATTGGCAATTGACTAGAACACTGATAATGCAGTCCAGACTTTGACCTTGTACATGTTACCTGCTTTCCAATGTTTAAATCTTGTGTTTTCCTGACCCTAAGCATATATATTATGGTATAATAAAGTATGAAAAAAATTTAAGTTGATAAATAATCGGTCAGAATTACTGGAAACTGTTTTAGTTTCCAATGTAGATCATATCTAATTGTGTACTTCCTTTCTCAGTATAATTACCAAGGCACTGTGTCTTAAAATGGTTAGAAAACCTCTTTGGTATGTAATCAAACAATATATTTTATTACAAATATGCCATAATTGTTAATTTAATATGTTTTTAACAAACAACCACTATTATTAAACAAATTTGGTTAACCACTTTAACATACACTCAAATTATATGAATTATTTGAATATATGCTAAAGTGGTTAACAGTTTGGATGAGACCATAAATATTACCAACAATTCCTCCTAAGGAATTGCATTGATTAGCTCTAGAAAATACACTGAAAGAATAATTTCCATGTTAATTTGAAAGATTATTCTTTTTTAGTGCATTTCATGTTTCAGCACCCTTATTTCAGAAGCAAGTTTTGATAACACTTTAATCATTATCTTTCAGAAGCAGACAAACTTTTTCTTTGAAACCTACTTGATAAATTATTCTGAATTTAAGTAATATTAAGTATTTTCCCTTACCTAAAAAATAAAGGTTTCACAAAACAATAACTAAGGTTTATTCAAATCTTAGAATAACATTTAAAAATTCAGTTAATTGAGATCTTCTCTTTAGAATGCTTTATTAGATTATATAAAATCAATGCAAATAGAAACAGTTACCTCGATTATATTTTAACCAACACACAGCGTTATTAATAACAAACAACCAAATAACATTTAAGTTATGCAATTTCTACATAATTACGTATAACAGCTTAAACTTTCTAAAAACAAAATTATCCAAATTTTGTTGGCTGAGGAACAACTTTTACAACGGTAAACAATACTACGTTAAATTAATAAAAAGAAGGTTATAAGCTATTACCAAGTTAGACACTTATTTCAATTACAGTAGGAATTATTCAATACAATTTATCCCAACTACAAGTAATAATAAAATAAACAAATAATAATTTTACAATAACCGATACATAATTTAGTCTATGGTCATTTACCTGCTCAGCACTATAAAAAAAAATCGTACTTGGAACAGATGCTTTCAAATCAGCTGTTTGAATTTGAATTCGAAGAAATTTTCTGGATTCTCGTACCAGTTCTTTAGAAAGTTACGGATGTAGAAATTTAACAAATTTAAAAAAAAACCTTAATTTTTGACATCATATTCTACCATTAGGATCATTTTTGTTTATTTACTTTTATTTTTAATAATTATTTTTTTCAGTATATCTTTTTCTACAAGAATCTAGTTTTAAATGAAAAAAAACTTCAGGAATGATTCACGATTAATATCAGTCATTACTTTTTAAATGAGTAATTAATAAAAACGCCAATAAGAAATTCATAATTTTATAGTAAGCTTAACGTTTGCTGAACTGATTAAAGCGGGAAACTGGATGCGCTACGAAAACAATAACGACCTTTTTTAACATCAGCAGTTTACAATGAAATTATGATTAAAAAAAGTAAATTTCCATCCCTGATATGTTTTCTGTAAAAATAATACTTATCTACAACAGAATTCTTGTCAATTACCTTTTAATATTATTTAATGGAAGAAAGTTACGAATACAGCTGTATGATTGACTGGATTAAGATCACCAAAGCTGCATAAGATTTTATAGAATGGTAGATAAAGTTCTGAAACTTTTGTAGTAGTATGTTAGTTATACAATCCAAAGCATGGTTGGGAACATATTATGATAAAAATTAAATGAAGAACAGTTGAAAAGTTGTCAGAATAAATGAATCACATGAAGGATGTGGGCATGATCTGCTAGAATATGAACACATACTTCCCACTTTCAAATTTTTTATAGTTTTTTACTTTTATTTTATATTTTTTGGGGGGTTTCATCTTATTATTTTTTAAGGATTTTTGTCCTTTAGGAAATACAGACTCTTAGTCATCTATCTCCATAAAAACAAGTCAAACAGAAAATTTGGGCTTGTGATGTATCATTTTGCTATAAGTTCTTGTTAGCATCCAATCTAATTTTTTCTTAATAAAAAAAACGACTGCAATTATTGGGACTCAAAAGCCATTGATTATTATATTTGTTACTAATTTCTAATATAAAATTACAATGTTTAAAAATTTATTTCTGAAAGAAATAATTTACTTTGTTTACTATTAATAATAAAATTAACACCGTTTTGATTTATATTACAAAGCATGTCATAAATTTTTTTTCATCCATAAACAGTATATCTGTCAGGGTATTAATGTAGTATGCAATCTACCATAGTAGTTAGTAAGTTCTTAGGTGGGATCACTGAAATAAAAAAGTAAAATTATAAATATAATCTAACCAAACTTAACCTATGCTCACTTCACTTGAACTTTGGTTAGATTATATTTATAATTTTATTTATTTATTTTATTATATCAATATAGCTTTTCAGCGGTGACATCTAAGAACTAACTAACTAACTGCAGCGGTGGATTGTCTACTACATTAATATCTCTATTGAATTTAATTATATGTCACCGAGTTTGGCTAAGCATCCACGTGTGGTAAGTACAGGTAAAATTATCTCTAGGACATGGTTTCTGTTGAGCATATCCTGGTTGAATGACCCTACTAATACAACTGACTTTAATTTTCATTCAGAAGTTATTAATCTCCATGATAGTGCTACATTGGGCCTCATACAATTGTTAGTAACATACAGATGAATTATTGAATAATTTTTGCAATCATATCAATCAAATGGTGAAAAATATGTCTTAATGTGTAAAGAGATTTACTCTTAAAAGATGGAAAGGGAAACAGAATACCTAAGCTACAAGTGGCTAAGAAGTAAGAAGGGATCTTTATATTGCGCAGTAAATGATAATACCTGAGTGAAAATTAAAATGTTAAAAAATCAGCATAATTTCATAGATTAAACAAATAACATTGTTGAATGTATAGATTTAATTTCTAATTGCCAGGATATGGTTTCAAATAAATCTAATTTAGGCTGTTTAGTAAAGAGAAGCTTAAATATATTATACCTCTTCCTGATTTAAATTATTTAACTAGCTACCAATTCAATGTAGAATATTATATTTTGATAATTTTTCTAATTCACTTGAATTCTAATTGTATTTCTCCATAACATGAAGATTATTTGGTCTGTAGTGAAAAAACACCCTATAAAAATTTAGTGGTAATACTGAGTTTCCAAATTAATATGGAACCAAAATACCAACACAGGATTGAATACAAGGATATTTCTGACTAAGAAGATTTGTAGATAGGTAAAACATAACTAAAGGTAAGATAAGATCACACATGACTCAAGTGGGTCATATTAGGGTTTTCTCACTTAAAAAAAAAATAAATAAAAGTACTGCTTTTGAAGACAGATAGGGATTGCAAAGTATCAGAAACACCTTGGAGACATTATGTAATGTTTACCATATTTAAAATAGATATAACATTTAAAGTAGTTGCACAGAACTTACCCAAATTAACACAAGATAAGAGCTAGAGTTTATCATTGTGATTATGGTAAAAGACAATAGTACCAAAACAGAAAGTAATTTAGAACAATTAAAAAAATGTTGCAAGTAAAAGTGAATGTAATTATTTCTTCTATATTGTAATGAAATAGAAATTCCTCTTCTGAATGATGAAGTATGTTAAATAAATAGATCAATTTTTAAATAACTCAGTTAATCATATCTAACATGATTAGACATTTTGACAAGAAAAAGTTATTGAAGAATCAAGTTTGTTTTAAGTAACCAGTAGATTGTATCAATTATCAGTGATTCTCTATCAGTAAATTTACAAGTAGTTAATTGCACACAATTACCTGGTAGAAAAAACAGTACATTTGAACATTAATTCCCAGATGATGGTAGTCAGTAAATATTAGAACCAACAGATGGTTTCTTGCTATTAGGATGGTCTAAACCAAACAATAAGGTCTTGTATGCATGTTGGCATACTTCCCAAAATTCAACTTAGAAAATCTGCAAAGTGTCTTCAGAAGATAAAATAGAAAATTACATAACTAAATTACTGCATAAAGATAACATTTTTAACTATACCTTAAAATAGTAAAAATTACATGGTTTTTTGTGAAAAAATCATTGATGATAATTAGTTCTTTGAGAGTAGTAAGAATGTTATAATGTTTAATTTGAATGCTCAAAGTGTAGCTTCTAAATGAATTGGAAACACTTTTTTATTCAAAAGAATTCTTTTTTTTAGTGAGCATTTGTTAAACTCTTATAATTATGAATTTGTCAATAAACTCTAAGTATTATGAAAAAACGTTTTTTACTGGTTGGAAATGAAAATTGAAGGCGGAATTTGAATTTTAGTGTGTAATGATTTATTTTTTAAAACTAGACTTTGATATTGATAGAGGATCAATTTAGAAAATTTCTGTGTATACAACTGTTGAAGTAAGTAATAATAAACATACCTGATAAGCTCTAAATATCTATCATAGTTTAGAGCCTCTAATCAAAGCTTTATACTGGTTGTGTTAAAATTGGAATGCATTTTAACAAAATTGGAGATCTTATTAAAAAAATAAGTATTTATTTGTGCAGACTTCAGTATCAAAACAAATAACACCACTAAGGTAATAAATATTTAAAAATATTAAGAGCTTTGTATTGACAAATATTGATATTAAATTTATGGGAAATATGTAATATAGGATTGTCAGATCATACAGCATAGTTATGTTGCAGGCTAGTTAAATTAGTTAGTTTATTATAGTATTAGCTTATAAATTAGCATTAATTATGGATATTTTTAAAATTAGACAAACCTATAATGAAGACAATATAAATTACTTTTATTCCTACTGAAGAATGATCCACAATGCAATGTTACTCAGTGGCTGGATCACTGGTGTAGCAAAGGCCGTGCCAGTGGTTTAGGTAGGTGATACACCACTTGTATTCTGTTCACCAGTGGTGAGGGCTGAAGATTTCTGTTTCTTACCAAGCTCTGAAACTGTGGGGGTTAGCAATGCGACTTGATTAGGTAGCACCTAACTAACTTCTTCACAGGATCTTCATCCTTGATTTCCTTTTTTTAATAGATCCTTGACTGGATGTTGGTGCTCTAAATGAAAATCTTTGGATTCATGAGTTTAAGTTTTTATATTCTTTAGCACAGACAAAAAGTTAACTTTTGCTCAGTTGTAACTTTAACTGCTTTCCTTCCTTCTTTAAAGGAAGGGCAATCTCAAACTGAGAAGAATGACTTCCATTGCAAATTATGCACTTTAACTCCTCTTGGCATTCAGTATCATTATGTCCTTGAGTCTCTCACTATGCACAAACTGCTGGTGTATGATAGATTGCCATATTATGCTCATAGTGATATTTTAGGTATCAAGTACCTTTTCAGATTTAGAATGAAAAGTTGTACCCAAAACGGATTATTCATTCCTTATTTGCTCTGGCAGAACAAGGAGGCTAAACATAAGGATAGGATCTTCCACTCCAGTCCAACGCCTTGTAATTACTCCTTAATCCTTGTGAACCAAGCTCATAAGAGATCTCTTTAGTTTTAACCACCTTATTTGGTACACAGAAAATTACACCATTTCAAGAGTTCAGCATCTTATGGCTGTACTTCTGAGGAAGTTTAGGTGTAACAGGGTCTTACTTTGATCATCTGAAAACAATTCACTCAAATCATTCAACAACTCCTTCAGTTTACGCACATTGTTTGGTGCTCCACATGCACCAGTCAATACTTAATGTATCAGGAAAGGAGAGATCTTTAAAAGGTATCCTTTTGAAGATCTCTCTCTCAAAAGGTATCCATCTTCCTAGTAATTTTGAATCATAGCAAATATAATATTTTTATACGAGTATGATGGGTTGTACACCTCTACATGATTATCAACATTTTCCTTATCAGGCAAGGCTTAGTTTCATATGTCCTTTATCAATGTTTTTTAAGTGAACCATCAATCACAACATATTTTTCAAGAACATTTGACATACAGTTCCCCTGATTAACAGGGATGTAAAAGACTACTACAACAGAACACATACATACTGGAGCTACTGCTAAATACAACTAGGTTCATCCTAGTACCTACACAACATTGCAATTCACTACCTAGAGCTATTCACCCTTTGGCACAATCTTTCGAAAAATCTTAATTTATATAAAATAGTTATACAGAGGCACAAGGCAAGTGTAAAAAAATGTTTATAGTTTCCATATTATTGTTACAGTTTGGGAAGTGTTATAACAGTCGCTAGAGTGATGGTATGAGAAACGACATTGTACATGTTGTGTCAAGTTTACGTTAATAGTGAGAAAATGTGTTGTGTGGTTAGCAGGATGGTGTGTAGTAGGAAGCAGAGCTACTGCTCCTAGCTCAAGCAGAGGGGCACCAACCTTAAAATACTACAGTATAATAAGTTTTAAATCATTTTATTTTTTATTTTTTGGTAAGAAAAATATTATTTGTTGACACTGTGAGAAATTATCAATTCAAATATTAGATAGAAAATGTCATTTGGGTAAATGTGATACACTCAACAGAAAGACGATTTAAATTTCCATCTTATGAGATTAAATTTGTCCAGAACTAAAATCCACTATTTGAAAAACATGCTAATATCTTAAATTCATAGAATAATTTCTGTTGAAAATGGATGAAAATAAAAATTGAATTCAAATTCTTTGATGCATTATATTAAATCTATAATAAATAGAATGAAAGGTGTCTGACAAAGTATACACTCCTTTAACCAGCATAAATGTCATTATTGGCAGAGGAAAATTCTTGTCTCTTAGATCACTAACTGCAATACTGAAAAATTACAATAAGGTGTTTAAAACAGAATACAAGTATTACCTAAGATAGAAGTGTAAACATGGTACTTTTTTTAACAAGAAGCTGCTAAATTAGTCAACACTGTTTCAGCAAGTTGGTTTAACTGCTTATTAGGTAAGATACATGTTTTATTTCAAAACTATGTCATTTCCAGGATTGGGAAGCTTCTACAGTGTTCACAGGTCATATCACTATACCTTACTATCACCAATTTATATCTATAGTGAGTTTTAAAGGCATAGCCAAAACTTATTAGAACATAAATGCTATTACTAATCATAATATGCTTATAATTAATGTATGCTATTTATCAGAATATTTGCTATCAACCAAAGAAGGAACTGTAGAAATTAGCTTAGAAGATTTTTGGTGTAAGGTTTTTTTTAGAACATGAGGACAGACTGCTCCTTTACTACAACACATAGTACTCAATAAAAAAATGTTCATCTAATCAAAAATTTTAGGCAATTTTTGATAAAATAATAACTAGAAAATAAATATTTTATGACAATTCTAGTCCAGTAAAATTTGAGAAAAAAAATTATTAAGCACAAGGTGATATTATTAAAAGAACCTGCAAAATTAGTTGGTTTATTATTTTGTACACAACAGAGACAACATCCTGTAACCTTCATGAAATTGTGTAAGAAAAATATTAAAATTCTACTTATTCTAGACACTTTTAAATAAGTCTTAAAATATTTATGAAACATGATAAATATTTATATCTTCCATGAATAGTATCAGGAGAACATTAAAAGTCAAAGCAGGAACTATAGTTATCTTAGTCACTGTAAAGACCAATAACTAATTTAAATTCATTTAATTCTTAATTAACAATGAACTACAAAGGCAGACATTTTAATACAACTATGCCAATAATAAATCAATAACCAAACATTATTTCATTAGTAGTTAAAATATTATAGCCGAAAAAAATTTGCATTAAGTTGTTTGTATTTAGAAAGAAAGTGTTAAATACTATTTGGATTCAGAACAATATTTTAATTATCAAAGGTAAGTAGCACTATTTATTTGCATTAAACTAATGAAATAAATATGATTTGCATGTATATAACTCTGTTACTATAACACAACAAATCTATTAAGGTGAAAAAAATAATTACTTTTTTTTATAAAATTACTGAATGTATCGATGATCTGGTATAATTTGGACATACTTATCCATTTACCTAGTAAATACTTTCTATAAATGAACTTTACATAATCTAGAATTATTAGGAAATTATTGAAAATAACATTCAAATAAAACAATCCAGCTAAACAACATGAAAGAACACAAAACAATTTTTAAAAATGACTGAATCGAATCTAGTCACACTTAAAATATTAAATTAAATAATTTCACTGCTTTTTATTGTAAGTTACACTGTATGTAGCAGAGCAGAATTCTGTTATAAATGAAATTAAAAAACTAAAGTTTTAATTTTACTTTTAAATACCTGAGTTAGCAGGATACGCTGGATATTGAGTTTAAGTGAAAATGTCTTCAATAAAATTTATTTTTTTGATAGTTACAAAAAAAAACCCAGTTCAAACTTGAAGACACTCAGGAATGGTTGGCCTGAACCTCAACAAGACCACTTACTCTTCAACTTATAAGATTTTAAAATTCTGCATTACAACAACTTAAAATCTTACAAGTTCATTGCATTTGTTAGTGTCATCTGAAATAATTATTTTTTTAGTAATATAACAATGCTTGCAAATTTTTTAATATTAATTAGATCTTAATATCAAAATTACAGAATATTAACATGTCCAAAAACAGAAAATTTGTTCAATAAGCAATTTTTTAATTAAATGAATAATTCACCATGTAAGCTTAAATGTGGGATATGATGGAAATTTTGTATCTTGTGAATAATGCCATTCTGAGTGGGATGTAATTAAAAATTTATCTCAAACACTATCACTTAATCAAGTTTTAGAAAAGATTTCTAATAAAGTATGTATTTAGTTTATAATAAAAAAAGGTCAATGATTTTCAATTTTTCTAAACATGCCTTATACTAATTATTGTTATTCTGAAATGTAATTTAAGGAAATTATTTAAAAAAAAGATATGTATTTGAAAATTATGTGTCCTGTTAAGACCAAAATTTTAGGATGAATAATTATTTTGTAATAAATTTATAAAATTGTAATATCATATAATACCATCAAAGAAGTTATACATAAAAATGATACTCTTCATTTCTTACAATTGCTCTATACTTATGTAAATTTTTCAAAATATACTTCTTTATTAGAAACACAAGAAACAATTTTTATCAGAGAGAATTGAAGACCAATACTCCCTTCTTTCATTAAAAGATACAACAAAATAAGTATAATAATATTTATTAGCTTTATTTTTTCCTATATAGTGGCATGTATTAATTGAAAAATATAAAAATTATTCTCTTTTAGCAATCAACTCCAAATGGTTTTTCCTGTTTTTAATAACACTTGTAGATTGTTGAAGTTTTGTCTTTTATCTAACATATGAGATGTGTTCAAAAAGTAATGAGAATTTTTTTTTTTGGAAAGAATTTTATTTATTCGTCTACAATAATGTTATCCACTTCAAAATAGTCCCCATTAGATATTATACACTTATGCCAGTGCATCTTTCTAAGCCCCGAAACACTTCTGGAACTCGATCTTTGGAATAGGGTTTAGCACTTTCAGCGATTTGCTTTTTATCTCATCTATGCTTGTAAAACAAGAGTACTTTAAGGTTCTCTTTTTGGGAACAGAAAAAAATCACACAGGTCCATGTCTGATGAATATGGCGGCTATTACAGTGTTGTTTTTGGCTAAAAATTGACGAACAAGCAATGAAGTGTGAGCAGGCACATTATTGTGGTACAAAAACCATGAATTGTTTCATCAGAAATTGGGCATTTTTTTCCCATTGCTTCAAGCAAACATCGTTGAAGTTGTAGGTAATACTCCTTATTGATCGTTTGACTTTGTGGCAAGAATTCATGATGTACTATGCCGTTAAAATTGAAAAACACAGTGAGCATAACCTTCACATTCAACCATACTTGTCAAGCTTTTTTCGGACTTGGTGATCCGGAATGCCTCCACTGGGGTGATTGAGCCTTAGTTTTGACATCATATTCGTAAACCCATGTTTCATCACCTGTTATGACACATTTCAGTAGTTCTGCAATGTTGTTGACTTCATTTACCGACTCCTGAGCAACTTCCATTTGCCGCTGTTTTTGTTTGAAATTCAACAATTTTGGAACAAATTTTGCTGTCACATGTTTTATACTCAAAACATCCAAAAAGATTTCATGGAATGACCCAACATCATCAGTAACATCTCTGATTGTGATTCGGCGATCATTCATAATCACTTCTTTCATTTTTTCATCGGTTGTTGATGTGCTGGGGTGTCCGGGGTGCTTGTCATCTTCACAACATTCTTGGAAATGCTTATACGAGGTGGATGAGAAAAGTAATGAGACTGACTTTTTTTACCTTCTAAAGTTTTTATTTTTTTCAAACAACAATATAATGCCCTTCAAAGTAGTTTTCTTTGGCAACTATACACCGGCGGAGTCGTCGTTCCCACTCCTGGTAGCAGAGCTGGAAGGCTTTTAACTGGACGGTCATAGTCTTTTGAATGTTCTCCAGAGTTCCAAAATTACACCCTTTTAAAACATGTTTCAATTTCGGGAAAAGGAAAAAGTCATGACTCAAATCTGGTGAGTAGGGGGGGGGGGGGGGTTGAGAAACTGTAGGAATGCATTTTGAGGTCAAAAATTCCCTGATGGAAATGGCCGTGTGACACAGGGCATTGTCACGAAGAAGCATCCACTTGTCTGCAATGTATGGTCTGACGCGAATCACTCTTTTCATGAGTCTTTCAAGGACACCTTTGTAAAACACTTGATTGACAGTTTGTCCAGGAGGAACAAATTCTTTATGCACTATACCTCTACTGTCAAAAAATCAAATCATCATGGTTTTGATTTGCTCATTCGACATTTATTCAGTTGAGATGATGGAGTGTGCCACTGTTCGCTTTTCCGCAGGATCGTCCTTAAATATCCAGGATTCATCACCTGTGATCACACGATTGAAAATTTCTTGGTCATTGTCAATCCTCTCAGGAAGAAGATCAACGCAACGTTTCTTCGATTGTACTTCTGTTCCGTTGTCAGGTTTTTGAGCACTAATTTCGCATGACCAAATCGTCTGTCAAAATTTGATGTACGGTGAAAGTGTTTAAATTTAACTGTTCACTCATCATCCTTATTGTTAATCGACGGTCTGATCTCACAAGAACCCTCACACGCTCAACGTTTTCGTCAGATTTTGAAGTTGAAGGTCTCCCTGGATGAGATTGATCTTCAACGTGTTTTTGCCCTTCCAAAAATGATTTGTGCCAGCGGAAAACTTGTGCTCTTGATAAGCAATGTTCCCCATAGGCCTGTTTCAACTTTTCAAAGGTCACACATGCAGATTTCCCAAGTTTAACACAAAACTTGATTGCACAACGTTGCACTAAATTTCGATGCTCCATTTTCGTAATACAAAAACAAAACTTCACTGATGGCGCTGTAAAAAATAACGGAGTTGAAACTCGTCTAGCACACACCAGTAAACACAGCGTTGCCAGATCGCTCGCAGTGTTACCATTCTCATTACTTTTCTCACACACCTCGTACCACTTGAGAAGTGTTCAGTCAAATGTGTTTTTGGTCAACTATTAAAAAAAACAGCATCCAGTGAGGATACCCAAAACGTGTGAAATGTAGTGGGCACTGAGATGTTTACAATGTCAACAAGGTCGCATAAATTCAGTCGTCAATCATTTAATGGCATTGTGATTTTTGTGACATTTTCATAGGTTGTAATAGTTTCTTGGCATCCTGAGTGTTCATCATCTTGAATGGATATAAGACCATGTTTAAATTAAGTAGCTCACGTTTTCATCGTCAAAAATGAAAGGAAGGAATCCTTAAAAGTGGAACCTGACTCCTTTTGTATGTCCATCGAGGTTAAACCTTTTAACACAAAGTACTTTATAACAGCTCAAACTTCAATTTTATCCATTTTTCAAAAGATTTCTTACTTTGCTTTACTTGATCACCAAAAACAAGCAACTACACGCATAATTTTGAAACTTTGCAGCACACCATCTAAAGGATCATATTTGAAAATATCATAGTCATACTTAAGCCATCTGTATTACAGGTCAAGAGCTTTGACCCTCCTACAGTTAATGTACAAATTGCTACATTAATACAATTTCTATTTCAGCAATGGCAGGACACATAAAAAAATGAGTTATTTAGTACCTAGAACTCATTTAGTATCAATTTTTAGTTCCTGAAGTAAAGGAAAGGAAGTGTTGTGATCATGAAAGATTATGGTTTTCTGATTTCAATAGAAATATCCATTTTGACCATCCCTGAAACCATTTTAACTAGTTTCGGCGTGACAATTGTACATATGTATTATGTCTCCTAACTCAAAAATGATTAGCTGCAGGATGTTGAAATTTTGGATTTAAGACTGTTGTAACATCTAGTTGTTCATCTTTCCATTTGATTGCAATCGACTGAACCAAGGGCCCAAAAAATTTGGATTTTGGACTTTCTCTTTAGGGCAATAAGCCCTCATCGAGAGCTTTTCAACGATGTATCATAAGTGGTACTAATTTTCATTAGTTCCAGAGTTATAGCCAAATAAAATTTTAATTAATGAAATATTTGGATCGTACAAGGGAAGGCACATTGGTTCAAATCAACTTCATTATTTTAAAAAAAATTTAAATGTAGTTATTTATTACCTCTGATAGTTAGTTAACCTCTGATTGTAAATAAATTTTTTAAACTTTTACAAAATTTAAATATTTTGATTTATTAATAATTATTAACCTCAGATTGTAAAAAAAAATGTGTATATGTAATTTAATAGGCCTGCAAGGAACTCATGTAGTGTCCACAACAGATTCTTTACTGTTTATTATAGAATAGTTATTAAAACATTGTTACCACTCATAAATTTGTACAGACATTCAACTTCATACTAATTGTAAATATTAATAACTACTGAGTTATTCCACATTATGTACAGCCATTTTTTTGTAAATAAAAAGCATCAGCAATTGATTTTACACATGAATTAGACTATTTTAAGAATGATTTTATCATAAACATATTTTTTTGTCTTTGCGTCTACTAGATTTTCTCCAGTAACATAATCTATTAAAAAAATTATACTGCATTTCATTTCACATACAGCAGCAATCTCAATGAGAGATCTGTGAAACCTACAGAAGTACTTATAAAATGACTTGCTTGTTGAATTGTCTGCAGTTAATGTGTTATTGAGAAACTTGAGCTAACAATTTCTTATGCCAAAGTTCAATTTATGGTGGAATTGATGTTACAAATATAATATTTTTCTTTCAACTAAGACATATTTATGATACATTTTATTAATACTTTTACTACTTTTTATTTTGAAATTAGTGATTTCAAAAATCCTACCTTGCACAATAAATATAACTGGATCCTTTCACTCTATTTCTGGATAATACTTTTTATTAATATCTAACATTTATGAAGTGGTAACCCCCCTAACATATTTCTGTTGAAATGTTTATAGTTTAATATTTTGGAAGTTGCCTTTCTTTCTGTAAAGCAAAGTTCTGGGGTCAAACCATAAGGAATGTGTATCGAGTTACACTTTGTAACAGTGATAAAGAGAAAAAACTGTGCCATTGCATCTTTAACAGTTATGAAGTGATTAATTGTTTTGATATTATCTCATTCAGATCTATCTCTATAGTCATAGTTGATTTCTGAAAAACTTTCTTTTCCACTTGTTATTTTCATATTCGTTTTCGTAAAGAATTTTCCTAGCATACTCTAGTTTAATAATTTAAATAGTAAATAGCCTTAATAATGAAAATATGTCATGAAGTCTACCATTGTACATAACTCCTGTCATTTAACTGAGCAAGCAAGGTACAGATTTCTGTGATTGTGAACTAGTAAATATATTTAATGGCTCATTTTTTAGCTCAAAAAATCTTGGAAGGTTTTGTAAGATTTTTTTATTCTTTTGAATAATCTTTGGCAACGAGACATCTTGACAAATGAAGCAGCAGTTAAAACATGTACAAAATCTTGTCACTTTTCAATCTTCCAGTAATTACAAATAGAATGATAATTTTTTCACAACAGTTCGTTTTGTTTCAAGATGCTGGATCTGGAATTATTTTAATCAACAAATCTGATGTGATGTGGTCCTTTACTTATAAAGAAATTTAATAGTTAGCTTTTTACGCACATGGCTTAAGACATCTGAAAACATCAGTCTAATAGAAGATAGTACTGATTAACAAAAGGTATTTATTTTTTGCCAGTCACCTTAAACTGATTTAATTCCTTCATCACAAACTAATAAAATTGCATACTTAGCAATATTATGAGACAATTATACTTTTTGGCAATTTTATAACTGTCAGCTTGTGCTTGTACATAAAGAGTTGCTTCCCATACCGAACCTTATTTGTTTTGCTTCAGGCAACAATAACTGACTAAAGTAGTTGTTAAAATTTTCAGATGAGTATGTGATTATGTTTGTTATTCAAATGTTCTCCAGTTAATTGGGATCATATTCTCAATGCATGGTTTTCAGGTCCACTGAATATTGACTGAAAGTTTAGATAACAAACTTGGCTGTTCTAGTAAATTCCACATTCCTCTCTGTACTGCTTTTATGATAACACTTGCAATTTGTTCATTTTCAAGTTGTTATTGAATTTTGTCACCAACTCATTTTCAATTTTTCTCCTTTAATATATTTATTGATATTGTAATTTTAAAAAAATTACACATAACCTGTTAGTCAAATGTGGTATAACATGAACAAACATGTGTCATAACTGTAAACCTATAAACAATTGAATGCTGATGCATTGTATGTGAGCAAGTAGTCTTTTGCAGTATTGATCCTAGTATATCAGTGTGCTATTGAGATCCACTACAAAGGAGAGTGCTGTGAACAATAAAATGGGTTCAGAAACTCTGGAGTAGAGAGTAGTTGTAGCTGCAAAAGTTTATTTATCCCTTAAGTAGACAAATACATATGATAAACCAATTCCTACATAAATATGAACTACTAAAGTAAATACTAAATAAAAAGAATATATAACATAAGTATTTGACCTAATGAAAATATACACTGAACAGTTTCCTAGAAATAATAATTGTTTTAATTATAACAATATCACTAACGAGAAAGTTTTCTAATAGAAATAATAATAACTGTGTTAATTATAACAATGACACTAATGAGAAACAGGCACAACCATAATCATGCTGAAGATGGAAATGCACAAATAAGAGTTCCAAAAACTTCTTTTCACAAAACTGTATAACTTGTTTTTAAACTCGTTTTGCAATAAATAAATAGAAACACCTTTTTATTTAAAACAAAATTTCAAAAGTGATTGTATTGTAATTTTAAAAGTGATTGTATTTCATCCTCTTATTTATTTAATTCTGGGTTAGAATGGAGGCAATAAATAAGAATCAAATATTAATATGTTTCATTTATTAAGAAAAATGAAATACAAAAAAATAAAATACATTAAATATAAATTCTTTAGTACTGTTTTGGAAAAAAAATTAATTTCTTAAAACTGTTTTTAATACACAAAATAAACATGTTTGTATGAAACTAAAACACTCAAAAACAATATCTAATTATTTTAAATACTAATAAAATAAGCCTTTCTTACTAAATTACCGAGTTACAATAATAAAAAACTAATTAAATGAAATGAACAAGTTCTAAAAATTTTCTGGTATATGTTCTCATTTTACTTACACCAGTTAGATAACTGTATTGTAATACAAAAAATTATTTAAAATTTTTTGTATTACAATACAAAAAATTTAAAATAATCAAAATTGTTTATTTAAACAAATATGGGTAGGGAGAAGAAAAGCCAGCCTCTGAGAGTGATTCTGACTGAATTTTCAATTTGTGTTCGTTTTGCATAATACTGTGCTTTTTAATTTTTATTTTGATAATTAATGTTGGTATTTTTATAAATGAATTTAACAGTAAAGAATTATACCATTTGTATATAGTAATTTTTTTTAATGAAATTAGAAAAAAATGTTTAAAATTTTTTTTCCAATTCATTATTTGAATTTTTATTTATATGTAGGCAAGTCTATTAATATTTTCATAATAATATAAAATTTTCTGTTGAAGTTTATATGTAACACCATAATACTGTTTCTTATCAATCTTTTATAGCGATTTAAAAAAAATCTATTTCATTACAGAAAAATGGCCTACCATTTTAATATTTATATCTATCACCACTATGGTATGCAAATATGGTGTGTTATTGTAGTAATGTAGGAAATAAAGGATGGCTTGATGAATTTGTAATGGTTTAACTTAACTATCCATTAGAATTTTTTCAGTCAATTACAGTAGTCTACAACTATTTGTTCTTACAATATACGATAAATATGTAATTTTTAACAATATTTTACCACTTCTGTTTACTTATAGCAAGATATATCAAAATTATGTAAAATTCTTTAAAAAAATGCTATTTCTTAGATTTGTTCTAAAGAAGCAAATAAAAAACCAATCTAACACAAGGCAATCAGTAACCAGACTTTAACAAGACTACTACGTTAAATGTAATATCTTGCTTTTAATTATCTAAGTTGTTCATTCTCTTCTTATGACGTTCTATAGCTTCCTGATGTCTTTTGATTTGTTCTTCATGAAAACTTATCTCGTCAGTTAAATCATCTTTCAGTCTTTTCAATTGTTCTTTTTGCTGAAACATAAGACAATCATTAATTTTTAACAAGATGAATGGATAAGAAGGATTATTAAAAAGGATCCATTCAGTAAATTACAAGATAAATGCTTTATAAAATGAATCATAAATCACCAATTTTTATGAGTACTTTCTTTGGTGTAGTTGAAGAGTACTTTCTTAATCTGGTTAGGAAACCATTAAAATATACTAAATAATGAGGTCGGTCTCAGACCATATTTTTTCCTCAAAAAGTAGCTGAATGTGAGCAGTAAAACTCTGTATAGTTCAGTTCTAATATCTATGTGAATCATTTGATGTGTGTGTTATTGTAATAGGTGGTTGTTGGATTTTTATTTCATGTATAGCAACAAGTTTTTGAACAATGTATTGCAACAAGGTCTACAAAAAGTTTGCTGATATCTTAAGCAAAATGATTCATAAGATTAAGTGTTCAGTAATGAAGCTATGGGTATTTCACAAATTAAGAGTGGTATCATTTTCAAACTGGCCAAACTTCAGTTGAGTGTTATCAGGGTACTGGTAGGGTGTAAATTTAAAATCCAAATGTCATTAGTAACACACACATTTTGTTAATGTAAACTGTTGACTGATCAACCAAGAAATTATAAATGGTAATGGGATTAGCAATGCTTCCATATAAACAATTTGAGGATGTAAAGCATGGCCATGGAATTTAAGCTAAATCTAATTTCGTTTGAACAAAAAAAGTTTTCATGTTACACAGGATCTACTTAAGTGTACCAGTGGTTATCCTAACTTTCTTAAGAATATAATGGCTGGCAAATAATTTTGGATTTACCAAAATTATTTTTTTAATTTTAGATTCAGAGACCAATGCTCAATCATCCCCAAGGCCTAAGAAAACAAGAGATTAAACCTGCAAGAATCACAAGTAACAGTACATCATGATAATGCACCTACTGGTTTGTCATCTATAATCTGGGATTTCTTGGTCAAGGATGAAACTCTTGAGGATGGCCAGGCTCCTTGTCATTTCTGATTGTTCCCAACATTGGAAATTCTGCTGAAAAACGTCCTGATTTGATAGGCCGAAGATAATGAATGTTAACAGTGCATTTGGTAATTATTCCAAGAATGGACTACAAAAGATTCTTGGGCAGTTCTGGACAGGAAGACTGACTTTTCATTATTTTATTTTTTCCTTTTGAAACATCAACATTCCAACTTACAGCATCATAAAGAACAACACTCTTTTAACTTGCCCTGCTCAAATTTTTTCAAACTTAAATTGAGTACAACTCAAAAAGACTCAACCAATTTTAATCAAATTTTTCATATGCACAACTTCATATACACTACTACAGCAAATCTAAATTTCAATGAAATTGATCAAGTACTTTTTGAGATTTTCAAACCATGAAATGTTATATATTGGCTTATAAATAAACATATAAGGAAACCACCACAATTTAAGTGAATGGTATTTTTGTCCTCCTCAAATAATACATGTGCTGAAAGTTTTCCCCTTGCCAACTGGTGTATCTAGTGTACTAGTCTGTTGTGTTTGTATTTTATATACAAATGTGTCATGTTATAAATAACCGGATGATGTCATCTGGTTAGATAGTACAACAAACCACACTCATTCTGTCCCCACTTATGCCAGCTGACCTCAAAACATAAAGAAAATTCATTTTCATCGCCAACTTCCACCATTGTAATTGAAAGTAATTATGTATTTTTCTTTGAAAAGTTGGTAAAACATTTCTAGCAATGGATTAAGTGTGTGGAATGGTGTCACAAGAGGAATATACTGAAGACCTGGAAGTCACTAGGTATTTTTTCATGTGTGAGGTTGGATACTTTCTGAACAGGTCTTGTATATTTTATCTATGCTATTTTTATCATATTTAGTATAATAATGTATCACATATTAGTCAAATGCAATAGGATTCTGGTTTTTAAATGCTGCATATAAAACTTGAATGATGTAGTTAATGTCTGCATGTATCCTGTTTCTATTATCTGATTTACAAGAGTGGATCTTTTGGTGTGTATAGTGCCTGTGCATTCCATGTAATTTGAGAATGAATATGCATCAACTTTGTCCAATCTAATATTGTACAGTCACTGCAGTTTAATTTGTATACTTTTGGGTAGCTGTGTATGCTGAACTACTTAGCAATAGTGTGAAAGTTTGTCATGTTTGTTTATATACAGTGCATGTTTTTTTTTCCAGAATAATATTTTCATTTGAATCTTGTTAACTTAATATTATTATCACCTTTTCATTTTTTGTAAAATAGCAGTGCAGTAGGTAGTAGTTTTTTCCAGCAGTAGGAAAAAAACACTAATTTTAAATTTAAATATCACAAAAAAAATGATTACAATAAAATTAAATTTCTCATTAAATAGTTAAAAAAATAACAATACAGCAAAATGTGATGTAAGAAATAGAGGGTAATCTGTGAATGGAATACAACATAAAGTATTGAGCAACTTCTGGTAATAATGAAAAGCAGCATTATTTTGGAATGAATTTGTAATCATTGAGTGAAAATGATGCCTACTTTATCAATTATTCATGCTCAACCTTTGATATGGCTAGAAATGGCTGAATTAAATGCTTAAAAAATGACATGAGATATTGTACCATGTTTGTATGAAGCCAGTAATGAAAATGCAATGATAGTAGCATGGAGACTACACTGATCATTGATTATTGGTGATAAAATTAAAAAAAAACAAAACATATACACAATGTCTATGGAAATGAATAATTTTTTTAATTATGTGGTCAAAATTTATGGCTAAAGTAGTAATTAATTTATGGTCTATTTACTGCATTTATGAAACTCTGGTAGTTTATTAATTTTTTTTTTAATACTCTTACATTTAAATTTTTGTTTGCAGAGTGGATTTATTATCAGTTTTGTAAAAATTTGGACTATCTAATACAACAACAGTGCATTCAAAAAATAAGTCCCATAGAAAAAAACTCATTTTTATTTTTCATTCAACATAAGGTTGTAGCATTTCTTTGGCTTGGTTCATCACGATTTAATCCAGACAAATAAAATGTTCTTTCATTTAAATACTTTTTTTTTACATTAGACATAATTTGGTTTAGTAACACCAGCTATTATTTTCCTAAATATGTAATGAGTAGAGAAAAAGTTCTTCTAAAGCCAAAATTGATTGCCATTAACTAAAAAAAAAATTTATAGATAAAAAGAAATATGCTAAATTTTAAACAAGATACAAACAAAATTATTATAAAAAATGATCTATAATGGTTATTAAAATAAACTTGTAAAAAATAGAATTAGTTTAGAATCATTTTTATAAATTTATTAAGGATCTGTTATAAAAAAAATGAAATCATTATGAATCAAAAACATAAAAACTATTATTTTAGCATTTACTAGATAAAATACATTTAGCATTTTAAAATTTATTTGGCAGTAACAAGATATGAATTTCAGATAACAACAAACAATAACTGTTGCTAACATCACAAAGCTCAGGAAAGTGAGGAAGCTAAAAATATCACTCAACTTATAATGATGTAAAAATGGTTTGTTTTTATTCTACAATATGGAACATTTCCAAACACATTTAAAACTTATGTTAACAGCAGAAAACAAATTTACATTACAAATATACTTAAAAATCTGAACAATAAAACTAATACAATAAAATACAATACATAATTTATTACAGTTAATAATTAAAACTAGGATTAATAATATGAAAACATCAAAAGCTAGAAACGTCTCGCAGTAGTATTAATGATGGGGAAAAATATTAATAAAAAGTATATTTATATAGAACTAGTTAAATAAATCACTTTTAAAAAATTAGAGGATTTAAATAACTAAAAGAAAATTAAATTATACACTTATTAGTTTTTCATATGAAATGCATGACAAATAAAAAAAGATAATCACTTAAACAATTTACAGGTGAACAAATGTATATATGTTCACTCAGAGATGGGTATGGGAAAAAAGTGTACCATGTTAATAAGTATTTTTAGAACTAGGACAACACCTATAACAAAGTCAAAAAACCTAATTGTTTACTATCCCCTCCACATCAAAAACTTTTTGATATGGCAATATGTTCTATAAAATGATTTGCAAATGATAAGGAAAGAGGTCTTGAGATTCAAAAAGGCATTGGGTTGAATAGATTGTCATTATCAGGTAGTAAAATCCACTTACCGCGAGTCTGAAGGACAATGTTCCACGATCACATAATTCAGTTGTGGTTATGGCTTTGACATATTCATATGATCAGGCTTTTTCATGCAATGGATGCGTATTTACATTATGATTTTGTTTTATCGAAAGACAGTGAATCCTTATCTACGTGTTTGTACAACCACAGTGTTTAACAAAAATCGAAGAAATGTCTGGATTGCAGAAATCAAATGACATTACATGAAAAAAAGGAGTGTTTTATTGTCAGAGAAGAGCTAATACAGCTGATTCTCACCAGAAATAAATTTAAAAAAAGTTGTGACAAAACAATCTCACAAAATAATATTTTGTTTTCGTCAAGATTTAACTAAACAAAAATCTGTTGATTTTTGCATTTTGGTTTACATTAAAACCTCCGCGTCTCTTGTATAACAAGATTGGCATATCTTCTGGTGCATGTGTGGATAAAGTTCATATTTTTGTGAAGTTTGAACATACACTGTATTACACAAGTCTTCAGTGATTGGTGTAGGAGTAACTGTTGAATTAGTCAAAACAAAAATACAAAATATAATACAGGAAGGCAGATTGATGTTAATGAAAATTCAGAGGTATTGAGAGTGGCAGTAAAAAGGGTTTCTTTATTCCAGTTCCGACTTGTGGAAGTTAAACTTTATTAGCAATAATTAAACAATACAGTTTGCCTGATACTACTATCACTAGTAGTCTCAAAAGTGTTTGAAGTTTGAGTTACAAACAGCTGATAGTTAACCACTTGGTATAGTTTGTCATTCCAGAAACTGGGGCTCATATGCAAATGAGAGAACATGGTGTGAAGTTTGGGCAAATGTGCCTAGTTGTAGTAACCAAAAGCACCATTTATTCAGCCATCTGGCCAAATTCATATTCTGTCAACTTAATCTGGATTGTAAATTACAAATCTATGCCTTGTTAAAAACAGTAGAATAGCTTTACAACAGTTCTGAGCAACAGCAGCAGCCAGACAAACTACCTTCAACAAATGTTTTTGAATCTTCTGAAGACAACTTTTAAGGTTAGTTAACGCAAGTTTTTATGAGTTTCCACCTTAAAACAGACGTTTTTCTACTGTTCATACTTGGTTTAGATTAATTTATTTCAAAATCAAAAAGTTCAGAGGCAGGTGGAAATTGAAAATAATTATTATCAATACATATTCTCCGATTTCTCTTATAAGGTAATTAAAATAATTATCTTGTCATAAACTCCAAGATAACTTTCAATAGACAATAACTACGATATTTATTTCTGTAAATCACGGAAATATTCAAGAATCAAAAACTAAACATAAAAATTCATTTAATATTCAAATTGTAAAAACCTACCTCCTAGGTCAACTAGGTGTCAACCTGTACATTATCAGCCAGGAACAAACTTATTTTTTTCAAATCACAATCTTGAATATGCATTAACAAAATGTATTTAATATAGAAAATGAGATAAATGAAACAGTGGATACAAAAATTACTTGATTTAAAGAAAAGTAGATTGCTGGTTAGATGAATTAAACATAAGACCAGATGATTTAGAAGCCTCTGTTCTGGCCCCACTTCCTCCATAATTAGTATTTCTAACTGACTTAGGTCATTTTTATTTTCTAATATTCATGGAAGTAGATGATTTGATAAACATGAAATTCTGAGGTAATCTACCATCTTAGTTTATAACAAGATCTAAAAAGAAATTAAAAATTTTCCCTTTTGATATCTTTTAAGTGGAGGGGGAGGAAAAATTTGAAATATATGTCATGGCAGTATCTATATATCTGTTTATTAATACAAATATGACTGACTGAGATTTGAACCCAGAACCTTCTGGATAAAAGTCAGAGAAACTACCACTCTGCCGATTTCTTATGCAGAAAAATATTAAGGCATAAATTTGTGTACAACTAAATGATTATTTTGTTTTATTTGGATACAGA
Organism: Lycorma delicatula; assembly: GCF_047948215.1. NCBI lineage: Eukaryota > Metazoa > Arthropoda > Insecta > Hemiptera > Fulgoridae > Lycorma > Lycorma delicatula. Next base: position 33,949,454 of record NC_134455.1, read on the forward strand.
CAGATGAAGTTAAACAGTTTCATCAAATTATTAAAATATAAAACATGTAAGAATCATATGCAATAAGATGAATCTTACTTTTGACATACATGAAGTAGCCACCCGTAGTAAAAAAGATAGGAAAGATCCTACATAAATAAATCAATAGTTATATATATATATATATATATATATATATATACAACCTTCAGTGGTCTACCTGATAATAGAAGTACTCTTCTTCTTTACCAGCTTCCATTTTACCAAATGCACCTCCAGCTTCTCTAATTGAACCACCACCACCACCACCTTTTCCAGCACCACTTCCAAGATCACCAACTTGGTTTTTTGAATACTGTGCCATACTGCAAAGAAAAAATTCAAGTTCTATTTCTAAATGCTGTACATACTTTTTTTACAATTACTATATCATCGTTATTTTTAAAATTTACTAAACTTTTGACTCCTAATTTTTTTACAACTGTTCTAATTTCTATAACTGCTTTTTACAAATTAATTGACAATTGTACAACACATTACTGTAGAAATCATTATGTACTGAATTAAGAGTTGTTTAATTCTTTTGATTAAACATGACTACTCCTCTTGTCTGCCATCATTGTCTCACCTGTGGCACTGTCAAACTAATGACCGAGATGACTATAAAGTACATCTGGGCCTGATAATCTTAACTGAAATTAAATTTAACGTATTGCACATCATTCTGATTTAAAGTTCAGTTTTTCATAGTTGGTAGGTAAATTTATTTATGACTACAATGAATAAATTTGCTAGTGCAGCGCTTTCTATATATCTATATACATTTTAATAATATAATACATAATACAATATAATACAGGTGATTCAAAGAAACGGGAAATTCTGAAAGTTGTGTTGATAGCCGTGGGCAATTGGTACCACTTGATAAGTGGTGCTAGCCCCTCTAACCTAACCTGCCATTTAGTTGTCATGGATCCTTGGAGAGGTGCGCAATGTGCATTTGCTATCAAAGTGTTTTACAAAAACAATGACAGTGTGGAGGGAGTGCGTAGAGAATTTCCCCGTCATCTTAATCTGGGATGGCACGACTGTGTTCCATCAGCACATGCAATTAAAACATGGATATCTAATTTTAAGGAAACTGGTTTGGCAATGAAAAAGAAATCTCCAGGCCGTGAGCGAACCGTCCATACACCACAGAATGTTCAAGCTTTACAAGATGCTGTCACACGAAGTCCACATCGGTCAATCCGTCGTATCTCAGCATCTTTACAATCGCATAGTTCAAGTGTTCGAAGAATGTTAGTGAAGGACTTGCAATTCCATCCATACTAGTTACAGATCGTACAGGAACTGAAACTGAACGATGCAGTGTGCGAGCACAATTCTGTAAAGTAATGCTTCAGAAGATAAATGATAACAAAGAGTTTGTTCACGAACTGTGGATGTCAGACGAAGCGCATTTCCACCTCAGTGGATTTGGACAAGCAAGATTTCAGATATATTTTTTTGAGGATGACAGTCTTGCGATTACAGTGACATCAGCTCGTTACGTAGCCATGCTTGAAACCTTTGTTGTGGAACAACAAAAGAGATTTCCACTGTTTGTTAATACAGCCTGGTTTCAACAAGACGGAGCAACATCACATACTGCATGAATATCGATGGCAGCTGTACGCCGATTGTTTGGACAACGTGTCATTTCACGAAACGGTGACATTAGATGGCCTCCCAGATCGCCTGATCTCTCAGCTTGCGATTACTTTTTGTGGGGGTCACCTTAAAAGCAAAGTGTTCCACAGTAGACCTGCTTCAACGAAAGAACTGAAGGCAAAGATCCGAGAAGGAATTGCAGGAAATTCCAGTTGAGATGTTACGTCAAACCATGAACAATTTAACGAAGCGACTTCGTGAGTGTTTACGTAGAAGAGGAGGTCACCTGCAAGATGTCATCTTTAAAAAGTAAACTAAAATGTATGTATCCTAAAATGGCAACATTTGTACAATTACATGAAATAAAATTCATTTTCTAAAAAAAATTTTTCATTAAAGTTATTAAATTTTTTAAATTTCCCGTTTCTTTGAATCATCCTGTATATATATTTTCAAATATATATATATAAACAGGCTTTCAAAATATCTTTGCAGAGCAATTTTTCAGCTTCTTTGACAGTGAAGTTGTGCTGTTAAAGGACAACTTGTCTGTTTTGAAGCAGCTGGGAAATCCTTAAAAAAAAATAAATTTGTTCTGTTTTTGAATCTTTTTTCTTTTAGTTAATTTTTTTTAGCCAAATTTTGTGTGTTTATTTACTGATCACATAACATCTGAGTGTGTTGATTTTATGGATTCTTTGTGCATTATGAACAATTTGCATCTTACAGTTAACAAGTCTGTGAAAAAGAAAGAAATCTGTTTTGATATAAAAGTAATTTACATAAATATATTTTAAAGAAAAGGAGAAGCAATGTAACTTTTAAGAAGTAATACTATTTATATGAACATATTAAACTTTACATAAGTGATAGAAAAATATAAATAATTAAATTCCTTGACTAGATCATATTTATATTTCCAAGTCAGCTGAAAGAAGTTCAGTAACTAAGTTTAAGAATTTTTTTTCATAATGTATGTATAACATGAATGTGTTTATATTGTTTCTAAATCAACCTTATATTTAATCAGTATGCATACACCTTGTTTTTCTCTTTGGCTGAGAATGAACTATGGCTTTAGCTAGTTTACACAGATGACATATTAAAATAAACTGGATAAGTTGGTGAATGGATAACTTTCAAATGGTTCTGTCTTGATTATTACGCCAAGAGGACTAGACAATTATTGCAGATGTGTGGGAAATGATTAATGTACATTTAGGTGATGCTACATGATTTACACAATGTAGCCTGAAAACAAATTTTTTATAAAAGAAACCAACAAGTAAAGACAGCTGTTTTCATCACTTTTTCCATGAGCTGTAGCTTTCTTATTTGACATCATAAAGAGGTCAAATAGGACTTTTTGGAAACAGTAAAGTTGGAACTTCTCATAGTGTACTCAAAATTAATTTTTTTATGTAACCAAATTTTGTAATGTTACTGAAGTTACGTTTACAAATTGTTTTTTCAAATTTTCAGCCCAAAATAAATAATGAAGGGCTTAAGATAACAGGCCTGTTTTTTACCTTTTAATTATTAGGTACTAGTAGTACTTACAAAAAAAAATGGACTGATACAGTGTCCTTCATTAAAAAAAAATGGCCGCCAAATCATAAGATTTTGAAAATGTCTCATTTTTGGGGCCCAAAAACCACATGTGGGACAGGTGGCAAAAATCAAAAGTCTGGGCGACCTTGAATCAGAAACACTTATGTTAGTTTTGGTACACAAGAACATTAGTGTTTCTGATTGCTTTATAGATTTACCAAAGCCAAAATGTAAAAATTACGCCTGCTGCGTATATGATGGCAAGTGTTGGTTAGGCAAAGTCATTGAAGTCAAAATACATGAAAATGGAGAGTAATATCGAATACACTTTTTCCATCCGTAGGGTCCTGGTACTTCATTCAAGAAATCATTGTGGGATAATTAAACAAGGGTACAACTCAAAATTATTTGAAAGATTCTCATGCCTTAGAACTTTTTCTATCAACTACTGGAAGAGGACACAACATTACACCAAAGATAGGTGAGGATCAGTTCTACTCAATTAAAAAAATGGCAGGAGCACTAAGTTATGTTAGTTAAGTTTATTAACAAAAAGTGCAAGATTTATTCATAACTTTTATTAGCAGGAGTAAAATAAGGTAAAAGTGAATTGAACAACTTGTTAAAGTAATTGTTTAGTGATTGAATATTTATCATTTTATAATTGACTACTATTTATTAATTATTAATTTATTTATTCTAATGAATCTAGTTGTAAATTTTACAATGAAAAAAATTTTGAAAAGATACATAACATCAGTATTTTTGGATATGTTGTTTACAGTTAGAAGGAACAGTGTTTTTAGCGGTTCTGTTGGTTTCATTACTCGTCAACCCCTTTGAGTGATAAAATAAATTTATATTGTTTTAAAGTATGTAAAAAGTACTTATGACTGTAAACATTTCAGATTTTTGCCATGTGTCCCACATGTGGTTTTTGGGCCCCAAAAATGAGATCCATTTTTTTAATGGACACTCGCTAACAGTCCAGTTTTTTATAAGTACTACTAGTACCTAAGAGTTAAAAGGTAAAAAACAGGTCTGTTACCCTAAGCCCATCACCATTTATTTTGGGCCCCAAAATTTGAAAAAAAAAAAAAAACAATGTAAACGTAAAGATTACAAGATTTGGTTATGTAACAAAATTAATTTTGAGTACACTATGATGAAATTCCATCTTAACGCTTTCCATAAAGCTCTTTTTGACCCTCTGTACAATGTAAAATAAAAATGACAAAAATGTCTGTATTTACCTGTTGGGCGAGTTAGAAAATAGTCTACTACTCAAGAACATTTTTTTTTTGCCACTACAATGTGAGTAGTTATCATATACCAAATATCATCAAAATCAAATATAGTGATTCACTGATCATTTGCTGAATTAAAATGGAATACCACAACTAGTAGTGTCTAATGTGGACACCACATAACTTCCTTGTACGCCTAATATTAAATTACATATTTTTTTTTGTTATTATTGAATTATTATTTATTGCAAAGTTTTTTTTTATAATCAGAAGTTAATAATTACAAATTTATTTATTTATTTAACCAGCAAATACAGCGAGTTAAGTTTAAGTATACAAAGATATACGAAAAAACTCTCAGCCTATAGAGGTAATCTGAGTTACCTGTACATAGTTCTGGTATCTTATGGCTAAATAACAATCAATAGTTAAAATAATCTTATTATTAAATTCATCTTTTCCCCTTTATCACCCACAAAACATTTAAATATGTGCATAAAATTAATTACAAATGAAACAATTTTTATATTTATAACACTTGAATTATAAATTTATTATGTTCTTAGTCCTTATAGACTTTATCACTTTGGTTTTAATACTTTTTACTGACGAGCTGATATTTTTCAGCTCAATAGGCAGTTGGTTGAAATATTTCACAGCAATGTACTCGTTATTTGTTGTAGATAAAGTCTTATTAATTCTTGGAATTATTATGCTTTTATTTCTCGTTTTGCTGTTTGATTGTAGAAATTTATTTCTTAAATCATCGAAATTGTGAATAACGAAAATTCTGTTATGTTTAAAGGCACTATTGTGCTTTGATTATTGTCTTTAAAAATAATTTTAAACATTCTCTTCTGTAATGAGATCAAGGAATTAATCACATTACCACAAGCGCTTCCCCACGCTATGATGCCATATGTAGCAATACTATGGAATAAAGCATAGTAGATTGCTATTAATTGTTTGGTATCCATCAAATACGAGGGTTATTTTTTTTCAAGGTCCGATCGGTCACAAAATTAAAACCAGTGAAAATAAAATTTTTTTTATTTGTAACAAGTACTTACATAGTAATGCTATTTCTCTACATAGTTGCCACTCCGATTTAGGCATTTGTCGTAGTGTGGTACCAACCTTCCAATACCCTCGTCATAGAACTAAGCTGCCTGTATTTTCAGGCATGTTTCTACGCTGGTCTGCAGCTCGATGTCTGTGCCAAAATGTTGTCCTCCTAGCCAGCGTTTCATGTGAGCAAAGAGGTGAAAATCGGATGGAGCCAAGTCCGGACTGTATGGTGGGCTATCAAACACTTCCCAACGAAAACGCTGCAGGAGCTTCTTTGTTACAGCTACAGTGTGCAGCCGAGAATTGTCATAGAGAAGGAGAATGCCTGATGACAACATTCCTCTCCGCTTATTCTGAATTGCCCTTCGTAGACATTGAAATCACGCAGTATGAGGCTGCAGTGGTCGTGCCACTTTCCATGAATTCCACCAAGACAACTCCATTCCGGTCCCAGAACACAGTAGCCATACACTTTCTGTTGGAGAAGGTTCGCTTGAACTTCTTTGGTTTACTGGGAGAATGAGAATGCATCCACTGTTTGGATTGTTCTTTTGTTTCTTCAGTTTCGAAATGGACCCATGTCTCGTCCCCTGTGACAATTTTGTTAAAAAAATCTTCTCCTTCATTGTGGTAGTGCTGGAGAAACGTCAGGGAGGTGTCCATTCTCATTGTTTTGTGATGGTTGGACAGCATCTTGGGAACCCATCTCGCACACAGTTTGCGGTACTGAAGTCTCTCACTCACAATGGTGTAGAGAGCTGACCTTGAAATTTTAGGAAACGATCACTCAACACAGAAATTGTGAACCGACGATTTTCTCGAATTGCCTCATCCACTCACTCAACGAGATCATCGGTTGACACTCTCTTCCTTCTCTGACCGCCTGCATCATGAACATCTGTACGTCCTGCTTTAAAGTTCCTGCACCATTGATGCACTTTGCTGTCATTCATTTAAGTTTCACCGTTCACATTACTTATTCGTCAATGAATTTCAGCTGCATTACACTCTTAAGCCTGAAGAAGTCGAATTACCGTACGCACTTCACACTTGGCGGGAGATGCTGTTGTTGTAGACATGTTTATGTGCTAGCTGTGTGTTCAGAACTAAACCAAGTGATGCGGCGTGATTGAGGGCCATACTAGAGACGCTGCGCAACACATATGCGCAAAGGTTCATCCGATTTTTGCGCGGGTTTTTATTTGGGTCCTTGAAAAAAAAAATAACCCTTGTAACTTATTTTTTTAAAAAATAAACAGCAGATATCTGACTCTGCACTTCAGATTTTGCACATGATGTTCCCATTTTAATCTATCAATTATTATAACCAAGTATTTGGTTTTCTCGACTCTGTCAATAGATTGTTCCTTAATTTGCACATCAATGACATCAGGAACACTGTCACAATACGCTCCAAAAGCCATACAATAAACAGTCTTTTTGATATTTAAAGAAAGCTTGTTAGTTGACAGCCACTTACTTATTTTTTCTAGGTAGTTATTCATGTTTGTTTGGATTTGAATCCAGCTAGGACCAGTACTAGTAACCACCGTGTCATCCGCGTAGGATATAATGTTATTGTCTGGAATGATTTTTAATACATCATTTATATAAACTAGAAATAATAGTGGTCCCAGAATAGTTCCAGTTGTTATTGATAATTCACCACTTTTGCAGTCCATGATCTTTACTATTTGATAAGTAATCATTCAACAGTTTTAATGCTTCATCTCTAATTCCACAAGACTCAAGTTTATCTAGAAGTATTGAATGGTTAACCGTGTCAAATGCCTTTGACAAGTCAAGGAATGTTGCTATTGTTGGTATGGAAGCATCAATATTATTGCAGATGCATTTTCTTATGCGCGCTAAGGCATGACTTGTACCCTTACCTTTGATAAACCCAAATTGATTTTCTGAATTATTGCTTCTTGAAAAATTTTGAAAGTCTGGTATGCATAACTTTTTCAAAATTTTTCGCGATATTTGAAATCAGCGAGTTTGGTCTATACTTTGTAGGTAGATTTTTATTACCAGACTTGTAAATCGGTACGACTTCTGCCCTTTTAAGCACTAGCGGCCATATTGACTGTTCGACTGAAAGATTAAAGATATGTACAATAGGTTCACTAATGTATGTTATTACATGTTTTAAAACTTGAACACTTATTCCATCCACTCCACCAGCTTTTTTTTTCATGCTGTGTACTATGGTAAATATTTCATTGATGCTAGTAGGATTTATAAAGATGGAATTGTTATTTGTTTCAGTTCCTCTTTTATGTTCAATATCTGTTGTTTCTATTGTTTTAGCTAGTTTTGGTCAATATTACTGAAAAATACATTGAAACAATTAGCTATATCTTGTATGTTATCTAATTTTTCTCCATCTTCATTGATTAAGTATTCCAGAGGTTTATTCTTGCTGCTATCTTTCCTATTGATTTTCATGTTTACTAGCTGCCACAATTTTTTACTGTTTGTAATCACTTTTTGGAATTGATTTTTTTCATATTCTTGCTTTGCCTTCAATATAACTTTATTCAGGTTTTTTTACATACGTCTTGCATTCTTATTTCAAGGTCTCGTTGTGGATATCATTTCTCCAGCGCTTATATAATTTTTCTTTTATTTCACAGGACTTTATAATTCCTCCGGTAATCCATTTAGATCCTTGCCTCCTTTTCTTCATAACAGTTACTATTGTTGATTTTTCAATTGCGTGTTCATGTTTACTAGCTGCCACAATTTTTTACTGTTTGTGATCACTTTTTGGAATTGATTTTTTTCATATTCTTGCTTTGCCTTCAATATAACTTTATTCAGGTTTTTTTACATACGTCTTGCATTCTTATTTCAAGGTCTCGTTGTGGATATCATTTCTCCAGCGCTTATATAATTTTTCTTTTATTTCACAGGACTTTATAATTCCTCCGGTAATCCATTTAGATCCTTGCCTCCTTTTCTTCATAACAGTTACTATTGTTGATTTTTCAATTGCGTGTTGAATTGTATCTATTAACATATTTGTTGCTGTGTCTGGATCACGTTGCTCATTTATAAAGTTCCAGTTCATTTTGCCACATTCCATTGTTAGCTTATTACAGTTTATATGTGAATAACAATATGTCTTTTTTATTTGCGATTTTTCAGTTTGGAAACTTAGAAACAGTGGCAAATGGTCTGTGAAAGGATTCATGTACTTACATACTTTGACACCGTCTTTGTTGGTTTTGATAAAGATATTATCAATACATGATCCACTTGATGAGTTACAAGTATTTGGTCTTGTAATTCCCTTAAAAGAGGGAAGATAAACACTTTCAAGAAAGTTATTAACACAATCATTTACTATAGGATTACCTTCCATGATATCAATGTTAAAATCACCTACTATGCAATGATTATTGCATAGTTTGTTTACTTTTAAGTATACATTCATTATATCTATAAAGTTGGTTTTAGTGATATCATGGCATCTGTATGCACCAGTTATCTTAATATTGGTTTTATTATTGAAACTTATTTTAGTACTGAAGCACTTGAAGTTGTTTACATATTCAATCGTGGTCGTTTTTTTAAGCATTTATTAACATACATGACCACTCCATCTGCTTTGTTTATTCTACTATCATTGTAGTATATGTTATAATCAGGCATACTGAAATACTCATAGCTTTGTAGCATCCATGTCTCAGTACACACGATTATATCTGGTTTATTACCCAGCCTTTCTATAAAAGATTCCAGTTTATTATGATTAGTGTTTAAACCTCTTATATTAACATGCAAAATAATCAATTCGTTGCTGCATAAATACTTATGCATTGATGACATGTCGATAAATTCTAGATCTACTGTATCATAATCAGTTATTTGATTCATTAATGTTCCTTATCTTTATTTACCGTTGGTAATTTATTCTCTCGTATATTTGCTTCTTCAGATATTTTTCCATTGTATCCCAGGAAATTTGGAATTTTTGGTTTGCTAGGATAATCAGTTAATTTTATTTTCTGATGTATTATATGCTGTAGATACACACATTTGGCTGTATCAGTTGTTATATGATCTTTGTTCCTGTTAAGACCATATTTTCCATTATAAAAGGAACAATTTATACACCTAATAGGCTGTTTATAATTGCAGTCTTTTATTAAATGATTCCCACTGCATCTAAGGCAAGCTAATTCTTACATTTTTTGGGACTATGCCCAATTCTGCTATAATAAACCAATGTATTTAAATTTAAAAAAAGAAGAAAGAAGTAAATGAAATCGGATTCCCGCCCATATCCCTTTCCCTTAGTAAAGTCATATTTCATTAACTAAAATTTTATTGTGCTATAACTCTGGAACCAAAGAAAAGTACCACTTATGATATATCGTTGGAAGAGTTTTCAATGAGAGCTTATACTACAGTTAAGAAAAAGTCCAAAATCCAAATTTTTGGACACTTTCGGTTCAGTCGATTGCATTCAAAAGGGGAGGTGCATAACTGGATGTTACAACAGTACTAAACCCAAAATTTCAACATCCTATGGCTAATGGTTTTTCAGTTATGCGAGGTACATACATACTTCTTTCTTTTTCTGTTTAGCCTCCGAGAATTACCGTCTGGTATTATTTAAGAGGATACGTATGAGTGTAAGTGAAGTGTAGTCTTGTACAGTTTCAGGTCGACCATTTCTGAGATGTGTGGTTATCCGCATACAGATCGTGGTATCCACGATCTAGTATTCAAATCCATATTAAAGTAACTGCCTTTACTAGGATTTGAACACTGGAACTCACAACTTTCATATCAGCTGATTTGCGAAGACCAGTTCACCACTAGATCAGCCTGCTGGGGGATATATACATAGTACGCACGTACAGACATCAAACTGAACTAGTCAAAATGGATATTTCCGTTGAAATCTGGAAACCGAAATTTTTCGCGATTACAATACGTCCTTGCTAATACAAGCAAGTAAGAACACATAAATCCATATAATACATACTAGCCTACATATTTCAGTTATTAAATGTCTTATCTCCATTCAACTTGAAAAGATTAATAAATTACTTTGCCTTCACTTCCACTAAATAGTTAATACTACAAAAACCAGTAAAAACCTAGTATATCTAACTGTAACACAACAGATTAATGAAGCAAGACTATCAATCTTTAGGTATGATGGGGCTGCAGAATGGTCTTTGAGATACAGCTAATGGCTCTTTTTAAACAGAATGAAAATGAGGTACATTAAACTAACAAAATGGTTGTTTGTATTCGAGTAGTATATTTAATTAAACAGGATATTTTCCGGTGACCAATAATTTCACAATATTACCTAACGTTAACTTAATTACTAAGAAAAATTAACCCGATTCAAATTTATACTTGGTTGGTTAATTCTCACTCAACAACGTGAATTCTAACGGTTCAATTAATTTAAGTAAATGTTATCTTAATCATTTAAATTTACTACCGTATCGGAAACACTTTAATCTAAATTTAACAAAATAAATTTCATTGTAAGGTTTAGATCAAACAAAAGAAGTTGCAATTGAAATTATCCTTACATTGTATGCATTATCTTAATAAAATGTAAGGAATAAAAATGACTATAACTCACTTTATTAAGTTCAACTGACAGCGAATAATCCCAGCTGCAGTATTGCGAAACATTTTACCGAAACACTTTGGCTGTAGTTAAGAAATTACACCACACTACAGCTCTGAGTACGTAGCGAATGGAAAGTGGAAGGAGCTACTACTCATTAAATAAAAGAGGTACAATAAAAGTTGAACATATATTCTAAATCTAAGTTAGAAAAGGAATTGACGTTATGCATTGAAAAAGACATTATTTGGAATTAATCTTAATAACTTCTAATTATTTTATATTATTTAGTTTTATATTTTTAAAATAAATTACCAATTTTTATGATCATATTTTCATAAAATTAAAAAATATAATAAATAATTTGCTATAGTGTATCTGAAAAGATATATATATCAAATTTTTGATTTAAAAAAATAAAAGTTTTATGGTTTGTTAAGAAGAAACACTGTTGATTTGAATTTTAGGTTAACTAAGCTGTCAACTGGTTAAAAATAGTCGCTACTCTGGAGTGATTTTTCGGCTATGTTGGTGTTGGATGTTAATAATAGAAATGTGTTATGATACTTATGTTATAGTCAGTAAAGGAATTTAGTGAAATTACGTAATGAGACTGAATATAATTTTACGTGCTTCCATGAAATTAATTTGAGGCAATTAAAACTTATTCAAAAGCCTAAATGTGTTTGTCTTTGAGTTACAGTTCCTTCACGGATCCTGTATTAATATTACATAATGATCTTGAAATTATTACAGTCGGTATTAATTGCTTCTAATTTATTTCCTTAGAATCGTATGACTGATGATAAATGGAAGGTTCTGTAATTGAAAGTCTGGCTCAGTAAATTCAGAAGATAACTGTAACCATATACTCTTCTGTACAATATTTAACTTAGTGTTAACAGTATGGCTTCTGGATCTGCGACTGGTGAGAGAATTTTTTTTAAACGTTTTATTGTCATTTTTTAAAATTAATTTTTAAGATGCTTTAAAATATGTAACGTTCTAGAACTGAATTTTGTATTGAAACATTTTGCTAGTTAGTATTTGTACATTTTTACATTAAATGTTAACTGCCATACTGCATAATAATTGTATACTGAGGGCTTTGTGTCAACACTGTGTCAGTAAATTCATGGTATATTTTGGTGCTATTTTGAAAGCTAAAGCGATGGATACTTGAGGCAAGTGCCAAATTTAAGAGAAAAATTTTAATATTTTATCATGTAGTCGCTGGCTCGGCATGATCTCTGAACTACTCTGTTCAGATCAGTGCAATAAAAACGTTTTTGTCTTATGTGCTGAGAACATCAGGAGTTGCACTGTGTGTTCTCCACTGTCAAGTGATGTATGTCATTGATGGGAATAGTGTGCACATTTTGCTTCACAAAATTGCAGAATTAAAAGTATAGAAGAGTAGGATCATGGATACTGTGGAGGCCATTGCTTCCATTCACTACTTCTGATTCATTGATAGAAAGATTTATTGAGGAAGTTATGAACACAGCTAGCACAGTAGAGAGGAGTATCAACCCATTGAAAAAGCAATAACCATCTCATTTTGGTGAAATTGAAATAGTTCTAGCATATCAAAGTAGTTGTAATATATCATGATAATCTCTAAATAAAAAAATGGTCAGGTCTCGCCCAAGAGCATACCAAATGTTTAATATACGATCATGGTATGTTAACAGTTCATTGAATATTAACTGGGCAGAGTATAATTAAAATTGTATCACATTAAAATCTGGTACTTTTATAACAGTGCCACTTGTCATTTCATGGATTAATCACAGTAAATTTAATAATTGTTATTTCTGTTATATTAGAACTGCCATTAATGTTTATTTTCTATTAATTTTTAATTACTTTGTTATCTCTAAACTTTTACACACGTCATGTGTGTAAAATTCTGTTTTGATTTTTTGTTGTCTGTACTTTCTTACCAGAACTCTACTCTGTTTTATAGCTAGATACCATATTTTATTTTTTCTGCATAATCCTTGTTCATTACTTTTTTGGTATAATTGTCTGAAATGATAAAATGGCCCTTCTTACAACTAAAGATTAACTTTCTTTTTGACATAGGAATTCTTCCTTTAAATGCATCTGTAGAGATATTTGTAAAAAATGCTTATATTAAACATAGTTTATGGGTTATGTAATAAGTGCTTATGTTGCAGTAAAGTAGTTGTGCATATAGGCAACTGATTTGTTAAGCCTATGCTGCCATTTGTTTCATTTATTCATGGCGGCATGAGGTGATTATGAAATGATATGATTACCTTAGCATTTGAATATAGGAAACAAAACATACATAGGAAACAAAACATAACGTTTTTTTTTTTTAAAGTATCATTATATCAAACATGTTTGTTATTTATGTATTGTCTAACTTACTTGAAATTATTAAGTAATACAAAATTTTTATGCTGCTTGAATCATATAGTGGTTGGTATAATATTTATAAGTTATATGCAAATAAATACTTTTTATTAGTACTTACCAATATTTTATTCGGTAATATATATATATATATATATATAAAATATCAATCTACACGGCAGAGTTTTAGTGTCTGTCTTTCATCTGTAGGTCCTGGGTTCAAATCTTGCTCAGGTATGGCATGTTTGAAATTTGAAACCTTTTCGCGAAGGAGCAAAGTAATCAACAGCCTCTTTTAAGTAGTTATCTCACTAATATAGGCAGTTAAATTAACATTCGTGAAATAGATAATATGGAGAAAGATGAAAAATCAAGTTAAGATACTGAATTACAAATATTTGCTTTTAAAGCAAAATTCATTTTAAAAAAATGATGCATATTTTTTTTATTCTTTAAATCATAAACGCTTATTGAGTTTCTTCATTGATAGTTATATTCAGCTTAAAAATTTTAAGAGATGTTTTATACTTGATAGTTGATGATAGTTAATAATAAATAAAAAAAAGAACTGTTTTGTTGATATGTGCATGATAAGAAAAATTTTCATTTGATGACTGCTATGAAAAGAATGGTGAACACAAACGACTAAAAGAGTATACTGAAATGGTATGTAATGTAAATATACACTAAATAAGCATTAAAAAATACATTAGTAAATATACACTAAATAAGCATTAAAAAATACATTACTGGAGTAGGGAAACATGTGCAAGTATGTTGTGTAGGAGCTACTTACAAACTAATAAGATAATGGATTACATTGTCAAGTTATTAGGTTAATGATAAAAATGGGGTAATGAAATAATATATGAAAACTGACAGACTTTTGCCATTAATTGACCCTTAGTCCAACCGAATTAGAAGTTGGGATGAAGATATTAGTAAGATAAGTTATTTATTGTAAATTGTATTATACAGTGGTAATAATTGGAAGTGATGAAAGAAAGATGGTGATGAATGGGTGTGAATTCCTTGCTGACATTGAAAAAGTGTTGAAAATGGTAATTGAAAATTTACTTATATTTTAATAATTTGACATTTTATTAATTCATTTTTTCAAAATCATTCCATCATGGATTTTGAATCATATAAAATCCAGAATATATTACAACTTTTGTTGTTTAAAGTTTTAAGTGTAGGTATTTTATAGTCTATTGTAATATTCATTGTTCTTTGTTATCCATTTCTTACATTGTTATATATACATGATCTTGCTATCTTGCTTTTATTGTATAAGATAAAACTTTTAATGCTGTAGATCAAAAGTTGACAAGAAACCTGCTGATTAAAACCTTAAATCAATGTTATAAAGAAAACAATTTGCCAACAAACCATAGCAGAACTGAAGTAGATGATTTAGATTGCAATAAAATTATCTCTGCTTAGAGATAATTTTGAGAATCTCAGATATGTAATAGTACTGTTGAATCAAATCATCTGTTTCAGAAAGCACTGAAAACACTTTCTGCAAGGTGTCAACAGGAATGGTACCATTAAGAATCTTACAGAATATACCTGGGGAATGAAATAGCATACTTCAAACTTCAGCCTGGCTTTAAGCTTCTCAGCCAGAGAATACATGATCCTAGTATGGAGTACTCCTTGTCATGCTAAAGAGATCAGTCTGGTTCTGAATATAAATGCAAATTGTTGGGTTGTTCAAATCAAAAGTGTTCGAATCTAGCATCTGTATTTTTTATGTTTGCATTGAGAGGTGTTGCCCCATCATGTACTAGAGTTAGAGTAATTGAAGAGAGGAATAATGCTTGTGAAAAATTAACTTAAACCATCTATTACATATGCAGCAAACAGAGGTACCCAGATTCTGTTCCATAGGGAGCTTACCCTCAAATACCTCAAAAGCTTCACATGCGACTGAAAAGTGAAGACTAATTTTTGGAGAATGACATGAAGAGTGATAAAATAAAATTCAAGAGAGTCTCACCATAGGTCACGATCTACTAAATCCAATGTGGTGATTTCTGAGTAGGCCGAGAACTGATATTATACAAAGAATGCAGGGAGAACCTGTATGATGGTGATACTTCATGAACATGTTATTTTACTCAGAACTCCTTTCGCTTGGTATAGTGACCAAAAAGTAGAGCATGTGAAGATGTGGATTTTTTTTAATAGCAAATGACAAAGTTTTAAGAGCTGCAAGGTAGATGATGTATGATTTGGACTTCATAAAGTAAAGTAAGTTTTTTATTGAACAGGTGATTTTATTAAAATTTTTATCCATAAGTTATTTTCTAAGAACTCTTAGAGTTGTTCATTGTACATATTTTAGTAGTTATTTTTTATCATGCAGGTAACCCTCGCAATAAAGTGGCCTTAAAGCCTGGTCATTCTTTAATGGACTGGATTCGTCTTGGAAATTCAGGAAAAGATTTAACAGGTGTTGGAGGTGCATTCACTAATGTAACAAAAGCTGAGTTAGCTGAGCATAAATCAATGGAGGATGCATGGTTGTGTATTAGAGGTATTTTTTTCATTCTTCTGAAATGGTGTTTCATAGCTGTATAATTTTATTTTGTAACCGTGTTTATAATATATTTGCTGTATGACTGTATTTTGTCATCAATCTAGTTAAGACAGCAAACATGTTTTATTAATGTTTATTGTATGTTTAATGTTGTAGCATCTACATATGATCAATGTGAACAGCCCTTTCTAAGTTACTTTTGCAAGATTTACATTTCAGAAGGATTTTCTTATTTCTTTAGGATCAGGTGGAGGTTGATTCATCATTGATCGTTGCTTTTCATTGTAGTATTATTATTATCTTTTTTTTTATAATGACTATCTCGAAGATTTTATTGTCCATAATGGTAATGGTGAAGTTATTATTTTTAATATGACTGGAAGAAATTTTAAATATTGAACAATTTGTTTACCTGTTTTGAAATATTAAAATCAATCAAATCATAAATTTAGTAATGCTATTATTAAATAGAAATTCTATACTTATAAAAAACACTTCTCATCATACTCAAACAGAATGAAACACTTATTCCATTCATATGTGACTAAAAAAATAATTTGATTTAGTTAAAAATCCGTACTAGTTTTAATTATATTCTAAATATAAATCTCAATTTGTAAAATTCTAACATTATTTCACAATGCAGTAGCAACACTGTGTGTTGACCATCAAACAAAGCTGTAATGTCTAGCTGAAACGGTTGGGAGTGGATGATGGATGTTAAGTTTAAATATTGTTCACTTAAAAATATATTGTTTTATTTCCTGTTCACTTTTTTACAGTTTTAAACATTTACTTTCTCCCCTCCCACTTTTATATAACAAGATTTTTTTTTGTTTTCTTTACTAAAAAGAAATTCATTTGGTTTATTGTTTTAATAATACAGCAAATTAATGAAGATATTTGCTTTCTGATATTTTAATCAATTGCAGTAAAACAAGGAAGGAAGTTGTTGATTTTAACTTATATGTAATTTTTTTTTTAAATATTCAAGCCTTATTTGTTGCTTAGTATATCTACTTTGACCATTCTTTTTTTAGTTTTTAGAGGAAGTTCCTTTGGTGTTCCTTCTACATTTTTTCTAGAGAGCTTAAATAGAAGATATTAAAAAAAAAAATCTTCTACATGAATGATTGGAAGATATTGTTTATCTTTTTATTATCTTCATTGTTTGATATAGGATCATCAGTGCTGCTGTTTAAAATAGAAAAATTATTTAAAATAGAATTTAAATCCTTTGAAATTAGTGTTTCACTTATTCAATAAATTTGCTTGAAAAACATGTGTAATAAAGAAAAGCAACTCAAAACAGTAAGCATTATGATATGCTGTTTTGTTTACACAAAAGTATATTAACAGCATTTTAACTTAACAGGTTAATTTAAAGTAACATCTGTATTAACACATACATTTGTTACTGTAAACATATAAATTGTATAAATTGGTGTTTTCTGCATGAAGTACTTCAGAACTAATAAATTCAAGAACTAATTATTAAAGCCTAAATACTAATAGAAAACATCCTGATAATTTAAAAGCATAGGAAGATGGAAGTGCTTGAGATTGATGTATATAGGATTCAGGGAATAGGTACAACATATAATGGGTCCATATGTTGTAATTTGTTAAAACGCATGTTATTTGCATTTGCTAGAGACTGCGGGTATACCTCCTATTAAATGCTGATGAAATAATATGGGTTTATATATTATGTTTTTCTGTTTGCTAATTTGTGATATATGTATTGTCTTTTGTGTTGTTATGATTATAAATTCTATTGTTAGTCTGTCCGATTTAAAGTTATCAGTAATTATTTTATTTTATTAGGTGTTGTATATAATGTAACTCACTACATGGACTTTCATCCTGGTGGCTGTGATGAGTTAATGCGTGGTGTAGGAACAGATGCAACTAATTTATTTAACCAGGTATTCATTCTTAATCAGTTATATATTTCATTAAAAGGTTCACAGTTTCAGTGGAAAATAACAATTATAATAGAGTGGTGTAGATTGTTTACATAACATAGCAGGAATGAACCTGGTTATATTCAGAATTTTCTCTTGCAACCAAATACCATATCATTTCCTTTTACATAAGTCTTCAGACTTCTTTGCTAACTGAGTCATTAAAAAGAAAGGAAGATTATGATAGGTCTTCTGTTAATAGTTTTTTATCTGTTGCTCAGTAATAGTATCCTAACACATTTATTAACTGATTATTTTATTTTGTTGCATTGCAGTAGGTAAGTAATACAAGTGGTAGATGTGTAAAAAGTCTGCAGTTGTATTTAATTTTTATTTATACTTGTAGTCATTGTAGTAACATGTGGGTTAATGAAGTGCATTATTGTACTGTGTTTGCATGTAAAGTTATGAGTTTCTAGCACGGTTAATTCTCATACTTACCATCATAAGTTTTAAAAAACCAAACTGGATTGGTGAGAAGTATTTTCTCAATTTCACGTCATCAATTTGTTTGATTTGATACATTTTCTCCATTACTTTTGATTCTATAGATCTTACATTTTGAATTATCTACATCCCATATTCAAATTCTTTACTTTCCTTACTCTTTTTACTTCCTTTTAAAGAAGTAAAGGAAGTATTGTGATTGCAAAAAATTTTGGTTTTTAGATTTCAATGGAAATATCCATTTTGACCATCCCTGAATCCATTTTGACTAGTTTCGATATGTACACACATATGTATCTCACATAAGTCAAAAATGATTAGTCGTAGGATGTTGAAATTTTGGATTTAGGACTGTTGTAACATCTAGTTGTGCACCTTCCCGTGTGATTGCAATTGACAACCAAACGTGTCCAAAAAAGCCGAAATTCCAAAAAAAAATGTGGATTTTAGACTTTTTCTTAACTGTAGTAATAAACAACCTTCATTATAAGCTTTTCAACTATGTGATAAGTGGTAATTATTTTCATTGGTTCCAGAATTATAGACAAATGAAATTTTAATTAATGAAATATTTTGACTTAGAAGGGGAAGGCACATTGGTTTGAATCAGACTTCATCTGCTTTTTTTTTTTAACTTTTTTTTAATTTAAATATATTGATTTATTAATAATTATTAACCTCTGATTGTAAAAAAAAATTATGATTAATAATAACTCTATAATAACAATAAAAAAAAGGAAAAATATTGGAAGTTATTAATGAAATAAAGTTTTATGTACTTTTCATTTAAAAAAATGTGTATATGTAGTTTAATAGGCATACAAGGAAGTCATGTGGTGTCCACATTAGATTTCTATTCTTTCATTTTCTTCTAGAACCAAATTAATTTATCCTGAAAGACATAATATATTGCCTTTCAATTTTGTCCGATATTTAAAAGATATAGTCACAAACTTATCAGTATTGCTATTTGCTTGAAATCTTTTAATTTCATCTATTGATCCAATCAACTACTTTTCAGTATTCTCTTGTAACACTACTTTTTGAAAACCTTTGTATGTATGGCTGATGTCTGTTTGTTTTGCTAACATAAAATGCTGATATAGGGTGTTTGTAAAAGAGTTCCTTGGTTCCAAAAAATCATAATGAAACAATGTAATTGGTTAAAAGCATCCAATTTTCATATTTATGTTTGCTATATTATTAAGTTTTTCATCACAAATATTCATTGCGTTGGCAGCAGTGTGTGACCTTCACTGCATATCCGGTTGACAGTTTCACTCTCAGTCATGACTACATTGCAGCAGAAAGCTCAGTGTGTGATTTGGTTTACTGATTCAAGATCATTTACCACAATTAAGCATAATTATTGATATGAATATGGTGGTGCCGTGCCTACAAATCAAACAGTACTCCAGCAGTTTAATCAGTTTAAGGAAAGAGGAAGTCACCAGGCAGGCCGTATGTATCTGAACAGAATGTGGAATGGAATCCAAGGATCTTGTATGTGTAGCCTGAAAAGTCGTTAGCAAGGTGTAGGTTAGAGTTAGAATACCTAAATATAGTGTAAGTGGTGCATTAAAGGCTTAGACTACGTATGTATAAGATGCAACTTTTACATGAAATGTAAACCTTATAACAAACTTAATGACTAGTAAAAAAATTGGAGTTTGCAGCTTTAATGGTTAACCACATTGATGAAAATGAGGACTACCTGAAAAATTTCATGCTTTCAGATGAGGCAGTAGTCCACATTGTGTCAGTAAATTGATGAAATTGCAGGATTTGGGGATCAGAGCCACTGCATCAAGTTATTGAACATCAGCGTGACTCTCTAAAGTCAATGTTTGGTATGAACTGATGAATGACCGTATTTTGGGCCTGTTTATTTTTGTAGAAGGTACAATTATTGGGGGATATTTTCTGTGATATGCTTGAAGTTTCTGTCTTTCCATAGATTGACAATATTGAACAATAAAAAGGATTAATTTTCTATCAACTAGATGGTGCTCTGCCAAATTATAGCAGCTGTGTTCATGCTGCATTAAACATTTAGTTTCAAAACAGGTTGATTGGAAGAGATTGGTGGCCAAAAGTATGGCCACCAAGGATCCCAGATATGACCCCACTAAGTTTCTTTTTATGGGGGAATGTGAAAAACATTGTTTATTCAGAGAAGATCCATGACATAAACAACATACAGGAGAGTATTGTTGTGGCATTAGCATCCATTAAACCTGATATGCTGGCAAATAACTGGGAAGAGCTAGATGTGTGCAGGGCAACGATTGGTGGATATATTAAAGTGTATTAATTAAACATGAAAAAACTTCAGAATTTACCATTTCAGAATATTTACTCATGTAATACTTTAATTGTAATGTTGTTTAAATAATACTTTAAACCGAGGAGTTCTTTTATCGACACCATGTATTTTTGATTACTGAACTATGTGGTTTATACTGTTGACCTTTTTCTGGGCTGTATCAGTCAGAAGCAAAGTTCAGTTAGTATCTTCCTCATTTCATCAGTTATTATTAATTTACTTCTTGTAAAACAAAATCATGCTTGTTCTTTATATTGATTTTTGTCTTTTTAAAAAATTTTTTTTTAAAAATTTTATTTTTATTTAGTACTTCATCTTTTTGTTATATTTCATTATTTTTACTTCACTCTTGTTTACTGTTTAAATAATTTTTTATTTAATTTCTCTAGCAATATGTCCATAGCATGAACACTAACTTATTCCAAGTTCTGTCAAAAAAAAAACTTATCATTAGCAAATCTGAATCTTAAAAATTTTATTCCCTGAACACTTACTCCATTCACTTAAAGAAGAGTCTCTTTTTGTTGTCATAATTCTTCTATTAGAAACTAAAAAAAAAACAACGATGTTAGGTTACATCCTTGTCTTACTTTCTGGATCATTTCATGTAATTTCAGCCAATATGAATGAATTTGGTTGCTTCATGACTGAGAAAAATTTCTTATGTACATGATTTCCTAGATGATTTTAGAGTTCAGTTATATAATTTCTTGTAGCAGAGTTAGCCAGTTTTAGTCATACTGCATGATAATTTATCTTTTACGAGTGTTTATGTCAGTTGATGCTGTTTTCAATGTTGCTTGATTTCGATGGGAAAAACTAAATCAATTGAATAAGCTGCCCTCATTCTTTCCTCCCACAGTTAAGAATTTAAAATAAGAAATGATTGAATTTGGTAATAAAATCTATTTCAGTTTTCGCTTTTGAATTGCATTATATTTAATTATAAATTTATTATAAAATATTGAAAACACAACAGTTTCTAGAAGTTTATGCTTCATCAGGCACTTCATGGGATGTTCAACAAAAAGTTATTCTTTTTAACAAATTAATTAAAAATTTTAATAAAAATGATTTCAGTGATAAAGGCTTCTTTTTACAAGTCATTTACTTTTATGAACTTAGTTAATCTCTGCCATCACAATGTTGGATTTTGATATTGATACTGAATGGAACTTTTGTGGTACATTTTATAATAAACGTTTTTGTTATGATAGTGGAGGAACTGTTAAATACTGTAATTTATAGATCTTCATTGCAACAAGTGCTAATAAGCCGTATTTTGAGTCCTGAGACCATGTTTGAATTTAGTAAATTGAATATTGAAGGGATTTTTTCTTTTACACTGCTGAAAACGCTATTGAGACATTAATTCCTTATTGAATAACGAGTTTGAAAATGTAATTTATGTGCGTGCAACTGGATTAGTGCATATATTTTTGCCATTCAATTAAAATAAAATAAAGTGCTTCAGAAATTCAATTTCTACAAACTGTGAGAAATAAACATTTTTTAAATTGAATCT
Organism: Lycorma delicatula; assembly: GCF_047948215.1. Lineage (NCBI taxonomy): Eukaryota > Metazoa > Arthropoda > Insecta > Hemiptera > Fulgoridae > Lycorma > Lycorma delicatula. Next base: position 33,971,758 of record NC_134455.1, read on the forward strand.
TCTATTGTATCATTAATTCAAGAAAGGTACTACATTGCTTGTATGTATGATTCAAGATGGGGAGGTTTTGGAGAAGAGGTAGAACCATTTTTTCATCCACCACAACCTGTGGCATTTTCTAGTTTTTTATTTTGATGTCCGTTATTATGTATCACTTTTAAGATGTTATTAATTGTGATGAATTTTACAGGTGCAGTCAGGTAGAGAGATATTGATAAAAAGCAGAAGTACGACGGCTGTCCAGAAAGTAACTTACGTTTTGAAATAAAAAACCAACCAAATAAAATAGAAATTTTATTATGTACACTTGAAAGGGATAATCTTAAACTTTTTTTCTAGATAGTTGCCATTTAAATTGAGGTACTTATCATAATGATGCACAAGCTTTTCAGTTCCTTCTCTGTAGAAATTTGCCGCCTTAGATTTTTGGCACCCATCTTGCACAAAACTTATGATAATCAAGCTTCCTTGATACAATTTGATGCAGTAAACTTCATGAAATTTGGGGGAAATGAAACGAGAGTTCTGTAATCGTAATGCAGCAATTTTCATGAATTTTATTGTTGATTTTCATCGTCAGTTCATCAGTCACAAGGCTAGGCCGACCACTGCGGTCCTAATCATGAACATTGGTGCGGTCATTTTTAAACTGAATGAATCACTGCCTCACTCATTATTCCATCTCCGTACATCTCACAAAGTTGCTGATGAATTTCAATTGGTTTGTAAAAACTTAATTACTGAAAGCATCTCACAACTCATTGGATTTTTTTATTGAAGTGCACATTTAAAAAATTCACAATGGACAAAGTAGAAAAATCACAGACCACATACTGCGACAGCTTGATGCATACTGAGTGTAGAAACATTTTGACGTGAAGGTGGCAGCTCTATTCCCATCCATCTCCACGCTAGGCACAAACGTAAGTTACTTTCTGGGCCACCCTCGTAGAACTTAGTCAACTGAGCTGTATTTTTAAATGAAGATTATTTAGTGTTAGAAACATGAATAAGTAGTAGTAAATATATGTAAAAAATATTTTTATTGTTGGGTTAGGTATAATTTTATTTTATTATAATTTATGTGTTTGTGTGTTTAATAATTAACATTATATAAAAAAAAAAAAAAACAACAAAAACTCATTTATATTTTAGCTATGTTTGAAATTATTATTTAATTATTTTTTTCAAATGCATAATAAATAAATATTGATATCATTTCATGTCGTTAACAGTTGTATCCCAAGAATGTAATAATGCTGATTTGAAAGTACAGGTAATGGAAATCTTTTATCACTCAGTAGTTTATGAGTCATTCCATTTTCAAATGGATTGGATAGTATTCCAATAAAAACATAAGTTGGTTGCTTGACCAATTAAAAAAAAAAAAATGAAACTTACCAACTTGTATGCTACATGTTTCAGGACCTTAAAACTATTTTTTTAAATTTTTTATTTAAGCAGTTTACCTGTGGAAGGCATTTTTTTTATGGTGCGTACACCTATTTTTGTGATTGTAAGGGTTAACGGAAAAAATCATAACTAAAAAACTATTGGTCCTGGAAGTTTGAAACAAAAATCAATTTAATATCATATTTTCTCAAGGTAAAAGATTGGTCCAGTGTTTTATTTACCTTTTTTTTTAAGAGGTGAAGAAACCATTTTCAGGTGCTTGGGCAATGCCAGGCTTGCTAAACACAGGTCCTGCAAGATGTTATTTATTAAACGTGTATATGTTTCTTTGCACTGCCAACTAAACCTCCACCCCTGGCTACCCACCCTTCCTGATACAGCTGGTGTGTATTACTTCAGGAAAGGGGGAATATGCCCTCACAAACACACGTCAGACTAAAATCTCACCGCACACTTCATGACATCCAATCATCACTCAGAGAACATACCTCATATGCGTAACCTATGAGAGTGATGCCTGGAGGTAGAGGTGTAAAATATGCCATCATACACTATATTCCAAAGGGCTGGCCCAAGGATCGGCTCTTGTGGAATTCCTCTATCTATGCACTGTTTGATTGCTGCATCTTTCACTTGCTGAGATAGGAGAGAATTATCCTTCTCAGAAATGGGTGGACTCTCATGCTCTCCAGCACAATCCTAATGGCATCATGGGTCACACAGTTAAATGCGTTGCACCACGAGCATGTAGATCCTCCTCTCTCCAATAATTCTCCTTGCCATACCAACAACTTCCGACACCATGTCCAAAGCAGATCTTCTTCTCCAAAAACCGAATTGTTTATCTGAAACTACCCCTGCATCCTGAATAACTCAGTCAGCCTCTGCAGCAGCATGCACTCAAGTATCTTTGGCATAGTGTTGATCAATGCCAGTGGTCTATAAAAGGACAGCAGCATCAGGTCCTTCCCCAGCTTGGGAATCAAGACCAGGCGCTATCATTTCCACCTCTTAGGGAACACCCCCTCATCTAAACAACTATTGTATATCTTCAAAAAGGCATTAGGGTCCACCCCAACAGTCAGCTTAACTGCCAAATTTGAAAAGGTCTGGTCCCACTGCCTTATCCAGAGGCATCCATATCACTGCTGCTGTAATCTCCCCTCTGGTGAAAAGTGGAGAGGAATTCACATCATCCTCAACTTCTGCAATGACCCCATCTCCATAAGGGAACAGTCTCTCAATTATGTTATGAACCTCTCTGGTGTCCAATGGTAAGGGGATTCTCTTAGTTCCCTTTTCACGACAATTTTAAATGGATTCCCCCAGGATCTGTATCAATTTCTGAGATAAATTGCTTCCAAGATGCCCTTTTAAAGTCTAATGAGTTATTGAGCTTGCTCCTGTACCCCCTATATCAGGCCATGTATAATTGTGCTAGTGAGTAGAGACATGTATGCTGCGTGAGCCTCCTAGCCCCCAAGGCACTCACCGTGTTTCTGAGCAATGTCTTCTGTCCACCAATATACTGGGGAATGATTCTTCTAACAATACCTGCGAGGGAGAAGAGCAGCACGTGCTGTTTCCAAGCAGTTGACCAGACATGCGGCCCCATCCTCTGCCGCAGTAACCTCGCCGTGCTGAGATCCAGTGTCTCCACAAATTCTTTCGGGTCCATACCCCAGGTAATCCAGCCATGGGAACTGGGCTCCCAGCCCCCAGAGAACCTCCATCCGTAATACTCATGAGGATGGCCTGGTGATCACTTACTAGGTAGTCTTCACTCACCTGCCAGTCCCAAATCTGCACCGACAGATCCAGTGTAGGAAAAGTAAGATCAATAATGGACCCAGTGTTCCCCTCCTGAACATTAGTGCACCATTCTAGATTCAGTATTGCAATGGCCTCGATCAGTAGTGGTTTATTTACCTATCTTCTTTCTTTGAGAAAATTACCAATAAAATTGAACATGAAAAATGGTGAAATTTCACCTTTGGTAATGTTTTTAGGAGGCAGGGGTGGCATACACAGTTCGAATAATTTTTTTTATATACAGGTATGTGTTAGTAGTTTTACCATAAATAATATTAATGGTGATATACTTACCCCTAAATTTTTATGAATTTAAAAAATTCTTTTTTTTTAATTAAAATTTTGGCTTCAAATAACTGATGGGGCTGGTGATAAAAATCTCAAATTTGTACAACTTACAGTTTTTTTATACATGTTTAAGGCCAATAAAAGTGTTTCTTGTGTATTGTACTAAAAAAAGTTATAACCTCTCAAAAATCATGAAAAATCTGTTAAAATTTTTGACTCGCTAAATAAATCTAAATCTTCTTGCCCCAAGGGGTTTCTTGTCTTCTTGGCACTTAATATTTTTATACTTATTACTATCGTTGAAGTATACTTGTTTGAACCATTCAACTGCAGTGCAGTGTTCATGTTAAATAAACAACTAGTGTCTTTCACCTGAAGAAAATATGAATAAATTGCTTTTTGTTTCATCCTTCCAGAACCAATAGTTTTTTAGTTATGATTTTTTCTGTAAACCCTTACAATCACAGAAAATAGGTGTGCGCACCATAACAGAAACGGCTCTCACAGGTAAGCTGCGTAAATGAAAACTTAAAAAAAATAGTTTTAAGGTCCTGATACATGTAATAAAAAGTGGGTAAGTTTCTATTTTTGTTTGAGTTGGTCAAGCAGCCATCCTTGGGTCACTTCAAATGGATTGACTCTTATACTAAATGCCAATATATTGGTGGAGATGGAATATGTTGGTGTGAGATGGGTAAAATAAATGTGTGAAGTTATTGGTATTACTGGAGCTAGAGTGGTAAGGGCTATTTATTGTTTGCATATTTAAGTATTGCCAGTCTGGGTGGGCCGAGCATTGACTTTTGAACAAAGTTGCTTAATTATGTGTTATTTGTTGAAATGCAGTTAACTGTTGAAGAATCTCTATTTGTGATTGAAATTTATTTAGAAAAAATTTCATGTTATGTGTTGGCAAAAGTTCAGGAGAAATTTGAAAAGGAAGCACTAGTGTAAAGTGTTATTTAGAAGTCAGCTAAAAAGTTATGTGAAACAGGTTCGGTGTTAGACTTTTTTTTTTTCCTGTTTAGTCTCCGGTAACTACCGTTTAGATAATTCTTCAGAGGATGAATGAGGATGATATGTATGAGTGTAAATGAAGTGTAGTCTTGTACATTCTCAGTTCGACCGTTCCTGAGGTGTGTGGTTAATTGAAACCCAACCACCAAAGAACACCGGTATCCACAATCTAGTATTCAAATCCGTGTAAAAATAACTGGCTTTACTAGGACTTGAACGCTGTAACTCTCGACTTTCCAAATCAGCTGATTTGGGAAGACGCGTTAATCACTAGACCAACCCGATGGGTTTCGGTGTTAGATCTGAAATGTGCTTACCTGACAGGTCAGTTTTAACAATGCATGTCATACAGGACATTAAAGCAGCGGATCATTCTGGAGACTAACATTTCACTAGAACACACTGCAGTGAGGAGAATGCTGACATATAATTAGAATCAGATGCAAGTTTTCCATCAGCTAACTAATGCTAATTATACTAAAAGGGTTCATTGCTGTCAATTGTTCAAGAGCTTCATGAAAGGCAATATTGGCATTTTAGATCAAGTGTTTTTCACAGATGAAGCTTGGTTTGACCTTGATGGGTTTGTTAATAGTCAGAACTACCAGATCTGGAGTATTAAAAACCCACTCATTTTCTTTGAATCTCCCCTACACCCACAGAAATAGGCATATGGTGTGTGGTTTCAAGGCAATGAAAAATAGGATCCTGTTTTTTTTTTAAACTATGGATGCTGCAGTTTTTTTTCATGTCCAAGAAAGGGAAAGCTCTTCCAGCTGCTGCCTGCTCACACAGATAGGAGTGTTGGGTTCGCAGTAACTAAAACCCCTTTCTCTGGTACAAGATGCTCTGATACCCACCTTTTGGCATTACTCAGGGGCATGCTGTGCTTGCTGTGGGGCTTCAATGGGTGATTCAGAGAGTCCTGGGCATCTCAACAGTAGTGGTGATCCTAGGAGTCCCTGGCTATTTCCTCGCCTATGTCCTCTCATCCTCACCCAACCCAGTAACAAGCATAATCAAGGAGTTTATCCAGAAATTTGCAGAACAAATTTTTCTGGTGATTTCAGTGCATTGTAATTTTTCTTTGGCTCACCTGGAGCACTTGAAGAAGGTGTGGCCTATTGTGTCATTTAGTCCACAGTAGTCACACCCTGCAACCTCTCTTCTTCTTCTCTTCCTGTTCTTCAGGTAGGCATTGAATGCACTGTGACCTGTCAGGAGCTGGTTTAGCCAAAAATTCACCTCCCTGTGCTGACAGACCCAATTTTCCGTGCTTGGGATGATCTCATGTTTCCATCGGCCAGTAAGGGCAGCATCCGTCTCTCCTGCTACTTTTGTAGTAGTGAGATCTAAGCCTGTTCCTTTGTTTTGCCCACTTGCCTGTCAATGCATTTACTAATCTTGTGATCCAGAGGCGCCCCAATGTGCAGAGTGATTTGGAGCGCTGTCCTCTTCTGAATCTTGTTGAGCACATTCCTGCACCTCTCATATTGCAAGGCTCTGAACCAAACTAGAGTAGCATATGAAGTAATGGAACCCACAATTCCAGCAACTTCCTTGTGGTGTTCATGGGCCTCCTATATTCATCATGAGTTTGGAGAGGGCCATTGCCACTTTTTTCACCTTCTTTTCAGCTTGAGGTCATTAGTGTCTTTTCTACTACTACCACCAGAGCTAAATCTTCAGCAAACCCTACTGGTTTGACGCCTTCTGACCAATTCCTCCTGAGAATCCTTAGAAGAAAATGTTCCATAGGAGGGTTCCCAGCAGTTTTCCTTGTGACACTTCCTTCCCTATTGGAAACTCCACAGGCCAATCTTCTGTAGATACAGTAATAATCCTGTTTGAAAGGTAGATATGCAACAATTTTCTAAGGCTTGATGTGATATTCCTCCTCTTCAATTCTTTGAAGATCGCCGACCACCTCATGCTTTTGCAAGACATTTCAGACATACAGAAACATGACCATAGGTAATTTCTTGGTGTGCCTGGCGCCACGAACTGCCTTTTCAGTTAGCGTGGTGACCCTTGACAGTGCATCAATTATGAGCTTCCTCTATTGGAAGCCATATTGGTGGTCAGATAACTTCTTGCATGCGTTGACTGCACCCTACAGCCTCCTAACTAATTGCCTCTAACAATTTGCTATGAGTTTAGGATCAGATTGGCCTGTACCCAGCTGAATCACCATCATTGCATCCAGGCTTCCTCAGATCACTTTCTGGCAGATGGAAATTACATTGGTGCAATCTATCATCATCCATAAATTCAAAAAAAACCTCAACATTCTTCCTTGCATAAATACTGGGAGCAATCATTCCAATTGGTTCTTGATTCAGTCTTGACATGTTGAAGTCACCTTACATCACAATCCTATATTGCTCAAAATCAAGTTCACTGATCAGCTGTTCAAAATAGCATCAGCATCTGAGGTAGGTGTTGGAGCTAAATTAATGGTTTCCTTCTAAATGTTCATAACCATCTTTCTTTCATACGTATATTCTGAACACATTTTGCAATAAAGTCCAATTTCTTTTTTTCTAAAACTTTGTATTTGGTTACTAACCGCTGTCATGGAAATCTCTCTATGAGGTTTGCTAGTTTCATGGTAATTAATTCATGTTTAGTTTTGTAGATTAACAATTATTTAAAAAGTAATGCTGTCAGAATGGTTTCCTGAGATTTGTCTTTGTGCAGCTGTAACATCATGTTACTCTAGAAGCTGATGCAAGAAACTCATTAGATTTAGGACAAGAAATCTGACAATCTGATATAAGATTCTTCTTCTTTATTTTTCCCTTTGTATCATTAAATGTTGTGTCCATCTAGCCATTTCTTGTAACCGTTTTGGTCTGTTCAGTCTTCTCTAAATGGCTCTATCCTTTTTTCTTGGTTATGAGCCTAGTATAAGTAATTTTCATTAATTTGAATAGCTTTTTCTATTAATTTGAATATTAGGAAGCCTGAATAGGAGTGTATAGGAAGCCTCAGTAGTATCTTTGAACAACAGCACAAACATTTCCTTCTTTCTAGGTTTGACAAGATGTAAATTAGAATAATCACTATTTACAATACGTTTCCTTTTGTCACTACTTTGCTTCTTCAGTTCAGTTTTCTTCATGTGCTTAGAGGAATTAATCACTTTACAATCATTGACAACTTTCTCTTCTTAAGAAATTTTTTTTTTTTTTATTTCTATTATTTTCGACAGAGATGAAAATTTGTTCTCACCAGTGGCTCTAGGAGTCATTATTAACTCCCTTTCCTTTTTTTTAATGCCAATTTTCAGTTCTTGTTTTAACCTTGCTGTAATTTACTGCAATTACAGAGTTCATTACATAGAGAATTCAGTTTTTCTTTTAGTTATCTGTTCTCAGCTTTTAGCACTGTATCATTGCATTTGAATAGCTGATCCACACAAATCTGGCTCATCTGTTTCTCTAAATTAAAGATGAACTAACTTCTTAGGAACTCAATTGTCACACATACAAGATGTGCTCAAAAAGTAACTAGAATTTTGAAGTTTCGTGGGTTGTATTCGTCTGATTCTTGGGATTTTTTCATTATTGTATTTGTAAACATGTCTTAAAATTATCTGTACATTTTTAGCCATATTGGATGTTTAGTCTGTTGTCAGTTGTCAAAAGGATAATATGTGTTTTGATATAATTGGCGATTTTTTATTTGTATAAATAATGGAATAGAGAATTTGCATTAAATTTTGCTGTAAGAATGGAATAAAGTGCAGCAGTGTTTTAAAAATGTTAAATATTGCTTTTGTTGAGTCTGCTATGAGTAAAGCAAGAGTTTACGAATGGTGTAAGTGTTTCTGAGAAGGTCGTGAAGACGACGAGCACCCCGGATGCTCCAGCACATCAACAACTGATGAAAACATGGAAAAAGTGAAAGAAGTGATTATGAATGATCACAGAATCACAATCATAGAAGTCGCTGATGATGTCGGGATATCGATACCTAAAAAGGATTGAATCAAAAATGTGAAGAACATTAAACTATCAGCTTAATATCACATGCTGCAAAAATAATACTGAGAGTTATGAATAGAAGGTCGATTTCAAAAATGGAGGAGAATGCCGGGGAAGAACAATCTGGATTCAGAAAAGGAAAAGCAACAAGATCAAAGTGTAGAATTGATCAGAATGATTGGAGAAAGATGTTTTGAAAAAGGAAGAGGATTTGAGCTTGTGTTTTATAGATATGGAAAAGGCATTCAACAGAGTACAGTGAGAAAAGTTATTTGAGATTCTGAAAGAAAAAGAGAGTTGATTGGAAGGGTAGGAGATTGACTAATGATTTACATAAAGCAAAAAGCAGCTGTGAAAATAAACGAGAATTTCATAAATCGGTTAGAATTTTGCGGAGTAGTAAGGCAAGGCTGCTGTTAATTACCGACAATGTTCGCCTATTATGTCAAGGAAATTTTAAAAGAAATAATTGATGGCCAAAAAAGAGTAAGCATAAATGAAAGAAATATAAATTGTGTCAGATTTGCTGATGATCTGCTGATTGTAGGTAAAGATATTCAGACATTACAAGGAATGATAAAAGTGTTGGAAGTAGGAATGAAGGAATATGAAATGGAAAGTTAATGGATCCACTGCTGTAAATTTGTTTAGTGTTAAATTTTTTTTACATTTGTCTGTTTGTACATTATATTAGTGTGAATTTAGATAAACGTATAGCTTGTCTATGCTATTCTGCTATAGATAAGAGCCCAGGTTGCCATTAATGTGTTTTTTTTTATCTTGGCAAAGTAAAAAAAAATTAGTTATTGTAGGTAAGATTTTCTGTAACTCCTTTTTTCCCCTATTCCTATTGGGATGTGAGTTATAAAAATTTGAACTTTAGAAATTCGTTAAAAAAAAGTTATGAGTAATTTATTTCTTTTAGTTTAATAATGTTTTAATAAAATTAATAAATAAAGTGGTTGAAACCAAATTGGATGTGATGAATTTAAAATAGAACTAAAACATCTTTTCTTGATTATTAATCTTAAAAATACATGTTGAATTCATGATGTATTTTCTCATGTCATTTAACTAATTTCAAATTATCATTATTCATTTATTTAAATTTAAAATCATTGTGTATAATATTAGCATCTGTGTTAGTATACAAAATTTCATTATCGATTGGTATAATAAATGGAAATTGTAAGAAAGTAACTGCTGATTTTAATTTGGGTTTTTAAAGATTTTATTGATGTTTTTTCAGGTTCATGCATGGGTAAACTATGAATCTATATTAAAAAAATGTGTGGTTGGTCGTTTAGGTTCATCTGGTGAGGATGATGCATTTACTATTCCTTCTTCACCTAACAAACCAGCATCTTCATCACTCAGTAAGCAATATTTATTACTGTTATTATTATAACTTAAGTTTTATAAGATTGAAGAGCTATAAGAAGTACTTCGGACTGAAACTAAAGACCTTTGGTTTAGGTGTCACATTACTACTTATAACATTATAACATTGATGTTATAATATCTAAAGCTGATTTATGTTGCAGGTTGGTAATGCCACTCTTTTATTCATAAGGCTCTTGTTCAAATTCCAATCTGGCTTTGTATTTGTCATTTGTTAAAAAATGTATCTGTTACAAAGACTCTGTAATTGGGAATAAGCCTGTTGCTGCTTAATAAATAAATAAATAATATCCAAAGTGATTATAGTGGTGTTCTTACATGGCTAAGTTTTAGCATTAACTTGAATTGAGTACGTTTAAAGGGATATGGAGCTAAGTTGGTTTTGATGTTACCATCTTGTACGCATAATCTAGCGATTTTTGTGATGGCTGAAGTAAAGAAACAAAAAAGTTGAGTTCAAATTTTATGTAAATTCTGAGAAAATTGTTGCAGAAATCGTAACAAACATTCAAACGTATTTAATTGGATATTGAGGTGTTCTAGTCGTTTTTGGGGTTCAAGGTCAGCTGGATGTAAGTTGAATTTATGAGATCCTTGACTGGCAAGCACTAAATCTGGCATAGTTTCTGCAGCTTATTTAAGGAAATTAATATTAAACCATTCATAATCTTTGTGAACAATTGCAGATGAGTTGTAGAACGTGTCATAAGATTCTCGCTCTAGAGTTGAGGACAAACTCCATTCCAGCAAAATTTGGTCTTCAGGCTACTGATAGGTGATCAGTTACATCAACACATCAGTACTTTTGCTGTGATTCATTAATCTGTCTCGAGGATGAAACTTTCTTCTCCAAGGTTGTAACCGATGTTGAGAGCTTACTTTATGGTTGATTCTGAGTCAAAGCAGCGGCCATTTTAGGATAAAAGTACTTACTACCTGTTTGTCTCCAGTGGAATGTTAGATTAACATCATGAGCAAATTTATTGTTTTTAATCAAATTTAGATTTTTCAGAAAGAATTTGTTTTAATTCAAACTGTGTGTTGTTTTTATATTAATTTAATATTAAACAGCTTTTGAAAATAGAGGAATAAAATAAAATATTGGAGTTAGTATATGTAATAGAAGAAACATATATCTTTTAAGTGAGATATATGTGGAGTATAGTAGATTTCACTTCACCTAGTTATGTTGCAGTTGGTATGAAAATTGAAGCGTTTTAAAATTTAAGAAAAAAGAAATTGGACAGAAAATGCTAAGAATTGAGATTTGAATGTCTTTAATGTGGTTACTTTATACCCTTCTTCTTTCTTTTTTTATTGACCTTTTTAACGCTTTTCAGATTGAACCCAATCTAAATTTTGATGAACGAGGATTACTTTTGTTTGTTATGGGATTAGAAAGATGCTTTTATTATGAAACTTTTCTAAACAGATAAAAAATGGCATTAAAGTATTTTTAGATTTTCAACCGTATACAGTTAAAAAACTTGTTCATGTTAATATTTTTATTAAATTTTGCTTAAAAATTATTCATTATAAAATTCATTATTACTTTACGAAATGTTTATAAAATCCCTTAAGACTGCTGTACTGAATACAAAGTGTATTTACAGCTGTTATCTAAAAACATTGTTTTTATTAAGCAATAACTAGAATGTGTTTTAACTTCAATTAATGACCTAAATCTTTGGTTTCCCCTACTAAGTGCTTAAAAAATGATATAATTTTTTTTTTTGAGTTTACAACTATATCTTCATGAATATCGATGTGCTCATGTTATTAAAAACGAGAACAAAGAACAGAAACATAGTTTTTCTGTTTTGTATAGGGTGTTCACACTTGTTTCTTGACTATAAACAATTTTTATGAATAAAAATTGTCTTGTTAAACAGAATTCTTAATAAAAAATCTGATGTGGACATCACAAGGCTTCCATGTATGCCTATTAACTTACATATACACATTTTTTTAAAACGAAAAGAACATAACATTTTATTTCATTAATAACTTGACATTTTTTCATTTTTTTTTTATTGTTATTGAATTATTATTTATTGTAAAGATTTTTTTACAATCGGAGGTTAATAATAATATTAATAAATCAATATATTTAAATAAAAAAAAAAAGTTTGATATAATCCGATGTGCCTTCCCCTTGTAAAATCTACGTATTTCATTAATTAAAATTTTATTTGGCTATAACTCTGGAACCTATGAAAATAAGTACCAGTTATGATATATCATAACTGATATATCAAATAATATATCATTGAAAAGATATATAAGCCCTCAATGAGGGCTTATTACTGGAGTTAAGAAAAAGTCCAAAATCTAAATTTTTTTGAGATTTTGGGCTTTTTTGGACAATTTTGGTTCAGTCAATTGCAGTCAAAAGGAGAGGTGCATAACTAGATGTTACAACAGTCCTAAATCCAAAATTTCAACTCCTACGGCTAATCATTTTTGAGTTATGCGAGATACATATGTACAGATGTCATGCCGAAACTAGTAAAAATGGATTCAGGGATGGTCAGAATGTATATTTTGGTTGATATCTGAAAACCAAAATTTTTTACGATCACAATTCTTCCTTTACTTCATACAAGGAAGTAAAAACATTCAAATACAGCTTAAGTTTTTTTTACTTATTTTTTCTACTTGGGCAGATATACACAAGTGGATGAGTTTATTTTAATTTTTCAGTAATATCTCCACAAAAGTTAGAGTAATGTGGAACATATATTACGTTAAAGAATTCTGGATAAAGCAGAACTTTTAATATTAAAACATTGCTTTAGATACCAAAACTACGTTTACTACTAAATTAGACAATTAATGCTAAGAATGTAGGAATTGTCTCAAATTTTTCATATTGTATGATTCCTGAAGCTCTCCAAGCTGTTATCAGGAATTATTTGCTAAGCTATTAATAGAAAGGCTTCATTTAAGAAAAGATTCACATAACTGCAAAATTTTTCAACAGGAAAAATCTTCAGGGTTCTGTTTTGGACCTTTTTTTTTTGTAGAATCTGGTATTCAAGGGCTTAATAGAGCTCACGCTCTTTGAGGTTGCCCCCTCACTGTCCAAGTTTTGGCAGATGATGTTTTCAGTGTATGGAAACTCATATCCACTATTCTATTCTCAAAGAATATAATGCAGATGACCTTGGCAGTCTCCATATAGCCAGATAGATGCGTTTGTTTTGATATCGATCATCTGGAAAACAATCCATATCGTTCTTTTTAATCTTAGAGTACCAGACTTGGGGAACGATATGTCTGTAAATTCTGTGTGTGAATAACTTATGCTTAGGCTGTAGGCTTAGTCCAACCATAGAAATTTTACCCATTATAAAAAAAGATTTAGAACCTAATAAATATCATGGCTTTGTAGGATTGTTGCAGTCGGATAAACATCTGACATTTGATTGTCTTGTTCTTGGTGATAGAGAATTACCTGGAATTTCAAGGGGGGAGAACTGGTCTCATTGATGACAAGACTTACTGGTGTGAACTGTGAATGCTAATGTGACTGTGTAGGAATTGTTCAGTGAGATTGCATCGCAGTATTGGTGCCAGTTTTAATCTATTTTTCTGAAAGTAAACCCTCCTTAAAAATGCTGAAAAATGTTAATTTTGAAAGTTTCAAATTTTGTTGCTTTAATCCTTACCTCTGAATGAATGAACTCCTTCCTGTTAAAAATTTCAATAAAATCTGACCAAAATGTCTTTACAAATTTTATTGGTTCTAATTTTTTTTTCATAATTCGGGATTTCTTCATGTAACCATTGTAAAATGCCTTGAAAGCATGGTTTACTGTTTCACCTTGAGGAAAGAATTAAAAATGCACAATTCCATTAAAATTGAGAAAAACAGAGAGCATCACATTTGATATTGGATCAAGCTTTCTCGGGGCATGGAGATCTTTTGCCAATCTATTGTGATAATTGAACTTTTGTCTCAGTGTCTAACCATAAACCCAGCTTTTTTCTCCCATTATGATCCTTTGCATGAATGTTTCATTGTCATTGGCATATTCAAGAAGTTGCAGACAAACGTCCACTCAATTTTCTTTCTGCTGTTCGATCATTAAATGAGGAACAAACTTTACTACAACTAGATGCAAGTTTTTCAGTCAAATGTCACGGCATGATTTAGTTGAGATGCTAACCTCTTCTGCAAGTTCTCTGATAGTCAATCAGCGATTTGCACGCACTAGATTATTGATTTTCTGAATGTGTGTGTCATCAGTAGAAAGGTCTTCCTGGTCAGGGGTCATCTTCAATTGACTGACAACCACTTTTAAATTGTGAAAACCATTCGTAACATTGTGTACGTCCCAGAGCATTATCTCCATGAGCTTGTTTCAAAAGTTGAAGTATTTTTATGAAAGTTTTCTTCAGTTTCATGCAAGATTTTATGTTGTATTGTTGCTCCTGAAAATTGTACACTACAAAAATTGTTACTAATACTTAAACACGTTACAGTCAAATAACTGTAGCACAAAAACTAAATGAGATATCAACATGTGGTTACAGAGGAAGTTATGTGAAACAATGCTGCCAACTGCATGTCACTAAATATCTCCATTGGGACGTAATTAAAAATGTTCAGTTATTTTCTGAACAGATCTCGTATAGTGGATAAGAGTTTTAAAACAATACTTGATGGATTTGATTTCACAATTTTTTTTATTCATCATATCAGAAGAAACTGCTGAGTATTATTTTAGTATTATTATGTGAAACTAAAGATTCAACTTTGTTGAATACAGCTATTCCAGTAATTTGTTAAACATTCTGGAGGCAAATAGTTAAAAGTATGTCAGCTGCCAATCGCTTTACACGATTAAAAAAATGTATACCATGCTATTTTACTTTTCATAACAGATTCACACATCTTTTACAACCTCTGCATTTATATTTTAAGTAATATTATAATCGATAGTTACTTTTAACCTGGTTTTTATAAAGTACTTTGTCAAGCGTCTCATTAAGTAAGTTGTTTGCTATTAATAAAGCCTTTTAAATTTACTTAGCCCAACATTCCAACACGTACTAGTTAGCCCAGATTCCATGAGTGCCTTGCAAGCAATTAGCGACATGTACTCCAGAAATACTATTGTGTGTGAGATACAGTATGTTATTTCTGAAATGATTCGACATAACACAAGTGTGAACTTCTGTTGTATCTCCAGCCACATTGGAATTTCAAGCAATGAGTATACTGATCGTGTGGCATAAAGAACTTGTTTTCAGCCTCCTTTCATTGATCGCATTATTTCTGAAGATCATGTCTGCTTTGTGAAAAAGGCGGTTTGTGATGAGTGGTGAAGTGAATGGTGTGCTACTATCAGTAATAAACTTCATCCAGTTTAAGGACAATATGTCATCATGGGCCTCTTCATCCAGGAGTAACCGACAAGAGAAAGTTATTATTTGCCATTTGTGATTAAGACACACTAGATTTACTCATGTACATCTCAAGACTCAGATCGATGCACCTGTTTGTGTTTGCTGTGACTGCCAACTGACTGTACACCATATACTTATTGAGTGTCTGTTATGCACCATTGTGTCAGAAATTTAAACTTGGCGATAACATGAGAAATATTTCAGGAAACGATATGACTATGTTATCTAATTTCTTACTATTTCTTAAGGCCGTGCGTCTGTATCTAAATATTTTATTATTTTTATAATGTGTTTCATCGATTTGTTCTGTTTGGCATATGCAAGGTAGCAGTTTTGGTATTTTAAGTTAAATCTTTAATATTGTTTTTATTTTGCTTTTAGGATACAGAGTAGATGTTTTAAATCAGTTAAATTTTTTAATTAATTTACTTGCTTTTGATAGTAATATTGTGTCCAGGTGTTGATAACGACACTTCTTTGTGCGCCCAGGGAAAAAGAAATTAAGTAAGTTGGATAATTTTGAGTAATCTACTAATTCAGTTTGGGTGAATCCAGATTATTCACTTTTTGGGTTTTGTGATCTGATTCGGGTGATCTAATTTTTTTCATAAAAAATTAGGGGGGAAGTCTTTCGCGAAATTTTGATTGAAACATTGCGGGGCCTTCCAGAAGGGATTGAAGTTTAAAAATGGTATATTTAATGCTGAAAATATGTATAAGAATAGTTAATATGTGTTTGAAAAGGGGCTCAAGTTCTGTCGATTCAAGCAACTTGAGGAAGAAAGAGCTGAGTGAGAGAGAGTTTGATGAGTGTGGTGGGAGGGGTAGAGAGAGTTAAAAATACAGTCTGAATTGGTAAGATTACACCATGTCCATCCACTTTGATAATTTACTTTGTTATTTTGGTAGGTTCCTGAGATTGTAACTTGTGAAATGATGAAGTGTCTGTTTTTTCTTGATTTATCTCTTTTCCTTTCTTCATTTGTTATCTTCTGTCAATTGAATTTTGAGTGTTACATGTTGTTTAATGAAATATTAAAAATTAAATTTATGTACATGTTCCGTTCCACGTCAAGCCATCCAGTGCTGCGATCTAGTGGGTGCTAGCACTCACCGGAGAGTTAAGCCTTACTACTATTTGGCGCTCGAATCTGATCCAAGGCAGTCACGTCATACTCTTAGTCCGGATGGACTCCATTCTTTGTTCGGATGAACATTAGCTTTAATGTTTTATTTAATTTTATATGTCAAGTTATATGTTATGTTACAATTCATTTCATTAACTGTCAAGATGGCAATTCATTAAACCATTATTCAATAAGCAACAAGGTGTTGTCTTCATTCATCACCTATGAACATACAGTCCAGCCTCGCTCTAAAATCTACCATCTCTTCATGGTCATTGCGGGTCGGATTGAGGGACAGGATCGTTAATTGGCCGGATAAATAAAGTGGATAGCCGGATAAGGCTGGATAGTTAAGTTGACGGATCTACCACAACTCTTTATGGTCATTCATCTTCACATTCAAGAACCAGATTGTCAAGTCACCGTACCTACCAAATCGACTACTGCATCTTTTAATCGCTGTATTAATGACACGAACTTAGCCGCTCTACAGCATTCATCCATGGGTTTCGATAATGTCAAACAAAGTCAACAACCCGGTATTTATAATTTATGTATAAAAAGTGTATCAAAAAATTAAGGTGTATGTTAAAAGTACAATTAAAAATTAAAATTAGTAAAACATTCAAGTTCGTGAATATCTCAATGTTTTATAATACAGTTAAAATTGTATCTATGAAGCTAGCCAGGTATAAGAAACCAACCCTTGATTCCAGTTTGGACAAGTTTCACTTAATCGCTCTATACAAAACACGAGTGCACATATCTCAGGCAATCTTGTTATTGTTCGCTGACCTGCAAACAGCAGATGTTAGCAATATTGTATCATATTTACAACCAAGCCAGTTCATTAACTTTATGCATAAGCTATACTTTAACAATATTGTTGTACATGACATTTATCTTTTAACCTTATTTTACAATAACTTTGTTTCATTCAAATTTAATATTATTTTGTGTTTTATTCCAATAAAAATGGAATTCAAGGATTTAACTAAAAAACGAGGCATTATGAAGAATAGTATAGCCAAATTAAAAACATTCATTGAAAACTTTGATCTTAATTCAGGCGATTACGATCTATTTACCATTAATTTTGATAAGCTGTTAGAATATGAAAAACTACTTTTTGATGTTCAATCTGAAATCGAATTGCACCAAGATGCGACTGATAAGGACCTTGAAGTCAGAGACACTTATGATAATCTTTTTGATAAACTTTAGTTAAAACATAAAAAATTAGAAAATTGTTTCAAAATTTCAGAGGTAACTGATGCTACTAAAGTGATTAACAAACCTAATCTAATTTCTTTAAAACCTATAAAAATTGAGCCCTTTCACGGTGATGTTAAGGCTTGGCATAAATTCTTTTATCTTTTTAATAGTTTAGTTCATAACCGAGAAGAATTTTGTAATGTTGAAAAATTTTATTACTTTACAAATTTCTGGCAATGAATGCTCTTGGCGTAATAAAAAATTTATCAGTAACGTCTGAAAATTATGAAACTGCAATAGAATTACTTAAAGCTTGTTATGATAACAAAAGGCTAATAGCATCTAAATATGCTTTAGAAATTATTAATTTGAAACCATTAAAAAAGGAAAATTCTGAAAATGTATCTAAGTTCATTGACTCAAGTTAATTCAAATATTAATGGATTGAAAAATCTAAATAGTGACTATTTAGAATTTATTATAATACAGTTAATTACTCAAAACTTGAATTTAAATACTTTAAGAGACTGGGAAAAAACATTGGAAAATAATGAATATCCAAAGTTAAAACAACTCATTTCTTTCTTAGAATGTAAGCGTAAACTACTTGATTCCACTGACATGATTCAATGTAATGAAAAGTTACAGCCGTATAATGTAGGTTTTAGTGCCAAAAAATATGATTACTCAAAACCTAGTTCTAGTAAAAATGAATTTTATGTAAATAATTGTAATAATTTTATTTGTACATTATGTAAAATTAACAACCATCCATTGTATTGATGTGATAAGTTTTTAAGTTATAATGTAATGAAAGGAAAAATGTTGTATTTCAGGAAAAATTATGTCTTAATTGTTTAAGTAAACAGCATATTGTGAAAAGGTGTCAAAGCAATCGAAAATGTAAAAAAATGCTCACAAAAGCATCATATGCTAATTCATTTAGATAAAATGCTGCAAGAGCCAGCAATTAAATCTTCTAAGCCGAATCAAGCTCCTTCGGCTAATAGTTCTTATTGTACTTTAAAATCAGAACCTAACAAGTCTGTTTTACTTGCAAGTAAAAAAGGTAAGTTCATCCAAGCCAGGGTCTTACTTGATCCGCTTCGATGGTTTCATTTTGTACTGAAAGGTTTGCCGCCAAACTTGGGCTTCAAACCAAATCTGTTCTCATGCCGATTACAGGTATTAGTAATGTTATTACTAAATCTAAACTAAGTGCTGATTTAAATATTATTCTAGGTATGAAAACTTTAATTTTAATTTGAAATGTCATATACTGCCATCTATTACAGGTCTGTTACCTAATAATTTTGTAAACGTAACTGACTGGGAAATTCCTTCTTAACTTTTCCTTACCGATCCTAATTTTAATATTCCTGGGCAAATCGACATTCTCCTAGGAGACCAATATTATCTTTCTCTACTTAAGAATTAATTCATAATTCTAATCATACCAAACTTCAAGAAACTTGTCTTGGTTTCATAGTCTCTGGTCAAATCCCTACTACATCTAGTAAACGGAAAAACGATTCTAATTCAATATCACTTCTTGTTTGTAATGAACAGCTTTCCTCTCAATTAGAATCCTTTTGGAGATCTGAAGAGATCGAAGATCATTTACCGACTAAGGAGGAATCTTTCTGCGAAAAACATTTCATTGAAAATACCTTTCGTGATGACAAAGGCAGATTTGTTGTAACTCTTCCTCATAAGGAAAACTGCTCTTTAGAAGATTCTTATGAAAATGCAAGGCATCGTTTGAATTTGTTACATCGTTGATTTCAGAAAAACGCTAAACTTAAGGAAGATTACTTACATTTCATGAAAGATTATCAAGAATTACATCACGTGCAACCTGTAGATTCATCTCAGTGTAAGGCTCCATCTGAAACCTTTTACTTGTCCCACCACACAGTATTTCGTGAATCTTCCACCACTACCAAAAGTAGTATTTGACGGTAGTGCAAAAACATGAAACGGCTGATCACTCAATTCAATTCTTGAATTGAATCTCAATTTAAATTTTTCAAATTTGTTTTTAAATGCCAAACATCCTATAGTTTTAAATCCTCATAGTTATCTTACTCGATTGATTATTTTTCATGAGCATTTAAGATTATCCCATGGAGTTTTACAGTCAATTCATTCCTCACTTAGGCAGAAATATTGGATTGTCAACTCTAAAATTATAATTTGCTCTGTCCTTCATAAATGTTTAACTTGTTTTTGTTTTAGAGCTCGGTCTCAGTGTCAGTTTCTTTGTCAACTGCCAAAAGAAAGAGTCAATTTCCAGACCATTCCAGTCAACTGGTGTTGATTATGCTTGCCCATGGTTGGTGGCGTGGTTGATTATCCGTCATGGTTGGCGGCATACATCTGATCCAGCTCCACTTACTCTTGGACATTTTCTAACCTTCGCTCCTTTAATTTCCCTACCTGATCCTGATTTCTCAGGCATTAATGTAAATAAGCTTACTAGGTGGCAGCTTATACAAAGAATATTGAAAGACTTTTGGAAAGCATGGTCTATCGATTATTTACATTCCTTGCAGCAGAGGAACAAGTGTAAAATTTCAAATAATAAAATTTGTGTTGGCAATGTAGTTATAATTAAAGAAAGTAATCTTCCTCCGCTGATGTGGAAATTAGGAATAATTGTTGAAGTGTATCCAGGTAACGATGGACTAGTTAGATTAGTTGATGTGAAAACTAATGACACGATAGTGAAAAAAACTATTAATAAATTGATTGTTCTTCCAAATTTAAATGCTTGCAATGACATATGTTGTCCCGAATGTAATCAATGAGATTTATTTAACGTCCTCCTAATGTATTTGTTTATTTCAATTTATTTTGGTTGTAAGCTTTGCCTGTATCATTGTTAGATTTGTTGAGTTAACTTTAATTTTTGTACTTTCAAAGTTTACGTAATTATTTTATGTAATACTCTTTGTTTGCATCTTAAGTTTTATTTCATGTAATGTATGTATCACGGAATTATAATTGGTGGGTGGTGTGTTCCGTTCCAAGTCGAGCCGTCTGGTGCTGTGATCTAGTGGGTGCTAGTGCTCATCGGAGAGTTAAGCTCGTACTAGCATTCAGTGCTCAATCTTAGCCAAGGCGGTCACGTCATACTCTTAGACTGGATGGACTCAATTCTTTGTTCAGATGAATGTTTTATTTAATTTTTTATTTTTATATGTCAAGTTATATGTTATGCTACAGTCATTTCATTAACTGTCAAGACGATAATTCATTAAACCATTATTCAACAAGCAACAAGGCGTTGTCTTCATTCATCACCTATGAACATACAGTCCAACCTCGCTCTGAAATCTACCAGTACAATTTTTAATGTTATTTTAGTAGGCTAGTGTAATTTTTAATTGTTTGTAGTGAAAAAATTACTAATTTGTTTTTTTTTTATCCATACTCAGTAAAATAAAACGATAAAGTAAGTTCTAATTTCTGCTTTATTTATTTGTGTATTATATTAATTAAATGAAGAAAAAAAAAAGTTTATAGATAAGCATGAAATTGTTGATAATATGTCTAAATTATTATAAGTTTGTAGTAATTTTGCCAGATGATAGTTGATTGACTAAAATGGAATGGAGTTGTTTATTTGATTTCTGATTATTAATTATAGCTGTTAAAAGTGAAAGTTTTTTATTAAATTTTAAATTCTTTTTATTCATTTCTCTTTGTCAAAGAGAAAGTACTTTATTTTATTGTAATATAGAATACTTATAAATAGATTATTTTATCTCTTCTTCTGTAGAAATGAAAGTAAAAATTCCATTTAAAACATTATTATTTACACTGAATATAAATTTAACTATATACTGTAAATACTCTTGTAAGTTATATGTTTTTATCTTCTTAAATATTTCAGTGTTTTGTATTATTTACATGTTTAAACAACAATACGTCAATTGAAAATTGTGTAGATGTGTATTTGTTTTAATTTTATGGGAAATTTAAATCTGTAAATTTTTATTTACCTTATTTATTTTATTATTTATTTATATATTTATTTTTTACATATTATTTTTATTATATAATTTTTTATTTTTATTTAAAGTTTTATTTAAAATAATGTTTGGTAATGTTGGGTGTGTTAGACTACGTTTGATCTACAAATATTATTGAGGGAAGTGAGATGCCAGTCTTTTATGATGTTAAAAAAAGTTGCAATTTTTTTTGATAGTCAAGGGCAGAATCTTTCAAATATTCTGTACAATCATACAGATGTATGACTCCGGAAATGTCTTTAGGTATATTACCAGTCGAATTTTTGACCAGAAAAATTGAAAGTTTGTTTGTGGTGGTAGGTGCATTATGGATAATATCAGACATAAATAATTTCTCTCCTAATTAAAATTTTGTAATGAACAATCATTTATCATTTCAATAAATGTGGTTCAGATGCGTTCTAAAACATGTTGTCTTAATTACTGTAATATAATGTGTGACTTTTATGGAAGATTCTGTTATAAACCATCTGATAATGAAGATAAAATTTGAAATTATCAATTTGTGAAAAGGAATGTTATTGATTGATGTTCATCAGTTAAGAAGAATTTAACATAACAACTTTAAGCTTAAACAAGGTGGTAAGCATTTTAACTGCAGCCAACTGTTAAAAAATTGTGATGCTAGAATCAACAAAACACATTACGTATTTTAAATATAGCTAATGCTATTTTTTAATCAAGCCAGAAAAGAATAATGGATTGCAGTTGACAAAACATTCACTTACAAAAATGATTTGTTTTGTTTATTATTATTTTTGCTAGAGAAAAGCAGACAAATTGTTATTGATACTGGGTCTTTTCAAGAGGGTATTTGATGGATTATTTTGTGCACGATTGGTTTTTGGTAACAGAAAAGCTCAAGGTCAAAGTTTCACAGTTCATAAATACAGCAAATTCATGATTATGATTAACAAATATTGTGCATACCATTACAAAGAACAGGACTTTTTGATAAGATGGAAATCGATGAACTTACTGGATTTTAAAAATTTCCAAATTTTACAAATGTGGTTTATTATTGGTTATTTAATTTATTTACAAGTAAGTCAATATGTATGGTTAATTTTACCAGTGGTTATATCCAAAACACTGGTCTAATTGTGGTTAACTGAGGAAAGCATTTTTTTTTTGCCGTAAAATACATTATATTCTATACATTGTAATGTTGTATTCAGGCAGCACTGCTGTTTGGCACCATGTAATGATAAATATTAACTTTTCCTTCTCTTCAACATAATTTGTTTGTATTTTATTAAACAAGTGTTTTTATTTATTAATTGTTATTGTGTAACACACAAGTATAGATACGGCCTAGTCGCCAAGCTTGTTGGATTCAATCTTATTATATTATTGGGTGTTAAATTATGGCAGGCAGTATGTTGAGACACAACCACCAGGTTGGTCTAGTGGTGAACGCGTCTTCCCAAATTAGCTGATTTGGAAGCCGAGAGTTCCAGCGTTCAAGTACTAGTAAAGCCAGTTATTTTTACACGGACTTGAATACTAGATCGTGGATACCGGTGTTCTTTGGTGGTTGGGTTTCAATTAACCACACATCTCAGGAATGGTCGAACTGAGAATGTACAAGACTACACTTCATTTACACTCATACATATCATCCTCATTCATCCTCTGAAGTATTATCTAAACGGTAGTTACTGGAGGCTAAACAGGAAAAAGAAGAAAGTATGTTGAGACACAGCTCCTGACAATTCACCCAGCTCCTGGTGGTTCACTTGGATCTGTACTGCACACTGGTCCTGGCAAATCATTCAGCTCTGTCTACACTACAGGGAGTTTGTTAAATGGTTGGCTGACTTTAATTTTTCGGATTCTACTTGTTAAATTAAACAAAAAATATCCTTACGAAAACTGGCAAGTTCTCCTTTTTTCTCCCCCTGTTCGCCATTTTGTTATTTTTATATCTCAAGTTGGGATAGACGAATCACATTAATATTTCGTAAGCGTCTTGGTAATAAAGTTTTTAAATTAGAAAAAAAATCAGGAATTAAATAGGAGATATAACAGATTGAAAAATAAATATGGCTGCCATTTTATAATGCACGAAGGTATTTAATTCCTGATTTTTTACTAATTTTAAAACTATTACTAAGACGCTTACCAAATATTAATGTGATTTCGTCTATCCGAACTTGAGATGGTCAAGGGGAGAACGAAAGAGAAATTGCCATTTTTTTGTAAGGATATTTTTTGTTTAGTTTTACAATTAGAATCTGAAAAAGTATAGCCAGCCCATTATTTTAGAAACAGTGTATATAAGAGCCGGCTCAGCACTAGAATTTACCAGTCTCGTCTCGTCTCATCTAGTCTAGACTCGATCTATCATTTGAAAACTGATATTGTTCAGTCAAAATTCACACATCATCCAGTAGACATGTACATACATTAAATTATAAATATATTTCAACAATATAATAAAAATTAAATTAAATCATGAACATGTTAATACACAATTGTTAATTTGAATCAGTATTTGTTTTATTTACAGTCCACTTAACATAAATGGAACAGTTATGTTGTTTTGCCCAAATAATAAAAAGAGAAAGTATATATCTTTTCTTTTCGTTATCAACCAATTCCAAACCATTCCTTTTAGCCATTTGATCTTCTGTCACCCTTTATGTTTGCTCTTACCTTCTTCTTCCCCTTTCTTCCACCATACCTTTTAGAACTTCCATTTGTCTCATTTTATTAGTTTATTTTTTGTTTAACTAGTACCCTAGTACCTTTTTCTATTCTATTCTTTTTCTATTCTAAGTCCAGTTTTTTTTCTCTTGTTTTCCAATTCTGTTAAGAGCTTTTTCATTTCTTATGTTACTGTTTATTTATCCTGTAGTCTTTTCCATCTCCACAATTCAAACATTTCTTGTACTTTTATATTCTTTCCTCAAAGTCTTTCTTTTTCTACAATGTATACTGCCATATGTCAGGTAAAACATTCTGCCGACCTTTTCTTCATGTATCCAGATTCTGATTTAGTAGTCATTTTTTTCATATTGAAAGTCCATTTTTGCTCTAGATTTTCTAATTTTCTGACTGCAGTACAAATCTTCATTTGTTTAGATATTTGAAATGATTCACTTGTTCTTTTTTATGTTTCTGTTCTCATTATTTTCTAATACCATGCTCTTAGTTTTCTTTACATTTACTTTCATTCTGTTTCTCATAGTTGTCCAATTTTTGTAGCATTTCATTTGCTTTCTGTTCACTCTCTGTTAGTAACAGTTTTATATCTTCAGTGAAGTAGATATATATGATTCTTCTTCTACCTACAGCCACTTCTCTATTTCCATCCAAATATTGATGATTTTCCTGAGATATACATTGAATAGGATAGATGACAAATAGCATCTCTTGTTTTTTTTTCTACTCATTCCATTTTTTGTTGTCATTTCATTTCTGATTAGTACGCTTACCTGCTGGCCCAGGTAAAATTCTTTATAAGTCTTGTTTCGTTTTTCCTTTTTTATTTGTGTATTTCTCTGTAAGGATCTCCATAAGCTTATCCTTCTTCATTCCATTGAAATCCTTTTCATTACCTATGAGTATAACATACATTTTACAACCTTTCTACAAAGCTTTTCTTTTTGTAAACCTTTCTCCTATCGATCTCAGCAAGGTTGATGATATTTCTAGTACCTTTATCTTTACTTAATCAAAATTGTTCTTCACCTAGTGAATTGCCCATGTTTACACACATTCTATGATTCAGTATTCTTTTTTAAGTAATATAGGGAAAATATATTAATATTGATAGTGATTATCAATAATGAAAGAGTTCATTGAATTGATAAATTTTTTTGTTTGGTTTGTATTGGTTTTAATTTTCTATCCCATTTGTATGTTTTGTGTTGTGTTTGGTTGTGTTTTTGTAATTTTTCAAGCTGTATTTCACATAAATTGATTTTTATGGTAGACTTTGTAATAGGCTTGAAAGTATTATTTATTAAATGTACACGTGCATTTGTAATGTGCTGTGTGCTTGGTTAATTATATTGTTTTGAGTGGTAAAATTAAATGCAATATAACATTTAAGATAATAAATGTAGTGAAAATATTTTTACAGTAATTTATAATTATTGGAATTTGTTAGTTACGTATTTGTTTTATTTTAGGAATAACTGCTGTTAACAACAAAGCAAAACTTACACAGATGGATTGGTTCCAACAATTGGCATTTATTACTTTAGTTTTTTACTCAAAAACACCGAATCCTCAGGTATTTTGAAAAATCTATTATTTTCATTAATCCTTAAAATACAAAATCATGGAATGTTTTTATATTGATTCTTCACATTGTTTTATTATTTTTAGATAAATAGTTGTGGTTGGAATCAAAGCAAGCATTAATCATTAATTAGTTAATTAACATTAATTTTAAGAAGTGGTAAACATCTGGAGGTGATCAGTTGGTTATTTTACAATTGTACAATCAGCATAATTAATAAATGAATTAAAAATAGCTCTTGAGATTATATGTAAATGTATATTATTTAGCTTCAAAAGGTTTGGAAGGTCATTAAGTGTTGAATAATTTCAGTGTTTGCAAGGATCATTTAGTAATAATCATAGTTTGGTTCTTTTTAATTATAAGTACACATTTACTTTTATACCACTCTTGGATTGAAAAAGTTATAAGTGTGGTTTGAATTATGAACTCGAACTATTGGCCTAACTGTAGACACCCTAACATTTCTTTGAACAAGATGTACTACAAGGGGGAGTAGTAAAAATCCACCTCGTTTTGCAGTTATATATTATTTAAAAAGTTATTGCTTACTTGATTATGTACCCTGAGGATGTCAAGGAACAAAGAACTTTCCACTTCTGTTTGAACTTCGCCAGCTCTGTATATTATTAAAATCTCCACCTCTTCCCTGAACCAGTGTATGCACCCTGTCCTGCCATAAATTTCTTGGTCTGCTTCTGGGTCTTCATCTATCAGTCCTGACCTCGCATACCTGCTTAGGCAATCTATCTTCATCCATTCTTATGAAATGTCCCAGCCACCTAAATTGTTGTGATTCCACATTCTCTATAGTAGGCATCACCTTCAGCTCATTCCTTATAAATTAATTCCACAGTCTCTCCCTTCTTGTCTTTGCCAGGATCCTTCTTAAAAACCCCATTTCCTTTGCCTGGATCCTGCTTTTGTGCTTCTCAGACAAGGTCCACGACTCACAACTATATGTAAGAGTCTGTAGAAAAGTTGATTTATAGACTGCCACCTTACTATCTTGTTGGATTTCCTAATAAACCAATAAAACTTTGGTTCAAAGCGTAATAAAGCATGCCCCTTGCTGCCAATCTGCTATTAATCTCTTCATCAATGTGACCATCACTATTAACCATCAAGCCCAAGAATGTAAAAGTTTTAACTTGCTCCACCCCCACTCTCCACTTTAACCTACATTTCTTCCTTGGTTATCACCATTTTTTTTCTGCACATTAACCTCCATGTTCCTCTTCCTCAACTCCTCTACCCATATAGTAACATTCATCTGCAAACCTGTTTCAAATCGAGCCAAAAGCACCAAGTTATCAGCAAATGCAAGTTTAGACACATAAATAGGCTTTGTTTTCCAATTTCTGACAAAATATTTCTTTGTTCTTTGCTGTAGCTTTTCATTACATCATCTTAAGTATGACAACAAGAAAGGGATATTACCTTATCAAACTTCTGCTGTAGTAATAAATTCCTCTGACAATGCATTTGCTTTCCTTATGTAATTCCTGCAGTTTGTATAGAAACTATTCTCCTTGAATAAGGCTTTTATAAACACCTCAAACTCTTAGTACTTTCCATAGTTCCTCCCATGGAACTCTATCAAAAGCTTTAATTAAATCAGTGAAGCAGAGGTAGACTTTTTTCCCATACTCAATTCCTTTCTCACTAATCTGCCTCAATGTAAAAATCAAATCCTGTGAGCGCCTGTTAGGCCGAAAACCACTCTGCGTTTCCTCAAGTAAGGGTTCCAAGTGCCTCCGAATTCTTGTTTCAAGTATTCAGAATACACCTTTCCAACTACACTCAGCAGAGATATATCTCTATTGTTCTGGCATTCCCGATTATCACCTTTTTTAAAAATAGAGATTATAATTGAGACCTTCCAATCCTTTGGTATCCTTTTGTTACGGCAGGCTAATATTATTACTCTGACTAATAAGTTTTCTTCTATAATGCTCATGAACTTCACATTTCAGGAATGATGCTGTCTTATCCTACTGCTTTCCCTAGTTTTCATTTATCTCAGGGCCATACAGACCTCTTCCTCCTTAATCCTCAGTGACCAATACATCCACTGCTCCTTCACTTCAATGTGAGGTACAATTAAGTTGTCTTGGGGCTCGTCTCTTTCAAGGAACTTAGAGAAATACTTTGTACCTCTCCATTATATTCCTCTTTGAATTTAACAAACTTCAGGGGACACTCCTTATCCTTTCACATGTTTTTAAGAACTCTGTAGAATAACTTCTGATTTTCCTTACTGTTCTCTTCCATCAACCTTCTGAAATTTTCCCAACCTTTCTTTCTGGATGTCTGCACCATCTCTTTGACCAATTTCCTTTGTTTCTTATAGATGTTATAATCTGCCACCTATGAAGCTAAGCTAAAAATTGACAAACAAGCAATAAAATATGAGCAGGTGTATTGTCGTGGTGCAAAAGCCATGAATTGTTTTGCCAGAAATCCGGGCACTTTTTTCAGATTGCTTCATGCAAACGGCGTTGAACTTGTAGGTAATAAGTACTCCTTATTAATTTTTTGACCTTGTGGCAAGAACTCATGATGCGCTATGCCATTAAAATCGAAGTACACAGTGAGCATAACTTTCACATTCGGCCGTACTCAAGCTTTTTTTAGTTTTGGTGATCCAGAATGCCTCCAGTGGGACAATTGAGCCTTAGTTTTGACATCATATTCGTAATTCATTTTCATCACTTGTTATGACACATTTCAGTAGTTCTGCATTGTTGTTGACTTCATTTAGTGACTCCTGAGCAACTTTCATTTACTGCTGTTTTTGTTCGAAATTCAACAATTTTTGAAAAAATTTTGCTGTCACCCATTTCATACCCAAAACATCTGAAAAAATTTCATGGCATGAGTCAGTTGATATCCCAACATCATCAGTGACTTCTCTGATTGTGATTCTGCGATCATTCTTAACCCATTTCTTTCACTTTTTCCACGTTTTCATTGGTTGCTGATGTGCAGGGTGTTCGGGGCGTTTGTCATTTTTAACGTCTTCACAACCTTTTTGTTAATGCTTATACCACTCATAAACGCTTGCTTTACTCACAGCAGACTCACCAAAAGCAATATTTAACATTTTTAAAACATTGCTACACTTTATTCCATTTTTATAGCACAATTTAATACAAATTCTCTTGATCCATTATTTACAAATAAAAAATCACCGATCGTACCAAAACACGTTATCCTTTTGACAGCTGACAACAGACTAAACATCCAATATGGCTAAAAATGTACAGATACTTTTCAGACATGTCTACCAATACAACAATGAAAAATCCGTAGAATTGGACGAATACAATTCACAAACTTTCAAAATTCTCATTACTTTTTGAACACACCTTGTACTGTGTACATCTCATGTCCCAAAAATCTTTAAATTTGATTAATTTTCATATCTACGCTTGAAGCCCAGTCTGGTTTGTCTTTAGTTTTCTTTTAATTGTGATAATTTAAGGTGTTCAGGTTTTGGCCTACAGCACCATAACATGATGGAGGGGCTGCCTCTTATAGGCAGTCATGCTAACCATAAAAATAAATAAAACAAGCTTCAGTAGTCAGATTTGTGACTTATCTACTTCCTGAAATGAGAATTGACTTCCATCAGGTTGCAGTGTTACACTGAGGAAGACTCCCCGCCCTCAACATATGTCCGCTTGCTGATTCAACTTCTGGTGAGTTGCTCACCTTAACAGGTGTACCATATGTAGGTCATTTTGGAGTTGTAGTGATAGAGGCTGTGAGAATGCTTTTGTCTGAATTCTTGTATTGCAAATCATCACTCATTTGTCAGAGCTGAAGCCCTCCCCAGGTAAGCAGCTGGTGCCCTAGAAAGTTACTGGACTATATAATAGTCCAGTAAAATTTGTTTTAAGCATAACCAGTTTTAATGTTTTGCCCTTTAACATTTTTTTTATTTACTCCAATAAAAAGACCATAAAAGACTAAAATTTCACATCTATAATATTATTTTTCACATAATAAACAGTTTTTGAAAATTGTATTAAAAAGTTTTTTTTCAGCATGAAAAACTTTAATTAATTATCATTTTTCAACATTTCTTGATGTCCATGAATTTTTTGTTTTCTGGAATGAAAAATGAAGACTAAAATGGTAATGTATCAAATGACCTTGTGGATTGATAATGGTAATGATAATGACTGGAAGGACAGTGGATGTACAAAGCATAGTATTACATCTTCCTTGTGTAAACCCAGATATCTTAAAAATTTCTCCCAACTAAATCTTTTAAACATAATTTAATAGGTAGATATGGTAACTTGTTTTTTGTATTAGAGTACTAAGAATAATCATAAATTCGAACAAATAGGACATTATTCAAAGTAACATGGAATTTTATGAGATAATTTCAATAGTAAAAAAGATTCAATTGGGGAAATATCATATTTATAGGTCAGTGTATATTTTACTCAGTTGTATAGAGTAGCAAATTGAGATTATTTTGAGTTGGCAGTTCATTGATATTGTATTATTTCCAATTCCTTCTACTACATACTTGATTAATGTTATCAGGGGATAATTATTGTTATTGTATCTTATACATTTTATTAGAAATAAAATTATACCAATTTTACAACTGAATTTGTTTTAAAACTAATAGCTTATTTTAGGTTACAAACTGAGATGTAAGTTGTTTAAATAATTTTGGAAATTAATTATTCCTTCATTTTCAATCATTTCTGGGAAAAAACTCATTGTTTGATAAGAATTACAAGAATTTAATACAGAAAAGAATTTAATACATGAAAATAATATTACAGAAATTTACTGAGAAGACAAATTTTTTTCACATAGCTACTTTAATAAGCAAATTTAAAAGAAGCACTTAACAGCATGTATCTAACTCCATATGGGTTAATTTCTTACAGACAACAGTTACAAGCAAATGAAGAGACAGATTATTTAGTTCAACCTCTGAAGTTAATTTATTTGTCTAGCTTTTAAGGTTTGTGTGTTTGTATCGAGAGAAAATTTTGAGGTGTTTAAATGGTAATTTCACCTCACTTTAATGAAAATAGTTGAATATTAAATTGATTAATGATTCACTGAAAGAATTTACTTTATGTAATGTCAGACCTTAGGGTTCTATAATGAATTTAAAAAATATTTTCAGACTTATAAAAAGTTTTCAGATATTTAAATTGTTCATGATTGTTGATTATATGAAGTCAGAGGATTTACTGAGAAGTAAAGATAATGTGCTCCAAATACTTGCCGTTTAGATCATTTTTATTCATATTTTGCCATCCACAAGATTAGGAAGTAACCGATGAGATTTGATTCTGTTGTTTATGAAACATCCCTTGAATTACATTAATGATACAAGAAATGTTACTATATTTAACATATTTATTGTTACACATATTTCATGCAAATTGTAAAACATCACAGGACACTTGTTTGCAAATTTTTTTCAAATAAAAAAGAATTTAACAGCTAAAAATTAACATAATGGTATAATCATGTTAATATAATGATCATTACACTATCATACATTTTCTTCTTCAGTATTTACTTCAATATAGGTAAGGTTTGGGAACAACTTTCTACTTATTGTCATGTACTTTAACAAAGAATAATTAACATATTTTATTTCTTTCAATTAGTTCTATTATATTTAAAAAAAAAGGGTTAGATATGATTTAAAAATATTATTTTTAACATCTATATTGCAGTAAACTTAATTGCATGTGATTCAAGATCATGCTCGACTGTTGCCAACAATTTGAAAATGGTGATGTGTTGAAAGAACAACTCTTAAACAGTCTCTTTCAAACTTGTAATCACAGTTACCACAAAATGATATGGTTCAATAATTTTCATATTGTATGATAATATAAACAGATTACAATCAGAATAATTTCCAGAAATATTGACAAATGTTAGGTATTAATTAATAATTAAAATTTGTTAAACTAGTTGAGTTTGATTTGCCAATTATTACAACAAATAAAAACACATTTATAAAAATAATAACTAGTTCATTAAATCTTCAAAATGCTACTTATTTGCAAATTCATTTTCAAATGTTGTACTCTTGATTCAGAAATGAGCAGTGCAGTTCTGAGTGATTGCAGTGGCCATTGTATTCCTTATATTCAGGTACAATCCATTACTCTAAAAATCATAGTCATGGTATTGTATTTAGACGGGAATAAATTTATTCCTTACTTTAGGCAAGAAAAGCTGAGTGGACATTTTATCAAGAATATTCTAATTCAATATTTGAATGATAAGATTGAAATTCTTTCTGTGTATATTAATAATGTGGAGAACTTTATTATTAATGTGGAGGGACCATTACTTCTGAATCAGTCCACTCCGCTTTATATTTAAATTAACTTATCATCTAGACCGTGAAGATGTATAAATGAATATAAAATAATAAATAAATAAATTTTATTATGTATTATAGCGGTATATAGTTTTGATATAATGGTATATAAGTTGGTACATTTGATAATAATGGCTGTGATACTGTTGGCAGCAGCAAGAAAACATCTATCAGAGCATACAAAGTAAGATAAGAATTTAGTATTGTTTATTGAGAATAGTAGAAACCATTACCTTTAATTATGTTTTTTATGTTTGTAATAATATTAACATTGTCTTGAATAACTCTTGTTACTGAAGAATAATACAGTAACATTAAACAAGATTAGGAATTTTTTTGCACTGGTAGCTTTATATGTTCTTCAGGTAGTTGGAGATATGTATGTTTTTCTGTTAGGTTTAACTGTTTATTAGTTATAGAAGAATAAAGAATTCTAAATGAAAATTTTTATATTTGAAAGCTGCTTTTTGGAGTTGGAAGTCTTTTTACTTTATTGTCAGTTATCCTAAATAAATATCTACCTTGCCAGTTACACATGTTTTCATAGGAAAGTTTAAGTTTTATTGCATTTTGTGTGAAAATGCAATAAAGCTTGATGCAATAAAATTGCATTTTGAGAAAAGAGTTATTTCTGCAGCAGATTTTAATATTAACTTAACTGCTGATGACAAGAATATTTTTAGATTTGAGGAAATAATTTTTTTCGGTTCTACTAGGTTACTGAAACAAACTTGTATTGGCAAAATTTTGATTAGTGTTAATTATGTTTTCTTTATCTTGACTTCCATTTGTATCACTTGTATGCAGATTAGTTTGTTTATTACTTGCTACCTTACACTTCTCATTATTTCATTAAGCCTTTTTCCAGTTATACATAAAATAACTTATAATGTTATGAACTTTTCACAACGTTCTCATATTAAAAAAAATTAGCAATGTTGATAGAGTGCCCTCTCTACCACCATGATTTTTTTTCAGATTTCAGCAGTGTATTGCTGGTATTTCAGCAAGATTCATTGTTATCTTGTTAATTGTATTAATGCATTCTACACTAAAGGGAATGCCAAGGTCTTTCTGACAAACTGTGTGCCGTGCTTTGCTGTGCAAATGTTTATTGTGAATGACTAAGAATATACCTTTTTTTATTTTCTCACTTATATATGAGAAAGTTATGATTGACCAAAAATTGGTTTTCAAGATTTTCATTGGAAAGTAAGGCCTTTAGGGAAACATTTTTAGGGGATCACTGAGTTGAGAGAAGTAATTTTCACAATGATGTCTACCTGTCTGTTGTTGTGTGCCTGTGCACAGAGCTACCGACGGTATAATTTGACTAATTTTGATGAAGTTTGGTGTATAGTTTTATTTCTGCAATATCCATTTGTTTTTTCACTTTTTTTAAAATTAATATTTAGGTGTGGTTTGCTCCAAAACCATCCCAAAAGTAGGAGAATCCATATTTATTAAAAATGGCTCCAATAAAATGGCTGTCGTTTTCTGGAAATTTTAAACTTATAATACTCATTTAAGGTGATTGTAATTTGACATAATTGCCATGTTTGGAAAAATTTGTGAGATCCGGTCTCTGTGGGAATCATGGGAATCTTATTAGAATTTTTTTTTTTTATCATCATTTATAACAGGCTTAAAGAGCAACCTCAAAGAATATCTTATAATTTTGAAAAACTCAATTCATGTCATAATAGTTTAAAATTTATGTTTGAAATGGATAAGTGCAGAAAAATAAGTTTTTTAGATGTTGACATGGAAATTAATAAAAAAACTACGGATGTTACCACCGTATATAGGAAGTCAACAGCAAGTAAAATAACTATTAATAGAAGATCAAATCATCCTTGGTCACACAAAATTAATTATTTACAAACATGTTGAATAGAGTAATATATTACATACACAACAACAAGGGTAAATTAGATTAAAAAAATATCATAAAAAGTAGTTGCACTAAGAAATGGATATAGCACCTCATCAATTGATAATATTTATAAAAAACAAAGGTTAAAATAAAAATATAACATCGAAACTATAAAAAATAAACATGGCAGTGACAATATCTGTATAAAATACTTTCATACTAATAATGTTACTGAAACTTTTTTATTAATGTTTATAATGATGAAAAATATAAACCAGCATGTTTGCCAAACAACCATATAAAAAGACATTTAAAATTCCATAATGATGATTATGATTCTAATAATTTATGTGGTGTCTATAAAATAACATTTAATGATTGCAATAAAATTTATATTGGGAAAACTAATAGATCATTTAGGGCAAGGTTTGCAGAACATTTTAGACATTATAAAAAGAATATTTTTCTAATGTTGGCAACATGTAATAGTTAACAAACATTACATTACCAATTTAGAAACAGATTTAAAAATTATTGAAATTACAAAAGAAAATGATAATAATGATAAAAAAGTGGACATTTTAGAAAAATATTATATATATGTATACAAATATGGACAAAAATTCAGCTTGATTAATCTGCAGATAGAGTTTGATAATGATTTTCCTTATCATAGCTGCTATTATTAGCAGCACTTTTGTAAATAAATAAAATTCACAAAATATTAGTCCAGTATTGTATATAGTGGCTGGCCACAGGCATGTACAGGAAATTAAAAAAAAAATTAAAAACCTCTTATTAAGAATGTTTAATTTTTAATATTTCATTTTAATTTTTGACTGCATATTTTATAGTATATATGCAATAATTTTAATTTTTAATGTGTAATTTCAATGTTTTTAATTTTTTAATCAACTGATGTAAAGAAGAATACTCGAAAGTGCTTTTTAGTCCAGTGTACAGTGGTAAAAAAAGGGTCTTACCTTCCAATTTTTTCCATTTTTATGATGGATTTTTATGAAAATTTGGAATTAAGATAATTAGACCCGCTACTTCAAAGTTATATATTGCCGATTACTGCTTTTTATTTTTTAAGGGTGAAAAATAACCCTTATTAAAAAAAAATTAAAGCAATAGAATGAAATGTTTTCGCGTTTTAATATCATTCTCATATTTGTAGTACAAATATTTTTTTATGTTTTTGAACTTAATTTATGTTATTTAACGTTGTAACCCTTAAAAAGTACCTGTTATAAAGAAAAATATCTTCTAAATGTTTTATTATTATATAAATGCTGAAAAAAGTAATTTTAGTTTTTTTCAATGAAATTTGATTTATTATTACATTTCAACCCTTGAAAAACAACCCCTTACAAGGAAACGAAGGGAAAAAATTGGTATCTTACAGTGGCTTAATACTGCATTTTATTTATTACACAATATCATAAATTATACATTATATTGTACAAAAAAACATGATGAATCATTCATCATTATCACTCTCATCACACGATTGCTCATCTTGATCGGTGATGGGAGCAGAGTTATTGCAACTATCGCCGGAATATGTCCCACTTGTAGCATTGCAAAAAAAGACCCAACTTTTCGGCAAGTACATGCTGCGCCGCAACCTTTTTTACAATTGCTGAAAATCATTTTGAAAAGTTCTTCTGGTACAGGTGTCTTCTTCATTTTGATTGGGCATAATGATTCACCGTCACTAGTCCACCCCCAATCAGTAGGACGAATATCTTTTTTTCCTAACCATACCTGCGTTTGGTAGTAAACCCATTTAACGTGCTCATCTATAGCATCAATTGTCGGAACAAGTGACGATAGTTGTTCAGCATTACTTTTAGTGGTTGCCGTGATAAATGATTCGTAATGCATTTTCTCAAGAAACATTGAGAAATCTTCAATACAATTTAATTTGTTCACCTGTGTGTCTTTACCATTTCCATATAACAAAGCCGCACAATATTTACTGGTTTTTAAAATGTCTTCAAACTCTGAATTTTTATTATGAAAGATTTCTACTTGATAGATTGAAAAACTTTTCCTTTCCTTTATTGTAAAACGTAGACGTTGTATCGCACCCAGTGAAGCAATGTGCAAAAAGGATCAATTTTGAACTGTTAGGTTATTCCATCTCAAAACCTTTTGATGAATACAAAACAGAAGAAACATTTTTCCCCCTAATTTCAAGAAATATATTGTTTCAGCGTCTTCAGCTCGAGCACTCAAAATCAATCAAAAATAGCAGTTGGGTTTTTGCGATATCTCTTGTCAATTTTTAAAATATCTGAATCATCCAAAAACCATTTTGTAGGGAATTTTAAGGCTACAAGATCCTTTAAATTAAAACCCCTTCAAACCCTTTGTTTTTAAAATTTTTGAGTTTTTAGGGCTTCAGAAAGGTGATGGTTGCGCTAATTACAAACTTTAAACGGTAATATCTCAGGTAATTTTTTTCCTAGAAAAAAAATACCAAAATTTTTGTTAAAAAAAATTCATTTTTTTACTCTTGTGTTTTTATGAAACATCTTTAGTTTTTGAGTAATTAAAAAAAAAAAGTGAATTTGTTGAAAAATTGAAAAAAACATTTTTTTCATTAAAGCAATTTTTTTCAGAACCAAGCATTTTAAGCCGGTTAAATTTCTAGATCATATAAATAATACAAGAATAAAGTGAATCATAGAGGGA
This sequence comes from Lycorma delicatula, assembly GCF_047948215.1. Lineage (NCBI taxonomy): Eukaryota > Metazoa > Arthropoda > Insecta > Hemiptera > Fulgoridae > Lycorma > Lycorma delicatula. The sequence goes on from NC_134455.1 coordinate 34,008,688, forward strand.
ATACAATACATTTTAATTATGGTAGACATGGTGTTAGTTTTACTGCTCACTTTTTAAAAAAAAATTAGAGTGAACCATCTTTTTCTCATTGTAACTCGCTTAGTTTTAATCTATTTGACTTTTATCAGTAGTCATTTTAAAGCTCTTTTTAAGCCCTTTAAAAAATTTGAATTGAATTGAATTTTTTCCAAAAAATGTATTTGTTGTCTGTTATTTGATGTTAAATACCTCGACTCAAGTCCTTCACAAAAAATAACTCCCCTTCATCAAGCCATAACTTGCTTGTATTGCACTTAGAGCACTCATAAAAAAAAAAACAACTTCTTTGTTTTTTTATAAGCTTCATTTTTTCTTTTTACACTTTTTTTTATAAAACATTAGGTTTTTGAGTTATTTGCAAAAAATAGTTGGAAAACATGCTTTTTTGGGTAGAAAATCAACATTTTCAACTGCAAGTAACTCAAAAAGTATTGGTTTATCAAAAAGACTTCATACCACATTTTTTTTTGCTTGAAATTGGTCCCTCTATTGATTTCCGGGGATATTTTGAATGAAAAAATGTCCACCCCCTAGAAGGGGTGGTATCCACCCCCAGGGTAAAAGCAGGTATCAGCACTATGTAACTTATGTTCCTTGAGCTATTTCCTACTAACTATCAAAATTTTACTTCATTCGATCTTTATGGAAAGAATTTAGAGGGGAACACCACTATACACTGGATTATTTGATGTACAAATGAAGAAGTAATAATAAGGTAAGAAATATTATTAAATTCTGTTCTGTGGTGGTTTGCTGAATTTTACTTTTAGTCTTTTATATAATTCGTACAGAGGAAGATATGGACAACGATAAAGGAAGAACTGATTTTAATAAATTAATATTTATATTTAGATTCATTGTTCAATTTGTTTAGTTTAGTATTTGTTTTAGCATCATAACACATTTTGCTATGAGACTTCAGTTAACAAAGGTAGAAATGTTACTGTACTTAGAAAGAGAAAGTAGTAGTATGTGGTATGGTGCTTCCTATGTTGAAATCAAATTGCTGTTGATGAATACATAGGTAAAACACATCTTAGTTTGTTCCATTTTTTAAAAATCATTATTAATGTCTGTTGTGGCCTCTCCTAGAAGTTTTGCCATCCAGAATGAATTTTACTAGTATAATCTATAAGTAGTATTAGCTGTATTATTGGCGCCAAACAAATTCAGAATATCTTTGTTTTAGAAATTAATTCCCATCTGTGAATTGCTACTTTTTAAAAATACTGGAGCCTCTCAGAGAACTTCATTTAGTAAGAATGTATATTCTTATGTTGTTATGGAGGTTGTCCAGAACTGTTAAGTTTCATAAAATATGTAGAAATTTATTTTTTTTTAATTTTTTTTTTTTTAAGTCCAATAACAGCTCTTAAGAAATTTCTCTGTGCTCTCAGTAAAGAGTAATTTGAAAGCAGTATGAAAGTTGAGCAAATTATACTGATTCTACTGTAAATTTTTAATATAAAATGTGCAATATACATAATATAATATTACATTTTGTACGTTTGTAATATAAAATATACAAAAATGTGCTTTCTCTAATCTGTACAGCCTAATGTAATGTACATGTCTTGTGTGGCTGAGAATACTTTATAATATACTTATGAAAAAGTACGTGCTATTTCTTATCATTTCTTTTTGGTTTTGTTACAGGTACAAATATTGTTAAGTGAACCAGATGTTTTACAGTGTAAAATAAATCAGGAAGTACAAATTCTCCAATTAGAAGGAAAAGTTCGATGGCCATGTTATGCTTCAATGAATTTAAATGGCAAAGTGCAGATAAAGTTAATTAAGAAGAAGCCTGCGCTGTGGAAAGATTATGGTCAAATTGTCAATAAAAACAGTGAATATAACAGTTGTACTAGTAGTAGTAGTAGTACCAACAGTAGCTTTCTAACTGATTTGGATGATTCTAATTATTGGCCAACAGAAGTAATAAAAATTGCTAAAGTTACCCATGATACGTGTTTAATAAAGCTCAAGTATAATAATAATAATGTATATAATTATATACCACCTGGAAATCATATATTTGTTAAACAGTCTGTTAAAGGTAAACAATTTACAATATTTTTTTTCTTGATTTTATAATAAATTTTGTTTATTATTTATACTATGGGCTGACTGACTGACTGACTGACTAAATCTGTGATGTCTCTTCAAAAGGTTCCTTTGGTTTTTAATTTTTAAAACTTTTTTTATGGATTTGATGAAAGATATACTATATTTTTAATTCTGCTGTGGTTTTTACATTCCTTACCATTTCAATTTCAGAACATAAGTACTAACTTATGTACTATTGATGATATAAGTTGAGCGTTTTTTTTTTTTTTAAATTGTCGTGTGATATTTGAATGAATTAAGTATTATATTTTAAAATGTGGTTTAAATCTTCTTTATGATTATGTTAATAAATTTAATGAAAGTTGGCCTTAGTGGAGTTATTTAATAATGTTGTATAGGAAACAAATAAGTTTAATGAGCTGGCTTTTTTTTAATATAGCATTTTATTTTCTACTTCTATTTGGTAATTAAGATATATTTGTACTCTTTTTACCCACTCTTTTTTAGGATAAATAACACTCTTTGATGTTAGTTTAAACTGATGCTATCATTTTTATTCCCATTTCAGATATTACATTACATTTATGATTTGTGCTAGGATTATGTGGAAACCATTTCACTTATAGAGAATCATACTCTAGCTTCAGTTTAATTTATATTGGAATACAGTATCAGAGCCATTTTATGATGTGTTTATCCCAAAGATTTTATAATTTACTCTGTTAGTGTGTAATAACAGGGTTTTATGACTGTCTAACAAGTACGAAATAGGGCCAGATTGTCAAAATAATACTGTCTTGTCATAATACTCCACCATACCAACCTTCATGTGTTTCCTGAGTAGTTTGGTTGAATTGATTTTCATGTCTGTCAAGATTTTATTTTTCATGATGTATATTTATATTTTTTGGGACTATTTTGTTTGTTCTATCTAATTTAATTGCATCATTGTTACCTAATCAGTCCAAGAAATATTGCCACTGTATTCAATTTTACTAGAGTTGCAGAGGTTAATTGCATTTTGCAGTTACTAGTAGTTAAGTATTTTACTTATAAGTGTGATTGTATATAATGGATATCATTCGTTTAAATGGAACACGATAAACTTAAAATGATGAGAGCTTTTTTTAATGAGAAGTGGAGAAAGGAACATTATTCAAGAAAATATATTTTTGGACAAGTATGATTTTGTAGATTTTTAAAAAAAGTTTAAATCTTAGATTTAAGTTTAAAAAATTTAGACTTAAAAAAAGTTAAAAATTTCACTAGTTTTAAATTACCTAGTTCAAAAACTTTGCTTTTGTGTTGGTCAGTCAGTGTTATGAAAAACATGCAAAATCTGGTGTCTTATTGACGGAAATATTTTAACTTTTTAATATTAATTCGGTGGCATTGAATATTTTTAATAGGCAGTCTAATATTAGTATAGTTAAAGTTTTTTTGAGAAGGAAGAATCAGAGTTTGATATTTTAAGAAGTTTGGATCAACTTAACTGCCAACATTATGTGTGTTAATGTTATTAGAATTTATTGAATTTTTAGGGGCAGAATTTTTAATTATTATTTTAAGGGTAGTCAAACTATTGCCTTGGGAGGTATCTGAAGAATTTATAAGGGGAATCATTTCAAAAACAGAAAAAGGATTCGATGAAGAAGGAATGAAAGATATAGAAAAAAGTGGATAATAAATAAATCAGCCTCTACTGCCTTTGATTGAGGTAGTTTACAGTTTTTTCCAAGACCATAATATGCTGTAACTACAAGTAATGTGTAAGGTTGTTGTGTGAGTGTTTATTCTTGGTTATTTTTATATGGCCTATTTTTATAGAAAATCAAGAGTGGTTGCTTATTTGGCAGATTTTTTGTCTTCAGTCATTTGACTGGTTTGCTGCAGCTCTCCAAGATACCCTATCTAGTGCTAGTTGTTTCATTTCAGTATACCCTCTACATCCTACATCCCTAACAATTTGTTTTACATATTCCAAACGTGGCCTCCCTACACAATTTTTCCCTTCTACCTGTCCTTCCAATATTAAAGCGACTATTCCAGGATGCCTTAGTATGTGGCCTATAAGTCTGTCTCTTCTTTTAACTATATTTTTCCAAATGCTTCTTTCTTCATCTATTTGCCGCAATACCTCTTCATTTGTCACTTTATCCACCCATCTGATTTTTAACATTCTCCTATAGCACAGTATTTCAAAAGCTTCTAATCTTTTCTTCTCAGATACTCTGATCGTTCAAGTTTCACTTCCATATAAAGCGACACTCCAAACATACACTTTCAAAAATCTTTTCCTGACATTTAAATTAATTTTTGATGTAAACAAATTATATTTCTTACTGAAGGCTCGTTTAGCTTGTGCTATTCGGCATTTTATATCGCTCCTGCTTCGTCCTTCTTTACTAATTCTACCTCCCAAATAACAAAATTCTTCTACCTCCATAATCTTTTCTCCTCCTATTTTCACATTCAGTGGTCCATCATTGTTATTTCTACTACATGTCATTACTTTTGTTTTGTTCTTGTTTATTTTCATGCGATAGTTCTTGCGTAGGACTTCATCTATGCCGTTTATTGTTTCTTCTAAATCCTTTTTACCCTCGGCTAGAATTACTATATCATCAGCAAATCGTAGCATCTTTATCTTTTCACCTTGTACTGTTACTCCGAATCTCAACTGTTCTTTAACATCATTAACTGCTAGTTCCATTTAAAGATTAAAAAGTAACGGAGAAAGGGAACATCCTTGTCGGACTCCCTTTCTTATTACGGCTTATTTCTTATGTTCTCCAATTGTTACTGTTGCTGTTTGGTTCCTGTACATGTTAGTAATTGTTCTTCTATCTCTGTATTTGAACCCTAATTTTTTTAAAATGCTGAACATTTTATTCCAGTCTACGTTATCGAAATCCTTTTCTAGGTCTATAAACGCCAAGTATGTTGGTTTGTTTTTCTTTAATCTTCCTTCTACTATTAATCTGAGGCCTAAAATTGCTTCCCTTGTCCCTATACTTTTCCTGAAACCAAATTGGTCTTCTCCACACTTCCTCCACTCTCCTCTCAATTCTTCTGTATAGAATTCTAGTTAAGATTTTTGATGCATGACTAGTTAAACTAATTGTTCTGTATTCTTCACATTTATCTGCCCCTGCTTTCTTTGGTATCATTACTATAACCCTTTTTTTGAAGTCTGACGAAAAATCCCCTTTTTCATAAATATTACACACCAGTTTGAATAATCTATCAATCGCTTCCTCACCTGCACTGTGCAGTAATTCTACAGGTATTCCGTCTATTCCAGGAGCCTTTCTGCCATTTAAATCTTTTAATGCTCTCATAAATTCAGATCTCAGTATTGTTTCTCCCATTTCATCCTCCTCAACTTCCTCTTCTTCCTCTATAACACCATTTTCTAATTCATTTCCTCCGTATAACTCTTCAATATATTCCACCCATCTATTGACTTTACCTTTCGTATTATATATTGGTGTACCGTCTTTGTTTAACACATTATTTGATTTTAATTTATGTACCCCAAAATTTTCCTTAACTTTCCTGTATGCTCCGTCTATTTTACCAATGTTCATTTCTCTTTCCACTTCTGAACACTTTTCTTTAATCCACTCTTCTTTCGCCAGTTTGCACTTCCTGTTTATAGCATTTCTTAATTGCCGATAGTTCCTTTTACTTTCTTCATCACTATCATTCTTATATTTTCTACGTTCATCCATCAGCTGCAATATATCGTCTGAAACCCATGGTTTTCTACCAGTTCTCTTTATTCCGCCTAAGTTTGCTTCTGCTGATTTAAGAATTTCCTTTTTAACATTCTCCCATTCTTCTTCTACATTTTCTACCTTATCTTTTTTACTCAGACCTCTTGCAATGTCCTCCTCAAAAATCTTCTTTATCTCCTCTTCCTCAAGCTTCTCTAAATTCCATCGACACCTTTTTTTCAGGTTTTTAAACCCCAATCTACATTTCATTAACACCAAATTATGGTCGCTATCAATGTCTGCTCCAAGGTAAGTTTTGCAGTCAACGAGTTGATTTCTAAATCTTTGCTTAACCATGATATAATCTATCTGATACCTTGCAGTATTGCCTGGCTTTTTCCAAGTGTATATTCTTCTATTATGATTTTTAAATTGGGTGTTGGCAATTACTAACTTATACTTCGTGCAAAACTCTATAAGTCGGTCCCCTCTTTCATTCCTTTTGCCCAGCCCGTATTCACCCACTATATTTCCTTCCTTGCCTTTTCCAATGCTTGCATTCCAATCTCCAACTATTATTAAATTTTCATCTTCTTTTACGTGTTTAATTGCTTCATCAATCTCTTCATATACACACTCTACCTCATCATGATCATGGGCGCTTGTAGGCATATAGACGTTAACAATCGTTGTCGGTTTAGGTTTTGATTTTATCCTTATTATAATGATTCTATTGCTATGCGTCTTGAAATACTCCACTCTCCTACCTATCTTCTTGTTCATCATGAAACCTACTCCTGCTTGCCCATTATTTGACGCTGAGTTAATTACTCTAAAGTCACCTGACCAAAAGTTGCCTTCGTCTTCCCACCGAACCTCACTAATTCACATACATATATTTATATATATTTTATATATTTATATATATTTTATATATTTATATATATTTTATATATTTATATATATATAAAATATATATTTTTGTCTTATTATTATATTATTGTGTGTGTCTTTCTTATTATTTTGTGATTGGTAACCATATGTATAATGGTATTGTAATTTTTCTGCATATAATTTTTACACATTATTAGTAGTAATTCATTGTATTGCTTATCTTAAAACAGTCATGTTTTATTACCGACATTGAAAAATCACAGTTTTGTTGTGATTAGCCATTCTGAGCCACCTGAATTTCATGAATTGGAATTTATAGCTATATCCTGTATTTTGAGATATGTACTCAACCTTGATGATTAGTTTAGTTTCATTCACTGTCATTTTAAGACTTGTGGTAAAAAACATATTAAATCAGAATTAGAAAATTTACATGTGAAATATGCTAAAACTGTGATTGTAATCTGTGGATTAGGAGAAGTTAGATTGGAAACTGTTTACTCACCGGGCTGGTCTAGTGGTGAATGCGACTTCCCAAATCAGCTGATTTGGAAGTCGAGAGTTCCAGCGTTCAAGTCCTAGTAAAACCAGTTATTTTTACACGGATTTGAATACTAGATCGTGGATACCGGTGTTCTTTGGTGGTTGGGCTTCAATTAACCTCACATCTCAGGAATGATCGAACTGAGAATGTACAAGACTACACTTCATTTATACTCATACATATCATCCTCTGAAGTATTATCTAAATGGTAGTTACCGGAGGCTAAACAGGAAAAAGAAAGACTGGAAACTGAATTTTAAAATCTTTAAAGAAAAGTTTTCAAAATCTTTATCACCATAAATATCATCTTTATTTCATCTTCACTTTTAGATTCAGCAGTATAGCAACATCACTTTCTAAACATACTTTGTTACCATCTAAATGAAAGCTAGGGTCCACCATTTTTAGACACACATAAAAACACAAGAAACACTTAAAAACATAAACAAACCTGTACATATATAAGTTATTTTGACATAAATAAAATATACCTTTATACTGAATTTTCTCTATTGCAGTTATGTTTTATTTATATATATATGTTAAAACAATGATGTAAACTTATTAAAAAATTTATTGAACTCATGATAAATTGAAACATCTGTTAAATATGAACAAAATACTAAAACGTGAACAGTAAACAGCAGCTTGAAATTGAATTACATGTGATAGTTGGGATATTTCACTTTTAATTGGTATTACTGTGGTTATTGGGGTCATTTGTGACTTTATAGGGCCATGTGTATTGGTCATATTCTAGTGTTATTTAATAGCAAGAAGAGAACTAAACTAAAATAAGAGATAGGGGACAGAAAATTGGGAAAGATTACTTCAGGATCAGAACAGGCTATTCTGTTCGTTTTGCATTGAAAGAGGATTTCTTCCATGATTCTTCCTCCCCAGCATTTCATGACTAAAGTAGCATTGTCCGGATCTGATCCACCTTATGAAGATCAAGAAACTCAGAAAATGGATAGTATATTTTAGCTATTATGTTAAAATGTGCTACTAAACTCTGGCAGAATTATTTATTTATTTGAAGAATATCTCTGATGTCTGTGGAAATGGATAGTGTGTGAAGTTACGTGACTAAAATACTCGTATATTTAAATCTTGTGTGAAATGTATATTTTTCTAGTTAGTCAATTGTAAGGAGAACTTACATTATTGGAGTGTACTGTGATTGATTTTTCTACATTTTCATTTCTGGTTGAGGAAGATCTTTTTTATACGGTTTGTTCTATTTTCTCCTATGCTTTAGTTCAATTGGAGGTTATAATGTAAGAATAAAAATCCCTGTCAATTTTCAGTATTTACTGTTCAAAAAATATGGCAAGACTACATTTATTGACAGGTTTTATATTGGTAAAGAGTGATTTGTAGTTTTTCTCATTCATTTAAGAATAATTTGGCTGATGAGTGTAAGAGATTCTATAGTTTAAATAGGCATATTTCATGAGGTTATTGGGCAGAATTATGAAAATTTTGTATTAAAAAAGTTTTATAATTTCTTCAAAACTATAAGAATTCAAACAAATTTTCTTTAGGTTGACACGCATTGGTTGCTTTGATGAAATTATTCCTTTAATTTGGAATAGTTATGTACTGACATTTTTTGAACTAAACTTAAAAGTGGTCTTTTAATTTTGTGAAAATTACTGTTATTTAAGTTTAAATTTGGAACAAATTTTCCAGACAAGCTTGCTAGCATGTGAACCAGTTGCTAGCATTGTTTGTTGCAATAAGTAGCCTTGATGTCATCCAACAATTGGGAGTAGTATGCTGAATTTACTGTCCTTTGTTTGTGCTGGAAACCATTCAGCCAGCAGCACACTTTTTGAGGCCCAAACACAGTTACCAGAACTTTAACAGCTGACAAGCATTTCTTGGCCACGATTGTTGCCTTCTCACCACTTTTCCATCACTCTATACTTGTTGGCTTTCTGGGGTGTAGTGGTGGGCCCATGTTTTGTCGCAGGTCACAATATGTTCTAAAATGCCTCTCCTGCATCAAAGCAAATCAGAAGATCCTGAATCACTTCTGAAAGACGTGTCTTTCCAGACATTTCTCTGTACCTCAGGAAGAGATGTGGATGAGATTCACCTCGCCAACACTACTGTATCCAAGAGTACTTGACAAGATTGTATGTGCACTCTGAATACTTTTACCCACCTGTGATGCAATTTCAACGACAGTTATGCCGTGGTCACCTTTCACAAGGTCACGAATGGCCTCAATGTTGTCATCATTGATGCTGGTTCGCAGATGACATCTGTGGCTTTTGTTCTCCACTGCATCATGGCCACTTCAAAATTTTTTGGCCCAATTGAACATTTGAATTTTTGACAGGGTAGTATCTCTGAACTGTGCCTGGAGTTGAATCAGAATTTCAGAGGATTTTGTTACCTTTTTTGGCAAGAAATCTGATTATAATTTGTTGCACAATGGACAATGGTATCTCCTGCACAGACATTCTGCTATTGACATGGGAACATAATCTATAGGTGGCTGGCTGGTTGTTCCCCTCCACACCTATCCAGTTAACTACCTATAGAGCCTGACCGCATTCATGCCTCAATCCATGTGGCAAAATTTCAGTTTATATTTGAATGATTCTTATATAATTTTTTGTTAAAAGAATGTTTCTTGTAGCTATAACTCTGTAATAAGTGTGCCCACTAATAAAATATGTGTACTGAATAAAATGGAAATTTGAAAATTAAAAACCTCCTATATCATGCATATGTTTCATGTATCATATGCTTGTGCATTCACATCCTTTCTTACATGCAGGTGTAAGTTTTTTTTTTAGCTTGATTGTTGTGAGTAGAAATTAGAATTATTATTATTATTGGAATCATATTTTAATTGATTTTCTGCATATTTGTGGTTGATTAAGATCTCTTTCTATACTGTATTAGGTGATGAGGTGATTCGTCCATATACCCCCGTACCAATATTTCCAGTCACAACACTTCCACCTGGTGACTGGAAAAATACTGATGAGGGCGTGAATCTGTTGGTCAAGACTTATCCATTGGGTCACATGAGTTCCTGGCTTTGTAGCCGACGTCCTGGAAGCACTGTGTTCATAAGCAATCCTAAAGGCACATTCCGTACTAGTGTACTTAATAATGCGACTGAAATTTATCTGTTTGCTGCTGGAAGTGGTCTTACACCGATGTTATCAGTGTTAGTTTGGGTACTGCAGTCTACAAGGCATGTATCTCATTAAAAAAAAATTTGTTTAGTGCTATTATTATAACTATAATTTTTTGTTATTTTAATAAAAACTAGTAGTACTAGTTTGCACTTGTGTTTGCACTTATCAAAACTAGATTGTGTTTGCACTTGTTTTTCTATTTAAGAAACCTAATTAGGAAAATTTAAGTTTGATAACTTTGCTTATTTGGTTGTCTCCTATACTTTTTGTCATTATTCTTGTCATAGAAGTTTCTGTTCTATGACATGAGTTATTTAATGCAGTTATATAAAATGTGGGTTTTTAAGTTGTCTGTGCCTAATAGGAATGCATACATAAATTATTTATGTCTGTCAGTACTTCTTGGATTGTCATAATATATATATATATATACATGAGGTGCTACCCTAAAGTTCGGGGAATTTTACCATAAAAATAAAATAGCTTACCATAACTTATAATTTCCACAGTCTCCTTCAAAGTAATCCCCTTGGGTATTGATACAGTGATCTCAGCGTTTTTCCCATGAACTTGGCGACTTCCACTGCGAACTGCTGCTTAGTTTCAGGGTCATACCCGTACACCCATATCTCATCACTGGTTATGATGTTGGAGATGAAGTTAGGGTCATCTCTTGCTGAATTTTTCAATTCACTACAGACAGCTACGCAATTTTGTTTCTGGTCGCTGTTCAACAGTCGGTATGAATTTTGCACCAATGCGTCTCATGTTCAAATTCTCTGACAAGATGTGTTGCACGGACCCATATGACATTTGTATGATTGCACAAACATCATTGATTGTTTGTCTACGATCTGCAACAATAGTCTCTCGCACTTTCATGATGTTTTCCGGTGTTGCGCATGTTGGTGGTCTTCCTGAACGCTCATCGTCGACTGTCGTTTGTCCATCTTTGAATCGTTTGTACCACAAAAAAGTTTTACTTTTACTTATAGCATTGTCACCAAATGCTTCCACAAGTATGCGATGGGTTTCAGGTTTTGGCTTGCAGGTTTTTTTAAGCATGAACAAAATTTGATGCAGGTTCTTTGTTCTTTAAAATCTGCCATTTAGAACTTTGCCGAAGCAGTAAAGCACAACCACACAAAAGTCAACAATGCAGCCTCTCACCGTCACAGTTGTTGGAACACTGATTCACAGAGAGTACTGTTAGCCACATCTAGCGGCAGCAGGTCGTACCAGCAATGATTCGCATGCGAAATTCAAATTCCCCGAACTTTTTGGTAGCACCTCGTGTATATATATATATATATATATATATATATATATATATTATATGTATAATTATGTATTATATATATATTACATATATATTTATTATATTTATATATATTTGCCTTAGGTCTGCTTGTTCTGTAATAAAGGCAAGATTTTATTATTTTACAAATTTTTATCATGTGGAAGATTCCATAATATAAAGTATTAATACAATGAAATTCAATCATTAATGATAAAATGTATCTCAATCTTTTAAAAAGATTACTGAATTGATCTAACATCTTGATTAACTAAAGGTTTACTGGTCTGAATATTTCCTCTACAAATAAGATAGATTGAAATCATTGCTAGGATGTTGATTTTGAACATTATTATTTTAATTTAACATTCTAATAATGAAACATTTTACTTTAAAGTATGAAAATGCAATTGTAATGGAACTTTTCTATAACTGAAACTATTGGGTGTCAAAAAAATATCCACTTAGATATGTTTAAAGATTAACTTGATTAATGCTAATAAAGTTGTAAAAAAATTAAATGTTCACCATAGCTTAACCACTTTGATAGTAGGAAACTTTGTTTATACTAAAGTAATAAAAAGAAATTACAATGCACTAAAAAGTAATATTAAAATTATAATAAATAGACTTTTACATTTTCCAATGCATTTAACAGAATATTCAACAATGTATTTGATGGCGATTAATCTAATAAGTAAATAAATAATTTTCATCTCTACTGCTTTTATCCTTTGTATTCTATGTTCAACAAGCAAAAAGGCTTGCTTAGCTAAAGTTTTTTTGATACAATAATGTAATAATAGAAAGTTTTCACAATGGTACAGTTTCTTTGTATCTAAATTCAGCAAGGAAAAATAGCTTACTTTTCCATCCTCCTATATCATTATCAGTGTATCAGTATCACTGGCCTGCATGAACTTGATTCCATTGATAGTTACATCATGATTTTAAATGTTCACCAGGTGATGCTGTGAATTAATTTTCTCCTGACAATCTTATCCCTTTCTGAATTTGAGATTGAATAATTCTATTTTAAATTAAAAAATAAAGAGCTTATTTATAAATCACTCATGAACACTGTGGTTAACCTCATTATCAGAAACAGTTTATTTTCTTTGTCTCATTTTTCCATTTAACTTTTCACAGACTACTGTGTCATATCTTATAATATTTTTGTTTTGCTGCAGTGTTTCTTTAAAATTGTTTAAAAGAAATTTGTGTTTTTATCCCCTTTATTATCTTTTTTCTAGTGTTTTTTTGTTAGTTTTAGTCTTTTATCAAATATGAAAAATCAAAATAACATTGGCTACTAAATTTTTATTAAAAAAGAGTTTGAAAGTATTTTAAAAAAATAATAAAAAAAAGTTTAAACTTCTGCAGTCGGTGTATTACTGAATAATTCATCAGATTACATCAATCACATGCAAAATATTAAAAAAAGTGATACAAATAGGTATAATACTGTTGCTGCAGTATTCATGCTAATTATGTCAAGGTAACATAAAATCCAAACACACTGAAAGCTAACTGATTAGGATTAGGGGTCTGGGGCCTTTCTGTACCATGTAGGCATTTTTATTACTATTTTGGCTCTTTCTGATACCTGTCATGGATAGGAACCAATCTGTGAACAACAAGAAGATGCCAGCATGGTGTCAAAGATGGAATCAGGGCATATGATTCAATGAATGGCATTGTCCAACAAAAATAAATAAAATATAAGAAAAGAAGCAAGAGATGGCTGACCCACAAAGGGTCATTTCTGTTCAACCGGGCTAGTTTGAACATTATTTAACAACTATCATATGTAATATGAGAGATTTTTTTTTCAAGGTCCGATTGGTCACGAAATTAAAACCACAGTGAAAATAAAAAATTTTTTATTTGTAACAAGTACTTAAATAGTTATGCTATCTCTCTACATAGTCGCCATTCCGATTTAGGCATTTGTCGTAGCGTGGTACCATCTTTCCAATACCCTCGTCATAGAACAGAGCCGCCTATGTTTTCACTCATGTTTCTACACTGGTCTGCAGCTCGATGTCTGTGCCAAAATGTTGTCCTCCTAGCCAGCGTTTCATGTGAGCAAAGAGGTGAAAATCGGTTGGAGTCAAGTCTGGGCCGTATGCTGGGTGATCAAACACTTCCCAACAAAAACGCTGCAGGAGCTTCTTTGTTACAGCTGCAGTATGCGACCGAGCATTGTCATAGAGAAAGACAATGCCTGATGACAACATTCCTCTCTGCTTATCCTGAATTGCCCTTTGTAGACTAAGAGTCACGCAGTATGAGGTTGCAGTGATGGTCGTGCCACGTTGCATGAATTCCACCAAGAGAACAACATTCCGATCCCAGAACACAGTAGCCATACACTTTCTGCTAGAGAAGGTTTGCTTGAACTTCTGTGGTTTACTGGGAGAATGAGAATGCATCCACTGTTTAGATTGTTCTTTTGTTTCTTCAGTTTCGAAATGGATCCATGTCTCGTCCCCTGTGACAATTTTGTTCAAAAAATCTCCTTCATTGTGATAGCGCTGGAGAAACGTTAGGGAGGCATCCATTCTCATTGTTTTGTGAAGGTCGGACAGCATCTTGGGAACCCATCTCGCACACAGTTTGCGGTTCTGAAGTCTCTCACTCACAATGATGTAGAGAGCTGACCTTGAAATTTCAGGAAACGAATCACTCAATACAGTAGTTTTGAACTGATGACTTTCTCGAATTGCCTCATCCACTCGCTTAACAAGATCATCGGTTGACACTCGCTTCCTTCCCTGACCGCCTGCATCATGAACATCTGTATGTCAAGCTTTAAAGTTCCTGCACCATTGTCACTCATTGAAATTTCACCATACACATTACTTATTTGTCTATGAATTTCAGCTGTATTACACTTCTCAGCCTGAAGAAATCAAATTACCGCATGCACTTCACACTTGACGGGGGATGCTATTGTAGTAGACTTGTTTACGTGCTAGCTGCATGTTCAGAACTAAACAAAGTAATGCGGCATGATTGAAGACCATACTAGAGACGCTGCACAACACATATACGCAAAGGTTCATCCGATTTTTGCGTGGGTTTTTATTTCACGACTGGTCGGACCTTGAAAAAAAAATAATCCTCGTATAGTTTACGATAGATTCTATTTATTTCTAAAGTATCTCATCTCAGAATTTACTTTCAAAAAAACATTCCAAAATGAAATTAAATAGCCTATTTTATATTGAATTACAATTTTAAAATTTTTGTGTTGCTAGAAAAAAAGATAAAATGTATTGCCAAATTATTTATAGCATGCCTAAAAGAAAGAAAGAATTATCTCCTATCATTGTAAAGTTAATTTTCTTCATTCAAACAACAGCTATTCTTCAGTACATATTTTCTATTATCTTTGCTTTAAAAAGGTAAATAGTCTTTGAATAAGTTTTGTTCTTTATTAAAGGTCTTGAAGCAGTAGGACTTATAATTTATTTCACATTAGGAAGGTTTAGTTGTATTGTCTCATAAACTAGTTATGAACTGAAATTACAAGAGTTCATTCAGAGTGATCAGAATGTAAATTGTTCATTTGCAATATCTGTATTGAACAATGCAGAATTCCCTCTGGACTGAAAGGGTATGACACAATACGGGCTGTCCAGAAAGTAACTTAAGTTTTGAAAAAAAATAAATTTTATTATATACATCTGAAAGGGACAATCTTAAAGTATTTTTCTACATAGTCGCCATTTAAATTGAGGCACATCATAACGATGCACAAGCTTTTCAATTCCTTCTTTGTAGAAATCTGCTGCTTAGATTTTTGGCACCCATCTTGCACAAAATTTGTGATAATCAAACTTCCCCAAAATTAAGTTTTTGGGGAAATGAAGTGAGAGTTCCGTAATCGTAATGCTGTGATTTTCACAAATTTTATTGTTGATTTTCATCATCAGTCTTAAGGCTAGTCCGACCACTGCAGTCCTCATCATGAACATTCATGCTGTCATTTTTAAACTGAGTGCACCACTGCCTTACTCCCCCTTCCTTCATTATTCCATCTCTGTACATCTCACAAAGTTGCCGATGAATTTCAGTTTGTTTGAGGTTTTTTGCCAGTAAAAACCTAATCACTGAATTTACCTCACAACTCGCAGGATTTTCTATTGATGCGCACATTTTAATAATTCACAATGAACAAAGTAGAAAAATCACAGTCCACATGCTACAACAGCTTGATGCGTACTGAGTGTAGAAATGTTTTGACACCAAGATGGTGACTCTATCCCCATCCATCTCCATGTTAGCCACAAACGTAAGTTACTTTCTGGACTGCCCTCTTATATAAAATATCACTAGTCAGTTAGAAAGAATGAATTTTTACTTCATTCATGAAAGATACTTTTTGTATAATCATTAAACTGATAATTCCATTTTAGTTTTAGTTATCTTCTGTTTCTTCTTCCGTTTAGAAACTATTACCTCTATGGGTCATGTGGTTCTAGATTCCATAAACACAATCTAGCACATTTCCTATTGTTTCTAATAGAAGAGATTCTGATGGTTAATACCTAATTGTGCAAAGATTCCTGTTTTAACTTATATGGAAGTATTTGATGTAAAATACTTCTTGTCAATAATTATGCTGAAATTTAACTTTAAGATTATTGCTAAATATAATGATCCTATTCCATTTTGAAATTCATAAATTTAGTGAAATGTTTAATGATTTAGATACCAGATTAATTTTTTACTGTTGAAATTTGAGATAACTGAAAATTTTTGACAAGTTTTGGTAATCTAAAACAGGTTCATACGTCAAAAAGAAATATTTGTATACACCTTGATCAAATAGTAGTACTAAGGTCATGTAATAATAATTATAAATGGTTGAATACGTAAAAAATACAAAAATTCTTTTGAAATAATATTTTTAAAATAGGATTATTATGTAGTTTATAAAATTTATTTCAGGCCAAGTAATAAACAAAGAAAGTTTTGTCTTAAAAAAGTGGCTCTTGTGTACATAGTTTAACTCTACCCCGTAATTTTAATTGTTCTATTTTTGTCCTTCCTTATACTTTTAAAATGTTTAGAAGAAACCCAAATTCAATTAGATTTTTTTCCTAATAAATTTTAATAAAATGCAAAAATTTTAAATTTAAAAAATAAACAATAGTTACCATTCAAAAAATTGGTTTAGTAATCTCCTTTTTGAATTATCAAATTCCAGTTCAAGAGATTTAAAATGACATTGAGTTGATCTTAAGTGGTTGTAATATAGTAACAATTATTTTTCTACTATTCTTTTTTTTTAATTAAGTTAAAAACTGCTTTATTAGTTTGCATACTTTATATATTGTGATTTTGAGTACTTCTGTCAGTAGAAAACAACTCATGAAAATCTGAAACTTAATGGCTCAGATTATTGTTGATTTGAATTGAGTATTATATAACTATTATTATTGTTTATTTGTACATTTATATATATTTTTTGTTTATTAGTGATAAGGTGGTGAAGTTACTGTTTTTTAATAAAACTAAGAAAGATATTATTTGGGAAAGAGAACTGGAAGATTTGGCCTCTGAAAATAGCAGGTAAGGGAATTATTCAATTTTTAAATTCTATAGAAATTACCTCAAGAAAAAAAAGTAGTAACGCCCCTCATTATGCAGAAGAGAAAATATATTAGAATAAAATTATTGCATTTGATAACATCCAATATAAATCTCATTTCTTTGCTGAAAACTTATTTTACAATTATTAAATATTAACATTGGTTTGCATTTTGACATTATCACAAATGTTATGTTTCGCTTAAAAGAATTATGTTAGAAAAAGATCCTATGAATTATCCGTGAAGCAAATTTTATGCTCATGATTTGTCAGGAGTTAAATTGAAACTTAGTAACCTACTATACAGTGTGTCCATAAAATAAAAGTGGAGTTTTAAATGGTTGTAGCATCGAAATAAAGCGTTGTAATAAACTGTATGTTAAACTAAAGAGAAGCGCTCCAAGTTTCTTACCTGTTCAGTACACTTTGATGTATGCTCCGTTAGTTGCCCTGCAGACATCAAGGCTATATTCAGTCTCTTGTCATACAGGGCTGAGAGTATACAGCATGATAGAAGAAACAGCTTTAGTGGTCCTTTCTTTTAAATGGTCTAGATTTAGAACTTGAATGAAATGCATTTGTGTTTTTATATAACCCCAAAAATAGAAATCCAAGAGAGTAAGGTCTGCCAATCCACCCTTCTCATCTGACCCATTACTGAGGAAAAGTTTCTTTAAAACAGTCCTACACAATTGCAGCAAGTTGTGGAGGAGGAAAATAGAATTCTCCAGTATTTGGGGTGCTGCATACACTTCTAACATATCCAGTAAAATTTTCCCGATTATCACATTCTCTTAGCAAAAAATAGGGACCAATAACTCTGTTTTGCCCAGTAGTGCACCACACTTTCGCACTTTTTCAGTTATGCTGATGTTCAGTAACATCATGTGGCGGTTTAGTACCCTATTACGAACATTGTGCTTTTGTACTGATCCAAAAATATGAAACATTGCTTTATCACAAAAAATGAACTGATTTTAAAAAATCATCATCCTGCTCTAACCTATCCAGAATGTCTACAACAAAATTAAATTGTTTCACTTGTCGTGTGGGTAAAGTTGTTGTAATGCCTAAATTTTGTGTGCAGTGGAACATCTTTTAAACACATTGTGAACAGTTGTTTTAGGAATGCCTAACTCCTTAGAATACTTCTGCACAAATTTCTTTGGGCTATGCAAGAAACTTGTTCCCACTGCTTCAATCTTTTCATCAGACACTGGTTGCCATCCTGGACATGTTTGCTTCAGTAAGCTGCCTGTTTCTTTGAGTTGTTTGTCCCACCGTCGAATGTTATTCTCATGTGGGAGGGGGGTTTCATTATACACATGGCAGTATTCATGCCTAACACGTGTAACTGACTCACACTTTGAACCTTCCTCTGCATCGCAAACATGATAACTAATGTGCATGTGCTGCTTGGGTGTACTGAAAATGCAACGTGCATGCACTAGCTTTTTCTCGCATAAACTTGGGAGTGTTTCTCTTTCATTTAACATACAATTCATCCCTCTACAATGCTTTGTCCCGAAGCTATAACCTTTTAAAACCTCACTATTATTTTATGGACACACAGTATATATTTCTGAAAAAAATCAGTCTCTTTGTAAACTACGAATGTAGATTTATTGTATCTTAACTTATTTGGTACAGTTCTGTAAATTACATGTGCACCTGTTAGATGGAGATGTATAAATAATGCTGTTATGGCGCTATTTAGATTAAGCACTACTGGGAAACTACATATTTGTTTAAGTACAGAATATCTAAATATTATAATTGGCTTAAAATATTCAATATGGAAGTTCAAGTTCAGAAGTAGTTTTCAATGTAAATTTTACATATTATTACTGAACTCTTAAAAAAATATATATATGTGTATATATTTAAAAAATTCACAACATACTGACCACTGTGCTAAATAACCTAAAATTACCACCAAATATTGTAACAGAACCTAAAAAACTAATACCATCAGTTGATAAAACTTTTTTACCAACTGATGATGCAGGATCCCGTGAACTCTCCTTTGGTTTTTAGGTTCTATTACTGTGTTTGGTAGTTATTTTGTTGTTTTATGTATATATTATTAGTTTCAATTAATATTTGTTCATTTTTGCTTGTCAGTCTTAACGTAAATAAAATATGTTAAATAGTATTGGTAAAATAAAATATTCTTAAAATAAAATTCAAGATCAAAATAAAAAAGATTTTTTGTAAACTTTTTTTATCTTTAAAATCTGTATAAATGCAATTTGTCCGTGGTACCTGTTGGGGACCAGACATTATATGAGGTGTGATTGGAAAGTTTTAAGACAGGTACCGTCACTGCTCAGTAAGAGGAGGTAAGTTGCCTGTGGGTGTGGAAGGGGAAGCTTGGTATGTCCTTGAAATGTCCTGAAAAGTTAGCTAAGATATCTTTGTTCAGTAGAAAGTGGCATCCTAGTGAGTAAAGAAGTGTTTTCAGTTCTCAGCGGATTATTGATTTTGCTAAATGGATGAAAAACAGAACAAGTTTGTGTCAAATTTTGTTTGAAAACCGGAAAATTAGCTTTGGAGATTTATGAATTCTAAAACAGCTTTTGAGGATAAATGTCTGAACCAGTTTGTTTTTATTTGATTCAACAGATTCAAAAATTACCCCTGGTCAAGCTGGTCTTTCACTTCAAAAACCAATAAAAACATTGTGTAAGTTCACAATTTAGTGTGCTCTGGCTGTAAAGTTGGGAGATGGCTTATGAACTGAATTTAAGTCTCCATGTGGTTCAGTCCAGTTTAACTGAAGATTTGGATGTGTGTTAAGTGTATGAAATATATCCCGAAATTTATTGTCAGACCAGCAAAAACAATACTGACTTGAACCCAAGAACTGATTAATCGGGTTGAAACTAACCCAGATTTGTTTAATGAGGTAATTACAGGCTACAAATCATGGGTTTTTGGGTGCGACCCAGAAACAAAGGCACAATCAGCACAGTGGAAGGTCCAAGTTCACCATGACTGAAGAAAGTGTGATGAAGTTGGTCAAATGTGAAAACAAAATGTTGGTGGTTTCCTTTGATTGTACTGGTATTATGCATCATGAATTTTACCATGGGGGGCAGATAGTAACCAGGAATACTATAATACTATAAAAGTGTCCTTCAACATTTGAATGAAAATGTGTAGAAAAAAAGGCGTGCAATCTTTTGAAATTACAAGCCCAGTCTTAAAACTTTCCAATCACAACTTGTAAATATGAAACTGGTATTTGTTCTGTATTTTTTAATGATAGTTACTTAGAACTGTAAGCAGAAAAAATGTAAGTATTAGCATAAACGATTTAATAAGTATAAGGCAAATGCAAAATAAAATTTGTGATGTTATTTTATAAATCCTTTTTGAATCAATTTCAGATTTGTAACTAAAAAAAAAAATTGAAATTTTTTTTTTATTACATCATACATAGTAATTCTTGCATGTACTCTAAAAACTTTATTCTCCAGAAGGTGCTCGTTTTTATTTTCCATATAATCATATTTTGTTTAATATACATTCATTTAATGTTGAAATTTTTTATAAATCAACTATGAATATTAAGTGATGGATGATTCTAGTATATTATTACAAGACATCTGTTGTGATTAACTCATTTTAACATCCTACAGCTAATCGTTTTTGAGTTATGTGAGATACATACGTACGTGTGTACAAATGTCATGCTGAAACTGGTCAAAATGGATATTTTCGTGAAATCTAAAAACCAAAATTTTTCGCGATCACAATACTTCTTTTACTTTGTACAAGAAAGTAAAAAGGAAGTGTTAGGGTGTACAAATGTAGTTAAATTAAACAAAAACAAAATGATTAAAATAGTTTTGAAATTGGATGGAAGAGATAAATCAAGGAAGTTAATTCAAAATATATTGTACGAGGGTTATTTTTTTTTAAGGTCTGATCGGTCATGAAATAAAAACCCACGCAAAAATTGGATGAACATTTGCGTTGGGCAGCGTCTCTAATATGGCCTTCAATCATGCCGCATCACTTCGTTTAGTTCTGAACACGCAGCTAGCACGTAAACATGTCTACAATAATAGATCTCCCGCCCAAGTGTGAAGTGCGTGCGGTAATTCGATTTCTTCAGGCTGAGGGATTTAATGCAGCTGAAATTCATCAAGTAATGTGTACGGTGAAACTTCAATGAGTGACAGCAAAGTATGACAATGGTGCAGGAACTTTAAAGCAGGACGTACAAATGTTCATGATGCAGGCGGTCAGGGAAGGAAGCGCGTGTCAACCGATGATCTTGTTAAGCGAGTGGATGAGGCAATTCGAGAAAGTCATCAGTTCAAAACTACTGTATTGAGTGATTCGCTTCCTGAAATTTCAAGGTCAGCTCTCTACACCATTGTGAGTGAGAGACTTCAGTACCGCAAACTGTGTGCGAGATGGGTTCCCAAGATGCTGTCCGACCTTCACAAAACAATGAGAATGGATGCCTCCCTAACGTTTCTCCAGCGCTATCACAATGAAGGAGGTTTTTTGAACAAAATTGTCACAGGGGACGAGACATGGATCCATTTCGAAACTGAAGAAACAAAAGAACAATCTAAACAGCGGATGCATTCTCATTCTCCCAGTAAACCACAGAAGTTCAAGCAAACCTTCTCTAGCAGAAAGTGTATGGCTACTGTGTTCTGGGATCGGAATGTTGTTCTCTTGGTGGAATTCATGCAACGTGGCACGACCATCACTGCAACCTCATACTGCGTGACTCTTAGTCTACGAAGGGCAATTCAGAATAAGCAAAGAGGAATGTTGTCATCAGGCATTGTCTTTCTCTATGACAATGCTCGGTCGCACACTGCAGCTGTAACAAAGAAGCTCCTGCAGCGTTTTTGTTGGGAAGTGTTTGATCACCCAGCATACGGCCCAGACTTCTCCAACCGATTTTCACCTCTTTGCTCACATGAAACGCTGGCTAGGAGGACAACATTTTGGCACAGACATCGAGCTGCAAACCAGCGTAGAAACATGACTGAAAACACAGGCGGCTCTGTTCTATGACGAGGGTATTGGAAAGTTGGTACCACGCTACGACAAATGCCTAAATCGGAGTGGCAACTATGTAGAGAAATAGTGTAACTATGTAAGTACTTGTTACAAATATAAAATTTTTTATTTTCACTGTGGTTTTTATTTCGTGACCAATCGAACCTTTTATTTCTATTTTGGATGTAGACAGTACTAAAACTAATGGAAATAAATTATTTTTATTTTTATATTTCTTTACTTTCGCCTTCTGTAATAAGTTTTATTAGTAAATTAGTGTCATAATTAGGATAATAATATTATGTTCATATTAATTAATTTTTTAGCAATATAATGGAAGAAATAAAAATATCAACAAAAAAATTTTCTTAAAAAATCATTGAAAGTTGTAATTTAGAAAAAAAGACAAAAATTTAAAACAAAAGAGTAACTGAAACAGTCACAAAATGTAAATTATTATATTAAACTATAAAGATTGTTAAAAAAAAACCAAATTAAATATTTAAGTAAGCAAGAATACTAATGCTACAAGAGAAAAAAATTAAACTGAGTTAAGATAATTTTGTTTCGGCAAAGGGCTGGATGTTTAATCAATAAAATATGAATTGGATGATGTAACATTAAATAAAGCTGCAAGTATATAGATGTTTGAGCTGCTAAAGACTATTGTAACTTGCTAGCTAAAGTAGTAGAAGAAATCAAATACTTAGCTTCTTTGTAATGCAGTGTCATAGAAATAGGGATCTACTGCAAACATATGCTGTAAAGGACTGTGCAGTTGTGATTTTAATAAGTGTACAACAATTGATTGTTCATTTAAAACATTACAATTTAACTCACTTAAAAATGTTTAGTGATGTAGGAGGATATTTCTGCAGTTGAATTTTATTCTTTATTAAGATCTCAGATGATTTAGTTTTATAATTATTTTAACAAAGAAGATTAGGTAGATGAAGTAATAGGTGAAATTCCAAATCCTTATTAGGGATTTAACTTGAAGCCAGCTGATCTGTTTGCAACATAATTGTGCGATGCTAAGGACTCTATTTACAATCACTCTTCAGGAACTGATATGATCATTATAGTAGGAGGCTGTAGGCTCTACTGTAGTATAATAAATTAGCCTTTTGTTTTATTATCATTATTTCATTATATTTGCATTTATTAAATCATGTGAAATGTGTGGCATTTACATGTGCTGTTAAATGTGAAAATTTTATGATATCGGGTGTGTGTTTTATAATTTTTGAAAAATTGCTATTCCAGGTTCACTGTAGAACACATTTTATCTGAGCCAAATCCTGAGTGGACAGGAAAGAGAGGACATGTTACACTAGATTTGATACAGACGTTTTTACCATGTTATACAGTAGACATTCCTAGGACAAACTTCATCTGCATCTGTGGACCTCGACCATTTACATTATTAATAGAGAAGTCAGTATTTATAACAAAAAAATTCAATTTTTAAAGAAATAGTTTTTCTTTCATTAAATGTTTTGTTACTAGTCATGCTTAACTGTGGCTTTATATCACATGATTTGAATTATGAATGATATCAGTGTGGTCAAATGAAATGAAATGTAGATGTGGTTTAGTGTTCATAGGTTTGTGGCCGACGCTTCGCATTTGTTCTCTATTTTACTGTTTTAGATTTTAGCTCCTTGTTCAGGGTCTACAAATTGCTGTCAGAGGAATAGTTATATATGAAAAAAAATCATAGTCTGTAAAGTAAAATCTGTACATCACATATACAGGGTCTGTTTTTATTCTAAAATGTGAAATAAAATGTTTTTAATATGTATGTAGAGTAAGCATTTCAGATATTTAAAATGCAAAAAAAAAAAATAAAAAAAAGAATTGGTTAGAGCAGCATGATGTCTAGATCATTCTGATGCATTCATTCAGTAAAAATTTCAAAAGATTTTTGTCTTGTAATTCCTTTAATACTACAAATTGTCAATTTAGCAATGTAAATATTAATATGAAAAGTGAATATCCACTTGGTAAAGGATGATGACCAGTTATTTTGTTCAGATAAGCCAATTTCAGACAGTAAAGTGGAGATGTATTTAAAGATATATGGACTGTTTCTGACATTTTGTACTATTTGCAAGTAAAATGGGTATATCACTTCAGTAATACATTTGAAAGCTCTGTTAGGATTAATTCTATTTGAACTCTGCATTTTGTTTGTACAAGATTGGCTGCTGATAAAATCTTCTGTACATGAAATTGGAGAATGAATTGATCACTATGGATGATTGACAATAAAAAGTGGGCTCTTCTGATGGTAAAGCTACCCTGTAATATTAATCTGACTAATGGCACTAAAATTGTTTGACTGTTCAAAATTCCAGTCCAGGATACTAAAGGGGTTATCGCAATAAAACTAAGAATTGTTTCACATGTATATGGGTGGTTTTTATGTTTGCCGTAGCAGAAGCCTGAAACTACAGTAGGGTTGCTTAGGCACTTTAGCAGCAGCATAGGTAAATTACGATCATCACTGACTACATATATCTCCATCAAGAGATTGCATTATGCATTTTCTGGGGCGGTCTTGTGATATTTAATGAATCAATACACAGCAGTTTTATTCCTTGCAGGTTTAGAGATGTCATTTATGGTATCTTTTCAATCTTTTTACGATTCTTAGATCTCTTATATTGTAACTGAGTTGAACACGGAGAGGTGCATTAGCATTTAATTATTGTGGGTAATGAGAGAGATGACCTGACCAAAAAGGATAATAAGACACAATTTATTTGACCAAAGTCAGCTGAAGAGTTAGTGATACCCTAAAATTGGAGTCTAGCAGTAATTTTTCTTTCTCTGAGACCCATAATTCCATTGTTAGAATTGATAGAATCCAGTCCTCAGATGAAAATAAATAATCCACTGAAACATCTAATACCTTCTTAGACTATACTGGCAATGTATTAAGAAAGGGTGACGTATCTGGGAATTGTATTTTCATACAGTTGTTTATTTGAGAAGACGTGTTATGTAGATAATGCAAAAGGTAAAAAATGTAAAAGGTTAGAAAAGGTAAAGAGGCATTTAATTGTAGAACATAAGATGCTATAGAACCAAGAAACATATTCTTTAAAATATCCTCTTTTTTGAGGATAGGTTCTGATTTAACAAGCATATTCCTGAGTTTTATTAAGGATGTACGAGGGTAAGTCAATTATTATCCGCAGTGTAGTTATAAATTTTATTACAATACAAATAGGAAACTTACATGTACATCATTTTTCAACATAGTCCCCTTGCATTTCAACGCACTTGGTCCATCGTTGCACAAGCTTCCTGATATCCTCATAAAAGAAGGTTTTTGGTTGAGCTGCGAGCCAGGAATGCACCGCTTCTTTCACTGTTTCATCCGAGGTAAATCGATGGTCCCTGATTGCCTCTTTGAGTGGACCAAACGAGTGGTAGTCAGAAGGGGCAAGATCAGGATTATACGGAGGATGAGCCAGTATTCCAGATTTGAGTTTCTGGAGCATTTCAGCAGTGTGGGCAGCAGTATGTGGACGGGCATTGTTGTGCAACAATACAACATCTTTCGACAGCAGTCCTCAGCGTTTACTTTGAATTGCAGGCTTCAGCTTTGCAGTAAGCATCTCACTGTAACGTGCACTGTTTATTGTCATGCCCCTTTCCTTGTA
Source organism: Lycorma delicatula (assembly GCF_047948215.1). NCBI lineage: Eukaryota > Metazoa > Arthropoda > Insecta > Hemiptera > Fulgoridae > Lycorma > Lycorma delicatula. The sequence continues at coordinate 34,034,722 of NC_134455.1, forward strand.
ATGTTCCATTACTGGGCCTTGTGAGTCTCAAAAAACTGTAAGCATCAGTTTTCCTGTGGATGGTTGGGTCTTGAACTTTTTTTTGCAGGGTGAATTTGGATATTTCCATTCCATACTCTGTCGTTTACTCTCCGGCTCGTAATGATGGATCCATATTTCGTCACCAGTGATGATTCTGTCTAAGAAGATGTTCCATTCGTTACCATAGCGATCCAGATGTTTTTGGCAGATGTCTAAGCGCGTATGTTTATGCAACTGTGTTTATTTGTTTTGGAACCCATCTTGCACAGACTTTATGAAATCCAAGTCTGTTGTGGATGTTTTCATAGGCAGAACTGTGAATAATTTACAGACGATGTGCCACCTCATCAATTGTCTCTCTAAGAAAACCATGTCACATGCACGCTCAATGTTTTCCTCATTTATGGCAGTAAACAGTCTTCCAGCTCCTCATCGTGCGTAACACTTGTGCGACCATTTTAAAATTTTTCAATTCATTCGTAGACACTCTGTTGCGACAACACACTTGTTCCCGTACTGTACCGAAAGTCTTTGATGAATTTCGATTCCTGATACACCTTCTGACTACAAAAAAACAGATCACTGAACGTTGCTCTTCTTTGGTGCAAACAGAAGCGGAAAGCCATGGTTAACGGCAGGGTAGCGATAATGAAACTAACCTAGCAGCATCAAACCTCCACAGACATAACAATTAAATCACGCATGCATCATCTACGCAACACGACAGTACTACCAACATAAACAAAAATATAACTAAATTGTGGATAATAATTGACTTACCCTCGTAGAACTTAAGGAATCTGGTGGATTATAATATAAAAATCTTTTTTTATGTTATACATATAGCTGGGCTGTTCTTGTGAAATCTAATTTGGTCCAACATGAACTGTGAATTTGTCACAAGGCGTAAATAAATGGCCATAAAATGAGTATTATGGCTCTGATCCATTATAAATATAAAAGAATTTATAGATTTTTTGAATTAATGAACATTTTAAAGTTCTGGTTTGAAGAACTAGAACTTAACAGTTTGAATTAATATTTACTTTTTTAATGTAGTTTATTCTTTACAGTAAACAGTATCTTTTCTGTTTATTGAGATGTTACAAAATTATTTTTTAGATTGTTGAATTAATTATTAAAATTTTGATTTCAGGTGGTTGAAGGAAGATTTGGGTTACACAGGTGATAATTATTATAGCTTTCTAGGACAGTGATAAAGGAATATTTGAGTTATACAGGCGATAATTATTGTAGCTTTCTAGGGCAGTGGTGATGAAAGTATGTATTTTTTTAATAATGAATTAAATGAGCATTTTGTATAAATAAATATTTGTATAATACAAATTTATATAATTTATTTTCCGTCTAACACATGCCTTTCATCAATAGGAAGATACTTCTGGTTAGATTAACCACCATGTAGTGAAGTCAAGAACAATAATTTACAAATAAATGAATATGTAATGTTAAATAGATCCAATAAATTGATCTCCTATCTGAAGGTGCCAAAATGAAGGAAAAATTCACTAAATATAAGTGATATAGCAAAATGTAAGTTATAATAAAAGACAGACATCATGAGTTATAAAACCAGAAATACAAACTATTTTTAGACGCATGTTATAATCCTGTTTTTTTAAACTTTTCTAATTGTAAGTCAAATAGTAGTAAATTATTATTATGGCTGGCATGCTATATAATTTAAGATGTTAATTTACCAACTGAAAAAAGTGGTTTAATTTATTTAAAATTGGATTTTAAATTTTTATAATTTTTTTTTGTGAACAGTTAAATAAGTTACTATGACCCAAAAAGCTGGAATAGAACTATACAAAAAATAAAATTTTACAAAATTTGTTGTATAAAAACAATATGTGAGGTTATACAATTTCTTATTTTAATTTAAATTAATGGAAAATGTAGAAACAAATGTATGAAAAAGGTTGTTTGTGAAAGGACCACTTCAAAATGAAGCATTTATGCACAAGATGATGTATAAATACATCACTCAAAAAACTATTAAAACAATTATAAAACTTATGTAACAAGAAGAAAAATAAACAGTAATTTGGGTGAAAGAGCTTAAATTAATTGAGAAGGGAGTGTAAAGGGCTCTCCCATCACAAAAATAAAAAAGTTTTCCAATTTTACTTACATCATCATTCAAATTGCTGGATTAATTTGAGCCTCTGTTGGAATACATTGTATTTAATATGGATATATGTATTTTATATGGATATATTGGAGCATTAGCAGATGATATGAGGTATTCACGTATATGTTAACCCTTGAACTGATAGCAATCAATTGATTGACTGGTATGCCTACTTCATGTGCCATGGTCAGTCTGTCTATAGAGCTATTATATATTTCCCACTGTAATTGTCAATATTTTTTATTAAGTGATAATACTGTAATTTTTGAACTTTTTATTTCTATTGTACACTAATTTGAGGGAAAAAATTAATAAATGTATTTTTGTTGGTTGAAGTAACAATGTAACATGACTGGCAAGTAAGTTACTGTTCATTCTCTTGTGGTACAGGTATTGTTCACATTCAGTTATAATTGTTTGTGATTAGTTTCTGGTTCACTTTCAGGTTAGGAACCCAAGACATAGAAATTTGCCATTACACAATTCAAAACCTATTGATACGATGGTCTTTTTGTACTTATTACTTTGTTTTGATAATTATTTATCAATACTTCTTGTCCAGTAATTAATAAATATACTGGTTCTTTTCTTCAGATAAAGGAGGGATATGTACAATTCTAACATTAGGTGCAAGAAGTTAAGAATGGTCTTTGTTCAATATCAGTTAATAAGTAAATCTTTTCTAATGAACTTCAAATGGCCTGTCTTATATGGTCAGCTGAGTTATGATTTATTGAATAAAGCAATGATGGTTGCCAAAGTGTGCATCCCGACACTGTGGGAAGCTACAAAATATTTCCCAATTTTCATGATTTTATTTTCATTTCCAATTTATTGTCATAGGATGCAACATCTAGTGGAGCTGGTGCAAACCACTTAGTTACTGTTTGTGGAAGGCTCTGTAAATGGTTACTAGAAGACAACAATAGTCTCTTGACTGTGTTTTTGTAGTTTCTTGAAATTTCTATATTTTGTGTTCATATATAAATAAGTGTTGGTTTCACATGATTTTGGTGTTGAATTAATTTTTGGAATTTTATTTGGACTGGACTAAGTGTGTAGGTTTCTGTACTGATGGTGCTTGTTCTAAGGTCAGGCTGTTATGGAGGGTTGCAGGCTTTTCTTCAAAGCAAAGCCCCTTGTTATTAAAAAGGATTATGGACTACAGCAGTTATTCACTTTGAAGCACTCACATCAAAATATCAGATTCCTACATTGAACCAGGTCTTCGAATATGTAGTGAATGTAGTTGTAATTTTATAAAAACTTGGCCATTGAAAGCAAGATTTTTCAAAAACTATATGAGGATATGGGATCCAGTTACCTTTCTCTGTTGTATTACAGCGCTTTATGATGGCTTTCTTGTGGGAATGTATTGTCTCTTATGTTTGAACTGCAAAAGAAGTTTTTTGTTAAAAAGGAGGAACAAATTATGAGTATACTGCAGATTTTGTGAATGACATTTTTTTTTATAAAATAGCATATTTATGTGATATTTTTTAAAGCTGTTGCTGTGACAAATCCTTACCTGCAGGGAATCAACATGCACCTTTTAAAGTTGATTGAGAACATTTTAGCTTTTATAAAATCTAAAGCTATGAAAAAGAAAAATGGATGAAGATGAAAGCAAGGAATATAACAATAATTGTCCTTGAATGGAGTTGATTTCTCTTGAGATATGAAATCCATTTTTGTAGAAAACTTACTACCTGTTTTGTGAAATATTTTTCAACTGATAATATCGATAAATTTGCATAGATTTAAGATCCTTTTATGCAACTGTTCCTTCTGAATTTATTCCTGTAGAAGAAGAGCATTTGATTGGGTTGTCTTGTGACAATACATTGAAAACAAAATTTACCAGCATGGGATTAACTGAATTTTGGATGTCAGTAAAAAATAAATATCCAATCCTTAGTGTAAAGCTAAGAGAATTTTAATTCCATTTGCAAGTTAATTGTGTGAAGCTGGGTTTTCGGCAGTTGCTGTGATAAAAAATAAGTGTGAATATCAGTGTGGAGAGGGAAATGAGGATGGCTGTTTCCAGTTTAATTCCATGAATTGAGAAAATGTGCAGTGATCAAAAAGCTCACACATCCCATTAATTATTATTTTAATTAGTTAAATTTGTTCTATTATATTTTTTTTTGTGATCTAACATGTTATATTTAACCCTTGCAAAAAATGATTAGCTATTTCAAAAAATGTACGTGTAGAATTTCACAAACAATGCCCCCTGGAAAAAGTTTGGATTTAGCTAGGTTGCTGAAAATTGAAAAAGTTTGGGGACCAGTGGCATAAAATAAGGCAATCACATTAATTGTAATGAACCTTTCAGCACTCCTTTTAGAATAGATTTGTAAGTAGTGTGTATATTTTGAATATTGTTAAAACAAAGTTTTTCATGTTAATTTTTTAGATATTTTTAGATTTTAAGTTTCGGAGTTATGCAGTTAAAATGAAGCAGTTCAAATATATAAAATAAATTTTTCGAATTTATATTCCCATTAACAAATTTTGTTTATTTAGTGCAATCTCATGTGTAATTTTAATGTAATTTGTAATAATTAAAGAATATTTAGCATTTTCACCTATCACTATGAAATTGTTCAAAATTTTACAGTATGATTTTAATTAACAGATCTCGGGTTACCGCAAATACAAATGTCGGAGTAGTTCACAGTGACTGAATACGCTAACAATCTGCTATTGACAATGGACTAGTTTAGTGTAAAGTGACTGATTGCTTTAACTGAATGTTTCACAAACCATGTGTGATCATAATGAATAAACATTATTCATGACAGTCAGTCGAGTATAAGTTTCTTTAGTGCTACATCTGCTCATTTATTGCTAGTGAACATGAATATTTGCGATTACTTATGTGTAATGAAAGTTAGGTAGTGTTAACTGAATCACAGCACACAAGTATATAACTGAATTTATATAGATACTTTATAGATCCATGATTATGGCTTGTAATTCAACAGTAAATATATATATATATATATATATATATATATATATATATATATATATCTGTTACTGACCACTGATGAATAACAAACAGAATTACTGTGCTGAGAACCTATTAGTTTGTAATCACAATGTCTAGGCTCTTCTGGCAAAGATATTTGTTGAAATCCTTTTGTAACATCAAATCATTATTGATACATTTTTTTAAAGTAAGCTGAAAATGATTATGAAATGGTGGAAGTCTTCATTGTGGAAAAGTGAATGGTTGGACTGGACATAGCAGGTAGTTCAATAGTCATTGCAGAAAATTTATACTGAACTTGAACACTTATACTGTTATTTAGTGGTGCTCCATGTGACTGTTATTAGTCTACTTTTGCAAACAGTATTGTAAAGAGTATTTTGTTAGTATTGTAAAGAGTACTTGAAAGTCATTATTAGCTGAAATTGTCAAAGAAGGCTTACCACTCTGTTAAAAAGCGTAATACTGAGCTAGGACAGAATGCACCAATAAGTAATTGTTAAAGTTCCTACAGAAAAACGTTTTACAATGATATTGCTTATAACAACAAATCGGCCATGACAAATGAAAAACTTGGTCCCTGTTTGGTTTGCATTGAATTTTAATACCATTTATTGAAAAACATACCTGCCATAATGATACCGGCTGTAACAATGAAACCGGCAATAACGACCATATTTATTAGATAAATCATTTTTAGTCAGCTATATCAATGTTGATATTGTTAAAATATAGAGCGTATGTTTATGTAAAATAGTAAATACTGTACTGTATTCGCCATTCCTTTGAACTGTCGTAATTCGACAGAAGTAACAGTATCACATGATTGTATTTACGTTAAACTGTCACGTCGTTCTGACAATCTCGTACCTGCATTGAATCATTCACAGAATTTTGCCCTGTATCTAAAAACTTCTTTAAAAATAGCCATAACAAAAATGTTAACATTACGCATTCATCAGTTTTTAAGTTCACATAAAACACTATGTATCACGAACTGTATTTGTAATTTGATATACAGTTATACTTTTTACTTTTTGTTTTTTTATGGGTTTTAAAATGTTTAAAAGAAAATCACCATCTGTAGAAGAAAAAGCACACATAATTTGGTGATTACAGTCAGGAGGAAAAAACACTGATATCTGTGAAGAATTATCAGTGAATCACTCAACTGTCACAGCAATTTGGAGAAATTGGGATAAAAATAAAAAAGTATACGTGAAAATTAGTTCTTTTTATATGAAAAAAAAAGAAATAGTACTCAGCACTTGATGAAACATTACTTAAATGTTTCAAGATTCAAAGAAGTTCTTGTGTTCCAATAACAGTCCAGTCCTATTGCATAAGACCGAGGATTTTGTATCTAAAATGAATATTAATTTTTGTCTGTGTTCTCATGGATTCAACGCCTTTGTAATCGTCATGATATTGTATTGAAAAATTTCTGTGAGTTATTTGGTGTTCCGTCTGAAGCAACCGAAAACTTGTTGAACACCGTTTGGCCTAAACTAAGGGAAAAATACTCCAATGGTCAAATTTCTAACGCAGATGAGATGGCACTCTTCTTCAAGCTGACTCCAAATAAAACCTTCAAATTTAAGGAAGAAAAATTTTATGGAGGGAGTTATTCAAAGAAACTAACAACTCCCTCTGTAAAGAGAATAACTTTCTCTGTTAAGAGAAGGTTATTCTCTTATTGTCTTCTCCGTCTTATCGTCTTCATATATCTCTTATCTTCTCCGATAAGAGAAGACTGGTAGTTATTGATAAAGCAAAGAAACCTCGCTGCTTTAAAAACATAAAGTCCTTGCCAGGGCAATATGAATCCAACGCTAAAGCATGGATGACGTCCAAGTTTGAAAGAATACTGCATGAGTGGGATTAAGAACTTAGTGCTAAAAAGCAAATGATATTTGTTCTTATTGATAATTGCGATGCTCACCCAAATGTTTAATTGCTTCAGTCAATTAAACTTAGTTTTCTACCACCAAATACAACCTCTGTTTTACAACCGTTAGACCAGGAAATTATTCATTCATTCAAGGTTCTTTTCCGTAAACTTGTTAGTTTCGTAAAGATGTTAGAAAACATAGGATTAAAGTTGAAAAATAATATGAATGTACTTAAAGCGATTTTAATGGCCTACGCTGCATGGAATAGAATGAAAATCACAAACGCTGGTTTTTTCAAGAAAATTTAACTTAAGCAACGAATGAAAATAATTTTAACTATTGGGTTAATAAGTTAGATTTGCTTGAAAAAATGAAAATTACAGACTTCAATGACTTTTTCAGAATCTATGATCAGGTAGAAATAGCTCCATCATTAATAGATGATGACATTACCCTTCGTAGGAGTTGCTGAAAATTAGAGAGAAATGGAAAAGTTTGACAACGCCAAAAAGAATTAAAACTGCTGACTGTTACAGAAGCTTTAGTTGCTATTTCAACCCTTCAGCAGTTTTTCTCTCTGCTGATACAAAATCAGAACTTAAAGAAGCCCTGAATACCATAGATAAAAATATTGAACTAGCCATATACAACAAACATTAAAAAAGAAAATCTGATGTGGACACCACATAACTTCCTTGTATGCCTATTAAATTACATATGCACATTTTTTGTTGCGCTTCATTTAAACCTATTTCATTTGAAAGTGAGATAAGATCTTCCAATTCTTTAATAAATGGAAAGTTACACAATTGTATTGTGGTGGACGTGGTGTCCACCACAATACAATTGTGGTGGACACCACAATACAGTTGCACAATATGCAATGTGGTATTGCATCACATTTTTTTGTGGTGTCCGTATCAGCATTTTATATATTAATTTTGTTTCACGTAGCTCAAAGCCCCCTGCGAAATAGATTGTGTCACTGAAGCAGGAGTGACCGGGACTATCAAGGCCACAAGCCCTGATAAGGTCGCAGGGATAGACGGGATCAAGGCCCGAGCATACTGGAACATTACTCCTGCTAGCGACCATGACCACCCATTTAATGTCCATTTTGTACATAGGGTATTTTTCAAATTGCTGGAAAACGGCGAAGGTGGTTTGCCTGCCCAAACCAGGGAAAATTCTATTTTTCTGCGGAATTACAGGCCAATCTCTTTGCTACCTGTATTGTCAAAGCTGTTCAAAAGAGTTTTTTTCAAGCGACTTAAGTGATGCTTAGGGCTGAAGATTCGGCCCCAAGCAAAAAAAAAATTAATTTAATTTTCCCATTGTAATATCCTACAATACTGTAGATATAGATAGAATGATAAAATGTAATATTCTAACTAGTGCGTAATAATAATTAAACATTTGGTTTTTTTGTATTGCGCTCTGCAGGTGACTTCAACAGAATATCGGTGACACCTGCCAAGCGATCCCTCCAAACTCTTCCTGGATACAAGTGTGTCTGGATGATTTTAAAATTTAAAAAAAAGAAAGTTTTTTCCCAAACAAATATACACTTGACCAAATAAAATGATTAAACTCGTACAATTATGGGCCCAGCCAGCGCATGCGCATCGCCCTCTGGAAAGGAGAGCGCATTGCTTTCTCCAAACACTAGGGCCACCCTGGAAGGGAAGGCAAATTCCTGTTAGGCTGAAAGGTGCTAACACCGAAAGGACTTCAGGGGAAGGACTGAAGGGAAATCATGCTGGGAGTATGAAGCTCATACATGCCTAGTCTCCCACGATCAGCCCCAGTCAATTATTTCTCATTGGTCTAAAGGACCGGAATGCAACTACCAAATCTGTCCATAAATAAAACACATAAAATCTATAATGGCCACTAAAGAAATAATGACCCGCCAGATAAAATTAAAGCTACAGCAGCAAGGGACATTTGTCCAGGTACTGCAATTAGTAGGAAGATAATAAACTCCTACTACCTCGCGTTCCGTTCTGTTCCGTCACTCAAGTAGTTATTTGGTATAAGTGAGAATGTGTTTGATCAGTAACCATGGACACATCGGTTTGAATTCGACTTCTTCTTTATATTCATATATTCTTTTTTTTTTTTTTAATTTTAATATATTGATTTATTAATAATTATTAACCTCCTGTAAAAATGTTTAAATTAAAATGAAAAGCACAAGTTTATGTCACTAATAACTTCTAATTTTTTTTCTAATTTTTTTTTATTGTAAAAATTTTTTACAAGCAGAGTTTAATAATTATTAAAAACCAATATGTTTAAATTAAAAAAAAAAATAGTTAAAAAAATATATGTATATGAAGTTGGATTCGAACCGATGTACCTTCCCCTTCTAAGATCCAAATATTTCATTAATTAAAATTTCATTTGGCTGTAACTCTGGACCAATGAAAATAAGTACCACTTATGATGTATCGTTGAAAATCTCTCGATGAGGACTTATTACTGCAGTTAAGAAAAAGTCTGAATTCCAAATTTTTTGGGATTTTGGACACTTTTGGTTCAGTCAGTTGCAATCAGAAAGGGAGGTGCACAACTAGATGTTACAACAGTCCTAAATCCAAAATTTCAACATCCTACGGCTAATAGTTTTTGAGTTATGTTAGATACTTATGTACGTACATATATGCATATGTACCTACAAACGTCACTCTGAAACTAGGTATGGTCAAAATGGATATTTCCGCTGAAATCTGAAAACTGACATTTTTTGTGATCACAATACTTCCTTTACTTTGTATAAGGAAGTTTTATTGGGTTTTTACTTCCTTTACTTTGTATAAGGAAGTAAAAACCCACAAACATAAAATACAGGAAAAGAAAAATGTAAATTTAACGATATTCAGTACAGTACTGGAAGCTCTATACTGTACGTACACGTATTGGCCGATATTTAACGACTATTGGCTATAGCTTCCGAATTCACCCGGTTCCTTGAAGGTTGTTATAATCAATTTTTACTGTACATAAATAATGATTTATAAACTAATGGGTTCTAAGCAGGATAATTCTGTTGGTTATTATAAGTAAAATGATTAAAATAGGATTTACTGCTCCAAAAACCATGTTGAGGAGTACATCACTGAATAATAATCTTTATCAAGATTCTATAAAGTTTAAGCATATATGTTTGAACAGTCTGACAACCATTACCAGTCATATACATAACAAATACTACTTTAAAATGTAAATTTTGAGTTCTCATAAATTCTTAATTCATATCATGTGCTCATCAAAATAAAGATCTAAAAACTTTACAAGGCACAATACTGAAATTAAACGTGTAACAATAATTTTTTTACATTACTTATTCATAAATGAAAGAAGCCCTCTTATTGTTTTATAAATTAAAAGTTTAAACCAAGATTCTCTACCCAAATTTTTAATGAAAAAAATAAAAAAAAACTCAATGAGGTAGTCTAGGTTCTCCTGGACCACCTTGGCCAGCGGGGCAGAACTGCCAGGTCTGTCCTTTGCTTTTCGAAATTCATCCACAGCTGGAATTGTTTTGACCCGGGCAGGTGCGTCCGTCTCCATCACGCTCGGCGCATCCTCGGAGGAGGTAGATAGTGCAGGCTCCGGCTTGCGCTTCCACCTGGACTTGCGGTCCTCCTGGAAACCTTCCACGACCGAAGATTCCTTAACCTACCAGACTAAACAAGATTCTCGGTGTCTTCCTATCGCACTAAGTTGGGCAAGCCCACGAACGTGACAACTGCCCGCAGCGAGATGGGCAGCCGGAGGCCTTAATATTCTCCTGTTACACTATGCATCTCTTCGCCACCATAGGATTAGCTAAATACCATACTAAGAAGTACGGTAACCACAGATTAATCTAACTACAGATTACTGCGCTTGTTCTTAAAAGAATGTGGAGTAGGACAAAGGGCGAACCCTTTACTCGTAACAGGGACTTACGACCAAGAGTCGTTGCCACCTTATCGTCACGCTGAGGTGGGTGCCTGAACAAATTTTTCGCCCAACACCATGTGGAATCTAGAAGGGATGAGGCTATATTTGATGCCACCATTGATAAAGCATTCAATTCAATCGCCAGGAACTGCAGAAGGTACACACATGACTGCATTTCAAAACACAGATAAAGAGACTCAAACTCAACATAACTTTGTCTGCATCAAAGGAGACCAAAGTCAGTGGCCAGCACTGTTTGAATTTTATATACATAAATCATATGTATGGTTTTTTAAATTAGATTTTAAGGGGAATATGAGTTCATCCAGTAAGCATTCAGCTGCTAATTTAGGAGAAGACCTGCCTTGTAACAATCTCTGTTACTACACCACCCCCTTCGTTCCTAGCTCCGATGGGTTTTACCGGAGGTTGTCTTTTAGACCCTGTAAACCTGATAACACATCACAGTCATCAGATTGGTCTCTATCAGGATGCTACCAATGCAAGTGCCTCAGGAGACATTTCCATCAGTGTATTTACACATCTTACTATTGTCTTCGTATGGCTTCTTCCAGCATTGACCACTTACTATAATTTACATCCATCAACTATCAACTTAACTGACTGGAAGCACAATCCTAGTGCCTTCCTCTAACACTGAAGGTTTCATATAGGAACTATTCCCATATGTAAGTTAATTAAACTATGCACTCATGTAATTTAATTAAACTGTATTCAAATCATTATTTGATGTATTTTAAACACCAGAAATAATTCTCTCATACCAAAAAAACAAGTGATTGTAAGAACAACAATTCAATCTATTCAAATTCTCAAAGAATTTGAATAGAATATTTATTTATCAAGAAATAAATTTACACATTTGATAAATTTCTAATGAAAACATACCCTATCTCTCTCTGCTCTGGTCTGGTTTTGGGAGAGAGGTCAATGCCTACACCTTCCCACTTGGAGCTCCAACACAGAGTTCTCAACACATCCATTCTCATCCTAACAGCAAATATCTCGGCTAACTGGGACTCAATGCCAAAACACCTTCCTTGGGTAGTGAACACCCAACAATAGTGAACACTATTTCTAGCCACCCAGGTTACTACTCTGTCCATATCCATAATAGCACTAAACTCCTTCATACATCCTCTGCTGGGCTAAGAATCTCAGGAAGCCAGCAAGTATATTCAATTCCCTTTGGGCTTTCCAATTAACTTGCAGATCAAAACCAGAAAATTTCTAACTTGCAAGCTCTCTAACTACTTTGGTATGTTCAGCTTCATACCTTGGGCAGACATATAAGACATGATGTACATCATCAATGGCTCTACACTCCAGGCATAAGCTTGAATAGTCAAAGAAAATCTGGCCAACCTAACTTTAAAGACACCATGTCCAGAAAGAAACTGTGTAGTATGCTTATTTGGCACCTAGCAACCTGCATATCTCTCACATCAGGAAAAGTATAATACATTTAATGGCCATTGGACTATTCAGTTGACCTGATCACCATAAATGGAAACCTTGATCATCTATTTCTTTTTATGCATTCAGAGGTAAATTGGCCTATCTTCTTGGGATCATAACATAGTTAGTTCTGAGTTGCAAGTGTATCAATGGGCTTAACACCAGAAATAACAATGACTGTCTCTCAAAAATAGTCCTATATGTACCAATCGCAGATAGCAATAGGAGATGCTGGGCTGTCAACAAAATGCTCCTATAACATTTTGTACCTAATTTGATAAGCTCAGACAGGTGCAGTATACATCATTATGTCTTTGCAAACACCATTATATCATTATATAGAACATGCATGGCTCTAAAATTAATTGGAGTGGACTGCCTTCTGAACACCAAAGGAAGTGCCACAAGCCATAAATAATGGCAGTATATTGAAAGTGCTCCTTAAATTGAAAATTCTCATCAAGGATAACACCTAGATACTTTTGCAGCAGGACATACCTAATTGAATGACCTGCCATTGATACACAAGGTCATCATGTAACAGCCTTTGAACATCATCATCATTGCTTTCTCTGGGTTAAACATCATCTTATGTTGCAAACTCCACCACCGGAGGAGTATCTTGCAAGCCTGGGCTATCCTGAACCCGATCTCATTCCACAAATTTCTTTTAACCAACAAAAGCCCATCATCTGCATAAGTGAAGACATGACATCCACTGTGCAACCTCAACCATATCAAAAAATCAAATTCACCAGCTCAGAGCAGGTATCTGAAAACACTGCTCTGCAGACAACTTTTAAATAGCATCTTTTTGACTTCTGATTAGCCATCTCAAAGAACAACGTCTTGATTGTTGAAATAATTGTATAACACATCCTGCTCATTCTGCATATAATCATGCTTCTGCAGCTGAAACAAAGCTGAGAGTCACCACAAATTATTAAAAGCTCCTAATATGTCCAAAAGATACCTAAGATAATATTCAGACTCAATCGAAGAAACAATGTTAATAACCTTAAGAATAGCATCTTCTGTGTCCCTGACAGGACGAAAGCATACTGATCATCCATCAACCACTTTCTAGAATTCCATCTATCATTAATAAAAAATATAGAAAACCTTCTCAAAAACCTTTCCAATAATTGGCAGGAACATTAAAAACCTATAAGAAGAGCTCACGGTGGGATCCTTATCACCACCTTTAAACAATTTAAGAACAACATTTTTCCATCAAAAAGGTAAATAGCCAGCAAAGAGCATCCTATTAAAAATTCTAGTCAAAGTACCAACACAAATTCTGACATAATGGACAAATTCTGGCAGAATACCTTTGCCTTTGTATTTTCCACAGATAAAACATCAGAGCGAAAAGCAGCAATTTCCTCTTGGACTTGCAGATGATATTAGGTTTCATTAGTCACAACATCATCTGACAACAAATCATTCAATAGAATATTTAAAATCTCAGCTTTATTAGAAAGCTGTATGTGGTACAGGGCAGATCGCTCTGTACCACATATTGATGTTGCAGAAGAATTATACTGAGAGACCTCCTTTCAACAATCTCACCTAACTCAATCTGAGCAATATAAGCACCTTGAGAATTTATCTGTCCAAACTCAACCTTGCAATGAATTAAAATCATCTCAAAAACTCTCAAATAACAACCACAGTCCTTACTATCGACCAAGTGCTTGTAATCCTTGTGCAACCTTCTGCAATTTACACATGTAAATTGCACTCGCCTGACAAGCGAGTGCAAGGAATTACAAAAACACTGATTACAGCCCCTGCTCTGAAAAAAGCGCAAATTGGACTAGGATGAACTCTTGCTTGTTGAGAGAGCTGACTAGGGAAAATTTCATCAAAATTTTTGTCCAACACAGAGTTAAAGGGAAATATAAACATGGACACTGAGAATTTAACCAACTCCATTGTTGGTGCTGTTAAAGTTAGCATTCGAAAAACACTTTGTATATTACTGAGAATACACCAGAATATTACTTCAAAAACACCAGAAGTAACTTGCCCTCAAAATGAAAATTAGGCATTTTACCAAATGCGTATGCCTATATGGTATTTATCTAAAGAAGTTAGGGAGAAGGTAAAGGCTGTAGTTGGGAAATCCTAATTTTTCCCTATCTACACCCTTAAAAAGGACAACATAACCATAACTAAGGGCAATGAAGTATCTAGGACATTAGCTCTATTTTTTTCAACTATAAGTAGCTTTGAACGTTGTAAAAGAAGTTTTTTAAAAGAATTTCAAACATTTATCGATGTACTAGACTTCAAGTAGAAAAACAATTACTATTTTATGTTGTTCACTTGAAGTGAACTAAATATAATTTTACAAAAATTGATTACCTTCGCTCTCAGTCAAAATGAGATCCCATATACCACCTTTCTTATACTGTTTCAGACTCGTTAAAGGTAAGGATGTAGTGGTTTTAATATTTCATGAAACAGCAGCACATACTCAAAGAAATGGAGAGAGAGACCATCTTGTGCTCATATTAAAAATAAAAGGAAAAACTTCTAGAAATTGACAATTATTGTTAAATTTTTCTAAAATGTACAATATTTAAAAAAAAAAGATAAATTCTTGTTTGATTTCTAGAAAATGAGAGTCACAGCTATTTCTCTATTACAAATATAATGCTAATGGCCTCTGCAGGTGATACCTTCAAATCCTCCCTCAAAAAGATAAGAAGAAAATAAAAATTTGCTTCAATTTTCTCAAAAATGTGAATTGAATGACTCAAAATCTTTTTCCACTAGTTCTCCATTCATTTGGTGGATAATTTCATATTATTTTTATCAACTTGAACTTTATTTACCTCTCTTGTATATGTTTTTCCCAGATGGTGATCGTCTATACTCCAGAAATTCTATCGATTTTATTTTTTTAAATCTTCATTTGTGATACTAAAGAACAAACTTTCTTGATCACAGTAAATCTCACTCATTTAAGCTATACAAATGTCAACGAAGATATGAAAAAGAGTTAGAAACCAGTTTAGTTCTATAATACTGGAAACAATATTTCTCTGTTCTTGATAATAAAATTATTACACCATTTTGTAGTAGTAATTTTAAGCAATAAACAATTGTAATTTTGTAATCTTGTTTAAATATGTAATCAGTGTTCAAATTTTTGTGAACTTTTTACACTGCCTCATAATGATACCAAGAGTATGTACGATAATGTATGTTTTTTCTTCTGCGTTCTAGTTTTTCAAATTCTTAAATGTCTTATCGATTGATAATATAGAAGAAACAAAGCTAAATCAACAAACTGCTGAAAAATTTGATGTCAGAAGTAGAATATAAAAAAATGGATACTCTTAACCTAATTGTTATAAATTTTATATTTTTATTATATTTGTCAATATATTTTCAATATTATTTGTAATAGCTTTTGTGTACAGTTATTAATTAAATTAATTTTATTTAACATTTTAATCATTTCTTCCATAAATCTGTAAACATATTTATTTTATTAATATAATTATTCTTTATATACTTTTTCACATTTTAAGTTTTTTCACTCTCATCTCTTTTCTATATTACATAACAATTTTTTTGTTTATTATTTTATGAGATATTTAAATATTTTGTTATCTTTTTGTTCATTATCTTCTCTAAGTCTTTGATAAAGTAATTACATTGAACAATTTCATTGTTATTAGCTTGGTTTACACATTTGTTTATATACACAAAATTTATTTATTGTAGAAATGTTGTATCTTTGTTGTATGTGTAAGTAAAAAGTTGAGTAATCTTACCCTAAATGTTTTATATAAATAATTATAATTAATATGCTTTGAGTAGTCTTCATCCATACATCTAAAATAATTTCTCTGCTGTTATTGGTTTTAGAGTGGTAAAAAAAAAGAAATAAATAGCATAATAAAGAATAAATATACTATTTGAAGAAAAGAAACGATTGGGTGTTATGCTGCTGCTGCTTGTTTCATTTTAATTAAGTAAGATTATAAAAGTACTACTACTGTTTATCTTTATTTTTAGAGATAAGATTTCATTTTCAGATCTCTAGGAATGTGGGTGACGTGAAGGTAGATATTATTCATAATGCATCAATTTACCTTCTAATTTATTTTTTTATAATTAAAGTCCCTGACCTATGTTTGTCTTCACCAATACTGTGAGGTAAATTAATTTTTTTTTAAGTAATAGTTTATTCACTTACCTTTTTGTTTATTGTTCTCTGTGTTTTAATAATATTAGTTAAATTAACTTGTGCTTAATTTGTTGAAAGTTGAAATAGGTTAACTTGTTTTATGACGTCTTCTTTATATGCAATTTATAAATGTCAACATGAAGAAAGAGTAAATAACTGAAGAACTTAAAGCAATAGCTGGGGATAACAAATTCTGAGTAGGTCTGGAATTATTTTATTTCTATTCTTGTCAAATAAACATTTTTTTAATTGCACACAACTTATGTATAGTTTACTGGAGCATCCATTCTGCAGCAGGAACCAAATAAACATCAAAGTTCTAACTTCATCATCTTTTTGCTAACCAATAATTATATATTGTGAGTTTGCTTTTAAACTTTAAAAGGAACTTTTTGGAATTGCAGGTTATTGAGAAAGTCATCTCATAATTTAATTTTTTGAAATAATGTGCTAATTTCAAACTAGGTGAGTTTTAAAGAAGGTTTGTTTGTGGAGATATGCCACTAAAAGGTCTATCCAGAACTATGATAGAATAATTCTCAATATTAAACACCTTAGTGGTGGTGCAGATATGATTATTGTTAATGGTGCTCTAAAATAGTTAGATAGTAAAGCCATTTGCTGGATTGTCAAGTTCCTAAAGGTAGGAGCTAAAGCTAAAAAGTAGCTTTTATATGCCATGTGTAAAATTTATATGTTATGGTTAGTATTTTTATGTATGATCTGTTTATTCATTAATTCATGATGTGCAAAGACTTGATTGAAATGCTGAGCAGAGTAATTATATTTGTTTTTGAATTCTTTGCATTTTACTATGAGAATGATTCTGCATCCAGATTTTGATCTATATGGTATTTAGTTTAGTTATAAATTCATATTTGTACTTCTATGTTGTACACTTGTAAGTTGTAATGTTTGTTGTACACTTTGTTCTTGTAATTACATGTTTTTATCTGTCATGTGATTTTATTTATTTCGTATATGGTTTTAAAATAAACACAATAATCTTCTCTTTTGGAGATTTTGTTTATATTTTGTATATTAGCATTATATTTATTTTATTACCAGATATGCTTTTGAAATTTTTTGTATTTTACATATTATGTTGTCTATATCTATACGTGAAAAACAACTAATGTGTACTAGACATCACATTTATTAATTATGTGTTTGTAGTTTTCAGTTTAAAAGTATATTAAACAATACATTAATGAAAATGTGCCCCTGTATGCCTCTGTATTTCTTTATGCTAAACAGGAAAATTAGATATGTTACATGTAAGTGTACCAATTGTGATAAAATTTCTACACATTTTGAAGTATATTTCATGATTACTTTAAATACTGTGAGGTCTTAGATAGTGTCATTGAATTCATATTCTGCAGCAAATTATATGATTGTTGAGGTGTTGTTTATAGATAAACATGATGGATGTTTGTGTTGCTTATATAAAGAAGTATAATATCATTAACATATCAATGCCACAACATATTCTTTATGTGTGTTTCTAATAAATACAATTTTATAGGGGTGTTTTAAAAATATTTTAATCAGGAAGTTAGAAATGAGAGAATTCACTGCTAGAACTGATTAAGTTAATTAATGAACTATTAATTGTATGTGAAACAAAATTGTGATTACAAAGAATGGAAAATTTAAAACCACAGTTAGTTGAGGACGTAGGGAGTAGTAAATATGTAGAGATTAAAAGATTAGATAAAGCGGAATAGCAGCAAATCACCTAATTGACTCTGGTGATCTCCAAAAATAAATAAAAGAAAATTCTTTTCTGAAAATAAAATTTTTATTAGACTTTCTCGTTATTAAACAGACAAGGAGAAAACAAGATATAATATCTGGAACTTGAAGTTGACATATATTTTATTAATTGCTAACAAAAAACCACTCATTATCACATCAGTATACCAAAATGAATGTAATTACTGATTTATATGAAAATAATTTTTTGAATTCATGGGTTCAACATCATTTACATATAATAATCATTTATTCAGTTATCAGTAATGCATTACCGTAGATAGATGCTACCTAAACTGATACTTGTTGTGGTCAACTTAGTCAATATTAAGTTTGAAATTTTGGTATGTTTGTAAGAGATTTTTTAGTAATAAAATATATGTCTTCTTCATATTCCAGATGCTACATTTTGCATTCCTTTGGCTATTAAAGAACTGAAAAGATTTTTTTGTATAAAATGATTTTTGTCAATAATTATTACTAACTGCAGTGCACCAAGTGATGGGAGTTGTGTGAAATGATAAAAAAGTAATTTTCACCAGAAGTTTTGTTACTGGTGTTTGATGTTCAAACACAGGATTTTAAGCATTTAAATTTATCAGTTTTAAAAGTACATGAAAGGAAAAGAGTATCGAAGCTCTTACAACAGCAATTGCCTGAATTTATATTTTAGTGATTCAGACAGTAAATCTTATTTTTATACATCCAAGCATTTTTTGTGGAGGTGAAGGTGTCGAATGATTGGGATTTTATTTGATGAAAAATTAACCTAATAAGTTCTCTGGCACTGTTTGATAATAAAATTTATTCTGCTCTTATTCTCTGATGTGAACGTCAATAAATCTTCCTGATTACATTCTTGTGCAAATTAATGTGAACAAGAAGTAATTTTTAGTTAGTTATGTTGTATTACTGATTCAAAATGTAGTACATATGTTTCCCTTCATTTCAAGTATTACCTGAGAGTATATTGTTTGTTTTGAAAGGTTATGTCTATTGCTTGCCTATTTTATTTTGGTTTCTTCTAGTGTAAGTGATCTTGTGATTTTGTTAATAAATTTGAAAAGTAGCAATATGGATTTAACCCCTAAGAAAAGAAACAAGATAATAACACTTAATGAACATATTCATATGACTCGAAGACAGATAGCAGCAGAGTGTAAGGTTAGTCTAGGGAGTAATAAGGTAATTTGGTAAAATCTTGAGATGGGTACAATTTCACCCAACAAAAAGGTCGCTATGGAAGAAAATGTAAAACCACCTTAAAGATGATGCTATTTTACATAGAACAAATAAAATTAATCCTCAGAGAAAAAGTTTTGCGTTACAAAAATACTTAGAATCAGCTGGTGTGAAAATTCACGGTTCCATTTTGCGAAGAAAACTTCTGGAAAGTGGTCGCATGGCACAACGATTGATAAGAAAACAACTTCTTAGAATGCCATGAAGAAGAAAAGGCCAAAATTTACAAAAACTGGAGTACTGAGACTTGGAGAAAAGTTATTTTTTCTGACGAGAGTCATTTTCATTTAGGGTGTAAGTGTGTCATGTGTACGAAGAAGTGATGATGGAAAACTGTGGTTGTTTTGGTTTTGCCAAAGCACATCAAACAAACTGGAAAGCATAGTTTAAAGATGTTTTGGGAATGTTACAGCTACTTGAGGCCTAACACTTTAATACCCATCTTTGGGATGATTAACAGTGAAAAGTACATCCGATTATTGGAAAATAGGGCTCTACCAGAACTTCAAAAATATGCAGATTACTTGGAGTCGAAAATGCTGTTTTTAAACAAGATTTGGTCCACTACCACTCATCAAAGAAAGTTAAGCTTTTCATATCTCAAAAAGGGATTCAGTGCTTGGACTGGCCTGGAGATTACCAGACCTGAACCCAATTGAAAATTTATGGGCAGTTGTGAAGAAAAGACTGAACAAATGGACTGCAATGCCAAAGAGAAGATGATTCATGCTTTGATAAAGGTGTGGTTTCATGATTAAGAAATTAAAGAAGTATATAAAAAAATTATAGATTCAATGCCTAAAAAAACTGAAATGGTTATTAAATATTGAGGAGGATATATTAAAAACTAAAAAAAAATATTGTTATAAACACTACATTCTTTATATATAATAAATTTAATTATTTTTGAAAATATACTCTTGTTCACATTAATTTGCACAAGACTGTTAGTCTATGGAATGATTACTGTAATTTTAAAGTGCAAAAATTGCACTTTATAATCATGTCTTCAAAGTTGAAAATTCAACCCTGTTGGTGTGTTGTTTATTTTTAGATATATGACAAGGCTTTCTCACAATTTTCTCTCTCTGGTTAAATAGAGAATGAGTCCACTATCTGACCTTCATCTTTGACTATCATGAGTGGTTTTCATAATGAAGATTTGATGTGCTTTGCCTACCTTTATTTTATATCAAGATATATCTGATAAAATATTTTCTCACACTTTTCACTTTTCTCACGCTTAAGAATTCTCAATTTATTGAAAGCTTAGTATATTAGTATTATCTTTTTGTTGTAAATATTCTTTTATATTAAAACTCAGATTAATATATTGACTGTGTGTATTGTACTACATTGTAGTTATGTCTGGATCTATACACAGTACTGATATGAGAGAGGAGTGGCGTAAGTCCATTACAGTTGTTTTATGAACAAAAGTATTATTTCTACCAAAATATTTTTACAAATGATTGTAAACAATGTAATATAACTAATTATGATTCACTTAGTTAACATTGCTCAAGAATTTCGGCAATGATTTTTTTTAATGTCAAGGGAACAAAAATTATCTGCTAGCAAAAACCTTTTGGGAAGCTATTTTAAAGCGCGATATTGGTGAAAAGATTATTATGATATGATGATAATAGTGAAAAACAATAGGAGAATTCAGATCATCCAAAGATGATCTGAATTCTTGGATGATCTGAAGGACAATTGAAATTTAGGGAAACAAAACATTTTTCAATCAAATAAACACATTAAACCAATAAATTAAACTTTACACTGGAAAGAGACAAATAACATAAAATGTATTGTAAAAATGCAATTTTTCTTAGAAAGAAAGAAATTCAATATTTGTTCAGATGTTTTAATAGATATAATACAGAAAATGAAGGACAAAGAATGATACTGATATAACTATAATTGAAATCTTTGTAAATTTCTAAATGTTTGTATTCATACAGTTAAATATTTTTTTTTATTGAAAAAATAATTTAAAAAATATTTACTGTAATAACTTCATTTATTATATATTTTTTATATCAGACGATAAAAACTGTAAAATAGAATACTTGAAACTCTGTTTATCTGAACCAACCCAAGAGTATGATATTTCAGAAATAAAATTCATTATTTTCTTTTTACAGAACTTCAGAAGCTCACTTCTTTTTTAGTTTTGATCAAATTTTTAAATTTTATAGTCACATTATTTTAAAATACACATATTAAAAAAAAATTTATTTTTTTTCAAATCAGAAAAATTAAATTCTTCATTTTTACTTTTCAGTAATTAAATATTTTTTGTTATAGTGCACCCATGTTGCTTATTTACAAGTAGAAGCTTTTGTAGCCACAATAATATAATAAATGCAATTGGCCATTGTTTCAGAAAATGGAGTTGAATTAGAGGTTGTGTAGTAGATTATTTCATATTTTTTGGGCCAATTTTCTTCAAATTTGTTTTACTGTATGTAAAGTTTGAATTTGTATATGTAGTAATAAGGAAAAAATTATATAACTTTCTACCAACGTATTAAAACCAACCACTTTACAAAAGTTTCTAATAACAAAATGAGTACTAGAAACATAACTAACACTATCATAGCTTCATTCAAGACCAGTGGAAATTTAATCCCATCATGTATGAAAAAAATTTAGTAAATGCATTATGTAGATGGGTGTTAAAATAATGATTTTCTTCTGGTTCTGGTTCTGTAACTACAGCTACACTAAAAAAAAAACTGCAAAATACTGTTTGTATCCTTTATGCACAGAAATCTGTATACAGAAATTCAGCATTTACATTCACAAATTAAATGAATTCATAAAATAAAATTTTTGTATTTCAAAAATTTTGCATGTCTATTTTTCAACAGTTTTTGTATGCCAATTTTTTGTGCAAGATGATGATATAATTTCTGGTATTAAAGAACAATAAAGTGCTCTTTCATTATTCACATGTCCTGATTTAGCACAGTATTGGACAAAATACATAAATGAAAATTCTATTGTAGACAAGCTGGAACAAAGTTTGGCTTGTTTGTTGATAATACTGCAGCAATGAGAGATAATGAATGGCAAATGAGGTGAGAGATCACTCAGTGACCTAAGAAGAAATGTCTATGTGGAATGATTTAACAAAGGAAAGTCAAAGATAGAGGCTGTTGTTGTTAATACCCCAATTCAGAATTAACTGGAGATGAGGTAGATTATTTAGGCATCCTTAAGTACTCTACATAATTTTGCCTGCCTAAATGACAGTATAACTCCGTTGCTAGTATAACTGATAGAGTTATTACCTTAAAAATCCACCTGTATCATTTATTATTTAGTTTGTACTTTCTTAACACCTTCAAAAAGACTTGCTTTCCTTCAAATATTGTTTATTTTACATTTTTATCTTTTATTAGATATTTTTCCAAGAGAAATTGGTTTTTAGATTAAATAAATGTATATATCCACCCATTTCTTTACAAAAAAAAGGTCTTTTTTGCTACTTGTACATTTTATTTTATAAACAAACTTTGTCTAATAACATAAGCTAAAAAATTTATTTTGTTTCATCTGAGTAATAATCACGTAAGTATTTATATTCCATAAAATTTTTAAATCTTAAATTTTGTATTTCTTTACAGAAGAGAGCTGGAAAATGCATATACTACAAGCTGTAAACCTTGTCTCAATTTTAGTCAGTACTGAAGATCGCTCTCCAAATCAGGTAGTAAATAAATATATTGTATAATTGTATATTTTATTTATTTTGTAAAAATTTTAATTATAACTAAACTATTTATATTTTTTTCAGTTATTGCTAGTATTCTGTTCCTTAAATTTAATTTAAAAATTTGATTCTGGTCTGAAAAAAGAGTAAATTGATGATCCTTTTCTGTTTACATTCAGTAAAAAGTCTGGGTTTAACAAAAACATAGTTTAAGATTTTCAGTAGGTAATGAATTTAATGAGCCATTTTTACAAAAATAAAATTTTACTCAAATTTAAGTCAATTGTTTTATTAAAATAAAAAATGATGTTATCTGCTTTAATTTACTTCAAATTAACAATTTTTACAACATTAGACAATTACTTTATCTTAATTTCCTTACCAAATTTATCCTAATTTTACCAGTAACACTGTTACATTTTAAAATATCTATGATATTTTGAATGTATGACTTTCTTTCAAAGGGAGGCCATAGAGAGAGTTTGAGAGTCTGATTCATATAAATTTCACAGATATCTTAGGCTTCATGTTATCTGCAGTTCATGGAGATGAACATAGTTGTTAAATAATATTTTCTATTCAGATATCACGATTGCAAAAAAAGTTGAAGGGGCTGATGTTATTTGATTATAGCTGTTTGGTGCTAGTGACATCACAACCATTTGCTACTGTATTCTACATATTTCAGATAACGGTTTGAGAAAATTATATAAAAATAAAACAAATGTAAAAAAAAAAAAAAATAACTTTCTGATTATATTACCATTTTGCTAACTCTGTGGTGGTTGCACCTCTTCCTTTTGTCTAAAGGTTCAAAGTTCTATGTTTCAGTTCCACTCAGGCATGACATGTTTTCATATCCAACAAAATTCATCCATATTTAAGTAACTGTCATTAGGTTTTAGCCTGTTGCTACTGAGAATTATGAAAAAACACAGAAAAGTACTTTCACAAGTCCTGACATTGCTGGTATTGCAGGTGGCACTGTTTTGATGGCACCTGTTTGGAAGCGATTAGGAGATCCCTTTACTAAGTGATTGAATGTATCTCTGTAAGTAACTGTAGTACATTAAATACTATAGTAGTTTGGTAATTTGGTAAAATGTCATCAGATTTAGAAAAGTTATAGATTTTGTTCATTCAAAACATGTAAGTTCACACCTTTTATATGTGTAAAATCAGCATATTATACTCATATTTTGTGCATTTGTATGTGTATTATGTTTGTACCAGATAATTTTGTTATCATGTATACTGTCTCTGAAAACCACACATCTATATCAAGTTACTTTGTTAATCACCCAACACAGTACAAAGCAATCTTTTTTCATTTTGTATCATCCAATATATACATACAAGTCAGCAGCAGAAAACTGTAGAGAACAATTCAACAGAGTTAAAACTGTATGTTCATTAATCTTATAAACAAGATTAAATATAGTATCTTCTTATAATCTGGTAGTTTCACTGTATTTGCTGTCTAAGAGAGTAGAATCTTAAAAATGAACAGTGTGAAGTGGGGGTCAAATAACAATAACTGATAATTTTATAAAATGTATATTACAAATGTATTATAAACATATTAGCAATGTTTACTAAACTGGTTCTTGTGGATCAGCAAAGCTAAACAAGTGACTTCGATCAAAGCAGTCAATGCATCTTAAATGTTATGCAGGAAAAGATAAACTGGTCAAAGATTTACACATGTTAATGGATGTGCATTCACTTTACATGGAAAAGAGGAAAAAAGGGTGGCTGAAAGGCAAACCAAGAGTTTAAATAATTAATAATTAAAAAAATTAGCGAGTAGATAATTCAGTGGAACATTAATGGATGTTTGTCAAACAACCATGAGCTTCAACGCTTGGTACATGATGTAGACCCAAATTGTATATGCCTGCAAGAAACACATTTCTGCCAAAATGACAATTTCCAATAAAGAAGATGTGATATATTTTGGCGAGATTGATCGCCAAATATAAGAGTTAGAGGTAGCCATATAAACATCAACTAGAGCTACCACCGAAGCTGTTGATCTAAATACAAATCTACAAGCGGTTGCAATCAGAATGAAGCGGCTGCTTCAGATCATTATCTGCTGCATATACTTGCCGAATTTTGATTGGAAGGAGGATGACATAGCACAATTAATTTCTGCACTTCCCCCACCCATACTACTGGTGGATGAGTTCAATGAACACAATTCTCTTTGGGGGTCGGATTGAGTATATCCGTATATCCACCTGGAAGAGAATTGGAAAAGTTCCTGCTGAATTCTGATTTCATTATCTTAAATGATGGTTCAGGAATTTTTTTGAATGCCAGAGATGGATTGACGTCCTGTATAGATCTAGCACTTATATTTGGATCGATAGCACCGAGGTACACTTTCCATGTATTAGGGGACCTACATAGAAGCGATCATTTTTCGGTGCAAATTATAACTGACGTTACAAAGAAAATATATCTCATCTCCAAAAGACGGCTGTTTGATAAGGCAGATTGGACAAGTTAGAATGATACTTTTTGAAACAACTGGAGTTATCGAAGCCGATGTCGACGGTACAACTAATGCCATACTTGACTTGGCATCAAGATATATTCATAAAATATCTGGGAAACGCAAGAAACGACCCGTTCCGTGGTGGAACCATGAAGTAAATGAGCTATTAAAAGAAAAAAGCGTATAACACTTTTAAGAAACGTCCAACACTAGAAAATCTAATTGCCTTTAAAAAAAATACAGGGCGTATGCAAAAAGACTTATGATAGACTCTAAAAACGATCCTGCAGCAATACGTATCATCCATTGACAGAAACACAACTCCATAAGACGGAAGAAAGTGAAGGCGATTTGCGGGCGTGCAAGCTTTGCTCCCATAACTTGCCTTCACCGTGAAGATGTCGTTAAAGATACTCCAAACGAAATTGCAGAGCTACTAGCCAATCATTTCGAAGAAGCCAGCAAGACGGCTAACAACGATAAATATTTTAGAATGAATAAAACAGAACTTTAGGGTGTACTAAGTTTCAGAACTGAAATAAATTATTCATATACCGTTTAAAATAGAACTTGTAAAAGCGTTGGAGGAAGCCGGTAACACAGCTGCTGGTCCAGATGAAATTCATTATGACATGATCAGGCAGCTGAATACCAGTAAAAAACTTAGATTGTCAGAAATATATAATCAGATATGGCGAGATGGAATGCACCCGCAGCAGTGGAAAAAAGCATATATTGATTGTTCCAGTGGTAAAGAAAGATAAAAATCTGACAACAGTTACCGTTCTCTTTCTTTGACGAGCGCTATGAGAAAAATGATAAATAATCGACTCATTTGGATTTTAGAAAAAGAAAATTTCTTATACTTACATCAAGCAGATTTTCAACAATACCACTACTGATCATTTGATCAACTTTGAGAGCATCATATATAACAGCTTTTTCACAGGAAAATATTGTATCAGAGTGATTTGCAGAAGGCATTCGATATGTCCTTTTTTTTGTTTTACGTCAAAAGTGGGAAACTTTGTCTCAACTAAATGTACAGTAGTCCGTACATACCGGATGTGTAGGGTTCACTGCCTACTGCAGTGGGATCCATTAAAAAACCACTCCCTCATGCAACGTGATGCTGGAATTGGCGCCGATTGCATAACCTCAGCACCACGCACGTCACATGTGAGATTTGTATGATGTGAGGGCACACCTCACATTCATACAAATATTTACACCTCTCATTCACACTCTATTTACAAAAATATATATATGCACTATACATATCAAAGTCAAAGTTAAAAAACAAACATAAATTTAGGGTTGTATATTTTATTGATTACTATATTGTTTAATTATATTTAAATTTGTATTTTATTGTGGTCGGCATCACTCTCTCGACAGTGATGCTGACCCCAGACGGCAAGGGCGCGTCTTCAGGGAGCCATCGATGACGACAATGCAAGGGCACCCCTGTTATTTGTCCCTGAGAGCTGGCGCCCCATCACCGCCCCCACTCGACATCTTCACTGTCTTCTACATGTTCTTCTTCAACTAATTTTTGCCGAAGTACTCCTCGGAACCATTGAACACACATGTTCCAGCCCTCACCAGAAGATAGCATCAACTGCATGACACCCTCCGATGAGTCCAAATCTTCCTGAGGTTTCTCCTCCAGCCACCTTGGGCAGTCAAAAAATGTGCCTTACAGAATCCATCGCATTGTAGTATTGGCAGCTATCCGTCGTCTTCTTCCAATTTTACGGAGGTAGATCCCAAACAACCCGTGACCCGTTAGCCACTGAACCGTCCAGAAGTTCACCTCCCCATGCGTTCTGGTAACTGACGCTGTAACATCAAGTATCAATATATAATTCAAGCTGTCCTCTTTTGCTCTACGCCACCTCTCTTGCCACTCAGTAAGCATTCGTGTCCTCGCCTCTTCCCTTCCTCTTGTGGCCCTGTCCAACCTCTCCCTGGCCACGAGGTCCAACGGCGGCTATCCTGCCACTGGTGGTGGCAGGATATTAAGGGAGACCGTTCTGTACAGGTGTGCCACCCTTAACGCCAACTTCCTGTACACCCTATTTAACCTCTGGGTGTTTCTTCGGATACTAAAAGGCTCCACCTATACTGGCACTGCATATAACACGGCCAACACCACTGGAGACGCTATCAATCGACGCCTGGAGATTCTGGGTCCCCGACGTTTGCCATAAGCCTAACCAGCGCCGAGGTCTTCATAACCACTTGCTGCACATGGTAGGCATATCTTCGAGACTTATGGAGCCATACCCCAAGGTACTTAGTTCCAATCTTCGGAGTAATCTGCACACCATCCACTCCAACTGAGAACTGGGGCAAGCGCCGGCTTCCTGCCATCACTATAATTTCGGTCTTATTAACCACTAGCCGCAGACCTTCTTCCTGGAGCCAGATTTGTTATTTCCTCAACTGTCTTCGTAGCCGTCGTCACCACGTTGCTCAACTCCTTTGCTGTCTTTCCGAAGGTCGTCATACACCACATTCCACAGTACGGGGACCAGAAAGGAACTCTTATGGCACCCCGCACTGCATGGATACAACGATTTCCTCCCCTTCTTCAGACATTACTCTAAGTTTTCTACAACTCAGGTACTGCTGTATCATCCTAAGCAGATATAACTTAATTCCTCTTTCTTCCAACAGCCGTAGTATGGACTCCCATCTCACTGTATTAAATGCATTGGCTACGTCTAGTAGGATATCAGGGGAATCCTTCTAACATGTCTTGACCCCCTTGGTCGCCCTCTCCACAACATCCACCACTCTCTGTATCGCGTCAACTGAGATTTCGCCCTTACGGAAGCCATACTGCCTGTCTGATAGTCCGCCAGTCCTCTGCAACTCCTCCTGAAGCCTTCTTGCTAGTATAATCTCAAACAGCTTGCCCAGGCTGTTGAGAAGGCAAATTGGTCTATAACCTGGTGAGCTATTCCCCCCACCTCCTTTAGGCAGAAGGACCACACTTACCGCCTTCCACGGCTTCGGTATATACTCCTTGTACAAACAGCTATTAAAGACCTCCAAAAATGAGAGGCCTCCACCAACGCTAAAGTATTCCGACTGTCTAAGTGAATTTACTGCAATTCGGTACAAGAACATTAAGGACGTCCTTATTGCAAACATCATGTCCATTTGTACGTTTTAAATCGACGAGGACAGTGATGTGTATTTGAATGTCCTCTAGGGCATGTTTGTATTGCAGAGAATAAAAACGCAGACGAAGCTGCCAGAAAGGTAACAGTCTGTGATAACTTAAACGGAATTTCTGCACGAGTGGCAGATGTTAAAAATTATCTAATACAATAAGAAACAGGAGAAGTACTGATAGGAGAAGATTAAATGCCAAACTGAACTCAGTTAAAACTTCTCTATATAAATGAAAGAGCGAAATGAAGCTGACTCGCCGAGAACAATTGGCGGTGACCAGACTTAGAATCGGTCACAAGCGAATAATAAATTCATATTTGTTAACCGGTGAAAAAAGCCCAGTGTACAGTGTTTGTAATAAAACACTTATAGTCAAGCATCTAATGGAACAGAGTGTACCATATATGAGGACCTCAGAAAGAGGTTCGGTGTAAGAAATAGTATTGTTGCTGATTTGAAAAATGGAAGTGAAGAAAAAATAGTTGCGTATCTGCATGCCAGTGGACTATTAACAAGTTTATAAGGAAATTAAGGCTGTGTTAAGGAATCTCTAAGGGATGTGGTTTAATTTTATTTATAATGAAATATAAAAAAGTGTAATCTTGAAGCGTGACACGTATAGTGACGAGAGGTAGCCCTTTTGCCTAGGACGCCCGGGCTTGCCTGCATGCAAGAGTGGGGTGAGTCGGGGCTATCCGATGATGGCATGGGGGACCCTCGAGGGTGGACTGTTGGCGCGGGGCAAAGGGTATGCGCAAGGCATGCCTGGAACCAAGTAGGTCAGGACCGGGGAGGGCAGCCCCCCGCCGAGGGGTTCTTTGCCCGTCCTGACAGGCGGTCAAATTGCTCTTATGACGCGGGGGGGACCCCGATGGGTCACATCCAACGGAACTATTTATAGGGGGAATCAACTGCCACAGCATCCATGGGCGATGATGTGCTGCTTAACGGCGGTTCTGGTTGCCCCGGGGGTGCTTAAATAAAATAAGGGAGGCAAAAAAAGGAAATATTGGTTTTGTGGAGCCGTTCTTTTTCATTTATATTTTTGTGTTTTATATACTTTTAATTTTAATGTCGGGGCCTTTTATATTCTGTAAGTGTTTTCAGTGTTTGTCTTTGGATGTTCTGTGTATTTTGGTATTTTTAAATAAAATGTAAGGGCCCTTAACATCCTTACATATGACGAACCTAATGGTGATCTAAACCTCTTTTAACGAATGTGACGAGGGCTATGACGTTAGAAGTCGACGTGCGTATAACAAGAAAAATAATAATAAGGTATAACTGTTCTGAAATTTTTTTTATTAAATGAAAAACCAGCACATGTTATTAGGGCTAATATTATACTTAAACTCATTATTGAACCAAATTTATGCTAAGACAAAAATTACTAATCTTTTCTTATTAAATTTTTTTTTTCAGGTTAATATTGAACTAGAAAATAGTACTTACTTAAGAATAACTCATAATTATTTCAGTAGGTATTTTATGTTTAAAAAACCTGTTATTTGGCCTGGTATTTTGAGAGTAAGTAAATTAGGAATGATTGAAGTATGTTTACTGAAGGAAAAGACTGAACACTGGTCTGGTAATGCTGCTATTAAGGTATTTCACGAAGGATTGAAACGTGTTCCGATGCCAGATTACTATCAAACAAAAGTAGATTCAGTAAAGGATCTCGGCGGTGCTAAGATTTTGGATTTAGTGATGCACGATAAAAAAGTTTATTCACATGTTTTACCCGGCAAATTTATCCAGGTGAAACAGACTTTAGAAGGTGAGTAATTTATTACGGTAACTGAATATTTTTATTTAAATTCATATGAAAAACGATACTGTTATTGCCATTTCATGGTGGAAATAAACTCGTTATTGTTTTGGTAATAAATAAAAAATTTCATGACTATACTTTTTTGGCCAATTTAGTTAAAGGAAAAATTGAATAACTTCCTACTTCGTTTGTGTTTTCTTCAACACATAAACTATTTGATTTCCCAGTTCTATTACTGTATGGTGTATCTAATAATATAGTTCTAATTCCCTTACGGTGAAGGAAAATTTTCTTTTTGGCAACATTTTCTTCCTCTAGAAATACTAATTACTCGTATTTACAAATTTAATTACATTGCTTTGCTCTGATTTCTATTTTTATAATTTTTTATTCATCAGTCACGCATATTGATATTTGATAAGTAAAAGTTTTAACCAAACAGTTTGTTTTTATTTATGAAGTTTCTAAAAGTAATAATCACTTATTCCTTAAAAATAACAATTTTATTAACAATATCCGGGAATGGAATGCAAAGTTGGCGGGAGTTTATTTCTCCCTACAAATCGCAGAACCTGGACAGAGTCCCTTGCTGCTGGATGATTCTAATCGGGCGTGTTTTTAAAAGGTTTATTTTAAATGACGGGTCTAATTTTTCAAGTTTTGTTTATTATTTAGTATTTTAAGGACGGATTTAATTGCATTCCAATCCGTTGTTGAACCAGCGTTATCGAGCCCATTTTATGGGCCGACCGCGGAAGGCTAGGCTTATGAAACCTGTCCTCCCGACGTAATTCCCCTTCAGACCGTCCACTGAAGTCCTTTCGGTGCTAACGCTTCATAGGCTAGCAGGAATACGCCACAACGGGGCACTAACTATCAGGAGGGAGCAATGCGACCCCTACTCCGGAGGAGTCGCAATTGCTGGTTTATTTTAATTAGCTTGTAAGTTTTAAAGGAGAGGTTGTGTAGAAGTTCTTCATCCACTTCTGTTATGGCTGCCTTTCAGGACGCATCTCTGCTGGGCTCTGTTCCGGACTCCAGTCCGTGATGTTGAGACGAACAATATCCAGTAACAATGTTATTACTTTTAAACAACATCCACTCCTATCAAACCGGGCAACAGAAATAATTTTTGTGTAACACAGTAATACTTCAGCCTGAGAAAATTATGTTTTCATTATTTTTTTGCTTACTTGTACGAAGTAAAGGAGGTATTGTGATCGCGAAAAATTTAGGTTTTCAGATTTCAATAGAAATATCCATTTTGACTAGTTTGAGCTAGACATACAGACGTCACCAGCGTGACGTCTGTACGTACGTACGTATGTATTTTGTATAACTCAAAACCGACTAGCCGTATAATGTTAAAATTTTGGATTTCCGAACTGTTGTAACATCTAATTTTTCACCTCCCCGTTTGATTGCAATCGAGTGGACCAAAAATGTCCAAAAAAGCCCAAAATCCAAAAAAAATTTGGATTTTGAACTTTTTCTTAACTGCAGTAATAAGCCCTCATTGAGAAATTTTCAACAGATATAGCCAACAGATATAGTCTGTTACAGTTAGACTGTAACAGTTATAGCCAAATAAAATTTTAATTAATGAAATATTTAGGTCTTACAAGGAGAAGGTACATCGATTAGAATCCGACTTCATATACATATATTTTTTTAACTTGTTTTTATTTTAAATGTATTGATATATTAATAATTATTAACCTCTAATTGTAAAAAACGTTTTACAATAAATAATAATTCAATAATAAAAATAAATAAAAAAATCATTAGTTATTAGTGAAATAAAATTTTATGTACTTTTCATTCTAATTCAAACATTTTTACAGAACTCTAAAAAGTTAAAAAAAAAATGTATATATGAAGTCGGATTCTGACCGATGTGTACACGGTTAAGGATCCGCACGTTCTTGCTTACACCAGATACTTGAGCGACGTGAAACAAAATTAATATATAACTAATATAAAATTCTGATATGGACACCACAAAAAAATGATGCAATGTGGTGTCCACCAAAATCCAATTGTGTAACTGCCCACTTTATTAAAGAACTTGATAAATGAATTAAGTTTAAATGAAGTGCAGCAAAAAAATGTTTATGTAATTTAATAGGTGTACAAGGAAGTCATGTGGTGTCCACATCAGTTTTTTTAATTTGTGGAGTCATATACCAACCTACTCTTAATATGATCTATGTAATGTATTATTATGTACTGGTCAGAATAAAATATTTATTAGTTTATTATTTTCTATGTTAACATTTTATTTTTAAAATTATTCAGTTTAAAATGATCTAATAAATAATTTTGTAGAATTAAAGTTCCTGAATTTGATGTTATCTTAAACTCCTAGGGTCTATTTTTATTTTAAAACCCTATGTTAAGGCCAATTCATCTAATTATAGACTATTTACATAGTGAACAAGTCATAAATTACATTAGATACTCTCTTAGTTTAATTTCTTGGCTTGTTAAAACCTCTAACTCTCTCTTTTCTATTTATAGGCACAGATTATTTTCAATCATTTCTCTACTTTTCTTAAACAGTTCTTGTTAGTATTTGCAAAAATGTTTGCTATAATAGTTTTAAATTAACTGTGTTAAAAAATTATGAGTTCTCAATTTAATAATTAAAAAAAAAAAAAAATATTGAAGCTTAATGCATGAAGAATTGTAGAGGTAAAATATTTGGCCATAAAAGTAAGAGTGAAGAAATGTGAAACAACTCCATTCTTTTTTGTGCCTTTTAATCCATTAATTTACACTTTTTGTAATGTCTTCATGTATAGCCTACAATAGCAAAAATTAGCTGAAATTAAAAACAAATAATTTTTTTAGCAGATGTAGTAAGTTACTTGTGAGCCCCAATTTTAACAAAATATTATGGTATAAATGAAATATGTTCCAACAAGTTTTAAAGCATTAGTGGGAGATTAAGATTTTCATTATCTTTTATTTTTATCAGTACCTCAAAAAATATAGATTACTAATGAAAAGTAGTTAAAAAGTTAACATTTTCTAGTTCTTCTGATTAGCCATTAATCTGTCACCTGTACATCAGATTGATTGTGGATTCCTGTCATTATCTGATGATATTCTATTATTTATTTGTGGTATAATGTTTAGTATGTTCTGCCTGATTTCTATTTTGTGCATCACTTTGGTGGAGATTCAAACTATTACGCATTGCTGGTGGTATTTTTGGAAGTGGTTGAAATGAAATTTAAGAAGCTATTTAAATTTCTTAAACTGGTCAGGGTTTTGTATGAATTTTAATGAGATTTTTCCAAATTCTGTTCATTTGTTGTAGGAATCCTGTACAGTTCTCTATCTATTATTTTCAGCACATCCATATATATATATATATATATATAATATGTATGCACATAATTTTTTTTTTAAATTAATTATGTAGTCAAGTCTGTAATATATTTTGGAATGAGGGGTCTTTATGTAAATCTTGGTTAAGTTTTTCTGGTGCTTGTGAAGTACATTGCAATCCCTTTATTTCTCTTTATTTCAACTGATTATATACTGAACCTAAAAAAAATAGTTTTGTCTTATAAGTTGTGCATTCTTTTACAGTTTTTTTGAATATTTATTTTATCATTTTTCATGATTAAAGGAAGAGTACATACATTGCTTAAGTATTGTATTTTTTCAGCAATAGAAGCTACATAGTTTGCCATGTTACTAGAATTATTTCTCATCACATTTCAAGAGCTGCTAGTGATGAAATTCTATTGATTCTGGTTCTCAACCTTCTGAGAATTATTTCCCTAGTAAGTACTTTCCCTCACATTTTGAGGAAGATATGTTTACAATTCGTGGACCAGGAACATCCTGGTCCACGAATTTGTCTTTTATGGCAAAAAACTACAAAGGAAAATATGATTCCCACAAAGTAAATTTTTCTTTATGTTGGAATAAAAAAAGTTCTCAACAAATGTTTTTTTAATCATAGTGCTTTATCAGAATTAAATGTTTTATAGTTTCAAATTTTTCGATAAAAGAACATACTTGTAATTAGAAATTTCTCACTTATTGTGAAGGTAAATTATGGCAAAATATCATCACTGCTTATGGACAAAATATACATCTAAGTTGAAGAAACAATTATACTAGCTACTACCATACGATGAGTGTAGCTACTAGTATGGGAGTATGAAATAGTTGTTTACAGATGCACATGCTTTGAATAGCAGAACTTTTTTAACTACTTCAGTCAAAGGAGGGCGTTTTCAAATCTACCCAATTTATTTATGTATGATCAAACTTTATTTTTCGCTACGTGGACCAATTTGATTGTTTATTTTTAGAGGAACTTCCTTTGGTGATCCCATTTAAGTTTTTTCAAGTAACTTGCGTAAATATTTTTTTGAAATAAAACTGCTTTGTCTACATGGACATTTTTAGAGAGACTTTTCCTGCTTTTTGTCATCATCATTGCTTAGTTTTGGATTTTTATACTCTAATAGAATAGAATAGAAAATAATCTAATAATAGAATAGAATAATAATCTAATAGAATAGAAAGCCTGATGCCATTCTGAATTTAATGTATTTTTGCACAAAACATAAAGAAAATTACTTGGAAAAATTAGATAAATTAGATAAATTTAGATAAAGAATTTTTTCACAATCCATTGTCTTAGCTCATGATTGTTGTAGTATTTTTTTATTTCCTAGCATTGTTTTTCTTATTTCTATTACACTGCTTTCTCATCTTTATGCTTTTGAAATTGAAAATGGCTTTTCTCTAGTGGATAGTGTTTTTGACAGCCTATCCATATGCTACATTGAAATAGATTAAAATACTACAACAAAATGTAGAATAAAGTTTTAAACAGAAAATAAAACCAACTTCGAAAATAACTTATTATTAATAAGATAAAATAGCTTTTTATCTAATAGCTTTTTAAAAATACTTTGGTTTTTAAATTTCTTTAAATTTTGACTCCTTGATATAGACACTGAGTTAAAGTAATAAGTTGTTAAATATTTTATATTCAGCACCAAGAAAAAAATGATAAAATTTGGTTTTTGTGTTTATTCTTTGAAGCTGGTTTTATTACTTTTCTATTTAAAAATTTGTTTGATTGATAACATATAAAAACGACTGTAATTTCTAAGATTTTAGAAAAAACATGTATTTGACATTCATCCATAACTTGTTGCATAATTTACTAATTATTAACTGAGGTTGTTGATTTTCATAATGTTGCTTCCATAATTGAGCTATAAATTTAAATAATTATTCTATTTATATAATATATGGGTATTCATCAGAATAAAATATTCATAAAATATCTTGCAGAGAAGCTATACAACTATTTTTAGTGAGTAGATATCTGGTAATGAGCTAATTTAATAATGTCTGCCATTTAGTCTAATACTTAGAGCAAAGCTTCTGAATCTAACGCATTGTTCTGAACAACTCAAAAAATCTCTATTGTACAATGGGATAACAATATTAAGATTGATAAACTTTACGGTCTGGTTTTTTTTTATGGTATTCTCGTATTTAAAATATGTACAGTATCTTTGATCTAAACAGACAAGACTTGGTCTATTCATCCATCATTCGTCTCATCCTTTGAAGAAATGCCTAATGGTGGACCTGGAGGTTAAACGCATAAAAAAACAGGATTTTCAGGATTCATTTTTAACAACAAGAAAAAAGGAAGTAATAATAATAATAATTTCAATGAAAGATAGTGCTGATTGATGGTAACTGACTAGTAATACTGACAGAAGAATTAAAAAATAAAAACTTTGTTGGGTTTGGGTAGATTAATATTCTCCATCAGAAATGATATAATGACCTCATAATTCTATTGTAATATTTTATAAATCAGTGAAATATATAAAAAATCATAACAATGAAAATCTAAATCTAATCTACTGTACAGTTGTAGAATAGAAACAGGCTGTTTACATCTGCCTACTTAAGACAACTATCTGTTGTTTAGCTAGATTTTGAATATGATGAATACTGTTTGTCATGACCTCAAGTACCTTATTTAATAACCTTGCTAACCTTGCAAGGTCCATATCATTACAAGGTATCTTTATCTTAACCTTACTATTCTACAGATGGTTTTAACGATATAACATTGAACTGCAGCAAAATATTAACAATGATAAGTTACATTTAATAATTTTTTAGTGATATGTTGTCTAATGTATCATATGTAATATAAAAAGTGCAAATATAAATATTTCTAATATTGTTAAGCAGAATAAGAATGAGAAGTACTTTTCTTTAGATCAAAATAAAATGTTAAAAATATTCAAAATAGATTATTTATAGCCTAAAAACAAAATATATTCAATGTGTCACCTGTTTTACCTGATAAATAAATGGCTTATGTCCAGCATCCTAAGAATTCCTTAAAGAATACAACAAAAAAAATTAATTAAACACTGGTTAATTTGAGAAAAAATTCTAAAGAAAAAAATTTCTGAAATCAAAGGTTTAAGATTATTTTTTCTTGCCTAGAATTATCTCAATAATATGTTTATTTGGATTTTAAAAGATAATATTAGATAAGATTAGAAAAATGCTGTTACAGAAGTTAAATCAATATTGAAAGCAGTAGACCCCCAACCTAACTTAATAATTCCTAATTGCTGTTTCATCTGGAAGATGGCACTGAACGGAGAGTCCACTTTGCTGCTGTACCAGAGCTGCCGATGGAAAGTTTGTTTAGTCCCAATGTAAAACCTGGAAAGTGGATATCTAGTAATTATCCAACAAAGCTGTTTATCCCAAAAAGAGGAGATACTTTGAACACATGGCTGAACAACAGAACAATTGGTGATTTTGTTATTATGGGTAATCCAGTTGGGAATTTTCATGTAGATCTCATGGAAGGTGCTCGTCATATAAAGATAGCTACATACGGGATTGGATTAGCACCTGTGGTATCAATATTACTTTGGATTTTACAAACAACAAGGTGGGTAGACAACTAAGCAATATTAAAATTTTATTTGATACATTTATTAGCAATTAAGTTAAAATATTCATGTCTCTTAATTTTATAATTATGTTGTAATCCTAGTTAGGCAAATTATATTTTGCATAAATATTTTCTTCAAATCAGAAATATTTACTTTACTTCAGACATATATTCATGTGTATAAAATACTTAGATGAAAATTTAAAAAAAATTTCTAGAGTTGCAGTATGAACACTGTTATGTGAGAAGAAATTATGCTGGTAAAGTAAACTTTGCTGCTGCAGTGGAGTATAGTTACAAATATTTTGTAGAATTAAACAGAAAATCAGCTAACTATCCTGATATAAAGCTGCAAAAAGTAAAAAAAAAGTATTGTTTTTTGCTGTATTTGACATGATTTTATAGCCAAACAGTCTGAGCTATCTTTCGATTGTAGTACTTATAATTTTGTTCATGTGTGCTTTCTAATAACACAGTTTGTAAAGCAACTTTACAAATTTAAAAGCACATTCTATAGCTCCTATATC
Source organism: Lycorma delicatula (assembly GCF_047948215.1). NCBI lineage: Eukaryota > Metazoa > Arthropoda > Insecta > Hemiptera > Fulgoridae > Lycorma > Lycorma delicatula. The sequence continues at coordinate 34,073,118 of NC_134455.1, forward strand.
TCACACGCTTCTATATCTCCTTTTGGGTTTGTTTATTGATATACAGCTAATTTCTATATTTTAAGAGGGCTCGTGATCCTATTAACAATTCTCCTTGTTTAATCCTGAAATCTTATGCGTTTAAGCAGATAAATAATATTCTCAATGCAAAATAAATAAAACTGATTTATTGTGTATGTGCTCAGTCTCAGATTACTTATCATTGCATAATGTAGCATATAAGTCTGTACTGAAACCATCTTTGTTACCTAAAGGGTCACATGTATTAAAAGTGGTCTAAAAAGAAAACTTATAACATTTTTAGAAATATGTTTTTAGAAGATTGTTTTGAGCTAATTTAGATCTTTTTCGATCTGTAACATCATGTTGTAACAGTGCTAATGACTGCCACTTTGTAGTGGTTGGGAACTGCAATTATTATGTGTTGAATAGTATATTTGATCATCTTTGTAGTGTTTTTATGTGTTAAATATGGTGTTTCTGTCAAAATTACTTGTAGTATGTTTATATAGTTAATTTTGTTCCAGCATATTGAGTTTGTGGCTTTTATGTGGTATGATATAGATTTTTATGTAATAATTAGTATGTCAGCATGTTTGGTGAGCATCTATAATGTAATTAGAAAAGGGTGATTTTGTTGTATTTTCAGAGTAGTAAAAGTATATCCAAACTTCTTTAAAATATGTCATTAATGACAGTGTAACTTACAACGTCACTGATGAAGGAGATCACTCAAAAATGGCTTTGAAAAAATTTTCTGGTAACATAATTCATTATATAAAGGAATAAAGAAATTATCCATGAAATTAACCCATAACCTTTTGAACAAAAATATGCCAAAAAAAGTTGTTAATAAATTTTTCACCACATTTTGTCATGGTGATGTAGAAAAATAATTTATTCCTTGTCACTTAATGATTTACAGTTTATAATTAAGTGGATGAATTATTTATTTACTTTATAGTGTACATTTAATGGCTTGTCACATAGTTAAATAAAAAGTATTTACTCTAAAACTGATAAAAAATTAGATTTACATCAGGACATAAATAGATAAATCTATTGCCATTGTAAAAAAACACTAGCAAATAGGTCACAAAAACTAAGAACAGTATGATATCACATTGAAATTGTTTCGGTTTATCTGATCATTACAGTGCCTACGAATAAGATAATGAAATAATCAAAGGATAATTGAATGCCACTGAAGTAGTATATTATCCAGGTTCTGCATCAAAAACAAGATATACATTAAAGAAGGCCTGATGCAGAACCTGGACATCTGTTTCCAGCTATACATTAAATAATCCACAGGAGATTTTCAAAATTTTTCAACCCTCTCTTTCACCATACATTTTAATCAAAATCCACTCTTTTACAAGTAAATTTAACAACAAAAGCATCGGAAATATACGTCCAGGTTCTGCATCAATTTCTGTGGTTCGTTATTTAATGCATTTTATTATTACGTGCACTTTAACAAAAAAAAAAAAAAATATTTTCAATGTTAAAAAATTAAATTATCTAACAGCGCGGCCTTGAAGATAAATTTATGTGTATGTAGGTTGTTCATTTCTCTTTTTATACGAATGAAATAAGATAATACTACTACATTTGACTTAGGATCTATTTTTGATCGACTGGTTGTTTTATTACATTACCAGTTAATGGTGAGTAAGCAACTATATTATCATATATCAATAAACAGTACGCACTTGTATTTGGCTTGAAATTCTCTTTGGTTTCAACTTTAATTTTCAAATCAATAACACCTATTTTTACAGATTCACCTTATCTTTAATCTTAAAATATGTATGTTTTTTATAATGTTTTAATCTTTATAATCTGAAAATGTGTATGATGAATCCATATTTTTATAATATAATTTTTTAAATTCAACAAAAAAATTATACATCATCCCCTGAAATAATGCCCTGAAAAAAAAAAATTATACCCTGAAATTCTTCATATGGATATTGAGTTGAATTTATCATTGCATTAATACATATATATTAGTCATGTTACATGAATCAAATTCTGATGCGTCTTTCATAGCGTTTACCTTTTCTATCAGTTTGGAAACCTACAATAACATATAGCAGTTTATCTAATTGTGACGATGGTGTCACATTCCATATCAAAGAATTTGTTTTAGGAAATGCTTTATTTTCATAAAGTTCCCAATTTCTAAACGTCATATGTACCTCTTTATTTTCATCTCTCAATTTAACTAATTCCAATTGATATTCAGGCGTGGTCTTTAAACATGGTACAACTCAGACTATTTCTGTTTATTCTTGTTAAGATTTATGATCTGAAACTGTAGCACGTATCGCGTTTACGTCGTTTCAACACTAATTCTTGTCTATTGTTTGTGAGTATTCTTTTATAGTCAGCAAAACCCATCAACATTGATAATGGTATACATAAGTAAAATTACCATCATAATCTATATCTATTTTATTTTTTCATTAACCCATCCAGCTCTTTCAGATGATGAAATTAAAGAATTTGTCACTGAAAGGGCATTTTTCATAATCGTTGTCACGTCTACATTTCTTGTTATGGCTACTTGTTGGCCGTTAATAAGACATTGTATATTATTGTTGAATAAAAATGCACCCACAAAATTAACTAATTCTGAAGTTGTTGGTTTTTTCCCGTTAGCACCTACAAGCTTTCCATAAACAAGCAAAAAACTATCGCCTAGAGTAGTATACACATCTGATTGATTTATTAGTATTTTAATCGACTGACCTACATCAAGGCTATTTATAAATGGATAATGGTTTGTGGTATTGTTTGTGCAACCTTGTGAACGTTTAAATAAATCGTTATAGAATCTATATAAAAAAAAAATTTAATTTTTCATTTCAATAATGTATTGCTTTTAATTTGCCCTCAAAAATTTTAAAAATCCTAGAGATTTTAATTTTATAATTCTTTCTTCAATCAATTTATAAAGTTTTTTAGTAATAAATTCATCACTTTCATATGTAAGAGACATTATCTATCTATAGTAAAATAAAAAAAAATCAATTACAAATAGTTTATTTGCATTGTCCCAATTCTAACAACATGCTCACTCATTCGTTGCATAGATTTAATAAATTAAATCTAATTTTTTTTTTTATCTTCAGTCATTTGACTGGTTTGATGCAGCTCTCCATGATTCCCTATCTAGTGCTAGTCGTTTCATTTCAGTATACCCTCTACATCCTACATCCCTAACAATTTGTTTTACATATTCCAAACGTGGCCTGCCTACACAATTTTTCCCTTCTACCTGTCCTTCCAATATTAAAGCGACTATTCCAGGATGCCTTAGTATGTGGCCTATAAGTCTGTCTCTTCTTTTAACTATATTTTTCCAAATGCTTCTTTCTTCATCTATTTGCCGCAATACCTCTTCCTTCGTTTGTCACTTTATCCACCCGTCTGATTTTTAACATTCTCCTATAGCACCGCATTTCAAAAGCTTCTAATCTTTTCTTCTCAGATACTCCGATCGTCCAAGTTTCACTTCCATATAAAGCGACGCTCCAAACATATACTTTCAAAAATCTTTTCCTGACATTTAAATTAATTTTTGATGTGAACAAATTATATTTCTTACTGAAGGCTCGTTTCGCTAGTGCTATTCGGCATTTTATATCGCTCCTGCTTCGTCCATCTTTAGTAATTCTACTTCCCAAATAACCAAATTCTTCTACCTCCATAATCTTTTCTCCTCCTATTTTCACATTCAGCGGTCCATCTTTGTTATTTCTACTACATTTCATTACTTTTGTTTTGTTCTTGTTTATTTTCATGCGATAGTTCTTGCGTAGGACTTCATCTATGCCGTTCATTGTTTCTTCTAAATCCTTTTTACTCTCGGCTAGAATTACTATATCATCAGCAAATCGTAGCGTCTTTATCTTTTCACCTTGTACTGTTACTTCTCTATGAATCATGAGACCTTGCCGTTGGTGAGGGGGCTTGAGTGCTCAGGGATACAGAGTAACTGGACCGAAGGTGCAACCATATCGGAGAGGTATCTGTTGAGAGCCAGACTAAGGAATGATTCCTGAAAGAGGGCAGCACCTCTTTCAGTAATTGTTAAGGGCGTGAGTCAGAATGACTTAAACGGCCATATCAACATCCCTCAGTACCTCAGTACTCAGAGGAGTACTGCGCAGCTGAAAGCAATGGAAAACTACAGCTGCTTTTTTCCCAAGAAAATGTGGCTCTCTGCATTTTCATATAGCAACAACAACAACAATATAATATTTAATATTGTTTCCTTTATATTTTTCAGCTTGAAATTTTATAACATTAAATACCTTATCTTTCATACCCGTTAAAAATTCATAAATATCTATGATTTTTATCGCTAACATTCCACGTTTGTTTTAATAAAGATCTATCTAATGCTAGTTTTATTTCTGCAATCACTATACACAACAACAAATCACAAACTGATACATCTTTTTTTTGTTTGTGTTTCAATTCAAAATACTGTTCAATTACGTTTTGAAAAGCGCTATCAATAAAAGATTTATTTTCAACAAAAAGTTTTTATTTTTACCACAATGATTTTAAAAAAAATCTTTTACCGGTAGAAACAAAAATAGATTTATCATATTCACAATTTAATTGAGTAGTAAATTCTATGGGAGTGTATATTAAATATAATTTTCAATATCATATTGTATATTATGAAAGAATATAATTAAACCGTATTTGTTGGGTAAAATTTAGTAACAGAATCCCAAACTATTTGGGTTAGATAGGTTAGAATCATTTGATAATTTAACTTGCTCGAATTTCATAGTTTTGTCTCTCGTTAAGAATATTTAATTTTTACTAAATAATATTTTATATATGTTACGACTAACAAGATCACAATTAGATAATTTAATTTTTTTCATTAATATACATATTTAATTACAATATATATATATATATATAAACAAAGAAAGAAACTATATATATGTATATAAAACATCAATAAAATTTCAAGAATCAGACCATTATATAGATTCATACATAATATTATCTTATTTAATTGGTTTGAATGACCTACATAGGTACAGATATCAACCCTGCTGGTAGATAATTTTAACATTGAATATATTTTTTTTTTTTTGTTGAAGTGCATATAATAAAATATATTAAATAACGAACTATGGAAATGATGCAGAACCTGAACGTATGTTTCCGATGATGAATATGCGTTTAATGAGAAATTTATTAGTAAAAGAGTAGATTTAGTGAAAAAATATGGGATGAAAGAGAGGATGAGGTGAATGCAGAAACATACATTAGAGTGCATTAAATAACATACTATGGAAATTGATGCAGAACCTGGACGTATGTTTCTGATGTGTTGTTAAATTTACTTGTAAAAGATTGAATTTTGATAAAAATATATGGTGAAAGAGTGGAGTTGAAAAGATTTTGAAAATCTCCTGTGAGTTATTTAACGAATAGCTGGAAAGAGACGTCCAGGTTCTGCATCAGGCCTTCTTTAATGTATATCCTGTTTTTGATTCAGAATCTGAACAAAATATATTTCATTGAAATGCAGTGTGGGCATGATTACCAACGTAGATCTGACAATACCTGATAAGAACTGATGTAAACAGTGATTATGTTACCGTAATTCTATTTATTATTATTTTATTTTTCATACACATAAAAATTAAGATCAATTAAACAGTATTTTTGTAGAATTATAAATATTTTTATTTTTAACACACATATATATACATATATACAATTTTTTATGAATTTTATTGAACATGTTTTTGTGCTTAAATGAATATTATAATTGATAAAACCACCTGTAAATACACCAAATAGCAAGTTTAATATAAAACTTCCACTTAACTTCAAATGAGTTTATTGAATCAAATAGATTCATTATTAAACTATAATATACATTCATAACTTAACTAGAAAAAATCGGACCTACGGCTCGCCCAAAAATTCACATGCTCTTTTACAGCTCTTGTATAGGCACTGTGGACTGCAGCATTACCTGTTTTCACTTGATATAATCGATAACATCTAATATAACGAGTCCGTTTTTCTTTAATTCTTTCTTTATACTTGTACAATATATAATACTTAAGCTTAATATCAGTAGCCATCCCCCAGTTTATGAAAGAGATACAACAATTTTTGTATGGAACTGTTGGCTTCACAGTCCCAACGGAGTGGTGTTTGTTGTGCGCATGCGCACACAGGAAGCTGCGAGAGAGCACTGTCGCTCCCGCAGTGCCGACTCTGCCGTGCTGGTGGAAGGTAGTTTCTTTTTACTCCGCTTGTGTTGTGCTAAAAATCCTGTAGCATCTCCATAGTACAGCGATCTATATGGGAAGTGGCGCTGTCCTGTTGCAACCAGCAGTCACACTCATTCTCTTGCAGTAAGTATATGAACTGTTGGATAATTTCTTGGTAGATGGCAGCATCCACAGTTTTTTTAAAGAAAAAGAGTTCTGTTATTATTTATTGCCTTGAAACCGCACACCGTACACCTATTTTTTGTGGGTGTAGGGGAGATTAAAAAAAATTTGTAGGTTTTCAGTACCCCAGATCCGGGGTAGTTCTGACTATTAAAATACCTAACCAAGATGAAACCGTGCTTTATCTGTGAAGAACACTTGATCTAAAATGCCAATGTTGCCCCTAATGAAGTTCTTGAACCATTGCCGGTAGTGAACCTCTTTACCATAATCAACATTAGTCAGCTCATTAAAAAGCTGCAATCAATACAAATAAAATTTCAGAATTCTCCTCAGTGCAATGCGGGCTGAATCTACTGAAATATTATTTCCTGGCTTAGTCTCTGCAAAGATATATGATATGTTGTGACTGCTGTTTTAATGTCCTGTACGACCTCTTTCTTTTTCTGTTTAGCCTCCGGAACCACCTCAAGGTATTACTTCAGAAGATGAATAAGGATGATATGTACGAATATAAATGAAGTATAGTCTTGTACAGTCTGAGGTTGAAAATTCCTGAGATGTGTGGTTATTTGAAACCTAACCACCAAAGAACGCTGGTATCCAAGATCTGGTATTCAAATCTGTATAAAAGTAAGTGCCTTTACTTGGATTTGAACATTTGAACTTTCAACTTCGAAATCTAGATTTGCTATGGTGGGTTAATCGCTCCCATGGATCGGTCCGAACTGGAGGGTATAACTAAATCCAGGGGAGTGTATTTTTTACTCTAACGAGTCTCCTCACCTACTGGCATGGCAGGTCGGCTCCCCGGTCAGTTCTTTTGAGATTGTTATATGCCCACTCAAGTGTGAGATGCCGAGACATCCTTACCGGTTCGGGTCTTTTCAACCTACACTAACCCCCTGGAGTCCACAACCGTTCATTGAGACTGGCACACCGGAGCATGCCAGCCCTCGCGGTTGGAGCTATCCACCCTGACTCTAACAATCCCCTCAACCTCCTCTAGTTGTCCTTTTGCTTAATTATGTCTGTTGCAAAAAGTTCAACTGCCTTCCATCGTTCGACAGAATTCAACATATAATCTATGAGGGTTTCTGGTGTTAGACCTGATACACCGGCCCGAAATCTTTTAACCTCTCACTTCGGGCATATGATAACGGTATGCTCGACCGTATCTGGTTGTTCACAGAACATATATCTGAGAATTTCCTTCTCCCGAACCTCCTCAAATACTGTTCGAAATTACCGTGACCTGTAATGATTTGTGTCAAATAGTAACTGGTCTCACCGTGGATTCTTCCAAGCCAAGCATGCAAATCATATATTAGTTTCTTGGTCCAAGCGGCAATACCTTCATCTGCTCTCCATTTCTCCTTCCAGTCATCCATTGTTCTATTTCTTGCCTCGCCTTCAGGCTACACCATTATAGATATCTATTCTTTCCGGAACTTGAAGCTCAACCGGTGGTATAGGCGCAACCACGCGTAGCGCCTCGTATGATACAGTACGGTAAGAAGAGACCACCCCCCAACAACGATCTTCTGTGAACCTTCCGCATTCTATCTAAATTCCGTATTATATGCTGCACCCCCATACTGGTGCAGCATATAGCATTGAGGAGGTAATCATTGACATAACCAACCTTCGTTTTGACATTTTGGGCGTTCTTTGTATTGACATGAGGATATTAAATTTCTTAATTGTACGTTCAGCCTTTATGCAGTTCTCCAAGATATGTTCCGTGAATTTATAATTCTTATGCAATGTGATACCCAGATACTTTACGTGCGGCCTTTATTGAATCGGCTAATCATCAACCTTCAACTCAATAGGAGCAATCACTCTCTTGCCGGTCATCAAAGTATATACGCTCTTATCTGGCGCAAGCTTTAAATCACGTGTCCTTAACCATTGACCATTGACCATCGCTAACGAAGCATTTCCCCTCACTGCAACCTCTTTCTTCTTCAGTCTTGCCTTGGATTAAGAGAGCAAGATCATCGCCATAGGCTATTGTAGCCAAAACTTCTGGAAGCCTAAAACGGATAACATTATCATAAGCTAGGACTCAAATCAGGGGATACAGAGCCCTGGGGGGATTCCACCAAACGGCTGAAATTTGATCTTGCCCTCCTGAGCCTCAATGATATTCCATCACTCGGATAAATAATCGCTGACTTGACAACAGAGATATTGACTTATGCCTTTCTCCTGCATGGCGGCCGTAATTACCTACCATGGTAGCGAGCGAAACGCGTTCTTAATGTCTAAGGATATAAACAGAGGAATTCCACGTGTATGCCAAGTACCAGCTCTTATCTCTGTGGTCCAACTCATAACTTTCAACCGCCTGTGTGGCCGAACGGTCCTTTTAAAACCCAAAATGTCTTTCACTAATACCTTCACCGTTGTTGAGCTCCCTACTGAATCCGTATACATTATCACTCGTATACATTATCCTGAGCAAGTGATATCCTACAAGTGATGACCTGCGTCATCACTTGCTGTATGACTGTCTGTATCCTCCCCGGAGTCAGTGGCACACCTATCTCGATTTTGTTGATAACTTTAGTCACAATTCTCTCTGTTCCCTGCTTAGTCGGTAGAAGCACCTGACTCCTATCTGCAATATAAAATGAAGTATCTGTTAGTTCCAGCAACGTATCGAGATGAACACTTGCCGTATCTTCCGTCAAAACACTCTATCTGCTATCGAGTAGTGTTAAATCTAACACCGATCAGTGTCGCCTAACCTGGTATGTTGGGATCCCATCTTTAACACAATAACACCCCGTGACTTCGAGAAATTCAGTCAGTACTTCACTTCGACGGTTTATGGTACTACTACGTGTCACGATTGCTCTGCTGTTGAAGTCGTCGACATTATCACTCGTTTGGGAGATGTCGTTATTATCCCGTATAGCAAGTCCATGAATGCCTTGAATGTAGCAAACTCGATGTTTGGTGAAACATATGCTCCGCTGACAACTGCATTTACCAGTTCTAACGCTATGAGTCCTTTGCCACGACTTAGAAGAGTCCATACCAACCTGTCACTGACATCGAAGATAGCGACATCTCCTTCGCTATCAGAGCACCAACCAGCCCTTGTTGCAACATATTTGTTTGGTCGGAAGCTACCATTAGGTCAACACCTCGTTCCTTTGCTACCTCTCCTACTAGATCATGGGAGAGCGAACTTCTGTTGGCGTTAGTTAACAGAACTTTAATCATTCTTGGTTGAGTTTCACGGCACTCCTCCAGTGCGATGGTGCCCCTGCCTGCAGTCCAGGCACTTCTTGGGCTCTAAGCACGACGCAGTCTTGTGCCCTTTGCCCCCGAAATTAAAGCATAATTCTAACTTTTCAGGGTCCTTACACTCACTTCTACTATGACCGCTGCCCCAGCATCTGTAGCACCGATCGATATCTTCCTGAATGTAGGCCCTACAATGGACCCAGCCAATCTGTATTCTCAACTCTATCAACTTGTTGCGGCCCGTAGCGTAGTAACTATGGAAACATTTTATGTCTCACCATAAGCAGGTCGCACTGAGGATATACGGAACTCCTTTTGCTCTAACATATGTGCTATGGTATCCTTGATCTCTTGTTCAGTCGTCTCTGCATCTACATCTTTAGTTTGCCTTCCACCTCACGTTAACATATCCGCTTGCAGACCAGCTGCCTTGTCCCTAAGGGATGTTGTGAATTGTTCTCCATTGGTGATCCTTTTATTCTTATCTGTTACTGATCATTTTTTCCTTTACGAAGCGAAAGAACTTCACCCACCTCCTCCCTCGTGAGGGCCGCTTTCGTGGTTCTCAACAGATTAGTATATGATCTTCCTTTCACCGGTGGGTTGGAGCGTCTACTCGAGGCCAAACGCGTACGATCTTTAGACAAAACTTCATGCTTCTGCGATGTCACCTTAACCGGATCAATACGATATTTACACAGATAAATCAATATCTACTTACCGCAGCGCCGGCTCCCCCTCCCCTGGGAGGACAAAGACCGGCAGTTCTGATCCACTACAAATACGTCTTAATGCTCTCAATATCTCCAGTTGTGAGCCACGTTCACCATTAGATGAATCATTATAAACTCGAAATTTACTCCTTTGAATCGATTGAACATCCTCTCCCAGCAGTGACGTAACTTCTTGCATCACCACCCCGGGTTTAATGCCGCCGCTTTGTTTAGGATTTATCTCCGTCTTTTACTTCACAGCCAGGTCAGTGAAATAACACGTATTCACGTCAAATAGTCCACATTATTCAGCCGCATGACTCTATCACTTTTTGTTGCCGGCCAACGTCTCGGTACGATATCCACTAATTCTTCATCAGTCAATTCGCGTGCTAGTATACCACCAATTTCTGTTTCTTCCCAGGTTTCGGTAAGCGATGCTTGCGTGACTGCGACCAACGGGGGCGACATCTCTGTTAGCGCTTTTAGTCCCTTAAATATTCTCGCCAATTCCTTCTCGTGCTGTGAGATGTAACTAGCTAATCTGCTGCCCAAATGCTGCTTTAGGGTAAGCATTGCCAGCCCCAACTGGTAGGTGAGATCCTTCAGACTCCTCTCGACCATCTGTTCTTCTTCTAAGGACACCTTCTTGAGATCCTTAACCTTTACATTTCTCGTCTTCCTTCCAGACTCTTCTGACGGTGTCTTATCATCCTGCTTAGGTCAAGTCCCAGCGATAGGGAGGGATCCTCGTATTTGGATCTTGGTATAGTCTATTGTGGACTAAGTACCGCGATTTTTGCCTTTAGACGCCACCAGTGAAACTGAAAAACGTTTTGGTCATCACCGATGAACTCTGCTTTAAAATCCGCTTAATTTGATGCCCCACTCGATGAGGTACAGAGCTAAAAAAAGGGGGGGGACGGATTTTTTTGGGGGTAAGTAAAATTTATGATTACAAAAATACAATAAAAAAATTACGGTGGGAGGGGAGATGGGGGTCCGGGATATGTACCCCCAGAAATGAAGTCAAAAATTTGGGGTGGAGAGGGTCAGGGGGTAGGAGATCTAGGTTCAGATAGAACCAAGGGGGTTTTGGGGTTTTGGGCGGTCTGGGATGTGAGGATGAGGAGTTATAGGATGAAAAGGATATCCCTTTATAATAGCAATATTTGACTTAGAAACTTTGCTCGCCAGTGAATAGCAGAAAATATTTCAAAGTCCTTCTTTATGTGTAAAACTAACTTGTACTTTCTTGCAAAGCAAACAAACACTCAATAATAGACCTTATAACATATAGCAATAAGGTTGATGTAACAAAAACATTTATAAAAAACGAGTCGAACGTCCAACATTCAGATTAATCACTTTATATCACGCACCAATATTTTATCCATCAAAGCCGATCATCCAATCCAAAAAAAATCACCGAATATATCAACGAAAATTAGAAAAAAACACGGAGCATATTGATAACATGTCTTCCCTGAAACAGAGTTCTTACTCAACTATGGTGGGTTAACCTATACGATCTGCATCATAACTGACCTGTGTCTGGCATGTTTCTGGTCTAACACCAAACCTGTTTCACAAAATTTTTTTAACTAAATTCTGAATAACACTTATCACTTACGCTTCCTTTTCAAATTTCTCCCTGAACTTTCACCGTCATACAACATGAGATTTCATCTCTAAATAAGTCTTCCCATCATGAATATACGTTTTTCAACAGTTAACTGCTTTTAATAAACAACAATGCACAATTATGCAACTTTGTTCAAAAGCCAATACTCAACACAGACTAGCAATATTCATATGTGCAGGCAATATGTCTTCCTCACTCCAACTCCAGTTGTACCAACATCTTCAACATTATTTTAGCCATCTCACACCAATATATGCATTTTAACAAAAATATGCACTTAGTATAAACTACTGAGTGACGGTGCCTCTTTTAAGTTGAATGTATTTTACTATAAACTCAGTAATACATATTTTATAGATATTATCTTGAATATTGTAGTTAAAATAATTTTTGTTACTTTTCTTCTAAAAGAAAATCATTCTTTAGCAGACATTATAAATATTTGACTCCTTATTTTCATTTAAACACTACATTTTCCAAAATTTAGGAAAAAGGCTAAATAGGAGGATCTTTTGTAAGAAATGCTGCTTTAATTTATCAAAAATCGTTTACAGCAACTAGTTTGAATTTTTATTTATTCTATATTTAGAATAAAAACATTAAAAATAGATCGATAAAATTAATTCCCTCATGCGTTATTGTGTGGAGCATCAGTACACATTCTTATGTATATTATAAAACAGTGTATGCAAGTCTTTTCTTTATCAGTTAATGGATACAATAAAATTATTTATATAATTGAATTAATTTACATAAATTACTATTGATAATTTTTGTAATTTTTTTTAGATAAAATATAAAAACAAAAGGTGCAAACGAAACAAAGTAATAGCAATTACATAATGAAATATCACTGATGGCATAAAATACCTATTCACTCGCTTAATTTTTATTTTTTTCTGACAATTGTTACATTTCATATGATTTTATAAACGTATATTAATAAGTAACAAAATAATAATTCTCATGGTTTTAGCTATGTTTTTTCTCTTCTGCATGTAATAACTTAGTGACCATGAAATACTTAACGACAGTGTGTGTTCACAAATCATAAAAAGTATTAACCGTAAAGTGTATTCAACACACACCCACACATGCGTGCGTGCGCGCGGAGAACAGTGTTTTTTGATATATGTCTATAGGAATATTTGTTTTGTTTTTTATGAGCTTCCACTAACAAGAGTTTGGTTACATAATTTTGAAACATTGTATATTATTTCAACACGTATTATATACTATTTTTTATTATATTTGTTTTATAATACATCGGTTGGAGAACCTGGTTTTATCACTATTTTGAACCATCACTACCATTACCATCCATTACAAATTACAATTTGTACATTGCTACCATTACCATCACAAACAAACAGAAGTAGTAATATTATTCTCACAAAACACACTCCCATACCCACCAGAACAGACACACACACACACAGACACACAGACATAATAAAATAAAATTAATAATATTAAATAATTAATATTATTTAATATAATATAATAATAAGACAAAAATATGCAATATTTTTTGTCTGCGCCCCCCACGCCCCCCCCCACACACAGATGCGAAATATAATTTTATTAACGATTTGCTGATGATATAGTAATTCTAGCCGAGAGTAAAAAGTATTTAGAAGAAACAATGAACGGCATAGATGAAGTCCTACGCAAGAACTATCGCATGAAAATAAACAAGAACAAAACAAAAGTAATGAAATGTAGTAGAAATAACAAAGATGGACCGCTGAATGTGAAAATAGGAGGAGAAAAGATTATGGAGGTAGAAGAATTTTGTTATATGGGAAGTAAAATTACTAAAGATGGACGAAGCAGGAGCGATATAAAATGCCGAATAGCACAAGCTAAACGAGCCTTCAGTAAGAAATATAATTTGTTTACATCAAAAATTAGTTTAAATGTCAGGAAAAGATTTTTGAAAGTGTATGTTTGGAGTGTCGCTTTATATGGAAGTGAAACTTGGACAATCGGAGTATCTGAGAAGAAAAGATTAGAAGCTTTTGAAATGTGGTGCTATAGGAGAATGTTAAAAATCAGATGGGTGGATAAAGTAACAAATGAAGAGGTATTGCGGCAAATAGATGAAGAAAGAAGCATTTGGAAAAATATAGTTAAAAGAAGAGACAGACTTATAGGCCACATACTAAGGCATCCTGGAATAGTCGCTTTAATATTGGAAGGACAGGTAGAAGGGAAAAATTGTGTAGGCAGGCCACGTTTGGAGTATGTAAAACAAATTGTTGAGGATGTAGGATGTAGAGGGTATACTGAAATGAAACGACTAGCACTAGATAGGGAATCTTGGAGAGCTGCATCAAACCAGTCAAATGACTGAAGACAAAAAAAAAACTAATTTTGTGTGGAGAAAAAACATTTGATCGGAATAAAATATTTCCTTGCATATACTAACCATTTTAATTCATTTCAAATTTTATGTCCTTCAATTATTTTACTTTATATTTTTGTAAAATTTGTTTTGAGTAACTGCTGAAAAATTTGTTTTACAAACCAGAATGGAAGGAACTGTTTTAAAACTCAAAAAAGTTTTTTTCCAGTGTTATCTCCTTTGTTTTTACAGTTTAACTATTTTTTATAATGTTCCTTTACGGCTTATCATTATAGACATGTTTAAGATTAACTTTACGTGCAGCCTAATTAAAATCAGTACAATTGTTAAGTACTGCCTCAAAGTGACGTAAAAACGGGATTTTTTGGATCGCTTTTTATTTATCTCAATAGTAGATTAGATGATTATTCTAATACAAATAAATAAAAGAAATATTAATAAATAAGTGATGAGTAAAAATATTCGACTGATTAAATTAGAATAGAATTGAGAATGGATTATTCTTCCAGATTTATTATGCAAATGAAAGATATCTTAAACCTTGAGCTGAAAAAACCGATGAAAATAGCGGCACGTTATCTATAACAGAGTTGTAGATATCATAAAACTTTAAATGTTGATTTCTCAGGAAAAATAATCTTCCTGAGATAAGCAAAATTGAACCGGTTAAAATTATGCACAGAATGGTTCATTTTAAGATTTTTTAAAGTTTTATAATCTTATGTGCAACCCTCTTCCTCTTTATATAATAGTATAGATATAAATAGATAAATACATATATACTAGCGGGCCCGAAATTCGATGTCCTGACGTGGCATTGTTCTGTAATAAATGAACAACACATAAATATAAGTAACTTATTTAAGTTAAAATGAGCAGGAATTTGGACGAAATTTCATTAATATGACTATTAGTATGATATTATCAGTTTGTGATTGTTGTATTGTTGTAATGGGTCTATTGATTAATTATGTGTAGTACAGTTAATATTTATTTTCACTAAATATTGAGATGTTCGATGAAAATTGAATTAAAAATTTCGAAACGTCGTAAAATTAATAATTAGTGTAATTAATAAATTTTCATCCACATTACTGCTAATTTTCACTTAACATCATTCTAAAAAAGTACCTCCTACATTTCTATTTATTTAATAATTTTGAAGTTTCATAACCATGTGATAGCTTAACTAATCAATTAATAAAAAAATTAAAGCACTGTAAAAAAAAGCAACTTAGTTAAAATTTTAGTAAAAATTTTTATCATTTATTCTTATTCTTCATTTATTTTATCATTGTTTATTTTAATATCTATTTTACCAAATTTTAGATAATGTTAAATTAAAAACAATTTTAGAAATTTTTTTGTAAAATTAATCAGCTCCAAAAATTATAACTTCAATTTTTTAAATATACATTAAACTTTAATTATTATAAGTAATTTATATTTTAATTTTATTAATGTTATAATTTATTTTACAAACTTTTTTTTTGTCTTCAGTCATTTGACTGGTTTGATGCAGCTCGCCAAGATTCCCTATCTAGTGCTAGTCGTTTCATTTCAGTATACCCTCTACATCCTACATCCCTAACAATTTGTTTTACATATTCCAAACGTGGCCTGCCTACACAATTTTTCCCTTCTACCTGCCCTTCCAATATTAAAGCGACTATTCCAGGATGCCTTAGTATGTGGCCTATAAGTCTCTCTTCTTTTAACTATATTTTTCCAAATGCTTCTTTCTTCATCTATTTCCGCAATACCTCTTCATTTGTCACTTTATCCACCCGTCTGATTTTTAACATTCTCCTATAGCACCGCATTTCAAAAGCTTCTAATCTTTTCTTCTCAGATACTCCGATTGTCCAAGTTTCACTTCCATATAAAGCGACACTCCAAACATACACTTTCAAAAATCTTCTCCTAACGTTTAAATTAATTTATGATGTAAACAAATTATATTTCTTACTGAAGGCTCGTTTCGCTTGTGCTATTCGGCATTTTATATCGCGCCTGCTTCGTCCATCTTTAGTAGTTATACTTCCCAAATAACAAAATTCTTCTACCTCCATAATCTTTTCTCCTCCTATTTTCACATTCAGCGGTTATTTTCATTCATCTTTGTTATTTCTACTACATTTCATTACTTTTGTTTTGTTCTTGTTTATTTTCATGCGATAGATCTTGCGTAGGACTTCATCTATGCCGTTCATTGTTTCTTCTAAATCCTTTTTACTCTCGGCTAGAATTACTATATCATCAGCAAATCGTAGCATCTTTTATCTTTTCACCTTGTACTGTTACTCCGAATCTAAATTGTTCTTTAACATCATTAACTGCTAGTTCCATGTAAAGATTAAAAAGTAACGGAGATAGGGAACATCCTTGTCGGACTCCCTTTCTTATTACGGCTTCTTTCTTATGTTCTTCAATTGTTACTGTTGCTGTTTGGTTCCTGTACATGTTAGCAATTGTTTTTCTAGCTCTGTATTTGAACCCTAATTTTTTTAAAATGCTGAACATTTTATTCCAGTCTACGTTATCGAATGCCTTTTCTAGGTCTATAAACGCCAAGTATGTTGGTTTGTTTTTCTTTAATCTTCCTTCTGCTATTAATCTGAGGCCTAAAATTTTACAAACTAACATGTTTATTTTCAAAGAGCCGTTCAATACTTCATAAGTTGCATAAAATAAAATGAGAACTGACAATTTAAATTTGTAGGTTGATTGTTATTGAATGCACCTGTTATACATCATTAAAAACTAATGAAAAAACATGTAAAATACTTACTTCAATACTGCACCTTACAAATTTGCACAATGTATATTTTTTAATTACACTTTATAACGTTATTTTAATAAATAATAATATAATATAATACAATATTCTCAATAAGCGCGGAATTCTTGCAGACTCGGCAATGCTTCGTTCTTGCTAGATTTGAGTATGCATACAGATTAAATGAACACAATTGAACGTTTCATAAAACCTTAAAATACTGAACATTAGGAACTTCACAAAATTTAACCTTTCACTTTATAAAAGTCAGAATGTAAATAAATCCAAATGGCAAAACAACAGCACTACCTATCGGATTTAATTCACACTATACTCTAATCACAGTTTTCTATGGAAAATAACTTTTTAACGAAAAGGATTGTGGCTGCAAAATCACTGCAATTAATACTGAACATTAAGAAACTTACAGAACATTACGGAACTTCATAAAATTTAACTTTTCACTTTATAAAAGTCAGAATGTAAATAAATCCAATTGTCAGAACAGCACTACCTATCGAATTTAATTCAAACTACTCTCTAAACACAGTAGTCCGTTAAAAATACAAATTTTAATGTAATAACAACATTAAGCTACGAAGCAAGTAACTGATATGCGAAAAAGGAGCAAAATAAAAAAAACCCTAGAATCCGATTGCAGCACCAACTACCGGGTCTGACTGATATGCCAAAAACTAAAAAAAACTTCTAAAACGCGATCGCAGCGTTGCCTACCGGATCCAATTGTGAACCTTAACTACCCCAAGATCAACAACAACACATAAATAAATAAATAAATAAATTAAAAAAGAACTTCTCTATTGGATCAAATTGTGAATCTAAACCATTCTCGAATCCCTTTGAACACACACAAAAGATTTCATCAAAATCTGTCCAGCCGTTTAGGAGAAGTTCAGTGACCTACACACGCACACAAGAAATATATATATATATATATATTTATTTATTGCCTTTGAGATTCATTTATAAATTTCTTGTATTTTCCATTTTAGTTAGTTATTGAACTATGTATTACATTTTTTGCAGTGCTGCAACAATTCATCTCGGTGCATTTTTTCGTAATTCTGGTGAAGTATTTTGGGTTGACGAATTAAAAAACATGACCTTTTTAACTCCGAGGTAAGTCTGTCATTTAACTCCATTTCCAATCGACTGTAGGTTAAGAATTATGTTTTTATCTAACACAACCCACAAACGATAGTTTTTAATAAAAGTAATAAATAATAGTGTCTTTATTACAAAATATTTAGTGATTTTACTTTTTTGATATGCACAGGTAATTAAAAGACATAAAGAGGAAAAAAGAAAATTGTTATATTCTTCTTTACTAACCCTTGGGTAAATTTTTTTTTCTTTTTCTTTTTTTGAACCTCCGTGACCACCGTTAGGTAATACTTCAGAGAATGAGATGAACGTGATAATTTTTGTAGCGTGTGAAAATACCATGTTTGACCGGGATTCGAACCCGGGACGAAAGGCCGAGACGCTACCATTCGCGCTACGGAGGCCGACATTCCTTGCGTGACTTAGCAAAATTTATTATAACTGTCGAGCAATACTGTAATATGTAAGTTATTAACCACTCGCTTTCAAAATCAAGCTGAAATTTTGTTCGTAATTTAAAGGCAGTTCTCTGATGAAAACTAATCGGTGCAGAGTCCCTTATTTCATCTCTTTTGTTATTGAAACAAGACGTTTTTGGTCCTTTTGTTATTAAAAAATTATTATTATTAAAATTAAATTATTTCTATAGTTTTGTCATTTGTTTGGTATTAATCAGGCTGAGCTTTATAAGCGGTCGCAAGTTTCATCTCCACAGTGTTTTCAAAAGAATTTGGCTCCTAATAGGAAGGCGCTATTAAAATATTGAGAAAGGATATGGTCAGAATCTGCCTTACACCTTCACGAGGTGGATTGAGTTTGTAAGAAGAAGAGGAAAACTAAACGAATTCCAGTTATGTTTCATCGTGCGATCACTCTTACTGATGAAGTCTGTGCCGTTAGTAATACCCATAATTGAAAAACACCGGGCATCGATGGGATGCAGAACTTTAGGTACAAGCGTTTTTCATTTGTGCACTCCAGACTTTCCGAGTTTTACTCTCAAATCCTCCATTTTCTGATTAATTCATTCATTTGTAATGAAAAATTAATTTTTATTAAAAAACCGGCACAATGTATCATTTTAGTTCGTAATAGTTTCATCATTTCGTTGTTGCACTGCATGAAACAGTCGTACTTGTTTCAACACGACTGGTGCAACACGGTTTGTAGAACCTCGCCAGCCGTTGACAAGGTTAATTCTTCGCCAATAGTAAGTAGTTTTCCTAACTTTGTAGTGAGTAGCGAATATTATAAGATGCGCGTATCTCAATGTAATGAGCCACCGCGTCCTTTTTTAAATTTCTTCCGATCTTAATACTCGTATTTCTGTAGATTTGTTGATAACTGTCTTACCGGACACACTGGTAATCGTTTGTCAGCGAGCGAATGGAGACGTATTTTTAATACTCGATATTATAATGTTTATAGTTCGCTGTAACGGTTATAAAATTTTACCCCCGATGTTACAAGAATTAACCGGTAAAAATAGAAAGTAACTATTTAAACGCAAAAGAAAAAAAAATACTGATAGTGTAAATAATAAAATAAAGCAAATACTATAGCAATAACAGTGAATTAACAGTAGTAAAAAGACAAAGTAAAAGAGCACTAGATCCCAAGACATATACCAAATATTTATGAATATCTGACTTATATGAATTATCTGACTTATGAATTATATGTTTGTAGTACGGCGTTATGGATTAGCGAATAATACGTCAGGAAGCTCAAGCAGTAGTTTAAATATACGTTCAACGGTGTTATGGATTAGTGAATACGTCAGCAGGCTCCAGCAATATTTGGTTTGCTTGACATTTCTCCCGCCACCACCCTATTCGGTCGCCCTAAAGCATACGACAAAATTTCTGTGCCACAAACGGCAACTGAGCATCGAACAGTTTAGCGATCAGTATCCTAAATAGCTTCTAGAGCTTACCTAACAGCGTGAGCGGAATAAGCGTCGTGCCAAAAACCACTGGCTTACGTGTGCCAATCGCTCACTTGTCATATATTTGATAAAATGGGAAGGCGCACCCCGCCAACTACTAAAAATATATAAGACATCCATAAATAAAAATTTATTTTGTCTAGACAGCAATTCACTGCCACACCTAGGTCGCTGAATGCCAGCAAGTATCTGTCCACCATACTAAAGCGCTTGGAGCTTTAATTGGCTGGTGGTCAGCTATATATATATATATATATATATATATATATCTAGGTTAGCTTCCCACAGCAGTGTGGTAGGAGTCTTTTCCATTAGGTAAACTACTGATATCGATTGAACAAAGCAACCGCATCAAGGAACTTCCACACGTTCCGACAATGAGGCTCTCGCCACATTGACTCGCCGCTTGTGAGTGGCCAATTTTCCCCTTGGCCTCTAAGTTCCAGGGTGGTCCGGTCTCTGGCACCACCAAGAGCAGGGCAGTCAAACATCAGGTATTCATTTGAATGGACCTCCCTGCAGACTCACAGCTCATTAGCTGCCAGGCGGAACCGAAACAGATATTGGTTTAAATTAACATGGTTGGTGAGCACTTGGGTACCCGTTGCCCTTATAAACGAACTCGAGGCGTACCATCCCCCCAGATCCTGTATAAATTTATACAAGGATCTTCCCTTAATCGTGGTGTGTCATTCCAGCTGCCATGAATCCATCGCGAGGCTCTGCAGCCTCTTCCGCAGGCGGGAGATGGACAACTGAATGAAATTTAGATCGTTGCGAACACCGTTCCGCTCCGACACAAAACCTCATTCCAAATACCTCAGCCTCCCGACCTCTTCGCAATTTCTACATAGCTGCCCGAACGTTCTCCACAATTGGAAGAGCCTTTCCCATTACGATGGTACCCTCGTAGGAGGTTGTTTTAAAAACACCAGTACATACAATTAAGGCTCTGCGCTGGGCAGACCTTAAATTTTGAAGAAGTGCTGTATTCATATTCAACCTATGCGCCCAAACGGGTGTCGCGTAAGAGGTTATGCTTTCAAAGGCTCCAGCAACAGTTTAAATATATATCCCCGCCTATCCACCATTCTATACAAGACATTTTATAGAATGCCTAAGAATACACACCAAGTGTTAATTAAGGATTAAATTTAAACAGTTTGTGTTATATAGAATTATTTACTGTTCTATACTATTTTGTAATAACATACTTATAACGATGAATAAAAGAGGAAAATTTTTACGTCCATTAACGTACTTTTTAAGAAAACGCGAAATGTTTATGTTTAAGCAGAATAAATTATTATTTTTTCTTAAGACGGAATATTTTATTTTCAGGTTTTTAAATAAAACATATGGAATGTTTTAAAAGTAATGTAGAAGAAGATAATAATAATAATTTATAATGTTGAACATACTGTATTTGTGCTAACTTACACATATTGTAAAGCATATTTTAGTACATGTTCGTTCTAGAATTTTAGCGATAGGCGAAGAAAATAGTGAATATAATTTGGATTACTTTTATTTTGCATGATAGCCGCATAAGCACGTCAGTACCATAGTAACAACATTTTTATAATAGATTTTAAAAACTGTTTCAGTTCTATTGAATAGATTTTTAATCGGCATGGAACCGTCGAATCGATACTCATAATTATTTTTAAATTGCATGCATTACTGATCTGCGAGTATAAAGGAAAGAGCCATTTTTCATAAATAAGATTATAAAATATTTAAAAAGAGAGTAAAATGATAATTGTATATCAGCGAATTTTTTTTTCGGTAGCAGGAGGAAAAATCTGCAGTTAGACGCCTAGCAACCCGCGCTACTGGGTGTGTGGAATTTCCCCCCTAGTGCGGGGACTCACTAAAAAACACCTCCTTTTGTACAGCAGCCCGAATACCTGCCTTACGGCATAACTTAACGGGCTGCCATCTCGCCTGCGGGTCTTCTCGGGCTGGGTTGGGGAGTCGTGGGCATGCTGGGCATGTAGGCAGCAGTGACGACTCCAAGAGGCCCCCGACTGCCTCCTTACCCAGGCTATCCTCTCACCATCCACACTTTTTTTTTTTCCCCTACTCTCCCCGACCGGATATCCAATTAAGTATACTCAGTCGGGGAGAGTGTCCTTTTACTCTCAAAGGAGGCGTCCCCCACCCGCCGGCTATACGTCCGGCACGGCAGGTTGGCCTCCCCGGTCTCGGATCTTTTGTTTTACATTGCCTGCCTCTAATCCCCCGCTTTAGAGCCAAGGTCCGGCTATGCCGTCCCCCAGCGCCTCAGCAGGGAACCGGGACTCGGTCTTTACGCCTTTGGCCTCTAATCGACAGCGCCGACCCCACAAAGAGCCTAGGCTCCCGCAGGGACGACCCCACCGACCGGGACTTGGTCTTTTATTTTAACCCAAACTCAAACTCCCCTGGAGTTCACCTCCTTCTCAGGTACCCGCACACCAAGGCGTACAGGCCCTCCATGGAGCGACTGTCCGCCCTACCCTACTGTTTATACTCTCATTCTTCTGTCTTCATCCTCTTTGGCCCGCAGGACCTCCCCGGCGAACCTGCGGAACCATTCCCAGTTCTCATTGTTGTACCCCAACCAGTTTACGAGATTTTCTGGTGTAAGACCATTAATTACTATTTGACCTCTGTTAACGGCCCATCTTGGACATATGAACAACGTATGTTCGGCATCGTCGTTCTCTGGACAATAGATGCACTGCGGGGTGGCTCTCTTCCCGATCCTATACAGATACTGACCGAAAGAGCCGTGCCCCGACAGTAATTGTGTCATGTAAAAATTGACATCTCCGAGTCTATTGTTATTCCAGGTTTTAATATTAGGGATTAGGCGTCTGGTCCATTCTCCCACTCTGGACCCTGTCCACTCTTCTTGCCATTCTTGTTCTATAATCCCTTCCATCTCTTCTTTCGACATACCGCTGTGTCTGAGGGTTCTGGCTTTTATCTGAAGGTCTACGGGTAGGACCCCGGTCAGTACGCACAGCGCGTAATACGATACCGTACAGTAACTAGCAGCTACACGCAGCAATGCCAGTCTATGGACACTTATCAACTTCTTTTTATTTCGCTGTATGTTCATTGCCGCCCCCCATATGGGAGCCGCATACAGTACCGTCGAAGTGATAGCCGCGGTTATCAATCTTCGAATAACCATTTTAGGTATGCCGTGGTTTTGAAATAATCCTCTTAATCCCTTTACAGCAGGAGTAACTCTCCCACAAATCATATCAATATGCTTGCTGAACCTTAAACCATCCACACTGCTGACGATTATCCTTACTGATTTTCTTCGCCCATCTTTACCTTTAGGATGCTTTCTGCTGAGGTGGCGACCACCCCTCCAAGAAGTTTCGTTGGCCATCATGAACTCTAGTAGATTGCCTACAACCAGCCGATCAACTTCCGGACAGCATCGGGCTCTCTCGTCTGCCCAACTTCCGCACTCGAAGATGTGTCCTACTGTATCCTCACGCTCACAGTAGGAACACGTCGGTGGGTTTCTCTTCTTCCAGTGAAATAGACAACTGTTGAACGCACCGTGGCCTGTCAGGAGTTGGGTTAACCAAAAATTAGTTTCCCCATGCTCTCGTCAGACACCTTCTTACGTTTGGGAGAATGGAGAAGGTCTATCTTCCCACTGTTAACGTTTTCCATATTTCCTGCCATTTTACCAGTACGCTTTCCCGAGCATCTTGTTCCGAGACACCAGCTGTCCGGTCCACACACTCGTACATAAGCGAATTTGCTTCACAACAGGTGAACGGATATCGGAATGCTTATTATAGAGATTATGAATGAAAATGGGAGAGAAAAACTTCGGTTTAAGTCTCACCATTTTTCAGAATATTGAGGCTACAAAAATCCACGACAAGCAATAATTATAGTTGAAGAACAATATATACTTGAGAATAATATATTGAAGAACAATAATATAATTGAAGAATAGAATCATATTTGGGCCTTGTTGAAAGGCGTCAATTCAAATGCCCCTCTTAAAATTTCATCAAACTGGTAATTGTCTGTATACAATATTCATTTTGGAATCGGGTTCATATGCGTAATCGTATGTTCTATAAAATTAGGTAAAATTTACACATCGAAAAATGTGCTACCGAGTTCTCGAAAAACCGAGCATTTTTGAATTATGAAAAATGAAGGAGATGATTCGAGTAGACAGTTGATTGTCGCTAACCAAACACTGATTGAATTCGGAGAGCGGGGCACAGCCGATTGTAATGCGGCACAAGCTAGTGCGCCGTTCTCGGCCAACCACGCTCCGCCCTGCACCGATGTTGTGCCAAGAACGACACAAAAAAAAATGAAAATTTTAAATGGGCTTATAAAATTATGACTAGGATGCTGAAATTGTTTGATTTTTGAAGGATCCTTTTTAAATGATATGTATTTAAATGAAATGTAATACAACGCTGAGAAATTTGAATGTTTGAACAAAGAAATTTTATTAACATAATTTATCTTAAAATTAATAATTCTTATATCAGGATTCACCCTTTGATGCCGGCCGGACGCTCCCTACAATTTAAAGAGAGAGTCATCTTCACACGCATTCGACTCTTCAGTACGTTATTCGTCTCCCGCCGTTCACAGCATACCCGGTCGCCGATTTTAATTTCTTGATACTGCTTCTTCCATGTCCAGAGTGAGAGTGTCAGTGCCCTTCCCGCACACTTACTAGCCGGCCGGAGAAAAAAAATAATTACCTTCCCCTTCCAACAAAGTTTCTTACGTTACAGATCGCATGCGCGAGAACTTCATCTTAACAATAATACACATCTACTTAATATTAGTAAAAAAACACGTTACTCATATTAAATATAATACAGTGTCGTACAATTAAATACAAGTTACAATGTCAGCTTTATTTTTCATTCGTGAGGTTGACACGCCTCACTAGACAAGACGCAGAATAAACTAGAATAAGTCACAATAGATACAGAACGAGTAAAACGAACTCCGTGATGTTGTCGAATGGTTGGCCGAAGTAGTGTAGACGTAGTGTTACCTGAGCCGCAACAAAAAAATCTACGGCGTACACTAATAATCTACGAGACGAATAATGATGGATGCCTCGGCGAAGTAGCGTTCAGTCGTCAATGTCGTTAAAACTGTGAAAAGCTCGCAAGAGAAAGTCGAAACACCCAGAGAATCGATGAGGAATCGTATATAAAGCGTAAACCTTTTTTGACGTCAGAAAGAATATGTAAAAGAGACGGGTGTTAAATACTCAGCCAGAAATAATATTGTAAAAGATAAAAGGCAGTTTTGTGCGGCAAATAATTAAGAAGCAACAATTAACGAGTGTAACGATTTTCAAAATTAACTTTTATTCGTGTAATAACATTTTTTTTTGTGTAAATAAAATTCTTTGTAATGGATTTCATTTATAACCAAAAGAGATAAGTGTCTGAGTGCCAATAACTACGTATTTTATGGAATGGAATGCAAAGTTGGCAGGAGTCTATTACTCCCTACTTTATCGCAGAACCTGGACAGAGTCCCTTGCTGCTGGATCTTTCTAATCGGGCTTGTTTTTAAAAGGGTTATTTTTTTAATCTCGGATCTAATTTTTCAAGTTTTGTGTATTATTATTTTAGTGAATTTAAGACGGATTTAATTGCATTCCAATCCGTTGTTAAACCAGCGTTATCGAACCCATTTCATGGGCCGACCGCGGAAGGCTAGGCTTATAAAGCCTGTCCTCCCGACGTAATTCCCCTTCAGACCGTCCACTGAAGTCCTTTCGGTGCTAACTCTTTAATAGGCTAGCAGGAATACGCCACAACGGGGCACTAGCTATAAGGAGGGAGCAATGTGTCCCCTTTTCCGGAGGAGTCGCAATTGCTGGGTTATTTTATCTTACTGTAAGTTTAACTTACAGATGGTGATACCTATTCGCGATCGCGGTTTTGGGGCGGCGATTTTCTGGAAAGAAGTAAACAGTAATTATTCTCTCCACGTAATTATTAACCTTCAGACACGCGTGTGTCTGAGAAGGGGTTGGGGGGACCGCGTGGCCGCAGTGAAGAAACCATTTGTTTTTGTGGTGGCTGTTGGCATCTGCAACAAAAGAAGCAGAACACACACACGAGAGAAAAAAAAAAAAAAAAAAAAAAAAAAAAAAAAAAAAAAAAAAAATTAATTTTTACTTTCCTTTCGACTGGCAGGATGAGACGGCACGACGCGTCGTTCCACATCCACGTTTCTCCCGTTTCTGAAACAAGAGAAACAGAACAAAACACACGCGAGAAAAAAAAAAAAAAAAAAAAAAAATCTTTTTTTTCCCCTTTTTTTCCCTTTTTAGACCGCGTTTTTGTT
Source organism: Lycorma delicatula (assembly GCF_047948215.1). Taxonomy (NCBI): domain Eukaryota; kingdom Metazoa; phylum Arthropoda; class Insecta; order Hemiptera; family Fulgoridae; genus Lycorma; species Lycorma delicatula. Next base: position 34,099,775 of record NC_134455.1, read on the forward strand.
TTGTGCGCGACTTACCGTATTTGAAGTCTTCAAACTATATAACTCGCGAAAAAAAAAAAAAACTATTCACTCGCGACCCCGGAAACGCGTCTGACGCACTATTCCGTTTATGGCTCATGCGATATGGAGGCCCCTAAGCCTGGTACGTATTTTAACCTGTAGTAGTTTTAGTTACCTTAAAATGAATCGTAAAATATTTTATTATTGATTTGATTATCGATACAATTAAGTGATTTTTTAAACCAGCTTTACGAAGTCCTCTTCAATTTATTTTCTTTTCGTTAACTTTTAAGCTACTACTACTGCTCCTGCTGCTGCTAACATAATTTTTCTTTCTAACTGCTGCAGCAGCAGCAATTATTATTTCTAGCATTCGTTTCATAACAGAAATTATTTCTAACTTTATGAAATTATATTTGTTTTTTAATATTAAAAAAAAGAGAAACTATAAAAATAAATGATTAATAAAGTAATTAATCACTAATTTTAATTATTGAAATAATAATATAGCAGTATGTTATAATTATTTAAGAGCAAGTACTTTTTAATCTTTACATGGAACTAGCAGTTAATGATGTTAAAGAACAATTTAGATTCGGAGTAACGGTACAAGGTGAAAAGATAAAGATGCTACGATTTCCTGATGATATAGTAATTCTAGCCGAGAGTAAAAGGGATTTAGAAGAAACAATGAACGGCATAGATGAAGTCCTACTCAAGAACTATCGCGTGAAAATAAACAAGAACAAAACAAAAGTAATGAAATGTAGTAGAAATAACAAAGATGGACCGCTGAGTGTGAAAATAGGAGGAGAAAAGATTATGGAGGTAGAAGAATTTTGTTATTTGGGAAGTAGAATTACTAAAGATGGACGAAGCAGGAGCGATATAAAATGCCGAATAGCACAAGCTAAACGAGCCTTCAGTAAGAAATATAATTTGTTTACATCAAAAATTAATTTAAATCTCAGGAAAAGATTTTTGAAAGTGTATGTTTGGAGTGTCGCTTTATATGGAAGTGAAACTTGGACAATCGGAGTATCTGAGAAGAAAAGATTAGAAGCTTTTGAAATGTGGTGCTATAGGAGAATGTTAAAAATCAGATGGGTGGATAAAGTGACAAATGAAGAGGTAAATAGATGAAGAAAGAAGCATTTGGAAAAATATAATTAAAAGAAGAGACAGACTTATAGGCCACATACTAAGGCATCCTGGACTAGTCGCTTTAATATTGGAAGGACAGGTAGAAGGGAAAAATTGTGTTGGCAGGCCACGTTTGGAGTATGTAAAACAAATTGTTGGGGATGCTAGATGTAGAGGGTATACTGAAATGAAACGACTAGAACTAGATAGGGAATCTTGGAGAGCTGCATCAAACCAGTCAACTGACTGAAGACAAAAAAAAAAAAAAAAAAAAAAGAGCAAGTAGTAAAAAGTTCAAGAAAAATAATATAAGAGAGAGAAGAATGAGTAATAATTCGAATAAAAGTAGAGTTATTTGTAAATACATTAACAACCTTACTTTTCGTTCGTTTCTGTCAGTACATGCATATTGACAATTTTTCTTAACCTGTTCTGTTGCTTTCAACAATATAAATTAAATGAATTGCTTTTCATTCCTGTTCGTAAATAAAAATTTGTTTTTATTTATACTGATTAAAGAGCTCTTATATCAGTTCCGAAATACATTTCATAATATCAGTACTGATAAAACTGGCGTCAGCGCAAGCGGAGACCATGCTAATAAACTTAGAAAAGTATTTGTATCGAATTAGGGAAAAAATGTACTAGACTAGCATTTTGCTTACAGACGACTATTAATGAATTATCACCAAATTGGCATAAAAAAGAGTAAGGTAAAGTACTGGTTATTGATTTATATGACGTAATGATTGTTTAACAAAAACGGGATTATAGAACCTATAAAAAAAAAATTATAATTCTCTTTGTTTTATGTAACTGAGGTTGTCTGATCTTCTTCAAGAAACATCCAGTCGATCGGGGAGGTGAGCATGATTATATGTTCTGTGAACTGTCAATGAAGTACGAATATATATTACCCGTTCGATATCGATCGCATATCCGGCTATGTGTGTTCCTTGGCAACAAAAGCAAAAGTGTATTAAAAAGTGAATTTAATTCGTGTTTTCAAGTGGACTTAATTGATTTCCAGACTCATTCTTACGGTGAATATAAATATATAACCGTATACCAGGCTCATTTTACAAAGTTAGTGGTACTTTGAATACTTGAAACGAAGATTGAAAATGCACTTTCCATCAGCAGGACGACAGCCGAGAATTTTCCAACAACATTGTGACCGGTTTTAAGGAAAACCGGCTGAATTGAAAAAATAGTTAATGGAAATTTCTACCACAGTCCGCAGGGAAGTGTTTAAAATATGTTAATTGTTGGATGCAGGGTGAAGATATATTCCGATGGAGTCAGGGTTTAAAATTTGTTCAATTACTGAAGAACAGAGCTTACCGTGCCGATACTCAGGCTTATGATGCTGATTTGGTTATAATATTAAAGTCTGTTTAAATGCCTCAAATAATCCACAACGAGTAATAGAAAATCTTAAAAATAGGGAAGATTTGGAAAAGGGGTAAATTTAATTAATTACAGACATAATATAGATAAGAGTGGCAATGTAGAACAGAGCACTTTTGATCATAAAAAACTACGTATGTTTGCTCAACTAAAGCGTCTTCAATTTGTTCGATTTTTTAAAGTGTTTTTAATTGTTGCGTGTGTTACAGCGGTCACTTTATATCACACTAAAGCGATCACCTTATTAGAATACTAATAAGTACCAGCGGTTTTTATTAGTATTCATTCTGCAACCGTTTTATTTATCTTACTTGTGGAAATTATATAAAGAGGAAGAAGAAGAAGCTATTTACCGTCTCCTCTTTGTTAAAAATAAAACTGGTAGCACAATCGATAATTGAAAAAAAAAAAAATGGTAGAATGAGCTAAAAATGAAAGAAATTTCTAACGACAAATTTTCTCCTCTTGATAAAACCACGGCGGAATATATTCCGGTTACTGAGTGGATGAAGGAAGGCAAGGACGATGCTGGTAATAATGTGGTTGTTATTGTAGAGATAACTAGTAGCAGATGCCACAGACTTTCCACATGACATGGAATTTAAAGCGATATTTAAAGATCACAGTTTACAGAATGCAATAAATCCTTAATTACTCTAAAGATATACTTGCCGAAAAATAAACTTCTTTTCGTTTTTGTGCTAACCAGTAATCTATAGGTACAGGAAATGCATTTGTTAAGTATATGGAAAAAAAAAGATGTTCTGTGTTATTCGAAATGCTATTCTAACTTGGCTTGTTACAACAGGCAATTTTATCGATGAATTTTTAATAATGAAATTATGTGTCTGCCATGTTGAACTAAAAAAAAAATCATTCAGGTAAATATTTATTTTCTTTTTAATGGTTATTTCTTCTTGTTGCTGGATCTGTCTTACGACAGGTTTCAACTGGAGAGTTTTTCTCTTTTCTCGATCCTGAACTCTTTTCATTTGCCAATAACTTCTTTCCTTTCTTATCATGCCATTCCTATCTTTCTTCTGCCCTTTCATCGTTTTTCTTCTATTTTCCCTTCAAGTATCCAAATCGGGGGTATCCCAGTCGGAGCGAGCCCCGACCGGCTAGTGTGTGTGTGTATATATATATATATATGTGTATCTTTTTTTTTGTCTTCAGTCATTTGACTGGTTTGATGCAGCTCTCCAAGATTCCCTATCCAGTGCCAGTCGTTTCATTTCAGTATACCCTCCACATCCCACATCCCCAACAATTTGTCTTACATATTCCAAACGTGGCCTGCCTACACAATTTTTTCCTTCCACCTATCCCTCCAATATTAAAGCGACCATTCCAGGATGCCTTAGTACGTGGCCTATAAGTCTGTCTCTTCTTTTAACTATATTTTTCGAAATGCTGCTTCCTTCATCTATTTGTCGCAATACCTCTCCGTTTGTCACTTTATCCACCCATCTGATTTTTAACATTCTCCTATAGCACCACATTTCAAAAGCTTCTAATCTTTTCTTCTCAGATACTCCGATCGTCCAAGTTTCACTTCCATATAAAGCGACGCTCCAAACATATACTTTCAAAAATCTTTTCCTGACATTTAAATTAATTTTTGATGTAAACAAATTATATTTCTAACTGAAGGCTCGTTTCGATTGTGCTATTCGACATTTTATATCGCTCCTGCTTCGTCCATCTTTAGTAATTCTACTTCCCAAATAACAAAATTCTTCTACCTCCATAATCTTTTTTTCTCCTATTTTCACATTCAGTGGTCCATCTTTGTTATTTCTAATACATTTCATTACTTTTGTTTTGTTCTTGTTTATTTTCACGCGATAGTTCTTGCGTAGGACTTCATCTATGCCGTTCATTGTTTCTTGTAAATCCTTTTTACTCTCGGCTAGAATTACTATATCATCAGCAAATCGTAGCATCTTTATCTTTTCACCTTGTACTGTTATTAAGAATCTAAATTGTTCTTTAACATCATTAACTGCTAGTTCCATGTAAAGATTAAAAAGTAACGGAGATAGGGAACACCCTTATCGGACTTCCTTTCTTATTATTGATTTCTTTCTTATGTTCTTCAATTGTTGCTGTTGCTGTGTGGTTCCTGTACATGTTAGCAATTGTTCTTCTATCTCTGTATTTGAACCCTAATTTTTTTTAAATGCTGAACATTTTATTCCAGTCTACGTTATCGAATGCCTTTTCTAGGTCTATAAACGCCAAGTATGTTGGTTTGTTTTTCTTTAATCTTCCTTCTCCTATTAATCTGAGGCCTAAAATTGTTTCCCTTGTCCCTATACTTTTCCTGAAACCAAATTGGTCTTCTCCTAACACTTCTTCCACTCTCTTCTCAATTCTTCTGTTTAGAATTCTAGTTAAGATTTTTGATGCACGACTAGTTAAACTAATTGTTCTGTATTCTTCACATTTATCAGCCCCTCCTTTCTTTGGTATCATGACTATAACACTTTTTTTGAAGTCTGACGGAAATTCCCCTTTTTCATAAATATTACACACCAGTTTGTATAATCTATCAATCGCTTTTTTTTTTTTTTTTTTTTCTTTTTTTTTTTTTTTTTTTTTTCTCGTGTAGGTGTTCTGCTTCTTTTGTTGCAGATGCCAACAGCCACCACAAAAACAAATGGTTTCTTCACTGCAGCCACGCGGTCCCCCCAACCCCTTCTCAGACACACGCGTGTCTGAAGGTTAATAAATTACGTGGAAAGAATAATTACTGTTTACTTCTTTCCAGAAAATCGCCGCCCCAAAACCGCGATCGCGAATAGGTATCACCATCTGTAAGTTAAACTTACAGTAAGATAAAATAACCCAGCAATTGCGACTCCTCCGGAAAAGGGGACACATTGCTCCCTCCTTATAGCTAGTGCCCCGTTGTGGCGTATTCCTGCTAGCCTATTAAAGAGTTAGCACCGAAAGGACTTCAGTGGACGGTCTGAAGGGGAATTACGTCGGGAGGACAGGCTTTATAAGCCTAGCCTTCCGCGGTCGGCCCATGAAATGGGTTCGATAACGCTGGTTTAACAACGGATTGGAATGCAATTAAATCCGTCTTAAATTCACTAAAATAATAATAGACAAAACTTGAAAAATTAGATCCGAGATTAAAAAAATAACCCTTTTAAAAGCAAGCCCGATTAGAAAGATCCAGCAGCAAGGGACTCTGTCCAGGTTCTGCGATAAAGTAGGGAGTAATAGACTCCTGCCAACTTTGCATTCCATTCCATCCATCAATCGGTTCCTCACCTGCACTGCACAGTAATTCTACAGGTATTCTGTCTATTCCGGGAGCCTTTCTGCCATTTAAATCTTTTAATGCTCTCTTAAATTCAGATCTCAGTATTGTTTCTCCCATTTCATCCTCCTCAACTTCCTTTTCTTCCTCTATAACACCATTTTCTAATTAATTTCCTCCGTATAACTCTTCATTATTCCACCCATCTATCGACTTTACCTTTCGTATTATATATTGGTGTACCATTTTGATTAACACATTATTAGATTTTAATTTGTGTACCCCAAAAGTTTCCTTAACTTTCCTGTATGTTCCGTCTATTTTACCAATGTTCATTTCTCTTTCCTGTGAAAGTATTATTTTGTGGAGAGATATTTATCTTTCTATAAATAAAACTACTATTGTTAAATTATTTTTATTTTTTTTGTAGGTTATATGTGTCATATATGGTTGGAAAACCTTCCAGAATATGGTATAACCGTAGAAACAGTTCTTCTAACACAAAATTTAGAAGAATCTTTGCAGTTGAGTCACTAAAACCAGAACACAATTTCTTCATTATATCAGGAAGTAGAAAGTTTACAAATAACATACACAAGTGAGTCAAAAGTAGTTTAGTTTTTATAAACTTTTTAGTGATAGGTGATAAGTACGTAAACACTGATCTTGTAAACTTTTGTCACTTCTTCCAAGCTAAAAATTAGAATGAGATAACGTATACAATAAATCACTTCATTAGCAAAACCTTGACCGGCTTGGGAAAATTTATTTTTGTGGGTTTTTCCTTGCCCCTACTTGTTTTTAGTCTTGAAGAGGTGCTTGGTGGCTAAACATGGTGCGTTACTATGGTATTTAACTTACTTCCAGATGAGATAGAAGGCTAAAACTTTGCACGCATGTTTGTTGTCGATAACAATGCATTGTGATAACAAAAATTTCTATTTTTAACAAAATATTTTCTTAGAAAATCTTTTTACAAATGATGAAATTTCAAACAACCGCGCATGCGTATGAAGTACTTCAACACACAGAGTCAGTCTGCACTGTACTTTCTGCTGCGCAAGAAAATGAAAAGCCAGTAATGCGAACATAGATTATGTATGGATATCTGTCAACTAGTGTCAGTGAATCATTACTCTTAAATTTATACACAAATGTGCTTGAATTGGTATTCATTTTGCTACTTCATTATATTTCAGAAGAAATCCATCTGCGATTGTATACAATTGTGTAGAGTTACGTAGTCATTTATACAATATGTTAAGTGATAAATTAATACATTTCCTTGAGATTATGTCTGAGAAGTTTCGTAATAATACACTGTTTAATTATGACAGTAATTTTTTTAGTTTAATTGAAAAAAAAAAAACCATTAAAAATACGCTTCTATTTAACTAATGAAAACACTACAAAAACTCTGGAAATGATTGAATTAAAATATAAATTGTTTGGAAAAATTTTCCAATGCAAATACATTCAAAGATGCATTAAATTAGAAAATTTCACTTTCATATTAAATCGAGAATAAATTTTTATAATAATTTCTTTGATTAAATTAAAATAACATTTTAAACTTGTGTCGGTAATGATCTATAAATTTGTTTTTTATTCATGGTAGTGAATATACTTTTATGTGAATATTTATTCATTACATCTCTCAGTTAAGTTTAATTATAATAATGCATATTGAATGAATTTATTAAAAAAATTCCTTACATTTTATACCATGAATAATAAAACCGTGGGACGCCTTTATAAAATGTTATTTGAGTTTAATTAAAGAGTATATACATTTATTATTGATTTAATATGAAGGTGAAACTTTCGTTTTTCTTTTTTAGAGAGCGAATCTCTAAATATAATTATATTAGAAAATTTTTCCAAACAATTTATACTTTAATTAAATATTTTCCAAGTAGTGAAATTTTGGTACTTTTTTGTTAATTTTCTCATTAGTTAAATAAAAGCGTATTCAATTTTTAATTTATTTTTACGTCCACTGTACGCTTTTGAAGAGAGTAATAATTTTTCCTTTAGTCGTATTTTTCTCGGGTGTGAATATTGTCCTGTCTATGTACATCTCAACCCTGTAGGGGGAAGACACCAACCTTGCAATGTTACCGGTCGCCACACCCACCTCTGTTCCGAGCCCTGAGAGGCTTTACCGGAGGTCGTATTTAGACCCTCTAACTGATTACATCTCACAGTCATCAGCCTTGTCTCGGTCAGGATGCCACCGATGTAAATGTCTCGGCAGACATTTGCATCAGTAAATATAAATCAAATTTTGCTTTCAAATAGGTCTTAAACGGACATCTTCACATCCAACCTAACATGATTCCCTCAAACTAATTCACCGAACCTGCGGAAGCGCTAACCCAGCGCCTAGTCTAGATTTGACGGTACCGTTCGTGACTGTGAATGCCTCAGAAAACGAACGAATTTTAAGTTAAATCAATGCTACACTCACACCAATCAAAATTATGTCTTACGCAACATAGAAGTTCAGACCTACACCCAAGTCGACAGATTTAGGTTACATAATAAGGGGAACGTAAACTCATTCCCCCGGATTGGGATCATTGTTGACCCCAATCCGGTCCCATCATGGAATTTCGCGTGACATTACCAAGTCACGAACAGGACCGCCAGTGACGGAGGGAAGCCACGCCTCCGGTCGCACGGGTTACCATACCCCGGCGGCGCGGCGTTTCCCATCAGCGGGAGCCCTAAATCGAATTATAAACATCAATATAACCGTGGCACGATGTCAATGCGCCTACATCCAACCAATCCAATGCCTAAGCCGGAACCCTAGCCACCCGGGATCCTACCACGATCGAGTACCTCGATTAAACTCCCTCTGGAGACCTACACACCGCAAGAGCGCGAAGAAAACCAGGCACTATAGACCACTCCTCGCGGATCATCCAGTTAATACGGATATCCAGAAAGGAATGTATTCTCTCAAGTTCCCTAACAGCTCGTGAACGTTCGACCTCATATCGGGAACAGACAGAGATCGTGGTCCACTGTATCATCAGCCCCACAATCCGGGCATTGACTCGTATCCAACAAACGAAAACTAGCCAAACTCGCCCGAAAGGCACCATGCCCGGAGAGACTGTATGATATAGCGATTGCAGAGACCCATCCAATCGCACCTAAATCAGACAGGAAGTCTATCATGAAGAAGTTTACCATGCGTGTAGCGACTTGTGGGGGATTCGTCCCACCTGACCTGCCAAGACGCAAGTCCTCTGTCTTCAATCTCCTGCTTTGGTTCTGACGTCAATAGGTTATTTACCTTGGAAATGAAGCGTTCCCTACGCTTATTAGCCAAGATATCTATTGGTTTGACCCCGGATATAACACAGACTGCCTCCCGCGAGACTGCTCTATAGCCGCCTATAATAGCGAGCAAAAGAAGTCGCTGGGCCCGCAACAAAATGCACAATACCTAAGAGCCATGCGGTGAGCCCATACAGGCGCAGCACACAGCATAATAGCTTCACTGACATCTTTGTAAAGGATACACTTCGTTCGGTAATACAACCCCCGTTCGGGATGAATGACTACGGATTCCATAGAAAGCATTACGGGCTTTTTTTGTTACATACTGTAAATGTTCCTTGAACCGAAAATTTTCATCAAGGATAACACCCAGGTATTTTTGATTCGTAACGTACCGAATGGGAAGATCAGGCATCCGAACCGAATTTGTCGGGAAGCAGCCAATCGGCCCTTAAGCAACATCATTGTGATTTTCTCTGAGCTGAAAATCATCTTATGTTGCAGACTCCACAGTCGGAGTGTCTCACAAGCATGAGCAGTTTGGAACTCTACCTCGTTACGCTAATCCCCTTCAAACAGTAGCAGCGCGTCGTCAGCATAAGCGACGATACGACAATCACATGGCAATCTTAAACGTAACATGGAATCGAAAAGCCATTAAAAAAAAGAATTAATAAGTTTTTAGACAGGGAGAAAGTGGCAACCTTAGCTGTTTAAACCTTAATATGTTGCACAAAAAATAAGAAATAAATATATATAAAACACATAGAAATCGATAATATCCGTTCAATTTATAATGTAAAGTCCATGTATTATAATAAAAACAGAATTAAAGGCCCAGACCTATAAAACCTTGTTTAAATTATCTTAACCCAAAATAATTATAAGAAATTTTAATATAGGTTATTTAATTGCTTGTAATATAGATGGTTTCGCTTATTAATGAAATACCATCAGCAACAACATCCACAGAATCAGAAAGATAAACATTAATTTTTTTCTAAATATCTTGCTAAAGGAACCAATAATGCCGGTTGCTACATTCAAAGAAAAGACTGTTCTTTCTGGACATAACACAAGGCATTCGTAAACCAACCTTGGTTATATCACTGAGAAAACTTCCTTTGATACCTTAGTTGCAAATATAACATGAAACAATCGGCGGTGATTCAGGGAATTAAGCCTACCCAGAAACTACAGTGGGCCGGCCATATAGTCAGAAAACGCTTCACCAAAACCTCTATATTTCAAAAACGAAAAATATGTCTTTGAGCTGTTTCAATTAAATTAGAAGTGTAGTTTGTATTGAAATTCCATATTGGGGCGCATTATTCAAGTACTACTCGTAATGTTACTTCAAGAAGAATAATCGTCAATGAATACTTCAATGATCAATGTATTCCTGATGTATTCTATTAATGTCATTTTGCAAAATCAATTGTTGATTTCAACCGTCTTTACCACTCATCTCAGCACAGATTTTAACATCATCTGTAAACAAAAGTATCTTAGAAGAAATAAAGTTGGAGATGTCATTTATGTGAAGAATGATAAGCAGAGGATCGAAATTAGAACTCTGGGGAAAATCAGATGGAACAGTCTACATAAATACTACCCAACATCTTTAAACGTACGATCAAAAAGGTCGGACCTTAGCCACCTTAACATACTATCTTTGATATTTGAAAGCGATCGTTTTTCAAAAGTACGTTTCAAAGTAAAATAAGGTACATTGTCAAAGTCTAAATATAGCACCATCCCTTGTTTTCTCCCTCGAACTCACGGCTTATGAACGATCATTAACTTTAGTTAAGGTAGACCTCTTAGACACAAAACCGTGCTGACAAGACAAGTTAGTACGAGACAGTGGAGAATATAAATATTGGTGAATAATTTTTCAAAGACTTTTGAAATCACATTTAACACTGATACAGCTCTGTAGTTCGAAATTAAATCGCCCTTTTTAGGAACAGGGGAAAGCAGAGCTTCCTTCCAACAGCTTTCTTTTTTTCCTGTTTAGCCTCCGGTAACTACCGTTTAGATAATTCTTCAGAGGATGAATGAGGATGATGTGTATGAGTGTGAATGAAGTGTAGTCTTGTACAGTCTCAGTTCGACCGTTCCTGAGATGTGTGGTTAATTGAAACCCAACCACCAAAGAACACCGTTATCCACGATCTAGTATTCAAATCCGTGTAAAAATAACCGGTTTTATTAGGACTTGAACGCTGTAACTCTCGACTTTCCAAATCAGCTGATTTGGGAAGACGCGTTAACCATTAGACCAGGCCGATGGGTTCCTTCCAACAGCTGGGAAAAATTCCAATACAAAGCTTCAGTATTACGATACTGAAGCGATACAATTACCTAAACTTTTGATCATAAACGGTGGAATACAATCAAAACCAGATCTAAGATACTTGATGGCCTTAATATTTTCTCATTTGAAACAAAAGGTCCATCAAAGGTATTTGGTTAACTGGCATTTCTCCCACCACCACCCCATTCGGTCGCCCTAGAGCATAGACCAAATGTTCCGTGCCAAGAACGGCTACTGAGCCTCAGAACGGTTTAGCGACCCAAATCCTAAAAGCTCCTAGTGAGCTACCTAACGTGCGTGAGCGAATCAAGCAGGGCGCCATACAGCACCCGCTGAAGTGTCCCAATCGCTCACTTGTCAAACATAAGACTAAATCGGGGAGGCGCACCCCTTGTACAAATTAAAACTATACGTCATAAATTTAAAGACAGCAATTTTGGCTGCCACGCCTCGGTCGCTGTATGCCAGCTAGTACCTGTCCACCATTTAACAGCGCTTGGAGCTGATTTGGCTGATGGCCAGCCCTATTACCAAGGTTGGTTTCCAGCAACAAAGCTATTAGGAGTCCAAATGCAATTACATTAAGAATCCCTTAAATTTACCGATGACGGTTGAACATAGCAACCTCATCGAGGAACTCCCACACGGTCCGACAGTGCGGCTCTCGCCACAATGCTTCGCCGCTTGTGAGCGGCCAGGTTTCCCCCTGACCTCTAAGTTCCAGGGTGGCACGGTCTCTGGCCCCCCCAAGGGCCGGGCAGTCGTACATCATGTGTACATTAGACTGGACCTCCCCGCAGACACACAACTCATCAGCCACCAGGCGAAACCGAAACAGATATTGGTTTAGATTCACATGGTTGGTGAGCACCTGGGCACCCGACGCCCTTAAAAAAGAACTCGAGGCATACCATCCCCCCAAATCCTGTATAAAATTCTACAAGGATCTACCCTTAGTCGTGGTGTGCCATTCAAGCTGCCATGCCTCCATCGCGAGGCTTTGTAGCCTTTTCCGCAGACGGGAGATGGGCAACTGGACGAAATTTAGCTCCGGTGCATTGTGATCACCGTTCCGATCCGGTTCTGGCCCGGCTCGAAACCGCATCCCAAATGCCTCGGCCTCCCGACCTCTACGCAACTTCCACATGACTGCCCGAATTTTCACCACTAAATCGATTGGGAGAGCCTTTCCCTATACAGTAGTAGCCTCGTAGGAGGTTGTTTTAAATACACCAGTGCATACTATCATGGCTCTGCGCTGGGCACTCCTTAAATTTTGAAGTAGTGCTCTATTCCTTTCCAACCTATGCGCCCAAACCGGCGCCGCGTATGCGATCATACTCTCGAAGACGCCTTGGTACACCAAGTACATTTGGCGGCCCGACAGCCCGTAGTCTTTCCGAGCAATCCTTCTAAGCTTGTGCATCACAGAGACAGCGTCCGCCGCAACTTGCTTAATATGGTTACTAAACAGCAACTTATCATCAAACAAAACACCTAGGTACTTATGAACCCTTACTCGGCTGATTACACAGCCTTTATATTTAATGTGGGGATTTCGACTGCATGATAATTTGTCTGCGCCCTTTAGAAGCATAAACTTCGTTTTGAGCACAGAAATTTTTAAATTTTGAATGTCCATCCAGCCTTCGGCGGTTGACAAGGCCGCCTGCGCTCTGCTTTCTAGCTGTGGTCGTGAATCTCCACGAACTAAAAGGAGACAGTCATCGGCGAAAGCCTGGGCCGTGACTCCTTCTGGGAAAGTCAATCCCAGAAATCCGTCAAACACCAGGTTCCACAGCAGGGGACCGAGAACGGAACCCTGCGGGCTTCCCCTGGTGACGGATTTTTCCACAACTAGGTGCGCATCTTTAAACAGAGCCGTTCGGTTAGACAGATAGTCTCTTACCACGGCCTGTGTGGCTTCGGGAACATTGCGGCGTTCCAAAGCATAGAGGACAGAACTCCAACACAAGGAAGGAAATGCTGCCTCTATATCAATAAAAATTGCCAAAACATATTTGCAGTCGGCGCTTTCCACCTCGGCAAGAGCATTTAAGATGCAATCCTCGGTGCCAACCCCTTTCATGAAGCCATATTGGCCTCGATTTAGAATACGGCTCATATCGATGCTTTCCTCGAGCCGTTCCACAACCAGCCTTTCCAGCAACTTGCCGAAAACCGGCAAGAGGCTGATGGGTCGATAACTGCCGACCTCACCAGGATCCTTTCCAGGTTTCAGGATCACCCTTACCAAAGCCACCTTCCAGCAACCCGGAAAGCAGCCCCAGCTTAGGCATCCTGTGAACAGCCTGCCGAGAGGCTCCCTTATGACAGGCAATAAATGATGGAAAATATCCGGGTCAAGTTGGTCAATCCCCGGTGCCTTCTTTAATGCCATTCGAGAAACCACTCGGTCTATATCATCGGGTTCCACGGTCCGAACGCCAGGGAATGGTGTTTCACCCGCCCTGACGCCGATTTCCGCTTCACCCTCCGGAGCATCTGGAAACAGAGTATCCAGGAACGCCCGGTAGGTCGCCACGGATGTTAAAGTGTGGTCACGACCACCTAACCCGCACCGAACACTGGACAACACGTGCAATGGCTTCGGCTTGTAACAAGACTTTGCGAGCTGCCAGGGATCGCGTTGCAATTCCCGCATGGAGTCCTTCCAAAACTTGAGTTTGGCTTCCTTGATGGCGTGAACATATTTATTACGGGCACGCCGGAAGGTCCGCAGACGCTCAGCGCGCACGTCGTTGACAGTGTTCCCCGTTAGGGGGCAACGCTGGTATCTAGCCCGAGCGGACCTCACTCTTGCGCGCAGCACGCTAAGGTCAGAGGACCACCATTTCTTGCCGGGCCTCCGTCTGCCTTCCACAGACGACCCCCCGGAAAATGGGGTCATGACGGCTCCAGGCACGCTCAGATCAGCGGACTGGCTGCTTGTGACGGGTCCGTCCATTGGCCTAGGCCGCCGTAGGACCTCGTCGCAGCCAGTCTTGATGGCCCGGCCGATTAGCTCCGCCATCAATTCCACCTCCTCCCTGGACTCCATGCTCCACTGCAATCCCTGCAATGCAGCATCGCATACCCGCCTCAGCCTGCGCTGATCCAGGCCCCTTAGGTTGTAGCGACCTGGATTTGGTGCCCTTAGACCGCCTCCGTAAGCAATATCATAGGTTATCAGCCTATGATCGCTCACACTGGCCTCGGGCCAGACAGTCCAACTACCTACCCTTCGAAGCAAGTCACCCGTCACCAGAGTGACGTCTATGTAACTCTCTCCCAGTTCGCTGGAGAAAGTTGGTGGCTGCTCCGCATCATTAATGAGGTAGAGGTTCCTGGCTTCTGCGAACTGTTCGAGACCAGCGCCTCTGGGGTCTGTGAGTGGAGAACCCCAGGCGGTAGACTTGGCGTTAGCATCCAGGGCAACCAACACTCTGGTGCCCGGGAGACTGTCCAGAATCCCGCCCAACTTCGCCAGCAAGTCATCGATACTCCATCCAAGCTGGAAGTATCCCGACACGAGTACGACATCGAGCGTACCCCTCGTGATTCGCACCACGGTGAATCGCTCATCAGACCACTGGGGCATCCAGAACACACCCAGAGCGTCTGAGCCCACCACGATCGCAGAGAGCGGCCGTCCCCCACGAGAATGAATTACTTTCACCCCGTGGAAGCCGACCACCCTATCCGCGACCGCGTACGGCTCCTGGACCAAGAGGACCTCGAGGTCGTACTCCTCGAGGAGCCTCATGGCCTCACTCGTGGCCGCCCGGGAATGGTGCAGATTAATCTGCCCCAGGCGCAGGCGTTCGAGTGGGTGGTGGCCGTCCCCTAGGGTTTCCTGCCGTTCAGGCGTCGCCATAGGCTGTGTTCTTTACAGCTCGAGCCCGTGCTATCTCGTACGCCCTACACTGCCTACTCCCGACCCGGTGTCCAGCATCACTGCCTTTCACCTGGGCACAGGCGGCACACTTAGCGGGCGACGATTTGTGAGGGCAGCTGGCTGCCCTGTGCCCCGAAGCGGCACAGTGGCCACACATCTCCTTCTGCGCTCTGCATCGGAGAGAGGTGTGTCCATAGCCCTGACACTTGAAGCAACGGGCTACCTCTACATGGTCGACCACCCTACAGGCAGTCCACCCAAAAAACAGCCTACCACCGGCCACTAAGACCTGCCGGATCTTAGGCGAGGTCTCGAGGACCCAGTGACTACTCCGGGAGTCCTTTCTCCCCAACTGCCGGACAACCTTGGTTTCCCTAAGGAAGTCCTCGACAGCCATATCCAATGAAGGATTTTGGCTGTGAATCGCTTTAAGGATTTCGGGCTCCTCCACCCTTGTTGCCCTCGGCATATCGTAGACCAATATCTGCGGTCTACGCTCGGCCAGTAGCTGAGCCTTCAGTCCGTTCTTTGCCAGAACTGTGGCCTCCAGCAGTTGATTAGCCTGCTGCCCATTTACGACCTCCAGGATCACTCCATGATCCCTTGTTTTAGTGACCCGGGAAATTTGGAACCTTTCTTTCCGCGGGTCCAGGATCTTCTTAAGGGTTAGCTCCATCATCGCTGACGAAGCCCCCTGATCAGGCTTGATCGGGACCACCTTAACAGTGGCCCTTTTAATTTTGCTAGCCGGCGCCTGAGCTGGCGGCGGCGGACCTACCCGCCTAGGCGCAGGCGCGGCCGTTACTGCGGCGAAGGAGATAGGTTTCTTAACCTTCTCCTCCACCCTATTAATAGACTTTTGGAGTTCACCCAGAGCTTGGCCGTTAACCGGCTTAAAGCTCCGGACTCCCTCCACAACCTGATCCACCTTGCCCGACAGTCGAGTGACGACCGAGTCTAGGGCAAGGTTAGCACCCTGGAGGCCCTCACACTTAATCGCCAGACCCGTCACCAACAAACCACATTCCGCTAGATACGCATCAACGAGCTGCCTCATCTCGAGAGCAACTCGTGACTCCTTTTTCGAGGAAATTTTGGCCCATTCGGCCCTCATTTCCTCAATCCTCCCTAAGCCTTCAGCCCCGGGGGTCACCTGCTTTGACACAGGCTTCACCCCAGTGGCTTCCCGCTCAGGGACAAAATCCGCCTTGCCGCTTTCCGCCTTACCTTGCTTCGCAAGGCGGCGTCCTTCGGACTTGGCGCCCCCCTCTACGCCGTGCTCTCGCTGCACGGTTCCAGCCTTAGCTTTCTCCGCACAGCTCGATGCAGAGGTGTCCCGTAGGCTTTTAGTGCAAGCCGCAACACTCGGGCGCTCCACTACCCGAGGGGCTTCCGAGACCTCCTTCTCGGAGGACCGGGGCCTCGGCGGCGACCTACCGATTGACCTCCTCGGCATGAAGGGGTCACCGGCTACCAGGTCCTTGGCCAAACCGACCAAGTCCTCCAGACAACCTCCTCCTAGTTGCTCCATCGCTTTAATACCTGACACTACACCAGCTGTGCTGCCAGGTACTACAAACACAGCTTGTTTAAAACTATCACCTAACACAAGTCCTGGGTGAGCGTCAAACCTCTTATACCCCGACGGACCGTCTGTTCGGCAGCCCAGTCGAGGAGTCGAAGAATGAAACACTCCTACCACCGGCTAGGTTGGAGCGGAAAACCGCTTCTCGAACCTGCCAGAGGATCTGAAAAAGTATTTGGCCTCACCAACTACGAACGGGGACACGTTATTACAAAGGAAACGTCCTTATTTAGCCGACAGCAGCACTCCTGCAACACACTACGCCGCCGCTCGGTTAAACGCCTCACAGCAACGCAGGTTGACTAACCGCTGCTGATCGTTGTCAACCCCGACGACGAGAACGTAGAACGCTGTACTTGCAGAATCAAATTAAGCACCGGTTGCTAAGCACAAGTTATACAGCACGGGGCCAGAGGCCGAGAAGCGATCCATCATACCATTATACCATCAAAGGTATATATATTGTAATCCCTATCACAAACGGTTTTATATGCGGGATTATTCATCTGAAATATAGAATGAAAATAAGAACCAAATTCCTCGCACAACTTTTCTGCATCAGAAATTATCTTTTTGTTCTTTTCAATCAGCCTCGAACCAAAGTTTCATTTAGCAAGTACTTTACGTATTTAAACAAGTTTTGTGAACTACATTTGAGATCAGCCTCTGCAGCTCTAGCTCTAAAAATTCTATCTTCCTCTAAAAGTATTTTGGCTTGTTTTCGTTAATGAAGATTAATCTACGTTAATGAAGATCACGCTGTATAATTTTATAATAATAATAATAGCATATATATAAATATATATTTGTAGTGTGGGGGGGGGGGGTTGGTAGTGAGATGGAAATGCATTTACGCACGAAGTGTCGGGCTTCCACTGGGGGTCTTATCCAACCGCCATCAGCAGACTACCGATCAAATTAACCCAACCAAAGTAGTCTAAGTAAAGGAAAAAACGCATAGCGAAAAGATGAAAGAGTACTGGAAGATAAGAAAATAACAAAGGAGTAGGAAATGAAACTGTGGTTTTTAGGCGGTCATAACAAAAGAAAAAATATAATTAGCGGTTATTGATATCATTAACTTATCATAATTCGAATGCTTATCACCTTTACTTAGACGACTAATCTAAATAATTAACTGTTTGAATGAAAAAAAAAAAACACATCCAACAAACTGCATATAGAACTAAAGTGGCAGTCCTGTTCTGTAAAAAACTCCTGATTCCTTTTTATTATGGACATTAAAAAAAATAAATAAAAATGGTTTCTGAAGAACTTATTTTATAACAAATTTTAGGAAATGACGGTTCACTGAATAATTTTTTTTTTTTTTGTCTTCAGTCATTTGACTGGTTTGATGCAGCTCTCCAAGATTCCCTATCTAGTGCTAGTCGTTTCATTTCAGTATACCCTCTACATCCTACATCCCTAAAAATTTGTTTTACATATTCCAAACGTGGCCTGCCTACACAATTTTTCTCTTCTACCTGTCCTTCCAATATTAAAGCGACTATTCCAGGATGCCTTAGTATGTGACCTATAAGTCTGTCTATTCTTTTAACTATATTTTTCCAAATGCTTCTTTCTTCATCTATTTGCCACAATACCTCTTCGTTTGTCACTTTATCCACCCGTCTGATTTTTAACATTCTCCTATAGCACCGCATTTCAAAAGGTTCTAATCTTTTCTTCTCAGATACTCCGATCGTCCAAGTTTCACTTCCATATAAAGCGACACTCCAAACATACACTTTCAAAAATCTTTTCCTGACATTTAAATTAATTTTTGATCTAAACAAATTATATTTCTTACTGAAGGCTCGTTTCGCTTGTGCTATTCGGCATTTTATATCGCTCCTGCTTCGTCCATCTTTACTAATTCTACCTCCCAAATAACAAAATTCTTCTACCTCCATAATCTTTTCTCTTCCTATTTTCACATTCAGTGGTCCATCTTTGTTATTTCTACTGCATTTCATTACTTTTATTTTGTTCTTGTTTATTTTCACGCGATAGTTCTTGCGTAGGACTTCATCTATGCCGTTCATTGTTTCTTCTAAATCCTTTTTACTCTCGGCTAGAATTACTATATCATCAGCAAATCGTAGCAGCTTTATCTTTTCACCTTGTACTGTTACTCCGAATCTAAATAGTTCTTTAACATCATTAACTGCTAGTTCCATGTAAAGATTAAAAAGTAACGGAGATAGGGAACATCCTTGTCGGACTCCCTTTCTTATTACGGCTTCTTTCTTATGTTCTTCAATTGTTACTGTTGCTGTGTGGTTCCGGTACATGTTAGCAATTGTTCTTCTATCTCTGTATTTGAACCTTAATTTTTTAAAATGCTGAACTTTTTATTCCAGTCTACGTTATCGAATGCCTTTTCTAGGTCTATAAACGCCAAGTATGTGAATAATAAAAATATGTATTTAGTCCTTTGACCAATAAAAGTGGTTGCAGACTGGGAATATTAGTTTTCATTAAGAAGAGTAATTTCTGGCTTTCTAATTTTCTTGTTTGTTGCCTTTACTTCTGTTTCCAGTCTTCACGAGTGATTATGTTTGCGTATAGTCAATCGTACGCCCACTATGGATAAATAACATCATTCACAAATACTTGATACATGGCTTACCTAAAAGATGTATTTATTTTTATATTTTATCATATAAAATGTTTTAGCGTTCAAAATCTCCATCTAAATGCACTAGAAATACTTTTATTTCTAGCCTCCTTTTCTTCACATCACCTGCCAAAAAGAAACAAGTTCTACTTCTTTTGTACGTTTTGGCTCTCTCTAGGTGAATTCTGTCTTGAATTTTTTTTCCAGGTTCCTTGCCAAGTACTAAGTATTTTTAAATTTGAAAATTGTGAAACCCAGTTCTGAGTTCGTTACCCCGGTGTTATAGTTCCCTCAACTCTTGTCTGAAAACTTTTGTTATAGCTATTTCTTTCTTGCAGGCTGTTTTCTCTGCTGCTCATCGCTTTCGTAACCTCCAGGGACGTTTCATTCTGAACCTACTACTATACCGCTGCAGAACTCTTACCGCTGTTCTCCGTTGGAGGGATAATTTTCCTTTACGTCTGTTTCACAGTCCTTTTAAACGTACTTATATTGTCACGTCTGTTTTCTATGTGAATACCTCTTGTACAAAGTATAACGCTTACCGTTTCACCGTCTCGAAGATTTTCATTCCTTAATCTGAATCAATAACAGCACTAATCGATTCATTTAATAGATTCTAAACTTCGCTAAATGACTCGCTTAATAGTTACACTAACGATGATTAAATAACGAGTAAAGTACAAACAAAGTAAATAAAGCGGGTGAGGTCAACATCGGGTGACTCAGCACCTGTCTCCCATTTGTGTGTATACTCAAATCTTTTAATGCTGAGCAGATAAGTTTCAGTTTTTCGAACGATAGGTTCGTAAATAGGGGTCATCTCTTTCAAGCAAAATAGGGTAATTCGTATAAAGGTATCAAGTGTTCGCAAATAGCTCAGTTCATAAATAGGACTGCTTGTAAATAAGAGAATACCAAGAAAGCGATAAATACAGTAGTACACTTATTGTCACAAGAACTGATTCTTAAAAGAGGTTTGAAACTTTTTTTATCCTATGACGTCAGAATATCTCCGTATGATTACTAAACCTGAAATAAAACTTTTAATATAAAAATATCTTAAGTTAAAAAATGATGGAAGATTTTGTATTTTGAAGAGAGTAGGTTCGGCCTTTGGGAAATCCTTCAAATGTAAAGAGGTATAAGGATTTTTTAATAAAAACACACATATACACGCACGCACACGCATATATATATAGAGTATAAATACTCTATATAAGAGTATAAATACTCCAGGGAAGACTAGTTGAAATGAGTTCTGCGAGAGAGTTCTAAGTGAGAAGTTAATATGCGAGTTGGAATGGGGAGTATTCTGCGAGGAGGTCAGTGAAGGAGCGAATTTCTAGAGCGTTCAACTTCGACGCGATTAAGATGACGTCAAAAGTAACTCAAGTACCTGAAAACAAGAAGTGGTTTGGTGAGTTAGAATATCGGTGAAAGAGATAATGTACTAAATTCCATTGATAAATTGTTAGAGTTTTATTTGTGAACAGCAAAGGTATTTGCAGTTAAAGAACTTTATACTTTTCTTATCTATTTACTATTGTTAATAGTACTAGTGGTTAAAAGACATTAGTCTTTATTAATGGGACTGAATTCTAGTTTTCAATATTTAACTACCTAAATTAGTTACTTTAAATTTAGTTTTGTATACAATCACTGTTTATTATTATTATTGATGTTGCAGTTGGGATTACTATGATTATTATTTGTTTATGATTATTGTTTGCTGTTGTCATTATTGCTATTATTCTGATTATTATTGTCGTTTATTTTTATTATTGATTTGTCTTGTTTTACTTATGTTTTTAAACTAATAAATTGTAATTATATTAACATTTTCGATTGCCAACCTCTCAATATCCTGATCAAGCCGCGAACACGCAACAATATATATATATATATATATATATATTTACACTCATACACACTGCAAGTGTTCATAAAGTATAGCACCAAAACCCAAACACTCACGAACAACTCAAAGATTTAATTGAAAAGAGTAAGGTTACAACGCATCATTTTAAAGGGCCTAAAGCATTCCTCCTCAAAATAGCGGCCATTTGAAATTTTTGTTAGGCAATTTCAAGAGTGACCTCCAGTATGTCTTTTAACTGTTAAACAATATCTGGTTAACAGTGAAAAGTTGAAAAATAAAATTTCAGAAAATGCTCCTATCTAAAAACGACATTTTTGGTATGAGACCATTATAGGGATGTAATTACAGTACTTAGATCGAAATTTAACATTAAAATTATAAAAACATTATTATTGAAACAAAAACCAGAATAGAAACAGAGCTTATTTATATAAGCTCTGTTTCTATTCTGGGTTTTTAGCATTAATGAACAGCCAATCAGGAGAATGATCTGCTACAATATCTTCAAAAAAAATTTCGCTAAATACAAAAACACAATAATGGAGAGAATTCTATTTGAGTATTTTATCTAGCTTTAAAACAGAATCTTACAAATTACCAATTAATAAAATAAAGAAAACTAATAAAGCATTAACATCTTGAAGAACCTGAAAAGTTAGGAAAAGACCCCAAGATCTAAGTATTTGGATCAGATAAATTAAGAATATAGAAAAACGATTAACTGTAATTTATGAACAGGTAAACATAACAAAAAGGAATTTTTTTTAAACTATCTGAATTATCATTTTCGTATAATTAGATCATTACTCATATAAATTTACGTATAATATAACATAATCTCTTACTGCACTAATCGTAATATATCTTTGCGTATGAGTTTGTATCTTAAATTGACTTCATATAAATTTAACTCTCAATAATTTTTCAATTAATCGATACAATTTCATTTCAATATTGATATATGGCTTTGAAGATCTGATAAAAATCTAAAGAAAATTATCAGTTTTGACAGCTTTTTAACTTAACTAGATTTACGTGTGCGAAAAAAATATTTATGTAAATAAATAATATATCCTATTAACTGCCAAAAACTTAGTCAATGTTAAATTAAAGTAAACTTATCCTTATTAATCTAAAATAAAATATTATTATTATTATTATTAATTCCAAGAATAATAAAGTTTTTGGAGAAACGATTTTCAGTTGTCGTTCATTTCCCAAGTAACAGTTTCATCGATCAGGAATCATTGATTTTAAAAATTAGAGAAAAATAAATATGGTTAGTATGTTTTGATAGCAAGATGATAGGGTGTGTACTAATGAAAAATAACCATTATTAAGTTGTGTATAATGATATATATCAAATTTGATATATTAGTTTGATTATATATGTTTGTGTGTGTACGCGTAAATTTTTTTTTCAGTTTTATAAATGTTACCTACCGTTTACCAAAAAGCAGGAGATATGTATTTGAGGAAATGATTGAGTTACATGATCGAGAAATAAGAAAACTGAGCGATACAACTAAAGAATATCTAGAAAACTCATATGCGAACACAGATCACATTCATGAGTTTGACTATGATTTTAAAGATCCGAATAATAGAGAGGTAACAAATGAAGTTGAATAGAATCTCTTCGTTAGAGTAATTATTGCGTTTATGTATTAGGTTTATTAAAAAATAAAGTGAATATTATTTGTACCTGTTGATTTATTTATTCTACAATCGGTCAAGTTTTCCCTCCACTGAATTTTATTTATTTTTGGTTTTTAACTCGGGACTGCCCTGATCAAAGGGTAAGGTTCTACCACACTCCCCGGAGATCGGTGAAGGTTAAAGGCTCTTTATTTGACCTATTTGTAAACAAAACCGTTATTTTAACAGCCAAATGATGCATTATATTTGTATATAAAAAATCTGATGTTGACACCGCATGACTTACTTGTTTTTTTTTTGTCTTCAGTCATTTGACTGGTTTGATGCAGCTCTCCAACATTCCCTATCTAGTGCTACTCGTTTCATTTCAGTATACCCTCTACATCCTACATCCCTAAAAATTTGTTTTACATATTCCAAACGTGGCCTGCCTACACAATTTTTCCCTTCTACCTGTCCTTCCAATATTAAAGTGACTATTCCAGGATGCCTTAGTATGTGACCTATAAGTCTCTCTTCTTTTAACTATATTTTTCCAAATGCTTCTTTCTTCATCTATTTGCCGCAATACCTCTTCATTTGTCACTTTATCCACCCGTCTGATTTTTAACATTCTCCTATAGCACCGCATTTCAAAAGCTTCTAATCTTTTCTTCTCAGATACTCCGATTGTCCAAGTTCCATATAAAGCGACGCTCCAAACATACACTTTCAAAAATCTTTTCCTGACATTTAAATTAATTTTTGATGTAAACAAATTATATTTCTTACTGAAGGCTCGTTTCGATTGTGCTATTCGGCATTTTATATCGCTCCTGCTTCGTCCATCTTTAGTAATTCTACTTCCCAAATAACAAAATTCTTCAACCTCCATAATATTTTCTCCTCCTATTTTCACATTCAGCGGTCCATCTTTGTTATTTCTACTACATTTCATTACTTTTGTTTTGTTCTTGTTTATTTTCATGCGATAGTTCTTGCGTAGGACTTCATCTATGCCGTTCATTGTTTCTTCTAAATCCTTTTTACTCTCGGCTAGAATTACGATATCATCAGCAAGTCGTAGCATCTTTATCTTTTCACCTTGTACTGTTACTCCGAATCTAAATTGTTCTTTAACATCATTAACTGCTAGTTCTATGTAAAGATTAAAAAGTAACGGAGATAGGGAACATCCTTGTCGGACTCCCTTTCTTATTACGGCTGTTTTCTTATGTTCTTCAATTGTTACTGTTGCTGTTTGGTTCCTGTACATGTTAGCAATTGTTCTTCTATCTCTGTATTTGAACCCTACTTTTTTTAAAATGCTGAACATTTTATTCCAGTCTACGTTATCGAATGCCTTCTCTAGGTCTATAAATGCCAAGTGTGTTGGTTTGTTTTTCTTTAATCTTCCTTATACTATTAATCTGAGGCATAAAATTGCTTCCCTTGTCCCTATACTTTTCTTGAAACCAAATTGGTCTTCTCCTAACACTTCCTCCACTCTCCTCTCAATTCATCTGTATAGAATTCTAGTTAAGATTTTTGATGCATGACTAGTTAAACTACTTGTTCTGTATTCTTCACATTTAGCTGCCCCTGCTTTCTTTGGTATCATTACTATAACACTTTTTTGAAGTCTGACGGAAATTGCCCTTTTTCATAAATATTACACACCAGTTTGTATAATCTATCAATCGCTTCCTCACCTGCACTGCGCAGTAATTCTACAGGTATTCCGTCTATTTCAGGGGCCTATCTGCCATTTAAATCTTTTAATGCTCTTTTAAATTCAGATCTCAGTATTTTTTCTCCCATTTCATCCTCCTCAACTACCTCTTCTTCCTCTATAACACCATTTTCTAATTCATTTTTCAATGATAGTTTATTAAAATTCTATTTGTCGTATGAATAATAGAATTAGGCTGACGAATATAATTTTATAGTATATAATTTTCTGTAAGCATTTTGGAATAAATATTTCGATTTGTCAAATTGGTTGATCTATAAATAGGTTATCACTTTGCATATTATGGAATAAGTATTTTCTTTTATTCGTTTAAACTAATAGAAAAATGTTTAAAACACTTATTAATTTTTTTTTGCGTTAAACCAATTTTCATACCGATAATATTATTTTTATCAGGATATTTGAAATCGGAATAAAAAATAAAGAAAGAACATTGATTATCAACTCTTTATTCCACCGGGTGGTTATAGCTCTTATGACTGACATCTGCTATCTCGACTTCAACGTGAATTTCAACATACGAAACCTGGCTTAATTAACTTTGCGGATACTTTGCGGTGTTAACGAAACAAGCCTTTTAAGATTAGATTGAAAGCGGTACAAAGCAAATCAATCAGTTCTTCAATTTGCTGATACCTTTCAGTGTTAACGAGACAAACCCTTTTTGATTAGTCAAACGGGCAAACCCGTTTAATTTGAAAAATTCAATTACCTTGGAACCGAATTGTGCTGCGATTGATTTGGAAGAGGATGTGGTTGTTGCAGTCGACGGCCCACGTCTCGCATCGTTTTCTACAAGTAATATTCGTTCGACACTGATATTTAGTTCGGGCAAGAATTCAGCTTTGACCCCTTCTGACCGTGTTCAGGAAGTCATCCCATTTGTCAGAAGCCCAAGCGTTGGCGATACCGTCTCATTTTCATCCTCACTGCTGGATGACTATTCAAAGTGTCTGCTTACCGATGATTGAGGTAAGATGTATTGGAACGATCTAGCTGATAGATAGATGGTGACTATTGACTCGATTAAGGTGTCTTTTCCTGGGTAGAAGGTGAAAGCACTAAATTAGTGAAGGAATCGTGGTATGTTACCAACTGGCTGCTCTCCGTCGATGTGAGACGTATCGCCGACTGCATAACCTTGAAATGGTGCATCAAAGCTGGAAAAATATTAAGGTTTAAAATATTTATGTTTGATATAACAAAAAGACCTACCTTTCCGGGTAAGGTATCTGAAATATAATCACGTGCGAAAACCAACCAATCGGTTTTTATACCAATTTGTCAACGAGAACGAAAACTCAGAAATGAAGCGGTATCTTGCAACCCATCTATATAACGAATTACGTTATTGTCTTGTTTAAGACTAACGAATGGATGTTTGATAAACGCCTACCGATATTTAATTTGTTAAAATTGCTACAACCACTGATTTAAACGTCATTAACTATGGTATAGTTAAGTCAGGTATGATTTGTTGGTACTCGCATAGAGGTCTAGACAGCAGTTAATAGGCGGGAGAGGCTATAATTTCCGAACAATTCACCCGTTCTTTTATCCAAAGGATAAGGCTTCAGATGACGACACAGCTGACAGCGACAAACTAACAAACTGTAGGTAGAAACATTTGGTCTAGTGGTGAACGCGTCTTCCGAAATCAGCTGATTTGGAAGTCGAGCGTTCCAGCGTTCAAGTCCTAGTAAAGCCAGCTATTTTTACACGGACTTGAATACTAGATCGTGGATACCGGTGTTCTTTGGTGGTTGGGTTTCAATTAACCACACATCTCAGGAATAGTCGAACTGAGAATGTACAAGACTACGTACTTCATTTACACTCATACATATCATCCTCATTCATCCTCTGAAGAATTATCTAAACGGTAGTTACCGGAGGCTAAACAGAAAAAAGAAAGAAAGAAGGTAGAAACATGCATTTGGCACGTAAGAAAAAGATTCAATTATTCATCTCAATGATTAATTCATATCAATAATTAGTTATTTAATTTATATTGCTTGAAAGCAGTTTCCTAATAGACTCACTGGTTATAATGTTCACCAATCTACAGCAGCAGAGGTCTAGACAGCAGTTAATAGGCGGGAGAGGCTATAATTTCCGAACAATTCACCCGTTCTTTTATCCAAAGGATAAGGCTTCAGATGACGACACAGCTGACAGCGACAAACTAACAAACTGTAGGTAGAAACATTTGGTCTAGTGGTGAACGCGTCTTCCGAAATCAGCTGATTTGGAAGTCGAGCGTTCCAGCGTTCAAGTCCTAGTAAAGCCAGCTATTTTTACACGGACTTGAATACTAGATCGTGGATACCGGTGTTCTTTGGTGGTTGGGTTTCAATTAACCACACATCTCAGGAATAGTCGAACTGAGAATGTACAAGACTACGTACTTCATTTACACTCATACATATCATCCTCATTCATCCTCTGAAGAATTATCTAAACGGTAGTTACCGGAGGCTAAACAGAAAAAAGAAAGAAAGAAGGTAGAAACATGCATTTGGCACGTAAGAAAAAGATTCAATTATTCATCTCAATGATTAATTCATATCAATAATTAGTTATTTAATTTATATTGCTTGAAAGCAGTTTCCTAATAGACTCACTGGTTATAATGTTCACCAATCTACAGCAGCAGAAGAATGAATATGTAATTAATCGGTACCCTTTCTACAGAAACTATTTAATTTAACGCAATAAATAGTTGTTAATAATTAAATTTAGCGTAATTAAATAATTAAATTTTAAGAATAATTAAGTTCAATTTTAATTAACTAAAGTTTTGGGTTGGTAAAGGGTCCTCCTACTTCCTTTAAGGTTTTGATGTGACTTTGAGGTTTGAATTTCAAAATTAATATATTTTTGTTAATTAAGGACTATAAAGAACTTAATTTAATTGAGGGTATGACTCACTGGTATTTATTTTTTCTGAAGATTCAAATATGTCTTGAAAAAGAAAAATGTAAATATCGCAATACTTCAATTTCTCAAATTACAGAGAGGGTAGAGGTTTGTTGGGAGGGGAAAAGAAAACTGGAAATTCATGTACAAACCTTGCTTGGACTGTTGTGTGTTCTGATTTTTTTTTCTTTTGGATTAACAGATTTTGAAAGAAAAATTTTTTGAATATGACAAAATTTTATATTTATTTAATTGAGATATATAGACAGGTAGAAAGCCAAGAGGAGGAGAGATATAAAATTTTCTATTTTATGTGATATTTTTATTTTTTTCTGATTGTCAAATAAATATATTTTAAAAAAGAAAAATTTGAATAAATAAATATTTCTATTTTTTACAAGAGTAAATCAGAGAAGGTTGTGGGGAGATTGAGTCCAAGGAAATTATGAGAAGTCTTTCAACTCCAATTTTGTTTTGGTTCTGATCTCATAGAATCCAACTAAAGATTATAAAGGATTATCAGTTTTCCCAAGATAAAACTATTTTATCTACAATTAATTATTAATCATATCATAGTGAAGGAGTTTCAAAAGGAAGATAATATGGGAGGGCATATCAGAGGTTACAAAATAAGAATGTATCTTACTTCACTCAGGAAGAAGCAACCTTTAAAACAATGAAGGGATATTGCATATCAGTTTAGTAGTTCTCCAGATTAGCCTTGGAAAAACAAACAATCAAATAAGCTATTATTATAAATTACAATACATCGATTTATTTTCAAACAGGAAATGTATAAATGAAATGACCTGGATTTTAAACCTATTTTACACCTCATGAGAGATGGCAAAACATTTTAGATGTGTAAAGTACTTCAAAACTTGTGAAAAACAATGATGATGACTCTTGAACTTTCAAGTACAGAAATTTGTGTAGTTCTATTTATTAAATCTCCATTTTGGATTTCATGAAGGGAAAGAGAATTATTTTAATGTGTGAGAATTTATCGATAAACTCTTGTTCAACAATGGAATTATTTAACTGTGCAATTTCATATTTATAGTCTCAGCTAAGTAAGTATTTTAAACAGGAAATCAGATTGCACAACGGAGCTTTACAAATCCTTTCACCGTTTATTATAATATCAACTCAGTGGGGAACCAGTGAGTAGAGTTCTACAACTTCATGTGCAGAACTTGTTTGCATAAATGCCTTTAGTTTGATGTAAAGATTTGTAACACAGGTTTGTTGAACTGGTTGCCAAACATCTTGATAAAGCACTGCAATGCAACTTAATGTATGTGTTAAAACCTCCAAACCAAGTTGTACTATTTGATATTACAGATCTGTGTTCTCCTAAATTTTTATGTTATGTGTAAACTATAGTTACACCGAGACTTCTTGTTACAAGTCGGAACGCATTTTTAAAAGCAGCATTTATTCCTAAAACTGCCTCAAAAGAAACAGATATTCTTATTTATATATTGTTATTTAAGCTCTCCTTTCTGTATAATTACAAAATTTGTAAACTTTACCAAAAATGAAAAAGATAACTTGTTTGGTTTGAAATATACAATTAAAAAACTAACATTCCTTGTTGGAAAGTAATTTATAATTTTATAACTAGTTATAAGGGCCTCATCCCTTCTCTTTTTTTTCCTGTTTAGCCTCCGGTAACTACCGTTTAGATAATTCTTTAGAGGATGAATGAGGATGATATGTATGAGGGTAAATGAAGTGCAGTCTTGTACATTCTCAGTTCGACCATTCCTGAGATGTGTGGTTAATTGAAACCCAACCACCAAAGAACACCGGTATCCACGATCTAGTATTCAAATCCTTGTAAAAATAACTGGCTTTACTATGACTTGAACACTGTAACTCTCGACTTTCCAAATCAGCTGATTTGGGAAGACGCGTTAACCAATAGACCAACCCGATGGGTCATCCCTTATAACTAGAAATCATCACTCATGTTAGAATATCTTCAGTCAAGGTGTTTTCTTGCAGCATCATAATGATTTCTTCTAAAAAAAAAATTTGATGTCTTAGAATTGTACAATCCTATAATTTACTGTATAAGTTTTTGCTTAAAAGTACTATTTATTTTGAATTCCACTTCTTATAACTGAAACTAGCCCCATTATTGGAAGTTTTTGTGTCCATTTCAGAATTTTAAATGACAGAAAAATAAATTCTGCAATCCATCCCTTACAGTATTAAAGTTTCAAAAACCTGTAAACTATTTAGGACAAGAGAAAAAGAAATTGTAACAATTTGTCATTTCAATTACAATGTATATAAAGGGAACAAACATTATTATTGTATATTCCTCATAGCAATGATTAAATTCTATCCCACTTTACACTTCGTCTACAGAATATGAACACAATAAATCACTTAATTGACTTCATAAAATCTAAAATTGATGGTACAGAGAAAATCCACTACAACCAACACATACCTTTTAAAGATAGGTACCAGTAGCTACATTTTAACTGTAAAATTCACTAAAGAAAGTGCTGATAATTACATCTTAAAAATCTTTGGAAGAATATATTTCACTAATTTGAAATTAGTTGAGTGATCTTTTAATAATTTTTAATTATGTTCTGACATGCTGTTTTGAAGTTGAGTGATAAGTGGATGGAAGAGAGGGATAGAAAAATCCGACAAACAAATAAAATGATTATGATAAAATAGTTATTTTCCTTTGAAACATAACTTGGTTTGAGCTCACATTTGATTTCATTTCAGATGAATGAATCATCACTATTATTTAGTCTTGAGAAATTATTACTGTTATTACAGTCATAAATTAATAGAATTAAAGTAATTACGTTGGATTTAAGAATTAGTTACTTTTTGTTGTCTGTAACATTTTTTAAAGTATACTATTGTTATTCAATTGTTCAGATTAGATTAACTTTATTTACCTACAAAAATCATTGTTGATTTTTTATATGTATTTTGTTATTTGTTAGATAAGATAAGATAATCTGTATAATTTCTAATATAACAGTTAAAATAATATTTTTTGAGGTATATAGTAGTTCTATTATTTAGAATTGTTATGCTGTTAAAATATCGATGCATTTTATTTATGTAATTTACTATTTAAAACATGAATGAAATAATTTTATTTAAATAATAGAATAAAGAGCGCATTAAATAAGGTTTTGGTCAGCATAGGGAAAATGAAATTTTGATTATCTAGTTTTTATTTTATGATTTTATGAGCAAATAAAAAATATTTTATTCATAGACTTCTTCACCTCTTTATTTATAAATTATAATTCACCTCTTTATTGTTTTTATTGAATGAAGAGCACAAATTTGTAACCAATATAAATTTCTAAGAAATTTTTAGTTATATTTTATGAAAAATAATTTAGTTAACCAGAATTTTAGTGAAGAAGTGGTTTGTTGGTTTGGATCGCTATGAATTTCTCTGACTATATTGAAAGAAACCTCATCTAGGATATCTTGTTTTATGTAAGCTGTAAGTACTATAGTTGTCATTTATATATCATTTGATATTTAAAAAAATGCTAAAATTTTAGTATGATATATGATGTATTCTAAGTAAATTTTTTAAGTGCAGTTAATGAAATTTGAATATAAAATTCAACTTATCATTTAATATGGTAATACAGTAACGAACAATAAACAAAGAAAAGCATGAATGATTAATATCTAATATCATTATAAAGCAAAATTACTTTAAATTCACAAACATTACTTATAATCAGGGGGGCTTTCCTTCTGGCTCACCTATTTCCAGCATGCTAGCAGACAATTTTGGTAATGCAAAACTAAGACACATAAAAACAACAAAAAAGTAAACAGAATAATATATCTTATCAGAAGTGTTGATGACACCACATTTTGTACTGAGGAAACATAAGAATTATGAAAAATGTTAATATACAAAAACAATTCACACCACTAATTTAACTTGACAGCTGTACATCCACAAAAAATAAATAAGTTTTCTTGACCTAATTGTTACAAAAAATACCAAGACAAACACGTTTTCAAAATATGCAGAGAACTAGTATTTATTGATTTTGAGAGTGTCTGTCACTGCATACCCTCTTATTCATATCTCAAACAATTCAATCTCACATAAACTAGTTATGGGTTCTACAAATATTACAGACTATGAAACACACATAGAAAACTACAGAGAACTAGATTATATATCTATTTCACTTAAATGGAAATAATAGCACACTCAGTGATAACTCCTACACAAGATGAAAATATATATATATATATATATATATATATATGTGATATTTATATACATGAGAAGAAAGCTTAAGAAAAATTACTCTTAAATTTAAAATAAACCTGAATAAAAGTTTTTCTTCTGAGCAAAAAAACAAAACAGACTAGAATACATAACAACACATAAGCATTGTTACTGAAAAAAAAAACACAATGCCTCTGGAGGGTATTAACTAAATGTACTCAAACATTTGAGGTCTTGTGTATAGGCAGTTCACTTAGCAATAAATATTTGAGATTTTCCAAGTAGGTTGCTGTCTTAAAAATACAATAAATGAATCAAAGTACCCTTCAACAAAATTGTCAACATTTGGCAACAGCCTCAGACACAAATCTTAAATCTTCTAGTATTGATAACTGAGTAATTTTATACATAATAAATATCTGATGTAGACACCACATAACTTCCTTGTACGCCTATTAAATTACATTTACACATTTTTTTAAAATGAAAAGTACATAAAATTTTATTAT
The DNA here is from genome assembly GCF_047948215.1 of Lycorma delicatula. NCBI lineage: Eukaryota > Metazoa > Arthropoda > Insecta > Hemiptera > Fulgoridae > Lycorma > Lycorma delicatula. Next base: position 34,132,281 of record NC_134455.1, read on the forward strand.
TAATAACTTACGGTATTTTTTCATATATATACGAGATGAGACAATAAAGTAATGAGACTGATTTTTCTTTGTAAGATGTGGCAACCCTGCAGCTTGCGTAGGCACACCATCTTTGACCTTGGTCTATAAGCTACTTCTAGTCCAAGCGGCACATTGATGCAACTGCTCAGTCGTGAGTTGTGCTGTAATAAGTGAACACGTGTTTGTGTCCCTCGTCACAGCTTTTTGGACATCTTGTGTTGTTTGAAAATGGTGTCCCTTGACCGCCATTTTGACTCTTGGAAATAGAAAAAAGTCGCACGGAGCGATATCTGGTGAATAAGGTGGCTGTGGTAGTACTCAAATTTGTTTTGAGGTTAAAAATTGCTGTAGTGACAGAGCAGTACGGGATGGCACATTATCGTGATGCAGAATCCAATTATCAGCAATGTTGGCACGGACACGAAGAACTCGTTTACGAAGTCTTTCTAAAATTTCTTTGTAGAAATATCGGTTAACTGTTTGTCCAGGAGGCACCCACTCTTTATGAACAATTCTCTTGGAATCGAAGAAGCACACAAGCATGCATTTTACTTTTGACTTTGATATGCGAGCTTTTTTTGGTCTGGGTGAATCCTTTGAGCACCATTGCGAACTTTGGCGTTTTGTCTCTGGATCGTATTGAAAAACCAACCTTCATCACCAGTAATAACACGGCTCAACAAATCTGGATTGATTTCCGTTTGCTCTAACAGATCGGCTGCCACATTTTTCCGTGTTTCTCGCTGTTGTGTGAGATTTTTGGGGACCATTTTTGCACAAATCTTTCAAATACCAAGATCTTCAGTTAATATTAGACGAACCGTTTCTCGATCGATGTTGAGTTCTTCTGCAATCATTTTAACGGATAATCTTCGATCAGATGGCACGATTTCACGCACCCTGGTCAAGTTGATATCTGTCGGTGAGGTTGATGGTCGTCCGCTGCGGTCTTCATCTTCAACATTCGTTCTGCCTTCGCTAAAAATTTTATGCCACCGAAAAACTTGAGCTCTTGACATAATCTCCTCTCCAAAAGCCTTCTGAAGCTTACCGTAAGTTGTCGTCGCGTTTTCACCCGATTTAACGCAATAAGAAATGGCATATCGTTGCGCAATATTTTGCGGTTTCATTTCTGTGACGAGAGACACAAACACGTGTTCACTTATTACTGCATAACTTAAGACTGAGCCGTTGCATCAATGTGCTGCTTGGACTAGAAGTAGCTTATAGACCAAGGTCAAAGATGGTGTGCCTACGCAAGCTGCAGGGTTGCCACATCTTGCAAAGAAAAATCAGTCTCATTACTTTATTGTCGCACCTCGTATATATATATATATTATTTTTTATTGTTATTATTGAATTATTATTTTTTTTTTTACAAAAAAAAAAGTTAATAAAGCAATACATTTAAATTCAAAACAAAATTTAAAAAAAAAGAAGGAAATGAAGTCTGATTTAAACCACAGAGACGAACAATATCGATGATCCTTGACTGCAAGATTGCCTGTGTGACTATGTGTTTATTTATAATCCTCTATTTCATAGAATCAGAAATAAATAAACTACAACAAATTTCTGTATTTGAAAAGTTAGTGTACATGTCATAGTTTTTCACAATTTTTGAAATATTTTTCACATCAAAACATTTTGCTATCATGGGGTATAAAATTGGTTTAAAATTCAGGCCACTGCATTTGCAGTCTACTTACTTCAAATAAGTCGATGGATCGTAAATTTACAATACATTTAAGAGCACCTATCTTTATTTCATTGCTAGTATCTTTGTTTATTCGGGGGTAAACTAAAGATCTAATGAACTGATATCAAGTATCTCCAAATTGTTTTAAAAGTTATTTGTTTCCTAGTGAATTACTTTTTGTATCTCAATTAAAATAATATGAAATGTTTAATAAAACATTTAAAACCCCTAGTTTATAAAAGTTTTATATTATGATACTCGAACCGTTCTTATCAAAATGTATTCTACCCTAAGAATTGAAAAAATATATAAATAGATTCAGTTTTCTCGCTCAGAATTGTTTTGATTTGGAGCGTCATAAAAAGATACTAAGCTTGTCAGCATTATTATGTATTTCTTATGACTACATTTATTCCCAAGTAAAATATAATACGTTATATCTTAGGGCTCCTCAAAAGGATAGAACGAGTTTTCACGTTAGAAAAATGGTCTGTCAGATTATTTGGCATTTATAATTATGATTCGTGTAGATCGATCATTAGGAAATTAAAAATATTAACTTATCCAAGTTTGTTTTATTATGAATGTCTTTGCTTAAAGGAGTAGTCCATTTTTCTAAAAATATAATTGTGTCCCCCTCTATTAAAGCCGATAACAAAACTGTTTTAATGTAAATCAATACAATATTTTGGCTTATGAGTAAAGGTCTTATTATGCTTCTGTTGCCATTTTTAATTAAAAGATCTTCCCACTAATATTTATTTAAAATAAAAGATTTTCTTTTACAGAAACAATATATTCGATCGATGGGAGATTTTAAATAACACTAAAATTAAAAAAAATAAAATAAAATTCTACATTTCCATTTAAGATGAGCTTACATTTGTGCTCAAAAAAATTTCATTTACTTCTGATTTATTTTGTAGCGATTTTATATAAGAGGGATCCAAAAAATTGTACTTACTGTTTGTAGGTAAATAATACTTAAACAAAAAAAGACTTACACTCACTAATTTAATGTGTAGCGTAGTGTAAGGTATTAAATTTGTCGGAATGGAATGCAAAGTTGACGGGAGTTTATTTCTCTCTACTTATCGCAGAACCTGGACAGAGTCCCTTGTTGCTGGATCATTCTAATCGGGCTTGTTTTTTTTTTTAAAGGGTTATTTTATATCTCGGGTCTAATTTTTCAAGTTTTGGTTATTATTATTTAGTTAATTTAAGACGGATTTAGTTGCATTCCAATCCGTTGTTGAACCAGCGTTATCGAACCCATTTTATGGGCCGACCGCGGAAGGCTAGGCTTATAAAGCCTGTCCTCCCGACGTAATTCCCCTTCAGACCGTCCACTGAAGTCCTTTCGGTGCTAATGCTTAATAGGCTAGCAGGAATACGCCACAACGGAGCACTAACTTTATGGAGGGAGCAATGCGACCCCTACTCCGGAGGAGTCGCAATTGCTGGTTTGTTTTACTCTACTTGTAAGTTTTAAAAAGGAGAGGTTATGTAGAAGCTCTTCATCCGCTTCTGCTATGGCTATTAAATTTGTCGTGGGAGGTGGAACTGGCAATTTTGCCGCGCATGCGCGGGTGGTTGGTGGTGGAACGAGCCAATCATATAGCCAGTGAAGCAGAAGGCAGTCGAGTAGCAACAACGGCTGAGGTTAGCTTATCGTTTGTTGAACACAAGGCTGTATTGAAGTGGTACTGCAAGTACGAGAACATTTATCTGGTATAACGGCAGTGGCAGAGAGAGTTTGGAACAAGGAAAGATCCGGCCGACCACAAACAGGTACAAGTCCGGCGTCCAGTGCTGCGCACGCGAAAGTGAGGTGAGTCGGTGAAGTGTAAGACACATTATCTGAGTCGAACGTGTACATTCCAAGACTGCTACACGTGATGAATGAGGACGACTCAGATCGAAGGATGGAATACTGTGAGTGGTTTCAGCAAATAGTTGACGAGGATGAGGAATTTGCAGGGAAGTTTGAATGTACTGACGAGGCGGAATTCAAACTTAACGGTTCTGTGAACCGCCACAATTGTGTCTTCTGGGCTCCTGAAAATCCTCTCGTTAATGTGGACAGGGCAGTGAATCTACCGGAGTTTGCTGTGTGGTGTGATCTAACAGTGTGTGGTTTAATTGGTCACTTTTTCGAGGGTACCGTAACTGTTGAGGCGTATTTTGATATTCTTCAGACAAGGATTTTTGCCTGCCATCCAACACCTGTACGATGATGAACGTTTTTACGTGCAACAAGACGGAGCCCGCCTCACTACTATCGAGGTGTCAGGTTGTACTTCGATAAAACTCTATCCGGACTGTGGGTTAGTCAAAGTACTGTTGGGTACCCACATCGGTTTCCTGATTTGACACCTCTGGATTTCTACCTCTGGGGGACCGTCAAGAATGACGAGTATCGACAAAAACAAGCAACAATCGACGAGCTGTGTGAAAAAATGTTCTGCCATTATGGCGAGATACACTAACAGCGGTAGTTCGGCGCCATGGGTGTTGTATAGAAGCTGCTGGTGGTCATTTCGAACACATACTATAACCATCTTTCAGTGCAAAAATTGTTATGAGATATGGACTAGCAAACAGTGAGTACATTTTTTGGACCAGTCTGTATTTGGCATCTTTACATATCTAATGTGCTATTACATTTTATTTTATACTATTAGATTTTAATTTATTACTGTAAATTTTAAACACTATTATTTTTTGTTTTATAATAATTGTGTGTTATGTGACACAATCATTTTATTTTTGACATTTAATAAACAAAACAAAATTACGTTTAATAACTAAATTATTAAATATATTATTTTCATTGCAGGATAAATATAAAAGTAAAATAAATTTCCAAACATTATTATGAATAATCTTCTAAGTGTTGTAATGCTTTTTTTTTCAAACACTGGGGAAGATTCTGATGTAAGTATTATTAGTTGATGTTATTGCTGCATTCAATTTATATAAGATACAATGTCATACCCAGCTTTTCTTCTATTTATGATCTTTATACTAACTAACCCTTTGATGTAAAAAAAATGAATTTAAAAACTTTTAAATTTAATGGAAAATAATTTAAAAATTTATTATTATATGCATATTTTTCAATTTATTGTAAAATATATTATATGGGGAGTAAGTCCCTTGTTTGAGTTAGATGACTAAAATTTAAATATGTGGACATCAAAAGGAAATTTGATGTACTCGTATGAACTGATAGCAGTATGATAATGATATAACAGTTTAAAAGTAAAACAAAAGGAATCATTAATTACCATTTTTAAACTAATGGAATTTGCTTTTGCACATTCCTTTTTGAGTTAATTATCAGCACTTCATTCTGCAGTCTTTGGTAACACTATTGTTAATGGCACCAATTTTAAAAAGGTTAAGAAACCCCTTAATTGTGTATTGTATAATATATTGTAGTTTATCTAAGTTGAGCTTGTTATGCTGTTTTTAACAGATTTTAAATTTTATAAATTTCATATTATTTATATTCATGTTAAAAGTATGGTTTAAGTTATGTAGTTTGGTATCTTGCTATTGATTTTAGTGACTCATGGAGTACATAGGTTTCTTTTAAAGGTATGTTAATATAAAGATATTGACATGTGGGTTTGTATTGAATGTGAAAATCCTTAATATTGTTGATAAGTTGTTTTATGTCCGTAACCGATATGTTTTCAAGTGTTAAATATGACCAACTAGTTATATCCATTTGTTTAACTAGTTTGTGTGTGGTGTTTATCTGGTTTGTGTAGTTTGAAGTGCTTTTAATATAAGTGTATTTATTTGAAAAAATCTTGTGCTGTTAGTTATATGATGTATTCAAAACACATAATTAATATTACTTATTTATGTTCTATTTAAAATTTTGGTTAAGAATCAAAATTTAAGATATTTTCTCATTTTTTATGTAATCTACCATTATGCATTATTATTGAGAAGTTCAAATTTTCAGTCTTTAGCTAAGCTATGCAACATTTAGTAGATTTATGCTTGGTTTATTTGTTGAAGTTTATCTATGATTTTTGATACTTAGGTTTGTTTTTTAAATTTGTTTATTTTATTTGTCATACATTACTTTATGCTGCGTTCAAAATATTAAAACCAAAAATTCAAACAATTATAATAGCGGATTATATAGAATATTTGTATAGTATCATTACAAATTTCAATTTTAGCTACAAACTGATATCCAGGTTTTCAGCTATTCGATTCCAGATCGGGTAGCTTGATATATATCTTGTGGATCTCTCTTGTATGCTTGCTTGCTGTGACCTCCCTTGTATGATGACCTCCCTTGGTATACTAAAACCTGACACTTGTACATGGACCGCCTCTATCCATTGGCAGCTGTTTTCACTCCATGAGATTTGTCATTATTGTTTGATTTTAAATCCTCTTCTATAAGCTTTTGGGCCAGTTCCCATGCAGGTTTATGAGATTTTAATCCACTGATGATGAGTTAATCCACTGACGGCCATGATGGTTGGTGCCACTGCATAGATTATTATGGTATTTTTTTTCCATTGTAGTTCAAGGTCATTCTGGCGCCTAAGATGTGGTGTATTAGCTAGTCCTGGGAATCATTTAATTGGGGTACAGGAGAAATTGATTTCATGATTTTATTTAGCTCAATATTCGCCTTATCTATGTCAGCTGCTCAACCATGCAGGTGTGTAGTACTTATCTACAGAATAGGCCAAGGCTAATACTGGTGTATGAAGTATACTTGCATCTACTCTCCAGGTGCTTGCAGCCCACTTGTGAATTATGTTCAGCTTATTGAGTTCTCAATTTTGCAGCAGTATTCATATGTTGCTTGTATGTCAGGGTTCTGCAGTGGTAGCTCGTAACTAAAATTAGTGAGGGCATTGATTCAGAAAACTTTTTTCTGGGCCTTTTCAAGGCCATGGTTAAAGTTTTCTGTAAAATAAAAGAACCGAAAAAAAAGAATCAAATAGAATAGTTGGAAGCAGGATAATAATCTAATTCTACACATTACATTCAAGAATATGGTACACATCCCTTAAGCATATCGTGCTTTAAAACCGTATTTTGTTTAACCGAATAAATAATAAAATGTAAATAGAGACAATATTTTTTAGTATTATTAGATAATAACTTAATAAAATGTATCCTTAAATACACTATAGTTCAATGGTGCTTAATTTAAATCTCTCTATGTACACAGAAACAAGTACATAATTAGTTTTTACTAATTACATTCTCTTTTGCCCTTCCAGCATGTTTTTGGACAGATTTGGCAATCAAAGAGCATTGCTTTACACCATCTTCTGATCACTACTGAAAAAACAACTAAACCACTTTCATATTCCTTCCACTGACTAAACTAGAAAAGGGAATGAACAAGGAACGTTCCATACACACGTGAAGTAAAAAAACAAGTACCTTCCACCAGCATGCCAAGGTCAGCACTGCAGGAGCAACAGAGCTGTCTCTCCTTCGCAGACTCATGTGCAGCTTTCTATGTGCGCATGTGCACAACAGCCCAACACCAGACCGCTGAAACTGTGAAGCGCACAGTTCCATGCAAAGAGTTTTGTATCTTTTCATAAACTGGGAGATGGCTACTGAAATTAGGCATAAGGATTATATATTGTACAAATATAAAGAAAAAGAACTTATTATATTAAATATTATCGATTATATCAAATGGAAAAAGGGGGTGTTGCAGTTCCTCAGTGGCTATACGCGAGCCGCCTCTGTAGTTCTGTCAAGCATCACGTTGAGGTACTTCGAAATTGGATTTTGTTGCAATTCTTTCCCCACAAATAAGACCTTTAGCAACTTTCTGGCATTTTTATTGCTTAAATGGAAGCAGCTTTTCTCAGTTCAGTTAGGTTAGGTTTCAAACCCTAATTTATCAAAGTACTTAACAAGCATTCTCAAATCCTCCTTAATCACTCTCTCAAACTCCCTGAATGTTTTACATTGTATAGCGAGAGCGATATCATCTGCTTACATGAATTTCATGGGTATGGTATGTGGAAGATCAACCCACCGGGTTGGTTTAGTGGTGAACGCATCTTCCCAAATCAGCTGATTTAGAAGTCGAGAGTTCCAGCATTCAAGTCCTAGTAAAGTCAGTTATTTTTACATGGATTTGAATACTAGATTGTGGATACCGGTCTTCTTTGGTGGTTGGGTTTCAATTAACCACACATCTCAGGAATGGTCGAACTGAGACTGTGCAAGACTACACTTCATTTACACTCATACATATCATTCTCATTCATCCTCTGAAGTATTATCTGAATGGTAATTACTGTAGGAACTTATGGAGACCTAGTAGTCCCTACTAGGCGGAAGGTCACTTATGTATAGGTTGAACAACAAAGATGCAAGAACAAATCCCTGAAGCAAGACAGCCTGAAGCAATGATTGCAAGCATTGATTGATATTTTTGGCTTAATATGGGTCTCACCAAAATGTACCATGATTTGTCTATTAGTCAGCATTTCATTGATGATGTTATTAAAGGTTTTACACTTGATTATCTCTGTTAGTTTATTCAATAGTCCATGCTTCCAGACTGAAAATAAGTATAAATGCCACTACTCCTGTTTTTAATTTTTTCTGAAATCTTTCTTCAGTGCTAGTGGTAAGTGCAAATACCTGATTTACATAATTTCTATCTTTTCTAAAGCCAGCCTGCTCAGCTGGAAGTGCATTTTTAATTAATGTTCTTATCCGATTGTACAATAGCCTGTCTAAGAATTTATAATATAAATTTAAGTTTTAATGTTGCTATTATCTTACTGTTTTTCATCAAGGGTGGTAATTTCATAGGTAAATACACTGTTATAGAAAGCTTCTCTAATATTCCATCCACAGTTCTTCAAGAATTCATGGTAGATTTCATCTGCGCTGGTGGCTTTACATGTTTTGACCTATGCAATTGCCTGATCAACTCCTTTGTCTCAAAGGATGCTGAGAGTTGCATTTTCTGAGCAGCGCAGTACTTATTCATAGTTAGTTCCTCTTTAATTTTCCCTTTGAAAAAATTATTTCCCTTGAATCTAATCATTTCAACCAGCCTAGCAGCAATATTTGGATCAACAGTTGCTTTTTATTAATGTGCTTCTCAGCAGACAGTTGTTTCAACAAGGTCCAGGTCTTTTTATTTGAGTGATGAAAGTTCATAGGTTTAATTGCTTTCTTCCTCTTTTCCCTCTGCCCATGATCAAGTGCATTCAGTAGTTTTGTTGCATTCTTTGAACTGTCATCTTCTATGTATTGATCGTTGATTTCTTGACATTCTTCATTCTAGCCTGGGATATTCTTTTTGGCAGCAATGATAGTGACTAATGAGTCTATTATAATTTTCCACACATGGCTGTATGCATCGTATGTTGTTATCAAGATCCTGAGTGAATTTATTCAAATTTGCCATATCATAGCTCCAACTAGGTTTTGGGTATGATTTGACAAATGAAACTATTAGGCCTATGACTGCCTTAACTGGTTGATATTGACTGTAAGGGAAGACGAAGAGGACCTCTTGCCTAGCTGGTAGTGGTATTCCATTGCTATTTTTATTTGGTAACAAATGCTAGGTCCAGGTTTTCATCCTTTTTCTGTCTTGCAGAGGAAAAGGTTCATTGGTTTTTTGCATCATATACCAAGTACAAGTGATTAAAGTTCATCCATCTTTCAACAGTATCACCATTACCATCAATTTCCTTACAGTTCTAATAAGTGTGATGAGAGTTAAAATCGGCCAATGTAATGTAGAGATGGCTGGGGAGAGGAAAATCTAATTCCGTCCATCCCACAGTAGGTGGCTTATACAGATTTGTTTCATTATTTTTATTAATTTCAATTGTTACTGCATGAACATCTCTGTGGGTATAAGAAGAATGAAAGTTTCAATTGGTTTACATATTCTTTATTTTTTTGTTATTTTTGAGGTAAGTTGCTGCACGGTACTTAGAATGGTGGATTGCTCCAGTGATATTATATCCCGGAACCCTACGCCTTTCTACAAGATCTTCATCACTACCAGTATACGTTTCATGCTATACAGTCATATCAATGTCTTCTTCTTTTGTTAAGTTTGTTATGCAGTCTGCTTTGGAATTAATAATACCTTCAACATTTAGCTATAGTATATTTATTGAGTTACCTAGACTGTAGCCTTGACAAGGATTGTTTGTTGATTAGGTCCTGGTGTTGCACGTCATAGATTGAAAACCTTGTTTCCAAGTAATTCAATCACCACTATTGAGTAGACTTTTAGTATTACCCAGGGGACAGCACATGGAGCTTCCTTACTCTGCGTTCCTCTGGTCAAAAAAAATTATAAGTACAAAATGTGCTGTAGTAATTAAACCATAGCACATGTAATTTAAAAAAAAATATATGTGCTGTATTGTAAATGAATTTTGCTCTGTGTGTGTAGTATGTAATTGTTGGGATTAGTTTTTTGCATTGTTTACTGTCAAGTAAGAGTTTAAATTAAATTTTATACTTATTAGAATAGCATAAGTTATTTTTAAGTTTTGGTTCAAGAAGCCAAGTTTATTTTGCTAATGTTTATTTTATTGATTAATGCTAATGATTATTTTAATGATTAGCTGTAAAATGTGTGAGTTATTTGTTTGTTTTTTTGACCTATTAAGAATGTAGTCAGTCGCTGTTCATGCTCCATTTTATAAACTTGAACATACAATAGGGGATTCCATATTTAGAAAGAATATTCTAAATATGATCTGACTAAAGCATAACATAATTCTCCAGGAATCAAAGTATATTAAGGATAAGTATGTTTGCTTACATAATGCTTGGAAATATGATTTGGAACTATGATTCAGTTCTTTCATTATATACTAAATATTTCAAGCAGTATTATTTTCTGTATTGAGTTTGTTCATGCAATTTTAAGAATTTGATGTGATTGTGTATGTTATGTAAAAATTACATTTTATGGTTAATATCTGAATATGTATGTTTATTTTGTTAGAAGGGATTTAAATGTATAAAGATTGATTCTGTTGTGTTCAGTACTGGTGTGGGTTTTTTTGTACTTATGAAGACGATTGCTAAACTAGTTTGCTTGATTAAGTGTTTAATGTAGCAACTATAATTAATTTGAGTATTCTAGATTTGCTGTGTTTCTTATGTGCTTTGTTGCTACTTTTCTATCACTATTTGTGTTCCTGATTTTGTTCTGTATGTAGTGTAGCCATAAAATTGTGCTAGGTATAGAGTGTAGGTGAGCGACTGTCAGCATGAGGCAGAAATTTTATTTTACTGATTTCTTGACTGTAGTTGTCAGCCTGCTAACAATCATGTATATTAAGCAATGCATCATATGTCACAAAGCCTTCAAAAAAATATGAGTTTTTTAAATCAGTTTCCAGTTATTAATAGGATAATGGGAAAGAAAGATTTTCTGTTACTTTCAGATGCATAAAAAAAATCCATATTAAGAAAATGCATATTATAAAAATGCATATTAATTGTAACAACATTATGTGACATTATGAAAGTAGATATAAAATTTCTATGCTTTGTGATGGCTGATTCAAAACTAATCACAGTTAATGAACTGTGATTAGTTTTGTGATCAAGGTTAAAATGAAAAATTAATTGATTTTTCCAAAAAAGAAACTTCTTAACAGATGTGGAATATAATTTCCATTAAGATTATTGTATTTAAAGCCAATTTTTATGTAACTTATAAAATTTATAAGTTATGTAAAAGATAATGCACATTAATTAATAAAGACTGAATTTTCCTATTTTCTGCCAAATTCCTCTTCCCTTTTAAATACTGGGTATTTTCAGTAATGTATGAGGATAATTAAAACATTATTATTATCGATGTAGTTACATTTAAAATTATGTTGAACAGTGTAGTTCTTGCCCATTAAGTGTGAATGTGTTATAATCTTTGTCTATGCAAAGATTACACTGTATTAATTTGAATTATGGCTGCCGTAAAAGCATTATAAAATCATCAACAAGTTTGTACAAGTTCTGTTCAAAGTAACTTATAACACTGTATAAACAAATGTACTCAGACATAGCAAAATACATTTCAATTGCACTGGACTTATGGTAATTAAGACCTTGTTGGGCAGAACCAACACTGGGGACAAAACAGGCACACTAATACTCACTATTCATCTGAGACTACACCACAGAGTATGGAATGGATACAATCCACATTTACTAAAATAGAAAAAAATAAAAATTCAGCTAACGAAAGGAAGATTGATGCTTACATTTTTTTATGACTGAAAAGGCCAACACTGGATCATTGTCAGTTGAGGGACTCAGCGATAAATAATTCTTGTTAGAGTGAAGAGAATATTGACAAGTTAAAATCTGCAGTTCTAAGCAAAATCAAGGAATACTAATGAAAAATGTAACAATCCCTTCTGCATACTGCTATTGTACTGTTAAAATGCTCCACAAAATGAAGTATGAGGTATTGGTCCATTATAGTACTGACCATGCACCTTCAGGATACCATTAATTTGGTATATTCAGTAACATTAAATGGCCATTAATTCACCTTGGACTAAGAACTGAAGGATGTATGAGTAGTTCATGAATGGGCTGCAGCAAAAAAGTTATTTTTCTGATGATTGTTGTGTTTGTGTGTGTGTAAGTGCATCAAAATTTAAAGCAACTAGAAAAAAATTATAATGTTACAAATTATCTAGCTTTGTTTGCATTAATTTTTTAGTTGATGTGTATAAAACCTTTTACTTACTTTCATGTATTAACCAAAATCCTACAATCTACAATTTTAAAATCGCTGCTGAAATCTATACATATTATGACTAACCACTTGATTGCTTAATTATTCTATAAAATATTCATTACATTTTTTCAATTTAGTAGAAGAAAATCTCTTAGGTATAGAAGCACACTTTATTTGAAACATATTATTTTACATAACATGATTAAATCTATGAGAGTGAAATACTTTTTTACTCAAACTTATTTAATTTCATAGGTTTATTTATATTACCCTTGTTAGAAAAGGTACAGTTTTTGGAAAATTTTCATCTATTAGGAAGTAGCCAGACAATGAAACATTGGAAAAAGGCTGAGGTCTTTAAAGTGATGTAAAGGTATTGGTATGATACCACCAAATGGTTTGTTATAAGATATTTAGCTGAATTTTTATCAAACACTACATTACACAAAACACAACACATAGTTTGTTTGCAGCTGTCTTCTAATGTAGAAGAATTATGATTAAAATTACTATTGTTAGCAGTAGTAGTGCAGTAACAACATTAATAATAGCAGTATCTTAAATTTAGCACAAAAAAAAATCAAAAAATCTGCAAACTCATTGACAGTACTCATTTTAATGTTTCTGGAGGATCAGAATTTTGGGATTATGATGAATTTCAACTTCACACTCTCAGCCATCCCCTTCTGAATAATTTTTATTTTTATTTTACAGTATTAAACAATTTTTTCCCTGATTAAATTCAAATATATTTATATCATCTTACATTTTATACATCTTTTATATATCTTATACATGATATGAATACATATCGTATATGTCTTATATTTATCACTGCCTTTCAGTGTAATTTAATGGTTTATTAACAAAGAAAATTATACTGATATATAAATAAATATAAATTTAACAAACTAAAACACTGACCAGATTGATTATTTGATTATTATGTATTAATTAATTTGATTGTTTTGAGAATGTTAAAAAAACAGTTATTTTATAATAAGATAAGACTTGGGGTATATGATGATGGAAGTAAAATATAATCTATGATTTTGTATATATCTGACCGTCTGGAACAATTACATATCCTTTTTAACAGCCTTACCCTAATGTTAGGATCATGCACTACATCATGTTCATGTTGTGCTTAGACTTGTCTAAACTAAATTGGAAAACAAGAATATGCTCAAAAATCGTTTACATAAAAATTACTTAAAATGTAAACCAAGGATCCCATTTTGATTGTTAAACAATCATCATCAGTAGACAGTACAGACAAAAAGATTGCTTGGTTGATGGTTTAAGTGGCTTACATATTTTTAAATTAAATGTGCCCTTTGTATCAGAATTGCCAAGAATGAAAAGAGTTATTTATATTTTTTATTTTTTTTATTCTTATTCTAAAATCCCAGGTAAATATCTTTGTTTTGTAGTGTTTCATTGTAGTGTTGTCAGTTAACAACATTGTTTATTATTTCTTTGTTTTTATTTTTATACTGACTTTATTAAATATACTTTTTTTAATTTCTACTGATGATTTTTGTTGAAACAGAGATCTAGAAATAGATTTCAAGTAAACTTTTTGTTAATGGTTATTGGAGTGTCATCTTGTTTTCCAATTTATTTCAATAACCATTTATCGCAGTTATTGATTTTTATTGTTAAAACTAAATAAAGACTCGATTACAATTTTAACTCCCTACAGAAAAATAGGAAGCAATGATCTAAAAAGATGTTGGGTCTATGAAGGTCATATTTTAATTTCATACATTTTTCACATTCTATCACTTCATTCTAATGCCATTCAAGGCCTATTTTTTAATGACCATTACTAAAGCAGTTCTCAGATAGACTAGTACGGACTACTGGAAAACTATATATTTCATGAACAATTCTATCTAGTCTTTTGTAAATTCTTTCTAGTTTGTTACTCTGCAGCTAGAAAGATGAGTATTTACAAGGAGATTCTCAAGAAATCTAAAATTATAACAGATTACCAATAAAAATTATGTAATATTTTCTTTATTAAAAGTTTTAGTGAAGCAGTACTTTAATTGAAAATACAGATAATGTATAACTGCAATAAAGTATAGTTGATAACTTATTTAATGACATTGTATTAGAGAAATAAGTATTAAAAAAGTTTCCCTGGATTTCCTACAGAAGAAGTACTTTGTAAAAGCATTTGCTTGCCATTTTAGTGATAGCATCAGAGTAAAATCTCTTCTTTATCTTAAGAACATTTGCACACAGTATCTGCTCCCTGTATTATAAATGTGTATAATAAAAAATGTATAAATGTATTATAAAAAAACATCTATTAGTGGAAGGCAATGGAATATTACTGCTCAGTAATCTTTCAAGTTTTCACATAACAATCCTCTTGTTAAATTATTTAGAGATAAATCGCTTCTCTTTGTGGGGGAAGAAACATAAAACGTTGCGAAACATAATCAATTTGCTAGATAGAAGTCAATAAAAACTTGAAAGGAAATATGAATATGCACATGGAATAAAAATTCTGCAAATAGGTAAGTTAAAAAATTTTTAAGCAGATTTGAAAGTAAACAAAATATAAAGTAAGTTAAGGAAATTAGGAAGGAAAAGATGAAGTTAACAACAATATTATAGTGCACTATTCAAGAAATAAAATGGAAGAAGTAATTTAAGAATCATTGTAAATAAAGAAATTTCAAATTGTGTACTATGCTTTATTAATGATAATATAATTGCTATTGTGATAGAATGAACCCAAAGGATTTGTTTTTAACACACCTGACACGTGTCATCTGGTCAATATGAGAATGACGCAGTTGAAGCCATATATGATCAGACATAGAATATTGTAGAAGATTAAGGTAAAACTTTATTAGGATAATAATTATTGGGAATAGGAATGCCATGGTAGAAAAATGAATGGAAGGAAGCTTAATAAAATTCAAAAACAGGAAGGATGAAAAAGGTAAGAGGCTCTCCAAAATATTAAATAATTAGGAAGATTAACACAAAATCCAAACTTCATAAATATGTGCCATATGAATAACCTGAAATTAAACATTTTAGTTCTAGAAAGGCAAAATGTATTATTCATTCATAATGAGTAATCCTCCCTCTATGAATCATGAGACCTTGCCGTTGGTGAGGGAACTTGAGTGCTCAGTGATACAGAGTAGTTGGACCGAAGGTGTTACTATATCGGAGAGGATCTGTTGAGAGCCAGACTAAGGAATGATTCCTGAAAGAGGGCAGCAGCTTTTTCAGTAGTTTTTAGGGGCGTAGGTCAGGATGACTTAAACGGTCATATCAACATTACTCAGTCCTCTGATTGCTGCGCAGCTGGAAGCAATGGAAAACTACAACTGTTTTTTTTCCAAGAAAATGTAGCTCTCTGCATTTTCATATAACAATGATGGAGGCACCTTCCTTGGTAAAATATTCCGGACGTAAACTAGTCCCCTGGATCTTCGGGGGAAGAGAGTAGAGTATTTCAAAATGCATAGCAATAGAATCATTGTAATAAGGATAAAATCGAAACCTAAACCGACAACGATTGTTAACGTCTATATGCCTACAAGCACCCATGATGATGAGATAGAGTGTGTATATGAAGAAATTGACGAAGCAACACATAAAAGGAGATGAAAATTTAATAATAGTTGGAGATTGGAATGCAAGTATTGGAAAAGGCAAAGAAGGAAATATAGTGGGTGAATACGGGTTGGGCCAAAGTTATGAAAGAGGGGACTAACTTATAGAGTTTTGCACGAAGTACAATTTAGTAATTTCCAACACCCAGTTTAAGAATCATAACAGAAAAATATCCACATGGAAAAAGCCAGGTGATACTGCAAGGTATCAAATAGATTATATCATGGTTAAGCAAAAATTTAGAAATCAACTTGTCGACTGCAAAACTTACCCTGGAGAAGATATTGATAGCGATCATAATTTAGTGATAATGAAATGTAGATTGGGGTTTAAAAACTTGAAGAAAAGGTGCCAGATGAATCTATGGAATTTAGAGAAGTTTGAGGAAGAGTAGGTACAGAAGATTTTTGAGGAAGACATTGTAAGAGGTCTGAGTAATAAAGATAACGTAGAAAATATAGAAGAAGAATGGAAGAATGTTAAAAAGGAAATTCCTAAATCAGCAGAAGTGAACTTATGCAGAACAAAAATAATTGGATATCAGAGGATATATAGCAGCTGATGGATGAGCGTAGATAATATAAGAATGCTTGTGATGAAAAAAGTAAAAGGAACTATAGTCAATTAAGAAATACTATAAACAGGAAGTGCAAACTAGCGAAAGAAGAGAGGATTAAAAAATATTTTTAAAGTGGAAAGAGAAATAAACATTGGTAAAATAGACGGACCACACAGGAAAGTTAAGGAAAATATTGGGGTACATAAATTAAAATCTAATAGTGTGTTAAACAAAGATGGTACACCGATTTATAATACAAAAGGCGAAGTTGATAGGTGGGTGGAATATATTGAAGATGGATGATATTGAAGATGGGTGGGATATATTATGGAGGGAATGAATTAGAAACTGGTGTTACAGAAGAAGAAGAGGAAGTCAAAGAGGATAAAAGGGGAGAAACAATACTGAGATCTGAATTTAAGAGAGCTTTAAAAGATTTGAATAGCTGTAGAATTATTGTGCAGTGCAGGTGAGGAAGCGATTGATAGAGTATACAAACTGGTGTGTAATATTTATGAAAAAGGGGAAGTTCCATCAGACTTCAAAAAGAGTGTTATAGTTATGATACCAAAGAAAGCAGGGGCAGATAAATGTGAAGAATATAGAACAATTAGCTTAACTAGTCATGCATAAAAAATCTTAACTAGAATTCTGTACAGAAGAATTGAGAGGAGAGTGGAAGAAGTGTTAGGAGAAGACAATTTGGTTTCAGAAAAAGTATAGGAACAAGGGAAGCAATTTTAGGCCTCAGATTAATTGTAGAAGGAAGATTAAAGAAAAACAACCCAACATACTTGGCATTTATAGACCTAGAAAAGGCATTCGATAACATAGACTGGAATAAAATGTTAAGCATTTAAAAAAAATTAGGGTTCAAATACAGAGATAGAAGAATGATTGCTAACATTTACAGGAATCAAACAGCAATAGTAATAATTGAAGAACATGAGAAAGAAGATGTTGTAAGAAAGTTAGTCCGACAAGGATGTTCCCTATCCCCGTTACTTTACTTTTTAATCTTTACATAGAACTAGCTGTTAATGATGTTAAAGAACAATTTAGATCTGGAGTAACAGTACAAGGTGAAAAGATAAAGATGCTACGATTTGCTGATGATATAGTAATTCTAGCCGAGAGTAAAAAGGATTTAAAAGAAACAATGAATGGCATGGATGAAGTCCTACGCAAGAAATACTGCATGAAAATAAACAAGAACAAAATGAAAGTAATGAAATGTACTAGAAATAATAAAGATGGACCATTGAATGTGAAAATAGGAAGAGAAGATTATGGAGGTAGAAGAATTTTGTTATTTGGGAACAGAGAATTACTAAAGATGAACGAAGCACGAGTGACATAAAATGCTGAATAGCACGGGCAAAAAGAAGAAATATAATAGCTTTCAGTCAGAAATATAATTTTTTTACATCAAAAATTAATTTAAATGTCAGGAAAAGATTTTTGAAAGTATATGTTTGGGGTGTCGCTTTGTATAGAAGGGAAAGTTGGACGATCGGAGTACCTGAGGAGAAAAGATTAGAAGTTTTGAAATGTGGTGCTATAGGAGAATGTTAAAAATTAGGTGGGTGGATAAAGTGACAAATGAAGAGGTGTTGCAGCAAATCGTGATTTAAATTTGAGCATAATTTCGTGTTTTCTTAATTTTGAGTATTTTGGC
Source organism: Lycorma delicatula (assembly GCF_047948215.1). Classification (NCBI taxonomy): domain Eukaryota; kingdom Metazoa; phylum Arthropoda; class Insecta; order Hemiptera; family Fulgoridae; genus Lycorma; species Lycorma delicatula. The sequence goes on from NC_134455.1 coordinate 34,150,645, forward strand.
AGTTACATTTGTAACTTATTGTGTACTGCTTACTACATATTACTAAGTTGTAAATTACATATTTTTTAGGAAAATGTAGGAATCTTGTACTAAAATATTTATTTGAGTATGTTTGTGTACTTATAATGTAATCAACTGACTTTTCATCTAAAAAAAAGTAATTCTTTAGTCAGGCCTATGGAACAGAAGTAAGAAAACAAATAAAAAAATTATTATGATGCTAATTTTTTGGTAGGACTAATGCATTATTTTTGTAATTAAAGTAGTTTACGTACTGGTGCTAATTTATTCACTTTAAAAGATACATTGATAAAATTATAAAAGATAAAATGTTACTTCAAGTTTTGAAGAATATAAAAAAAGACCTGTATGCAAAACAAAATTATTGTTGATAGCCTAATGAACAATTATTACTTCTCCCCATGTTAAAGTACTGAATAGAACACTGGAGTATAAGATCATTAGTTGATTTATGCAGTTGATTACAGCAGTTAAATATTTATTACATACACTAATACAGTTGATTTATCTTTCAAAAAAAACTTAGAGTACTTTTCATAAGCTAAAAAATATAATTTTGTTGTAAAAAGTCATTTAATCTGTTTAATTGAACTTATTCAAAATGTTTTGAAAAATTCAAACAGTATACTATTAGTATTATTGCACTATTTCAATGCACCTTTTTATATAGTGGTCTAACTTTAATTTTTTACATTAGAAAAAATTCCTAATAAGGGAATTTGAACGTGAATAAGATTTTGAATGAGTGCAAAACATCCTTGGTTGATATGCAGTACTCTTCAGCTAACTGAAGAAATTATTAACTTGAAGAAACTGGTATTCTTGACACCCAGGATGAAGAAGGTACTGGACTCTCTGTAGAGAAATATAGTGACACTACAGAACTGACAGATCACAGTTTATTATCAGTATATGTGAAGAAATTGAGCAACATCAGAATCACAACCAGATGCAGGACTTCTTCAAAAACTTGCACAGCATTACCAGAGAGTTCAAGTTTCACTCATAGGTGGTTGAAGATGAAAATGACAATCTCATTGAAAACTGTGAGAGAGCTTTTACAAGATGGTAAAAGTATTGCAAACAGTTGTTTGCAATACTCACATACAGTTGTTTGCTGTCTCCAGAGCACGTTGTACTCTGGAGACAGCAATGATATAACAAATGAGCAGTCAATTCAACAACTACAATGGAACCGCATATATTATGCAGTGAAATTGAAGGTGCTATTAAACATTTTAAGAAGACAAGTGTTCTGGTATTGATGCCATATCATGAGAAATGCTTAAAGTGAAGGGACAAGAGGATATAGATGTGTTGCACTCGCTACCCAACAACATGTGGTAAATTACAGAGAAACAAGCTCTGAAGATTGGACAAGCTCTCTGTTGATCCCCATGCATAACTCATACCTCATGCCAGTAAAATATTGTATATTATTAATCAATGTGTTAAACCTTTTATAATGAGTCACATATCCACAGAATAGGCAGGTTTTGTTTAGGGCAGGAGAACACAGGGCTCAATCTTAAATATAAGAGAAATAATTGAAAAATCTTGTGAGTTTTGTGTCCCTGTTTTCATTTGCTTCTTGAATAATTGCTTCAGGAAAGCTTTTGACTGTGTTAGCAAGAAAGGTTGTGGCAAGTATTGGCTGAATTTGGTGCCACATCCTACATACTAGCTTTACTGAAAAGTGTACATGGCAAGCCCATTGTAGCTGCAAAAACAACTGGAGGCTTATCTGAATTCTTCAGACTGTTTAAAGGCGTTCCACAGGGCTGTGTTCTCTCCCAACTGTAGAACATATATATCAAACATTTCATTAAAAAAGATGGGACTGGGCTGGAGGCATCTCACTTGGCAGAATAATGATTAATAATTTGCAATTTGCTGATGATAACACTCTTTTTGCTAAAACTGAAGATGAACTTGCTCACTTACTAGCAAGAATCTAGGACACAAGTCTGGCATATGTATATCAATATCAGCAATCCTAAACTTAAGACTTAAGAGAGGATAGCAAGACCAACTCTAGGTTGCTTAGGGAAGCTGGAGGTGGTTTCATTTATCTTGGGTCAACCATCTGTGATACAGGAGGTTTGAAGTAAAGATATGAAGGTGAAGAAATTTACGGTGAGTCACCATGAAGAAGCTTACGAGGATCTAACAGAGCAGAGCAATTACATTTAATATGAAAGTCTGTAAAATGAAAATATGTAAACATGAAAGTTTGTCTTGTTGAAATGCTTGTGTTTTCTGTCTTCTTCTATGAATGTGAAACTTGGACCCTCAAGGCCAGAGGTAAACAACATAACATGCTTTTGATATGTGGTGTTCGTGTAGAATGCTGTGGATCACTTGGATTGAAAAATGAACCAATGCATCAGTTGTTGAAGAACCTACATCTCAAAATGACTTTCCTCCTGTGTCAATCAGAGAATCCTACAGTTCTATGGACATGAAGAGAAAAGATGGAGAGAACTTTAAAAGAGCCATTATAAAAAGAAAGATGGAGGGTGCCAGGCCGTGGGGAAGGGCAAAAAGCAGATGGATAGACAAGTCAAGAAAGTCACTGGTTTGTCTCTCCAACAGGCTTTGAGATGAGCTGAAAGCCATGCAGAATGGCAACATATGGTCAATAAGGTCATAATGCTCAATAATGAGTAAAATGACTGTTAAGAAGAAGATAAATGAATTGAAAGAAAGAATTTTTCAAGAATAGATTTGGGAGTTCATCTAAGCTTGAAAATATCATGAGGAAGCTCTTTTTATTTTAATAATTATCATTTTTATTACTAATCTCAAGTTAAATATTAATCTTATTATCTTTGGTAATCTGATTTTTTGATTTTTTTTTAATTCCTCTGATTAGGTTTTGTTATATTTCTCAAATCGATTTACTTATCATTACTATCATTATTTGTCTAATATTTGTTAATGTTATTGTTGGTTTAGTGTTATAGCATCCCAATCCCATAGGGGGAAGACAGCACCCTTGTGACGTTACCGGTCGCCCCACCACCCCCTGCGTTCCGAGCCCTGAGGGGCTTTACCTCGATTAAACTTCCTCTGCAGACCTACACACCGCAAGGGTGTGAAGGAAACCAGCCACTATAAACCATTCTATGCGGATCATCCAGTTAATACAGAGATCCAGAAAGGAATGTATTCTCTCAAGTTTCTTAACAGCTCGTGAACGTTCGACCTCGTATCGGGGACAGATATAGGACGTGGTCCATTGTATCATCAGTCCCACAATCCGAGCATTGACTCGAATCCACTAAACGGATCCTAGCCAAACTTGCCCCAAAGGAACCATGCCCGGAGAGAAACTGTATGTGTGTGATCCAATCGCATCTAAATCAGACACTAAAGGAAATATACTATGCGTGGTGTAGCGACCTGTAGGAGATTTATTCCATCTGACCTACCAATACGCAAGGTCCCGGTTTTCAATCTTGTGCTTTTGTTCTGACGTCATAGGTTATTTACCTTGAAAATGTAGCGTTCCTTACGCTCATTAGACAAGATATCTATTGGTTTGACTCTGGCTATAACACAAACTGCCTCTCGCGTGACTGTTCTATAACCGCCTATAACAGCCAGCAATAGGAGTCGCTGGGCCTGCAGAAAAATGTCCGCGCAATACCTAAATACCATGCGGTGAGCCCAGACAGGAGCAGCATACAGCATAATAGCTTCACTGACACCTTTGTATAGGATGCTCATGGTACGGTAATTCAACCCCCAATCGGGATGAATGACTCTACGGATTCCATAGAAAGCATCAGCAGCCTTTTTTGCTGTGTACTGTAGATGTTCCTTGAACCGTAAATACTCATCAAGGATAATACACAGGTATTTTTGAGCCGTAACGTACTGAATGGAGAGACCAGCCATCCGAACCCGGATTCATAGGGAAGCAGCTTAAGCAACATCATTGTGGTTTTCTCTGAGCTGAAAATCATCTTATGTTGGAGACTCCACAGTCGGAGTGTCTCACAAGCAGGAGCAGCTCGGAACTCTACCTCATTACGCGAATCCCCTTCAATCAGTAGGAGCGCGTCATCAGCATAAGCGACGACAAGACAACCACATGGCAACCTTAAATACAATATGGAATCGAATCCTATGATCCAAAAAGGGGACTCAGAACCATTCCCGGAGGGCATCCTTTAGTTAAAGTCTTACGAACCTCCGAGCCGCCATCACGCAGGGAAACGGTCCAATGTTTTAAATAACTTGAGAGCACTTCTAATTCATTTTGTGTACACTTACACATCTGTATCTGAAACAGGGCAGAGGGCCACCAGAAGTTGTTAAATGCCCCAGATGTGTTTAGAAAAATCCCTAATACATATTTGCATGGACTAGAAGCTATATCCATCACCTTTAGTATGGCATCCTCAGTGCTCTTGCTCGTTTGGAAACCATATTGGTTGTCCATTAACAAATGATCTGTGGCAAATCTAACATTAATATGTGAATATAGGACCTTCTCAAAAACCTTGTCAATCACAGGCAAGAGTGTTAGTGGATGATAAGAACTAACATTGGGATCTTTGTCGCCACCTTTGAACAACAACACCATGCTTTCAATATGCCAAAAAGTGTCTAGCAAAGAGCAATCTATTATATATTCTAGTTAGAGGACCAGGGGCTATTGGAAGCGCTCGGACGGGGAGCTCCTCTATGATACAATCATATCTGGGGGTATTGTACCGTGTCATACTACAGCACTGAAATATAGATATAAAGTGAAATTTTTTGTTTAATTCACTGCAATAATTTCTTTTTCCCCCAAGATTTAGTCTATCAACTCTTAGCCACTTTTACTTTCCTAATGTCAATAACTAGAGAAATGTTTTTGACTCTATTCTTAAACATCTATACGGTCCTACTACTTAATTTTTACCTAATAATGTTAGAGGAATATTTAAATTCCTCATTGGTGCTTTTATGAATTCATTTTCCAAGTAATCTTGATATGCTTCTTTCCTATTACGGGTGAATTGGGAGTGAGATGATACAATGAGAGAGTGGCTCATAATTTTGAAGTTGCACATTTATCAGAATCAATTTCATTTGGTTATTTATCATAATGTACTTGTATTTTAGTAATGAAATTACATTATGTTTTAAAGTGTTTTCTTACCTCTAATTGTGGGCTTTAGATGGTGAAATGAAATGATTTTTAAAATTACTTTTACATTGTATTTTATTAATTACTTTATTATATTTAAAAGAGAAATAACAAATCTTTTGAAAATTAAATTTTTTCATAATTTGAAAAATAAGTTCTTCTTACTGGAAAATAACTGATCATTTTATGGGTCATCTTTTCATCATTGTCTGTCATTCTCTTATATTGTCTGTGTACTTAAACATTTATTTAAGGCTGTTATGTTGCTGAAAGTAACAAAAGATCTTCAAAAATAATGAATTACCAGCCCATTAGGTTTGTAGGAACAGGAAATCTGTTTAAAGTTTTTTTTTCCTTTATCTCTTAGAGAACCGACTATTAAATATAAAAGTTCAGCAAAGCCGTGGTTGCTGTTATGTATTCAAAGGAATATAAATTATTTTCTTTCCACAGAAGATGATATGTTTATTCAGGGAAGTGAGATAAAGCTGCATTAATCAGTGTATGAACTACAAGATCTATGCAAAGCTGTATCAATCAGTTAAACAAGTCTTCTGGGACAAATACTAGATCCACAGTAGCTGATGGGAATTATGATGTTCATAAAGTTTAGCATATAAGCAGTTTAATGTGAATATAATAAAGATGGTGATTTTAATAGAAAATTATCTAAGTTCTGTTGATTTATTCCTCTAATATAAAACAAGGAAAGGAACAAGACTTACAAAAGAGCTACTGTTTACATTGTTGTACTAATCTTGGTACTCAGAATGTGGAAGAAAATTAATATAGGCAGAAAAAATAGAAATTTAAGGTGCTGTGAAAGGGTGAACCAAACTTGCACATATAGGAATTGGAAGTAGAGGATTTTTCTTCTACTTAATAAGAGAACAAAGCTAAATGCTGTGAATATCTTACTAGAATATCAGAAGATAGAATACACCAGTTTTTGTGAGTAATTATAAGAAACAGGGGATAACTAAAACTGTGAAATGAAAAAAAAAAGAAAAGTTAGCTGGATTTATCAGTAAGTGTTTAGCAGTTAATCGTTTGTAAAGAGATAATGAATTGATTGGATGTTAAATGAGTAAGGTTACTGAATCAGGATTATATTTTGTAGTGTGGGTTTCAGCCGCCTGGGGCATTGGCCAAAGTTGCCACACCCTTATTTAGGTATTTAAATTCAAAAGGCTCCAAAATTTATTGAAATTCTAAAGAACGTTTTGGCAAGAATAAATTTGTTATTGTGTATTGTACAAGGTACAAATAAAGAAGTCATGTATGTTTTATAATATAATAAACACATATGTTACAAAAGTTCCTACGTGTTTGCCACTTATTGATATATAGAAAACATTTATGATATGCATTGACAATATTAAGTTATTATTACAAAAAATTAAGAACACATAACGAATAACAGCAAACAGAATATTAAAACACAAATCAACTTCTAATTAGAACTAGAATAACCTCGTTACGATATATATTTTTATTGAAAAATTAATAGAATTAAAAATAAATCTTCTGTGTTTAACTAAAATTTTATTTGTCTACTTTTTCTAAAATTAAAGTCTTTTATTGCACTGACAATATGTAAAGCATCACATATTTCTTGCTCAATGTACAAGATAGCCAGATTGGTTAGCCTTAAAGTACTTATTATTAGTAAGTAATTTTTAATTAACTTCAATTTTGAAAAGCTTCTCTCACAACTGGTATTGCTTAGGGCATTTTTGAGGAATATTGGGAACATTATTATAATATTAGGCAGAGTATCTTTCAGCTTGGATTTCACAATAAATTGAAATAATCCAAGAGGATCCACATTAATTAATTTATTTTCGTTGCTATGGAAGCCCGTAGTCGAACTCGTTGGAGCTTGAAGTACTGTTCGTCAATTTCGGCAGATGCATAGTCTAGATTACATTCAGTGTCATCCGAATCTAGTAGTATTGCCGGCGTTAGATAGACAAAGTTTTCTGCCAAATTCCGTAGCTGCTGAAATCTCTCTCGAATTTCTACAATTATTCTATATATCGAAGAAAACAGCTTCCCACTCAACTCATTTTCATGGGATAAGTTGGTATCTCTACTTTCGTCTTCAAGAATATGCCTTCTCGTTTTGCATTTCTAAGGTCCTTGGTAATGCCAAGGTGTTCATACATATTTTTTGCATAACTTATAGCGTCGTCTGTCAATTCCTCTCGTTTATCAGTACCATCTGCACTTACTTTCTGAGCGTACAGTTTTATGTCGAGTCCCTTTGTTTGTAAATATTTTTGTGCATCGTTCACTTCATGTAGCACAGGCTGCCAGAGGCCCCAAGAAACAAAGAAAGGAAAATGACTGCATCGTAAATAGCAAAGTTCCTGCGTATGTTCTTGTGTTTAATTTTTTATCTGTTTGTCAGTTTTTCCAGTGACCAAAATGTCTTTGCAATGATGCCGTGTCATATTTACGGCATCGCCTCTTGCGCTCCACCGCAAGATCCTGAACCCTTTTTAAACTTCTAACTGTAGCAGTTATCAGAACTTCCCAAGGATGTGTGGACGTGGAAAAAAATGAATAGCAACGTTCTAATGTTCCGAAAAAAGTTACTGAACTCACCTAAACTAAGGCAGCATGTAAAAAAATCAGATTTAACGAATGGTCGGAACACGGCACGAATTCAACTTATTTATCTCTTTTATTATTTGCTTTCCAGTCATAACAGCTGTATAATCATACATTTGGCCTCTAAAATTCATTATATCGAGACCACCAGCTTCAAGCTTGCTCAAAATCATGTTTGAAATTCCTTCAGCAGTTTTAGTTTTTGCTTCAATGAAATCTATAAAAGATTCCACTACTTGTACTTCCTGATTTTTGATCACTACTTGTCTTAATACCTGTCTTGTTTGGTCTTTGTGAGAAACATGGAGTGCTGTCGAATATAATCGAATAATATTTGGCCTTTTTTACTTGTGCAATGTTATGTTGGCGAACTTTATCTCCCAAAATTGCAATCATTTTGAATTTCTGGTGACATATAAGTGATTGAAATTTTGCTACCCATTTTAGATGTTACAAGATGTTCACGAAGTACAGGATTGTACTTTCTGGTTAAATGTACCAATCTAAAAAGTTGCCTCCATTCGCGCTGGTATCGTTTTCTCTGTGACCACGTAAGGCCAAATTTGTTTCGTAAGGAATCTTAAAATATCAAACATTCTGATAAGAATTTCTTGCCGTTTTTTTTTTGTTTTCTTTGCCACAAGATTTGCTCTTTCTTGCCAATAGTCTGTCCTTCTTGAAGTCTGTTCTTTAACTCTTTCCATTTGAAATAATTTTGGTTGTGTAGTGCATTTGATTCGTAACTTGAAACCTTAGTTTTCTTCAAGTTTTAAATCCATCACATGAGCAAAACTTTGATTCGTTCGGTGTGTTGCGTTCTCAAAAAAACGACAGCAGAAGCACAATAATGATGCTTTGGAAGGAGAATAAGCCATCCAGGTAGATAAAACGTTTTCACTGTCAGTCAATGTACGGTAAAACAATTTCCGGGTAAGTCGCCTTGTCTCTCCCTTTGATGTTAAAGAGCGCGACTCTGAACGTGTTACTGTTGACGCTTCGGCGAAGTTAGTATTGATATGTTGAACAACTTCCGGCCTTGCTGAATGAGCAACAATTGCATATTTTCATCTATGTGCTCAGGCCAATTTCCGACAACGTCTAAGTTTCGGTATTGGGTAGCAGACTATACCGATGCTTTATCAGTCTCTGTCTCTAAGCTATCGAGATCCATGTCTATACATGCACATGTAGACTCTGACTGAGTAGTAGATATTGTTGGAATTTGATCTTCAGGAACGATGTCGACATTCGTAACAGGTACCAGATCAACAGTATCAAGTTATTCTATTTTTTCAGCTTGTTCTGGGTTTGAAGCAGCAGTAGCCTCTGATGAATTTAAGCCCAACGTGGAATCTGACGTCTCAGGAACAGGACTTTTCACATATTTAAGTATAGCCCACTCATTTCCTCTAATATTTTCTTCCTTAGCTGTAAGTAGCCCCGCTTCTTTTAATTTTTTCATTTTTGATGCTAAAACAAAACAATACAGTATTGACATTTATAATTGTCTAAGTACCAAAGGTTTCGTATCGTAAAAAATTTCAAAATAAGTGATGCATTTTAAAAAAAAATAGTACTTACTAAAATTTACCTCTTTTGATTTTATTACTTTAATTAAATGTTACTTTAATTAATAAAATGTTCAGCATTTTAAAAAAATTAGGGTTCAAATACAGAGATGGAAGAACAATTGCTAACATGTACAGGAACCAAACAGCAACAGTAACAATTGAAGAACATAAGAAAGAAGCCCTAATAAGAAAGGGAGTCCGACAAGGATGTTCCCTATCTCCGTTACTTTTTAATCTTTACATAGAACTAGCAGTTAATGATGTTAAAGAACAATTTAGATTCGGAGTAACAGAACAAGGTAAAAAGATAAAGATGCTACGATTTGCTGATGATATAGTAATTCTAGCCGAGAGTAAAAAGGATTTAGAAGAAACAATGAACGGCATAGATGAAGTCCTACGCAAGAACTATCGCATGAAAATAAACAAGAACAAAACAAAAGTAATGAAATGTAGTAGAAATAACAAAGATGGACCGCTGAATGTGAAAATAGGAGGAGAAAATATTATGGAGGTTGAAGAATTTTGTTATTTGGGAAGTAGAATTACTAAAGATGGACGAAGCAGGAGCGATATAAAATGCCGAATAGCACAAGCTAAACGAGCCTTCAGTAAGAAATATAATTTGTTTACATCAAAAATTAATTTAAATTTCAGGAAAAGATTTTTGAAAGTGTATGTTTGGAGTGTCGCTTTATATGGAAGTGAAACTTGGACAATCGGATTATTTGAGAAGAAAAGTTTAGAAGCTTTTGAAATGCGGTGCCATAGGAGAATGTTAAAAATCAGACGGGTGGATAAAGTGACAAATGAAGAGGTATTGCGGCAAATAGATGAAGAAAGAAGCGTTTGGAAAAATATAGTTAAAAGAAGAGACAGACTTATAGGCTACATACTAAGGCATCCTGGAATAGTCGCTTTAATATTGGAAGGACAGGTAGAAGGAAAAAATTGTGTAGGCAGGCCACGTTTGGAATATGTAAAACAAATTTTTAGGGTTGTAGGATGTAGAGGGTATACTGAAATGAAACGACTGGCACTAGATAGGGAATCTTGGAGAGCTGCATCAAACCAGTCAAATGACTGAAGACAAAAAAAAAATAGTATAACACAGCAATAGTATAATAGCAATAATTAGAAAATACTGCATTAGAAAATACAATGGTAGTAAGTAATGGATACCCTTTATCGACTAATTAACTTTTGTCGCAAAGTTTTTTCTTTTTACATTAATACTTGGATTGACATTTCACTAACACCCATCATTTCTGTCAATTTATCAGTGCTACCTGCTTCTCCAGGACTTGTGATGTTTTCTAGCTTTTCCCATTTTCTTTTTCCTCTTCAACACCTGAACCGTTCATCTTCTAGGAATATGCTAATATAAACTAGATATTTTGAAAATAAAATTCTCTAGTGTTAATGTTGGCATTAGATTTCTATCCGTATACTACTCTTTTTTATCGGTCCTTTTTTATAAAAACCATTTAGCTAATTCCTTTCCCTAATTTCTCTACGATGACCTCCATGATAAGCTGTTCTATTATTATGTCATTATTCTTTACTCTATGCTCCAATGCGCTCTGCTTACTCTAATGAATTTCATTTTACTTTCAAATTTCTTTTAAGTCGTTAATTTAGTACTGTATATTTCATTAATTTGTGTTATTTTCTTATTACTTGATACTGTAATATTAAAAGTTTCTTTGGATATTATTATTTTGATTTGCTTTTACGGGGATCGACTTCTACGGTCATTAGTCCTCATCACCTTCTTTAAAAAGAGTTTTAATCACCAACAGGTTCGTCAGATGTGTAAGGGTATAAAGGATCCTTACATTTTACTTAAAAATATAGAAATAACAAAACACGAAATATTTAAAAATACTTAACAGAATACTAATATTACTTTCAGGGTGCAAAGGGCCCTAACAGAAAAATAAACACGTTAGAATTAATTAAGTAAATAAAAAATCGGAAGTCTTGACAATACCAGATGATTAAATAAAATCCAGTTTCGTATAAAAAACTACTTCATAAAGAGAATTCTAACAAAATGTTGTGACTTTTTAATAGTCTTTTTAAAAGTCAGTCTTTTTAATAGGTGTGTGAATAAGCAACTATCTTTTCTTTACCGTTTTTCACATCAGCAGCTATTATTAATTAGATAGTACCTCTTTCTGAGATCCTCATATAGTACACTCTTAGAGTAGACGCTTGACTGTAAGTTGTGTTTATTACATACACGGTAGATTGGTATTTCATCGCCGGTTAACAAATATGAATTTGTTGTTCGTGTGTGACCGATTCTGAGTTTGGTGAGTCAGTTTCACATCGCACTTCCATTATTTATATAGAGAAGTTTTGATTGCATTTCGTTTTGTATTTAACCTTCTCCATTCATTACTCCATACATTTCTTAAAGTGCTGGTTAGAATAATTTTAACACTTGCCACTCCAACAGGATTATATCCATATACTGTTGTTATATCCATAGATCACATCAATATGTGATCTATGGATATAACATTCTGGCAGGTTCGTCGTCTGCACTTTCTTTTTCCGGGATATCAGTATACCCTGGAGTCCGTCTAACTATACATAGATGTTCTCGTCGATTTAAAATGTACAGAATCGACAGGTTGGTTGCAATAAGGACGTCCTTAATGGTCTTTTTCAGAATAGTTAGTGCGCTTAACGAATCGGAATACATGAGCACTCTCTTTAGCAGAAATATTTTGTGTAGCTTGCTGTATAGCAGTGAGTTTTGTAAACGCTTGCCATATCTGGCAGTTTCCACGAGTGGGATTCTCCATTTACATATATGCAACATCCAACATCGTCTTCGGTTTTAGAGGTATAAAAGTTTATTTATTCTTCGTATCTACTGATGGTTGTCGAAAATTCCTGCTGGATGATCACTGCCGGTTTCTCTTTTATTTTTCCATAAGAAAGGTCCAATCTTGTGCTTATCACTGAAAAAAGTCATGGTATTTCTTTTGTAGAAATTGTTAATGTTTCTGGTAAAGCAATTTTATATTTCCTTGTCGATTCGTAATACCATATTCCGGCTGGTCTGGAGTTGGTAGCACGACGTTCATATAATGCAGCCAAAGGATGATTGTTAAATGTTTTATTGTTTATATGGGTAGGAAAGGCCCATAATGCATATAATGTAGTGGCATTATGCCGGCTTCTGATATTAAACTAGTCACCGAGCTTGCACGGAAACCGCCTGGGGCATACCTTATTCTGCTGTTATGTGTTACTTCTAAATTCCGTAGATGCCACTTTCTAGCGGATTAATATACTATAAACCCGTAATCGATGCTTTATACAGCCGCCGTAATATTTCCTTATCTAGCTCCAATTAGTGCTTGGTAAGAATTTAATATTGTTTAGGGCTTTCTAACACACAAGTCCTGTATATGTAGTCCCCATGTAAGGGATTTATCAACAGTAGGCCTAAAACTCTTACTGTCTTTTTATTTTTTTGGGTGATTATCGACGGTCAAAGTAGGGCTATGATGAGGAATTCTCTTCCTACAGAAGCATACACAATATGTTTTCTTTGGTGAAAATTTGAAATCATTATACCTTGCTTATGTCGTTAAGGGCGTTTATCGCTCGCACTTTTCTGATTCCCGCTGGAATGGATAATACCAGTTTATTGATAGCGATCGTGAACAAGGTACCGCTCAACGGCGAACCTTGTGGTATGCCATTTCCAATAGTTTTTCTAATGAGAATTCATTGTAAACGCATACGTGAAAAGTATGGTAGTTCATATAGTTGCGAAGTAATACTGGTAGATTACCGTGAATGCTCCAGTCATCTAGTTCAACTTCATTTATTCCATGACGCCAGGTCATATTGAAAGCCTTCTGCAGGTCAAAGAAGACTCCAACACAGTGTTTTCTTATGATGTAGCTGTTATGTATAATATTCTCTAAATTTATCATTTGGTCAGTAGTTGAGTGATATTGTTGGAAACCTGCTTGTTATATCGATAAAATACTTTTCTTTCTCTAAAAACCAAACGAGTCGATTATTTATCTTTGTTTTTATGTTTTCCCATAACATACGTCAAGGTATAGAGCGGTAACTAAAGGGATTTTCTTTTGGAACTGGAACAATATGTCCTTCTTCTACTGCCGAGGGTGTATTCCATCCCGCCATATCTGATTATATAGATTTAACAATCTATGTTTTTCAGTGGAACATAGCTGTCAGATCATGACGTAAAGATTTTCGTTCGGACCAGAAGGTGTATTGCTGTTTTCTTCAACGCTTTCACAAGTACTTATATTTTGAACAGTACATTATATGAATAATTTTTTTCACTTCTGAAATTTAGTAGACCTTCCAAGTTCTGTTTTTTCGTCCTAAAATATTCATTGTAGTTAGCCGTTTTGCTGACTTTTTCGAAACGATTAGCTAGTAACTTTTCGATTTCTTTTATAACTTCATCTTCATATTGAAGGTAAGTTTTGGGAGTAAAGTTTGAACGCCCACAAATGGGCTTCACTTTTTTTTTAAATGTCTCATGCAGGCGTGTGTCTGTTAACGGATGATACGTACAGTTGCCAGGATCGTTTTTTAAAATCTGTCATGTCTTTTTGCATACGCTCTGTATTTTTTGAAAGCAATTAGATTTCCTGTTGTTGGACGTTTCTTAAAAGCGTTGTATGCTTTTTTCTTTCTTTTTATAGATTCACTTATTTCACCGTTTTACCACGGAACGGGTCGCTTCTTGAGTTTCCTGGATGTTGTGGGAATATAGCTTGATGCCGAGTCAAATGAAGCATTTGTTATAACATCGACATTGGCTTCGATAACTCCATTTGTTTCAGAGACTATCGTATTAGTAGTGCAGCTCGTCCAATCTGCCTTATCAAACAGCCATCTTTTGGAAACGGGATATAATATTCTTGTAGCAATAGTTGCAATTTGCACCGGGAAATAGTCACTTCCTTGTAGATCTTCTGAAACGTTGGAAATGTACTTTGATGCTTACGATGCCCTTATAAATGCTGAATATATACTGGATGTCGATCCATCTCTGGCACTGAAAAAATTCCTGAACCGTCAGTTAAAATAATAAAATAAGAATTTAATAGGAGCTTTCCAATTCTCTTCCCCGGGGATCTACTCGATCCGACTCCCAAATAGGATTATGTATGTTAAAGCCATTCACTAACAGTATGGGTGGGGGAAGCTGAGCGATTAATTGTGTTAACTCCAATCAAAATCCTCTTTCCAATCATTCGGCAAGTATATGCTGTAGATAGTGATCCGCAGCGTACGGTTCATTCTGATTGCGACCGCTTGCAGGTTGTGTTTATTTCAACCGCTTCGGAGGTAGCTCTAGTCGATGTTAATATGACTACTCCACCTCTAACTTTTGCATTTGTCATTTGATCTCACCGAACAATATTATATCTTCTTAAATGGAAATTTTCATTTCAGCGGAAATGTATTTCTTACAGACATATACAAATTGGATATACATCACGTACCAAGCGTTGGAGCACGTGGATGTTTGACAAACATTCATTGATGCTCCATTAAAGAATCAACTCTTTATTTTTTAACAAGTTAATCTCGTGGTTTGCCTTTCGGCCATCCTCTTTTTTTCTTCTTCTTCATCCTTCAAACAGCTTCGTGTTCGATAAGAATATCATCGCCAGGGTAGCTCT
Source organism: Lycorma delicatula (assembly GCF_047948215.1). Taxonomy (NCBI): domain Eukaryota; kingdom Metazoa; phylum Arthropoda; class Insecta; order Hemiptera; family Fulgoridae; genus Lycorma; species Lycorma delicatula. The sequence continues at coordinate 34,165,698 of NC_134455.1, forward strand.
CAACCTCTGAGTTAGAGACCGTCGAAGTAGCGAACGACGACAAGCATGTCTTGGCGCCTAGCTTAGGCGCTGTTGAAAGACGGGAACTGGGAAGACTCCTACAGCAGGAGTCGCAGCGGTCACCGTCTGTTTCAGGGCGAACAGGCCTCCCCTGTACGATTGCAGGTGGTCTCTGTGGTTTTGATGAGACTACCTCAGATGTACAAGAATTGGGAGTCTACATAGAAGGCTCCGAAGCAATCACTTTCTTCGCAGGCTCATCTGACAAATGTTTCAGATGAATCTGAACTTCTGGTTTATATGGTCTTTTTCTAGTCAGATGTGGTTTTGTTCTTGGATGTCGTATTATCTGGTTACTGTATCTTAATAGATGGTTTTATAATTTCCTCATGAGAGAGAGATTTCATTCTATTGTCTATTATTCTCTCCTTCCTAGTCGCCAAAGTAGGTACAAGCTTGCCAAGAAGTTGGTCTGGATTTGTAATTGGAGAAGGAACAGTAGCCGCTGTGAGAGCATTGGCGGCTCGTAGCTAAACTTAGTGGTGGTGCTGCTCCAGAAAACGTTTTTCTGATCTTTTTCACGTCCATTTTTAAAGTTTTCCGTAAAATAAAAGAAACGAAAAAATGAATCAAACAGAATAGCTGGAAGCAGGATAATAATCTAATACTACACTTTATACTTTCAAGATTATGGAACACAGTTTTTAATCGCATGAACTTAAAAACCGTATTCAGTTTAACCGAATAAATAATAAGTGTCAATACAGATAATATTTTTTAGTATGATTAGATAACTTAATAAAATGTTCCCTTGTCCAATGGTGCTTAATTTAAATGTCTATGCACACATAAACAAATACATAATTAGAATTTACTAATTACCTTCTCTTTTGCCCTTCCAGCATGTCTTTAGACAGATTTGGCGATCAAAGAGCCATTACTTTTCGTCATCTTCGATCACTACTGAAAAAACAACTAAACCACTTTCCATCGACTAAACCAGAAAAGGGAAAGGACAAGGAACGTTCCATACACACACGGAGTAAAAAAAAATATACTTTTCATTAGTACGCCAAGGTCAGCAATGCGGGAGCGACAGTGCTCTCTCTCTCCCTTGCAGCTGTGGTGTTTGGCTGTTGTGCGCATGCGCACAACAGCCAAACACCACACTGCTGGAAGTGTGGTGTTTGGCTGTTGTGCGCATGCGCACAACAGCCAAACACCACACTGCTGGAAGTGAGTAGCGCACAGTTCCATGTAAAGATTTTTGTATCTTTTCATAAACTGGGGGATGGCTACTGACATTAAGCTTAAGGATTATATATCGTACAGATATAAAGAAAAATTAAAAAAAAACAATTCATTATATTAAATGTTATAGATATCAAGTGGAAATAGGGAGTGCTGCAGTTCCACAGTGACTATACGCGAGCCGCCACTGTGCCTGAGTATAAATTGTTGTTGCTTTAGGCTTACGGTTTTTTACGACCTTCTTCGTCTTGAAGTAACTAACCATCTGCAGGGTTTTAACTTCCTAAACTGCTACTTCGTTTTTATAAACAGGACAGTTTCTTGATCGGCATGAATGCTGTGCTATGCAGTTTGCACAGGCTGGAGGATCCTTTTAAGATCTCCCTTCGTGAATCTCTTCATTGCACACACGCATATTTATGGTCTTTCACATCAGACAGCGTTGTGGCCAAAACGTTAACACCTGAAGAGGAGTGCCCGCACATCCAATCGGTATATTGTATTCCTGCACGCACTTTTTCCGGCAATGTTGGCTTGTTAAATGTGAGGACATGAGAAGCAGAATGTAGGACTTCGCCGTTATTTCTCATGTCTAGCCTTCAGCACTCTATCACTTCTTGTGGTGCCAACTCCCTACAATTCCTTGTTCCGTACAATTTAGTCGATCTCGACATACTCTTTGAAGTATTGAGGGTGCTGTGTGGATCAACGCGTAAGCAAACTCGCGTACGCTTTAGTCTAAGGATCTTCTGCGACTGGATGTGATTAGTCGTTTCTACGTAAAGTCCGTTGTAAGTTTTGCGAATTTCCTTTACTTGGTCTCCAGCGCAATTACTTATTTCTCAAGCGATAAGGAAACGACTTACCCTTGAAAAATTACCTACCAACTTCTCTCGTGATTACCAGATACTTTGGTTTGGGAAAATTGTTCTTGAAAACAGCTCTTTGTAAACTCTTCACCTCATTTCTTATTCTTCCTGTCTCATGACACTTTCTCCGTTTCGCCTCAGGCGACATAGCTGGTTCAAGACGAGAGTGTTTACGTGCGCCCTCTGCCACGTTTAGTTATTCAACTTGCATGATTTTTCATACCTTCTGAAGCAAGGCTAGACGCCGGAGTACGTCCTCACTCAAGGGTTACCAACCCTGGAGGTCTGGACCGTTATATGTCCGGAACCAGCATATGTCCTGGCACAGAGCGGACGCGCAATATCTGCACTGACTCCAGGTTCCTACCCACTGAAGCTTTCAGGGCTCCCATGCACCTTAACTACACGCTTGTCATCGCGGGGGGCATGTGGACAGCGGAAGGATCTCCGTTACACTTGTAATCACTTCGACCCTGGTCGCTAAATCGTCAGCTCTAACGTTGATGAAAATCCATTTCCTAATCGTTTTATAATTTTCGTACCTGCTGGTGGCTGAAAAATCTAGTCCTTTTAATGATCTGTAGATGGAATTAGGTCCAAGAAAAATTAGCATTTTTGAGGAAAACAGTCGGAGTCCAGTTTGACTAACTGGACTCCGACTGTTTTTATATGTATAGTTTTTACGTACAGCTGTTCCCGTCCTGGACGTGGAACGTACGTAGATGGTATGTTCCGGACGTGCGGATTATCTACCTCAGAGCATTATTATAATTTGTTTTTTAAGTTGTAGGGTCATGAATTGCTATAGCCATTTGCCCCTTCCACATCAAAAAAAAAGAAAATAGAAAAAAAATCTTTTCCTCCCCAAAAAACAGAACACATAGTCCAGTAGACACAGTGACATAGTCAAGGACTAGTCTTGTCAAAAAGAGAATCTATAAAAGACTTGTCAATGGTTATTGAAACTCGGGTGTAAAGGTCCTTGCGATTTTAAAATCTTTCTAGCCATTTGTTGTGAAATTAGGTCAAAACTCTGATGAAAAGTAAAACACACATTAAAAAGTCTATTAAACAAAACATGACAAGGGTCTAAAGGCCCCTTGCCATTTAACATCACACAAAACACTTAGATTAAAACCTCAAAAAATACATATCAAATTTTCATATCAATAAAAAATAAAAAATGCGTTCGTTTAATTATAAAATTCTTGATTGAGGCATATGATCTTTCTCTTCTTCAATTCTATCGCCTTTGTTTCAAGGTCATCCTTTTTTGTTCCTCTTCTCCATTTTTCTGAAGGACTCTGTGTCGAATTCTGGGGTATTTGATACATCCGAGATCGACCCTTCAGTTCCTCCAGCGAAGGAACTTAAGGGTTGATCGCGGAGGATCTCCTGCTCCCGGCATCAGATGACACCGGCTCATTGGCGTAATCAGAAGTATATCACAGTCAAGGCTGGAAGAACATGTGGGTGGCCAAGTGTTTCGCTCTCTCAGCTAAGGCCTCCGTGATTTTGGAGGCTCCATCGTAGTCTTTCCTAAATCTTCCTTTTCCAAAATCAGTATTTCTGGTTTTGCAGGTCCCAGAGTAGGGAATTTTTCAGCCTCAGAAACTTTAGCTTCAGATTCCTTCTGCTTTTTCAATTCGTTTGCTTCGCTTTTGAATTAGTTGAAGGTTCATTCCTCGGTGGAGTAAGACACCTTTGTTTTGTCACATCTGCTTTTATTTTGGATTGCTGTCCCTAATTGTACGATTCTTCAATTTCTGATCAATTATTCTTTCAACTAAGATTGCTAAGGCTGGCGTTTTAACCACGTCCTTTGGTTTGAAGGTGATTGCAGGAGCAGCAGCAACCTGTACATAAGACGTGGGCTTTGGCGTTCTGCTATGCACGATTTTTTTTGCTTCAAAATAACCGACCTTCTGAACGATCTTTATTTCCTTGCAATTTCTTTCTTATATCTTAAAAAATTCCTTGATCTAGCACCATGTTGTCCATTGTAGTTAATACATATCGGCGGGTCCCTGGACGGATCATTCGGATGCATTGGGTTACCACATATGCAAATCTGTTTCCTCGTGCATCTCGCTGCCGCGTGTCCGAATTTTTTATATCCGAAACACCGCAATGGTTTTGGGATGAAGGCGGACGTCCATCCAGCGTATGAAATCCTGCCTTTATTTTTTCGGGACATCTAGGTTTATTGAATGTTAAAACATGTGTCGCGGAGGGTAAGACTTCTCCATTTCGTTGAGTGTTCAGCCATCGACATGAAATGACTCCCTGTCCATAAAGCTCATCCACAATTTCCTCTTTGGTGCAGTTAAACAAATCTCTGCACAAAACTACTTCTTTAGAGGTACTTAGTGCCTCTAAAGTGAGGCACTAAATTATCGTGAGGTACAACCTCAACGTCGATAATTCCAGTCCTATTTGCCTTCAATAATCGGGATGACTGTATATCGTTGACGGTTTCAACAAATAATCCCGTCGTAGTTTTTCTTGTATCTTTAACCGGACTTCCATCTGCTTCGGTGATGCCACGAGCTATCACGAAAGGGCTGATCTTAGAAAAATCACCTACCTGTTTCTTTATTGTTAAATACTTAGGGAAAGGTCCTCCACTCTTAGGTCGAAGCTTAGTTCGACCCTTCTTTTCTAGAACTATAAACTCTTCTTTATCGCTAAAATGAACGCTTTTCCTCCTCTTCGCATTCGAAGAAAGAGGTTTTCCAGGGCGAGGGATTTTACGTGGACCCTCTGCCATGGAAGATGTGGATGAAAAGTTGTCCATAATCCTATAATTACGCCAGTCATGATGTCACAAGATGCGGGCACCTTGTGACCAAGCGAGAGACGCTTGGGTATGTCCCTAATAACTGATCCTGCCTGGGTTCCCCCAGTCAGCCGCCTACCACAAATTTAATCCGGACCGGGGAGTCAGGTATTGCTTGATCCACGATACCGACATTCCAGGACTAGCACATCGCAGTAAGGGCTCCGATACCCTTACACGTGGGACAATCCCTGCCAAGGGCCGAAGTGACTGATACTGGACGGCTCAAGACTTCGGCAGAGCAAGCTCACAGCAGCCCGCTTCTCAACCAGACTACACAATCGAGAAAAGGGATGAGTACTCCCCGTACGTACTTCGCCCAGCGTCAGCAAACAGATCATGCCTCCCACCACCGCTGTAAACAGTAAAACCGAGAAGCAAAACTGCAACCAGCTTGTACAGCTCGGGACCATCAATCCCATACTCCACAGGGAGCTCCAAAGCAAGACCGGTTCCCCGTTGGCCGATATAAGTGAAGGTACCGAAGTAGCACGCCATTGCCCGCCCTGGACGTGTGGGTGGATATTATTGCACGGACGTGGGATTGAATTTATCCGGGGCATTATTATTTTTTTATTTTTATTTTATTATTAATATTAGCTTTTAAGATTTTTATTACTAATAATAACCTTTTAAGAATGAGCGAAAATCTGATTTGTCTTTGAATGCAAGGTGCATGGTAGTTGCTAATGACTATAATGGGAGGATTAATTTCTTTGTGTCGAATGGAAAATTATTCTTTGGAAGCCTCAAGGAACTATTTGTATGTCATGACAGTTGTACTGATTTGTGTTGTTTTGTACTAGGGTTGCACGACTGGTGGTGGAGGTGTAACATAAAAATAAAATAAAAAGGTTATTATTTAATAACATTATATCGTTCGGCCTTTCATCTGGAGGTCCCGAGTTCGAATCCCAGTCAGGCATGGGATTTTTCACACGCTAATAAATTGTCATCTTCTGAAGCAATACCTGAACGATGGTGCCGGAGGTTAAAAAAAAACTTAATCGTCGTAATCATAACTCTGGTTGTTGGTTTAATATTTATGGGTTTGTAATTATTTTGATTGTGTGTTTTTTTCAATTAACAATCAACAAAAATGTAACTTAACTATGTAACTGTTGTAAAATTGAGTTATGTAAACATGTTTTTCTGTAATTTTGTGTGATATATGAAGGCTTTATGTAGCTGTTCTATTGCACAAACAAAATAAATAAATTATTATTATTATTTAAGTATTTGTTCTTGTGTTTTCTTTTTATTTATGATTATATTAAGGTTTAGGTTAATGAAATTTTATTTCTTTTTTAAGATTATGATTGAATTAACTGATCCAACCACGGTGATGTCATGCATAAATGGAAATGTACAGCAACATTCTCTAACACATAGTATTCATTGGCCTGGAGAAATTAGATTTCATCATCTTGGACATTTTGATTTGAAGTTTAGAAAAGAAATAAATATCTTTTCTTTTTCAACGTTTTTAAAGGAAACTTTAAATTTGTTAAAAAACTTGGATGTTTCAGTATATAAAGTACCTAAATACTGGGATGTTAGAATTACAGATAATAAATTATTAAACAATAACACTTGTCTTTTGTCATATGAATATAAGAAATCTGTTTATATTTATTACAATCCAGGAAGTTATGTAGTGGTAAAACGAAGAACCGGATACAGAGGTAAGTAAAAACATAAAAATTAAAAATGTTATTATAATGCTAACTGTTGTTTTGTTTGTTTCTACCATCACTAAAGAAAGTAACTATAATCGGGTAGTAAATCTACGGTTATTTCAGTGAATAAATAAATAATACTACAGTAATAATAATAATAAATAATAATACACTACTCAACAAATTATTATTTTTTTTGTATTTGACATCTTATAGTGTTTTACTAATATTATAGTGATGAATTCGAAAATGTTAAGTTACATCTATTAAATAAAAAGCAGATCATCTATTATAATAATAGTTTATATCATAAGTAAAATCAAGTCATAAAATTAATATTTATGTCTGCTCATTTTACATTTGACTAAATCAACTAAATTTTATCTTTATTCAAACATAAATTGATTAAAATTCATTTTTAAAATAATAGGTTTTACAGTTAAATTCAATGAAAATGTCTTACTTGTACCTGTTAAAATATCTTGATCAATTTTTTTTTGCATGTAAGGCAATTTAATCAGTGTCTTTAAACAAAAAATAACAGTAATCATCCATCATTCTAGGATCCCATTTTGTCATCGCAGAATGCCCCTCGGGCCTCAAAGCGCCGTTTACTGGCGACCACCATCGTGTCTTCGCTTATGTATGCCGTTCCGGCCTGGTGGCGCTCTATCGCCATCAGCCGCAACAAAGAGAGACTGGCGAGGACGCACAGGTGTGTGCTCCTAGGTGTTGTGTCCGCATACAGGACAGTGTCCTATGCTGCCCTGTGCGTGTTATCGGGTACACCTCCTATTGACCTAATCGCAAAAAAGAGGGTGGAGAGGGCACAAGGCAAGCCAGAACAAGAGGTCAGGAATGCCGTTTATAATATCTGGCAGGAAAGATGGTCGCAGGAAGCTGTGGGTCGATGGACGAGAACCCTCATCCCCAACATCAAGCCATGGTTGTCGAGAAGATTTGGTGAGGTTGATCATCACCTATCGCAGTTTTTTACAGGACATGGTTCCTTCAATAACTACCTGCACAAAATAGGCAAGAGAGAAGAGCCAATTTGCAACTACTGCAACGAGATAGATGATGCTGAGCACACCTTTTTTGAGTGCAATAGGTGGGACACACTTAGACATAGTAAGGCACTCACAGGTATAACTCCAGAGACAACAATAGACTACATGCTAAGAAGAGAGTCAAACTGGAATAATTTTGCTAGTTTTGTTAGACAAGTTGTTCTACAGAAATACTCCGATGAGAGAAATACTCCGATGAGAGAAGACAAGGTGTTGGCTAGAATAGGACTGGGTGGACAGCCTTGCTGGTGAGGTCCAGTATGCTGCGGTGTGTTGGCACTGATGAGCCACCAAGGACTTCACGGGTAACAGTTAGGCAACAGCACACTGAATACTGAAGGGACCCGGCGCCGCGTCGCGGCGCACTGGGTCTGGCGTGGTGTAATAATGTGGTGTATTAATATTGCCCTTTTGGGTCCCCAAGGGGGCAATATTGATAAAGAACTCTCAAAAAGAGCTAACCGGTTGGCCGACCTGCCTTGCCGGTATATAGCCGATAGGTGGGGAGGCCTATTTGAGTTTAAAGACACTCCCCTGGGCGGCGTAATACCAACAAGTCGGTTCGGCCCAGGGGAGCTGAGAGAAAAAAAAAAAAAAAAAAAAAAAAAGGATCCCATTTTTGGCCAAAATAATCATGTCCTTGATGTTGAAGTGATTTTATTGTGTTTTTTGTCTCGGTGATGTTCTGATCAAAAACCTACTTGTACAATGATAATGTTTTGGCTTTCACGTTATTACATTGATTTTACATGGTTACAGTTATTCCTGTACATATGTCTCATCACCTGTTATGACAATAAGAAAAAAAAAATTTTCTGTCGTCATTTCAATGATCTAACAGATCCCGTATAGAAAAACAAATTGTTTCTTGGTTAATAGCCGTAACACAAATTAAAAGTGCATTGCAAGTTCACTACTTTGGTCAAAATCAACTGACAATTTACCCTGTGGAAATTTTTCCTTGATCATAGTATACACTTTGCATTGTAGATGTTATCGACTTCAAATTGTTAATTTATAATGAAATAAAAAAGGCAGAAGGTTCAAATGCAAAAAACATATGACAATTCATGATTGTCCAGATTTTATTGTTCTCAATCTTTCTCTATGTAATGTGAAACAATTAAACCATTTGACACTTCATGTATTTTGCCCTTCTTCACTGGAACATTTTAAAAGTTTCAGTGAAAGCATACACATTTATTAAAAGTTAAATAAAAGTTAAAATAAATAAAAATAAACGACCTGTAGGTTCAAATAATAAAAATATATTCATTGCAACAGACTGACACTGGTAGTGGCAAACACATGTAAAATTAAATCATATTCTGTGCCAAGTAATAAAAAACTTTTATATGAATGGGTTTACCTTTAGAAGATGATATAAATTTTTTCCATTGCTAATTGATGCAAAAACGTTTGATGCAAAATAACTTTTTTTGATACGCTAATTGACGCAAAAAGACACGTTTAAAAAGCTAATAAGTATCTAAAAATAAGAAGTTAATATCAGCCTTTGTTGACTAATATGAATTTTATTTATTTTTTTCAAGGCAGTAAAAGGGATCACTCTTTTTATAATGTTCCTATTATACCAATACCAGCACCCTATGTTCATCCAACACTTAAAGATTTGGATATCACAGCAAAGATAAGACATATATTAGTCAGACGTAATCCAGGAACAATCACTGACTGGTTATGCAATACAAAAAGAGGGGATACTATGAAAATAAAATATCCAAAGAAGACTTTCAAGAATTTATTTATTGCAGGAGCAGGAAGTATTACCATTTTAGCTTACAATATGGGTATCGGTCCTGCATTATCAATAATATTTCACGTGTTAGGCTCTCCATCATTCAGGTAAGTAAGAAATATCAAATTAATATAAATATAGTAAAATGATAACCTCATAATATATAAGGTGGAAAGAAATGTTCACTATAACTATACATATTTTTATTCCTTTCCATAATTCTCATTTTGATTATTTGATATTACTAACTTCTTATTTTCCTATTACTTTAATTTGTTACTACTCATTTCAGTGATGTACAGTAAATTTTTTATTATTATTATTCTGGTATTAACATAAATAACATTTGAACAGATGTTCATTCAAATTTTCTGCAAGAATTTATAATGTAGCAATAGTTGGGATTAATATGACCATTTTTTTTTAATTTCTTTTAAAAATTAAAACATTTCTTTTCTTAAATATCTTTAATTATATAGTGAGGAAGAAGAGGAAGTTGAGGAGGATGAAATGGGAGAAACAATACTGAGATCTGAATTTATCAGAGCATTAAAAGATTTAAATGGCAGAAAGGCTCCTGGAATAGACGGAATACCTGTAGAATTACTGTGCAGTGCAGGTGAGGAAGCGATTGATAGATTATACAAACTGGTGTGTAATATTTATGAAAAGGGGGAATTTCCGTCAGACTTCAAAAAAAGTGTTATAGTCATGATATCAAAGAAAGCAGGGGCAGATAAATGTGAAGAATACAGAACAATTAGTTTAACTAGTCATGCATCAAAAATCTTAACTAGAATTTTATACAGAAGAATTGAGAGGAGAGTGGAAGAAGTGTTAGGAGAAGACCAATTTGGTTTCAGGAAAAGTATAGGGACAAGGGAAGCAATTTTAGGCCTCAGATTAATAGTAGAAGGAAGATTAAAGAAAAACAAACCGACATACTTGGCGTTTATAGACCTAGAAAAGGCATTCGATAACGTAGACTGGAATAAAATGTTCAGCATTTTAAAAAAAGTGGGGTTCAAATACAGAGATAGAAGAACAATTGCTAACATGTACAGGAACCAAACAGCAACAGTAACAATTGAAGAACATAAGAAAGAAGCCGTAATAAGAAAGTGAGTCCGACAAGGATGTTCCCTATCTCCGTTACTTTTTAATCTTTACATGGAACTAGCAGTTAACGATGTTAAAGAACAATTTAGATTCGGAGTAACAGTACAAGGTGAAAAGATAAAGATGCTACGATTTGCCGATGATATAGTAATTCTAGCCGAGAGTAAAAAGGATTTAGAAGAAACAATGAACGGCATAGATGAAGTCCTACGCAAGAACTATCGCATGAAAATAAACAAGAACAAAACAAAAGTAATGAAATGTAGTAGAAATAACAAAGATGGACCGCTGAATGTGAAAATAGGAGGAGAAAAGATTACGAAGGTAGAAGAATTTTGTTATTTGGGAAGTAGAATTACTAAAGATGGACGAAGCAGGAGCGATATAAAATTCCGAATAGCACAAGCGAAACGAGCCTTCAGTAAGAAATATAATTTGTTTACTTCAAAAATTAATTTAAATGTCAGGAAAAGATTTTTGAAAGTATATGTTTGGAGTGTCGCTTTACATGGAAGTGAAACTTGGACGATCGGAGTATCTGAGAAGAAAAGATTAGAAGCTTTTGAAATGCGGTGCTAAAGGAGAATGTTAAAAATCAGACGGGTGGATAAAGTGACAAATGAAGAGGTATTGCGGCAAATACATGAAGAAAGAAGCGTTTGGAAACATATAGTTAAAAGAAGAGACAGACTTATAGGCCACATACTAAGTCATCCTGGAATAGTCGCTTTAATATTGGAAGGACAGGTAGAAAGAAAAAATTGTGTATGCAGGCCACGTTTGGAATATGTAAAACAAATTGTTAGGGATGTAGGATGTAGAGGGTATACTGAAATGTAACGTCTAGCACTAGATAGGAAATCTTGGGGAGCTACATCAAACCAGTCAAATGACTGAAGACAAAAAAAAATATTTGTAAGACTGATTATCAAGTGGCAAATAAGTTTATTACATAGCGTACAGTGTAGTAATCAACATTCCACCAAGCTTGTAAATATGTGACACGTACGTACAAGAGCAGTGTTGAATTTATTATGACATTCTATCAAGAATTAACAAGGTCAATAAATACGAGGATGTCAATAACGGTGTATGCTGCAACCAATTGTTTTTAAAGAATTGAGACTGTCTTATAAGACGCAAGAAATTGATTCTATTCTGTATTTTTGGTCCTATTATTTCTAAATACTTTCAATGTCACTATCCTCAACATGGTTTATTATTATTTTTCATAATTTTCACTCTTAAAGCTTAAATTACAACAATTAGTAATTTTCATTCCAGTTATTTGAATGTAATAAATTTTCATTACCAGGGATGTAAGAAAATTTCATACTTCTTTAGGATTAGTATTGACACAAAAAAAAATTAAAACAGAATAAACATCTATTATAGAAAACACAAATAAGTTTAAATAAAAACCAATAAAAGTAAAGTAGGCTTCCAGGTATCTTAGCTTTAGCAGTGACTTCTCTGTAACTTTTCAGAGTGCATTTACATAAAAAAATCCCTAAAGTCCAGGATTATAGAAAGAACCTATGTTTAAATTGTTATTCATGACTGAAAATGAAATAAAATCATTTTAGCACCTGAAAACCAGTGAACAAGTATTGCAATTGAAAATTTCCTACTTGTTTTCAGTCAGCGGTATTATAAATTTCATTTTTATTATTGCTCTTACTGAACAAGGGAGTAAATTTTTAAATAAATGATATTTATTATCTTTATACAGTTCAATCACTAAATGTTCTAAAATATCTTTTCAATAGGTATTTTACGTACTTTTTCGGAATTTCACAGCCAAAAAATAAATAAAATATTTATTTTTAATCAATGTGAACTAACAATAATTAAAATTACTGTATTTAATTTAAATATAACTTTTGTTATTAATAAATTGTGCTTAACGTTAATTAGACGAAGTAAGCGAACGAAGCTCTAGCGTAGGTTATGTTGATCGAGTACTTTTTGTCAGTACACGAAATCAATTCGCCTGCTTCGTTCACTAACCTTATATAATTAACGTTAAAAATAAAAATTTATGAACAATAATTTAAAAATTGTATATAAAAATTTGGTGAAACTCCGAAAATGTAACGTTTTTTTCAAATACCAAACATTTTAACTAGAGAACTTTCTACTCAAAATAATAAATAACTTGAAACATTGACTCTGTTCTTAAGTTTTTTCCCTTACAAACAATTGAATGCTTTATGTTTATTTTGTTAAAACCTTTTGAATGCTTAATGTGTGTGTAATAACGTTGTTTTCTGATACAATGTAATTTTTATCTAATTTTTAATTGGTTGTAGTATGAAATAATGTATATTTTAATCATATTAAAATAATGTGTGTTTTCTTTTTCACGTAAGCGATGTGCCGATTGCACTGTTTACATTTCATGAAAACGACAGAGATATTTTCTGGCTTAATGAAATGAATATTTTTGATCTACTGTACCGTAAGTAAGTTTCAGAAATTAAATCTTTCATTAACTCATTACTAAAAATACCATAGAATTTATTTCCATTTGTTTTTTCAATAAATTAAAATTATGATAACCAATAATAACCTTCTATGAAACCTGTAAGCTGTAATCGATTCACAGAAAGTTTAAACATATAACTGTTACAAAGTTATCAAATCAAAAAGCTCAGTTGCATTAGAAAATTTATGACTGAATACATTTACTACAGCAGAAGTCCATTAGTCCGGCATCCAACAGTCCGGAATGCCCGATAGTCCGACATCGCTCCGGAAAATTGTAAAAATTTTGGTTTTCTCCAAAAGTGTATCTTTAAAGCAAATAAAAACGGTCGAGAGCTATTCGGAAGTTTTCGGGGTAGTTCGGGATCATCCGGAAGCGCTCGGTATTGTTCGGAAACAATTAGCGGCCGGCTAGTCTCAGCTGTCACAACAAATTCAGGCGCAGTGCAGCTCCGTTAATCAATCACGAAGCGTCTTCGCCATTTTTTTGTGCGTTGTTGTTTTGTGTCCTTTCACATCGCAGTAAACGTAACTTTTGAAACTGTTTATAAAAAAAGTGATTTTCGTTCTAAGTGTACAGTGACCGTGTTTTCAAAACCTAAGCCTCGAGTTCAAAAGGAGTGTTACGAAAACACGTAACACTGACTCTCAATCAGAAACTAGAAATCATCAAACGGCTAGAAAAAGGCGAGAATAGAAATGTTTTAATGAATGAGTTTAATATTGGCTCATCGACTATTTATGACATTAAAAAACAAAAAGATGAACTAATGAAGTTTGCTTCTCAATCGGTAACAACTGAAAAATTGGCTTCTAGACAAACATTAAAAAAACCAAAACTGGAACAGCTAGATAGTGTATTGTTCAAACGGTTTAGTGTAGTACGTTCTGAAGGAAAGTCGGTAATAGGGCCAATGATTGTTGAAAAGGCAAAGAAATTCGGCCAAGATTTAGGAGATGCTGAAAGTGAATGTAATTATTCTGATGGTTGGCTCAGAAACTTTAAGTTTCGGCATGGAATTCGAAGACTTGATGTAACCGGAGAAACACTTTCAGCAAACCAAAACTCTGCAGAAAAATACAAAGACGAGTTTGAGAAAATCGTGGCTGATAATATTTAACATCTGAACAGATTTACAATGCTGATGAAACAGGGCTATTGTGGCGATGTTTACCAACATCTACACTAGCTGGGGGAGGAGAAAAAGCAGCCAAGGGTTTAAAAAAAACAAAGACAGATTAACCGTTTTGCTATGCGCTAATGCGTCTGGAAACCACCGAATGACCCCTTTTGTGATAGGTAAATCTGCAAAATCCAGGGCTTTTAAGAATGTTACACACTTGCCTGTCCAATACGATGCTCAATCAAATGCGTGGATGACTACCGCCCTCTTTAAAGACTGGTTTTTTCACCACTTTGTGCCTGAGGTCAAGGAATCATTCAAAAGCCTTGGTCTACCAGAAGATACTAAAGCCATCCTTCTTTTGGACAATTGCAAAGCCCACCCGCCAGTAGATGAGTTAGTTTCTGGAAATATTGTTGCTACTCTGCTCCCACCTAACGTAACATCTTTGATTTAACCCATGGACCAAGGGGTTATTCAAAATTTTAAATGCTTTTATAGAAGGTCTTTTATTCAAGGCCTGTTAAATGCCGACTGTGACGTGACTGATTTTCAAAAAAAGTTTACAGTAAAAGATGCCGTCTATGCTTGGGCACTGTCTTGGAACCAGGTAAAAAATACAACACTCCAAAAATGCTGGAGAAAACTTTGGCCAGCTGCAAACCCTGCATCTGACCTAACTCTACAGACTGATGAGGAAGAAAACCATCAAGACGCTCTGACCAAAGTTTTGGATGTCGTTAGAAGTGCTGACAATCCCTTGAAAAACCTGCCTGAAGATGAGGTACAGGAGTGGCTTCTAATCGACGAGAATGAGCCTGTTAAACAAGAACTAACCGATGAGGACATTATCAACATTGTAGTAAACCCTCAGCCTACTCAAAATCTTGAAGAAAGTAACTCAGATGCCGAAACGGAAGAAAAGGAAAAAATCAGCTGGGCAGAAGCTGCAGAATCACGAAATAATTTTATCTCTTTTGCTGAAGCTAGTACTAGCTACAGTGCTTCAGAAATTATTGATTTCCATATCATTAGAAATAAATTTTATACTAAACGCCAAAAGTCAAGAAAACAAAAAGACATTCGTGACTTTTTTAAATCTAAGTGAAATATGTTTTACAGTACGTGTACATACAAACTTTGTTGTATGTATTTGCATACTGTATTTGTAGTTTAATTATTAACCTAATTTTTCTTATAATTACCGCCCGATAGACCGGAATTTTCGGTAGTCCGGCACCGAGCCGGTCCCGAACGTGCCGGATTATTCTACTGTATTGTAATATTCAACAAATAATCTTGTTGAACTTTTAAAGTTTCTTTATTGAAAAATAAATTATGAGTAAGGTGTGTGAAAGTTTATAAATTTTTCCTTAAATTAATTCACAGTTCGATAATAAATATAAGTGCACCTTGTTACGTTAAATAAAAATAAAAAATTAATAGCTAAAAAAATAAAAAAATATAGTTATTAATTAATTAATGGCAAAAATAATACATCAGTTGCTGTGAAATATTTTAATTCTTAATCAGACCATTTAAAATTTCTTATCTCTCATCAGGAAATATTACAAAGGTAAATAACATCTATTTAAACTAACTACGTTAAAAAAAATAATAGAACATTAAAAATAATAAAAAATTTGGAATGTAAATCTTGACATTGCAGTCATGGTTTAATAATTATGTCAATATTTAAGAAGTGTATAACTTTTTCCTGAATGAAATGAGGGAAAATTAAGATTTCTATTGCTGGTATTTTTAGCTCAGAAATGGTTATTTAGACTTCATGAATACTACATAAGATTTTAAACGATTCTTAAAATTGACATATACACACAGGGACATGCTTTAGTCAAGAAGTGCTTTGGCCTTTTTTACTTTATTGTTTTCACAAACTTCTTTATTTTTTACTTTGTAAAATGAGTAGTTTCCCAAATTATTTACTTTTATTAAATTATATTATTAATGATATATTTTTTTATAAGATTAAAAACCAAACTCATACTTATTGAAAGACAGGACTTGAAGTAATGGAAGTACTTTCATTCAATGGCCACATTCTAGCATGATATTTACCATTTCTTGGAATTGATGAGAATTTGACATAGTTTCATGCTAGAGTAAACTTATTCTATACCTTTTCATGCCACAGTATCTCTGGCACCTCTATACTAATTGAAAAAAAAAGTATATATAGCTTCAAATTTAGTAATAAAAAAATAGGACTCTCTTCAAATGTCATCTGCATCTGTCAATTTGAGGGGTGTTTAAACCCATTATTAATATGTTCACTGTAAGCGATTTGATTTATAATACCTGATATTTTTTCTTTTATTATTTTAGATTGATTTTTAACAATTAAATGGGATTAACGTTTTTGAAATTATATATATTTAAAAAATATTTTTATGTTTATTTCAATATTATTATTATTACTTTTTTTATTATCATAACTAATGTATAATGTTACAAAGTTTTGTGATATTTATAAATATATATTTTTAAAATTCTCTTCTCAATTATTTCAATTTTGATTCTTGACATGTAGTGTCTATTATATTGGATATTTCAAATATCATATAAGTTATCCAGTGTTCTTCAAGTGATCAGAAAAGATGAACTTAAGGAGTTGAGCAGCTGTTCAGGAATTATAAATCTTTTAACAAAAATACATACTTTTTTTCTCATATTCGCTAAACTAGCTCCAATTTCCTTTGTTGCTCCAATACTCAAGGAATATGATTACTTCTTCATCTATGGTACTGTACAAGTTGCTGGAAAGTTCGCAGTCAAGTATATGAGTAATAAATAAATAAATATAAAAATAAAAACTGTCACTCAGTTATGTAAAAAAAATTATCAAGAATTTTTTATCATGTTTCATAAGTAATCTATTGCATGTAATGCACAATTAATGTTAATGTTCTATTAAATGATACATTAGCTTTAGTTTTTTATACGTTTATCATTTATTTTAAGAGTACAGTGTATTTAACATATACGTAACTCTTATAAATGGTATTCAGTTGAATATATATATATATATATATTCAGTGATATATAATATATGGTATTCAGTTGAAGATAAGACTCCCAAATGGGTTCATTGATTTTGTATATCATGTATCAAACTCTCTCTCAGATCTGCAAATGACTTTGGATATATCCTGTTAGAAAAAAAAAATAAATAAACTGATGAGCTTGGGAGTTAATTTGCCCAAATAAAATAATAAAAACCATTTCAAAAATCTCACCAAAGAAATTATGTTTCCTTGTTCTTCTTTTTACATAATAAACAATTAAGGTCGTATTGATATAAAGTAATAATAATTATTATAACAGGGCTTTTCCATAAATATTGTTTTTTAATTTGATTTTATCTTATTTATTCCACTTATCTTAGATGTAGAAGGATTTTTTCTATTATGTACAAAATAATATCAAATCTTTGTGTAGATAATATATTCATCGAGTAGGATGTTTATTTTATACTAAGCATGGATTTTTTTTTGGTTAATAAATAAATAAACAATAAGAAAAAAGATGTGAATTCATTTTAATCCAACAGGATTAAAATTAATATCTTATTTTACAACATTTTATTTTATTAAAAATAAATTATTCTATATTCCAATAGTAGATAACATAAGTACAAGTATACTTTAAATGAATGTGTAAAATGAATGAATAAAATAGAAATTGTAGCTCCTTCAGGCATTTCATTCTTCTTGTTAGCCATTATCCATTATCATGGGTCATGGGGGTACATCAGTGATCACCATCTACTTCTTTTCCTTCACCATTCCTACTCTATCACCCTTTCTGCCTCTTCAGATGTCTTGCCAATATTCTCCCTTCTCTATGCAATGCCTTCTAGGTCTACCTTGATATCTTCTCTCCTCTCCCTACCATTCCAGCATTTTTCTCAGAACCCTTTCCTCAGTCATCCTCATCACATGCCTAAACCATCTCATTCTATTCCTCTCAACTTTTTCCATCAATCTCTCCTCCATTCCCAAACTATTTTTATACTCTCATTTCTAATTCTGTCTCTTCTAATTTTCCCGATTTTGCTTCTCAAAAATTTATTTCCACTGGCTGTATTCTGCTCTGATATGAATTATTGAGAAAGAATTACTGAGCTTTCTCAACAATTTTCCCTATTTCTTTGTCCAATTTCCCATCTTTATTTATTTATTTTTCTTTATCCTTTGGTACACTATAGAACAAATCCACTTATAGTGCACCTACATACACATATATAATCAATAGTCATAATAATATAATCTTGCAACTAATTTATAACAAACTGACTAGAATTACTATCTAGTATAAATAATGAACAGAAGTTTTTCTTGAAACAATAGTATTTCAAGATAAAAATTAAAAGTAAACAAAAACAATGCATGCGAAAAACATTAGGTACAATAATACAGTGGAATTCAGCTCAGTACAGCATGTTGATTTAGCTTTTTTTTCTGTCCAAATTTTCTATAGGCTGGTCAGAAGGTATACTTAGTATCAAATATCGTTTAGAAAAGTTCTTTTTGATTTTCTTTTTCTGTAACATCAATTCTTTGTCTATTCTGTGAACAAATTTTATTATAATTCCTGGTGGCTCTATTTTGTTCTTGTTTTTGTGTCGACAGTGGCAGATATCGATCATTGATTGATTTATTTGAATAACTAATGCACTTCTTGCCTCCTTCACCACCACCACTGATGTTTTCATTTGGTTACAGTATTCCTAAGATATTCAAACAACTATTCCTGCTGCACTGTTCACTTAATCTAGTTTTAAATATAGATTATTCACTTGTTTTTTAGTCCTGCAGACCATTTCCAACGTAATGCCATATTTTTCTATTTTCTCATGACAAGAATAAAGAAATTTTCCTAATTCCTTTTGTTCCATTTCTATATTAATTAGTTTTGTCATTATATCAGTTAAGAGCGATGTTTCCTTTATCAATTTTTTTCTCCAGCCTTAAACTTTCTCTCCTGCTGGCTTGATATGTAGAACATCTCAAATTAAATTTTTGTTTAAAATGGTCTCAATTTCTTCTTTAGTCACTTAAATAATTAGCATGGAAAAAATTTGGACGGTCTTTTCACATAAACTTTTAGAAGCTTAGCAGAAATGGATTTATTACATTTACCATATAATTCCAGCATCGAAAAAGTTGTAAGTGTGGAATAATAGATATTAATAATTTTGATATAAGACAGACTGTACTTTTGTAATAGCACCCTATAAATATGATTTGCCATATTATACTATTCATCAAGCAATGTGACCAACACACATCCTTCCTCCACTATGGCTGAGTTGATACTGATACATCTCTTTCTACACACTTCTAGATAGTCAAAACTTTCAACAACTTCCAATATTCATCCTTTATTTTCACTTTATCTCTGCCCTCTCTCATTCCTCTGGTTAATATCATTATAATATTACTTTGTTTTTCTCCTCATTGATCTTCATTCCCCACTCCTCTATTTTTGCCTTCACTTTACTTTTACTTTGCCTTCACTTCCTTCTCTATTTCAGCCATCACTATAATGAATAATAGAGGAGAGAATCCCTTGTCTCAATTCTGTCTTTACAGCAAACCAATCTCTTTCCCCCAACTTGGTTCTCATCTTACTCTTACAGTTTTTACACATTGCTTGGATCTTCTTCACCGTGCTGGCTTCTACTCCTTTCCTTTCCAAGGTTTCCCATACTGACTCCCTCGGTATGCCAAATCAACCATCCCTTTGGGGTTGATTTGGTACATTTAAAAAATGTTTGATGTTTCTTTTCCAACCTAAAAAGCAATTATAGTTTAAATGATAAATTTGAAGTTAGTGTATTCATAATTTACTAGTAAGTGGAAGACTTTGAATTACCTTTACTGATGAAAATGTAACAACCGTATATTTTTTCAATCGCTAATGAATAGCTGTTCTTCAGGTCATTATTCAAAACTGTAGAAATTCTATACAAAAACCATATGGTGAGTTTGATAAACTATGCAGTTGTGCACATTTTATTCTGAAATAGAAAGATTATCATCCACATATGTTACAAAAGTCTTCCAGAAGATGACTGACAGATGTTTAAAAATTCCAAAATGGTTAGTAACACATGCTAGGTGGAACTAAATTTTCCAACATTCATTTCCTGGACAGATGAAGAAGCTGGCTCAAACTGAACGTTTGTATAATCATTATAAAATATTTAGTGAAGAACTCAACCCTCATGAAATAGGGGTGTTTTTTTTTCAACCTCCGGTGATGGATCTAACTACACAAGAGATAGGCGGGAGCCAGGTCTGCGCGTCGTGCGATTGCGCCGTCACCAACCACAACCTCTGCCACTGCATCAGTCTGAGTCGAGCTACGGGCATTTGAACATGACCGCTACAATCGATGCTCCCGCCAAGTGCGAGTTGCGAAGTGTGATACGTTTTTTGCAAGCAAACGTAAGTAGCGCTGCTGAAATCCATTACAGAATGAGCCTAGTGTACGGTGAAAATTTTGCGAGTGATGGTAGTGTACGGGAATGGTAAAGGAGATTTAAAGAAAGGCGGATGGATGTGCGTGACCACGGTGAGCAAGGACGCAAGTCTGTCGCTACTGTACCCCTGGTTGAGTGTTTTGATGATTTTGTCCACGTCAATCGGGGGTTTACGATAAGTAAACATTCTGCAGAAATTTCAAGGTCTTCTCTGTACACAATTGTGACTAAAGACCTAGGATACTGGAAACTGTGTGCACGTTGGTCCCAAAAATATTGAGTG
Organism: Lycorma delicatula; assembly: GCF_047948215.1. Lineage (NCBI taxonomy): Eukaryota > Metazoa > Arthropoda > Insecta > Hemiptera > Fulgoridae > Lycorma > Lycorma delicatula. The sequence continues at coordinate 34,186,686 of NC_134455.1, forward strand.
ACGATCAAAAAACGCAGCGAAAGACGTCAGCCTTAATGTTTCTCACGCGTTACGATAATGAGCGGGAATAGTTTTTAAAGTCTATCATTACTGGGGATGACTTGGATCCAGTATGACAATCCAGAAACCAAAAACAGTCTAAGCAGTGGATGCACACTTCTTTTCCAAACAACCCGAAAAAGTTCAGACACTGAGCAACAGGAAAACAATGGCAACAATTTTTTTGGGACCAGTTTTTATCCACGACAGTGAATGACCGCACTGTGCCAACGTGACGCAAGATTTTCTCAAACAATTCAATCGGGAAGTTTTCAACCAAACACCGTATAGTCCAGACGTAGAACCTAGCGATTTTCACCTCTTTCGAGAATTGAAGGCATGGTTGGGCAGACAACACTTCGCTACCTACGAAGAACTTCAGGAGGCTGTCTAAGAGGTACCGTATTTCACTGGCGGCAAACTTATTTGAAGAGGGCATCGGAAAGCAGATGTCACAATACGACAAATGCCTCAATCGTTTTGGTGATTATGTAGAAAAATAAGTTAGATACTACTCAACTTTCAGTAATAAAATCATTTGTTATGTCAATATGTCTTTTTTTATAGCCCATTGGCGGCTGAAAAAACAGTCCTCTTAATATACACGAGTTAAATATTTCAAAAAAATTTTAAGTGGTAGAATAATGTGCCATTCTTTTTCATTGTAGTAACTAAAGAATAATATCTTGAAGTATTACTGGAAATAATTTTGTCTGAATAAAAAAGTAGCCCATTGCTAGTAAACAATTAACAAGATTGTGCTTCTCTGCATTACAATTTAGCAGTACAAGGATTTCTTAATTGTCTCTATAAACAATGGATTATGTAGTGAGATACAACAGATTGGGTTTGTGATTTTTCACTGTGGGAGGTACGAAAATGAAATTCTTCACAAAAGCCCTAAATTGTAGAACATTTAAGAACTGCCATTGAAGAACAATTTTGTACGATTAACAATGACAGAGAATGGCACTCTGCAGTTATCAGCAATGTATTGAACTGATTGACAAATACTTTTACAACTTTTATAAGTTTTAAAATACATGGATAATTACTTTCTTTTAATTATCAACATCAAAGTCACGAAAAGTTGTTTTTCCTTCTTTTTTTATCGGGTGAGAAGTTTTTATTTATCCCAGTTGCAGAAATATTTGGAGTATTGATAATTAATATTGATGTACTACAATGTGTACATTCTAAGAATATAGAATAATTCCTAGATTCCTAGCAGACTAGTAAAATTACAAAAATATGGTAAAAATAACCCATTAATTGTAAAACACCACAAAAGAAACAATTTAATTTTACCAACCACAAACCTTTTCAAATTTTATTATTTGTAGAAGGAGCTATTTAATCAAAGGAAACATATGACTTTGATTAAGAAAATGATGATTGTGCCCTCCAAAGCAAAGGTTAATGAATAATTTTGATTAATAATTAATAGTCTGATAATTCTGATGTTAAATTTTATTTCTACCTTTTTAATCTCATTAAGTAATTATCATTGCAATTTATTTATAAAGCAGATTTCATTATCTATAAGAGAAAATTGATTGAAAAATTTCCCGTTTATTTAAAAGCAAAAAAATGTTATTCTTTTGTTCTGATTTTTATCAGTTACTTAATTAAAAAATAAAGCTTACTAATTTAGAAATTTTTCAATATTTTTATTTTATAAAACTATAAGAAATAACATTTTAATTTTGTATTTGGTTTGTCTGGCTTGTAATCATTTCAGTTAATCATCGGTAATTAATTATATAGGATTCGGGTTGTAGGAAAAATGTACTGTACTTTTAACTTTTGTATGTTATAGGTTAATGATAAGACATTATGTCACCAATCCCAGTCCAGGGTTTAATGAAGTTGAAAAAGGTACTGTCTCATTTAAGTTACTGAGAAAGCTGCTTGGTTTCTCTCATGATAAGGTCTTAGAGTTCGATGTTTACTGTATAATTGGACATAAGGAATTTGTTAAAAAGGTGTACAGGTAAAAATATTTTATAACTATAAAATGGTATCTATATCTAAAAGTAAAAGAAAAGTAATTCTTCAATTAATACTTACATTTTTTTGAGTTGGTGTCAAATTACAGATTAGTTCCAGTTGAATTAGTAGTTGTATGTCCCGTTTTCTTAAAAAGATGAGTATACGAATATCGCCGCTAGGTAGCAGTACTTGATAGTACTAGGCAGCATACAAAAACTTGATAATGTACTTGAAATAATAAAATTCAAAAGGAAATATAGTACAGCTTGTTTAAATGCTCTTATGTAAATGGTACTGAAGATGAAACAACTTTTTTGATTCCATTCACCTCATTAAAAAATATAAAAGGATTAGTTTACAAGAGATTATAGCTGATAATAAAACACAAAAAACAAAATAGAAGGAAAGTGTAGTAAATGTGGCAACAAAGATTTGTTACATAAAACAGAAATAAATTCGATTGGTAAAATTTTTATTTTACAATTAGAACTATTTGAACTAATTGATGGAGAAATAAAAAAAAGTTCATTTAATAATAATACAAAAAGTGTCCACGGATACGACCCGTATCCGTGACCCTACGAGTGTAGGGTTACACTTACAAAGTAACAAGTGAAATTACATCACGGATCTTCGATTCGTGAAGGTCATTCACTAGTTTTATTAAAAAAGAAAAAATATGGTATGAAGTAATGGATATGATTATCAACAAAAAAAAAAATTGGCCAAGAAATTCAAAAAATGTATATTTGTTTGTTCTAGAAAGGCAATAAATTTTAATAACAAATCTATAAGATAACTGTCAGTAATTCAGAAAAAAGTAAAAGAATAATTTAACAAAACACAGTGATATCCAAAAAAAATTTCAATGAAATTGTAAACCGTACGGTGAGTCTCACAGGTATCATTTCTTCCGCTCAAAAAACAAAAATTTCTGTAATATAAATAAAACTGTTTTTAACAAAATGATTCTGATATCAAAAAAGGTAAGACACTACTACATTTATATTATAAAAATCTGATATTAATTTAGAATTTTGTTTTAAAAAAAATAATACAATCGCAATAAATTAATTTTTTACCGTTACTATTTATATAATATAAAAATAATTATGAAATGGGAGAAACAATACTGAGATCTGAATTTAAGAGAACATTAAAAGATTTAAATGGCAGAAAGGCTCCTGGAATAGACGGAATACCTGTAGAATTACTGCGCAGTGCAGGTGAGGAAGCGATTGATAGATTATACAAACTGATGTGTAATATTTATGAAAAAGGGGAATTTCCGTCAGACTTCAAAAAAAGTGTTATAGTCATGATACCAAAGAAAGCAGGAGCAGATAAATGTGAAGAATACAGAACGATTAGTTTAACTAGTCATGCATCAAAAATCTTAACTAGAATTCTATACAAAAGAATTGAGAGGAGAGTGGAGGAAGTGTTAGGAGAAGACCAATTTGGTTTCAGGAAAAGTATAGGGACAAGGGAAGCAATTTTAGGCCTCAGATTAATAGTAGAAGGAAGATTAAAGAAAAACAAACCGACATACTTGGCGTTTATAGACTTAGAAAAGGCATTCGATAACGTAGACTGGAATAAAATGTTCAGCATTTTAAAAAAATTAGGGTTCAAATACAGAGATAGAAGAACAATTGCTAACATGTACAGGAACCAAACAGCAACAGTAATAATTGAAGTACATAAGAAAGAAGCCGTAATAAGAAAGGGAGTCCGACAAGGATGTTTCCTATCTCTGATACTTTTTAATCTTTACATGGAACTAGCAGTTAATGATGTTAAAGAAAAATTTAGATTAGGAGTAACAGTACAAGGTGAAAAGATAAAGATGATATGATTTGCTGATGACATAGTAATTCTAGTAAAAAGATTTAGAAGAAACAATGAACGGCATAGATGAAGTCCTACACAAGAACTAACTATGTTTGGAGTGTTGCTTTATATGGAAGTGAAATTTGGACGATCGGAGTATCTGAGAAGAAAAGATTAGAAGCTTTTGAAATGCGGTGCTATAGGAGAATGTTAAAAATCAGACGGGTGGATAAAGTGACAAATGAAGAGGTATTGCGGCAAATAGATGAAGAAAGAAGCATTTGGAAAAATATAGTTAAAAGAAGAGACAGACTTATAGGCCACATACTAAGGCATCCTGGAATAGTCGCTTTAATATTGGAAGGACAGGTAGAAGGAAAAAATTGTGTAGGCAGGCCACGTTTGGAATATGTAAAACAAATTGTTAGGGATGTAGGATGTAGAGGGTATACTGAAATGAAACGACTAGCACTAGATAGGGAATCTTGGAGAGCTGCATCAAACCAGTCAAATGACTGAAGACAAAAAAAAAATTATGTTAAGTATATCTAATAGACAATAGATGTCCAATAACAGATAATAAATAATGTTTAAGCGTTCTATATAAGCAAAAATTAGAAAAATTTGTTACAAAATTCTTACTGGCCCGATTTCATTTATATGTAATACATATCACATTTACAGAAATAACAATTCTGATTATTTGCTATTTAATAAATGAAATCAGGCCGGTAAGAGTTTTGTAACAAATTTTTCTATTTTTTGCTTATTATATGGAATGCTTAAACATTGTTTATTATCTATTATTGTATATCTATTGTCTATTACACATATATTTATCATGTATTTTTTTTAAACAAAATTCTAAATTAATAACAGATTTTGATAATAGAAATGTAGCAGTGTCTTACCTTTTTTGATATCAGTATCATTTTGTTAAAACCAGTTTTATTTATATTGCAGAAATTTTTGTTTTTTGAGTGGAAGAAATGATGTGTGTGAGACTCTTACCATACGGTTAATAAGTGTTTTCAATGCAGTGTACTTTCAATAGCCCTTTTTGGTTCACAACAGTAGAGCCCAAATATTTTATAGACTGGTTTGGATTAATTTATTATGCCAAATGTTTCATAATGCTTTAGCAAGTAATAAATATTTTTCAGGTTGTTAAATGAAGATCTCGGATATGGAAAAGATCAATTGTACAATATTGTTATGTAATGCAATGAATTGGAATTAATGTGATAATATAGTTAAATTAAAAGTATTTTTTACATTGTTGGAAGTAAACAGTTTCAAAGCAATGAAAAAAAAAGATGCTAATATATAGAACTCCTGTAGATCAGAAGTTCATTTTGATCAATTTTAAAGTTTTATTACCACTGTAACAGTCTACCCTGTTATACTGGTCAGACAACTGATGTAATGGACACTTTTTGAATACGCTGACCTCAGGGTAAATTACCATCTTAATTACTGACATATGTATACTTTTATAATATTATGTTCATTGAAAATAATGTGTATTTTGCACAAGTACTGAGTTGTCATTAATTAAGTATTAAGATTTTTCTGGTGTGTACTCAAGTGATGTTTAAATATTTGAAGACTGTAAATATGAGTCAATAAATAAAAAATGTCATGTTAATTTGTTTTACCTTAATTCAGTTTTAATATATCTTCCTTATCCAGCTTGTCATTGATTCCAAATTTCTTCATGGAACTGAACTTATCCTTTAAGGTATGTTGATGTTTGGTCACAGCTTTTTGGATGTCTTCAATGGTTTCCAGATTGGATCCTTTGAACTATAATTCCAATTTAAAATTGTAAGTTGAGAATTAAAAAATGGAAGCTGTAAAATAGCCGAGAGGAAGAGAAATCATGTGATTATGGGAGATGTAGTTCAAAGTCCATGACTGGTATTTGAAAAAAAATTGATCAATGATTATTTCAAAATGAAGCAGATTTAAAGTGTGATACAGTTTAAATATATTACAAAAAACCTATCAAGGTGAATATCAGTCCTGTGTTCTTTTATTTAATTTTGGTTCTGGCTACTGTACCAACTATCATTGGTATTATGCTTTGGCTCATTTTAAATAACCATTATACTGAAACTGACCAGCGAAAAAAAGTTTGAAAAAAAATCACTAAACAACTCTGTTCTTAAATGTATGAAATGGGCACTTTATTTAAAGCTGTAATGAAATTAATATTTACTTTTTTAATATTTATGTAACTACTGAAAAACTTAAACTACGTCATTCATAAACACACTTGTCCTCTACGTAAAAATCTTTTCTTAAGATAACATTCTGTAGATAGCGACGTCTATGAGTACATATTCTTGCCGAGATTCTCATGGAGAATCTTTGCTGAGGAATTTTGAATTTCAGTATTTTGTTTTTGGGTCATAAATGAAACACCAACTTTCATCATCAGTAATGAACTTACTGCAAAAGGCTTTGTCCCTTTTTTATATTCCATCAAAATCACACTTACAATATAAGCACAAAAATGGACTGCATTGAGTGCTGTAAAAATACGTGCACAAGTAGAATGGAAGTTTAAGTTTTAAAGAAGAGTTTTCTGAAGTTCTTCCTGTGTACAATCTATAGAATATTTATTTTGCCTGACAACAGTGTTGAAGAAGGCTGGTTTATAAATGATTTTCTTAGTGTAATTATTATCACAATAGATTTCTGAAAAATATAGAAGAAAAATGTTTTAGAAGAGAACATTTCCACTCACAATCATAGCTGAGAAGATAACAGAAAGGGGTGGTTAGTTACCAAATAAATTACCATTTTTTTTGTCTTCAGTCATTTGACTGCTTTGATGCAGCTCTCCAAGATTCCCTATCTAGTGCTAGTCGTTTCATTTCAGTATACCCTCTACATCCTACATCCCTAACAATTTGTTTTACATATTCCAAACGTGGCCTGCCTACAGAATTTTTCCCTTCTACCTGTCCTTCCAATATTAAAGCGACTATTCCAGGATGCCTTAGTATGTGGCCTATAAGTCTGTCTCGTCTTTTAACTATATTTTTCCAAACGCTTCTTTCTTCATCTATTTGCCGCAATACCTCTTCATTTGTCACTTTATCCACCCATCTGATTTTTAACATTCTCCTATAGCACTGCATTTCAAAAGCTTCTAATCTTTTCTTCTCAGATACTTCTATCGTCCAATTTTCACTTCCATATAAAGCGACACTCCAAACATACACTTTCAAAAATTACCATTATCAGGTCATAAATATTTCAGTTTAAACTAATATCCCACAAGGTTCATCTTATGTTCTTAGAAAATATGAATTAAAAATTAATATTGGAATTTAGAATTTCAGGAGGAAATATTGTAAATAGGCTCCATTTTTCTTTCTATAAATGGACTAAATAACATGGGTTTACTATATACTATATACCAAAGATATTTCATCCTGCTTCTGCCTGATTTTTGCTCCATGGGTAATATAATGCAAAACTAAATTTTTTGATATTAACTATGGTAAAAAATTAGAGAATTTTATGTTATTTAATTAGCAAATTATTAAAAAATGATTTCCAGAATTGTATCTCAAATACATTTGAGAAAAAGCTCATAAAACTCAAACAATTCAACTCAAAAAACACAATTTTGTTATTTTGGTGTAAAAAAAGTTTGTTAAGTTGTAAATTAAGTATAAAAGTTTGTAACAAATTTTTCAGAAAATTTGAAGAACCGTTGCTAGAATCAATCTAATGAGGAATGTTTTCCCAGTTCCTCCTGGCGCATCCAAGAAGATCCCCCCAAATCCGTCATTTATCATTTGCATTATGCGATCATAAATGCCTTTCTGTTCACGCGTTAATTTGGGAATGTTTGATCGGACATATGACTGAAGATCACCGATGTTGTAACTCTGTTCACGGCATAAATCCAAATCAAATGAAGCAATCGCAGCTCGGGTGGGTGCTGGCATTCCCGATCGACTAAGAACTTTATTTGCAATAGCTAAGCACTTGTCTTCAATATTTATCAATGCTTCGTTGTAAATGCCTTCTGTAAATTCCACAGTCATATTGGTATTTTCTAGGCGTACTCTATGCAAAATATCCTCAGCCATATGCGATCGATATCTTTCCCGTAACTCTGTGGCTGATGAAGGGAAGCAAACGGTCAATATAATTGCGAATAATGCGCGAATTTGGTTTGGATGTGCAGTGTTGCACGCGTCATTAATACATATATCCCACTGTTGGTCGTTTTCTAATAAATTCAGAGCTTGGTGAAAGGCGCAGCTCAATCACGACACGAGCACACAAAAGTACCTCGATTAAAGTGAATATTTAATTCAGATTGTATAATAATCTGAATCAGATGCAAGTGGATAAGTTTTTTTTTTTGTTAATAAACAATGTAACTGGGAACAGGTATTGTTTCACATGTGACTGAGGTTTTCGATAACTAGTATGGCGAGTGTTCCCCTCCCTTCCGGCAGATGGCGCGGTCACTGGTACACAACTGACCGTTAAAAAAACTGTATTCTCGCGGTCGCGGGTATGTGACTGATGCGAAAAATAGATAAAAACAATCTTTGATGCGGGTTATATATCGTGCTAAAATTTGAGCTCAATCGGTGCAGAACATTTTGAGTTTTTGAAGCGAACACAAGCGAATTTAACATTTTTATATATAAAGATTTGTGGGCTGCGAAAAAAAGCCCTTAAGTCGTGCGAAAAAACACATAATTTTAAATGCTTACAAAAGCAGAGTAATGCTTACAAATTACAGAATAATCAAACGGCGTTGATTTCAGATGTTAATAAACTGCTAACGTAAGTAGAAGTTGTGCTGCTTCAGTGTACAACGTGATTCTCGAGTATGAATCTACTAATGAATTACGGTCTCCAAAGAAAACAAAACCCCGCAGGTCAATTGAGAAAAAGGTGAGATTTTGATAAAAACGCGATTCGTAAAAAAATTTCACAAATTTGAATTATTTAGAAATAGTTTAGCGGTGTATTATGTCCTTTGGAAGAGAATTCGATTATTGTTTTCGACAACGCTTCTTATCATTAAACAAAAGAATTCCAGTCGTGTTATAGAAAAACAATGATATCAAAATGCGGCTTAGTTCAAAAAGAATAATTTCTGAAGAGGTTTAAGTTAATGTTCAATCATTGCAAAGGGTTTCGCGTATTAAAAGTAATTATAGTCCGTATAAAATTGGTTTGACACACAACGCCATATCGGTATGTCGTGTTTTTATTCGGCTCCTAACGAATATGTTTGCCGGCCTCCGTGGCGCGAGTGGTAACGTCTCGGACTTTAATCCGGTGGTTCCGAGTTGGAATCCCGGTCAGGCATGGCATTTTCATACGCTATAAATCATTCATATCATCATCTGAAGCATAACGGTGGTTTCGGAGGTTAGAAAAGACAAAAAAAAAAAAAACGTATACTTAGTTGTGTGGTTTCAGTGTTACCATTTGTGAATTATTTTCTTTGCTTTTACATAGCAAAGAACGCTAAATGACCAAAAAACGATTGTTTGGTCATATATATGTAAAAAAATAACCTAACAAAGAATTTTTTGGTCATTATGTAGGGATATTATTTTCTGTGTATTTCGTTATTTCGACTTTTTTTGCTTGCATAATCTTTAGTCTATCTGGCTTATAAGAAAGTTGGATGTTTTAATTTATTTACTGTAAGTCATCCGATGAATAAAACATTCAGCTGGATTGGGGAAAATGGACTTAGCACATTGCTTCCTTATAATTTATATATAGGTACATTTTATCCTTGCATGCCTAAAATAGAAATCATTAACATCTAGAAAACTAAACAAATTCTGACCAATGAAGTTTGATAGATATATAGCTAAGGTTATTAGCAATTAAAACCTCCAAAGTCCAAACGGTATTATTCTGACTGGTAGTAAAAATGATTTATCTGTCTGTGCTTGTTTTAATCTGTAACACTGAATTTTGTTATTTTATGAATCATAGACTTTGTAATGGGAAATCAAGTCTATGAATATGAACTGATAATTTTGGATAAGCAAGGTTTTTGTAAGACACCTTCTCCGCAGCTACGGTTGAATCCTAAATTTTTTACGATATAATTTTTTAATCTTAAATTATTTCAAATGCTAGAAAAGAAGGCCTACACTACTCCTTTTACCATTACAGGTGTTCAGATTTTATAACCAGACATAAGTAAAATTTGAATGAAATTTTTAGGAAATCTAACCTCCGTTCAGTTATACAAACCAAATCATATTTGTTTTTTTCTCTCTGGCCTAACAAAATAAAACTTTAAGTAGAAAAAATCTATAATATCAATTCATTGAGAGCTTTTGGGAATTACATTTTCATTCACTCTGAAAGCTATTCTACTTTAATTTGTAATTTATGCTCTGCTGGAAGTGGAAAACTACGATGCAATAATTCTTACAGGTAATAAACACTGCTAAGGATAAAAATCTAAAACACATCACTTGTTTAGACTTAATGAATAAGTGGCAAACAAATTTAATTACAAGTACTAAAAAAAAATATTTTAATTAGTTAGAGCTAAATGACATTAATAATCAAATAAATTACATTACACAAAATATAGTATCTGAAACTAGACTTAAAGATAAAACCAGTGAAAGGGGTTAATTAAATTGTATTAATGGCAGGTATGAAAAACATACCTGCACAATTATACTAAAATTTTTTGAAAGCAAGCTGAACATAATATCTCGTATTGGCTAGAATTTATAGTTACATGATGTCTACTGGCTCACTTTGCAGTATATTTGGAGACTAGTGAGCAAAATTCACTCATTGAAATACCTAAATTAGAGTTAAGTACAGTAGAGAAAGATAAATACCCAATCGCTGAGTGGTATTACAGTCTCATTATGTCATTAAACAGATTAAACTGCGGCAATTAATTTATTGTTGAAAGCTGATCAGTATCATAGAAATCATATGAACAACTCACAATTAATCACGGATTAATTTTGTTGATACTAAGTTTGTATGTAAAATGCAGAAAGTAGAGGCGAAAGCCTATACTCATAAGGCACAATGGGGCACACATCAGCAGATAATTGATTACTGTGTATTTTTAATTATATGGTGAGAACAAAATAATGCTGTTCTTTTTTATGAAAGAATTTGTTCAAATCAGAACCTGAACAATTGTGCCAAACTATATGCGCACATGGCCTGGCCGGCCGACTGATAAGAGTAACGGAGAGAGGGGTCTCTCTTCCAAAATCATCGTGTTGAATGTCCCGATTGAGGATTGAATTACCCTACCATGTGTACCCTTTACAAAGGTGTCGGTGAGGGTATTATGCTATATGCTGCACCTCTCTGGGCACACCACTTGGGTTTTAGGTGTTACGCGAACATTTTGCTGTGGGCCCAGCGACTCCTCTTGCTGGATAGTATAGGCGGTTATAGAACAGTCTCGTGGGAGGCAGTCTGTGTTATAGCCAGAGTTAAGCTAATCTTGCGAGACTGACGATACAGTGGGCCATGCCCTCTACGTCTGTCCCCGATGTAAGGTCGAACGTTCACGAGCTATTAGAGAACTTAAGAGAATACATTTCTTTCTGGATCTCCATATTAACTGGATGATCCGCGAGGAGTGGTTGGTTATCTTCGCGCCCTTGCGGTGTGTAGGTCTGCAGAGGGAATTTAATCGCGGTATTTAATCATGGTAGGATCCCGGGTGGCTAGGGTTCCGGCCTAGGCATTGGATTGGTTGGAGGTAGGCGCATTGGCATCGTGCCACTGTTATATTGGTATCGTTTGTGATTCGATTTGGGGCTCCAACTGACGGGGATAGCCGCGTTGCCGGGGTATGGTAGCCCGTGCGACCGTATGTGTGGCATCGTCCCGCCGGTGGCGATCCCTGATTGTGACTTGGTAATGACGCGCGAGACTCCATGATGGAATCAGGTAGGAGTACGGGGTTTGTCCCCTACTTCTGCGCGGACCGGAATGAGGTTACGTTCCCCTTGTTAGTTGACCTAATTTGGTCGACTTATTGAGTGTAGTAGGTCTGATTTTCTATTTTGAGTAAAACATAATTTTGATTGGTATGAATGTAGCTCTGATTTGACTTAAAACTCGTTCGTTTTCTGAGGCATTCACAGTCACGAACAGCGTTCTCAAATTTAAACTAGGTGCAGGGGTCGCCCTTCCGCGGTCTCGATTAGTTAGTTTGAGGGAATCATATTAGATTGTGTGTGAAGATGTTCGTTTGAGACTTACGTGAAGGCAAAATTTGATTTGTACTTTACTGATGTAAATGTCTGCCGAGACATTTACATCGGTGGCATCCCGACCGAAGCCTGGCTGATGACTGTGAGATGTAATCAGTTAAAGGGTCTAAAGACGACCTCCGGTAAAGCCCCTCAGGACTCGGAACGGATGGAGTGGGGTGGCGACAAGTAAGAGACATGCAGTAGAGACATTTAAGAAAGAGATAGACAGACCTGGCAGTTCTGCCCTGCTGGCCAAGGCAGTTCAGAGCGACCTGGACTACCTCATTGATTTCTTGGTTTTACCCGGCAGCGTCGGCTCAGGTCCGAGGAAGATGATTTCTATTTTTGGCATGCAAGGATAAAATGTACCTATATATAAATTATAAGGAAACAATGTGCTAAGTCCATTTCCCCAATCCAGCTGAATGTTTTATTCATCAGTGATAGAGTGAGCTTCTAACACAAAACATATTTTAAGATTAAAATTTATTTTAAGATTGCCTAAGTTAAATTTGCTTTGAATGGTCGAACTGAGACTGTACACTTCATTTGCATCCATAATTATCATCCTCTGAAGTAATGCATTATGGTGGTTCCAAAGGATAAACAGAAAAAGAAAAAGGGATTCATCTGAACATGAAACTGTGAAGCTATCCACAAATAGTTAGGAAAAAGATACAAATCTAACCCAAACTACAACTTTCTTGTTATGACAAGATAAAGACAATAAAAGCAGCTACAAGAAAATAGGAAGATCTTGAGATAATATAGTTGCATTCAAATTGACCACTGAAACTTTGTTATGAAAAATTAAAGGTTGTATTCAGTCTCATTAATTTCTTTAATAACCAATGACATGATTTCATATATAGATAATAGATAATTTCATATATAGAATATACATAAATAAGTATATTATTATTTACATTGTAGATAACTGTATTATATGTTATAACATCATATTTAATACACATTTACTTTTATGATTTGTTTTTGTGAAAGTAAAAATTAAAGTAAAGTAATATTCATAAGTGTTTACACAATTACTTATGTCTGCATTTTTGTTAATTATGTATGTATAATTAATTAATTTTATTCTAAATTTATTTATGCAATCAATAATTAATTATTTGTAAAAAAAAAAGTAAATCATAAAAGAAAAGGAATAGCTGTTTATAGTTTAATATAAATTTTTAAACTATAAATGTGATCAGAGATGAATGTGTAACTTTTTAATGATTAGGCTGTGAAAATTATCAAAAAGTAAATAAATAAATATTTTAGATAATAACATCGTTATAAGTTGATCATTATAATTTTCTAAAGTGATCTGTAAGGATTATTTTAGTAATAAAAGTTAAAATATTAGATATCATTCTAGTAATATGTAATGTGAAATGAACTGTAATTATCTTACAGGGTTTGTATTTTTATCAACTTTTTGCTACAATTGTAAGTAATATTTTAGATTGTGATTTAATATTTTACCAAATGTAAGGAAAGATAACCAAACTATCTTATCTTTAGTTGAAATTTTGAAGTTTGCGTCATTCTTTAAAGTGATAGTTTGAAATAATTGTTGATTAACAGACAGTTGTTGAATAGTCCTTAATTTTGTTAATACATTATGACTTTATTCAATACTTCATTCAGTAACTGCTGGTATTATACACAATAAACCTTTTATACATTGTAAACCTTCTCTAGCAAGCAAGGATCTTTTACCTTTTACATAATCAGTAGATAACATCTATCAGAGGTTATGACAGATTGGTATGATTATATTATTATTTTTGTTAAAAAGAAATTATTATAGTTTTCTTTTTCTCTGTTACATGTTTTATAATAACTGATCAAATTTATTATCAATTAATTTGAAATTTAAAGTTTTTGTAACGATACTCTAGCAGATTAAACTGGAATGTTGTTACACCAGTTAAAATGAACCAGGTTTCATTATTCTCAGTATATTTTGACATAATTAAATGTAATAGTATTTAAAGTGGTCAATTTTGCCAATTTATGTGTAAGTGATTTAATGGAAAACAAGATGATGTAAGTGCTATTTTATAACTACTGATAGATTAAATTCACAAATCATATTACCTGATACCACCTCAGGATTATAAATGATTTATGATCAGTTATGGCCACTTCCTACTATCATTCTGAATATTGCTTATGAGCCATTGCTTAGGATATTTTGGGGATTTTATTAAATCTATATTGTTTAAATCTATAAATACAATCTATATTGTTTCATTAATAAATATATTCATTTAATATTAATAAATACATTCATTTTATTCATATTGTTATATTGTTTATAATTCTTATTTTTATATTTTATTAATATGAAATAAGATATACTTTTGAACATATTCACTGAGGATAGTAAGATGAATAAAATCTAAGTGAAATAATGCTGGACTCCTGCAGGAATTTAACCCGAGATCGGTTGATTAGAAGCTAGTTGCTATCGCTATATCAGCGAATTTAACAAAATTAGAGTACTACTGTTACATCATCATACTTGAAAATGTAATTTGAAACTGAGAACGCAGAGTGTACTCATATACTCTGATGTTAAGTTACTGGAGAAGATATGGGTATAAATTATGTCATACTTCCCAAAAATTTGTTCCTGTGCAGGATTTAAAGCCCTAGAGAAGTGATGGTTATTTAATCCCTGAACTTTAAATGTAGAGAAAATGGTATTGAAATATTAAAATTAGGACAAAGTAAACATTAGAAAACAGTTTTTAATTTTTATTTATTTTTGAATATTAGATGATTCTCTCAATTTCAATGAGTAAGGTTTTTTTTTTAATAATGATAATTACATATTCCACCAATTTGTTGGTCTAAAAATAGCAGATTTTCATAAAAAAAATTGGTTTAATTGAGAAGAGAAGGCAATGAACCAGGAAGAATGAATTATTGTGAAGGTCTTAAATAAATAATGAAGGAGCCGATAGGATTTCAGGTAAACTGCATAATATCTGGCTTATCCATTTTTTTGGAATTTAACTATATTTATCCTGAATAAAACAAAATTTTTTACTTGCATGTAATTAGTTGAAGTGATATTATATGCAATTAAATTTTCTTAATTATGGAACTTAAGCAGCAGCCTGTTATTTTGGGTGAAATGAAGAACCTTCATTATCTTTTTAACATCTTCACAAGGATTCAGTCTTCCTTGTTCATTGCCTTCTCTTCTCAATTAAACCAATTTTTTTTATTTTATAAAAATCAGCCATTGTTATACCAATTTGTACAATATTTAATTATTATTACTATATTAAAAAAACAAAAAAAAAAATAAACACTGAATCATTGGAATTGAGAGAATCATCTAATATTGTTAAAAACTGCTAGAAGTACTAAATACTATACTATATACTATACTAAATACTATACTTAAAACATCATTAAAATTTTCTAATATTAAAATATTCTAATAACTCTATGTTATTTTTAGGACTAAACATATTTAAAATAAAATGGAAGCCATCCAAACTTTAACACATATAATATTAAATATCACAACTGACACTATATTTCCTCAGGTAAACAATTAAATTATAAGTAATCTTAAAATTTAACATAAAGGCAAAAACTCTACTTTTTTAGTGAGTGATACAAATCAAGACTGTATGTAGTATATAAACTGAATAATGTAACTGATTACCATATATGTTATTTTAAGGTGAAATTAAAAAACAACTTGCTTGTTTCCTTCTGTTCTAAATTAAAACTTCTGATGTTGACATCAGAAGTTTACTGTTGTATTTCTATTGAATATAGTGGTGGTATTTGAAATAGTTTTTAAAGGTTTTTACTATTTAAGAGTCCTTGCATCATGTGTATGATTTAAATTATGTTTATTAATTTTGAATAGTGCTTTTATGTGTTTCTATATTTTGAGTTGTTCATATATTTAGTATGTATCCTTATTGTTCAGCGTATAAAGTTTTCATGCTATTATTGTGATGCTTGTGCAATGTGGTGCTTCTTTCAACCTGAACATTTGTATAATGAATTTC
The DNA here is from genome assembly GCF_047948215.1 of Lycorma delicatula. NCBI lineage: Eukaryota > Metazoa > Arthropoda > Insecta > Hemiptera > Fulgoridae > Lycorma > Lycorma delicatula. The sequence continues at coordinate 34,202,860 of NC_134455.1, forward strand.
AGTGCTGGAGTGAAGAACTTGTATATAACATTGCAAAAATAAAATCAATGTTTGTCCTAAGTAGAACTTATTATAGTTAAATTGGTTAAGGTTACTAATCCCTGATAAATCAAATTTTTTGGTTAGTTTATTAGAGTTCACATGTAGAAGGTTAATTTTATGACTGTTATTTATCTTCATAACAACTTGTCTACATTATCTGGCATTTCCATCACAGAGGAGTACTCATATTCTTTCATCTATATCAAGAAATTATTTTGGAACAGTGTCTGTCATTGTGAAGTTTTTTTTAGTGAGTTATTAAATTATTTCAAGTATGGAAGAATCTGTTTTTGAAAGTAGATTAATTTTCTGTGATTATGTTGAAGATGTCTCTATCATTTCAGTAATTATCTTTTTAACCATGTTGTTATACTTAAGATTTTTTAAATTTTATTTTAAAGGCACAGCTATATTATAATATTAACTGGAACTATTATAACTGATGGAAAGCTTGATTTATAGTCATGAAGAGAGTTTCTGAAAACATACTTCCTGATATTTAATAGGTGAAGTAATGGTTATTTTATAAAATCTTAAGGAGTTTTTTCTAATCCTAAATCTTCATCTTTAATACCAGCAAAATGACTGTTAAATATAATTGATATCTTAATAATCTACAAATTTATCTCCTTTACTGAACTGATTGGAGAGTTTTGTCTGGTATCAGTTTATCATTTGAGTGAAGTACTTACACTGCTATCCATTTGAAGTAACTATCTGCTGCATTAGTTAAAAATCACTACTCTTGCACAACAACTATTCTTGTAGTGCTTACTACATTAAAAGTTAAATAATTTACAGATATCTATGATTGTGTTATAAACTTACTTATAAAGATGTTAATTTACTAAGATTTTATAAAATTAATGGAATCGATTAACTACTGGATTAAGCTTAAGACCAATATATTTTTAAATTCTATCTAATTAGCTGGTAGCCTCTCGACCAGGCAAACTCAAATTCAAATTTCTTCTAGCAGAAAAATGGCTGTGATTTAGAACAAACATTTTAGCGTTATAACAATTTTATGAATGGGCTAAATATAGTAAAGGAAACCTGATGGCATATTTAGTAAAAACTTACAATCTAATAAAGTTATGTACTGTAAGATTGAATTTGGTAATAGACATTATAACTGCATTGAAGGAAATATAAAAAAAAAAACTTAATAATTGCTCAAATAATTTAATAAGAGTGAAATAATGATAATAAAAATAATAAACATTTTGATATAAAACAGTAAAAAGGGGTGTCTAGACAACGTTCTACATGTTGTTAAAAATATTATTTAGGAACGGCCAATTGGACTTTTAAAATGTAGAATTAATGAAAATGTTAGTAATCTAAGTAAAAATAAATTTAATTTTATCAAAAAATATAACTGATTTGATGACAAACAGACAACAAACAATTATTTTATTTTGGATATTTTAAATTAAGATATTTGGTTAAATTTATAGTAAGAACTAATAAATTGATAGTACTTGACATTTGTAATTTATTATTTATATGCTTAGCATGATAGATCCCAAAGTAGACATTCTTTGTTTGTCAAGGTTTTGAATTGAAATTGCTTTGAAACACTAATCCTAAAAAAAATCGTATATTATGTGGCACAGTATTCACTTTAAATTTTGAAAAATGTTTTTTATCCAATTCTTAAAAAAAATTATAATTTTTAGAATCATAATATGATACTAAACAAATAGTAATTACCAATAAAAATGTTTGTCAATTGGCAATCTAAGGTTTTGTTGGCCTTGTATTTAATGTGTTTTTCAAGAAGTTAATTGGTGGAATGGAGTTGCCGGTGGTATCCACCGGAGTGTTAGCCAGTTGTGGGATGGAGTCGCTGGTCAGTATATGATATAATTTTTATATATGTAAATTCGGATACACTAAAGAAGCATCATTTTAGACAAACTAATTAATTTTTAGGGTCAAATAATTAATAGCCAAAACTAAACATTGTAACACTTGGCAAATAATATTTTATTTGTTAAATATTAATCATAATTTTTTTTTTAATAATTGATAGAAATTGTCAGTAGTTGTTTAGATTACCCCATAAAACTTACATGAAAACAATGATATGTCAGACACAAACAAATCAAAAAAGAAAAAAAAGATGCAAACAAAACCCGAACAGGTCGGTCTTCTATTTTTAATCAAATGCATTACAAATGATTAGCAAATATTAAAATTAATCATTAAACAACTTAGCTTTTTGTCTTGAATAGAAAATCTGGCAGAACTTGTTTAATGTCTTTCATGGTAACTTATGACTTATCTTCAATATTTGAAAAAGAAAATGTTCTATCACGTTTAATAATCAAACACTTAACTTAAAAGCATTATTATTCTTATCTTCAGGTGTTTCATTTTCAGTCACTCTCCGATGAAATGATATGTTTCATTTCCGGTTTTATAATAAAAAAAAAAAAACATAACCACTTGCTAGGCAGTCAGCTGATATTGACATCTTGCATTTCTGGGACAGGAATTTCATCAGATGACTCATCTGAATCTGTGAAAAGATCTGACACTTGAGTTTTTTTTTTGTTTTCAGTGAGGAATTGTGCAAGTAGTTAAGGAAAGAAATTTATTTTAACTTGTAAATATTTGTAAGATGATTTAATTAGAAAAAAGTGAAATGTAATCTATTGAAAGTAATTTTAACAGAAAGAAAAGTAAAATGTAAATGTAAAATAAACTGTAACATTTCATGTTGTTTAGTTGATAAATTTTTAGCTTATTTAATATATTTTTGAAAAGGATTCAAGTTAAGTTGTTTAGGAGAAATTCATTTTCTCAACAATATAATGTGAACAGACCTCATTTGGGAGATACATAAAACAACTTAAACTTCTGAAGTAAAGAATCTGCTGAGCTTGAAAGTATGGTATGCTGGCATAGTGAAAAAAAAAGATTGTAATTGATTCACACATTTATTGAAGAATATTCCAGGGTATAAACAAGCTCACTTAGGATGTACAGTAACTATGGGAAGAAAATAGAAAAAAAATTCTTGTAGTTGATCAGTTCTGGCCAGCTTATCCAATGAGCTATAAGTGAACATTTCAAATTTCCCAGATCAATGATAAAAAAAAAAAAACTTAAATATAGATAGAAAAAAAGTACTGACTAATGTAAACAATTGTTAAACAAAAAAATATTCTGATAAGTATAATTATAAAAGTAATTTATTTTTCATTGTTTTATGAAATGTCTTCATACTTATACTTTATATTTCAGGTTTTTGTGAAATTAAAAGATGAACAGTCAGTTTTAACAAGAATAAATAGTGAAACCTATATTCATACATTACAAGGATCAGTTAAGTGGCCAGGAAATATAACTATAACAAATTATGGAAATGTTATACTCCAACTACGTAAAGAGATAGATAAAAATTGGAAGATACCTCTTGTCAATACTTTTAGTTTAGTATTTCCTGAATCAAATTTCTGGGATGCCACAGTTATTTCAAATGAATTTTACAAGCCCAATATCTGTGATTTGAGGTTGAAATTTAATGAGAAGATATATATCTTTTGGGGTGTTGGTCGTGGCATTCATGTGAAAAACAAAAAAATTGGTCAGAAAAATTATCTTACATTAATCAATTTTATCAATGTTCTAGATTATCTTTAAAAAATTTCCTTTTGCAGTTAATTTCATTTGAAAATGTATATACTGAAAAGATATCTTTCTATTTTTTCTCATGAAAAAATAATAAAAATTCAAAAAAGAATTGCTAAAAGAAATTTGTATTTCATAAAGGTTAATAAAAAATTGAAACCAATAATAAAAGTAAAACTTTTATGGAACTTAAAAAAAGATACAGAATTTAAACCAACCAAAATCATAACAGCTATTAATATAAGTAAGGTATTATGTAAAAAATAAATAATAATGCATTGATTCTTAAACTAATTCTACAACACTTAATGCCTGATAGGTAGGTCTGTGATACTGCATAAATGCCTGTATCAATTTTCTTGAGTATACATTTTTAGTATTACCTATTAACGTTATACCTCATGCATGTGGGTTCCTAGTACTTTAAGGCAAGTCTGTGAGATATACTATCAGATGGAAATAAATTATCAGAATCCCTTTCTTCACAAGCCTTGACAATCTTCTGCCAGATCAAGGCAACCGTTGTCTTGGTATATTGATTTATTCATAAGTCTTGAGGTTTTTAAAATAATTACTAACAGATTATGAAGCAGAAATTGCATAACATTAAAATGAAAACATATTCTCTAGATTCTTTTTTTCATGCCACTCTACTACAGTGCACTTTTTCAAACCACAGCTATCTAAGTCATAGTTTTAATCTGTTTGCTTATGAGAATATTCTGTTGCCTAAGCAATTGTTGCACAAGTACTGTAATCAATGTTATAACAGTGCTGATATGATTTCAAAGTTTGATGAGTTCAATAAAATTTAGGGGATAAAAACAATATTCTTTTTGAATCTCTGTAAAAAAGATTTGGATGATGTTTGTTAAATCCAGAATGACCACATTAATATCTTGTCATCATGACCTGCTCATCCATCCCAGGTCCTGAGAATGTTGCCGACGAATTGAGCTACACTTTCCCAGCTGCTCAGATTACAAAGCATCATCACAATCACATTGTGGGGGCTCAGTGCTCCAAGATCTGCCTCTAGTGTCCCTCGATCTGCCGTCCACCGAGCACATTTGAAAAAGGTGTGCTCAGCGTCGTCCCGTACACCGCGGCAACAGAGGCAGTACGGGGACGGCACTTTCCCCATAACATGGAGGTAAAGGCGGAAGTACCCGTGACCTGTTAAAATTGGGTCATGTAGTACTCCACCTCTCCATGGCGCTGCTCCGTCCATGGTCTGACCTGAGGGATAAGATAAGATAGACAAGATAGGATGTACTACTAGACCCGGCAATGCTTCGCTATATATATATATATATATATATATATACATTAATATAGATTAAATGAACACAATTGAAAATTTGATAAAACATTAACAAAATGAACATTATGGAACTTCACAAATAACCTTCCCTTTTTCCTTTTCTTCCTTTTCCTATTTTCCTTTTCCCCATTTTAATTTTCCTATTCCTTTTCTCTTTCCCCTTTACCCTTTTCATTTCCTTCCCCATTCCTCTTCCTCCTTTTTTATCAGTTCCCCTTTCCATTTCCTTTTTCTCCCTGTTTTCATCTTTTTTCCATTTTCCCCTACTTCCCTTTTTTTCTTTTACCTTTTTCAATTTTTTCTTTTTCTGATTTTTCCTTTTCTCCCTTTTTCTTGGCTCGTAAATCGGTCCAGTAGTTTTTTAGTCTACAGCGGACGCAGATATAATCTATCTGATACGTTGCATTATCACCTGGCTTTTTTCATGTGTATATTCTTCTATTATGATTTTTAAACTGGATGTTCGCAATTACTAAATTATACTTCATGCAAAACTCTATATGTCTGTCCCCTCTTTCATTCCTTTTGCCCAGCCCATATTCACCCACAATATTACCTTCTTTACCTTTTACAATGCTTGCATTACAATCTCCAACTATTATAATTTTCATCCCCTTTTATGTGTTTTAATTGGTTTGTCAATTTCTTTGTATATACACTCTACCTCATCATCATCATGGACACTTGTAGGCATATATAGATTATATATACATCAACAGTATATATAGAGTATAGTACACATATAGTATATACATTAATGTATATATGGCATATATACATCAGGAGTTAAAATATTATAATTAGGTTAAAAAGTTAATGACTGTTTAAGTATTTTAACCCTCGACATTATTTTAATTTTTTAACTTAATTATAATATTTTAACTCCTGATGATTGTTTTAAAATAAACCAAACGATCTCGAGTCATATTTAATTTGCCGGTAAGGTGGATTTTTATTTGTTAATAGTTTATCTAATTTTTATTTTCATTTGCAGATGGGAAGAAGGGACAGAAAAAATGTGTACCTTTACCAGAAATTCCTAAAGAAAATTTAAATGAAACTATTCCCGGAATTAATACAAATAGGTCAACAGAAGAAATCGTACATCTGATGGTAAAGATTAAAGATGATGAAGATTCACATGCCAAATGGATCTGCAGTCGTACTAAAGAAGATTATGTACAATTAAGTGCACCTAGTGGTCTCTTTCATCCATCTTTTTTTAAAAATGCTAAAAAGGTCTTTGCTATAGCAGATTCTGCTGGGTTGTTGAATATATTATCTACTATAGTTTATCTCTTGCAAGATAATAGGTGATTGAAGTTAATTCAAAGAATTATCATATACTGACATTTTCAATAATGCATCCACCAGTTTAATTGTGTCGTGGAAACTGAAAAGAATTCAATTTTTTCTGTTCTATCGTTTGCACTGAACGATATAATAAACCGACCCTAATGATTTATACACTAAATTGATTCAAACATACAGCTTATTAAAACCAAAAATATAGTTTGTTAAAATCTATTACATCTTCTTAGTTTTGTCCTGTCACACTTGAGGTTGGGTTTTCATTAGGAACAATACATCCATGACCTAAAGATGTAACATAAGAAGATGTAGAAGGTCACTTCAGGAATCAGGGTTACACCTAACTAACCGATTAAATGAAGCAGCTCCGCAATCCTGGATAATTTTTAACATAAAATAGCTTTTTAACATCCAGTAAGCTAAACTCCATAAAAAAACCATTAAAATTATATGAAAATCTTCTTTATATTTAATTTTAAAATATTAGTTTTTCAATTGATTTTTCCTCTTATATATGTACATAAGAAGAAAAGTAATAGTTTTCTTTTTATTAATGGAACTTGGGGCGCTTGAAAGCAAATGCAAAAACATTTCTCAAAATTTTTATGTTTATTCTTTTAGAGAAAATAATTTAAATTAATGTTGTAATTGATTATACAAGAAATTAATTTATTTTTAATAGGGGTGGAAATACCTTAAACTGGAAAAAAAACTTATTTGAGGATTTAATGTTATCTAATGTGACAGTTGTTTTCTTCCTTTTTGTCTAAAAAAAATTATATTATTTGTAATACAACTTACTGGTACCATCATCTTACATTAATTTAAATATTTAGCTGTGATTATTATAAAAACTTCTTTGTGGAGTCCAGCACATAGAAGTCTGTCTCTCTCAGACAGAGAATATTTTTATGTAACTCATTTGATACATATCTTTAAATAGAATTAATAAGAATTAAAAAAAAAACAAATAATGAACAGTTAATAATTCATCTTTAGTTAATTTAGAGAGATATAAATGTTATTATTAAATATTTAACAAAACTTTATTTAAGATGAAACACTATGGTTCGATTTTTTCTACATAATCAAGTTGATCATTCCAAAAGAATTTATCTTTATACACTATGAATAAAATGTCTATAAAATAATACGATTATAGACAAAATATAACTGAATGTCATTCAAAATCACCAATAGAACTTGTACTTATATTTAATATAGATGTTAGCTAGTTGCATATTTAAAACAGGCTTTTTATTCTAATGTGTGGCATTTATGATTGTAATACAGTGGTAGTGCCACTGTATATGCACCCAAAGATAATGTTTTAATTATTAGAAAATTTTGTGTAGCTAAATTCAGTTAGTGGATTGTAACAACCTACATTTGATTTTGAATAAAACCATTACATCGTGCTCCTCGAGTAGAAAAATAAAGCATTGTGTGAATAACATTAACATGTAATTGTAGTACACATAGTGTTGATTTTATCATAATATGAAATAATCTGATTGATTATTCAATTAAATGATTAATTTATGTTGGAAGATTAATTTGATTTCATCTGAAATCACAATTTTCTCCTCAAATTATCTTTCAAGACATTAACTATTGTTATCATTAAACATTTAATATACTCCTGCAATCGAAATCATTAAAATTATGTCTTGGGTTTTTTTAAAGTCATTACAAAGATAGGCTGTCAGATAATTTTTTTTGTTTTGACTATTAATGAATCATTTAAAAAATATTTTCATAAATTTATTTAAAATTGGCAAATTTTTTATTCTTGGTAGATGCACAGTATTCAATGTAAATGGGTACAGGGATGCATAGTGCTTTACCTAAATGGAAGGTTGATCTCGATGTTTGTTGGATGCTGAGTTTTTTCACTGAGGGCTCCAAAAGCTGAGATTTTTAAAATGCAGAACTGTTTAAAAGCAAGCTTAACATTATCTCAAGGTTAAAATTTTGCTTACAATTATTTCTACCTCATGTTCTAAGCAAAAATTAGATTTAAAAAAACAATTTTAGAAATTCAAATTTGAAGTTAGATTAGATAATATAAAAGAATCAGCTAATGTTATTTACAGAAATACCCCTTTTCCATTTATAAATCTATTTATTAACTGTATTTCTGAGATCACTTATTACTTTAGAATAATTTTTAGTAGTCCTACCACTAAAAAATCACCCTTCATTACTATAAGTAGGTACCAACCACACCAACTTCTGTATTATCAAATGTAAAGTGTTAAATGATGAATTAGTTCTTTCACAAAGTCTTTGTTCAGTGACTTTAACTTCTGCCCCTCTCATTATACTCGTATTTATTATTTTACATTCAGGTTTGGTCTGCCTTTTAAATGATCCTACTATTCCTTAAAAGAAAGGATTCTATTATTCATATCTTTCTTTGCAGTTTAATCCCTGTTCATTTGAATCTTTTGTTTGTTAGCTGATAAAAATTTGAAAAAGTATTTACAAGGGCAATTTGGTTCCAATTAATCAAAGAAGTCAATATTAATTCAATTTCTTAGTAACCTGTTTCTTTGGTTATTTAATTTTGATATCATTCAAAATATTTTGCAGTAGGCAATATTTTCAGCAAAAAACAGTAAAATTATTATTATGTTTTTTTTGAGTGGGTTAAAAACTTTAAGGTTAATACTGCCTAAGAAAAGATCTCGGTGAATAAGTGGTGAAGAGGGTGTACCAATCACATTAAAATACAAAAATGAAGGTGAAATCAATACATAAATTAAAACTTATAAACTAAATAACAAAAATTTGATAAAGTGGTTGCCCAGAGAGGAAATGAAGAACAATACCTGGAGAATATATGGAGTTTTATAACAAATATAGAAATAAAACATGTAAAATAATGCTTAAAACATAAAACTAATTAACATGGTGAGAAACTGAATTTGTCATAGCTATTAGATAATGTTTATGACAGCATAAATTAAGTACAAATGTTGTGATTTGTTGTATAGACCACTCAATTGGAAAAACTGCAGTTCCCCATTAGTCCTTCATCCATCACCCATTACACTCTTTAAATGTTCATACTGTTTGAGTCAGTATCAGAGTGATGCACAGTATATACAGCAGTAGTAGCAGCAGCTGTAGATGTTTTCTACATCTACAGCTGCTGGACATAATACTCTGCTACACAAAATGAGATACCCATGTGTTAGTGTACAATTTGTTCTCCACAAATGTGTTTTAAGATTGATAATGTTGAAGAGCCATTAGCCGTTAAAATATATACGATTTGATCAGGCCTCAAACTACAACCTCCTGAATAACAGGCTGGGGCTTTTATCATCTATGCAACTCTGATACACGATCAAGAGCCTTGATGGTTACCATCAAGAGTATTGTGATGGTTATTAAAGTCACTAAACACAATGTGATGGTATTTATTCTAGGACACCCTTCAAAATTTGATGTAAAAAACAATATTTGGAAGTATAAATATACGATCACTGAAATCTGGGCAGTTGCTATTATAACTACTGCTTGTGTATCTGATGAGAAGTTCAGATGGGTTCTGGTAAAAGAAAAAGCAGTAATTGACTAATTTTATTGTAAAGATTTGTCAAGCATACATTATGTTGCAATGCATTAATAATGTAAGCCTTTTAAAGCAAGGATTAAGTGGTGACATACTCCTTAATGTATCAGTGTACAAACTAAACCTACCAATTATTAAACGGATGCACTCTTGTGTTGAACAGACTTCAACCTGTACAATAATATGTAAGTGTAGAAAAATATCTGCATATAAAATCTGTTTTGTTTTATATTGAAAAATCATTAATGAATCAAATTTGAATTTATTTGCATTGTTAGGTTACCAGTCTTACTGCTCTACAACTGTATAGAAAAATCAGATATTTTGCTCAAAGACATGCTAGACAAACTTATGGTATTAACAACAAAGTAAGTATATAAAATAGTTTTTATAATTTTTTTTTTTTTAGCTTTTTATTTTAAAAATATTTTTATTTTACTCAGATTACATATTTTTTTTTAGAAAATAATTTTTACTGTTGAATCTAAATGTTTTTTATTCATCTCCTGTCATAATTAAGCTTATTTAAGATTTTTAAACTGGGATACTTAACTAAACTTTTCTTAAATTACAACAGATAAATCTCTTATTTTGTTTCTTTAACTCTGTGATTAGTACTAGATAACAGAAACAATACTATCTTCAGAAAAATCTATCTATTTCACTATCTTCAGAAAAATCTTTCACAGCTTTAATAATATTACCTTTAACTAGTGATTTCAATTACTTTTATAAAATTATTTATCATAAAACATTAAATGGAAAACTTCTATGTAAAATTATAATAGAGCTATATAGAGAAAATTTAGCTTCATTAAAATGCCGAACTATAGCTTCACTGAAAAGCTGTCATCTGTGTTTAGATGACAGATGATGGTTAAGTTGTAATTATAAGATGTATTAATTAAACTGCAATGCATTCTAAATGGTTATTTAGGTCAAAGAGATATCCTGTATGAGGTGTACCAAAAACATTTGAGACTGAGATCACAAAAAACTAAAGACTTACTGTAATTGATGTCATCTATTATCACCCTTAAAGTTGTTCCTTTAAACAAGGTTATACTGGCAAGAGTGCTTTTCCACTTTTAGAATGTTTTATCACTGAAAATTCATTTTGAATAAATATATATCAACCATTTCTTGAAATCTGTATAATACAGCCATTTTGTTCTTGAAAAAACTGCTAGCTATTAAGTATAATATGGGCCAGGCATTAATGATGAAGCAGACAATTGTTGAATAGCAATGTGATTGTTAAATTAATGTTGTCTTTTACATTTTGAAATTGGAATTGACTATCTGGCCAGCCAATTATGATTTAGATATTGGTCTATATGTAATTGCCACAAGAAAATACAACTAAAATGTTGGAATTCTCAGTTGACTCAGATTTTTGTGGAAATTCTTGTCACAACAAAATTCTTAATCAAGCATCAGCACTATCAACATTAGCCAAGATTTGTACATCTTGGTTAATTAATTTATGACTGGGCATGTCTTTTTTTGGGCAAATTTTTTTTTTTTAGACAAAAATGCTTTCGTGTTATCATCGACTGATTCCTTATGTAATGCCATGGTATCATGGTGCCACCATGACGATATACCACATAGTGTATGTGAAGTTATTGCAATATGTTTCGATATATCGAAATATATTCTCAAATATACCCAATCCTCAAAAAATGGTTGTTTCATAAGGCAGATTGGAAGAACTTCATTGCTGACAGAACTCTCTGAAACAGCATGTTGTTATTGAAAATGATGTCGGTGCAATACCTAATGTCATATTTGATTTGGTATCAAGATATCTTCCCAGAACTTCCCGGAAATGAAGGAAACCACTTGGTGGTGGAATAACAAAATTAATTAAGCGATAAAAAAAGAAGAAAAACCATACAATGCTTTCAAAAAAGTCCGATATTAGAAATTTAATTGTCTTTAAAAAACACAGGATGTAAGGAAAAAAATTTATAGTAGACTCTAAAAAAAGATCCTGGTGACAATATGTATCATCTATTAACAGAAATAAAACTGCAGCAGATATTTGGAAGAAAGTGAAGGTCAACTCTGGGAGTAAAAACTTTACTACCATATCTTGTCTTCAATCTGAAGATGATGCAATAGGCTCACCAAACAAAATTGCTGAATTATTATCCAATCAATTCTAAAGAGTCAGTAAAACGGCTTATAATGACGATTGTTGCAAAAAGCGAAAAAATAACTCGAGGATTATTTAAAACTTAGAACAGAAATGGATCATTCAAACAATATAAATTTTAAGATAGATAGTAATAAATTCGACTTGGAAAGCGTTGACAATATCGCAAACGGTCCACACAAAATACATTATATCACGATCAAGCAGCTAAACACCGCTGCAAAACTTAGATTATTAGAATTTTAAAATCACATCTGGCGAGACGTAACATACCCGTGAGAGTGTGAGAAAGCATATTTTGATTCAGTTCTAAAAAAGGATAAAGATCTGATTGATCTTAATACCTACCGTCCTGTATTTTTGATTTGGGCTATTGGAAAACATCTTTGAGAAAACATCTTTTTTATTAATCGACTCGTTTGGACGTTAGAAAGAGACAGTAACCATTCATTCAACTAATGATCAAATAATCAATTTTTAAAAAAATATATAATTCTTTCATCTGAAAGAAACTCAGTAGATGAACTCGTGGTAATTTTCCAATATTGCTTGACAAGTGCATATATGAACGACCGTACTATTCACGTACGGTCGAGTAAACTATAATGAGTAAACATCCGACTAAACCTTAGAAAATGACATACCACAAGGCTTGCCGTTAAATGGTTCTTGTTCACGACTGCCGTTAATAAAGTAATATTAGCCATTCCAGGAAAATCGGCAAAACCGATTGTGATCTGGCAAAATCGTATACGCCAGTAACAACACAAAGATGGCGAGGTTTAAATTTCAACGAACGATAAACGCCCTCAACGAAGTTACAAAGAATAACAAATTCAAATTTTCACCAGACAAAAAAGTACTCTTAAAATGACGTAGGCTTTTAAGGACTATAATTAGAGAAACCCTTTACTTGGGGATTTCACATAGAGGATTTGAATGTTAGAATGTAAGAAAGCCCCAATGTTATTAAATGTTTATCATATATCAATTGGAGCTGAGATGAAGAGTCATTACTGCGGTTACATAAACCGTTGGTTCAATCGGAGCTCGATTACGGGTGTTTCATCCGCTAGGAAGTCGCATCTAAGATAGTTAGAAGTCATACACAATAAGGAATGAAAAATGTCAAATGCGTTTTTTAAACAAGCTCGGCGACTAGTCTAATGTCTAAAGCCGGCATTATGCCATTATACTACAGAAGAGAGATTTTCTACTGTTAAGATATACAGCAAATACATTGGTTTAATCTACGAGTATAAATTATATATTTTTTTAGTAATCCGTCGAGTGCTTTATATTAACATCGTGCTACCTATTCTAGACCAACTGGAATACAGTAAGGCAAGTTAACAAGTAAATACGAAATTGCTTTGCCCGATACATTAGCAATATCTAACAAAGAAATACCTTATGGCTTTTGCCAAAAGTACCAACAAGGTTAGATCTCTTTTATAGAAAAATAAAACAGAAATCATCAACGTTTATTCGACAGGAACATCAATGCTCAGCAACTTCAAAGGATACACGACAATTTAATCGTATACTGATAGTTCCAAAACTGAAGTTCTGGGAAGGTTTCTGTACGTTAATAGTGAAGCTTATTCCTGTAGATTACTGATATGAACAGCGTTTATACGGCAAAGCTCATTTCTATAAAGCAAGCTCTTCGCTTCACAGAACATCTCCACAGAAAGTGCTTATATGTTATGATTCTTTAAGCACGTTAATTGCTATTTGGAACGAAAACGTTGAGTTTGATCTTGAGGTAAACATCATTCTACGTGTGTTACACCGAACGAGATAGCGGTTTGTATTTATATGGACTCTAGGACACGCTTACATCTCAGAAATGAAAGCGTATACGAAACCAACAGAATGAATAGTGAGAATATATATATATATAATCCCTACTCGAGTGGAAGATGTCAAAAATCTCGTAATGAACATTACAGAAACATTTGGATCATAGAAAGGAGAAGATTAAATACAAAATGAAATGAAATAAAAATTACTTCATATAAACGGAAATGCAAAACTATTTCGTGGAAGGAAGTGTTGACATGGATGAGAGAATCTGTTAATACGAATCACAAATTCATATATGTATACGCGTAGAAGAAATACCAATGTGTTGTTAATCTGATAAACCGCTCAGTGTTAAGAAAATATTTGAAGAGTGTACAATACATGACAAAAAGCGATATTGGTGTTAATTTGAAAGACGATAAGGAGGAGACAATGGTTGGTTGCTTACCTTCACAGCAGCTGATTGATAATGAGTTTGAACTAAGTTTTTAGAAAAATAAGGATCTGTGTTAATGTTTGACGGCCGATCCGCTAATAATAATGCCCTGAGGTAGGTAATCCCCACTTCCGGAACACAACACCTACGTTCCACGTCCGCAACAGCTGTACTTATGTACAATACTTATAGCTGGCTAACGGGGCTCCGAGTGCATTCCTCGGATATATTAATTTTTTTGACCTGCTTCCATCTTCAGGTCACAAGACGGATTGGATTTTTCGGCCACCTGCAGGATATGAACAATTAATCGATTAGGAAGTGGACACATACCATATTTAGAGCTGGTGATGTGGCGGCCAGGGTCAATGTTATTGCAGGTGTAACGGAGACCCTTCCGTTGTCCACATGCCCCCTGCGATGGCAAGCATGTAGCAATGGTGCCCATGTATGTCGGTGCATGGGAGCTCTGAAAGCTTCGGTGAGTAGGAGCCTGGAGTCAGTGCAGAGATTGCGCATCCGCTCTTTGCCAGGACATATGCCGGTTCGACCTCCAAGATTAGTAGCCCTGGAGTGGGGGTGTACACCGGCGGTTAGCCTTGCTACAGAAGGGATAAATACAAATGAACATACTTGAACGATCAAACGTGGCAGAGGGTGCACGTAAACACTCTCCTTTAGAAACCTCAGATTCGCCACAAGTGAAGAGGAAAAAAGTAAGGAGAGTGATAAGATAAGAAAAGATGCTGATAAAATCAGTAAAGATTTATGAAGGGCGCTTTGTTTGGAAATAATGTTCCCAAACCAAAATTTTTGGTCAATATGAAACAGAATGGTAACTTCCAAAAGGTAAGTCTATTCTTAATCGCTAGAGATTGCTAATTGTGCTGGTGGTCCTGTCAAGGAAATTCGAACGACGTTTAATGGATTGCATGTCGAAACTATCAACGACATGCAAAGCCAGAAAGTCCAGGCGTTGAAGAAGATCGGTGAATTTGCGGTATCTGTCCAACCGCATAGCACACTTAACACATCCAGAGGAGTTGTTGTTTGCCGTGATCTTCTTAACTATACAGAAGAAGAAATAGTACAGGAAATGTCTAGTCAGGGAGTGACACATTGTCGCAGACTCACTACGAGAAGAAATTGTGAGATTCTTCCTTCGGCCTCGCATGTTTTGACATTCAATAACCCGAATCTTCCTGAAAAGGTACGAGCTGGCATCCATCGGCTTGATGTACGGGCATTCATTCCGCAGCCGATGAGATGTTATAAGTATCAGCGTTTCGGATACACTGCAGCTAGATGTGAAGCGCAGGAAATTTGCATATGCGGAATGAAGATACACGAGGGTGATCCATGTAAAGACCCTTCAGTCTGCATTAATTGTAAAGGGCACCACAACTGTCGATCTAGGAACTGCCCAGTATACAAATTAGAAACAGCTATTCAGGAAGTTAAAACGCTTCAAAAAGTTAGTTACCCTGAACCGAAGAAAATTGTTAGTTTACGAACACCTAGACCATCGACTACATATGCAGAAGCAGCTGCTGCTCCTCCCATATCTAAAATTAACGTGGAGCAGTTGCCTAATACGATGGCACCAAGTCTTGCGACAGCGATAGAAAGAATCATTGATTCCAAGATTGAGTCGACTCGTCAGAGAAAACAAAGTAAAGATGAGAAGGCTCATTCTCGGACTGATGTCGTTGACATAAGGTCCGTACCAGCGCAGCCTAAAAAACCGGCAAGACCTGCGATTATAACGCCATCAATTGACGTAATTGAAAAAAGTCTTGATTTATGTGGCAAAGAAAAAATGATCACTCCGTCGTCGAGTAAGAAGGCTAAGGAAACTGTACCAATAAAGCCTCCAAAAGCTCAAAGAACAGCTTCGGTGAGAGCGTCTATTTTAGCTGGACCCAACACTCCATTAGAGATAGAATCCAGCTCATCAGCCGCCGAAAGTGCATCGTTTGCTAATTTAGATTCCATAGCAACGATGCTAACAGCACCAATGAAGCTTTCATCACCTGATGTAAGCCGGCGAAAATCATTGGCATCAGAAAGAGTAGAAGATGCCATGTCCGAGGCCTCAGATATACTCTCATCAGAAGTTGAGTCCGTTCGAAGAATGGAAAAACGGTGCAAGAAAGGATGGCCGAAAGGAAAGCCTAGGCGGTAAATTTTGGATCTGAAGTTACAGCAGAATATGAAATTGTGAACAAATTTTTTTTGAAGTGGGACGGGGCTAATGACCAAAGTAGTCGATGCCCCTAAAACCTCAACAAAAAAAAATAATAATAATAATGATAATGATAATAATAATAATAAATCAACAATTTATGTATTTTATTTAAATATTTTTTAATGTTTTAATTTGGTGTTTTACTTATATATCAATGTCTATACACCCTTTCATCTGATAATCCTATTGGTAATTTTTCATTACTTTTGAACAGTGTGACTTGGGTTATTACTTTAGAAGTTGTTGCCCATACACTATAAAAAATAATGACTTTTTTTTCAGTTTTGATGCAAAGATATACCTTCTCAAACCACATCAAGACTGGAAAGGAGGAAAAGGAAGAGTTAATGAGGCTTCACTATTGGCAAACGGAGTTCCAGCAGCAATCCCGAATGTAAAAAGAGGAAACACTGCTAACTACTTTGTAATTAGTGGCTCAGTACCATACTCTCTCAGAATCTTGAAGTATGTAAAGTAAAATAAATTTCTAATAAATACACTGTTAACGTTGAATTGAAATAGGATTGTCATTAATGACAGACTCATATTAAGAGATGAGCTATTCGTGGATAAAAATATTTACGATAATTTGTCATATTTATTTAGTTAATTTGATAACAGAGGGTTGTATAGTGTAAACACTTTAGAGGAACACAAACACTTACAATTAATGGAACGTATCTGAGGATTCAGTACAATTTAATTCTGTTGAAGTTGAAAGATTAGCACAGAACAGAAAGGAATAGAAAATAAAACCCAACCATTTACGTGACATGACTACAAAAAAAAAACAAATTATGATACTTTAGGTATTATACAGAGTTATCATAAAAGAATGGTGCTGTTTTGAATATGGTTTAAATTAAAACAGAATTACTTACAGTTTATGTTTTTTATTTTTTAAATTTGTCATCTCAAACATTTTTTTACATAATTAATAAATTTCAATATGTGCGCCCTTAGTCGCTCGACAAATGTCCAAACGATACTCAACTTCTCTCAAAACATTAGTTAACATTTCTTCGTTAATGGCTGTCATCGCTTCATTAATCCTGTTTTTTAAGCGGTTTAGGTCGCGAATTTTTTGTGTATAAACAACGCTTTTGATGTACCCCCACAAGAAAAAATCGCAAGGTGTCAGGTCTGGACTCCTTGGAGGCCAAAGTACGGGTCCTTGCCGGCCTATCCATCGATCTCCAAATTTTTCGTTCAAAGCGTCCGTGACCGATGCATTGAAGTGCGGGGGAGCACCATCTTGTTGGAAATGAAGTCGATGAATGTTTTCGAGTTCATCCGGCTGAGGAAAGCAATAATTAGTTAACATGTTAAGATACACAACTCCATTAATTGTTTTTTCAGCAAAGAAGAAAGGCCCTATTACACGATTTTTCATCGCACCACACCCAAACATTAACTTTAGGCGAATCGCGTTGTTTCTCAATAATTGCGTGTGGGTTTTCAGAGCCCCGTATTCG
The DNA here is from genome assembly GCF_047948215.1 of Lycorma delicatula. Classification (NCBI taxonomy): domain Eukaryota; kingdom Metazoa; phylum Arthropoda; class Insecta; order Hemiptera; family Fulgoridae; genus Lycorma; species Lycorma delicatula. Next base: position 34,220,891 of record NC_134455.1, read on the forward strand.
TGAATTGTGCCTGTTAACGCATCCATTCACATGGAATGTAGCTTCGTCTGTAAAAATTATATCATCTAAAAATGATTCATTTTCACTTATTCTGTCCCACATTTCAACAGTGAAATTGTAACGTTTTACACCATCATAGGGTTTCAATTCCTGCAGTATCTGGATTTTATAAGCGTGTAATCTCAGTTTTTTACGTAAAATTTTGTGAACTATTGATTTTGGAATACCTAATTCGACGCTTCGACGGGGATGGACTTCCCAGGACTTCTAATTGCCGATTGTCTAATTAGTTCAACCGTTTCGTCCGGTACACTTGGTCTGCCGGTTGTTTATGTTTCTTAACCGATCCAGTTTCTTCGAATCGTTTGAACCAACGTGTTATGTTATTTTTGTGTGGCGGATTTCTTCCGAATTCACGTCGAAACGCACGTTGAACTAAAATTACGGATTTTAATTCGGCCATCAATAAAACACACTTTGCTTTGTCTTTATTCGAGAACATAGTAACTCGCTAAACTCACCGCAACAACAATACAAAAATTGACGTGGTTAAAGCTGCTGATAAACAAACTTTTGGGTTGGAGGCTTTCAGACATACCAATATAACATCTAGAAATTTCCCTACAATCTTCCTATGAATTACTGAAACTGCACCATTCTTTTATGATAATCCTGTATTTTGTAATAGTAGTTAGTAATAATGTATTTGTAATAATAAAATGAATGAATTATATTAAAAAGATGTTAGACTGCAATTTAGAAGAAATGTTGCAAGTTTAAAATGTATTTAATCTTTTACTCGTTCAAAGTCTAGGATTTTCTTAACAAAAAGAAAAAAAAATTGCAAAAAGAATTTTCTTCCACAATATACACAGATTGGTGCGCCCGTATGTATACGCACATCTATGTACGAGTAGATAAAAAATTTAAAAAATAAGGCAGCTTAAACAAAAATAAGATAAAAAAATAAGTTATATCAATAGAAAAAAAAATATTACCGTTAAGTGTGTTGTAGGCAGTACATTAATATAGAGAAATGATATAATATTTTAAATGTAAAAATTCCCATTATTTTAGATAAAAAGATTTCAATATAAAGCAATGAATAGAGAGAGTAGAATTCATAGCAGTAAAAAAATAACTTACAGATATTAAAATTAGCTGTATTAAGGACTGACAAGTACACATTAATACAAATTTATTTCACTTATAATACTATATAACAAATCTTTAAAAAGATTGTTGAACTTAAAATAGTAAATCCATTATGCTGTGGTCATTGTATCCTCATTATGTTGATCAATTTGATGAAAAACTGTTTTGGTATATTATAAACTAACAAAAAAAAAGTAAATAAATTAGAAAAAAACACTAGTCATTTAAAAGTGTATTACTTATTAAAAGTTGTCAAACAATTTATACGCTATAATAAACTAACGGCTTTTATTCGTTGCTAGATTGTCATGACCAAAATTCAAGCCTGGAGTTACGCATGAATTAAAGTTTTATTCTCCCAAATAAGTTATATTTACGATTTAGTGTTCCATCCATATCTTTTATTCTCGCTTAAAATTTTGTTCCACAACCTTCTACAGCTGAAGCTGGATTCATATGAATCCAACGCATAAAAATTCTGTATTTTTGATTATTATATATCCGTATCAGATATATTTTCTATCTGTACTACCACTAAATTAACGTAAAATATTTGTTATCTGTACATTAACGTAATGCAAGTCATATGATATGAAATGTGATTCCTATAGAACATTTTTTTATACAATGTCTTCACCTACACAATAATTATTTTTAACTTATTTAAAATAAATGTAAAAAAAAAAAAAAAATACAGAATGATTCAGGAGAAAAGGTAAGTAGTATGAGAATTGATTCTAGAGCTTGAAATAAGGAAAAAATATCATACAAACACATGTCCGAAAATGGTTTGTTACGGCTAGCAAAAACGTTTGCCTGGTCATATGGAAATTTTTAAGGCACTATATAAGGAGTAACCATGATGGTTTCTTTTTTTGACCTGAAAATCGAATAAAAAAGGTCCCTGCTGTAGTTTTCATGATATCCAAAGTAAAATAGAAAAAAAAACTGTGACGAAAAATAAGTTTTTTTTAGGTTTGAAGTACAATAACTTTGTTAAACGACCGTTTATTGGTCAATGTACACCGTTTTTTACAATTTACGTTTTCAAAATTTACACCAATGCGTACATTTTATTATTGAAACTTGTAGAGAATTTAATTATGAGAAAATTGATTAATAAAGTCTAGGAAAAACAAAAAAAAAATCAGCTTTTACAAATAAAAACAAAACCTAACAAAACCTGTTATGAATTTGTAAAAATTAAAAATAGTTGTTTTTAGTACGATAAATCTTTGAAAAATTAGGTTGGCCACTATAACTGTTTTTTTTTTTGTCTTCAGTCATTTGACTGGTTTGATGCAGCTCTCCAAGATTCCCTACCTAGTGCTAGTCGTTTCATTTCAGTATACCCCCTACATCCTATATCCCTAACAATTTGTTTTACATATTCCAAACATGGCCTGCCTACACAATTTTTCCCTTCTACCTGTCCTTCCAATATCAAAGTGACTATTCCAGGATGCCTTAGTATGTGGCCTATAAGTCTGTCTCTTCTTTTAACTATATGTTTCCAAACGCTTCTTTCTTCATCTATTTGTCGCAATACCTCTTCATTTGTCACTTTATCCACCCGTCTGATTTTTAACATTCTCCTATAGCACCGCATTTCAAAAGCTTCTAATCTTTTCTTCTCAGATACTCCGATCGTTCAAGTTTCACTTCCATATAAAGCGACACTCCAAACATACACTTTCAAAAATCTTTTCGTGACATTTAAATTAATTTTTGATGTAAACAAATTATATTTCTTACTGAAGGCTCGTTTAGCTTGTGCTATTCGGCATTTTATATCGCTCCTGCTTCGTCCATCTTTAGTAATTCTACTTCCCAAATAACAAAATTCTTCTACCTCCATAATCTTTTCTCCTCCTATTTTCACATTCAGCGGTCCATTCAGCAGCCAATTTTTTTCATACTAAACAGTGTAAAAAAATTTGTACTTAGTAATTAATGGAGGAGGGTTCTTGTTTTTTGTTAGAATATTTGTTATGTTCTGCTTATAACCTAATCTAGTATTTATTGACATTTACTGGTCATGTTACATTTCTGTTACAAATGGAAATGCCTTGTCTTAAGTTTTGCTTTTAATACAGTCAACAATTTTAAAAGGCAGTTGAAATGTTATCGTTGGTGGTGAAGGATATATAAAGGAAGTCTATGAAGAATTGTGCCGGACGCATGTTCTCACAGAAATGAATTTTTGGTGGAGTTTATCGCGAGACGAACTAAGACTAAGACTTATACTTCAAATTGAAGTATACGTTCGATTTCGTTGATCCATAAAATGGACAGACAATCGAGAGACTTTGGGGAGCGCCCGATTGCGAAATAAAAAATCGCACTTACACTTCATTTACATTCACACACATCATCCTCAGAAGTAACACCTTACGGTGGTTCTAGAGGCTACACAGAAAAGAAAAAAAGAAAGTACAGCTAAATATCATCTGAAACTGTAGTTAGCAGAGTTCCAGTGACAATAGATGTGACTGGCGACCCGTTCGATGAGATAATTTCAGGAATTAAAACAGTTTTGCAGTCGGAGATTAACCTATGATAATTTATTCTGATATTTACTTATAACATGCTAAGTAATACAACCACACATCGACAGCAACACATTCTAACAAATAAGTTAATTAATACGTACCAAAAAATTATTTAAGCTACGCCAGTGAAAATAACAGATGTCGCATGTTGCCAGTACCAGTATTGTATCAATATCAATACCTATATTGACTGTGAAAGTTTATACAACATTTAAAGAATTTAAAGCTAACAACTCAATAAAATGGAACATACATGTATGATTTATTATATTCAATATATTTGTTATTAGCATATGTTAAAAAGCATATTGGATCAAAAAGCAAGAAAGTTGTAGGTGACTTAATGAGATAAGAACCAGCTGTGAATTTCTTAGTCATTCTCAAAATACTGAAAATTATACTCAAGATTTAACAAGTATATTCATTGAATTTAATATTTAAACTGAACTTAATAACATTTATACTTATATTAATAATATTAAGTTGATTTTATGTTAATATTAATTAACATAATATGGTTTTATATTAATAATATTAAGTTGATTTTATGTTAATGTTAATTTATATAATATGGTTTTATATTAATATTAAGTTAATATTGTGTTAGATTATATTAGTTTAAATTTGTTTATTCTTATCTGTTGTAGACTGCTTTTGAATAAACGTAAGTTTAATGTTCCGAGAAAAAACATTGCAAGAATAGCAATATAAAATATATTGCGGTTAAATGTGTATTTCAGTATCATAACTATTAAATATTCTATTTGAGGTAAGAAATCTAGAGCTATGTAATAACTGACTAGTTGTATAATTACTTTTTATTCTGTGATTAGTTACTATTAGTTATCCATGTATTAATTACAAATAGCCATGTATTAGTGTAAATAATCTTAGTTGATTTGAAAAATCATATTTTTAAGTAAGGTATAATTAATTAGATGACATAGTAGCAACCTAAGGAATTATAGTAGATAATTGCAGTGCAAATTTTAAATAAATATTTTTTATAAAATAGTGGGCTGAGAATTTCAACATATATTCTTCTAGAAAACTGACAGAAATGACGAGGTTAGCTAGTTGCATCTTCAAATAAATATCCAGACTTGTCCAAAGTAAAAACATGCCTATTTACCTCATAAATATCACTACTTCTTAGTCACTATTAATTTTATCTCTCTGAAAATAAAGTGATATGTTATTGGTGGTTTCCAATGATTGGTTTTCAGCTTGGCATAGCAGTTTTCTTTTTGAATACACAACTAATAATGATATTTTTACAGAAGAGAAGGTCTTCTGCAATGTTGTTGCCATTTATAAACCATACATAGCAAATCAAGTAAACATCATTATTACTATCTGTGGCCTCATCCAGCTGCAAGCCAAATTCCTTCCCTTTTAATTTTTCATATTGATCATTGAGGTTCTCCACTATGAGCTGTATTCCGCAGTTGTTTTTGGACAAAAGCACTTTTGAAACTACCTTTCTAGAAGATTCACTGATTATTATGTTCACCATACCTATGCAGCTAGTAGAATGAGTTCTGTGATTGTTCAGAACTTCTTGAATTTTTTGACTACCTTATAAGAGCTATCTCATAAGCTACCTTATAAGATGCCAGCAAAGCACTTCTTGGTATTGATGCCTGCTTATAAAAACTACCCTTTTGCTGAGTTAACTCTTTTATCTTCCTGCTAAAGTAGTCATAAGATTTACTAAGTATGCTGAGATAGTGGTTTTTAAATGGTGTTTCAATGTATTTGGTAATGTGCACTCTGGTCCAAAAGTTCTCATACATAAAACAAGTTGTGACCTTTGTTCACCACTGACTTTTGTCGACATAAAACCCAAGTCCAAACAGCTGTCATCATATTTTTTATTTTTGTGCTCATTAATTAATATATTATAACAGTGATATATACACACTGATTCTTCACACTCTTGCCTGGATTACGACATGTCTCTTCATTTTCACTCTCACAATGCTTATTGTTATTTAGTAAAACTCGCTCAATTTTTAAAAATGCATACAAGAAAAATATTTCAAAATCACAAAAATATCCAGTTAACAAAATCTCTGTAATGTTAAGTCAACACTAAAACTGTGTGAAACTGACATATATTTATATACAAACAAAAAGTACCACAAATTTCGAGAAACTAGTGTCGCATCACCTAGTAACCATTCTCAGTGGCTTCTGCAAACATTAACTAAGAGTTACTGTGCACAGCTTCACTAGATGTTACGTACTATGACAAAGAATTGAAAATAAAGATAAAACTTATGCAACTTTTCATGGCGATCATGTGAGGAAATTGCAGCTCCCCAGGGCATCGAGGCACACACTTTGGGAACCACTGATATAATATATTAAATTATAAAATAGTATAATTTAAATACCAAAAGAAAAATACATGAATCACTAGTGGAGTTATAAAACTAATGCCTGTAAATTAAATATATAATTCCAGTAATGAAAATACGGCCAAGATATTGTTAAAAGTGAACATGGAATTTTCAGTAAATGAATTACAACTATCTTTCTAGAAATACAAGTCGTCCAGAAAATTAAAACCAATTTTGTTACATAACAAATTTATTGTATTTATTTATGCATCGTAATCTTTTCTAAGCTGCTTTTTTCACATAAATCACCTCCTAAGTTCAAGCATTTATCAAGCTGTGGCACTAGTTTTTGTATGGCCTCGTCAAAGAAGTTTTCCGCCAGACAATTAAGCCTCACTCACAAACATTTGTCTTGAAGTTGTTGTTACTTTCATAGCGGTTCATGCCAAGAAACTCCCTTCAGTTTTCTGAATTGCTTGGAGAAAGATCTGGACTATACGGAGATGATGGAAAACATCCAATCCGAAACCTTTGAGTTCCACAATCTATTTCTGCGGTATATGGATGTGTATTGTCATGAAGTACACACTCCACGGATCAAGAAACTACGCCGGCGATTTTGAATTGCAGAAAATTTATCAAAATTTTTTTCATCAAGATTTCTGAATAACAGCCAGCATTAATTGTCTTTCCGCTAGGCATAAACTCAGGTAGTAGAACTCCGTAGCGATCTTTTTTGTCAAATCCGGGGCCTTCAATAATTTGTGGTGGCCCTCAGTCTTGTTTCAGATGCAGCAGAGTGGTTGCACGCAAAATGAAATTGAGACTCTCTCGAGCTATTTCAGTAACAGAACCGTTGTCCTTCGTGACGGCGATTCGGTAGTAGTTAAGACCCTGTCAATAGAATGTCTACAGGGCAATGTTTTAGGGGTCCCCTCGTCTGGGTTGTTGAATTCGACTCTTTAATGTGGTTACGGATGCCCAGTGGCTGCCGCATCATGGCTCATGCTGACGATGGGTTGCTGCTAGTCGAGGGAATCTTGCGTGCTGAGATAGAACTCAGAGCGACTCAGGCATGTAAGGTACTAAGGTTATGGAGTCTTCAGCATAATTTGGTTTTCGGTGTGGAGAAACCACTGTAATGTTTTGTCTAGCCGCGATCGGAATCCGCGGGTCGTGATGGACGCCTTCCAATGACGTATGTTATCATTCAGAAATATCTGGGTGTAATCCTTGATTACAGGCTTCAATTCAAGGATCACCTTCAATTTGTAACAAGGAAGGCTCTATAGATGCCTTCTTTGGTGTTCGTAGAGTCATCCATCCCGATTGGGGGTTGAATTTTTTGTACCATGCGTTTCCTTTACAAAGGTATGTGTGAGGTCATATGTTGTACGCTGCACATGTCTGGGCTCATCGTTTACAATTCCAATATTATAGGGGCATTTTACTGCGAACCCAGCGTCTTCTATTGTTAGTTGTCGAAGGCTACAGAACTGACTTGAGAGAGGCAGTCTCTGTTATCGCCGGTATAAAACCCATTGACATTCTAGCTACGGAACGTAACAAGCGATATATCTCTAAGAGGGAAGGCCTTCTTACTACTGGCGTATGTGAGAGATTGAAGACCAAGGTTTTGACTCTTGGCAAATTAGGTGGAACGATTCTTCTACCGGTCGATATACACATGGTATATTTTCATATGTTAGGGACTTGCGAGAAATTTAGGTGGGTTTCTCCCAATCGGTACATAACTCAATTCCTTTTGGGACATGGTATCTTTAGGAATAGTTTGGCTGATTCGGGCTTATATCCGGACTGTAGGATCGAAGACAGTTAGGATTATGTCTGGCCTTTATGTTTGTCCCCGGTGCGAGTCTGAATGTACCGGAGTTGTTACAGATCACGAGAGAGTAAACCCCTTTCTTGACCAGGGGGTCAATTGGAAGGCCCGCAGAGAATGGACCATAGTGTCTGGCTTTCCGTTTCCTCACACTGAGCAGAACAGCTGAGGGTATAAGTAGAGTATATCCCGGGTGGCCAGGAACCGCCTGGACAGTTGATTGGTCGAAGGTAGGCATGTTGGCATCGAGCCACTGTTAGTTAGAAATAACTATGGTGATTATTAGCATATTTGTTGTTGGCGGAACGACGACTGCACTGCCGAGGGTATGGTTATCCATGCAGTCCTGAGGTGTAGAGGGCAGTCCTTTTTGACGAGGGCAGTTAAATGAATGACCAAGAATTGCAGATTCCCATGCAGCCGTGAGATGTAGCGCCATCTCGACGACAGTAGTTTATGTGATAAAGTAAAAATCACGCGGGACTCTGCGATGGAGCTGAGTGGGAGTAGGAGGTCTGTCCTCCTCTCCCTGGTAGACCACAATGGAATCAATCAATTTAGGTGTTTAAACTATAAAGTTGAGTTCACGAAGGGAACTAGGAATAAATTCTGTTGTTGCGAACATTTCATTACCACAAGTAATGACTTGTGGTATGAAATTTATTGGATTTGCCTGGAATATTATGAGAATTTACTCATATTCAACTAGAAGAACTAGGCGCAAGGTTCATGCTTCCGTGAACTCGGTTAGCTAGTTCAGAGGGCAACGAAGTAGAACAGTCAAGATGTCTGTTCTTGATGTCTGTCAAGATGTCTTTCAGACATCTTGACTGGCTTATTATTGTGAAATGATGTAAAAAGTAAGAGGGTCAAAAGGCGACCTCCATTAAAGCTCATCATGGCTATGAACGTGGGGGGAGGTGGTGACCGGAATCGTCACATGGCGGGTGTGTAGCTTCAATCACTTCATCCCAACCCCCTATAGGGGTTGGGATGAAGTGATTGACGTTTACTCTCAGATGTGTAGTGCGTAACCCAGGTTTCATCACCAGTCATTGTGTGATCTAGCGTTTAATCACTATTTCTATGGTATCTTATTCATTATAAGCACACATACAATCGTTCTGTCACAGTACAGCAATAACATTTCGGGCAGCGCAAGTTGAACAACAACCGAGACCAACTGGTCTTGAACCAGTGTTGTGAGTGGCGATGCGCAACCGATTCTTATTTTCTGTATGACCATAATATATACCTGATATCTCTTCTTCTACACTAATAGGAGAGAACTAGAAAGAATTTTTTCTAGCATTTCTGACAACATGCATTACACAACCTTACCAAATTACAAAATACCCAGAATCATTTTCTATCCTTATTAAATAGTCTAATTTCCGATGGAAGCTAAAATTTGTATTTTAAATATTAAAATTAACATTCAATTATTGATAGAGACTGACTTTCATTGCAGACAATTACGTACATGGAAGGTGTTAAAACGTTTGACTAGAGAAGACTTGCTTCCCTGGATGTTACAGTTGATTCTGAATGGAAGACAAATTATAAATAATTATGGTGTAATGTGAATGCTGCAATCTACCATGTTGATGAGATGTATGATGGTAGTACAGATGATCTGATAATGCTGAACGAGTTAAACAGTATTCTGAAAGGTATAAAAAACCTAGATGAACAGAAAGGTTGTTGGGTTGATTGCATTAATGTTTAATTGCCTAATCGTTTAAGTACGATGGACTACTGATGTTAAGGCTGGTCAATGTCATTATTTAATATTGGACAAAGTGGAAGATCCCTAATTCTTAGAATTTGTTGTCTATCTTTTTAAGAAAGATAAGTGGTAATGATTGTAAAAATATTCGCATTTGGACGTCAGGTATAGCAGGTAAAAGACTAGGTTTATATTCCTAAATATATCACTCACATGTATCAAATAAGAAGAAAGACAACAGATTTCACACAATACTCAGCACGGCTAATACAACGAGAAAGAAGACCCTATTATGATCCAGTTTCTTGTTCAGTACAGATCTTCTGACCAATTTATTTTAAATTAGATTAAAAGACCTGCTTTTACAAAAACAATATTATTCTGTTGATTAGTTTTTAAATAAATTTAAATTCCTTGCACGCTCATTTAATATGTAGTTAATATAAACTCAAAATTTAACAAATTGTCGCCATTAAATTATTATTTTTATGCATTAATGTGTTCTTAAATAAGGTCCCTTTTTGTTATTTTTAATTTAGTCTTTAAATTGGTGCTTCCACGATTTCCCGAGATACCCAGGCAAATGCTGTTTACATTCCTTTTCATTAACCAAGAAATAGCAAACTTCCTGATCTGATTTATGCAACGTGTAATTGTATTTATGATTAGAAAAAAATATTTATTTACTTTTTATTATTTTTATTGTTTTGTTTCTATGGGCATCGACTGCTAGAGTCATTAGCCCTCGTCACATTCATGAGAGGTTAATATCACATCAGGGTCGTCATATGTAAGGGTGTAAAGGGCCCTTAGATTTTATTTAAAAGCACAAACTACACAAAAACATTAAGATACAAATAACAAAGACAAACAACACTTACGGGGTGTAAAGGGCCTCGATATTAAAATTTGAGATAGGTTCTCAAAAAACCATGAAATTAAAAATTATCAATACCATTATCTTCTTCTACCTGTCTCGATTATTTGTTAATTTTAGCACCCTCGGGGCGACCAGAACCGCCGTTGAGCAGTATATCAGTCGCGCCAGGATGCTGTGGCAGTTGACTCCTCCTTATAAACAGGCTACAGGCATGCACCCACCCATAGCCTCATGCCCTCAGTCCACCCTTGACGGTCACCCATGCCATCATTGGACACACCCCAACTCACTGCTCTTGAATGCAGACGAGCCAGGATGGCCTAGGCAAGAGGGCTACCTCCCGTCACTATACGTGCCACGCTTCGAGACTCCCTTATATAAATATAAAACAACCTCTTAGTTTCTTTTATCACAGGTTTAAATTTTCATTTTTATAGACTTTTAAGAAGTCCACTGGCATGTAAATATGCAACTATTTTTCTTTCATTTCCATTAGCTAAATCAGCAGTAATATCATTTCTCAGCAGGAACCTCTTTCTGAAGTCCTCATATATGGTACACTCTTCTATTAGATGCTTGATTGTCAGTGTTTTATTACAAACATCGCACATTGGTCTCTCTTCGCCAGTTAACAAATATGAATTTGTTAATCGCATGTGACTGATTTTAAGTCTGGTCACAGCTACTTGTTCTCGGCGAGTCAACTTCACGTCGCTTTTCCATTTATATGGAAAAGTTTTTACTGTGTTTAATTTGATATTTATTTATTAATTTTACTGTTGTCATTACAGAACACAAATATTTTTGTTTAAATATGCTCCTATTAGCAAAATTACACGTTGCAACTGTAAATAGTGTCATAATTACTTCTCCAATACACCTCGCTACAAGTGAGCAACACACAGCAGCTAATATTCTACAAGTTGACTATTTCAATTCTAAACGAATGCTAATTGGCCAGTGAAAAAAATACAGCAATATAATTTAGTTTACAAGTCATAATTGTATAGGACAGTTACTGGGAGGTAATAAAATAGCATACAGGAAATCTTTTTAGGAATGGTATATTTAATTTAAGTGAAAACTTTTTCCTTTAAAATGTCATTTTATATCTTCATAACCAGTATTTACCAGCTTTCTTTTAACTCTAGTTTCTGAGAAAATTGTTTTTTAGAATACTAGTACTAGAGTTTTTGCTTATACGCTATTTCAACGACCATTACCCGGTTAACACCCAGAATCAAAACGAGAGTGGGTATTTTGTTACAATAAAGTGTGGTCTTGAAATTCTGTTTTTGTTACAGGTTGGCTGGCTGACTTCTAATAAACATTTGTTCTGCTGAAATTCATTTTTCCTCCTCTACGAGTAACTGGAGAAACCTACATAGCCATAGTTTTTTAATCAAGAACTGATGAGAGATTGCTTTATGAGAGGAAAATTCAATAAAATTTTGTATCATTTAACACTCTTCATTTAACCCTCTCCTTTTATTCTTTGCTTTACGGTTTTATACGACAAGGTTGTAACTGATATTCGTATATTTCGTACCTAATGCGGAAAACCTTTTTTAAGGCAATTGATGGTTTGGAATCGGCCATGTCATACACTGCAACAAAGCAAGACAATCTAAGAGAGAAAGAAAAGTTGGAGTAAGAAGGATTGAAACGACGGCAAACAGGTCTTCTAATACATTTTTATAAGTTACAGAATAAGTAATATCGCTCAACAAATATTGAAGAAATGTACACGCTTCATGAAGCATGTACATTTCTAGCGTGTTTGTTATTATAGGGTTAAGTAAAAAAAAACTAATCAGAAATGTAAAAGGGTTAAGCAAAAAATCTAATAAGAAAAGTAAAAATATCTAAGTTTAATTTGGTTCACAAGATAAAACATTAAATAAGATTAGTTTTCAACAGTTTTATTAAAATTCTTGTTTTCATAATTAAACAGCAGCTAACCCATTATTAAAAAAATTGTTAGTTCTAGAATTAAAATCATTGGTAAGTTAAAACATCATGATGTTTTAACTTACCAATGATTTTAATGATCAAATAATAGATATAACCATCATTTTTGCCTCTGTCAATCACAATCTCAAATCAGGTGAACAATTATAAACTTATTTTCAAGATTAAGAAGGCAAATTTGTCATCCCTTCGTAAACTACAGTATTTTTTTTTGGTGTTTTTAGTCTGTTACAAGAAATATTGTTTTACTTCATTTGTGTTAAAGAAATAATTTTATAAACCCGGCAAATTCTTTCTTATGCAGTGTATGTAGAGGGAATATAACAATAGTTTTGATGCACCTTACTTACCAGTCAGAACTGTTTTTGACAGAGTAATTATAATTCATATGGTAAACAGTCTTGTTACAAGTGGTAAAGAAAGTTACATATTATGACATGTTTCACCTCATCGTCAGGAACAGTCAGTCTCAGCAAGGAAGATTTTTAAGACAGTAACAGTAACATTTTTAAGACGTGTCACTTTGCACAAGATCCAGGCTGTTCGCAACCAAAGGTTGTAAGGACACAATGTGTTGCAATGGCAACATGTGGGTATTGTCATGAATCAGCACAATGCTACAGGTAAGCAATCTACATTACTTGTTCTGGATTGTACTATCCATCCAATTGCATATGTCACAACTGTTTGTGCAATACTTTTTTTATCACAAAACATCATGTGTACATGATCTTCCAAGTGGAAAACAACAGTTTGGATTTTGTCTTTCTGGGTGACAAAAAGTCGCCACTCCATAGATTGTCAGTTTGTTTCATGTAACTGGTGTGCATACAATTTCTGATAAGTTTCTCAGGCACAAGTTCATGTAGAAATAAACAAGAAATTTATAGAAATGAATGAAACAAGATGTGATGGTAAATCATCTTTTTTTTAATCTTCTAATAATTGTATTCACCAAATTGCAAATAATCAAATACGGTAATCCATTCATCATCTTGCACATTATCGTGCCCAGCTCTGTATGATGGAATTACTTATTGCATTTTCTTCAAAGACATTTCAAAACTGATGATGAATTTCAACTGGTTTAATATTCTTTACAGTCAACAACAAATAAAGGACAAAATTTCACATGCAGCAATTATCTCCAATTTTCTTTAACATTATAAACACACACTAAAAAGCACAGACTAGATAACTGAATAAGAATGGTGTCAATTCGTTCCTAATATATTAAGTGACCCAATACACATGCGTAAAATTGCAATTGTAGTGCTGCAACGCAAATAATAAGAAACTGAGCTTAGTTTTTAAACATATTTTATATTTTTACTTAATGACTTATAACCTGAAAAATCTTATATATTATATATATATATATATCTTTGTTTGTAATGAGATATGCATTGAGGAGGGACCCAATTGTGAGATAGATAGTTTGCTTCTACAGCATGAAACTGGAATCATAGACCATGTAACATATAAACGATTAATTTCAATAAGACAGGCCATCTACCATATCTAGAAATTTATTACTGAATACATTGCAACCTAATATTTTGAGAACAAAATAAAACTTAACTTTAGACCCTTTCTTAATTTGTTTTCATACAGGAGCAAGTATTTGACAAGTTGAGTAAAAATAAAAGAGTGTAAGGTAGGTTTAAATGAAATTTTATTGTCATTGAAATAAACCTTTGTAAAAAAATTTAGGGCAATTTAATCTCATATATATTATATAAAAACAAGAATTTAGGGGTTTCATACAGATTACATATAACATGACAATTTTTCTTAAGTAAAAACACAATATCCATAATAACAATAAATCTAATTTTCTGAGTTATAAAAAAGATAATTTTCAGAACTTCAAAATTTATCCTTACAATATAGATACAAAATCTTGAATTTCCATCATAAAATAGGTGTAATTATTTCAAATGTTTCTGTAAAAATGCAGGCGGGTTGGTCTTATAGATTAAAATTGTATTAAAATTATAGATATAATGATATTCCACCCAAGCAAGCAATTGACAGTTGTTATTATAGGGTTAACACGTCCGCTGCTTCTCGCAATCACTAGTGTGAACTCCCGTGCTGATTTTTTTTTTTTAGTAAAGCTACTCTACTGTTATGGACTAAATACTACCTGACATTTTTAAAATGATTTTCCGAAAATCGATAATGCGTATTATCGAGATTATATAACTCACGCGGGAGCCGCGTGACCAGCCCGGCCCTTGAAATCTATGTATGTTTGCTAATGGTATGCTAGTCACACGACTCCCGCGTGAGTGTAAAAACAACTGGTTATACGTAATTATTTCCAGAATTCAATTCGAATCTTTCTTTTGATAAATTAGTGGTTCTTGGTGAATTAAAAAAATAAGTTGAAAATTAAAATATTTTATTATAATTTGCGTATATTTTTTTTATAATTTGTATTTACATAAAATTAATTTCAAACATCTTACAACTAAAATTCATTTATAATGCTCTAAAAGATAATTACATTTGTACATACATAAAAAAAAAATCGTAAACTACTTATACTTATGGTATAACCTAAAACATGGGTCCCAACAAAGATCAGGAAAACCAGGGCATGACGGGCAACCAAAAACTGTCTCTTTTCTTATTTTCAACGTTGCACTGCACTCCTTGCAACGTTTTCTCATCGTCTCATTCTTCGCATTTTTAGGGAGGTTTTGTGGGAGGTGTATATGGTCGATAATTTTCTGAATTTCTTCTTCTGTGTACACCCTTTTCGGTTCAGCCGATCGGCGTTTTTTTGGTTCAGGACCCCTAGAAGTTGATGGTTCATTATCAGCCATGTCTGAAAGGAAAGTAAAAGTAAAAAAAAATAAGCAAAAATCTGGCTGTGCAATTTATTATTATAACTATACTGTGTTGCAAATACGTAAAAAAATGCCAGCCTGAAATTTCAAGATTTTTGAAAGTTAAGACTAGACGATCTAAGTATTTTTTGGGTCCCAAATAGTTTTTTCATCTTCCTTTTCATTTTTACAGTATTTATAAATTATGGGTAAATTAGTGTATATACATAATGTAAAACTATTTTTGTAATGTGCTTGATAAATATATTATTAAATAGTATTCTTTGCACCTGTCAATATTATTTTATATAAATTCTATTTGAGCTAATATAAAAATGAAAAATTTATGCTGTTATAAAAATGTTCTCTAATGCACAGTTTTGAATTTATTTATATTTTTGTGTGTAAATAAATATTCTATTCTACTCTAGTTTGTTTCTTCTTCTGAAGTGATAACGAAACAAAAAATGATTTTGAACAGTAAAACATTGAAAAAAGAACTTGCATATTACAGAAAAAAGTCTGAACAATATCGTCAAAAATGTTTCCTAACAATGGAATTTTATTTGCGATAGGTTCAGTTTATTGCGATTTATTTTTAAATAAAAATAAATTGTTTTTCACCCATTCTCCGTATTTGTATTGTTCGGAATAAATATCTCATTTGTAATCACTTGAGAAAAAGAAACAAACTATTTTGAAAAGAAAAAAAATATGTAGTTCATCTTGTGCTAAAATTAAAAATCTTGACGTGTGAAAGGATGCTATTTTTTTTTTGCCACATAGTGTATTTATTATGATAAAAACTACAATTAGATAAGTGTTATGAGAAGAAATTACCTTTATGTTGTTGAAGAAAGAGGAGCTGGAGCAGAAAACACAAAGCCAACTTTGATCACAAAAAAAATGCAAAAAAATTAACACAAACTCGCTACGACTTTCACAGTGCAAAGGTAGGACACTAACTAAGTGCGTCGTAAGGTTGGGATGTTATACCTGCAGCCGGCAAGGGAGGGGAGACCAAGGAATGGAATAGTCCCTCTCACGCGGGAGCCGTGTGGCCCGGCTGCAGGGGACAACCACACTCACGCGGGAGCCGCGTGATACGCAGCGGACGTGTTAAGTAAAAAAAACTAATCAGAAATGTAAAAGGGTTAAGCAAAAAATCTAATAAGAAAAGTAAAAATATCTAAGTTTAATTTGGTACACAAGATAAAACATTAAATAAGATTAGTTTTCAACAGTTTTATTAAAATTCTTGTTTTCATAATTAAACAGCAGCTAACCCATTATTAAAAAATTGTTAGTTCTAGAATTAAATTAAATACATTTCTTATTAAAAAAATTTTTAAGAAAAATTTTCATGTGTAGTTTTCCTCACTAGTATGAGCGGAAAGATGTCTCTTTAAACTAGAACTATGATTAAATGACTTTTCACAAAAAATACATGTAAATTTTTTTTCTCCAGTATGAATGGAAAGATGAGCCTTCAAATTATTACTCTGATTGAAAGACTTACTACAAAAATTGCAAGTGAATTTTTTCTCACCTGTGTGAATAGAAAGGTGTCTCTTTAGATCAGAACTCTGATTAAAAGATTTATTACAAAAATTGCATATGAAGTTTTTCTCACCAGTATGAATGGTAAGATGCGTCTTTAAATTACTGCTCTGATTAAAGGATTTCTGACAAACATTACACGTAAATTTTTTCTCACCGGTGTGAATGGAAAGATGTGTCTTCAAATTACAACTCTGAGTAAAAGATTGTTGACAAAAGTTACAGGTAAATTTTTTCTCACCGGTGTGAATCGAAAGATGTCTGTTCAAATCAGAACTCTGATTAAATGACTTAGGACAAAAGCTACAAGTAAATTTTTTTTCACCAATATGAATAGAAAGATGTCTCTTCAAATAAGAACTCTGATTGAATGATTTTTGACAGACATTACACGTGAAGTTTTTTTCACTGCTATGAATTGAAATATGCGCCTTCAAATTAAAACTCAGACTAAAAGATTTATTACAAAATTCACAAGTAAAATTTTTTTCACCGGTATGAATTGAAAGATGTCTCTTCAGCGTAGAACTATCATTAAAAGACTTTTGACAAAATGTACACGTGAACAGCTTCTCACCAGTGTGAATGGAAAGATGTCTTCTCAAGTTATAAGTATCATTAAAAGTTTTTTGGCAAACATTACATGCAAATTTTTTCTCACCGGTATGATTGGAAAGATGTCTCTTTAAAGAAGAATTATCTCTAAAAGACTTTTGGCAATAAGTACAAATAAACTTTTTCTCACAAGTGTGATTGGAAAGATGTCTCTTCAAATGAGAATTCTGACTGAAAGACTTCTTACATAAATTACATGTGAAGTTTTTAGAAGTATTTCCATGACCACATACACAGTCATGCTTAAATTTATTACATGTTTGGCATTTTTCTATGGGCAAACTACCCTCTGAATTTTCCTCAACAAAACTGTTGCTAAATTCTGCATCATGATCCTGAAAGAAAAGTCATACATTATTTATTTAATTAAGAAATTAAAAAACAAAACAAAATAAACAATATAAACTTAGGTTAATTAACCTTTAGAGCAGTGTTTCTCAACCTTGGGTTACAGATATGAAACAAGGGTTGCAAAATTAGCCTACAGCTTTATAACTAAAAAATAATGAAATTATTTATTACAAACATTTTGTTTATAATTATAAGTACACATATAAAGAAAATAAATTAATGTGATGGTTATGTTTGTTTTTCATTCAGAAGTTTCTCCATATGTGGATCTATGTTAGAAACACACAAAAGCAAATCATTTTCAAGCGATAAAAGATGATTTCTACATTTAGTTTTTAGCGCAATCATAGATGAAAAACTCTTTTCACTAAGGTAAAACTTGCTGTAAAAGGGATTAATATTTTCAATGCCTCTGCGATTAAACTTTAATATTCTCTTTGACAAGCAAACCAAAATGTATCAAATATTTAGATTGGTGGTGTTATTATCAAACCCATCCACAGCTATAGAAAAATTTTAATTTTCACTTAAATATGTTTTCATTTCTTGTTTATTAAATATCCCTACAAAATCCTGGATAACATCCAAATCTAAAGGAAAATAATTGGCTCTTATGATTTTATCTAAAATTCTAGGTAAATTTTCTAAAAGATGTACTATTTTAATGTCTGCAAGTTCCACTTTGTAAGTAATTATTATAAATTTGTTTTTATATCTCTTAAAAGCAGCATCCAGTTTTCTTAAAATATGTTTTAATTTTATACATTCTTTTTACAGTAAAGCGCATGTTTTTTTAGTCTTAACCCCAAAATGTCCTGCTAACCTGTACCTGGAAAACTGACCATGTAAATAAGTGTTACAAGATCCACAAATCTCTTTTTTAACTATTACTGTTTGTTATATTAAGTTCTCCATTTTTCACATCTAACATTTTTAGAATCATCATGTTGTCACAAAAAGGATCTTTTAATGGTTTAAATCTTTTTGTTTATGGTAGTTTTTGATATATTTTATATCTACTACATCTATACCAAGAAGTCCCCTATTCTGTAAAAACTCTGTTAATTATTCCAACAGTTACTATTTTTAAATCCATTCTAAACAAATTAATTTTTGCTCATTTATATTTTTGTTTCTTTATCATTATACATTTCTCTAACAACTACTTTCTCTAATTTCCTTATTTTATTTTCAACTTGTTTCCTCTTATTTTCATCACATTTTCTTTGTTGACATTATTAGATTTCTGTGGGGATATTATTTTAAGTATTAACGTAGTTAAAAAATGGTAGTTAATTTCTAAGGTAGAACTAATTTTTTGTTTACCTGAATTCGAACATGATAAGCGAATAATACTGGAGGAGAAAGGTGGAATTATAGGTACCTTACCTTCGGGCACTAAAATTGAACATGCATGTTACGGTTAAAAGGATTTCAATGAACTGTGGTCCATTGAAATTGAAAATACAATGGTTGTCCCATATAGTGAAAGGTGGAAAGTATTTTAGCAGAAGATCCAGTGGAAATTATCAAAGAGAATTCAAGGTCAAAATTATTTTAGGAGAAGATATGTGAAAATAATTTAAAGAAAAAATTAGGTAGAAATTATTTTAAGAGAATTCAAAGTGTAATTAATTTTAAGAGAAAGTTAACTGGAAACTACCTTGGCTTGATTTTCACTTGTTGCGCCTAATGTACCTAAATACTATCACTCTCTCTCTCTCTCGTGTGCGCGCACACATTCACTCACACTTAATATTGATGAGCGCTGCAGCAAGTATACAAGTTTTCAGAAATATGCAATTAACAATATCAATTGATATTGTTGAACTCAATATTGTTATATCGATACGGCAAATCTCAATTTTTTTCATCTTCACTTGAATGCAGTATAGTCAAGCCACAAATCACTAAAGAATTTTTCTTTTTTAGTCTTTTAAGCCCTAACTGAAAAAACTTTCCTAGACTTACAGAAAGACTTATTCACATATACCACAAATTCAATGAAGTGCTGAGATGCTTACAAGGCAGGCGATATAAACTTACAACAGAGTTTTACTGATGTCCTCTGGTAGGATGTAGGAGGGAGGTCTTTCATACATAAAAAATGGTAGCTTACTACTTGGCCCCATTTTTGAGTAAACTCCATTTAAAGATTTTTGAGTCGTTCAAGTTGTTTATTTAAATACGTGTACTCACAGCAGTGGCAACAAATGAGTAGTGAGCAATCCAATCTCATAATTGAAAGATCTCAGGTTCAAGTCTTTTTAACATTAATTTTTTTCTCACATACACACTAATGCAGATGATTTTTTATTAAATAGTATTTATAATAATCTAAAAAAAAGTTACAATTCATAGAATGATATAAAAAAAATCAAATATTTTCAGATTGTAACAGGCAAACTGAAAATTAAAATAAATTTCTTAAATTTTTCAAGTTTTATAAAACAAAAACCGATTATTTTCTATTTGTCAATACTTTATCCGATCCCTATTCTTACTGTTCATTTTGTGTTTTACCCCTTTTCCTTAAAACTCAAATGAGATATGAAGTCAGGAACCACTTTTATTCAATTTCTTAGATAAAAAACTATAAGGAAGCACCACATTTACCACTCGATTTGTACCCCAAGAGTTTCAGTAAGATTAAATTTTACAGGGAGTAGAAAGCAAGGCTAAATTTTCATGAGTCATAACTTGCTAATGAACCATTTTCTGACCTATGCTTAAATGAATTTTTTTTCTTATTTTTAGCTACAGAATCTGTTCTATGCAGATTTGAATAAGCAAAAATATTTTTATTAGTAATTATCACAAAGTCAAGGTTTTATATAAAACCTGTAATAATTTTTTATCAGCCAACAACTAGTTGGCTGATAACTTGGTTGAGGTAACAAGATAACTAGTTGGCTGAGGTAACAAGTAGTACTAACAAGTAGTTCAGGAAAAAATTAGATTTAAAACTTCTGTTATTCTAAAACATACTTACTGTTAATTTTTTTATAAATTAACAACCAATAAATAGAAAATTCAATAACAATAATAATTCTTTTCTTATTTTCTATAAATATATAAAAGGCTTACATAAAAACTTCATTTAAAGTAATAAATACACATAATGTAAAAAAAAAATCATATTAACAATTTATTGCCTCTACATTCAGTAGGACTACTGATGCTACTCTATTTGGTTAATTATAAAATAAATCAGATAATTATACTCACCGAATCTTCTTCTTTAATATTATCATCAACTTCAACTTTGAAAACTACTGTTTCTACACAATTATCATTAATATTATTATATGTAGCATTTTCTGATTCTTCATCTTCTTCTTCTTCTTTCACACATACTGATGTACACAAGTTATCATCCTCCACTTTCTGAAACAAACCAAAAGGTTTTTAAAGAAACCATCCAGAAAAAAATTTCAATTTTTGTTTCTGAACTAAAATCATATTACAAATAGCTCATATAAATATATACTCCCAAGATTAATGTAAAAGGATACTCCATTATATAAATATAAATAATACTCTCAGTTGAACGTTTATCTAATGAGCATTTAAATTATGAATTCTTCCATGCAAAAAATTTTATAATTTGATTACAATTATATTGTGCCTAATTAATGAAATCAAACTTCTATAATAACATTTCATTCAGTTTACTTGGTAAATGCAATAACCTACAAACATAGCTGTAGTTAAGATAAATGCTCAATCTATAATATTTACGATACATATACATATTTTTAAAAGAATTCTAAAGATTTATATCAAATAGCAACAATTAGTATTAATCTGTGTATAGGGAAACATTACATCATATAGAAAATGGAAAATATTAACTTAATAGATACGTAAGCAATAATTAAAACTTAACATTGTTTTACATTAAACTTCTGATATTCTTATTTTTGTCAAACGAAATCATCGAAAAGTCCTACCTACATTTGTTATAGAATTAACTAGAAACAGATTCTTCATACCGTGACTTTCATATACTTTACATTTAATTTTATTTAACAATACAGTGTAACTTACTTTTGTATCACTATAATAATTTGTACTATTTGTGGTACAGTTTTTTTTTACAAACCCATTTTTAATACCGTGCAATATATAAAAATCAAATATGTATTTTTTCACAGCAATGAAGTTTATCAAATTTTTAAGGGTCAAAATTGGAACAGAAATCTTTCCTGGCCTAACTGATAGGAAATATTTTATGAAACTATACAATACAGTAATTAATTTTTGAGGAACACCAGTGTTTTCTGCTTTGGAAAACACAGGATATGAAAACCAAAGCATTTGAAATAAAATACAAAAACAAAATGTAACTAATTGACAAAGTTTAGAAAGGACATATAAGAAAGGAAACAGTGGTGTGGTTTTTAAAAACATCCTAAACCCGTCCGGGAAGACACCCACCTAGTGACATTCCAGTCACCCCCCCCCTTTTCATGGCCCTGATGGGCTTTAACAGGAGTTGTCTATCGCCCTCTGACTTCTTACATCTCATAGTAATAAGCCTACCCTCGTTGGGATGCCACCAATGTAAATGTCTCTGTAGACATTTATATCGGTGATTTATTAACTCAGCTTTTGCCTTCGCTGTAGGCCTTGTCCTACATCATTTCTCTCTGAACTAACTAACTGAATTGGCAGAAACACAAACCCGGTTTTGAAAAACAGTAAATTCCCTTCCTATATATAAAAATAAAGAGTACATAAAACAAAAGCTATAAATGTAGACAACCACAGTGCTATTTATTTAAGCCTTATAAAACACTGACAAAGAATAATCCCTCTCAGCAACACACGTGACTTGAAATAAAAATTGTTTGAAATTAAAAAAAATATTTTTTTAAGTGTTCAGTTCTTTACCTATTTTTCTCCTTATTTAACATGAATTAATATATTCATTTCTTGTTCCTCTTTATCTCAATGTGAACAAGTTTGTTTATATTATATTGCTGCTTAGTAACCAGCTGAGATTTATGTATTATGTGGAACTGTGTTATTGTAGTTGTTTAGTTATTCTTTATTCATTCATCACACGCAGACATGAACAGGACACATTAACCATCATTAACAGATAAACTATGTAGTCAACATTACAAATGTTAATGTGTAATGTATGTAATAAAGAATAAATTAATATGATTAAATTGCGTTATTAATTAAAGTCTGTGAATCAGCAACTGTTGAACTGATGTTACATGAGGTTATGTGAATCAACAACAGATTCAATTTAAGAATTGTTTAATATAATGAAAATAAGTTACGATTCAAAAACCCCTGTTATTAAGTTTAGGTATTTACATTTTAATTCAACAAATGATCAGTGTGTCACTATTTTGAATTTTGATGATATTTGGTATATGATAACTACCCAGCTTGCAGTGGCCAAAAAATAATTTAAAAAAAACATTTTTTCTTGAGTAATAGACTATTTTCTAACTCGCAAACAGGTAAATCAGTCATTTTCATCACTTTTTCCATGGGCTGTAGCATTCTTATTTTACATCGTACAGAGGGTCAAAAAGGGCTTTTTGGAAAGAGTAAAGATGGAACTTTATCTTAGTGTACTCAAAATTCATTTTGTTACATAAACCAAATCTTGTAATGTTTACTGAAGTTACATTCACAAATTGTTTTTTTTGGGCCCAAAATAAATAATAAAGGGCTTAGGGTAACAAGACTATTTTAACCTTTTAACTCTTAGGTACTAGTAGTGCTTATAAAAAAAAAAATTGGAGTGTTACAGTGTCCATCATTAAAAAAAATAGCTACCAAATCATAAGATTTTTAAAATGTCTCGGTTTTGGGGCCCAGAAACCACATGTGGGACAGGTGACAAAAATCTGAAATGTTTACACCAGTCAGTACTTTTATGCACTTTAAAAATATAAAAAAATTATTTTGTTACACAAAGGGGTTGGTGAGTAATGAAGCCAACAAACACTGTTCCTTGTAATTGTTAACAACATATCCAAAAATACTCATGTTATGTATTTTCTCAGATTATAAAATTACAACTAAACTCATTAGAATGAATCAATTGATAATTAATAAATAGTCAATTACAGAATGATAAATAAAATTACAAAATTATAAACAATTCAAATACATTAACAAGTTGTTCAATTCACTTTTACCATTTTTATTCCTGCTAATGAAAGTTATGAATAAATCTTGTACTTTTTATAACAAACTTAATTAACATAACTTGATGCTCTTGCCATTTTTTTATTGAGTAGAATTGCTAAGTCCCCATTCATCTTTGTTTAATGTTGTGTCCTCTTTCAGTAGTCGGGTAGAAAAAGCTCTGAAGGTTTGAGAATCTTTAAAATATTTTCCAGTCGAACCCATGTTTGATTATCCCCCAATGATTTCTTGAATGAAATACCAGGACCCTGTGGATAGAAGAAGCGTATTTGATATTCCTCTTTATTTTCATGTATTTTGACTTCAATGACTTCACCTAACCACCACTTGCCATCGCACATGCAGCACACATAATTTTTACATTTTGACTTAGGTAAACCTATAAAGCAATAAGAAACACTAACATCCTTTCGCACCAATACTAACGTAAATATTTCTGATTCAGAGGTAGCCCAGACTTTCAGAATACATTTCTGACTTGTTGGAACATAACTATGAAAGGCTCTTATTTCTGGGACTGTTGTGATTACCTGATAATGAGAACTGAGGTATTCTTCAGTCTCTTGAACATATTTATTAGAGCAGAAAATAAATGTTATATTTTTAATATTGTCTTTGCAATAATTGTACATTTCAGAAGTGTAATAATTTGATTACTGACTGTCCTTTGAAGGCTTGCTTTAGTCACAGTCCATTTCACAGTTCCACCAATACCATAACATGGTCCTTTTTCCACGGTATGAGGCAAAAAAACACTGTTTAACTGCAATTTCAAATCTTCTTGATGGTTACACAAATTTATGAATTTTTTTTTGTTTTTATACTGGGCTGAAAAGCCATCAGAAAAATAAAAAAAATTATTTAACTTATGGTAACAGTGTTTTTACTTTATTTATAATTGCTTTTGGAAGCAGAACGATGTAGTATTGTGATTTAGGTACTCACTAATCACAGTAGCTTTGGCTTTGAAATTTTCCTTCTTTTTAAAATATATGAGAAACAGATGTACTGTGGCATAAGTTTTTGACCAGCGATATGACTGGACTTCATCCTGCATTACAAAAGGAAAATTTTGGGAGAAGTCTCCCATTAAAATACATTCACCTTCCAACAAGTTTTCCTTTTTAATGGTGAGCAAATTAGCTTGTTTCTTTGCAACAAAATGATACCTTTTTTTTAATTATTTAAATTTTCAGTAAATTTATCTAAGTACTCTTGAAATGGAAGAATTTGAATAGTTAGTTCATAACAGTCAGCAGAAACCCACTGTTTGAAGATAATTTCAGAATCAAAAAATCATCCCAGTTCTCTTGCAGTAAACTCTTTATTAGTTATACTTCAAACATATACTTACACTTCATTAGAATTAGTTACACTGACAGCATGCACGTTTCATTTTCTATATCACATTCCATTGTTGAAAGGAGAATTTTATAATCAAATTTCATTTTTTGAGCAGATAACATGAGTTTTTGACATACAGACAGAGCAAGTACTTGACCCACCAGCCAGAACACAAAATTTAGGTCTTAAATCAGCAAATTTTGGAAAACCAATTTTAAAAATATGTTTTCTTTGAAGACTGTGTACAACACTTTTAAGTTACATAAAATAAACCTTTTTTGAATAATTTTCCTCCTGTTAGCTTGTCTTACTGAGACACAATCCTTCTTGCCTGGCATCATTCGGCTGTGTTCATCATTCTGGTAAAAATCTTGGGACACATTTAATAACATTTTCATCAATTATTGATTGGATTTCTTTTTGCCGATTTATGGAAAAATTCCATTTGTTTTAACCAATTGTTTGAATTGACAGGCTAAATAGTGGCTAACACTAAACTCATTTTTAATCTTCTGAATGTTCCAGCTGCTTGGTAATAAACTTGAAATATTAATTTTTTTCCTGGGTTGATGCAACTGTTTTCATTTTATCCTTTATTTTAATGATTAATTCTTTTTATCCCCTACCTACATCAGGATAATTTTGAGGTACTAAACTGGTTTCTTCTGTAGAAATATTTAAATCAAAGGAATCATTTAATTTACTGGTAACTAACTCGGCTTTTTTTGTAACTTTATTTTTTAAAACTGGTTCCTTTGCATTTCTCAATAATTTTTTAACCTTAACGGGAGATATGCCAAGTGCTGAACAAACTTTGACTTCAGCTATAACACATTGAGGCCAAAATATATCTTGATATTCTGGTTCGCTTTCTGTATCATCCTGCAGTTTTTGTATTTTGTTTAAGCATTTTGTACACAGTGCTCTGCCTAGAATTAATTTTAAATTTGGATTGCTCATTAAAAGTGTCAAAAATATTTCTCAAAGAGATTTCTTAACTGGTTTACTGTGACAGCTAAATGGGTCAGAGCAAATTTTCCCATTAATATGAAAATATTTATCAAAATATTTGGTTTTATGAAAAGTACAGTTATTTTTTGTTTCAGTACATCCATTTCTTAAAGATATCAATGTTATTTGCTGTTCAGTAAACTCTAAAATATCGAGCAATAACATATCGATCTATTGTAAATCAATTTGTGACATACTGTTTCAGTGTGCCAATTGAAGACTCCATAATTTATTTTTATAATATACAAAGGTTCTTAGAATAACAATATAGTTAGTATAAATTATAATACTACCAAATGCACCTTACTTTGCCTTATCCCAGTTTCTCCACAGCTAAAATAAAAATTTCTCTAATTGATAAAATTAAAAATAAAAGATATTGCATAAAAGAGAAGTTCACAGGGAATAAAATTACTTTATAAACAAGTGTACATTACCTAACCACAGTATTAACACTAGCAACAAAATACAACATATCAAATTGAAATCAAAACGGTAACTGAGCCTTGTACAATGTTTACATTTTGGATTACACAAACCATATCCATGCATATCTACTCACTTTCGTGTTTAAACATGAGTTTGTGTATCAAACTATCTTGAACTATCTGTGTATCAAACTATCTTATAAACAAACTATCTAGAATATAAGTTATCTCAATATCGACAAATCAAAATATTTTGTATTTATTATCTGAAAAAATACATGCTGTGAATTTTTTTGATACACTGTTCATGGTTAGAAGGAACAGTATTTTTAGCGGTATTGATGGCTTCATTACTCATCAACCCCTTTAAGTAACAAAATAAATTTTATATGGTTTTAAAGTACTTCCTGGTGTAAAAATTTCAGAATCTTGGCACCTGTCGCATATGTGGTTCTGGGCCCTGAAAATGAGACATTTTAAAAATCGTACGATTTGGTGGTCATTTTTTTAAATGAAGGACACTCTGTAACAGTCCAATTTTTTTTTTATAAGTACTGCTAGTGCCTAAGAGTTAACAGGTAAAAACAGGCCTGTTACCCTAAGCCCTTCATTATTTATTTTGGGCCCAAAATTTAAAAAAAACAATTTGTAGACGTAACTTAAGTAAACATTACAAGATTTGGTTATGTAACAAAATGAATTTTAAGTAGACTATGAAGTTCCACTTTTACTGTTTACAAAACGCCATTTTTGACCTCTGTATGATGTAAAATAAGAATGCTACAGCTCATGGAAAAAGTAACGAAAATGGCTGTTTTTACTTGCTCGCAAGTTAGAAAATACTCTATTACTCAAATGTTTCTTTAAAAACAAAAAAATATTTTTTGGCCACTACAAGGTGGGTAGTTATATAACAAATATCATAATCAAAAATAGTGATGCAATAAAATTTTTGAAAATTTGTTTTATTAAAATGGAATACCCCTTTAGAAATCATGAAATAATTCATAAATAACAAAATAATGCTTTAATTTGGTTTTATTGATATGTTTATGCTGCTAGTACTCAGAAAATGTAGTGATATTTTTCCAGGTAATTTTAAAATAATTATTTTAAGAACTTTTTAAAAACATTATGTCATAAAATAAAAAATTACTATTAAATAAAAATGTAGATTTATTACAATATTATTATTCTAATAATTTGTTAATATAATTGTGGGCTAAAAAAGGGCAATTTGTTCAATAGTTAGGCGAAAGCTATACTTACACAGACATCTTCCACTTTAACAGTTTCTGAATGTTCCATGTCTTCATTAACACTATTTTTTAATTCCATTTTAATATCAGTGGTACAGATCAATGTAGTTTTATCCAATATGGTATTACTGATGGAAGAATCCATTTCCTGTAGGAAAAGAATTATTCACATTAACATTTTTACAACCAAAATGATGAGAACAGCTAAATAAAGGCTCACCACAGTAGCACTCTGCAGGTACTAAGATAAATACAAAGTTAGACTAAATACTTTTCCATTCTATCTAAAATTATTTTTCTCCGTTTTATGGATATATATTTACAAGATTTTTAATAAACTTACATGAAACTCTATCATATCTGGCACAGTTACTTTACATATCAAATTCAACCAAGCATTAAAGACTATCAATATTTTACTAATGGATATAATCCAAATGGCATATCAAATTTATCAGATAATTAAATTCTTATAATTTGGTTGTTTTTACTTTAGTAAACCATCTCTGACATTTTTCACAACTAGATTTTCACTTCATTTAAACAAAGACACTCGTTGCGATTCACTGGAGTTGATGGTCATACACCAGGTGTCTTACAAGTTGGGAACAACCACTGCATGCAATGATTTTATTCATTGGCAATATATACATAACATATTCATTGGCAGATATTACATCACTGGTAAACAACTTAACTGGATTAAATATTTGGGCTACACAACTAAACTAGAGTACTCTTTCAAGTATGGTTACTTTTTAAAAAATATTCGGTAACTGTATTTACATAATTACACTGTTTTTGAAATAACAGAAAGAGAATTTTATTAAATTTGTAAGGGTAATCTGAAATTAAGAACTCTTGGCCAAGGTTAATTTCAATAGTTTCAATTAGTCAGCATTTTTTATCTGGCAATTAAAATAATGGGATAAAACATACTTTTTTTATTATATCTATTTCCATGTAATTGGTAACTTTTGACTGATACAATTAGATATGAGTCCATTATTTTAATGAAAATTATCTATATTTACATATTTATATTAGTAAAATCAGGTAAATTATAGTATTAATTAAAATGGTTTAATGTTTTTAATTAAACACCATATTTTGATTTATATTGTCAGTTGGGCACCAATGTCTACTCCATGAAATATATTTTTAAATTTTATAATAATTATTCAAAAGAGCACTGATGTTAAAGTTTTGGAGGGAATAATCTACAGGCAGACAAGACAACCACTTTGACTGAGAATATTACTTTTGTGTGTAAATGTGAATATCATCGATATTTTATTGATAACCAGTTAAACTCACTTAAGTATGAGTCATACTACAGAACGTCACATCGTGGTTGCATCATCAGCAAGGAAATTTATCTTATGTCTATAGAGCTCAGAAATGTATTTAATCAATTTTTATGACCAACTATAAAAAGAATCTGGTAAAACTAAAGACAGGTTAAAATTACTGTTGCAAGCATTTATGCTTCTTTTTAATAACTTCTACAATTGTTAGGATATCAATTTACTATAAACCAGTTAATTAATTAAGTCAGGTACCTCTTAATTAAAGTCAGGCACTATCTGACTTAATTAATTGATAAATTTGAAAAAAAAAATTACTAATTCATAGATCTTATATTCCACTACTAAATTTCTTGAAACTTTGTATCAGGGTATCAAATTATTAATCCCAAAATAAAATAAACCTATAAAAATCCTTTAAAACAACCACTTCAATGCTTTGTAACAAATATATATTCATATGTATCATCTAACAATGGTATAAAAATGTAATACGGCATCAGTGAAACTTCAATTAACTTACCGGAAAAAAAACCCACTTTATAAGAATATTTTTTTTTTGTTTTCAGTCATTTGACTGGTTTGATGCAGCTCTCCAAGATTCCCTATCTAGTGCTAGCGGTTTCATTTCAGTATACTCCCTACATCCTACAACCATAACAATTTGTTTTACATATTCCAAACGTTGTTTGCCTGCACAATTTTTTCCTTCAACCTGACCCTCTAATATTAAAGCAACTATTCCAGGATGCCTTAATATGTGGCCTATAAGTTTGTCTATTCTTTTAACTATATTTTTCCAAATGCTTCTTCATCGATTTGCCGCAGCACCTCTTCATTTGTCACTTGATCCACCCATCTGATTTTTAACATTCTCCTATGGTACCACATTTCAAAGGCTTCTAATCTTTTCTTCTCAGGTACTCTGATCGTCCAAGTTTCACTAACATATAAAGCAACACTCCAAACATATACTTTCAAAAATCTTTTCCTGACATTTAAATTAATTTTTGATGTAAACAAATTATATTTCTGACTGAAAGCTCGTTTCGCCTGTGCTATTTTATATCGCTCCTGCTTCGTCAATCTTTAGTAATTCTACTTCCCAAATAACAACATTCTTCTACCTCCATAATCTTTTCTCTTCCTATTTTCACATTCAATGGTCAATCTTCATTATTTCTACTACATTTCATTACTTTCGTTTTGTTCTTGTTTATTTTCATGCGGTAGTTCTTGCGTGGGACTTCATCCATGCCGTTCATTGTTTCTTCTATATCCTTTTTGCTCTCAGCTAGAATTACTATATAATCAGCAAATCGTATATAAGGTTATAATTTGCTCTTATATGATGGCGTTAACTGGGGCGTGTTTGCAAGTCCGCGTAGGAAAGGTTATGTTAATCGAGTACCAATTACCATTATTATATTGATCTAAATAATTACATTTAAAATAATATTAATAATAGACTTCGTAATTAATTACTAATATCATTAATGGAGATAAGAAAATACGGAAATAATTTTCATCATCATGCACTAATCATCAAACTGGGGCCTGCATTACAAAAATTATTAAAAAGTAACTTATAAGCAAATTAAACTAATCAAATTACAACAAAATAACTTACGATAATACATGTAACTGTACAATAATAAAAACAAAATTTGTTCTAATAAAAGTAACTGTAAACAACGACCCTCTTTATCAACTAACAAATGAACAGAAAATAAACATTTCAATCATGCCAACTTACTCAAACTGGATTCACTAGAAAGAATATTGCAAATAATGTAATATTTTTTTGAATAAAAATTGCTTCAGGGTAAAATTTTAAACGACTTGTCATTATACAGTTGCTTTAGAAAATTCCACGATACGATTATTAATCCAGTCTACCGACTCAGGCGATGAGATCCCACCGAGTCTCATGTAACTGCACTAACTGGTCGTGGGATTTCTTTTGGAATCTCGAACACTTATCAGAATAAAATCTGAATTAAAAATGTAGCGTGGCTCAGTACAGGATCTCATTTAGCATGTTTCTGTAGATATTATTGTTTGCCAGTTTCCAGTTTGAAAAATTAAACACTATATTTGCGTGAAATAATTGAATAATCAGCATTAGTTAGCTCATGGAAAACCTGCTTTCGATACAGATAACATTTTAGCATTCTCCTCACTGCAGTGTGAGCTGAACATAGTGAAATATTCTTTTCCTGCTAAATCTCCGTGAAAATTTAAGACGAAATCTTGCAACTGCCGCTTTGATGACTGTACGACCTACGACTTTAAAACTGTCTCAATTGATTGACTCAGGCACGTCTGTAACACCGAACCTGTTTCAAGAAATTTTTTAATTCACTTCTGAGCAACACTTTTCAATGGTGCTCTCTTTTCAAATTTCTCCCTGAATTTTCGCCGACACACAACATGAGATATTTCGTCTCGTAAGTTTCCGTTACGAATACACGTTCTTCAACAGTTAACCCATTTTTAGCAAACAACTAACGATTACACTACCCCTTTTTAACAGCCAATGCCCGTCATAGACTGGTAATACTCAAATGTGCATGCAATAGACAGTCCTTCCAACTCCAGGTTCAGTCGTACCACATTATTTTACCCATCACAAATAAACTACTTTTGCATTTTAACAAAAATATACCTTCAGTATAAACTACTAAAGTAAAACTACTAAAAATATAATGTATTTTTTATATTTGTTTGAAATCACACAAGCTGTTTTCGGAATTAAAATAATGAACAGTTAAAAAATTGTCACTAGGAGGTCATAAGATCTAATTTAGCTTCTCAGATCTATAATCACTAAAATCATGTGTCATTTAAGGCATTAGTTCTCAAACTTTGGTATGCAGAGCTTATTAAGATGGTCTGCAAACAACTGCACAATACAAAAAAAACTATTACAATATAAAAAAATTTATATTATAATACAAATACGGATATTTATTATTATTTTTAGAATTTATTTATTATTAATACTTTGGTCAGCAGTTCTAAACATTTTGATATATATCAAATACAAAGCATCACATATGTACAAACAAGTTTCTTAATGGCCAGTATAAAAGGATTTCCATACTTTCATCTAGCAGTTAAGAGAGTCAGTCGTGATTATCCTACAATCGGATATAGTTGCTTCTGGTTTTTTATATACTTTGTAATAATCTGACCTGAAAATATTGTTATTGTATTACTTCTTCATTTGATAAAATTGAATTGCTAATGGGGGCATATGTATCTCAAAAGAGACTTTTTTTATACACATACTTATTTAAATACTTTGCTTGAATTAATTTGGTTTTATTGACTCAAAATATAAATCTTAATGGATAAGTGGTTTAATAGAGCAACAGCAGACAAAACATTTTCAGTTAATAAACCTGTACTATATAAATTTTACTTCAGAATTGAAATTTGCAGTAAGTCAAGATTTTTTCCTGTAAAAATATGATCCTGAGTACATCAATATTAGGTTTACTGTCACAAATATAATCAATGAAATCAGTGTGTAATCTGCATTACAAATTTTTCAAACCAAAGCATGAAAACTTCATTATTGAAATGGCACTTTAGTACTAAACAATCAACATTAGAAAACAGACCGAAGGAATGTTTTGTTCAAAAATTGTCAGTAATAAAACATGTGAAAATTATGTCATCTTCTTCATACAGTACTCAAAAAGCAATTACATCTTTCTTAGTGAGGTTAAGAATAGCAAAGAGTGGAAAAGCTCTTACAACTGATGAAGAGCTGTTTTTACTTGCTGTGAAAGATATTGTGGCTTGAATCATCAGCTGAACAGGTAAATTTGATACTACCGTCAAATGATACTGTGCACCCCAGAACTAAAAGCATGACTTTAAACGTTAACAAGAACTTAGGTTGAGTCAAAAACAGTAATCATTTTGCCATACAACTTAATGAGAGCACAGCTGTAAGAAACTACGTCAACTTACGGTTTACATGCAGTATGTGTTTCAAAACACAATTAAAGAAAATTATTTATTTTCTGATGAGTTATCAAAATTAACTACATCCAATAAAATATTCAAAAAGCTGAATAACTTCTTTGCAAAAAATAGACTGGACTGGAAGTAGTGTGTTTGGCTTCTATTCTGATGGTGCTTGAACTGTGATGGAAAAATATGAAGGTGTTGTCACCAAAGAATATCAGTTACAGAAAATTGTGCCCTCACTCATAGCAGCATCCCCACAGAAGCTTTAACAGAAAAAAATGCCTGAACAATTTAAACATGTTCTCCAGGAGCCCGTCAAGGTAGTCAATTTTATTAAATTTATTTTGAAACTGAGCTCTGAAATTGGTAGTGACCACATTCAGTTACTGCTAGAGGCAGAGATGATATGACTTTCTAAAGGAAAAATGCTAAGCAAGTTATTTGAACTGCAATAAAAGGTACAGGTGTTCGTAATAAATTCCAATTTTGAAATATGTGATCAATTGATGAAAGAGCTGTGAATCACAGCAGTAACCTACTTATCAGATATTTCAACTGTCTCAATGTCTTAAATTAAGTTTTCGAGGTGAAACAACTAATCAATTTTCAGTGGATGACAAAATAAAGGCATTTATCAAAAAAATGTCAAATGATGAATAAAAGTGTTTTGATTGAAAACTTGCAGTCTTTTCCAAATTTGGAAAATTTTGGGATGATACACAAAACTGAAATGAAAGATAATTTTATCAATAATGTAAAATGCCATTTCCAAATGCTTACTGAAATTTTTGAAGAAAATTTTAAAGAAGAATATTTTGAATTCCTATGGATACAAAATCACTTCTTACTGGGTATCATTCCTGGAGCCTTAACTAACAACCTCCATTGCAAGATCGTTATCAGTCTCTGATACTGATCTTGCAATGGAAGTTTGAAAATGGAATTTAGAGTTACGTGAATTTTGTCTAAACGCTAAAAATGAATATCCATTACTGTACAGAAAAGCATTATTATTTTTAATTTCATTTTCTAACACATATTTTACTGAAACTGTGTTTTCTGCTATGGTGACAGTAAAAAAACAGATTTCATAATAAACTGAACCTTGACTCAAATTTAAAGTTAAGTTAATTAACATCAAATTAAGCCCAATTGAATCAGATATTAATCACTTGCTTCAAGCATGCAGCACTACCATTCTCATTGAATTTTTAGTCTTAAAAATACTGTAATCAATATAAGTAAATTATAACATAACTTATTTTTGCAAAATTAATAAACATAATGTAAAAAAATTTGTGATAAAATTGTAGTAGATGATTTTTCCAATAAAATAGATACTTTCAAAAAAGATTGTAATCTTTTATTGCTTTACTATTCTGAGGTATAACTCTATTGCTATGCTAATGACATATTACTTATTTAAGAGTTCAGTGGTACGCTACTGATCTATAACTCACTATGAGTGGTACATAAAGATAAGTTGGGAACCTCTGGTACAGATGCTTCATGACCAGGAAGTACCCATGATAGCTGAATTTAGGAGCATAGCAGAACATTAAAGGATATTTAAAAATTTGTTAGTGCCTTTTCCTTATTGGAGGCAATAGCTATATATTGATGAAACATGAAAATTTAGCTATAGTATTGATGAAATATGAAAAGTTGTCATGGTTGCTTATGTCACTCTGGAAATCTAGAAAATCTGATAGGAGATATGATTTTTTCCTGTGCACAAAACAAGGTGTTGTTATCAGCACCTGGACAAAAAATTACTGTAGTAAATAATTAAAAATTAACAATTACAATTTACCTTTTTAAATTAAAAAGATGTAAAATGCCTAGATGATAAGTACGAAATAAATCCAAAATAAAAACAAAATTAAAAATCTAACATAAAACAACAAAATTGCCATACATCAAAAAACAAAAACATATTACAGTTTCAATTAAATATTTGAATCAAGATGGACGACCTTAAGGAACCGTAAGAAAAATGGATAACATCGATACCTTGTTGCCTAAGATATTTTGGATGATAGTCCCAAGTTCTTCCGATGCAATGTCACATAACATACACAGTCCACAAGGTGTGGGATACTGTTAGTTGGCAGTCGCAGCAAACACAGACGGGTACATTGGTCTGATTCTAGAGGTGTCCGTGACACCCTAAGTGTAGTGTACACTATTCTTAAATGGTAAATAATAACCTCCTGTCGACGGTTCCTGCATGAAGAGCTCCACAGTGACACAGTGTTCTTAATTGGATGAAGTTTATTGATGATAGTAGCATTTTATTCACTTTGCTATTCATCACGGACCACGGACCACCCTCTTAAGAAACAGACAAGATCATCAGAAACAACACAATTTGTGAAAGCAGGCTGCAAACAAGCCTCATTTGTTGCACTATCAGCATGCTCATTGCCTGAAATTTCAATATGACTGGGATCCAGCAGAAGCTCCCACTTTTATTTTGCTGGGTCATTTTAGAAATAATAGCTTGTATATCACGAGAGTACTTGTCACTAATCGCTTGCAAGACACTCTTGGAATCTGAACAGAGAAGTACGTGTTTATATGTTGGACTATTTTTATTAAAGGCCTTATTAATAGCATATAGCTCCACGATTGAAGTACTGACAATGCTGGGAAGGTCAAATATGTTTGTTCTGTTGCCAACCATAAAAGCACAACCAACAGAATTATCGTGTTTAGAGTCGTCTGTATAAACTATAGGACAGGATTCATGTTATTTATAATTTCATAAAATTTTTCTTGCAAGAAAACCGGATTCGTGTAGTTCGTACGATATCTATGAGACTAAATCAATAGTTTACGAGAAAAGGCCGCCAAGGTAGGAAATAACATTGAG
Source organism: Lycorma delicatula (assembly GCF_047948215.1). Classification (NCBI taxonomy): domain Eukaryota; kingdom Metazoa; phylum Arthropoda; class Insecta; order Hemiptera; family Fulgoridae; genus Lycorma; species Lycorma delicatula. The sequence goes on from NC_134455.1 coordinate 34,257,117, forward strand.
TAACAGTAAGAACTGTAAGTAATTGCATATTTAGAACCAAGAAAAGGCACTGAACTCTAGTCCTAGTGGAACAGTAGATCTCTGCTCTTCCTGATATAGATTAACATGCGGATTAAAAAATACCGCATCAAAGGTCGAATTATTAGGCTGCGCTTTAATGCGAGCTATATAGGAGCAAATCATCCGGTTTCGTCTATACCAGAGAGATCGCTTCTCAGCCTCTGTAAGTCTTGCATTTTTTACTACCGGTGATGATTTTTCTGGCAACAGCAGTGTTCTACGTGACACTGCTGATCGGTGGTAATGATCGGTGGCAGTTAGAAAACTTGCGCTGCTGTAGAGCTATTGTCTAGCCAGTAGCGTAGTGTGTTACAGGAGGGCCACCATCGACAAAATAAGAACGCTTTCTTTGGTGTTGTGTCCAATTTTCGTAATTCGTGAGGCCAATTTATTATTGCGATCCTCTGGCAGGTTCGGAAAGCGATTTACTCCGACCTCGCCGGTGGTCTTGCATTAGGAGCTTTTAGCTTTGAACTTTTTCGAGCGGGGTTGTGTAAGGACAGGCAGCCTAGCTCGGGAAAAAACTTCATAACGCTCACCTGGTCTTGGGTTAGGTGATAGACTAACATACAGACTGCATCGTAGTGCCTGGCAGTACAGTTGGTGTATTAGTTGAAAAACGCAATGGAGTAACCCCGGAAAGGGGGGTTGCTTGGAGGACTTGGTGATCAGTAATCCCTTCACGCCGAGGTTTATCGGCAGATCCCTTCCGAAGTCGCAGATCTCCGTTAAGGATGTGGTCTCCACGAGAGAAGCACCCCTATCTTCTACCCACTCGTGAAAAGGTGGGCTTGCACAAAAATCCTGTGGAAGCCTCTGCATCAAACTGCTCGGGGGGGGGGGGGGGGGAATGGTAGTTGAAACCATCCAGGGTGAGCACGGCGCTAGCAGGCGAAACAAATCCGAAGGGCGTCCCCTTGTGAAATCAAGGGTGAATAAATATAGTGGTGCGGTGTTCGGGCATGAACCGAAGGTTTACGGGGTGAAGACGTCTTTAGGGAGGCCTAGCTCCAGGTCTGAAGGTTTGGGGCGGATCGAGGAGATGAGAACTGCTTGGGCCAAAATCTCCTCAAAAAAGGAGTCGCGGATTTCAGTTAAATTCCGAAAATTGGTGGACTTGTACCTTTCTGAGTGTAGTTTGCTGGTCGCGGATCTGACATTTAAATTTTTAGTATCTTCAGGGCACAAACCAAGCCCTTGATTCAGTCGTAGTACGACTATCGGGTAAGGTGGACCAGATTGTGGAAGGAGTCAAGGACTCCAAACCGGCAACGGGGAGAATTTTGGTGAGATTCACACCTCTTTAAAAAGGGTGGAGGAGAAGGTGAGAAAGCCTGTAATAATATCTCCCCCGCCGCAATAACGGGAGCTCCTGGGCCTAAGTGGGTTAACGTCCCGCCGCCGGCTTAGAAGCCAGCCACCAAAATTAAACGGATCACTGTTAGTGTGTTTCAGAAAAAACCTGCTCCTGGGGCTTCGTCTGCAATGACGGAGCTAACCCTGAGAAAGGTACTGGACCCGAGGAAAGAAACGTTCCAAATCACCAGGGTCACGAAAACAAGGACGGTTGCATCGTGCTGGAGGTGGTGAGCAGCAGACGAAACGGCTGCTGGAGGACTACGTTCTGAAAAAGAATGGGCGTAAGACTTAATTGCTGGCCGAGTGGAAACCATAGCTATTAGTTTATGACATGCCAAGGACAACAAGGATTGAGGAACCCTAAATCCTTAAGGCCATACACGGCCAACATCCAGCTTTGAATATGGCTGTCGATGATTTCTTTTGGGAAACCAAGGTGGTTCGGCAGTTGGAATAGAAGGAAGCCCTGAAGAGTCACTGGTTACTAGAGACCTCGCCAATGATCCGGCAGGTCCAGATGTGGCCGGTGGTAGGCTGTTTCTTGGGTGGACCCTGCAGAGCGCTGTCGGAGATATGTGATCACTGTGCTCTTGGTGGGCATAGGGCAGCTAACTGTCACAATAAAACTGCACCTGTGAATTTCGCTGCCTGTGTTTCGGTGAAAGGCTTTGATGCAGGACACCGGGTGGGTAGTAAGCTTTGCAGGTCGCACGACTTAGCTCGGGCGAAAGCTGTTAATGACAGCATATGGCGACGCATGAATGGGGGAGAAGCTTGCGAGGACAGCCACGAACCATCGAACCATCGAGCCATCGAACGCCTGCGCCTAGGGCAGTTCAACTTGTATCACGTCCGGGCGACCACTATAAAAGCCATGTGGGTTCTCGAGGAGTATAACCTTATGATCATCTTGGTCAACCAGCCGTACAAGGTTAGGGATAGGGTGTTCGGCTTCCACGGGGTTGATGTTATTCATTCTCGTGGGGGACGGTTGCTCTCTGCGGTCGTGGTCGGTTCGGATTCTTTGGGCGTCTTTTGGATGCCTCACTAGTCTGATGAGCAGTTCACCGTCGTACGAATCACTAGGGGTACGCTCGATGTCGTACTGGTATTGGAACACTTCCAGCTTGGATGGAGTGCCGATGACTTGCTGGCGAAGTTGGAGAGGATTGTGGACAGTCTCGCGGGCATCAGAGTGCTGATGGCTCTGGAGTGTTCCGCCTGGGGTTCACGACTCACGGACCCCAGTGGTGCTAGTTTGGTTCATAGAAGCCAGGAACCGGTACTTGGTCAATGATGAAGACAGCCGCCAACATTCTCTTTTGAAATGGGGAAAGTTACATCGACGTCACTTTGGTGACAGGCGACTTGCTCAGGTATGTCAGTAGTTGGACGGACTGGCCTGAAGCCAGTGTGAGCGGATCAGTTAGGCTTATACCTATGAGATTGCTTACGGAGGCGGTCTAAGAGCACCAGATTTGGGTCGCTATAACCTAAGGAGCTTGGATCAAGACAGGCTGCGGTGTAAGTGTGCAGCTGCACTACAGGGGTTGGAGTGGCACATACAGAGCAGCGAGCAGGTGGAATTGGTGGCTGAGTGGTTCGGACCGGTCATCAACACTGTTTGCGACATAGTCCTACGGTGGTCTAAACCAATAGACAGTGTATTGTGCGGCGGCTGATATATGAATGCCTGGAGCAGTCATGACCATTGCTTCTGGGCAGCTGCCTGTTAGCCGCAGGTAGAGACTCGGAGAAAAGTGGTTGTCATCTGACCTTACCGTGCTGCGCGCAAGGGTTCCATCAACCAGGAAACGGTATCAGCGTGGCAATAGCATCGATGATGCGCGTTTGGAATATCTCCAGATGTACCGGCGCATTCCTGGAGAATATGATCGTGCCGTCAAGGAAGCCAAGCTCAGATACTGGCAGGACTCCATGAGCGAGGTGCAGAGCAACCCCTAGCAGCTCACAAAATCATGTTACCGGCCAAGGCTATTGCACGTTCTGTCCAGTGTTCAATGCGGGTTTGGTGGTTGGAACCATACTTTAACACCTGTGGTGACTTACCAGGCGTTCATGAATACTCTGTTTCTAGATGCTCCATTCGGTAACTTCAAGCAGAAGTCGGCGTTCGGGCGGGTAATACCCCTTCCCTGGTGAACAGGCTGTGGATCCCGTAGATATTGACCGAGTGGTTTCTCGAATGGCACTGGAAATTGAAGAACTTGGACCGGGACATTTAATACCATCTACTGCCTGTCATAAGAGACCTATTTGGCAGACTGTTCTCGGAGTCTCTAAACTTGGGTGTTTTTTTGACTTGTTGGAAAACTGACTTCCTAATATTATTAATAACAACAATTAAGATCCTTTTGAGGATAGGCTATGTTTTTTTGTTACAATCTCTTCTTTTTTTTTAAATTCTGTACAGGGTTTCTCAAATAACACACTGAAAGAGAAAGAATACGCATCAATTATATTAATTACCAAATGGGTTGAAACTTAACAAACCAAATGAAATTCCTCACATCTGCTATTGGAGCACTGTGTACTGGCAAGAAGGTAACTTCTGCTAGAGAGATTGCTAGTGCTTTATAAAAAGATCATAGACTAGCATGGCATCTTTATAGTGAGGTGAGGTTGTTCTTAAAATTTGGAAAGGATCTGAGTGAGGTCGGTAGTTCAGGCAATCAGGCAATCTGCCTTTTGTCAATTCTCAGTAAGTTGCTGGAAGGCTGGTTGTGGAACGGCTCCAGGAAGGTATTGAAATGAACAGTCTAATAAATCGACGCCAGTACGGCTTCATGAAAGGGGTTGGCACCGAGGATTGCATCTTAGATGCTTTTGCAGAGATGGAAAGCGCTGACTGTAAGTATGTTTTGTCAATTTTTATAGATATAGAGGTAGCATTTCTTTCCTTGTGTTTGATTTCTGTTCTCTATGAGTTGGAATGCCACAATGTTCCCGTAGTCCTGCAGGCTATGGTAAGTGACTATTTGTCTAACCGTACGGCTCTGTTTAAGGATGCGTACCTAGTTGTGGAAAAATCTGTTACCATGCGAAGCCCGCAGGGTTCCGTTCTTGGTTCCCTGCTGTGGAACATGGAATTCGGATTTCTGGGATTGACATTTTCAGATGGAGTCACGGCCTAGGCTTTCGCCGATGACTACCTTCTTTTAGTGCGTGGTAATTCACGACCACAGCTAGAACACCGGAGCGGCCTTGTCAACCGCAGAGGGCTGAATGAACATTCAAAGTTTAAAGATTTCTGTGCCCAAGACGAAGTTTATGCTTCTCAAGCATAACCTTTGTGATAATTGTTATCACCACTGTCATACAGACGTAACTCCATATTAAATATAAAGGATATGTAATCATGCGAGTTAGAGTTCATAAGTACCTAGGTGTTTTGTTTGATGAAAAGTTGCTGTATATGAACCACATTCATATATAGACGGACGCCGTCTCAGTGATGCACAAACTAGGAGATTTGCTCGGAAAGACTATGGGTTGTCGAGCCGTCAAATGTACATGGTGTACCGAGGTGTCTTCGAAGGCATGACCTCTTATGCACCATTTGGGCGCATAGTTTGGATATGAACAGAACCCTTCTTCAAAATTTAAGGAGTGCCCAGTGCAGAGCCTTAATTGTATGCACTGGTATTTTTAAAACAATCTCCTACGTGGCTACTACCGTACTGAGAAAGTATCTCCCAATCGATTTAGTGTTGGAACAGCCATGTGGAGATTGCGAAGAGGCCGTGAGGGCTAGTTATTTAGGATGGGGTTTTGAGCCTGCTGCACTGCTGTGGGAAGCTAACCTAGAGATATATATCTGTATATAGCTGACCATCAACCAATGAAGGCTCCAAACGCTTTAATATTGTGGACAGGTACTTACTGGCATTCAGCGACCTAGGTGTGGCAGCGAATTGCTGTCTAGATGAAATAAATTTTAATTGATGTCATTGGATGTCATATATATTTTTGATGGATTGCGTCTACCCATTTTAGCAATATATGACAAGGGAGCAGTTGGGACATATAAGCTATGGCACCACTCACGCTGTCAGGTAAGCTGTGGGAGCTATGTTAGGATACTGGTCACTAAACTGTTCGAGGCTCAATTGCTATTTGTGGCACAGACATTTACTCTTATGCTTCAGGGCGACCAAATGGGGTGGTGGCGGGAGAAATGCCAAGCAAACCAAATCTTCACGCCGAGTACGGAAAACACAAACATTCCACTGAATAATATTTGTACCCATAAAAAATACTGTTTCTTGTTGTAACCTTGGCATGCAGATTACTTATCAAATAAATCCGGGCTTTTCTTTTTTGATTTTATAACCTTTAGCAAGTGCTTTGCTTCTTTAGGCACTTCATCCGCCACCATATCCTCGTAGAGACCTCGAGATGGTGGAGGGTTCTTGGAATCTTGGGAGGGTGGAGATGCCATGCTAGTCTATAATGTTTTAATAAAGCACTAGCAATCTCTCTAGAATAAGTTACCTTCTTGCCAGTACACAGTGCTCCAATAGCAGATGTGAGGAATTTCATTTGGTTTGTTAAGTATCAACCAATTTGGTAATTTCTATACTTGATGAGTATTCTTTCTCTTTCAGTATGTTATTTGAGAAAGCCTGTACAGAATTAATACCAGGTTGTGTAAGATTACTCATACTGACGGATTTTCTGTACCCCGACGTGCCACAGTAAAGAAAACTTTCTAATCACTGTAGATCTTCAATATAGCTTTTTCTTTCTTATAACTGTGACATTCCCCAGATCTTGTTGACTGTGAATCTTTACACTTTGTACATTTTTTTTCTTTACCGCATGCGATATCATCATGTCTTGTACGGCCGCAATGAGCCCAAACCTTTTCTTTTGCAATCAGTTTTGGTATGACCAAAACCCTGACATTGGAAGCAGCATCTGGGGTTTGGTATATGTGGTCACGCATGGACAAAAAGGTAATCAACTTTTATTCGGTCAGAAACGGTTTGACTGGAAAAAGTCAGAACTAGTGACGATGTTGGTACATCAACACCATTCTCTCTTTTTATCAATCTTTGCACAAACATGACTGACTGCGTTGATAACTCTTCCATAATTACAGGTAATTAAGGAATTACAGGGTCAATGTCAGCCAAGTCATGGAAAAGATCACTCCTTTGTCCAAAGTCTGAACTCCACTGTCGAAGTTTCTGACACTGCTCTTCAGTTCAGACTTCTGGGCGCCACTCCTAAGTTTCTTTATTGATCACAAAATCACAGACTGATACAATGTATTTATTAATCAGGAAGGGAGAAACCTTAGCAAAGGTTCTCAAACCTTCCTCATTGTACTTAACCACAAGAAACCTTATGCGTGAATATTTGCCACACTCCGTAACGTTTCTTGTTTCTTTCTTATCACTGAATATATCTTCGACTGAGAATGTTGGTCGAAGTCTCTTTAAACCCCCATTTTTGTTGGTTTTTCAAGTGGATCAACAACCACTGAAAGTACTGGCCGCTTAGACGAGTACTAAGCCGTTTAACAGACTACTCCAGCAGAGTGCACGTGCACTGGAGCTAGGATAGCAAAAATTTGGGTTCAATCTTGTGCTCAGAATACAAAGCTGTATGTATAGGCTAGGGCCGTGGAGACACCAACTCTTAAAGTCTTAAAGAGTAAGACTCCCCACTGGGGCTAAAGATGAAAAAGACAGGAGGAAAAGAATAAGAAATAAGCTAGGGAGCTTATTTCTTAAAAGTATAGGGATACTTTTCAACCAAGATCCCTCTGACTATCAATTATTTCAATTACTATCTTCAAATGAAGATAGAAAATATGATATGAAAAACAAGAATAGATATGAAAAACAAGATATATTGCACCTGAATCTTAAATTCCAGTGCTCAAAAGGAAATTTAATGGATAGTAGGCCTTCTTCAATGCTTTCAACTATGCCTGCTAATAATAAAGACAAAAATAAAAATTAAACAACTCCTTGCCAAAAAACTACTACAATTACTATTAAAATAGGGAACCTAAGAAACATAACAAAAAAAGAGGGTAAGAAAAAATCAGGCAGTAGAGGAAAAGAAAAAACCGTCTATTCCTTGACAAAGTACCTCATTATACAAAAAAAAATAATCATCATTATTTCAGAAAAGTAAAGAAGAACTGAAGGAGGAAATAATGGGATTTGACTTAGCATATTCATTTTTGTACTGATGAAACATGAGAAAAATTTGAACAAGAATGAAAGTTATTTTTCATGGAAAAATCATAATAGTTTTCAGAATATTACAGATCTAGATGTAAAGAAATTTTGCATACTTATGTTCTTGAATTACTAAGTATTTACAAATATTGGAGTGAAATCTTGACAATTCCACTGTTAGAGAATGTATGAGAGTGAACCTCTTTGAACTCATCAGTTAAAGTTTGTGTTTGAATTACAATGAAAAAGCAATCCTTGGAAACCCTGACTAAAATTGTTTGCAAAATTAAGGTCAATTAAAATGGCATTAAAGATAAATTTGAGGTCGGCATCTACAGAAGAAAGGGTTTGAATTGATGGAAACGTTTAAGGTACTAAAGCAAAATATTATCTGAAACAATACTTGATTAAAAACAAAAATCTAACAAATTGTATGTTCCAAGTGGAGTTAATGGGTTTGCTTATGGTTTAGCTGTGTACTGAGCAGGAAAATAACACATCTGCATGACTTCAAGACAGCCTAACTAAGGGTGGAATGAAATGTATTGTGTGACTCACTTGTGTCATTCCCAACTAGATCAATTATAGAGTGTACCTTTATAATTTTTACACTAGTATTCATTGAAATATTGACAATGTTAATATATGGTATGTACTGCAAAAAGATAAAACCTGCTGGCAGTACCAAAAACCCATTCACCAAATTTTTACTCTTTATAACAAAAGTTGAATGGTACAATAGAAAGAAATAATTGTTAAAACAGTAGATTGTTCTTAGGTTGCAAGTGAATACAATAAACATATGAGAAAGGTGGATAAGATCAATTCTATTTGAAGATATAAAGATTAAAATGAGAACAAAAAAGGTACCTGCAACTACCTTATCACTTTGTGGATATTACTCTTCGAAAGTGTTCATTACTTTATGTGAGAGTAGCTAAAGCAAAAGCGGAAAATATCGTTAGGTGACTTATAAGAGGCAATAGATGGCAATGGTCTTTTGTAAAATGGTTGTTAAAGAAACACCAAAATCAGGAAGGTCAAGCTCTGAGCTTAATGCAGTCTTGAGTGGAAAAAGATGTGAAGATCGAATATTTCCACAATTTCACCAAAAAGAAATGAGGAAAGATGAAATTGGATAATGTCCCGTGTGAACTATAACTCGTCAGTGATGCAAAATATAAAACTGTAATAGCAAGCCTTTTGCGGTTTATGAGAAATGTAAACTAAATTTCTGTTTTAACAAAAACAAAAATTGCTAACATAATGTTTGTTGCATGAAAGCTTAAGTTAATTTTGTTGATATGTGTTAAATCTTGTTAGATTTTTTTAAAAGTATTTGTGGTTTTTTTTACTTTTTATTTATAATAAACAATGAAATGTTCAGACTAATATTCAATTTATTTTTTTTTTCATTTTAAAACATATGTAATAAAATTTTACGTTACACTTCATGATGTATCATACAAGGCACAATCCAAAAATCAAAATTCACATTAAACATTTTGTGCCATATATGCTACAACAGAAAATCAACAATTAGAAACATATAATTTTGTTGCTATTTTTCCAATAATAAGAACAACTATATCTGTAAAACATTTCTTTTCTCATTCAAAATAAATATTCATGCAATGTAGGATTATACTATAATTACAGTTAAAGAAAACAGGAAACTTCTTTAGTTATAATGAACATTATTAGTTGTGGTCCATCTGATGCTAATCTATCCACAGAAATTTCCATCAGTGATCATTAAATAGCTTTCACCTCTGTTTCTTAGCAGACATCTTTCTTCTTCTAATATACACTGTTACACTAATACTATCTGGATCTCAGGAATCTGAAACCAAATCTTACACTTTTCACTACAACCAAAAAGTCTTCTTTCTTCAACTATTAATCTTTTCTGCTGCTATTAATTTATTTTCTTTCTGACAAACCTGTTTCAAAAGATCAATTATTGGTTTATGATGACAAGAAAAAAGTTACAACAGAATCACTAGAGGAGCTTCCTGCAATAAATAAAAAGAATCATTGAAATCAGTCTATTTAGTTTTCAACATAAATAAACTAAATTGGCAAAAACATTCAAGGGCATTAAAAAATGACTAATTTCAATAATTAAAAGGTTTATGTAAATGATTTAAATTCTAATTACAACAACAAAACTAGATAAACATATACAATAACAAAACTAGATAGGGAATCTTGGAGAGCTGCATCAAACCAGTCAAATGACTGAAGACAAAAAAAAAAAAAAAAATTACAACAACAAATGTCTTTCTGTGTTTCTACAACAAATGTTCAAAATACTTCTGATTTGCAGCACAGCAGGGTTTACATTTCAAGTGATGCATGTTCAGAATTTATTGTACTGTACTTGTAGTATATGAGCAGTTTAAAAAATTACACATCTAGGTTTTGCTTGGGGTTTCAGGTTCATCAAGAATAAAATAGTCAGTGGAGGTAGATCTAGAGAACATACAGGCTGCATTATTTTTCTGCTACAACATATCCAATAACAACAATTTGTACCTGTGAGATAGTGATCTAATATGATATTTACTTAAGTTATTAATTGTTACTTAATGTTAAAAAAAGTCTCTATAATATGACCAAATTTATTTTTGTCGTATCTTTCTGTAATTAAAATGATTCAAAAGTTTATTATATAATACCACAACTGTGTATAAAGTTTCTTTGCATCACTGTTATAAAATTAAATAACATATGTTGTGGATAAGGTAATAATTTTTATTTGAAGTAATATTGCACATCTAAATTGAAAAAAGTACTTTTTCAACGGGTGTATTATAACTTTGAATTAGACAGTTGGTACCTATATCATAATAAAGAGGTACCTACCTATATTATAATAAGGTCATTATGAAACAGATTTTCATTATGATAAACTGTTCATCTAATCAAAAGCCTTCTGTTTTTCTGCTACTGACTAATCAGAAGTGGGTATTGTTTAAATGTATCAGAGGTTTATTAATCTGATTTTAAACCGCTTTAGAAAATAACTTGTGATTGATTCATAGTCAAAGCTCAACAAAAACTACTGAAGATAAATTGATGAAAATTTGTTTACACGTTCTTCTTACGGTGCACACTAAGAAAGGAGTTTTTGAAATTCCGAGTTTAAATGGTTAAAATGGAGAATCAATGAAATTTACTATTTTTTTTTTTCAATTTCTTGGTAACACAGAAGATATCAACCTGATATTTGGTGTGTGTAATATTCATGTAAATATCTAAAAATGAATTAATACATTTTTTTGGAATTTGGCCTTGAAAGGTGTGAAGAAAAAAAAATTTAACAATAATTGCAAATTTTCCCCATTTCCAACTATATAAAAGAGATATTCACTTGATCTGGGTTTGCAAATATTCTCAGATATACATCAAAAAACAATTTTCGGATTTTTTTAAATTTTATACTTAGAGGTAAAAAAATTCATCTTTTTGTACATTTTTGATTTTTTGAACAATACTTTTGAGATATGGTAACAATGTGATTGTAATTTATGTTTTTAATTCTGATTGTGTATTTTACGAGCGAAGTATATCCTGTAATGACCAAATTTTTTCTCTGAAGAAATTGCAATATACTGCAATGCACTTTTTATAAATTGAACAGGCTTTAATTTTTTTATAATTATTATTCTCACAGCATGAGTTTAATGAACACAGAAGAGTCCACGGGGTAGACCCCCTGACTGACTAAACATCACTTGATCGCGAGTAACTGAAACTAAAGTAACCACACAGGGCGGGCAAAGCCATGATGGGGATGCGATTTTAATTATAAATAATTCTGGCAAATATTTTTTTTTATGATTAAAAAATGTAGAATAGTATTGAACTTCAATTTTACTAGAACATAATGAACTCTTGTATCAACTCAGAAGTTATGTCATAGGTACATACAATGATATAACTTTTATCTGATTAAATGAATTATTGTAACTTTTAATAAACATTCAAATTAGATAATTATCTCATTGAATAAATAAATGCTGATAACCTGCATTCTTTGCCTTTTGATGGCCGACTATTATGAGCTGTGAAGTAATTAAATTATCTATGCAATTAATTAAAAGCAGTTTTAATTATTTTGTAAGGACATACTAATTTATTCTTAACACAAGTTATTTTTCTAAAAAAAAGATAATATGATTTTAAATACATAAGGTAAGTTTAATAAAAAAATAAAATAAAATAAACACTTCTAATAAGTTTTTTTCTTAAGTATGTATATAAAACTTTCTTCGTTACATGTATCATGTGGTTCATTATAGAAAGACAAAATTAAATTTCAAACACAATTCTCAGTTTCATCTCAAAATTTATAACAAAAGAAATTTATGTATTTCAGGAACTTAATCTTAATAATAATAATGGAAAAATTTATTAAAATGATTGAATTTGTTAGTAACAAAAGTTATGTCTCCAGTAACAGATGGGAAGCTTGATCTCTAACACTACATTAAATTTGTAGAATTACATTAATCCTACATGGAAATGTAATGCAATCCTAAATAATTAGTCAATGTAATAGAAATTATGAAAGTAACATAGAATAATACGTTTGTATGGTTGCATTTGGAAATCTTTGTGGTAATATGTTCATGAAACCAGTTACTAAATGCATAAATGTTTGAAATGTGAAATTTATTCTTCTCAACAAGTTTTCTTATATGATTTGTATTTATCATTAATTTTCAATCCTTTTGAAATACTGCAAAAGTAGGATTTGAAATAAGTTGGTGTCATTTGATGCAATCATCAATATTTGCAGATTGATGTAATTAAAAGTTATTTTATATATTAATATTATCATCTAAATTACAATATTTACTTATTTTTTTGTTGAATGATTCAATCACAAATAATAATGCCACTGAAAAACAATTCTGTATAATAATGATTGTCAATTAAAAACCAGAACATAATGGTGGTGTGCTTTTGATTTTTATATGCTTTAATTTTTAATACTTTGACCTATCAAATTATACATTAGTTTTAAGCCATTTACAATTTTTTTTATCATTATATTTATAAATTATATATTTTTTAAATAAGTTAGGATTTTTTAGAGGATATTTACTCGAGGATATTACTCTACTGTAAGTTGAGTGATACATTCAACTACCGATAAGTGATTATCTTCAAAATCAAATAAAGAACCTACAGTCATAAAATCTAGCCCTATTCTCAGTCAATTAATTAAAAAAATATATATATAAATGTATGATGACAACTCACCTAATAACAATAAATATAAATTTTTTAATAATTTCTATGAAACATTTATTGAAAGATAAATTCATCATTCTTGCATCTGTCTTTATTATCACTGTACTGTTCCATAATTACAGCTATCATAATATATCTCTTTTTTGTTTTGTTTTTCACATTTGATGTTGGAGAAAAAACTTATAGATAAATTTTAAATCAACAATAATACTGGAATATCTTCTGGAAGATGTGACATCTTACAGAAGATATTCCACAACTGAAACTTGCTGCAGTTGAAACTTGTTTCTGGCGAGAGTTCATAAAAGATTTAAACCTCAAATTGTAAATCAATTATTACAAGATATAAATCACGACCTTACAACTAAATATCATCAGTAATGTTCTGGTAAAATAGATCCTGTACTTCTGAAGTAAAAATGAGGGCTTCATTTTGAGTCGGTTTTGTGACGGTTCAAAGACATCTTTATTCATTTTTGAGAGATAGAAGTTTTGGTACTGAATCTTCTGAGAATGAAGTCTATTTTTGTCACATCAATCAAGTTGCACTGTTTTATTTAATTCTGGTTTTTAGTACTTCATGTTGAATAAAAAAAATCACTTACTTTTTCAGACATTGTCGCTTAAATGAATTTTAATCTTTCAGATTATATTGATCATTATGGAAACTGTATTAATGTTTAGGAAAGCAGTTCATTGATAGTTTCTTTTTTTTGTTTTGTAGTTTTTACTTTATTAGGAAACTTAAAGTAGGAGCTTTTATTTCAAACTTCATGTCTTGTCTAACAACAACAAAATTGTAATTGATTATATTAAGTCAATTAAGCTTCCTATCTTGAATTTTTATTTTCAGTACAATGTAATAATTTTTAATAGGTCCTGTTGGATCTTTCTCATAGTTAAGTTACATCAGCTCGCAGGATCTTATTTCAGTAAATAGCTATCGATAGCTACAAGAGACATGGCATAAGTATTAGCAGCCCAATAATAACATACAGAATTTTATTCCCAGTCTCCCTTAAATACGTTATAATATTTAGAATGAATAAATGAACATTAACAACAAATAACCCTATTTTTTATTATATGTCAATCTGTTGGTTTAGTAGTTAGGCATTCATAGCGGTATCTGAGCCGGCTTTGTATTCACTGCCTAGGAAGGTTAAATTACTAATTTTTTCTATAATCTTTAATACAACTAATATTTCTAGTTAATGTGTTCAGGGTGAATATTGTAGTACTTAAAACGCATAAGTCAATATTAAGCAAATTTTTAAAACAGAATTAAGATACTATGTTTTTTTTTTTTAGGTTATGCTAACGCAATTTGTAAATGAATAATTTACAAAATGGACATATTTCAAACAATTATGTATGTTGGTCTGATATATAAAACATATACACCATGTCCAAAGGTAAATATGGATAATGCAGATATAACACTAAATTTTATTATAAAAAAACTATATTTCCTCTAATTTCTGTAAACTACAATTTAATTCTTCACCATTAAAGTCTAACATAACTGTTAATAAATGACTCAAAGCTTTTTCAGTAATTCAAATTTCAAAGAAAAACAAAGCAATGATAATATTTAACATTTTAAAGATCTGTTACGTAAATTTACCAACAGCAAGGACGGGAATTAATCAATAGACAAATAAGACAATGTCTAGTATCCGTAATTCAAAGCAGGCGGCTCCAGTACAGGAAAAAATAAAAATAAATATTAATATATTTTTTTTAAAAATAATTATTTGTTTAATAAAATAGAATACTAATATATTCATTTTTTTTTTTTTTTTTGTCTTCAGTCATTTGACTGGTTTGATGCAGCTCTCCAAGATTCCCTATCTAGTGCTAGTCGTTTCATTTCAGTATACCCTCTACATCCTACATCCCTAACAATTTGTTTTACATACTCCAAGCGTGGCCTGCCTACACAATTTTTCCCTTCTACCTGTCCTTCCAATATTAAAGCGACTATTCCAGGATGCCTTAGTATGTGGCCTATAAGTCTGTCTCGTCTTTTAACTATATTTTTCCAAATGCTTCTTTCTTCATCTATTTGCCGCAATACCTCTTCATTTGTCACTTTATCCACCCATCTGATTTTTAACATTCTCCTATAGCACCACATTTCAAAAGCTTCTAATCTTTTCTTCTCAGATACTCCGATTGTCCAAGTTTCACTTCCATATAAAGCGACACTCCAAACATACACTTTCAAAAATCTTTTCCTGACATTTAAATTCATTTTTGATGTAAACAAATCATATTTCTTACTGAAGGCTCGTTTCGCTTGTGCTATTCGGCATTTTATATCGCTCCTGCTGCGTCCATCTTTAGTAATTCTACTTCCCAAATAACTAAATTCTTCTACCTCCATAATCTTTTCTCCTCCTATTTTCACATTCAGTGGTCCATCTTTGTTATTTCTACTACATTTCATTACTTTTGTTTTGTTCTTGTTTATTTTCATGCAATAGTTCTTGCGTAGGACTTCATCTATGCCGTTCATTGTTTCTTCTAAATCCTTTTTACTCTCGGCTAGAATTACTATATCATCAGCAAATCGTAGCATCTTTATCTTTTCACCTTGTACTGTTACTCCGAATCTAAATTGTTCTTTAACATCATTAACTGCTAGTTCCATGTAAAGATTAAAAAGTAACGGAGATAGGGAACATCCTTGTCGGACTCCCTTTCTTATTAGGGCTTCTTTCTTATGTTCTTCAATTGTTATTGTTGCTGTTTGGTTCCTGTACATGTTAGCAATTGTTCTTCTATCTCTGTATTTGAACCCTAATTTTTTTAAAATGCTGAACATTTTATTCCAATCTATGTTATCGAAAGCCTTTTCTAGGTCTATAAACGCCAAGTATGTTGGTTTGTTTTTCTTTAATCTTTCTTCTACTATTAATCTGAGGCCTAAAATTGCTTCCCTTGTCCCTATACTTTTCCTGAAACTAAATTGGTCTTCTCCTAACACTTCTTCCACTCTCCTCTCAATTCTTCTGTATAAAATTCTAGTTAAGATTTTTGATGCATGACTAGTTAAACTAATTGTTCTATATTCTTCACATTTTTCTGCCCCTGCTTTCTTTGGTATCATAACTATAACACTTTTTTTGAAGTCTGACGGAAATTCCCCTTTTTCATAAATATTACACACCAGTTTGTATAATCTATCAATCGCTTCCTCACCTGCACTGCGCAGTAATTCTACAGGTATTCCGTCTATTCCAGGAGCCTTTCTGCCATTTAAATCTTTTAATGCTCTCTTAAATTCAGATCTCAGTATTGTTTCTCCCATTTCATCCTCCTCAACTTCCTCTTCTTCCTCTATAACACCATTTTCTAATTCATTTCCACCGTATAACTCTTCAATATATTCCACCCATCTATCGACTTTACCTTTCGTATTATATATTGGTGTACCATCTTTGTTTAACACATTATTAGATTTTAATTTATGTACCCCAAAATTTTCCTTAACTTTCCTGTATGCTCCGTCTATTTTACCAATGTTCATTTCTCTTTCCACTTCTGAACACTTTTCTTTAATCCACTCTTCTTTCGCCAGTTTGCACTTCCTATTTATAGCATTTCTTAATTGCCGATAGTTCCTTTTACTTTCTTCATCATTAGCATTCTTATATTTTCTACGTTCATCCATCAGCTGCAATATATCGTCTGAAACCCAAGGTTTTCTACCAGTTCTCTTTATTCTGCCTAAGTTTGCTTCTGCTGATTTAAGAATTTCCTTTTTAACATTCTCCCATTCTTCTTCTACATTTTCTACCTTATCTTTTTTACTCAGACCTCTTGCGATGTCCTCCTCGAAAATCTTCTTTACCTCCTCTTCCTCAAGCTTCTCTAAATTCCACCGATTCATCTGACAACTTTTCTTCAGGTTTTTAAACCCCAATCTACATTTCATTATCACCAAATTATGGTCGCTATCAATGTCTGCTCCAGGGTAAGTTTTGCAGTCAACGAGTTGATTTTTAAATCTTTGCTTAACCATGATATAATCTATCTGATACCTTGAAGTATCGCCTGGCTTTTTCCAAGTGTATATTCTTCTATTATGATTTTTAAATTGGGTGTTGGCAATTACTAAATTATACTTCGTGCAAAACTCTATAAGTCAGTCCCCTCTTTCATTCCTTATATATTCATTAAAAAGAATAAAAAAATAAATAATGTCTTTAAAATTTAAAAAAAAAAAACCATTAAAAAAATTTAATTTTTTGTTTCTAAAAGTAAATTAAAATATGAGGAGGTCTTTTTGTAATGCCGAAAAGGGAATTTCCCGAGACCAGTCAACTTTTTTTTTAAGTTGTCTGCAACTTGTGTAATTGGGACCGCAAATTAAAATTTTGTCTTGGGTTCGGCAGATGCTTAATATGATACTAATCAAAGTATTGGTAGCCTTTCTGTTTCCTGTTTAGCCTCCTGTAACTACCGTTTAGATAATTCTTCAGAGGATGAATGAGGATGATATGTATGAGTGTAAATGAAGTGTAGTCTTGAAAATTCTCAGTTCGACCAATCCTGATATGTGTGGTTAATTGAAACCCAACCACCAAAGAACACCGGTATTCACGATCTAGTATTCAAATCCGTGTAAAAATAACTGGCTTTACTAGGACTTGAACGCTGTAACTCTCGACTTCCAAATCAGCCGATTTGGGAAGACGCGTTCACCACTAGACAAACCCGGTGGGTTAAAGTATTGGTAGCGGTGTAAGTGAAAGGCCACGCACGGATTTGTGGCAAATTTCTCTCTGTTTCTGTTTAGTCTTCGGAACCATTGTAAGGTATTACTTCATAGGATGAATAAAGATAATGTGTATGAGTGTAGTCTTGTACAGTCTCAGGTCGACCATTCCTGAGATGTGTAATTAATTAAAATTCAACCACCAAAGAACACCGGTATCTACGATCTAGTATTCAAATCCGTATAAAAGTATCCGTATAAAAGCCTTTACTAGGATTTGAACCTTAGAATTCTCGACATCGAAATCAAGTGATTTGCGATGGCAAGTTTAACCATTAGACCAACCCGGTGGGTTTGTGCCAAACTTAGTATGTTCACAGATGTCCTTCCAGCATGTTTTATTTATCATTTTGCTACGAGCAACCTTTACAAGTAATCTTATAGTAACAATCATTATTGCTTATGAAGAAGAGTAATCGATAAACTTTTCTTTTACTAGCCGTTTAACAAACAATTGTCGGGATGAGCTGTGAGTACTGGGGGGTTGCTATCATTAGGTGCGACGTTTTATTGCCACACTTGCAAAATAATCGATTAAAAGTGAACATAAACGATATTGAAATGTGATCGATCTGATTCTCTACAATCATTAAATTTAAATAATTTTCCTTTCCTAACTGTTAATGATCTTTCATTAGTCTACTCCTTTCTTTCTTTCTTTTTCCTGTTTAGCCTCCGGTAACTACCGTTTAGATAATTCTTCAGAGGATGAATGAGGATGATATGTATGAGTGTAAATGAAGTGTAGTCTTGTACATTCTCAGTTCGACCGTTCCTGAGATGTGTGGTTAATTGAAACCCAACCACCAAAGAACACCGGTATCCACGATCTAGTATTCATTAGTCTACTCCTGCTTTCTGTTATTTTAACTGTAACTAACACAATATGCACCGATCAAATAAATACACGCAAACGAATAAGAATAAATCTAACGAGAAGAATAACGATAACAATAAAAAAATTACTATGAACAAAAAAAAAATTAACTAGTTAAGTATTATTTTAATTATCTTTTCAGTATAGGCGAAAGTAAAGCCAATTTATGCTGAACGACTGACTTATCTCATCAAATGACAAAGAAGCAACGAAATGTAATTGCAAAAACCAAAAATTTACATACACGAATATACCTGTTGGAGTATGACAATCTGGTTAGTGGTAGTGTTTTCAGGTTGATATGAATGAGTGTCATAACTAATAGGGTACGGTAAGGTGGTGTGTAGGGGAATATTTTTACACGTTGCCAGATGGTATTCGGCTACGAAAAAATATCTATTATAGTTGGGTTTCCATTTTAAATAAATCATCTAGACCTCCAAAATATTTGTAAATTGTTTCAAAGAAACAGGATTTGTTCTCAAACAGAAATCGAATATAAGGGCAGCGGTATCGAAAAGAAAGTGTTGAATGAATTAAATGACATGCAGACGAAAATCTTAATAAAACCATTTCTTGCCGAAGCTTCGAAATACACATTCCGAAAATAATCATTCATAATGTTCTGTGTAAAACGTTGCGCTCGCATAAAAACAAAAATCAGCTTTTTTTTTTTTTGTCTTCAGTCATTTGACTGGTTTGATGCAGCTCTCCAAGATTCCCTATCTAGTGCTAATCGTTTCATTTCAGTATACCCTCTACATCCTACATCCCTAACAATTTGTTTTACATATTCCAAACGTGGCCTGCCTACACAATTTTTCCCTTCTACCTGTCCTTCCAATATTAAAGCGACTATTCCAGGATGCCTTAATATGTGGTCTATAAGTCTGTCACTTCTTTTAACTATATTTTTCCAAATGCTTCTTTCTTCATCTATTTGCCGCAATACCTCTTCATTTGTCACTTTATCCACCCATCTGATTTTTAACATTCTCCTATAGCACCGCATTTCACAAGCTTCTAATCTTTTCTTCTCAGATACTCCTCAGATTGTCCAAGTTTCACTTCCATATAAAGCGACACTCCAAACATATACTTTCAAAAATCTTTTCCTGGCATTTAAATTAATTTTTGATGTAAACAAATCATATTTCTTACTGAAGGCTCGTTTCGCTTGTGCTATTCGGCATTTTATATCGCTCCTGCTGCGTCCATCTTTAGTAATTCTACTTCCCAAATAACTAAATTCTTCTACCTCCATAATATTTTCTCCTCCTATTTTCACATTCAGTGGTCTATCTTTGTTATTTCTACTGCATTTCATTACTTTTGTTTTGTTCTTGTTTATTTTCATGCGATAGTTCATGCGTAGGACTTCATCTATGCCGTTCATTGTTTCTTCTAAATCCTTTTTACTCTCGGCTAGAATTACTATATCATCGGCAAATCGTAGCATCTTTATCTTTTCACCTTGTACTGTTACTCCGAATCTAAATTGTTCTTTAACATCATTAACTGCTAGTTCCATGTAAAGATTAAAAAGTAACGGAGATAGGGAACATCCTTGTCGGAATCCCTTTCTTATTACGGCTTCTTTCTTATGTTCTTCAATTGTAACTGTTGCTGTTTGGTTCCTGTACATGTTAGCAATTGTTCTTTTATCTCTGTATTTGAACGCTAATTTTGTTAAAATGCTACTGCAAGAAACAAAAACCATCCGACACAGAATAATATCTCTAATTTGCTGTTAAAAAATTAGTCACTAAACTCAATGTTTGTGTAGTTTAATGAAAAAGTTCGTAATTGGACCTTTTTTCTTGGGGGGGAAAGATTATTAATGGAAATATTTATCTTGGAATGTTAAGTGACTATTTCTTTTCTCAATCGATGAGCTCGAAAAGTATATAGAGTTTATTTATAAAAAATGAAGCATCCATGTTTAAATACTTCGTTAGCCAATCTTTGAATGAAAAATTTTAGATAATTTAATAGTTTGAAAAGGGCCTACACTGTATAAGAATAATGGATAAGGACCAGCAAGATGGTCAGACCTTACTGTTTGTAATATTTTATTGCAGGGACACGTTGTTTATTTAAAACATTGTTTATTTAAAAAAAAGATGTGACCTGAATCACTTAAAGAAAAAAAAAATTAAGAAATCAATTACAACTAAAACAGAAAGAATATTTATTGTATATTGGCAGAAACTGAAATTGACTAGACATTGGCCGAGCGACGAAGAGGACTCGCATTAAAATTTACTGCTTACGTAACAAAGCTATTTGAGATGGAGAATTTTTCACAAATTAAATAATACAACTGAAGTACTTTTTTTTATTTAATTCATGCTTTAAACTTCAACTTTTTTTACAACAGTCCTGTATTTATATTTATTGATTACCTACATATCTATGTATTTTTGTTTGGGACTGTATAAGATGGTACACAGCAATGATAATATGGAATGGAATGCAAAGTTATCGGGAGTTTATAGATTCTCCCTACAAATCGCAGAACCTGGACCCCTTGCTGCTGGATGATTCAGTCGGGGGTATTTTTAAAAGGTTTATTTTAAGTGACGGGTCTAATTTTTCAAGTTTTGTCTTATTTAATATTTAGTATTTTTAAGGACGGATTTAATTGCATTCCAATCCGTTGTTAAACCAGCGTTATCGAACCCATTTTATGGGCCGACCGCGGAAGGCTAGGCTTATGCAACCTGTCCTTTCGGTGTCAACGCTTCATAGGCTCGCAGGAATACGCCACAACGGGGCACTAACTATATGGAGGGAGCAATGCGACCCCTTCTCCGGAGGAGTCGCAATTGCTGGTTTAATTTAATTTACATGTAAGTGTTAAAGGAGAGGTTGTGTAGAAGTTCTTCACCCACTTCTGTTATGGCTGCCTTTCAGGACGCATCTCTGCTAGGCTCTGTTCTGGACTCCTGTCCGTGATGTTGGGACGAGTAGAGAGTCTTCCTTCTTCTTCCTCTTCTTCTTCCGATGACCATGATAATAGATCACGTTTGTCTGTAGTATTTTGATAAAGATAGTAATAAATAAAATTTACGGCAATCTATTTTTTCGTTTCCCAGACTATACAATACCACCATCCATCTATACCATTGGTCATTTAACAAAGATATTGTACTTAAACCTAAAAAAAAAACGTACTAAAAAAAAAACGCTTCATAGGCTCGCAGGAATACGCCACAACGGGGCACTAACTATATGGAGGGAGCAATGCGACCCCTTCTCCGGAGGAGTCGCAATTGCTGGTTTAATTTAATTTACATGTAAGTGTTAAAGGAGAGGTTGTGTAGAAGTTCTTCACCCACTTCTGTTATGGCTGCCTTTCAGGACGCATCTCTGCTAGGCTCTGTTCTGGACTCCTGTCCGTGATGTTGGGACGAGTAGAGAGTCTTCCTTCTTCTTCCTCTTCTTCTTCCGATGACCATGATAATAGATCACGTTTGTCTGTAGTATTTTGATAAAGATAGTAATAAATAAAATTTACGGCAATCTATTTTTTCGTTTCCCAGACTATACAATACCACCATCCATCTATACCATTGGTCATTTAACAAAGATATTGTACTTAAACCTAAAAAAAAAACGTACTAAAAAAAAAACGCTTCATAGGCTCGCAGGAATACGCCACAACGGGGCACTAACTATATGGAGGGAGCAATGCGACCCCTTCTCCGGAGGAGTCGCAATTGCTGGTTTATTTTAATCAACTTGTAAGTGTTAAAGGAGAGGTTGTGTAGAAGTTCTTCATCCACTTCTGTTATGGCTGCCTTTCAGGACGCATCTCTGCTAGGCTCTATTCTGGACTCCTGTCCGTGATGTTGGGACGAGTAGAGAGTCTTCCTTCTTCTTCCTCTTCTTCTTCCGATGACCATGATAATAGATCACGTTTGTCTGTAGTATTTTGATAAAGATAGTAATAAATAAAATTTACGGCAATCTATTTTTTCGTTTCCCAGACTATACAATACCACCACCCATTTATACCATTGGTCATTTAACAAAGAAATTGTACTTAAACCTAAAAAAAAAACGTACTTTTCGTCACCGAATTTTTCTATTTTACGTTGGGTATCATGAAAACTACAGGTCCCAGAGCTGCACCGTGCAGTTCTGGGACCTGTTTTATTCGCGTTTTCAGGTAAAAACGTTATAACTATCGCTTATGTAAAACCTTAAAAATTTCAGTATGACCTCATTTCATCGGGTGAACTGAAATTCGGGCGAAATTTTTTGTTGGCCGTAACTCGATAACAAAGCGTTTGCGGACGTATGTGTGTGTGTATGAACTTTTTTCTTTATTGCAAAATTTAGAATCGGTTCACAAATTATTTACCTTTCTTCCTGAACCATCAGGTAAGATGTAAAAGACTTATGCAGTTAAAAAAAAAACATCAGAATCAATAAATATGTAGAATATGAACAAGAGAATACCTCAATGTATCACGAAAACTTATCACTTAGGCTATTTAAATTAAAATGCTCACTTATGTGATGGGCTTTAACGCGTATTATGATCAGTATGCAGAATCGACGCCAGAAAAATCACCTTATTCAGGATTGTTTGAACCTTGTTTAGCCACTGAATTTGTTTTCCAACTTAGGTCTTAATAAATATTTCACTTACTGCAAGTTGAAAGCACGCTCGATCGTAATCGGCACTGGTTGTGAAGTGCATGGTAGAATCGACAGTTTTCTAATACGTATTTGAATTTTAATACTGTGGTGTAAGTTTGACGTCTATGCTGTTTTTTTATCACTTGACTTAATATTGGTGTACTGTGTGAAGTCACGTTAGAACCACATACTCCCGTCGACTGAGTTCATCTGTATTTTATGTTGAGCGAATCTTGGGATTCACTTATCGATATTAAGCGTCGTGAAAATCCTATTCATCCTGCCAACTGTTCTTTATTACAACTCAGGGGACGCTTGAGATCATTAAACTGCACTAAAATTTCTTCTTTGTGGGAGTCTGCGGTTGCACATATAGAAGTGGATTTGATATAGAAGGCAGCTTCGTTGCCATCTATTCCAATATGAGTTGGAATTCAGGTGATAACAAAGTTGAATCTTTTTCTTGGAGATGCCGACAGAGTGAAATAAGGTCCTGAGCTTCAGGATAAAATGATATTCTTTTCAGAAGAGCAGTTAAAGAATTCAGGTAGTCAGAGCAAACTATCATATTATTAAATATACGATGATCGTAAAATCTCAGTGGTTTTCATATTAGGTAAAACTCTGTTAAGAAGATGCTTGCAGAACAAGAAAGAGTTCACGTATGACAAAGGTCCTGCACAACAAAAGTACTTTCTACGACTTGATCTGATCAGTTTTACAACCGTCACTGAAAATGAAAGTTTCCTAGTGAGTGTAATTGACATACTGCTTTGAAATACAGAGAGTCGCAACACCGAAGCCATGTGGGAGTTTTTCAAAGCGTTTTAAGGTGTACTTTTGGGAAGATAATGATAACTTCTTTAATCAATTCTTTGGCCGAAATTTTCACTGATTTTGGATAGGTCATCAGCGCTGAAAATTGATGCATCAGGGGATGTTGAGTAACAGTCTGTTGTTTATATGTAGTGATTTAATCTACATATTGACTAAATAATGAAGGAAAAGGTTACTTCCATGTAAGCTTATTATCGAAGATAAGTCCTAAGAAAATAAATTTCTTTTGATAAGTTAATCTAAAATTATTAAATTTTTGAGTCTCGGGACGAGGTTTGGGTCGAAAGACCAGGTATGCTGATAATATATTGTCTATTCCAGTGATTCTCAATCTTTTTAGCTCCACGACTCTCAAAAAGTAAAAAAAAAAAAAATATATATATAATGAATATTTCGTGACCCCCAACCACAACCTAATGAAAACTAATTAAAACTATTTAGCTGCATTGATAGCGACGGGTATGAACATGCATGTATGAAGTGTACAAACATGAGAAGCAATATACAGTTACCAACTTGATGTGTACGTAATCTTTGTAATTTAATCTGCTTGCATAATATTCGCTGTGAGAGCGTCATGTACGAACATGGATATGATACGTTTGAACACGTCGTGCTCTCGGCAGTATAAAGAGGCGTAAGGGGTTGCAGAACGTCAGTTTAGTTTCGAATGAGAAGCGTGCGTCTGGTGCCTTTATTTTTAAGCTTTTAAAAGCGTAATTTCATTGAAAATAATACTTGATGTTTCGGTTTATTAGTGTTCGGTCAAACGGTGTAACAGTTTTTTTTTCAATTACATTCTTATGTAAAACGGGTAAATTTGTAAAAAAAAAACTAAGTGAGCCGACTATATCTGGTGAATCGATTGGTAAAAATAAAAAAATTTAGAATGACAGTTTTTTAATTTAGTTTTACCTCATTGGATGGAAAGCCACAGTGCGTTGTTTGCTTTAAAGTCCTCTCCATTGGAAGCATAAAGCCATCAAAATTAATTCCATACTTGGAAACTAAACATCTGGATCATAAGATCAAACCCTTGGATTTTTTCGAAAGAAAATTACATTCTTTGAGAAATCAACTATCTTCTATTTGTAAATCAAGACGTACTGATAAAAATACCCTTTAAGCAACTTATCTCGTAGCATTAAGAGTAGTTAGGATGTCCAAACACCCAATACAAATGCAGAAAACCTCATATTGCTTGTTGCAGTTGATGTTGACAGTGTAATCATAGGCGTGGAAGAAGCAAAAAAAAAAAAAAAAAAAACTGAAAAATATCCGGTTACTAACTGCACAGTATGAAGGCGATTCGATGTTTTGGCTGCTGATGTTCGCGATCAGATAATTCATCAACTGAATTTTTTAATATTCAATTTGATTAATCAACATATGCGGCAAACATTTCTCATTTCTTATGTTTTATGTGAGATATGAATGCGATAGGGACAGATCAATCAAAGAACATATGTTGTTTTTAAACCGTGTTTTTTATAGAGCTACTAAAACCTATAACATAGATTGGACAAAATGTATTGCAGTATGTAGTGATGGTACAAATGCGATAACAGGAAAGAACAGAGGATTTCTAAAAAAATTAAAAGATCGTCTACACTAACAGCTAAATAGACGCACTGCTTCATTCACAAATATGCTCTTGCTAAAACAAATATGCCGGAAAAACTCGAACAGATTTTTTGTAAAGGTATAAAATTGGTTATGAAAATGGTGTTATAGAGGAAGAAGAGGAGGATGAAATGGGAGAAACAATACTGAGATCTGAATTTAAGAGAGCATTAAAAGATTTAAATGGCAGAAAGGCTCCTGGAATAGACGGAATACCTGTAGAATTACTGCGCAGTGCAGGTGAGGAAGAGATTGATAGATTATACAAACTGGTGTGTAATATTTATGAAAAAGGGGAATTTCTGTCAGACTTCAAAAAAAGTGTTATAGTAATGATAGCAAAGAAAGCAGGGGCAGATAAATGTGAAGAATACAGAACAATTAGTTTAACTAGTCGTGCATCAAAAATCTTAACTAGAATTCTATACAGAAGAATTGAGAGGAGAGTGGAAGAAGTGTTAGCAGAAGACCGATTTGGTTTCAGGAAAAGTATAGGGACAAGGGAAGCAATTTTAGGCCTCAGATTAATAGTAGAAGGAAGATTAAAGAAAAACAAACCGACATACTTGGCGTTTATAGACCTAGAAAAGGAATTCGATAACGTAGACTGGAATAAAATGTTCAGCATTTTAAAAAAATTAGGGTTCAAATACAGAGATAGAAGAATAATTGCTAACATGTACAGGAACCAAACAGCAACAGTAACAATTGAAGAACATAAGAAAGAAGCCGTAATAAGAAAGGGAGTCCGATAAGGATGTTCCCTATCTCCGTTACTTTTTAATCTTTACATGGAACTAGCAGTTAATGATGTTAAAGAACAATTTAGATTCGGAGTAACAGTACAAGGTGAAAAGATAAAGATGGAGCTCTCCAAGATTCCCTATCTAGTGCTAGTCGTTTCATTTCAGTATACCCTCTACATCCTACATCCTTAACAATTTGTTTTACATATTCCAAACATGGCCTGCCTACACAATTTTTCCCATCTACCTGTCCTTCCAATATTAAAGCGACTATTCCAGGATGCCTTAGTATGTGGCCTATAAGTCTGTCTCTTCTTTTAACTATATTTTTCCAAATGTTTCTTTCTTCATCTATTTGTCGCAATACCTCTTCATTTGTCACTTTATCCACCCGTCTGATTTTTAACATTCTCCTATAGCACCGCATTTCAAAAGCTTCTAATCTTTTCTTCTCAGATACTCCGATTGTCCGAGTTTCACTTCCATATAAAGCGACACTCCAAACATACACTTTCAAAAATCTTTTCCTGACATTTAAATTAATTTTTGGTGTAAACAAATTATATTTCTTACTGAAGGCTCGTTTAGCTTGTGCTATTCGGCATTTTATATCGCTCCTGCTTCTTCCATCTTTAGTAATTCTACTTCCCAAATAATAAAATTCTTCTACCTCCATAATCTTTTCTCCTCCTATTTTCACATTCAACGGTTCATCTTAGTTATTTCTACTACATTTCATTACTTTTGTTTTGTTCTTGTTTATTTACATGCGATAGTTCTTGCGTAGGACTTCATCTATGCCGTTCATTGTTTCTTCTAAATCCTTTTTACTTTCGGCTAGAATAACTATATCATCAGGAAATCGTAGCATCTTTATCTTTTCACCTTGTACTGTTACTCCGAATCTAAATTGTTCTTTAACATCATTGACTGCTAGTTCCATGTAAAGATTAAAAAGTAACGGAGATAGGGAACCTCCTTGTCGGACTCCCTTTCTTATTATGGCTTCTTTCTTATGTTCTTCAATTGTTACTGTTGCTGTTTGGTTCCTGTACATGTTAGCAATTGTTCTTCTATCACTGCATTTGATCCCTAATTTTTTTAAAATGCTGAACATTTCATTCCAGTCTACGTTATCGAATGCCTTTTCTAGGTCTATAAACGCCAAGTATGTCGGTTTGTTTTTCTTTAATCTTCCTTCTACTATTAATCTGAGGCCTAAAATTGCTTCCCTTGTCCCTTTACTTTTCCTGAAACCAAATTGGTCTTCTCCTAACACTTCCTCCACTCTCCTCTCAATTCTTCTGTATAGAATTCTAGTTAAGATTTTTGATGCATGACTAGTTAAACTAATTGTTCTGTATTCTTCACATTTATCTGCCCCTGCTTTCTTTGGTATGATTACTATAACACTTTTTTTGAAGTCTGACGGAAATTCCCCTTTTTCATAAATATAACACACCAGTTTGTATAATCTATCAATCGCTTCCTCACCTGCACTGCGCAGTAATTCTACAGGTATTCCGTCTATTCCAGGAGCCTTTCTGTCATTTAAATCTTTTAATGCTCTCTTAAATTCATATCTCAGTATTGTTTCTCCCATTTTATCCTCCTCAACTTCCTCTTCTTCCTCTATAACACCATTTTCTAATTCATTTCCTCCGTATAACTCTTCAATATATTCCACCCATCTATCGACTTTACCTTTCGTATTATATATTGGTGTACCATCTTTGTTTAACAAAGATATAATAAAATTCTAAAAAATATAAAAAAAACTCTATAAAAATTCTATTCATTGCGTTAAAATTCTATATAATTTGAAAGCAATTACAACAGTCGTATTTGTTAAAAGTTCAACGGCCACTTTTCTGTACCACTTAATAGATTTTCTTCCTGGAGTTACACGCGATGCAGTTTGATCTGATACATCGATATTGGATTTTGTTTCATTATATTCGGGAGTAGTTGAAGGTTTTCTGATAACATCATGCCTTGATTGTACATTAGTCATAACTGGAGCTCTTTTTATTGTAAGAAATAAGACATCGTCTTTCTATTCTACTAACATCACATTTATGTTACTTTCCAGAGAAACCATTTCGTCTTGTTTTAAATTAATCAATTGCCTTGAAATACTCAGTTTATTTCTACGTAATGTTCCAATTAGATATATGTTCTGGTCCAATAAATTATGCGTCAAATCTATGCTAGTATAGAAATTATCAGTTATCAGTGTCAGACAAGAATTGAACAACTGCGAAACAATTTCCAAAACAACCCTAGATGAAAGTGCTCGGCAGCTTGGAGTAGCTCTTTTCCAGCTTAAATTTTTATAGACCATATGTACTTACCACCAGTACAAATTATAAAAAATTTGACACCATACTTGTGTCTTTTTCCGGGTATATATTTTGCAAAATTTGAGTCGACCCCTATGTGGCACCACCGATTCACCTAAACAAATTTTTTCGTCTGGTCTATACATTTTGAAATGTATTAATCATTAAGTTTAACAAACTAGATATTTCGTATAATTTATTGTCATTGTTTGCTTCATTAACAACAAAATGTATCGTATTAAGTAATAGCTCATAGCGATTCCTAGACTTACTATACAACGGAATTTTAGACCAGTAATTTTTTAATCTTGGTTTCTTATTTAACCATATACACATTAAAAGACTAAAAAATGTTTTTATTTCGTTTTATTTTTGGGTCTACCACTTTGATGGTAGACCCAAATGTCTTACTGACATTGTTTTATTTAAATTTTTGAACGCTATATTTTTTAGTAATGGATTGCTCTGCGTAACGGTTGGTTCCATTAACTATCAAATTAAAAACTTCTTCATCAATGTCTAACGAGTAATAATCCAAAGAGTTTTTAAATGAATTTAGTAAATTAATTGCTTACTGAGTAATACCAGAGCAGTCAAAGCGGTGAAATTAAAATGTTTTAGGTTACCTTGTACTCATGTAACATTTTACATGAGGAGCAATATGGTTTTAGAAAAGGCCGGTCTACGATAAACGCGATCGACAAAGTTAAGACCTGGGCATTAAATAGTAGAAACGGCACGTGGAGAACTAGGAAAATCCCACTTATTATAATGTTGGATATAAAAAATGCTTTTGGATCTGTTCCTTGGAAAGCCATTATCGCAGCATTACAAGCCATGAATATAACTGATTATCTAGTCAACCAGATTAATCAATACCTTTACCGTAGATTCATCGAGGTTAAAACGTTAGAAGGAAAATCCACATTTGAGATATTTGGAGGAGTTCCACAGGGATCAATCCTTGGGCCTATACTGTGGAATATTTTTTATGACAAAATTTTTAGATTGGATTATCCCGAGGGGGCTTTTGTTGTTGGATATGCTGATGACATTGCTATCCTAGTGGAAGACAGAGAAGTTAATAACCTAGAGGATAAAGCAAATCAGGCGTTACGAATAATTGATGAATGGCTGGTAGGAAGCATACTACAGATATCCCCTAACAAATCCTGTTGTTTGGTGTTTTCAGGTAGAAGACCTATTAGAAACCTCAATATAAACATTAGAGGAGAGAGAATTAAGGAGGTCAAAGAAGCAAAGTATTTAGGGGTTCTTTTGGATAAAAGCCTAAGATTTAGCAAACACGTAGAGATGATTTGTAAGAAGGTCACTCCTTTGATTAAGGCATTGAGGACTCTTTTCCAGAACCATGGTACACCGAAAATAGTAATAAGGAGACTGATAACTGCTGCAACCACGTCAGCAATTTTATATGCGGCCCCGATATGGGGAGATACAATGAATATTCAGAGAAACAAAACAAAATTAAAAAGAGTACACTGGCTTGCTTTACTGCGTGTAGCCGCGGGATACAGAACAGTGTCGTACGACGCGTTGTGTATATTAACGAAGGTTATACCCATTGATTTACAAATTAAAGGAAGAACACTTAGATATAGGGGTATGCCCAAAGATGAGGTCGAACGGCTAATTGATCAAGAGTGGCAGGATACATGGACACACTCTAGAGTTGGGGATTGGACCAGGCGACTAATTCCCAACATAAATACGTGGACTAATAACAGACTTGGTAATGTAGATTTTTATACCACACAACTGTTGACGGGGCATGGCTCGTTTGGCCATTACTTGTTTAGAATTGGAAAAAGACCTACCCCACAATGTGTGTACTGCCCAGAGACTGATGATGCGGAACACACTGTGTTTGTATGCCCAAGATCGGCTCCAAATAGAATAGAAATTTCGGACAACGGACTTACACCTGAAAACCTCTTAAATTGGATGGTCTATAGTGACGATAACTGGGATTGGTTCCGTAGGTTTGCCGGGGAAATCTTACGCACCAAGGAAGAAGAGGACAGAAGAAGGGGTTTGTGAAATTAGGGTAGGGAGGACAGTCCCTCCGTGGAGGCCCCGTACGCCGTGGTGTGTGGGCTCTTGAGAAGGGGGGGAACTCCTGGGGAGTGTGGGACAAATAAAAGACCGAGTCCCGGTTGGCGGTGCCGCTCCTGCGGGTGCCTCGGCGCTTATTGGGGTCGGTGCCGCTAATTAGAGGCAAAGGCATAATGACCGAGACCCGGTTCCCTGCTGAGGGGATGGGGGTGGCGTAGCCATACCCCGTTCCCGAGGCAGGGGATTAGAGGCAGGCGAATAAAATAAAATTAAAGATCCGAGACCGGGGGAGCTAACCTGCCGTGCCGGGTGTACAACCGGTGGGTGGGGGACGCTCCCTTACAGTAAAAGGACATTCTCCTCGACTGAGTATACTTAAATGGATATCCGGTCGGGGAGAGTAGGAAAAAAAAAAGGTTACCTTGTACTTCGTGCCGTATTATATCGATGGTTCTAACAAATACCGGTGTTACAATCAGTATTCTCATCAAAATCTATATGCATACAATTATAGGTTGACTGGCTTTCAGTTGTATTTGAAGTATACATAACCTCTTCAAATGAATTTTCGCTACTCGAGCTTGAACATACGTATTCCGCGTCATCAAAATCTATTAAATTATTAAAAATCACCAATTTCACCAGAACAACTTTCACTTTCTATTTCAACATTTTTTCAATATCTTCCATTTTTTATATAAAAAATAAAACGTTTTTGTAACCACCAATAAAATTAATCAGCGTATAACACAGAATGGCACCAGCGTTCAAGTCAGCTGTATTATTTATCTCGAATTTGTTGCTAACTGTTGAAAAAATCCCAATATGATGTATATTACTTCCACAGGCCAATGTATTTAAATCAAGGTTATATGCGTATTTCTTTGATACGCAAGCGAACAAACGTTACAATGTTATGTGTATCAAAATGATGCACACGGCCTGATGAGGAAGAAATTCTCTGTATCATAATTACGCACATGGCTTGTAGCAATGTAATCAAAATTATTAGCCTGGCTGTTAAAGGTTAAATAAAAAGAAACGTGACCATCTCATTAGTTTATTTTCTTTATTTTTATACTTTTAATTATAAGTAAAATGTTTATAATAAATGATTTTATTATAGTTTACTTGTAAATTAGTTGGCTAATTTCGCTTCTCCCAAGTTGAGAAACGCTGACCTATTCTAACTCTAAAGAAACATTCCATTAGGTAACTGGTGATTACTTATAGGAGATTTCCTTCTGATGCTAATCGTGTAATGTTCTAAGCATATCATGGTGCCAAGTTATGTCAAACGCCTTGTCAAGGTTGAATAAGATTCTTACTTCGTGCTTCTCGGTTGAGAAACAGCTCAAAATGGAATATTCCATTTGAATCAGATGATTCGTGGTATACTGGTTTTTTCTCTTTAAAGCCACGCTGTAAAAGGATGTGGGACCTTGTGATTCAGATCCCAAAAATTAAAAACCGACTTTACCATTTTTAAAAGAAGTAACATCGGTGAAGTAGTAGAAGTATAAACACCAAATGCCACTGTTTCAATGATACTGGTGTTTCAATAATGGTTCCACTATTTTGGGAATTTAATGCCGTACCTAGTAAGTGACATTGCCCGAAACTGAAATTTACAACTTTATTTTACATATTTCTTTTTAAAATAACTAAAGTAAATACTTATCGTATGAATAATTTTAATATTATTTTTTTTTTTTTGGAAGGAAGGTGGAAATGCATTTACGCACGGAGTGTCGGGCTCTCTCTGGAGGTCTTATCCAACCGCCATCAGCAGACTTCTGACTAAACCCCCTCTTTTTTTATCAGGACTCGACCCGGAACCGTTTAACACATTACTTCAGGCCGATTTCTCTTATTCTAGCCTGAGAAGGGCGCTTAATTTTCACCTGACTAATGACTACTCAGGTCACCCTTCCTGAACCTAAGAATGCACCCTACGAATCGGGCCACGCTTTCCCAGCCGCTCAGATCACGGAGCATCATCAGAACCATGTTGTGGGAGCTCAGTGCTCCAAGATCCGTCTCTAGTGTCCCTCAATCTGGCGCTCATCAAGCATATTTGAAAAAGATGTGCTCAGCGTCGTCCCGCACACCGGGGCAATAGAGGCAATCGGGAGACGGCGCTTTCCTTATGGCATGAAGATAAGTGCGGAAGTACCCGTGACTCATTAAAAACCGGGTCACGTAGAACTCCACCTGTCCACGGTCTGGCCAGAGGAATAAGCCTTGTGGTCATCGTTCTCTGGTCTCGTGGTTCCAGGTCTCTTTCCAAGCAAAAAACGTGCGAGTGCGTTGTTCCTCGTTGGCGATGGTCTCCCGGTCTTCTCCCTCACATTGCCTTTTGTAGGCCATCTGGCGCTCCCTTGCCAAAAGAGTAATGAGTACAAGCCGGTAACCATCAATACGGCAGGCTTGGAAACCGTCCGATAGGCGGAAGCGACTCGCAAGCCGCGGTGCGTTGCACTTGCGCGAACCGCTTCCGGCCTCTTTCGAATCATAATGCCTTAGCTTACACTTCCGCCTCGGATTACAGTACGGAATGCACCGCCAACATCAGCAGTCGCCATCTACTAGCCTTCAGTCTGCCGACATTCGCCATGAGCCTGCTGAGAGCGGTTATCGACACGCAGCTTTGTCGGTGGTCCTTCGAAACTGCTCAGAAAAGCTGAGTTTGCGGTCTATTATTATACCTAGGTACTTCGCGGCCAGCTTGTTATCGACAAACTTGTCCCCGACCAGCAGGAAGAGGAATTATTCAATACGCTTCTTCGTTAGAACCACTATCTCCGTTTTGCAGAGGACTAGAGACAACCCGTGGTTGTTTAGCCAGGCGCTGATCCAATGCATCGCTCAGCTGAACCCTAATTGGGCGCGCTGCATTTCGCGGTCTGCAAAAAGTAGTGCAACGTCGTCAGCGTACCCAAACAAGGGCGACTCTTCAAGCACCTCCAGCCTCAGTAAGCCGTCGTTTCACAGGTCTCGAACGGCAGTCTCTTAGATGAGACCGCCGTTCCTCAGGTATGTGTCCACCACTTTGAGGAGGTTTTAAGGCACGCGAGAAAAATATTCCAGGATGCAAAGTATATCGCTCCACCGAGCAGAGTTCAACGCGTTTTTCAAGCCCAACGTAACGAGAAGGACCACACGGCCCGAGAAATTATTGTGGTCCTCTGCTCACCACACTGCCTCGACCTTTTGTACTGCATCCAAGGTCGATCTACCCTGCCAGAAACCGTACTGGTTGGTTAACAGGCCACCTGCCTGATTCATCGCTCCAACCAATTTTTCCCTTAAGATCTTCTCCAATAGCTTCCCAGCTCTGTGAAACTTGAACAATGGGCGGTAGGAGGACTCCGGATCACCTTTGCCCTTTGGAATCAGACGCGCACTGAAGATCTTCCATCTGGTGCTGAAAGCCCTAGCCTCTAGACATAATAATAATAATAATAGTAATTCTGTATTTCATTAACTCTAATTATTTAAAAAAACGGTAAAATCCTTTTTTTATAGGTTCAGGTTAGTTTAATCAATTCCAAGAATCTAAAAGTAAAAATAGAAACTAGTAATGGAACAATAAATGATATGTTCCTGTTTGAGAAGCATGTAATTTGGCCAGGAAGGGTTAGTGTTGACACCGAAGGAGTTGTCCAAATTCAGTTTAACAAAATGTCGCAAGAAGAATGGAATAATCCATGTATCAAGCTTCTCTATAATGAAACTCAAGTTATCCACTTTCATACAAGTGAAGTTTTAACTAATGAACAAATAAATGAGGACACAGTATTAATATCTTTTGCTTCAACAGAAAGAGTCTTTAATTACATACATCCTGGACAATTTCTTTCTTTTAATGTTTATTATGAAGGTGAGTCGAATTATATTTTTTGCATATTGTAAAATTGTTTTTAATTATATTACATATAAACTCCCGATACATCAAATTATAAAATACGGATTATGATTAGCGTAATTGATTCTTATATCTTATAATACAAGTTATTGATGTCATAAGTAACAGTAAAAAATCAGTTTAAATGCTAGGACAAACTAGAAATTATACAATTATAATATACTCGATGTTGTGAAAACAAGTTCACTAAGAAATCTAGATTTGTAGTGAAGAGGAGAGCTTCGTAATAATTCGATAGACAGCCTAGTTTCATGTCAAACGTCTAATCTAACTGCCGATTTTTTGTTACATCATTAAATCACAGTTTTCTACTGGTTATTATTACTCGTAATTTACTAGCTATATCCTTACCGATTAACAAAACGACTTAACAAACCTTAAATAATATCTGCCTATGATTCTTTAAAATTTTGTTTTATATTATTTCAGATCTACGCGTTTCATATCCATATTTGATTTAAAGAAAAACAAACCAACATAGTTGGCGTTTATAGACCTAGAAAAGGCATTCGATAACGTACGACTGGAATAAAATGCTCAGCATTTAAAAAAAATTAGGGTTCAAATACAGAGATAGAAGAAGAATTGCTAACATGTACAGGAACCAAACAGCAACAGTAACAATTGAAGAACATAAGAAAGAAACCGTAATAAGAAAGGGAGTCCGTCAAGGATGTTCCCTATCTCCGTTACTTTTTAATCTTTACATGGAACTAGCAGTTAATGATGTTAAAGAACAATTTAGATTCGGAGTAACAGTACAAGGTGAAAAGATAAAGATGCTACGATTTGCTGATGATATAGTAATTCTAGCCGAGAGTAAAAAGGATTTAGAAGAAACAATGAACGGCATAGATGAAGTCCTACGCAAGAACTATCACGTGAAAACAAACAAGAACAAAACAAAAGCAATGAAATGTAGTAGAAATAACAAAGACGGACCGCTGAATGTGAAAATAAGAGGAGAAAAGATTATGGAGGTAGAAGAATTTTGTTATTCAGGAAGTAGAATTACTAAATATGGACGAAGCAGGAGCGATATAAAATGCCGAATAGCACAAGCTAAACGAGCCTTCAGTAAGAAATATAATTTGTTTAGATCAAAAATTAATTTAAATGTCAGGAAAAGATTTTTGAAAGTGTATGTTTGGAGTGTCGCTTATATGGAAGTGAAACTTGGACGATCTGAGTATCTGAGAAGAAAAGATTAGAAGCTTTTGAAATGCGGTGCTATAGGAGAATGTTAAAAATCAGACGGGTGGATAAAGTGACAAATGAAGAGGTATTGCGGCAAATAGATGACGAAAGAAGCATTTGGAAAAATATAGTTAAAAGAAGAGACAGACTTATAGGCCACATACTAAGGCATCCTGGAATAGTCGCTTTAATATTGGAAGGACAGGTAGAAGGAAAAAATTGTGTAGGCAGGCCACGTTTGGAATATGTAAAACAAATTGTTTGGGATGTAGGATGTAGAGGGTATACTGAAATGAAACGACTAGTACTAGATAGGGAATCTTGGAGAGCTGCATCAAACCAGTCAAATGACTGAAGACAAAAAAAAAATTGATTTACATTTAGTAAGGGTTTTTATAACTTAAAAAAATTCAGGGGAAATGTAAAAGTCGATAAAGCATAGGTATTTAAAAATTGTTCTTGTAAGTTATAATGTGTAATGGGTCGTTAAGAGTACGGATTTTCGATTCGTAACTGTAAAATCATACTTTTACTCTAAAAATTTGTTTTAAATATGTTAATGAATAAAATTTAATAAAAAATCATTTTTAGAAAAAAATTTTTCAAAAAAAATTGAATTTTGATAAGAACTTTACGTAGTATTCCATTATCCGTCAAAAATCTATAAAACCGTTCCGAAGTTATATTTGAAGATAGATTCTTGACGAGTTATTTAACAATATTTCTTTAAATTAATTTTTTTTTCGAATTTGGAAAATTTCCTACGTCAGTTTTCATAGTCTAGATATCGAAACAACAAATTAAAAGTGATTTATTTATTTACCAAATGCAACTGGAACTATTTAAATAAGTAAAAAACGTTACGCTCAATGTACATTATTTTTGTAAGATCTAGAATATCCAGAAATACAGTAATTATCAGAGTAATTTTTTTCACTGGACAAGAGTCGACTACTTCAAAAATACTATCCCAACTACTTAGTATTTCAACAGGAGTTTTGCAAATTTCTCTTTCAGGTGAATCCAGATATGGTCATTTACACTGACAACTCGCGATAAGAGTGATTGGTATTTGTGCCGTTGATCTGTCAAAGAGTTTACTTGTTATTTCACACTAATGCAGTACAGCAACTAAAATATGCTGTGCTATATCCTATAAAGTATGATATGCTATGCTAAGTATGCGTATGCTTTGCTTCAGAATTATGAAACACATATTAAACTGAACCTCATGAAAATAAGTTCTTCAAATAAACTAACATGAAAATGAGTTCTTCATATAAACTAACTGCACGCGGAAACCGCGTGCAGTTAGTTTATATGAGTTTCCGTTTGGCAGCTACAGTAAGATACGACACTGAGTCGACGTGAAAAATACGGTGACTCAACAATCAACGTGGTTGAAAACCACTAGTGGTTTTCTTTGTGTCAGTAATGAAATAATTATGAGTAGAATACCAGAAGAATCCTTCTGTTTACAAACAGTACCATTAAGTAAATAAAACTTCGAGTAAAGATTGCCTATGTACACTTTTTCGGCCGGGTCTTTCAGGACCTGCTGTTGAGACAGTTCATGTTAGATCATGATCATGATCATGAAATATCATGTTAGATGAGCCTCTATGCGTAGCCCTCGCAAATCCATGCACATATAAGCCTACAACTTGGCATCTGGTATCCAATAGTTCGTAAAATTCTTTGTAAGAAACTGCAGGTTAAACCCTACACGCTACAGTTTGTATAGGCTCTTACTAACGTTGATAAGAGTTGTCTTAATTATCTGTTTCAAAATACTGGTGAATTTTTAAGTTAAAAGTTTAGCAGAAGCACTCATCTTATGAAGTGATAAGTCTACTTTACGTGTACTCGAATGTGGTCCCGTGAATCACTAAAAGTGCGAATATAAGGGACCAAAATTCTCGGAGGGATTTTTCATATAGAAATTCTTGAAAGATATTTTTATTTCAACTCTCTCTTCTGATATCAAGGAACTTCGAGGCCGCATCATCACACGCGAGTGCTATAAATATAAGAATATCGTCTAAATGTCTTCTGATCTGGAAAAAATGTATGATCTGGAATAAAATAACACTAGGGATGTTTATAAGAAAAAAGTTCAAGAGCTTACTTTACTTTTAATGTTATATTATTTAGAATCTCTTCCATAATTTAATAGTAATTATTTAAAATGTTGAATAGGCTACGGATGATGTAATATTTATTTAATTTTTTATCTAGTAAAATTATAAATAATGTTTTAGTATTAGCGAAGAAAGGGTTTGACACATTTAAGACGTAATTAGAGTTAAAACTATTAATAAGCAAGTAAAAAAATGCAATGTCAAATTCAGTTCCTAAGTAGACACTGAAATACGAGTATTTCACAAACTGTAAAAATTACATCAACATCTTTTATTTCTTAAAACACTCTTGTTCTTTTATATGAAATAATAAAAAAAAGTTACACTTTTTCGGCCAATATATTACTACCAATGTAAATAAAAATATAAGTTCATAAAAAAAAAAAAAAAAAAAAAATGGATCTGTTGTTTTCAGGCATATTTTCTTATGCATTACTATTACTTATGTATCAGTTAAAACTAAGCTTTTATATCAGTAAAAAAAACGTAACGTCTATCTCTATTTTCAATTACAAAGAAAAAAACTTTGTCCTGTGTTCTAATTAGATAGTTAACGTTCAAGAAATTTTGTAGAAAAATCTAACATTTATTCAGACAGGTTTTTTTCAATCTTTCAGGTTGTTTCAAACATTTTAGAAGAGCTTGTAGATGAATGAGGATTTTCATGATGAGACAACTTTCTTTTCATAAGAGAAAAGTAATTAATAATAGATTATCTTTACCTTTTTTTTGTTTCAGGAGAAGTATGCAATATTACTTTTATTCCAGTTCCACTGTTTCCAATAAAAACGTTGGATTATCCTAATCCTCTTCCAGGAATGTTTCACTCAACTGGAGAAAGTTACCAGTTAATAACTAAAAATTATCCACCTCGTTCTATTACTGAATATTTGAGTAATAAAAAACTTGGTTCAAAATTTCATATGTCAAATCCAATAGGAGATTTTTGCCCAGTGGATTATAAAGATGTAAAATTTGTATATATTATTTCTGTTCGAAATTCAGTAAAGAATGTGTTGAGTCTAATTGTCTGGTTTTTACAAACAAACAGGTTATGTATGGTACTTTTTAAGTATATATTTTTTGTTTGTGTAATTGATTTTATACTGAAGTTAAAAATGTTCAGAAATTATTGTCAGAATACTGCCACCAATCAGTATCTAGTTATTCAGGCAGATTTGAATTAAATACCTAGCGTGTTTAAATATTTTACCCATTAATGCTAAAAATATAATTGTAATTGAGCATCAGCTTGATGTTATGAGATAACTAATTAACTGAAGTAATAATACTAACATATGAGAGGTTAAAAGGAAAAGTAGGCTAATCCATTATTCTACTGAAATTGAGCTTTTGGGCTAACCATAAATGATTTTTAAAACTCTATTTAATTACATATTGAACTATACTCTATGTGGCTTTGGTCAATAACTATAGCTCACTTTACCTGGACTAACCCAAAATTAAGAAATTTTTATACAGGTAGAATGGCCCTACGCTAGGTTTAACAAGCACAAGAAAAAATTAATGAAATATTTTATTTTACTTTGAAATATAGCTATTTTCAAATGACAGAAGCAGTGTACTAAGCCTGTATACTAAGCAGTATATCATTACTACTGGCCTAACTTTCACAAGTTTGTTAGGTTAGAATGCTTATGAAATAAACTGTATTGTCACAAGTAAGTTGCTGGAAGAAGAAGAACAAAATTTTGATTTTCTATCTCAAGTTTAATGTGATGATTCTGATTAAAAAAAAATCTTATGTTCTACCAAATGGTGGTAAAACTGCTGATAATGGTGTTTCATATCAACATGAAGTAAAAGTACTTAATTAGTACTTTAATTAAATCTATTATTGTAAATTTACAATCACTAGATGTATCTACTCCTTCATGATCTCAAAGTTAATGAGTCTGCTAATATTTACTGCATGCTTATTGGACTAACCAAACCTTTCAGAAGATAGAGAAGAGTTAGACATGAAATTATATAGGAATGCAATGTGAGAAAAGAAGATGCACTTAATAGAGAGAATTATTTTCCTAAAAAAATTTAACAAGCATGTTCTGTAAAAATTTCCTGAGTATAGTTGTAAGTATCCTAACGTGGTGAAAAAATAAATCCCTTTAAAAAGATATTTTTAATTCATTTTGTTAATTGTACATGCTGTCAGCATACATTATAGGTACTATCTAGTAAATTGATAAGAAAAATGTTTCCTCTAAAGAAGAAAAATGTAGAAGAGATTATGTTTGACTGATGTTCATAGAGTGGACACTAAAATTTGTAGTCTGCTTTCGAAAACATTGTAAGAAGTATTAGGTGTTAGAATTGATTATCTGATGGAGACACATCATAAAAGAAATGAAGTCTGAGACCTCAAGTAAGACCCTTGCTATTGTTCATAAAAACCCTCACTTATTTACTGAAAAGTTTCCAATACGTGATTCTCATTATACTAAAAAAGATGATCTGCATCTGCCAATTTAAATATTCAAATCAGATGGCTACCAATTTAAATATTGCAATAATGCATTGACTTTATCTAAAGGAATCTTTATCTAAAGACTTTAAGACTTTATCTAAAGAAGAATTGTCCAGTGACAAAAGCATCTTTTGATGAGTATATTTTTAGAAATTTCTTTAAAATGAGATTTTAATTTGTCTTTCACCAACCATGAACTCCACCCTTTTATAAGATAAGTTACATGAGAGTAATACTGTTGAAACATGGTGTGTTTAACACACAAACAATTAATAAATTTTATTTTCTTTTTAAAATTTCTTTTTCAAAAAAATGTATAACAGTTTTACTTCACTATGCCAGCGACCAATGAACAATGCCATAACAATTCACTGGTAAGAAATTAGAATATACACATAATACTTATAATAAAAGACAACTGGCTTGAAAAGTCACTGAAGTATGCAAAAGTGGAACAAAACCAAAAAGCAGATATGGAAAGGTTATTAGACTCCAAAAACATACCGAAACATAAAAACTAAAGGAAAAACTACCAAAACATATTTATTAAATAATCATAACCACAAATGGCAGATAGAATGAACAGCGGCTAATATTATTTTTTTGAATTCTCAATCTGTAAAATTTATGTTTACACAATAAATAACAAGATTTATTCAAGTGGTGAAAATAGATGAAGAGTACTCGTTTGATAGATATATTAATTTCTACTGCTAAGTTCGATCTATAAATATCTGTAATATTAATATTTACTTTTATCATGATATTTCTGTATAGTTAAACAGAATTATAATTATAACAAAAATATATAACCTTATGACTTCTAACTTGTATTAAATGTATTTTACATTTAGATTTATAAGTAGTATATATTCTGAAATATAACTTCTTTTTATTTTTTAGCTCAAGAAAAGTATTTATAATATGGTATTGCAAAAATGAGTCTGATTTAACTTGGAAAAAAATGTTTCATCAAATAACAAAAGCATCAAATAATAGGTGAGAATGATTACATGGCATATCTCTGAAAATTAATTTGAGATTAGTTAAAAAATTTCTGCCTTTTAATTTCAAGATCTACTCATATACATTATTATTTGAACGATTGAATAATGTTTGGCCAAATTTGAACATTGGGTCAATTGCCAAAAATCAATTTTAGATTTTTTGGTTAAAATTTATTATAGTATAATAAACAATGCCATAATGTGACAGTTATATTCATTTGACCAGAATAAACGTGCTTTGATATTATGAGCTTTACAATTTCAACAAAAGGATTCTGTAAAATAAGTAGTTGAATGGAATTTACCCCATCAAATTTCAGATCATTTCAGTGACAGTGAGCCTTAAAAATATCCACATCTTCATTTATCACATCAAAATGATTATGTAACAATAGTAAATAGTTTTAAAATGGAAATTTAAAATGTAGTTATCTATTAAACTATGATTATCTTTATCAAGGTATTGATAATGTAAATTCAATATTTTTGTTTAGTTTGTTAGGATTATTTGTGTGAGAGAGAGCAAAAGAAGTATCCCTAATGAAATTTATTTATTTTTATTTAACTAGACTATTTTTACAAAGTAAAGGGGAAGCATTGTGATTGCAAAAAATTTCGGTTTTCGGATTTCAATGGAAATATCCATTTTGACTAGTTTTGGCATGATGTCTGTATAAACGTATGTATGTATCTCGCATAACTCAAAAACGATTAGTCACAGAATGTTGAAATTTTGGATTTAGTTCTGTTGTAGCATCTAGTTGCGGAGCTACCTTTTTGATTGCAATAAACTGAACCAAAAGTGTCCCAAACAGCCCAAAATCCAAAACAAAATTGGATTTTGGACTTTTTCTTAACTGCAGTAATAAGTCCTCATTGATGGCTTCTCAATGATATACATAAGTGGTACTTATTTTTATTGGTTCCAGAGTTATAGCTAAATAAAATTTTAATTAATGAAATATTTGTATCTTACAAGGGGATGCACATTGGTTTGAATCAGACTTCATCTTACTTTTTTTTCTTTAACTATTTTTTTTTTTTTTAATTCAAATATATTGATTTATTAATAATTATTAACCACTGATTAATAAATAATCCTCTGGGGAACAAAATGGATAATATATGATACTTTGTTTGCTGGTATGTGAACTAATACCTCTCTTTGTAGTACTGTTGCAGTTCAACCTCATCAATGGTTTAAAAGCATTAATCTTTTCAGAAAGATCAAAAATTTGTAATGATTTTCCATATGTGTAGGTCACTATGAAGTGATGTTGAAAACACATTTTATCATGTTGAAGATAGACTGAGATAAAGATTTTAAAATCATAACTTTTAAGTAATGTGGCTAGGATAGTGAAGTAAAAAGTCAAATTACTCATTTTACTAATAACCTTTTTTTTTATGTTTAATCCTTTTTTAAACTAGGGCAACCGGTAACCGCCTAGTAGACGTTGCTTCGGTTGACCTAATATGACGCGGCGATGACTAACCTCCCCCGTCAGCATCGCCCTTCCCTCGGATGCTTTCCCGTCGGGGTCCCTTCTGGATCACCAAGCCATTACGACCTCCTCTTCTGGATGCCGCAAAGCCTCTCCCCAGTAGGGCTGCCATTCCCGTCCCTATCTCTAGTCGGGGTCCGAGTATGCCGTCATGCATACCCCCCCTGAAACTAGGGTTACAGGTTACTAATAACCTGATGTTACAAGAAATTCACCCAAGTGTCTGCTGGAAAAATTTAAGCAGTGTAACTGAAATGTTTCCAACATTTCAGTTTACCAATACATACTGGTAGAATGATAAATAGTTAAAATGTAATGTTTTTTTTTTGGGGATGGTGTAGTTTAATAATATGAAGATCATCAACATACCTATGCCAAATTGGTTTTTGCTGGTTACATCTGATTTATTGAAAGAATGAGTGTATGTTCTATGTATTGTTACACAGATTTGCTCATGAATGCCTTCATTATAAAAAGGTGTTTTGTAATTTTCTAAAAATCAATGACCTTACAAAAAATTTACTTGAGTATAAAACTACAT
Organism: Lycorma delicatula; assembly: GCF_047948215.1. Taxonomy (NCBI): domain Eukaryota; kingdom Metazoa; phylum Arthropoda; class Insecta; order Hemiptera; family Fulgoridae; genus Lycorma; species Lycorma delicatula. Next base: position 34,300,763 of record NC_134455.1, read on the forward strand.
ATATATTTAATTTTCCCTAAAAATTTATTTCTTGTTATCTAGAAGAAATATTAGTTATTAGAGTTTAAATATATCAATTGAGAAATATGACTTTTGGCAATTTGTGTGTTAATTTCAATAGTTAATTTGTTTGTTAAAATTCATTAGAGTTTTTTTTTTATGTTTTATGAACACCAGAAAATTTATTTTTCTATCTTAATAATGTTACTTATTAATAACATTAATGTAAGATAATTAAGTAACAAAATATTGGCTAAATATTAGCTTTCTTCATTGATGATAAGCATGCACAATAATGAGCATAGTTTTGAGACTTTGACTGCAATTATTGCTAATATTATATTCTCCTCTCATGCTGGTCTACCCATTCTCCAAAATCCATATTTATGTAAGACTTTTTGTAAAAAGGATGAAACTGGAACACTATCACATGACAGAAGTCCTTTAGTGGTTCCAATTACATTTATAATCTGTTTTTGTCTAATAGTTGGGATGAAAGGGACTATAGGGAATTACCACTGTAACTGTTAAAAAAAAATAACATGCACTAATTTTTTCTAAACTTTGTTGTAAGGAAAGTAGAATTAGTAATGTAGTTTGAGGTTAACCAATCACATTCCTTAATATCATTGGTAATTTTATTGAAGTGACATTTTAAAACCCAAAAACAAAGAATTGATAATAGTTATTCAAACTAAAAAAAACCTGCCGGGTTAAACTCGTCATTGCAAAATCAGCTGATTTTTTAAGTCAAGAGTTCTAAGGTTTGAGTCTTTATAAAGGCTTTGCGGGGACCGTGCGAAACTTAAAAGGACAACGTTTAGCGAAAAAAATCAATGTCTTAAGGTTTTGTATAAACAATGATGAACCTACTTTTAGTAGCGAGGAAGCCACCTTGGAAATTGACTTGACTTTCATCTCTGAAGAAAATGTAACTACTCTAATTAATTGAAGAGTATTAGATGAAAAACGTCTGTCGGACCATTACATAATAGCGTATGAGATGAACGACACCAAAAATGGTTAAGCCTGATAGAACTATCAGCTCGAGGCGCGGATGTGTTCGTTTTTCGGAGGTGATTGTTGAGAAAGTGACTAAAGTAACAGACCCTGAAGAACTGACAGAAATTGTTACTATACAATGTGACAAGGCGGGAGTCCTGATACAAAGACTCGAAAAAAGACATACGTATTGGTGGGGAACTGAGCTAGAGGTCTCACGTAAAAGAACTTGGGCAGCTAGAAGGAAACTACAAAGAGTTAATAGACGAGGGTATCAACTTTGCATGGATGAGGCCAAAAAATAATACGTGGAGGCTAGATCCAAAAAAAGCAGCAGCCATCAAAAAAGCTAAAAGCAAGTGTTGGAAAGACCTTTGTGAAGATATCGATAGAGACCCTTGGGGAAGAAGGTATCAGTTGGTTTCCGGAAGACTAGGTAGACGATTGCCAGTGGTACCAGAAGACAAGGTGGTGAATGTGTAGATGTACTCTTTCTGAAGCAAGTAGATCCATATAGAGAGGAAATAGCGGCTGAAATACCGGTGTTCACTATGCAGGAATTAAAGACAATTGAACTGAGGCAAGCAGGAAAATGAAACTGCATAAGAGTCTGGGTCCGACGGCATTCCGGTAGAAATCGTCCGGATACTGTTGGAAGAAGCGCTTGTTACAATGTTGGAAGTAATGAACAATATGGTGAAAGGCGATTTTATAGAAAAGATCAAGACCGGTTTTAATAAACAAACCAGGTAGGTCGGGAGCTACAATTCCTTATAGTCCAATTTATGTTACAAATAATTTTTGTAACTTATTAGAAAGGATGTTAGAGGCGAGGTTGCGGGCTTATATTGGAGAAAGGGGTGGCAATTTGGATTCAGCGACCTAGGCGTGGTGAAAGTCTGCTATCAAGTCATTTGTGGTGAGGTAACAGCTAAAAATCGTCACTTCACTGCAGCAGACCCAAACGAACCACTCGCCTACGCCGTACCTCCAAACTTGGGCTCTGCTGCGATAAGGAATCCATATCGCGGCAGTTCCGAGCGAGTACGGGAACCGTTGTAATAATAATAATAAACATAATTATTTGGCTATATGTTTCCTATAAAAATTACCATAACATTATGAAAGAGAGCTGTCAATTTTTACCAAAGAAAATGTTCATTTATTCATGTAATTTTTCTTTTTTTTAATGTGCTTTTATGCTTATGCAAAATTTTATAAACAATTTCTTAAAGATTATAAAACAATTAATTAAAAAAGCTCTGTTTCAATATGAAAAATAAAACCAATTATTTTAATAATACTTTCAGGTTTAATTTCAAACTTATTCTTTCTGCTGGTAGTAAGCTGTGGAGAGGTTGTCGTGGGAAGCCACATTACAGTTGGTTAAAGTCAATAATTCCATTGGCAAATGAAACTGATATTAATAAAACATTATTCTTATTAACCGGATCAATACATTTTGCAACTGTTACATACAAGTAAGTCATAAAAAACTCGTAAATTACTCATATCAACATCCCAGGCTTTTACCTAGAAGGTTCTGTTTCAAACCCAGTCAGGCTTGAGCTTTATTTCATGCATCCAAATTTATCAACAATCAATAATAGAATTTATAGCGACTAACTGGACATGAATAAATAATTGCCAGCATGAATAAATAATTTTGAAAACCATAATTTTACAAATAAGCATGTTTTATTATTAATTTTTAGTTTTAGTACTAATATTGGTAAAATAATTTCCTCAGTATTTTGCTGAACAGGGATATCTAACATGTGGATACATCCCTGCAGACTGGAAGCTTTCCCGGCTTGTTTTCATCCAGAACCCTGAAGTTATTGGAGATGCTCCTGCGTACCGCCCTCTGTGTCTGAAAAACAACTTTTGAAAGTTATTCAGAAGGCTACTGATGCAGCGACTACAGCGAGAGTTGAATGCTGGAGACGGCTTGAGTGACCGACAGTTAGGTTTTCAACCGGGTCGCTCTACGATTAACTCAGTCGACTACGTGATGCGTTGGCGGAAAGAGCATCTAACGGCACTTGGCGTAACAGGAGTATCCTTGCTGTGGTACTGCTTGATGTTAAAAAGGTATTTATATCGCTGTGAGCTGGACTTCAATTTTTACAGCACTCGATGAAAGGGTTATCTCACGTTACCTCAAGAGAATGATACATAGGTATCTGCAGGAAAGGAAGTTCGTCTACGAGCTGGTTGATTGCAGACGTTTCTTCGACGTTTTATGTGGGGTTCCACAGGGTTCTATTTTTGGCCCTTTCCTGTAGAACCTTGTGTAGGATGGGGTACTAAGTTTACAGTACCTTGCAAAGATTTTATCCATCACCTTTGCTGATGAATCGGCACTTGTTGTCGTCGCTAAGATGGAGGCAGACGTCGTGCTGCGGGCCAATCGGTCGATCGCCCTGGTTGACGCCTGGCTCGCTAATTAGGGTCTGTGACTGGCCTCTTAAAAGGCCAAGACGGTGATATCGGCTGGGAGATGGCGTCTCGCACCGATCCATTTCACGGTTAAGGGACATGTATCCTCTCAAATGCCGAAAGAAAATACCTGAGCATTTGGCTGGATCGGCGGCGCTCTTTCTCCGCGTATGTCCGCCAGGTTGCGCAGCGGGCTGAGAGGACTTTTCGGAGTCTCAGCAGACTACTTGGCAATGTCACAGGCTCCAAATCCTCTAAGCATAGTATATACTCCCACGTCGCGTTCTCTATCCTACTTTATGGAGTGCCGGTATGGTGCAAGGCGTTAAATGCAGCGAGAAATCGGCACCTGCTAGAGAGTGTGCAGAGGCGGATGGTGTTGAGGATCTGCGCTGCATACAGCACCGTCTCCGCCGAAGCGGCCTTCCTTGTTGGTGTGACGCCACTGTTGGATTGCTAGCACAGATGAGATGTAAAATATACGCAGGAACTGACAGGCAGGCCGCATATGCTGTTCTATTAGAGAGGTGGCAGGCACGATGGAACACTGCGAAGACTGGCGCTTGGACTCGACGATTGATTCCGGAAGCGAGCCCTTGGATCACCAGGAGGTTTGGCGAGCTGAACTACGAACGCAGTTTTTGACGGGCCATGGCTGCTTCCGGAAGTACTTGTTTTGCTACAGAAGAGCGGGCGACATCTTGCACCTATACTGCGAGGAGTTGGATGACGCAGAGGACGTGGTGTTCGACTGCCATAGATAGGAGGACATGCGGAGGGACTAGGCTCAGTTTGGCCTCTTGACGCATGAGAACACCATTTCGAGGATGCCAGGGGATGAGCGCACATGGAACGTCTTCTTCCGCCTTGTGAGCAAAATTATCCGTCACAAGGCGTCGGGGACGTAGATTGGTGGCCCACTCGTACGCGGTGCCGGCGGCAGTCCGCACTTGTGGGTTGTCGTTCATTCGGTGATAAGGCGTGCGAGACTCTTTAAGGTCTGCGCTTACCCGTCTCTTCTTTGGGGCCCATTACTCTGTCCCGTGGTGACAGAAGCATCTCCCGGGTAATGCCTTCATGGCGAGTATCGGGGCATGTCAATTTCAGGGGGAGGTTTTTTAGTGAGTCCCCGTTTAGTGAGTTTTTGGTGGGAAACTTCACACACCCTGTAATACGGCTGGTAGACATCTGACAGCAGATTTTTCCTCTTCCCGCGGAAAGAAAAACAAAATAAAAGTATGAACTAATATCACAATTCTTGTTGAGTTTCATCGAGAGCAAAATTGAAGTAAAAAATAATTTTTTTTTTTTAATGTATACAGATTTAGTAAATTTAAATTATTTCTTATCATTTAACCATGTAAAAATAATAAGTGCTTTTATTTTGTTCAAGTTTTCGATCATAAACAACCTGCACCATTTATACGTATAAAAATGTGTACGTTGTACAAGGTGTTCAGCTAGTGAACAATAAGCACCTCCTATCGATCCATCAAATAAGATGATATGTATGACATGTAAATGAATGAAGTCTAGTACAGACTCCTACGATTCCTAAGATGTGTGATTGATTAATTAATTCCCAACCACTAAAGTACACTGTTACCTACTGTTTAGTATTCAAATCCGTATAAAAGCAATCAACTTTTAATAGAATTCGAATCTGAAAACCTTCAACTTGGAAAGTCAGACTTCAAAATCAGCTGTTAAACAAGTGATTTGCGATTACCAGTCGACTAGCTCGGTGGGCCTTTTATATTTCATAAGAAATATTTTTTTTATGAAAAAGGGGAATTTCCGTCAGACTTCAAAAAAAGTGTTATAGTTATGATACCAAAGAAAGCAGGGGCAGATAAATGTGAAGAATATAGAACAATTAGTTTAACTAGTCATTCATCAAAAATCTAACTAGAATTTTATACAGAAGAATTGAGAGGAGAGTGGAAGAAGTGTTAGGAGAAGACCAATTTGGTTTCAGGAAAAGTATAGGGACAAGGGAAGCAATTTTAGGCCTCAGATTAATAGTAGAAGGAAGATTAAAGAAAAACAAATCAACATACTTGGCGTTTATAGACCTAAAAGGCTTTCGATAACGTAGATTGGAATAAAATGTTCAGCATTTTAAAAAAATTAGGGTTCAAATACAGAGATAGAAGAACAATTGCTAACATGTACAGGAACCAAACAGCAACAATAACAATTGAAGAACATAAGAAAGAAGCCCTAATAAGAAAGGGAATCCGACAAGGATGTTCCCTATCTCCGTTACTTTTTAATCTTTACATGGAACTAGCAGTTAATGACGTTAAAGAACAATTTAGATTCGGAGTAACAGTACAAGGTGAAAAGATAAAGATGCTACGATTTGCTGATGATATAGTAATTCTAGCCGAGAATAAAAAGAATTTAGAAGAAACAATGAACGGCATAGATGAAGTCCTACGCAAGAACTATCGCATGAAAATAAACAAGAACAAAACAAAAGTAATGAGATGTATTAGAAATAACAAAGATGGACCGCTGAATGTGAAAGTAGGAGGAGGAAAGATTATGGAGGTAGAAGAATTTTGTTATTTGGGAAGTAGAATTACTAAAGATGGACGAAGCAGGAGCGATATAAAATGCCGAATAGCACAAGCTAAACGAGCCTTCAGTAAGAAATATAATTTGTTTACATCAGAAATTAATTTAAATATCAGGAAAAGATTTTTGAAAGTGTATGTTTGAAGTGTCGCTTTATATGGAAGTGAAACTTGGACGATCGGAGTATCTGAGAAGAAAAGATTAGAAGCTTTTGAAATGCGGTGCTATAGGAGAATGTTAAAAATCAGATGGGTGGATAAAGTGACAAATGAAGAGGTATTGCGGCAAATAGATGAAGAAAGAAGCATTTGGAAAAATATAGTTAAAAGAAGAGACAGACTTATAGGCCAAATACTAAGGCATCCTGGAATAGTCGCTTTAATTTTGGAAGGACAGGTAGAAGGGAAAAATTGTGTAGGCAGGCCACGTTTGGAATATGTAAAACAAATTGTTAGGGATGTAGGATGTAGAGGGTATACTGAAATGAAACGACTAGCACTAGATAGGGAATCTTGGAGAGCTGCATCAAACCAGTCAAATGACTGAAGACAAAAAAAAAAAAAAAAAAAAATATTTCCGATTTTGTCAATACTCGTTTTTTCTTTCACAAGTTTTATTTTATATAGTAATTATGCCGTCTGTAATTAAGTAATAGTGCAATGTCGTTTCTTTGTGGGTTGTTTCTGCAGTAAATCTTTGTAGATGCTTTTGTGAATTATTTTATGTGAGTGTTAGTGTGGGTTTTTTACAATTCTAGAAACAAAATATTATGTGTGGTGGCATGGAATCAATGGAAGAGCAAATTCCTCAAACAAACACTCTTGAGTTTGAAAATTATGAAGATTCTATAACTGTATAAAACCATCATAATTTTGAAGGTGGAATTCGTTCCTCACGACACATATCTACGTAAATAAAAATAGTCTATTGGCATGGAGTGGGAACATGTGAATTACCTAAGTAAGTTGAAGTAAGTTGAAATAGCTACTTACGGGCTACTAAATCCTAAGAGAAATGTCATATCATCTTACGAATGATATGATATATAACGTTTTCAACACCTACTTTATTTATATCGACATACGTAAGTTCTATTTTGCTTTGTTTTCCTTCTGGACGTCATTTTGTGATTTTCAACAAAAAGGTTATTTTCAGAAACGGGTAAACCTACTCTAATTAAATTTAACAGATCTAAGACTAGAGTCTTATTCTACAAAATAAAAATTTTGAAAACGTCATTTTCGAAAATTTTAATTCTTAATCATAATTTTAATTTTTAATCTTTAATATCTCAATTATTTGTTTAATCAAATTTTTACTTAATACAAAATTTATTAAGCATTTTATTTTGAACAAAATGACACCTCATTTGTAAAAATCTGTTGACAAACAATCGAATTATTGCAGACAATTAACCCGGCAGACGCTTTCGCACCGTAATGGAAGCTGATAATGTATTGCCTCTTCCTATTTCCTCCACTAAATGTAAAAAAATTATTAATAATAGTTTTTTTTTTTGTCTTAAGTCATTTGACTGGTTTGATGCAGCTCCCCAAGATTTCCTATCTAGTGCTAGTCGTTTCATTTCAGTATACCCTCTAAATCCTACATCCCTAACAATTTGTTTTACATATTCCAAACGTGGCCTGCCTACACAATTTTTTCCTTCTACCTGTCCCTCCAATATTAAAGCGACTATTCCAGGATGCCTTAGTATGTGGCCTATAAGTCTGTCTCTTCTTTTAACTATATGTTTCCAAATGCTTCTTTCTTCATCTATTTGCCGCAATACCTCATCATTTGTCACTTTATCCACCCATCTGATTTTTAACATTTTCCTATAGCACCGCATTTCAAAAGCTTCTTATCTTTTCTTTTCAGATACTCCGATCGTCCAAGTTTCACTTCCATATAAAGCGACACTCCAAACATACACTTTCAAAAATCTTTTCCTGACATTTAAATTAATTTTAGATGTAAACAAATTATATTTCTTACTGAAGGCTCGTTTAGCTTGTGCTATTCGGCATTTTATATCGCTCCTGCTTCGTCCATCTTTAGTAATTCTACTTCCCAAATAACAAAATTCTTCTACCTGCATAATTTTTCCTCCTCCTATTTTCACATTCAGCGGTCCATCTTTGTTATTTCTACTACATTTCATTGCTTTTGTTTTGTTCTTGTTTATTTTCACGCAATAGTTCTTGCGTAGGACTTCATCTATGCCGTTCATTGTTTCTTCTAAATCCTTTTTATTCTCGGCTAGAATTACTATATCATCAGCAAATCGTAGCATCTTTATCTTTTCACCTTGTACTCTTACTCCGAATCTAAATTGTTCTTTAACATCATTAACTGCTAGTTCCATGTAAAGATTAAAAAGTAACGGGGATAGGGTACATCCTTGTCGGACTCCCTTTCTTATTACGGCTTCTTTCTTATGTTCTTCAATTGTTACTGTTGCTGTTTGGTTCCTGTAAATGTTAGAATTGTTGTTCTATCTCTGTATCTGAACCCTAATTTTTTTAAAATGCTGAACATTTTATTCCAGTCTACGTTATCGAATGCCTTTTCTAGGTCTATAAACGCCAAGTATGTCGGTTTGTTTTTCTTTAATCTTCCTTCTACTATTAATCTGAGGCCTAAAATTGCTTCCCATGTCCGTATACTTTTCTTGAAACCAAATTGCTCTTCTCCTAAAACTTCTTTCACTCTCCTCTCAATTCTTCTGTATAGAATTGTAGTTAAAATTTTTTATGCATGACTAGTTAAACTAATTGTTCTGTATTCTTCACATTTTCCTGCCCCTGCTTTCTTTGGTATCATTGGTAAAATATTCCTTGGTAAAATAATAATAGTAAATTAACAGAATTGTTAATTTTAAGAAACCAACAATTTATTGGAAGAAAACAAGACCGAGCCCAACGATATATTCTATTTTAAATATTCGTAGCTGTCAATGAGAGGGTTATGAATTTCTTTACAAAAACATTAATGCATGCAAATTGATGCTAATAAAAAAATTTATGTAAGCAACAAAACAATTTGTACATTTTTAGTAACCGAACAAAGAATGATTTTTTTTATTACAATATAAAAAAATAACACAAAAATATATATTAAAAAAAATTTAATGTTGCACTGCACATTAATCATGTACAATCATTGTACTGTAGCTAATTTTTAACTTTCATTTATACTTCTAATTGAATTCGACGATGTCAGACTGAAAACTGGGCAATCAGTGCCCCCCCCCCCCACTCCGACAAGATGGCTTATTCTTTGTAGAGGGGAAAACTCCTTGCAATAACGGCTCCGCTATACTTACATACATCCTATATACAATACACTCCTTTTAGGGCAGTCGTGTATAAAGAGGGTTCTTTATATTCTTTCACATTCAGTTTTACTCGTTTCATTATTAATATTATATCTTTATTTATAATTGCTATTTTAAATACTGTAATTTTTGATGTTATAGATAGTAAGGTTTGAAATGATCGGAAATCTTTTTTTATGACTTAGATAAATAACATTCCAATCATAAGTTGATATTGATTTTTTTTTATGTCAAATATTAAGAAAAAAGTGATCCAAAAATGTGCGATTGTTTTTATTTTCGTTAACATCCAATTTTATAAAACATTTAATTTTAGAAAAATCACAAATCCAATGTAATTTTTTTTAATTAACCCATCATAACATGATTTAAGAGTGTAAGAAAAAGTTACGGAAATTATTTTATTCCAAACTATTATTTTATATTAATTCCGTTCTTTGGTATTTGTTTAATATTAATTTAGTTAAACATTTGTTAATACAAAATTAATTTTGTAATCCTGTATTTATTTCTATTTTGTATTAGTAAGTAATGAGAGCTTCTATTAAAAGAATTATCCGGAGATCATTCTTTTAGCAGATCATCCGGTATACTTACATATTTCAGTTGAGGCTCAACTATTATTATAGTTGAGGCTATATAGTCTGATATTACAGAACTAAACCCGCCTTTATACTACGATTATGACAGATACTATGATACTATGACAGTCAAATTTAATAATAAATAATAGACGTGAAAGAAATAAAGTCTAAGGCCAGTATGAAAAGAGAACACAACGGTTAGGAAGCAAATTTTAGTAGGTCAATTAAGGTGAAAAGATTAATTTAACAATCAGTAGAAGTAAAATAATTATATATAAATGTATAAAGTGCCTGATCGAAAAGATTTTAGGCGAAGTTTTAGTGATTCCTGAAATCGCATCCAATGCCAGTCTTATTAATATAACTGCATAAAACAATGCTAACTGTAAAGTAATGTAATATAATTATAATTTTATTGGATATTAATATTAAGTTATTATAATACTGAATAATAACTTGTTGCAGACAATTAGTAATATCTCATGGTTACCCATCCAGCGCAGTGTTATGGATTCACAATGCTGTAATGACATATAATAATACAAATTACATTTTAAAAAATTACATTAATATAAACGATCGATGAAATTTCAAATATTTACGTCAAAAGCGTCGATAAATCAATAAAAAATACTCAAATATTTTTTAGTAAATATATATATATTTTAGTAAATATAAATATATATTTTTTACTTGTCATCAGAAGAGATTCTATAAGTTTTAGGCTACAAATATCGACAAAGCATCATATTATGAGTAACTGTATAATTTGGAATTTTTTTTCCGAAAATATGTATTACAATTTATTGTATTTATTTAAGACAACTTTAAAAGTAATTATTCAAGTGATACCTGTGATTGTTATTAATAATTACAAAGAATTAATTTATTAATTTTTAAATTATGTGAAGCTCAATATTGAGCTCGAAGAAAATAAATATTGTTTGATAATTTTTCTTGATCTCAGTCAAGCGTTTGATAAAATATAACATAACGATGTTCTTTCAAAATTAAACAATAATCTGTAATATAACAATTAAAATACTAATTTAAGTATAAGATGTATAATAATAATAATAATAATATAATAAATATATACCACAACAAACGGGCTAGTATTTCTTGAATCCAGAAAATTACTCATCAGGAATCCAGATATTTTTTCAGTAGTTATATCTTCTTAGTCAAAACAATAAAACAAATTTATGTTGTACGCAGATAAATTAATGTTAAAAATATAACATGTAAGTATGATCTGTTTAATCTCACTGATGATCAGAATTTCACTGGGCACTACGCTGGTTCTGATTTTTGTTAAAGATCTGTTTATGAAATTTACTGAATCAAAATATGAAACTGGAATAAATAACTTTCTGTTAGCGAAATGTTTCTCTAAATTTAATAAAAACATTTTTTTTATACATCCATAGTTATATCAGGATTTGATGGACTCATCAAAATTTCTTTAGGCTTGTTATTTTTCAGACGCTTTAAAATACATTTTTACTTAATGCTGCAATTCTGTTTTGCTGAATACATAAACGCCTAACAAGAACGGGTGAATGATTAAAAATAATTCGCTAGGTATTAAGAAATGAACCGTATTAATTTGTTCTAAAGCGGATCACCTCTTATCAGGAGATCGATCAGTCATTTTATGAAAATAGACGCTATATGAGTCTTGTCATATCTTTATCAGCAAGCTATCGGAATTTCCAGTGGGTGATTTACAAGTAAATCTTGATATCTTATGAGTTCATCATCTGTGTTGAATAATACAGGATTTTTTTTTTAACCATTGACATGTCTGAAGAATATCTTTACACCATAGGAAAGTGTCTTGATAACATATTTTATTTGAGACTATCCGTACATCCTCTTTTCTCAGATCCTCTCTCTCTCTCTCTTTTCCTGTTTAGCCTCCGGTAACTACCGTTAAGATAATTCTTCAGAGGATGAATGAGGATGATATGTAATGAGTGTAAATGAAGTGTAGTCTTGTACATTCTCAGTTCGACCATACCTGAGATGTGTGGTTAATTGAAACCCAACCACCAAAGAACACCGGTATCCATGATCTAGTATTCAAATCCGTGTAAAAATAACTGGCTTTACTAGGACTTGAACGCTGGAACTCTCGACTTCCAAATCAGCTGATTTGGGAAGACGCGTTCACCACTAGACCGGCCCGGTGGGTTGTCTTTCTTCAGATCCTAAAAAGGCTAAATCCAACGTTTTTTATGAAACTTGGCTAAGGTTTTTAAACCGAGTAATCTCTCTTATTATATTTCATAATATTCAAAGACCGTTAAAAAAATACAATTAAAAATTTCAAACATTGACATAGAGACAGTGACAGTCAGATCAATAAATATTTTCACAAATCGTTATTGAGATTTGCAAGGGGCTGCTTTAATTGCTTATCATTGCCACGGTCAGTTTGAATATTAAGGAATATTACTCAGTTATAGAAGTAATATATTTTGATAATCTTATTTGTTAAATCTGTGTGTATATTTGAGCTAAGTTCGGTAAAGCTGTCCCGATGTTCATCACCAGGTAGAAAAAGTTTCAGTTAAATTTATATTTAATAAGAGAAGATGTATAAATTTTCTAAAATTCAGTAAAAACGTCAAAAAAATTTCTCGTTTAAGATTAAACAAACTAACTGAACACATAACACAAACAAAGATTTATTATTTGACCTAATAGCTTGACACGAGCATCAATAACCAACATACCATTGAGGAAAAGATTGGATATTAATCTCGAAAAGATCCTTTGGAAACACATTTCTTGGCAATTTAAAAACGAGACGTTATACGTTTATCGTTTTTATATAAAATAATCACTTAATTCTGATCGATGTTTAAAAATTAAACAGTTTAGTAGAACATTTGATTTTACACATTAAAAAAAGAAGGTTTTGATATTTATTCATCAAATGTTTCATGACCTTTTAGATGACTTTTTGAAAGCGATTAAAAAGGAACAATGTCTACTCGAATCACAAAAGCAGTATTCCGTTTTTGCTGCTATGACTCTTTTATCATTTCCTATTCTGTCGTCCTAGCCGTAAATATATCGTACTTACTACTTTCTCTTCGTAAATACTTTTACACGAGACAGCTTTCTGATGAAGTAGAATAGGCACTGACAGAAACGCGCAGAATCATCAGAAACATTAAGATATGACCGAACTTAATTAATCGAAGTTAGTTTAGCCTCTGAATACACCTGCTAAAATCTTACTATATAAATGGGGACCCTGTCTAAATAGATGCTCCATATAGCAGTATCAATTTAAAAAGCTATTATATATGGTGTCCTTAATTTAAAAGTGTTAAGAGAAGACCAATTTGGTTTCAGGAAAAGTATAGGGACAAGGGAAGCAATTTTAGGCCTCAGATTAATAGTAAAAGGAAGATTAAAGAAAAACAAACTAACATACTTGGCGTTTATAGACCTAGAAAAGGCTTTCGATAACGTAGACTGGAATAAAATGTTCAGCATTTAAAAAAAATTAGGGTTCAAATACAGAGATAGAAGAACAATTGCTAACATGTACAGGAACCAAACAGCAACAATAACAATTGAAGAACATAAGAAAGAAGCCCTAATAAGAAAGGGAGTCCGACAAGGATGTTCCCTATCGCCGTTACTTTTTAATCTTTACATGGAACTAGAAGTTAATGATGTTAAAGAACAATTTAGATTCGGAGTAACAGTACAAGGTGAAAAGATAAAGATGCTACGATTTGCTGATGATATAGTAATTCTAGCCGAGAGTAAAAAGGATTTAGAAGAAACAATGAACGGCATAGATGAAGTCCTACGCAAAAGCTATCGCATGAAAATAAACAAGAACAAAACAAAAGTAATGAAATGTAGTAAAAATAACAAAGATGGACCACTGAATGTGAAAATAGGAGGAGAAAAGATTATGGAGGTAGAAGAATTTTGTTATTTGGGAAGTAAAATTACTAAAGATGGACGAAGCAGGAGCGATATAAAATGCCGAATAGCCCAAGCTAAACGAGCCTTCAGTAAGAAATATAATTTGTTTACATCAAAAATGAATTTAAATGTCAGGAAAAGATTTTTGAAAGTGTATGTTTGGAGTGTCGCTTTATATGGAAGTGAAACTTGGACGATCGGAGTATCTGAGAAGAAAAGATTAGAAGCTTTTGAAATGCGGTGCTATAGGAGAATGTTAAAAATCAGATGGGTGGATAAAGTGACAAATGAAGAGGTATTGCGGCAAATAGATAAAGAAAGTAGCGTTTGGAAAAATATAGTTAAAAGAAGAGACAGACTTATAGGCCACATACTAAGGCATCCTGGAATAGTCGCTTTAATATTGGAAGGACAGGTAGAAGGGAAAAATTGTGTAGGCAGGCCACGTTTGGAATATGTAAAACAAATTGTTAGGGATGTAGGATGTAGAGGGTAAACTGAAATGAAACGACTAGCACTAGATAGGGAATCTTGGAGAGCTGCATCAAACCAGTCAAATGACTGAAGACAAAAAAAAAATTTTAAAGTAATAGTTTCCCATTACTTACCATCTTAAAAACTTTTGCAAATAAATTCAACATTAGTATGCAAATCATCTGCAAAAGAGACTGGGTATGACTTTTCATTTAAAATTATAACCAAATTCTTCAGTTATTGAACAATCTAATTTAATAAAGCTATATCTCAAAGAGCTGAAAATACTTTGTATTGATTAATGTAATTTTGCGGTATCAACCGAACTAAAATAGGATAGTAGAGTTCACAAAATAATTTTCGTATTTCTGTTTCATAAATATTGACACCAAAACAAAATTAAAAAAAAAAAAAAAAATGTTTTGTACACTTCAACATTTACCTCAGAATAAATAAATTCAATTGAATTAATATTACACTCACACTCACACGAATACGCTCTCGCACACACACACACACACACACACACACACACACACACACACACACACACACACACACACACACACACACACACACACACACACACACACACAGAGAGAGAGAGAGAGAGAGAGAGAGAGAGAGAGAGAGAGAGAGAGAGAGAGAGAGAGAGAAAGAGAGAGAGAGAGAGAGAGAGAGAGAGAGAGCGAGAGAGAGAGAGAGAGAGGGAGCGAGGGAGAGAGAGAGGGAGAGAGAGAGAGGGCGCGAGAGCGTGAGAGGGGGGGTAGAGAGAGTATCTCATGAAGAAACGGGAAAACTTTCTGGACATGTTCTACTTGTGAAATAATGAAAAAAGGTCATATAAACATAGTTCTGGAAACGCTTTCTTTTCGAGTTACGTCTAACGAAAGATTTCGCCCGGATTTCTGCTCTTCTAATAAAAAGAAGCCGTATTGTAAGTTTTAGGATCCAAATTAAGTAGTAAAGCTGTTATTTCTTATGCAATTTCAGCTGGGAAATAGGATAAAATAGATCCTAAAACTGTAACCCACCGGGTTGATCTAGTGGTTAACGGTTCTTTCCAAATCAGCTGATTTGGAAGTCGAGAGTTCCAGCGTTCAAGTCCTAGTAAAGCCAGTTATTTTTACACGGATTTAAATACTAGATCGTGGATACCGATGTTCTTTGGTGGTTGGGTTTCAATTAACCACACATCTCAGGTATGGTCGAACTGAGAATGTACAAGACTACACTTCATTTACACTCATACATATCATCCTCATTCATCCTCTGAACAATTATCTAAACGGTAGTTACCGGAGGCTAAACAAGAAAAATGAAAGAAAGAAAGGTCCCAAAACTGTAAATACAATAATTTTTAAGATATCCTACGTAAAATACAAAATTTGGTGTCGAAAGATAATTTTTTTTCCACAATAGCTTTGTTCAATGACAAATAAATGCGCAAGATTTAGCAACATAGCTTGTAGAGAATGATACTATGGAAACTAGTTTCCAATATAGATTTCATATTAATTTTTGGTGTGGCTTTATTTACCACAAAATTCTGGAACAATTTATTTTCAATTAAAACATTACGGCAGATGCACACGTTCATTTCTTGAAAAATAATTTGCCGGCCCTTTTAGAGGATGATACGGAAAGCCATCGGAAATATATTATCGGGCAAAGTGATGTGTACATTGTAAAGGAGGGAATTTCGAACAATTACTGTAATTGAGGTTTGTTATTCTGTTACCATTTATCATTTCAGGAATTTTATTTTTTTGTTTTGCTGTACTAAAAATAATGTATACTAGATACAGAAATAATAATACGATTTTCTGTCTATTTTTCATCTGTTTTACTTCAATACAAAAAACAGATTTTTAAAAGTCTTTATTTACTTTTTAATGGGTGTATTTACAATAATATCCTCATAATTAAATTCTCTACAAGTTTGGTGACTAAATTTTCTGCATTTAACAAAGCTTTTGTATTACATACCTAAAAAAAAAACTCGTTTTTCGAGACCGAATTTTATGTTTTACGTCAGATATCTTAAAAACTACTGGAGTTTTGAGACCTTTTTTATTCCATTTCCCAGCTCAAATTAAATAAGAAATCCCGACTATACTCCTAAATTTGGGTCCCAAAATTTACAGTAGGGCTTTGTTTTATTAGTAGAACTGAAATCCGAGCGAAATCTATCGCCAGCCGTAACTTGAAAGCAAATCGTTTCCGGATCTATGTTTTTATGAAAGTTTTTCATTATTTTCACGAGAAGAATAAGTCCTGAAAGTTTCTCCGTTTGACACTCTTTATATAAATACAGAGGGGTCCAAAAAATGTACTCGCTGTTTGCTAGTCCATATCTCGTGACAAATTTAACTTGACGTCACAATTTTTGGCACTGAGAGAGGGTTAGTACACCATGTACATTTGACGACCTAACAACTCATAGTCCTTCCGAGCAATCCTCCTAAGTTTGTGCATCACTAAGACGGCGTTCGCCGCTACTTGCCTAATGTGGTTGCTAAACAGCAACTTCTCATCAAACAAAACACCTAGGTACTTAACAACTGTAACTAGGCTGATTACATAGCCTTTATATTTAATATGGGGGTTACGACTGTATGATAATTTGTCTGCACGCTTGAGAAGCACAAACATTGTCTTGGGCACAAAAATCTTTAAATTTTGAATGTCCATCCAGTCCTCTGCGGTTGACAAAGCCGCCTGTGCTCGTTCTTCTAGCTGCGGTCGTAAGTTACCAAGAACTAACAGGAGACAGTCATCGGCGAAAGCCTGGGCCGTGACCCCTTCCGGGAATGTCAGTCCCAAAATGCCAGGTTCCACATCAACAGATCGAGAACGGAGCTCTAATGGACTTCCCCTGGTGACGGACTTTTCCATAACTAGGTGCCCATTCTTAAACAGAGCCGTGCGATCAGACAAGTACTCACGTACTACGGCCTGCAGGTCTAGGGGAACACTGCGGCGTTCCAACTCATAGAGGACAGAACTCCAACACAAGGAAGGAAATGCTACCTATATGTCAATAAAAGTTATCGAAACATATTTACAGTCGGCGCTTTCCGCCACGGCAAGAGCTTTTAAGATGAAATACTCGGTGCCAACCACTTTCATGAAGCCATACTGGCCTCGATTTAGAAGTGAGTTCATATCAATGCTTTCTCAGAGCCGTTTCACGACCAGCCTTTCAAGCAACTTGCCGATTACCGGCAAGAGGCTGATGGATCGATAACTGCCGACCTCACTGGGATCCTTTCCTGGTTTCAAAAGCACTCTCACCAAAGCTCACTGTCCAACAAGTCGGGAAGCAGCCCCAGCTAAGGAACATCGCGAACAGCCTGCCAATCAGCTCTCTTATGACAGGCAGCAGATGGTACAATAAATTCGGGTCGAGTTGGTCAATCCACGGTGCCTTTTTCAGTGCCATTCGAGAAACCATTCTGTTTATATCTACAGGATCCATAGCCCGTACGTCAGGGAAAGGCGTATCCCACTTACTAATGCCGATCTCTGCTTCACCCTCCGGAGCATCTGGAAACAGAATATCCAGGAATTCCTGGTAAGTCGCTACAGATGTTAAAGTGTGGTCACGACTACAAAACCCGCATCGATCACTGGACAGCATGTGCAATGGCTTTGGCAGGTAACATGATTTTGCATGCTTCCAGGGGCTGCGCTGCAACTGGCGCATGGAGACTTGCCATAACTTGAGTCTGGCTTTCTTGATGGGATGAAATATTCATTACGGGCGCGCCGATAGATCCACAGACGTTAGCGCGCACGTCATCAATGTTAATCCCCGTTAGGGGACGACGCTGGTATCTTCTTCTAGCGAACCTAAGTCTTGCGCACAACACGCTAAGGTCAGAACACCACCTCTTTTTCCCGGGTTTCTGCCCACGTTTAACAGACGGCTACCCGAAAACAGCGGTCATGACGGCTTCAGGCACTCCCCGATCAGCGGACTGGCCAGTCTTGATGACCCGGCCGAATTTTTCAGCCATCAGTTCCAGTTATTCTCTGTGCTCCATGCGTCACTCCAACCCCCAGCTGCGCACTCGCGCTGCAGCCTGTGCTGATACAGGACCCTTAGGTTATTGCGAATCTAATCTGGAGCACTTAGACCGCCGCCGTAAACGATCTCAAAGGTTACAAGCCTATGATCGCTCACACTGGCCTCGGGCCAGACAGTCCAACTACTTGTACTTCGCAGCAAGTCGCCCGTCACCACAGTGACGTCAATGTAACTTTCTCCCAGTCCGGAAGAAGAAGTTGGCGGTTGTTCTGCATCATTAAGCAAGTAGAGGTTCCTGGCTTCCACGAAATGTTCGAGACCAGCGCCTCTTAGGTCAGTGAGTGGTGAATCCTAGGCGGGAGACTTGGCATTAGCGTCCAGAGCAACCAGCACTCTGGTGCCCGGGAGACTGTTCAGAATCCTACACAACTTCGCCAGCAATTCATCGATACTCCAACCAAGCTGAATTATCCTGACACTAGTACGACATTGAGCGTACCCCTCATGACTTGCTCATCCGACCATTGTGGTATCCAAATGACACCCAATTAATCTGAGCCAACTACGACCACGGAGAACGGCCGTCCGCTACCAGAATGAATAATATTCATTCCATGGAAGCCGACCACTCTGCCCCCGACCGCGAACGGCTCCTGGACCAAGAGAAGCTCGAGGTTGTACTTCTCAAGGGGCCTCATGGCTTTACCGGTGGCCGCCCGGGCATGATGCTGATTCAACTGCCCCAGGCGCAAGCGTTCAACATGGTGGAGTCTATCGTCAAAGGCTTCTCCCAATTCAGGCGTCGCCATAAACACAAGAAGGCGTGCTTGTGTGTATGTGTGTGTGTGTGTGTGTGTGTGTGTATGTGTGTGTATGTGTGTGTGTGTGTGTGTGTGTGTGTGTGTGTGTGTGTGTGTGTGTGTGTGTGTGTGTGTGTGTGTGTGTGTGTGTGTGTGTGTGTGTGTGTATTGCGTAAAGGTCGTAGATAACGATGTGTAATTTATTTTGAAACATCAGGATGCGATAACAGTGTAGAGCTAATTGGCATACCGATATATAATATTGTTTCGGTTGACTTCTTATCAGTAGGCGTTTCCTTTGTTGATAGGACAGTATAACTGTCAGGCGCGAAGGTCATAGATAATGATGGGTAACTTATTTCGATAATAACAGGATGCGATAACAGTATAGATAGATAAATGATACGACAAGAAGGACGGTGAAGTGGGGGTTCCTGTGCAAATTGCACAGTATGTCGGTCCGGCTGGAAGGTCGTATCTGTCAGTCATTTGCTGTTCTAGCCTCGCACGGGGTACTCACCTTGTCTCATCTAGCCTCGCACGGGGGTTTTAAACATGCTTCACCTCATTCAGCAGCGTCGAAAGACCTTGAAATCGTCCTTAACTCACCACTACTACACTACTATAGTAGATAAGTAGATGATCAGCTACAGTGCACTGTGTTTTAATTTTTCAGTTCTTGTTTCGTCGTGAATGCGAAGACGAACGTGATTGTGAAGTGAATAAGAAAAAATAACTGAAGATTCCTCTGATTTCTCCTATCCTCTTTAGTTTTGTTAACATTCATTTTCATATTATATTATATCATAGTGTCTTCTAATTTTGAAATCTCCTGTTGAATATCCTGTGCTTCATCTTAAAAATCATGTTATCTGCGAATCATATAGAAGTTATACTCTTTCCTCTTACACTGAACATCCCTTCTTCTCCAGACTATAGTCTATTCAAATTAAAAAACATAAGATAGGACTAAATCGAAGATAAAGAGGGAATTTTACTTACAAAATAAAGAAATTTCTTAGATAGGCACTGCTTTTTATTATACTATGTGTTTACCGATAATGTTTTTCCATCTAAAAAATTTCAAAATAATTATAACAAATTCAATACTATTGATTGGTCACATTTTGCAATGAAAAAGAAGCAAGAGGATTGTGTGATGGTTGCTAAAAATACTATTTATTACCCGTTGGAATATTAGCTTTGTTGGATTCTAATTTTAAACTACAAAGTAGTTCATCTGACAGATAAAATTACCAAGTATTGCGGAAAAGAAAAAAAATACTAATTTTTCTAGCACGTAATTAAATGATATTATTTTAACATGGGTTGAACAGTCGGAACAAATGCTCACTGTTTGTACACTGTTAATAATTAATTGGTGGTGACCTTTTTTAACAGATAATAAAATCTTAGGTTTAAAGCAACAGTTTTTTAGAATTTTAAGGCAGTCTTCAACTACTAAGAACAAAAAATTATTATAAAAATGTAAAAGAAATGTAATTTGAGAGCTGATAAAATATTTTGAACAATCAAAGAAGTCGATAGGTATTTGCATTTCTTCTTCTTCTTATCCTGGCGCTACAGCCCGGCTTGGGCTTTGACCTTCTTCACGATTCGCCCATCTTCTGCCCCTATCGCTGTCAGATAATTTGTTACATCCTGGAGCCAGCGCGTTCTTAGCCTGCCTCTTCTCAACATTGTTTGCACATTACAGCATGTAATATTTAAGGTACGTCCCCGTTTGGTTTTCACATGTCGATTTTCGTTATCTATAATTTCAATCCTAATCCACGGGTCATATTTTGATTTCGTAGCGTTTTCTTTTCAAGGGTGAAGTTGCTAACACCAAACCTAACCACCAACCTGGAAGATTACACCTTCTACTTGACAGACTGCATCTTCTCCAGCTTACAGAGCTCTCTGTATCTACCCTGGGTTTTATTCGGCTTATCTCCCTACGCTCATCCTACCTTCCGCCGTTGGAAAGTCTTCCTCTTCTGCCTTTAGGGTCGTTGGCCATTTTCACTGGTTTTTGTTCACCCTGGGAATTTTATTTCCCCAGTACGCTCCAATCAAAGTTGACGAGTATACCACATCGCCAGGGGCGGTCCCCTATAGCTGATTCCGAAACAACCACGGGATTTGTCTTTACATTTAACAATTAATTATTTCCGTTAGAACACATTTCAATAAAGTGATATTTTCTGAGATAACCAGAAAAAATTTTCTGCCGAGCCATATGAAACTAAACACGTTAAAGATTTAAGAAAATCTTCAAAATCTGTTCAAAAATACTACGAAAAATATCATTATGAAGTTAAAAGTGTTCTTTGCTCTTTTAATTTTATCAATTTTATACTTGTTTAAATTTTAATGAATGAATCATTTAAAATAAGTCAATATTTGTAATATTTTGATAAAAATAGCTTACCGTTATTTGGAATAATTTTAATTACATATAGATATATGAAAT
Source organism: Lycorma delicatula (assembly GCF_047948215.1). Classification (NCBI taxonomy): domain Eukaryota; kingdom Metazoa; phylum Arthropoda; class Insecta; order Hemiptera; family Fulgoridae; genus Lycorma; species Lycorma delicatula. The sequence continues at coordinate 34,322,454 of NC_134455.1, forward strand.
TTATTAATGATTATTCATTAATTTTGTAAATAAAATTAGTAAACATGAAATAAAAAATATTTTATGTAATGGACGATATTTATTAAAAACTTACTAATAGAAATATCTTTCGTAATATTATTTTCATTATTACAAAAAACAGCAGCAACAACAATAACATTAATAATAATTATAATAATTACAAAAGCTTCTTTTTTTTTTGTCTTCAGTCATTTGACTGGTTTGATGCAGCTCTCCAAGATTCCCTATCTAGTGCTAGTCGTTTCATTTCAGTATACCCTCTAAATCCTACATCCCTAACAATTTGTTTTACATATTCCAAACGTGGCCTGCCTACACAATTTTTCCCTTCTACCTGTCCTTCCAATATAAAAGCGACTGCCGAATAGCACAAGCTAAACGAGCCTTCAGTGAGAAATATAATTTGTTTACATCAAAAATTAATTTAAATGTCAGGGAAAGATTTTTGAAAGTGTATGTTTGGAGTGTCGCTTTAAATGGAAGTGAAACTTGGACGATCGGAGTATCTGAGAAGAAAAGATTAGAAGCTTTTGAAATGCGGTGCTATAGGAGAATGTTAAAAATCAGACGGGTGGATAAAGTGACAAATGAAGAGGTATTGCGACAAATAGATGAAGAAAGAAGCGTTTGGAAAAATATAGTTAAAAGAAGAGACAGACTTATAGGCCACATACTAAGGCATCCTGGAATAGTCGCTTTAATATTGGAAGGACAGGTAGAAGGGAAAAATTGTGTAGGCAGGCAAAGTTTGGAATATGTAAAACAAATTGTTACGGATGTAGGATGTAGAGGGTATACTGAAATGAAACGACTAGCACTAGATAGGGAATCTTGGAGAGCTGCATCAAACCAGTCAAATGACTGAAGACAAAAAAGTAAAAAAGATAAGAATACTGTAGATCAGTTGTTCACAGCGGAAAGAAGAAACAAATTATATGGAACTTGTTAGTGCTTGATGAAGTAATCCTAACCAACATTGCAGTCTTATCAAAATAATCAGTATGTTAGTATAACTAAAAAGCTTGTATTTTCCTGCATTGCCTGGTTACAAACTACGCGCTACGCTACCCCTTAACGGCCACATCAGTTAGGTTTTTAGGCTATGTAAATATATTTTGCAGCTCACAAAAACATTCTGACCACTTCGTCTTTGAGTTAAATGATATGAAATAGAGTCACAGCAACGCGATTTTGTACTACTGTTCCTTCTATAACTTCAAATATGGCTTTTTCTTCTTTATAAAGGGAACATTCCCCAGACTTTGCCGAGTGTGGACCTTTACACCAGAAGATGTAAAGGTTTTTTTATAGAGCTTTCCTTTTTTTATACATCTTCTTTTTGCAGCGCATGTGCGCTATCATTATGTATGGCTGCAACGTGCACAAACCTGTTCCTTTGTGCAACCAATTTTGGTGTAACCAAAACCCTAAGACTGGAAGCAGCATCTAGGTTCGGTATATATGATCGCATACGGACGAAAATTAATCAACGTTTATATGGTTAGGAACCGTCCGACTGGAAATGCTTAGAACTAGCGAGGATGTAGATACATCAACACCAATCTTCTTTTTCATAATCCTCTAAACCTCTGCACAAACGTGAGCGACTGAGGTGACAACTCTTCTGTAATTTCAGATGACTAAACGTCAACCAAGTCACTGCGATAGATGACTCCCTTGCTGAAATTCAGCGTAATTATCTAAGGGCGCAGTTTTCGGCATTGATCTTCATCACCTACTTCAACAAACAGGCCACCACTTTTGAGCTTTTTAACAAATTTCGGATACCCAAAAACTGGGCGTTGATTCATCAACGCCCAGACTGATAAATCAGTCAGGACAAGTTTCTGTATAGGTATATAAGAGATCACCTCAAGTTTTTAGATGAAAATTGAAATAAAAAAGGTACTTATTTTTAAATAGAAAAGGAGGTTAATTTAAATAATAAAGTTTTGTTTATATCCCTTACAGGATATGTACAACATATATCATAATTTATTTTTTAATCGATTATTCTTTTAAAAGTAAAAGAATTAAGAAAAATTCATATCGTTTTCTAAAATAACATTCTGAAAAATACAACAAAGGTTGGTCTGAAACTGCTACACAGGTAAATTTTACCTCACGTTCAAGCGATTAAATTATTGATCAGTTTATCAAACAATATGTACAAAATTATGATCAGATAACAATAAATTTATACTCATATCATAATTCAAACAAATAGTTACTTTATATTTATTATAGGTGATTAAACAGCTAAGCATTACAGTAAATCTTTCCACTATCTGCCGGGTTTGGATTTCCAATTTTTTTAAGTAGAAAGAACTACCTGTTTTAAAAAAATGAAAAGTAAACATTTAAAATACAGGTGAGGAATTAAAAAAAAAAACTACCTTTCGCTTTCATGATTTTAATTATTTAATTCTACATTATATCCATCAGGTAAGAAAATTAATTTAAATAAACACTTAGATTGTATATATTCTATTGATATTTGTGTGTAATAATAATGTTGTTAGACATATGTAAAGAACGATCCGAACATGCAACTACTGATAACTGTACAAATAAAAGTAAGGAATGTTAATAATCCATAAGATTAAATCTTGATCTATGAGTTATTTAATTCACGAAACAAGTCACTTAATTTCCTTATTTTACTATAATATTGTTACAATATTAATAAAAAATTAACAAAACTTTCAAACTGCTTATTTACAGAAAAAATCTGATGTGGACACCACATTACTACCTTGTACGCCTATTAAATTACATACACACATTTTTTGCTGCACTTCATTTAAACTTATTCATTTGATAATGAGATATTATCCTTCAATTCTTTAATAAAGCGGACAGTTACCCAATTACTAATTGATTTTTTTTCATTATAGATCTTGATTTAAGAAGTTCATTATCAATGAAGTATTTACTATTATTAATTACTTCTTTAATAGGTATTAATAAATCCTTTTGTCTTTGATCATTTTGAAAAGTTTGTTTTTATAACCTCACTTTTCGGTTTGATGATTGTGCTTGGTACATGTTTGAAATTTTGGGCATCATAGTTGCCGGACACGTGTTTTTTTTAAATGTTTTTCCTATAGTAATTCTTTTAGTAACATATTTCTCTCTTGCAGCTCCTTCTTTATTTCTTGTAATAAACGATTTTCAACTTTTACAGCTTTATTTTGTTCTGTTTCTGCTTCCTTTTCGTATAGTTCTATTTTTTTTTGTTTTCAGTCATTTGACTGGTTTGATGCAGCTCTCCAAGATTCCCTATCTAGTGCTAGTCGTTTCATTTCAGTATACCCTCTACGTCCTACATCCCTAACAATTTGTTTTACATTTTCCAAACGTGGCCTGCCTACACAATTTTTCCCTTTTACCTGTCCTTCCAATATTAAAGCGACTATTCCAGGATGCCTTAGTATGTGGCCTATAAGTCTGTCTCTTCTTTTAACTATATTTTTCCAAATGCTTCTTTCTTCATCTATTTGCCGCAATACCTCTTCATTTGTCACTTTATCCACCCGTCTGATTTTTAACATTCTCCTATAGCACCGCATTTCAAAAGCTTCTAATCTTTTCTTCTCAGATACTCCGATCGTCCAAGTTTCACTTCCATATAAAGCGACACTCCAAACATATATTTTCAAAATTTTTTTCCTGACATTTAAATTAATTTTTGATGTAAACAAATTATATTTCTTACTGAAGGCTCGTTTAGCTTGTGCTATTCGGCATTTTATATCGCTTCCTGCTATTGTGTTGTGAAGTAGTTATTCAAATAATCTGGAATATTTTCACTGTAATAGCATGTAAATTAGTTAAGCTACAATCTCTGTCGAAAAGGTTTAAATTAAGAAGTTGAAATATATTTTCCCAGAAAAAATGTTTGCCGTTTTAATTTTGTAATTAGGTAATTGTGAACCTAATTAATTTAAATAATTCATGAAAAGGAATTTCTTATTAAAAATACTTTGATTATTTGAAAAATAAAGTGAGTAAAGCACATATTAAAAATTAATTTATGCTAATTAAAAGATATACGGAAAGATCAGATTACTTTCAATAATAATTAGTACCATAGGAATTTTAAGACATGGAAAATAATTTTAATTTCATGAAGCGAGTGAGATTAAAATTTGTTGGCTCTAGTTGGCTTTCCTTCTTACTCCGACTTCTTGTTCTACGTAAGACTTGTGATATTTTCAATATTTCAGCTTATTATATTTACGGATGCATAACCTTTTTTTGTTTCAGTTACAACAATGCAAGTTAAACAGTATTTTAATTGTATTGTTATCACGTTAATGACAGGAACAAGATTTCCACAGGTAATTTTAATATTTTTTGATAATACGAAATATAAAATCTGATGCGGGCACCACAAGACTTTCTTGTACGCCTATTAAATTACACATACATATTTTTTTAAATAAAAAGTAAATAAAATTTTATTTCATTAATAACTTCTGACATGTTTTATTTTTATTATTATTGAATTATTAATTACCGTAAAACTGTTTTTACAATCACAGATTAATAATTATTAATAAAAGAATATATTTAAAAAAAAGGTAAAAAAGGAGATGAAGTCCGATTCGAACCGATGTGCTTTCCCCTTCTAAAATCCAAATATTTCATTAATTAAAATTTAATTTAGCTATAACTCTGGAACCAATGAAAATAAGTACAACTGAAAAATAATGAAAATAAGTACCATACATCGTTGAAAAGCTCTCAATGAGGGCTTACTACTCTAGTTAAGAAAAAGTTCAAAATCAAATATTTGGGAATTTTGGGTTTTGGACACTTTTGGTAGAGTGGATTGCAATCAAAAAGAAGGTGCCACACTAGATGTTACAACAGTCCTAAATCCAAAATTTCAACATCCTACGGCTAATCGTTTTTGAGTTATGCAAGGTAGATACGTAAGTACGTAGAGACATCACGCCGAAACTAGTCAGATTGGATTCAGGGATGGTCAAAATGGATATTTCCGTTGAAATCCGAAAACCGAAGTTTTTCGCGATGACAATACTTCTTTACTTTGTAAAAGAAGTAAATATAGTCTATTTGCATAAAAATAAATTTCATTGAGGATACTTCTTTCGCTCTCTCTCTCTCACAAATAATCCTAAGAAACTAAATAAAAATATTGAATTTACATTATCAATACCTTGATAAAGATAATCATAGTTTAATAGATAACTGCATTTTAAATTTCCATTTTAAAACCATTTACTATTGTTACATAATCATTCTGATGCGATAAATGAAAATCTGGATATTTACTACTAAAGTTACCCCACAAACATTTCATCATACTAACGGATAAGTTTACCATTAATAAAAATTGAACATTTTGTATAACTGTCAATAATTTTGTATACGTACATTTTTAAAACTGTTTGAAATAAATGAATTGTGATTTTTTTATCGTTATACAAATATCGTTTTAAAAATAAATACATTTATGAAGAATACCGAGCCAATCTAATAATGTGTTAAACAAAGATGGTACACCAATATATAATACGAAAGGTAAAGTCGATAGATGGGTGGAATATATTGAAGAGTTATACGGAGGAAATGAATTAGAAAATGGTGTTATAGAGGAAGAAGAGGAAGTTGAGGAGGATGAAATGGGAGAAACAATACTGAGATCTGAATTTAAGAGAGCATTAAAAGATTTAAATGGCAGAAAGGCTCCTGGAATAGACGGAATACCTGTAGAATTACTGCGCAGTGCAGGTGAGGAAGCGATTGATAGATTATACAAACTGGTGTGTAATATTTATGAAAATGGGGAATTTCCATCAGACTTCAAAAAAAGTGTTATAGTTATGATACCAAAGAAAGCAGGGGCAGATAAATGTGAAGAATACAGAACAATTAGTTTACCTAGTCATGCATCAAAAATCTTAACTAGAGTTTTATACAGAAGAATTAAGAGGAGAGTGGAAGAAGTGTTAGGAGAAGACCAATTTGGTTTCAGGAAAAGTATAGGGACAAGGGAAGCAATTTTAGGCCTCAGATTAATAGTAGAAGGAAGATTAAAGAAAAACAAACCAACATACTTGGCGTTTATAGACCTAGAAAAGGCTTTCGATAACGTAGACTGGAATAAAATGTTCAGCATTTTAAAAAAATTAGGGTTCAAATACAGAGATAGAAGAACAATTGCTAACATGTACAGGAGCCAAACAGCAACAGTAACAATTGAAGAACATAAGAAAGAAGCCGTAATAAGAAAGGGAGTCCGACAAGGATGTTCCCTATCCCCGTTACTTTTTAATCTTTACATGGAACTAGCAGTTAATGATGTTAAAGAACAATTTAGATTCGGAGTAAGAGTACAAGGTGAAAAGATGAAGATGCTACGATTTGCTGATGATATAGTAATTCTAGCCGAGAGTAAAAAGGATTTAGAAGAAACAATGAACGGCATAGATGAAGTCCTACGCAAAAACTATCGCATGAAAATAAACAAGAACAAAACAAAAGTAATGAAATGTATTAGAAATAACAAAGATGGACCACTGAATGTGAAAATAGGAGGAGAAAAGATTATGGAGGTAGAAGAATTTTGTTATTTGGGAAGTAAAATTACTAAAGATGGACGAAGCAGGAGCGATATATAATGCCGAATAGCACAAGCTAAACGAGCCTTCAGTAAGAAATATAATTTGTTTACATCAAAAATGAATTTAAATTTCAGGATAAAGATTTTTGAAAGTGTATGTTTGGAGTGTCGCTTTATATGGAAGTGAAACTTGGACGATCGGAGTATCTGAGAAGAAAAGATTAGAAGCTTTTGAAATGCGGTGCTATAGGAGAATGTTAAAAATCGGACGGGTGGATAAAGTGACAAATGAAGAGGTATTGCGGCAAATAGATGAAGAAAGAAGCATTTGGAAAAATATAGTTAAAAGAAGAGACAGACTTATAGGCCACATACTAAGGCATCCTGGAATAGTCGCTTTAATATTGGAAGGACAGGTAAAAGGGAAAAATTGTGTAGGCAGGCCACGTTTGGAAAATGTAAAACAAATTGTTAGGGATGTAGGACGTAGAGGGTATACTGAAATGAAACGACTAGCACTAGATAGGGAATCTTGGAGAGCTGCATCAAACCAGTCGAATGACTGAAGACAAAAAAAAAAAGAAAAAAAAAAAAAACCGAGGCAATAGTCATGTTCTACTGTTCTAGAGAAATATCGTAACTTTCGCATATTCTGAAAATTGTTTACTTCGAATTTAAATAATTAAATTAAACCAAACGCGTTATTCCACATATACATTAATTATTTTCTTTCTCGTTCTTCAATAATGAAGAATTTGCTTTATCTTACGATACAATGAAGAAAAAAAAGACTTCTTTTCTAATAGAATTATGACGTGTTTGCAACGTCACAGTTCTAATACTCTACAAATCCTTTTTTATCTCGTGTAGAAAAATTCTCTTTCGTTATTCACAGTGATAAAATGGACTAGCAGAGATTTCAATAATTATAAATTGAATTCAACTAACAATGATCGGTCGGTCAGTTAATTCGGCTAATGAACCAAGTTAAATAAAAACTTTCGCCCTTGTTAATATGAGAAAAACTTGTTTTCATTGAAGTATTTGAGAAAAACAATTTTATGACAGTAGTGCTTAAATGCCGGCCACGCTCCTCTAGCCAATCCCGTTGCAGGATTTTGGTCACGTGGGAGGAGTAGCCATATTGAAATTTTCATTTTTTCCTGTGGGAAATTCCCTTTTCCCTCGTCCTGTAAGACCGGGGGATTTGAAATAGCACAGGGTTACCGACCTAATTATTTTGTTTGCTTGAAATACTAATTATTTATATCGATATTTCAAAGGTTGATAGCACGTAAGCTGTTGTAATCGTCTGCTATGACTTTTGACGTCACAAGTGAGCGGTAGATTTAAATAATGTTTAAAGCAAAAAAAGATAACTAGTCTGACTAGGTTTCAGAACGATTGACTACGGGACGCGGCTGACTGACGCCTTAAACTAATCGGCTACAGCGGTTCCCTGACATATTGAGTGAAATCTTTTCTACATAAGTTGCGCGCGAGAGATTATGTTTAGTACCTAATGTCAACTTGTAACGTCACAATTCTTTCATTATTTTTTATATATGTGTGTAAATAAATATAAATTCTACGCAAGCGCAACAGCTTGTCGGTTACAACCAAGTTAAAATATAGGAATTTTCTAAGAAAATCATATTACACAGAGTTGCCAACCCAATTATTTCTTAAAGATTAAATATTAATTATGTAGTAACGTCTTAAGACATTTATAAAAAATTAAGTAAGTCGAGTTGGATCAGACGTATCAGATGATGGTAAGTACAATTGTCTGGAATTTAATTGTGCTTCTACCTGGGTTAACAAAGTGGATAACTCTTCGTAATTTAGAAAGGAATTCCCCATAACTCTTCGCAAGTGAAACTTCATGCTCTTCACAGCAGCTTACCACAAACCAACCCAACTAGGAGAGTAAGGAGGAATGAAAGACCACTTTATGTTGTTTGAAGCGCAGAAAGATTTAATATCAGTTTTAAGAAAATCATATATTTCTTGAAGAAATATACGATTTACACCGCAGAAGAATTTTACATTATCAGAAAAAAATATGAGAAGGCAATCCTCGGCGCCCTACAAATCTTCGTAGGGCAGCTATAAAACTTTGTGTAGATAAATCAGTTACAAGTTCAAGGTGTACTGCCTTTATGCTGAGACGTACGAACAATGCGATGTAAGCCTTAATAGTTGAAGGATAGGTAGGTAGAGTACGCCACCCACCATGACGGATAAGTACTGGGCCGGCATAATCAACACCGGTTGAGTGGAATGGTCTGGAAATTGTGACTCTTTCTTTTGGCAGTTGAACAAGTAACTGAGTCTGAGGCTGAGCTCTAAAACAAAAACAAGTTAAACATTTATGAACGACAGAGCGAATTATGATTTTAGAGTTTACAATCCAATATTTCTGCCTAAGTGAGGAATGAATTGACTGTAATCCTCCATGGGATAATCTTAAATGTTCATGAGAAATAATCAATCGAGTGAGATAACTATGAGGACTTAAAACTATAGGGTGTTTACCATCTAAAGACAAGTTTGAAAAACTTAAACGACCTCCGAGGCAAATGATATCATTTTGATCCAAAAATGGGTTGAGAGAAACTAATTTGCTTTTCTTTGATACAGCAGCATTTTTCCTTACATCGCTTAATTATTTAGTAAAATACAGTTCTTGTGTTTGACGAACAAGAATTTCCAGAGTGAAATTGATTTCTTCCGGAGAAAGATCTGACAATATACGATTATTTTTATTTTTGAAATTAGAAATGAAGCGACGACAATGTGAAAATATGGTTAATGTTAGTGTGAACGATGAAAATGGTTTTGAAAGTTCTACAGCTTCTGTAGTTTGAAGAGCAGCTGAAAACACATTAGTTTTGCTAGACTTCTTCTCTTTCTTGGGCGAAATCATAGAAATGATAGGCGAATTGGATAGCCAGGCGTTCTCCTGTTGATTTAGAAATGACGGACCATTCCACCAGAGTTGTGACGAGGATAATGCATCCGGCATGCAACCACGTGACAGGATGTCTGAAGGGTTATCCCTTGAAAGAACGTGCTTCCATAAGCATTCCTTCGTTAGCTCTTTAATTTCGCAAACTCTATTTGCGACGAATATTTTCCATCGATTAGGAAGGGATGACAACCAGTAAAGTACCACTTGAGAATACGACCAAAAGTGGATCGAATCAAATCTTATACCTAAAATACACTTAACCTTATTGAATAAACGAGATAATAGAAAAGCCGCGTTCAGCTCAAGCCTTGGAATAGAGATTTGCTTGACAGGAGGAACTCTAGATTTTGAACACAGCAAGTCGATTTCAACGTGTTCATTGCTATCAACAGATCTGATGATCTATTTATGGCGGTGTGCCACAGGGGTCTGTACTGGGACCCTTACTCTGGATACTGGCCTTCGACGGGATATTAAGACTAGACTATCAGGATGGGGTACAAGTAATTGCCTATGCCGATGACCTGGCGATACTCATCAAGGGTAAAACAACTGTCGATGTACAAGAGAGTGCTAACAACACGTTACGGACGATAGATAATTGGTTGAAAGAGAGGGGACTCCAGCTGGCAATAGAAAAATGTAAATATATTATGTTCACAGGGAAGAGGATTTTAGACCGTCCGGCTATCCAAATTGGAAACCAACAAATAACAGAGGTCGAAAAGATTAAATACCTGGGTGTGACTATGAGAGGAATTGCCGGTTCACCCAGCATATAATAGACATATGTGCCAAAGGTGAACAGATGACTAAGAATTTGAATATAATAATGTCTTCGCAGAGAGCTCCAAGACCCACTAAGCGAAGAGCGATAGCGTCCACAGTGACATCTATGATGTTATATGCAGTACCAGTGTGGTGGCACTCAGTCAGGGTTAAAAGAAATTTGAACAGACTGGTTAGTACTCATAGGAGGCTGTTGCTGGGGGTTGTTACAGCTTACAGGACGGTCTCCTATGAGGCGTTGTGCGTGTTGTCTGGGGTGCCACCAATAAACTTAATGGCCCTAAATAGAATCGAGAGGGCGCAAGGCCTCGAAGCAAATGAAGCAAAAGATAGACTTAGACATAGATGGCAGGAGGATGGACCAGCCAGACGCACGAAGGAGCTGATTCCAGATCTTACACTATGGTTAGACAGGTAACATGGTGAGTTAAATTATCATATCACGCAGTTTTTTACAGGTCATGGCAATTTCAATGAGTACCTCCATCGTGTTGGAAGAAGGCCCGGTCCAGAATGTATGTACTGTAAGAGAATTGACAATGCAGAACACACATTTTTCTGCTGCGAGAGGTGGGCAATTAAAAGGAGGAACTGTGGCATAATAGGTATGAGCCCAGCAGAGGTCCTAGAGCACATGTTGAGGAGCGAAATAAACTGGAAGAAGGTTACGGAATTTATAGTAGCAGTATTAACAGAGAAGGATATAGATGAAAGGCGACTAGGTTCCTAGTGTAGAATAGGGTAGGGTGGACAGCCTCAGTGGTGAGAGACGGCACGCTGAGGTGTGTCGTTCTCAATGATCCACTGAGGACTCCAAGGGTTTAGATAGGTTCCGATGAAGAAGAAGAGTAAGATAAGACCCGGTGCCACGCTACGGCTATTTGAGGTATGTCGTGGTTTCCAAATGGGCAAACAGAAAATCACTCAAAAGAGCTGACACCGGCGAGCCGACCTGCCATGCCGGACGTTCAGCCGGTAGGCGGAGAGGCTCGTTAGAGTTTACCAGACACTCCCCTGGGTGGCGCAATACCAACCAGTCGGACCGGCCCGGGGGAGTAGAGTGAAAAAAAAAAAAGATCTGATGAAAAGATATGCACCATATGCGCTACTAATTGCATCACAAAATCCATCTAATTGATAACTCTTACTAAAACTAATTTTAACTAATCTAGGAATCTTAAAATTACTTGAAGATTTGAGCTGAGAATACAGAAAATTCCATTTTTCTGCTAACGGAGCGGAAAGAACTTCATCCCGTTGAAGGCTAGCGCTCCATAACTCTTAGATGAACACCTTAAATGGAACGATTGTAGGAGCAAGTAGACCCAAAGGATCGAACAATGAAGAAACAATTGATAAAATAGAACGTTTAGTGTAAGAAGTATTAAAGTATTATTATCTTTCGGTTTGAATTGCTAAATGAAATCATCCCCTTGAGGATTTCAGAATAATCCAAGTGTCTTGATATTTTCATCCTTATCTAATTTGATGAAAGAATCAGAATTGTCAAACATATCTGGAACGTTGGAATGGCATTTATGTAGTGAAAGTCCGTCTGATATTTTTGCACTACCGTCAAATATTATTCTTGTTTTGGTAGTGGTGGAAGATTCACGAAATACTGCATGGAGGGGCAAATAAAAGGTTTCAGATGAAACCTTAGACTGAGATGAATCTACCGGTTGCGTGTGATCTAATTCTTGATATTTTTTCATGAAATGGAAGTAATCTTCCTTAAGTTTAGCGTTTTTCTGAAATCTACGATGTAACAAATTGAAACGATGCCTTGGATTTTCATAAGAATCTCCTAAAGTGCAGTTTTCCTTACGAGGAAGAGGTACAACAAATCTGCCTTTGTCATCACGAAAGGTATTTTCAATGAAATGTTTTTGCAGAAAGATTCCTTCTTGGTCGATAAACGATTTTCTATCTCTTCAGATCTCCAAAATGATTCTAATTGAGAGTAAAGCTGTTCATTACTAACAAGAAGTGATATTGAATTTGAATTAGTTTTCCATTTACTAGATTTAATAGGGATTTGATCAGAGACTATGAAATCAAGACGAGTTTCTTGAAGTACGGTATGATTAGAATTGGCTTAAGCAACGAAAAGAAATATTGAGCTACTAGGAGAATGTCGATTTGCCCAGGAATATTAAAATAAGGATCGGCAAAAAAAAGTTGAGAAGGAATTTCCCAGTCAGTTACGTTTACAAAATCCTTAGATAACAGACCTGTAAAAGATTGCAGTATATGACATTTCAAATTAAAATTAAAATCTTCATATGTAGAATTAATATTTAAATCAACACTTAACTTAGATTTAGTGACAACATTACTAATACCTGTGATCGGCATTAAAACAGGTTTGGTTTGAAGCCCAAGTTTAGCAGCAAACCTTTCAATGCAAAATGAAATCAACGAAGCGGAATCAAGTAAGACCCTGGCTTCGATGAAATTACCATTTTTATCTTTAACGTTAACTACAGCTGTTGCAAGTAAAACAGACTTGTTAGCTTCTGATTTTAAAGTACAATATGAACTATTAGCCGAAGGAGCTTGATTCGGCTTAGAAGATTTAATTGCTAGCTCATGCAGCGTTTTATCTAAATGAATTAACGTATGATGCTTCCGTGAGCATTTTTTACATTTACGATTGCTTTGACACCTTTTTACAATATGCTGTTTACTTAAACAATTAAGACATAATTTTTTACTGAAATATGAAATTTTTCCTTTCATTAACATTATAACTTAAAAATTTATTATATCAATACAATTGATGGTTGCTAGTTTTACATAATGTTCACATAGAATTATTTACATAAAATACATTTTTACTAGAACTAGGTTTTGAATAATCATACTTTTTGCCGCTAAAACATACATTAGGCGGCTGTGGCTTTTCGTTACATTGAATCCTGTCTGTGGATTCAAGTAGTTTACGCTTACATTCTAAGAAAGAAATGAGTAGTTCTAACCTAGGAAATTCATTATTTTCCACTGTTTTTCCCAGTTTCTTAAAGTATTTAAATTTAAATTTTGAGTAATTAATTGTATATAATAAATTCTAAATAACAATATTTAGATTCTTCAGTCATTAATATTTGAATTAATTTGATCGATGAATTTAGATAAATTTTCAGAATTTTCCTTTTTTAATGGTTTTAAATTAATAATTTCCATAGCATGTTTAGCTGCAGATAGTCGTTTGTTGTCATACGAGCTTTAAGTAAGTTTATGGCAGTTTCATAATTTTCAGATGTTACTGTTAAATTTTTTATTATTTCTAAAGCATTACCCCTTAAGAAATTTGTAAGGTAATAAAATCTTTCAACATCGGAAAATTCTTTGCGGTTATGGACAAAATTATTAAAAAGATACAAAAATTTATGCCATGATCTCTCATCATCGTGAAAGAGCTCAATTTGTATAGGTTTTAATGTAATTTGATTGGGTTTGTCAATTATTTTATTTGACTCAATTGCGTCTGAAATCTTGAAAAGATTTTCTAGTTTTTTATGTCTGAATTTAAGTTTATCAAAAATATTATCATATATGTCCCTATCCTCTAAATCTTTATCTGTTGGATCTTTATACATTCTATTTCAAATTGAACTTCAAAAAATGTTTTTTTCGTATTCTAATAGTTTATTGAATTTTATAGTGAACAGATCATAATCATCTGATTCGGAATTAAAATTATTAATGAATATTTTTAATTTTTTTATGCAGTTTTGCATAATACCTCGTTTCTTAATTAAATTTCAATTTTATTGGAATTACAACATTACAGAGATAAAGTTAAATTGATTAAAAATTAAATTATCATGAGGTAATACTAGTAGAGATAAACAAGGTTCAAGCTTATGTATTACGGTTAGGTTATTGTTTATTATTAAAAGTGAATGAACAAGACACAACAATATGTAACATGAACTGCGACCGTGAGTGCGCGTACGCAGTACAGCTCTAAGAAAGAAGCTTACAAAAAAAAACCGCTCTGAAGGCCCACAACGTTTACCTGCTATCGTAATAGTCTTGCGCGTAACAGCATGTTATAACCCATTCGAACATATTCAATTCTATACAACTACATTTCAAATACAATGTTCTATGAAATTAGTGTTCACACAACAGTTCTTCTAAAACATGAAGTAATTCTATTTAACACTGCTTATAAATAAAGTTATAAATACCGCTTGATCCGACCTTACGAATACTGCCTTGCGAATTCTACTAGTTGATGATTGATCATGTCCTTTTATCCGGCAACACTTCGATACACTTGATCTGGCGACGGAGGACCACAAAAAGGTATGGTAGGTTTTAGAGCTAGTGTGGACTGTATTTTTGATGAGATGGTAGATGATGAAATGAAGTAACGCTACGTTCTTCTTGAATAGTTATATTTAATTTTTTGTCACCCTTGACATTTTGTTTGTATTACATACTTACATTAAACTTAAGAATGTATGACACTTTAGTCATAATTGAACTTGAACATTATCAAGAAACTATGAGTCCCCTTGGACTGAAATGAAAACACGACCGCAGTGTGCGGGATTCTTACGTAAAATATGACTAACACTAATTGTCCACCCGGAAGAAATGAATAATGTGACCGCATTGGGCGGGACTCTAATGTAGAATACTAGTACTAGCTTCCGGTTAGCGCTAGCACCCACTAGATCACAGCACCGGACGGCTCGACGTGGAACGGAACAGCTAGCATTGTCTAAAAGTTGCATAAAAGCGTCTCGATCAATTTTTTGATAATTGTAGTCGAAATAATTAAATTAGCAACCCTGTTCGATTTCAAATCTCTCGGTCCAACAGGACTGGAGAAAAGGGGATTTCCCACAAAGAAAAAAGGGAAATTCCAAGATGGTAGAGTGAATAAAAAAGTAAATTACTAAATGCTGAATGGGGAAAAAGAAGGGTAAAAGGGAATCCCATGATGTTGGTCATCTCTCTTTTTTCCTGTTTAGCTTCCGGAATCACCGTAAGGTATTAATTACTTCACAGGATGAATGAGGATGATATGTATGAACATAAATGAAGTGTAGTCTTGTAAAGTCTCAGGTCGAAAATTCCTGAGATGTGTGGTTAATTGAAACCCAACCACCAAAGAACATTGGTATTCACAATCTAGTACTCAACCGTATAAAAGTAACTGCCTTCTTGGTCTCTGGAGTGGCTTTACAAAATGTATGTTTCTTGACTTTGTGGGATAGTCGAGCTACAAATAAACACTAAGCAGTTAAAGACTGGCAAAAAAGAAATCAGTTTACCCCAGGACAGGAAAATGTAGTCTATACTACCCTTGTCGAAAGATCGTATTATTTCATCATCTCTACACATAAAACTAGGCTTGATGACAAATTTTGTAAAATTATTAGATAAAGATGGAGACTACTTTAAATATTTAGCTGAGGTTTTTTCACAATTAAGTGAAGCCAAATTAAAAGAGTGATAATTCATCTGGCCACAAATAAGAAAATTAATTCGTGAAAATATATTTGACAGCAAACTGATCCTAAAGAACTTACAGCATGGAAGTAATTCAAAAATGTCATTACTGGTTTTCTTGGAAAAAAAAGATGAAAACCATGATCAGATTATAAATGAACTCTTAGTGAAATACAAAAATTTAGGTTGCAGAATGTCTTTGAAAATTCATTTTTTACATACTCATTTGTATTTTTTCCTTTTAAACTTGGGTGATATCAGTGAGGAACAAGGTTTCAGTTTCAAATTATTTTTTTTTTTGACCTGTGTAATTATGTTATTTTACCCAACAGTGTAAAAGCAACACACTGCCTATTATTCTAACTGAACTAATTAAGGTTTATTTATATCTGTTAATCTAAATACTTCTGTTGCATTCCTTGTATGTAATCCAAAAAACAAGGTGCACAAATAAACATAGTAATATTTTTAATAAACCTTCTGTAAACTTTTTCTCCTGTTGTGTATCCTATTATAATGTATAAAGAAGTACATTCATCTTTGTCATGTATATAACTATAATAACTAAACTGCAAGGTCTATTGCTCTCCGTTCCGTTATTTACTGATCTCAAAATATTACCTAGCTTTCTGTCTTTTACTATTCCATAATTGTCTACCATTATTTAACTCCTCCCTTTACCTTGTTTTATTTTCCTTTTTTCTATATCAACTATTATTATAAAGGCACAACTATTAATAAATATATTTTAAAGTTCATATGTTATTGCCTGAGTAAGTCTGTTCATGTAAATTCATCTGAAAAGTAGTTAGAAACTTGTTTTGGAATACTCAATGATTAGAACAATAATTCTTTTCTTGAAGTAGGTGATAATGTAGTTTAAATTCTGTTACGCAGGATATTTAGATTGATGAACAGCGTATCTTTTGGTAATTCAAAGTCAAGTGTGTCGAAAATTTATGTATACCAAGATTGTATGAACACATATAGAAGCGATAGACTAGAGTTAACTATCCTGAAGCTCGATTCTTCAGACTAGATTTTGTTCGGACATTGAATTTTGTTTTTCATTGCAGTTCTTCGAGTATGGAGATGGTCATAAACTAATCCATCGTTGCTAACTCAAGCTCCACTGCTATTCATTAAAACACTTTCTGTGATCTAGTTTGTAAAGTACCAGAAGCAAGTTGAATGAAATATTTAAGGACTGAATTTAATACTTAAGAGTCATTTGTTTGATGTAAGTGTAAATAGCAGAACTGTAATTTAATTTAACCTAACCTAGGTGACAAAGTAACAGAAATAATTCAAAGTTAAATTACCAAACCATTTGATAATTTAAACTTAATGTAATAACAGTAAAAATAACAATTGGAATATTGTTTTGAAAACAAATGAACTTGCTGTAGTTCATTCAAAAAATTACCCAAGAATTTATTTATAATTGTTATCATGATTTCAGGTCTATATACATTTTGTAAATCCCAATTTTTTAAGATTAAAGTATAACTGGATATCACAGGGATTACAATTTGAAGGGCCAATAAAGTGGCCAGGAAATATAAGTATAGATGATAATAATGGAGTAGTAATATTTGAATTTGAAAAAACTTTCCCTTGTGAATGGAAAACAACGTACACACCAGTTCAAGATTTTCAGTACGTTAAACCTCTACTCTGGAAAGTCGTAATTGAGGATAATTACCATTTATCACCTGACACGTGTATATTAACTGCCAAATATATCGAAAATGTATATTTCATATTTAGAGCCGGAAACTGGATTAATGTAGAACATACTATGGAAGGTAATGTATTACTTTAATTTGATTTTTTGTCACATGCTTATGCTTGTTTTTTCTAAGACCTCATCTTGCTTGCTACCACCAGTACTTATTTGGGCAAGGGAAATCTAAAGATTCTATTTGTGCAACTTTTATATAGTAACTGGGATATTCTGTAAATTAAAAAGTGACAGATCTATTACTTGGTAGACTAGCCCACTTGTAGATGAAATTTTTATATTTCCCTCTTTTTTTTAATTTCTATCTAGCATTATAAATCCAAGATCACAGATTTATATTATTAGTGTAAAAAATTTACTTCTGTTTATAATAAATTTTAGCCAGCAATTTTAACTATTACATTAGCTTGGTTAGCAATAATTAAAATTTGAGGTTTTGAATAATTTTTACAGTAGTAATTTAGTTTTTTTTTTTAAATTAAGGTATTCTAAAATATTACTATAATAATTTTACCTAAATTAAGAATATTTGACTAATGGATGAAATGATCTTCAGCTCAGTGAGTAATACTGAAAACCTATCAACATTGTAAATTACAGAAGATAATAATAAAATTATAGAAGATTTTGGCGGAAAAGTTACTTTCTACACTTTGTAGCAAACAATCAACCAAACCAATCATAGGATTAGAAGGAAACTAATTTTTTGTGAATTTGTAACCGACTTTTGACCTCATATTAGATGGAAAATTAGCTGCAAGAAAAGAAGAGTAGAAAAGTATTTCAATCGTGCTTTTAATATCAGATAAACACAAAATATATTTTGTTCATGAACCTATGCAAAAAATAAAAAAAATAATGATAATAATCTTAAAAACCATATCTGAGCTTATTACCTTCACAATCATGAATGATATGTTTTCTAGTCTTTGGAGATTCATTCTACGTAGGATATCACCCTACAACACAAAGATACTCTTATTAACAACTATAACTCATATATCAAATAAATAAATCTGCAACTCAAAAATCCCCTTTTGGTGGATCCAATTAATGGCAAGGCTTCAGGATTTTGATGCCAATTATAGTATAATCATAATAATTCCACTAAAAGATGATGCTTTTTTGTAACTGAATTTATGTCGTTTTATGTTGTAAGATGGTGATAGGGTTCCTAAACCAGGTGTAAATGCTTTCATTGCATTCCATTACCAAAATGGTTAATGAATTGACTAGAAGATTAAGTCATGTTAACAGCAATAACTTAATGGATCTCATGAAAGGAGTAGATCAATTCAGCACAACATTTTTATTTTTAAGTTTTATCAGTGAACAACAATCAGAGATGTTAGAGTAGTTTAAAAAAGAAGTATATTTAAAATAAATCAGCAGTAATTCGTATTTATATTCAATGTTTATTAATAAATACACAAATTTATATTGGTAGTGTGGGTCTTGTAACTGATGACAAAACCAAATCTAAAAAATAAAATTAAAAAACCTGTTAATTACATATATTAATTATATAAATGATATTTGATACTATGTATATTATACTAAAACTATTAAGATAGTTTTCACATAAGCGCCATAGATAAATTCAAGTTTATTTAGGACTAATACAATACTTCTAATGCAAAAATAAGAAATCACACAAAATACCATTATTAACTACAGGTTGCAAGAACTGCTTACAGTGAAATCACTTACAGCCGAGTGAACTCATGCCTAATGAATTATGAGAGACAAAATTTCATCTTTTTATAAGAACACCCTGATAAATTGCAGAAATTGTCCTGGATACCTTCCTCTTCTCATTGTTTATAAATGATCTCAAAATCTCAAACCATTCACTGGTATTGTCTACTCAGAAGCATTGTGCTTCTCAAGTAGCGGTAGCATTGTTATTTGCGTGGATATAATTTCCAATTATGACAATGCTACTATTATTTTTGTTGCTAATAGTGAAAAATTTTTAGGTGTTTGTTATCTTACAAACTCTTGTAGAACGGATCATACTGATTTTGTTCACAACAAAATCAAACCGTACTGTTTTATTCTGAAATAAAGATATTCAGCTCAAGTCTTGGTTTTCCCAATACATAGAAACTTCATTTCCTTTTATAAACATGCTTTGGCTGAATTGACTTACCAGAAGTCCTGTTAAATTCCAAAAGAGAAGCCCCATTGTGGCTAATGCATCAGTGGAGGGCTGCATTGATTTAAAAAGAAGATAGAACACCGAGTGCCAGGTGTTTATATTCAAAATTTTTTTCAATGATTGATATCTGAATATAAAAACTACACCCACATATTCACCGATGGGTCGAAAACTGAGATTGGTGTTGGAAGCTCTATAGTTTTACATGTCAAATCCCAATTTTAGGGACTATCTAAAATAGCCAGTGTCTATACAGTAGAGTTATATACTATTCAGCAAGCTCTTTTCTTTGATTTACATTACAATGAAGAGAGTTTGCTTATCTGTTTGATTCCTTAAAGGGTAATCTTTGGATTAAAGAATAGATTCACACATGATGCTATTGTTCAAGATGTCTTAACACCATTTAAAAATCTGAAAGATAACGAGAAACAATGCATATTCATATAGCCACGAGATCATGCTGGTGTTCCAGGGAATGAAGCAGCTGATAGAATAGCCAAACAAGTGGCCAATAGGAAGGAAGTAGATATTATTTTAAAAACTTATCTCAGAAGAAAGGAATGGATAAGGAAATGGAGTATACTTTCAACAAAGTTTAATTCCATTAAGAGCACCTAATTTCCCATTAAAACAAGAGAATAAGTTGCCTTACAAGATTTCAAGTTGGTTATATTAGACTCGCTTGTCTTACATGTTAGTAGGAGAACATACACCAGTTATGACTCATACCTGGCAGTGAAATATGTAATAAAAGAATGTTGGATGTTATAACAATATCTCAGAATAAGGAAAAAATTAACCAAAAATTTGGCGATTGATTATCTTATAATGATTAAAGAGGGAAGAAAATGATCAAATTTAAAAAAGAAGTGGTGTGTAAGAGTGAGTATGAAACTTACATATAGTAAGTTTCATATTAGGTTGACTATTTATTGATGCTAAATTATAATATATGTAAGATAATGTTATTAGCTATCTCAACAATAAAAAGATAAACAATCCAAAACCTTTATCACATATCATCCCGCTTTTGCTGAAAGTAATGATGAAAGATTTTCCCCCATGACAGCATCAAACTATACAATGAACAAAACACCTTAAACATATGTTTTACTATGAATTTTTCAATAAATCAACTGTTTTAACATGTAAATTTAATGTGAACACACATTCATCATTATGAGTAGCCTTTCTTTAATGTATAGAATAAACCCGTGAAAAGGAACCCTTACATTCAAGCGCCATTTGATTGTTTTGCTATGTATTTTGCAGTAAATCCACTCTTTCAGCTTAACTAAATTTAACTAGAAACACATGTTCATCCAGAAAACTTACCCTTACATTCAGGCGCCAAAGAATCATTACCTTCATAGAAAGCAAAATGGCGCTTTAGTACTACTTAAATTCTATTACAATAAATAACAAATACAATTTAGAAATTGTTCATATGACATTACGATTACATTTTCAAACGTCGCAGTGAATGAAACTGCACTATTAATTTAAAAATATATATATATACGAGGTGCGACAATAAAGTAATGAGACTGATTTTTCTTTGCAAGATGTGGCAACACTGCAGCTTGCGTAGGCACACCATCTTTGACCTTGGTCTATAAGCTACTTCTAGTCCAAGCAGGATATTGATGCAACTGCTCTGTCGTGAGTTGTGCTGTAATAAGTGAACACGTGTTTGTGTCTCTCGTCACAGAAATGAAACCGCAAAATATTGCGCAACGGTATGCCATTTCTTTTTGCGTTAAATCGGGACGACAACTTACGGTAAGCTTCAGCAGGCTTTTGGGGAGGAGGTTATGTCAAGAGCTCAAGTTTTTCGGCGGCATAAAATTTTTAGTGAAGGCAGAACGAATGTTGAAGATGAAGACCGCAGTGGACGACCATCAACCTTACGGACAGATGTCAACTTGACCAGGGTGCGTGAAATCGTACGATCTGATCGAAGATTATCCGTAAAAATGTTCGCAGAAGAATTCAACATCGATCGAGAAACGGTTCGTCTAATATTAACTGAAGATCTTGGAATGAGAATGATTTGTGCAAAAATGGTCCCCAAAAATCTCACACAACAGGGAGAAACACGGAAAAATGTGGCAGCCGATGTTAGAGCAAACGGAAATCGATCCAGATTTGTTGAGCCATGTTATCACTGGTGATGAAGGTTGGTTTTTTCAATACGATCCAGAGACAAAACGCCAAAGTTCGCAACGGTGCTCAAAGGGATCACCCAGACCAAAAAAAGCTCGCATGTCAAAGTCAAAAGTGAAATGCACGCTTGTGTGCTTCTTAGATTCCAAGGGAATTGTTCATAAAGAGCGGGTGCCTTCTGGACAAACAGTTAACCAATATTTCTACAAAGAAATTTTAGAAAGACTTCGTAAACGAGTTCTTCGTGTCCGTGCCAACATTGCTGATAATTGGATTCTGCATCACGACAATGCGCCATCCCATACTGCTCTGCGAGTACAGCAATTTTTAACCTCAAAACAAATTTCAGTACTACCACAGTCACCTTATTCACCAGATATCGCTCCGTGTGACTTTTTTCTATTTCCAAGAGTCAAAATGGCGGTCAAGGGACACCATTTTCAAACAACACAAGATGTCCAAAAAGCTGTGACGAGAGTCTTGGAGGATATTACAGAAGATGAGTTCCAGAAATGTTACCATCAATGGCAGAAGTGTGTGCAATCAGAGGGCAACTACTTTGAAGGAGACAACACTAAACATGACTAAAACGGTAAGCAACATTTTTTTTCACATCAGTCTCATTACTTTATTGTCGCACCTCGTATATATATCGAGGGAAAAGATTATCTAATCGCCATATTAAGAAATATTTTAAAAATATATTACATTTAATAAAAATTAACGTAAACTAGAAAACGAACGGAAATCGGATCATCCATATCTTCTTCACTGATGTCAGGGTTGTACTTCAATACTGAAGAAATTATCATATTAGATAATTTTTCAAAATTATACACTTGTAAGGCGTAGGTAATCAATCACTAAAGATTACTTGATAACACTAAGAAATAGAAAAATATTTAATATAAATTATTATTTAAATATCTAGGCGAAATAATAACTTCAGATGGTTCGGATAAGAAGGCATTTTAAAGCAGAAAAATAGTTTGTTAGATTGAAATTTTTAACTAAAAATATGTACAAGAAAAATTTATCCATAAATGTAAAATTAAGACATTATAATACACTAATTGAAATCAGTAATTCTCTAAGGAATAGAAACTTCCAGTATAACCAATCTAGAATCACTTTTAAAAACTGAAACGAAAATTTTAAGAACGAGAAAAACGAAAGCAGAATGCAGAGTGAAGTCAAAAATAAAGAAATTTACAGAATTAAAAAAAAAAAAAACTTTTGAAGATTTAGAAACCACAATCCGAAAAAGAATACTTTTCATGAGGTTTCGATTGAATTAGATTGATATACGAATACGTGCATTTTTGAAAAAGTAGATTAACAAGCTGTTGGAAGTAAAAGTAATCTCTTTGAGTGGCATCATTTTACTACCTGGGGTTAACAAAATTAATATTTAAAAAAATATTTCTAAAATTTAAAATGTTTGTCAATTTCTATCATTTAATCCCCTTAAATTCACTAATTTAAGTTTAAATCTCCGATGCAAGGCCGTTTAAAGAAAATGACCAAGGAGTATTTTGTTATGTGGTTATTATTCAAGAAGCATATTAGAAAAATACCGGATGACATATAAAATCTATACGTTAATTAACCTGCCGAGCTTAAAACGAAAGGCAATTTCTTTGCAGTGACCATCTCGCCCTGGAGACTTTTACACAATGCATTAGATCTAATAAGAGGAGCTTATCGTCAATAGAATGACCCCTTATCATTCCGCCCAAGCAATCAAAATGGATAAGATGTTCCACAAGACTCAAATGATTACAAGTTACCTATAGTGGCTGTATTAGTTTCATCATCGCTTAAGTTTTTAAACGAGTTAATCTAGTAGAAACTGACACGTATATTGCAGTTGTTGAGGAGACAAAAAAGTGAATAATTACTATTGTAGTATTAAACTGAATGTTCGTTAGCGCTTGATGACCGCAAGATGCCGAATCACAGCAGAGTAGAATATGACGGAATTAATATAGGATATGATAAAATAAAGGGGCTGAGTACGGCATGCAATTCAGCGGTAAATATAAATTTTGGTTAGACAGACTGAATACGTAAACTCTGTACCTATCATAAAGTAACATCCGATGGAATCGTTAGTGAAAATTAGTAGAACTGGTTTCCTCTAACAGAAAAGTTGCAAAACTCCTGCTGTTTTGTCGAGTTTTAAGTACCAGGTTGCTTGTAGCTAATTGCTGAAGTTTATAATTAGCTAGCAGACCCGGCAATGCTTCGCTATTGCTATATACGAGGTGTGATAAAAAAATACGGTGAATAAGTTTTTATTAAAAAAAGTAATTAGGTTACATAGAATTCGATTTAATCTTCTTCAAAGTACTGTCCTTGGCTAGCAATGCACTTATCCCAACGTCGACTCCATGACTAGAGGCATTTCTGGAAGGCGTCTTTCGGAAGGGCTTTCAGCTGCTCGGTCGTGGCCCTCTCAATGTCAGCAATGGTGTCAAAACATTTTCCTTTAAGCACAGTTTTAATTTTTGGGAAAGGCCAAAAGTCGCATGGTGCTAAATTCGGTGAGTATGGCGGATGTGGACAGACAGGAAGACTTTTTTCGGCCAAAAACTCGCGAATGAGAAGCGAGGTGTGACACGGCGCGTTGTCGTGGTGAAGAAGGAAGCCATTGGTCCATTTTTCTGGTCGCTTTCTTCGTACGTCGTTTCGCTTTGAACGCTTTGAACGGATCCGTACGAGATGTTAAGGTCTTCCGATAGCTCTCGAATAGTCATTCGCCTGTTTGAATGAACCATTGTTTCCACTTTTTGCACATTTTCAACTGTTTTTGAGGTTACTGGACGTCCCGCACGCTGCTCGTCTTCAACAGACTCATTTCCGTTTTTAAATCGGTCATACCACTTGTACACAGTCTCCAAAGTTACCGCATTATCGCCGTACACCGATTCTAACATTTCGTGAGCTTCTTTGGCACTCTTTTGCAACTTAAAACAAAACTTAATGTTAATGCATTGTTCAAAATCCATGTTGCGCGACAGACACGATAAACACAACCTCACTCTAGCGGCTCTGGCAGCTGACTGGTAAGCTCGAACGTGTTACAACTTGTCCCTGCCTGTCTCAGATGATCACGCTATTGGACAAATTACAGCATATGGATGTAGCGCCGGCAGTTGCCGCTATAAAAATTCATTCACCGTTTTTTTTATCACACCTAGTATCCTCGTATATATATATATAGAGAGAGAGAGAGAGAGAGAGAGAGAGAGAGATTGAGAGAGAGAGTGTGAGAGAGAGAGTGTGTGAGAGAGAGAGAGAGAGAGAGTGTGGGAGAAAGGGAGTTTAAATGAACACAATTGAAAATTTGATTAAAAAATTAAAAAACTGAACTTCAGAATGAAATGCAGTAGAAATAACAAAGATGGACCGCTGAATGTGAAAATAGGAGGAGAAAAGATTATGGAGGTAGAAGAATTTTGTTATTTGGGAAGTAAAATTACTAAAGATGGACGAAGCAGGAGCGATATAAAATGCCGAATAGCACAAGCTAAACGAGCCTTCAGTAAGAGATATAATTTGTTTACATCAAAAATTAATTTAAATGTCAGGAAAAGATTTTTGAAAGTGTATGTTTGGAGTGTCGCTTTATATGGAAGTGAAACTTGGACGATCGGAGTATCTGAGAAGAAAAGATTAGAAGCTTTTGAAATGTGGTGCTACAGGAGAATGTTAAAAATCAGATGGGTGGATAAAATGACAAATGAAGAGGTATTGCGGCAAATAGATGAAGAAAGAAGCATTTGGAAAAATATAGTTAAAAGAAGAGACAGACTTATAGGCCACATACTAAGGCATCCTGGAATAGTCGCTTTAATATTGGAAGGACAGGTAGAAGGGAAAAATTGTGTTGGCAGGCCACGTTTGGAGTATGTAAAACAAATTGTTGGGGATGTAGGATGTAGAGGGTATACTGAAATGAAACGACTAGCACTAGATAGGGAATCTTGGAGAGCTGCATCAAACCAGTCAAATGACTGAAGACAAAAAAAGAACTTCAGAAATTTTACCTTTCACTTATTCTCCTTCCCCTTTTCCCTTTCCGACTTCTCCCTTTCACCCTTCTCCCTCGCCCGTCTCCCAGTTTCCTTTTTACCCTTTCCCGTTTTTCCATTTTCCCTTTTGCCCGCGCGTAAATCGGTCCATAGTATTTGGTCTTTAGCGGACACACATACGAAAATGTCTTTTATATATATATATATATATATATATATATATATATATATATATATATATATAGAATAAAAAAGCTTGTTTGTATATTTGTTTGTTTGTTTCGTAAATATCTTGACACCGGCCCCACCTAGCGGGTATAGTTTTTGCAAAAATATTTCTTTTCGCGTAACTAATATTCATATTCTGAATATGAACCAAATCGGTACATAAATATAATTTTTCTAAATATCTCAATCCCAGCGCCATCTAGTAGGTTCATTTTTTGCAGAGATAATTCTTTCCATGTAAGTAACATGTATTCTGAATACGAGGCAAATCAGACCATAAATACAATTATTCGAAATATCTTGACGCTAGTGCCACCTAGCGGGTCCAAACTAATTCAGAAACCTTCCCTGGCATGCGTCCAACCATTCCCTAAAGTTTCATCGCTATCGGATAAACGGTTTAGGAAGGCATAAGAGACAGACAGACAAACATTAATTTTATATATAGATTTTGCTTTTACTGAGTTGAATCGGTGTATCTAACCGATTCATGAAACCGGTGTATGTTCCTTTAGCAGAAAGGAATACACTTTAATTTGCTGCTTTGCACTACCTGTTCACCTTTCTTTACAGCTGTGACATAAATAAATCGTCTGAGTTACAAGAGACAGCAGTCAGCATTGCTTTCTATAAAGGTGTTGATACTTATTATACAGCCTTTCCATTGCGTTATTCTAAAAAAAAACTCAATTACATTTGTTTATGTGGCATCTACCAGTTCTTACTGAATGGATAAATCATAATACTTTCTCTTAATTTAAATACCATTGATTCGCTAACGAGATATATGTATAGTTATATTTATTAAAATTTTACAGGTGAAACTAAAAGGAGGTATTACTTTCTTGTTCCGAAGCAGCCGTTAGTGTCATTAACAGATCCAAATCCATATGATGGAATAAAATATCCAACAATTAACAACATCTCTTTTATGGTTAAAAGTACTGGAAGAGGAGGTCTTAATGATTATTTATTCGACAGGGTGCCCGGCGATATTTTAGAAATTACTGAACAAGATGGTAAATTCAATCTTGAAGCGGCTGCCAACAGATCTAGAGTCTATTTGATTGCCGGAGGAACAGGAATTGCTCCAGCTACAACCATCGCACTTCGACTCTTACAATTAACTAAGTATGTAAACATTATTTTTACGTTATTATTTTATCGATTTATAAAATATGTAAAATTTTTAAATATTCATTAATTTTTTATAAAATAGCTTGTGAAACAAATTTAAAATAAGATCAGTCGCAAGATAACATAAAATTATCCAAATAGAGTGGTCTGGAAATATTCTTCTACATCTAAAATTAACTGAAACGTCACTTGGTTAAACCGTTCATCGTACCCACATTTATTTTTCTACAATCCACTCGCTTTTCAGATGTAAAATATATATATTTTTTTAATTCTGTACCCTCACCTAGAGAATGCATTCAGAGAGAGTAGAATTTTATCTTTTCGATATATACGGATAAAGAATTTAATTTCAATCTTACTATTTATTTAATCTCCTAAATTCATTTATTATTTCAAAGCAGAATAATTATTTTTAACGGTAAGTTGGTTCTGTAAACTTCAATTTTTTATAAAGGTATTTTGAAAAATGTTTTCCGGCTGAATTGTCTTTTAAATCTACTGAAATAACCGATAAGAGATCTCTTAATCTATTTCATCACCTTCAGAAAACAATTTCCCCTACTCTATCAAACTTGTTCAAAATTCGCTCTCGGGCAATCTACGTTTGAAAGTGATCTTGGGGTCTAAGCTGGTTAGCCTTTCATCTTGATATACATAAGTATCAACCATAACTACAATAAACAACTTTTCTAGAGGCACATTATTACACAATATAAAACATAAAATAAGCTGAACAATAAATAATTTTTTTTCCTTTTTACACAATCATAAAATGGCCGCTGCAACGTAACTCAACTATACCATAACCTTAACTCAACTGAGACATCATTGTGACAATTAAATGACTCACTTTATTAAGCAGTTTGTGAACCGGCGTGTATCGATTTGGTAGCCGGGTTTTAATCCTAGTTCCAGTTTTTGTGAGTTCTGTGTAGTTGTAATTTGTTTTGGCAGTAATCAAGTAAATAAAATTTTGAATTCGACGGTTAATGGTTCATCCAAAAAATCAGACGCTTTGTCAAGATGTTTTTGCCAAGAGAAAGTCCGACTGAATGAAGTGTTTTACGTGCCTAGGTGAACAAGTCTCGACATTATTTATTTATATTAATTATCTATTTTTTTTTTTTGTCTTCAGTCATTTGACTGGTTTGATGCAGCTCTCCAAGATTCCCTATTTAATGCTAGTCGTTTCATTTCAGTATACCCTCTACATCCTACATCCCTAACAATTTGTTTTACATATTCCAAACGTGGCCTGCCTACACAATTTTTCCCTTCTACCTGTCCTTCCAATATTAAAGCGACTATTCCAGGATGCCTTAGTATGTGGCCTATGTCTCTTCTTTTAACTATATTTTTCCAAATGCTGCTTTCTTCATCTATTTGTCGCAATACCTCTTCATTTGTCACTTTATCCACCCGTCTGATTTTTAATATTCTCCTATAGCACCGCATTTCAAAAGCTTCTAATCTTTTCTTCTCAGATACTCCGATCGTCCAAGTTTTACTTCCATATAAAGCGACACTCCAAACATACACTTTCAAAAATCTTTTCCTGACATTTAAATTAATTTTTGATGTAAACAAATTATATTTCTTACTGAAGGCTCGTTTCGCTTGTGCTATTCGGCATTTTATATCGCTCCTGCTTCGTCCATCTTTAGTAATTCTACTTCCCAAATAACAAAATTCTTCTACCTCCATAATCTTTTCTCCTCCTATATTCACATTCAGCGGTCCATCTTTGTTATTTCTACTACATTTCATTACTTTTGTTTTGTTCTTGTTTATTTTCATGCGATAGTTCTTGCGTAGGACTTCATCCATGCCGTTCATTGTTTCTTCTAAATCCTTTTTACTCTCGGCTAGAATTACTATATCATCAGCAAATCGTAGCATCTTTATCTTTTCACCTTGTACTGTTACTCCGAATCTAAATTGTTCTTTAACGTCATTAACTGCTAGTTCCATGTAAAGATTAAAAAGTAACGGAGATAGGGAACCTCCTTGTCGGACTCCCTTTCTTATTACGGCTTCTTTCTTAAGTTCTTCAATTGTTACTGTTGCTGTTTGGTTCCTGTACATGTTAGCAATTGTTTTTCTATCTCTGTATTTGAACTCTAATTTTTTTAAAATGCTGAACATTTTTTTCCAGTCTACGTTATCGAATGCCTTTTCTAGGTCTATAAACGCCAAGTATGTCGGTTTTTTTTTCTTTAATCTTCCTTCTACTATTAATCTGAGGCCTTAAATTGCTTCCCTTGTCGCTATACTTTTCCTGAAACCAAATTGCTCTTCTCCTAACACTTCCTCCACTCTCCTCTCAATTCTTCTGTATAGAATTCTAGTTAAGATTTTTGATGCACGACTAGTTAAACTAATTGTTCTGTATTCTTCACATTTATCTGCCCCTGCTTTCTTTGGTATCATTACTATAACACTTTTTTTGAAGTCTGACGGAAATTCCCCTTTTTCATAAATATTACACACCAGTTTGTATAATCTATCAATCGCTTCCTCACCTGCACTGCGCAGTAATTCTACAGGTATTCCGTCTATTGCAGGAGCCTTTCTGCCATTTAAATCTTTTAATGCTCTCTTAAATTCAGTTCTCAGTATTGTTTCTCCCATTTCATCCTCCTCAACTTCCTCTACAACACCATTTTCTAATTCATTTCCTCCGTATAACTCTTCAATATATTCCACCCATCTATCGACTTTACCTTTCGTATTATATGTTGGTGTATCTAAATTATAATTTTCAATTAATATAAAATAATCAGTTGTTTCACCAAATCTATTACATGTACACTTATTTAATTCCTATTAAGTTACATTTACACATTTTTAAAAGTACATAAAATATTTCACTATAATTTTTTTTCAGTTTTTTTTTATTATCATTGAATTATTATTTATTGTAATTTTTTTTACAATCACAGTTTAATAATTATTAAATCACTATATTTAAATTAAAAAAAAAGAAAAGTTAAAAAATAAAAATAAAAAACAAAAGGAGATGAAGTCTGATTCGAACCGATATGCCTTCCCGTGAAAATCATAATATTTCATTAATTAAACTTTAATTTTAATTTAGATTGCAATCAAAAAGGGAAGTGCACAACTGGTTGATACAACAGTGTTAAATCCAAAATTTCAACTTCCTACGGCTAATCGTTTTTGAGTCAAGCGAGATACAAACGCACATACATACATACGTACGTACAGACGTCACGCTGAAATTAGTCAAAATGGGTTCAGGGATAGTCAAAATGGGTATTTCCGTTGAACTATGAAAACCGAAATGTTTTACAATCACAATAATTACTTTACTTCGTATAAGGAAGTAAAAATACATTAAATGATACCTTTCTTATTATTGATAACAATATTCGATTTATTGAAATAAACAAATTGAATATATTAGTAAAATATATAATTCTATGTTTGCTTACGTATTAGTATTCAGTTCCTTTATGTCAGTCATTTGCGGTGTTAGTTTGACTTTGTAAACACCACAGATCGAAGAATTCTTTTACCATATTTTTATACCGTTAGATTTATCCTGCGACTCAAAAATCATTTACTACGTTGTTTAAAATATCTTGGTAGAGTAATTTTTTTTCATTCTTTTCATTTACCATTTACAATTGCCAATTTAATTATAGTTAATCTCCATTTTGGTTAACGTTCTCTAGTTTATATTTTAATTTAATATCTATTGCAGTGGTGCTGTAGTAGGAAAGTAGAAATAGTAAAGAAAATATTTTTAATTCGTAAACTCAACACTCATGAATACACCCTATGGTAAAACCATAAATAATAATTCCTCTAATAGTGTTAGAATAATCACCATTCAACCGAAATGAGGTTAGTTCTAAAAACAAATATTTAAAAAACATTTAATCAAAAGTGTGGATTAGAAAATGTGATCGCATTAAAAATGTTAAAAAGTAGTATCGATTGCAAAAACCTATTGCCGATGATGTTGACTTTTTTAATAGCTACATTTGATATAAGCAACAGTGACTGTAAGGACACGGATAGTAGTGGTGCATCTGTTACAGGGAATTTAAATGATACAATTTATACGAGCTAAATTAAATCTTACACATTCTTTACAACAGAAAGAATTAGTATTTGTAATATTTAATTTTTAAACATTTTTTAATTAAACACAAGAATAAGTTTACAATCTGAGAACAGCCTGATGTTGTTGGTAATCAGTGTACCATAGAAGTAGGAGAATCCCAATAAGACGTGTTTAGAAAAGTTCATCAGTATTTTAGGTTATCTGAAGTGCTGTAATATTTTTTGATTGTTAAAAGTTACATACCCAAACAGATCACCTGCTGAAGTAAAAAAGATTTTAATATTTTTTTCATTCTTCACAGAGAACGGGATGGAAAGCAAGGGTATCAAGGGATATTTTATCTCGCTATTAAATGCAGAGCGTTACTGCTGGGTCTTTCTAATTATCGGGCAGGTATTTAATTTTTTTTTTTAGTAGTCATTATATGTTGGTTTTTATTTTAAGCAGGATGAAGTGAGGATTTCGTTTTGGTCCTTTGTATATCGGGTTTTGAAATGTTTTTACTTGGCTTATTCCTTGGAAGTTTAACAATATGTTTTTGCCCTTCTCCTAACGAAATTCCCCTTCAATCCCACCGAAGGCCTTTTGGTGTTAGTGCCTTTCGGTCTTGTATGAATCTGATGGGACCCCAGTTTTTGGAGGGCGCAATGCACTACGTTCACGGAGGGAATCGCGTGTGATTTCTATGGCTAATTACTGTATAATGAAGGAAGGAAGGAAGGATGGTAAATCTATATTTTGTAAATTCTTCTTTCTCTTCTTCTTATATCAGCTGAGCCGGGTTTGGCTGAGTTTGTTATCGTGCGAGTCCTTTTTTCATCTTTTTACCTGTTTCTTGATGTTTTTTTGTTGTAAATATTTACAAATTAGACAAAAACCATTGAGCCCTGAGAAGGGCATCGCAATCGAGAGTGCAGGCATTTTCTTTTTCTCTTTCGGACAGCTGTTATATTCTTCTTCATTCTTCATCGATGTCTTCCGGCGGTCTTCATTAACTACTCCGTTGGTAGGATAAAGGATTGTGGAGAGGACTTACAATTAATATTAAATCAGTTTGTTCGCATACGTGAGGGTGGCAGCGATCGCATTGAACATCCACAAAAAAAAAAAGTACTAGCAAAATTATTTTATAGATAAACTTATATCTAGGAAGGGGTTGAGGAAACCGCGAGACCAAGAAGGTGTCCTTGTCGATATAATTTTTTCTGTCGTGTCTCCAACATCTGTAACAGACCTGAAATAAAAGAAAGGGTGAGGGGAATTGCCCTACTCAGCGATTGATTTTTGTTTCTTTAGATGTACCCTATTCCACAGTACTTATCTGTACTTGGACCATAGTGGTTGAGTTCGAACATAACCTCGCAAGTTTAATAGTTAAATCTTAACTTCTGGTGATCTCAGTCATTTTATTCCCGTACATCATCTAAAAAAAAAAAGACAGAACACCCGAAAACAAGGTCTATTTTGACTTATATGATATCTCGTGGGTTTGTCAATCACAATCACGGTGGTTTTTTTAAAGACAGCTTGAGGTCTTTTGTTACTCCCTGTTAGACTGGAATCTCCCTGCAGATATCTCTGAGATATTGCAGCTCGAACGCTGCAGCCCACCAAAGAGTCTTCGCGCTTGTGTCACACCTACTTTGGAAATGAACTTTATACCGACATCGTAGGGTAATGTAGCATTTCTGACGAATCACGGTGCACCAAATATCGTCTTCAACGCGATGTTTCGAAGTCTTCCAGTTTTTTATGGAGAACAAAAGGGATGGAGTTTACGCCCCATCCCTTTTAGGTATAGGGAGGACTTTGCCTTCCGGGTCACATAATTCATATGTTCGTCGAAGATAAACCGTTTGTCCAAGACCAATCCCAGGTTCTTAACTGTCATCGCATAGGGAATTTTCCTCCCGAGATTTCCAGTTATCTGACTAGAGCGTCCTGCTTGTACGTGAACAGTACGGCCACGGATTTTTCTCCGTTGACCCTGATACTTCAAGAGAACAACTCTCATGATATTTAAAAATTTCTTTTTATACTATTTTACGGTATATTTTTTATACGCAACGTTTTGTACTCTTCCAAGATTTTTAGTCCTTAAAAACATTCTGTAACCCTGGAAATAGTTTTTTGTTTTTGGAAATAGCTATTTGTTCTATCCAGCATCCGACCATCAGTTTTACATATGTGGGACTTATAAAATTGAATCCGATGATTGCAGTTATCAAGTAAAATTAGCATTCTAATTCAGTGTTTGTAGTAAAAAGTTCAATTGGATATTCATAATTTTAGCGTATTTATTTTTTTCTTTTTTTTTCAGAAAAACCAAAGTACATGTTTTGCATTTTAATTACGATCAAAGAAGAATAATTTTTTCGGAATATTTTGAAAAGTTAAAAGAACTGGATAAGAGGTAATATATTAAATTCGAAGAAGAAGATATGGCTAGCAGTATGGCTTATTATTACATACAGAATTATCTAATTACCATAACAGTGGCGGCTCGCGTATAGGCATTGTGGAACTGCAGCATCCCCTGTTTCCACTTGATATAATCGATAAAATATGAGCCGCGCCCTTTTTTCTTCTATTCTTTTTTTATATTTGTACAATATATAATCCTTAATAGGTTGACTGCTAATGAGACATCATTTAATGTCTCAGTTTCGTAATCCAATACTGCAATGAGACATCAAATGATGTCTCAATGTAATATCACACTTAAGATGCAATATTATTGTTTATTTTTATTTTTTTTCTATCAAGTTAATATTATTTTAAAGATAAAATTCTGTATATTTTTTTGTTGTATGTATCACAGAATTTTTTTTTTTAATTTGAAATTAAAGAATGTTTTTTTGAAAATCCCCAAATAAAGTAAACATAATTGAAAAGTGTTATAATAAAATGTGAATTAATTTTAGTCGATTACTGACAAAGTTTAGTTATATTTTAATTTCAAGTACTCTTAAAATATTAAATTTAAATTTCACTTTAAAAATCTCAATTCAAAGTATAATTATAAAAAGTGTGATTTTATTACAGAAGAGAGTGACTTTTAGAAATTTATGTTAAAAAAAAAGTATAGCAATTAATAAAAATAGTATGCAAACAATTCTGGAGTTGTAGAATTAAAAATAAATACAATCAGTTGTTAGTAAGTAATAGATATTATAATTCAATTAAAATATATTAAACATTTTGAGACATTAGTGTCTCAAAATGACGGATATTCAAAATATTATATTCATAATAATATATTATATATATATATTATGAATATAATATATTCATAATAACGTATGGTGTCTCGTTATTCATAGTTGTTATGAGACAGAACTGATGAATTGATTTATTTTTGAATATTTCAAAACGTAAAGTTGCAAAGTGAAATTGGTATCAAAAATTAGTGATAGGGTATAAATAAAATGGCAGCACTGATGGATATTTTTAGCAAAATAAATATAGCAGCCTTGAAAATGTTGCATTTTTCAGGATGTCAGTCAACCTGTTAAGCTTAATGTCAGTAGCCATTCCCCAGTTCATGAAAAAGATACAAAAATCTTTGTATGGAACTGTACGCTTCACAGTTCTTGAACGTGGTGTTTGGCTGTTGTGCGCATGCTCATATAGGAAGCTGCACGCGAGGTTGTGAGGGAGAGAGAGAACTGTCGCTTCCACAGTGCCGTCCCTGGCGTGCTGGTGGAAGGTAGTTGTTTTATTTTTTTTTTATTCCGCGTGTGTAGCTGCAACACCCCCCCCCCCTATCAACTATTTCCATGATATTATCGATAACATTTAATATAATGAGCCCTCTTTATTTAATTCCTTCTTTATGTATGGTACACAGTTTTTAAGCACATGTGCTTAAAAACTGAGTACCAATTCTTCAATGTGATAAAGTGTAGAATTAGATTATTACTCTGCTTCCAGCTATTCTATTTGATTCATTTTTTTTATTCCTTTATTTTACAGAAAACTTTAGTCATAGCCTTGAAGAGGCCCAGAAAAATATTTTCTGGGGCAGCACCCTAATTTTAGCTACGAGCCATCACTGTACCTTAAATTTTCTAGTTTTTTTTTTTTTTTTTGAATACCAGATTGACTTCAAAACCAATATATCATTAGTCTTTATTAATCCCATAAAAAGCAATGACAACTGAAGTACAACTTTTGACTCTTCAATTTACCTGTGCAAGCAATAAAGCAATGAAATCTTTTATTTAAAAATATTTTCCTTTTAGGCTTCATAAAAAAAACCCTTCATTCAGATCACAAAAGAAATTTAAAAAAATTAAAAAAAAGGATTACTACAGTTGACCATTTTTATTTTTTATTTTTTTCAACACCATCCCTTAGTAACTCAGTATTAACTAAAGAATGAGTTGAAGATTAAATTAATTCTGATTCTAAACCTAATACTACTCAACTTAGTTATTACTGAGGAAGGAAAATAATTCTTCGATGGAATAATACTTCTTCAATTAAAAAGCATGTTTGTCTTTTTATAAAAAATATTTCTATGATCACAGCTTCTAAAGATGTATTAATTTCTCATTGAATCTTGGCATTATTAATTGTAAATATGTAAAAGATTATATATAGATTGTATACTTTTATTTCTTTCATAGGTCCAGTGGCCTTCTTTACAATCTTAAAACTCTTTTGTGAATTTCTTTTAGATGATAACTAGCAAACCAACATTTAAGTATCATTTATGAAAAACTATCAATCTATCGAGAGTAGCAATAAACTGACTGTTCTTATTGATTTATCATCAGCAAGCCTACACAGACTGAAAATATTTGAGTGCATTTTTTGAAAAAAACTATTTACACGGTCAATCCAAGAGAGGTTAATCATTACACAAAAGAACTCTACGAATGAAAAGTGTGATGAAAAGTAAGGCTTTGAAGATACATAAAAAACATACAGGTCAAATTAAAAGCATCCTTTTTATAAAGTCAGTTAAAACTTAAAAGTAATAAATAAAAGAATATTAAAAATTTTATATTTCTAAAAGAAATATTGTTAATAAATTAATTGCTCACATCAATATGACTGAGTAATCAATCCAGTACAAGTTATGACTAACATCACACTATGTTTCTACCTCTTTAAATTGGCAATGAAATGTAAGCTTTTTGATGACAATGTGAACTTAAAAGTAGTATAATATTACAGATCCAGTCAATGCAGTAGGTCTCATGTCGCAATATAATGTGTCCTCCTGTATAATAAGATGCTATTTATTTTTTTTATAAATATCTACATGATATGTTTCTTTATTAGAAGCTCATTATTACTTATAATTATGTACTTATTATTTTCTTCCATCTAAAATGACTAAGGAATGCCTAAGCTACTCTTTACATTTCAAAATATATTACCATTTTCTATTTAAGGGTAGTATTTCTTTAAAAAGTCCAGTAGCTTTAGATTAATAAAAATGAGATATCGGCAATATAATCAAACTACCTTAATAGCTTTTTACAAAATTAAAAGTACAAACAATTGTTAATGATATGATTAAGATATACTAGATAGCCTACACTAGAACTGAAGAACTTAAAACTTACAAAAAACCAACGCTGTACTAAAATTAAATAATAGAGCAACGAGTTGTCATTTACTTCATTTTTTCGTAAAACACGTAAGTGATGTAATATGCTCAGGGATTAAACTGCAATTTGCAATGAATATGAAACTATATTACTCGGTTTTACTCAATAGTACTTTTGAGTTGGTTTTCAAACAAATTTCCTTAGAGAATATGTTCTTAAAGTAATTACCAACTTATTTGTGTTAGTGGTAGATATGATTGCAAAATATATACACAGATTTTGATAGTGTCATGCTGAAATTGAATTAAATAATTTTGGTGTATTACTCACTCGCAAATAAAGAAATCAATTTGTTTTTCTTACAAAAATTTAAACTCAATATTCTTCGCTACCACAATCATAGAACAACCTGTATCATTTAGTTTAGATCCTTCAGTTCTACAAAAGCATTCTCTTGATTTTATTTCTGATATACCAGTCTTGGCTTAACTATACAATAAAATCTTGTGGATAAATATAAACACAAGCTTGAAATCATTGCTTGTTTACTCCCCTCCGAACGCTGACTAGACAGTGGGATTAAATGGAGAAACAGCGAAGTTAATCCACATACCATCTGGCAATAAACAAGTTGATGTACCATCATTAACAAAGCCAACTGAAGTCTTGACTTAGTATGTAAACTATATGTTTCCAGATAGAACATGAGATCTATCCCGGAAAGATATAGCACCTATTTTAAAATTTCACAACAAACAGGGTTGAAGGAGCTTGGGGTTGAAGAAGAAACTGTGAAGATCCAAATTACCAATACCTGAAGTTAGAAGAAGATGCAAAATGCAAATAAACAACTTGAACTATCAAGTACTGAACTCTATGTTATATGCATACATCCTCCTTTGTTCAATTGATTTATTTTTTGTCCAATTAGCTGGCGACAGATGTAGCACATTCTAGATTTGGTGTGTAGGGTTGAAACTTAACAGGTAAATAAAGTGGGAGTTTTGGTTTCATTAAGATGTGTTCTTGTTGCTGTGTGTGGTTTTTGAATTTTAATTGGTGTTTATGGCTTTTGATTGGATTGTACGTACAACAAGTGTGGTGGATAATTTACACGATGTGTTTTTTTTATACAGTGATGATTTTGAACAATAGACGACTATTTTACAGTGACTTTGAGTTTTTATTGCTTTATTAAGCAGCTGAGAGCAATAGAAAATTACAGCTGCTTTTTTTCCAAGAAAATGTAACTCTCTGCATTTTCATTTATCAAAGATGGAGGTGCCTTCCTTGGTAAAATATTCCGGAGGTAAACTAGTCCCCTGTTCGGATCTCTGGGTGGGGACGACTAAGGAAGGGATCACCAGAAGATTAAAAAATAGCATTCTACGAGTTAGAGTGTGGAATGTTAGAAGTATGAAAAAGGTTGGTAGGTTAGAAAATTTAAAAAGGGAAATGGATAGGAATTAGTGAAGTTCAGTGGGAAGAGGAAAACGACTTTTGGTCAAGTGATTTTAGAATAATTAACCCAGCTTCAAACAATGGGTAGGCAGGAGTAGGTTTCGTAATGAACAAGAAGATAGGGAAGAGAGTAGAGTATTTCAAAATGCATAGCAATAGAATCATTGTAATAAGGATAAAATTGAAACCTAAACCGACAACGATTGTTAATGTCTATCAAGTGCCCATGATGATGATGATGAGGTAGAGTGTGTAAATGAAGAAATTGATGAAGCAATTAAACACATAAAAGGAGATGAAAATTTAATAATAGTTGGAGATTGGAATGCAAGCATTGGAAAAAGCAAGGAAGGAGATATAGTGGCTGAATACCGGCTGGGCAAAAGGAATGAAAGAGGGGACCGACTAATAAAGTTTTGCATGAGTATAATTTAGTAATTGCCAACACTCAGTTTAAAATTTATAATAGAAGAATATACATATGGAAAAAGCTAGGTGATACTGCAAGGTATCAGATAGATTATATCATGGTTAAGCAAATATTTAGAAATCAACTCATCGACTGCAAAGCTTACCCTAGAGCAGACATTTAGAGTGACTATAATTTAGTGATAATGAAATGTAGATTGGGGTTTAAAATCCTGAAGAAAAGGTGTCAGATGAATCAGTGGAATTTAGAGAAGCTTGAGGAAGAGTAGGTAAAGAAGATTTTTGAGGAGGACATCGTAAGAGGTTTTCTGGTACATAAATTAAAATCTCATAATGTGTTAAACAAAGATGATAAACTGATTTATAATACGAAAGGAAAAGATGATAGGTGGGTGGAATATATGGAAGAGTTATACGGAGGAAATGAATTAGAAAATGATGTTATAGAGAAAGAAGTGGATGAAAGTGGTGAAACAATACTGATCTGAATTTAAGAGAGCGTTAAAAGATTTGAATGGCAGAAAGGCACCTGGAATAGATGGAATAACTACAGAATTACTGTGCAGTGCAGGTGAGGAAGTGATAGATGGATTATTCAAACTGGTATATAATATTAACAAAAAAGGGATAGTTCTGTCAGACTTCAAAAAGAGTGTTATAGTCAAGATACCAAAGAACACAGGAGCAGATAATTGTGAAGAATACAGAACAATTAGCTTAACTAGTCATGCATCAAAAATCTTAACTAGAATTCTGTAAAGAAAAATTGAGAGAAGAGTGGAAGAAGGGTTACGAGAAGACCAATTTGGTTTCAGGAAAAGTATAGGGATAAGGGAAGCAATTTTAGCGCTCAGATTAATAGTAGAAGGATGATTAAAGAAAAACAAACCAACATACTGGCATTTATAAATCTAGAAAAGGCATTCGATAACTTAGACTGGAATAAAATGAACAGCATTTAAAAAAAATTAGGGTTCAAATACAGAGATAGAAGAACAATTGCTAACATTTACGTGAACCAAACGGCAACAACAATAATTGTAGAACATAAAAAAGAAACCGTAATAAAAAGGGAGTCCGACAGGGATGTTCCCTATCTCAGTTACTTTTTAATTCTTACATAGAACTAGCAGTTAATGATGTTAAAGTACAGTTTAGATCCAGAGTAACAATACAAGGTGAAAAGATAAAGATTCTATGATTTGCTGATGATAAAATAATTCTAGGTGAGAGTAAAAAAGATGTAAAAGAAATAATGAATGACGTAGATGAAGTCCTATGCAAGAACAACTGCATGAAAATAAAAAAGAATAAAACGAAGGTATGAAATGTAGTAGAAATAACAAAGATGGACCACTGAATGTAAAAATAGGAAGAGAAAAGATGACGGCGGTAGAAGAATTTTGTTATTTGGGAAGAAGAATTACTAAAGATGGAAGAAGCAGGAGTGATATAAAATGCTGAAAGTACAGGTGAAACGAGCCTTCATTCAGAAATATAATTTCTTTACATCAAAAATTAATTTGTGTCAGGAAAAGATTTTTGAAAGAATATGTTTGGAGCGTAGCTTTATATGGAAGTGAAACTTGGACAATCATAGTACCTGAGAAGAACAGATTAGAAGCTTTTGAAATACAGTGCTATAGGAGAATGTTAAAAATCAGATGGGTGGATTAAGTGGCAAACAAAGAGGTGTTGCGGAAAATTGATGAAAAAAGAAGCATTTGGAAAAATATAGTTAAAAGAAGAGACAGACTTATAGGCCACATATTAAGGCATCCTGGAATAGTTGCTTTAACATGGGAGGGACAGGTAGAAGGAAAAAATTGAGCAGGCAGCCAACGTTTAGAATATGTAAAACAAATTGTTAGGGATGTCGGATGTAGGGGGTATACCAAACTGAAACGACTAGCTCTAGATAGGGAATCTTGGAGAGCTGGAGCAAACCAGTCAAATGACTGAAGACAAAAAAAAAATTGCGTTATTGCCTGTTGGCAATGAGGGTTTAATTTGCTTGGTAGTACTGTTTGTGTGTATGTGTGTGGGTATTGGAAGTAGAAAATAAGAACTATTTCTTATCTAGTTGTATAAGTTGTTATCAATGTGATAGCTTCAAAACATTTTAGAGTTACATTAATTTTTATTATAGAAGGTTTAATTATTAAAATAATAAAAGGTTAATTATTATAGCTGGTTATCTTGCTGATAACAGAGACTGGTATTTCGCTTAGGAAGATAAGGTATTGTATAGCTTGTGCTTAAAGCTATTGTTGTTTAGTAAATTTTTCAATAATTTTCTTAGAATCTGAGGTTGTCAAGCTTCCATCTTTCTTCTCGAAGGAGTCAAAGTATATTGATAGAAACCCATTTAAACCTAATACTTCGTATTCCACCACATTCGGTTTCATGTTATTAAAATTAACTATTTTTATTCTCTAAGATTATTAGTATAATTACTATAATTAGAATTTTTGTATCTAATATATTAAATCAGTAAATTTACAGTAAACCTTTATTCTTATGATAAATAAAAATTACTAAAAATTATTTCTTCTTTGATCTGCATCATTACACTAATGTAATCTCATGATTGAAACCATTGATAATAAGTTAAATTATAGTATAAACTAAGTCACCAACAACAAGGCATCTTTTTAAAAAGGTGAAAAGTGTTTTAAACTTTAAAAAAATAAACTCTATTAGAATTCATTTCCAAAGAAAAATCACTTATCACTGCTGATTAGTTATTTTTTTTTTGTCTTTGCAAGAATGATCGTAAATAGTTCTAAGCTGGAAAAAAATTCTCTTAGAATAAAGCCTAGGTAATAAACATTGCAAATAATACTTGGCTACCACAAAGATCTTCCAATCAGTTCATTTTTATTTACATTAAAAGGACCACCTTGATTGCAACTGTTTAACTTTTCTATAAAATTAGTTTGTGTGTAAAAAATCTAAACAACTATTAATCTTTCTTTTTTGCTAAAATTTGAAATAGTGTTTTCAGAAAACATATTCAACATGTGTATCAAACAATACAATGAACATTGTCAATTGTTGGACATAGTTTGTACAACCTTTTGTACACTTAAATGAAAAATAAAATGTGTTTTCTTCAAATATCTTCACCACCTTCATGTCCTGCACATTAGAAAGAAAAATATTTATTATATTTTTTTATTAAAAAAAAAAACTTTTCATAATGCTGTAAATCCTATTAAAAAAAATAAATATATAAAATTTTGTTTAATGCTACATAACATTGCTAAAAACAGTAGTGCTAGGAAATTTTATAATTTTTATCACGTATTATAATATCTAGAAGCAGACTGTCAATAAATTTATAAATATACAAAATAAAACCTACAAAATAAAACAAAATAAAGTTACAAAATAAAACCTACATCAAATTTAGTTCACGCTGGTTTTATGCACGTAAAGATTCCTTTCATTAAAAGGTAGGCCTGTAGTATGTGCAAGCCAGAGGCAGGTTGTTTGCTATGGTTGTACAACATTTTGCCTTTTCACATCAGTATTTAGAATTTATTAAGATATTCACCTGTTATAATATCTAGAAGCAGACTGTCAATAAATTTATAAATATACAAAATAAATCAAAAAAATTTTGATAAATAATTTTTGAACATTATGTTTTGTATGAATAAGGAAGATATGTAAGTTCTTTAACGAAAACCTACATCAAATTTAGTTCACGCTGGTTTTATGCACGTAAAGATTCCTTTCATTAAAAGGTAGGCCTGTAGTATGTGCAAGCCAGAGGCAGGTTGTTTGCTATGGTTGTACAACATTTTGCCTTTTCACATCAGTATTTAGAATTTATTAAGATATTCACCTGTTTAAGTACATGTTTTACTAAATTAAGTTTACTACAGTCCACAAAACATCATCATATATTATTCTGCTTATCATAAATAAATAAAATAATTCTGCATGTTTTTGTTGGAAAGTATACAGTTTAGTAACTTCATGATAACAACTGTTTTAGATTTAAGATAACATACCTCTCACAGTATGCCCAAGAAGACTGGGAAGGTAATAGAGGTTTTGTTACAAAAGAATTTCTAAAATCTAAGTGTGGTGTTCCATGTTTTGCTGAAGATGACGAATCAGTATATTTTGTAATATCTGGAGCATTCCACTTCATTATCAAAACTAAGCGGTAAGTAAAATTAATAAAAGTAACTCGGATATTAAAAAATAAATATTTATTTTTAAGGAATAATACTTATTACTTTTACTTAACTAAACTGAATACAGTATTTAAGCTGACTCATCATTTAAATCGAAGTAAAAAGATTTTTACTTGAGTGAGCTAAATATTACTCAAAATCAAGCTTTTTCAGACAGCCAATGAGAGTACTGAGTATTATTCTATGGAGTGTTATGGTGTTCGGTGTTTGGATTAGGTTTTGAAGGATAATTATTGTTCATGATGTTGTTAAACAGTGGATACAGCTTAAATTATGTCTTCTCTGAAAATTATCTTTATGTCCTTCTACATTTTGAGCTGCTCAACTGGGTTTGTTTTTATCCTTTACTGTAATATTTTAGATTTTTATATGTGTTGACATTTGGTCTTTGTGTGATTTGTTTCATTAAGATGGTTTATGAAAATTTATTCAGTGGCAGAATAAATTGTTTTTTTAAGAATCACTGTGAAAATCTTTGTAAAATTTGTTACAGTAAGACCGTTTAAGTTTGTAGATCTCTGGTAAATAAAATTCATATGAATGTTTAGGTGAGTTTTGCTAATCCTGAGAAAGATGCACTCAGTTTTTTTTGAATTTGTGGACAAATTTTTCAGTGTGGGCTTTAATGTAAGTATAATTTTTCTATGGTTATATCAGTTGAGTAAGATTTTCCATTTTAAAAAGGTGTCTTTGTTCATGGTTTTATCTAAGAAATTTATTTATATTTTTTTTTTTATATTTAGAGGCCAAAAGTATATTTCTATGAATTTTTTGTATGTTTTGGAGTGTTTTCCAATATCTGATGTTTTATTCAAAGGGGGGATGTTTTATCCATACCTCCAGTATGTTTGATGTCGTGTCTTTTTGTTTTTTCAGTGTGTAACAAAAATATTTCAGGTTATATGCCTGAGATTAAGCAAACCCATTAATAGTGAACCCATAGATTATACCTGCAGAATTTGATGAAAATAAA
The DNA here is from genome assembly GCF_047948215.1 of Lycorma delicatula. Lineage (NCBI taxonomy): Eukaryota > Metazoa > Arthropoda > Insecta > Hemiptera > Fulgoridae > Lycorma > Lycorma delicatula. The sequence goes on from NC_134455.1 coordinate 34,366,515, forward strand.
ATTATTCTGTATCATTTTTATGTTGACAATATCTATCTTTTTAGTTCTTTAGCTGTGTTTTTCTTTCTTGAGTAGATTGTTTAAAACTGTGATAAAAAATTAATGACACAAATTTCATGATCCATGCAAAACTATTGATTGTGCAGCAACATAATCAAACCAAATTTTAATTATTTTACAGTGTTATAAAGTTGTATAACATTTTAATAAAGAAATTTAAATTATACTAATACTAAACTGAATTTCTGTTTTCCAGTATACTTACAAATTCACTAAATTATCCTCAAAGATGTCTGTTCACATATTTAGGAATGTGACTTGTTTCATAGATCAGCAAAGAAGATAAATAAAATGTAGAATAACTCAAGCTAATCTGAAGCTAAGTTTTAAACATTTTTTATGAACTCTTCTTAACTTTACCATAATGTAACGTATTTATAAAAATGAATTAATAAAAGTGAAAATCTGAGTTGATTTTAACAATCAGTTCTTTTAATAAGATGCTAATCTACAATCCTTTCTTATTATATATTGTTACTCATAGGATGTAGTCAGGATAAACCTTTAACCACTTCTGGTGGTTAAAATTTTAACTTATTATAATAGCTATCTTACACTACTAGTGATGCGATCTAATCATAGAAGCAGAATATTCATTATAAAGAAAAATATTCATAAAAGGATTTCATATAATATAAAAGGATATTCATATAATGAATATTCATTATAAAGAATTAGAAGGCTGAATAAAATGATACGGAAAAAAGAGGAAGTAAAGTACCAGAATAGATTTAGCCAATTAGGCACTCTTTAGTATGCTTTTACAAGAATTCATTGAGTCTTTTATAAATTAGTTTGGCAATAGTCCAAGTGGTATAGTTGTTGACCTTTGAAATACTACAAGACAGGGCTTGTTTATATCTTACTTTGAGATAGACAAGTCACTTTTTGATTGGTTCTTTTTTATATGGGTAATGTCTGTTTCAATTAGATCTATGAAATCCCTTCTTTGAATGGTAAGGAATACAAGAGTGCCAGAAGGTACAGAACTCTTCTAAGAATATATTATTTAGATTTATAACCTTTGCTATTGAAGGGTGGTTTATTTGATGTTTCTCCTGCCACCACCCCATTCGGTCGCCCTAAAGCATAAGACCAAATGTCTATGGCACAAACGGCTACTGAGCCTTGAAACAGTTTGATGACCAGTATCCTAATAGCTCCAAGAGTTCCCTAACAGCATGAGCAGACTAAGCGCGGTGCCATACACGATCTGCTTACATGTCCCAACCGCTTACTTGTCATATATAAATAAAATGGGTAGGCGCACCCCGACAACTACTAAAAATATATATGACACTCAATAAATTTAATTTATACCATCAAGACAGCAATTCACTGCTACACCTAAGTTGCTGAATGCCAGCAAGTACCTATCCACCATTTTAAAGCCCCTGGAGCTTTAGTTGGCCAGCTGTAATTCTCAGGTAGCTTCCCACAGCGGCAAGGTAGGAGTTTTCCCTTAGATAAACTACTGATGCCACTTGAACAAAGCAACAGCATCAAACAAACAGCATTAAAGCAATGGACACACACAGTCTAACAGTGCGGCTCCCTCCACATTGATTTGCCGCTTGTGAGTGGCCAATTTTCCCCTTGTCCTCTAAGTTCCAGGGTGGCATGAGCTCTAAAATCTCCCCAAAGATTGTTTTGAGCCCTGAAGGGCTTTACTGGAGGTTGTCTTTAGACCCTCCATCTCCCCAAGTTCTGTATAAATATATACAAGGACCTACCCTTAGACATGATGTTCCATTCTTGCTGCCCTGCATCCATCACGGAGGAGGCTTCCACCAGGTGGAAGATGGGCAACTGTTCGAAGTTTAGAACCCGTGCTTTGCAATCACCATTCCGCTCCGGTACAGGCCCAGAACCCCATCCCAAATGCCTTGGCCTCCCTACCTCTTCGCAACTTCCACATGGCTGCCCAAACTTTCACCAGTAAATTGACTGGGAGAGCCTTTCCCAATACGGTGGTAGCCTCATAGGACGTTGTTTTAAAAACACCAGTGCATGCAATTAAGGCTCTGCACTGGGCACTCTTTAAATTTTTATTAAGTGCTCGATTTCTGTCCGCTATTGGAGGGTTGGAGGGATAACCCCTCAGGCAAAAGGCTTATTGTACACTACTATACTTACTATACACATGTTATTAAGTAACCTTAATATATTAATTGGAAAGGCAATCATCATCAGGGGTGGGTGAAAGAATTGTTTTATGATCCACATTAACATTTTATGAAATATCTTCTAGAATGGTTACAGTTACATTAATAAAGTACATAAATAGAATTGGAATATGGGGATATCTGTTCTGGAAAACAGATAAATATATTTTCATGGTCTGAATTCCTAGTATGGTTCTTGGTTGTATCTCCTTCAATCCTATGTAGAACTTAATTAGTTCATTCAGTTTGAGACTTATTTCCAATTGTTGGGTGTAAAGTTAAGCTATACATCACCTAGAGATTAGACCTAGGACTGGTCATAAGACCAGTCAGTGGATAAGTGCCTTCTGTACCCAAAATTTTTCAAGCTGATGATAAGAGTAGGAAGTAAAGTATTCTCAAAAGAACTTTACATTTCTAGACAAACTAACTAATATTACTGAAGAATCACACAGTCTTCAATGATTTCAAAACACACATTGAACTTCTTTCCTTATCAGTCAGACTGAATTTACCATCACTGCCTGTTCATAATAACTGTGTGCAAGTATCAGCAACACATACTACTTGAAAAATAGAAATATGATAGAAACATAATTGGGGGATTTTGCAGTTTAATATTCTCTGTAAGGAAGTACTATGCTGTCAACATCTTAGTGATATAAATGTGCTCTTCAATTTTTGTTAGAGAAAGACTGCAGCCACAAAATGTTCAAGTTATTAAGGATACGTAATCAAAATGCAATATTTTTTTAAATCTTTTATTATATAATCTTTTTGTTATCTGCCAGCACAACATAGCAAAATAAATGTCATTTCAAGTTGTGTGAAAAAAGAGGATTTTTATACAACTCTTTCCATTGTTAACAAAAGGGAAGTTATCAAACTTTCTTCTTATTTCATAAGAAGAAAGTAAATATGAAACAACGATATGGTCAGTTGAAAAGCATCCTCAAGTATCAGGCCATTAATTCCATCTAGTCCTCCAGCTTCATTAGAGTGGGCCTTAATTGTTGTAACTACCAAATCCTTTTTTATCATAAAATTTTAATTTTAAGAACCAAAACTATTGTTTAAAATTACCCATCCAAGACAATTGGTCCAATGAATAATAATAATTGAATGCTTTCATTTAAGTTGTAACAAATTTGTTGTATAGAAATAAAGTAAATTTTTGTTAAAGAAGAGTTTATTTATAGGAGTAAACAATATTTATTCTTTAAGTAGATACTGGTAATTTGTTTATTTTATTTTTATATTTACTAATCTTTGTTGAATAAAAGCAAGCAGTTTTTGAAAAAATACTTTATTTGTGTTTCTATACTTAAAACCCACTATCTCAAAAATATGTGATGTGCTACACACTGGATCTCCTAATTGGTGCTACAGTCCTTGCAGAGCCTTGATCTTCTGCACAATCCTAGCTAAATTTGTTTCCAGCTAAATCTCCCTAACCCCTCATTCCTATTAAGACCAAAATCCATCTTCACCCATCTTTGTTGACCTTTCCCTGTCTTCAATTTCCCACATATGTTCCGAAGTAAGAAAACCATCCTGTTTGGAAATATAACGTTCCTTTCTACGTTCTATGACAAGAATATCTATCGGCTTAATGCCAGCAATATTACAGACTCCCTCCCACAACACAGTCCTCCAACTGCCGACAACATCCAACAGAAGGAGATGCTGGGCTTTCAAAAGAATGTCCCTATAACACCTAAAGATCATGTGATGAGCCCAGAGAGGCATAACATATAACATAATAGACTCACTTACACCCTTGTAAAGGATACGCATAGCATGGAAATTTAACCTCCAGTCGGGATGGATAACTCTGCAAATTCCAAAAAATGCACCTTCTTGGCAACATACTGAAGGTGTTCCTAGAATGGAAGATTTTCATTAAGGATTACACCCAAGTATTTCTAAGCAGAAACACACCTAATGGGAAGGACGGCAATTGAAACCCGTACTCGGCGTGAATTGGCCTGCCGACTCTTCAACAACATCATCGTGGTTTTTTCTGGACCAGAACCAAAAATGATCTTATGATGGAGACTTTACAAACTGTGTTACCTCTGTATGGAACTCAGCGGTTTCTCGTTGGACATGTTGGTGATACAAAGTCTCACCAACCTCAGTGTCATCAGGAAGTAAATCATTTTAAAAAATGTGGAGGACACCATTTTTGTCCATCACAAGACCATCCTGAGTCGAAAGGGTTGATAAAAGGACTTCCTTCCTACGCTTATGTCCAAGGACATTGTATACAACACCCCATGGGTCTTTATTTCCTTGCTCCTGAATAAATAAGCTCCAGGTATTACGCTTAGAGTACCTAATATAATGATAGATAGTACCTGGCCCTCTCCCTGCGATAATTTGCAAGTAGAGCCGTGCGCCGACCAGGATCGCCTTATGTTGTGCAGCTCTCCTGTGTCGACATACAAACCGCTTCATTACAGGCAGGAAACACCCCTGCGGAACAGGAAAATGCCTTCCATGAACATCGCGCAGTTCATCCATCAGTTCAGAAAGTATTAGTCGATGATCGCTAGAGCAATCATTAACAACAGACCAGTCTAGGATCCTACCAGGGATATTTCTACTATGGTAATATCAATATTAGTGCCATGACAGGCCCTCCGTCTATCGACCATTCCGACGTAGGTGGCTAACTGGTCTGCAACATTAAAGAACTCAAAATCATGTTGCGCAATGAAACCTTCAACAATTCACCACTAAAATCAATGATCCCACTGGGCCAAAAAAGCTACTTGGCATTAAAATCAGCGCCTATAAGGATTGTAAATTGCCTATCATTCAAAGGATCCTATACCATTTTTCTAGATGTTCCTCAGTGGGATCCCTATACTGAGAGTACGAGCTGACAACAGTCAAGTCCTGGCCATTAATGTGTGTCAGACGCCTGTCTCGTAAATACATTATCAAGCGACTTCCTACATAGGATAGCAGATATGCTATTAAGTCCTACGTAAAACGTTTTCCAGCTATAAAAACCTGGCAGATCACCCTTAATCACATACGGTTGCTGCAGGAAAATAACATCAAGGCTCCATCGCTCAACAATTTCACCTAACTCAACATGGACTACATAAGCACTCTGCGCATTCAGTTGACCAAACTTAATCATTAAGAGATTTAAAGTATAGCTCAACTGCTCGCAAGTAACAACTGCATTCTCTACTAGCAACTGAGTGTTTATGATTCTTGCGCAACTTATTGCAGTTCACGCAGGTCGAAGCCTCTGACTTCTGTGGACAATCATCGCGTTTGTGGCCTTCCTCGCCACAATGCGCACAGACCAGTGTAAATTTACAAAATTTGGCTCTGTGGCCATAAGTACAACACTTAAAACATCTTTGAACATCAAGGTATTCTTTGACCCGACAGGATCCAAAGTCAACACATAATCTACCCTCATCCCAACCCCGTAGGGGAAGAACCCGCCTAGTGACATTCCGTTCGCCACCCCCCTCGTTCCTTGCCGTGTTGGGCTTTAACGGGAGTTGTCTATCGCCCTCTAACGTTTAACATCTCATAGTAATAACCCTCGTTGAGATACCACCGATGTAAATGCCTCGGTAGACATTTGCATCGGTGATTTAATAACTGAGGTGCCTTCGCTGTAGTCCTAGTCTGGATATCTTGAGTTCTACCTATTATGAGCCAATTTCTTGAATGTCTCGTAATTCGAGGCAAATTGAAAACAATATATCACCAAACATGTTGATTGCAACAACGAAAATTTAGTCCTAGTTCCCTTAGTGAAGTCAATCCTAATCAAACCCCAGACTTAGGTTAAATTATGGACTCCGATCTGGTCCACTAGGAAGAGGCGGACAGACCTCCTACTCCCACTCGGATCCATCGCAGAGTCCCGCGTGACATTCACCTCATAAACTATCGTCGAGATGCCGCTACACTTCACGGCTGCATGGCATCCCATGCCCATCGGCAGTGCAGTCGCCTTTCCCCCGACAGCTTCAACGATTATAGTTACATCTTTCTAACTAACCGTGGTTCCCTGCCAAAGCGCCTACCTTCGATCAATCAGACTGCCCAGGCGGACCCTAGCCACCCGGTTTCCTACTCTATTAAATCCCTTCGGTCGCTCTACGTTGGGCAAGGAATTGAAGGAAGCGAAGCCACAAATGTCCGGTCTCTACGAGTCCTCCAATTTACTCACAAATCAAAGAAGGAGTTTACTCTCTCAAATTTCCTAATAACTCTGGTACGCATAGCTTCGTACCGTGGACAGACATACAGGACATGGTCCACCGTGTCATCGACCCTACAGTCCGGACACAAGCCGGAGTCAACCAACCTAAACCTAAAAGCGCAATGTCCCGAAAGAAATTGAGTAATTTGCCGATTGGGGAAACCCAGCTAATGGCACGCAACTCTTTAGCATCTGGAAAAATACCATGCGTGTATCGACCAGTTGAAGAATCGTTCCACCTAGCTTGCCAAGAGTCAAAACTTTGGCCTTCAATTTCTCGCATACGCCCTGACCTTAGAAGGCCACCCTTCTTAGAAGCAAAAATATCTAGGGATTTTATGCCGGCAATTACAGTGACTACGTCTTGCCAGATAGTCCTGTAGCCACCGACAACAGCTAACAACAGAAGACGCTAGGCTCGCAAACGAATGTCCCTATTGCATTGGAATTGTAAACGATGAGCCCAGACGAGCGCAGTGTACAACATTGTGGCCTCACAGACACCTTTGTAAAGAGAACGCATGGTACGATAATTCAACCTCCAATCGGGATGGATGACTCTACAGACGCCGAAGAAAGCATCCATAACCTTTTTCGCTACAAATTGGAGGTGCTCCTTGAAGAGAAGGCTCTCATGTAGGATGACACCCAGATACTTCTGAGTGGTAACATAACTAATTGGAAGGCCGTCCATCACAACCTACGGGTGACGGGTTGCAGCTAAGCGGCTCTTCAAGAACATCATAGTGGTTTTCTTCGCACTGAAAACCATCTTATGCTGAAGACTCCACAACCTTAATACCTTACATGCTTGTGTGGCTCTGAGCTCATCTCGGCACGTGAATTGCCCTCGACCAGCAGCAACCCCTCGTCGGCATAACCCAAGATGCGACAGCCACTGGGCATCCGCAATCGCGTGAGAGAATCGAACTCAACGACCCAAGACTTGACGGACTTAAGCCTCAGTAATTTGTAAAGACATAATCTCAGAGTGAAAACCTACAACTTCTCTTCGGACACGTCGATGATACGAGGTCTCACCAACCTCTGTATCATCTGTAAGTAGATCGTCCATCAGATGAGTGAGGATACGATCTTTATCTATAACAACACCATCCTGGGTCGAGAGAGCCGACAGAAGAATGTCTTTTTTCCTCTTATGACCAAGAACTCGATAGACAACAACCCATGGGTCCCTATTGCCCTGCTCTTGTCAAATAGCGCTAGGAATCACGCTTAGAAAACCTAAACTTGTAAAAATACTCGCTCTTCTTCCGACGATAATCCGCTATCAAGACTGCACGCCGATCAGGATCATCAGCACGTTGTGCGGCTCTCTTGAGCCGGCCCACAGTCCACTTCATCGCAGTCAATTCCCGAGTCCACCATTCAGCTACTCTCTCTCTCTCAACTCGTACTTCTTGGGATAGAGTGTTCAGCGGCTTCAACTACCAAGAAGAGAAATTCTCTGCCAGGTCGTATAATGGGACCTCGTCCTGACTTCGAGTAAAAACTCGCAGCCTGGCCGCAAGAATGTTAGAAAGCTTGGGCCACCGCCTGTGCCTGTGCAGGAAGCGCTCCTACTAAACAGGAACATCCGCCCTAAAGACATCGCGCAGCCTACCTACCCAATCAAAAACTTTTAGTCGGTGATCACTTTCGCAATCATCAACTACCGACCAATTCAGAATCCTACCAGGGATATCCTTACCAATGGTAACATCAATGTTGGTACCATGGAAGGCCCTCCCCAAACCAACTACACCGGCGAAGGTAGTCAACTGAACGGCTACATTGAAAACATCAAATTGATGCTGCGCGATGAAATCTTCGATTAATTCACCACCGTCTTCCGTGATCCCACCGTGCCAAAAAAGCAATTTGGCGTTCGCATCAACTCCTATAACAATAGAACGATCCGCTATCAGCCTAACAATTTTATCCCATCTTTCCAAATGCTGTTGAGTGGGATCTCTGTACTGAAAGTACGAACTAATAACGACCAGGTCAAAACCATTCACGGCAAGCTTAACAACGATGTGATGCGTGTCAGAGGCCTGCCATATGAAGATACTATCTATGGACCCTGCACAACACGGCGGATTTACTATCACCAACGTAAAACTTATTCCAGCCTGAAAAACCTGGCAGATCACCTTTAATCATATACGGGTGCTGTGGAAGGAGAACATCGTGGCTCCGTTTTTCAACAACCTCACCTAACTCAACTTGGACTGCATAGGTGAACTGGGCATTAAGTTAACCGAACCTAACCACCAGCCTCCTTTTTCTGCGGACAGTCGTCACGCTTGTCACCTTCATCGCCACAATGCACGCAGACCGACACGTACTTACAGAACTTGGCCCTGTACGTCAAGAAGGTACTCCTTGACGCAACAGGATGCAAAGTCCAAGAAGATTCGTCCCTCCGACACGAATTTCCAGCCCCTAACTGAAAGACACCGAGATACAGTGGGGCATCATGCTTGCTAGACTTGAAGACCAACCCTCACTGGTCCTTGAACGAAGCCTCGTCCAAGTCGGTGTTTTGTTCTCGAATGAATGACAAAACCTCCTCATCAAAGAAGCCCCGCTCAATGTCGTAAATTATGGCCCGGGACCTTCTCAATCGCTTGGAGTCCTCGACCTCAAGCTTCTTCAAAACCGGAGAAGCTGCGTGATGATTCGGACAGTCAGTCTCCTTGTTGTCATATACCACTACCAGCCCTTTGCGGTCTCCTTAATATCCCTGTTTCGAAGCTCCTTTCGGTTACCACGAAGGGCTACCTGAAAGCCGCGTTTTTGTCCTTGGCTCGTGGTCTTCGAGCCCTCCGTCTGTTGAAAAAGAATACCTCTGGCTTCTTAAACACCTTGCTGGCTTTCCGCTTGGATTTCAAAACATCAGCGTAGCGCCTGGGCTGCGCTGGAGCCTGCACGACTTTAGGACCTTGACTTCCTTGGGCTTAGAAGCCAAGGATTCGAAACCAAAGGCGGTAGCTAATGCAGCTACCGCCTCCTTTATCTTCATCAGCCTTGAAAGCATCGTCTTTCTCGTCCCAACGCTTACGCCGCCGGGAAGAGAAAGAATCTCTACGGGTAGTCCAGGTCCTCCTGGACTATCTTGGCCAACGGAGCAGAACTGCCTGTTCTGATCTTCGCGTTCCAAAATTCTTCCACAGTCGGAAGTGGCTTGGCCCGGACGGGTGCGTCCGTGTTCGATTCAGCCTCAGAGGGCTCCGGCTTTCGCTTCCTCCTGTAAACTTTCCATGACCGAATATTCCCTAACTAACTAATCCTAAGGCTAAACGAGATTCTCGCTGTCTTCCACCTGTCGTACTAAGTTGGGCAAGCCCAAGAAAGTGACAACTGCCCGCAGCGACACAGGCAGCCGCAGACCTTAATATTCTCCTATCACACTATGCATCTTTACTATGCGCTGCTGGATCGATTAAATGCAATACGTCCAACGTACGGCAAGAAACCACGAATTATTGCCCTCGTTCTTAGAAGAACGCGAGTAGGACTAAAGGGCGCTACCCTTCACTCGTCACGGGGACTTACGACCAGCAGTCGTTGCCACCTTATCGCCACGCTGAAATGGTGCCCGAACAAATTTTTTCCTTGTACTGCGTCCGCAAGTAATGATTCACGAGTCTCTGAATCAAATGATGCCACCGTTGCTAAAACATTTTAAATCGGATTCGCAAGGAATTGTCGAAGGTACACACTCGACGAACAGCTCAAATCACAACAGTAAAAGAGTCTCAGACACAATGTAACTTTGTCCGCATCAAAGGGCCAAAGTATAATCTACCCTCAAATGTAAACCTCTGAAAGAGACCAGCTATTACCTCAAAACCTCCGTGATATCTTTGGGCATCACGCCTACCAGTTTTAAAGACCTACATTCCCGCCTAAAAATGGCTCGTCCAAATCAGTGTTCTGTTCCCGTATTAGGGACTGAACGTGCTCATCAGAAAGGCTGCGGATATCATAAACAGTGATACGGGGCCTACGCATTCTTTTCGGGTCAACTTTTATATTCAAGTTTTTGACGGCAGAAAACTCAGTGATCACCCGAACTGTCTCCTTGTCGTCTACAACTACAACTAATCCTTTGCTGCTCTCTCTAATGTTTCTAATTTTAAGCTCCTTCCGACAATCGTGAAGGGCAACATGAAGGTTTTCAGTTGACTACTGGGTATAGTCGATCCCTTCCTCTTATTAACAAAAATAACCTCAGGCTTTTTAGAAACTTGACTAGTTTCACGTCTTCCCCTGACTATTTTAGCATACCATTTAGGTTGTACTGAGTCGGGGCAGAATTTTGGATCACTCTGACTTATTTGCGCTTGGAGGCAAGGTTCTCAAATCCTTCTACAAGTGCTTCCTGAAACAATGTTAGCTGGGGAAAAATCTAGGGTTTGACACTCCTAGGGTTTGCCAGATAACTGAACAACTTATCCAATTTGGCAAGAACTTCATGGGCCAAGAAATCCGCCGCCCTCTTCCAGCCGGACTTCCTGCCTACCACTTGAGTATCTGTCATGGCCGGAAAAACCCGGATAATCTGCGAATATAAATGCTCACTGTCTTCCTTCTGTGAAATGTTACTACTACCCGCAGCAAGCCGGAGACCTATATTCTCCTGTCACTAACTGCACCTCTTCGCCGCAGTTGGATCAAATATGTGATGTTCAGAAACTAACTCGCACTCTTTATTGTTTATGCATATGATGACAAGATCAAAATTTGAAAACATTTGAATGAAAGACTCAATTTCATATTACACAAGAGGCAGGACAAATCAACTTGGTGGAAATTTAAGAACAATTTTATGTAAAACAAAAATAATTGATGTGGAGAAATTGTTCTAAGTAGTATAGAAACTTCAGGTTCTGCGTCAGGCCGACCAGTTCTGAGCACGAGCCACTGACACAGAACCTGAGGTTTTTTTCACGGAGAGCACTGCCAATTTTCAGTTAAATTCTCACCACGCAAGCGTTTATTTTCTACAAAAAGCACTCCACAACACTACTCTGTTTTTTCAATAATCGATTTCAATAAACTGACGCAGAACCTGAGTAACTTATTCAAATACATTAAAGAAGATTGATACAGTATACGAGAAAATTATTAATTACATTAAAATAGATTCTGTGAAATTTTAAAAATTGGCGTATCTCGAGATACGCCAATGGGCGTATCTCGCCCATTGGGTTAGGGCGTCCTAACCCAATTTTAACGCGATTTTGAAAGGCTTAACGGCAAGGGTACTATCCAACATCTGGGAATGATTGGCGGTAGTTTCATCCACACAAGTCCACCCGTTCTCGAGATTTTCACAACATTTTTTTTAAATTGATGCTGAAATAAAATGAAAATGTGCTCAGTTAACAGTTTTAATCACTTTTAAACTAATTTTAAAATCGGACATCATTACTTTCAGAGAAAGCAAAAATAAAAATTTCTACTTATGAAGGTTGTTTAATTACTTTGTTGGTTAACGGCGAATAAGCCACTACATTTTCATATATCAATAAACAATACGCGATTGTATTTGGTTTAAAATTCTCTTCAACTTCAATATTAATTTTCAAATCAATAACGCCTATTTTTATTGATTCACTCTATCGTGAACAATCTATCACGTACAAGGGATAATTGTTTTTATAATCTGAAAACGTATATGGCGAATTTATAATACAATTGTTTAAACTCGACAAACATTTTGTACATCAAAATTCGATCACCTCTAAATCCTCGTATGGATAACAGGTTAAATTTATAAATACTTTAATATTTTTAACGTTGCATGAATCAAATTCCGATGCGTTCTACGTAGCTTTATTTAATCTTTGAAAGCCTACAATAACGTATCTAGGTTTGTCCAATTGTGATGATGTTTTTACATTCCAAACCATAGATTTTGTCTGTGGCACTGTTGGATTCTGATGAATTTCCCAACTTCTAAACGGTATACGCAATTCGTCATTTTTTTCTCTCAATTTCGCCAATTCCAACTGATATTCACTCGAAACCTTTAAATATGGTACAAGCCATGCAAACATCTGTTATTTCTAGTCTAGATTTATGATATGAAGCCGTTGCCAGTATAGCGTTTACATCATTACTAGTACGTTTCAATAACAAATCAGAAATAATTGTTTCTTATTGAAATTACATTTTTCATAATAGCGGTCACGCCTACGTTTTTCGTGCTGGCCACCTCTTACCCGTTTATTTTGTAAACAATCTCATCGAATGAAAGGCGCCGGCAAAATTAACCAATTCCGATGTTGTCAATTTTTTATTGTTTTCACCTACAAGTTTCCCACGAATATGTAGACAACTGTCGCCCGGAACAGTGTACTCATCTGGTTGATTTATTCTTATAATCTTGTCACCCGTTTTAAAGATGCTTTCAAATGGGATGTGTTTATGCATTTTTTTATGTTAACAATTCGTCAGTAGACGCAACTCTTTTAACATTTAAATAATTCATCTCTATATAAGAAAAAATTATTTTTCATTTCAACAACTTATTGGTGCTTTTTAATTTTCCACCAACAATTTCAAATCCTAGAGATTTCAGTTTCTTAATGCTTTCTTCTGTTAGTTTATATTTAACATCATCATTATCATCACTTTTATATGGCATTTCTAATGAAAAGAAAAAAAATCAAATTGCATCAAATTACATTCTTTCAATACCAACGACATGCTTCCCCGTTCGCCGGGTAAATTTAGCAACTGATTGTTTTCACCGGTCAATTTTATTATCAAGTTGGTAATTTCTTTTTCATCTACTGGTACGAATGTAATATAAAATGGACATTCTTCAATCATTTCACCAGGATCGACACTCAGTGGGAAATCATACAAAATAAAATTCTGTTTCTCGTTTTTATATCCGCCCGAAATAATATCACATTTTATACGTATTACATTTACAGTGGCGATATTTATTATTTGATCTGAATGTTTTGTTTGATTTGGTTTGAGAATTCTCGCCCCATAACCCAGTAGACTGCCAATACTTGAATCATCTGAAAAATGTATTCACCCGGTGCTTTTAATTTCACATTGTAACGTATTTCCTCGCAAAGAGATTGATTTTTTAATTTTCTTAATTCGTTTTGTATATATTCACCAATATCTTCAATTTCATAACTATCCGTCGGTATTGTTATGTAATTTTTCTTTGTAAATTCGTAATTGTTATTTTCATCTTTTTTAACGTCCTTGTCGAATTCAAACCACAATTTATTATTTTTATTCTCTTCGACATTTGGAATCGTGCTGGCTGTCATCAGCCATTTTAACTCCAATTCATATTGGTCTTTTGAAAGGTCTATTGGAGGAAAAATGTTTTTTTTAACAAGCGAATCGTTTCCATCGATCGACAACAAATACGACATTATCTAAAATGTGAAAAATTAAAATTAAAATGTATAATTTATTCGGATAAAAATTCCAAACACAACACTACCGCAAATTACATCATCATCGGCTTGATATCTGTTGTAATTGTACGTTACATTGGATTTTCCAAAATAATTCATCAATTCTGGAGGTGGGTGTAGATTTTCTATACCATCATAACAGTCTACATTTTACCGACTTTTCTAAAGCAAACCCAATATGTACCATTGCCCATTGAAATGTCCAAATTGATTATAGCGCATTCATTTTTTCCAGTCTTTTTTGGTAAAGCGTCGAACATAACAACACCTCTGAATGTGGAATTTTCAATCGTTTTGCATACTCTCTCAATTCGTCGTCATATAAAGCACGCCTCGGTATTGAATCGATTATTTTTTTTATTCGACCGACACTTTTCTTTAATTTCTATTCTTCCGCCACTTTTCTGTAATTTTAATCGACCACCGAATTTAGATTTTAATTTCATCGCATTTATTACCGCATATGCGGCCGCTATTTCAGTCAAACTACTATCCGGGGCAATTACACGTTCCCAAGTTCTTTCAGCCAGTGCTTTGTCGGCTTGGGCTCTGGTTTTGGTATCTGAATATTTAGAATAGGCAATATCGTGCAATTTACAGGCATCATCCAACTTATTAACGCCTTTATCCCCGCGTTTTAACCTTTTATGCAATTTCGTGCCAGGACTACAATAATTGTAACCCGGTAAATGAGCTTCAACAGGTAATAAATCACCAGCTTTATTCACCAAAGATACCAACCAATAATACCACGACCTTTTTTCTTTGTCATGGTCTTTTTGTCTTTTTCACCTTTTTTCTTCATGTCTATATATATAAAACAATTTATTTTCAATTTAAATAAACTACTGATGTAAAAAAGCCGAAGCTCATATTCCCGCCTCGGCTTTTAACTAGGAAGAAACCGAATCATTTAGTAGGCTCGAATTCGAGCCAACAAAATTCATCATGGTTCATCGAATACTTTTAATTTAGTCATTTCATTTTCTCGAATCATTGCTCAGACACTGGGTTTAATTTGGTTCGCGATAACTTCTTCTGTAGAGCGAACGTTTAATTCATCATCTATATGCTTGGTAATTTTTTCTTTAAGAGGATCGAGGGAATCTTTCATCAATTCAACAGTTGCATCTGTAAGTTTCATTTTTTTAATTTTCTATATATTTTTTAACGTTTACATCAAGATTTGTATTTTCTTCGTTTAATCGTTTTAAACCCACAAACTTTTCACCGAGACTATTTGTGTATTTGTCAAACATAAGTTTACATCGTTTAAAATTCAACGCATCCTTTTCATCGATAGGATCGGATACATTACACAATTTATGATGCTTTAAAACAAAATTTCCTTCTGGTGTGGCTGAAAAATCTCATTCTCCACGTCGATGACCTTTACCTAATTTTATTCGCGACATTTCTCTATATAAAGAAAATGTAAATAAACATTCAATAACCTATTCAAATTCAACATCTTTCAATTCTTTAATTATAGATATGATTTCATTTGAAACGGTCTTTTTTCTAGCATCATATTCACCCACAAGTGTATACAATCTATCAATCAATTTGTTTGGATCGTCCCAATATAAATATTGTGGATTATAGTTGAATTGAGCATGTAATAATCCAGAACTACTGAAAGACGTGGATGGTGTTTTATATGGGGATAGAAATGTTTTTGGACCAGTTTTTAACGTTTCCAAGTATGGTTTAATTATTTCAGTGTAACTGTCTTCTAATATAGGTGTATATTTTTTTATATATTCTAGGTTGTTCTTCTTGAGATTGTTCAGAATATAATGGTAATGTTGTTTGTTCAGATAATAATGTAGAATAGGCGACATCTTCTTCTCCTTCTGAATCTTGTTCCAATAAACTCTGTTCACATCTGTCTTGGTGTCTTTCTAAATGAGTCGACAATCTATCACCCAGTTTCACGCCCTACTCTGTCTACATCAATTTTTCCAGTATGAGGAAGTTTAGATATAGGGGTATGTCCAAAGATGAGATTGAACGGCTAATTGATCAAGAGTGGCAGGATACATGGACACACTCTAGACTTGGGGATTGGACCAGGCGACTAATCCCCAACATAAATGTGTGGACTAGTAATAGAATAGGTAATGTAGATTTTTATACGACACAACTGTTGACGGGGCATGGCTCGTTCGGCCATTATCTGTTTAGAATTGGAAAAAGACCTACCCTACAATGTGTGTACTGCCCAGAGACTGATGATGCGGAACACACTGTGTTTGTATGCCCAAGATGGGCTCCAAATAGAAGAGAAATTTCGGACAACGGACTTACACCTGAAAACCTCTTAAATTGGATGGTCTATAGTGACGATAACTGGGATCGGTTCCGTAGGTTTGCCGGGAAAATCTTACGCACCAAGGAAGAAGAGTACAGAAGAAGGGGTTTGTGAAATTAGGGTAGGGAGGACAGTCCCTCCGTGGAGGGCCCGTACGCCGTGGTGTGCGGGTTCCTGAGACGGGGGGGAACTCCTGGGGAGTGTGGAACAAATAAAAGACCGAGTCCCGGTTGGCGGTGCCGCTCCTGCGGGTGCCTCGGCGCTTAGTGGGGGCGGTACCGCTGATTAGAGGCAAAGGCATAATGACCGAGACCCGGTTCCCTGCTGAGGGGATGGGAGGTGGCGTAGCCATACCCCGTCTCCGAGTCGGGGGATTAGAGGCAGGCGAATAAAATAAAATTAAAGATCCGAGACCGGGGGAGCTAACCTGCCGTGCCGGGTGTACAACCGGTGGGCGGGGGACACTCCCTTAGAGTAAAAGGACACTCTCCCCGACTGAGTATACTTAAATGGATATCCGGTCGGGGAGAGTAGGGGAAGAAAAAAAAAAGTATGAGGAAGTTGTCTGGGTCTATTTACTTTTTCTTTAATTTCATTTATAGGATCTATTATTAGTTTGAAACGTTTAGCAAATAAAGTTTCTTCTTCAGCCGAACCTATCATAAAGGCTGCATCTTTACGTTTAAAATTTTTATTAAGCTTGTCAATTTCAATCATTTGTTTCTCATTTTTCATTGCTCTATAAAGAAAAAAAGAAACTTAAAAACAATCATTTTATTAAGGTTATACGTTACGTTAACGTCATGTTAAACGTTACGTTAAACTTATACGTTACGTTCAATAATGATGAATGTATCGATGTTGTTTCTATATCGACCTTTATTTTTACCCTTTTCTTTGATGATGGCTAGAAAATTATATTGGTTTATATTCCAAACTTGATCGCACATTGATTTAAAATCATCAAAAGACATGTTGACGTTTACATGACCATCGTAAATGTGTTTTAAATTTAAATTGTCTTGTTTGAATAAAATTAAAAAATTGCAATTGTCACGTACGAGTTGTTTTGGTATTTTGGTATATGTTTGCGTTAGATAAAAACAATCAATTTTATTATGACGACCACGTACAAAATAAGCACCGATATTATTTTGTTTCTCTTTTATTACATCGTCAAAAATTATTATCGAATGTGGTTCAATCGCCTCTAGTTGAGGACTTGATCGTTTTCAGTATATTCATAATAGCCCATTTCAGGATTCATCATCATTAAATTTGACAGCATTCTATAGAGAGGTTGATGAAGCTATTTTGAGAAAATGTACAAGTTTTGAAAACGTACACCATTTTTTTTTAACTAAAATATTAAAAACTACATTTGTTTTACCACAGATGGATGGGCCGCATACAATACACCTAATGGTGTTTGGCAATAGAGAACCATGTTTACTTTTGTTTTTAAATATACATCCACCCAATACATTTACAATGGGGAATTTTGTTTTTTGTTGTATTTCCTTCATATCTCTCTAATGAAAAATTAAAATTTAATACCAATTTAAAGTTTTTCTGAAAAAAGGATAGTAGCGAAAATAAACTTTTGACAAATCAATGGGAAATTCTTTTATTAACGAGTCTACATTATCAAATTCATAATATTTTTCAAAAATAGTCTCACATTTATGAAAAAGGTCATATTCTATTTTCAAATGTATTATTTCATTTAAATTATTATTATAGAAATTTTCAATAAAAGAATTAATTGAATCAATTATCGTTGTTAAATTATTTTCTTCATTTATAAGTACATATTCAATTGTAAATGATGGTCTTGGTAAAATAAGTTTATTATTACGAAGCTTCATTTTGGTATCTATATAAAAGTTTACTTTTTTAAATTCAAATAGACTATTGGTAATCGAAGGTTTTTTGAATTCTGTATAAAATTAATAATTTTACATATTATAAATTAATTCAATAATTAAAAATATTCAATATTTCTTTCTGTGTATGTAAATTAAAGTTTTTAATTCAAATAGACTATTACATTTTCACAAATATATTGCCAAAGTGTCGAAAAACGCTGTTTTTTTTAACATTTTGTCAATAGAAATTGTTTTTATACTTTTGGCAGTGTAAAAATTACACCAGTGCAGATGGTGTCTCCCGTTATACGATCTACGACGAGAATTTCTCTATCGCGGTGACGCATCCTGGTGCAATCGCCAAGACGACCAGGAACATCCTCGAGCTACGTCTAAATTTGTATTCATAAATACACACACAAACACACACTCAACTATTGTGACGTTAAAAAATGACGACAGTGATTGCGGCGGCGGTTATAGGTGCTAACAATAAATATTAAAATTATTTCGCGACTTATATAGAACAATTTTCACTCCGTCTGTCGGTCACCCGCTGTAACTGAACAGTTTAAGGCGTCAGTCAAGAACACCAACTCAAAACCAACCGTCGCCGATTCGAATCCTAGCCGATTCACATTTTTTCACTTTAAATATTATTCATTCATTTAATTCTACCGCTCAACACCAACATCACAACCAAACAACAGCTGTTCAAAAATACTACCAACCTTTGAAATATTACTTTAATATTTAATCAAAATATATAATCACGTTGGCAACACTTCCTGTTATCGCCTTTGCACTATTAGTACATATTGCCACCTAACCTTAAAAGGTAAAAGTACCTTAAGGTTGAAAAGGTTGAAGGATACATTTTATCCAATCTATGTTATTGTTTTTAGTAGCTTCATAAAAAACATCAAAAGGACATTGTTCTGTTGCATGACCAGGTATTGATTTGAGTAGATATTTTCTTTGATTTTTCTGTCCCTATCGCAATCACATCTCGCAAAATATAAGAACTGAGAAATGTTTGCCAGATCTATTGATTCATGAAACTGAATAGTAAAAAATTCACTTGCTGAATTAGCTGATCGCGTACATTGGCAGCCTTGTCATTAATTCGCCTTGATACTGTGTCATTAAAAAACGGAATTTTTTTTAAATATTTTTGTTTCTTCCTCGCCTATTAAAACACTGAACCCCACGTCAACTGCAGCAGAAAATAAAAGTTATTCTGCGATTGTATGTGGTTTGGACATTTTAGCTACTCTTAATGCTACAAGATAACTTGAAGTGTATTTTTATCGATATGGCTTGATTTATAAGTAGAAGCTTGCTGATTTTTCAAAGTATTTTTTTTGGAATATTTCCACGGGTTTCATTTTATGATACGGATGATTAGTTTCCAAGTGTTAAATTAATTTTGATTGCTTCATGCTTCCACTGGAGAGCACTAGAAAGCAAGCAACACACTGTGGCTTTCCACCCAGTTGGGTAAAACCATAATTTTAATAACTGTCATTGCACAATATTTTCTTCTTACCAGTCGATTCAGTGGATGTAGACAGCTCACTTCGTATTTTCACAAATTTATCCATTTTGTATAAGAATCTAATTTAAAACTAAAACAGTTACACAGTTTGACCACACTAAAAAACTGAAATGTCAATTATTATTATTTTCAATGAAACTTTGCTTTTAAAAAATTAGATAAAGGTGCACCAGATACAAACTTATAACCAGACACACGTTTCGCATTCGAAACTAAACTTACATTCTGCAATCCCTTACCCCTCTTTTATACTGTTGAGAGCATGACTTGTTCAAACTATCATTTGCATATTCAAAGAGGGCTTTCTCACCGCAAATATTATGCAAACAGTTCAAATTAAGAGGAGCATGAACACATCAAGCTGAAACCTGTAACTGGCTTATGTTTATACACTTCATACATGAATGTTCATACTCGTCACTATCAGTGCATCTTAATATCAGTTCAAAATATTCAATATATATATATTTTTTTACTTTTTGGTGGTTGTGGGGCTAAAAAGGTTGAAGAATCACTGCTCTATATGATAAACTCTCACAAAATATAAGCCCTAAGCTTCCTTCAGATAGCAAATTCATTTTTGTTTTGTTTTTTGCATATCACTGCTAACAGAAAGACTGATTACAGGAAATCACACAAACAATTTATCATTCATTGAACAAATTTCTTCAAATATATTCTACATTTATTACCATTATAAGTAAAATAGCAAAATATGTTGGAATAGTAAATTTCAATTGGTTTCTACTTTAATTTAACTTCACTTCTTCACATAACCTGGTTCTGCCAAGAACTGACAATCATCACTAAGTTACAAAATCTTTAATTCCAATAATATGTATGAATGTTTACATGTTTTATTTCATTAACATATCAAGCTCTTTACAAAGAAAGAATATGGGTCAGGATGTTTTAAAACAAAAAAAAAACCTTACTATTTCGATAATATTCGGTTAATATTTGACATGGTGTTATTGAGCTAAACATTTATGTGGATTACATATAAGAAATGCATGTGGCTTCTATCAGACTATAATACATATAACATTCCTGTACAAGGGCAAATATTAATAAACTGTCCTAAATTAATTTGAAGATACCCTGCTGTAAATAGAAATTTTATTATAAGTTATAGCTTACTAAAGGTAATTAAAATTTATTAGCGAAAGCAAATTTATTGAAAAAATGATTATATTTGATTAACCAGATTTAACTCAAAATTAATTTCCTAATTTAATCAGAAATTTCTAATATTCATAATTAATAGTGATAAGATAGCATTTGGATCCAGTGTCGTAACTCACATTAGTGTTATTAATATTAAGAATTGATAACGTAAAATGTGAATAGGTTAAAATGATTTACACGTTTTTATTCTTTCTGCTTAGTTGAAAGTATTTGCTTTATGTAAATTTAACAACACATTCAATTAAATTTTCTGTAGTAAAATACAAAATTTCATGTAAGAATATTAATGTTAAAATAAAGCGCTAATTTCATAACCTAATATTTTGGTAAGTAAATATAATGTTAGTAAATTAGTAATCTCTAATCTATTTAATCAGTTAACACATTTCTTTAGTGTACACATTATAAGATAAAATTTCCTAACTTCACTAAGTTACATAATTATTTTTCAGTTATGATGATGGTGATTAAATATAAAATAACACCGGTAATTCCACTGATGAAAATGCAGTCAAATTAAGTCAAAAATAATCTTCTGGATACAGTTTGCAGAAAATTCTGAAATAAATATAATACTACATAAATACAGTTTTTCACTCCTTATAATTCCTTCATTACCTCAAAAATATATAAAATTATAAACAACTAGTTTTCATGTCATTAGATAAATTATTTCAATACCTTGCAAAGATGATCAACAAATTTCTTGGTGTTAAGTTTCTAATAGCGCTATTATTAATGGTATCTTGCATGAAGAGTATCTTGTATGTGGCCTATAAGTCTGTCTCTTCTTTCAACTATATTTTTCCAAATGCTTCTTTCTTCATCTATTTGCCGCAATACCTCTTCATTTGTCACTTTATCCACCCATCTGATTTTTAACATTCTCCTATAGCATCACATTTCAAAAGCTTCTAATCTTTTCTTTTCAGATACTCCGATCGTCCAAGTTTCACTTCCATATAAAGCAACACTCCAAACATATACTTTCAAAAATCTTTTCCTGACATTTAACTTAATTTTTGATGTAAACAAATTATATATCTTACTGAAGGCTCGTTTCGCTTGTGCTATTCGGCATTTTATATCGCTCCTGCTTCGTCCATATTTAGTAATTCTACTTCCCAAATAAGAAAATTCTTCTACCTCCATAATCTTTTCTCCTCCTATTTTCACATTCAGTCGTCTATCTCTATTGTTTCTACTACATTTCATTACTTTTGTTTTGTTCTTGTTTATTTTCATGCGATAGTTCTTGCGTAGGACTTCATCTATGCCGTTCATTGTTTCTTCTAAATTCTTTTTATTCTCGGCTAGAATTACTATATCATCAGCAAATCGTAGCATCTTTATCTTTTCACCTTGTACATAGCACATAAAAACCAATATCTCTACACACTTGAATATTATTAAATTTACAAACTCAAAATATTAGAAAATAACATCAGGTAAAAATAAATATAATGTAGATCGAATATAATATTTGATTACATACTTTTGTGGTTTCTTAAAATCTTAATTAATTAACAAGATAAATTAATAAATCTTAATTAGTAGCAACGCTACTGAAAATTTCATTGAGTATGATGCTGACTATAAACTTTAAAAGACCATTGAAAAATATGTTCATTTATTTGAAAGAGAGTTATAAATAATTTTTAATACTTTTAAAATATCACTGTGTTGTGCTGCACTTATATTAAATTAACTCCCAGTTATCTTCCTATTCCATTCTTGTTTGTCTTGTTTGTAGTTATTAATCTCTATAGTGGCTTCTAAAATGACTTTAACATTCTTTAGATGTCTTAAAACATTTATGTTCCTAATATAGTTCAACATTTCTATAAATCACTGATACAATTTTTCTTTAAAAAGAAAAATTATATCAGTGAGCTGTATAAATGTTAAAGCTACAAAAATCCTATAAAATTATAAGATGCTAACTCAAATCTTTCGCTTCTCTTCCAGCTACCTAAAAAAATCTTCATTTCAAACTTCATCAGTGAAAAGCATAATCATGGCAAAATGTTGTTTATACATAAAAGGAAAAGTAATAATAATAAAATAAATATGTTTGATTTTATAAAGCATCGAAATATACTTCCAGATTTTTTCAATAGTGTTGTATAGTTATCAGTGGTGGTATAAACTTCTTAAAGCGGTTAGAAAATCCATCAAATAAACAATCAAAGGATATATTTGATCTGCTATAATTTTATATTAAAATAATTCACTTAATATATTGTTTCTGTCAATATTATTGTGCCTAAAAATTTCATATTGTGCAAGTTTGTCAAGTTCATGACTTTTACACATTATGACTAAAATTTATCCGTTTTAGTATTGTGTTTTAACATGTATTCAGTTTGTATTAAGTGATTTGCAAAAGCTGATCAAGTTGTTGTTATACATATGTATGGTGTTTTTTTTTGCATTTGCAGATAAATTTATGTCAGCTCTGCCAAAGACAGTAGGCTTATTTAGTATTTATTGCAATAAATAAACTTACACATATTTTTGTAGATAAGTTGCATGGTGGGAAACATGATTTGGTATTAATCTTTACTCAATGCTATACTGTTTACAGTGTTTTGTCTTCAGACTGCAAAACATTAAATTCATATAACAATCAAGACTTTAATTTTAAAGCATTCTGTAATTGTGTTTATTTTTAAAACAGAAAGTAAACTTGAAGTTTCTAATTATAAACCCATTTATTTTTTATAAACGGTTAGTAGACTTATGAAGAAGAAATATATAAAAACATGCTTGTTTAAGGGGAGCAGGAAGGGCCTATACTTCCCATGTTAAATTATGCAAATTTAGGTACATTTTTCTCAAAAACCATTAAAGCTGTGATGCTGAAATTTTGCCAAGCCTTTATTTGTACAATTATGAGCAACTGGTAGTAAAATCAATAAAATGTATTGCAGATTTCCATTCTTGGAACTATCTTAGGACAGTACCTAAAAAAATTTAATTTTTCCAATTTTTATCAATTATAAAACCTGTTGTACCGAAGCTACAAATATAATTTTACTCCTACAGCTGGAGAAGAGAGTAATTAATGTACCGTGGAAATTTCAATCCTCTGTCTATAATAGTTTTGTTGAAAAGTGTACCTTTGTCTGAAAAATTGATTTTTAGAAACATGAGAAATAAAATTCACAAAATACATTTTAAGAGTAACTTACATTTTTAAAACTTCCCTGCACCAAATGCACCTCTTCTACTGCTTCATACTCATTTTCTATTGCTTTTCTTTTCAATCTGCTTGCTGTTCTAGCTTCCTTGGTCATATTTTGGGCTGCTTTATCTTAGAGTTTCTCAAATTTGGTTAATTTCTTGTACACAAGAACTGGCTTTCTACACAATTTGAGACCTAATCTTTTGTAAATGTCTAATTTAGAACTGAAACTATCATTGAAAGAGAATACTGAATCATACACCCCTAATTTTAGAGTATCCAGTCTCATAAAAACATTTTTTGTATTTTATTTTTTGTGACTACACCACATTGTTAAAACTTTCATTCATATTTTATGCATGTCTATATAAGCAAGTGCAGGGTCCTTTTTAGCACAGGAGTTTATTTACACTTCCTGAGTAGCTAGTTTCATTGATTCTTTAGCACAATTTTGTACTCTGCTAATATTCTATTATATATTTCAAATTTTTGAAGAGGTAAGGCCAAGTTCATCAATGCGCAAAAAAATTCGCCGCACTCACAAACCTTTGCCAACAGACTTAATTAAACAAACAATTTTAATATTTTATCCTACTTTTTTGTCATATAAAGTAGAACTGTAAAATTCAATAGATTCAAAACAAATGTTACACTTGTTAAGACTAATTCTCTTTTTCTTCTTGTTAATTAATAAAATACATAATCTATCTCGTTCATTTATAAAAGTAAATAAAGTTGTTCATATTCAGCTGACCTATTTTATCAATTGATACTTTATATTAGAAATTCATTATTATTAATGCATTTTTCAGTCTAAATTTAGATCTCTTTCTGTCATGTACACTTTCATTAACAATGCAATCTTCATTTAATATAATAACTCAAAACTAAAACGTTAAACATGTAATGATCATTATAATTTATTATATGTAATTTTAATCATCAACTGGACAAAGTCTTTTATTTATTACAAAATATGAGCCAGCAAAGTTAATATATAGTGTAATTACACCTAACTGAGGTATTACACCGAAGCGGTTAGTTATTCAAACACTTCAATTCAGTTTTCACTGCCAATCCTTGCTTGCCTTCATCCAAAGTATGTAACTCAATACAATCTTCATTATTGCAAAACTTATAGTTAACAAATTTTTGGATCATATTACTAAGTAAACTTAGATAAAATATGCAATTCCCTGTACCTGAAATTTCTAAGTTATTAACCTTGTTAAAAGAAAGTTTTTTAGATGAACTACTGACTTTTCGGGCAAAATGGATTTTGCCGGCGTAGTTAGGTTAGCAGGTGTGGTTTACGCATAAAAACAGGATTTGTATCTTTATTACCACGAAACTTTCTTTTTATTTGATATGATATTTTTGCGCTAGGCATTTTATCAGACCAATCACTATACAAATTACAAATCTAACTAAAACGACGCCCACGAAATAAAATTGGCACTCATATCAAACTGTCCTTTTGGAAATTACATTTCTGTTTACAAACAAATGAAAGTAACGTAACTATTATTTAGGGAGATATGAAATAAGCAAACTGCGAGTGTGGTAGTGCGTATATATACAGCACACTGTTGTATGCACCAAGCTGTTGTAATTACCAAATGTTTATAAACAAAACATCGTTGTTTCTCACTAACTTAAAAATAACAGCATAAATTCTCTTATTCCATACTGGATATTTTTAATTTTCTTTTAATTGTAGTTTTGTGTTTCAGACTTTTTTGGTACGCGTGACTGTGTGTGTATATTAGGTTATTGTGGAATTAGTGATTTATTGTGCGATTATTACTGATTATTGTCAAATTTGATTGTGTGATTAGCATGAATGTGTGTGTATTCGAATAGTTTATCGATATGGCTTATAATTCAGGAACATCTTTTAATAAGCACAGAAAAGGGAACATTTGCAAAGTGGTGGGAAAAAATTAGTTTTAAATGTTTTCGATCAACTGCTGTAGAAAAATCCTACGTTGGTTAAAAAGGATGTAGTCAAACTTACTTCTTAATTAACTGGTGCGTCGGTTAGTGGTAGTATTAATAATTACGAACTGAAATAAATAGGAAAGGAAAGGTAAAAACTCCTGTTAAGAATAGAAAACGTGGAAAACCTGTGTTAGGAAAATGGGATGAATTTGACAAAAATGTAATAAGATTGACTTTAAATAATTTCTTTTTTCGAAATGAAATACCAACTTTACAAAAAATTTACTGATAAGTGGAAACAGTAGGTGAAGCATGTTACAGAAGAAGAAAAGAAAATGCGGAACATAAGTAATTTTCTCGATGTTGTGGTTGAACTAATAATTAATGTTAGAATTAATTCGTCGTCAACGCTGGGAGTGATGAAGAATCGGATATAATGGAGGGAATCCAGTGTTTGTCGGACACTGGCATAGAATAAGGTAAGCAATTTTCTTAACGAAGTGGTAAGGTTTTGTTCAAGTTATATATTTTACTTATTAAATTATTTTTAACAATATGATGGTTACTGTTTGGGGTATTGTTTTCGTAGGTTTTATTATACTAAGAATTTTGTGAATAATGATAAAGTTATAAGTTTAATATAAAATTAAGTATAAAGTAAATATAAATTATAATAGCAATTAGAATTATAATAATTATAATTAAATAAATTAATTAAATTAAGTGTAAAGTGAGTATAAAGTTCTGTGAGAGATTACAAAAAATTCCAAATTTAGTATGTAATAATTTTTAGGCATACTGTTCCACAGCGCTCTGTCATCTGCAGTGTGTTTATGCGATATCTCCTTAGAATTAACAGAGAATATAGACCTAATAAACTATAAAAACAGGGGTGCGTTCTAGTAAACGAACACGAACAATGAGATACGTTTTTGCATACAAAGTAACCAATTCTTTTTTTTAATCGGTATTTCGGAGAAATACCATTCATTTACTTACCCGTCACAAGTGGGGGAGTGTCGGACTCGCACGGGTTCGGCTAGATGTTATCAAGAGCCTATATGTGCCCGCACCCTACCGACTAAAACTCCTACTTCACCGTTCCTCTCCACCCGCCTGTTTAAAAAAATAATGAGTTAGCCCATGTAAAACTTTCTTCACGAAAAATCAGTCAGATTTCTTCCACCAGTAATTCACAAAATAAGCTTGTAATAATATTAATTTTTAACTTACAAGCAAAATAATTATATGTAATTACTCAGAAGTAGAGAAAATCATTGCGTAAAAATAAAAAAAAAAATCAATTTTTTTCAACTTTTGCTCTGTTTTGCTTCCCTTAAATGACTATAGTTTGTAATTGGACTTGTTCTTGTAGATTCTTGGATCAGTTTTTTTTAAATTATATTAATCATCTCTGTTATTTAAATTTCTTTCTCTAATATGTATGCTATAATCTGTTCAACTAGTGAACAATAATCAACCCCTCCATGGTCCAGTGAGATGGGGGGTGATATATATGACATGTAAATGAGATGTAGTATTGTACAGACTCAGACTGACTATTCCTGAGATGTGTGGTAATTGAACCCCAACCACCAAAGTAAAATAATATTTCAAATGAAAATATTACAAGTTATATAATATTATAAGTGAAAATAATTACAGCTGTTAACTTTGCAATGACAAGTTAACCACTAGACCAGCCCGATGGGCTATTTAGATATTGATGGTAAAATTCTATCTTTTGCTGTAGTAAATTCATTCAGACGATGTTATTACATTAATGATAATGTGGGCATTTCATTAGTAGTAAATGAAATGGATTCTATCGAAAAGCAGAAATAGGATTGTTTATTGTAAAATTATGGCTTGATTCTTATAAGTTGACACTAAATTTTAATAACACTACTTATATTAGATATTCATGTTACAAAAATAGTCAATCAAAGAATTTATGTTTATGCTTAAAAAAAGCTCTCTTTTTCCTGTTTAGCTTCTGGTAACTACCGTTTAGATAATACTTCAGACATGAATGAGTGTAAATGAAGTGTAGTCTTGTACATTCTCAGTTCGACTATTCTTGAGATGTGTGGTTAATTGAAACCCAACCACCAAAGAACACCGGTATCCACGATCTAGTATTCAAATCCGTGTAAAAATAACTGGCTTTACTAGGACTTGAACGCTGGAACTCTCGGCTTCCAAATCAGCTGATTTGGGAAGACGTGTTCACCACTAGACCAACCCGGTGGTTAGCTTAAAAAAAGCTAGATAAAATTTATATGCAAAACATATTATTGTAAAAACAAATCAGAATTCACTTTAGTTTCGGACTGTTGCTACACAAAGATTAGGAAAAGTCAATATGCAAAACATCTGGTGTAATTATATATTTGAAATTAGAATGGGACCATCATGCTCAGTACTTAATAGCATGCATACAGGTGATTATTTCTCCTTTTTTTTGCATGGTAGAGATTGTCTTATAATTGGGGGTTTTTATAATACTCTCTTTTGCCTTGGTCAGTATTGTGGATAGGGTATCATCACTTTTACTATGAATCTTGCGCCAGTAATGAAGGTGGAGAAAACTATATTAAAAATTATGTGTAGAAAATCCCATACAAAAATGTATTATGACTGCAATTATTAAATATAGATAACTTCTTTACAAAATCAGTATTGCTGTTTTTTAATTATAAGTAAGTTATGATCAATTTTCCATCAATGAGCTATTGTACATGTAATACAGAAACCTGATGTAGAGGTCCATAGATATAGCACAGCTGCCTAAGTTTAAGTTAATTAAATATTTATAATTTTTTATTATTAAATATAATTTAATTTGTTTAATAATGGTTGGTTAAAAGTTAAATTAATAATTAAGTAAAAATATTAAATTATTTATTTTTCTATAACAGTAATAGTAAGTCTCTCTCTTCCTTCCTTTATTGATTCAATTAAAGGGTTCTGTAAATATTAGAACCCTAGTTTCTAGTACTAGAAAATAAAACTTTACACTTTAAATAAGAAGGATAGTAAAATCTTTTAATAAGAAGGAAATAAATGCTTTCTTGAACAATTAATGATGTTTTCATTTTGTTTAATTATTGCTGTAATTTTAGAATTTAATTTTCAATATATATATCCTGTTATGTACAGAAACCTTACCATCTTCTAAGAAATCTTTCTAAATTTATCTATGTATTTATATTTATGCATCTACACTCCAAAAATGATACAAAGTGAAAATCATTTTTTTTTTAATGGGAGCAAAGGACTTTAATATTCTTTGGTTAGTACTGCTAAATTTTAAACCGTAGTTATTATTTTTTTTATCTTTTGCACTGTGGGCTACAGGTATTAATAGCAGTGGCTGCAGATATCACCTGGAAAGGAAGGGTGAAGATTGGACTGGTATCCTGTTGGACTGACATTGTTGAAATGCCTTTGAAGTGTTATCGTTTTTTTGAACTCTGGCATTTGGCAAGGAGCTGCCATGGAGAAAGAAGGGAAAATACCTGCTTTAATGTGGAGAAGAGTCATACCATACTGTTAAGTATGAAAAGAAACCACCTTGGTTTCTTTTCAAAAGAAACCAAGGTGGCAAAAAGAAAAGACGTCAAACACTGTCATTGGAACTGGCGGGAATGAGGGTTGATTCCAGAATGCCATTAAATACCTTGGCCACATTATGGAAAGTTGTGAGAGAGCGGAGAGGACAATGCGTGCGGGGGCCATCTTACTTCCGAACACCAGGGGACCTGGAGAACACAGGAGGAGGTTATTATCAAGTGCGGTGTATTCTTCTCTCTTATATGGGGCAGAGATCTGGGCAGATTTTCTGAGGTACAAAAGGTATATAGGAATACTTGCTGCGCTACCTCCGGATTTCGGCAGCTTATCGTACGATCTCAAGAGTGGCTGCAGAGGTGCTGGCGGGTGTTGTCAATTGACCTGCTAACTGTTCACAGAAGGAAGCGTAGCGAATTAAGGATGCTTCCTTCATCGGAGAAGATAGATGGATTGTGGTAAATTTACAAGAGTTGATGAATACTTGGCGAGAACGGTGGGATGCGAGAGAGAAAGGTCTGTGGATTTATCGTCTGACTGGGAATGTAAAGAGTTGGTGCAGTAGGACTCACGGATCAATTGATTATAGTCTTACGCAATTCGTGGCCGGACATAGTGGGTACAGGTCGTATCTTTTTAGGTTTGCTCTTGACCATTCAGATCGCTGTCCGGCCTGCGATGATAACGAAATTCCGTACCATGTCTTCTTCTGTTGTACAATGTTCCAGGATGCGCGGAGGTGCATCTGGATACCCTGGGTCGGGTGGACATGTTCAGACCTGAGGATTTTCAGTAGATAATGGTTCAGGGCATGAAGCAGTGGACTATTATTGCAAATTATAATAGAAAAGTTTTAGAAGAACTTAGAAACATAGAAAAACTCGTAGGAGACGCCGAGGATTGGTGCGGCCTGCAAGGGAATGCGGCTTCAGAGGGTGCCGGGTTGGACAGTTCTGCGGCTGAGTACCTTGAGGGCCCTCTCGAGCATGAAGGGGGGTCGCTTTGGTGCGGTGAGGCCGTGGACACTCTGCTGAGGGCGCTGCTCACGTCTTTAGTGATTATGGCTGAGGGTCGTGTGGGTAAGTAATAAGTTGGTAAATAGTTGAGTTGTGTGTGTGTAAGATAGCTGGTGTGTGTTTTTTTGGTACTCTGGGTGAGATTGTGGAGATGTAATTAACAGTTGAGTGTGCTTTGGTGGATAAGTTATGTCTTGCAACCATGTCTTCATGATTGTTGTGCGCTTGTCTTGTGTTGGCTTGATTGTATGAATGTATAATGTGTGTGGTACATCTTAGTACCTGTTAGGTGTGTTATGTTGCTGGATGTTTTCCTCCTGTAGGTATTTTTGGTGTGCAGTGTGTGCATGTAGTGATTTGCTATGGATGAAGTATTTGTGTGGAGACTGAATCTGTGTGTGCGCTTACCTCCAGCTAAAGTAATGCTTTACTAGCGGTTTCTCAGGAGGTGGGGTGCCTCGCCAGTGGTGGAGATTTATTCAGTAGTGTGCAGGAATACATACACATTTTCTGTAACAGCTTGCGGAACCTGTTAGCGAGTTCAACACTGCTTCGGCACCCATAAATAGGGTTCCTCCACTTCTTTAGTAGCAGAGATTTATTCTTCTAAATTTGACAATTTCAATTGCGGGACTGAACAACAATTTTCACAGGTAATGTATTTTTTGTTAACTTTTTATTATTTTCTATATTTAAAAAATAGAATAAAATAATGTTATATAATCTTTCCAGCTTCTTTCCTATGATAATATACAATAACTGTAGGCTAAAATTTATGTCAGATATTTTAAACTAGTGAATGCATGTATTATCATTACATGTATTACTCTTCTTGAATATAACTTCCACTTATGCAGTACCTTTTTTCTTTCTTTTTTCTGTTTAGCCTCTGGAACCACTGTAATATATTACTTCAAAGGATGATATGTATGAATGTAAATTATGTGTAGTCTTGTACAGTCTCAGGTCGACCGTTCCTGAGATGTGTGGTTAATTTTGAAACCCAACCACCAAATAACACGGGTATTCGCAATCTAGCATTCAAATTCGCAAAAAAGTAACTGCCTTCTCAGTCACCAAAGTGGCTTTATGAAATATATGTTTCTTAACTTTTTCAGATATAATCATCATTAATAATGTAATATCTATTACAAAAGTAATATCAAAAGTTTTTTTAAACATTTTTTTTATTGAATTAACTTTTGTTGGTTTTTTTCAGTAATGTTCATCAAGTGATGATTATGAAGGAAATTGGAATCACTGGAAGAAAATGAAGAGAAGTTTCTGGGAAACTCAATGATACAATACAACAACTTTTGTTGGAGAAAACAGTGATTGTAATGGAATTCTATTGAAATCCAAATACTTGGCAGGAAACAACTTTAAGCAGAAGCGAAACTCATCCTAAATCAATATACTGAAGAATACAGGGTTGAAAACAACGTTTTATAATTCATCGGCTCCATCAACATGCCCCCTAAAATAAGCTTAGTAAAAGGAGAGAAGTAAGCTAAAAGAAGTCAGCAAAAGGTGCAGTAGTGAAGGCAATACTCCATTAAGTGCTGGATACCAGGAGACCAAAGATTAAATGTCCCAAAGTAAAATTTTAAGATCATAAGTAATATTGACTCCAAAAGCAATAAAGGACACTTTATTGATACTGATTAATGATAAATTTGTACACTTTAATATAAAATAATATATACACTATAATGAATATATAATGCATTAATGTAAAATACATAACGTGATGTATTATATGTTTTATACATTAAAATATCTAAAATGCAATGTTCCTTTCCATGACAATTTATTTTTTCAATTAATTAATATTAATAATAATATATTACATTTTCCTAAAATACAGCTGCAATAGGCAAATGTAGCTAGAATAGCTATATTAAAGGGGAAAGTATGGTGATAAAAAATGTGGTATTGGCTTGTTTGCAAATCTTTTCATTTTACGATTCAATTATTCACATAACCAAAAAAACATATGAATATATGTATGTATATACATGCATCTGTTTGTCGCACTACTTTTGGCCTTGTATCTAAGGACCTAAGGATACTAAACTGATTTTCTTCAAATTTGGTTCTATTTTTTCATTTGGGGCACTGACCACATTCATTTTTTTTCAAAATTTGTTAAGGGGAGATGTAATAAAAAATAAATTTTGATTTACTTCAGAGGCATTCTAGAAAAAACTTTTATTTAAGCAAATTATTTTTTTGGATTATTTATATATGCACCTAAAGTGCATATATAAATAATCCAAAACATCAACTCCTACCTCTTAAAATTGAAATTATTTTTTTTTGTTCTTTTCCTGTTGTTTAAATATTTTTCAAATTTTTTTGAAAAATATTTAATATTATATTTTTCATTTATACAGCTATCAAGAAATTTCTACAATTTTTTAAATTATAGACTGGACCCAACGTGTAGAAAAGTTTCTGTTGAAAAATTTTCTTTTTCATATTTCTGCCTTTCTTGAAGGGTGTTTTAGAGAGAAAATTTTACTTAAGCAAATTCATTCAGCTTAACCTATATGTATGAATATTTTTAGAAAAACTTTTCTTAAAATTTATTCCCCATCTCTAAAAAATTTATATTCTGTTTTATTTTTTGGCTCTAACTCTTAATTTTTATTATTAAAAAAAAATTGTATTTTTCTTCATCAAACAAAATTAAAAGCAATTTTTCATTACTTTCATGAATGTTATACTTGACTGGTATAGCAAGGAAAATCATGTACTGTTTTGCCAGTGTTTTTACTTTAGAAGTTAAATGTTTTTGTGCTTTGCTAATTTAAAGAATTGCTTTTCATAAAATTTATCTTTAAGTTTTTTTTTAAATTTAAACTATAGATGATAATTTTTTATTTAAATGTTTGTTTCTTTTGGGTACAGGATAGTGTTTTTATAAAAGTAGACAAAACTAATTTACTTACTAAAAATTATAAGAATTGTTTTTTAAAAGACACCATTAATATCTGAGAATACTTTTTTTTGCTTTTAGGGAAGGGTAAAAGAATTCATTAGTAATACTTCATACATCCACCAAATCAATCCAAATAATATTTCGAAAAAGTTTTTATAATTTTTCCGATAGATTTTTATTTTTAAGTTACAACACCAAGTATATTTGAATGAGAATTCAGCAAAAAAAAGACAATTTTTATTAACTGAAAAACATAAACACAATCACTAACACAAGAAAATGAATGCCATTTTATTACAGATATTTATTACATTTATTAAATAGCATTTACAAAATTATCTTGTCAAAGTTCTTTTTTATGAAATTGAAATATATGTTAGCATTTACATACAAGGGATGCAAAATTTATTTACATAAAGAGATAATTTTTTCATATAATAGTTTTACTTTTATAAAACTTCTTGCATAATTAACTGTTTGATTTGTTTTATCAGGTCTTAAAAACACACAAATGGAAGTGCTGCAAGTTTATAAATACATTTTGTTTTCAACTGCAACAAGAACTACTGCACCCGAGGTTAACTAATTATTACTATTTTTTTAGCTTAAGATAAAGTAAAAGATGTTCTATTTCTTAAAATATATTGAAATTAATTATATCTTTGCTTACCTCCATGGCTGAGTAGGCCATGCCTACTCAGCATTTCATGCAGAGGTACTGGGTGGTAAATTCCAGTCAGGCATTGCATTTTTCCATATACTATCAATTTCCACCAAACTAATGACCATACCTCTTGGATGCCCGCTCTTTCATATAAAAAAATATATGTATATATATATATATATATATATATATATATATATGTGTGTGTGTATTACTTAATTTTTATTAAAATTTCATTATATACACTTACATCTTACTAATGTCAATCACAAATTATTTGAATGTGCGTAAAAGATCTTAAATAATCTAGTATATTTCTCCACTTACTTTTTCCTTAAGTTGTCTATCTGAAATAAAAAGGTGGTGGGAATCTATAATGGCAGAGTGTTTTTTGTGATATTGCTAAAAACTCACCTCAGATTTAACGTTGTCATGCATGTTAATGATGCACTTTATTTAATGTGAGATTCAGATTGGTCTATTATATTGTATAATGACCTGAGTACGAGATTTTACCGCAAAAATAACTATTTCTTAATCTGTAAAAGAACATATACAATGATGCATAAGGTATTTATGACTCTCATATATGCTGAGTATGTCATAAAGAAGCAAAAAGAAATTCAGAACTTGTTTTACAAATGTAAATAAAAAAATAGTTCATGTAAACATAGATCTAGAAATTCCTCATTTTTGAGTACACCCTGATATCAAAAATTTTGATATCAGCTCCAAGGATAAAATACAACCATACTAAAACTCTTGAAACTTAAAATAAGAGTAAATTTTATGGTTTTATGTTTTTTAATCTGAAAATTGAATAACATTAAGTCCCAGAACTTTATCTATAGTAATTTTTGAGAAAGTTATTCTAAATCACAAAACTTTTGATGTTCTAAAACATCATTTTTTTGGTCTGATGTAAAATAAGTTTGTTAAAATCAGAGTGCATAATAAAACTTTTTCAACAAAATTTGAAGAAAATTTCTGAAAAAATGATGCAAATAAAATCAATTGTACATGAACAATAGTTTAATAAATCTGATTTTTATTTATAACAAAAGTTTGAAACTTGGCAGAAATTGAAAACTTAAAAGTTTCTAGATCCATGTTTGCATGAACCTTCTTATTCATTATTTTTATTTGAAAAACATGTTCTGAAATTCTTCTAGTTTGTTCGTAAAACATTGTATTTAAGGGAACCATATACCGGCTGATCATTTGAAAAGTTACCAATTTATTATTAAACAGGTATCAGTACCATCGTATTTATGTTTACAGGTATGTACACTATTCTCGGAGGGAACGTTTTTAAAATTATTTTCAAAGGGTTGGAACCCAACCACTCCACTAAACCTACCCTAACTCAAAAATCTTAAACGGTAGTGGTAACATTTAATTACATTAATTGAAAACGCAAAAAAAATAATGAATTTTGGTGAAAAGAGTATTAAAATCTACCCACCTGTTGGCTCTGTAGGTGCGAAAAATCATTTGGGGTAGTACTTTTTTTTAATTCAGTTAGTTTTAAAATCAGTTAAATGACAATGAAAACATGTTACTTAACAAATATATGCTTCACTAACAGCAAGATGAAGCACCTTTCTTTCTTTTCCTGTTTAGCCTCTGGTAACTACCGTTCAGATAATACTTCAGAGGATGAATGAGGATGATATGTATGAGTGTAAATGAAGTGTAGTCTTGTTCATTCTTAGTTCGACCTCCTGAGATGTGTGATTAATTGAAACCCAACCAACAAAGAACACCGGTATCCACGATCTAGTATTCAAATCCGTGTAAAATACTAATACACGGATACTCTTACTATCCGTGTAAGATGAAGCACCTGCTTACTATTCTCTTCCAGTTGGATTGTAGAAGAGCAACAGTTGAGTGGCCAGCAAGATCTGCTGATCTTACACCACTGGCCTTTTTTTTGTAGGGTCCATTTAAAATCAATAATTTATAAAGAAATTTGTGCTAACATACAAGAGTTGAAAAATAAAATTTAAGTGCATGTAGGAATGTAACTAAAGAAACTTTAATAAACGTAAGATGTTTATTAAAGACATTATTATTACTTACAGAAGAATGGCACTCATTTTGAATAAATGATTTAAAAATTGATACTTTTATTTTATTAAGGTAAAAAAATGTGTTTCATTTATTATTTGTTAAAGACTCTTATTGTTAAAAACCTTCATATCAAAATTAACTAATGAATGATTTAAGCTTTATTTTTTAACAATTATTCATTTATGAATTAGTTTTTATTCAGTTATTTAATCGTTAAGTTTATCTGGTAATAAATTTTTCAACATGTTACCAGCAAAGAAGTAGGTATGTTATTATTGAAAATTTAGAAAACATTTATGGGCGAAATTTTGTGTTGGCAATCTAAAAAATAATTTTCACAGTTTTAATCCACAGATTATGATTATTTCAAATGTTTTAAGAAGTAATATGACGTAATTTTTTAAAGTTATTTTTGTTGGACTGAAATTTAAAAATAGTACTACCGCAAATGGTTTTTTGCACTTACTGAGGCAACGGGTGGGCAGATTTTAATTCTCTTTTCACAAAAATTCATTATTTTTTTTCAAAATGTTACCATCGCCATTTAAAATTTTTGAGTTGTAGGGGTGAAGCGGAGGGGTGGTTCTATCTCTTTGAGAATAATTTTATAAAGGTTCCCCCCGAGAATTGTGTACATACCTGTAAACATAAATACTGTAAACAGTTATCAGTCCCAACTGATAACTGTTGAATAATAAAATTGGTAACTTTTCAAATGATCACCCGATATATAAAATACGTAACCTCTTTTATGTAAATAAATAAAATTGGTGAAGAGGTTATTTTGGAAATAAAACAATGTGACTTACATAACTTAACTTTAACAACCTTCTTAAACAGAGTTAAAAAGTATGATCCGGTATACACAGTACTGTAGGTTTACATTGACAAAATATAAATCTTTTTAACTTAATTTAAAAAAAAAAAAATTGTCTATAATTGCTTGCTTTTTATTTTTATGACTGAATTCGTCAAACTATTGTTTTAACTATTTAATCGTTTTATAAGCCATCGCTGACATTATTTGTTTTACAAAATTTCGTAAGCAATTCCAAACTATCTTCTGCTGCTACAGGCGGAAATGACTAGATTCTCAGCATCTTTTCATCTTAATTTTCGCTTTCAATTTTGCTGATTTGCCCGTGTTTCACTTCATCAATACATTATGACTTAATCTTCATACTTCATACTACTTAAGACTTCATCTGCATACATTTTTGGAATCAATGTTCCGAATCCACTATGAGAGTGGTAAAGTTCGTCTTTTGACTCAAATTTTCTTGCGAATTGCAATTGTTGCAAGACCGTATATTTTTAAACAATTTTAAATTGTAGTTGAAATTAGAGAAGCTTGAGGAAGAGGAGGTAAAGAAGATTTTTGAGGAGGACATCGCAAGAGGTCTGAGTAAAAAAGATAAGGTAGAAAATGTAGAAGAAGAATGGGAGAATGTTAAAAAGGAAATTCTTAAATCAGCAGAAGCAAACTTAGGCGGAATAAACTGGTTAACTGGTAGAAAACCTTGGGTTTCAGACGATATATTGCAGCTGATGGATGAACGTAGAAAATATAAGAATGCTAGTGATGAAGAAAGTAAAAGGAACTATCGGCAATTAAGAAATGCTATAAACAGGAAGTGAAAACTGGCGAAAGAAGAGTGGATTAAAGAAAAGTGTTCAGAAGTGGAAAGAGAAATGAACATTGGTAAAATAGACGGAGCATACAGGAAAGTTAAGGAAAATTTTGGGGTACATAAATTAAAATCTAATAATGTGTTAAACAAAGATGGTACACCAATATATAATACGAAAGGTAAAGTCGATAGATTGGTGGAATATACTGAAAAGTTATACGGAGGAAATGAATTAGAAAATGGTGTTATAGAGGAAGAAGAGGAAGTTGAGGAGGATGAAATGGGAGAAACAATACTGAGATCTGAATTTAAGAGAGCATTAAAAGATTTAAATGGCAGAAAGGCTCCTGGAATAGACGGAATACCTGTAGAATTACTGCGCAGTGCAGGTGAGGAAGCGATTGATAGATTTACAAACTGGTGTGTAATATTTATGAAAAGGGGAATTTCCGTCAGACTTCAAAAAAAGTGTTATAGTCATGATACCAAAGAAAGCAGGGGCAGATAAATGTGAAGAATACAGAACGATTAGTTTAACTAGTCATGCATCAAAAATCTTAACTAGAATTTTATACAGAAGAATTGAGAGGAGAGTGGAAGAAGTGTTAGGAGAAGACCAATTTGGTTTCAGGAAAAGTATAGGGACAAGGGAAGCAATTTTAGGCCTCAGATTAATAGTAGAAGGAAGATTAAAGAAAAAAAAACCGACATACTTGGCGTTTATAGACCTAGAAAAGGCATTCGATAACGTAGACTGGAACAAAATGTTCAGCATTTTAAAAAAATTAGGGTTCAAATACAGAGATGGAAGAACAATTGCTAACATGTACAGGAACCAAACAGCAACAGTAACAATTGAAGAACACAAGAAAGGGAGTCCGACAAGGATGTTCCCTATCTCCGTTATTTTTTAATCTTTACATGGAACTAGCTGTTAATGATGTTAAAGAACAATTTATACTCGGAGTAACTGTACAAGGTGAAAAGATAAAGATGCTACGATTTGCTGATGATATAGTAATTCTAGCCGAGGGTAAAAAGGATTTAGAAGAAATAATGAACGGCATAGATGAAGTCCTACGCAAGAACTATCGCATGAAAATAAGCAAGAACAAAACAAAAGTAATGAAATGTAGTAGAAATAACAAAGATGAACCGCTGAATGTGAAAATAGGAGGAGAAAAGATTATGGAGGTAGAAGAATTTTGTTATTTGGGAAGTAGAATTACTAAAGATGGACGAAGCAGGAGCGATATAAAATGCCGAATAGCACAAGCTGAACGAGCCTTCAGTAAGAATTATAATTTGTTTACATCAAAAATTAATTTAAATGTCAGAAAAAGATTTTTGAAAGTATATGTATAAACACTCTCCTCTCAATTCTTCTGTATAGAATTCTAGTAAACAAACAATTACAGTAAACAAACTTTACTGTACATTAACATTATAGGAAACGAAATAGTTTTTTTTATTTTTACTCGTTACAACCCGTATTCTTCGGATTTTTTTTGTTACCAAACGTCGTAATTAGCGACATCTGCTCAATATATTTTATTTATTCTGTAAGAGTGACAATTTTTTTACATGCCAATGAGAACAAAATATAAATTATTTCAAGTGATTGATAATGAATAAATCCCAATTTGTAAAAAAAGGAAGAAATTATTTAGAATTATGAAACCTTTAAAGCCATTTCCACTCTTAAGGTTACAGCTAAGAAAAATTGTATAGTTTTCTTCTTTTTCATTATTCATAAAAAGAATAAACTCGTGTTTATCCTTAGGACAGATAGATGTCTTGACATAATTAGGCTTTTATTTTTTTTGTGTAAGTAAAAAATTAATTTTCTATGAATGCTATGAAAATGAGATGAATTATATGAATTATTCATTGAATTATGACAGAAACAAGTACATTAATTCATTGCTTTTACCTTCTTCAGTCTTTGGTATTACTGTGGCACATTAAAAACTGCAAAAACTTCAGTCAGATTTGCTTTTTTGAAAAATATTAGTATCTTTACACAAGTCTGAATGGTGTTCTCTTTTTTTTTATAATAAATATTTTAGCATGTGAAGAATGACATCCTGAAATCAGAATATTCTGCAGGAAACGCATAGTTGCTACTACTCCAACAAAAGGTTGGTAATAATTCTAAAAATAATTATCACAATTATTTTAAAGCTACCATTTAATTAAAAATTTATTCATGTTCACTTTTATCTAGAGAGCAATCTTAGAGCATTTTATTATTATGTAGGTTTAAATTTTATAGAATGGGTCATATCAGTGTTATGAAATGCTGTAAGAATCAGTGAATACATACCAAACATTAAAAAAAGAAATAAAATGTATCTTATAAAGCTGCATTACCAGTATGTTATCAATGAACTACCTGTCATTTAGATTCCTAAAATATTTCCAAAATTTTGATATTTAAATCGATCAAAAATATTTTCAGATACATCTTCATTTTCTAACAAATGATACCTGCAGAGTAAAAGTAAATTGGTTTTCAAGCGTAGTTCAGTTGGGTGGTGGTGTTAAATGGCCGGGCAAAGCTTCAGTCGATAAAGAAGGATTTATAAGATTGCACCTAGATAAAATGAAAGAAGGAAACTGGTCAGTTCCGTTTAAACAACTCCTAGGAAATAAAAATTATTCAACTGAAATTCCCAGAACATGGAAGACTACGGTTATTAGAAGACAACAGCTAAATTATGATTCTTGCCTTCTGACTATCCAGCATAATGAGCCTGTTTACAACCATATAGGAACGGGTCGTCATATAACAATTCACCAGAAAGTTAAAGGTAATCTAAGTGAAATTTATGCATGTCACTCATATTTCAATTTTTATAATAAAACTATGAAAATAAAGGATCACACTGAGTTCAAAACTGCAAAGAGATAATGAAAGAGGTTCATTGGATTGCTTGAGAAACTGTTGAATAGTTAACAGTTTTTTTTTTTCTAAAAAAAACTTTCTGATCTCTCAACTATAAAGAGAAAGGTCTGAAACTGTTGATGTATTAACAAGAAAAAACAAGAAAAACTTTCCTTAATGGTCTAGAACTGACACCTTTTATAATACATAATTCAAGATAATTTGTAATACATAAATGTAGATAAAACATTTTACAAACAGTAGGAATATGTTATTGTTCATGAAAATAAAAACATGATCTGGTAGTAAAATGTCAGAAACCTGTGTGGAAACACCATTCTGTGGGTTTTTTAAAGTCATTCTGGTAGTCAATTCTAGTATTAGATGCATGTCTTCCTTGTTAAAACGAATCTAAGAAAAACATGTATAGGACCATAAAATAAGTAAATATTATTCATTAAGAGTGAATAAGCTTGTAACATGACTACTAATGATAGTGAAGAAAAAGAGAATAATTCCCTGTTTTGTTATTTGCTGAGTTATCACATGAAAGAAAGCATATAGAAGCACATCTGTTAATTTAACAAAATGTACTTAACAATTTGGTCGCTGGAGATGTCAAGCTCATTATGTACTCACATACACACATATATATTTATCTGCTCCTGCTATCTTTGGTATGATAGTAGTAAAATTTTATTGAAACCTGATCGGTTTCTCTAGTTGTCTTATTTTCTTCCTTTGTTTTAATTAACTGAAAATATTTTAAGTAAAAAAAATTATAGGTTTCATTTTATTAATTTTGATATGATTGGTTTTTTTTTTTTTTTTTTTGGTAAGGTTTAATGAGGCGTTATCAATACACACCAGTGCCATTTTTACCGCTAAAATCTCTTAATGATCCAAATCCAGTTCCAGGAAACTGGTTCTCAACAAAAAATAATATATATTTATTTGTAAAATCCTATCCTAATGGAACCCTCAGCAAGTGGCTCTGTGAACAGGATGTTGGTGATGAAATCACAGTGAGTAATCCACAAGGCACATTTGATGTCTCACTATTAAGAAATGCAACAGAAGTGTATTTTTTTGCTGGAGGAACAGGGCTAGCTCCTGTTTTGTCTCTATCAGTTTGGCTGCTACAAACTACTAGGTTAGAATAATTGTTTTCATATATATCTACAAAATAGCATGCTCTTAATATGATTATTTAATTTATTAATAACTAACAGTATTGTAATTTTATTGAGATTTTATAATCATTAGTAATGAAGAATAAATTAGGTGGAGAAAGTAGTGTCCAGTTCCCTAGAAATAAATGGGAGAGAAAGCCAGAAAATTCACTTCATAAGAAATTTCTAAGCCTCTCGTGAAGTCCAGTTATTTTACTGAAAATAATCCATTCTTAACTCAAAAAAGTTAAATTATAAAAATGAAGTTATTCCAGCAATATAAAATAAAATTCCAGTATAAATAAAAATAATATCACCTTTTTATAAAGAAGAACTATCAAGTTAATTTGGTTACCACAAAAAGTAACAAAGTAATAATTACTCATATACTACATCATAGCTTACAGTCGTTAATGTTTCCTTAATTTACTAATAATTATTTCATATGAAATTTTACATAAGAGATGAAATAAGTTTATTCTTTTTTAAGATTTGTATAAAATTTTAATTTTATAAAAATAAAATGTAATAATCAATTCTGCTTTCACAGATTTTTTTTTTTAAATTTCAATTCTCGTGATTGAGATATGACCTCTTTCTTCTACCCTTTTACAATGGACATTTCAGGATTTGAAGAAAACTTAAATCATTTTGGTTTCATGATTCTGCTACTGTAATTATCAAATTAAAAATCCCACAATCAGAAATGATATGTGTTTTACATAGTCTTGTTTCATAATAAATACTTTATGCTTTATTTATACTTTCAATATTTGTGTTGCCATAACTACAACGGCAAGTACTGTTGTAGGTCTATTATGACTATAGAATGTTTAGGTCCAATGATTAGGCTTATGGAACTTCTGCTTTAAGTAGAATATGAATAACTAGATAAACATAAAATGTATTAAAATGAAAAGTTTTTTGCCAAAATTATTCAAAATTTCAGGAGAAAGAATTAATTGTCTATCTAATAATTAACTTTTAACTAAAATAACATTTAAAAAGAAAATAGCAAAAATCTATCTTTGGCCAAAAGATGTTATCCTCAGATGTATTTTAAAAATGTTAATTTGAATAAGTCCAAGACCAAGTCAATGTCTAGGTTTTATTTATATGGATACTGGAGTGATGTCTTGAAAGGCAAACTGACAGAAATCTTTTCATTACCATAAACAAATTTTTTTTTTATAAAAATCAATTTTTAATCATGATTGGTCTTATTCCACAAGCTTTTTTTTAGCCTCCAGGATCACCGTTAGGTATTGCTTAAGGGGATGAGATGAAATTGCAGTTTTGTAGTTGTGAAAAGCTTACAGCTTGTCCTTAGAAATATAGCACAAATATTTTTTTGTGTGTGTGAAGAAATGTCGGATTACAATTTCCAGTTAAAAGTAGAGCTCTGTTGTGTAAAAATAAGTTATATTATTGATTCACTTCATTATGATTTTGTCCATAACAAATTAATTATACTTTTTCAGGGATGTTAGCATTAAACTATTTTTCTTCAACAGGGAAGAGAGAGACATAGTATGGAAGAAAGAAATGAACAAGATGGCAAATGATTTTAAAAAGTAAGTAATATTGGTAATTTATTTTCTAATAAATAACCAATAAAATAAATGTAATAATTATTAAATTTTAAAATTAAAAGTAATGAAAATATTTAGTTAAATAAAAGCGTGGTGCAGTTTTTATAACAATCTTTTTGAATAAGTATTTATACACATTTGCTGTATTTTAAAATATATTTTTTGTTTAATGAGGTTGTTTAGTATATATATATACTTTATTTATCTGCAAATAACTCTGTAAAATAACTCAAGTTTTAATTCCTTGATGGTACAAATTTGCACTAATTTGTTTCCTTTTTTTATTAATGTTAATATTAATATTATTTAAATAAAAGCTTTTTTAAAAAATAATTTTTTATATGTAATCAAATATATTTTTGTAATTTTTTAATGTTTTTTGTATTTTTTTTAAGACTAAAAAAAAAGTAAAAATATTTATTTTTACTCATCGAAGTTACATACGTGTATCAAATTTCAATCATTTTCATACGATAGTTCATGAGAAATGAAACTTTTCAACTAAATGCATGAATTTAGCGTAGGGGTAGCGCATGGGGGTGGGTCATATCAAATTCAGACACCGTAGTGCTATATTGTCATCGAAGTTACATACGTGTACCAAATTTCATCGATTTTCAT
The DNA here is from genome assembly GCF_047948215.1 of Lycorma delicatula. Lineage (NCBI taxonomy): Eukaryota > Metazoa > Arthropoda > Insecta > Hemiptera > Fulgoridae > Lycorma > Lycorma delicatula. Next base: position 34,410,681 of record NC_134455.1, read on the forward strand.
TCGATGTAGCAGATATAGCAGTTGCAAGATTTGATTATTCCTAAAGTGAGTTAAAACACGTTCCTAAAAACTTTTAATAACACTTCATTATTTAGAATTACCAATAAATAAAAAAAATTTAATGAAAACAATTGATCAACAGAATAGTCCTATTATTTTTTTAATTTCGTAAATAGTATAACTGAATTAGAAAAATTAACATAAAAAAATATTCACTAATAAAAAAGTAAATATTTCTCTTCAATTGGTCAGTAATATATTATGGATCTACACAGTTCAGTAAACACAATTATTTTAGTATAAACTGACTGTCATTCTATAATTTGCAATTTTTAAAAAATAAATTTATTTAAGTATCAAAATCTTTACTATAATATAATATATGAAAATGGTATGCAAAATTCTCAAAATTTAGAAAAAAAGAAGAGAAAATTCATTCTTTTTAATTTTATTTATTTTCATTCAACTTACAAACATAAGTTAGTGAAGTGTTTTGGATAAAAAAAAGATTTATTAATTTTCTGGGGTTATTTAGAAGCATGACAGAATTTTTGTTTTTGTACTTAGGTCTAAACAACTAGAAAAATTGCAATTTAAATAATTTTAAATCGGCATCTTCGTGGAAAGATTAACAAATATGTTTTCTAATATACACCTTAAAGTTATGTAAAATTTAAATAATATTTTCAGCTTTATAATTTTGTATCCATATACGAGATTGTACCAAAATGATCTACTTTACTATTAATTTTGTACAAATTTTCCAGTGGTTGCACACAAAATAAAAAATAATTCTGTTTGACTACACCTACACAATATAATTGCAGCATTTGTTTAAAAATGTTTGTTAAACATAAATTTTAAACAATATTATTTGGCACATTTGGCAGTATTTTGTGAGTAAATTCTTACAGTATGGCAAACTTATTTTGACAGATATACACATATTTTATAGTTTTAACTGCTATGAAGATTTATTACTATCAGTAGATAATATATTTAATTAGTATATAAGTTGAAGATAAATGTGTTAATATAGTATAAATTCTTGTTAAATTTTTACTAAGTGACGCAACAAATTTTTAGCAAATCAATACAAATACAATAATATTATCTTTATCATGCAAAATAATGGTAACACACTATATTTATTCTGTTAGTTTAAATGAAATTAAATAATCTACATTCTTAAAAAAAAAGTAATTAAAATTCCGTGCGTAAAATTAGTAAATTTTATTAGTTATTTATCCAGCAACTTTTATTAGTTAGTTAATGACATATTATTATTTCCTAAAAAATGTATATAAAAAATTTTCATATAAAAATAGTTTTGTTCCGTTTTTTAAATTCAGTATTTAAAAAAACTTTTTCTTTTTTTTTTACATACAAGTATTAACATTAAGTATTTTGTTATCATATAGTTTTAAAGTTGAATATATACTATCGCGACCTAAGAGTGAGAAGTGGTCTGGCCGTAAAGGAAGAATAAATCTGGATATGCTAAAAGATATAGTTGAACCATTTCATCCGAATAAACCTGAGTGCAATAATAGATTCTTTGGGATATGTGGACAAGTAACATTCACGATCACGTTATGGAGGTAAAAACAATATGTATGAGTAAATCTATTTTAATTTTTTTAATTCATTAAAATAAATATTAGATTAATACTACTGAATTATAACCTAATTTGGTATTATAAATTCATAAATAAATAGAACCATTTTTTATCATTTTATAACAATGTTTCATTAATGTTTCAATGTTTCATTTAACTTCCAATTAATCAACTTTAATTACTGAAAGTAACTAATTCCATTTTCGTAGTTACTCAAAGTTTTATGCACTTCTTTTTATACAATCAAGTACAGACTGTTTTCCTACTATTTAATTTTAGCACAACTGCCACATGTTTATTGTTATTTACTTACCACTGAAAACATTGTTTGTTTTCATTTAAATCACCACCTTATGGCATTCAGAGTGTATTGCTCGACTACATTGCATACAGTTGTGGCAGTTTAGAAGGCGGTTCATGAGACCTAAGAAAAGAAAAAATAGAGAAAATGGCACTCTGAATTAGCTCATTATTTAAGATCATTTCATTACATGAAAGGATTATGATTTGGTACACTAAATTTGTTTATAAGCATAGTACATATATAGATTTCCTTAAAAATCACACAATTCAACTAAATTTGAAAACATTCAATTTGTGTCACATTCTGATTTAGACTTCAAACAATCGTTGTAAATACCAAATGTGTATTTAAATAGGTTGTGCATAGTACTAAATTTAGAAATACATTCTGTACCTGGCAGCATGTACTAACACTCAATATAGTTCTCTTTATGTACTTTTAATGTAAAATAATCATTTTATTTTTTAATTCTCATATAAATGAATAATTGCATCATGAACATTGAATACATGCCTCATAATAAAATATTATCCAGGATCCGGCATATAAATCTGATGATTTTGTAGTAATTGTTATGTTGGCACTACTGTCAATGAGAAGGCAGGAGTGTTGTACATCGACAGGTCGACAGGTAAGTAATTCACTATAAATTGAAAAAATTGATCTTTAATTTGATACATTAAATGTTTTAATAGTACGAAACACAGTTTAATTATGATCCCTAAAAAATCGTCAGGTTTAAATGCCGGACTCTGTACATACATCACACATAAATTATACCATAATAGGCTCTATATATAAAACAGGCTCTATAATGTAGTATATTGTAACTTTTATTATAGAACACCACATATGTATTTAGCATCTACTCATTTTTAGTATAAAATTAATCATAAGTTTAACTTATTTTAAATTCTGTCATGATAGTTATTGTATCTGAAATAATATTTAACAGCACACTTAATTATGTTCTTATTGATAAGTAAACACTCCTGAGTGCTCATGGAATATTTAATATATGATACAATTTTTTTTTTATAGCTTGATTAATTTATTAACAATAATGAAATGAACAAAATTCGAGACAGCTTCCATTGCCAGCTTACCTATTTCCATAGGTCCAGACAGTAGTGTTAGTATTATTGATGAAAAGTTTTATAGACTTCTAAAAAATATTGTTATGAAATTTGTGTACTTATTTTTTTGTTAATTTTAACATCTTGTTTATAAAGTCTATGCACAGTATGAAAATTGTTTGCAATATCAATACCAAATTGTTTTCATAGTTGAAGTTAAACCAGCAGTTAATGACAAATTATGACAATTATATAAGTTTTTTTCACAATCACTCACTGCATATAAATGGTGGTCCGTATGCTAAATGATAATAATATTATTGAAATTTTCAGCAAAAACCTGTTTTTTTACAGGTAAACAGTTAGTTTTTTCCTAAACATTCAGCCGTTAGACAAAAGTTAAAGTTTTAATTTCCGATAATCTTTCAGCACTCTGAAAATTAGTATTCCATCAGAGATGCTTACATTTTCCAGTTTTCATTGGAATGAATGTATCAGTAGCTTTCAATATTAGATTAAAAAACTGTAAACTGATTTAGCTGTGTATTTTCTTCACCTTTCTAATGACATCCCTAATGTTGAAAGTTAAAAGTATATCCTATCTCACTTTCCTCCCCATAATTCATCATTTTAGTGACTGTAGATACATAACATTATGTTATCAGTAAAGACTAATTATTTCTGCCACAAAGTTTATGCTTGTAAACCATTGTTTGTGAAAGTAGATAGCTAGAATACAAAATGAGATACTGATCATCATTTAAAAAGAAGCCATTAGAAGTAAGTAATACCATTATTGAGAAATCTACATCTTTTGTCAGTACTCACTAACATAACATATACATTAGAAGAATAGAATTTAAACTGTTATCAAATAATTTTGTATAATATGTTACGTCAAAGGCTACTAAAAAAAGAAAATGCTGATGCATCTAGCTGCTGAAAGTTTTCTTCAGTAGAGATCAATTTGTGGGCAGTCAGTTTGTAAGACACTGTCCTACATTTTTTTTTTATTTTGCTTATTTAATTAATACTTGTAAGTTGAGATCAAAAAAGTTTTTTTTTTAATAATTAATATTACAGAGAATTTATTTATTTATTTTATATATTTTTTGTTATAGGAATCTGACTACTGAGCTTGGATATCCAGCTAATAAAGTATACAGATTTTTAGGACAATAAATTTGATTGACTATATTGATTATTTTTTTATTTCTTCATCTCTTTCCTTATGCCATTAATCATCAGCTATTCCAGCCAAATCCTAAATCTATCTTTATGTAGACCTGTAATTAATTATTTTCTTTCACCCTTGGTTTAAAAGAAATGAAACGCTAGAAATTTATCAAAAAATCATATAAAAGTGATAAAAAGTTTATGAACTTAGGAAAAATCTCCTTGTTGATGCTTTTCTTTTATACTTAATTTCAGATAAATTCAAATTAATGTTCGGAAGTAACTTGTTAGCATATAAGAGTTCAATTTTTTACTTTTGTAGCATTTTTTCATCATTAAAATAACTTATTATAATTAATTATTGTGATCATCACTTACTGCTACAAAGTTTGATGAAATCCAGGTGTAAACATAAGAAATAAAGTTTTAGTGGCATTATATCCTATTTCTTGCTCAGTGTGAATTAATAATTTTATCCACAACATCCTAAAAATTTTGTGATTTATTGATATCCATAAAATATTTGCACATGTTTTTAAATTCTCTCCAAGCAGCCAGTACTACATCACTCGCATAGATGAATGAGCCATCTTTGATCAGTTTCCTTAATTTTTCCTTTGCTTATGTTTGGAAATTATAGCCTTATAGAAAGTATACCACAACTGTCCGTCCTTATTCATTGTTCTTAAAAAAAAAATTGTATAATCCCAGTCTGAATGAAGGGAGTGGCAAAAATGGAATTATTAAATTCATTTCAATAGATATTAGCCCCGATTACAAAAACTACATGGCCTTCATCGATGCATTTTTTTACAGCATGACTAAATCTATATAAATAAAAATGTAAATGTTCGTTTGTTCAAAATCTTAAATCTCTGAAAGTTCTTCACCGATTGCTTTGAAATTTTGACATTACGCTGCAGTCGAATATGCACATGTTTTTATATACCTATTATTATATAGATGTCACACTTGTGATAGGTAAAAACATGCTTTGTTTTAAAAACAGTGCTATCTGTTGGATGTAAAAGGAACACATGCTATACTAAATATTTTACGATTCCATTTCAATATTTCCGATATGTGTGTCTGCTATAGACTAAAAAACTACTGGACCGATTTATGCGTGGAGAAAAAGGGAAAAAATTGAAAAAGTTAAAAGGGAAGAAGGGGAAAATGGAAAAAAGTAAAAATTGGGAAAACATGGAAAAGGAAAAGAGGAATGGGAAAAGAAATGGGGTAAAGAAAGGGAAAAGGGGGGAATTAAAGGGAATGTGGTAAAATGAAAATGGGAAAGGAAATGGGGAAAAGTGGGAAACGAAAAGAGAAAAAGGGAGATAGAGTAAAAGGGAAAGGTTAAATTTTGTTAATTTCGTGATGTTCATTTGTTTAATGTTTTATCAAACTTTCAATTGTGTTCATTTAATCGATATATATACTCAAATCTAGCAATAGCGAGGTGTTTCCGAGTCTGCTAGTATAGTAATAAATTTTGAGAATGATTTTAGAAACCTCATACATTTGAATTTTCATTAATCCATTCCCTTGATTGCTGAGCTTCATTTTGATCGTGGCTGTCCAAAAAAAAAAAAATTAATTTATTAGGTTTTAGAATGCATACTGATTTGGTAGGGGGGTGAAGTTGATCGCTTGCTCGTGGTGCCCCCTGCGTAATCCAAACGATCAACAGCTGTCACCAAACAGCCCATAAAACATAAATTTACATTGCTACATAATGCAACGACCAATGCCAAATAGGTCAACAAATGACTTTTTTAAAGGCTCTGACAAATTTATTATTAAAATAAAGTTTCTGTTTTGGAATGCCGAAGGATTGACCCACGATAAATATAAAGAGCTAAAAGTATTCATTACCAACAATGACATTAACATCTTGGCCGTAGTGGAAGCAGGAAAATCGGCTGATGACATAGAATATTACCAGCTACCAGGATACAGAGTTACGTCACTTAAGCGGTCACGACAAATCGCATCTGGTATTGTGATAGGAATGAAGATCAAGTTTACAGCTAAAGTATGTATAAGCATGAAATGAATGTAAACGATAAATAAACGTGAAGCTATGCAAGTACAGGTAACAATCAACAATAGAAGGTTAAAATTTTATTTTATTTATAATCCATCAACAAACAAGTACAATTTCAGCTGGTTGGAAAATATATGTCCAAGTCAGGGGGTATGAACTAAAGTTTGAGTTCACTAAAGAAACGGACGAAATTTCGTTGTTGCGAACAACATTTTGGCAGTATGTTGTTTAATTTGCCTCGAATTTATGAAACATTTACTAGAAAGTGGCTCAGTAAAAGTAGAACTAGAAGCGGGATTTGTGCTTCCGCGAACTCGGTTAACTAGTTCAGAGTGCAACGATATATTACGTTCAAAATATCCGAACGAGGACTACAGTGAAGGCAAAAGCTGAGTTTGAGTTTACATCACCGACGTAAATGTCTACAGAGGCATTTACATCGATGGCATCCAACGAGGCCATTATTACTTATTACTGTGAGATGTAAAAAGTTAGAAGGCGAAAGACGACTCTCGTTAAGGCCCATCAGGGCTAGGAACGGGGGAGTTGTTGTAGCGACCGGAAGCGTCACAAGGCGGGTGTCTTTCCCTGCGGGGTTTGGATGGCTGAAAAATATCTGGGACAATCAAACACTGGTGACGGGAGATTTCAATGCCCACTCGTTTAGATGGGGATATCAAACCACTGATCCAGTAGGTAGCATAGTGGAAGATTTCATAAATACCAAACCAGTGGTATATATCGAGAATGATGTTAGCGCGCCCACATTTTGGGCCTATAATGGGCAGCAAACGCACCCGGATCTTGTCCTTAGTCATCCAAGCTTAGAAGAAAAATTAAGCCTTAAGTTGCACCAGGCTCCTGGATCTTTTGAGCATAGCATACGCTTGCTTGAGATTAAAACAGTGAAAGTGTATAAAAAGTTAAGAGAGCCAGGCTTCTCTAGATGGAATTTAAAAAATGTAAATGCGAAGAATATGCACGACAATCTGATGTGGACATAACTGAGAAATTACTCAAAGGTAGTACAGACCACAAATATAAGGAAATAAAAGACCAAATTATCAAATGCGCCGCGAAATTCATACCGAGAGAAATCAAAAGGTGTACCACTTTCTAGACAGATGAACTTGAAAACCTTAGGGTAGAAAGAGATGCAGATCGGAGGACAGTTCAAACATGGACAGCTCCCATAAGGATTGCGTAGCCCTGAGACAAAAGAACGGCGTCCTTAAAAGACGCATTGTAACCGCAAAGAGAGAGACTTATAGAAGATTCCTTTCAAACATGGACTTTAGAAAAGATGGAGCCAGAGCGAACAAGTTCATATCCAGGATTAACAGTAGCCATGTAGAGGCCAACGATCCTATGGTAGAAGGGTCAAAAGTACTCACAAGAAAAGCGGATATTGCCAATAAATTCTGCAAGATATTGGCTCAAACTAGCAGTTTTACACCCAAATAAAAGAAACCCCGTGTATCCTGGAATAAGGAAGTTACTAGTCAGATAAATGAATCATTCTCTATGGGAGAGTTAACACTGGCACTAGAGAACAAAAAAATAGAAAAACACCTGGCATATACCCGGAATTTCTCAAGAACATCGGGGAGAGAGCGAAAATGGTTACTTTGAAGTTTATTAACCTAACCTGAGAAAATGGATATATACCAGATCTTTGGATAAAAACTCAGATCATACCAATTTAAAAAAAAGACAAGCTGAACAACGTTTTTGAAAGATATCGAACAATATCACTGACGTCTACTTTCTGCAACCTTGCAGAAAAAATGGTTATGAGAAGACTACAATCTGCTTTAAATAATATCAAGAATGGCATATTGCAGCGCCAACCAGAATTTATGAAACATAGAGATACCAACGAGCAGGAAGCATGCCGTTTCCAGGCGATTAAAGAAGGATTCAATAAAATCAAAGTACACTAGCTATTCTCATTGATTTTAAATCGGCGTTTAATAGTATGGAGGGATAAAATATTTCACAAAGTATTTTCCCTGGAAATCGATGGTAAATTAATGGGGTGGATCAAATCATTCCTATCCCGACGTCATATTAATGTGAAACATATGACAAGCACCTCAGGATTCAAACAGGTTAAACGGGACTCCCCCAAGGGACAGTACTCAATCCAATGCTCTTTAATGTTATGGTTAATGACGTTATATGCTGTTGGAAAAATCACCTGGTACAGAAATCTTACTGTGTGTTGACGACTTGATAATCTGGGGGACCAGCAGCAAGATCTCAGCTCTTGAAAATTGGACTAACGTTACGTTAAAGGTGCTAAAGAGCTGGTCGGAAGAAAACAAAATGATCATCAACCCACAGAAGACAGTTTTTCAATTATTTACGCTATCTGCAAAGAAAAATGACTTCGAAGTGAACTTTAACGATCAGACCATAAGTAGAACTAACGAAGCGAAATATCTGGGACTAGAACTGGATAAAAAACTTATCTGGGCTAAACAAAGTGACCGTGCTTCAGTGAAAGGTGAATCTAGGCTACGACTGATGATGAAACGAATAACAGGTTCAACGTTGTTTAAAGTGCTGTTAGTTTCGACACACAGCTAAACTGTGTAAACATTTAATGAAAGTGTGCTCCCACTGTGACGATGAGGGACACAAACGAGAGGAGTGTCCGAAGAAGTCGGAGGGCCCGACTTTTATAAACTGCAGATGGTTCGGAAGGACTCGAATATTTTCGTATTCAAATACGAAATATTCGAGTCCTATTCAAATTATTATAGTACTCAAATTCGAGTATTCAAATTCGAATATACGAATACAAATAGTATTCGTATATTCGAATATTTGTATTCTGTGAATAAAAAGAATTGTGCTTGTTATCAGAGGATTGTCATAATGTATTACAATTCAATATCATTAGATGATTAAAATTGAGCAATTTAATGCACAGGGTGCTTACATTGTACAGAGTAAACTTAGTGAGATAGTTATACGTAGGGGATTGGATATTGACTTGTTGCAGAATCCATTAAACTGTCAGATTTTTCTTTTTGATAAAGATTTTACTTTTGATAGCATGACTGCTGCACCGTGCAGAAGGGAACTTGACTTTGTCTTCATTCGACAGCTCTCTAACGATCATCATATTCTTGTCCGTGTGGATGTTCAGAACTTGCATCTGTATGTTGCAAGTTCGTGTTTTCAGTATAGAGATCCATCTGATCATCATCTTGAGGTCTGAGATTAAATCCTACGATTCTCTAGTATCAGTCCAATCCTTATTAGGGCGGATGTGAAAGCAAGTATTTTTTGCGGTATAGAGGCTTCAACGATGATGGTGGCGAATTAATTGAGAACTTTTTAACCCAATATGGTCTGCAGGTATATAATGTATTGGATGAGTCACCCAGCCTACGTAGATAATGTGGATGAGCGTCGCTTTTTGGTGGAACGAATATCAACGTTACCGTTGATAGGTTTATTCCTGTCAAGCTCAAGCGATCATCGATTGATTGTGTATGAGATTGCTGGTGGTTTGAAAGAGCGCTACCGATGTAATGTTCCGGTTCAGCAGGGTCGTTTCCTGTGGGGAGAACATGTCACGGACCATAGAGGGCGGATTCTGGAGGAGTATATAACCGAGTTGGTGTTTGATGGTGATATCGCCTAGCATGGTGAGGGTAAATGGATGCTCGTTTGTGAATGTCTCTTTTGTTTCGCCGAGGTTGGCAGAGGGGTCGTCAAGGTGGGAGGTGCTCACTGAAGAGGAGTCGTTGAGCGACCATTTCTTTGTTTGGTTTGAGGTTGGGGACGATGGGTTTAGTAGCGTGGCAGCTGACAACAGGAGATTATGTTCGAAAGAGTGCCTAGCTACGCTTAAGAAGTGGGTGAAAGAGCGTCTTAGTCATCTGGAAAACGTTTCCCCCAGCTACCTGACGAAGCTGGTATTAAAGACAACAGAAGAGTCGCTGAACCGTAGAAGTCCACAAAGAAAGAATGAATACTGATGGACTGCCCGGTAGCGGTGACTAGAAGGGATGCTTTATTAGAGCAAGGAGACAGCTACAGCGGGTCAGGAGAAGGGGGCATTGTGAGGTCTTCCTCTCATGCAGAAAGGAGATAGCTGAAAAAGGAGCGCTTACAGAAGTGAAATACTGGACAGTAAGAAGAGTAAGTAGAGAGAACTTCTGGACAGGTTGGAGAACGACATATGGGGTGACGCCTTCCAAATCGTAACTGGTAGATTTGGTAGGGCGTTACCCGTTCTTGCCGAGGAGGTTCTTAGGAACCAAATTGATGTTTTGTTCCGTAGAGATGACTGGCCCACCTATAGAGTGATAACTGCAGTGGATATCCCTGTATTCACAATGGGCGAGCTGCGACGGCGGAAAGGAGGCTGAAAGCTAAAAAGAAGAGTTCCGGCCTCGACCGGGTTACTAACGACGTTGTGTCTGCAACGGTGGAAGTTTCTGCTGACCTGTGCTGGCCGCCTTCAACCGAATACTCCCGGATGGTTGTTTGCTCCCAGAATGGAAGGAGACCAGGGTGGTTCTACTCAGGAAAGCTGGCGGAGAGGTGGGAGGGCCAGTCGGATACCGACCTTTTTGCCTGTTGAGTTGCTTAAGCAAACTTTTCGAAAGGCTGTTGGCGGAGCGTCTCCGAGATGAAGTAGAACGGAAGGGAGGCCTTAGTGAATCTCAATATGGATTCAGGAGAGGGCGGACAACTCAGGATGCCATAGCTACGATGATGAACCTAGCATATGATGGCGTCCTCGGGTAGCGGTATCCTGAGCGAGTTTCGGTTACCGGTTTTGCCGATGACGTCTACATGATATTAGTCGCCAGAACGCTGGCGGCGTAGCTCTGTCCGTTGCTTTGTATGCCATGCCAGTGTGAGGCCTACAATGCCGACTGGCAATCGGCGTTGCTAGGGATTACCGAACGGTCTCTGAAGAGGCAGTTCTAGTGATTGCCTCGCCCTCCTCTATGGAGCTCTTATGGAATAACGGGTGCGAAGAAGAGAAAGGATGATAAAGAGCATGATTAGGAAGAAGATGACAGAGCGCTGGCAGGAGAGATTGACTGGGTCAGAGGTGGGTCTCTGGACGATGTTAATACCAGATATCAGTCCTTGACTCAGACATGAGCTAACCCAGTTTCTATCAGGGCATGGTAGCTTTAATTGGGGCATGGTAGCTTTACTTATGCGGCAGGAGGAGATGGTCGTCTGAAAACTGCCAGTATTGTGGAGAGCGGATACTGCAGAACATACTGTCGTCCAGTGCCCAAGGTGGGAGGAAGACAGGGTGATGATGCGGACGCGGTTGGGAGAGGTTACAGCTAATAATACAGTGAAGGTAATGCTTCATGGTGAGCAGAACTGGTCAGTAGTCATTAAGGTAATAGGGAACATCATCCGAAAGAAAACCCTGGAAGATGTGGAGATGTGTGAGGGGTGTTAGCGTTAGGAGCTTGTGTAACCATACAGAAAGAAGTCTGGACTAGTTACATCAGGGGATCTTGGTGGTTATAATCCTTTAGAAATGATTGTTCCAAAACAATTTTTTTAACATCTCCATAATGTGCTACACAAGTGGTGCTGTCCTTTTGTAACCAGCAGTCACACTCAACCTCTTGCAATAAGGCTATGAACTGTTGGATAATTTCTTGGTAGACGGCAGTATACACAGTTTTTAAAAAAAAAACAAGGGTCCTATTATTGATTGCCTTGAAACTGTACACTTTTTGTCTATTTTTTGTGGGTGTAAGGGAGATTCAATGAAAATGTGCTGGTTTTTAGTATCACACGTTTGGTAGTTCTCATTATTAACACACCCACCAAGGGAAAAAACTATGCCTTATCTGTTAAAAATACTTGATCTAATTGGCAATGATGCCTCTAATAAAGTTCTTGAACCATTGACAATAGCAAACCCTTATAACATAATCAGCATTAGTTAGCTCCTGGAAAACCTACATTCAATGCAGATAACAATTCAGCATTCTCTTCACTGCAAGTTGGACTGAATCTAGTGAAATGTTAGTCTCTGTAAAGATTTATGAGATCCAACTGTCACTTTAATTTCCTGTATGACTGGTGTCATTAAAACTGACTTTGTCAGGTATGTTTCTGGTCTAACACCAAACCTTTTTCATGAAATTCGTAACTAACTTTTGGATAACATTTTTCACTGGTGCTTCCTTTTAAAATTTCTTCCTGAACTTTCGCTGAAACACAACATGAGATTTCGTCTCTAAATAAGTTTCCATCATGAATACATATTCTTCAACATGTAGCAGCACTTTAACAAATAACACATGATCACACACCTAGTTCCAAAGCCAGTGCTTGACACAAACTAATAATATTCAAATATGCAGGCAATAAACAGTCCTCCCCATTCCAGCTCCAGTTGTACCAACATCTTCCACACTATTTTACCCATCTCAAACCAGTATATCCTTTTTTAAAAATATGCATTTAGTATCAAGTAATGAGTGATGAAATCACTTAAGTTAAACAGCTGTAGTAAAAGAAAATGATGTCATCCAGTTAAACTGTAAAAGAGCATGAATAAAATATTAGAAATTTTGTAGAAATTAATAATCATTCATATTTTCGTTTTATTATTTTTATTTGAAATATTTTAAGACAAACTGTTAAATTCAGTTTATGCATTTTATATCAGATGAGTATTTGGCATACATCAGACATGTAATTGTTGAAATAAGAAAATTTCTATTCAGAATTTATATGAATCTGTACATGTATGATTGGTAAAAACCATATTTATTCACTTATCACTAATTCTACATTCTCAACAGAAATAAAGCTATATCAAATTGAAATTGAACCTATTTATTCCAAAGAGGTCCTTAGAAAACATAAACAAAATATTTTTTTACTAACAGTGATCAAGGGGTTAAATTAAAAAGATGAGTTTAAAAAAGCCATTGAAATGTTGTAGAAAATAAGAACAAGTTGAAAAGGGCTACCATGCCTAAAAAATCTGGAAGAAACCTATCATGGAAGCTACCACAAAGAAGCGATTTTTCCTCACTCACCTGTGGGTATGTATAACTCTGGGAGGTGTATACTGATCTGTGGTAAAGTTAGAAAAGAAGAAGCTTAAAATTCAGCAGAGATGATAAATCCATCATTCTATATTACAAACATTTACGGGTTTCCTAATGAATTATCCAAAAAGGATGCTGAATTAAGGAACAATTTTGTAACATGTTTAAAATTAGTTCTTCTGCTAGTAAAGACAAAGAAATAGAAACTAAAATAAAATTATATCCGTCAAAAAATGGTTCTTTTTATAGAAAATATGAAAGTAGAAATACATTGTCACAAAATTATTTAGATAATGACGTTTTTGGGTTACCTTTAGATTATATTATATTATCAGTCCCATTGTGTAATAATATCCAACTGATGGCCAATGTGAAGATACCAAAATAGTGGCATTAACTGTTATGGTTAATAGTCATTAAGAAGAAGCAAAAGAATGCACTGAAAGTGCAGCCATCTTTCTTTAATTTTGCTGATCAACAATAACTGATGAGAATAAACATGGTATTCGTCATCAGCAGTTTATCTTACTGCATTTTATTTAATTTCTGAATTAAAATATCAAACTACTACTTTGGTGTTATTACTACTCTGGTGTTCTTTAGCACCAGTAATTAAAAAAAACATCAAGTTGTTAAGTATTGCAATCTATTGCTACCTTCTTGTCCAGATCTCAGTTAGTTTTCTACATCATTAAGGACACAATATACTAATTCAGATGTAAAATTTATATTATATTTTGTGTTTTCTTCTGTAATGTGTTTTATTCTATTTATGAAATTAAAAATAATATTTATTCACCGATAATTACTGGCTGTTTAAAAAATAAAATTTGTTAGAAATTTTTTAAAAACAGTCTGGACCTTTCATCCATCAAAAATATTACTTGAACAAAAAATTCTCTTTTCACTTGCATGATAAAACGTAAAACAATGATCCTCAGACTTCCAATTTAGGAACATGTATGGCAAGCTATGAATACATATCTATACTCTATTGTATTGAATAGAATAAATAATTTTTACATACACGCAATAACACTTTTCTAGGCCAATTTCATATATAAAATTATATGATTATTAATTATATTTAGTAAAAATAATATATTATTTCATATTATATATGAAATATATATAGTTTCCAATTTGTTCATAATTCACACACTTGCTCACGCACACACACACACACACACACGCACGCACGCACACGCACACACACACACACACACACACACACACACACACACACACACACACACACACACACAAATGTTAACTCATTATGAAATTAAAATACAAATACAAAAGATAAGATAATATACTGGTATCTATATTAATGTACAATGATGATATTAGAATTAAGAAATTATTTAACATTAGACAAGTATATGTTTTATTTTCCCTGCATTAAGATACAAATTTATTAATAATTTTCACATATATTTTTCAGAGTATTTAATTAGATTAAGATTAATGAAGGAGAAAATAGGTGGTATGTAACTTATTTAATTTTATTATGTTTTAATTGTATTTGAAATATAAAGGATTAAAATACAAAAATAATTTTTATCTTGATTTTTCTATTAAGAGTATCATACATAATAAAGGATTTTTCCAAAAATACTTGTATTACAAGTTATTAACTGTCAGGGAAACGGCAGATCTAATAAATAAAAATAAATCTTGTTTCTTCTGTTTTCGTATAAAATTTTTTTTTAATGCACTTTTTGGATAATAATTTCTAATCTACTGAAAGTACTGTATTTCAATGAAAGATTATCCCTTTAAAACTGTAAGAAGTATGACAAGTCCTTTGAAAGAGAAATGTCGCCAAAAGAATTGAAACTCCTATTAGGCGACATAATTGTTTCTTTCAGCTTCTACACCATTTCCACTTTTTATCATTTTCATTTATTGTTTTTCTTTACATTTTATTAATAAAAAAATAAAAAAGTATTCCTTCCACTTACTTCTGTAAATGTGTAAGAGGTATATCATTCATAACAGTATTTTAATATAAACTTATTTTAAGTAGAATCTTGAAAGAGATAAAATTTTGAGGCGTTTAATATAAACAAATTGTTATTAATCCTTTTAATTACAGGTGCTAAAGAACTGTGATTGACATAAACGCTTGTTTTTGAGTGTTATTACATATTCATGCAGCTCCTTATATGAGAATATTAAATTTACATGGCCTTGAGATAAATAATATATTATTTATCTCAAGGCCATGAAAAGATTTTTGAAAGTATATGTTTGGAGTGTCGCTTTATATGGAAGTGAAACTTGGACAATCGGAGTATCTGAGAAGAAAAGATTAGAAGCTTTTGAAATGTGGTGCTGTAGGAGAGTGTTAAAAATCAGACGGGTGGATAAAGTGACAAATGAAGAGGTATTGCGACAAATAGATGAAGAAAGAAGCAATTGGAAAAATATAGTTAAAAGAAGAGACAGACTTATAGGCCACATACTAAGGCATCCTGGAATAGTCGCTTTAATATTGGAAGGAGAGGTAGAAGGAAAAAATTGTGTAGGCAGGCTACATTTGGAATATGTAAAACAAATTGTTAAGGATGTTGGATGTAGAGGGTATACTGAAATGAAACGACTAGCACTAGATAGGTAATCTTGGAGAGCTGCATCAAACCAGTCAAATGACTGAAGACAAAAAAAAAAAAAGAGATAAATAATATTGTATTGTATTGTATAAATAATACTGCATCAGTCCAAGCTTTCAGTAGTTTCGATATAAAGGAAAAGGATGAGATAAATAAATGTCTAACTTAATCTACTAACACTTTCGATGTTAATACTATTTTGTTAGATCCCTTGTGATGTGGATGATCATAAAACCTTTGTGGTAGGTTTTAGAGCGTATTTTTACACGGACTTGAATACTAGATTGTGAATACCGGTGTTCTTTGGTGGTTGGGTTTCAATTAACCACACATCTCAGAAATGGTCGAACTGAGAATGTACAAGACTACACTTCATTCACACTTATACATATCATCCTCATTCATCCTCTGAAGTATTATCTAAACTGTAGTTACTGGAGGCTAAACAGGAAAAAGGAAAGGTTTTAGAGCGAGTATGAACTGTAGATGCATAGGTGATGAATTTAAACAACACCTTGTTGCTTTTTGAATTGTTATTTAATTTCTTGTCGTTTTGACATTTTGATAACATATAATTGAACATCTAACATATTACATAATACATATAATTGAACTTAATAACATATAAGTATACAAATAAAATAAGCGTTCATCTGGACTGAATGTACAACATGACTGCTCTGGGTCAGATTCTGGCGCCGAAGTCGCTACATCATAATGACCACTCCTTGCAGTGTTATGAATAAGACATTGTATGATCATCGTATGACCATAGCTTGTCAGGAAGCTCTATCCCCACTAGGTAGCAGCACCCGACGGCAAAAGTAGACGTAATACTATTTATATCACAAAATTAGTCAGTTTTGATAAACAGTGCTCTTACAACAATGAATTTCAGTTGGTTAAATGGCAACTACCACTATGACAAAAGTTCACACAACATATCGTTAATGCCAAATCTCTTCTATACTACAGTATTGTCTAACAGCATTTTTTCCAAGTTACAGCTTAGAATTAGTCAGTTTATAGTTTATTTATATCGATAAACAAACTTAGACTCGGTAAGTGTATAGTCTGTTAACATCAGGATTCAGTATGTAGTAAAAGAAGTAAAGTAAAAAAATGTGTTACAATATTATTTATTCATTAAACAAAGATCTAACTATTTAGGAGCATGTAGTTTAAATAAAGTTCAATAAAAATTTATTAAATTATGACAGCTTATCTGAGACGTTTTGTTAGACATCTGAGCAAAAAAAAAACAGTCTACAACACTGGGTCAACATAAAAAATTTTAGATCAGTTTGGTTGGAATCTGTTTTTGATATGTTCTTTTTTAACAGTTTGTTTTTCCAAGTAATTATAATCAAGACTTAACTTGGGTAAATATCTACTACCATTCTTTCTCTCTTTCTCCCTCTAGACATATGAATTCAGAAACAATTCATCTTTACGAGATATAAAGTTTATAAGATTTATCATTTATAGATTTTTTATCATTTATCAGATTTACAATATATTTTTTATTTAACATAACGTGCTAGTATAATGGTGTAGACAAATTATACTAAGCCCAGTCAGTGTACGAACTTTGTGACGTCACGAGCAGACTGCGTCTTAGTACTCTGCATGAAAACATCAACTCCGCGTATCAAACCGAGATATTACTTACTATCATATCGTACACGGTAATAACTATCATAATTACATTTACTAATTATAAACAATACGTAATTAATTCTTTCATAACCTTTCTTTGTACTAAATTATTAATTTTTAATAATCAACAAAAGCTTACTTGAATTTTCTTCATGCATATAATTAAAACTTATAGGAAGTTCACCGTCGTCACTAAACGAGTCACACTGTAACTTTAATTTTCACTTTCACTATCAGAATCTATACGTAAATTTATGTTATTTCATCTATCAGTGGTTCCAGTTTTTCACTCTTATTTTTTTACTTTTTCACAATTGGGTTTCCAGTCATCCTCATTAATAGAATTAATTTTCTCCACAGTTAATTTTTCAACATTTGTGAAAAAAAAAATTGTGTTATGACTCGCCACATGTGTTTTTACGGCTGACCATACTATCTCGATCAGATTCAAATCAGCATGGTACAGTGGTGTAGTCTAAGAACACGATGCCCATGTTTTTTTCAAAAGTTTATCCAAGTGATATTTTTGTACTCTAGTTTTATGCTACTTTACTAATTCATATAACTGTGGTTTCAACATTTTCGAACTATACGGAATACGGGTTTTCTCCAGCCAATCGGTCATATCTTTTCTTCTGGAGTTAAAATTTGGCGCTTTATCAATATCTGTATTGTTGATAACGCCCGTTGTCAGCAACTACTACTGACATCGGTGGAAGATTTTGAATCAATTTTTCACGCGCTCATTTCATGAAATTGTCTGTATTCATGTTGTCGTGGTAGTCGTCACTTTTCGAACTGGGTTTCCAAGTTAGTAATGCGTTCGAAATAAAACCGATTTCTTCTCCAGCATGAATTACTATTAAACGGTCACCTTTATTATTCGGCACATGAAGTCCCTCAACAGTACCATCAGACCAAGACTTTGTCAAACAATGCGAAGTTAAAACGTACGTTTCATCCAAATAAACAATTGTATTAAAGGATTTCTGTTATTTTCAGTTTTACGCCATTTGGAACCTATTTCAAAATAACAGCTAAAGTTGATTACTGCCTTTAAAATCAATAGATGACTGAAGTTCTTGCCTCATTTTTTTAAAGTAGGTAATTTATTCTTCTTTGAATGTAATTCGTTAACTGTTCTTTTAAATACACCTAAATCAAAACTATCCAGTCCACTCACAGGTTTCGAACGTCATTTATACTTTTTCGACGTGCTGAAAAAACACGATTGGGATGTTGATTGAAGAATCATGTCTTTTTTCACTTCTGAGTTTTTGAACCCGTGTTCTTGATATCCCACAAACAACAACAGCAGTTTTCTTCGTATTTTTGAATGCCAATTATATGTTTGTCGTCAGTTAATTTATCTACTTTAGAGCTTCTTTTTTCATAAAATCATAAACATAATTGATCATTTCACGTGCTTGACTCCAAGTTTTCTTAACTACGGATTTAAATTCTGCTATAACAAACCGCACTAATAACACGAACAAAAATTAAACCCTTCACTGAATACGATGTAAACTGGACTAAAGTTTATTTCTTTGTGCACATATTATGTACTAATAATGACGGATCTAAATATAATCGTGACGAAAGACATCATAACTGCATGTATAAATTTTTTAGCTCTGTACATAATACCAATCAGAGCATTAGTCATTGGTTAAGGAATTGTTATAGTTTACAATATTGAATTAAGCATTTTTATACATGTAATCAACTCAAGTGGAAAGAATTGAATACACAAAAATACAAATGCATTGTTTGGGCGCCCGTATTGTTTGTAAGTCGGAAAAATTAAATAAAAATAATATTTACGCGCAAAAATAATGGTTTGGAAAACAATAATATAATGAGATGTCATCATCTGACGTCACAAGCTCGTAGATTCACTGGGGCAACTATATTTACCTTTACAAATGAATAAGAAGAAAAAGAGACAAGAGTCTTAACACCGCGTACGTCTACTTCCGGTCAAATTTATACGTTCATGCCGCTCAATCTACGCTTTCAATAATCACTTTTCGTGGCTAGAATAGGAATAACATCACATTTAGATATAATGATTGGCTTATGATCCCTGCCATGGAGATCTCTGCAAACAGTTCTTAGTATTATGGAACAATAAATAAAATTTTATAAATTATATGGATTCACCAATAAAAAAATAAAAATAAATAAAAAAGCAAAAAAAATCATATTAACTTAAAAACTGTTTCTGTCAAATGGCAAAAAAATAATTAACTTTTTTGTACTTAAAACCCGGAGCCAAACTACATAGGATGCAGTTAACTTTATTTTTTAGATTTGACTTTCCACATTATTTTAAACATAATTGAGTTTTTAAAAAAGTAAAAGCCCAAATTAATTAATTTGATATTTATTTTAACTTGTGTCAAATCAGTATTTGTGCAATCTAACATCAAATACAGAGTGATTCAAAGAAACGGGAAATTTTGAAAGTTGTGTTGGTAGCCGTAGGCGATAGTTACCACTTGATAAGTGGCGCCAACCTCTCTAACCTAACCTGCCATTTAGTTGTCATGGATTCTTGGAGCGGTGCGCAACGTGCATTTGCTATCAAAGCGTTTTACAAAAACAATGACAGTGTGGAGGGAGCGCGTAGAGAATTTCGCCGTCATTTTAATCTGGGACGGCACGACCGTGTTCCATCAGCACATGCAATTAAAACATGGATATCTAATTTTGAGGAAACCGGTTAGGCAATGAAAAAGAAACCTCCAGGCCGTGAGCGAACCGTCCGTACACCACAGAATGTTCAAGGTTTACAAGATGCTGTCAGACGAACTCCACATCGGTCAATCCGTCGTCTCTCAGCATCTTTACAATCGCATAGTTCAAGTGTTCGAAGAATGTTAGCGAAGGACCTGCAATTCCATCCGTACAAGTTGCAGATCGTCCAGGAACTGAAACCGAACGATGCAGTTGTGCGAGCACAATTCTGTAATGTAATGCTTCAGAAGATAAACAATAACGAAGAGTTTGTTCACGAACTGTGGATGTCAGACGAAGCGCATTTCCATCTCAGTGGATTTGTTAACAAGCAAAATTTCAGATACCGGGCACAAGAAAATCCTAGGCAGCTACACCAGCGTCCGTTGCACAGCCAGAAAAGTGACCGTGTGGTGTGCTATGTCATCTTACGGTGTTATAGGCCCTTATTTTTTTGAGGATGACAACGGTCTTGCGATTACAGTGACGTCGGCTCGTTACGTAGCCGTGCTTGAAACCTTTGTTGTGGAACAACAAAAGAGATTTCCCCCTATTCTTAACACAGCCTGGTTTCAACAAGACGGAGCAACGTCACATACTACGAATATTGATGGCAGCTGTACGCCGATTGTTTGGACAACGCGTCATTTTACGAAACGGTGACATTAGATGGCCTCCCAGATCGTCTGATCTCTCAGCTTGCGATTACTTTTTGCGGGGTCACCTTAAAAGCAAAGTGTTCCACAGTAGACCTGCTACAATGGAAGAACTGAAGGCAAACATCCGAGAAGCGATTGCGGAAATTCCAGTTGAGATGTTACGTCAAACCGTGAACAATTTAACGAAGACTTCGTGAGTGTTTACGTAGAAGAGGAGGTCACCTGCAAGATGTCATCTTTAAAAAATAAACTAAAATGTATATGAACTAAAATGGCAGCATTTGCATAATTACATGAAATAAAATTCATTTTTAAAAAAAATTTTTCATTAACGTTATTTAATTTTTAAAATTTCCCATTTCTTTGAATCACTCTGTATAATGTTAAGATGTAATTCAAGTAAAGTTATTGGTTTGGAACCACGTTTTCTATTTAACATTATTACAAGTTCACCCACGAGCATTTGCTGTGTATGTTTTAACACGCTTGAGCGTTGGGCGATAGGATTATTGTGTTCCGAAGTACAACTGTCCATTTTTTTACATATACTTTCTAATGATATTTTTATTTTTTATTGTTAGGGTCCTAAAAATTTATTATTCGATATTTTAGTTTTTATAGAGCACTTTTAAACAAAAATAAAAAGTACACGATCAATTTTACAAACAACTTTTCAAAGTTTAAATTTTACAACTTTGCAAAAGCTTGTGTTACTTGAGTAATCCAATTTTAGAACTCGCTATGTCCATTTTCGTAATATTGAAAACCGCAAAAACTTTATTTTTTATTTTGAAGCTTTACTGTAGATGCCTTTGTTCTACAAAAGCTCTAGAAAAAATGCTTCAAATTCTGGGATTATGCAACTCATGTAGAAAAGACATTAAGACACCTTAACAAAGAAAAAAGATTGTGTTTAGGTAAATATTTCTAATTCATGTTTATTTTTGCAATATTACAACTTATCTTAAATGCTGTCAATTCCTTAAGATTTTATTTTTTGTTTCTTGGGTATTTTTTCATGAAATACTTTTTCTTATATATCAATAAAAATTTTATTGTTTTTTGCTAATACAACTTTAATAACAGTTATACTTATCCATTCATACATCAGCTTAATACAACAATGAGATTTTTGCCTAAGGCATCAAAAAATATTTTTATCAGTGTAAAAATTTCTGATCCTGTAGTACCTTCAATATCTCTCTTTTTCTCGATATGCTTCTTCTCAAACCTTTCCGTTATAAATAATTATCAATACATCTTGTACTATTAGGTAGTTAAATTCGGTTGAAATGGTAATTTTTTAGAGTTACTCTTTAAACAGATCATTTCAACACTAGAAGAAAACTTTTAGTTTTGATAGGAAGATGCTTTGAAAAAAGCATCAAAGTACGAAATATCCCAAGCTATTACGTTAAACTATTATGAAATTATGTTGTAAAGGGACATTTTCTATTCCAATTTTAAGAAAAGCATGATTCTCAAACGGTACAAAAGGGAAACATAAAGTTTACTAGGATAAAATAAGGCAGATGAATTGATACGTGACACCTGAAATGGAATATAAAACAGATTTATACAGTAATGTACTTGTTCGAAAATTAAAAAAAAACCGTTGATAAATAAGAATGCATAATTTTTCGGATGATGCACACTTTCAGTTTTTAATTTAAGTGATTTTTCCCCAACATTAAAAACATTTTTATGTTATTCAAATGATAAGGTTAAGATGATTAATTATCGTTTATGAATCAGAAGTCGAAATCAAGGCACCCACCGTTATGTAACGCGTATATCCTAATCGCTGATTGTTTAAATCAAGGAAATGATGTTCAGTACAAACGAAACACAAACTCAAGGGAAAATGTGCCCACAAATTTATTCACAATTACTTCTTACAAATTCCACTTTGTTTTGTATGTGTTCATTTTCACCTAACAATAAACGGTTACCCCTATTATTTCAAGGAACTGATTACCACAAAAACTTAATAATTAATTAATTTAATAATTAACACTGATGAGATTAATATCATTCTCAATAAATTTTACTACCCTGTGCTTAAATATTTTTATTGTTTCTTTAAGTTTCAATTAATAAAACATTTTGCATTCCTCAAGATTTTGAAAAGTAATTTGGTAGCCAATGTGTTCTGATCTAAAGGCTAATTTAGAATTACAATAATATTCTTCTCTGTAAAATACTGAAAACTGATGTAAAAAAAAAAACCCATAAAATGAGAAAGTTTCTTGTTCATTATAATTTCAGTCCTCTATGTAACAACTTAAACATCAAAAGTAGTATTTATTAACGATATAATTTCCACAATGGTAATTTTAATTTGCAGATGTACAGTAATTACAAAATGGAAGTAGTACAGTGCTATGAATATCTTATTTTTATGGTGAAAGCTCCAACTACAGTGCCAAAGGTGAGTTATTATTATTAAAATACTTTTTTTTTTCGTAGGAAGTGGGAAAATTTGTCTGAACCAAACGCCCAATAGCCCGCACATACTGAGTGAGTGGGGTTCACTGCCTATGCGGTGAGACCCACTCCCTCACGCAGGGTGGTGCTGGAATTGACGTAAATGCATAACATCAGCACCACCCGCGTTACAGGCACGCTTCTCATTTACATCAATATTTACATAACACATTCAGACACTATTTACACTCAGTAATTACAATTAATAATATATACAGTTCAGAATATATACACTGTAGCTATTCCGGCCTCGGACAACAGGAACGTGTCTCCCGGGAGCCATCGGTGACGACAATGCCGAGGCACCCCCGCTACCCGCCCCCGAAGGCTGGCGCCCACTGCTATCCTCAACCGACTTCTCCGTTCTCCGTCTCGTGGTCCTCCTCTATTAGTTTCTGTTGTAGCACCCTTTTAAATCACCGGGTCCACGCAGTCCATCCCTCACCGAAGGAGAGCATCAACCGCATGACGAGTTCAAATCGTTACGTGGTATCCCCTGCTTCCATCTGGGACAGACAAAGAAGGTGTGCTCCAGCGTATGCACGTCATCACAATACTGGCACAGTTCTGTGCGCTTCTTTCCGATCCTACAGAGGTAGACCCCGAACGATCCATGACCCGACAACCACTGCGCCGTCCAGAAGTCTACCTCTTCATGCAGTTTATTGACCCAGGCAGCTACCTCCAGGATCAAGGTGTGAGTGCCTCTCCTACGCACTCCGCCAACTATCCTGCCAGTCAGCCAGCAAGCGACCCCTCGCCTCCTCTCTAGCTCTATCTCTTCTCTCTTCGGCCAGCAGGTCCAACGGCGGCATACCAGCCACCACCAGTGAGGCATCCAATGATACCGTCCGGTAGAGCTGCGCCACTGTTATCGCCAGCCTCCTATATATGCCACTCAATCTCCGGGTATTTCTCACCACTCCAAAGGCCTCCCACCATACCGGTGCTGCATACAATGTCACCGATACCACGGTAGACGCCAGCATTCTGCGCTTGAATGTCCTAGGACCCCCGGCATTGACAATAATTCTCAGCAATGTCGAGGACATTCTTTCCGTCTTCATGGCCACTTGTTGCACGTAAAGTGAGAACCCCTTGACCTATGGAGTCACACTCCCAAGTATTTTGCCGCTTCCTTTGGGGCAATCATTTCTACATTGACTTAGACAGCAAAAGGGGGTATTCGCCACCTCCCCGTCATTGCTACAATTTCAATTTTCTTAGCCGACAGTTGTAGCCCCTGTATCTGAAGCCATGATTTGATCTTCTCAACGGTCCTTGTAGCTATTCTCACCACCTTCTCCAGCTCCTTCGCCGCCACTACTACCAACAAATCATCGGCGTATGCCACTAATTGTACTTTCGGCGACCACTCCTGCCGAAGGAGGTCGTCGTATACCACATTCCACAAGATAGGCCCTAAGATTGACCTCTGCGGTACCCCACGCTGTATGGGCACGACGATCTCCTCCACCTCTTCAGACGTGATACTCAAATTCCTTCTATTGAGGTACTCAACAAGTAAGGTGAAATGCCTCGCTCCTTCAACTGCCGCAAGAGAGATTTTAATCGAGGTACTCGATCGTGGTAGGATCCCGGGTGGCTAGGATTCCGGCTTAGGCATTGGATTGGTTGAAGGTGGCGCATTGGCATCGTGCCACGGTTATAATGGTATTGTTTGTGATTCGATTTGGGACTTCCGCTGATTGGGGTGACCGTGCTCCCGGGGTATGTTAACCCGTACGACCAGGAGTGTGGTTTTCCTTTGCCGGTGGCGTTCCTGATTGTGACTTGGTAATGCCATGCAAGACACCATGGTGGGACCGGGTGGGGGTGAGTGGTTTGTCCCCGGCTCCTGCGCGGACCGGAATGAGGTTGCGTTCCCCTTGTTAGGTGACTTAAACTTGTCGACTTATTTGGGTATAGGTCTGAATTTCTATGTTGTGTAAAACATAATTTTGATTGGTATGACTGTAACACTGATTTAACTTTAAACTCGTTCGGTTTCTGAGGCATTCACAGTCACGAACGGTGTTGTCAAATTTGTACTAAGTGCGGGGTTCGCGCTTCCGCGGTTTCGGTTAGTTAGTTTGAGGAAATCATGTTAGGTTGAATGTGAAGATGGCCGTTTGAGGCCTACGTGAAGGCGAAATTTGATTTGAATTTACTGATGCAAATGTCTGCCGAGGCATTTACATCGGTGGCATCCCGACCGAGGCCTGGCTGATGACTGTAAGATGTAATCAGTTTGAGGATCTAAAGACGACCTCCGGTATAGCCCCTCAGGGCTTGGAAAGGAGGGGGTTGTGTGGAGATCGGTAACGTCACAAGGTTACCGGTCTTTCCCCTACGGGGTTGGGATGTTGAAGTAGCGTAGCCACATTGACATTTACTCACATTGACAATCTTGCGCTGGAAGATTTTTTTCTATTTCCTCATATTTCGCATTTTCTGCCGAAATACTATCTTTTTTTATCGGTTGCGAGAAATTAATCTTCTTTCTTTAGCCATACAAGAATGAAGGACTCTGTTATATCAAACTTTCTGTCTGTAGCACGATTTCTTATTCCTATGTTTATGTAATAACACATAACTTTTCTGTAACAGTGAATGATGGAGTCTCTTTTTTTCAGTTGTATAAATCAAGTTTCAACTTACCAGAAATTAAAAAAGTGTATATCCTAGTACTTTCGGAGCTGTTACTCCATCTTCAGGGATTTTCTAAAAGATGTTAATTTAAATTCAAATCAGTAATCGTTTTTAAATTAAACTCTTGTAATTCGTACGTCAATAAGACAGTATATATATATATATATATATATATATATATATATATATTATATAAGACAGTATATATATTATAGATAATAGTCGCAAACATCTTACAAACATGATGTTACAATCTTATTGATACGAATTAATTTTATTCTTGACGACCGACTATTATGAACATAACAGTTTAATTTAAAAACGATTATTGATTTGAATTTAAATTAACATCTTTTAGAAAATCCCTGAGGATGGAGTAACAGCTTCGAAAATACTAGCATTTACACTTTTTAAATTGTTGGTAAGTGGAAACTTAATTTATACAATTGTATTAATACCTACGGTGCCAAATGCTTAGTAAGTTAACTCTTTTTTCACTCAATCAGTAGTTCTACTGTACTCGAAACTTTTACTGAATGGTCGTTATCATAGTGAAAACTGATCGTAAAATGATTAATAAAATTGTTTTCGTAGGAAGTAATAATAGGCTATGTGGGAGAAAACTGCAAGGATAGTTTCCTAAAAGTCTGGCGCCAAATCACAAGTAAGATTAATTTTTTAATCACCTATAACCAAGTTTTTTGTATTATTTAAATAATTTTCTTTCACTGAATGTATTCAAAACAGATCAGTATATTTTACAGTTCTTTATGGATTGATTAACATTTATTAGTTTAAAAACTACATAATTAGTAATGTAAAACCTAAAATCAATGTACAATGCGCAGGCAATTTTTACAACCATCATTCCAGACAAAATGGGCTGTTTCGTTAGTGGTGTGTACAGTAATAATATTTTCTGTTCCCATTATCAAAAAAAAAAAAACTTGCATTTGAGCCTTCTCTTAATAAGATTAAAATACAACAGAAGTTCCATTTGAGTGGAGCACTTGTGAACTGAAATTGCACTTTCTGGAAAAAATTCTTAAACGTAAAGGTATTTCATGAAGAAAGGGAAGTTCTTTCCTCATGAAACTTTTTAATCCTTGTTTGGGGCGTAAAAAGTGTAATAGTAATTGAGCTTCTCCCTGTTGTTTTTAAGATGAATATGAATGTAAATGAAATATACTTGTATACATTTCAACAATTTATCCTGTAAAAACATCTGGAGAAAACAAGCAATTTACTAGATTTGTAGACAATGCGTTGTACACAAAGTTCAAATGAATTTGACTGAACTGATAGCAAATGATTACATTTAACAGAAAGTCAAAAGAGAATAAATTAGTCTAAAGTACTAGAACGTTGTGAAAACCCTTAAATCTTTTATTATGAATCTTGTTTGCTCTTAGAATATTAATAACTAAAAAAGTAAATTAATTTAAAGTTTTTTTGTAAACATGTTACAATGTAACTGATAGAATGTCAACAAATTCTGTAGGAAATCAGTAAATTTATGTATTTTTTCTTATTTTTACAGCTTCACATTTACTTTATAAAAAATGACACATTCCAATTTCAGTATAATATTTTTGAAGCATTTACCTTTAAACTGAGAAGTGGTGTAATATGGCCTGGAGAAGTTGCATTAAATAACCATAGATTTTTTATGAAATTTTACAAAGTAAATAAAACCATCTGGAAAAAGCCACTGTATAAATCACTAAATTTAGAAAAACATCCAACAAGAATAAGAAAAATATGGAAAACAAAGGTAATAAATAAAAAACAACTTACACATGACACTTGCCTTTTATCAATACAAGTTCAAGAGCCTGGTTTCAACCATGTACCAGTTTGTTACCATGTTCCTATCGCAAAAAAAATTTTTGGTATGTATTAAAAGTAAGAATGTTTGATAAGAATTTTTTCAAGTATTACAAGTTTCAATCAACTTGTAATAGTTGCTGAATAGAATGACAGATGTAATCAAGGTTATTTAAAAAAATTTCAACTTAAAGAACTATTAAATCTCTAAATACTTGAAAATGTGTATTTGGAATATATCTTCAGAGCTACAATACCTTTATAACTAATAATTAAACGCTAATGAGTTTTTTATTAATGTTTCAAGTGTTACTCTTCTAATTGATTGTTAAATACACTGTGTCAGATTTGAAGTATAATTTTAATTGTTCAATCTTGAATAATAAAAATACAGTGTATAATTTTAACTAAATTTTTGCTATATTAGTAGCTTTCATCTACTACAGCTACAATTTGTATGTTACAATTAATAACTTTGTATGAGAGATCAGTTTCTATTAATTGTCTTGCAAAGGTTGGTTCTATTGTTATATGATGTATTTGCATGTGGTTTTAAACTATTGTATTACAGTTGAGAATCTTTTTTTGTAACTAGAAATTATTGAAATTTAAACACCAAAAATCAAAGAATTGAATTTTTATTTTGAGAATCAATATCTATTGTTTGATGTCTTTTTATTAAAAAATTATACTACTTAAAATTATATTTCACAAAACATTTCATAATGAAATTCAACCCATAATAGGTATGGTTAATTATTATTGTAATAAAATAAAGATAATTAAATGATTATTTAAAAATATATTATACTCTTAGTTAAAGCTTTGTACATTTTAACTGCTTTATAGATTTTTAATAACGTAGGAGTCTCAACAACAGAAGTTAATATGTTTTGTAAAGGTAAAGTTTGATGGTTTACATTATTTTTAACTAATGGAGTTTATTGATAAGACATATTTATTTATTATATTATTTCTCCCTTTTCAGAAGAATAATTATTAAAATAAAAACATAGTTGGTGTTTACATGTGCTGGTGTTTATAACAGATATTCGTGTAGTTTCAAAACTTTACTGAACATTCTTCTACAAGTTCTTAATTTTTTTTTTCAATGCTTATATACCCCAGAGATCTTCAGCTATTTTATTGGAGATGATAAAAGACCAAGATTGATATCAATAAAGCATCATCAGATAGTTTTTAGTAATGGCATGGGATTTAATAACCCCACTGATGACATGGATAATATTCATATCCATGTTGATAATATTATCAAGATAATTGACAGAATATTCTTGCTTTTATCATGAGAGCAACCAAACCATTAAAAGTCAATTGCTTTAAGAACTTTATATGGGGTCTTGGTAATACAGATAACATAAAATGTCAATTCAATTTTGTTCTCCCTACACACTGGTGCTAGAGTTTGAACAAAAATCATTTAAAGAAGATTTCTCTGATTTGTTTGTATATATCAAATCTACCTACATCAGGAATTTCCTATGGAGAATTATAAGACTTTTTAACAAAAACTAATTTACATGGACTAAAACTACTTTTATAATTTTTAAAGTTCCTAAAGCCTTAATTTAGAAAGTTATAGAAAGGGTAATAATTACTTTTTTGCCCATATGCATTTTACTATATCTTAGCTTTTTTAATAATGTCTTTATAATGCTTCTCAAAAATGTAACAGTATGAGCTTTACTTTATTGTTTTATAATGTATAAACTCTTTGAAGTTGAATTAACATAATAATAATAACTATGTAGGCCAAAAGCTACATTTCATTCTTTTTAAATAACTTCATTACAATATTATCATTATCTTAATATTTTGCATTTCTAGTCAGTAGCCTATTTTAGGCTTATGCAAATATTCATTTATGACTGCATTCTTATTTCTCTTTTGGTTTAAATACATTCATAACACAAACACACCATTTAAAAAAAATAATATTCAATAAAACCAACTGGAAAAAATATTTCAGTCAGTTAGAACACTATGTAATAGTTTTATTGTCTGTACTGTAACATACAGACAAAGAGCACATATGTTTGTTAACCCAGGGTAATCTGCCAATCTACTTATAATAAATAATATCCCACCCTACTAGACGGCATTTGCATGTGTGTCCGTCCCCCGCAGTTTAGCACCGGAATGTACCGATCACTAGCAGAAAATCTTGATTTGTTAGTACATGTCTCATGGTGGTCAGGTGTATACTTGTTATCCTTACTAATATTATAAATGTGATTGTGAATTTGTTTGTTACGCTTTCACGCAGAAACTACTCAACCGATCATCATGAAACTTCGTACACATATTCTCAAAGGTATTGCGAAGGACATAGGACACTTTCTTTGTAAAAAAAAAAATATATATATATTTTTTCAGAAGGGTAAAAAATTTATATTGGTAGGTATGATCGTCCGACAAAAAATTTGACCAAATTCAACGCCATTTGGCGTTCCAGTAAGTAAATGAAATAAAGTGTCGATCCAACACTGTAATACCGGCGGTCACTATTCAATTGAGTGTAGTGCTTCTGCTGTTTCGAATCCTTCTATATTTATTGTTATTCTTCTCACTTTTAAGCAATACTAAAACTTTTCCAGTTTTTGAGGTTAGGTGCCTGTTTATTGTTTTACTTCTAACGCTATTTTCAGTTTTTACTCTGTTTTTTTTTTTCTAAAATGCTTCGGAAGCGCAAATCTAACCTGTCCAGAGATTCATCACGAGCCCGGTCGGCAAAAGTTGCTCGAACTCAAAAATCTTGCGCTCACGCAGAACTAAGACGACAACAACAAGCGAGGCGACAATGTGCTTTGAGGGCTGGTGAAACAACTTCTCAGAGACAAGATAGGTTAGATGAGCAAGCTGAACGCCAAGCTACCTTAAGAGCAGCTGAAACGCCAATTCAAACACAAATTCGTTTAGAAATACAAGCTGAACAGCAGGCAGCTATAAGAGCAAGAGAAACTCCAGAACAATCGCAGGCGAGAAGAATCGTTCATGCAGAAATGCAAATCGCGGCCGTCAAAATTTCATGCGTAACAATTGGTCTGTATTTAATAATTCTGGATTTCAATATGATCTTTCACTTGAATACCATAATCATTCTTTAATTGGTATTGGCTCAATGAATAGAAAATGTCAGCATTGCGATACTTTGAAATGGAAAGATAAAACTGCTGGACTGTGCTGTTCCAGTGGTAAGGTTTCGCTTCCTTTACTTGGTGAACCAGAGGAGCCTTTGACAACTCTATATTTAAATGTTACAGATGAATCGAAGCATTTTTTTAAGTAAAATCAGAAAGTATAACTCTTGCTTCCAAATGACATCCTTTGGAGTAGATAGTGATAAGAATGCTCAGATTTTCACCAACTTTTACTGTACAAGGACAGATATATCATCAGATTGGATCACTTTTTCCAGCAGATAATGAACAGCATAAATTTTTGCAGGTGTATTTTATGGGTGATGAAGAAAATGAAATAAACCGTCGTTGTCAGTACATTGAAGGAGTCGAAAGAGTTACAGTATTGAAAATTCAACGAATGTTACACAGCCACAATTTGTTGGTAAATACCTTTAAAAGTGCAATAGAAAACTGGCCTCCAGATAATTACATAGTGGCCATTCATTCTGATCGGACTCTACGTGGCGAACATGAGAGGCGTTATAATGCGCCGATGATCAATGAAGTTGCTGTTTTGGTTACTGGTGAGCCATGCTCTCCACGGGACATAGTATTTCGGGCACATGATAATACGCTGAAACGCGTAGCCGATACTCATAAATTTTATGATGCTTTGCAGTACCTAATTTTCAGTAAAGGTGAGCCAGGATATCATTTCAATATTCCAGTCATTAATCCAACAACAAGACTGCCAGTTCCCAATAAAAAAATTTCCCGCATGGATTTTTATGCGTATCACATGATGCTTCGAGAGCACGACTTCATTCTCCTTTCGCGGTCAAGGCAACTCTTTCATCAATTCTTGGTAGATATGTATATTAAAGTAGAGAGCGAACGCCTTCGTTACATTTCTATAAACCAGACGAAATTACGAGCTGAAAATGACATTCATCTACAAGATCCGATTAGCGCAGACGGTAATATTAGACCTAACGACATAGGCAAGATGGTTATTCTGCCTTCTACTTTTGTGAACAGTCCCCGTTATCTGCATGAATACACTCAAGACGCTTTCGCTTATGTACGAACTTACGGCAGGCCTGACCTCTTTGTAACTTTTACCTGTAATCCTTCGTGGCAGGATGTAACTAAAGAGCTAATGCCCGGGCAAAAAGCCACTGATCGACATGACATAGTTGCTCGCGTATTTCGTTTAAAGGTTCACCGCGAGCGAAGCCGCGGGTAAAAGCTAGTATTATTATATAACGGTATATCGCAAATTTTCGATATATAAATAATACATTTTTTTTTATTAAGGTGATTGTTTTTCTTAATAAAATAATGAACTATAACCACTGATCTCTATACAACTGGATAATTGATCCTTACGGAGTAAAATACAATTAAGTGTTCAATATTTAAGCATACTCCAGCGCCGCAGAATGAACGGCTGGGAACTAAATAAAACCACTGTACGCTTGTGCGACTATAATCGTGATGGCAGGGATGTTTATTTTACTCAAGCCAGATAACCAAGAGACCAAAATGCTGGTCTCCGTGGCGCGAGTGGTAGCGTCTCGGCCGTTCATCCGGAGATCCTGAGTTAGAATTCTGGTCAGGCATGACATTCGGCATTTTCACACAAAAATATCATTCATCTCATCCTCTGAAGTAATACCTTACGGTGGTCTCGGAAAAAAAAAACCAAAAGAACGGTTATTTTCGCAACACAAGCAGAAATTTACAAACAGTTATAGAAAATTTATATAGAGATCAGATATATAGTTATGTAGATATCAGCGTTAAAAATACAAAATCAGAACACTTCTACTGCATCCATTTGAAACGTAGTTTTATCCCTACTCCTCTGCGTATGCGCCGTTTCATTTTATTTAGATCTGCTACTCATTTAGTAGCGCTAGTATATGCTTCAAATTTTACTAAATCCAATACGTGGGACCCCCTATCCAGTTATATAGAGATCGTGACTATAACCAAAACGTATGCACCGGAATGTACCGATCACTAGCGGAAAGTCCCTTCTCAATATTATCAATTTATAATTTAACTTCAATTATTTTTGGTTTTTTTGTCAACATTTTTGGTTTGCTTGGCATTTCTCCCGCTATCACCCCATTCGGTTGCCCTAAACCATAAGACCGAATGTCTGTGCCGCAAACGGTAACTGAGCCTCAAACTCTTTAGCGACCAGTATCCTAACATAACTCCTAGAGCTTACCTAGTAGCGTGAGCGGGGTAAGCTCCTAGAGCTTAACTAACAGCATCGACTTACGTGTTCCAACCGCTCAATAAAATGGGTAGGCGCATCCCGTCAACTACTAAAGATATATATGATATCCATAATAAAATGTATCCAACCCGCTTAGGCGCAGGCGTGGCAGCAACTGAGGAGAAAGAGACAGACTTCCTTACATTCTCTTCCACCCATTGAATGGATTTCTGGAGTTCGCCCAGAGCTTCACCCGTCACCGGTCTGAAAGCCCAAACTCCCTCCACAACCTGGTCGACCTTCCCTGTCATACAACTGAATCCAGGGCAAGGTTGGCGCCTTGGAGTCCCTCGTATTTTAATGCCAGACCAACAACCATCTTGCTACACTCACTTAAAAAGTAGTTGACTTCTGTCGAAAATCCAGTGCCACACGCGACTATTTCTTAGAGGAGACTTTGGACCATTTGGATCGCATCTCCTCGATTCGTCCGATACAGTTGGACCCGACGACGTGAATGTAGGAAGACTGAACTTGTAGAAGCAAATTGCTACTGTGCAGTAAACACAAGTTATACAGTACAGGACCTGAGGCCGAGAAGAGATAACTAATAGTTATTTATAGAAACAATAACTTTAGTTATATCAATTTTCATCAACAAAAAAAAAAAAATATTTGTACATAAGAGGTAATCAATTTTGGACACC
Source organism: Lycorma delicatula (assembly GCF_047948215.1). Classification (NCBI taxonomy): domain Eukaryota; kingdom Metazoa; phylum Arthropoda; class Insecta; order Hemiptera; family Fulgoridae; genus Lycorma; species Lycorma delicatula. The sequence continues at coordinate 34,444,691 of NC_134455.1, forward strand.
TAATAATCCCATTTTGACACGCCACCTGCCAGGGCAACCTGCCCTCAGGGCCTAGCTGCAGAGGGTCGGCTTACGGTCTGCCTTTGCAGCTAGTATACATAATAAATATAAGAAAGAAATAATGAATAACCAAGGAGAAATAGAACCAGACCTAAAAGACAGAAAGATTATTTGGAAGGAGAATAGGAGAATTGTATGCTTCAAGTAACCATGAAAACCTAGATATCAGTGATGAAGAAATGAAGGGCCCAATCATTTTAAAAGAGAAGTAAAAAATTCTATCAACAAATTAAGATGCAGGAAAGCTAGAAAAAAAGTTGTGAAGAGTTATCAGCAAAGGTGTTAAAGGCCTTAGGAGAAGATGCAATAGATAGATTGACAAAACTTGGTAATAAAATCTATGAGAGTAGTCAGTGGCCAGAAGATTTCCTTAAATACTTATGATACCTTTGCCAAAGAAGAACAATTCCAAACATTGAAAGAATTACGGGACTATAAGTCTAATATCCCATGCCGCAAAAGCATTAACTAGAATAATACTGAGCAGAATGAAGGGAAAGATAGAGAGAATATTGGATGCAACCAGTTTGGCTGTAGAAAAGGAAAGAGAATGAGAGATGCAACAGGTTGTATGAGAGTTTTGATGAAGAGAATAATAAATACACATAAAGTTTTGTACACATATTTGATTGACTAGGAGTAAGCCTTTGTCATTAAATGAGATAAACTAATGAAAATCTTGAGGAAAATAGGATTGGATTGGAGGGATAGAAAATTCATTGAGGAATTATATATAAGACAAAGAGTAAATTTTTGAACAGAAGTAGAAGAAATAAATATGGTAAGAGGGACTAGGCTGGGATGCTGCATGTCACCAATCCTTTTTAACATTTATGAAGACCAATTAATTGAAGAAGCTTTGAGAGATATGGAAGGAGGGTGATTGTGTGACAGTAGGAGGAGAAAAAATAAGGACAATTACATATGCAAATGACCAAGTAGTATCGGTTAAACAGCAAATGAGGATAGAATAAGCAAAGTAAGAGAAAAATAAGGAATGAGAATAAATACTGATAAATCCAAAGTAATAAAAATATTGAGGGAATATGGTGGAACAAAGATTACCATTGAAGGGAAACAATTAGAATGCATTGGTTGGTAGTTTTATATACTTGGAATCACAATATTTGATGGAAGTTGTACAGAGGAAATTAGAAGCAGAACTGGAAATGGTAAAATGTATTTCAGTAAGATTAGAAATCTCCTTACAAAAAAAAGTATACCTATTGATCTGAGAAAGATATTTTCAAGTGTTTTGTTTGAAGTGTGCTATTGTATGGTGCAGAAATATGGACAATGAAGAAAAGAGAAACTCAATACTGGAAAGTGTTTGAATGTGTCTATGGAGAAAAGTGCTAGGTATCAACTAGCGAGAGAGAGTAACTAATGATCAGGCCTTAACAAATATAAATGAAAATAGGAGTATGATTAAGACAATACAAAAAAGAAAATCTAACTGGATAAGCCACAAACTAAGGCATGACTGTGTTCAAAAATTAATAGTTGAAGGAAAGATTGAGGGTGTGAGAGAAGAGAAAGAAGAATAGGAATGTTCAATGATTTGAAAGAGAGACAAGGATACTATAATTTAAAAGAAAAAGCTCAGGACAGACCCTCATGAAAAATGCAGTTTCTTGATACCTGTCAATAGACAGTTCCAATTAAGAAGAAGAATCTGCCAAACTAATGAACGAATCTGAAAAATTACTTCACTATTTAAAACCTAATTTCTTCCAGTGTGACACACATTGTAAAAAAATGAAAATTAAGTCACTTCTAAAACTCTCCTTCCTTTCAAACCCTTTTATAAAGATATGATTAACAGTGCATATCCTTTATCCGTAAAAATGAATACTGTCATAATTACTTTTTGTGGGGGCTAAAACTCATGTAACCTACATGCAGATATAAATTCCATGATATTCTAAAATGAGTGGGAAATTCTAGATTTGCAAGTGATAAGAATTAACTGATATAAAAACTATCCAATTGTTACTTGTAATTTTTGTGTCGATGGTGAGAATAATGATGTTTAATAACATAAAACAAAAACAAGGTTTTATACTGGTGGAAATACAATAGGGACACTGCTGCTGCCATCATTGAAGAATTCCATGCAAAATTTACTAATTCTCACTATAGACAAATTAACATTTGTGTAAGCTCAATATAAAATTTTAAAATAATGGAAACATTGGAGATGTTTTAAGACCAGGTACATCTACAAATATTTGCACTAAAAAAACAAACAACTTCTTGGGATATAGGACCCTCAAACATTCATCAAGAAGGTTTCTGCTGAGTTAGAAACACCTGGAAAAATTTACAAAAAATTCTGCAGGAACTGAAGTTTAAATGTTTCAACCAAGATTACTTAACATATTTTATGAAGATTATTTTCATAAAAGGTTATAATTTTGTGAGGAATTTTTTATTCATTATGAAGCATACTTTCATTGTTCTAGTTTAGTAAGGTGTTCTCATGAAGTGTGCTTCAGACTCAATTAATAATTGAAACTCAATCATAAATAATTGTGTATATTGGTCTGATTAAAATGATTGTGTATAATGAAGACGGAATTAATTAGTCTAGAGCTCATATTTAATATGAGATCGCAAAATAATAAAAAGTTGGGATGTTATTTCTTCATTATAAATGTTACAGGCACATATGTTGAGGTATTATGATCTATTCTTATTCCCAAGGTATTGAATTATCCTGGGTTTGACATCAGCTGTCCTTTTGTTTTTTTTCAGATGGCCTCTACATTATGCTCTTTAAAGATTACCCCAATCAAATTTTTCCTGAAATTATAGGATGCTGATGAGCAATTAAATGGCCACTTCTTTTTGTTATGGATTTTTTCAATAGACATGACATTATCTTCAAATCCAATCGACTTGAACCACCTCAAGTTGTTGATTGAAAATTAAGTTGATTTTGTAAATCAGAGCCAAGCTTTATTGAAAGAAATGTGTAATTCAGTGTTTCATTACGCAAGGATGACACTTTCAACACTTCCTCTGGTGTGTATTTGACATGTACTTTATAATTATTTTTTTAACTGTTTTCTTATTAAGAAATGAGCAGAGTGAGTTTTATACAAGGATTATTCATCTTACACTGTCCCAAACAATTATGTAACAAGAATCTCTTTCGAGAAACTAATTTGTCTTTTGTTTTTGACTCAGAAGTGGTATCATAATCATCATTCTATTTTGAAAATTATTTTATGCTATAACTGTTTAAGACCTCTTTTCATTTTCAGTTTTGTGTTTGCTAATAAAATAAGTAAAAGTACATAAATTTACTAATAACATAATTTGAAGTTACATAGGTGATATCAAAAGATGTAGGTATGTTATCAACACATAACAAACTATAACCGCTCCAAATGTGCCAAGAAAGATCATGAAAAAATTAAACAGAAGGGCTATTAAAATTATGCAATTGTTGAACAAAATGGAGTGGTTATAACCCACATTACTTCAGAAAAATAATAATTATACAATATAATAATTGTGCAAGTATGTTAAGAAACAAATAAAATTGGTTCTGAACAAAATAACAGTAACGAAGGTCAATTTATAAATATTCTATTACATATTTAACTATAAATAAATTGTGTACAGAAAGACCAGATTTTGTACCTTGAAAATTCATTCTGACTTTCTGAAGTAGTTCACAGATGTAAAATTATATTTTAGATAGAATTATAGATAGAGGTAAGAAATATTTAATAATTATTACAAGCTTAACAATTAATTATAATGTTTTTCCAAAGCATTCAGTATGATTTGATATTTTGAAAACAATATCAACTTGATATCCAGTGAAAATTGTCATCTAATAATGTGCCCAAAAATTGTACCCTAATTTTACATTTCATTCCATGAGAAAATAATTCTAATTTGAATTCCTGTAAATAATGATCCAGGGGCAAAAGTGTAATAGTGATGCTTTTGATGTTTGTAAGAAAATATTTTAGTTTCAAAGAATAATTTTGATAACAAATTTGAATGTTATTTTTTTAAAAGTTGATAAAAAAATATAAATTATATGACAACCAATTTCAACTAAAAACTGTCATTGCACATGAATTATTTAAATAATTTCCAGAAACTAAAGGAAATTAATTTTCTCATGAAAATTTAGGAGCTAGCTTAATAGAATTAATATTTAAAAATGTAAAGATTTTTTTAACGATGAAATAAACATTTAAGTCATCTTAAGCATGACACCATGCCAGATGCAGCAAGAAACTCCTTTTGAATTATTTTATTCATTTCATTATCTTATAATTAGCACTCTTGAAAGATAGCCCTCTTGAAAGAACTTAAATTCACAAAGAGATGTGTTATAATTTGTGTTTTTTTTAACCAAAATAAAAAATGAACTCCTGATTTTTTTTAAAAAATTACAGGTTGGTTACTAAACAAAAACACTTTTGGCTCTACTTTTGAATTTTTTAACAGATACATTTTCAAGATATTTTTGTGAAAATAAAAAACTTAAAATATGTAATGAACTAGAATAAACAGACTAATTCTTAAAAAGCAATATTTGAGCATGTTTGTGAAATTTGAAAATTATTCCAAAAATGTGATTACTTTCTGACAAATAATTAAAAACCCATTAGGAATGTCTTAAAAATTACTGAATTTTTTAATCAATTGAGCAGTCAAAAAATACATTAAAAGGAATAAGTTTTGATGGTGCTAGTAGAAAAATTCAAACTTATAAAACTAAGAGACAAACTAAAAGAAATGATTAAAACTAAGAGAAATGTATTAAATTACAAATAATTAAATGCTTTCTATAACATTATCAATAAATATTATTTTTTGTACTTATTTTAAAATTGTAGATATTTATAAAATAACAATTATATTTCTACAGTGTATGAATTTATAAATGAATTTTTGTGAAAAGTAGTGGAACATTTTTATATAATATGTGACCTTGTATTTAAGAACCACTCAATAAAACTAAGCAATTTCTCAGTTATATCCTAGGTTCACCCCTGAAACAAGTAAATGCAATTAAGGGAATTTTTTCAATCAGTAAGACTGATTAATCCTTGTTAGTCACAGGAATTTTCATTCACTACAAGATTCCATTTCCATATCCCATGCATAAGCTTCAAGATTATGCGATGATAACGAGAAAAAAAAAAGGAAAAATTATTACATAATGTAATGGAAAATTATCAATTTATTTTATTAATAACTTTTTGTTTTGCTGTAGAGAAACACGTAGAAATGCTGTTTGATCCTGTTCCATTGCTCCCTATGGAATCTCTTAAAGTTCCGAATCCTTATCCAGGATACTGGTTCAGAACAGACAGAGAAATACACCTATTGGTAAAATCATGTACAGATAAGAAAATAAATCATTGGCTTTATAGACGAAAGGTTGGTGATGGAATATTCATGGGCAATCCTAAAGGTGATTTTGATCCAACACCATTACTGCAAATGAAGAAAGTATACTTATTTGCTGCTGGCAGTGGGTTTTCAGTTATTTTATCAATCCTGGTTTGGATATTACAGCAAGATAGGTAATATTTTTATATGTATGATTTTTTTAATATATGAAAATTATTCGTAAGTATTTTTATCATAGTAGATAATAGTTTTATAAACATCAAGCAAGAGTAATTGTTTTATTATAATTATTACAAAGAAGAGAAGAAAATGTATATATTGTTCTCTCCTTCATAAATAGATTTATACATTAATTGCTTTAAACATAAGTAACAATATTGCACTTATGTTATTTATACAAATTTTTTGCATAGTTCTACACAAGAAGATTGACTTTTCATTATTTTATTTTGTTCCCTTTTGAAAAACTATCATTCTAATCTAAAATTTTACAAAAAAAATCCTCTCATCCATAAAAGATAATTTCACATCAAGGAAGCATTCCAATAAATAAAAAAAAAAAAAAGTATCAACTCACTCACCACTGTGACTTGCTGTATAAGCATGTATGAAAAATATGAAACAGTCAATAAAACAAATTTTTTTTCGATCTTAAACTGTAATTCAAGAACAACTCAACCAATCTACATAAAATTTTCACATGTACAACTTCATATACACTACTACAGCAAAATCTAATGAAATTATTGATTTAAATTAGTTATGGAGAATTTTGAACCACAAAATGTTATACGTAGACCTGTATAAATATATATATATATATAAAACTTGGTTTTAAGTAAATTATATTTTCGTACACCTCACACTTCAAAACGTAAAGAAAGTTATTTTCTTTGTGTTATAAAAGTACACCCCTCACTCATAGTATACGACTGAAAGTAATACTGTACTTTTCTTCGAAAAGTCCATAAAAACAATAGGTACCATACAAGTCATCTCATTTGCACAAGAGACAATCTGTAAAAACAAACTGGAAAAGTCAAAATTGCTGGCACTGTATTCTAAACTGGGAACTGAAACTTACTTATCCAGTACAGTTATTAAGTAAAAGTGGTCATGTAAAAGAGATTACAAAAACATTTAATATTTAAAGTTCTGAAACAAATGTTGCAGATGGAAAATAGAAATAGATGATTATAAAAGATTAAAAAAAATATATATTGTATGTACAAAAAATGATAAACATGATAGGAAATAAAATGAAAAGAAATTTGATCTTCAAATAAATGAACAGTAAAATTAATCAGATGAAATACTTTAAAGTAAATTTTAAAATCTATCCGCCAAAACTTTTACAAATTATTGGAATTCTTATATAAAAAATAAGCAAAAGAAAGAACAATTAAATATGGTTTGAATAAAGATTTCAGAAAAAACTGAATTTTTATGAAAGTGTATAAACAATTTGTCTATTAGTGTCATCAGTACATGACAATTTGAAAAAAATGATATAATTTAAAATGTTGTAGCCACTTAAGTCTAGAGAAACCATTTCTCGAGATCAAAAATAATGCTGTTTTCCTTTTACTTCACCTTTCAACAGATGTATAAACATAACTTACTTAAGATAGACTGACAGATGTGTTTTTTTCATTCTAAGATACTTTTAATTTTATTCCTATACTTTATAAGGAAAGTCACACAGATTATTAATTTTATTAAAAAGATGGTAATATATATTAAAACTAACTCATTAGAAATATTAAGTCATTTAATAATGTAGTAAATTATTACAATATTTTTAAAAAAAGTAAAACTCAGTAATGGGAAGCAACAATGAAGAATTTACCTTATAAATTTAATTCGTTGTTTATGCATATGACATGCATATTTTATACATTATTACCAGGAAGCAATTGTTTCATTGTAATAGGGTAGAATGGTATGTTTTTTTTGTTTTTTTTTTTTTAGCTTTTTGTGCCTCATTATCCCCCAGTGAGAAGTTATAGAAATTTTGGAGGGACATGAAATTTTTAAGACGTGATGCATAAATACATTTGTGGTTAGTATTTGTCTATAAATGAAAAATTTAAAGACAAAAACAATGTAATCTCCATCAAACAATTAAAAGCTAAAAATCATCTAATAATGATTTTATCATTATTTATCATCTGGGTAATGTTTTTTCAGTCAGTTGTAATATTGCTTTTATTAATTATTTTGTTAATAGCTTTTTAAGAAATATTTACCTAGTAGACACATTTATAAAAGTAACGAGGTGTTTATAAAAAATATAAGTTATACTTATAAAAGCAATTGTACTTTATAATTTTACATTCAGTAAAGCGAGCATGTTTAGTTTGTTGTGGATATTAGGAACCCCTTCTTTCTTAAATGAAACACTTCTTAAGGATTTACAAGTATTTTTGTTAACCCACTCTAATGTTTCTTTCTTCCCAAAAAAAATTGTTAAATTCTGATTTTAGTACTATAAAGCTACACTAATAAAATAAAATAGAAATAGGCATCAAAATTAGTATAATTTTTAAGAAAAATCTTAAATAGGATTGAATTTGTTGCATGTTAAAAACTGAAGGGGAACATTTGGAGTTAATAAAATAGTTATTATGTTAATAATAATAATTCTGCTGGAGAATATTATCAAACAGTTTTCCAGTTGAACAGTTTGTGATTCAGCTGGTTACTTCCACATCCCACAAAATTCCAAATACAGGAAATTTTGTGTTTTATAAGACCCTGAACTGTTCTTTGGTAAAGGAAGAGTTTGTTCATACAGGTAGCTGGAACCTGTTCTTGGCTGGCTCTGTAATTTCTAGAGTTAATCAACTTTTTGTTGTTGATATGTTTAAGCAGATAAGTGAAAAGTGATTATTTAATAATGTTCTTTACCCATTCTGGATAAAATTTCTTGATCTTCCAAATAATTTTTAGATAGGATGGAAACCTAATAAGGTTTCCCACAACCAATAAGGGATCTTGAGTTACAGTTTTGATTAACCCACAGAGTTGGTCTTGTGAAGAACGCATCTTCCCAATCAGCTGATTTGGAAGTTGAGAGTTCCAGCTTTCAAGTCCTACTTAAGCCATTTTTACATGGATTTTAATACTAGATCGTTGATACCAGTGTTCTTTGGTGGTTGGTTTTCAATTAACCACACATCTCAGGAATGGTTGATCTGAGAATGTGCAAGACTACACTTCATTTACACTCATACATATCATCCTCATTCATCCTCTGAAGTATTATCTGAACGGTAGTTACAGGAGGCTAAACAGGAAAAAGGCAGGAGTTACAGTTTTGATGGGATTGATTTGCATCATGCTGGGATTTCTTCATGATTAAGTTGTTTTCCACACCAATACACTGTTACTTCTTCTTATCCTAGGTCACATTCTATTCATTTTGGATTCTGTAAGGGTAGTTTTGATCCTTTAATATTAGAAGATTAATTTACTTAATGTTGAAGCATATGAATTGTTTTGTCCCCTTTCATACTTCGGCAGTGCGACAATGTCAGTTAGAATTCAGCAGAGATGAGACACTGGTTTTCATTCTAATAACATCAAAATCTACGCTGTAAGCAGTGGGTCTACACTTGTTTTAAGTATGATAGCATGCCGACCTCTGTGGCGCAAGTGGTAGCATCTCGGCCTTTCATACGGAGCTCCCAGATTCGAATCCCGGCCAGACATAGCATTTTCACACGCTAAAAAATTGTCATTCATCTTATCCTCTGAAGCAATACCTAATGGTGGTCCGGAGGTTAAAAAAAAAAATATATATATATATAAATATTATAGCTATATATATAAGTATTATGGTACAAATAGAAATTGAAAATTTTATAGCATAAATAGAAAATACGTTGCTGTTACGTTTGATTAGTATTTGTAAACTTAATAACATATCACTGTTAAGTGTAAGTACTGCTCTCCATTGAGCATTGGAAATAAGAAAAAGGGGCTATGAGATTGTCACTAAAAAGACGGTACCATATTTTAAATGAAAATGTGTGTTGGGAATGACTTATAGCAGTCTCATGGAATTTTCTTCTGTTCAAGTGTGTGTTTCAATAATTTACAAAGGCATTTCTTGTAAAACAGTATTCATACTAATTAGAATATTACTTAGAAAATCGGAATGATGTTCACATTTTCTAATTAACCACCAACAGAATTTCATTTGTTTATCAGAATCAGGTAGTAATAACTCTTGTATGCCTTGTAAGCCTTGTATGGATTGGGTAAAATTATTGCTCCCATATGTTTGTCACATACTTGATTGTGAAACATGAGAACAATGTGACCTTGTCTGGTGCTTGAGGTGGGAGATAATTGTACGGCACTCAATATTGCTTCTTCAGCATCAGCATTTCTTACAAAAAGTTCATGACCAGCATCAAATTGTTATAGTTTAATCAAACTTGCCTCTTCAAACATTCAAATATGAATTCTACAAATGAGAATTCAAATGTTTGACACTAAACTTAATTGTTAATCAGCTGTTATTGCCATGCTGTTATTGGATGTCTAATTATACAGCCCACCAATTTAGCTCATCTCATTTAAACTTTTACCACCAATATCAAAATAAATAAGGAAAAACTGAAATTAATGCAACGTCCATTAATCTTGTATTAATCATAAGTAGGAAGTTATGATTAACACTTAGATAACAAAATATGATACCAAACAATGAATAAAAATTTTTGTCTGTAAAACAGTAAAATTGATATTTATAGAGACACTATTATTTTTATAAAAAATTTGTCACTTTCTTTGGTTGGAATAAATATATAAAATTAAAATATTGAAATCAGCTTGAAAAAAAAACTAAAAAAGAGTATACTTATTCAATTTTTCTTTACATTTCAGTTTTTTTCATAAATTATAAATGAAAGACAGCTGTTTACAAAAAAAAAGAAAAGATCTGTGTGAAAGGCACATCGTGATAAAAATAAATAGGGAATGCAGAGAAATGATATAAGGGACTGCTAAAGAGCACAACTAAGACTCACTGGAAAATGGGTATATTGTTACTTTTTAACTAAGATTTTCCAAGTTTTTTTCTTACATTTCTGTGCAACAATACTCTTACGTACAAAACTTATAGTTTTTCCAGGTAATGTAGGCAGAAGATCACCTAACTTATTACTAACTAAAAATTATTACCTAAACCTATTACTTGGCCTAGAAGAACTTTCTACAAAATAAAAGAATTTTAGAAGATAGTCAATTCAGTAAAGATTATCAATTGAAGACTTCAAGATCTATCGATTGAACTTCCTATATTATTGATGTCGAGTGATCAAAGTTAGGAAGTCAGAAGATGTCAAAATTCAAGCATGGGCTAGCATGAGCAATGGGCTTTCATACAGGAAATTTTCTTTCATAAAAATCTGACTTAAAAATTGAAACATTTTAAAAAAAAATTTGTGTTGAGTGAAGTATTTGATATCAGTAAAAGAGACAAATATTTTAATAAGTATTTAATATAATTAATAACTAATTTAATTAAATGTTCAAACAAAACAGATATTTGTTAGAGATGAACATTGATAATTAGATGGTAAAATTAATAAAAGAAACATAGAGATTAATAGATTTGTTCAGAACAGAATAATTTTTTTTTTAGTACACGATTTTTATTTATAAAATAAATTTTTTCCAGAGGTATCAAAGTGAAGCTGTTTTACTTTAATCGATATGAGAGGGATATCATATGGAGAAATGAGTTAAATGCACTTCAAGAAAAGTTCCTGTAAGTAATAATTCATAATTTGGTAATCATTTTTTTCTTTTTTTAATAAATAAATAGCCTACTATTATGACAATGCTGAACATCTTCCTAAATCTTCATTTATCTTCACTTGTTTCCACATTATCGATTAGCTTTTAGATAATTACCTTCATCGATGGTAACAAATAAAATTTTTTTTTTTTTGTCTTCAGTCATTTGACTGGTTTGATGTAGCTCTCCAAGATTCCCTATCTAGTGCTAGTCGTTTCATTTCAGTATACCCTCTACATCCTACATCCCTAACAATTTGTTTTACATATTCCAAACGTGGCCTGCCTACACAATTTTTCCCTTCTACCTGTCCTTCCAATATTAAAGCGACTATTCCAGGATGCCTTAGTATGTGGCCTATAAGTCTTCTTTTAACTATATTTTTCCAAATGCTTCTTTCTTCATCTATTTGTCGCAATAACTCTTCATTTGTCACTTTATCCACCCATCTGATTTTTAACATTCTGCTATAGCACCCCATTTCAAACCACTAATAAAATACTACTTTCAAACTGTTCTCTCTGAAGACTAAAGAAACCACTCACTCACTAAATAGTGGTCCGTCCATTTAATTGTGAGTTTTATTATGGCCAAAGAGTTTGCCATAAACTTTTCACCAATAGTTAAGAAATTTTCTACTTCTCAATTTAATAGTAATGTTCTTAAACAAATGGCTTTAATATTTAGATATTTTTCTAATTCTTCTTAAATAGAGAAAATAATTATGTTTAATTTACTAAGTGTATTTCACTGAAACTTTAATATAATAAAAAATTAAGTTTTAAATAAATCATGATATTTTGCAGACCTCTCATTTTCTATTTAATTTTGCAGTATTTGTGTTTCAGATTTCAAGTCGAGTATATATTATCTCAACCAGAAAAAAATAATTGGTCCGGTAGAAGGGGAAGAATAAACCTTGAAATGCTGAAAGATATGATAGAACCTTATGAAAAAAAAAAAAAAGATACATTTTTTGTTTTGTCTGGATCTCCACTGTTTTCATACACTATTGCATAGTAAATAACATTTTATTTAATTTTAAATTAAATTTTTTTATGGAGTTTTGTAAGTGAATCGGATAAGTTTGTCATAAATTTGTATAATAAAGAATTCTTATGATATGAAATATGAATCAGTATCACTATCATTAGATACATATTACATCAGACATATTGGTGCTACTTACACAAACAAGAACAGGGACATCTTTCAAAATATGGATAGAGGCCAATTATTATCAAGCTATTGAAATTAATGAATATGTAAAACATGAATTAAATGTTTGCATTCATATAAATAACTTATTTTACTAGGATTTGAGCCTCAGAATATTCACCTTCAATAATCAGCTGTTAAACAACTGATTTTTCACAACAATTTTACCATTTTACCAATCTGGTGGGTCAGATAATGATTAATGTAATAATTTTAAGATACAATGAAATTAAGGTAAAAATATAAAATTTATATGTATATCTTTAGAACCAGTTTTGTTATATCACTTGTTTTAAAAATATCTATGATTTAACTATCATTATAACTGATAAACTTTGTCAACTGAATCCATGAAACTGTTTCAGAATTTTCCATACCTGTTTATTTATTCTATATTATTTATAAAAGTATACACTGAATGTGTAGAAACAAAGTGAATGTATACAAGTGAAACATTACTTGAAGAAGGCATTAATTATTATTTAATGTCTATTAATGACATTAATAAATTCTAAAAAAAAAAATCAAGTTACTTTCTCCACATTAGTTTGAAGTAAAGGCTATTTTTCATTTATTTTTCACTGTCATGGACCAATTTCATTGTAATCTGGGTAGGTTTGAGTACAGGTAATATGTTTATTTATTTATGAAAGATGATAGTTGGTTGAATGTGCTCCTTAGATATAAGAAAAAAAAAATTTAATAACTGTTAAAACCTGTAACATACTACTGGATAGCATCCATTAGTTTAGCTTAAGAAGAAGCAAACCAAAAAATAATAATATATTCTTGAATAGAAAATATACAAAGAAAAATTTTAGTTACTTATTTATTTTTTTTTATTAATATACGTATATATAAGTGTTTATAAAAGAACTCTTTTGTTCCAAACAATCGTAATGAAATAATGGAATCAGTTAAAAGCAACCGGTTTTCATATTCAGGTTCGTTATATTAATAAGTTTTTCATCGCAAATATTCGTCGCGGTTGGTCCACTGTGTGATCTTCACTGGGTATCCGGTTGACAGTCTCACTCTCTGTCATGACAACACCGCAGCTAAAAGTTCAGTCCGTGATTTGGTTGATCGAATCAAAAAGGTTATTACAGTTCGCGTAATTAGCGACGTGAATATGGAGGTGCCATGCCTATGAATAAAACAATATTCCAATTTTTTTTTTTTTTTATCTTCAGTCATTTGACTGGTTTGATGCAGCTCTCCAAGATTCCCTATCTAGTGCTAGTCGTTTCATTTCAGTATACCCTCTACATCCTACATCCCTAACAATTTGTTTTACATATTCCAAACGTGGCCTGCCTACACTATTTTTTCCTTCTACCTGTCCTTCCAATATTAAAGCGACTATTCCAGGATGCCTTAGTATGTGGCCTATAAGTCTGTCTCTTCTTTTAACTATATTTTTCCAAACGCTTCTTTCTTCATCTGTTTGCCGAAATACATCTTCATTTGTCACTTTATCCACCCGTCTGATTTTTAACATTCTCCTATAGCACCGCATTTCTAAAGCTTCTAATCTTTTCTTCTCAGATACTCCGATCGTCCAAGTTTCACTTCCATATAAAGCGACACTCCAAACATATACTTTCAAAAATCTTTTCCTGACATTTAAATTAATTTTTGATGTAAACAAATTATATTTCTTACTGAAGGCTCGTTTCGTTTGTGCTATTCGGCATTTTATATCGCTCCTGCTTCGTCCAGGAATATTCCAATAGTTTAATGAATTTAAAAGAACAGGCAGTTTCGTAAAGGGGAAGTCACCAGGCAGGCCCACCGTACCTAAAAAGAATGCGGAACAGATCCGAGCATCTTATACGAGTAGCCCTAAAAAGTCATTAGCAAGGCGAAGTTTAGTTAGGAAAACCTAAATCTACAGTGTACAAAGTATTGAGTAAGGGACTTAGAATTCGTGCGTATAATGTACAACGTTTACGTGAAATCAAACCATATGACAAAGTGAAAAGATGGAGTTTGCAACTTAAATGATTAGAACATTGTTGAAAATACTACCTGAAAAATAACATGTTTTCAGCTGAGGCGACATTCCACATTAATGGGTCAGTAAATTGTCGTAATAGCAGGTTTTGGGGATCAGAGCCACCCCATGAAATTATCGAACATTAGCGTGACTTTCCTAAAGTCAATGTTTGGTGTGAACTGATGAATGAGCTTATTATAGGCCCGTTCATTTTTGTACAAAACATTTTTGTACTTTCTGTGATGTGCTCAAAACTTAAGTCTTTCCAAAGATTGACCACATTGAAGAAGAAAAAGAATTAATTTTCTATCAGCTATACGGCGCTCCGCCGCATTACAGCAACCGAATCCGTGCTGCATTAAAGATTCGGTTTCAAAATAGGTGGATTGGAAGAGGAGGGCCGATCGCATGGCCATCAAGAAGCCCAGACATGACCCCACTAGATTCCTTTTTGTCGGGGCATGTGAAAAACATTGTTTATTCAGAGAAAATCTGTGATATCAATCATCTACGGTAGATGATTGTAGCGGCAATAGCATACATTATACCCGACATGCTGGCGAGTGCGTGGAAAGTGCTGGAATACCGTCTGGACGTGTGCAAGCAGGACAAGGAATGGTACACATACCGAAGTGTATTAAATACAAAACAAATTCAGAATTTTCCCTTAGAATATAAGCTCATGTAAGTAATACTTTAAAGTATTACTTTAAAGCATCATATTTAAATATGATGCTCTTTAAATAATAGTGAAACCGAGAAGTATTTTTATAA
Organism: Lycorma delicatula; assembly: GCF_047948215.1. Lineage (NCBI taxonomy): Eukaryota > Metazoa > Arthropoda > Insecta > Hemiptera > Fulgoridae > Lycorma > Lycorma delicatula. The sequence continues at coordinate 34,459,942 of NC_134455.1, forward strand.
ACGCTCTGTATTTAGCGTACTATGAGTATAATTATTATTATTGCCCAATATTAATTTTTGTTCCTTTTTTTCAGTAATCTCACAACGCTGCTTGGTTATCCAGCGCTTCATGTACATAAATTCGCGAGATCTTGAAAAAAGTAGAGATTTGATCTTTCATTCACATCGACTGATATAATTTTTTGAGCAAAAGCATGAGTTAAAAATTCTAATACGGTAAAGTAATGATTTGTGGAGAATAAGACACTATGAGCGAATTAACTTATCTCAAATGAAAATAAAATGTCTTAACCATCTACAGAAGATCATTAGAAATAAAGAAAAAAGTCAGATTATTATCCATATTATTATTATTATTATCTATAGATATCAGTTATTACTCTCTCTCTCACACTCCCGCTCTCTCTCTCTCTCTCTATACGTATATTTGAATTGCATTGAACTAACAAGGGAATTAATTTGGAGTAGCTAGTATCCATTTTATTATTATTTTTGTCGAACTACATATATTTTGAATTGGCTGAATGTTATTTTCAAAAATTAAATGAATCAAATATTAAATAAAAAATAATTACATAATTTTCTGTTGTAGAAAATAATAATAGTTATTAGGTAATTAATCAATCGAAATGAGGAGTCCTGTTAACTAAACCTTTTGGCTTTGCTTCTGTTAATGTGTTTATGATGCAGTTAAGAACCATGTTGTCTACTGATTTTTATGAAAATTTTCTGTATATTTCTTTAGTGTTGTTGGCGAAAATATGTTTTTTTTTTTCATAAAATAGTTTGTTTCAAAATAGCCACTGTAATCATGCTTAGATGGAAGAAAAGGAGTGGTGCGATAAAAAGACTTTGCTGCCAAAATATTGAACATGTGGTTTCTCTTATACATATGATGTGCTGACAAATGAAGGCTTTCACAATATTTTATCCCTTATTCAGCGACTATTTACAACACCATATTAACTTTGTGTGTTTACTCGTTTTTATCACCTAATATTATAATTCCAATTCATTACATTTCCTTTATTCAGTTACAAAAGAATATGATTTTTTGTAATTCTTTACCTAATTGCATCTTGTATAAACTTAATATAAAGATAAAGTTAGATATAAAATTCTTGTACGCATTTTTTAAATTTTAAAAAATTATATTTTTATAAGTTAATACAAAAATAAATTTGTGTATTTTTTGAACATTTATTCCAGCGATTAAATTCCTTTTTAATTCCAAGAACTTACTGTGTTAAAAGTTAGGTACTATATTCCAGATATATAAATCTTCAGATATAAGTGCAGCTTCCTTAACTAGATGGCCGCAGAAAAGCTTCGTGTTTTTCATGTACTGAATGTCTACGGATGGTAACCTAGGATACGATTGTTAATTACAACCTAAAAATAGAATGGTTCTCAGAACAATATCGAAAGCCATTAGCATTAAATATAATTGGTAATAATAATGCCCTGGTGAAAATCCAACCCTACATCTGTACAGTTACATCTATGCACACGTCCGGGGCGGGCAACGACATGGTAAGTTCTTTCACTTATTTCAGCCGACAGAAAAATGGTATTGCTCAGGAGCTCCCTGTGGAGTAGGGATTGGCGGGGTCCCAAGTAATCCGAGCTGGTCGCGATTGTGCTTCTCGGTTTCACTGCTTGCATCGGTTGCGGAAGACAGTGACCGTTTTTGCCGACGTTGAGTAAAGTGCGGACGAGGAATGCTTATCCCCATTCTCGGTAGTGGAAACTGGGTTGGAAGTGAGCTGATGTGAGCTTACTCTGCCGAAGTCTTACGCCGTTTAGCGTGAATAAGTCACTTTGGCTCTTGACAGAGTTCGTCTCAAGGATGAGGATGTAGCAGCCCTTACTGCTATGTGCGAACGCTGGGATGATCTGTGGGAGGCGGCTGACTGGGGGAACCCAGACAAATCAGTGATCCGGGACATGCTCAACTGCCTCTCCGCCCGTACTTTGTGACATATTGACTGGCGTTACTTTATTTATGGAAGCATCTTCTTCCACAATTTCTGAGGCAGAGGATCCATATAAAAACCCTCGTTTTGGAGAGCATTTGTCTTTACAAGCGAAGTGAAGGTAGACCATTGAGTTTACTGATACAGTGAAGACTGATCGAACTAAGTTTGGACCTAAGAGCCGAGTGGTTGTTTGGATTGATTCCAAAGTATTTGGTGATTAAAATAAAAGAAGGGGATTGATTTTTCAAAAGTTAGTCCTTTCGCGATAGAAGCATTACGGAAATTGCAGGAGGGCCTGTAAAGAAGAACAAAAAATAGCTACGGGATTGTTTGTTGAATATGTCAACGATCTACATCGGTTAAGGTTACTTAAAGCCAAGAATATTGAGGTCTTGAACAGTGAAGTTGCAACCCTTGGTATGTTAAATACCTCAAAGTGAGTAGTCGTGTGCAGGGACCTATTGAGCAGCACAGAAGAGGAGGTTGCAGATGAACTTCATGAACAAGGAATTGTTGCAAATTACAACAAAACAAGCTTCCTTCAAAAGAAAAGATGTAATATCTGAATAATCACCAGCCCTACTAATATGTTCGAACGCAACATCAATGATAAATTTAAAAGACTACCAGTTAGAGAAACTAGTCAAAAACCAGTATAACAGGTAGAATTTTATTAAAACAAAGATTTCTTCTCTAACAAGTAATGAGCCTTCAACCAGTTCTACGATGAAGAATAATGAAGCAAAAGCCTGGAGGAAGCCTGAACCAAATGCATCGCAAGTCAAAGTACAAATTGAAAAAATTCCCACTCAGGGAATCAAGAAAGATGACATAATGATTGTTGAAACAGAGACCGTTGACCAAGCAAAAATGGAACCCCAAAGCATGAAGGCCTTAAAAGAGAGGGCGAGCACTTTAGCTGGCCCAAATATTTTAGGGGGAAGTGCATCAAGTCTAGACTCAATGCAATGGTTACTGCTCCATCTGGGTTGGTATCATCTGATCCCAGCTACAAACCATCCTCCGTGATTTATTGTGGAGATGGATTGGAAGATTCCATTAACAAGGCCTCAGGCACCTTGGAATCAGAGGTGGAGGCCATCAGGTGAATAGAGAAAAGAAACAATAAAAGGATGGCCTAACGGTAAACCTAGGTGACAGATCATGTGAATGTAATCAATTTTTATAATTTTTTCTGACCAATAAGGATGATTTTTTAATAACTGTGAGACTTTAAAGCCATTTTGATCGATTTGACAACGTTTCTTTAGAAATAGAATATATCTTTTTAAGTGGCAAGGGCTCTATATACCATTGTATATTGTGTTCTTTAGATGTTTTAATATCCTATGACCGGGGTCGGCAACCTGCGGCTCGCGAGCCACATGCGGCTCTTTGGATGTGAAACTGCGGCTCTTTAGTTCCATACGCAAATATTATTTATTTTATAAAAAAAAATCATTTAAAAATCGTTCTGAATCTATTAACGAGGATTAGGCACCGATTCTATATCTTTGCCACTTGTATTCGCTTTTCACCGCACCCCTCCCCCGTGACACGCGTCGTCAATGTCGTCAGTCCGTCAGAAGCTCTCGAATGACGCCGTCGTCGGATGTTCTAGATAGGTTTTAATTTGCTTTCGACGCAAGACAATTTGGCGTCTTCACCAGTGCTTTGGCTGTGACGTATAGTTTGTTGTTTCAAGTAAAAGAGTTAGAAGCTAATTTCTCAAAGTTATGTATGTACATAAATATAATAATAATAATAAAAACCGAAGTAAAGATAGGTAGCATAATAAGTATTATATATTTAAAATACATATTATTCATATTTTTTTCCAAATAAGATACCTTCTTTCTTTTCCTGTTTAGCCTCCGGTAACTACTGTTTAGATAATTCTTCAGAGGATGAATGAGGATGATATGTATGAGTGTAGATGAAGTATTGTCTTGTACATTCTCAGTTTGACCATTCCTGAGAATTGTGGTTAATTGAAACCCAACCACCAAAGAACACCGGTATCCACGATCTAGTATTCAAATCCGTGTAAAAATAACTGGCTTTACTAGGACTTGAATGCTGTAACTCTCGACTTCCAAATCAGCTGATTTGGGAAGACGCGTTAACCACTAGACCATTCCGGTGGGTTCCAAGTAAGATACCTAATTACTTTTTGAAGTCAATAAGAATTGTCAAAAAAGAAACAAAGTACTACTGTTGGATATTACCGCGAAAGGTTTTTATTAAAATATATAATTAATAAATTACCTATTTTATTATTTATCTATTTTATAGCTTTTATTATTTAAAAATTAGGGTTAAAATAATAATTATAAGTGTAAGTACCTATAAATTGTTATTTAATAAACCTATTTTCGAAAATATTTTCCGACTCAAAAGGTTGCCGACCCCTGTCCTATGACAATCCATTTCTGAATGATCAGTTTGACAAGACCAATGTTCTGACTAGATCATTAGTTATTTTATAAGGTAAGAAAAGGATTTTTCATTTTTTGTTTGGGAAAAGAGCTAACGACCATAGCAGTTGATGCCTGTAACCCCTCAAAAAAATAATAATGATGATGGTAAATTATTTTCTTTAATATTTCAACTTAATAATTCCAAATTAAGTAATAATATATTGAAAATACTTTGTATAATATCTTATGGACTAACAAGTAAAATATGACATCATAGTTTTAAAAAAAAAGTTTTTCCATCATCAAGAAGAAATCTACACACTAAAATGAGGTAGGTAAAACATATCATACACATGGATGGGAGCCAGCCAGCATGGCATTCAGTATTTCCAGAAATCCAAGATATTTAACACTCATTTTCTTCTTCATTGTGCCACAAGAAGAGTTGCATAACTGCAGTACCCATGCGAATAAGATCAATATCACATGAAAACAAAAGAAATAATAACAGAATAGCTGCATCATCAGAAAAGAACCACACAGTACGAAAAAAAATAATTATTTTTTTTAGATTGAAGATAAGTATACTGCCCATTCTTATCTTCAATCAAAAAAAGAAAAAATTTCTTTTTTAGAATATTTTTAAGTAAAATTAAACAACCAAATCACAACCAAGCAGATATTTTATCAAAGCACAATACAATTTAACCTTGGATGTACATCTGCACTCTAATAATTGTTATCAAAAACACGAAACATCTAAAACTTTTAAACATCAAACTTTGAATTCTCTTAGATAGCTCAATTCTGTTCATGGGTTTGTCAAATTATGTAGCCAAAAAATATACAAAATGTAATACAAATATATTGTCTTGATTCAAAAAAGGTTAAGGATATTATTGATTATTAAAAAAGAAAAATGAAAATGTATTTGTTTTATTATTAAATGAAGATTTGATTCACCCTAATTCTCTCAGTGTTTTAATTAAAAAAATTAATGTTTTAAGTAAACTTTATAAGGTAGCCATTGATTGTGAAACATATAATTTGCAAAAGAAACTACGATAGTGAAGGTGCAAATACCACATTAACATGTTTTATAATTTTACTTATAACCCTAAGAAGTAATTTAACTCAAAGGACATCTTAATACTTATAATTTACTAACTAATCTGGAAATTGTTGTCATTACAAAAAGCAGAAATTTTGTATATTCAAAAATCCCACTATAAATCCCAGCATGTCCATTTACTTATTTTTTCAGCATTCTTAACTAATGCTTAAAATAGCAACAAGTAGTAGTGCAGAACAATGTATTCCACACAACTGCTTTTCTGATGATTAGGTGATTTGTATAAGATCTGCCTCATCTAAAACCACACTGATCTATTGCAACAGTTATAACATCAGTTTACAAGTCATCACTCCCTCCACCATTTTTCACTAAAGGATTATAAGAGTTATATGATGATAGCTGGAGGTGAATCCTTGCATTTACTGGAATCACAATGGTTTCATTAATACCAATGACAATGACTTCACATCATGATTAGGTAACTTAAGTTTTTGAGATAGTTTTGTTAAAATAAAAGAATAAATATTTTCCTGTGGAATTGAATTGAATCTGACTAGTATAAACAGATAAATATTATAGTCTCTAAAATCAGTGTTATGGGAGCTTTTTTATTCTCATAATGTAAATGGAAAATTGAAAGGTCGTGATTGTTATGGAAATTTGACAGGTTTAATTTAATTGCATAATTTCTTTATTTGTAAATTAATGAGTGTTAGAACTAGTACATAGAAATGTAGAACTGAAAAGGACATATTTCTCAAAACATTGGTAACAACATCCAGTGAAATGTGTATGATCCAGTTTCCCAATAATCATAGGATAGGAAGTGCATAGAAATCAGATAGGAAGTCCACAGGTTCTACATTGCATAGAAACTTTATTTTCCTCAACACAACAAAATAGGTGCAGTTCTGCAGATATTTAACATGCACCTTCAAGATAAACATTTTAATGATTGGAATGTTTGATGACAAATTGTTTTTTTATTAAAGTAAATTCTATGACTTTATGATAACGCAAAATAAAAAGTTAACTTTTCTTCGAAATTTTGTTGTAATATGAGATATTAACTACTAACTACATGAAACATTTTGTTGTTATAAATGGAACAAAAATGCTGATGATATTGAAGGTAATACTAAATAATACACATTACAATGAAACTTCTGTTAAATTATTGAATAAAGACTAGCGGTTTGATTAAAATGAGGTCACTTGTTCAATCAAGATATCAGAACTTTGAGAATCAAATTCATTAATATGTTAAACGAGCGTGAAACCTGTGTTCATCATATTCAGTTACTATCTGAATATTCATCAGCTGGATAAAAACAGAACATCAGGGAAAGATTAGTTTTAAATAATTATGAACTGGTGTCTCCATGGTATGAAAATGAAATGAAAAAGAAGTAAAATAATGTTATGAAAATATATCTCCTTTTATTTGGTTAGCACATTCGTGAGATAATATCTTTTGACTGCCATTATTTTTTTAGAAATGGATATTAGTTATAATTAAAAATTTTCTTATAAATTAATTAATAACAGTTCATATATGTCAAAGTAATTTTTATGAGACGTGAATCTACTTGGTAAACTTTTGTTGTAGGAAAATTTTTTATGATTGCCAAATTCTATGTATAATACCTTTCAGTGCTTATAACAATCAAGGACATTGTTTTTATCCTCTACCTTTCCATAGAAGTAATGTTATTGTTTCAAAAAATTAAAAATATTTTTGAATACTTAAGAAAATAAATTATAATTATTGATCTAGTATTTAGAGTTAGGTAATGTGTAGTGTAATTTTCAAACTCTCTAAAAGAAATGGTCATGTCTTGGTAATATAAAACCCAATCACTGTGAAAAATATCAATTTTAATATCTCAAATATTGTTGAAGGGATCATTACAAGTATGTTAAGCTTGTTCCCTTTGTTACTAGTGAAATAATTTCATTGTATCAAAAGTTTGTTTTAAATTTGAGACAACTGAGCATTTTAATCTGCTATGCATGCTATCTATCAACATAAAATAAATTCTTTCAGACTAGTGACAATATTAACTAATATGTGTTTAAAGGAAACATAAAGCAAAAAAAACATGTCTTTTGGAAATAAGCTAATGAATTTAATTAAAATAATTTTGCTATTAATGTAGAACATTAGCAATCATGGTAATTTACCAAGTCTGCCTCCTGATGCAATCTGAAGAATAGTAAAAGAAAAATTGGTAGAACTCATACCACTTAGTAGAGAGCAATTTTTTTTTCTCTTTAGTCATTTGACGTGTTTTATGCAGCTCTCCAAGATTTCTTATCTAGTGCTAGTTGTTTCATTTCGGTATCTCCCTACATCCTACATCCCGAACAGTTTGTTTTACATATTCCAAACGTGACCTGCATGCACAATTTTTTCCTTCTACCTGACCCGCTAATATTAAAACGACTATTCCAGGATGCCTTAATATGTGGCCTAGAAGTCTGTTTCTTCTTTTAACAATATTTTTCCAAACACTTCTTCATCTGTTTACCGAAACACCACTTCATTTGTCACTTTATCCACCCCTCTGATTTTTAACATTCTCCTATAGCACCACATTTCAAAAGCTTCTAATCTTTTCTACTCAGGTACTCTGATCGTCCAAGATTCACTTCCATATAAAGCGACGCTCCAAATATATAATTTCAAAAATCTTTTCTTGACATTTATATTAATTTTTGATGTAAACAAATCATACTTCTGACTGAAAGCTCATTGTGCCTGTGCTATTCGGCATTTTATATCACTCCTGCTTCGTTCATCTTTAGTAATTCTACTTCCCAAATAACAAAATACTTCTACCTCTATAATCTTTTCGCTTCCTATTTTCACATTCAGTGATACATCTTTGTTATATCTACTACATTTCATTACTTTCGTTTTGTTCTTGTTTACTTTCATGCGGTAGTTTTTGGGTAGGACTTCATCCACGCCGTTGATTGTGTCTTCTAAATCCTTATTACTCTCAGCTAGAATTACTATATCATCAGCAAATCGTAGCATCTTTATCTTTTCACCTTGTACTGTTACTCCAGATCTAAATTGTTCTTTAACATCATTAACTGCTAGTTCTATGTAAAGATTAAAAAGTAACAGGGATAGGGAACATCCTTGTCGGATTTCCTTTCTTATTACGGCTTCTTTCTTATGTTCTTTAATTATTGCTGTTGCTGTTTAGTTCCTGTAAATATTAGCAATAGTTCTTCTATCTTTGTGTTTGAACCCTAATTTTTTTAAAATGCTGAACATTTTATTCCAGTCTACGTAATTAAATGTCTTTTCTAGGTCTATAAATGCCAAGTTGTTAGTTTGTTTTTTTAATCTTCCTTCTACTATTAATCTGAGTGCTAAAATTGCTTCCCTTGTAACCTATACCTTTTCTGAAACGAAATTGGTCTTCTCCTAACACTTCTTCCACTCTCCTGTCACTTCTTCTATACAGAATTCTAGTTAAGATTTTTGATGCATGGTTAGTTAAGCTAATTGTTCTGTATTCTTCACATTTATCTGCTCCCGCATTCTTTGGTATCATGACTATAACACTCTTTTTGAAGTCTGACGGAACTATCACTTTTTGTATTATATACCAGTTTGTATAATCTATCTATCACTTCCTCACCTGCACTGCGCAATAATTTTACAGGTATTCCGTCTATTCCAAGAGCCTTCCTGCCATTCAAATCTTTTAATGCTCTCTTAAATTCAGATCTCAGTATTGTTTCTCCCCATTCATCCTCTTCTTCCCCTATAACACCATTTTCTAATTCATTTCCTCCATATAACTCTTCAATATATTCCACCCACCTATCGATTTTGCCTTTTGTATTATAAATCAGTTACTATCTTTGTTTAACACATTATTAGATTTTAATTTATGTACCACAAAATTTTCCTTAACTTTCGTGTATGCTTCATCTATTTTACCAATGTCCATCATTGCTATATGAAAATGCAGAGAGCTACATTTTCTTGGAGAAAAAGCAGCCATAGTTTTCTATTGCTTTCAGCTGCGCAGTACTCAGAGGACTGAGTGATGTTGATACGGCCATTTAAGTCGTCCTGACCTATGCCCTTAACAACTACTGAAATAGCTGCTGCCCTCTTTTTTAGGAATCATTGCTTAGTCTGGCTCTCAACAGATACCTCTCCAATGTGGCTGCACCTTTGGTCCAGCTACTCTGTATCACTGAGCACTCAAGTTCCCTCACCAATGGCAAGGTCTCATGATTCATAGAGGGTGAGAGAGCGATTATTCAACACATAAACATTGTATGGACTTAAGAGCAAATCAGTTCTGTCTAGCATCCAATATTGAGTTGTAGGGAAGAACACACACAACTAAACATTGTGTATCAAGCATTCTAGCCTACTATGTTTATTAACACCTGGTAGGGAAAGCCCTCTCCAGTCATAAGGATCCTGGATGTAAAACATTAGATCAATCTGCTTGGTCCATATTCCTTTGTTGCATTTTTTATGATACTGCCTATTATTTAATAAGAAGAAAGCATTATCAAAGATAAAAAAACAGTACAAAAACTTGGTCTTTTCTTTTCTACCTGCCAATCAGGTAAGAGAACAATTTCAAAATTCTGTTGACTAGGCAGCTCATTCTGAATTCCTGTTTGCAACAGCAATAATGAAAATTACAAAAATGCATAAGAACTAAATGAAGACACAATTCACACTCAACAGATTATTTTACCATACTTTAAATACATGTATATCTAATTGGAAACAACTGCTAACAATAACATTAGCCGATGCTAGGTTAAGGATGCTGCAACAGTTTCTAAAACCTGAATCAGTAACTGAAAATGTTATCAAAACTTTGAAAAGGTTATATTTATTAAATTTGATTTAGTTGTTATTTATAAAATTTGTTATTGTTTTATTTAATTGATATTATGATATGGTATTATAATTAGTATGGTATTAACCTCTGTAATCTTTTTGTTTATGAAGCATTACAATTTGTTTTTCACATGGCTGAAATCATAAGTTTTATATGACAAAAGAATTGAGACAAATTTTAGCAGTTTAATTTTGTAGTCTTAAATTTTTTAATTTATTTAATTTCAAATAAAAAATATAGTGAAATAAATTATAATTGCATCAAGTTTTTTATACTATTACTTTAAACAGTTTTAAGAGCAATAATATTTTTATGTTTTAATTAAAATTGATGATAATGAATTACAATTATGTAATATTTCATTACACAGCTACAAAAGCTAATTTATTTAACAATTCAAAGATTGAAATTTTTGAATAGAATCATAAAATATTTATTTTTAACTATAAAGTATTTATAATTTTTATGTTTTGGTTATGAGTTTTACCAATTTTTTAATCTTTATTATATATTATATATTATATTATATATATATATATATATATGTGGTCATATTTATTATAATTAAAAAAAATAATACTATAACTATCCTAGAGCAAATGAACAGCAATATTAGCTAATTCAGTTTTATAACATGTGCTAATGTCTTAGAAAATACATAATGTATATATGTATAACTTAAAAAAGTTTTGTTTTCAAAATTCTAGCAGACTCCCCTGAAAATTGAGCATAGTTGCTATTTTTGCAACACAACGTTCTGTAATACAGTCTACAATACATGTTTCTAAGCATTTAATTCCCAACCTTAACAAAAAGGAATAAGTTTATTTTAGTGACCTCACTAAGTTTATAACTAATTATGTTGAGGTAACACAATTTAGTAGATTTGTTTACAGGTACTATCAACTTACCTGAGATCTACTGTAGGACAGTTTTTTGGCTCATCTGATCACTGACCAAAGATATTAAATAGAAAAAGAAATTTTATCTGGGAACTGTGACCAAGTTATGATTCCCAGCCTAATCAACGTGATGTGGCATCATAAAATTGATTACGGTGATCATCAATCTTACAGCCACTTGATGTTACATGTAAACTCATTATTTAAAAACAAAATGAGTCACTAACATCAACTGGATGATTGAAGATAGTCATGAAACAAATCCTTCAGATAAATCATATAGGCAATCATGATTCATTATTTATATGATACTTAGGTGTTATTTGTGCTAAAGCGAATGTGATGGACCTGGTGCAGAAGAAGAATGGGATGATGTATGTAATTCAATTTAAATATATCATCAGCAGGTCTTAATGATTTTTAGTAGACTGTATTTAAACAAAAATATTTTATTTACAAGATTACATTTATTTTACGTCAGGATAGAAAATTATTGATACTTTGTTTTTTTTTTTTTTTTTAATAATTCTGCTTCAATTGCAACTAACATTTAATTTCTACTCTTACTACAGCTTAACTAACAATTAATCCACAATTAAGTTAATTTGGTATTATGATTAATTTAGTTCAGACTGAAATTAAAATGGCTATTTAAGAATTAATCTAAAATGGCTATTTAAGAATTAATCTAAAATGGCTATTTAAGAATTAATCTAAAATGGCTATTTAAGAATTAATGAATGAATAGATAATTCATTCATATTACTCAAATAATTAGCTAATCAAACTAGTCCAAGGAACGTAATAAAGTTCAGATTGTAATAGAGATTAACATAAATTATTTAAATTTACTCCCTTAGGAAAAATAATTGAATTGCTTTATGTATCTCATCAGGAGTATTTTTAAATTTTATGAAATAATTTTAGATTTAGGCAAGAACTCTTAGATTTCATATTTTTTGAGAAAGACAAGATTATTTGAAAACGCAACAATAAATAATTGATGATGGTTAACAAAGAATTGCTGGCAAGAATAACAGAATTACTAAACATTTCATCTGAAAAGTTTACAATCTATAAAAGATGTAAAGTAATATTAAGACATTAAAAACAGCTATAATAAGTTTCATGTCAATGTTGCAAAAAAAGAAATTTTAAGTTATATTAAAAAAAAAATTATGTTTTGAGTGTTATAAACACTGAGAAAAGAATAAATTAAAAATTATAAAATAGAAAATGAATATAAAAGTTGAAAACAGGCAGAGGTTTTACAACCAGCTCAAAATATTGTAGTGTGTTCCCTGTTCGACAAGTATATTGAGAGACAACACATGTAAAAATTCTCACAATACAATTTTTTATTCAAGAATCACTTTCTGTAAACAAGAAAAGTCACTTATAAATAGCAAAATACAATTCTGATTTTACTATGCATTAAAATAACTAATTCAAACTAATACAAAATTAAATAAAGATTATAACAAAAGATAACAATCTCAGAATTAACAACTCACTTTATAGAAGATTATTTTTATTTTAATGTATATAAAAATAAACTGGCTTGCATTTTTATAAATGAATAAAAATTTTATTTCGTTTTTGTAAATGAATAATGATTTTTATCTTCTTTTCAAAAAGTATCACTAAACAACTTCTCGAACTTGGCCACAGACAACCATACTATCTCAAAACAGAATACTTGTGACACACTCTTCACTCATTTGTTAATGTAAATTCACTCCAAATGCTCCTGCACACTATCCTGGTATATATCGTACACTAAACTGAACTGAAATTGGAGTTTGCTGGTTCCCGATAGTATTTATACCTTCACGCCTATTGCTTGACTTGTAGTAACAGTAGTTGATCTACTCTTTTGTTCAATCAAGCTTGATGATTTCTATTTTCCGCAACTTCTACAACTTTCTACAAATTTTTTCATGAAAGAATTTCTTTGTCATTTCTTCTGATCTTTCTTTTCTTTTTGTTTTTTTTTTTTTTGGTTCTTTTCATAATTGCATAATGAATCTAGTATAAGTGAATAAAGTTTGAAAGGAAAAGTACTATCATCAACCATGAACCCACTGTCTGGGTTATATATATTCAAGTTCTTACTAAATAAAACTAATCCCAAAAGTAACTGCCTCCATCTGAAATGCTACTTTGCAGCCAGTTTATATGCAACTGAAATCTCATAACAATAACTCAAGGCTAAAGGAGTAGATTACTTCCCCTTTCATTACTTAGATTACTTTCATTACTTCCCCTAGCATTTCTACCACAGTAGAATAATGAACAAATAAATAGATATTCACTGGCACATTTTGGAAATTCCATTCTTGATTGAAGCCTTTCTCAATATTTTTCCACTTCTCCTGACAGATCATTACCTAAAGTGAAAATAATGTAAGATATTTAATACATTATTAGAAAAAAGATTCAGCATTATGAAACTACATTTAAAATTAATCCCTAGTATAATATTTTAATTCATTTATATCTTCCAAGATGAAGGTATGCCAAAAGATTATACAATTCAAGTAGTAAAACCAGAATATACTGAAAAGGTGGTGTGTAATTTCAGCCCGAATGAAATTTTAATTCTTTGGTTTGGAAACAAAATCCATACTAAAAGTAGGTACTGATATTGATAAAAAAATACTAAATGTACCCATATGAAAAAAGTGGTGTAAAGTCTTGTATTATTAATAGGTGATTATGATATTATTTTTAGATTCTTTTTATGTATTTTTTTTTTGTCTTCAGTAATTTGACTGGTTTGATGCAGCTCTCCAAGATTCCCTATCTAGTGCTAGTCGTTTCATTTCAGTATACCCTCTACATCCTACATCCCTAACAATTTGTTTTACATATTCCAAACGTGGCCTGCCTACACAATTTTTTCCTTCTACCTGTCCTTCCAATATTAAAGCGACTATTCCAGGATGCCTTAGTATGTGGCCTATAAGTCTGTCTCTTCTTTTAACTATATTTTTCCAAACGCTTCTTTCTTCATCTATTTGCCGCAATACCTCTTCGTTTGTCACTTTATCCACCCGTCTGATTTTTTAAATTCTTCTATAGCACCGTATTTCAAAAGCTTCTAATCTTTTCTTCTCAGATACTCCGATCGTCCAAGTTTCACTTCCATATAAAGCGATACTCCAAACATATACTTTCAAAAAAATTTTCCTGACATTTAAATTAATTTTTGATGTAAACAAATTATATTTCTTACTGAAGGCTCGTTTAGCACAAGCGAAACGAGCCTTTATTTATTTTTGTGTATATAAACTAGAAAAAAAACACACAACACTACCTCTGCCAGTTTTTTCCTTTTGTTATTTTGTTGTAGTGACTTCACTACAACAAAATAATTTGTCTTTCATTTGTATATAAAGAGATAAATATTATATGTAATAAGATTTTGAAGTGTTTAGTAATATCTTCATAAAATTGTTTAATTCTATTTTTTGTCTTTAATAAAAAGTTCTCCAAAAGTAAATTTGGAATACGGTGAGTCTCTCATCTCATCAACTACTTATGGGTCCACACCGGTTTTTCTTTTTATTTAACGTTATATTAAAATTAAATTTGAAATTTCACCACAGATATTAAGTAAATGTAATTTTTGTTTCGTGATGAGTTTAGCTTCTTTTGTCACTCCATTAAATATGATCTGTAAGCATCAATGTACGCTAATAATTTAGAGTATTTAAGTAACAGATTAGTAACGAAAGATTAGCAATTCACGCTAGTCAGTAAGCGAGGTATAAAATCGTACCTTTTCAAAGTAGATTATGTTTGTTTTAGTAATTTATATTTTTAAGGAAAGGTATGTATTAATCTAAACATTTATTCTATTATATAACTTCCTGGATTCCAGACAGGCTTCTACAGATATGGAGGTAAGATTAATTTAAAAATTTTAAAAACTCATTCACTATAATAAATTTCAGATATTACTGATGTTTTTTTTTTCAAAAACACTCTTATCGTAATTATTCGGTGTAATCTTTTATATTAGATACGTGTGATTATTTTATTGCTTTTTTTTGTTTATTTTTTATTTAAAATTGTTGTTTATAATTATTTATACAGTTTATCTTTAACAAAGAAAGTGATATTCGATGCTATTATTAATTCTGAAAATGAATAGAGTAATCTAAAAAGAAAAGCTTTTATTTATTCTAATACTGTTTTTATATTTACTACAACAAATATATTTGTCATTAAAACGTTTACTTGGTTATATGTTTACATATAATTTTATACGTCATTCGTAATGTAATTTTAAGATTATTTAATGATAACAACTGTAAAACGTTTTCTTTATTTACACTAGCTCTCGATTGTGTTCCAAATATTTTATACCGTTCATTGTAATCCCCCAATATAATTGGTCTTCAGTTATGGCTTCTGATAAGCTACAAAATTAATATAAAATTACTGACAACCTTACCATATTATGATTTAAGAACGGAACACTAGAATATGAATTGAGAATCTTTTCCCGTACAAAAAATATTTTGTTAAAAAATTTTATTTAATAACCTGATTAGTGATTATTGAAAAATCTTTCAGATTTAAAAATATTCAGGTAGGCATTGTCGTTATTTTTAACGATTGAGATCCAAGTAAATGAATTGTAGATGAATAATACATATTAATAATAATAATACAAAATATATATTATTATTTGACTGAATGTAAAATTTATAGAATCCTATCACTGAAATATTTATTTTCTAATTCTCAATTACCAACTTCCTAACAGTACGATTTTTTGGCAAAATTAAACTCCTTGATGTGCGTTGGGTCACTATGTTGGGTCACTCATAAATGCTGGATAGATTTATCCAGCATTTATCAGTATACAATAATCGATTTTATCAAGATTTCTGAAATTCTTAAGTTGGGCTTAAGTGATAAGTTCTTTAACCGATGAACAATAAAAAATAATTAAAGAAAAATAATTAACGTTTTTCTTTTTTCCAAAATATCTGGTGAAAACTCTGGTTTATCCTTTCTTAAGACGCATTTTTAAAACAGTAGACTTATTATTACGGAGCACGTTCAAGGCAGTTTAATTCCAAACAACTCGAAAATTCTACAGCTAATGATTTACGCCACCTGGGATAATATTTAACATTTATATACAGTACGAAATTTACATCAAATTAATAATTATTGAGAAACCCTTCAATATTTGTAGTTGAGAAGTTTTTAGACGAGACCTCTTTTAAAAATACCGGATTAATAAAATGACAGATAATATTAATGTGGACAGCATATTCTTTCAGAAACTCTGATGAAATTTTGGGTGAAAATTCTTCTATGTCTAAATTTGTTTAAAAAAATTGTAGCCAACATTTCAGAAAACACAAAATAGAGCCCGTATTATGTAACACAAAAAAGTTTTGATTACTTTTTTGACAGTTACATTGTAACTGTATGTTATTTAGTTTGTAGCTAAATAACATTTTAAATGTCAGTAGAGGGGATGATTTCTGGAATGGAATGGAATGCAAAGTTGGCGGGAGTTTATTTCTCCCTACAAATCGCAGAACCTGGACAGAGTCCTTTGCTGCTGGATGATTCTAATCGGGCGTGTTTTTAAAAGGTTTATTTTAAATGACGGGTCTAATTTTTCAAGTTTTGTTTTATTTAATATTTAGTATTTTAAGGACGGATTTAATTGCATTCCAATCCGTTGTTAAACCAGCGTTATCGAACCCATTTTATGGGCCGACCGCGGAAGGCTAGGCTTATGCAACCTGTCCTCCCGACGTAATTCCCCTTCAGACCGTCCACTGAAGTCCTTTCGGTGCTAACTCTTTAATAGGCTAGCAGGAATACGCCACAACGGGACACTAGCTATAAGGAGGGAGCAATGCGTCCCCTTTTCCGGAGGAGTTGCAATTGCTGATTTGTGTTAATTTTTATGTAAGTTTTAAAGGAAGGGTCGTGTAGAAGCTCTTCATCCACTTCTGTTATGGCTGCCTTTCAGGACGAATCTCTGCTGGGCTCTGTTCCGGACTCCAATCCGTGATGTTGGGACGAGTAGAGGGTCTTCCTTCTTCTTCACCTTCTTCTTCTCCCTCTTCTTCTTCCGATGACCTCTTCATTCTTCTTTGGCCTGCACTTTCCGAGAATTGGTAGTAACCGAAGTTACATGCCGTTAACCTTAGTATTCCCGAGGACCCGAAGGGCTGAACGGGGGAAAGTGCAGGTTTCTTCCTTCTTCCGTGCTGTCAGTGGCTGCTGGGCAGGTGACTGCTGGGCTCGTTCCCTCATTCTTCTTTCTTGAAAGGAGGGGGAATAGGGAACTTACAATTTGGTGGTACCTATTCGCGATCGCGGTTTTGGGGCGGCGATTCCCTTTTCAGAAGCAAACAGAAGTTCTTTACTGTACATAATATTAATCTCCAGACACACGTGTGTCCGGGAAGGGGTTGGGGGGACCAAGTGGCCGCAGTGAAGAAACCATTTGTTTATTGTGGTGGCTGGATGATTTCTCTGAACTGCGGTATTTTACCATGCGCTGGCAGATTTTATGAGCAGCGTCAAAGGTTTGCCTCCATTTTCATAGTCCCATTTTATCGCAACGGAAGAATATGAAAAATCTTTGGCCATTTAGTTCGTGATCATCTTTTGTTAATTGTGACCTAATCAGACGCGAGAAATATGTTATGTAACAGCTATGATCGGTTTTCTCGTACTTTGTATACAGTAAATCATAATTATCCGTTTTATCCTCATAACAGACTTTAAATAGTAAGACATTCAAATTTTGAAATGGAACCTTTACTGGGGATTAGCAACTCGCTGAAGTCGTAGTTATATTTTACAACATATCTATACTTTTAAGATGTAGATAGGTTACATGTTTTGTGAGAATAGTCCATCTAAAGAAGTACTCGTCTTTGGTTTTTACGTTGATCCCTGTTTCTTTTGTGTTATGATGTCGAGTAAATGGATGTTAGTAAAGCCACACAACTCACCGGGTCAGGTTCCCAATCGGTTCTAGTGGTGAATACGTCATCGCAAATCAGCTGATTTTGAAGTCGAGAGTTCTAAGGTTCAAATCCTAGTAAAGGCAATTATTTTATAGGGATTTGAATACTAGATCCAGGATACCGGTGTTATTTGGCGGTTAGGTTTTAAGTAACCACACGTATCAGGAATGGTCGACCTGAGACCAGGTCGACCATAATTTGAGAATGTCATAATTTGAGAAATAATTAGGTGGCAAATTTGATAATTGAATCATCCTTTTAAGATGAAAAGATAACAACGAACAATGATACTGTTATGCTACCTATCATGTGTGTAAATGAAGACTACACTTCATTTGCATTCATACATATCATCCTCATTCATCCTCTGAACTAATACCTTACGGTAGTTTCGGAGGCTAAACAGAAAAAGACAGACAGTAAAGCCACATAACGACGAGTATTTTCCCGGAAAAAAAGCTGTCAATTATTAGCAATGACCAACCGCTTTCTTTTGCAACGAATCCAGTCATTAACTAATTTATCAAAGGTCTCATTGAGCACTTTGTCCAAATCATTTTTACTGTAAAAGGCTATATTTTCAGATTTAAAGTTAGTATCTTGTGTCATATTTGGATCGTTCTTTGTCGTCTGCCATTTTCCTACTTCATTCGTGTATTGATTCTGCACAAATTTAACGATTTTTTGCCATTAAGCCTTTCGATCAGAAAGTTTATATTTTGTTTATATTATTTTTAGATGTTCAGGAATAAGTATATCTCCTTTTCCCCTGCGGTTATTCTACAAAAAGGTTACTAAATTAGACTAAAACGCATTTTTCACGATATAAGACAGCAAAGGTTCACATGTACCTAATCTAAGTCGTTTCATTTCGGTTTCAAAGTAGCCAATAGTACCTTTCTTTTCTTTTCCTGTTTAGCCTCCGGTAACTACCTTTAGATAATACTTCATAGGATGAATGAGGATGATATGTATGAGTGTAAATGAAGTGTAGTCTTGTACATTCTCAGTTCAACCGTTCCTGAGATTTGTGGTTAATTGAAACCCAACCACCAAAGAACACCGGTATCCACGATCTAGTATTCAAATCCATGTAAAAATAACTGGCTTTACTAGGACTTGAACGCTGTAACTCTCGACTTCCAAACCATGATTTGGGAAGATGCGTTCTTCACAAGACTAACTCTGTGGGTTAATCAAAACTGTAACTCAAGATCCCTTATTGGTTATGGAAACTCATCCTATCTAAAAATCAGCTGATTTGGGAAGACGCGTTAACCACTAGACCAACCCGGTGGGTAGGTCCCACCGGGACCATTTCCCATTTCCTATTTTCGTCACTCTCATAATCACATCCTATTACAGTCAACGGATTTACCAGACAGTAATCCATCGACGCAAACCAAGTTTTGGCTGACGGCGAAAGCCTCGGTAACTTTAAAAAATGCTTTTTTGAGCGCCATATTTGTTTCATTCTTCCCATCACCGCTGTATTACATTCGTTTTCTGTACAAAACCTGTACCTTCCAAAACAACAATAAACATAATTCGGCCTTTCTTTTTAATCGAACGACAAACAAACTTCCGATAACCTTCATTATATTTTCTGCAAAAGAAACGGCAACTGTTATATCTTGAGTAAGATTATTGTATCGCAATACTTTTACGTTACATTTCGGTCTAGAAATGTAGGGGTCTTTTTAGGAAGACGCCATCCAAGTCATATTGTGTACGAATAGAACTAATTATAGTTAGGTTAGATTAGTTTAGGTAAGGTCTGAGTTTGAATAATATATCGTGGATACCGGTGTTCTTTAGTAGTTGGGTTTCAAATAACCACGCATATCAGGAATGGTCGATCTGAGACCGTACAAGACTATACTTCATTTGCTTAAACAGAAAAAGAGAGGTTAGGTGGGTTACATTACACGTTTTCTCTAAGTTAAATAAAATTGTGTTAAGTAAAAAGTTTCCTCATTAAATTTACCTGACTTTATATAAAATATTTAAAAAGATCAAACTATAAAAAATTTTCAAGAGATGGAATTGTTTTGAGTTGCAAAGGTCTGGTCTAGCTAGTTTCGATATTGTTATTTCAACACCGCTTGGTAATATCACTATCAAGCTGTGCTGGGTAATAACACCGGGATCTATATCTTGTGCTATAGCAGAAGCATAAAACAATAGCATCGCAGCGCAGTCATACGATATTCGCCTCCGCTTAGACTAGTGAATCTGATCAACAGCACAAATTTCTTTCTATAAAGTAAATCATAATTTGAGAATCGAATATTATTCACTTAAAATGAAAAGATAATGACGAAAAATGTTATTGTTATGCCACCTGTCATTAAACTAGTAGCTGTAAATAGACAAGAAACTGAACACGAACATATAAGAATCTCTTGCGGTAAATGAGGGCCTTCTCATACGGTTTACATGAGGAGTAAATTCGTAAAAGTGAACTTTGATTTTATTTCAGTTATATAATGTTATGTACAACTTAACCAGCAAAAACAACATTAACAGTTTGAGAGGTAATTGTAATTGATAGCGAATTGCAAACATTGCAATTCGCTATATTCAGTAGAAATACGATTTTTGTTGGGATTTCTACGTATACCTAGAAGCGGGGAGTAAAGTAAATTATGTAAATACGGTACACCAGGAAAACTGTGTCAGCACCTAGAAAAACATTTCTCGACTTACCACGTCCAGTAAAGGTTCAAATTTTTTTTAAAGAATCTTCGATTTGATAATAAGGAATGGATCTAGATGAATGAATTAGATGCTTTTAGTTTGCTCCAATATGAGAGCTAATTGATTATTTCATAAATTGTCAGCGAAAGTTGTTTTACCAGGATATTCTGAAGGTTTACGTAGTAGATCAGCAGGAAAGAGTAAAGAGAATATTCTGTACAGAATAAGTACGCATTACATGATATGTTCGGTATGTTCGCATGAACACAGTATGTTCGCAGCCAGTAGATGTAAAATAATTATTTGCACCATTATTTTGTTCCGAAAGAAATCTAACTACCGAAAATCGGTTCTAAAGCGCGGTATGTGGCTATTATTAGTTATATTACACAGCATTACCATAACAAAATAACTTTTGCTGGAGAAATAAAAAAAATTAGCGGCAACTTTCGAAAAACTCTTTGAGTAAAAAAAAAATAGATCGCTGTTTTTTCACGAAATAAAAAAACAATAAATTATTAATCACGAGAATACACATATTATTAATGATGTTCAAGAAATGGAAATTAGAATAGAATAATATTTTTTCGTAATACAAAAGATGATATTTATGTAAACAATAGTTATAAAGTTTTACTGTGTTAGTGAGTTAATTATAATTATGTAAATTATTAGTGCAGAATTTTACAACAACTGAAAATTAGCTGAATAAATATTATTATTTTATTGTACTTAAATTCATCGTATAATTTGTTTTACTAACCCTTAGAACAGGCTGAAAGGGAATTACTAAAAGGATTATTTTAGCAGGTGATTACTTATTTTAGTCCTAAAATTTATTCATTTAAGTTTGTATGCCATATATAAAAATCAATTAAATTTTAACGAATGATTATTTATTACTACTTTAAAACCGTGCACCCGTTGAAAAGGTAGGTACTGTTGTAATAATTAACTGATAAGTATCAGTGTAATCGAGATAAAGATAAATAGAATTCAATCAATGGTGTCGATAGTTAATTCTTATTAAATGAATCACTAATTTGTTCATAAACTTTCACGTTACATAACCCAATATACATTCCTGGATTTATTTAACAAGTAAGATTAAAAACAATTATTTTTTTCTTAGTTTTATTTTAAACGAATAAAATATTTTGACTTCAATCATGTAAACTGAAACGTTTTCAGTTACAAACTTCAGATTATAGTTTTTTTTTCTTTACTTTTAATTGCTTTGGTACGTATATTTAAGTACGAAATTTATTCCTTATATTATTAATTAAGAAATAAATTTTTATTCAGTTATTTATTATTTACAATTAAATTAATATGTAGGCTATTAAATAAAGCAGTCTAAATACATGTTACTAAAATGTACTCATACATTTTAGTAGATAATTACTTAGGAATTAACGATGCATGTCTATAAAAAGTTGAACTAAATGGTTTAAATTCAAAACGAATATACTAGAAAATTTTTCTTGGTGAAAATTTATTGAAATCTTAATTTTCTGTATTTATTTATTCATTTATAATAATGGTCTTAACTGCTGTTCCGTTAGCCTTTCTTAAATGTAAATATGATCGCTAACCAAAGTTAAGGAAATGCCGTCCTAAAAACTATCTTTAAAGGACTGTATTTTTCCATCTTCACCATGACCTACTTCAACCATAAATATTCCATAAACGTGGCTTTGGATAGTTATGTGAAGTCCGATATTCCTGTTTGTAGTGAGCTAAAAATAACCCTTGTTTTTGAAGTCTTTAATTTACCTTTTTAATAAAATGCAGATAAAGACATAAAAATAATTGATACCTGCAATTACTTCCCAGAAAACATATAAAATTAGTTTTATTCTTGTTCTTGTAATCAAAAGAAAAAGAAACAAAATGTTAGTATTTAATATTTTAATTAATAATAAAAAAAACTATCCTGTGATTTTTATTAATTTGTTTTTAAAACAATAACCTTAAAAATCTACTAAAGAAAGTTAGATTAAACATCTACCAAAAAAATTAAAGTTATTTTAATTCTGTCAGGCTGTCACACATTTCAGGAAGTTTCACCAATTGTTATTTTAGCGTAAAAAGCATTTTAAGTTGCACCATAAATTTTAGCTCATAATCAGCAAAATAATTTGTGTATCGATGACGTTATCTTTTATTTGCGGTAGATTTTTTATTGCTTTTTTAAGGTTTCGACAAAAATGTCAAAGTTTAAAGATGAGAGGTGATTGTAAAACACGTAAAATAAACGCAGAATTTATTTCAAAAACGAGACTTACGCAGGAAAAGTACAACCAAACTGCTATGACGTTAAACGTTTCTCTTGTATTCTTAAAATTAATTTCAACAAGCATATGAGCAATATTAATATTGTTCATATTGCTCATGAACATGCAAATTATTTAAATAGATATCTTAAGTAGCAGACCGTAGTAAAATCATAATTAATTAGAAAGAAATAAATGAAACCAATTTATATTATTTTTGTATTTATTAATAAAAAAATGTTT
Organism: Lycorma delicatula; assembly: GCF_047948215.1. Classification (NCBI taxonomy): domain Eukaryota; kingdom Metazoa; phylum Arthropoda; class Insecta; order Hemiptera; family Fulgoridae; genus Lycorma; species Lycorma delicatula. The sequence goes on from NC_134455.1 coordinate 34,483,451, forward strand.
ACATAGATATTTATAAAAAATACAACATTTATATTGCGATAAACATGTAATTCAGTAAACATATGTTCACTGTGTATGTTAACTGATTTTTAAATAAGATATTTTTCAATACATCGTTCATCTGTTGATGAAATTTAGAAATAATTATCATTTAGCCAAAAATTCTGTACCGACCTTGTTATATGTTATTAAATAAATTTAAACTCATAATAATAAAAGTAGATATATTGAAGATATATTGATTCTCCCATCTTATTTCGAAATCGTTTTTAGTTTTCCTATGCAATTTTTCTTTAAATAACTGAAAAAAATATAAGAAGTATACCCTTTCTTGATTACAATTCAATGAATAAATACTTGTTTTTACTCATATTTGAGATCCATAAAACAATAATTCTAAAAATATATCTTATTAACTGCCAAAATAATGAAATTAGTTTCATTACTGCCAAAGTAATGAAATGTAGTAGGAATAACAAAGATGGACCACTGAATGTGAAAATAGGAGGAGAAAAGATTATGGAGGTAGAAGAATTTTGTTATTTGGGAATTAGAATTACTAAAGATGGACGAAGCAGGAGCGATATAAAATGCCGAATAGCACAAGCGAAACGAGCCTTCAGTAAGAAATATAATTTGTTTACATCAAAAATTAATTTAAATGTCAGGAAAAGATTTTTGAAAGTGTATGTTTGGAGTGTCGCTTTATATGGAAGTGAAACTTGGACGATCGGAGTATCTGAGAAGAAAAGATTAGAAGCTTTTGAAATGGGGTGCTATAGGAGAATGTTAAAAATGAGACGGGTGGATAAAGTGACAAATGAAGAAGTATTGCGACAAATAGATGAAGAAAGAAGCATTTGGAAAAATATAGTTAAAAGAAGGGACAGACTTATAGGCCACTTACTAAGGCATCCTGGAATAGTCGCTTTAATTTTGGAAGGACAGGTAGAAGGGAAAAATTGTGTAGGCAGGCCACGTTTGGAATATGTAAAACAAATTTTTAGGGATGTAGGATGTAGAGGGTATACTGAAATGAAACGACTAGTACTAGATAGGGAATCTTGGAGAGCTGCATCAAACCAGTCAAATGACTGAAGACAAAAAAAAAAACTGCCAAAAAATATTTTTTCCATTCTATTCTCACCCAATTTGGGCAATTTGAAATAACAGTTTCCCAGTAAACACCCATCCTCAAATAGTTACTGTTTTATTTATTAATCGCTGTTTTATAAGGTTAAAGAAAATCATATTCATTTCTTTGTTTGGTAATATGAATAAGAAAACCTATGGGTAGAAGTATAAAATAACCACAATTACGTAGAAAATAGAATAGTGTTTGAAAATGAGTTTATTTTTTTTATGGAAAAAAATTGTTATTAATTACGTATTCTGAATACGAATCATCTTACAGTAACTCTTCATGAAGTTAAAGATTCAATGTTTCTCTTTAATTCATAATTCTGGTTAAACAGAGTAGCTTTCAATAAGTCGACACATTTGAAAATTGGATTACATATTTATTTTTACTTTTAGTGTGTTTACAACTTTACACACCAAATACAGTGTTTGTGTAAATTTCATTTACTGCATGACACGTTCAATGTAGCCACCGTTACGCCTAACGACCTCTTCAAAGCGAGAGTGTATGTTTCTGATGACTCTGCGACATAAGTCCTCTTGAATCTCTTCACCCAATTGAACTATCCGCGAACGCATTTCCATAAAATTATCAGGGAAACGTTTCTCTTTTAAATAGCCCCATAAAAATAAAGTCACAAGGATTTAAATCCAGGATTAGAGGTGGTCAAATGAAACCTCCATTTTGACGGCTCGGATAGCGATTTCAAATTACACGATTACCAAAAGCTGAATTTCAAAAGTTCAACACAACATCAACGGTGTGAGGGGTTGCAACATCTTACATAAACCAGTCATATCAACCATATAAACCCGTCATATAAACCAAAAGTCATATAAACCAGTCAATCAGGCAAATCAGTCAGACGTAGTTTGGGTAGAAAATCATTCCTAACATATCCAAAAAGCGTTGAGAATCAACTGTATCGTCGAAAAACACTGGCCCTATCAAACTGACTGGATGAAACTGACCAAGCGGTTACTTGAGGTTCATATTGTTGTATTTCATGCACGATTTGTGGTACTGCTGTCGCCTAAAAGCGGACATTTTGCCTGTTAAAATAGGAATCTGAAAACCAAGTGTTGAACAGAACATCATCTTTCCCTTTCGATCACGCTGTAAACTCCAATCTTTTTTGATCGTTAGGTTGTGTCAACTTATGCACGACATCTCAAGCCCCGTAGGGGAAGACACACGCCTTGGAAGGATTCCGGTCGCCACCCTCCCCCCCCCCCCCGTTTCTAGCCCTAATGGGCTTTAACGAAGGTCGTCTTTTAACCCTCTAACTGATTACATCTCAGAGTAATTAGCCAGGCCACGGTTGGGATGCCATTAATGTAAATGCTTCGGTAGAGATTTACATCAGTGAATATAAAAACCACTTAAACAACGTCCGGTTTTTATAAAAATTCTTTGCATGTCTCATTTTAGAATATAATGTTTTGCAAAGATATGATTATGTAAACAACGTGAGCAACATTTATGCACATTTTTGTTGTCTTATATTTTTCAGTCGCTAACTTCCAAAATTCTACATACTGTTTTGCCCTCCCTTCTTTCTTTGAAAATAATCTCCAGATTTGTATAGTTTTTAAATTCACTGAATTTGTCAAATAGAGCCTTCTACAATCATATTCAAACGTAGCTAGTTGGGTAAGAGTTCCTTTTCCAAGCCAGAGATTTTCTATGAACAAGAGACAATTCTTAATACATCTTAAATGTTGATTTTTTTAAAATTCCTTCGATAAGGCATTTAAGATATGGAAATTGAGTAATATTTGACTTTGTAGTGCTTCATAATAAATACTTATTTTCTATTCAAAGGTGAATACTTTATTCGCCATTTGTAAAACAACTGCATTTTAACCTTGTAAACTAAAATTTAGATCATAAAGTTTGTCTGTAATGTCACATAGAAAGGCCGCACGGGACCACCACCCTTTATTGTCAACCTCGATGTAAATTTTATTCTTGTAAGAATAAAATAATTTCATGACGCAAAGAAAAAGACCGATTCAGAAATTTCCATCTGCTTAGCCATCGTACCAAAGCACTGTCGCCATAATTATTGTTAATTTCTTGTAAAATATCTTTAAATTTCCTGTGGTTTAATTTTCTGGCTCAAATATAATTTACTATGTTAATGACAGTTTCCATCACGGCATCTACTTCTTTAATAGATATTCTCGTATGTGTTTCCAAGTTTTTTTGGCGAATTAAACAGTGAAATGATAAAAGATTTGTTAATTGTATTTCTTTTTTAATAGGGAAAAAAATCTCTTTTCAGGTCGACCATTACAATCGGGTTGGTCTAGTGGTGAACTCGTCATCGCAAATCAGCTGATTTCGAAGTCGAGAGTTCTAAGGTACAAATCCTATTAAACGCAGTTACTTTATATGAATACTAGAGCGTGGATACAGGTGTTCTTTGGTGGTTGGGTTTCAATTAACCACACGTCTTAGGAATGGTTGACCTGAGACTGTACAAGATTGTACTTCATTTGCATTCATACATATCATCCTCAGTCATCCTCTGAAGTAATAAATTATGGTAGTTCCGGATACTAAACAGAAAAAAGTTCCGACCATTGAAGTGCAGCCTCAGTACACACAAAAACATTTTTTTTTATTTCAATGCTATTACAGAAATATACTAATATTTTCTAGAAAACCTCTGGTGTAATTACTCATCGGAAGAAATTTTAATACATTTTCTTGAACTAAATTTTGTTTAATACAATATCTGATAAATATGGAACATTATTATCTCGATGTAATGTTAGTGCTAGAATCATTAGCCAAGCTAATTAACAGTTTTCCAAATTTTTTATTATGTAATCAGAAATAAGCTTCACAATTGGTTCTGTTCGACTAACACAAGTAGAATTTGAGAGTTGTAATTTCTTAATGTAGAATGTTATTTGATCTTTATTGCTAAATTTATCATAATATGCTAGAAGCATTTATAAAACATTCCTCCGCAGCCTCTGCGTCTGTAAATGGTTTCATATTTTTGCCAAGAATATCACAAAGTTCGTACGATGCGCTTGTCACTGTTACTTCTTGTGAGATCGTTACTAACATTATGGTTTGTTGTCCTTGCAATAATTGTTTGAAGGAAACTAATTTTTCACGTCTCAATACCGACCCGCAGAGAAAAATCTCACTTAACGATTTTGTTTCGTATTATAATGACGATCACTATTACACTTTTTTAAAGTGATAGTCTCCCGACAAAGCAAACATGTTGCTCAATCTTTTAGATAGATTTCAAAAGAAAGCTACTTATTGGATACCATGATTCGACTTCCGGAAAATTATCCTCATTATCCGGAAAATTATCAATTATCCTCACATAAATCAATTATCAGTTATTTCGTCAATCTTTTCTGTTTTAAACAATTCCATCACTTCAATCTTAAACAGATTTCCAGGCTGCAGTTACTTCGGTCAAATTTTAGACAATAAATCACTTGTAATATCAGACTGAAAATGAAACTGACGTCATTAATTCTTTATCTAATTAGGACCACACAAGGTACAGCAAGACTTTTACAGAAAATGTCTACTACAAAACCTCTTCTTACACGGTAACATATATTCCATTGGAGATTAAAATTTCAATCATTGAAAAATGGAGATTAAGGAAAATAAACAGATTTCAGAAGTCCCTTAGACAAAAGAAATTATAACAATACCGCTTTTTATTTTAAAAAGAATCCTACAAATTTTTAATAGTGAATCGATGCAGGAATATCTGAACCAACTATCTCCTAACAACAAATTTTCTCTGTGAAGGTTACTAAAACTGATAAAATGAATTAGATAAATTAGATTATTCCATCCTTCAGACTTTCAATGATAAACTGAAAGTCAGGGCGTTCATAAAATGTTAAATTGCTGTTACGCTTTTCTCCAAGACAACTATTAACACCAAATTTCTTCATTATTTCGAGGGAACAGAATTTGAATCTGCCAAAATCGTATTGCCTAATCTAAAGACCCAACCCTGGGATCGTAATTTTCCTTTTCAAGTTCCAATAACGAAAAGCTTATTTTAATTTGGTATAGCTCCATTGATTAACGAAACCTTAACTCTATTAATAGCTACGAAAAAAGAATAGGGTTCTAATGTTCAATGAGAATGTTAAACGAGACCTTCTTCATATTTAAATTAGGGATTTTAAAGAACCTTTTCAAAACAAGGAAGATCAGAAATTAAATCGAGAATTATGCTTTAACTGTGCGATCACATTTAAATTTAAATAACTTGTACGGATTATCATAAAAGAATGGTGCGGTTTTGAACATGGTTTAAATTAAAACAGAATTACTTACAGTTTATGTTTTTTATTTTTCAAATTTGTCGTCTCAAATATTTTTTACATAATTAATAAATTTCAATATGTGCGCCCTTAGTCGCTCGACAAATGTCCGAACGATATTCAACTTCTCTCCAAACATTAGTTAACATTTCTTCGTTAACGGTTGTCATTGCTTCATTAATCCTGTTTTTTAAGAGGTTTAGGTCGCAAATTTTTTGTGTATAAACAACGCTTTTGATGTACCCCTACAAGAAAAAATCGCAAGGTATCAGGTCTGGATTCCTTGGAGGCCAAAGTACGGGTCCTTGCCGGCCTATCCATCGATCTCCAAATTTTTCGTTCAAAGCGTCCGTGACCGTTGCATTGAAGTTCGGGGGAGCACCGTCTTGTTGGAAATGAAGTCGATGAATGTTTTCGAGTTCATCCGGCTGAGAAAAGCAATAATCGGTTAACATGTCAAGATACACAACTCCATTAATTGTTATTTCAGCAAAGAAGAAAGGCCCTGTTACACGATTTTTCATCGCGCCACACCAAACATTAACTTTAGGCGAATCACGTTGTTTATCAATAATTGCGTCTGGGTTTTCAGAGCCCCATATTCGTGAATTGTGTCTGTTAACGCATCCATTCATATGGAATGAAGCTTCGTCTGTAAAAGTTATATCTTCTAAAAATGATTCGTTTTCACTTATTCTGTCCGACATTTCAACAGCGAAATCGTAACGTTTTACTCCATCATCGGGTTTCAATTCCTGCAGTATCTGGATTTTATAAGCGTGTAATTTCAGTTTTTTACGTAAGACTTTGTGAACTGTTGATTTTGGAATACCTAACTCGACGCTTCGACGGGGAATGGAGTTCCCAGGACTTCTAATTGCCGATCGTCTAATTAGTTCAACCGTTTCGTCCGGTACACTTAGTCTGCCGGTTGATTTCTGTTACTTAACCGATCCGGTTTCTTCGAATTGTTTGAACGAACGTGTTATCTTATTTTTCTGTGTCGGACCTCTTCCGAATTCACGTCGAAACGCACGTTGAACTAAAATTACGGATTTTAATTCAACCATCAAGAAAATACACTTTGCTTTGTCTTTATCCGAGAACATAGTAACTCGCTAAACTCACCGCAACAACAATACAGGAACTGACGTTGTGGTTACAACTGCTGATAAACAAACTTTTGGATCGGTGGCTTTCAGGGATACCGATATAACATCTAGAAATTTCCCTACAATCTTCCTATGAATTACTGAAACCGCACCATTCTTTTATGATAACCCTGTATTTAGGGAGAGAGGTGAATGAGTAATAGCTTTATTTCATATCTAATTTTCATTAATAATAATTAACATTTATATTGCATCAAAAAGCAAACCCTAATCATTTTTTTTTATTTTATTATTTATCTTTAAACGTTCACACTTGCAAATTTAACCCCCTGAAAACTACTGGTGAGATTTTATCATTATTTTACCCATAAATCTTTGTTCTGTACGTAAGATTAGCACGATTTAACCAAAAAATAAAAAATAAAAATAGTGAACTAATTTTATTTCCATAATGCTCAGATAAAATGAAGCAATCACAACTATTTTACATTACACATTTTTAAAGATTTATATTAAAATGTTGTACTGGGGAAAAACAGTAAAAGAAAAATATGAAATTTTCTGGGTGGTAAATGTAGCCGTAACAGCAGCGATAAATTCACCAATGATACCTACAACTATAACAGAATAAAATTACGATTGTTAATTAATAAATACAGAAATTAAATTTAATTAGATACCACTTATGTGCGTTTGAACTGATTAGTGTCTTACTGATCCTAACCGCCATTTATGATTGACTAAACCTAGTAACAGAAAAATTATAATTGTTTTATTTAAAGTTAATGTGCTATTGAAAGATTTTGATCTAATATATTTTTCCAGGTGAATCATTAAAAGTAATGCTAAAAGAAGAAGGATGAGATGGAGGTACTACAGGCGGCTGAATTCCTAATGTTTGCTATTCCTACGGCAAACACTTGTCCCAAGGTGTGAATATCGTAATTAATAGATTTTATAAAAAAGTGTATACTTAACAAATAATATTAGTCAAACATCAAGTCTTCAGAAATGTAGGTCTCAACAATAGATTACAATATCTTTTTTCATTATTGAAGAAAGTGAAGTTGCGATCACATTTTTTTTTATGAAATCGTATCGCTATTTATATTCTTTCTCGTATAATCATTAATAATGATCGTTGATACAATTATGGGCATAACTTACTTGCAACAGAAACTTTATAAATAACGTAAACGAATATAATCTAGATCAAATGTGAACACGCCTTACGGCAAATTAATAAGCACGGAATAACTTGAGAGTGAGTTTGACGTAATAATGTGTCACCATAAAATGTCGTACAGAAGATTTAATTCCATAAAAGGTTAGAATCATCATGCGTGAAATACACTTATTTTCAATTCAACAAAATTCTCCTGCAAATATTTTAGTACTTGCAGAACCTTTCGTTTTTACTACGCATTCGTATTTAATAATCCATGAGTATATTTTTATTTCGTAATATAAATTCACATTCAGTAAATATAATAAGTAAATTATCTCAAATCTTAAGATAGAAATAGCAAATTGCAGAAACATAATGCATTTTAATATATCTATATGTAAACGAGAGAACAGCTATTCCAAGCGCACTTTTTAATTCATAACATACTTGTCCATCATATTTTTATCATTTTATTTCGATATCAAATAGTAATACCAGAATTTTGGTTTAATGTCAATTCCAACGATATCACACTAATCACAAAACATCCGTCAGATTTAATAAGGCCAAATACATATCACTTGTCTTGCTTAGTCTTCTTTTGACTATCCTTGTGAAACGCTTACAGATTTTCCATGGCAAACAAAGCTCTATAGATAAGATATTCTATAGTTTTTGTGTTCCACTGTACTGTCCTTCGATATGGATCAGAACTATTATTTTGCTTCTCCACTTACTTGGAATAGTCTCTTCATGCCAAGACTGGCTGAAGATCTCATTCAGAAACGAAATAACATGTGGCTGTTAGCGCTTTATTCTCTTAAACTACCCACCTTTCTCCTTCATTTCAGGTACATTCATTTTACTTAGTCTCTCCACCACATTCTTGTATTCTTTCTCTTTTCACATTATTCTAAGCTCTTCAGTCATCTTTTTTCTTTTTTTTGTCTTCAGTCATTTGACTGGTTTGATGCAGCTCTCCAAGATTCCCTATCTAGTGCTAGTCGTTTCATTTCAGTATACCATCTACATCCTACATCCCCAACAATTTGTTTTACATATTCCAAACGTTGCCTGCCTACACAATTTTTTCCTTCTACCTGCCCTTCCAATATTAAAGCGACTATTCCAGGATGCCTTAGTATGTGGCCTATAAGTCTGTCTCTTCTTTTAACTATATTTTTCCAAACGCTTCTTTCTTCATCTATTTGCCGAAATACATCTTCATTTGTCACTTTATCCACCCGTCTGATTTTTAACATTCTCCTATAGCACCGCATTTCAAAAGCTTCTAATCTTTTCTTCTCAGATACTCCGATCGTCCAAGTTTCACTTCCATATAAAGCGAAACTCCAAACATATACTTTCAAAAATCTTTTCCTGACATTTAAATTAATTTTTGATGTAAACAAATTATATTTCTTACTGAAGGCTCGTTTAGCTTGTGCTATTCGGCATTTTATTTCGCTCCTGCTTCGTCCATCTTTAGTAATTCTACTTCCCAAATAACAAAATTCTTCTACCTCCATAATCTTTTCTGCTCAATTTGCAATTTCTGCTAATTTAATTATGAATAAAAATTATCGTTTCATAATTAAACATCGACAGCAATTTTTTTTAAATTAAAATATCTTGCATGTTATATCATAAATAACTTCGTCTGTTTCTTTTTTTCAGCTAAGGAAACCGTTTTTAATTTTATAATTTCTTTTAATTGGTAATTAATTCTTAATCTTATTATATTTTTTTTTTTTTTTTAGATTACATTTGAATTGCTTACTAGTTCCTTGATCAGAGCAGAAGTAAATGAGGAAAATAAATTATTTAAATTAAACGGTAAAGTTTCATGGCCAGGATACACAAAAACGGATGAAAATGGCACTATAAGTATACAACTAATGAAGAAAACTCTAGGAAACTGGACGCAACCGGTAACAACTGAAGAACTACCAAAAGAATTTGAAAAGTTCAAATTTTACCAAAAAAGTATATGGCAGGTTGAAATAAAGAAAATTAAGCACCATACTGCAAATGTTTGTGAATTAATTATCGAAAATAAAGAGAGGGTTCTCAATTATTTTTATCCCGGACGATATGTGTGTATAACTCTAAGATTGAAAGGTATAGTAATCGAATAAATTTAACTTAATTATTTGGCATGAAAGTATTTGAGAAGGAAATTTCTAAAAATGAATCCCTGTTTCTTGTTAAAAAAATATTCTTGTAATTAATCAAAATTTCTTTCTCTAAATTTTGTAAATATATTTCTTTTAAACTATGGTTTTATTTTATATAATAATTTCAAGCGATTTTTTACTTAGGATTGTGGCGATTTATGTTACACAGTAATAAGAAATGCAGTGGTAGATAGTGTAAAGTAACAAATGAAGGGTCCTTTGGTTCCTTTATATTTATTATTATTATTATGCTTTTACGGCCAACATGGGACCACTTAAGTCAAGTTTAGTTGGATCTTTTCTGAGAAAAGCGTGTTATTTTACTCTTCCGAGCTACCCAGTATTTCTTCATCCGTTCAGATCTTGCTTTCTTTTCTTCATCCGTAAACACCCTCTTCGTTGTATTTTGTCGCCCTTTATATTAAAAGTAAATAAAATATGAACTTTTTTTTTCTTACGGTTGTTAGGACTGTGGCTGCGCTTCTAGTATGTTTGGGTACGGTCATTACGAGTGAGGAGAGGATAGCCGGCTACTTCACACTCCCAACCAATTCGTCAATAACGCTCACGACGTCGAAGCAACAGGTGAACCCCTCCACTGCGCAACATATAATTATAAAATTTCTTGCTCGTGAAGGAGTTCAAAAGACGGAAATTTTCCGGAGATTGACTGCAAAGTTCGGGGACCAAGCATTGTCAAGGACTCGTGTGTTTGTCCGGCATAAAGAAGGAAGGACGAGAACGAGTGGAAAATAAGAACACGATCGCCGTCCTCGGACCGGCATTACAAACGAAAATACTCGCACGGTTCGAGATACTTTTGAAGACGATCCACCGGTGAGAGTATCCGAAATTGCAGAGCAGGTCGGAATAAGTTATGAGAGCTTTCAAGCGATCAACACAACGACCTACATTTCCGTAAAGTGTGTGCCAGATGGGCCCCTCGCCTTTTGACCGCAGATCACAAGTTGAGACATTTGGAGGTCTGTCAGAGGTTTACAGCAAGGTTTGCGAAAGAAGGTGATGCATTTATGAGTCAAATCGTCACCTGCGACTAAACGTGGGTCCACCGCTACACTCTTCAGTCAAAACAAGCCACTATGAAATGGCGGAGCAAAGGGGAGGCAGCTCTAATGAAAACCAAGACTCGATTGTCAGCTGGCAAGATTCTTCCGCTTATTTCTATCGGCGAGGCATTTTGAACATTGATTCTTTGCATGAACGACGCACAATCAATGCTGCTTACTCTACGAGCTGTTGAACGAGGTGAGAGCTGCCCCCGTGTCCTCACTCATCTGATGAACGATCTGCTTCCAGATGATACCGAGGTTGGTGAAACCTCGTATCACCGACGTGTTCGCAAGGAAGTTGTAGGTTTTCGCTCTGAGATACTGTCTTCGGAAATTACTGAGGCGGAACTCCGTCAAGTAATTTGTAGCCTGGCTAGGGATAAAGCCGGTGTTCTTTGGTGGTTGGGTTTCAATTAACCACACATCTCAGGTATGGTCGAACTGAGAATGTACAAGACTACACTTCATTTACACTCATACATATCATCCTCATTCATCCTCTGAAGTATTATCTAAACGGTAGTTACCGGAGGCTAAACAGGAAAAAAGAAAGAAAGGGATAAAGCCGCCGGATATAATGGAATCACAGTGGAGCTTCTTGTTCGCACATTGTCTGTGATTCTTGGTCCTCTGACTAGGTTTTTCAATAGGTTTCTTTTTGCTGGGCACTTCCCAGCGTGTTGGAAATGTGGAGTGTTGAAATTACTCTTCAAAGGTGGCGACAAGCATCCCACTGTAAGTTCTTCTTACCGACCTCTGACGCTCTTGCCTGTAGTAGATAAGGTTTTCAAGAAGGTCTTGTACCTCCGCATTAACAGTTGGTTAACTTGTAACCATATGCTGATAGACGACCGGTATAGTTTCCGCCCCGGCAAGGGACAGATAAAGGTATGCTTCTTAGGGTCATGGACCTGGCTTCGTCCAGCGAGTGCAAATATGTACTCGGTGTCTTTTTGGATATATCCGGGGCTTTCAATAACTTTTGGTGGCCCTCTGCCTTGTTTCAACTGCATTTGCGTGATTTCATGCTAAATAAGATTAGAACCCTCTCGAGCTACTTCAGCGACAGAACTGTCGTACTTCGTGACGGCAGTTCGGAATTAGGAAAGACCCTGTCTAAAAGTTGTCCGCAGGGCAGCGTTCTAGATCCACTATTCTGGGTAGTTGAGTTCGATTCTCTCATGCGATTGCGGATGCCCAGTGGCTGCTGAATCGTGGCTTATGCCGACGGTGGGTTGCTGTTGGTCGAGGACAATTCGCGTGCCGAGATAGAGCTCAGAGTGACACAGGCATGTAAAGTGTTAACGTTGTGAAGTCTTCAGAATAAGATGGTTTTCAGTACGAAGAAGACCATTATGATGATGAAGGGTCGTCTGGTCGCAACTCGTCATCTCCGAGTTATGATGGATGGTCTTCCAATTAGGATGTTATCGTTCAGAAGTATCTGGGTGTTATACTTTATGAGAGGCTTCAATTCAAGTACCATCTTCAGTTTATAGCGAAGAAGGCCATCAATGCCTTCTTCAGCGTCCTTGGAGTCATCCATCCCGATCGGGGGTTGAATTATCGTACCGTGCGTATTCATTACAAAGGTGTCTGTGAGGCCACAATGTTGTACTCTGCGTCCGTCTGGGTTCATCGTTTACAATCCCAATGTTATAGGGATATTCCTTTGCGAGCCCAGCTTCTTCAATTGTTAGCTGCTGTCGGTGGCTACAGATCTGTCTCGAGAGAGGCAGTCACTGTGATCGCCGGCAAGAAACCCATAGACATTTTAGCTATGGAATGTAGCAAGCGTTATATTTTTAAGAAGGGAGGGAGGCCTTCTCACTTCAGTGCGTATGCGAGAAATTGAAGACCAAGTGTTTGAATCTTGGCAAGGTAGGTGGAACGATTCTTCTACTGGTCGATATCCACATGGTATTTTTCCAAATGTTAGGGAGTTGCGAACAATTAGTCGGGTTTCCCCCTATCGGAATATAACTCGATTCCTTTCGGGACATGTGCCTTTAGGGATAGTTTGGTTGACTCCAGCTTGTGTCAGGACTGTAGGGTCGATGGTACTGTGGACCATGTCCTGTATGTCTGTCCCCGGTACGAAGCTGAACGTACCTGAGTTGTTAGGGAACTTGAGAGAGTAAACTCCTTTGATTTGCGAATCAACTGGAGGACTCGCAGAGATTGGACAATTGTGGCTGGCTTCCTCCGTTTCCTCGCCCTGCGCAGGACAGCCGAGGGGATATAGTAGGGTAGGACTTCGGGTGGCTAGGGACTGCCTGGACAGTTGATTGGCCGAAGGTATTGGCGGCGAGCCACGGTAAGCTGGAATTATGGTGATTATTAAATTGTATAAGCTGTTGACGGAACGGCGACTGCACTGTCGAGGGCATGGGTTATCATGTAGCCGTGAAGTGTAGCGGCGCTTTGACGAGAGCAGATTAGGATGAGCAAACGACACTTTCGGCGGGATGGCGACTGCACTGCCGAGGGCATGGATCCCAAGCAGCTGTGAGGTGTAGCGGCATCTCAACGATGGTTAAGAAAGTGAATGTCACGCGGGACTCTGCGATGGAGTTGAGTGGGAGTAGGAGGTCTGTCCGCCTCTCCCTTGTAGACCAGACCGGAGTCAATAATTAAACCTAAATTCTGTGGTACGAACCAAAGTTGAGTTCAGTAAGGGAATTAGGAATAAATTTCGTTGTTGGGAGCTACATTTTTAGGTGGTATGATGTGTTTAAAATTGCCTCGAATTTCGAGACATTCGCTCAATTGGCTGAATAAAGTAGAACTAGACGCGGGGTTCGTGCTTCCGCGAACTCGGTTCGCTAGTTCAGAGGGAAACGATGTAGGACATTCAAGATGTTCGAACGAGGCCTACAGCGAAGGCAAAAGCTGAGTTTATAAGTCACCGATGTAAATGTCTACCGAGGCATTTACATCGGTGGCATTCCAACGAGGCCAGGCTTGTTACTATGAGATGTAAAATGTCAGAGGGCGATAGACGACTCCCATTAAAGCCCATCAGGGTTATGAACGGGTGGTGTGGCAACCGGACCGGAACATCACTAGGCGGGTGTCTTCCCCTACGATGAATACCGCAGCAAAAGATGAGACCAACCAATTCGAAAGGCCATCCTCCTCCATGATAACACCAGGTTCCATACTGCAGATCTAACGGTCTCAAAGCTAGAAGAAATACACTGGACTCAACTTGATCATCCTCCCTACAGCTCGGACCTTTCGCCCTAAAATTTTATTTTGTTTGGACCTCTTAAAGAAGCTCTAGGAAGGCAACGATTTGAAGATGAGGAGGGCGTGAAGAGATTCGTGCTTCAATCTACGATGCTGCGATAAAATTCCTTCTCATAGGGAAAAATTTATTTCTAAAGCAGGAAACTGTGTAGAAATATGTGCCTTTTATTTAAAAAAAAAAAAAAAATTTAAACTAAAATCCGTTTATATTTGATTTACCCGTTTTATATATACATATAATATAGTAATATTAAGAATTTTGTTAGTATTAAAAAAAGAGATTTTACTATTGATAGAACAGGAAAATGTTCTATAAATGTCCAATAAATGTTTGCAGAAAATTTTGAATATTAACTGAACAAGCGGTCTTTCTTTTAAACATAATATTGTAAATTTTTAGATTTTTTTTACTGACTTTTCGAAGATAAATACAGTATTACTTTCGGTCGCACGGTGAGAAGCTCAATCTCAATGTTTTTTTTTCGGTCGCATGATGAGATAAGGAGGGTGAAAATTATTTTTTTTTACGTTTTGAAATATGAGTATTACAAAAATACCATACATGTAAAGCTTTGTGGTTTGAAAATCTAAAAGATATCATTAATAGGTAAAATTTTGTGGCTAGAAAACTACTGGATCAATTTTATTGAAATTTAGATATACTGTAGTGTGTATCTGAATTTGTGCACGTGAGAAATTGATGAAAATTGGTGAGTTGTTCAATTGAGGTTTAATTAAGGTAGGCATTAGAGTTTGTGCATTTTCATACGCTCTTATGCAGTGAGTCGCAATGGTGAACTAGTTTAAACTTGATGCTTTTTTATAGGACCTACTCGTTATTTTTAATTTTTTCATCAAATTACACTTTTAACGATTTTTATTTTCTTATAAACAGAAAATACATTTTAATATTATTTTTTTTAAATTATACCTCTTTTAATTTTCTACTTTAATTTATGTTTTGTATATTTCATGCGCAAAAAAAAATCATACAAAATAAAATAACAAAGAGTAGGTCTTCTTTTGCAAAACTGCGCAAGATTTTTTTAAAAATTAATATCAATATTACTTAATGAAAATGTAATTAAATCAGTTTAAATTCATTCAGAGTACAAACTAAAACGAATATATGTATTAATGTTATACGAATACATTAGGTACCCAAACCTTAAAATTTATAGTCGATTTAAGACGAGACAAAATCATTCGAAAACGGCACAGTATTTTCAAAAAATAACAAACATCCCATGGCAGTCTTACTAATGAGAGCAATGAATGAAGTGGTTTCATGCTGCCTTCTTCACTGTACCGAATACACTATAGTGCTGACGGTGCTGGTGGTGCCTACAAGCGATACCTTTAATCTGTTCACCGGAGTGAATGGCTGCTTGGTAAATGTTATTACTCTCAAAAAATACGGCTATAACTAGTGCCAATTGTACTGAAATCGCTTTACATGCTTCACAGTCATAAGAAATTCAGTTATAGATTGTATAAAGTAACAAATGAAAGGGTTGTATCTCTTTCTGTGGGAAACAATATTTCCGCTTAGAATGAATATGTTTGACCCAACCAAATTAAGAGCAGAATTTTTTTCACTATAGTTAGCTGTCTGATATTTCCTTTTTTAATATATTGATGTGGCACTAACTGGTATAGAAAATTTACTTTTTCGAGCAGGATTTTATGTACCTGCAAAAAATAGCACCTGGGCAAACTATTACAAAACAACTGTTGAAAAACATGCACTAACGAAATTAAATTCTATTTTTTCTCTAGATTATCTTAATAAGAATTGATTTAAACTGATAGATCATCAAAGCACGTCTCAGCCAAAATTATTCACAATGTACCATCCCTTTAATCAATGACATTTTTTATCAAATTAGATCGACTGTTTTGAAACAAGTTAATAAATTTCTTCATTCCACTACTTAGTGGTTTGCCCCGACCAACACTCCTCGACATTCCTATAAGACGGCTAAAATGGTTGATGGAATAGCTTTTCCAAGATTTAATACTAATAATATATATATTCGTAGCTGTCAATAAATTTAATTAAAATATATACACGCCTGGTTCCTGTCGGTAAACACCTCTTTCAAACCGATGTTATCACTTATTATTAGTAAATTCACTCATTTTAAATATGGATGGTTGTACATTTATAACGGCAAATAAAGTATAAAAAATCGTTTCCGATATGCAGAAGGTCTCTTTTGCTGTTATTCTTTTTTGAAGATGGAATTGTTTGCTTTTAAAAATAGGATGATGTCTGATGAATATAAGTTAGGGAATCTAATCTTAAATTTACAAATCTCTGAAATTTTTATCCGAATTATAAAGATACAGTAATTTTAAAAATGTTTTCGTAGAGATGGCGCTAACCTGTGAAAAAGATTTAGTAGAAATCTTTCTTTAGAGAAGTATCTTCTCCATACGATTTTTACGTTACTGGGTAACAGAAAATCAAAACCATTGCCCAACTCAAAGCTGTTTTTTGGTCGGTGAATTTGTTAAATAATATTTTGATTGAAGGCTAATAATATTCTATATTCTGTTTTTGTATTTCTAAACTTAATTCTCTAGAATTGACGTGTTACAGAAATTTGTAACTCTTACCAATGATAGATGATACTAAACAATTTACAACTGATGAGCTGGTCGCATAAACTTTAAATGAAGAGTTCAAAGAAGGATGATAAAATAAAGTAAATTTTCAAATAAAAAAATTCAACCTGTAAGAAAATAATCAAATAGAATTTAAAGAGTTGGATCAATAGGAAACACGGGGAGGTGGACTTCTTTTTGTCGCAGTACTTTACGGGCCACGGTAATTCTAATTATTACCTTCACAGAGTTGGGAGAAGACAAACGCCGGCCTGTATGTACTGCGGCACTGAGGACGATGCAGACCACACCTTCAAGGAATGCATCAGATGGATACAAAATAGACGGGACACAAATTTATCAACGATGAGACCTGAGGAGATTACGAGTAACATGCTACATAGTGAGAACAATTGGAAAAGAATTGAAGGAACTATCAGGAATATCAGTAAAAAATATATCAATATATATATTTACTGTTAATATATCAATATATATTAATGAAGTGTAGTGTGTGGTTAATTGAAACCCAACCACAAAAGAACACCGGTATCCACGATCTAGTATTCAAATCCGTGTAAAAATAACTGGCTTTACTAGGACTTGAACGCTGTAACTCTCGATTGGGAAGATGCGTTAACCACTAGACCAACCCGATGGGTCTAAAGTTTTTGACTGAAAACAATGTATTTAACTACCTTTTTTAATTTTGTAGGAAATAAATGATTAAGTAAAATTTTTCTATTAACTTAATGGAGAAGTCTATTTTTACGGTTTTGAGTATAAATGGTCTATAATTTTTAAATATGTTGTACAGAAATATTAAAAGAAATCCTCCATTTAATGAGCCTCAACACACGTGCCCAATAATCAGGAAGTTATCAGTTTCAATTGTAATTGTTCGAATTAACTTGTAATGAAATTTTTGGGTTTCATAAAGAAATAAAAAGAAAAGATATTGATGTTTGAAATCCACAAAATTTCAAGAAAGAAAACATAAAAATAAATAAAAGAGTTTAAAATAAAAAATGAGTAACATGTGATGACGGATAGTGTGAAAACACTTCTACTGATAAATGGAAGCATATTCTATAATACTTTTTTATGTTTGTTGAAAATGCGTATTTTTGTATTGTGCAATATTACATATTTCATTCTATTCACGAAATCTATTTTATTATTTTTTGTTGCATTAAAAATTCCTTTTTTTAGAATTCCAAAAATCTTCATTGTTGGGTAAAGTTAACAAAAAACACACAGCTCGTATTTGCCAAAAGAAATTGGACTTTAATTGGAAATAAAACAAATGAACTTATGTTAAAATCATAACCTTAAAACATAAAAAGAAATTATGAAATTAACATGACTTAATGATACTTAAAATATCAGCTGAATCAACATATGAACAATGATGTTAAATGAAAAAATACATGAATATACATTTTTCAAAGACAAGTTTTGAAAATATACAATTTAACAAAGCCTGAAAACAAGAGAACATAGAACACCTTATTTACTTGTATATACTTAGAAAAACATAACATCAATAAACATAGTATGTCTGGAAAACTATTGCATTACTGACAAATGCTGTAATATTGAAAAATTAGCAATGAACAAATGTCCTTAACTTAGAAAAATAAATTACAGTAAATCTTAATTGGCACTGGCCTTTTATAATTTATGAACATCATCAAACTTAGCATTAAATAATTAAAACATGTAATTCTAGTTTAATGTAGAAAAAAAGGCCGCAATAATATTCTAGTACAAAAAGAGTTAATTACAATAATCAAATTGAAATAAGTAAACATATAAATAGAGTTCATTTTAGTAGTAAGGTTTCTTGAAAATATAAAATTACAAAGAAGTCTAAAACATAACTTCACATCAGTTGTAATTTTCTTTAGATTAATTTAAGAGAAGAGATAATGTACGATTAACTGAATGTTCTACAAACTTTAATGATAAAATAACTGTTTAACGTAATGATTAATGAAAATTGAACTTGCCTGTAGCACACAAATATTAGCAAGAGACGAACTCGTGAATTAAGGTAAATGAATACATACAGTAATCCTGGGGGTAGTCTGCAGTAGTGTATCAGGGATGCAGGGGTGAGACGTGGTTTAGAGGTAGAATAATACGTAGCATCTCAGATATGTAGCAACGAGTTTGGAGATTCTGCATCGATGAAAATATAATCAGCAGCTCGAGAAGATTCGGCGTCGATAGAATTGACGGTATGTAGTGATTGAAACACTTTCGACAAAGACGTAATATAGTGAATTTGAAGAATAACTTAACAAAGAAACGAGGCTGGACGAACATAGAAAACGGTGAAATCACGAAAAACTGACGAGTAGAACTAGAGAATATTTTGGCAGAGAAATACCGCAACGTTTATGAAGACGAAGAAAGTATTAACATTATACGAGCGGAAGAGAACATCGAAGCCTGGTCCTCCAAGTCTGAAAGACCAGGATCCGCACAGCGTGAAAGTCAGGACTAGAATGAACAAAGCTGGCGTGGTGAGAAGTAGGGGAAGCGAACAAAGCAATGGACAGAAGAGTGTGTGTGTGTGTGTGTTGACAACAAGAATAGTGTCTAAGTGTTAGTATCAGAACGATTAGAGAAAAAGTGTGGAATTCGGGAACGAAGACATAACAAAAATAATTTACAAGCAAGAAGACCACTAAAGAATTACGTAAGAGTGATAAAATAATTTCTGAATACGAAAGTTGAAGAAATGACATCAGGGCAGACAAAGAGAAATAGACTTCTAGGAACTATGACAATATTGAAATTGGTTGAGAATAAAAAAACACTTAAGACTAATATATACATTAAGACCAAACAGCAATGAAATAATGCGTGACAGAAATAAGCAAACACCAATACGATGATGCAACAGTCAGTCAAGCTTGAGCCTGAGAGAAATGATATCGAAAATAAACCCAAACAACCTATTTAAAAATACACGTAGATAAGCCTTACAAAAATGCAAAATAAATTACCAAGCCTGTAAACTGCAAGACTCGACCATAACCTTGAATTCATTGGAATAAAACGACTTTACGCAAACGGAGTTTATTCATTATGTATAGGAAGGAAACATATTAATTCATTATTTAGGAAAATAAAAAATATAATAAGAGAGAAACAAGCTTTTTTTATTTTTTTTACTCTTAATTTTAGTTTCTTCATAAGTTTGGCGCAGTTTTAAAAAGAACATTTGAACTGCAAAACCTTTTTTGCTATTAGACCACTTACAACTTCATTCTTTCTTTCTTTTTCTACAAACATCTAGGATCCTTTTTTTTTTAAACTTATAGCTATTTATTACTCCAAGATGTCTCACAACATTCTATAATCCGAAATACAATTAAGCAGTCGGGTTTTTTAATCTCATTACCATAATTTTGAGATCAAATAGAACTTATTCACAAATTTTATAGACTTAACTATGTAAAATGTTAATTTGAATTGTTAATATTAATTTTTTCTTTTTCTTTTTAAGGCAAAAGATCAAAGGCACCATTTTATCCGACAATTGATTTCCAACACTACAATCGTACTTATCCAAATGATAACCCGTATGAATTGGAATCTGCTTATAAATTGTTGAGAATCTTAATTAGTGATTACGGAAACAAAAAATCACTTCAAGAACGTATATGTAACAGAATACCGCTAAATCAATCGCTCCACATATCTGCTCCAAGAGGAGGGTTTTGTCCAAGCTTCATAAGTGGTATAAATGACATAAACGTTTTATGCGAAAGTATTGGTATCGGACCATCACTATCAGTCATACTATGGACCTTACAAACAAATCCGTATGTACACGAGTATATAGATATATAAATTTTTTACTATTCTGTAATATAATGTATCATTCTATTTGAATATAACGACCATAAGTCGAAATAAATGAATTTTATACACATTTACAGTGTATCATACCATTTGTTTATTATTATTTTAGTAAATAAGTTAAAAATTCATTGCCTAGTGCTAAATATTATTGAATAAACTGAGTCGATTGCATAAAATTACTAAATAATAATGGATTGCAATGGAAATTGTTAACTTCCATTAGCTATAAATTATATCTCTTAATATAAAGTAGCCTCCACCTTTAAGCACGCTCCTTATTTACAAATTAAACTCCAACTAATGTTCATTTATCATCTGGTAATCTACTCTACTGATTGGGAACAAAAAACATCTTATTTCAGAACAAAACCGTCGCCTTAGAAACCATTTTCTATTAGTGGTTACTACTAGTTCTGTTAGTAATGCACCAGTGATGTCTTCGAAGAGAAAATCGAATTCACTTAAACGCAATATTTTTTCACATTTCTTAATTTATTACATACGACCATAATTAAAATTGATCACACGTTCTAAGAAAATCAGTTTAATGCGAGATTCCTTGATATCTACATCGGCTACTTTACCGCCTAAAAATTGTAACGGCTTGGAAACCAGCAGAAACAGATACGTGTATCTGCTAATTACTGAAAATGGAAATATATGAATAAAATAGGAATAATAAAAACAGATATATATCCGATATTATTGGACGTATAACTAGTATATTAGGTTCAATTGAAGATGGTTTTTAACATTACAAATTTTTCTCAGATTTTTATCACCAAGAATAGACTAAAAAAGTATCAAATTGAAAATTGAAGATTACAAAACTGATCTAAGTGCTCTGCAAATATTTACCTAAGAATAAAAATGTATGTAATAGAATAGGGTACTAAAGCATTTCTATAAAACAGTAAATTTTTTCAGACTACCAAGCCTTCTTTCAGTCACGTTGATGCGCCTGCTAATTGTACAGGTTTTTAAATAATTTTATTAATATTATTACTAAATACTTATTTCTATATATCCTCTTTTATCGAAACAGGTAACCAGAAAATTACTGAACGCATTAAACATAATTCTTGCTAGTTATATCAGATAGAGAATTCTAAAAATGTTTGGGACGTGAGAAAAAGGTTTAAAGACTCAAACGGATTAGTTTGATAAAAGAAATCATGGCCACGTTAAAAAATAAATAAATAAAAATTATTTGAGTAGTTACGATAGTTGTTTATATATAAGTATAGAAAAAATATAAGAAATAAAGGATACAGAAGCTTTAACTTCAGCACGGGACGAAAATTATTACATATTTGGAAGATCTATGTGATTTTCTGCACAAAACGTGTGCACTCACCAGTTTAAATAATTCACATAATTTCATGAGCTCAAACACTGCTAATGTTCAAAATCAAAATGTAGAGAGCTACTAAGCAAACTTAAAACGCAATCTGTGGCGAAGAATAAGGAAAAATGTCGATAAACACTTGAAACTAACTTTTTTTATTTTAATTTTGCTAATATATACGTTGCAATCTGTTCAAGTAGTGAACAATAAGCAACCCCCCCTCCGCTGCCTAATGAGATGAGGATAATATGTATGAATTCTAAATGAGGTGTACAAACACAGGGCGATTATTCCTGAGAGGTGTGGTTAATTGAACCCTAACTACCAAAGTCTAGATCGTGGATACCGGTGTTCTTTGGTGGTTGGGTTTCAATTAACCACACATCTCAGGGATGGTCGAACTGAGAATGTACAAGACTACACTTCATTTACACTGATACATATCATCCTCATTCATCCTCTGAAGAATTATCTAAACGGTAGTTTCCGGAGGCTAAACAGGAAAAGAAAGAAAGAAGAAAGAAAGAACTACCAAAGTAGAAATAAATATATGTCGTAAAATACGTTTGAAAAAACATTTTCTCTAAAATTAACGAAATACTTGAAGATTTATTAAAAGCAGTCGCTTATTTGTTACCACCAAATAAAATAAAACGAAACTCTTTTAAAACACTGTAAGTATAACAATGAAGATAGTTTGAACCTTATTTTTAAAATGTATTACAATTAAGTATTTATAGTATTTCTAAGAGTGTTATGTAATATGACTGTTATCTACTACGTATAATAACAGGCGACCCTTTAAATAGCCAGAAATACCTTTAACCTTTGGATTAAGCGACATGAAAGAGACTTTTCTTTCTTTTTCCTGTTTAGCCTCCGGTAACTACAGTTTAGATAATACTTCAGAGGATGAATGAGGATGATATGTATGAGTGTGAATAAGGTGTAGTCTTGTACATTCTCAGTTCGACCATACCTGAGATGTGTGGTTAATTGAAACCCAACCACCAAAGAACACCGGTATCCACGATCTAGTATTCAAATCCATGTAAAAATAACTGGCTTTACTAGGACTTGAACGCTGGAACTCTTGACTTCCAAATCAGCTGATTTGGGAAGACGCGTTCACCACTAGACCAACCCGGTGAGGTTTTTGAAAATTTTCAAAAACTTTAAGTTTTTGAAAGTTTTACTTCAACAGATGCTCGGAGGATTGTGGCTAGCCATTAAAAACGCTGAAAGGTATATTTATAAAGAATTAGCTTTATAACACATGCAGCTAAGGTACTATTAAGGGTTCTAAATAAAAGGATATACAATAAATTTGATGGCAGTATTGAGGAAGAACAGTATGGGTTTAGAAAAGGTGTTGGAACAACGGATGCTAAGAGTAATATGTGAGAGATATATGGAAAGGAAACAGACAGTGTATGTTCTATTTGTTGACCTAGAAAAGGTGTTTGACAGAGTTAGATGGGATAAATTACAGATAATTTTGGAAACGAAGGGAGTGGATTGGAAATAGAGATGCCTAATAAATCATCTGTAGTATAAACAGAGAATAAATGTGAGGGTAGGAGATGAAACGACAGGAAAAATAACAATTGGAAGGGAAGTGAGGCAGAGATGCTGCATGTCACTGATACTGTTTATTATATATCGGGAAGAAATAATTAAATGTTATCTAATAATTGAATGGGAAAAGAAGAGTAACAATCGCTGGAAGAAGAAATTTGATGTATATGTTTTGCTGATGACATGGTGATACTGGTGGTAAATAATAAATAAGTTACTAAAACGATTAATAATATTTTTTTTAATAAAATTTTACATATTATTTGTTTTTTAAGCACGAAAAATTATTAAATAAAAGTAAAACTTTTCTCACAGGTTCGCAAAAATAAATCTTTTCTACTTTAACCATAAAGAAAAAGACATAATATATAAAAAACAGGTGGATGAAATAGCAAAAAAAGAGGCGGACCGGTAAATATAATTTTTTTATTTATATTACTCATTTATACGTATCACATTTTAAAACAATTGTGTTAAATATATTTGTTTGTTTTACATATATTAAACTAAAACAAATTTAGACTACGCGACATGAACTTTTTGAACTTAAGAGACGCACAACATCATAAATGAAAACATTTCATCATGAAAAAGATAACTTTGGAAGTTTTCTTTGGAAGAATTTTTCCAGTTAATACCTACCGTAGTAGCCGAATTTTTTTTTTTTTTGTCTTCAGTCATTTGTCTGGTTTGATGCAGCTCTCCAAGATTCCCTTTCTAGTGCTAGTCGTTTCATTTCAGTATACCCCCTACATCCTACATCCCTAACAATTTGTTTTACATATTTCAAACGTGGCCTGCCTACACAATTTTTCCCTTCTACCTGTCCTTCCAATATTAAAGCGACTATTCCAGGATGCCTTAGTATGTGGTCTATAAATCTGTCTCTTCTTTTAACTATATTTTTCCAAACGCTTCTTTCTTTATCTATTTGCCGCAATACCTCTTCATTTGTCACTTTATCCACCCGTCTGATTTTTAACATTCTCCTATAGCACCGCATTTCAAAAGCTTCTAATCTTTTCTTCTCAGATACTCCAATCGTCCAAGTTTCACTTCCATATAAAGCAACACTACAAACATACACTTTCAAAAATCTTTTCTTGACATTTAAATTAATTTTTGATGTAAACAAATTATATTTCTTACTGAAGGTTCGCTTAGCTTGTGCTATTCAGCATTTTATATCGCTCCTGCTTCGTCCATCTTTAGTAATTCTACTTCCCAAATAACAAAATTCTTCTACCTCCATAATCTTTTCTCCTCCTATTTTCACATTCAGCGGTTCATCTTTGTTATTTCTACTACATTTCATTACTTTTGTTTTGTTCTTGTTTATTTTCATGCGATAGTTCATGCGTAGGACTTCATCTATGCCGTTCATTGTTTCTTCTAAATCCTTTTTACTTTCGGCTAGAATTACTATATCATCAGTAAATCGTAGCACCTTTATCTTTTCACCTTGTACTGTTACTCCGAATCTAAATTGTTCTTTAACATCATTAACTGCTAGTTCCATGTAAAGATTAAAAAGTAACGGGGATAGGGAACATCCTTGTCGGACTCCCTTTCTTATTACGGCTTCTTTCTTATGTTCTTCAATTATTACTGTTGTTGCTGTTTGGTTCCTGTACATGTTACCAATTGTTCTTCTATCTCTGTATTTGAACCCTAATTTTTTTTAAATGCTGAACATTTTATTCCAGTCTACGTTATCGAATGCCTTTTCTAGGTCTATAAACGCCAAGTATGTCGGTTTGTTTTTCTTTAATCTTCCTTCTACTATTAATCTGAGGCCTAAAATTGCTTCCCTTGTCCCTATACTTTTCCTGAAACCAAATTGGTCTTCTCCTAAAACATTTATATATCAGTTTACATATAAATTTAAAACTTAACCCCAGCTTCTACTTCAAAGGCAATTTTATTTTTGTCAAGTTCAATTCATCTAGCTATCTATATACAAAGTTTTACACTCACAATATGCATTACTGAAAAATGTAAAAATAAAAACCAGAAAATAAACATTTACTATATTTAATGTTCAGAATTCCCTTCCTGACGTCAATCAACTCGTCAGCCGAATAAAGACACAGATTTGTGAAGAGGGGTTTCAAACTGATAGTTAGCAGCTGCTTATATAAATGAAATAAAACATAGTTCTTGAATTTTTGCAGCACCTTATACAAAAAATTTAAGGATTGAAGGTAGAGGGTTAATAAATATGACAGTTAAATTCGACTCAATTTTACCTTCTGGGTCCGCATTATCCAAACTTCCAATAATAATACTTTCAATCAAATAAGAATTTCAATTAATTCTTAAAATTCATAGAATTTCAATAAAATAAATTTAATTGACTTAAATTAAGTCAAATCCCATCTACATTTACGTGCGCGCACACACACACACAAAAGTTCGCGCTTACGTACATGTTTTCGCTCTACAACTTACAATAATACATTCATAGGCACCTGAATATATTTAACTATTTTAAATGAAATTAAAAAACTGAATTGTATCCATCCGTATACGAGAGATAAAATTCAAATCTTATAATAAAGAAGGTTCGTCCTTTTTAAAATTTTACTAGTAAATAAGCAAAATTTAAACATAACTTCAAAATACGTCAATTTAAAAACGATTCAGAAAAGAGATATCCATCAAATCAAAATTTTAAAAATGTTTCAAATAAACCGGGTGCTCCATGTAAATTGGGGCCCATCTATAGCTCAAAAACTACTCATTTTAGGATAAATGTTTTCTATTAAAGTTTTTCCAGTTCAAGAGGGAAATACGTTCACTACCTATGTTTTCCTTGATAAGGTCAAATAAAGGTATTTTCAAGGTCATCAAATTTTTTTTGAAAAATAGAAACCTATATTTTTTATTTCAGAATCGAATTCTTTACAAAAGAATTTCATTTCAGAATTATTTTCTAAAATTGATATTTTTTTAGTTATTCGTCTTCAGAAATGTTGTAGGCCTATAAAGTGGTGTTTTTAGTTTCATTAGGTAAAAAAATAAAATAATAATAATTGACTTATTAAAAAAAAAGTATTTGTAGTATTTCTAAGATTGTTATGTAATATGACTTATCTATTACGTATAACAACAGGCGACTCTTTAAATAGCCAGAAATATTACACCAAAAAGAAAGGAATGATGTGATTTCACCATGATGATGATTGTTCTGCAGGTTATTCAATTATCACTAGAGTAATTCTGTACCGCGAATGCAATGATCGTTAGATTGGTCGAGCTGTCCAGTTCATTTGCCTGCTTGTTCCCTCGACATTACTCCAACATACTTTTTGTATGGGGTTATCTTAAAGAAAAAGTTTACCTAGAAGTAACAAATATCCCTGAAAACATGAAAGAGCGTATAAAAACATCTGTAGAGATATCAAGAGAGAAACGAACTCTTAAATGTTCATGGGTTCTTCTTAAAAAGTATTAAAAAATGCGTAGAAGCAGGACACCACATAGAACATTTGTTGCTGTAATTTATGAAGAGTAATTTTTTGTAATTATTTTAAATAAAGGGATTAAAAAAAAATTAAAGTATCAGTAATTCATTAAACCAAATATTTTCATAGAGTCCGACATAACTTATGACCAAAGCGTGTAACACATATAGGCTATGTACCATATCCGATATGTACTATCTGGTTAAAAAAATGTATTAAAACGTAAATAATTTCATTTAGGTTAATCCTTTAATCGATCGTTTTTGATTTAAAATTTAATTTCCTTTTATTTAAAATTTAACATCAGCTGGATATAACTCGTCAGCTGAGCCAAACCCTTTTATTTTTGTTTAACCTCCGGGTCTACCGTTAGGCATGCTTCAGAGGATGAGATGAATGATTTGTAGCGTGTGTGAAAATGCCATACCTGACCGGGATTCGAACCCGGGACGCTGAGCCAAACCTAGCGAAAATAAAAACACCAATTTATAGGCCTACAGTATTTTTTAAGATGAATAACTGAAGAACTATCAATTTTAAGAAAACAATTTTGAAATGAAGTTTTAATTTCATTTTTTTCAAAAAATTCGATTCTGCAATAAAAAATATAGGTTCTTATTTAAAAAAATTATGATGACCTTTATTTGACTTTTTCAAGGACAACATAGGTTGTGAACGTATTCTCCCCTTTAAATGGAAAACTTAAATAAGAAACATCTTTCCCCTAAAATGAATATTTTTGAGATATAGATGTGCCTCATTTTAAATGGACCATCCGGTATATGCGTATATATATATAACTCACTGGTCACTGCCGTGAAAGTCATCAGAAATAGACCGATCAAGATGAGCGAATAAATTCGGTGAGCATACACAAAGATCGATATTAGACATAGTACCAGATAATAAAGACATGAATGTGTGAGATCCATTATTCAGCAAACAAATTATATATTTCTCATCCATGCAACCACAATGTGTCACAGCGAAGCGTGGCGGGTACAGCTATATATATATATATATATATATATATATATATATATATATATATATATATAACTAGGTTAAATTTACTAGCTTTTAAATTTCGTCATCAAACACATTTATTTACCAAAATAATCGAGCGAAAACGCTTTTCAAAGTGGTATACTTTCTACCGATTGAAAAACTTCGGTCCTTTTTTACCCCATCTGAAACTATTTTTTCAACTTCATAATGATTAAAAAAAGAATAACTAATAATAACTGTTAGCGAAAGAGGCATTTTGAATCAATCTTAATTTGCCCTTTGTACTTTAACACAAATTTTATATTTCATCATAAATGTGGGCTAAAGAAATTCTACGACTACTGGGAAAAAAGTAAATAACACCCTCGATATTTTACCGTTATTATGAAAAAACCGTTATTATGAAGAAAGGGAGTCCGACAAGGATGTTCCCTATCGCCGTTACTTTTTAATCTTTACATGGAACTAACAGTTAATGATGTTAAAGAACAATTTAGATTCGGAGTAACAGTACAAGGTGAAAAGATAAAGATGCTACGATTTGCTGATGATATAGTAATTCTGGCCGAGAGTAAAAAGGATTTAGAAGAAACAATGAACGGCATAGATGAAGTCCTACGCAAAAACTATCGCATGAAAATAAACAAGAACAAAACAAAAGTAATGAAATGTAGTAGAAATAACAAAGATGGACCGCTGAATGTGAAAATAGGAGGAGAAAAGATTATGGAGGTAGAAGAATTTTGTTATTTGGGAAGTAAAATGGACTAAAGATGGACGAAGCAGGAGCGATATAAAATGCCGAATAGCACAAGCTAAACGAGCCTTCAGTAAGAAATATAATTTGTTTACATCAAAAATTAATTTAAATGTCAGGAAAAGATTTTTGAAAGTGTATGTTTGGAGTGTCGCTTTACATGGAAGTGAAACTTGGACAATCGGAGTATCTGAGAAGAAAAGATTAGAAGCTTTTGAAATGTGGTGCTATAGGAGAATGTTAAAAATCAGATGGGTGGATAAAGTGACAAATGAACAGGTATTGCGACAAATAGATGAAGAAAGAAGCATTTGGAAAAATATAATTAAAAGAAGAGACAGACTTATAGGCCACATACTAAGGCATCCTGGAATAGTCGCTTTAATATTGGAAGGACAGGTAAAAGGGAAAAATTGTGTAGGCAGGCCACGTTTGGAGTATGTAAAACAAATTGTTGGGGATGTAGGATGTAGAGGGTATACTGAAATGAAACGACTAGCACTAGATAGGGAATCTTGGAGAGCTGCATCAAACCAGTCAAATGACTGAAGACAAAAAAAAAAAAAAAATTATGAAAAAGTAATCAAAATTAAACTCATCAGCAAATATACTACAATCCAAGTGTACAAAAAAATTAATATGCGTTCGTTTTTTTTTGTTGGAAGAATTTATGTATTCTAATGCAGATGGTAACAAAATTTTGAATGAATAACCGTTTGTTTTATAAATTGTTTATAATATGATTGGCATAGCCAAAAGTCAGCTATAAGACAGCGCAAAAATTGGTGACATGAGATAAATCGAATAGAGAAAAGTACTGTGAACTACAAAAAACCACTACGGATGCGAGTGAATACGAGTATGTTACGGGAAAAAAATTTATTGTATTTTTTTTATTAGAAAATCTAAATTGTGAAAAAAGTGCTAGTAGTTCAGAGTTCTAGAAGAAGAAAGAACTGTATCTGTATAAAACAATAAGGACTACTCAGCACGTTTGAAACGCGCGGATATACATGTACCTCTTGTACATGTATGGCTACAGCCGAATATTGTAGAAAATATCCCGGTGTATTCATTCATATTTAAAATTCGAATTTACATTTCGAATCACTCCTGCTGCAACATATAAATGGGACATCTATTCTTTTTTTAATTCATAAAATTATGTAACTTTACTTTAAAACATTACTTTACTGTCCAAACATTACTTTCTGTAATGTTTGGACTGTGTTCTTAATTGTAGTTTCTTTTCGATATAATTTTCTTACATCATTTAAAATGAGATCAATGCTTAGTCTGCGTTATTTAAAAGTTATCGTTATTACAGACAATTTTATTTATATATATATATATATATAAATAGCTGTACCCGCCACGCTTCGCTGTGGCACATTGTGGTTGCATGGATGAGAAATATATAATTTGTTTGCTGAATAATGGATCTCACACATTCATGTCTTTATTATCTGGTACTATGTCTAATATCGATCTCTGTGTATGCTCACCGAATTTATTCGCTCATCTTGATCGGTCTGTTTCTGATGACTTTCACGGCAGTGACCACAAACCAATTATTATTGGTTTCGGTGTGGAACACGAGGTTAAAAGAAGGCCATGGGGGTGGATTGTTGAAAGGACGGATTGGGATGGCTATCATAAAGCTTTCCAATCACAGTATGACGATGGTGCGAACATCCTTGAGCAATGTTCCTCTTTACGTCCATGATACTTGAAACTGCCAGCAGATATATCCCACAAACGGTAATCAGGTCAAACAGGTAATCCTAAACGTCCTTCCGTTCCATTGTGGAATGATGATTGCAAATATGCTATTAAGAATCGACGGCGATCACTACGCAAATTTAATAATAAACCTACAACTGAACATCTAAATTTGTACCTCAGGGCTAGGCGGTATGCCGTCGGGCCTTCTTGAACGGTAAGAGGAATTCATGCACGAAATAAGTAAACACCATCTCACGTACTACTCCGACGTCTACTGTGTGGAAAAAATCCATGCAATGTTCGGATCACCAAGACAACCTATTCTCGGTCTCATTGATGAAGGAGAACTCCTTTCATCGTCTTCGGCTGTAGCAAATACTTTAGCAAAATCTTTCCGCTTGGTGTCTCTCACTTCATCATATAATAACGATTTTCAGAGATACAAAGTACAGATAGAAATATTGTCGTTATACACTGGTGATTCGATTGGTGAATTGAACACTCCATTTGTATTTAAAGAATTGTTACACGCACTTAAGGACTCACGTGACACTTCCCCTGGACCAGACAACGTTCGCCTTGATATGCTTTCACACCTTCCTAACTCAATACTACAACATCTTTTGAATATTTACAATGGTTTATTCTCCGAACAGGTCTTTCCGCCCGGCTGGTCAGAATCATTTATTATACCAGTACTAAAGCCTGGTAAAGACAAAACCGATCCCTCAAGCCTACCGCCCTATTTCTTTAACAAGCGTATTGTGTGAAATAATGGAGAGAATGGTAAACCGCAGGCTTACATGGTACTTGGAGAAACATAGCATTCTAGCTTGGAACAGTGTGGTTTCCGACAAGGACGATCTTCCATTGACCATTTAGTGTCAATGGAAACAGCCATACAAAACGCCTTCCTAAACCGCCAGCACCTTTTTGCTATCTTCTTCGATATAAAAAATCGCGTACGACACGGCCTGGCGATGTAGTATTTTTAACACCCTCAAGAGATGGTGAATCAAGGGCAATATGATTACTTTTATCCGGGGATTCTTAAATCACCGAACATTTTGTGTTCGTGTAGATGATACATTTTCAGATAGTGTCGTCTTGGAGAATGGAGTGCCTCAAGGTAGTGTATTAAGTCCCACCTTATTTTCTGTAGCCGTAAACAGTATTACCAATTGTTTACAGGCTCCTGTTTCATGTTGTCTATTTGTTGACGATTTTGTTATTTTTATTGCGAGCCGCTCAACGCCCACAGCAGAGCGACTACAGAACACTATATTTCGCCTTGAGGCTCGGTCCAGGACTACTGGTTTCACGTTTTCATCCGAGAAAACGAAATGTTTAGTCTTTTCTCGGCTAAGAAACCCTTCTATTCCGCAAGTTTTTCTGAACAGAGAGAGCTTATTGCTATCTCTTCTTACGTCAAGTTTCTAGATTTGATTTTTGATAGTCGTCTTACTTGGTCAAACATATGAAGGAACTAAGGACAAAATGTTCCAAACTTTTAGATATGATGCGGGTCTAGTAACACCAATTGGGGAGCCGATCGGTCATATGTTACGTATTTACAATTTCCTTATTCGTCCCCGTTTAGATGATGGTTGTGTCGCCTAGTCTTCAGCTCATCAAACCGTGCTTAAAATGCTGGATGGTGTACATCATACTTTTCTTCAGCTTGCCACAGGTGCGTTTAGATCAAGCCCTGTCGCAAGCTTACTCGTAGACTATGGTGAGCCATCACTTTGGGATAGACGAGATCAGCTTTTGTTATCTTATTTTGCCCATCTCAAAGGACAACCAAATCACCCGGATTTTGACCCAGTTCTTAAAAATCCTAATTTAAGAAAGTATGAAGACCCTCCACGCTGTATTGCGCCTTTAGGTGTCCGTACCCGACATCTGCTGCAGCATATAAATGTTGACACTCCGTTGTTCTTTCCATCGTGTCTGTGCTCATATCCTCCGTGGAGAATAAACCTTGTAAATTTTACATTTGACCTTACGACATACGATAAACGATCAACACCACCTACTGTTTTCTGGCAAAATTTTCAGTGTGTTCTCACCAAGACGAACCAGACGCGGTGATATACTCTGATGGATCGAAACAAGACGATACCGTTGGTTGTGCTTTTGTTGTCAATGAAAGAACTTATATGTTTGTCCTACCCGTTATTACGAGTGTATTCACCGCTGAACTACTCGCTATAAATAAGGCTCTAAATATCATTAACCCTAAATATAGAAACATTCTTATTTACAGTGACTCGTGTAGTGTTCTCCAGGCGTTAGAAAACTTTTATTCCAAACATCCTGTCGTCATTGAAATTTACAATGCGATCGCTGAGTTGAATAATCGCAACACAGAGGTAAGTTTTTGCTGGTTCCCTAGCCACGTAGGGATTCCAGGTAATGAACAAGCAGATTATGCTGCCAAAGAAGCGTGTATTCAACCTGCTTTTACCACCCGAGTTAATACCTTTTATTTTATTAATCGTGTAAAATAATCACTGAGAGCAAGGTGGCAAGGTGACTGGGCGACTACCGTCGATATAATAAAGATTCAGTGTTGCCATGGGACTCCTCTTGCAAAAAAACTCTATGTGAAGAAGTAGTCCTCTGCCGATTACGGATAGGACATACGAGGATCACACACGAGTACCTAATGTCAGGAGAACACGCACCCCTATGCACACGATGCAACTGCCGCATAACTGTGCACCACATTCCCATAGACTGCATATGTTATGCGGCGTTGCGTCGTAAATTTAATCTACCCAGAAACATCCGTGGTATCTTGTACAATGATAATGAAATTTTGAACCGGATGTTTCTGTTTTTGCGTAGTACTAGGTTACTGCAAAAAATTTAATATTATCATATATATCTTATGCTACAATAGCTTTTGATAATTTTTTTTCTTTACTTTCAATTTTGATTTTTTTGGTTCTATATCTTTAATTTTATTCCGAGTAGGGAGCCTTTTGCACTCCCTATAGGAATTAGTTAAGTTTTATAGTTTCCTTTTTCTATTATTTTAGCTTTTATTTTTAAAGACTCCGTCTGCTATATTAATTTTGAGTTTTATTTCACTTTTTTAACTTTTGTTTTAATAAATTTTTATTATATAATATATATTAGTTTTAAACCTTATTTAGTTTTATTATTTTACCTTTTTATTAAAGAAAATTCCGGGCGATGATAACGCACAGGCGTTTTTCGCCCCCCAAACAAAAAAAAAAAAAACATAATGACGTGATCTGCTTGGATCAGATTCAAGAGCCGAATGAATAAGCCGCTACCTCATAATGAGTATTCCCTGCGGCATTATGACGTAGTCATAGCGTGATCAGATCGCCTTGTCGTGGGGATTCTAGCCCTCGCTAGGTAGCAGCACCCGACGGCAAAGTGGAACGTAACAGTCTCTTAAAGAAAAAGAAAATATAACATTTTTTCTGTATTACTTTCAAAATAATTTCTCACTAGCTAAAATCTGTTTGAAGATATTTTCGTATATTAATATTACATTTGTAGATATTCTATTCGAAAATGTTTAAAACCGTTATTGTACATATTACGTACACGAATGTATATACTTTCTTAAACCTGTTTTTAATAGATAAAGAAATAACCATAAGTATTTTAAGTAACGTATAGCCTGTAAGAATAATTCGAACGTGCTTCTCAAATTTTTTACAGCCTAACAGTTAAATATATACTTAAGGATCCGGGTAAAGGATGGGGAGGTTGGAAAGGTTCTGTTGAGTTGACTTTTTTACAAAAATTATTTCCAAACTGGACATCAAAAGTAAATGAATACGGTCTTATTGCTGGTCATCGACAATTTATATTTCCCATATCTAAGTAAGTAAATAACTAATCATATTTTTCATTGAATAAGAATGTTACGTCTTTTTACTAACGCTTAAAATGTACTATTAAAAATTATTTAGTTTTCTAATTAATTATTTAGTTTGAGTTACCAAAATAAATAAAAAAGGGCCGAAAACTATTTATCGTACTCCTGGTTTAAAATTGTATTTATTTATCTCAAACCACTTTCTTACATCAACACTGATAGATCATTACAGGTTTTGGTAGATAGTAGAACTGGAGAAGGAATACTGATAAGAAACATGTAAATGAGAAAAATACATCGTAGAGAAGACGGAGATTTAATTTTTATGGATAAAACAAATTTTTATGTATTCTATTTGTTCTTATGGGTTTATTTCTTTAATTCCAAACAGTCCGACCGAAGTAACATCATCTGTATCGCTCGTTGTTTCATCACTACTTTTAGTATTCAGCTGGATAATTACTCGATGAACTTCAATATCCATATCACTTTTTTATTATAAAATTTCTTTAATTTCATTAATATATATTGGCAACATTTCGACTAATATCATAGTCTACAGAAGTAAACTTGTCTTCCTTGAAATTAATTATAATTTTTCATTACAGAATGATTCAAAGAAACGGGAAATTTTGAAAGTTGTGTTGGTAGCCGTGGGCGATTGGTACCACTTGATAAGTGGCGCCAGCCTCTCTAACCTAACTTGCCATTTAGTTGTCATGGATTCTTGGAGGGGTGTGCAACGTGCATTTGCTATCAAAGCATTTTACAAAAACAATGACAAGTGTGGAGGGAGCGCGTAGAGAATTTCGCCGTCATTTTAATCTGGGACGGCACAACCGTGTTCCATCAGCACATGCAATTAAAACATGGATATCTAATTTTGAGGAAACCGGTTCGGCAATGAAAAAGAAACCTCCAGGCCGTGAGCGAACCGTCCGTACACCACAGAATGTTCAAGCTTTACAAGATGCTGTCACACGAAGTCCACATCGGTCAATCCGTCGTCTCTCAGCATCTTTACAATCGCATAGTTCAAGTGTTCAAAGAACGTTAGTGAAGGACTTGCAATACCATCCGTACAAGTTGCAGATCGTCCAGGAACTGAAACCGAACGATGCAGGTGTGCGAGCACAATTCTGTAATGTAACGCTTTAGAAGATAAATGATAACGTAGAGTTTGTTCACGAACTGTGGATGTCAGACGAAGCGCATTTCCACCTCGGTGGATTTGTTAACAAGCAAAATTTCAGATACCGGGCACAAGAAAATCCTAGGCAGCTACACCAGCGTCCGTTGCACAGCCAGAAAGTGACCGTGTGGTGTGCTATGTCATCTTACGGTGTTATAAGCCCTTATTTTTTTGAGAATGACAACAGTCTTGCGATTACAATGACGTCGGCTCGTTACGTAGCCGTGCTTGAAACCTTTGTTGTGGAACAACAAAAGAGATTTCCACCAACTCTTAACACAGCCTGGTTTCAACAAGACGGAGCAACGTCACATACTGCACGAATATCGATGGCAGCTGTACGCCGATTGTTTGGACAACTTGTCATTTCACGAAACGGTGACATTGGATGGCCTCCCAGATCGCCTACTCTCAGCTTGCGATTACTTTTTGCGGGATCACCTTAAAAGCAAAGTGTTCCAAAGTAGACCTGCTACAACGGAAGAACTGAAGGCAAAGATCCGAGAAGCAATTGCGGAAATTCCAGTTGAGATGTTACGTCAAACCATGAACAATTTAACGAAGAGTCTTCGTGAGTGTTTACGTATAAGAGGAGGTCACATGAAAGATGTCATCTTTAAAAAATAAACTAAAATGTATGCATCCTAAAATGGCAACATTTGTACAATTACATGAAATAAAATTCATTTTCTAAAAAAAAATTTTTCATTAACGTTATTTAATTTTTTTAATTTCCCGTTTCTTTGAATCACCCTGTATATTTCATTTGGCGGACGGCCACCTTTTTTTTTATTATTCCCGAAATGTGCTCAATCGGGTATAAATTTTGGTTTTTTTCGTTGATTTTTTCTGAGTGAAAAAATCAAAATTCATTTACGGATAATTCAAGTTACTTCCATTGATCAATCAATATTGTTTCTGCTTTTATGAAGCAAACTCATTATATCATGTTCGAATATAGGGATAAAATTATCTACTAACTCGTATAGATTAAAATTAGTTATCCAAGGAACACCTGTTGACAATCACAAATACCAGATACAGGTTGTTCACAATAATTAAACAGTATCTTACTATAATGACTAGTGTCTGCTTATGAGGATAGAATTTTATCATTTTTATGATCGAATTCGTCTGTTTTTTCATCTTTCATTCTTCGTTTCGTTATTCTAAATGGTGATTGCTTCGTGAAGCATTAGCCTTCATTGGCGATTTTAGAAACGCATCACATCTCAGAATATTCCATCTGCAATTATGATGCAAGTAGACCACTTTTGAAGAAGTGATAATCCGGACAGAGGATAGTGAATGAATCGGCAAAGCAAACTAATAGCATACAAATTTCTTAAATGTTAATGCTAAGCTTATTTTTTACTTTTTCTTCTCTAATATGGAAGTGAAACTTGGACGATCGGAGTATCTGAGAAGAAAAGATTAGAAGCTTTTGAATGTGGTGCTATAGGAGAATGTTAAAAATCAGATGGGTGGATAAAGTGACAAATGAAGAGGTATTCTGGCAAATAGATGAAGAAAGAAGCGTTTGGAAAAATATAGTTAAAAGAAGAGACAGACTTATAGGCAACATACTAAGGCATCCTGGAATAGTCGCTTTAATATTGGAAGGACAGGTAGAAGGGAAAAATTGTGTAGGCAGGCCACGTTTGGAATATGTAAAACAAATTGTTAGGGATGTAGGATGTAGAGGGTATACTGAAATGAAACGACTAGCACTAGATAGGGAATCTTGGAGAGCTGCATCAAACCAGTCAAATGACTGAAGACAAAAAAAAAAAAATGTTTCTAACTTTACCCAAGCTAAGAGCTCAAGTTATTTCTTATTTTTATCAGTTCCTTTATCACGTTAAAAAGAATCTAATTTAAGGGATGAAAAACACTAAATTATTTTTCTATTATCTTGTTTTCGGTAACATCTTTCTTCCACCTTTTTTTAAAGCTGTCCTCTCTCTTTTTCTGTTTAGCCTCTGCAACTACCGTAACGTATTACTTCAGAGGAAATTTTGAAATCTGTATTTATATTTCGAAATCTGAAGATTAATAAATGATTAATTATATTGTCTCTGTAATAATTTTATTGCAAATTTTTATTTTATTTTTCAAATAACGTTTTTTCTTTTGTTCATGATTACGTCAAGAACAATATTTACTTGCAATTTCTTTTCCAATAGTGTTCTTTAAATTTAAAATTTTCCCTTACATTTTATATATGCCTTTTTTATATTTTTATTTTACTTTGTGGGAAATATTTTTTTTTTAAAACTGACTAAATTGGGAAATATTGTTTTACTTTTTAACTATAAATTCACCAGCTGCAAGGAGCAGAATTATTTTTCAGATATGTTCAAAAGATCAAAATTTAAGTTATTTTTATAACATGTTAACAGGAAATGATAGATCAAACAAAATACGCATTTTTATTTCATTTCAAAACGGGTCACGATTATAAAATTAATAAAGATTAATTAAATCATATTAACTTTGTGACAGCACGAAAATAATACTCTAGATTGTTTTTAACGTGACAAAGGAACTGGTAAAAAGAAGAAATAAGTTAAGCTCTTAGCTTGGGTAAAGTTAGAAAAATTACAGAATAAGTAAGAAATAAGCTTAGTATTAACGTTTAAAAAAATTGTATGCTCTAAAATAGATTATTATTGACGTATATCTTATTGAATTTAATATAAATAAATGTACACGAACACTCTACAAAAAAACTCAGTTAAATGTTATCGCATAAGTCCGTACGAACACTATGCGAAAACTGCATGGTATGCGAATTAGTTTGTTGTAGTCTCATAATTCCGGCGGCACCGGTCATAAAATGACTCATTGCTGTATGAGTAGTTTACAGAAGGCCGAGTAGTTTTTTTTTTTTTTTTTTTTTTTTTTTATATTCCCACCTACTCCTCTGGAACGGATCTAAAATCAAGTTTGACTCGCGCCAGAGGAGTGTCCTTTACTCTAGCTCGCCTCCCCCCCCCCCCCCCAACACCCGACGGCTGAATGTCCGGCACGGCAGGTCAGTTCACCGGTTAGTTCTTTTATTTCGTAGGTGGAAATTCCACCTACGACAAGCCGTCATCAGCGAGCGGTTTCTTCTTGACGTGCTTCCTCATCTTTCTTCTTTATAACTGCGGTTATAAACGAGGAGATCACATTAAAGTTATCCTCGTTAAGTAGCATTTTATCCACCACATTCTCCGTAGATAATGGCCCTATACGTCTTACACAGGATTGCCTGCTTTCAGTCCAACGGTTACATTCAAATATTACATGTTCAGGGGAATCATATGCCCCACAGTAAGGACAGTTGTTGTTATCTACCCTTAGTCTCGCACATAAATAGGACCTGAACGACCCATGCCCTGTAAAAAATTGCGTTATCCAGTAA
Source organism: Lycorma delicatula (assembly GCF_047948215.1). Taxonomy (NCBI): domain Eukaryota; kingdom Metazoa; phylum Arthropoda; class Insecta; order Hemiptera; family Fulgoridae; genus Lycorma; species Lycorma delicatula. Next base: position 34,522,534 of record NC_134455.1, read on the forward strand.
TTTATGTCCCCGAACTTCCTTTCTATCCATGGTCGGATCAAATGTATGAAACGATGTGTCCATCGTCTCGTGTTGGCTACATCCCAACGATGTTGCCAATTACGCAGCATCTCTTCATATGCTTCTTTAGAAGGTTGTCCACATGCTATACTCACTCGCATCTCCGCCAGTTGTTTAAGCGGAGGAACTCCTGCAATTACGAGTACTGCCTCGGTGGAGACTGAAGAATATGCGCATATTCTTAAGCCCATGTGCCGTTGAATTTCTTCAAGGGCTCTTCTGTTCTTGTCGGCACGCAGAGCTCTTTCCCAGACTTGTATACCGTAAAGTAAGATGGAATTAACTACGTGAGCGTAAATCTTACGCTTCGCAGTTCTGGATCCTGTCATATTACCGAGTAATCTGCTAAGATTTTTGACCGTGCATTCAGCTCGTTTACGTATTTCATTCACGTGTGCCGTAAAACTCCTCCTCTTGTCAAGCCAGATCCCTAAATATTTGGCTGAAGTCTGTTGCTGGACAAGATTACCCCCTACTCGAATTAGGATGTCAGATATTCTCCTACGACCTGTCATGACTACGTATTTTGTTTTACCGTGCGAAAGTTTTAAGCCTTTAGTAGACATCCAGACTTCTGCCATTCGTATCGCTGCGTTTGCCTTCTCCGATACCTCTACTTCAGTTTTTCCAGTAACAACCAAGGCCAGGTCGTCAGCAAAAGCCACTGGGAAAACACCCAGAGGATAACTCAGCCCGAGAATTCCGTCATAGACCAGATTCCAAAGGAGTGGCCCCAAGACAGCGCCTTGAGGCATCTACCCTGGTGACAAACAACAAACCTATCCTGCAGGTAATTCTGGATAATTCTTCTTAGGTATCCAGGAATATCCTTATCTCTCAACGCTTGTAGGATCGCATCCCATTTCAGCGAATTAAAAGCATTGCTCACATCAAGCAATATCACAATTGGTATCTTCCTGGTGCGCCAAGTACCCGATGCCGCTTCGTCCACCAGACGCATAACTGTCTTAACAGCACCCACCGTAGAACGCCCCTTACGGAAACCAAATTGTGCGTTAGAAAGGCCACCGTGTTCTTCAATCGCGTTTTTCAGCCGCAATTCCAACAATCTCTCTAGGAGTTTGCAGATGTTATTGATCATGCATATAGGTCTATATGCTACTTGTAAGTCATCGGTCCCCGGTTTCTTGATAAGGGCCAACCTGGACTCTTTCCATTGCATTGGAATACAACCATCTCTCAGGATCTTATTCATGATATTAAGAAGCTCTGCAGGCATTCTCTCTGCTAATATTCTGATTATCTCGGCTGGAATGTCATCTGGCCCGAGTCCCTTATGTAGCTTCAGTCTTTTGAACGAGTAGTAGTTTACTGATGTATGTAGATAACTTTGTACTGAATATAAGCTTGATTCTCAGCAACTTCGGTACAGTTAATTTCTGTTGAGTTTCTAGCCGTACAGAAATCTCAGATAAGGAAGAAGCTGTTGTAGCTTACAGTCAGCCGACTTTCGTTTCGGATCTGATTATAGGTAGTTATAATTCACCGGCTAAGTAGCCGATACAACGTAGTAAGTAATACGTCATAGCGTATAGAATCAATTGTTGACGATTGTCGACAATAACTTACGTCATATTAAATATAATACAGCGTCGTGGAAGTCGTCAGTGTGAGCATTTGTCGAGAAAAATGTCTTCTGCCGTCGGGAACACACCAGGTTAACGCACGGATACTTAAGATAATCTGGTAATGATCCACTGTGAATAACTACCGCGTTACTGTGAGTCATATTCTCCTTCATTGTGTGTAATAATCGGGATGCTAAGGAAAAGATCCAATATAATGAATAGATTTGACACTAATTCTTGAACGTAGGCTTATCGGGAATTTAAAGTATTAAGTGTTGTTTTTCATTTTTGTTTGGAGGGTTTTGTACTTCCTCCTAGAATACTTGGAATAACTTGGATTTACTCGGATAACTCGCATGATCGCTCGTTTATTTATTTTTTCTTTGTTCTTATTAAAAGATTTTATTTTTACATCTCCTTTGAGATTTTTAGATTATTTTTCTGAATTGACTTTTATTTCTTCTTGGAAATTTATTTTATTTCCTTGGTTTTATTCCTTCTCGAGTTTGCGATCTCCAATTTCAAACTCTTATTGACTTTTCTGTTCGGCAGTATCTTCTAAGAATTATTTTACGGCAATGGTCTATTAAACTTTGCTTCAAAATAAATAAGATAATTTTTTTCGAGTAAATCTTGGTACAGATTACGTTTCTCAAACGATAACATTTTTCATGGTTGTTCCCTCACAAAAAAAGGATCAACAGATCTAATAGCAGGACTCTAAAAGGATCCATCAAGAAATTAATATCTGCGTAAAATTTAACAAAATATAAATTAGAGTTTAAAGGGTATTATCATTCGTTATAAATTCCTAGAATAAATGAACTAATAAAAATAAAAGCAAAAATTAAAACATTTCAGTCAAATATCTAACAAATTTGAAACCAACTTAAACTGGTGAATAGCATACTGAAACGAAATGCTTGATCAAACAAGCATTAGTGTTTATTGATTTAAAATGTTTTTTTGTTTTTATTGTTCATATAATTTGAGTGAATCTTAAATATTCTACTCAGAATTTGAGACGTATTGTTCAAACCTCCACTATAATTAACGATAGTATTCTGTGAAAGCTTTTGTTTGAAACATTAATTTAGTTATCATTATTTCATTGATTTTAATTTTTTTACATTTTTAAATAAAAGTAATTAAACTGCTGGTTAAATATTTTTGAAAAACTCATTGTACACAAAAGTAAATATTTTACGTTATTTGTTACAGGTGGATGATTAAAGACTTTAATTACCCCGCCAAGAATATATACCGATTTTTGACAGCTTAGATTTTCAATAAAATCTAATTTTCGTACAATTATTTGGCTAAATTTTAAAAAAGTTCATTAAATCAATTAGAAGGCTCAGATACTGTTCTATAACGAAAAAATCGACATTAACTCAACATGAAATAGCTGATGAGAAACTTTTTTTAATATACGTTTAAAGATTTTGTAAAATATTAAAATTTTTGTTTAAAGCCAGATAAAATTGTCATCAAATAACGATATTTATTTTATAGTACATCATTCAGATTTTAAACATGGATGCTCAACTGCACAGAATTCATTTTTTACATGAATTAAAAAAAAAATTTTTTTTTAACAATTATAAACCATTAAATTCTAATAAATGTTCTAAATTATGATTCTGTATTCTTTCACACAATAATATAAAATTAAATTGTTATTATTATTAATTTATTTATAATTATATGAATTTTACAAACATATGTTTAATTCATAATTAAGAATTATTTTATCACACACCTATGACATTAATTTGTAAGAAACTCATACCTCTACAGTAATAATTTTAAATACAATAAACAATGTATTTTTTAAAAATTAATTTACTGCTTTTTATAAATTTTTGAACAAAATAATATTCATGTTATTTTTGTCTTGTAGCTGATGAAATTAAAATTTAACTTCAAACATATTTTATGTTAAAAATCAAGCATTTTCTTAATCTTTAACATTTTTATTGTCACATAAGAAAACAATAATTTGAATAGTTTGAGATACTTATCCATTTTTTACTTCATTTTATAAAGTAAGGGAAGTATTATGATCGCAAAAGTTTGGTTTTCAGATTTCAACGGAAGTATCGATTTTGACCATCCCTGAATCCATTTTGACTAGTTTCGGTGTGACGTCTGTATGTACGTATTTATCTCGCATAACTCTTCTTTTTGCCGTTTAGCCTCCGGTAACTACTGTTAAGATAATTCTTCAGAGGATGAATGAGGATGATATGTACGAGTGTAAATGAAGTGTAGTCTTGTACATTCTCAGTTCGACCATAACTCAAAAACGATTAGCTGTTGGATGTTGAAATTTTGGATTTAGGACTGTTGTAACATCTAATTCTGCACCTCCCATTTTGATTGCAATCGACTCAACCGAAAGTGTCCAAAAAAGCCCATAATCTAAAAAGAATTTGGATTTTAGACTTTTTCTTAACTGCAGTAATAAGCTCTCATTGAGAGCTTTTCAACGATATAACATAAGTGGTACTTATTTTCATTGATTCGAGTTATAGCCAAATAAAATTTTAATTAATGAAATATTTGGACCTTACAAGGGGAAGGCACATCAGTTCGAATCAGACTTCTTCTCCTTTTGTTTTTTTTTAATTTAAATACATTGATTTTATTAAGAATTATTAACATCTGATTGTAATTTTTTTTTACAATAACTAATAATTCAATAATAACAATAAAATAAATATGCAAAAATATCAGAAGTTATTGATGAAAAAAAATTTTATGCACTTCTCATTTTAAAAAGCTGTGTATATATAATTTAATAATTTAATTTTTTGACGTTACGTAATATTATTGATGTCCTTCTAATATCAAAGCGTTTTAACAAAAAAAAAATTAAAGAAAATTAGAAGAAAACTTTTGATAAAGTTATTAAATAAAATACCAATCCCCAGACTCCGGAGAGCCTTATCATACATTCAGCTGCAGTTTCTTTACATCAACTTACACCAAACTTTGTTATTTTTATAGTTTCAGAGTTCTCGTGAATGGCTTCTTAATTTAAGACCTACTCATATTTTAAGTAGGAATAATACTAAACAACGTAAGCATGGTGAAGTTGGATACTGCCTCCCTCAACTACTTTCGGGCCATGGGAACTTTGATAGCTATCTGCATCGCTTCAAGAGGAGGAGAACGGCGGGTTGCAGGTACTGTGCGACAGCTGACACAGCCGAACACACCTGGTTCGACTGTGTCAGGTGGGAGAACGAGAGACGTCCGATTCCGGTGGCCTTAACACCAGATAACGTCGTCGAACACATGCTTCAGAGTGAGAATGGATGGAGGGAGGTAGAGAGAGAGTGGCTCGTCTCGTACTAACAGCGAAGAGGCAGGAGGAATCCCCTTGACGTGCACACGGCCCTCGATGTCAAAAGAGGCGTCGAAATGTGTTTACTTAGTTGTTGTTGGATTATGCTGCCGGATATACCGATGGACATGGAGTAGGGGATATTGTGTGCGGTGCTTTACCGCTGAAGGAGGTATGGCGCAACAAGTAGTGAGGGGTCATGGGAATGCGTGGGGGATCGAGGACAGGTACAAGTCCATCTTGATGCGTGTAGGGGCCAGGGAGGCAGTCTCTATGCTTAGGGTGTTCGGGCCTACTCACGCGCAAGAGCGGGTGGGTCGGAGCTCCCCGATGATGGCATGGGGGACCCTCGAGGTGTGCATGGGGGGACGCGTAACTGTGAAGCGCAAACGAAATGTGTGTCTTGATCAGGTACAATAGGGACTGGAAGGGTACTCTCCTGCGGAGAAAAATTCTGATTACCGGAAGAGGTGATTAGTATGTTTTCGAGGAGGCACGAGAACCCCCGATGGGATGTCCGAGTTCGGACGAGCTAGGGAGGGCAGACTGCGCTGCCATGAAACCATGAGGCGACTGTGTTAAGCTTTTTAGCGTGGGCTGGTCGTCTTGGGGGAGTTTAAATAAAAAAAAATACTAAACAATGTAAAATAGTTTGCTTTTTAATGAAACATACCTACTTCAAAAATAACTATCTTAAGAAATTAAATAATATAACTTTTTCAATTCTTTTTAATTTCGACTTTTAAAAGATTTTAAAAGTAAAGGATAAAATTAATTTATTATTACAACCACCAACAACCTAAGATAAGACAACTAAATGTCTTATTCTGTTAATCTTATTCTGTTATAAAAAAAAACTATAACAAAAAAGACATTTCTATTAGAGAGATCTTTTTGTATAATTTTATCAAAAAATTCTTGTTTTGTCTTAAAACCTAGTTACACTAAAAACTATTAGTACCCATTTTTCTTTTCTTCAGTTAATACTTCCTCCCCTTCTTGTAATTTACCAAACCGTTCTTAATTATTTTTCTTATATTCCATTACCAGTCAAAGAAAATTGCAGAACATTTTCATTTTCTTATGGCGTCTTTTATATTTTTATGCATCGCCATTAAGAATCTTACTCTTCAAATGTAATTTTATAAGAAAAAAATATGTAATTTGAAGAGGATTACTTCGTATTTTAACTGCAATAATAGGGAGAAAAAATTTAATCGCAGAAAATAGGCAATGAGTAATTTTTCAGTCATGCGGTACCAGAAACCAAATCCAACCAGAAACCAATATTATATTATTTAACATAATAACTAATGTGATATTTATTCTATTAAAAAATTATAATCTTGAGTTTTAAAATGGATCATGAATCTTTAGGTAATTAAATTAGTATAATTAAAAGCTTTCATATAAATTTAAAACTTAACCCCAGCTTCTACTTCAAAGGCAATTTTATTTTTGTCAAGTTGAATTCATCTAGCTAATACTATATACAAAGTTTTACACTCAGAATATGCATTACTGAAAAATGTAAAAAAAAAACCAGAAAATAAACATTTCCTATATATTTAATCTTCAGAATTCCCTTCCTGACGTCAATCAACGAGAGTGATTGTATCATTGAAATTTGAAGAATGTGAAAAATTTTACAATCTTCTGTTAAAAAGGAACATATAGATAAAAGAAAAACATTTAAACCTCTGAAATTAAAATAAAATAATGATTATCCAAATCAAGACATAACTATTTTGCATTACCTGAGTATGGAATAAATTTTAATTTTATCTATAATGGACAGCTGTCGTGAAGTTTATTTTACAAAACGCAAAAACAAAAAAATGAGCTATGTAATCCATTTGGAATTAACAGTAATATGATAAACGGTTTTCAAAACGAATATAGGATAAAATTTAATAATACGATTTATAAATATAAATAATTTTAAAATCATTTAATAAATTTAACAGTAAATAGTGTGATTTGCAAACCAGACTGACAACTATACTAGTATACAAGTTATCTGGTATTGTATTTCTCTGGTACACTATGAAATAGTCTATTAGAGATAATTATAAGCATTTTTTCGTACTTATAATCCAAGTATGCTTTCATAAATGCCAACATTTGGTAGTTAACATAGAAGGTTTGGAATATTTTGTATAGCATTTAATATATTTTGATTTAAAAAATATATATATATGTAAGCATATAAAACCACCGTAGACCAACAATGTAATTTTTGTGGAAGTAACGTGAGGTAGTGTTAACGCCTCCTTACGCTTATCAAGCGAGAGGATTTTTACCTATCTAAGTATATTTTTGAAGTATGCTTTTTTTTTGTCTTCAGTCATTTGACTGGTTTGATCCAGCTCTCCAAGATTCCCTATCTAGTGCTAGTCGTTTCATTTCAGTATACCCTCTACATCCTACATCCCTAACAATTTGTTTTACATATTCCAAACGGGGCCTGCCTACACAATTTTTACCTTCTACCTGTCCTTCCAATATTAAAGCGACTATTCCAGGATGCCTTAGTATGTGGCCTATAAGTCTGTCTCTTCTTTTAACTATATTTTTCCAAACGCTTCTTTCTTCATCTATTTGCCGCAATACCTCTTCATTTGTCACTTTATTCACCCGTCTGATTTTTAACATTCTCCTATAGCACCGCATTTCAAAAGCTTCTAATCTTTTCTTCTCAGATACTCCGATCGTCCAAGTTTCACTTCCATATAAAGCGACACTCCAAACATATACTTTCTAAAATCTTTTCCTGACATTTAAACTAATTTTTGATGTAAACAAATTATATTTCTTACTGAAGGCTCGTTTCGCTTGTGCTATTCGTCATTTTATATCGTTCCTGCTTCGTCCATCTTTAGTAATTCTATTTCCCAAATAACAAAATTCTTCTACCTCCATAATCTTTTCTCCTCCTATTTTCACATTCAGCGGTCCATCTTTGTTATTTCTACTACATTTCATTACTTTTGTTTTGTTCTTGTTTATTTTCACGCGATAGTTCTTGCGTAGGACTTCATCTATGCCGTTCATTGTTTCTTCTAAATCCTTTTTACTCTCGGCTAGAATTACTATATCATCAGCAAATCGTAGCATCTTTATCTTTTCACCTTGTACTGTTACTCCGAATCTAAATTGTTCTTTAACATCATTAACTGCTAGTTCCATGTAAAGATTAAAAAGTAATGGAGATAGGGAACATCCTTGTCGGACTCCCTTTATTATTACGGCTTCTTTCTTATTTTCTTCAATTATTACTGTTGCTGTTTGGTTCCTGTATGCTAAAAGATTCATTACTACTTTGTCAAATTTGTACATCTTAGACTTTAAATTTGTAAAGTCTATATTCGGATCATATAAACAGAAAAATCTTAAAATTAATTTAAACCTAAGATGGTTATTCCAAAAATACATCTAATCATGGTATCGATACAATCCAAGTTGGCTCTAATAATTTATAGCTTGTATATTTAATATTACCCATTAATAAAGGTGGGCCCAACATTTTTTTTTTTTTTTTTTATCAACAACTGTCAGCACTATGTCTTCCCACTTGAGTATTTTAAAGCCGGACCTGGTTTAACTTTTTGAGGACACGCTTTTTAACTCAATTTATCAATTATTGCAATAAAAATACTAGAAAATATACCTACTGGATCCGTCAAGGAATTCTTACTTGGTTTCGTCCTGAAAATTGTACATAGTGAGGTTTATATTTTGCTTTATATAGATACCACTTTTATAATTTCCAAAATCTACCTCATCGGTGCTCCTAGATACTTGACCTGAGCTATTATTATCATCTTTTCCTTTCACTGTTAGTACCGTCGCGATATTCGACGATAACTGGAACAAATTGTATTTATTTTCACTATCAGACAAAAACAATGATTCTGGATCGGTATCGTTGTTAGCATTCTCATCCTAGATTTCACTGTCGATAAGAATTCGTTTCGTATCGCGACGGCTAATCTTCATTCTAATATAACTTACATCTTTCTAACCGTTGATTCTCATCTTCTAAAACAATATAAATCATACAAGAAAAAGAGTTTTATCAATAAAGCACAATTTTTACTTTAAAAATGGTCTGACTACAGAACAAACGTTTACTAACAAAAAAAACCAATGTTACCAACAGTCAAATATGGTAAATTTCAACCAAAATATTATTATTTTCTGTAAGTGCTGCACCTACGAATAAGACAGAGAGGAAAGTCTGATATTTTCCACTGAATTCAGCACCCAAAATCAGGTAAGTTCTCTACTTTACGAAACAAACACAGAAAATATTTAAAATTTGATGATAATAAGTAGTAATTACTGTTACTACTGTATAACTAAAGAGACTGGAAGATATTCTCACCTTCACACAAAAATTATTTATCAACAAAATTATGCGCGTACGTGGAACAATAAACACATGGTCGCCTTTTACTGTAAACAAATTTTTTATAAATAAATTTGTGATCTGTATAGTTAAATATGCAAATTATATATTTGCATATATTTATTTTATATTTGACTGTACAGTCTATACCTTGTGGTTGAATTGTCAAATACATATTTTGTGCAAAACGTAATAAATGTCGATATTCAAAGGTGAAGTAAGTTGAATAGAAATTATGTTTCTCTATAAGCCGCTATAATAGGTGCGACAATAAAGTAATGAGACTGATGTGAAAAAAAATGTTGCTTACCGTTTTAGTCATGTTTAGTGTTGTCTCCTTCAAAGTAGTTCCCCTCTGGTTGCACACACTTATTCCAGCGCTTCTGCCATTGATGGTAACATTTCTGGAACTCATCTTCTGTAATATCCTCCAAGACCCTCGTCACAGCTTTTTGGACATCTTGTGTTGTTTGAAAATGGTGTCCCTTGACCGCCATTTTGACTCTTGGAAATAGAAAAAAAGTCGCACGGAGCGATATCTGGTGAATAAGGTGGCTGTGGTAGTACTGAAATTGGTTTTGAGGTTAAAAATTGCTGTACTGACAGAGCAGTATGGGATGGCACATTATGGTGATGCAGAATCCAATTATCAGCGATGTTGGCACGGACACGAAGAACTCGTTTACGAAGTCTTTCTAAAATTTCTTTGTAGAAATATCGGTTAACTGTTTGTCCAGGAGGCACCCACTCTTTATGAACAATTCCCTTGGAATCGAAGAACCACACAAGCGTGCATTTCACTTTTGACTTTGACATGCGAGCTTTTTTTGGTCTGGGTGATCCCTTTGAGCACCATTGCGAACTTTGGAGTTTTGTCTCTGGATCGTATTGAAAAAACCAATCTTCATCACCAGTGATAACACGGCTCAACAAATCTGGATCGATTTCCGTTTGATCTAACAGATCGGCTGCCACATTTTTCCGTGTTTCTCGCTGTTCTTGTGTGAGATTTTTGGGGACCATTTTTGCACAAATCTTTCTCGTACCAAGATCTTCAGTTAATATTAGACGAACCTTTTCTCGATCGATGTTGAGTTCTTCTGCAATCATTTTCACGGATAATCTTCGATCAGATCGTACGATTTCACGCACCCTGGTCAAGTTGACATCTGTCCGTGAGGTTAAAGGTCGTCCACTGCGGTCTTCATCTTCAACATTCGTTCTGCCTTCACTAAATATGTTATGCCACCGAAAAACTTGAGCTCTTGACATAACCTCCTCTCCAAAAGCCTTCTGAAGCTTACCGTAAGTTGTCGTCGCGTTTTCACCCGATTTAACGCAAAAAGAAATGGTATACCTTTGCGCAATATTTTGCGGTTTCCTTTCTGTGACGAGGGACACAAACACGTGTTCACTTATTACAGCACAACTCACGACTGAGCAGTTGCATCAATGTGCCGCTTGGACTAGAAGTAGCTTATAGACCAAGGTCAAAGATGGTGTGCCTACGCAAGCCGCAGGGTTGCCACATCTTGCAAAGAAAAATCAGTCTCATTACTTTATTGTCGCACCTCGTATAGTACAAAAAAATTAAATAAAAATATTATGATGATTCTACTCATTAGACAAGAAATAAATATTTAAGAATAAATGATCATATTTTTTATTCTAATCCTACTATTCCTTCTCCATCGTTGCATTCCGTATTGACAAACCTGTATGGTATAATAAAATATATATTATAACCACAAGAACAATTTTTTTAAGTTAAAGAAAAAAGACTTTCTATAATACACATCCTGCAATAACTTTCTAAATCCCAGATGGATTTTGGTTTATAGTTTTCAATCCTGTCTCTATAAATAAAACACAGATAAGAGTTTTATAAATTAGAAATAAGAATATAGACAAGAAAACTAAATTCAGCAGTATTTAATTGTTACTATTTCTATAAAAATTAACTCATAAAAACGTAATGTTATATTTTACAAACTTAAAAATTACATTATACAGAGTAATTCAGGAGGCAAGGGAAAAATTGGGAACCGATTCTAGAACCTGAAATAAGTAAAGAAGTTCATAAAAACATAAGTTTAAAAACGTTTTGTTATCGAGTTAGTCTAGCAAAAGACTTCGTCCGGATTTCAGTTCCTCGGTGAAATGAGGTCATACTGAAATTTTAAGGCGTTTTGTTAGAACAAAGTCGATATTTTTTATGTTTTTTGACCTGAAAAATCGAATAAAACAGGTCCTAGAACTGTATCTCTCGTAGTTTTCCGGAATTTCCCGTAGATATCCAAAGTTAAAAAGAAATATTCGACGACGGAAAACGAGTTTTTTAGGTTTGAAGTAACTATGTGTAATAACATAGTTATTATACATAATTATGTTAAACGACTCATAAATAAATAAATTTTATTATATACACTTGTAGAAAATTCAATTCAGGAAAAATTGATCTAATAAAGTCTAAGAAAAACAAAAAATACAAACTTTTATTATTAAAGTAAAACTGAACAGAACTTAAGAGAAAAATGATATGTATTTGAAATTAAAAGATCCTTTCATACTAGAACTACCTATCACGGAGAAAATCGTTTGAATTTAAAAAAAAAAATGAATTTCTTACAGTGCTTGAAATTTTCTCATTGGCGAAACAAATTAAAAAGTATTATAAACTTGATAGAGCACTAACACATTTCACGAATGAATTAAGACAATTCTTAGATGAAAATTTTAATGGTAGATGAATTGGAAAAAAATACTAACTGTGATTTATACTGTATTAATTTACAATAAAGGTTTGAAAATTCCACCGACGACATCGATGCACTTTTGAACTCGTTTCCTTACATTTTCTGTCGTCAACCTAATAATATCTTCTCGTTCCTTGATGAGGTCATGAGCAATGGAAATGCAAGTAATCATTTCATCATGTGTGTACTTTTTGCTTGTATACCTCGCATTTCATCCATCCTCATAAACAGTAATCTAATGGAGTAAGGTTCAGCGATTTAGATGGCCAATTTACCGGCCCTCTACGGACAATTCATTCTCCATTGAATTTTTCATCTAAGAATATTCTTACTTCATTCGTAATATGTGTTGGTGCAATATCAAGTTGATAGTATATTACAGTTCGTTTTACCAATGAGAAACATAAAAAACGTGTTTTTCGAAACCGATTTTTTCTGTTTTACGCTGGATATCATGAAACTACGGAATATACAGTTCAGGGACCTGTTTTATTCGATTTTTCAGGTCATAACATAAGAAACCATCACATTTACCCCTAATATCACGCCTTAAAAATTTTAGTATGACCTTATTTCACCGTGTGAATTGAAATCACGGTGAATATTTTATTAGAATAACTATAGGTTCGATTGTAACTGTACTACAGTTGTGTCTAATAGACACACAATCGAACCAAATAATTGGAGGAGGAGGAATAACTAGGAATTGGATTATGTATATATATTTCTTTAACTGGATTACTGACAATAAGAAAATATTAACGGATTATCCGGAACGGGAAAATAAGACACTATTCCCCCTCAGATACACCCACGTGAACACGGTATGACATTCCACATCCGAGAACTTTATCCTCTTATTTTCCTACTCTACTCCTCCAACTAGTATAAATACCAGACACACAGCCGTATGCCATCAAGACCAGCCACTCGTCTCAACATCACGGACTGGAGTCTGGAACAGAGCCCAGCAGAGATGCGTCCTGAAGGGCAGCCATACCAGAAGCGGATGAAGAGCTTCTACACAACCTCTCCTATTTCAAAACTTACATTAAGACAAATAACCCAGCAATAGCGACTCCTCCGGAAAAGGGGACGCATTGCTCCCTCCTTATAGCTAGAGCTCCGTTGTGGCGTATTCCTGCTAGCCTATTAAAGAGTTAGCACCGAAAGGACTTCAGTGGACGGTCTGAAGGGGAATTACGTCGGGAGGACAGGCTTTATAAGCCTAGCCTTGCCTAGCCGAAATGGGTTCGATAACGCTGGTTTAACAACGGATTGGAATGCAATTAAATCCGTCTTAAATTCACTAAAATAATAATAGACAAAACTTGAAAAATTAGATCCGAGATTAAAAAAATAACCCTTTTAAAAAAACAAGCCCGATTAGAAAGATCCAGCAGCAAGGGACTCTGTCCAGGTTCTGCGATAAAGTAGGGAGTAATAGACTCCTGCCAACTTTGAATTCCATTCCATTCCATATGCCATCAGTAGTGAAGTCATGCTCAACGAAGAAGTACTAGATTGTATAATACACGAAGACTGCGAACACGGCGAACGAAGCTGTAATTGCATATATTGCGGCAACCGCGAACAACAGTGTATAGGGTGGTTTACAAAGGTTTCTGAAGAAGATTACAAAAAAGATTACATCGACAACTTCTGGAAATCCGGAGAAAACAGCTCCTACGACGACATCAAGATACAACAAATGGCGGAAAGATACAACAAATGGCGGAATCGATGGACAGACTAATGGAATTGAGCAAACCATGGACGTGACCAAACCAACTGACGGAGAAAGAACAATACCTAACAATACAGAACAAATGGGGGACGTTAATTTACATTGCTCCGAGACGTTATGTGACACTACTCCACTTACGAAAAGACCAACCGACACTGACGAGAGATCAACTAAAAGACATAAAGCAAATAATCACCGACACTCATACACACAGCTTTGCTCCGGATCCGCTGAAGGATCTGGATTCCATTTTCCAGTTGTTGGAAGTAAACAATGGGAAAGGTCTGTACTTGCACTCGGCGAACACGAGTTCTCAGGTTATACGCAAAACGATTTAATCAAGCATATTGACCGTATTAGAAATAAACTACAAACCGACAATGACGTGGATCCAACAAGGACACAAGGGAGCCGAGGTACTACGCTTCAAAACAACATCAGAGGACGAAACAATAACAGCAATAACAAAATCAAAGACAGAAACGATACAGACACTTCAGACGGACAATGTACCTCCACCGTGGAGGTTTATATACAAGACATTAATAACACACATAATGACAGACAAACACGAAGCAGCCCAACCCCCGGACCGTCAAATATTAAGAAAAAAAAAGGGAACTAAACGAAAGACAAAAGACGATACTATCAAAGAGACTAAAACTCAACATAAACGAACAAGGACGGACACGAAACGAACAAACAACACAGACGACACAGATGGAACTACTGAACGACTCGGACGACCAACTACTAGACAGGATGATGACACAGAAGGAAACGGAGTTGGAGAATCTAATAAATGTGGATATACCTTCATCATCCACCATAACAACCAAAACCCAACATGGAGAGAGTCAAGCAAGCGGCTATATAGAAATGAACCCCAATTCGCAAGCTATGACCACGGCGACCACAGCCGCATCATCTACTTCGGAGACAAGAAAAGACGAAAGTTTTCCTCTAGACGTTACTTGATAACAAAGCATTTACGGACATATGTTTTTTATGAACTTTTTTCCTTAATTCAAGCTCTAGAATCAGTTTCCAAATTGGTTTTCTTTCCTCCTGAATCAGCTTGTAATTTAAAAAAAGAAACAAAAGAAAAAACTTAAAGAAACATACTATAGATGTTATAATCAGTAAATTTCGTAATCGGTAAATTAGATATTATAATAATTTCACAAAAACTAATGAAAATGAGATTAATATTTGGATAATAGAAAAGTATAACAGAAAATGCTGTTTCTATTTTTTTAAATATGAGTTAAGAGATTTTTATGCAGTTTTTTACAGTGCAATCACTAATTTCCAATTAGAAATCATGAGACCTTTTGAGAAGTTTGAATGCATTTTAGAAAAACAGACTACCTAAATGAATTTGTTACCACAGATATTCATCTAAGGAGAAGCAGACTAGAAAATAATTCCCGGAGAAGCTCGAAATTTAAAAAAAAAGATCTTTCCTTTTTAAATTTTATAAAACAACATAGTTTTTCTAGTGCATTGATACGTAGCATGTAAGGTTCCAGCAACTTTCCCCATTAATAAAATACATTTCACTGAGATAAATTTAATTTTGTCTCCTCTATCACTTTTTGGAATAAAGAGGTCACTTTTCAGAAGATCAGTTGAAATAAATCTTCCAGCATACATAGATAGTTAGCCAACATATCTAGGGGTCATGGTTAAAATTTTTATGGGAGGAAATTAACACACAAACACTGATATTTCAAAGCCTGAGTAGTAGCCCAGATGCGACAGCAAATTAATGCAACATTTTGGAAGTTAAAACATAAAAAAAGTGTAAAAGTTATCAGTTAACTTACTCGGTGATAGCATAACATATTTAGCCCACCGGGTTGGTCTAGTAGTGAACGCACCTTCCCAAATCAGCTAATTTGGAAGTCGAGAGTTCCAGCGTTCACGTCCTAGTAAAGCCAGTTATTTTTACACGGATTTGAATACTAGATCGTGGATACCGGTGTTCTTTGGTGGTTGGGTTTCAATTAACCACACATCTCAGGAATTGTCGAACTGAGAATGTACAAGACTACACTTCATTTACACTCATACATATCCTCATTCATCCTCTAAAGAATTATCTAAACGGTAGTTACCGGAGGCTAAACAGGAATAAGAAAAAAAGAAGAAAGCATAACATATTGACTTATACGATTATAGTTCAATTGCAAAATTTATAATTTAAGAGTTGTAAGAAAAAGCGTTGTTGGCCAAAGTGCTATGAAGAGAGCTCTACAATCAATTTATTTCTCTTAAAGGAGAACCTTGAACGTGGTCTCTGTCTTTTTGGTTTCTATTCATGAAGGAAATATAACACAATAAATACTGGAGACAATAATGGCCATAAGAATAGTACAATTGAAGCGATTCATTAATCATTACAGTATTAAAAACCATATTCATAGAAATGGCAGAAAATAATCTTTAGAAAAAATACATTCACAGCAAAATACAAATTATAAACAGTGAGAATCGAACTAGGATTTAAAAAAACTCTAAATTTTATCACTGTTAATTCAACGGTTTTGGAATAACATTAAGCTGCGGCAACATTTATTGACATTACATAATTTAAAGTGAAGTACTGAATAAATGCAAAGTTAAATGTATAAGCAGAATTGTAGAAGCAATGAAAAGATTAATTTTTTTGGAAATGAATGCGAAATTCAGAAAAAGTTGATAGGAAGAATGAACCAGAAAGAAACGAGGAAGATGAAGAAGATATTTCAAATAAATTTCATTCCGCAGACCATGGAAGAAGTTGAAGTTATGTAACTTTATTTTAGTTTTGCGTCCCTGAAAAACTTTGTTTTCATTCACTCAATGAACGTTTACTAAAGTATTGTCTAATTTTGTTAATTCTTTTTTTAATTTGTAAAGCCGAATGAAATTGGCTTGATAAAATCTCAGTAAACATTTTTTAATAAATAATAGACTGACAAAAAAATAATTAAAATGATATGTTTATTACATATTAATACTTTAATATCAGTATAAACACACAAGAAAATTGATTGGTTCATTCTATCCTGAGAATATTTTTTTCTTTTTTTAACATTTTAGTTAATACAAAGTCTAAAAGAAAGCCGCAATTTTAATAAGTTTTCTTGAGGGTTCGAATTTAAAAAACCTGAATAAAAGAAACTTAAATTTTTGTTTATGATTGCACTGTATTTATTAATGAAACATCTGCAAAGTACTTTCTTTTTTTTTAATTCTCAACTCTGTTATACCAATATTCCACTTCACCAATAATTTATATTGGGAACTTGAAAAAAATTCTGAGGCTTTGCCTCAAACAACTTGAACTTCATTAAAAAAAAAGACAACAATTAAAAATAGTTAGAAGCGTGTATTTTTATCGAATGAGTAACGAAATTTTTAGTTAATATCTAGTGTGAGATCACAACTTATGGTTCAGTTAATGGAGTCTGGTGATATTTCGTAAACCCACCGGGTCGGTCTAGCGGTGAACGCGTCTTTCCAAATCAGCTGATTTGGAAGTCTAGAGTTCCATCGTTGAAGTCCTAGTAAAGCCAGTTATTTTTACACGGATTTGAATACTAGATCGTGGATACCGGTGTTCTTTGGTGGTTGGATTTCAATTAACCATACATCTCAGGAACGGTCGAACTGAGAATGTACAAGACTACACTTGATTCACACTCATACATATCATCCTCTGAAGTATTATCTAAACGGTAGTTACCGGAGGCTAAACATGAAAAAGAAAAAAAAGGTGATATTTCGTAAAAATGGTCACCTTACCTCGTTTAAATAGTACCAATATTTTACCAATATAAATTTTTTCCCCGATCATTTCCAATTCTATATCTACCTTTTGAATCATGGGGAAGTTTACTGTCAAAAAAAAAACACGCGTTTAAAAGCGTTACCACTACGTCAGAAAATATTTACCCGATTAAATAAATAACCTCCTCTATGAATCATGAGACCTTGCCGTTGGTGAGGGGGCTTGAGTGCTCAGGGATACAGAGTAGCTGGACCGAAGGTGCAACCATATCGGAGAGGTATCTGTTGAGAGCCAGACTAACGAATGATTCCTGAAAGAGGGCAGCAGCTCTTTCAGTAGTTGTTAGGGGCGTGAGTCACAATGACTTAAACGGCCATATCAACATCACTCAGTCCTCTCAGTACTGCGCAGCTGAAAGCAATGGAAAACTACAGTTGTTTTTTTTTCCAAGAAATGTAGCTCTCTGCATTTTCAAAAGCAATAATGGAGGCGCCTTCCTTGGTAAAATATTCCGGAGGTAAAATAGTCCCCCGTTCGGATCTCCGGGTGGGAACTACTAAGGAAGGGGTCACCAGAAAAGTAAACGACTAGCACCAGATAGGGAATCTTGGAGAGCTGCATCAAACCAGTCAAATGACTGAAGACAAAAAAAAAATAAATAAATAAATTTCCTATTAGGTGACTACTTTTCTAAAAAGCTTCACTATTCTTCAAGCTAACATAATTTTTGTTGGTTTTTTTTCTAATATGTCAAATTCTCATGGGATAGCATGTTGATAAATTAAATTCAGTAAATTTTAAATATTGATAAAGTAATTTACAGTCCAGAATAATTATATAAACATTTATTTGATATTATTGTAATAATATACATTTGTATATTACTTTTAAAATTTAATAAATTATTTCAAGAATTTCAGTACAGTCTGTTATTACACGATATTATGATACACCTTCTTCGCTAACACTAATAATCAAATAACATTGATTAGATTTAGTCCCCTGTTCTTGATAAGATTACAGTTGAATTAGTGCGAGCGATGGAATGAAGATTGTAAATTGGATGATAAAAAAAACGATAATATAACTGTGCTTCCTCTAAATTCCAGTAAGTAAAATAATTAATAAATGACCAAAAAAAGTAGTAGTTTTATCAGTGGTAGAATGCTTCACTAATTTCCATTTTAAAAATTTCAGTTTTTATCTATAAATTTTAAAGCGAAATATTATTTGAATTAAACATAACGGTATTGTAACAAATAGGTTAAATTCGTGTATTAATTGCTTTTTTAAACTAAGTTTTTCTTTTCGTTGCAATTCGTTTTCAGTTAGCGGACGATAAATTCGTATTAATTTTAATGCCTGTTTTTCGGATTTTGTATTCAACCGATAATAATGAAAATTAACTACCATTTACCTGTAACTTCAGATAATGATGGGAATAAATAAAAGATTTAATTCGGTTAATATGATAGAATAAAATTAATAAATGAACTGTTCTTATCAGAAATAAAATTAAAAGCTATTAATCGCTGTTTTTTATAATCCCTAATAATCATTAAACGTGTTTTTATGAAATTATATAGAATGGCAAAAGGGTCGGTATAACGTATTTCGTAAAAATTTATTTTTTTTGCTTAATTATTTCTAAACTATTTTAAAAATACTGCCAAAATGTCTGATGTAAAGCTTAATTAAGCCGTGTATAAAAAAATAATGATCTGGTTTTAGGACTGAAGTGAAAAGTCTACGAACAAAAGGGACGATACCCATAGAAAGTATTATGGGAATAATTGATTTGTCACTCGTTACGAATACGTTATTAGTTTTTAATGTTTCTTCCGCTGTTTTTGTTTGAAAATTTATTTTGCAAGTTTTATTAAAGGAAGGTTTTTACTTCGTATACGCTTGCAGTAATGTAATTAGTACTAAACTGCAATAACATTTCTTAGCATCAGTCGGTCCCTAATCTCCATTAGACTTCGGAAACACCATGAACTGAATAAAGAGAAGAAAAAGCAACAAAGGTAAGTTAAATCGTTATCATTCTTCTACTTTTGTTTTAGTATGCGTTAAAAATAAATTTCCTCTTGGATATAAGTATGAGGATTTGAATGAGATATTAGCCAACTTGACAAATCACAAGTCATCACCTCATACAATTTATATGAGCTGTGAAATTAGCTCGTATAACTTGGACGTACCTATTTAACGTGTTTTTGTACGGCAGATTAAAAATAATAAAAGTAGCTTTTAAGACTATATTTATTGTCAGTTGATTCATCTGAAAATTTAATCAGTATAATGAAAAAAAAAAAATCACAGGGCAAGTACGTTCAAATTTTATATAAAAAGAAAATAACCACCAAAAAATAAAACCCCTGATATCCTTAAATTATCAGAAAAGTTCACTGGGAGCCTAAACTACCTGCAGTTCCATCACACTACATCAAACTAAATTTACAAGAAAGTGTACAATCTACAAGACAATAGTATCAAGTACCTATGTTGAGTAATCTACAAGATGAATATTTCTTCTCTACACAGACTGTACGATAAGGAACATCATACATCAAGTACTCCAAGTGTATCTTTAAAAATGTTTCCAAAAAAGGATAAATGTTTGCAGTGTAAAAATAATGCTAGCTGAATCAACTTCAGAAATTTTTTTCGCAAGTTCAGAGGGTTTTAAAAGCGACTAATGAGGAACTGTGCACATTTAAAACTTGCATAGAAAGTAGTTAATAATCCCTGTAATCCTAAGAACATGGTTCTGTATTATTCACATTAAGTATAACACAGTATAAATTTACAAAGTACAAGAATAGAACACAAATATACTGTTATGTCTGGGAAGCCGACATGTGAATGTCGACATGTAGAATGTGTGATGCAAATGAAATTTGTTTTATGCTAATGATGCACTTAAAAAAAATTGAAGTTGAAATAATGTTAAGCACATAAAAGTCAACTGGGATTCATGCTCTGAGCAAAAAAAAAACCATCAAGTACTTTATGCCCTAAAGATGTTTCTATGAGAATCTCAAACTATTAAAAGTATTCAAATTACATATCAGACTCCAGGATACCCAAATATGCCAGTTGATTCTGTAAATTCAGCGATAGAAACTCTATGTAAAGATAAAACTGGGCTCCTATTGAATGGCCCATCCAAACAAACCATTTGGTTGTAGTGTTCATATTCTTACTTCAAAGGATTTCTAAGTCTGAAAGACATTTACTGGAAATTAAATAATTAAAAGTACAGATGAGAAAATTGCCAATAACCAACCAGAGAAGAGTTTCACTTCAACAGGGTTTAGACTTTATTACTACTAGGTTTCCCTTTCTTCAGAATTAAGAAAAAAAACAATACTAGCTTCAATCACTCCAAAACAGCAAAGCAAGAGATCTATGAATTTTAAAGATTTGTATAGTGCTCGTTTTCCAGTTGCTTCAGAAAAATATAAGGATGTGAACAAGTTATGTGATTTTGTGATTTAAATACAGTATCTACTGCTTCCAATGAAACCTGAAGAACCTGATTGATACACTGTAAGAAACTGATATTGAAAATAAAATTATGTGGAATTAATTATTAAGGAAAAAAGGACACTTTTAGTTTTGATTATTTTTTAAGTAATGTAGTTGTGTTTTAATATTAATACTATACCGTGATAATTATTTATATTTTTGAAGATCTTAATTAATAAGCCATATATTTTTTTAATACAAAAGGCCTATTATTTTTTTAACAGTTGTATAGGAGTATTTTTTTTTCACTTTCACTTGAACATTATTACAGAAATGTAAAATAAATGATAATGTTTGAATAAAGTATACATTTTTTTCTTATCTTAATTTTGATTGTTATGTTTGTTAATTATATTTTAATATTAATATATTTTCTCATTAGTTATTTGCATTTTTTGTCATAATAAATAACCAATGAGAAAACTGATCTGTATTAACAACCTTCCTATTAAAATGAGAATATTTTGTGTATGCCAAATTTTTTGATTAATAGAAATTCTTTTTTGAATAAAAGAAATAGTGGATGTTTAATCTATAGAAAATTTAGAATACTTGTTTAGTCTAGCAAAAGAAACAATGTTAAATTTAGTCTGGCAGGTGTATTTTTCAGGCCCTGACAAAAATGACAATGTACAAAATCCAACATGGCGAATGCCTAGTAACTGGACTAACGTATCACATCTTAATTTTCATAAATAATAGTAGTTCTTTTGATAATAGAAAAGAATCTATAAAATAAATTGAGCAGTTAGAAAAAAAACAGATTAAAATTAGTATTTAAATAGAATTTCTGAAATGTGTTTCTTACTTGCTGAAAAAATTAGTTTTTCAAGTTGTTTTTTATATATCTGCCTAGGAGCAATATATTTATTTTATCTTTCTCAGAATGGACATAACTTCCTGTTTTATTCATTATTTTTTTACACTTTTTGTAATAATGTTATTATTTTGTTAATGAGTTGATACTGTGTTTTTTCTGCCAGTAGTAATAGTGTATATTTAGATTTGATAATAAATTAAAGAAAATGTTATTAAAAGTATTTTTTTAATAGGTGCAGATTTTGTGTTACAAGTTATATTGTCATTATTCCGGTATGTGAAAATTATATTGTTTAGTTGGTTAGTGTTTGATAAAATTAAAACCGACAACCTGGTTAGTGTCTGTGTAAAATTAAAACATTGTCGAAACTCTGTTTGTGATTTATTTATTAATAGTAATCCTTACTTTATTTTATTTTAAATACACATAAAGAGAGCATACCCAGTATTTATTCCTGCATGCTCTGTCTGCTTTCTATTAGTAGATGAAAATACTTTTTAGGATACTGCTGTATTAACTTTTAGGATGTTTTTACTGGTGTAACTTAGGATACAGCAGTATCCTAAAAAGTTCTCATTTGTAAATCCTCATTTTAAAGTTTGTTTGAACATAGAAGAGAGATCCGTAATTCTCACATTTTTTTATATACTTGATTTGGATGGTAATCAGAATAGATTCCTACAGAACCCAAGAATTGGAGTTATAAAAGTTTCACTTGACTTAATCAAATATTCTATGAAATCCATTTAATATGAAGTCATTAGAAACTCAAAGAGATTCAAATCTTGTAATGTTTTATAATATTTCTAAAGATAATACTTTTTATTACTATCCAAATTAAGAGTTACTTTTGACTTGTAATGCAACTATCCGATTTTAAGCTTCCTAATTCACATTGTAGAACTCAAGGCAAACAATTTTCAAATGAAAATTATTTAATTTTCTAGCACATCTCTTGGTATGTGATTTAATAATTTCTGATAGTACAAGAACAAAATTAGCAGTAGTTACTGTAAAAATTAGATTATTGGATATATTCAAGTATTCTGTTTCTATTATATATCTTTTATTATAATCCTATTATATATTTATTACAATAATTGTTTACATATATATATATATATATATATATATATTACATATATATTATATATTACATATTATATATATTATATATTATATATTATATATTATATATTATATATTATATATTATATATTATATATTATATATTATATATTATATATTATATATTATATATATATATATTACATATTATATATTATTACATATATATATATTTTTTTTTTTGAGAATAATGTTCTTTTTTTGTTTATAATTCATTACATTCTTTATGATCTTATGTTGTACATATATTTAAGGTTAAGTTAAATATTTTATAAATAATAGTTTTTAGGGAACACAGAGATATTACATAAAAACTGCCTGGAAAGGTTTTTACCTTTCTAATTTTACCTTGCTAATTGGTAATTTGAAATAATCAGCAAAACGAGATGCCTCAATCATGGTCAGGATATGAATTATATGAATACAACCAGAAATTATATTTCAATCGTGTTTATTTTCCTGAGCTCATGGACACCTTTGGTTCACCTCCTAGTTCAATTGCAGAGTATTATGTTTCTGATTGGATTCAGTCCAATATTTTTTCTAGATTGATAAAATATTCTTTTCTAGATCACTTCATCAAATAAGCTAAGCTGAAGAAACAGAGCCAATTATTTTAGTGTTAGAAGGATACCTTCCATCAAAATAACACTTTTACATGATTTTTTCAATGATAGAATGCACCTTTAGATGTCAGATTTATGAAACCATTAAAAAGCTATTATGCAGAGGGAATTTCCAACTGAATTGGACAACACAGGATGTGTTATAACCCATTATCAAGTTGCCTCATTCTTTGGATTAGTTTTTGAAAAATTGTTAACAAGCAAAATTCAATAAATACTTTTATAAATTACTTAATTCCTTGCAATAGGAATATTTTTTGTTGTCAATTTTGCCATTCATACTGGAGTGGAGGTGTTAACTTTGTAATTCGTGGCTCTAAAAAGGTTATTTTCGACCAGTCAAGATTTCTCATCTTCCAAATTTTGCAGCAAGCCAGAATTTGGGCAGGACTTTTGTAAATATGAAAATCACTATTGCCCTTATACCGTTATATATTTGGCTAATTAGTTTAATTAATTTCCGTCAATACTCGTTCTGTGTCTTTCCCTTCCTAAACACTAAAATGGTTTCTGTTAATCACATTACAGTTACTAATAAAACATACCGTGCAGTTTTCTACAACGTTTTCAAAAATATATAATGCAGCAACAGGTTTAAAATTTTAAACATCATTTCAGTAAAATTTCTTGAATATGTTGGGCTAGTAATAGCCTCGCTATACTACAACACCGATACAATTTCCTCCTTCTCGTCCACAATTACACAGCAGCAACCAGATGGTACACGTTAGGCAACCATGACAATGAAACTGGTGTTCAGGTAGCCATGTCCATCGGAACGATAAACGACTCAAAGTCAGCGTGAACGACATAGGGAACGCGGAATGTGGACGAATAGTCCTTAAATCTCATCACGCATTTCCTTCCCTTACCGGGGTCAGGCATTTTAACTCTTTGCGTGCCATGACGCTGGCACTCGATTAAATGATTTTCTTAATTTTGTTTGGCGGCCAGTGGATGATCAGATGATCTGAAAAAGTGGCGGTAATAAAAGTAGTAATGACAAGCACTCTCGTATTTTTTAGACGAGAAAACCCGTCTTACCAGTTTTTATGTTTATAAAAAAATAGTGGCAGTTCTTTCTTATCTCGCCTGTTAACAGAAGTAGGTGAATTGAATGTGTACGATTATGGAGTTTGATTACACAAATTGGCTAAGTCTGATCGTTTTCCTCTTCGTATCCATAAACATCGATGTTCATTTCTGTGTTCTATTACTCAAAACGATTGATATCATTTACCTGCCACATATATTCAATACCTGCCACATTCACCGACCTCTCATGAATTGTGTAAGCGGAAGCGTGGTAATTTCTGCCCATTTGTTAAAAAAATGGAACTAGAAGTTAATGATGTTAAAAACAATTTAGATTCGGAGTAACAGTACAAGGTGAAAAGATAAAGATGCTATGATTTGCTGATGATCTAGTAATTCTAGCCGACAGTAAAAAGGATTTAGAAGAAACAATGAACGGCATAGATGAAGTCCTACGCAAGAACTACAGCATGAAAATAAACAAGAACAAAACAAAAGTAATGAAATGTAGTAGAAATAACAAAGATGGAATACTGAATGTGAAAATAGGAGGAGAAAAGATTATGGAGGTAGAAGAATTTTGTTATTTGGGAAGTAGAATTACTAAAGATGGACGAAGCAGGAGCGATATAAAATGCCGAATAGCACAAGCTAAACGAGCCTTCAGTAAGAAATATAATTTGTTTACATCAAAAATTAATTTAAATGTCAGGAAAAGATTTTTGAAAGTATATGTTTGGAGTGTCGCTTTATACGGAAGTGAAACTTGGACGATCGGAGTATCTGAGAAGAAAAGATTAGAAGCTTTTGAAATGCGGTGCTATAGGAGAATGTTAAAAATCAGACGGGTGGATAAAGTGACAAACGAAGAGGTATTGCGGCAAATAGATGAAGAAAGAAGCATTTGGAAAAATATAGTTAAAAGAAGAGACAGACTTATAGGCCACATACTAAGGCATCCTGGAGTAGTCGCTTTAATATTGGAAGGACAGGTAGAAGGGGAAAAATTGTGTAGGCAGGCCACGTTTGGAATATGTAAAACAAATTGTTAGGGATGTAGGATGTAGAGGGTATACTGAAATGAAACGACTACCACTAGATAGGGAATCTTGGAGAGCTGCATCAAACCAGTCAAATGACTGAAGACAAAAAAAAAATAAAAATAAATAAACCGTTTAAAAAATAGCCTCTCTTTATTTAAAATAATTTTTAAATAAATATTTTTAATAGTCTCTATTTTAGACTCGTTTAGTTATCACCGCTAAGTATCCACAAGCCGAAGAGAACTAATACTAGAAGCTTGCTTCGTTAATATTACTAGATATCTAAAAGCAGATGAAGTAATTAGCAAAAAGATTGTTACTCAGCAACAGTAGTTCCAGACGGCAGAAAATACGATGATTCCGTAACAATTTATCGGCACTTTCATTCAGAAAAAAAAAGCTTCAATTGACGCAAATCTCTGAAAACAGTTAATAAATATACGTGTAAATGAGTATATGCAATATCATCAATCTCGTGTACACCTTTTTCGCACGGCATGAAATCTTTGTTCCCTCTTGATAAAGATTACATTATCCTATTCATAATGGATTTTGTCCCATCACGTTACGCCTAATCGATATGTTTGATATCGGAATCATCTTAAAATTTGGGATCTTTTTTGGATATTTATTTTACGAACTCATCATTTTTTTTAAAAGTAAAGTCGAGTAGCGATCATAGCGATAAAAATTTTGTTAACTTCGGCTTAACTAGTACAATATCTTTTTTGAGCCCTCATTCGCCCGGCAGCATTCCTAGAATCAGTACATCTCCCTCCCCTCTGTGAACTCCCGGTGCACGGGCCTCGACGAACACCTCGTCCATCAATTGTAGCCTCCCGGTGCATTAGGTTTATCATATTCTTTTACACGCGCGCACACAACCATGCGCTTAATTTTTTTACGCATTTAATATTTTTTAATTTAATATAGCGGTTACAATACGTTTTCTCACGGCTTATGTAGTCCGAAATTTGCATCGATGGTTCGGAAGATGCGATTCGCGGAAGATGGTCGGATATGGATAACGCCGTATTCTGCTGACTTATCAGGTGACCAAGTTCGGGTCCCACCCAGACAGTTGCTTTTTTGCACAAAATATTATTTATTTAAATTCTAGCACCAATCTCCTTTTCCGTCAGAGGAGAAATCTCTTCCACGGGTGGTAGTGTCGGGCTGGAACACACGGATAACTAGATCCGCCATAAGCAACAGTCTCCAGAGGATATTGGCAGAATCATCTAGCAGCAATCTGTGACGACACAATAAGGCGGCATCAAGCAGATTAAAACAACAGCTCGCTCTTGTTCTACTAGCCGTTGAAATACAGAGTGTCCCATATAAAACACAACCCATCAATCACTCATCCATGAAATTTCAAAAGTCAAGCTTACTCCCCTACTCGTTACTGAAATGGATTCATCCAACATCTGAACATCGCGGCGACGCAGTAGAACACTACCGATAGTAACAACAATGCAACCATAACGTTCAGTGTATTGCTAGAGACAAGATGGTGTTTTCGCCAGATGAACGTGTTTTCATTGTTGAGTCGTACTTCAGTACGAAATCAGTGGTTGCAGTGCAAGATTTGTTTTGCCATAAGTACCCAGATAAACCAGCTCCTAACAAAACATCAGTATTAAGGTTAGTCGCAAAATTTAGAGAGAGAAAGGTTCTGTTAATAACAAGGAACACAAAAGATCTGCGTCAGTGTTGAATACAGATACAGTCACTGAAATCAAAAACCGATTACTCGCCTCGCCAAATAAATCGATCAGACATTTGTCTGCTGAAATTAATTTGTCTAAATCGACCGTTCATCGGGCGACCAAACGATTACAATTACGACCTTATCGCATTCAAACGGTTCATCGACTTCTAGAGCCCTACAAAGAAAAACGGCTACAATATTGTCAACGGTTCCGTCGATTTCTGCGCGAGGGAATTAATGTTATGGATTCGTTATTTTTCACAGATGAAGCACGGTTTCATTTGGATGGCTACGTAAACAGCCAAAATAGTAGAATTTGGAGCGCTGAAAATCCCCACGTTTATCACGAAAAACAATTACACCCGCAGAAGTTGGGTATGTGGTGCGCGTAATCGCGGAAGAAAATAATCGGTCCTATTTTTTTCGAGTACACCATTAATTCAAAACGATATCATGATATTTTGTTTCGGTTCATCGTACTCTTGGAAGAGGAAGACAGACACTGCTGGCTACAACATGACGGTGCGACATCGCACTATGCAGGTTCAACTTCTGAGGAATTCTTCGTCGAGGAATTCTTTGGTAATCGTGTTATCGGTCGAGGCTTGTGGCCACCAAGATCTCCAGATTTAACTGCGGCGGATTTTTTTCTACGGGGTTACCTCAAAGAAAATGTCTACTGCGACAAACCACGAACACTTGAACGATTAAAAGTCAAGATTGAACAAGCTGTATTAAATATCCGGCCACAAACTTTGACAAAAGTTGCAAGAAACGCTGTAAAAAGAATTGAAGCTTGCATTCAAGAAGATGGAGGCCACTTCCAACATTTACTCTAAATGTAAGGTAATGGATGGTAATAATAAAAATTACATTTACATTTACACATGCCTTTTTACTATTTCATTACCTACCAATAGGTTGGATTGCGTTTTATATGGGACACTCTGCATTTTAAAATTAACAAAATACTTAGGTTAGGCTGGAAACATTGCTAGAAAACAGAGAATTTCTCAGAGGAAAAAGGGAAAATAAAAGATGGTGGAGCGGTGGGAACCAGTGTACCGTGACCAAAGTACTGTAATTTTATTAGTTTTTGTCGCGAAGCCACCATTTCCGGAATACTTTTTCTTTCTTTCTTATTCCTGTTTAGCCTCCGGTAACTACCGTTTAGATAATTCTTCTGAGGATGAATGAGGATGATATGTATGAGTGTAAATGAAGTGTTAGTCTTGTACATTCTCAGTTCGACCATTCCCGAGATGTGTGGTTAATTGAAACCCAACCACCAAAGAACACCGGTATCCACGATCTTTTATTCAAATCCATGTAAAAATATCTGGCTTTACTAGGACTTGAACGCTGTAACTCTCGACTTCCAAATCAGCTGATTTGGGAAGACGCGTTAACCACTAGACCAACCCGGTGGGTTATTTCCGGAATACTGGATTAAAAGTATCTGCTTTCGATATAATTTTTAATAAACTGCCGAACCATTTGAAAAATCTTCCCACCAATTTTTGAAATACAATTAAAAGGGTTTCTTTCAAAACAAGAATTCTTTATTAATAAATTTTTAAATAATACTAATAACAGAAATAAAAATAAAACAAAAAAACTATTTATCTGCATATTGCAGTCGTGCACATTTAATTAATCTTTTGAATTTAGTGTACGAACTTTAACATTATTTCATTTGTTTAACTTAAATAATTAATATGGACTTTAAATACACCTATTTTTTAACTTAAATAGTTAGTTTTTATATTGATATGATCAATATATATTATTATGTTCCGAATAAGACTTCTTTATTTTATTTACTTATTAAATCACTTAAAGTAAAGCTTATAATTGATAATATTAAGTTATTTAATAAAAAATTGTTTGAATTTTAATGTGCACAATCTCTCAAAACCCTTCGTCGAATCGGAATGGAATGGAATGGAATGCAAAGTTGGCGGGAGTTTATTTCTCCCTACTTATCGCAGAACTTGGACAGAGTCCCTTGCTGTTGGATGATTCTAATCGGGCGTGTTTTAAAAGGTTTATTTTAAATGGCGGGTCTAATTTTTCAAGTTTTGATTATTATTTAGTATTTTTAAGACGGATTTAGTTGGGTTCGATAACGCTAGTGCGTTATCGAACCCATTTTTTTTTTTTTTTGGGCCGACCGCGGAAGGCTGGGCTTATGAAACCTTTCCTTCCGACGTAATTCCCCTTCAGACCGTCCACTGAAGTCCTTTCGGTGCTAACGCTTATAGGCTAGCAGGAATACGCCACAACGGGGCACTAACTTTATGGAGGGAGCAATGCGTCCCCTTTTCCGGAGGAGTCGCCATTGCTGTGATTTGTGTTAATTTTTATTGTAAGTTTTAGAGGAAGGGTTATGTAGAAGCTCTTCATCCGCTTCTGCTTTGGCTGCCCTTCAGGACGCATCTCTGCTGGGCTCTGTTCCAGACTCCAGTCCGTGATGTTGAGACGTTCGTCGAATCAATAACATGCAACAATATTATTAGTGTTATAGCAACAATAAGGGTTTGAAAGTTTTAATTTAAGCGTTTGTTTCCTTTATGTTACAAACTGTTATTAATATTTTATATAAATGTTATTGTAAGATTCAATTTAAATATTACAATAAAATTTAACGTATTTTGCGGCATGATAACATCATTACCATTTTCCATTTATGATCGCACAAAGAAAAGAAAAAAATCAGTTTACTAGATGTAATTTTTAATAAACTAGCAACAATCTGTTACCGGTTTTTGGAAATAAAAATGCACACTGAGAATATGGTTGTTCTATACAAACACAAAAATAATAACAGCTTAAATTCTTAAGTGTATGAGGCCAAAAGTTGCTATTACACCCTTTTGATCAAGCGCGGCTGAAAGCCGAGTAATATTCTGGTCGAAATTGGATTATCAGTTATTTTACAAGGGCAAGTGCGAGTTGTTTATTGAGTAATAACACACACTTTAAAAATTTCATAAAACTAATTAGATATTTTGTACCGATGAAGTTACAAAATTACTGTTGCCATGATTATAATGCATTTTATTTCCTTCGCAAAGTTACTTAATCATTTTTATTTCTTTCTCAACAGATTTATTTAAATTGTATTGCTCACACCTGCTGCAACAAAGTTTCGTCAATGAGTAATCTAAAATATTAAATTGATTGATAAATACTAAAAATTAAATCTTTTCAAATCAGCCAAGTCAATATCAAAGCGGTTATGGTGCCTTATCGATTGGATTTCTTATTTAATTTTTTAATAATTATTTTTTTCTTTTTAAGAGGAATTCAGATTCAGGACCCTCGGTTACACAAAATAATCAGCGAACGATTCAACGGAGCTCGGATTAAAGACACTAAGTCTTAAATAAATACGGTCATCAACTTCATCTGGTTCCTATAATCGTTGTTGCGCCAACGATCGAACGGCATTGTGAATGTCGATTTCAAAACACAATTTAATATTTTCTTCGATTTTATTTTACGTTCATTTCTTCACTTTTGTTTTGTAGAAGCGGGAAGATTTTTGAATCGATACCTTTTTTCTTCTTATCGTATAGCAAAATAAAATTTTATTTTTCTTTGTCTGGGCTCTAAAGAACAGTGTGAAAAATTACCCTCCAGTAACTGTCAAATCTTCCAAAACATTCTTTGTTCTGAAGATTATGTTATTTTCCAAATTGACTTACGGTATATTTTAACAGTTGGATATTCTATTTTCAAATTATTTACTTCAAAAAATTCTCTTTCTCTATTATGAAAGAAGAGGCAGACTTTTTCTTTAGTTCTCCAAAACATTTTACAAAATCAATACATGTTAAGATGGTTTTTTAAACTCGCAGCAGCAGCTGACGATGTTTTAATTTAGTAAGTTTTGTGGGTTTTTCTATATCTTCGAATGTTTTTCTCGCGCCTTGGGCTACTTATTTATTCACCACCTCATTTTCCACACTTGTTTTAGAATTTTTTCAGAATGTATATTTATCTAAGAACACCAATATTCACCTTTTTCTCTGAATACTTTAAGGATCAGTTAATATTGCTTATTGAACATGGGACCACTTTAAGAATTTAGTGAGTTTTTATAATCGATAGCTATTTTCTATGAGGTAATTCCAGGTAAGTGACAATTTTTTTTTATTACATCAGATCGACAATACGAAATAAAATGGTCAAATTAAAGATAAGAGGCATATTAAAAGCTGAGAACTAAATCACCTATCTGAGACAAAATTTAAGAATAGAGAAAACTTGGAGGAATGTTAACTCGTTCTAGTTCAACTGAAAAAAATCAGTTTTGGTCATTTATTCATCCAAAATACCTGTGCGCTGTTCAGAACGGTTCAACGAATAACTTTATCTAACAATATTTATATTGTTATTTATAAAGTAAAATGCACTTTTAATGACTGTTGTTTTATTTTAGGTGTGAAACTGAATGTAAAATCCTGCAATCATGGGAATGGAAGCAGTTCAAATTTTAACAGCTATAACAGTCTATTATCCAACAACAATGATGACCCCTAAGGTCAGTATCAATAAAAGATAAAGAAACAGAAAATAATAAAAAAAACAAACACTCAGTTTTGTCTGTCCAAAACCAGGTTGTTGTTTTTGATTATGTTTGAATATTTTTCTTATTTGTCTGGTGGTTTTGTTTTGTCGTTTTAACTTAATTTTAATTATTTACAATAGGTAGACTCCTTAATAATAATTTACATTTTTAAGTAAGCCTATAAAGAATTATAATTCTACAAGATGTTTATACATAAGTGATTAAACCAAAAAAAAAAATTTTCTTTCCTTTTAATTTTTAGGCCATTTCAAACTGAGGTAAGTTATTTTTGGGAAGGATCGAACCCCACCTGGCTTTTTACATGATCAGTTTGTACAACTTATCGCTTCCTCCGATTAAAATATGAAATAATTGTGTATATTTATAAAAGTATCGGAAACCAAATAATACGGTAAACTAACTAACGTAGCATTCATTGACTCATATTTATCAGTAACATTTTCTTTTGCTCATTAATCTTTTTCAATCTAGAATCGTTTTTTCTAGTTTTTATAACAAACTTAACAGTAAGACATTTTAACTATGGGCCGTTAACATAAAGTAACAAATAATTTTAGAAGGGTTAAATATTAGCTGATTACACTGGAGAAGCGATGTTTTGTTCATCTAGTTAACTACAAAATATGGTATATGTAATTTTACGTATGTGAATAATTATAAATTAATAGTGTTTTTAATTTAAGATTGACTCGTGAAAGCAATGACTGACCCTTCCGTTCTGGGTACACTTGGCTAGAGAGATTAAATAAATAAACAACGTATAAAACGAATAAAATACGTTTGACGAAAATTATAAACTCCATAATAATAATAATAATAGTATATATGTAATTATTCTGGCATAAAATAAACAAATTAATTTACACGCGCGCGCGCGCCTCTCTCTCTCTCTCTCTCTCTCTCTCTCTCTCTCTCTCTCTCTCTCTCTCTCTCTCTCTCTCTCTCTCTCTCTCTCTCTCTCTCTCTCTCTCTGTGTGTGTGTGTGTGTGTGTGTGAGTTTGCGTGTGCGTGAGCGCTGTTATATACAACAACAAAAAAAGAGTCCAGACATAGCAGTAAAAAATAAATATCATAATGTTAAGAAGGATCTAAAGACGTCTCACCCGCATTAGGTGTAACAAAAGTGTAATAAACATTAGTTAGTAGGAATACAAAGAAATCTCTTTTGGCACGCCGGAAGTCGGAGGTAAATTTCACCGGTAATAGGTAGAGGATAAAAATGATTTCCACCTTTAAGTTAAGAAAAACTTCAAATTTACTCAATACGACAATGGTTACATGTGAAAAAAATCTTCACATGTTTAGCATACGACAAGTCCCATCTTCTTACAATTCCAGCAACAATTATGGTCATACCTTGCCTTAAGGATTGGGCATATCAAAAACGGCTATTTCTGTTGAAATCTGAAATTTTTCGCGATCGGAATACTTCCTTTACTTCATACAAGGAAGTAAAAATTGAATAATTTAATTTTTGCTTCCTTGAAAAAATCTTTATTTATATAGAAAATTTTTACTTCCACGAAAAATTTCGGTTTTTATATTTCATCGGAAATATTCATTTTGACTATCCCTGAATCCAATTTGACTGTTTCGGTGTGACGTCTGAACGTATGTATCTCGCATAACTCAAAAACGATTAGCCGTAGGATGTTGAAATTTTGGATTTAGGACTGTTGTAACATCTACTTGTGTACCTCCCCTTTTGATTGCAATCGACCAAATCAAAAGTGTTCAAAAGAGCCCAAATTCAAAAAAAACATTTGGATTTTAAACTTTTTCTTAATTGCAGTAATAAGCCCTCATCGAGAGCTTTTCAATGAATATCATAAATAGTAATTATTTTCATTGGTTCCAGAGTTATAGCCAAATATAATTCTAATGAAATATTTGGATCTTACACGGGGAAGCACATCGGTTCGAATCAGACTTCATCTCTTTTTTTTTTAATTTAAATATATTGATTCATTAATAATTATTAATGCATGATTTTAAAATAATGTTTACGATAAATAATAATAATTGATTTTTTAACTATCAGAAGTTATTAATGAAATAAAATTTTGTGCACTTTTCATTTAAAAAAAATTGTATATGAAATTTAATAGGCTTACAAGGAAGTCACGTGAAACCACATCAGATTTTTTTTCTATTTATATCTAAAGAAAAAAAAGAATGGAAAACGCGTGATGAATAATTACCAAAAAATAACAATTATAATAAATTGGTTGAATTTATTTTTACTATACGATAATTATTTTTTTCCACAGATTCATTTGGAATTAATCAATGAGACAGTTCTGCATACATGGATAAATAAACGCGTCCAGTTCCATCAATTTGGAGGTCCAGTGGTATGGCCAGGAAATATATCGGTTACTAAACAAGGATTGGTCACTATGGTATTTAAAAAGAGGGTACCAGAGAACTGGACAGTTCCACTTGCTCCGATGAATGTTAATTATACAAATGCCAATGTACCTCAAGTTTGGAATTACAGAATCATTAAAAAAGTGAAAGAAAGTAGAAGTTGTTACATTTTTACTTTAAGACCTAGTAAAAGAATGTACTTTCACCTCAATATTGGCCACTATATTGGAATAATCAAAATAGTATACAAAGGATTTCATCATATAAGTAATTCTTTTTTTTTTTTTTTTAATTAATATTTATGCTAAATTGATTTTAGTATGCTAGTTAAAATAGTAACAGAAACCTTATTTTGCGTATCTTCCCGAGTAGCTATCTTGTTTTACATAGATAGTATTTGATGTATCTCTCTATGGAAATTAGTTTTTTCCTTCACCCTAGTTACACGCATCATTACTGTACAATCGTACAGTAATGATGCGTGTAATCAAATTGCGTGTAAATGATAATGTAATGATGCGTGTAAAATGAAATTTTGAAAATAATTTTTGTTTGATTATGGTTTATTAACAAATCAAATATAAGATTTTTTTGTTTTAATTTAAAGTAGGACGATATTAAAAAAATAAAAATTAATGAAACGAAAGGGTTGATGGATTTCAAAACATAATTCTATTTTACTAAATAATATGTATTTTTATTTACGTTATTGAATAATTTTTTAATCAATTTAATTTACATAATTAAAAAACTCGTGGGTGGTTTAATTTTACTTTCTCGTTTTAACGATCCACTTTCATCATTTATTTTAGCGAAATTTTTATTGCAAATTGTAAAGAAAATAAAGAAAAGTAGCCGATTTACAACTTTTAATTATAACTTTAAGTCTTTTTAAAGCATGAAAAAATGTTAATGTGCCCTTTTTTGCGAAAAAGGGCACTGTCAAACTAATGTCTCATTGTCGAAATATGAGTTTGAAACTCCTCAGCAAAGGCACGGATACTAAGTACATTATTATGTTTTATTTAATAAGCATTTTGCAGTAAAAACTATAAAATATGTTTAATAAATTATTTATAAATAAACGTTTTTAGAACCAGACTTAAAATAGACGGAGCATACAGGAAAGTTAAGGAAAATTTTGGGGTACATAAATTAAAATCTAATAATGTGTTAAACAAAGATGGTACACCAATATATAATACGAAAGGTAAAGATGGGTGGAATATATTGAAGAGTTATACGGAGGAAATGAATTAGAAAATGGGGTTATAGAGGAAGAAGAGGAAGTTGAGGAGGATGAAATGGGAGAAACAATACTGAGATCTGAATTTAAGAGAGCATTAAAAGATTTAAATGGCAGAAAGGCTCCTGGAATAGACGGAATACCTGTAGAATTACTGCGCAGTGCAGGTGAGGAAGCGATTGATAGATTATACAAGCTGGTGTGTAATATTTATGAAAGAGAGGAAGTTCCGTCAGACTTCAAAAAAAGTGTTACAGTCATGATACCAAAGAAAGCAGGGCCAGATAAATGTGAAGAATACAGAACAATTAGTTTAACTAGTCGTGCATCAAAAATTTTAACTAGAATTCTACACAGAAGAATTGAGAGGAGAGTGGAGGAAGTGTTAGGAGAAGACCAATTTGGTTTCAGGAAAAGTATAGGGACAAAGGAAGCAATTTTAGGCCTCAGATTAATAGTAGAAGGAAGATTAAAGAAAAACAAACCGACATACTTGGCGTTTATAGACCTAGAAAAGGCATTCGATAACGAATCGCCTTGCATCCTGGAATAGTCGCTTTAATATTGGAAGGACAGGTAGAAGGAAAAAATTGTGTAGGCAGGCCACGTTTGGAATATGTAAAAGAAATTGTTAGGGATGTAGGATGTAGAGGGTATACTGAAATGAAACGACTAGTGCTAGATAGGAAATCTTGGAGAGCCAAATCAAACCAGTCAAATGACTGAAGACAAAAAAAAAATAGAACCAGACTTATAAGTGAGAAAATAAAATGAGTTTTATTTTAATAGTTTCAATCATAATACACGATCATTAAATTCTATTCATAATGTTTCGATTGAAAAATTCTTAATAGTGAATTATTTCTATAAAATCAAACATTTTTAATCTAAAGCAATCATAAAAAATTATTCGATGTCTTATCTCTTAATTATTACTAAATCTCTTGGCTATCTTCCAAGATAAAGACCATCCTGGTTAAACAGGAAAAAATTATTGCAGCCTTTGTCAACTTTTATGAATTTCAAAATAAAATTAAGAAAAAGATTTAAAGTAAAATAATTAATATATAAAAATTAACTTATTTTTAAATAAACAATTTTTAAAAATAAATTCGTTAAACTCTTCGTTGTAAATATATGTATATATAAAATACTTTAACATTAAGGCGCTTATGGCTTTTCTGAGTCCAATAGCTTAATAGCCGTGTCCAAACAAGATGATCTAATGTAAGAAAATCATTACAAGATGTGATACCCGCAATAAAAGAGATAATTAAACGTTTGGTAATTATAAACATAAAATTTCACATAGATATTACAAATATTACATTTAAAAGTCAATAATCTTATCATATATTATTATTTTCACCGCGCTGACTGGAAATATACAAAGAAAGTCGTTGGTTTACAGTAGTTTTTAAAGTAGTCGAGGTTAGCGAGCGTTACGTTGTTTGCCGATGTCGTAATTACATTAATCTTTTTTTTTAATTACATATTCCCGTAGAGGCGAGAATAATGTTTTGAATTTGTATTTATAAAATACAAATTTGTTTTATTTATATTAAGTTGTATTCCAGTGTTTCTTTCATGTAATCAATTATTAATGTTTATTATTCTTATTAAATAAACTTTTTTGGTGTTGACATATTTCAGTTATTATTAACTGAGATAACTGAAATGAGACATTTATATTAGTTATAAATGATTATATTTTAGTTATAATTATATATACGAGGTGCGACAATAAAGTAATGAGACTGATTTTTCTTTGCAAGATGTGGCAACCCTGCGGCTTGCGTAGGCACACCATCTTTGACCTTGGTCTATAAGCTACTTCTAGTCCAAACGGCACATTGATGAAACTGCTCAGTCGTGAGTTGTGCTGTAATAAATGAACACGTGTTTGTGTCTCTCTTCACAGAAATGAAACCGCAAAATATTGCGCAACGGTATGCCATTTCTTGCGTTAAATCGGGTGAAAACGCGACGACAACTTACGGTAAGCTTCAGAAGGCTTTTGGAGAGGAGGTTATGTCAAGAGCTCAAGTTTTTCGGTGGCATAAAATTTTTAGTGAAGGCAGAACGAATGTTGAAGATGAAGACCGCAGTGGACGACCATCAACCTCACGGACAGATATCAACTTGACCAGGGTGCGTGAAATCGTACGATCTGATCGAAGATTATCCGTGAAAATGATTGCAGAAGAACTCAACATCGATCGAGAAACGGTTCATCTAATATTAACTGAGAAAGATTTGTGCAAAAATGGTCCCCAAAAATCTCACACAACAACAGCGAGAAACACGGAAAAATGTGGCAGCCGATCTGTTAGAGCAAACGGAAATCCAGATTTGTTGAGCCGTGTTATCACTGGTGATGAAGGTTGCATGTCAAAGTCAAAAGTGAAATGCATGCTTGTGTGCTTCTTCGATTCCAAGGGAATTGTTCATAAAGAGTGGGTGCCTCCTGGACAAACAGTTAACCGATATTTCTACAAAGAAATTTTAGAAAGACTTCGTAAACGAGTTCTTCGTGTCCGCGCCAACATTGCTGATAATTGGATTCTGCATCACGACAATGCGCCATCCCATACTGCTCTGCGAGTACAGCAATTTTTAACCTCAAAACAAATTTCAGTACTACCACAGCCACCTTATTCACCAGATATCGCTCCGTGCGACCTTTTTTCTATTTCCAAGGGTCAAAACGGCGGTCAAGGGCCACCATTTTCAAACAACACAAGATGTCCAAAAAGCTGTGACGAGGGTCTTGGAGGATATTATAGAAGATAGTTCCAGAAATGTTACCATCAATGGCAGAAGCGCTGGAATAAGTGTGTGCAATCAGAGGGGAACTACTTTGAAGGAGACACCACTAAACATGACTAAAACGGTAAGCAACATTTTTTTTCACATCAGTCTCATTACTTTATTGTCGCACCTCGTATATATATATATATATATTAGTTATAAATAATTTTGTATATTTTACAATTTTTTTGTATATTTACAATCATCGCGGCGAAAATAATCTATGCCAAGATAGATCTTTGAATGTGCATCGTCTTACTATATAATTACCAAACAATTTTCATAATTTTAACAAAAATCCATTCTTACTTTATAGTTGAAAATGTTGAGTTAATTAAATTTTTTTTGCCCTTACTTTTGTAATTTTATTTTAGAAACTAAATATTATATTACAACAGAGAAAAATAGGTGTTTTAAAATACACGTAATCACACAAAGAAGAATCTAAAAACCCAGAATTTTACATGTTCCTACATAATTTATGAATGATCATATTATCTCTTTAATGTAACAAAGAAATGCAGACTTTTATCCGATCAACATTTTATCTTGATCCTTTCAGTAAATCATATAGATGGATCGCTGTAAATGATAGGATAGTAAAGAGCGGAGACTTGGTATGATTATGCTACATGATGTAAGTCTGGGAAGAATTTTAATAATTTTTGAAACAGGAGATCATAAATAGTCAGATGTAGGTGTGGACTCACCTTGACATACATTGCTTCCAGTATGTTCTGCTATTTCATAATCAGAAGAATTCCCTGTAAAAAAGGAAAATTAAGATAATAATATATCAATTACAACAGATTTCATTTTGTATATCTCAAATATTAAGATGAAATTAATAAAAGATCGAACTTTAATTAACAGGAACTAATCTTTAAGATTAGTTCCTGTTCTTTGATAATTATAGTTTTACATCAGCATTTCCAAATATGATAAAAGATCAGCATCCTCATCCTCAGCCATTACATTTTCTGATCCAGAGCCTTTAAGTGGTAAAATTCTTTACATAATCATTTTATTCTCCTTAGTTTATTTAAAAAGATAGGTAGATTAATTCTTCTTATGCTTAGAGTTATGAAAATAAAGTTGTCCTTGGTGAACATTTCACTTTACGTTTTTACTCATCGGCCCCAAGTTATGGTATTAATAGAAATACACAAAAATACACGGAAAATATCTGTTCTTATCAGGGTCTAAAAGCCTGTAGCAAGCAAGGCTTAACTTAAGGCAGCTGGACCTTCATAGCTTCTATTTGTTACCAGTAAAGTGTAACTAACACACCAAAATTTGTAATAGTAAATTTCTCACGTCTTCTGAGGTGAGCTTCTTACAAACAAAGAAATAATGGATTGTAAACCCAACTGCTTTTTTGTTGTTTTCTTTATAAGAACATAAACCTTGAATATTCATAATATCATTTATCGATTGCGATGCACTTGTTTTACTTTCTTTTTATCTGTTGCTTTCAAGAACCGAGTAATAAATCCACTGAACTTACATCCTTTAAAGACTGATTTGGGATGAGCAGGAGAAATGTTAAATGACAGTAAAGCCTTCTGAGAATTAACCCTAACATTTAAAATAACTACCTAGTTAGAGTAACTAATCATATCACAGATTAGAGCTGCAATTTATAATATATTACAACAGCCAAAAAGAAAAGAAGTTAGCACCGCTGTACCACTGTTATTGTTAGGTGTATGTGTTATGTCTTTTACTTTCTTCCCTTACATTGAGGGCTAAACCACAAATATTTTTAACCAGTCAACACATCTCATTTTGGTGTCCTAAATTTTGTTTTTCCATTCAAATAAAACTTATAAAAGCTTATGGGCATTCTCCCTGAACT
Organism: Lycorma delicatula; assembly: GCF_047948215.1. NCBI lineage: Eukaryota > Metazoa > Arthropoda > Insecta > Hemiptera > Fulgoridae > Lycorma > Lycorma delicatula. The sequence goes on from NC_134455.1 coordinate 34,563,009, forward strand.
CACCCAATTGACATATTCATCCATTGTTGTTGATAATCTCTAACTCTAACTTTATCATCTAAGCAATATATGTTTAATTTTGCTTATCATATTAATGTTATGCTGCTTCTCCCAGCAGTTATAACCTCCTTCCGACATTCAAACTTCATTAAAGAATTTTATTTTTTGTATCTAATTTATGTGTTTATTATGGGTAGGATGTAGCTAGTATGTAGTGAAAAAAAGATTCAAAGCTTTTGAAATGCGATGCTATAGGAGAATGTTAAAAATCAGATGGGTGGATAAAGTGACAAATGAAGAGGTATTGCGGCAAATAGATGAAGAAAGAAGCATTTGGAAAAATATAGTTAAAAGAAGAGACAGACTTATAGGCCACATATTAAGGCATCCTGGAATAATCGCTTTAATATTGGAGGGACAGGTAGAAGGAAAAAATTGTGCAGGCAGACAACATTTGTAGTATGTAAAACAAATTGTTAGGGAGTATACCGAAATGAAACGACTAGCACTAGGTAGGGAATCTTGGAGAGCTGCATCAAACCAGTCAAATGACTGAAGACAAAAAAAATATAGTGAAATAAAAGACTACATCTAGATTATAGTCATAAGGTCAGTATTTCTCGTGGTCTCAAAACATGAGGTCCGTAGGAAGGATAGCAGCATAGAAGTAGGAAGGAAATTTTTTAAGTCGACTATTTTATCACGATTCAAAGAAAACATTCAACTCGATTATTTAACCACTTAAATACATTGTTAAATTGAAGTTGAGTAAGCGTGTATATTTTGAAGTGAATGAACAAGCTTTTCACCTAAATTACTCCTCATTACAGCTACTTAAACTACAGCCTAGCGGTTTTATTAATTCTAATAATTATATTACTCTAATTAAGTTAATTTTAATGGTCTAAAATTATTATAATTAAGTATTTATTGCGTTTAAATTAAGATGTAGATTAGGTATGAGATTAAATTAAACTTTTTCATTAAATTTATGTTTGCTCTGTGTAAGAAACACATTTTGTACAAAATGTAATAGTCTAAAAATAATAAAATTCTAACTCAGAACAGTTGGCAACCACATTCATTTCAAATAAACTCATTAATCAGATCAAGGAATTGACAAATAAAACATATAGTTATAACAATATCGCACGTTCCTAGGAAGACTGTCATAATTCAAAAGTAGTGAATTATTCAGGAGAGCAAAAACAAGATTCTTGATGCATATAAATTTAGCTCTAAGCTATAAATTATGAAAATTTTTGCATATCTATTTAATGACATTGCATTAACATATAAGTATTTGCCAATGTATTTGCTACAAGGGGTTAACCTCCCCCTAATTCCACTCGTTACAGTTTTCTATGGAAAATATTTTAAAAGTTGTTTATTTACTACACTCTTTATTCATTTAAGTGATACTTTTCTATGTAATTTACCTGAGTGTCTTTATATAAGTGAAGTAGTTACTACTATGAAAGACCCTGTAGAGAATAATGTAATAAGGACTAAAACTTATGATAAATTGTTAAAAAGGCAAGGCTGTTCACAATCTTAACAGGAAAAGCCTGGTTTTTTTTAAAAATAATTATAACTGCACTGAAATTTGATTCACAATAACATCCTTAATTTGTAAATAAGGGTAAAAAATATTATTATAAATCTTTGTGCTAAAATTGAAAAATAATTACTTCTATTATAATAATGCGTCTGATACAAACAAAGAAAACCTATGCAATAATACTCAGTTTTAATTTTAGAACATTAGCCCAATAATAAAAGTATTGGTAGCCTTAATTTTTCATAAAATAGGTCACTTAGAACTGTAATAATTTTTAACTTAATTATTAAACATAACTTAGTTAATTATTAAAGAGTGCAAATCCACCTTACCAGCAATTAATTTAAACTTCTGATTGAACAGTCATCAGTAGACCGATGATTAGCTATTAGTCACGATTGCTTAATATTTTAATTCTTTAATCTTCCGATGATGGTCTAGAAACCGAAAGATCTCAAGAAGTCAAAATTAATTGCTGGTAAGATGGATTTGCACTTTTTAGTAACGTTTAATAATTTATTAATATATCAGCGGTAACCGTGTTCGAGAAATTGATAACTTAATTAGCTCTAACTCACAATACGTTTTTACTATTCCTTTTGTCTCTAAAAAAGCTTTTCTTTAAAATAAATAAAAAATTACTAAAATATATAATTTTACGTAAATTGCAAGCAAGAATAATTATTTGACTTATGTAAAACAAGCCACAGTTATGAAGTACAAAAAAAAAACACTTACGAATTAACAATAATAATGCCCCATATAAATCAAACTCCACGTCCGTGCAACAACATCCAAGCACACGTCCGGGGCGGGCAACGACATGGTACTTCGGTACCTCCATTTATGTCGGCTAACAGGGAAATGGTTTTGTTCAGAAATTCCTTTTGGAGTACGGAATTGGCGGTCCCGATCTATCGGAGCTGGTTGCGGTTGTGCTTCTCGGTTTCGCTGTTTGCCGTCGTTGGTCGGAGTGCGGACGGGGAGTGCCCATCCCTTTTCTCAGCTGTGGGGCCGGGTTGAGGGTGGGCTGCTGTAAGCTTGCTCTGCCGATGTCTTGCACCGTCTAGCGTGAGTCAGTCCTTCGACCTTTGGCAGGGATTGCCCATGGGTAAGGATGTCGGAGCCCTTACTCCTACGTGCGTGTCCTGGAATGTCGGTATCGTGGGTCAGGCAGTACCTGACTCCCCAAGCCGGGTTAAATTTGTGGGAGGCGGCTGAGTGGGGGAGCCCGGGCTGGATCATTAATCCGGGTCACGCCCAACCATCTCTCAGCCCACAGCTTGTGACATATTGACTGACGACTTATAGGATTATGGAAACAACGGCTTCTACAACTTCCGTGGCAGAAGGTCCACGTAAAAACCCTCGTTCTGGAGATCCTCTTTTTTCGGTAGGAAAGAGGAGGAAAAGCGTTGAGTTTAGCGATAAGGAGGAGTTTATAGTTCTAGAAAGGAAGAATCGAACCATATTTCGACCTAAGAGCGGAGGACCTACTCTTAAGTATTTAATAATAAAGAAAAAGGATGGTGACTTTTCTAAAATCAGCCTCTTCGTGATAGCTCGTAGCATCACCGAAGCAGCTGGAGGACGGGTTAAAGGTACAAGGAAAACTGCGATGGGATTATTTGTAGTAACCGTTAACGACGTACAGCCTTCTCGGTTATTAAAAGCAAAGAAGATTGGACTTATCGACGTTGAGGCTGTACCACACGGTACTCTAAATACCTCTAAATTAGTTGTGTGCAGAGATTTGCTTAACTGCTCGGAGGATGAAATTGTTGAGTAACTTAACGGACAAGGAGTCATTGCGTGTCGACGGCTAAACACTCGACGAAACGGAGAAGTTTTACCCACCGCGTCACACGTGTTAACCTTTAACAGACCTAAATGTCCAGAGAAAATAAAGGCAAGATTTCATAGGCTCGATGTGCGTCGTTTATCCCAACACCACTGCGGTGTTTCGGATGTCTAAAATTCGGACACACTGCTGCGAGATGCACGAGGAAACAGATCTGTAAGTGTGGCAACCCCTTGCACCCGGATTATCCGTGGAGGGACCCATCGATTTGTGTAAATTGTAATGGACAAGATAGCGCACGATCAAGGAATTGTCCAAAATATAAGGAGAGAATTGCAATACAGGAAGTAAAGACCGTACAAAAGGTCAGTTATTTCGAAGCCAGGAAAATCGTGCATTGCAGAACGCCAAAGACCACGACTTATGTACAGGTTGCTGTTGCTGCTGCTGCTCCTGCAGTCACCGTCAAACCTATGGACATAGTAACAGAACTCACACCAGTCTTAACAACATTGGTTGAAAAATTATTAACCAGAAACTAAAGAATCGATCTTTTAGGGATAACAGCCCAAAGTCGTATAAAACGAAAGTAGACCTGCCAAAGCAACAGCGTCTAGTTCATTGAAAAATGAGCCTACAAATACTTTTAAGGCATCGCAAAGACCAAAACAAATGAAGGAACCTGAAACGAAAGTTCAGATTGAACAAATCCCAACTCCGGGACCCGCGAAAATAGATATAACTAATTTAAAAAAGGAAGATTTAGGGAAAAATAAAATGAAGCCTCCGAAATCGCAGAGGCCGTTAGCTGAAAGGGCCGATACATCCGGTCGCCCCACGCACTCTTGCAGTGAACACATCCAGTCTTGACTGTGACGTGCTTCTTGCTTTGCCAATGGAGCCGGTATCATATCCGATACCGTTAGCAGGAGATCCTCCGCGTTTTCCACCGAAGGAACTGAGGGATCGATGTCGGATGTATCAGACACAGCAGAATTTGACATCGAGGACTTCAGGAAAATGGAGAACAGCAAGAAGAAAGGATGGCCTAAAGGAAAACCTAGGCGAAATTAAAAGAATAAGGTAAAATATCTTAATTGAGATTTTTAATTAAAATAGATAATTGAGATTGAATATAGGTATTTTTCGAGTGATATTAAATGGTAAGGGCTCTTTACACCCTTATCATATTTTCGTTTAATAAATGTTATTGATGTGTATTTCAGTCTACATCACTGACAAGTTTTATTTGAGAGTTTTTGATTAAATTTCGGAGCCCTTACTGGTACGTGCGAGCCCTGGAATATCGGTATCGGGAGTCAGATACTGGGATAAATTTGTGGAAGGCGGCTGACTGGGGGAACCCAGGCAGGATAAATGATCCGGGGCATGTCCAACCGTCTCTCCGCCTGGACCTTGTGACATCATGACTGGCACAATTTATATTTATGGACAAATTTCCATCCACGCCTAACGTGGCAGAGGGTCCGCGTAAAAACCATCGTTCTGGAGAGCCTTTGTCTTCACAACCGAAGTGAAAGAAGAGCGTCGAATTCAGTGGCAAGGAAGAGATTATAGAATTTTAGACGAAGAAAAGAGAAACGTATAGGTTAAACTAAGGAATATCGGTTCAGTATCAAAATACTTGGTTATCAAGAGGGTAGACGGTGATTTTTCATAAACAAGTCCTTTCGTGATAGGTCGTGGCATCACGGAAGCTGCTGGAGGACCGGTAAAGGAGACACGAAAAACTACTGTAGGGCTTTTCGTAAAAACAGTTAACGACTATCAATCATTGCGACTATTTAAAGCTAAGAAAATCGGAATCGTGGACATTGAGGTATCTTCTCACAGTACATTGAACATTCAAAGGAAGTTGTGCGCAGGAATTTGTAAACTGCACAGAAGAGGAGATCGTAGATGAATTGCATGATCAAGGTGTTGTTGCATGCCGGAGCTTAAACATGCGTCGGAACGGGTAAATTCAACCCTCCACATCACATGTGCTAACTTTTAAAAAGCCAAAGTGTCCAGAGAAAATTAAAGCTGGATTTCACAGGTTGGATTTCACAGGTTGGATTTACGTCCGTTTATACCAACACCTCTGCGTTGCTTTGGGTATCTGCGATTCGAACATACGGCGGCAAAGTGCAAAGGGAAACAAATTTGCGTGTGTGGTGAGCCGTTACAACCAGATGTCCCGTGCAGGGATCCTCCTGCCTCTGTCAACTGCCATGGACACCATTCTGCAAGGTCTAGGAATTGTTCTATATATAAACAGGAAGTAGCAACCCAAGAAATTAAGACAGCACAGAAAGCGACCTACTTTGGCGCAAGAAAAATTGTGCTTGCCAGGACACCTAAAGCAGCTTCGGATGCGCAAGTTGCGGCTGCTCCTGCGGCTTCTACAGCTTCTATAAAGTCAAAGGTTGTGCTTGCAGAATTGGCACTAGCTTTAGCTACGATGATCGAACGTATCATCGAGGACAAAATGAAGAGTCGTCCATCAGGAGAAAGTAGTCCGAAGCCTATGCAGAAGAAAGCTGGTAGATCTATCGAAATATTAAAGCCGAAATCTGTTTCTACAATTAAAGCTTTAAGTGAAAAGAAAACTGAACAAACTAAAGTAAAGGTACAGGAATTAAAAACCCCCACCAAGGGATCAGTAATAATAGAAGTTATGAGTTTGGAAAAGGAGGATTTTAAAAACCGGTAGTTCAACATCCGAAAACACAGAGGCCGTTAGAGGAAAGGCGAGACAATCGACCGCCCCACAAACTTTGGCTGTAAGTGCATTCAGTATGGCTGCGATGTACTTTTGTCTGCGCCAGCAGACAATATATCTCCTACTCCCGGCGTCGGATGACACCGGGAGTAGGAGATTCTCCAAGACATACGGCGGGGGAACTGAAGACTCAATCTCGGAGGACTCTGACACAGTGGATGTCAATATCGAGGCTCTTCGCAGGATGGAGAAAAGGACCAAAAATGATGTCTGAAAGAAAAACCGAGACGATAAAATTAAAGGAAAATTGATTTTTTATTTCTGTGGATAAGTTATAGCTATGTATTATCTAATAATTTTTTAGATATGTCTATTTTTATGCGAGATATTAAGTGAGAAGAGCCCTTTACCCTCTTGTCATAACTTATATACAATTATATATCTATATTTAAACATATTTTGGAATGATTATAAGGGAGTTTTTACTAGATGTAAAATTTGAATTGATTGACAACGTTTTGAGAGAAATGGTTTCTTGTTTTTAAGTGGCAGGATAATTTACACCCTTGCCATTTTGTGTACTTTTGGGTTTTAGTCCTCTGATGAGTCAGTGTTTTATATGATTTTTATTCACAAGACAAGTCTATTGACTATGTCCCTAGTGTTTTATTACTGGGAAGGAATATTATGTTTTTCTTTTTTCCTTTTGTTGTGGAAGGGGCAAATGACCACAATAGTCAATGCCCCTAAAACTTAAAAAAAAAAAAAATTGAAAAAGCTTATATTCAAAACAAAGAATTATAGGAATTGCTGTAATATTTCAGGATAAACCCTTGTTTATAAAATATTTATGGTCTTTTATTTGGTTATTTTTTAATTTTTGTTTACGCAGTAAGCTTTACCAATAGTTGTTGGTAAAGCTTACTGTCAATCACTTCTTCGTGAATTGTTAGTAATTGGAACCATTTTAAATATTTTTTCTGCAAAAGAATTTTTATAATAAAACTGTTTATTTTTACAGAATTTCAGTACTTGCATTTCATTAAACAAAACCTTTTCACCATCACTCTTTAGGTAGTGTTGTCCACAGTGTGTCTATCTCCTTGACATTCAAAATATTGTTGTATTTTAATTCACAAACTTTGTAGAAATGCTCCTTTTTTGTGGTTCTGATAAGGGCTAGATACTGATGTGGTACATAAAGGGGTCCTTACCATAGTGTCCACTTCACCTAAAACAAAGGAGAATCCTGTAATTTAAGTCACTAGCAAACAAAAATTATAATCTTCAACATAAAAAAAAAAACCATTTACTTTTCTACCTATCTCTTTTTCAATTGTGGAATGAGTGGCATCCCCTTCACTCTGAGAATGTCCTACAATGAAAAATTTTTGGTTTATTTTTTTTATCTTTAAATTTTGAATTGCATATAAAAATTTCCCAATCAGGTAGCTGAAGTCAAAGAACAAATTTTTTGTGTTTCCCAAGAGGTGCAAGTTTTCCCCCAGAAAATTACCCTCTGCAAAGCTTTAACGTACCTCTTCTTCTGCTGACTACCATCACTGTAGAAAGTTATTTCTAGATCTTCTGAATTGCAACCTGACGATTTTTCTTGTAGATACAGCAAAAGACAAGTACACATTTCTGTAGGTCCTTTGTTACCATCTCCCTCGTGCCACACATAACACTGTTTATCATCGTTGTTAATGTCTGTTCTTGTGAAATTCATGGTGTTAAGCTTTTTATTTATAATAGAAAATAAATGAATTTCCTTTCAAAACTGCAAAAGTTCTTGCAAGTCGTACACTTATTTTTTTGTCTTTTACACTTCTATCTTTATCTTCATCTTTTTCAGTTCAACACAAATCTTTTTCAGTTTGGTAATTGTCATATTCTAGTTGTAATTTATCTTCTCCTTTATTGTTGCTATAGTCGTACTTGAAACATAAATTCCATTGATCTTTACATGGTATAAAAAATGAAATATTAAATTGTTTGTTGAAAATATCACATATGGTATGTTGCTGCTTCTTTTCCCTACTCTTTACACTGCTGCTCATAGTGTCTGTGAAGTTGAGCAATGGTTTTGCCTCCCTCAACAAACTCCTAGGAGATTTACTTTCGTAAATAGTGGTTCTCAATTCGCAGCATTGAATTTATATGCTGTTGTACATCATTCTTTATATCATCACTTACTTTACAATGTGAATTATGCTTATAATTAAGCGTCTTCTTCAAGTTTGTCTTCTTCAACTGAAGTTTTTTACTTTTTTTTTCAATGCCATGCTAATTACCCTGTCATTTACATCAAGTTTACTTTTTAAAAAGCATTTGCATACTCTTACCTTTTGTCCCTGCCAAGTAAAATAGAAAGCATTATTTAATTTTCAGCATTCACTTATTGAGTACCTGTACTTTAGCTTAATACTCTCTAAATGGTGACAAATGAAATCTCTTTTCCAATCTATGCCATTTAAATTATATAATATTCATTGAAAATGCTTTGTCATGCAGGTCCACTTATTTTATTACTACACTTGAATTTACACGTATCCCCAGAGGGTTCTTTGATCTGTTTTGCAGAGAAGCAGAGATCTCAGGTTTCACAGTAATGATTTGCAATTCTTGCTGAGAAGTACAGACCTCATCCGCTGAGGGCTGGTTTGTAAATCATTATCATCATTAGAAGAAGATTCTGAACAACTCCAACATAAAGAACACTACAATGATAATGATGATGTTAGAGAGGAGTAATCTCGATTTTTGTTGGTGTCTCATTATCAAATTCAGAATTATTATTTTTAGTATCACTCTCGATAATACTCTCTTCTTCAGTTTTGTGCTCTGTTTCTTCAATTACCTTGTGACAATCCTTGGTGGTATTGGCTTCAGTTATAATATTATGATCCACACTAATGTTTGAATCATATTTTTTGGGACTTATTACATGTTCACCGATAACCAATTTCAATAGCTGCTTACCTCTTGACCCCATTACCTGAAATAAATAATATACATATACAACCCATACGTTTTTACCATAAATCAATTTTAATCATTTTTCTTCAGTGCTAATTCAGACATCAATATTTTTAATTAACTTTAAAAAGCACATCAGCATCATAATTGTCGTTGATATTGTGTTTTCAATAATCTTCAAGATTATATTAATGCAATATTGATACATAATTGCGATGAAAATAATACTAATTAAAATAAATCCTTGCTTCATGTAAATTAGAAAAAAAAATAGGAATTTGGATAAAATCCAATTTATTTTTGATAAAAATGATCAAAATAGGTCTAAAGTATTTTCATAAATACTGCAATTTTTATAAATCCTGCAGTAACTTGAATTAGTTTACTGTATAGCTAAAGGTATTATCAAAGTTGCTATAAACATTCCAGTGAACACTGTTGTAACCCAAAATAATACACTGTTTTTCCAAAGAAAACATAAAATTCATTATTACCGTTCCATTGAACATAGTAATAACTCAAAATATTACACTCTGTTAGAAGATAAAAATACATTTTGATGAATAATATAATAACTAAAAATAACACACTTTTCATCAGTTTATACTATGATTCCTAAGAATAATATAATAACATGAAGTGTTACACTTACTGTGGAAAAGAAATAAAATGATGAGTACTCACCAGAGAAATAGTGACAAGTCGAAATACTACAGTTTTCTTCACAAACAATATCAGCTTACTCATTTCAACATTGCAGTAATGCTCTCTTGCTAGGAGACAGAGATGGTGTGGGGAGAAAAGAGACTTAAAGTCGACTCTGGCAGCCAACAGTAATCTTATCTTAATACACTTTTCCTGGAACATAAAGCATCGCATTTGGTATGTTCTTTTGCAATAATCCGAAAAATGACTTTTTGAGTTATGGCAGTTTTCCTAGGAACGTGTGATAATCTAATTATTTTAAGCATTGACATTTTAGATAAGTTTCATTATATTAGTATAATAAAAATGAGATTATTAAAAAAATTAATATAATTTATGTCTTTTTAGAACACACTCTAATTCATCAATATTCTCCAATTCCAAATCTTCCTTTAGTATCACTTCACGACCCTAACCCTCCTCCAGGAGCATTCAAGAGTATGAACATGAATTTGAACATAGCTGTACGGATAACACCAAAAAGAAGTTTTGGATATTGGCTCAATTCTTTGCCAGATGGAGCAGATTTGAATGTTACTTATCCATATGGAACAGTGTTTCTTCCGATGTTCAGTGATGTTGGACATTTGCATTTAGTTACATCAGGAACTGCAGTTACTGCAGTATTTGAAATTTTAATTTATTTATTGCAGATGTCAAGGTACAAAATCTTATGTAAAAGTAGTTTTACAAAATAAAAGTGATTATTCACATCAGTATTACAATTATCAATCATGATACACAGTAAAATATTATGTTTGAGTAATAATTTGTAATTGCAAATACTTATCAGAAAATACTATATAAGCTAATTTTTTTCATAAAACATTTTTGATATTATAAACATTCTGTTACATCTTGTTTTTACTATAAAAATGTTTAAATTTAGGCATTTCTTGTCAATCGCTATTCTACAACAAAATTATCAATAAATTATCTTCTAGCTCTACAACAAAATCGACTTAATTTTTGTCGCTCGGGAAATTAATGCTCTGAAAATTATATCATAGAGTGAGCAACCTGTTACAGTGTATAGTAATTTATTTTTGTTTCATTCATCTTGTTTTACAAGGCATCACTAATAATTGTAATATTTCTTGATACTTTACAGATACCATATGAAAGTATCTTGTTAATATTATTTTGTAAAGATGAACTTTACAACAGTCTCTGAATGACTTGTTTTCATTCTTCTAACTTTTCTTTATAGAAGAATGTAACTTGAGTTAAAATCCAAATTTAAAAAAAAGAAGTTTTCACTAATTCTTCTGCTATGGTTATGGTTGTTGCTTAATGATTTTCAATTGAGCACGCCTTTGAGCAATTAATACAGTAATCTACTCCTGAATAATTTCTGATACACAAATAGAAACTTCTTCTTCTTCAGTAATATAATATAATTAAATGTAGCAATTACATGTAAATTTTGATGTTAGCTTCGCTGTTATTTGAGTATGTACGTAGTTAAAAACCTGAATTAATTCAATTCTGTAATTCACTTCTGCTTCTTGTCTTGATCTTTCGCTACACTTTAATAATCACAGCTAACACCAAATGTTTGACAGCTTTGTTTTCTATTCAACAATTGTCCCATGCACCACAATCAATTTGACGTCATATAACATTTATATAACTCAACAGTTTAAATGCTAGTATGATGACTTCCTTTCCATCAGGTAATGTGCTGTATCTGCCAGTGCAGATACACCTTACTCAGCACATACACATTACCTTACACCACCACTTACATACCAGCACATACCACTTATAGTCTCTAGCATGTCCATGAAGCCCTAAACACTGAATTGTATGTTTAGTTTAATAATTATTATAAAAAAAACTATAATCCAAATTTTTTTCTTTCAGGATGTACTCTAGCTGTTGTTGGACATACACCTACTTCTTTCTTTTGGTTTCATCTGATCATTTATTATCCTAGTTTTCAGCAAACTATGTGATACTTACATTTATTTTTACACAACTTTTTCCACTCATGAAACCTAAATGACTCCATTAGCATTGAACAACATACATACATTCCATGAAATAACAACTGGTAAACTACAGTTTTATTAACTAGTATGAAATTATCTTCACAAATAACTTTTTATTTATCAGAAACTGTGGATATGATCAAGTCTTACAGTGCTTGTGAAGCATTAGTGTAATAACAGTATACAAGATATACCAGTATTAATCAATGATAATACATAGCAATTGTATACCATATATAGTATGTTTCATTATAATTTTTCATATCACTAGTATACAAAAACATGTGTATAATATGTTATGAAGATTACATTTTCATTTTTATTTTATTTATCTAATTCAAGTAATCTGGATAATTTTATTTTATCTTTAAATTCATAACTAGCTTGAAATAATACTTGCTTGGCATTTTTAATATTTAAAAATGTAAAACAGAAATAATTGAAAAATAATGCTTAGAATGATGTGAGAGAGTACTTAAAAAGTTAGTAAGTACACTACTAATTTACTTATTTATTTAGACATTTAATGTATAGCATACAAGGCCAGTAAAAAAATAAAATGAATTGAGTTTATTCACCTCCATTTGTTGGTCTTTCTATCCCGAGATGATTTTCAATTTTGGTGACAAAAACTTCATTAATGTATTGTTAATAATTCTGATAACACAAATTGTTTGCTATTTTATTGTTTCTGGGAAAGATTCTGGTTTGTTTGGTAAAACATTAAAATAATAAAGCATATAAAAATGTTAAATGGCTAAATGGATTTATTCACTTAAGAACTCCATGGCGGAGTGGTACCGTCTCATCTTTTCAACCATAGGTCCTGGGTTCAATCCTGCTCAGGGAAATTCCATTTCATATCTCATGCACAAGCTTCAAGCCTATATGGCGATGGCGATATCATCAAGAAAAAAAAAGAACTGACTTTTATTTAGTACAGTTGTAGAAATCAATTTGTAAAATTCTTTTTAAATGCTACAGATTGGGGAAAAAAATCTGTAGTCATTCTTAAAAACTGTGGTGCACTGCACTACTCCAACATTATTATAATTTTATATAATTATACAGTGAATTTTTATCCAGTCCTTGGATAATATAATTTTTTATAATTTAATAATATAATATAATTTAATTTTTTTTTTCAGGATTAAAGGCATACAACTCTTGGTCTTTAACACAGTTGAAAAAGAGGTTGTATTTAGAGATGCTTTAACTAATCTTACACGATTTGACAAAAGGTAAGCAGTGTCTGTTTACACTTCATTAAAATTAGCCTACTTAGAGAATATAGTATATAACATATTTAGACTAATACAAACATTATAGAATGTTATAGTTCCAAACAAGAGAGATTTTTCAGCTCTGCAAGATACATCTTCATAGTCAGTTATTTAAATCTACATACTGACTGATTAATTTCATTAATTGCATTCCAGTTAAAATTCTATATTTACTGAATCATACGTAAAGGAGAGCAGAGTAGATTATTTAGCACCTAGAGTAGATTATTTAATTCAATCTAGGAATATGACTTTCTGTTAATGGTTAGGGAGCTTGAGTGGCTAAGAAACTGCTAGCCATAGAAAAGTGCTATCCTAATTAAGTGATAATTATATGTTGAGACTAAGGAATAAGGCCCCCCTCCTTTCAGTAGCTGTTGACAGCACTGACTAGTTGGCTGTTGATCTGGTCTTAAGAAAGAAAATTTATTCTAAAACAATCTAAGCTTGTTTTAGTCATTTATTTTACTCTTTTCATTATTCAGTCGTGAGACTTTAAGCTTTAAATACTAAAAAATGGAATGACTAAATGCAATGCTGCAAACAACAGTGGTTTAAAAATGATGACATTGTGTTTTAAACATGAAGAAAATATTTCTGAAGGAAACGTTTTCTTCATTCTACCTGCTTTTGATAAAATATGATAGCATCCTCTTGGGATAATATCCCAATCAACTAGGTGGGGATAAAAAGGTCACCAGAAGAAATACAGCATCTTTAAATAGGAAGATAAAATTAATTTTAAAAATTGAATAGTGGTAAGTTAGATAATTTGAAATAAGGAATGAATAGGTTAGGGCTAGTTGTAGTAAGAATTATTCTGCTTGGGTGAGGAAAAGTGGCATATCTGCAAAAAAGCATATTTTCAGCTTATAGTAAATCTGGAATTTTCAACTTTATGGAATTTATTGGACTAGGTAAGAAAGCTACATAATTATGTAATGTTATTAACTTATTACAGATGTAGTTTCCATACATACATTGAAAACTTAATTGATGAGCATAAATGCCGTTAAGTGTACTGAATTGGTAAAACTGCAGTAGTGACCGGATATACCGTACTCTTTCTTAGTGAAATGCAGTCAAATTATATTTAACAGAAAAAAATAGCTGATACACAATACTGTAATATTAATAATTTTTATATGTTTTGAGATTATACTGTAATTTGTAATATCCCTGTGACTGGAGTTGTGATTATTTGAATTTTCAATAGTGCATTAGCCTATGTTGAATTAACTGTTATGTATTCCAAAATGCAAATTAAGGGTAGATAAAATACATTAAAGTACTTGTTAGAGCTTGCTTCAAACCAAACAGGTCCTAATTCTAGTAACACTTGTACAAGATATTACACACTTTCTAAGCCTAAAGAAGATTATTATTTTGATAGAATTAAAGCAGTACTTGTAAAATTAAAACATAATCCAAGCAAATGAACACTATTATATCTTTAAAAAGCTGAAATTACCAAAAAGGCCTTGCCTAGAAGTAATATTGAAATAAAAGCAGTTTCAGGCAAGCTTTAATTACCAGATTACGAGAATCTTGAATATGAAACTTATTTGTTTAAACAGAAATATCTAGAACACAATGTCTCCATTTAAACAATGTAAAAGGCCTCTCTTAAAGAACTTGTAAGAAATATATCCAGATAATAAAAATGATATTACCTTGAGTTGTCTGTCAAGTGTAACAATGATGGTTTTCCATAATGAAAAATACTCATTATAAAAACATATATATTCTTACATTCTTTATTAAGTATGTGAATGTAATTTTTTGGGTTCACATTTTTTAATATTCTAAAATTTTAATTAATTTTATATTACTTAAAAAAATAAAAATATTATTTACATTATTTTTAATAATGTCTATTAAAATGGGAAGATCAACATATTACATCCGCAATTGCAGAAGTTGTAAAGTACATACTTAGCAAATTCTTAAGTTTTTATTATTATTATACGCTTATAATTAGTGTAAATTTAGCATCAGACAGTTACCAGTTCTACATTGCTGTTTTCTGTACAGTCAGACAAATTTTCTGAAATCACTAGCAGCAACATTAATGATAAAGGATTCAATGACAACTTCAATCGTTCCTTTATTGTTCCTCCACATCATTTCTGTATTTTCTTTTGGTGTGCTGCATTCTCTTTTGACTCACCTTTATTCAAGTTTTGATATTTTATGCTCACACAGATGCATGACATCTTCCAGATTTCAAGATGCTCATCATATTTTGAGATGCTATCCAGCTTTTCGGTTCAGCTCAAAGTAAGAGTAGTTTAATTGTTAAATACTGAGGAAGACAGATAAATGTATGTTCTTTCACAGCTAATATTTTATCAATAGCACAGAGAACATATTAGGCTTTATTCTGTTTTATTAATTCATAAAATTCAAGTTTTGACTACTCGTCTCTGAAAGAAAGGTTGTGATTTCTTTATCAATCTTGGATATCTATCTTTAGAAGATGAAGTTGGTGCTTTACCTACATGCATGTTGTGATTGGTGCACTGTATATTACAAATATACTTTTATCTGAAAAATTGGGTATTAGTTTTTTTGATTCCATTTCAAATAATTTTGTTTCATGAATCAAGATGGAATAAAAACTGTAACCTCCTGCATGAAGTTAAAATCTGTTCTTTTGAATAAAAAACTTTCATTTCTCCCAACTTCTTATTTTTTGTGACCAACCTTTACTGTAAGTGTAGTTCCTATGAAGCTTCCTTGGCCAACTGGATTACCCCCTTTAAGTATGATAGCACCTTAATTTTTCAATTTGTCAAAGAAATTAAAATCTTTTGTACTGTATGCTCTTCTATCATAACTGTATGTATATGTTGGAGTCTTCTAATAGAACCGACTTGTTTGTTTGAGTTTTTTCTTCTTAAATCCCATTGATTTTAAAATGTAACTTAATTTATATTTTTCTGCTAAAAATAAATTTTCCTCCCGTTTCAAGAGTGTAGGAACTGATATGAAGAAGTGATGTAAAAATTGAAAAGTATCTGCCTAATAGCCTGGCCTAGACATCTGTACATGTAAAATTTATGGGCAAATTAAGTATTTTTGCAAGGGTAACTGAAAGAAATTGTGTTTTTTCATAGCATTTTTAATTATTTTGAATGTGCTAACACACATTTTTGTGGTTTAAGAAACTCACACTAAGATACTTTTTGGAATCTATCAGAAATTTCAATCTTAAAATTAATCACTTCTATTGTTTCTGTCAAATGCCTGCTCATTCATTTGTAAAAATTATAGTTAAACATCTGTGAATTACATATTAAGCAAATTCTTATGATCTACCTACAAAATAATTTTTTAATTTCTGAGCACTACCCTAGGCGATACACTATCAAATAGTAATAATAATGATAATAATTAAGGCATTAAATTTTTAAAAAATCATTCAATAATTTAGCAGTATGTTTTCATAAAACTTAATAAAATAATAAATGAACATGAGATATGCACACATGTGCTCCACAAAAGAACTACTATTAGAACAGTAAAAGAAAAAACCATAAATAAATAGGTATGGGGATTAGGTAGATAATCACAAATTAATAAACTACATACTAATGAAAAAATAATAAATTTGTAAGGATAATGAAAACCACAGTTTTTTTTTGTTTTTTTTCTAATAAATAAGTCATCATAATTATGTTATTAATAGGGTCAATGAACTATACTGTATTGGTGAGTGGCAAAGAGTGGGGATTCCTTTGACGTGGACAAACAGAGTTCATGAACGGAGATATTTGACGCAAGCTCAAAATTATTTTTCTGAAAATATACTATTGTAACTTGCAGCTTTATAATAGTCCTGAAATAAATTTTTTGACAATTATCCAATGTTCTCAAAACATGTAAACTCACTGAAAATAAATATTTTAACCCTTCAGTTTATTTTCTTAGGATTAATATTAATGTGGAAGTCATGTAGTTTTACATTCTTTTTTTGAGTGTGAGGAATCAGTGAAATATTTTATAAGGATTAGTATAATCTTGACTGTAAAATGTTTGTAAATAATAATAATAATAATTTTATTAAATTTTTAGGAACTGAGGTGTCAATGTGATTTATTATATTAGAGATTATCGGACTGCCAACAAGGTGTTTGTAACTAGGAATAACACATTCTACGTATTTGATTAAAACAAAAGAGAAAGAGAAGAGTCATAAGAAATTAATTTATCAAGGCTGACTTAAAAGAAACATACGAGTATTAATTCTTCAGAACTTGAAACAACCCAAAGTTGAGAAAGAGGAAGTTCCCCAGCAGAGGTCCACAACAAAAAACAATATAGTTCTTAGTTGTGGACTTAAATATTACATGGGACAGCTTTGATCAGAATAGGAGAGTGGGCTGATATGTCTGGCCTGACATAGAGTAGGTGCCAACAGTTCTAATATCTTACTGGCATTCTATAACACTATCCTTTACTATCTTATATATATAATTTCAGGTCAATAGCTTGGTTAGTACATGTTTGACAACATTTTGAGCAAGATGCCTTTGTTATTCTCATGAAAATGGAAAAATTGAAAAAATGTGCAGTTATAAAATACTTTCATCTGAAAGTTTTAACATTGTTTGAAAGACTCTTCATCATATTCAACAATGAAAAAAAAATCTATGGCTAAAATCAATGAACTAAATTTTGAATTGCTTGCTCATCTGCATTATTCACCAGATTTAGTACTGAATGACTATCACCTATTTCCTAATCACTAAAAATGGCTTAGTGGACAATGATTTAAGAGCAACGAGGAAGTTATTGATGCAGTAAATGGGTATTTTGAGGAGTTCAACGAATCTTGATTAAAAGAATTTAAGAAGATTATGTTAAAAACATAATTAAATTTAACCCCAAAAATTAAATTTTGGAGTTTAAATTAAATCCCAAGAATTAAATTTTTGGATTTTTTTTTGGTTTTTCCAAAACCAAAAAAACCAAATCCCGAAAAATGTTATTTTCTTTATGAGGCTGGAAACTTATCACCCTTGTATATCTAAAATGATTAAGTAAGCCAGTTCCAAAAATTCAATGGCATCTAGTGGTAACTGGTGGCGGACCAAAAAGTTAGAAGATAGACAACTAAATGTAGAAAAAAAAGGATTTAATATAACAACTGATGGATATTATAAAATTACAAGCACATTTAGTAACTTGTTTACTAACACAATATTTCAAATAGTCTCTTGAAGGGCAGCATGTTGAATGAATGTAGTTCAGAAACTTATTTTCAACTTAAATACAAAAATTTCAGTGATTTGAAAATTCTGCTACAAAACCAACATATGACTCTCTACATCGCACACCATCTTATTATTAAAGTAATCCTTTACTAATACATGTCAAATCTTGTCATGTTTGACCAATTTGTGTCTTCCCCACGTCAAAGAAAAGAACCAAAAGTCACTGGCACACCAGTTTTAAGATAGATTAAGTGATCAATGTAAGATCTGCCTTGTTAAAATCCACTCTCTTCTAAAATTATAAGATTGCGGAAGATATTTCACCAGTATGCAGCTTAAGCATACCCTCTAGAATCTTGTACAAAGCAGTAGTAAGCAATGTAATGCCATATCTGGAGTTGTACAACTTGTGTTTACCACAATATAATACAGGAACTACAATGGCCTCATCTCATTTATATAGAAAGAAACCAGTGATACAAAAAAAATCCAATAATTTATTTTATCGCAGATTTTGTTATAAGTCAATTCGTAATTTGGAAAATTGATATAACTCAGTATACCCAGTGACCACCAATTCCAGGGGGAGAAATAATTCTAGTGAAATATTTTTACTTTTTTCAATTTTCATTGCAAAGCAACTCACTAAAAACACAATTTCTATAAGCTCTAAAATCAATTCTCTTGCTATGTTTTGATAAAATATATAGTTTCTTAGAATAAAAAACAATGAAATCCACATACTTTCAATTAATCAGATTATTAAACTCCCTCAACTTAACATTTTCAGTATTTGACAAAACTAATAAAAGAATTAATGTATTTTTAACAAAAGAAATTTCATTTTTTTTTTATGACAAACGTAATTACACAGAAATTATTTATCTTACTTTAACTTTGATTTAAATTCTTGTTATTGTCATGTATCTTTTGTGTTAAATGGCAATTATGAATTTTAAATAATTAAAAATTTTCATTAACTGATATTTTATACACTTTAACACAGAAATACCTTATGACTGATATGACTAAATCATGATAACAAATCTTATAATAAAGTATAATAATTATATCATTATTTTTTTTTTTTTTAGACTAACAGTGAGACAATTTGTAGCTCGGCCAACAGTTTTCTGGAGAGGCCTAAGAGGAACAGTATCACGTCGTATAATAAAGACCTTTATTCCAGAGTATGACAATAATATTACTAAAACACATTACTGTGGTATCTGTGGCTACTCTAAATTCACAAAAAAAGTTGAAAGGTGAGTAAATCATTCAATTAGTTAACAGCAAGATTTTAATTCTTTCAGTAAAAAAAATAAAGATATGATTATATCTCAAACACTACATATAGGTATAATAAGCATAAATATGTTATAAGGTCAAATATATGAAAACTTAAAATAGGTGATTTGAACATTTTTGCGTCATAAATACAAATATAGATTAGCTATCTGAATGACCATTGCATTATTAGAGATTTTGTGTGGTTATGTAGAGGATACATACAATTAACTTTCATTTAGCAATGTACATGAATAAATATATAGAAAATTTATTGTGTTTATAAATAAATAGATAGGAAAAATTACAAACTAATGATTATTAAAAAAATTTAAGCCAAAGCAAACTAATAAATTACTTAAATATAAAAGGCAGATTACCTTTACTTAGTAATCTGAATCAAACAGAAATATACCCCTTAGCATATAATTGATGTGTGATAAAACAATGGGAGAGGAACTAAGATTGATTGGAAACACAAATTATAAGGACCTAAACATGATTTTTAGAGAGGAAAGGAAAAAGGTTTTTAAGAAAATGTGATTATGTTGAGTACATTTCATGATGCCAATTAACCAAGAGAAAGAAATCTTTAAAAAAACAGATGAACACTCCTTTCTGTACATGAATATCAATAATAATATTTAATCCATCTTATTATTCACTTACAAATTAATAAAATTATTAGTTTCTAAGAAACATTTTTTTTTTTGCCTTCAGTCATTTGACTGGTTTGATGCAGCTCTCAAAGATTCCTTATCTAGTATAGTCGTTTCATTTCAGTATAGCCTCTACATCCTACATCCCTAACAATTTGTTTTACATATTCCAAACGTGGCCTGTCTACACAATTTTTTCCTTCTACCTGTCCTTCCAATATTAAAGCGACTATTCCAGGATGCCTTAGTATGTGGCCTATAAGTCTGTCTCTTCTTTTAACTATATTTTTCCAAATGTTTCTTTCTTCATCTATTTCCCGCAATACCTCTTCATTTGTCACTTTATCCACCCATCTGATTTTTAATATTCTCCTATAGCACCGCATTTCAAAAGCTTCTAATCTTTTCTTCTCAGATACTCCGATCGTCCAAGTTTCACTTCCATATAAAGCGACACTCCAAACATACACTTTCAAAAATCTTTTCCTGACATTTAAATTAATTTTTGATGTAAACAAATTATATTTCTTACTGAAGGTTCGTTTAGCTTGTGCTATTCGGCATTTTATATCGCTCCTGCTTCGTCCATCTTTAGTAATTCTACTTCCCAAATAACAAAATTCTTCTACCTCCATAATCTTTTCTCCTCCTATTTTCACATTCAGCGGTCCATCTTTGTTATTTCTACTACATTTCATTACTTTTGTTTTGTTCTTGTTTATTTTCATGCGATAGTTCGTGCGTAGGACTTCATCTATGCCATTCATTGTTTCTTCTAAATCCTTTTTACTCTCGGCTAGAATTACTATATCATCAGCAAATCGTAGCGTCTTTATCTTTTCACCCTGTACTGTTACTCCGAATATAAATTGTTATTTAACATCATTAACTGCTAGTTCCATGTAAAAATTAAAAAGTAACGGAGATAGGGAACATCCTTGTCAGACTCCCTTTCTTATTACGGCTTCTTTCTTATGTTCTTCAATTGTTACTGTTGTTGTTTGGTTCCTGTACATGTTAGCAATTGTTCTTCTATCTCTGTATTTGAACCCTAATTTTTTAAAATGCTGCACATTTTATTCCAGTCTACGTTATCGAATGCCTTTTCTAGGTCTATAAATGCCAAGTATGTTGGTTTGTTTGTTTTTCTTTAATCTTCCTTCCACTATTAATCTGAGGCCTAAAATTGCTTCCATTGTCCCTATACTTTTCCTGAAACCAAATTGGTCTTCTAACACTTCTTCTACTCTCCTCTCAATTCTTCTGTACAGAATTCTAGTTAAGATTTTTTATGCATGACTAGTTAAGCTAATTGTTCCGTATTATTCACATTTATCTGCCCCTGCTTTCTTTGGTATCATTACTATAACACTTTTTTTGAAGTCTGACGCAAATTCCT
The DNA here is from genome assembly GCF_047948215.1 of Lycorma delicatula. Taxonomy (NCBI): domain Eukaryota; kingdom Metazoa; phylum Arthropoda; class Insecta; order Hemiptera; family Fulgoridae; genus Lycorma; species Lycorma delicatula. The sequence continues at coordinate 34,584,621 of NC_134455.1, forward strand.
CTTTTTCATAAATATTACACACCAGTTTGTATAATCTATCAATCGCTTCCTCACCTGCACTGCGCAGTAATTCTACAGGTATTCCGTCTATTCCAGGAGCCTTTCTGCCATTCAGATCTTTTAATGCTCTCTTAAATTCAGATCTCAGTATTGTTTCTCCCATTTCATCCTCCTCAACTTCCTCTTCTTCCTCTATAACACCATTTTCTAATTCATTTCCTCCGTATAACTCTTCAATATATTCCACCCATCTATCGACTTTACCTTTCGTATTATATATTGGTGTACCATCTTTCTTTAACACATTATTAGATTTTACTTTATGTACCCTTAACTTTCCTGTATGCTCCGTCTATTTTACCAATGTTCATTTCTCTTTCCACTTCTGAACACTTTTCTTTAATCCACTCTTCTTTTGCTAGTTTGCACTTCCTGTTTATAGCATTTCTTAATTGCCAATAGTTCCTTTTACTTTCTTCATCACTAGCATTCTTATATTTTCTACGTTCATCCATCAGCTGCAATATATCATCTGAAACCCAAGTTTTTCTACCAGTTCTCTTTATTCCGCCTAAGTTTGCTTCTGCTGATTTAAGAATTTCCTTTTTAACAATCTCCCATTCTTCTTCTACATTTTCTACCTTTTCTTTTTTACTCAGACCTCTTGTGATGTCCTCCTCAAAAATCTTTTTACCTCCTCTTCCTCAAGCTTCTCTAAATTCCACTGATTTATCTGACACCTTTTCTTCAGGTTTTTAAACCCCAATCTACATTTCATTATCACCAAATTATGGTTGCTATCAATATCTGCTCCAGGGTAAGTTTTGCAGTCAACGAGTTGATTTCTAAATCTTTGCTTAACCATGATATAATCTATCTGATACCTTGCAGTATCACCTGGCTTTTTCCAAGTGTATATTCTTCTATTATGATTTTTAAATTGGGTGTCCTCCTCTATGAATCATGAGACCTTGCCGTTGGTGAGGGGGCTTGAGTGCTTAGGGATACAGAGTAGCTGGACCGAAGGTGCAACCATATCGGAGAGGTATCTGTTGAGAGCCAGACTAAGGAATGATTCCTGAAAGAGGGCAGCAGCTCTTTCAGTAGTTGTTAGGGGCGTGAGTCACAATGACTTAAACGGCCGTATCAACATCACTCAGTCCTCTGAGTACTGCGCAGCTGAAAGCAATGGAAAACTACAGCTGCTTTTTTTCCAAGAAAATGTGGCTCTCTGCATTTTCACATAGCAACAATGGAGGCGCCTTCCTTGGTAAAATATTCCGGAGGTAAAATAGTCCCCCGTTCGGATCTCCGGGTGGGGACTACTAAGGAAGGGGTCACCAGAAAATTAAAAAATAACATTCTACGAGTCGGAGCGTGGAATGTTAGAAGCTTAAAAAAGGTTGGTAGGCTAGAAAATTTAAAAAGGGAAATGGATAGGGTGAATGTGGATATAGTAGGAATTAGTGAGGTTCGGTGGGAAGAGGAAGGCGACTTTTGGTCAGGTGATTTTAGAGTAATTAACTCAGCGTCAAATAATGGGCAGGCAGGAGTAGGTTTCGTGATGAACAAGAAGATAGGGAGGAGAGTGGAGTATTTCAAAACGCATAGCGATAGAATCATTGTAATAAGGATAAAATCAAAACCTAAACCGACAACGATTGTTAACGTTTATATGCCTACAAGCGCCCATGATGATGATGAGGTAGAGTGTGTATACGAAGAGATTGATGAAGCAATTAAACACGTAAAGGGAGATGAAAATTTAATAATAGTTGGAGATTGGAATGCAAGCATTGGAAAAGGCAAGGAAGGAAATATAGTGGGTGAATACGGGCTGGGCAAAAGGAATGAAAGAGGGGACCGACTTATAGAGTTTTGCACGAAGTATAATTTAGTAATTGCCAACACCCAATTTAAAAATCATAATAGAAGAATATACACTTGGAAAAAGCCAGGCGATACTGGAAGGTATCAGATAGATTATATCATGGTTAAGCAAAGATTTAGAAATCAACTCGTTGACTGCAAAACTTACCCTGGAGCAGACATTGATAGCGACCATAATTTGGTGATAATGAAATGTAGATTGGGGTTTAAAAACCTGAAGAAAAGTTGTCAGATGAATCGGTGGAATTTAGAGAAGCTTGAGGAAGAGGAGGTAAAGAAGATTTTTGAGGAGGACATCGCAAGAGGTCTGAGTAAAAAAGATATGGTAGAAAATGTAGAAGAAGAATGGGAGAATGTTAAAAAGGAAATTCTTAAATCAGCAGAAGCAAACTTAGGCGGAATAAAGAGAACTGGTAGAAAACCTTGGGTTTCAGACGATATATTGCAGCTGATGGATGAACGTAGAAAATATAAGAATGCTAATGATGAAGAAAGTAAAAGGAACTATCGGCAATTAAGAAATGCTATAAATAGGAAATGCAAACTGGCGAAAGAAGAGTGGATTAAAGAAAAGTGTTCAGAAGTGGAAAGAGAAATGAACATTGGTAAAATTGACGGAGCATACAGGAAAGTTAAGGAAAATTTTGGGGTAAATAAATTAAAATCTAATAATGTGTTAAACAAAGATGGTACACCAATATATAATACGAAAGGTAAAGTCGATAGATGGGTGGAATATATTGAAGAGTTATACGGAGGAAATGAATTAGAAAATGGTGTTATAGAGGAAGAAGAGGAAGTTGAGGAGGATGAAATGGGAGAAACAATACTGAGATCTGAATTTAAGAGAGCATTAAAAGATTTAAATGGCAGAAAGGCTCCTGGAATAGACGGAATACCTGTAGAATTACTGCGCAGTGCAGGTGAGGAAGCGATTGATAGATTATACAAACTGGTGTGTAATATTTATGAAAAAGGGGAATTTCCGTCAGACTTCAAAAAAAGTGTTATAGTTATGATACCAAAGAAAGCAGGGGCAGATAAATGTGAAGAATACAGAACAATTAGTTTAACTAGTCATGCATCAAAAATCTTAACTAGAATTTTATACAGAAGAATTGAGAGGAGAGTGGAAGAAGTGTTAGGAGAAGACCAATTTGGTTTCAGGAAAAGTATAGGGACAAGGGAAGCAATTTTAGGCCTCAGATTAATAGTAGAAGGAAGATTAAAGAAAAACAAACCAACATACTTGGCGTTTATAGACCTAGAAAAGGCTTTCGATAACGTAGATTGGAATAAAATGTTCAGCATTTTAAAAAAATTAGGGTTCAAATACAGAGATAGAAGAACAATTGCTAACATGTACAGGAACCAAACAGCAACAATAACAATTGAAGAACATAAGAAAGAAGCCCTAATAAGAAAGGGAGTCCGACAAGGATGTTCCCTATCTCCGTTACTTTTTAATCTTTACATGGAACTAGCAGTTAATGATGTTAAAGAACAATTTAGATTCGGAGTAACAGTACAAGGTGAAAAGATAAAGATGCTACGATTTGCTGATGATATAGTAATTCTAGCCGAGAGTAAAAAGGATTTAGAAGAAACAATGAACGGCATAGATGAAGTCCTACGCAAGAACTATCGCATGAAAATAAACAAGAACAAAACAAAAGTAATGAAATGTAGTAGAAATAACAAAGATGGACCACTGAATGTGAAAATAGGAGGAGAAAAGATTATGGAGGTAGAAGAATTTTGTTATTTGGGAAGTAAAATTACTAAAGATGGACGAAGCAGGAGCGATATAAAATGCCGAATAGCACAAGCTAAACGAGCCTTCAGTAAGAAATATAATTTGTTTACATCAAAAATTAATTTAAATCTCAGGAAAAGATTTTTGAAAGTGTATGTTTGGAGTGTCGCTTTATATGGAAGTGAAACTTGGACAATCGGAGTATCTGAGAAGAAAAGATTAGAAGCTTTTGAAATGTGGTGCTATAGGAGAATGTTAAAAATCAGATGGGTGGATAAAGTGACAAATGAAGAGGTATTGCGGCAAATAGATGAAGAAAGAAGCATTTGGAAGAATATAGTTAAAAGAAGAGACAGACTTATAGGCCACATACTAAGGCATCCTGGAATAGTCGCTTTAATATTGGAAGGACAGGTAGAAGGGAAAAATTGTGTAGGCAGGCCACGTTTGGAGTATGTAAAACAAATTGTTGGGGATGTAGGATGTAGAGGGTATACTGAAATGAAACGACTAGCACTAGATAGGGAATCTTGGAGAGCTGCATCAAACCAGTCAAATGACTGAAGACAAAAAAAAAAAAAAAATTGGGTGTTGGCAATTACTAAATTATACTTCGTGCAAAACTCTATAAGTCGGTCCCCTCTTTCATTCCTTTTGCCCAGCCCGTGTTAGCCCACTATATTTCTTTCTTTGCCTTTTCCAATGCTTGCATTCCAATCTCCAACTATTATTAAATTTTCATCTCCTTTTACGTGTTTAATTGCTTCATCAATCTCTTCGTATACACACTCTACCTCATCATCATCATGGGCGCTTGTAGGCATATAGACGTTAACAATCGTTGTCGGTTTAGGTTTTGATTTTATCCTTATTACAATGATTCTATTGCTATGTGTTTTGAAATACTCTACTCTCTTTTATTTATTTATTTATTTTCTAAGAAACATGCAATTTCAAATTTATATATAATTATTATTAAATAATAATCATACATTCAGATCAACTATTTAATATCAATAAAAATACAATAACACTGCAGCACCTTTCCAATCATAATACTTTGAAAAACCAACCATTATAATAAATAATCTTCATTTGTTAAATTTTATCCTGAATAAACTACCGTAGTTTTATTACTATCCAAATTAAATAGGAAGTAATTTAAAAAAATATTTCAAACTTATAAACCAAGAAAAAATGTGAAAGAGAATGTTAAATTCTTTTTATACTAAAATAATAACTATTAACATTTAAATAATAAAAAAGCTATTCATTCAATATTATAACCTAATAATAAAACTGAAGGAGTAAGGCTGCATAATAAATCAATAATCTGTATAGTATTCTATTGTATTAGTACAAGTAGCCCTAATAAATTGTTGCAAACATTAGAAGCTGCATCTCTTGAACAAGTATTTCAGTGTACTTGTAACTTGTTACATCCCTGGATGACTAAGCCAAGACGTGTTTTTGACAACTCTATAACAGAATGGTGACTAGGAGAAAGAATTAAGGATATATAACATTAAAATGTAAGAGTTTAGATGGATCTTGAAGTTTAATCACAATAAGCTTTAAAACAACTTAAAAGTAAATAGAACAAGAAGTACTAAAAAAATTAAAAATTATGAATCACCTTACAGTTAAAAGTAAAAGGAAAAATGAATTACTCAGATAAAAGTAGAAAAAACCTCAATTAACATTAATATTACATTAAAAAAGGTCTAATAAGAACCGATACATGGCTAGCTGTTCATAGAAGTCAACTACAGCATTAGTACACCCAGACTATTGTTCAAAAATCACACACATTGTCTAAATACAGCAATGTGTTTACTGCTGTCTACAATCATTGTAAACAAATGAGAAATTTTTTTGGTTTAGGCTTTGCATTTGGTTTATGCAACAATTTGCATTTACCAATGTTGTAAACAACTAAACAGAAGTTCTTGCAAAGGAGTAATTAATTAAATAAACAAAGGATAATAACCAAAATAAATTTCATATTGCTAATTTTTTTCTTTCTTTTTTTTGTTATGAATAGTAAAGTATAGTTAATTGGGCAATATAAAAAATTATGAACAGAAGTAAATTATTAGTCTAACTGATGTATAATCAATAATTAATTTTATCGTTAATGGAAATAAATTTATTTTTCCAAAATTTCAGGTACTTACAAGAAGAATTGTTATATCCACAACTACATATTCATGAATTCAGAAGTGTAAATTTATACAATACATTAAAAAAAAATAAACTCATATAAACTTAATGTAAAAAAAGGCATGCAGGTCCATTACTAATTTTTATTTAACATAAATGTCTAAAAAGAAATTAAAATAGAATATTTACATTACATAAAATGAATTTAAAAAAATAATTATTTCTTAATTGCAATGTTGAAAATGTTGGCTTAATAGCATCATGAATTCATAAATATTTTTATATGAAAAACTGACAGGAAAAAACATTTATGCAATATACAAGTAAATACTGTAACATTTCAAAGAGAGAAAAGTGCATGCACGTCTTACTTACTATATCATAAAAATAAATCTGTTTTCAATGATTTTTAACCGAAATCATAAAAACAATTCTTTATATAAACTTTTAACTATGTTTGGGAATGTTTTTACTGAAATAAACTCAGAAAAGGAATGTTCTGACATTTAATGTGTTCATTAAATCTTATGTGATTCAAATTATTATGTATAAATATGTAAAAAAAAAAAATTGTTTTTTATTCTACATTGATTATTCAGTGAGTTTTACCCTATACCCAGTTAGCAAATTTTGTTATTCTATTCCACACAACTGTTAAGTGATTTTCTTTAACCTATATTAATTCAGAAGTTGTACCAACTTCCAATACTTTTAGAATTTGATCACAGATTAGTTAGTCTCTTTTGTCCATAGAAATAAACATACCAGCTCCATTGAGGATTTGATCAATAAACTGCAGAAACAGAACCTTGCTATCATCACTAATAATGGGTATAATAATTAACCATTTTCATTATTTGTCTTTATACTCCTAAAGTAATTTTACTTTACATTTTTCCCAGTTTTCAATTCTCCACAACCCTTTCATCATTCAATCTTCATACAGTGATCTGTGATTGCTTTGATATATAACTCATGCTTGTTTATATATATATATATATATACAGTAGTATGCAAATTAATCCTAACATAATGAACTTTTTATTTCTATGTTGTGGCTACACTACTTGACCACACACATTCTTTAAGTTGTCTACGTAATGTAAGGATATTATTATTACGTTATTCAGTCATTTTCATTTGTCAATAGTATTTTGTAGAAGCCTATTTAATTTTTATTACAAAATCATATTTTCATATTTTTTGTTCTGTGTTGTTTTGAATATATAATAATATGATACAATAATATGTATAGTAATAGAGATAACGCTATTACTATTTCTATTACTATATCTGTATTACTATAACTCTATTTCTAAAAAAGAATTCAAAAATTATTTCTCTTTCTGAGCATACCAGTATGACTCAATGACAAATAGTTTCTGAGGGTGATATTGGACTAGGGATAGTGAACACTATATTAACACAATTTAAAGAAACTGGTTCCTTTTCACCTTATACCCAGGAAAAGGAAAGGCAAATATAGTTGTAAAAGAAAAACTACTCCAACACAGATAGGTTATTAGTGGTAAAACGTAAACTTTATCCAAAATTATGTGGTGTGGACTTAAATTGAAAATTTAAATCTGTTCAGTGGAACAGATTTACACATGTTAACTGTTAAATGCAGACTTCTTGGAGCTGGACAGAATGCTTAGGCCAGCTAAACAGCAGCTTTTTACACCAGCAATGTGCAAAAAAAGACTCTTGCGAGTCAAAGTACATACTAACTCGACCAAAGAAGACTGTAAAAATGTTATGTTTTCTGATGGGTCATATTTTTTTGTTCAGAGGCAAAGGGTTCCATACGTTAGAAAAACATCAGATGAAAATACTTCACCAGCTCATATCCAGCAACCACTTAACCATTCCCAAAAAAAATGTTTTAGGATTATGTTACATTTGAAGGACCTTGTTCCAGTAAATGTATGTTGAAACGTGATGAATGATTCTGAAGGAAAGAATTGTGACAGCTTCAAAACAAATTCCCACAAGGCAATGAAGTGTTCCACCAAGATTTGGCACCATGTCATACTGCCAAAAAGTGGAAAATGTTTTTGAAGAATTAAATATAAAATCTAAGTAAATTGTATTCAAGAAACTAACCACACTTACACTCAATTGAAAATGTTTGGGCAATAGTCAAAACACAACGCTATTCAAGCAATTCTGGAGTTATAAAATTAAAAATAAATAGCATCAGTTATTAGTAAGTAAAAGATATAATTCAATTAAAATATGTAAAAAATTCTAAGACATCAATTAGTGTCTCATTATCCACAGTTGCTAAGAGACAATAGATGTCTCAATGTCAAGTCAAGTTGTGGTAACTATACGCGTGGTCGCGTCAGGTATTTTAAAAATAATTTTTTCTTTTACATATTTTTTCATCAAAATGGTCCAAATAATTATAGCTTATTTGAAAAAATTTTCAATTTTTGGATTTACAACGTTTGAACAGAACAACGTCTGTTGGGTCTGCTAGTATATATATGTATAAAATATTATATTGTTATTATACTGGTGGCTGTTAAAAGGAAAAATGTAAAGCATTTACTATCAACTAAGTCTACTTACTAATCATACTGTCATTGCTTTACATAAAATTTGATCTCATGAAAAAATTTGTAGTCATTAGAGATGGAGCAGTATTTAATCATTTAAAAACAACTTCCTAAATTAAGTGATGCTGATCTTAAAGAGGAACTTTAAATTTTACATGAATCAATTAGTATGCATAATAAATTAATTGTTTTGTATTAATACACAATAATTACTTTCTAAATTAACTGATTTATACAATTTTTATAAATATACTGAGTTAAATTTAATGCTTTTATTTTTATTATTAAATTATGGGATTTAAAATGATTGAGATTAAAAACTAAACAATAAAGTTAAATATGTATATATTTTGTTTTCATGGTTTAATACTTTTAAAATAAGAAATGTCTAGCTTTTAATAATAAAATTAAATGTTTTTGAAATTACAATTGATTTATTTTTTTTAGTTACATACTTTCTTTGTATATTATATAAAAAATTTTACATTATAATAAAGAATATTTATAGTAATTTACTACATTTAAAACAATTAAGAGGAATGTCAGTGAGGAAGGAGTATCAGAACATAAGCTCCTTCTACTGATTCTTTTTATATAATTACACCAAAAAAAAAAAATACTACAAGCAAAGACAGTATTAACAGTGTAGCCATGTAGCCATATAAAAAAAATTATTTATTGATTTCTAATTTGAAAGCTAAAAAAAGTGTACTTATCTCAGGGAATCCTGCAGGATCCTGTAAAATTTGATTATTGGTGTTAGTTTTTTAAGTTTACTTATCTGTTTCTGTGTTTTGGTGGTTAAATTTTCAGTTAATATTGGATATATATGTATATATACAGGCTAACTCAGCTTTACATCTGGAGCCTAGGAACTTACACAGGGAGACCTTTCTTTGGCTCTGGTGATTTCACACAAAAGGCTCAATTGCTCTAAGCAGATGATATATAGGATTTGAACACTAGATCATGGATACCAGTGTTCTTTGGTGATTCGCTTTCAATTAACTACACATCTCAGAAATGGTTGACCTGAGACTGTACAAGACTACATTTATTTGCATTCATACATATAATCCTCATTCATCCTCTGAAGTAATATCCTCCAGTGGTTCTGGAGGCTAAATAGAAAAAGACAAGATGATATATACTGATGCTACCTGTATTATACAAAATAAGAGTTTATATAAAAGAACATTCTCAGCTTCTCTCAAAGTCCCAACACTTTTAACCTACAAGAGGCTTGCACTTAACCAAGTGCTAGATTGACTAATCGTTCTCAGCAAGATATTGGTTCACTGATAGATAGAATAGATTTGTGTTTGGGGACTGGGTATTGTACCCTTAGTTTAGCACTTTCTTAATTGTCAAAACATCAGATTGTCTCAAGGAGTAGGAGGAATAGAAAAAAAACCACTGCTGAGATAATTTTCAACTATAAACTTGCCAAAATATGAATTAGTGTACGGAACTTAACTACCAGTGTCTTAACACTGGTAAACCAAAAAAAAGACATTAGTAGTGGTTTTCTAGGCAATAGAAAACATAAAAATTATGTTTAATTGGTAAATAAATGTTAAAAAGATTTTAAATATTTAGGATGTAAGATAACATTAAAAATTCCTTTCCTACACTTTGAGACTTTTTTCTAAAAAATGTTAACTCTCGACGATAGGCAAATCGCATGCTTTCATCAAGATATTCTGTACATGCAGCATATTAAATGCAAGGAAAATGGAATCCTGATGTGTTGACTGACTTCTGCTGGTTTTTTTTGGAGTAAGTGATCAAACACCTCCTTACAAGTGAAAAAATCAGTTGACTTTTTTCAGCAGATACAGATAAAACATTCTCCATGAATTATGCTGCAAAGACTCTTATTTTTAAAATTGTATTTAAATAGTTTAATTGGTCTATTTTTAATAAATATAAATTTAGTGATTTAAGCCAAATTTAAAATCAATACATACAAACATCAGTTTTATAATATTAATTAATTAATCTTTTTGATATTATTTATATTATGCATTACTGACAAACAGATGGTAAGCTTTGAATCTAACAAAAGTGACATGATAGTAATTCTAATAGCAATTTTGAATTCAACATTCAAAAATTAGTTTGATCAAAAATTAAATCAAGATACATGAAAAAGATTTTGTAGTTGAATAGGAGTATAATTTTTTTTTTTTTAAATGAATTTTTACTGTTTAAAATAAAAAACCCAGTTTGGTAATTAATTAAATAATTGATATACAAAAAAAAAATATTTAATCACTCAACATAAAATGATCATTAGATAAGATTAAATCCTTTTCTATCAAGAAATAATTTGAAACATTTTTCATAACATTGTAACAAGTTTTTTGGAACATAACTGTTAATTACACTATGTTAGGAATATTTTTGTTATTTTTGTTATTCACTTTACACTCTTTTATAGGTAAGTTAATGTTATTTTATTAATATACAGTCAATAATTTAATATATATACTTTCAATAGTTTTTAAAATTAATTTTAGCTAAATTATCTTAAGTTAATTCTGACTTACTTTGGGTTGAACATCTAATATATAATGTAAATATCAATTTTTAGTTTTCACACATGACTTTTTTTTAATTTAAGTAGAATTTCAGAATTCTAAAGAATAAGAGTTAGAATTTATATTATACCAATCAGGAAAAAATTAATTAAATCAAAACATCATAAGGCTACTCAAAACAATATCCCATTCATCATACTGATCAAAGAACATCTTAACTTAAATTTCACAATAATCATTTCAAATTACTCAGTACTCAAAGCTTCATATCATATCCAAAACAGATAGTAAACATACTTCCATAATATACAGAGAACCTAAAAGTGACATGTTCACAAAATTTCTCTATTTTATTTGAATGTGTTATCATTAGTATGGTGGTACCAGTATGATAATTATCCCCTTATTTTTTATACTTTATATTTTCATTCTGTTGTGTAAGTATTTTAAAGTACATGAAGCTAATTCAGACAAGAAGTAATAGGAAAGACCTCAGTACCATTAGACTTGTAGAGTTGATATGTCATCTTTAGTAACTAAGACTTTAATCATTTTAATGAGCTCCTTCAATATAATCCTACCATCTCTGCCAAATTACTGGCATCAAAAACTATTGGTAGGCTTACCATATGTCCAGGATTAACCTGGACAGTCCTGGATTTTTAATGCTGTTCGGGGTTGCAAAAAAGTCCAGGATTTGAGAATTTTATGACTAGCAAGAATTGATTTTAATTTTAGACCTATATGTTTAACATCGCGTTTTTAAACATTCTCTTACGGCTGTACATCTCTCAGCCTACCTTGGAGCAAGCGCTGATGTCAATTTTGACAGAGGTGTGGCTACCTGTCTTACCACAATTATTAAGTCGTTTGTCAACACAATAGAAGCAATATGTTTATGTTGTTTTCGTGTGTGAAGTAACTCGTCTACATGTTTTTGATCATTTTATCTCTATTCATTTTTTGTCTCATTGTTTAGCAATGGACAAGAGAAAATGTGTGTTTAATATTAGCCTGCAACAGGAATACAAATTTTTGAATTTGTGTAATGACAGTAACAATGAATGTGTTTATTGCACACTACATACTGGAGAATTTTCTGTTGCACATAAAGAAAAGAGTAATATTGAAGACCACATGAAAACAGTTAAACATAGGAGTGCTATTAATGCTACTGCTTCAGCAAACATAAAAGATTTTTTTAAAGCCAAAGATGGTAATAACAATAACAGTGACGTGGATGGAGTGTACTGCTAAAGAAGCTACATTTTCATACCACACTGCTAGACCCTAACTCAGTTTCAAAACATCAGATTGCACATCTAAACTGGTTATGAAGTTATATGACCCAAAATTTTCATCTGCTAGAACCAAAGCCGAGGCAATTTTTGTTAACATTATTTCACCATTTATATTTGCTAACACGTTGCGTTCTTTGGAAAACATTAATTATATAACAGTAATGATGGTTAGTTCAAACAGAAGTCAAGTAAAACTCGTTCCGATTGTTATAAGATATTTCAGACTGGAGGAGGGAATTCAAGTTAAACTTTTAAATTTTGATGAAGTGTTGATGAAATTGCTCAAATTTTGACTCAGTTTTTTTTGCAGTATGTGAAAAAATACAAACCTGAAGAAAAAATTAAGTTCGTTATACTGTTGATAACATTAACAGTAATTTTGGTGGTGTGAAGAGAAAGGGAAATGAAATATGTTGAGAAAGTTCAAAGTGATTTAGATAGACCTGTTTTAGGAATTGGTTGTTCAGCCCACATTGTACACAATTCAGTACAAACAGCATGCAATCTCTACCCCTGAACATAGAAGTTATTGTTATAAAGATTTATAAATATTTTCACATATAGATAGTAAGAGTAACAAAACTTAAAGAGTTCTGTAAATTTGTGGAAACAGATTACAAAAAAGTATTATCTCATAGCAGCACAAGGTCCTTATTTTGTTACCTGCAATGGAAAGAATTCTTTCCATTTTTGATGGCCTAAAATCATACTTCTTATCTTTTGACAAATGTCCAAAATTATTATTTGATTTTTTGAAATTCTAGAAAGTGAACTGTTTTTGACATTTTTATATGGTACTCTACAGTTATTTAATAATGTGGTTTTGAAATTGGAAGCTAATTCAATCACAACAACAGAAGCATTTCAGACATATTCTGAATTAATCTGACAACTTCAGGAAACAAAAACCCACAAATTTATACCATCTTCTACCAAAGAATTGCTATGCACTCTAAAAAAAAATAATGATGTTCAGCAACAAAAAATTCTTCTCTCAAGCGTAGACAATTTTTATTTCTAGAATCCAATACTTTGTTGGAGTTGTGGAGAACCAGTTTTGATAAATTTAGTAAGTTTCAGTGGATAAATTTACTAACTGAAATTGCCTGGTCTGATTTAGATCAGAGTGCACAAGTTGTTAATGAAATTACAAAAGATTCCATAAATATTGATGAATGTCCTATTTTAAATATTGTAAATATTATTTTAAATATTGGTGAATTCCTATTTGATGAATGTACATTGTTGAACCAGGTAATTCAAAACCAAAGCATAGGTAGTGGTTCAACTTCTGAAAAAGTACCAGATACTATTGAAGAGAAGTGGAAAGTAATTTTTAAGGTGTTTCAAAAGACTGATATTTCATGTTGCAATATTTCTAAAATGGTTGAGTTTGCCTGGGACATCTGCTCCAGTTGAGAGAATTTTTTCAATTACGGGGAACATTTGGTCTGCAGAAAGGGGTGGGCTTTCAGTATCTACTTTTAAACATCTGTTAAATGTTAAAATTAATTCAGAACTTTCTTGTTGTAAATTTTATGATTTAATTAAAACAAACAAACCATTTCTGAAAAAAGTCATGTCTAGTGAAAAATACAACTGAATAAAAAATGTTTAATGTTTCAGTAAACTATTACTAGACTTAAGTAATTCAAAAATATGTCCTGGGTTGAACCCAAAAAAATATGGTAAGCCTAGCTATGGTGGTACTTTAAACTTTCTTATATCCCAATTTGTCAGGGATGACTTAGACCTGAACAATTTTTAGAATAAATATTTTTTAATGCCATCAGATATTTAACAGTGATGGATTGTAATTTGAATAGATTTTCTTTTTAAATTCTATTTTGATTTCTCTATTTAATTTTGTTTAATTTTCCTGAATTAATTTGATTAATTTATTTATTTTTCAATTATTCTGAAATATTTATTGACAGTGTTAAATATTTATTGACATACATAAATATTTATTTATGTATGTTCAAATTTTGCATAACATGGTTCTACCTCCATTATATTTAAAAAAGTAAGTAATTGTTAATGTTAGTGTATTTGAAATTTTTTTCTATGACATGGTTGGCAAATATCAGCTACATGCTGCAAGTGGGCTGAAGCTGCATTTTGTTTATCAAGTGCAGAGTTGCCAGAGCAGTTTTGTTTATACATTGAGGACATAATTATTTTTATTGCATATAATTTATATACTCCAATTATGTAATATACATTTTTTGTTAGTGAGTTTGTTCTGGGTATGAACAAACTGGGTTTTGTTTTATTTTGATTTCTGTCCTGCAAGACAACATTGTAGCTTTTTGTAACCAGCATTGTAACCAGCTTTTTTTAACTTTCAAACTATTTTTTTAATGTTTGTTATTTTTTCCCCATAACAGTTAATGAAAATTTAAAACTACAAACTTTTAAAACTAAAACAAATTTGGTTTAGCATGCATCTTCACACATTTACATTTGATTCAGTTTGTCATTTTAAAAGTTTTAAATAATCTTTGTTATATATCTTAATAAAAAAGAATTCTTGTTTTTGTGATCTTTTTATTTTCCATATACTCAGATGAGTGAGTCAGTGAGTGAATTGTTATATTCACTTATGTATCACAAAATTTTACAGTGTTAGATTGTTCAATGAAATCTTCAGAAGACATGTATTTGTTTCTAACAGTCAGCTTTAATTAAATCAGGTTTTATACACTCTATTTAGTAGGGTTTAGTTTTTAAATCCTATCTTTTGTGTGTTATACATGTTTATATATTGTGTTTTTTGTATTATTTATTTTTTATTACTTTCAATTGTAGATAATAATAACCCTAGGGTTATTCACCTAGGAAAAAAGGAAGTCTACGATTGTTTATTTTTTGTATATTTTAAAATTCTTCTTGTTTTGTTGCAATGGTAAAGTCAAGAAAATTTCTTTGTTTGTTCATATTCAGCTGTGAAATTTCTATTTGTAGTGCACTTTGAGTACTTCAAAGATTATTTACAGTGACATGAATTATTTTAACACACTAAGATGGTGTCATTGCCATCGTATCCATTTTAATACTTTATTTTTTCATAGACTTGTTAAGTATGAGTATCAGTTCAAGGATCATCCTCATAGGAAGCTGTAAATACAGGAGCCACAGAAAAGTTACATGACTAATATTTATTTTGGAATATAAGTCATTTTTGTTTTGTGATTATTTTTAACATGTTTACTACCTCTGAAAATGTCTTTTTGGTGTTCTGTTGTAATTGAGTTTGTTTTTCAGAATGACAAATATTACTGATGTAAAGGCTAAACACATTTTTATTTTCATCAAGTGGCTATAACACATCTTACAGTCCAGAGAATTACAGTAAAAAATGTCCCCTTACAACCTCATGGTTCTTATCATCCAAACATCTTAGAGACTAATATCCTAGTAACTGAAAGATGCAAAGTAAGATTATAATTCTGATGGCCAAAGCCAGCTGTAGTAAATTGGCCTCCCAAATCATAAGTTAAACAATATTAGGTGGAGTTTTACTCCATTCTGTTAACATTTATCATTGGCTAATATATGTACATATCAGTCAATGCCACTTAAAAATTGCTTGAAGATAAAGAAATCACCACAATTATTGACTCTGGCCTGCACAAAACAAAAATCACACAGACATATAATAAATAATATAAAAAAAGATTCAACAAAAATTAACTCGCATACAAAGTATGCTTGCCAAAAAAGATAACCCAACAGAAATACATAAACCAAATCATTCTGACAGCACAGAATTCTACACCTAATAAACAGAATGCAGCTTCAAACAAAAACAAGATGTACACATAAGAACAATCCACAGTATTAATGAATTATAATTTGTCAACCACCACATAAAAACAAAATTTTCCTATTATCAAAGTAATAAAATTGTTTATATTACCTGTAATGCAAATTGCTTGTAGTGTCTGACTGTTTTAGGCAACTAGTAACACAAAAAAAATGTATTTTTCTTAGGTAACATACAAAGTCAACTATTTGCTGAACGAGAAATAACTGTGTTTGAAACATTACGAAATGTATCAGTCATCACAAACACAAAAACATCATGTCCACAGGTTGTTAAAAAATATTATGTTTTAATAATACAAATCTTTTATTAGATATTGTAGGATAAAATAAATTTTATAGTATCAAAATAAGGAAATTGTATTTAAAACAAATTTAAATTAGAATTTAAAATCAACTCATATTGATATGAAAAACATCAGTAGTGAATTACACAGTTTTTAAAAACCCCAAGATATTTATAAACAAATACATATTCTAAACACATGTAAGAAAGTAATTTGTAATTCATTGCTCAGACAATAGCTGTTCTACATAGAATGATCTCATTTAACAAATTTTCAATAAACTGTGAAAAAAATTCTAAATTTGTGTATTGATGCGGTTGAGTAAATATTGTCAACCACACTAATGCAAAATGAGTGGAAAAATGTGGTAAAACATTTTTAATAAGAAAACTAAATTTTTACTCATCTTTGTAAAGTTAATGAAAAAATAAAAACACTGAATGAAAAAATTAAACTTTTTATTATGATAAAAATATTTTCTAATATGAGCTATACAGAACATTAAAAATAAAAATCCCATGATAAATGTTTGTTAATGTTAAGGTAGCCATTTTTAGATGCTCAGTTATACAATATATCGGTTATATAATAAATAAAATTATAATTCATTTTATTTAAAAATATTTGCTTTATCATGTAATTTAAAAAATACGTATTAACATAAAAATGTATTCAATAAAAGCTACTTTTTTAACCTTTTAAAAGAAAGGAAAATAGTTTCATTTATCAGTTAAGCTTAAAATTTAATGAAGAGTGCCCAGGAAGTCATTTAAGTAGTAGTAGTAGTAGTAGTAATGTTAATTTAATCATTTTTACTTTCAGGATTTTCATAGACTGGCCTGTACTTTATTTAAAGATTTCAGAGTTTTATGGTCAGAACTTCATATAAATTTTTAAACTACAATAGTACTTTTAATTAATCAAAATTGATAGAATCTTTAAAATACTTTTTTCTGGTATCATGGGTACTTAATGAAGGTTAAAATAAATTTTGTGAAATTTATTTTTATTAAAATTTATTTTAAATTTACCGTATGAAACAGAACTGATATCCATGAGTAGTATTATCTATTATCTGTCTATTAGTAGTATTGTAGTATGAGTAGTATTATCTGTCTATTTCACCATCAAATATCAGAACATCTGGCATTATAAATAAAGAAAAATTTTATTTTACTAGTTCATAAAAATTCAAGATGTCCAGTAGATTTACACCACGATCCTAAGCGGGTTATTGTGTTTTGAAACAGCCTGTAGCTAAAGTTCTATATGCTACGTAAATAAAAAAATCATCTACAAATAAAGAACACATAACCGGTTTTCGCACGCAGTTTGTTATATTATTCATGGCTATGATAAACAAGGTAACACTTAGAACAATTCCCTGAGTACTCCGTTTTCTAATGTAAAACCTTTGGATATCGTCTTTCCACCTCAAATTCGAAAGGACGAACTACCGAGGAAACCCCTGATAAATGTAGGGAGATTACCTTCTGTACCCTATTCATACAGTTTAGTCTTGTAGATCTTCTTGACCGTTCATTTTATTCAAAACCAACAATTTTAGAATATTGATGACTTAGTGCCTATAAATATGGTACATTATAATTTTCTACGTAATTTTATTTTTTAACAAGAGTTTACAGGCAACTCTCATTGTAAATGAAGCTTATTTAAAATTTTGTATATTAACAACTACCAAATATGCTAAAGGGGTGCCTGGGTTGCATAGAGGGATAGCACCTTTCCAATGCATGATGACCACATCTCAAGATGGTCATGCAAGACTGGTTCGCACATACAGCCAACTCTCACTTTTGGCTCCAAGAAGACTAAAGGATTGTAACTGGCCACACCCTGGTAAACCATGTTGGTCCGTGAGCTAAACATAGTGAGAGTCTCCAGTGATTGCTATTTGCTCACTGATAAGGCAGTGTCTGTTCTCCAAATTAGGGGCAGCCTATTAATATGGTTGGGCAACCATATACCTAGGTGGAAAGCAACAGGAAACTACCACCTTATATTATTCCCCAGGAACACACATGATGATCCTAAATGTTAAAGTCAGAGTTAAAGCTTCTGCTCAATCAGTTCTCTGGGAGGGGAAAACATTGAGGTCACATGCAGATAAAATAAGAATTGGAACTTGGAATGTTTTGACGTTACTTAAAGCAGGAAAGCTAGAGAATGCAAAAAAAGATTAGGTTAGATGTACTGGGTTTGAGTAAGGTGAGGTGGGAATGAAGGGGGAGTTACAGAGTGGAGGGTATAAAATCTTGTATTCAAGCGGAGAAAAGAGTGGTGAATATGTAGTAGGAATTTTGCTGAGCCCACAGATGGGAGATAGTATAGAAAGAATATTGTTATTGAAATGGAAGGGCAAAGGAAAAGATGTAGTGATAATACAAGTGTATATGCCAATAAGCCAACATCAAGATGAGGAGATTGAACAATGCTATAAGATTCAAAAATTGATTGATGGGGAAAGGAGAGGAGTTTGCATTATAGTGATGGGAAATTGAGATGTGGTGGTAGGGAAAGGATCAGAGGGAAATGTTGTGGGAGACTTTGGGTTAGGTATAAGAAATGCAAGAAGGATTTCTGTAAGGAGAATTCTTTGGTAATTGGTAATACGCTATTCCAAGCCTACAAGAGACGCCGATACACATGGACAACAAGAATAAATGGAGAGAGGAATCAGATAGACTTACTTTATGATAGAAAACAGGTATAGAAAGTGTTTAAAAAAATTTAAAAGCGTATCCAGATGCAGATATAGATTTGGACCATAATCTTGTAGTGGGAGAGTTATGGATGAGGATGAAGAGAGTGAACAAAGGAAAAAGAGTAGAGAGGTTAAGTAGGGAGATACTGAAAGATGGAGACAAAAGGGAAAGACTAAAGGAGAATTATTTGGTAAATAGAGAGAGAAGGAAAGAGGACACAGATCCAAACACAAGATGATATGAAGGAGATTGACAGGGTGGAATGGGATAAATCTTAAAGGAAAAAAAAAAGGTGGAGTAGCTTGGAGGAAAAGGAGATTAGTAAGAAATCTCTACTTGTTACACAAGGTAAAAATAAAGATTGGGAATGAGTTATTGGAGGAAAGCAGACTTAGGAGAGGGGTGCAGCAGGGATGTTGCATGTCACCGACTCTGTTCAACTGTTACCTGAAAGTGATAATTGAAAAAGAGCCTAACTGGTAATAAGAGTGTAAATATTGGAGGAAGGAGGATAGAATGCGTTAGGTTTGCTGATGAGGTGGAAGCGTTGGCAGAGAGAGAGTACATGATGAAGGAAATGTTGAGAAGAATAAATCAAACCTGCGAGGAGTATGGGATGAAGATAAATACAAAGAAATCAAAAAGCATGATAATTATCAAATCAACCGAAAGGGCAATAATTAGGATTGGGGGAAATAAAGTTCAGCAAGTGGCATCCAAGAAGTACCAGGGGTGCATCATTAAGGAAGATATGAAGTGTGATCAGGAAGTTAAAGTACAAATTGCTAGGGCAAAGGAAGCATTCAGTAAAGTGAGGAGAATGCTAGGAAGCAAACTAGATCTGTGACTAAGGAAAAAACTTGCACACATGTTTTGTGTGGAGTGTGGACCTTTATGGAGCAGAGCCATGGACTATTAGGAAGGGAGAGGAGAGAAATTTGGAGGCCTTTGAAATATGGGTTTAGAGGAGGATGGAGAGAGCTCGGAATGAGGAGGAATAATGGAAGAAGAGAGGGTGATTATTGAAATAATAAAAAGAAGAAAATGCAGTTGGTTGGGACATTGGCTGAGACGTGACTGCCTGTTGGTGATGGCATTGGAAGGATTTGTAACAGGGAGGAAAACAAGAAGTCAGAAACAAATGAAATTTATTATTTGTTTGTCTTCAATCATTTGACTGGTTTGATGCAGCTCTCCAAGATTCCCTATCTAGTTCTAGTCGTTTCATTTCAGTATACCCCCTACATCCTATTTCCCTAACAATTTGTTTTACATATTACAAACGTTGCCTGCCTACACAATCTTTTCCTTCTACCTGTCCCTCCAATATTAAAGCGACTATTTCAGGATGCCTTAATATGTGGTCTATAAGTCTGTCTCTTCTTTTAGCTATATTTTTCCAAATGCTTCTTTCTTATCTATTAGCCGCAATACCTCTTCAATTGTCACTTTATCCACCCATTTGATTTTTAACAATCTCCTATAGCCCTACATTTCAAAAGCTTCTTATCTTTTCTTCTCAGATACTCCGATCGTCCAAGTTTCACTTCCTCATAAAGACACACTCCAAACGTATACTTTGAAAAATCTTTTCCTGACATTTAAATTAATTTTTGATGTAAACAAATTACATTTCTGACTGAAGGCTCGATTTGTCTGTGCTATTCGATATTTTATGTCGCTCCTGCTTCATCCATTTTTAGTAATTATACTTCCCAAATAACAAAATTCTTCTATCTCCATAATCTTTTCTCCTCCTATTTTCACATTCAGTAGTCCATGTTTGTTATTTCTACCACATTTCATTACTTTCGTTTTGTTCTTGTTTATTTTCATGCTGTAGTTCTTGCGTAGGACTTCATCCATGCCAATCATTGTTTCTTCTAAATCCTTTTTACTCTCAGTTAGAATTACTATATCATCAGCAAATCGTAGCGTCTTTATCTTTTCACCTTGTACTGTTACTCCGAATCTAAATTGTTCTTTAACATCATTACCTGCTAGTTCTATGTAAAGATTAAAAAGTAACAGGGATAGGGAACATCCTTGTCGGACTCCCTTTCTTATTACGGCTTCTTTCTTATGTTCTTCAATTATTACTGTTGCTGTTTGGTTCCTGTAAATGTTAGCAATTGTTCTTCTATCTCTGTATTTGAACCCTGATTTTTTAAAATGTTGAACATTTTATTCCAGTCTACGTTATCAAATACCTTTTCTAGGTCTATAAATGCCAAGTATGTTGGTTTGTTTGTTTTTCTTTAATCTTCCTTCCACTATTAATCTGAGGCCTAAAATTGCTTCCATTGTCCCTATACTTTTCCTGAAACCAAATTGGTCTTCTAACACTTCTTCTACTCTCCTCTCAATTCTTCTGTACAGAATTCTAGTTAAGATTTTTTATGCATGACTAGTTAAGCTAATTATTCCGTATTCTTCACATTTATCTGCCCCTGCTTTCTTTGGTATCATTACTATAACACTTTTTTTGAAGTCTGACGCAAATTCCCCTTTTTCATAAATATTACACACCAGTTTGTATAATCTATCAATCGCTTCCTCACCTGCACTGCGCAGTAATTCTACAGGTATTCCGTCTATTCCAGGAGCCTTTCTGCCATTCAGATCTTTTAATGCTCTCTTAAATTCAGATCTCAGTATTGTTTCTCCCATTTCATCCTCCTCAACTTCCTCTTCTTCCTCTATAACACCATTTTCTAATTCATTTCCTCCGTATAACTTTTCAATATATTCCACCCATCTATCGACTTTACCTTTCGTATTATATATTGGTGTACCATCTTTCTTTAACACATTATTAGATTTTACTTTATGTACCCCAAAATTTTCCTTAACTTTCCTGTATGCTCCGTCTATTTTACCAATGTTCATTTCTCTTTCCACTTCTGAACACTTTTCTTTAATCCACTCTTCTTTCGCCAGTTTGCACTTCCTGTTTATAGCATTTCTTAATTGCCGATTGTTCCTTTTACTTTCTTCATCACTAGCATTCTTATATTTTCTACGTTCATCCATCAGCTGCAATATATCGTCTGAAACCCAAGGTTTTCTACCAGTTCTCTTTATTCCGCCTAAGTTTGCTTCTGCTGATTTAAGAATTTCCTTTTTAACATTCTCCCATTCTTCTTCTACATTTTCTACCTTATCTTTTTTACTCAGACCTCTTGCGATGTCCTCCTCAAAAATCTTCTTTACCTCCTCTTCCTCAAGCTTCTCTAAATTCCACTGATTCATCTGACACCTTTTCTTCAGGCTTTTAAACTCCAATCTACATTTCATTATCACTAAATTATGGTCGCTATCAATGTCTGCTCCAGGGTAAGTTTTGCAGTTGACAAGTTGATTTCTAAATCTTTGCTTAACCTTAATCTTTGATATATCTTTTTTGATCTTTATCTTATTTATCTTTGATGATCTTTTTTCTTAATCTTTGATATAATCTATCTACCTTGCACTATCGCCTGGCTTTTTCCATGTGTATATTCTTCTATTATGATTTTTAAACTGGGTGTTGGCAATTACTAAATTATACTTCGTGCAAAACTTATAAGTCGGTCCCTTCTTTCATTCCTTTTGCCCAGCCCATACTCACCCACTATATTTCCTTCCTTGCCTTTTCCAATGCTTGCATTCTAATCTCCAACTATTATTAAATTTTCATCTCCTTTTATTGTTTAATTGCTTGGTCAATTTCTTCATATACACACTCTACCTCATCATCATCATGGGCGCTTGTAGGAATATAGACGTTAACAATCGTTGTCGATTTAGGTTTTGATTTTATCCTTATTACAATGATTCTATCGATATGCATTTTGAAATACTCTACCCTCTTCCCTATCTTCTTGTTCATTACGAAACCTACTTCTGCCTGCCCATTATTTGAAGCGGAGTTAATTATTCTAAAATTACCTGACCAAAAGTCGTTTTCCTCTTCCCACTGAACCTCACTAATTCCTACTACATCTACATTTATCCTATCCATTACCCTCTTCAAATTTTCTAACCTACCAACCTTTTTAAACTTCTAACATTTCAAGCTCCAGCTCATGAATGTTATTTTTTAATTTTCTGGTGACCCCTTCCTTAGTAGTCCCCACCTGGAGATCCAAATGGGGGACTAGTTTACCTTCGGAATATGTTACCAATGAAGGCGCCTCCATCATTGCTATATGAAAATGCAGAGAGCTACATTTTCTTGGAAAAAAAAATCAGCTGTACTTTTCCATTGCTTTCAGCTGCGCAGAACTCAGAGGACTGAGTGATGTTGATATGGCCGTTTAAGTCATCCTGACTTACGCCCTTAACAACTGAAAGAGCTGTTGCCCTCTTTCAGGAATCATTCCTTAGTCTGGCTATCAACAGATACCTCTCCGATATGGTTGCACCTTCGGTCCAGCTACTCTGTATCACTGAGCACCTAAGCCCCCTCTCCAATAGCAAGGTCTCATGATTCATAGAGGGAGATGAAAATGATAGACAATATAAAAAGGGAAGAAAGTTACTATAAAATGAAACGGATGGCTCAGAATCAAGCAGAATGGAGGGCAACCATGTGAAAACCTGCCTTTGGGCAGAAAACTTATTACTATTATTATTATATATGCTAAAAGAAATTACCAAATAATAAAAAAATTAAAACAAATATTAAAGCATTTTGGATGTTATGCGTCCAATTTAGATCTCTTTTGTAAAGCCTTAAATACCAAATAAAGCACCACAAAATGTACCTAGTAATATAATAAATAATACATCAATAGATATAATAAAAAATTCCCCAGTAATTTCAAATGATTTGATGTATTTTCAACTGTCACAGTTTATTGCTTGTAGGTAACTTAAATTTCCATGTGATACAAAATTGATCAAATGTAAAAGTTTCCTAGTTTGCATCTCAACATATGAGGGTTCTTTCAGCTGGGTAACCACATATTTTAACAATTATGTCCTGAGAACTGTTAAATCATTTAATGGTATTTTAACCTAATTGTATATTTAGAATCCACATACATTATTAATTTTGAATAATCACTGTTATTTCATTATTGCAGGTTCATGTAGAACTAATAGATAATGAATTGAGAACAAAATTTGACGGTCATGAAACATGGTTTGAATTTAAGAATCCTGTGAGATGGCCATCAACAATATCCATTGATGCTAATGGTATATGTGATGTAACGTTTAACAAAAGAAGACACATGCATTGGAATAAAGATTCAATTAAAAAACTTAATAAATCTGATGTACCACTGGCAAGTGTCTTCCCTGAATATTGGATGGTAGAAGTAGTGGATAACACAAATCTAACTCATGACACTTGTCTTTTGACTGTTAGATATTATAATGACGTTTTCAATTTTGTTGGTCCTGGACAACATTTAACAATCAGACAAAAAGTTACAGGTATGATTTATTCAACTTCTACAGATAAACTGTTGTACTGGTAACATCTCAACATTTCATCCAGAAGTCCTGGGTTCAAGTTCCAGCCATACTGGAGATTTTACCTATAATAAAGATTATCCATTTCATATTCTCCTGTACAAAGCTTTGAGTTTATGTGATAATAAGCCTAATTAATACCTATTTACCTGTGGTAATTAATGCCTAATTTCTTACATTTATTATTTACACTTATTACTTCTACACTTATTTACACTTATCAACTTCTACAGATAAACTGTTGTACTGGTAACATCTCAACATTTCATCCAGAAGTCCTGGGTTCAAGTTCCAGCCATACTGGAGATTTTACCTATAATAAAGATTATCCATTTCATATTCTCCTGTACAAAGCTTTGAGTTTATGTGATAATAAGCCTAATTAATACCTATTTACCTGTGGTAATTAATGCCTAATTTCTTACATTTATTATTTACACTTATTACTCTGAATTTCACTCATCAAAAAATGTCCTCTGTTTACTCATATCATACTTTTCTTATCAAGTTCCTTTGCTTTTGAATATTACACCTTTATTGTTGTGTAATAATTGTTACTACTAATAAATTATAATTTGACTGGAAATAATAACATAATTTTAAGTTTTTACTGACAACCAAAACAAACTTTATTTAACAACTCTCTATTCAAAAATCATCTGATTGGACTCTGTCACAGCAGCTCAGTAATTAATCTAGGTTGTACCAAAAATGCTCTCCATAAATTTTTTGAGGACTGGGTAAGATGACAAGTAAGTGAGTCACATCTTTGGGGCTACTTTGAAGAGGACAATATCAAGTATAGATTCTTTTTAGTAAAAATTAAAATTCTTATTTTGTTATAACTTCTCTTTTGTGTGTGTGTGTGTGTGTGTGTGTAAATAATAAAAATTAAGACAATCTTCAAGTTAAGTAAAAAATATTAGAACTAGATAGATGCCAATATTAAGACTGAGTATTAAATTCTTTAATTTACAGATTGTTACTTAATACATTTAACAATTACAGTAGAAGAATAATTTCTGTCCACCAACCTCCAAGGCAGAGTGGTAGCAACTCTGTCTTTAGTCAGAAGGTTTCAGATCTGAATTCTAGTCAGGCATGGTATCTTTCACATACTACACATCCATACTTCATTCCTTCTAGTAGGTTGGCATTGAGCGACAAAAATCTTGCTAACCTCTGCTCCCAAAAAAAGGGGCAAAGTAGAGAGGAAAGAGAGAAGTAATAATATTTATATTTAGTGGCAGAATAAACTGTACCAGAATGCAGGACTGTATTCTTTTTTTTTCGACACCAGTCACTGTAGGACTACATATAATAGATATAACTTGTGGCTAGTTAGTTAGCTTTCTATTACTCCTTCATTCTCTCACTGTGTTGCTTCCTCCTTTCTTTTGACCACTTTAGGTTAGCACATTCTTTCATATCCTTCTGGATACCTTTGAGTTTTAAGATTCTTTTCCTAAACACCCTTCTGCCTTTTAAATATGTCATGTTTATATTTGTTACCCTTAGATCCTCTTTAATTTTCTTGAACCATTTAATGTTCATCTTGCCATCATTACCCTTGTCAAAAATTCTCTTCATAAACCTGTTTGAAACCATTCTTGTCAGTCGTCTGTAAAATATCAGTCTTCACTTACATATTCCATGATTCTATCTAACTCCTGGTAAAGTTCCTCATTTTTCCTAATTTCCAGCCGTTGTTAGTTTTTCTGTTCTTCAAATTTTTCAAGGATAACGAGAAAGAATTTTGTATGTAACCAGCAGAAGAGATCTTCCTCAATAATTCTGACCTCCATTTTGTCCCCTTTTTTGTGAAGTGGATGAATTGGAGCTGTTTTCCATTCCTTTGTGAATTGTTCTTTTTCCCAAATCTCCTTAAGCACTCTATGCAGCGAGAAAATTATATTCTGACTGGAATATTTCCACATTTCTGCTATGATGGAGTCTTCACCACACACTTTGTTATTTTTGAGGCTCTGTATTATGTTTTTTGATTTTTTCCAGAGTTGGTGGCACTGACTCTGGGATCTGCTGTTCTCGTTCTACTTCTGGGAATCTTCTCTCTCGTTCTTCAGAATTTAGTAGTTCCCAAAATATTCCACCATTTTCACCGTTTTTTTGTCGTTAGTTGCCATCTCTCCGATTTCCTTCTAAAGCAGAAACTTGGAGGAAAGTACTTGGTTAACTTCTGCTTAAAGATTCTATAGTAGTCTCTACTTAAAGAATCTATTATAGATTCTACTTTTCGAAACCTTGGTTAATTTGGTCAAGGAGACTGTTTTCAAAGTTTTAACTCACGTTTTTTAGGATTTTTGCTGTTCATTTCCTTTGTAGTCTAAATTGAACAAGCTTTTCCTGCATTTAATTAGCTTACCGATTTTTCCAGGATTTATTAAGTTTTCTAATGCATTGTCACACTCCTGATTCCACCACCAATGCCCCCTTTTCCTTGTTGTGTAAGCGATCTCTTGTGCAATCTCTACTATATATTTTTTTCAAGTTCTGCCAATTTAATTTTAAGATTTTCCAATTTGTCTTGAAACTGTCTTTTATTTTCTAGTAATTTTTGGGTATCTATCCTGTAAATTTTATTTTCGACTGTTATCTTCTTATTCTGAGGAATTTACTTTCATTATAGTGAAACAGTGATCTGAGTCAACATTAAGTCCCTTCTTCACTTTAACATTCATGATTTTCTGAGTGTATTTTTCTGGAAATGCCTGCAAGACCTTTACCCTTGTAAATTCTGAAATTCTTAGATTCAAAGTGGTTTTCGTCTAGATACCTAGTTTCTTGTATGGTTGCAATCAGTATCTTTTGACCATTGAATATGTCAACTAGATTTTTATGTTTACAGTCTTGATCATGACTTTATTGTCACCAGAAAACATTTATATGTTTTTGAACAGAACATTTACATGAAGTTTAAGTCCGGAGATTCCAAAAGACCCAGATTCCTTCGTGCAGTTCTCCAGAACCTTACCACATACCACTCTTTCCAGCAGTAGTGGATTTCTGAAATTTTTTATTACCATCTGGAGTAGTTGTCCTTTAATTTTTTCTGCCATCATGCTTAACTATCGAAAGTTTAGTTTTGGGGATTCAAATTCTCAGATCCGACAATACAACTGTTCAAATTCTCAGATCCGAAAGTACAGCTGCATTTGTTAGTCTCAGGAGAGAAAGTTGCAGCCGATGAAGTACAGATGCTGTTGGATCACTGCTCCAAACATGGAGACCAGATGTGTCCTTACTATTTTTGGTCCACCCCAAGAATTCTATTTCCTTGGTACCCACCATATCTGGTGAGCATTACCTTATCTGCTTCCTGGAAAGGCACCTAAAATGGGAATAGCAAAATCAACATGGACGGATTCTATTTATTTAAATAAAAAATATTTATAAACAGACCATAAGGTAGAAGTAAAGAAGTAAGTAATAGGCTAGATATTCTAGAATAAATTGGTACCAAGTAAAATACAGCTGAAGCTAACTGGTGAGAAAGAAGAGTTGAGTGTTCTCAACTATTTTTTTTAGAGGGGGACTTAACCCCCTCCTGATTTACATACATATCTGTACATTTCTCAAGTAAACATAACATTAACTTGAAGCAGTAATAACTTAACAATAAATTTTAGACTTTTAAAACCTTACTTATTCAAATTTTTACATAAAAAATAAGTTAACAGCCTTGTGTGTATAATATTCTCAACTAGCTTAAGACTAGCTTTTGTAGTTTTATTTTAAAAAGAACTGAAGCCGGTAATTTGGCTTCATGTTTATGAGAACTATATTGCATATATTCGAGGTCTGTAAAATAAAGTAATGAGACTGGTTCAGAAAAACTTTTTAATTACAATCCAATTATACATGGGCTCTTATCGCTTCAATATAGTTCCCTTGGGAAGCCACGCAACGCTACAAACGGTTGTCCCACTCTTCATATCAGTGTTGGAACTGAGAAACCAGAATATTCTTTACATGGTTGGTTTCATTTTTTTTTCTGTTTTTTACTGTTCCAAAATCGTGTTCCTTGAGGTGTTTTTCTGAAGTCGGGAACAGGAAAAAATCACAGGGATTCAAGTCAGGTGAATAAGGTGGTTGAGGAACTACAAGAATGTTTTTTCTCCGCCAAAAACTCATTAACTTTTTACTCTGCAGTGTAACAAGGTGCATTGTTATGACACAACACCCAGTTCTTTGATGGCTCAGTTCAAGCAGTTCAGGCGGGCAACTCTTTTCCGCAGTCTTTCAAGAATTTCTCAGTAAACATATTGATTTTTAGTCTGTCATGAAGGCAAAAACTGCTTATGGACAATGCAATTACTATCAAAGAAAAAAAATTAGCATGGTTTTGATTTGCTCATTTTTGCTTTTTTGGGATGTGGTGAGTTTGTTGAAGTGTTTTTTCACTCCTTGTTCTGGCGGTTTTTTTTTTGGGTCATACTCAAATATCCAAAATTCATCACCAGTAATAAATTTTTTTTGGAAAATCAGGATCAGTTTCAATTTGCCCTAGAAGAACGCGGCACAATTCCACCCTATCGTTTTTTTTTGTTCAACAGTGAGGTTTTTTGGAACCAATTTTGTACAAATTTTCATGTTCAATTCGTTTCTCAAAATTTGATGAACTGTGGTATGGTTCAAATTCAATTGTTCTGCAATCATTCTGACAGTTTATTACCGGTCGTACCGTATTAAGTCTCTGATTCGCCCAACATTGTAGTCACTTTTTGACGTTAACAGTCTTTCAGAGCGTGGATCGTCCTTAACTGATTCCCGGCCATCTGAAAATGCTTTAAACCACCTAACAACTTGAGCTCGTGACAGAACGTCATCTCCATACACCCTTTTCAATTTTAAAAAAGTTTCAGTAATATTCTCACTGAGTTTAACACAATACTTAATTGTACAACGTTGCTCATAATTAGTATCACTCATTTTTGTAACGCACAACAAAAACTCGTTTCACAAAAAGTTTGTTTACGTCTCACGTGGCAACAATGTGGCAAAAAATATTAATACCTAATATAAATCAGCTGTTCATATAACCATATGTTTACTAGTAACATTACAGTGTTGCCACTTTGGCTGCCAAAAAATAACTAGTCTCATTACTTTATTTACAGATATAATGTTGTTTCTTCTCATTTAATTTTCATAAGTAACAATATACTTAGTATATTAGTATATACTAGTATATTAGTATATACTTAGTATAAACATGCTACTCTTTTAGAAAATAAATTTTTAAGAATCTTTAACTTAGAAAGTAACTCATTTTAGATCTTATATTATAAAACTTCATGGTTTATTTTATTTTTCATTTTTTCTGAGGTGTTTTTGTCAGTATCTGATGTGCATCATATCAGTGTTAGCTGATACTGAAGTATGTTTCATTTTTAATTGCAATGTCTGCATAAAATTTTTTTTTTGTTTGTACAAATGTTAAAATTTATAATTCAAACATATCTTTGGAAAAACGAGTGGGATTACTAGATTATAAATAATTTTTTTCATATCACCTACAAAAATGAAAACTTAATGATTTCCATCACGTTACTACAATTGAATTCTGCACAACCTGGAGTTATATGCAATATGGAATTATAACTATATTTGTATACTGCATATATATGAAGAGTGGATTTAAGAAATTAATTTTTTAATCGTTTTTAAATTTCGTTATTTCTGTTGCAAGGAAAGGTGAAGAAATACCAATATACACCTGTACCAATGTTGCCAATTGTGAACCCAGATAATCCAAATCCTGGGCCAGGAAAATCATTTCTTTCAAACAGTTTAACACATTTAATAGTTAAAGCTTATCCTCAAGGTACATTAAGCAAATGGTTGTGCAGTGTTGACATGGGTGAATTTATATTTGTCAGTGAGCCGCAAGGAACATTCTGTCCAACCACAGAACTAAAAGGGAAAAAACAAATATACCTACTTGCTGCTGGAACCGGACTTACACCTATGTTATCTGTAATTCTTTGGGTTCTACAAACAACCAGGTAGATAAATCACTATCTCATCTCTTAAAATGGATTTATCTACAATTACTGTTAAAATTTTGCAGTTAACTACTGATAAAAAATCTTAATTGTAAGAACAATGATGTTTAGTAGCACATTTAATCCTTGGTAGCCATGGCCTTTAAGTATTAATATTTTTTATAACACCTTCTATTTATGATTTTCTCAAGAATGCAAACAATTAATGAAACATTTTGTTTAAAAGAGTACATCTTTATATTTATTTTAAAAAAATATAAAACTGCTAAAATCAATCTAAGATTTTTACTTCCTTGTTCGAAGTAAAGGAAGTATGTGATCGCGAAAAAATTTGGTGTTCAGATTTCAACAAAAAATTAATAAAAATATGCATTTAGACCATCCCCTGAATCCATTTTGACTAGTTTCGGCGTGACATCTGTGCGTATGTATGTATCTCGCATAACTCAAAAAAGATTAGCCGTAGGATGTTGAAATTTTGGATTTAGGACTGTTGTAATATCTAGTTATGCACTTCCCCATTTGATTTCAATCAACTGAACCAAAAAAGCCCAAACACCAAAAAAATTGGATTTTGGACTTTTTCTTAACTGCAGTAGTAAGTCCTCATTGAGAGCTTTTCAACGATATCATAAGTGGAACTTATTTTCATTGGTTCCAGAATTATAGCCAAATAAAATTTTAATTAATAAAATATTTGGATCTTATAAGGGAAAGGCACATCGTTTCAACTCAGACTTCATCTCCTTTTTTTTAACTTTTTTTAATTTAAATATATTGATTAATTAATAATTATTAACGCCTAATTGTAAAAAAAGTTTACGATAAATAATTCAATAATAACAATAAAAATTTAAAAATATCAGAAGTTATTAATGAAATAAAATTTTATATACTTTTCATTTAAAAAAAATGCGTATACGAAATTTAACAGACATACAAGGAAGTCATGTGATGTCCGCATCAGATTTTTTATATTCTTTTAACTACATTATGCATTTTGTTCAGTAACTGCGACTGGTTGCTTTAAGCAACATATTCAAGGCCGACTTTCTTCAATTAATCTTCATTTAAGATTTATGCTTTGCGCTCTCTGCTCTAGATGTTGTTATGAGTGTTACTCATGTAAAGCTCTGAAGTACAAATAGCTCCAGCAGAATTGCCTTCTTTGAGAGTATATAATGATATTTACTGCACCAATATCGATGGTGAACAGTGTGAAGTTGTCACCTGCTGTTTGACTGACGCATGATAATATATTCAGCTCAGTGAAGGAAGGATGCTATATAGAGCAAATAATTTCTTTACCTTTCTGGTAAGACTGACTATGACTTGTTATTCTGGCAAACTGCTATGCCATTCTCTGGGATGACTGATGTCTCATATCATATTACACATAAACTTATGATTGCAATACTTAAAAAATACTCTTATAGAATCCAGAAGTAAATTTTATGTTTTTAGAATTAATTAATATATTTATATATTCTTTTGTAATGTGTTCTTAAAATGTATGTTTTAATAAAGTGTTACTTATTAATCTGAAAAAGGAGACAGTTGAAAGCTCATATTCTAACTTATCTATTTTATTTTTTTTAAATTTGAATGGGCATTGTCTGCTTTATTAGTATTAGTAAGCCTGTAGCAAAGAAACATAAAGGACATGGTCCACAGTCTCATCGACCCTACATTCCGGGCATAACCCCGAATCAAAAAACCAGACCTAACCAAACTCACCCTAAAAGCACCATGTCCGAAAGAAAATGTGTTGTATACCGATTAAGGGAAACCCACCTAATTGCTCGCAGCTCTCTAACATCTGGAAATATACCATGCGTATATCGACCAGTAGAAGAATCGTTCCACCTAACTTGCCAAAAGTCAAAACCTTGGTCTTCAATCTCTTACATACGCCCAGAAGTAAGAAGAAGGCCTTCCTTCTTAAAGATATACCCCTTGCTACGTTCCGTAGCTAAAATGTCAATGGGTTTTATGCCGGCGATCACAGAGACTGCCTCTCTCAAGATAGTTCTGCAGCCTCCTACAACAACTAACAATAGAAGACGCTGGGCTTGCAATAAAATTTTCCGATAACATTGGAATTGTAAACGATGAGCCCAGATGGGCGCAGCGTACAACATTATGGCCTCACTGACACCTTTTTAAAGAATAGGCATCGTACGAAAATTCAACCCCCAATCGGGATGGATGACTCTACGAACACCAACGAAGGCATTTATAGCTTCCTTGCGACAACCTAAAGGTGCTCCCTGAATTGAAGCATCTCATCAAAGATTACACCCAGACACTTCTGAACGGTAACATACGTGATTGGAAGGCCGTCTATCACGACCCGTGGGTAACTGGTCGCGGCTAGACGACCTTTAAGAAACATCATAGTGATTTTCTCCACACTGAAAACCATCTTATGCTGAAGACACCACAACCTTAGTACCTGACATACCTGAGTCGCTCTGAGTTCTATCACAGCACGCAAGTTTCCCTCGACCAGCAACCCATCGTCGGCATAAGCCACGATGCGGCAGCCACTGGGCATCCACAACCGCATTACAGAGTCGAATTCAACAACCCAGACGAGGAGACCTAAAACACTGCCCTGTGGACAACTTTTTAAGAGAGTCTTTCCTACTTCTGAACCGCCGTCATGAAGGACAATAGTTCTGTTGCTGAAATAGCTTGAGAGAGTTTCAATCTCATTTAGCGTGCAACTACGCTGCTGCAACTGAAACAAGGCAGAGGGCGATCACAAGTTACTGAAGGCCCCGGATATGTTCAGAAAGACGCTAAGCACATATTTGCACTCGCTGGTCGAAGCCAAATTCAAAATTCATTACCCTAAAAATAATGTCCTCTGTGCCCTTGCCAGGGCGAAAATAATACTCATCGTTCATTAGCGAACGATTAGAAGTCAACCTACTATTAATGCGGAGGTAGAAGACCTTCTCAAAAACTTTACCTACAATAGGCAAGAGCGTCAGAGCCCGGTAAGAAGAAGTTACAGTGAGGTACTTGTCGCCACATTCGAAGAGCAGTTTCAACACACCAGGTTTCCAACACGCTGGAAAATATCCAGGAAAACGAATCCTATTAAAAGCCCCATTCAGGGACCAAGAATCACTAGCAACGTGCGAATAAAGAGTTCCACTGTCATACAATCATATACGGGGGCTTTATTCTTATCCAGGCTACAAATTACTTGGCGGACTTCCGCCTCAGTAATCTCAGAAGACTGATTCCCGGAGAAAGAACCTACAACATCCCTTCCGACACGTCGATGATAAGAGGTTTTACCAACCTCAGATCATCTAGAAGCGGATCGCTCATCAGAAAATTGAGGACACGATATTTGTCTATTACAACTCCATCCTGGGTCGAGAGAGCCGATTGAAGAATGTATTTTTTCTTCTTATGACCAAGAACTTTATAAACGATACCCCGTGAGTTCTTATTTCCCTACTCTTGTGTAAAAGAGCGCCAGGAATCACGCTTAAAAGACCTAACCTTATAAAAATACTCGGTCCTTCGACGACGATAGTCCGCAAGCAAGACTGCACGCTCATCAGGACCACCCTCACACTATGCGGCTCTCCTGAGCCGGCCCACAATCCGCTTCATCGCGGTTAAGTCCCGAGTCCATCACCCAGCTACTCTCTCCCGACCAGTCCCTCTGAGAATTGACTGATCAGCGGCTTAACTGCCGCAGAAGAAAAATCCTCTGCCAGGTCTTCTAATGAGAGCTCGTCCAGTCCTCGAGCAACAACTCGAAGCCTGACCGTAAGAATATTAGAAAACTTGAGTTAATCCACCCGCCTGTGCAGAAAGCGCCCCTGCTGAACAGGGAGGTATCCCCTATAGATATCACGCAGCCCACCTACCAAGTCAAAAACTATTAGTCGATGAACGCTCGCGCAATCATCGACTACAGACCAGTTCTGAATACTACCAGGGATGTCCTTGCCGATGGTAACATCAATGTTGGTACCATGGAAGGCTCTCCGCCCTACGATCGCTCGAGCGAAATTAGACAATTCACCAGCAACATTAAAGACATTAAAATTATGCTGCGCGATGAAACCTTCAATTAACTCACCGCCATCATCCGTGATCCCACTGTGCCAAAGAGGCAATTTGGCGTTCACATATGCACCTATAAGAATCGGGCAATTTTCTACCAGCCTAACAATTCTTTCCCATTTTTCCAAATGCTATTCAGTCGGATCCCTGTACTGAAAGTACGAACTAACAACAATTAGATACAAACCATCCACAGCAAACCAGATAACGACGTAATGCGTGTCAGTGGTTTGCAATATGAAGACGCTATCTAAAGACTTCCTGCACAGAACGGTGGATTTATTGTCACCGATGAAAAACATCTTCTAACTTGGGAAACTTGGCAGATCACCTTTGACCACGTACGGATGTTATAGAAGAACAACATCGAGGCTTCTTTTTTCGACATCTTCACCTAACTCAACTTTGACTACATAGGCACCCTGGGTATTTAGTTGACCGAACCTAACCATCGAGAGAGTTGAAGTAAATCTCAACCGCTATTTTGTAGCATTCACACTCCTTGCTATTTACCGAGTGCCTAAGACTCTAAAGCAACCTTTTACAGTTAACACAAGTCAAAGCCTCTTTTTTCTGCTGACAATCGTCAGGGTTGTAGTCCTCCTCACCACAATGCACGCATACCGACGCATACATACAGAATTTGGGCCTCTGGCCGAAGCGAAAACATTTGAAGCATCGCTGCAAGTCAAGGTATTCCCTGACGTGATAGGATGCGAAATCCAAAAAGATCCTTCCCACAAACAAAACTTCTGAAAGAGACCAGCGCCTAACTCGAACACACTATGATACCGTAGGGCATCACGCTTCCCTGTCTTGAAGACTAGCCTGCATTCCTTTTTGAACGTAGCCTCGTCTAAATCGGTGTTCTGATCTCTAATCAGAGTCAGAAATTCCTCATCGGAGAAGCAGCGGTCAATGTCTTATATTATGACACGGGGCCTACGACTGCGCTTAGGGGTCATCTTGAGCTCAAGCTTCTGTACCGCACGAGAGTCCTAGATCACTCTGAAAGTCTCCTTGTTATCCGCTACCACTATCAAACCCACCAAACAACATTTCAATTCCCGCCGAGTGAGAAGAACTCCTGCCTTGTGACATGTCCGGTTTCCATATTACCCCCTGCGTTCCTAACCATTTCTGGCTTAATCGCAGGACATCTTGCCCTCAAGCTGATCACGTTCCACAGTCATCAGTCGACCTCGATGAGATGCCACTGATGCAAATACCTCGAAAAATATTCACATCAGTTAATTCCGCCCTAGTCAAGATTTGCCTTCATACAAGACGTCATAAGGGGTACATAAATAAAAATCGAATAATGTGTTAAACAAAGATGGTACACCGATATATAATACGAAATGTAAAGTCGATTGATAAGTAGAATATATTGAAGAGTTATACGGAGGAAATGAATTAGAAAATGGTGTTATAGAGGAAGAAGAGGTAGTTGAGGAGGAAGTTGGAATATGTAAAACAAATTGTTAGGGATATAGGATGTAGGGGTATACTGAAATTAAACGACTAGCACTAGATAGGGAATCTTGGAGAGCTGCATCAAACCAGTCAAATGACTGAAGACAAAAAAAAACAAGACGTCAGACAGCTAACTCTAACACGTAACTCTTAGGAACTGCTAAAACTAACTGCCTACCCGCGGAAGATTAAAGACCCCGCGCGCCTAACTCTATTATCAATCTATCACCACCTAAAACCGTATTTACCCATTTTACAATAAGATTGATTCAGTAATTCCCATGCCACGACAGCATATTTTAATAAATTTAGTGATTCGAGTGACCAATTGTTAATGAAAATGTCCCAGGAGACCTCAGGTCTTGTCCATTCGGGAGCTGAGTATAACCTCTAGTCTCCCACTTCAGCTCCAACTTTGAGGACCGCTTGGATTTAACGCTAAGTTGATCGCAACTAGCATTTACTTATTTTCCCCTTAAGTGCACTCTAATTCAATAAATCGCCATGATAAGTTAGTGAAATCGTACTCGGGAGGATGAAACTCACCCTCCCGAGCACGATCCTCATTGATACTCGAAACTACGCTAACCAGGGCTCGGTGCCAAGTATGCCTACCTCAAGCCCAATCAACTGTCAGAGCGGGAACCTAGCTACCCGGGTAGCTAACACTAAATGAACCCGCAATCGCCAGCGCAAGATGTGAGAAGAAGCAAGCTAGCAAAATAAAATTGTAAAAAATACAGCAGAAGAAACTGCCTAGAAATAATTCTCTATCAGGTTTTCTATAACTACTCAAACAGCACTTTAGTCAGAGACTGAAGCAACTCAAACTAAGGAGATTATGTCAACCCATCCCCAATGCAAAAGCGTCCCTGTATACAGGAAAAATAGCCCGCAGAAAATTCCCACAGTTCATCACTTAATGCGTGCCAAAGAAGCGATTTGGCAATCGCAATAGACCGAAACCAACAGCCTTTTGCATCGACGAATGGGTAAATCATTACACATGTGAAGAGACCATAAAAACCTCATGACTGGCAGATCACTCTGCTAGTAAAGGACGCTTCAAAAAAGCAACCCCGAGGCTCACAACAACAGTTCACCTAACACTAGATACAGACATCAAGCATTTAATGAGAAGTCCTAACTTTCTAGGGAATTGAAGTACAATTCTACCGCACATAAATAGCAGCCACCGTCCTTACTGTTGACCGAGTGTTTGCAATCTTTGGGCAACCTTTTACAGTTGACGCAGAATGGAGCTCGACTTTCTGTGGACAGTCTTTACGCTTGTGATCCTTCTCACCACAATTCGCGCAGACTAACGCATACTTACAGAATTTGACTTTGCGGCCAAAACGACAGCACTTAAAGCACCTTTGCACATCAATACTCCCTGACTCGACAGAACATGAGATCGAGATACAACCTACCCGCACACAAACTTCTTAAAGAGACCAGCGCCAAGTTCAAAAACACCGTGATACTGATGAACATGACGCTTCCCAGTCTTGAAGTGTAGCCTACACTCTTGCTTAAATGCGGCCTCATCCAACTCAGTGTTCTGCTCTCTAACAAGGGACAGAACATCCTCGTCAGATAGCCATTGGTCAATGTTGTAGACAATGACCCGGGGCCTACACTTGCGTTTTGAGTCCACCTTGACCTCGAGCTTTTTCACCTCAGAAGACTCCGTGATAACTCGGACAGTCTCCTTCTCGTTGGCAACCAATACAAGACCCTTGCTGGTCTCTTTGATTTTCCTAACTTTAGATTCTTCCGCTTACCACGAAGGGAAAACTGGGAAGTCCTCTTTGAGTTTTCTACTAGTCTTCGTAGACCCCTCAACCTTGTTAACAAAAAGTACCTCGGGCTGCAGCGACGCTTGGCTAGTTTCGCGTTTGTCCCGCACGACTTCGGAGTAACGCCTCAGTCGTCCAGGTGCTAGAACCGGTGGTGCCTGTACAATTTTCACTTCCTTGGCCCAGGAGGCCAACTTTTCATAGCCTTCCACCAAAGCGGAAAGAACTCCCTTAACATGCCTAAGCCTGGGAAAAATCCTGCTCCTCGCCACTGCACTGACTCTGTGGGGGGGGGGGGGGGGAGAGTCCAATAAATTCTCGATGGTCTGCTGGGCTGCGAGAAGTATCTGGGGTAGAACTGTCAGATCTACCCTTAGTTGCACGAAACTCTTCGACTAACGGGACGCTTGTAACGCTTCCGGTCGCCATACCACCCCCCGTTAAAGCCCATCAGGGCTTGGGAGTTGTCTTTCGCCCGCTAACTCTTTACATCTCATAGTAATAAGCCGGGTCTCGTTGGGATGCCACCGATGTAAATGCCTCGGTAGACATTTACATCAGTGATTTTTAAACTCAGCTTTTGCCTTCGCTGTAGGTCAGGCATCATGAATGTCCTACATCGTTGTCCTCTGAACTAGCTAACCGAGCTCGCAGAAGCACGAACCCCGCGCCTAACTTTTATTGAGCCAATTTCTAGTAAATATCTTGAAATTCGAAGCAATTAAATTAATAACATACCACAAAAAATATTGTTAGCAAGAAAGAAATTTACTCCTAGTTCCCTTAGTGAACTCTAGTTCAGTTCATACCCCTGACTTTAGGTTAATTTACGGACTCCGGTCTGGTCTACAAGGGAGGGGCGTACAGACCTCCTACTCCCACTCAGCTCCATCACAGAGTCCCGCGTGATATTTACTTTCTTCAACCACCGTCGAGATGCCGCCACACCTCACGGCTGCATGGGAACCATGCCATGGCAGTGTAGTCGCCATTCCGCCCACAGTGTCGTGTGCTCGTTCAAACTGCTCTCGTCAAAACGACGCTACACCTTACGGCTGTATAGTAACCCATGCCCACAGCAGTGCAGTTGCCATTCCGCTGATTGCTGATATTCAAATAATCACTACAATTCAAATTCTAAGCGTGGCTCGACGCCATATGCCTACCTCCGGCCAATCAACTCCCCAGGCGGTCCCTAGCCACCCGAGTGTCATCGACCTTACAGTCCAGATCAGACCGGAGTCAACCAAACCAAACCTAACCAAACTATTCCTAAAGGCACCTTGTCCCGAAAAGAATTGATTTGTAAACCGATCGATTAAGGGAAACCCAATTAATTGCTCGCAGCTCCCTGACATTTGAAAAGATACCATGCGTGTATCGACCAGTAGAAGAATAGTTCCACCTAGCTTGCCAAGAGTCAAAACTTTGGTCTTCAATTTCTCGCATACGCACAGAAGTAAAAAGGTCTTCCTTCTTAGAAACATACTGTTTGCTACGTTTCATAGCTACAATATCAATGGGTTTAATGCCGGAGATCACAGAGACTTCCTCTCTCGAGACAGTTCTATAACCACCGACAACATTTAACAATAGAAGACGCTGGGCTCGCAAAAGAATGACCTTAATAACTTGGAATTGTAAACGATGAGCCAAGACGGACGCAGCGTACAACATTATGGCCTCACAGACACCTTTGTAGAGAATATGCATGGTTCGATAATTCAGTCCTCAATCGGGATGGATGACTCCACGGAATCCAAAGAAGGCATTGATGGCCTTCTTTGCAACAAACTCGAAGTGCTCCTAGAATCCTCTCATCAAGGATTACAACCAGATACTTCTGAACGGTAACATACCTAATCAGAAGGCGGTCCATCACAACCCGCGGGTAACGGGTCGCGGCTAGACAATCATTCAAGTATCATACAAGTATCATAGTGGTTTTCTCCAAACTGAAAACCATCTTACGCTGAAGACTCCACAACCTGGAACCATACATGCCTGCATCGCTCTGAGCTCTATCTTGGCACGCGTGTTGCCCTCGACCAGCAGTAACCAATCATCGTCATAAGCCACGATGCGGCAGCCATTGAGCATCCGCAACCACATGAGAGAGTCGAACTCAACGACCCAGACGGGTGGACCTAAAACCCTGCCATGAGGACAACCTTCTGACAGGGTCTTTCCTACTTCCGTGCCGCTGTCACAAAGGATGACGGTTCTGTCGCTGAAGTAGCTCGAGAGAGTTCTAATCTCATTTAGCGTGCACCCATGGTGCTGAAGTTGAAATAAGGCGGAGGACCACCACAAGTTATTGAAGGCCCCGGATACGTCCAAAAAGACTCCAAGCACATATTTGCACGCGTTGCAGAAAGCCCGATCCATTACCCTAAAAATTGCCTCCTCTGTGCTCTTGCCGGTGGGAAAACCATACTGGTCATCCATCAGCATATGGTTAGAAGTCAACCTACAATTAATGCAGAGATATAAGACCTACTCGAAAACATTACCTACTACAGGCAAGAGCATCAGAGGACGGTAAGAAGAACTTACAGTGGGATCCTTGTCGGCACCTTTGAAGATCAATTTCAACACACCACATTTCCAACACGCTGGGAAATATCCAGTAAAAAGCATCCTATTAAAAACCCTAGTCAACGGAGCAAGAATCACCGGCAACGTGCAAACAAGGAGATCCAAGATGATACCATCATATCAGGGGGCTTTATTCCTAGCCAGGCTACAAATTACTTGGCGGACTTCCGCCTCAGTAATCTAAGAAGACAAATTCTCAGAGTGAAAACTAACAACTTCCCTGTGAACACGTCGATGATACGAGGTTTCACCAACCTCAGTATCATCTGAAAGCAGTTAATTGTCAGAAAAGTTAATAATCAGAAAAATGAGGACAAGATCTTTGTCTATAACAATTCCATCCTGGGTTGAGAGAGCCGACAGAAGAATGTATTTTTCCGCTTATGACCAAGTACTTTAAACAGAAAATACTCGGTCCTCTTCCGACGATAATCCGCAACCAGAAATGCACGCCGATCAGGATCACCCTCACGCTGTGCGGCTCTCCTGAGCCGGCCCACAGTCAGCTTCATCGCGGTCAAGTCCCGAGTCCACTATCCAGCTACTCTCTCTCTACCCGTGCTTCTGGGAATCGACTGTTCAGCAGCTTCAACCGCCGCAGAAGAAAATTCTCTGCCTGGTTTTCTAACGGGACCTCGTCCAGACTTCGAGCAAAAACTCGCTGCCTGGCCGCAAGAATGTTTAAAAACCTAGGCCAATCCGCACGCCTGTGCAGGAAGCGCCCCTGCTGAACAGGAACGTTCCCCCAAAAGACATCACGCAGTCCACCTACCAATTTAAAAACTACTAGCCGATGATCACTCGCAATCATCAACTATAGACCAGTTAAGAATCCTAAAGGGATATCCTTATCCATGGTAATATCGATGTTGGTACCATGGAAGGCTCTCCGCAAACCAACTGCATCGGTGAAGGTAGACAATTCGCCGGCTCATTAAAGACATTAAAATGCTGCGCGATGAAACCTTCGATCAATTCGCCGCCATCATCCGTGATCCCACTGTGCCATGCATGTCAGAGGCCTGCCATATGAAGATGCTACCTAAAGACTTCCCGCACAGTACGAAGGATTTGCTGTCACCAACGAAAATTTTCTTTCATCCTGGAAAACCTGGCAGATCACCCCTGACCACGTACGGGTGTTGTAGAAGAACAACATCGATGCCCCGTCTCTTGACAACTTCACCTAACTAAATTTGGACTGTATAGGCACCCTGTGCATTTAGCTGACCGAACCTCACCATCAAGGAAGTTGAAATAAACCTCAACTGCCCTCTTGTAACAACCACACTCCTTGCTATTCACGGAGTGCCTATGAATCTTACACAACCTCTTACAGTTGACGCAAGTTGGAGCCTCAGTTTTCTGCTGACAATCGTCACGCTTGTGGCCCTCTTCACCGCAATGCGCACAGAATTTGGCCCTATGGCCGAAGCGACAACATTTGAAACATCGCTCTACGTCAAGGTATTCCTTTACGCGCAAAATCCAGGAAAATTCTACCCTCCGACAAGAATTTCTGGAAGAGACCAGCGCCTAATTCAGAAAACCCGTGATACCAAGCGGCATCACGCTTTCCTGTTTTGAAGATTAGCCTACACTCCTTTTTGAACGTAGCCTCTTCCAAGTCAGTCTTCTGCTCTCTCATCAGGGTCAGAACCTCCTCATCGGAGAGACCACGGTCAATGTCATAGACTACGACACGGGGTCTACGACCTCGCTTGGGATCTACCTTGACCTCAAGCTTCTGCACTGCAGGAGAGTCCTTGATGACCTGGACCGTCTCCTTGTTGTCGACAACCACAACTATACCCTTGCTGGCCTCTTTTATATCCTTAATACGCAGGCCCTTCCGGCTGTTAAATATATATATAAATATATATTCAACATATAAAGTATATATATCATATAAAATAGAATGTCCTGACTGATTCACTGACTCATAATCAACGTACAACCAAAACTACTATAGGTAGATTCAGGGTACCTTCGTATCTTTAAGTAGGCGTGCACTAAGAAAGGATTTTGCGAAATTTTGATTTTAAGGGGTTCAAATCGATAAAAAAACTAAATTTCGTGTTTTTGTTTTAATAACAGCGCTATCTGTTGGACGTAAAAGCAACATACGCTATACTAAATATTTTACGATTCCATTACAATGTTTCCAATATGTGTGTTCGCTATAGACTAAAAAACTACTGGACCGATTTACGCGCGGGGAGAAAGGGAGAAGGGTAATAGGAAAAAACCGAAAAAGGTAAAAGGGAAGAAGGTAAAAATGGAAAAAGGGGAAAATGGAAAAGAAAAGAGGAAGAGGGAAAGGAAAATGGGGGATGAGTAATGGGAAAGGGAAATAAAGGAAAGAGAAACGGGAAAAGGAAAGGGAAACGGGAGAAAATGGGAAGCGAGAGCGAAGCGAGCCATGACCATCTGATCGTGACGGGAAGCGCAAGTAACCATACAGTACGGGCGAAACCACGATAGGGATATTAGATTTGAGATTGTAATAAATTATTTTTTTATCTTTATTAAATTATTTTAATTCATTCATAAAATGAATTGATCTAACACATATTATTCAATTTTCTTATCTTCCTTTTTTTTGTTTTCCTTTATTTAAGTTTTGGGCAAAAATTCATTGTTTATTGTATATTCCTTCAGTATTTTTCATAAAAATTTTTATATACCGTTTTATCAGGATTTAATGAAAATCTAAATATAATATTGCTGATTAAATATTTTTTTATTTATAAAAAAATAAGTTTGCTACTAAAAAGCATTGCGAGTGAAGCTACAACTACATTGTGAGCGAAGTCGCGACGAGGTACGCTAGTATATATACATATACATATACATATATATATATATGTATATATACATATACATATACATATATATATATATAAACATCATTTAATAAGGTAAACTAAATTATTTACATCAAGTGGTTAAAAAAGAACTTTTTTCTTTCATGAAATGTTTTTTCTGAACTATTACTACTAATAAAACAGAAGCTATGATAAATAAAAAATAAAATTCTTATTTTTACAGGAAAACAAAATTACATTTAATATTTTTTAATAGATATGAAGAAGATATAATATGGAGAAAAGAAATAGATGAAACAACTTACGTAGATGGAAGGTAAAAAAAAAATCTATTAAAAATAAATGCTAAATATATTATTTGCTAACAGCATATTGCATTTATTTTATTTTTTATTGCAGTAATTTGTATAACTTTGTGTTAACTAATTCTATTTAGTGCATTTCTTAAGCAGTTGTTAACATTAATTATATCACTAGGTTTTAATTTTATTTGTTAGAATCTGGTTCACAGGATAATTACAAACTTGCTCATTCAGAACACAAGAACACCAAATATCTAAACTTATGTTACTTTTAGAACAGAAAATCTACTAACAAAATGTTGTATACTAGACTGTTATCAATATACTCCAAACTGTACTGTCATCAATAACTTCAAAGTGAAGTTATCTTCATTTTGAAGAAATTCAAAGTGAAACATTATTTAAATAATCAGCTAGTACACTTTGAACATATTTAAATACAGGTTCTTTTAAATAAAATTGTAAGTAGAGAAATTTTTTCATGTGTTAGCGAAGAAAGTTTTAAAAAATTAGACTGAAAACATTTCTTCAGTGAGAATACAATTCTCAAATAAATTAAACGTGTCTGCCTCCGTAGCGTGAGTGGTAACGTCTCGGCCTTTCATCCGGAGGTCCCGGCTTCAAATCTCGATCAGGCATGGCATTTTCACACGCTACAAAAATCGTGAAGTAAAATTATTAAATATAAAGCAGCTCATTTTCAAAATAATGGAACTTCTTCCACAATACTATTTGAAGGTAATTAGGGGCACTTCCTTCACTTAAATCACTTGTAGCATTATTATTAATAGGGTTCGTTGTAAAATATGTA
The DNA here is from genome assembly GCF_047948215.1 of Lycorma delicatula. Classification (NCBI taxonomy): domain Eukaryota; kingdom Metazoa; phylum Arthropoda; class Insecta; order Hemiptera; family Fulgoridae; genus Lycorma; species Lycorma delicatula. The sequence continues at coordinate 34,629,080 of NC_134455.1, forward strand.
ACTGAATAACATATTATGTTTGTAATAATATATTAATTTCCAAGAATCAATTTTCGCGGCACCTCGAATCTTCAGTTAATATTGAATTCTACAATTACATTATACTCGTATATAATTCTTTTAAAAATCTGTTAGTTTAGATTGTTCTCTGTGTTTTATATATATATATATATATATATATATATATATATATATATATATATATAATGTTACATTTATATAACATAGATTCAATATATAAACCCACCGGGTTGGTCTAGTGGTTAACGCATCTTTCCAAATCAGCTAATTTGGAAGTCGAGAGTTACAGCGTTCAAGTCCTAGTAAAGCCAGTTATTTTTACACGGATTTGAATACTAGATCGTAAATACCGGTGTTCTTTGGTGGTTGGGTTTCAATTAACCACACATCTCAGGAACGGTCGAACTGAGAATGTACAAGACTACACTTCATTTATACTCATACATAACATCCTCATTCATCCTCTGAAGAATTATCTAAACGGTAGTTACCGGAGGCTAAACAAGAAAAAAGAAAAGAGATTCAATATATAACACATGATGTATTTATGTAACTCAGTTATATATTTTCTCTATTATATATATATATATATATATATATATATATATATATATATATATATATATACGAGGTGCGACAATAAAGTAATGAGACTGATTTTTCTTTGCAAGATGTGGCAACCCTGCAGCTTGCGTAGGCACACCATCTTTGACCTTGGTCTATAAGCTACTTCTTGTCCAAGCGGCACATTGATGCGACTGCTCAGTCGTGAGTTGTGCTGTAATAAGTGAATACGTGTTTGTGTCTCTCGTCACAGAAATGAAACCGCAAAATATTGCGCAACGGTATGCCATTTCTTTTTGCGTTAAATCGGGTGAAAACGCGACGACAACTTACGGTAAGCTTCAGAAGGCTTTTGGAGAGGAGGTTATGTCAAGAGCTCAAGTTTATCGGCGTCATAAAATTTTTAGTGAAGGCAGAACGAATGTTGAAGATGGAGACCGCAGCGGACGACCATCAACCTCACGGACAGATATCAACTTGACCAGGGTGCGTGAAATCGTACGATCTGATCGAAGATTATCCGTGAAAATGATTGCAGAAGAACTCAACATCAAACGAGAAACGGTTCGTCTAATATTAACTGAAGATCTTGTTACGAGAAAGATTTGTGCAAAAATGGCCCAAAAATCTCACACAAGAACAGCGAGAAACACGGAAAAATGTGGCAGCCGATCTGTTAGAGCAAACGGAAATCCAGATTTGTTGAGCCGTGTTATCACTGGTGATGAAGGTTGGTTTTTTCAATACGATCCAGAGACAAAACGCCAAAGTTCGCAACGGTGCTCAGACCAAAAAAAGCTCGCATGTCAAAGTCAAAAGTGAAATGCACGCTTGTGTGCTTCTTCGATTCCAAGGGAATTGTTCATAAAGAGTGGGAACCTCCTGAAAAAACAGTTAACCGATATTTCTACAAAAAAATTTAGAAAGACTTCGTAAACGAGTTCTTCGTGTCCGTGCCGACATTGCTGATAATTGGATTCTGCATCACGATAATGCGCCATCCCATACTGCTCTGTCAGTACAGCAATTTTTAACCTCAAAACAAATTTCAGTACTACCACAGCCACCTTATTCACCAGATATAGCTCCGCGCGACTTTTTTTCTATTTCCAAGAGTCAAAATGGCGGTCAAGGGACACCATTTTCAAACAACACAAGATGTCCAAAAAGCTATGACGAGGGTCTTGGAGGATATTACAGAAGATGAGTTCCAGAAATGATACCATCAATGGCAGAAGCGCTGGAATAAGTGTGTGCAATCAGAGGGGAACTACTTTGAAGGAGACAACACTAAACATGACTAAAACGGTAAGCAACATTTTTTCACATCAGTCTCATTATTTTATTGTCGCACCTCGTATATATATATATATATATACAGTACAGTAGGGCCTCCCTTAACCAAGCCCCTCTTATCTTAACCGAGATGTCTGGCCACCGCGGTCGAGTTGCGTCTCAGCCTTTCATCTAGCGGTTGTGGTTCGAATCCCGTTCAAGCGTGGCATCTTTTTACTGTGTTGCAAATCATTCATTAAATCCAATATTAGCCTAAGTTGCGAAAGTCTGAAGTACAGTAAAATTTTTAAAAAAATCGAAATGCAGTTTATTCCATATACGAATTTTATTATAGCTTATTATTGACGATTAATCATTGTACGTAATTACTATTGCGTAGTAATTAGTATCGCATTACAGCGCATGGCAGTAAAGCAGAAGATAAATTCCCTTTGGTTTCTGATACCCACTACACATAAAGATCGGTCTATATTTTTTGAGTGTGTATATTCTCTACTGTAATACAGTGTAATAGGTGTAGTGTGGTGTCTTGTTCACTTGTATGTACTACATTGTGGTTATTGTTATAATGGCTAGTTGTACAAATCATTTTACTAACACAAAACGGATGGTAGTGTCAATGGATAAAAAATTAAAAGCAATTAATCTTTATTAAATGCCGGAACATCGATTAAAAAAATTGTTAATGAATTTAACGTCAGAGAAACAACCGTCGGCGAGTGGAAACGGAACAAAAAAGAAATTGAAGAATACTGTTCAAAAGTGCCCGAAATGTTTTTAAATAAACGATCTACGCTAAAGAAGCCTGTCCAGGATGGTGCCGTTTCCTTGTGGTTCAGGCAAGAGAGAATCTTTGGGGGTACCAGTATCTGGCCCTATTTTGCAAGAAAAGACAAATTCAACTTAACAAAAAATTGTCTAGTCTAGATACATTTTCTTCTAGTAAAGGCTGGCTGGAGAAATTTAGAAATCGTCACGGCATAAGACGATTAACCGTATCAGGGAAAAAGTTATCTGCCGATACTGACAACACTGCTAATTTTATCAAAACTTTTTCGCTCTTGTTCAGTCAGAAAATCTGCGGCCAGAACAAGTATATAACGCAGATGAGACAGAATTGAATTTTACGAGACAGTATCAAAAACACTAGCATCAACGGAAGAAGCTTCTGCACCCGGCTTTAAAATGAATAAAGAGCGAATAACTGTTCCTGTCTGCAGCAACGCTAGTGATGACGACAGTATCTCTTCTTGTGATCGTCAAAGCTGCTAAACCTAGGACATTAAAATATTTAAAATTAGATTTATTGCCTGTTATGCAGGCTAACCGAAAGTCGGCGTGGATGAGTGCAGACATTTTTGAGAATCGGTATGTCCACAGTTTCGTCCCGTATGTGAAGAATTATCTACAAATAAAGAAATAAAGAAAGAGTAAAAGGATTACTCTATTTTTTCCTTAATATTTAAAACATTTCCAACGTATGTTTTAAAAAAATAAGAAATTTATGGACTTATTAAATTTGCCAAAAACAATGTATTGAATAAATGTAAAATAGATAGATGTATTATTCAGTTACATACTCAATGGGTATTTTAACATTTTTAAGATGATGTCTACAAAAGTTCAACCAGGAACTCCTACAAAGATGGTGCAGCTAAATTATCTCTGATAAGTACAATGGAAGAAAAATCTCCAGTGTCTTTTGAAAGTGAGCTGTTTAACTCTTAATGTTAAAAAATTAAAATGTTAATGCTATTGGGTCCATACTATTCAAGGAAAAAAATATTTTTCTGATATACTAATAATACTTCCAATATGTCTTTTATCAGCTAGTGCAGTTAGATTAAAATTTAAGAGAAAAAACATTGATTGCAGTAATATTATTGATTAGAATACAAAAATTAATTATTTATTTGAAATCTTCTGCTTCAAATATAGCAGATACATAAATGGACATTTTCAATTCAATCAACCAAAATAAAGAGTAAGCATTTATTTGTATGTAAGACCAGAATACTTACTTAGTTTTGTGAAAAATAATGTTTTAAGGTTTAGTATGTAAATAAATTTTTATATTATGTGTATGCTTTTAACTAATTTGAAAAACCAAATTAAGTTATTTATTCAAGCTACGGTTCACTTTTTATTTTAGTCATTTCATTTTGATTTCATAGAAAATAGTTGTTTTCCTCTTTAAAAATGAACACCCCTGGCTATCATATCAACTTCTGAATAACTATAATGTAGTCCGATTAAGTTCAAGCACCATGAATGTCAAAATATTCTACTTTTTTATTTTTCGAAAAAAAATGAATTGGACATCTTCAAGCTGTTAAAAGTAACTAACTGATATAATATATTTGTTAGACACTGCAATATACATATAATTTGTTCAGCCATATGCGAAATACCCATGGATACTATATCAACCGACATTTAAATCACAACCTATAATAATATAATCAGTTTTATAGATTTTATTCTAACTTCTTTGCAGTTGTTCAAAAAATACCCAGTTTCTTTTTTCCTTCTCTTTCCTAGAGAATAAACTCAATTGTCGTATAACTTCTTTTTCTCTTTACTTTAATGTACAAACATTATTTGTTTACAAAACAGCAGCTGTGAGTCCTTGACTTTCAAATATTTTACTATTATTATTATTTGACGGCAACTGTGTTTAGTATCTCATATCCACACTGTTATACCGTATCATTTTCTACCTAATTATCTGACTCCTTGGACCTGCCTAATTTTCATTTTTCTCAGTAGCAACTGCATCTCTCTCTTTTTCTGTTTAGCCCCCAGAACCACTGTAAAGTATTACTTCAAAGGATGAATGAAGATGACATGTATGAATGTAATGAAGTGTAGTCTTGCACAATCTCAGGTCGACCATTCCTGAGATGTATGGTTAATTGAAACCCAAATCAAACAACACTGGTATCCACAATCTAGTATTCAAATCCGTACAAAAGAATCTGCCTTTACTAGGATTTGAACCTTAGAACTCTTGACTTCGAAATCTGCTGATTTTCGATGACGAGTTAACCACTAGATCAGCCCGATGGACAACAATTGTATCCAACACAGATAATTTTTTAAACAATAATGCCTACACTAATTTAGCCTCTTTGTTACTAAAAACATAATCATATCATATAATCTTTTCATACTACAGTAGCTACAATGCAACCTTTACAATACTATATTGGGTTAAGTTTGATATTTCCAATAGAGCTGTATAAGAATTAGTTTAATACATGTGTAGATGAGTTAATAACATCTTTGATAAAGAGAAATAGCGCACTTTAAGATAAATCAGTATGAAGAGGAATTAATTTAATTTCCAAAGTTGCAAAATAAATAGTTGATAAGAATATTAAATCCTAAATAAAATGGAGGTTTAATTATGGAATGATAAGATTAGCAATTTTTCACTTGAAAAAGATAATAGCTTGTTCTTGAAACAGTAACAATCCAAGTCAAAAGAAGCAAAAGCTTTTCATAAAGTGCAAAGATATCAAATGCAATGTTAAAACATACACAAAGCATGTACAGGTTACCTTTGTGGGTAATTTTTATTACCCACAAGAATTGAGTGTAGAATTGATTGTATTTTTTTAAGTATGCAATCATATAATTAAAAAATTAATAACTATTCAATCAGATTGAAACAGATATTGCCCAAATGCACATACTGTCTAACAAATAGAAACAACATTAATTGAAACTTTGGCAAGCAAAGGATTCATCAGAATTGTAGAAGACAAAGAAGTTGATAATTTCTAAACTAACAAACTGTAAGCTTTTTTGAAGGGAGCCAAGAGCCTTAAGATAACTGAAAAGGAAGGAATTAAACTAATGTTAATTAAATAAGCAAGTGTTTCATTTCATTAAATATTTTTTTGCTTTCTTAATGAATTTTAATGTTTCTTTACTGAATCTTAGCAAACAATAGACATTGTTATATCAAATACAATAGTACAGGTTATTCTCATTTGCAAGAAGAATGACAAGGTCAGATAACCATGAAATCAGCATACTACATTTTACACATAGGCTATATTCTTCTATAGTACTCCAGATTAAAATTTATTACTAAACACTTTTATTAAATAAAAATAATATTTTTAAATCTGGCATTCTTGCATGAGTAATGTATTTCTTCTGAAAGAAATCAGGAATTCAATTTGCAGACTTATATAGTACCTGAGGATTTCCAGAAGGCATTTTACAGGGTTGAAAGAAGATACGAGTATATTAATCAATGTTTTTAGGAAAAGAGGTTATGTTTTGTATGGTCAGATAAGAGTCAATTTAGCAGAATATTTTCTGTATCAGATAAGATCATTAGAATAATCTTAAAACTAAATGACAGAAATTTCCTATTAACAAGAGAGTAAAACAAATATCTGGTTTATCGCCTGTATATTTTAATATGTAGTTTGAAGATGCCCAAAAAAAACAGATCAATGTCAACTGTAATGGAACTTAGTGGCCAAATGGAGGGGTTAATTTTACCAACACAGTTATTGTCAGAGATCAAGTTTTTTTCCTAGATTTAGAATACAAATTTCAAGTTTTATTTAGACAGACATTTACAAGAATTGCATCTTTCATATTAGTGTTAGCAAATTAAAAATTTTATGGTATATCCAAAACACTGTGAGGCGGTTTTGGATGGTAAAAGTAGGCAAAGCAGATTTCTCAGGTTAACTGTTTCATGACTAATTTGTTTAAATGGGCATAAAGTATAAAATGTTTCGTGTAATAAATTTTAAGCAGTCTAGCACTTAAAAGAAGAAAATAGTACTCACAAAAGATAGGCAAGTTATTGCAATGTTATAATTGCAATGAAATGGACATGTGACATTTGAATCTCTAATTATGAAAATATTATCTGCAAAAGGTACCTAATCCAAATCACATTTGCTCCTTACACAACAACATTAACCTATTTACTGACATAAGTTTTGGCTATTTTGTGTATTTACTACCATCCTTGCCAAATTTTCTACATCATAAATAAATATATGAACTACATAACCAACAATATATGAAGTACAATTGTTTATTCTTCATTTAATAAAAACAAGACTACAAAAAATATAGCAAACAGAAAATTAATTAAAGGAAGGAGAGGTACCTAATTTACTTCTCTTTCTTAGTTTATGAAACGTAAAAAAATATAATACACAAACATATAAGTAGTTATGTATAACAATAGTAATATGATAGTAATAATAAACAAGTTAATGTATACATGAAAGATGGAATTATTTACAAAATCAACTAAGTAGTTACAAATGTACATACTCAGTAAACTCTTACTATTATAAAATATGATGTATTTATATTTCCATTTTTGATAACTAAATACATCTGAAACAATAAGTTGTTCACAACACAATTCTAGTAAAGGGACTAACTTGTATATTACTGTCTGGAACAAAAACTGTATTATAAGTATTTTAAGTAGGTACAATAGTTACAAGAGGTATTGCTTGTCCAATCCGAATTGTATAGGCAATTTGTCATCAAAATAGGTTGTATTTGAAAATCCTTACCTACCGATTAATCTTTTGTCCATGCATTAGGGGTGATGAGGGAAGCTTAACTCCAGATTTTTAACATCCCCCTCCCATAGATTTTTGAAAAACTCGAAATACTCAAAAAGTTTTTGAAATGTGTTTTCTCTGAATCTATGCATTTTAGAGAAAGGTTTTTCAAACAAAAAATGAAGAGGACATTCTCCTCTACAATTAATATTTTCGAAGGTATGCTGTATAATTTGAAATTGAAATACTGTAAGATTTTAATTACTCTCAATAGAAAAGAATCTCAGGGATTTTAGTAGAAATATCATGTTTTTATTATAATATTAATTTTCGTAATCTCTAAATGAAGAGTTTTGATCAACAATTTGCTACAGATCATTTTAAGTAAATTTTTATTTCAATCATGAATTTGTCTTTGAAAAATGAAAAATCATTTATCCTCATAAAATAATTATTCAGTAACTATTATTATTTAACATTAATATTTCGATCCACAATAATCTTAGTATTACATTTATAATACAAAATGCTGTTTGTTAAATTTCAGATTCACAGTTGAATATGTTCTTTCAAGACCAAGTGAAACATGGAAAGGACGACAAGGAAGAATATCAGTTGAAATGCTAAAAGAAATGTTCCCTATGTTTGATAAGTCAAGTGATTCAAGATTTAATTATTTTGGATTATGTGGTCAATATGAATTTTCAACACAAACTGAAAAGTAAGTGTATGCACTTGAATATAACAGTCATATTTACTACATAAGTATTTAATTATTTAAAAGTTTAATGCAGATGCAACTGCCCACATACAGGTAAAACATAAGCATCTAAAAATAAAATAAATCTCTAAATATGCAAAATTCAGATGACACAAAGCATAAGAGCAAAAAACTTCAAAGAAAATTTTTATATGTTTATTAAACATTAAATATAATTTTATTTAACATACTTTTAAATTCATATTATTATTAATATTGAGTGTAAATAAAGTTGAAGTGACTGCAGGTGTAACGGAGGCCCTTCCACTGTCCACATGCCCAAGCGATGCCAAGCATGTAGCTAAGGTGCCCATGTATGTCGGTGCATGGGAGCCCTGATAACTTTAATGTGTAGGTGCCTAGAGTTAGTGCACATCTGCTCTCTACCAGGCCATATGCCGATCCCACCAGAGTGACCAGACCAGACCATCAGGGTTTGTGACCTGTGAGTGGGTATGTACTCTGGTGGCTAGCTTTGCTACAGAGGGGACAGTAAATCATGCAAGTTGAACAAACACCAAACATGACAGAGGGTTCATGTAAACACCCTTGTCTTGAACCAGCCGTTTTACCTGAGGTGAAATGAGTCTGGAAGAATGAAGAAGAAGGTTAAGAGTTTGCAGAGAGCTCTATTCAATCAAACAGGTTGGTCTAGTGGTGAACGCGTCTTCCCAAATCAGCTGGTTTGGAAGTCGAGAGTTCCAGCATTCAAGTCCTAGTAAAGTCAGTTATTTTTACACGAATTTGAATACTAGATCGTGGATACCAGTGTTCTTTGGTGGTTGGGTTTTTCAATTAACCACACATCTCAGGAATGGTCGAACTGAGACTGTACAAGACTACACTTCATTTACACTCATACATATCATCCTCATTCATTCTCTGAAGTATTATCTAAAAGGTAACTACCGGAGGCTAAACAGGAAGAAAAAAGAGAGCTCTATTCAAGAGAAATGTACTAAAAGCAAAGTATCTTGCGATTACAAGGGATGATGGCAACTTTTTGAGAGAAGTGTTTTTCTTATTGCTCAAGAAATAAGTAAATGTGCTGGAGGCCCAGTTAAGGAAATCAGAAAAACCTACAATGGGCTTTTATACCACAACCGATGAGGTGCTTCAAAGGTCAACATTTTGGCCACACCACTTCTAAATGCAAAAGACCACAAACATGCATGTGTGGTGAAGAAATTCATGAAGGAGAACAACGCAAGGACCCTTCTTTCTGTGTAAATTGTAAAGGACAGCATTCATGTAGATCAAGAAAGATGAGATAGCTGTACAGGAAGTTAAAACCCTGCAGAAGGTCAGCTACTTCAAGGCGAAGACGATTCTAAGGGCTTACAAGTCTACAGCACCAAACACTTATGCTAAAGCTGCGGCTGATGTTCCTGCTCCAACTGCTGTTGATTAAGACCAACTTCTCAGCAAACTTGTGCACACATTAGCTACCATGATTGAGAGAATAATAAACAATAGAATGAATCTCTCACTCATAAGGAATTTACAAAACCTTTGATAAAAATACAGCCTCCAGATAACAAATCAACCATGAGCAGAAGCATATCTGACCAGAACAAGACCAAACCAGAACTATACTGTAGAGGACCTATAGTTCTCTCAAGAAGAATCTGATGAAATGTTATACAATAGGCACATTGAAGCATTGTTATGCCTTAAAGACTCTATAAGCAAAGAACAATTTCTTCATAGCGACTGACTTCAAATGGCAATTTTCTATCTCTTTCATTTTTATACCTTTGATAATACATTTTCTTTAAGATGACTGTTTAAACCCATTCACTGTTTAGCATTAATTTAATAGAAAGAAATACAGCAAAAACTGACTTGTACATTGCAGTTATCAGCAATAAAACACATACTTTTGAAATTTTCAGCTGAGTTGTGGATTACTGAACAGGGGGTTTGCATTAGCTACTGCTAAAGAGATGTATAGAGGTATTAGTGTTAAATGTTCCTCATTAATAAAAATGTTGGTTTGTAAGACTAATCAAATATGTAATTTGTCTGAACCTTCTTGTTTAGATCTATCAGTCATATTTTGAATTTATTCAAAAGTTTGGATTGAAACTCACCCAGAAGATGTTGATTAGGTTTTGGCTTGTTAAAAATGCAACATTTCAAAGTATTACTGTACAAATAACTGGAATATAAAGTGGGATACAAATATTACTTTTTTTAACACGGTGCCAATAGCATTTTATTGAGTATTATAGCATTTATCTATATTATTTTTTTCAGACTCTTAATGACTTAAATACACATGAAGCACCTTCATGTGTTTTGATCAGTGCAAGAGGCACCAATCAGACCTGCTTTATTAGAGAGCAATGATTGTTATTAATCAGTTAGACCCTGTGAAAATATCACTAAGTGACAGTATCACCTGAAGAGCTGAATATTGTGTGAATTTAGTAGGTAGCCTTGTTCTGAAGATCAGCAGTAGATAATCTGACTTACTGAAGAAGGCAATAGAAAGAATATTTTCACTTCTCTGAAAGACCATGCATGGGATACTGTGTTCTTTTAAAACAATTTTGCTTTTTGCGTGTTACTTAAGTCTTGTTAAATAAACTACAATCTTTGCAGCTGTGATATTATTGGATGATAAAAACAGTCAATTAAATACTTAATATTTGTTGGCAGGTGGTTAACAGAAGATATGGGGTATCCAAAGAAGGATGTCTATAAATTTATGGGTCAATGAATATTACAGAAACTGAAAATTTCTGAATTAAGAAAACAAAAAAAAAATAAAAGCAATTTTATTAACTATAAGATGCACAATTAATAATAGTTGCGTATGAAATAATCTATTAAATATTCCAACTACTATTTAAAGACATAAATAATTAATTCACTATATACAAAGTACATATTTATACACGGTTACTTTCTTTTTAACTCAGAGAAAAGTGGATTTCATAATTGAAAGTTTAATAATTGGTTACAGATAAAATAAGTGCATTTCACGGAATAATTATCTGATCAGTATTGTAATCCATTAGTTATAAGACCTGTATTCCTAAAGAAGAAGATGTGTGTAATTAAACAATAATGATAAAATAACAAAAAAAAAAAATTGTATATTTATGAAAATTTTTGTATGAAATGCAGCAACACATGTAATTCTATTTTCCAATAAACAATTAAAATTCTAGAAATCTTACAGAAATTGCAAATGTCCATACAATAATTAAATGCAGATTAAAGCTTTTATATGAAACTGCTTAGTTTATGTTATAAAACAAATAAATTTATAAAAATACATTATAATGATAAGATTTGTTGATTTAACTATACCTCTTTCTTATACCTCTCTTGGATGTTAAAATTTTATTTATATTCTCAAAATGAAACTCAACTACATATGAGTGGATAAAACACAAATTTTATCTATCATTTTATCATAAATTTAAGATCTCATGCACCTTAGCCTTCTCAATCAAAAAATTCAAACATTGTAAAATTAGACCAGTTCTTTATAAAAAAAGTGTTCAATCATTTTAATTATAAAATTAATAGCTAATATTTTTATGATGACATTCTTTTTCAAAATTTGTGTCTTTTAAGCGAATGGCAAACTTCATCGGTGACCCATCGTTGGTCCCCCAGAACCCATCAGTTATGAAAATCTGATGGTCTTTGCAATTAGTATAATATGAACATTTAAAAAAATTAATAACTGATTAATCTCTATACATAAAATTAAACTTTTGAGTAGATATAACCATCAACATCATCATTTTTTCTTCTTGAATTAGCCACCTAAGGACCACAATAAATAAATATCTTATTCATTTTTTCACTTTTGACTTTCCTTCTTCCCAATTTTTCTTCATTTTTTCTCATGTTTCACTTTTTCTCTTCACTCCATCTGTAATCATATTTCTTTTTCATTTTTTCCTGTTTTCTAAAATAATATTTATAGATTTATTTCTAAGATTATTTTTATTCATACACAAACACTCTGAGACAAACAGACATTCAGGTATAATAACTGTAATATAACACCTAATTTTTGTTTTTCTGGAAATTGATTTTTTTATTGTACAAAATGCTTTTTTAAGTGTATAAGACCCACTTTACTAGATCTAATTTTATTTGATTCTTTATCTAAAGCATGGGTTTATTTATCTCACCTAGATATTTAAATTTATTCGCTTTATTAATTTTTCCATATTTGGTTTTTAACATTTTCAAACATTTTAATATTTGTCATAAACTTAGTTTTTTATGTTTTAAACTTAGAAATTTATAAACCTGTTTTTTAGCTAACATTTTTAAAAGATTACTTTGAATTTCTGCAGTTTTAATATCTGAGGACAAAATTACCAATCTGGCTATTACAATAACTACAAAGGCCAAACAATTGATTTTGAGATTCTTATCCTTTCTTCGTAGTTTCACATTTTCTAACTTTAAAATCTCCATCTGTTTGTTCATTTCTCCAATTACTTTTTCCAAGACTATATTGAACAGTAAGGGCAATCACCTTGCCTCATGCCTGTTTTAATTTCAAAAGGTTCAGAACTTAGTCCTTGAAATTCTATTTTTGAGAAAGTATTTGTAAAGGTTTCTTTTACTAAATTCAGCGTTTTATTGTCTACTCAAAATTCCTCTAATATGCTGAACAAAATTTATTTTAAACTAAAACTAAAAATTTGCTCAGAAAACCATCCCTTTCTGAAACCTCCCTGGAATTCTCCAATTTTGGGTTCTAATTAATTGTTCTTCCCTAATATTAACATTTTTTTTTTATAGAATTTTAAAAGTTACAGGTAACAATGAAATGGCTCTGGATGCATCTATAGTTTTATGTTTTTTTTTATTACCTTTTTTATGGAAAGGATGTATGAAAGCATCATTCCAATCAATTTCCCTCTTTCCAGATTTGAACAGAAAACTTTTCTAAGCTTTTAGTAATTGTTTCATTTGCAAATTTCCACATTTCTGCAAAAAACTGAGTCTTCAACAAATGCTTTATTATTTAATAATTAAAGTTTTTAATTTTTTGCCTTCAGTCATTTGACTGGTTTGATACAGCTCTCCAAGATTCCCTTTCTAGTGCTAGTCGTTTCATTTCAGTATACCCTCTAAATCCTACATCCCTAACAATTTGTTTTACATATTCCAAACGTGGCCTGCCTACACAAATTTTCCCTTCTACCTGTCCTTCCAATAATATTAAAGCGACTATTCCAGGATGCCTTAGTATGTGGCCTATAAGTCTGTCTCTTCTTTTAACTATATTTTTCCAAATGCTTCTTTCTTCATCTATTTGCTGCAACACCTCTTCATTTGTCACTTTACCCACCCATCTGATTTTTAACATTCTCCTATAGCACCGCATTTCAAAAGCTTCTAATCTTTTCTTATCAGATATTCCGATCGTCCAAGTTTCACTTACATATAAAGCGACACTCCAAACATACACTTTCAAAAATCTTTCCTGACACTTAAATTAATTTTTGATGTAAACAAATTATATTTCTTACTGAAGGCTAGTTTAGCTTGTGCTATTCGGCATTTTATATCACTCCTGCTTCGTCCATCTTTAGTAATTCTACTTCCCAAATAACAAAATTCTTCTACCTCCATAATCTTTTCTCCTCCTATTTTCACATTCAGCGGTCCATCTTTGTTATTTCTACTACATTTCATTACTTTTGTTTTGTTCTTGTTTATTTTCATGCGATAGTTCTTGCGTACTATATAGTAATTCTAGCCAGAATTACTATATCATCAGCAAATCGTAGCATCTTTATCTTTTCACCTTATACTGTTACTCCGAATCTAAATTGTTCTTTAACATCATTAACTGCTAGTTCCATGTAAAGATTAAAAAGTAACGGAGATAGGGAATATCCTTGTCGGACTCCCTTTCTTATTTCGCCTTCTTTCTTATGTTCTTCAATTGTTACTGTTGCTGTTTGGTTCCTGTACATGTTAGCAATTGTTCTTCTATCTCTGTATTTGAACCCTAATTCTTTTAAATGTTGAACATTTTATTGCAGTCTACGTTATCGAATGCCTTTTCTAGGTCTGTAAACGCCAAGTATGTTGGTTTGTTTTTCTTTAATCTTCCTTCTACTATTAATTGCTTCCCTTGTCCCTATAATTTTCCTGAAACCAAATTTGTCTTCTCCTAACACTTCTTCCACTCTCCTCTCAATTCTTCTGTATAGAATTTTAGTTAAGATTTTTGATGCACGACTAGTTAAGCTAATTGTTCCGTATTCTTCACATTTATCTGCCCCTGCTTTCTTTGGTATCATTACTATAACACTTTTTTTGAAGTCTTGACGTAAATTCCCCTTTTTCATAAATATTACACACCAGTTTGTATAATCTATCAATCCTCTGCACTGCGCAGTAATTCTACAGGTATTCCGTCTATTCCAGGAGCCTTTCTGCCATTCAGATCTTTTAATCCTCTCTTAAATTCAGATCTCAGTATTGTTTCTCCCATTTCATCCTCCTCAACTTCCTCTTCTTCCTCTATAACACCATTTTCTAATTCATTTCCTCCGTATACCTTTTCAATATATTCCACCCATCTATCGACTTTACCTTTCGTATTATATATTGGTGTACCATCTTTGTTTAACACATTATTAGATTTTACTTTATGTACCCCAAAATTTTCCTTAACTTTCCTGTATGCTCCGTCTATTTTACCAATGTTCATTTCTCTTTCCACTTCTGAACACTTTTCTTTAATCCACTCTTCTTTCGCCAGTTTGCACTTCCTGTTTATAGCATTTCTTAATTGCCGATAGTTCCTTTTACTTTCTTCATCACTAGCATTCTTATATTTTCTACGTTCATCCATCAGCTGCAATATATCGTCTGAAACCCAAGGTTTTCTACCAGTTCTCTTTATTCCGCATAAGTTTGCTTCTGCTGATTTAAGAATTTCCTTTTTAACATTCTCCCATTCTTCTTCTACATTTTCTACCTTATCTTTTTTACTCAGACCTCTTGCGATGTCCTCCTCAAAAATCTTCTTTACCTCCTCTTCCTCAAGCTTCTCTAAATTCCACCGATTCATCTGACACATTTTCTTCAGATTTTTAAACCCAAATCTACATTTCATTAACACCACATTATGGTCGCTATCAATGTCTGCTCCAGAGTAAGTTTTGCAGTCAACGAGTTGATTTCTAAATCTTTGCTTAACCATGATATAATCTATCTGATACCTTGCAGTATCGCCTGGCTTTTTCCAAGCGTATATTCTTCTATTATGATTTTTAAATTGGGTGTTGCTAATTACTAAATTATACTTTATGCAAAACTCTATAAGTCGGTCCCCTCTTTCATTCCTTTTGCCCAGCCCGTATTCACCCACTATATTTCCTTCCTTGCCTTTTCCAATGCTTGGATTCCAATCTCCAATTATTATTAAATTTTCATCTCCTTTTACGTGTTTAATTGCTTCATCAATCTCTTCGTATACACACTCTACCTCATCATCATCATGGGCGCTTGTAGGCATATAGACGTTAACAATCGTTGTCGGTTTAGGTTTTGATTTTATCCTTATTACAATGATTCCTTCGCTATGCGTTTTGAAATATTCTACTCTCTTCCCTATCTTCTTGATCATTATGAAACCTACTCCTGCTTGCCCATTATTTGAAGCTGAGTTAATTATTCTATAATCATCTGACCAAAAGTCGCCTTCCTATTCCCACCGAACCTCACTAATTCCTACTACATCCACATTTATCCTATCCAGTTCCCTTTTTAAATTTTCTAGCCTACCAACCTTTTAATTATTTCTATTTCATTTATTTATCTCTACTTAATTCTTTTCAATCTGATGGATTTGAATCTGAGAATATTTTGATGGCCTCAATTTTTGTAAATTTTTCTTTTGATTCTTCATAATTCTGTAGATTTTCAAATAATTGGTCATGATGTCACAATTTTTACTGGTGTTCATTGCTAGGGATCCATCTGTTCTTTTGAATCATACACTTGGAGGTTGATAATTCTTTAGGTTATTTTTAAAAGTTCTATTAAAATTACTTGTATTGCTCTTTATAGAATTCTCTTCTACTTCATTTAGCTTACCCTTCACTCATGATCTTTTAGCATTCCTTAAAATTTTAGATATTTCTTTTCTTTGATTCTTAAACGTATCGTAATAAACTTCCTTTTTTATGGAAATCACTATTTTCCATGCAATTAATCTTCTGTATAATGCTTTATCACACTCTTTACTTCATCACCAGTGTTTAGTATTTCTTTGTAGGGATGCTACTTATTTACCAGTTAATTAAATTAAACTGAAATTAACTTTAAATAAATTAACTTTGAATTAAACCATTAATTTTCAGAATGTTTTCTTTGAAAGTCTCCCAATTTTCTAACTTTAAACTGAATAGTTTATTTTGAAACATTTCTTTGTTTGAATTTAATTTTTCTGTGTAAATTTTAAGAATTCTGTTTTTAAACACTTTCTTAGTATTTTGAGGAAGAAGTTTTACATTAATTTTGGGTAGATAATGATTCGTTTCTATATTACAACTTTTTCTAACCTTTACATTTAAGATTTCTTTCAAGTTTGCACTTGACATTGCTATATAGTCTATTTAATATTCACCTAAAAGTCGATTAGGGGACTTCCACCTCTGTTGTTTACTGGGAATTTTTAAAAATAAGTAAACATTAGTTTTAAACTGAAGGTTTTTCATAAATTAATTAGTCTTTCCCAATTTTTATTCATTCAATTATGAGCAGGATAATTTCCAACTACCTTTTTATAAACCTTTTCTTTACCTGCTTGGGCATTAAAATCCCCCAATAAGATTTTAACATTTTTGGAAGGGATTTTTGAAATTTCCTCTCTAATTGCTCCCAAAAATTTTCCACCTTTTGTGGAAAATCTTTTTTATAAATGTTAATTGGTGCATGACAGTTAATTAAGGTATAATATTTATTTGCACATTTTAAACTAAAAAAGACAACCTTTCAGATGGTGAGCGAAAATTAGTTACGGAGTTTAAAATATTCTTATAACAAAAACTGTTCCCAAAATAGGGCAGTTTTTCATAACTCTGTTACCAACTTTTCATTTAAAAATTCTGTAAATATCTGATTCAAAGGTGTTTTCATCTATAAATCTAATTTCTTGTAATGCTAAAATCGTTATATTCTCTTATTTAAGGTACCTGTAAGCTGTTTTAATTTACCGACTATCAAAAGTGTGTTTATATTTATGGTTCTTTCTTCCTTTGTTTCCTGTTTAGCCTCCGGTAACTACCATTTAGATAATTCTTCAGAGGATGAATGAGGATGATATGTATGAGTGTAAATGAATTGTAGTCTTGTACATTCTCAGTTCGACCATTCCTGAGATGTGTGTTTAATTGAAACCCAACCACCAAAGAACACCGGTATCCACGATCTAGTATTCAAATCCGTGTAAAAATAACTGGCTTTACTAGGACTTGAATGCTGTAACTCTCGACTTCAAAATCAGCTGCTTTGGGAAGACGCGTTAACCACTAGACCAACCCGGTGGGTTTATATTTATGGTTCTAAAGTAATCACATCACCTGTAAGGCAATCATGGAATCCAACCAAACACGTACATGTTAAAATGTTGGGCTAATCAATAGCCCAACTTAAGGCCTTATCAATAGCAAACAGATCCGCAATGAAAATACCAGTGAAGCTGGGGAAACCAAACGTGTATTATCTGTTTCTAACCAAAAAAGCACAACCAACAGAATTAACGTTTTTGAAGCTAACCGTATAAACTGCAGCATCAGGATTCACATGATTTATTACATTATAAAATCTGTTTCACAAAAAAAAACCGGATTTGTGTTTTTAATGAGAGAAGACTGCCAAGGGAGTAATAACATGCAGCAGCAATAAGGACTGGAGGTAATTGTGTATTTAAAGTTGAGAAATGGTGCTGAGCTGTGATGCCTGGTGGAGGAGTAGATCTTGGCTGTTCCTGGTATCGATTAACATGCTGGTTGGAGAATACCGCATCAAAGGTTGTATGAGTTGGTTGCGCTTTAATCCGAGCCACATAGGAGCATATCATTAGCTTCTGCCTATTCCAAAGAGATGGCTCACAACTGCACATCAGCAGACTTACCAACAGGCTTAAGCGAAACGCATCCATGGCAAGATGGATCAATGAATGATGGACTGCATCGAGTACTTTAGAGCGGTGGTTCGTACCAGTGAATAAGCTATGCAAAGTCTAAGCAGGAACGAACGAGGGCTCAGTATAAGCCCAACATGCATATATAATCGGCTACCCAATGGGTATTAGATAGAATTCTTATTATGTCTAATATTTTTATACATTTTACCTTCAGCTCCTTCAACTCAATTTGGGTAACAAATAATAACCCAAATTAGTTATTAGTCTTATCACATGCCTATAAATCTAAGCTGCATGCATGCCTCAACTAGTGCACTATGTAAATACAGTTGAGGACCAACATGTTCCCTCAACAGGGAAAAGCAAATGCATTTAATTTTTTCCAGGGAAAACGTGAATCCAGTAGATTTAAACCACGATTCTAAGCAAGTTATTGTACTTTGAAGCAGTTTCTCACCTGTAGCTAACGTTCTACATGCTACATAAATAGAAAAATCATCTACAAATAAAGAACATATAACAGATTTTCTCAGACAGTTTGTTATACTATTTATGGCTATGGCAAACAAAGTAACAGTTCCCTGAGGTACACTGTTTTCTAGTGTGAAACTTTCAGAAATCATCATTCCAATTCTAACTCGGAAGGACCGACTACTTAGAAACCTCTGACAAATAGGAAGAGATTAAATTCATGATAATGAAGTGTATTTAGGATTCCTCTCCTCCATTCCCCCATGCCAGGTCATCTTTTGCAAATCGAAAAATGCAATGATCAGGCGTTGACAAATTAAAAAGGTATTTTGAATAGCAGCTTCCAGAACAACTGCATGATCGATAGCCAATCTACCTTGATGGAAACCAAATTGTTCAGGGGCAATTAGGAGTATTCTCTCAAGATACCATGCTAGTCGACAGTTTACCATTCGTTCCACCACCTTGCACAGGGTACTGGTCAATGAGATTGGACGATAACTTTTGGGGTATGATTTATCTTTACAGATTTCAGTACAGGATCATCGTAATGACCAAGAGTCTGGAAATACCTGGTCGTAATCTGGAAAAGATGTCGTAGTACACTATCTGGGAGGTTTGATAACATACTGAGCCTATCATTTCCAGTGGGAAGTGTCATAAGAATTATTCAAGGCATACCTTTGCGAATCTCCAATCACCAGCGGGATACATCAACCTGCAACTTATATCTCAAAACTCAGGACAGTATGATTTTGGTACAAATTTTGAGAATTGCCCTCTCTTCTTTAAAAGTGGGGCAATCTCATGAGCGAGCTGAATGTGCATCCCCACAGTTAACACATTTTTCTTCCTCCTGGCATTCAGAGTCATTGTGGCCTTCTTTTCCACATCGAGCACATATTCCAGTGTTCAAGCAAGAAGTTGTAGTGTGGCCATACCTTTGACAATGGAAACAATGCCTAGGGTTAGAAATGAATGGTCGCACTCAAATAGACAAGTAACCTACTTTTATTTTCTCCAATGGTATGGGAAAGTTAAATGTTAGTATGATAGGAAGTAGGTTCCTCCATTCCACTCTGACGTTTCATAATTCATCTCACCTCTACAACACCTTGGGGATGAAGGTCATTAGTAATCTTACCAATATCAATCTCCATAAGGTCCTGGCAAAAGTTTACTTCTCAGCTCTGGTATTCAAGGATTTGCGGCATACTGCTTTTACATTGATACCACCTATGTTGGTGTGATGCAAGAGTGATCAACTCTGTTCGTCACTAAACATCTCAAGCAGTATCTTTACCCTTAATTTCTTGATATTTTTAGGTAAACCACTTGAGCCTGTAATCACTTAACAACAAATCTTACATTCTTATATTGTGGATGGGATGAATCACCAGTTCTCATCAATAGAGTTTTTATCCTCATCAGACAATGCTGAGTGAGGTCTTTTCACATGACTTTGGGTGGTGGTTTTTTTCAGATGGGCCACCAACCATCATATGAGTTTCTAGGGAATTACTAATTTTGGTCTCACAAGTACTGGGGAAATACAAGACCACCTCTTCTGAACCCACATGTACAGAGGCTAGGGCTAAAAACAACTGGATTCACCCAGGAGCCCAGAGGACATCGTTCGGGTCTCACTACATAGAGCTATGCATCCATCAGCACGATAGTTTCCACTTTGGGTTATGGTTGCGTTTCATAAGGTATCACCACACCTCTGAGTGTAAGTGTAAGAAGAAACAGTGTAGAACATTGTTGTATATCCACTGGGTTGGTCTAGTGGTGAACACATCTTCGCAAATCAGCTGATTTCGAAGTTGAGAGTTCTAAGGTTCAAATCCTAGTAAAGGTTGATACAGATTTGAATACTAGATCCTGGATACTGATACTGATCCTGGATACTGATCCTGGATACTTTTTTGTACTTTAGTGGTTGGGTTTCATTTAACCACACATCTCAAAAATGGTTGACCTGAGACTGTACAAGACAATCTTCAAATAACACCATTCACCTTAAACAATGTTGTTGATGAATCACTATTTTTATTTTCGATTGGCAACAAGGAATTTTAAATTTGTGTTTTAAATACAAAGAGTAACACTCAGTGGGTATTGGTGAAATTCCTGCCTGTATAAAAGAAGTTATTTAATGCTACTATGTCTCTCTTAAAAATTAAATGAATGACTGTTTCAACCATGGAGTGTTTCCCAACTGCCTTAAGACTTCTGTTGTACCCTCTTAATAAGAATCAGCACTTAATTAATTTAATGTCTGGCACAAAATTATTAGCCAATTTTGTTACTGCCTGTATTTTCTAAAATATTCAAATAATTATTCTGAAAAGTAGACTTTTAACATTTCTTGAAAAGTATAATTTGTTCGCAAATTTTAACATGTTTTGGGTGGTCAAAAATATAGTCTATTGATACAGTCATTCCCAGCTTTTAAAAATCATTTTTAAAAAGTGCATATAACAAACATACCATTTTCAATTTTTTTGCAATTTCATTATTTTTTTTTTCAATTTAGTTTCACTTTTTTACTATGAAAAACCTAGTATTGTTGTATCAGAAAAACTGCTTAATTATTTTAAATGTCCTTGATTCCTTGCTTACCTTATTGTCTATTAATGATTTGTCTCAAAATATTGAATCATTCATTGTTACTCTGTGGGCAGATGACATTATTGTATCTATATCTGGTGTTAATTATGTAAAAGGTCTTCAAAATTCTACATTAGCATTCAAAAAATTATTCACAGGATGAAGCATGACCATCTAACATAAAATATGGATAAAATCGTTGCACTATCCTTTTCAGGTAAACGTAACATTGCTAATCGCATGGATAGTATTCCCTCCCATTAATGATAACAATAGTATTTTGATTGCTTACAAATCAAAATTTCTTAGTGTTTTATTAGACGACAAATTCTCTTGGGATGATCAACCCATACTATTTTTTTTAGAAGCACCTTACTAAAATACAACTGATCACACAAATTTCCCTTGATTACACAAAATAAATACATATTATGAATAATACACAAATACACAATAACAAAATAGAAGTAGATAAAGAAATAAAATAAATCAAATTTGTAACAAATCAAAATGGTTATAAGTATATTTTTATTGAGAACATTAATAAAAAATACATTAAAAAGAATAGAAAAAAATAGTTCATTAATTTAATCTG
Organism: Lycorma delicatula; assembly: GCF_047948215.1. Classification (NCBI taxonomy): domain Eukaryota; kingdom Metazoa; phylum Arthropoda; class Insecta; order Hemiptera; family Fulgoridae; genus Lycorma; species Lycorma delicatula. Next base: position 34,651,111 of record NC_134455.1, read on the forward strand.
AAAAAAAAAACAAGAAATATAAACCTGTAATATATACTGTATATAATTACATTAATAAAAATACAAATAAAATAGTTAATGTCTACAACTATGAAAATCATAGTATCCTTTTATCTTTTAGATCAGTAAAATATTTTACTAAAATTCTATCACAAGATAAATTTAATAAATTTAAATCAGAAGATAATAAGATAAACTTTATAAATTAATTGTTATGTATATAAAATACTCATCAGAAATCCTTTAAACAGAGCTTTTCAACATTTGAAAGCATATATATATATAAAAATATATATATGAGGCTGATCACCTCATTGCATATAAAAATCCAATAATAAATACAAAAAAATAATTTACAATAAAAAAATAATTTAATAAATTATAAATAAATAATAATAATAATAGTAAAGTTGAATATTTAGAAAAATGTAACATTTTCAAATATAAATGTAAATACTCTTATAAATGTACATGTAAATTTTTAAAATTATGAATCTTTATATTAGCACACCTGTTATTTGGCTGAATTAGTTGTAACTAATTTTAATTCAGTTTATCTTGACAACTACATAGTTTTAACTCATGACAAAGGTAACATATTGCATGAGGTGATATTTAAATAATGATGATAGATCAACAGATATGAAAAGTACTTATTATAAAAGTAGTTAAGTTAAATTAATTGAGCTAACTATTCATTTGGTGTTTTTATGGTGATTTTTGTTACAAATTATTAAATGTAACACCCTGGACATATTTAATATTACGTATAAATATGTATATTTATACTTTATTGGCACGTGTAGTAGAACATTATTTCAGAAATGTTTCACTTTTGATCAGATTTAAAAATAAGGTACTGATAAGTAATAATAATGATTAGAACACTGAGGTGGTTTAGGATTAAGATACTTGCATACAACTTCTTTTAAATTGTAATATGCATCAACACGATCTGACTCTTTAAGCACCTGAAACAGAGTAATTGAGTAATAAAAAATAGCATAATACAGTATACTAGAAATATAGAGTACATTTATTTGGGACTTTCCAATGTTTTTTCCTTTATCATTCCAGGTAAATTAGAACAATTTATTTCTTTATCTATAGAATAAAACACCTACTCATTTCTGATGTAATTTACTTAGATTACATCAGAAATAAAGTATAAGAAATGTAAAGTATAAACAAGTGCAATCTTACATAAGTATAAACGTAATTATTTATTTAAAATAAATAAAATATTTACTTATTGACAGAATACAAAGCAAACTTAAGTGTCATCAAAGCGGTATCTACAATTACGCTACTGAATTCCTTTTCTATTTCTGGGTCTGACCATCATTCAACCAATGTTAAAATAACTACAGTGTGGGAAAATGCATTATCTTTTTTGTCTCACAAAGTAACTTTTATAATATTCAGACAAAAAATCAGAAAAAACGACATTTTCCTGTAATTTACTGAAAAACAATCAGTACTCAAAATAAAGCTTAAGTAAAAAATAAAATAAAGTGAACACCTTATGCACAATTTATTGAAAAAAAAAGATTACCTAAAATAAAGCTAAATTTTACTTCTTCATAAAAGTATTACTATTTTTTTAATAATTATTTAATAATCATTAATACAGCAGCAATGAGCTATTTTTTTTTTTTTTTTTTTTTTTTTTTTTTTATCAAAGAAACTACAACTTTCAAAAGTTGAGAATATTAAATTTTGAGTTCATTTCACCAAAATGTTTTGCTAAAGAAAAAAGATGGCACTTTTCTTTGTACTTTATTTTAATTTTTTTATTGATATTCTGGCATTAGCACATCAAAGAAAAAAATGAGATTATTAAAATGTACATCATGCTTGAAAAAGACAGCACATAACTCAAATACACCCATTATAACCTAAAAATTAACAGGACAGATACAAAATGATATATTCACTGCCATGCACACAGTCTATTTCCTTATGAATTGTTCAAATTTTTTCCAACTTACTCCATTGAAGACTGGAGATGGTACATATTGTACTTTTGGTTGAAAGTTGTTTGTTTCATTTCCATAAGCTGAAAGAAGCTCTTTCCCTTCATTATTGTTGCTACAGTCTGTAACTTTATCCTTTGTATTTTTTTTTATAGTATTCTCTGACATGCACTGTAAAGAAAAGTTATTTTAATATGATAAACACAATTTTCAACATTATATTTACTGGAATTTTACTAATGTGATCTAAAATATTGCTGGTTCAAATAATGTAAAGCACAAGTTAAATTTAAAACCATTTCTAATAATAGGTTAATAAAATAATATTTTTTAAAGACTTAATATGTATCAAAATGTTATTCGTAATAACAGGAAATGTCTGAAATTCATGTTATTTAACTTAACGTATACTGATTACGCTAACATCTGTTCAATAATTAGATAATTGCATAATAATAATAGTAGTATATTAATTTGTCTGCTAAGACCAGTTATAAAATGTAACTCTTCAAACACCCCATAAAATTAATGAGAATGTTGTGGTTAATTTTTTAAACTTAAAAATTAACTTTTCTGAACTATAAATTCTCTTCTAGAAAATTATTTATTTATTTAAACACAAAGTATTATGCAATAGCTCAAACAAGTATTAAATAGAAAAATACAAGACAATTTTAAAAGCTACAAAAGTTAAAGGACAACAAATATACATACATGTTTGGGTATAATCACTTAACTGATTCTCTCATTCACAAGATCTGTTTTTATTCACTTTAAATATCATCAAGAGAAAAATATTCAGTTGTTATGCTACACGTTTACATTACAGTACAGTTTACAGGTCTTCAAACGTTCACTGTTTATATTTCATTGTCTACTTCCATGTCTACAATTTTGATGATTGTAAGATTTTTACATAGCAAAAGATTTCACAGTTCATCATTCAGTAACTTAAACTGGCAAAGTGGAAAACTAGTTCCTCTAATAATGTTAAGAAAGAAAGCTTCTTTCTTGGATGAAATAATTGTAACAATATAATCTTCCCAAACTTCTTTTTCACTCTTGCTGACATGCATGTTCATATAGAAATAATAAATTCACACTAAATTCATTCTAATTCAAAGTTGTTTTAAAAGACCTGTACCACAGCAATGATCCAACCTACTAAAAACAGAAATAGAATTGTTTATAATATTTTACCTGTTAAGATGAGACACAGTTGTAACAAAGATAGGCACAGATGAACTTTCTATTCTAAATTGTACTTATAGAATAACAAATTAATATAACTTTGTTTTTCTGTAAGAAATAAATAAAATGTAAGTTTTATAATCTCACACTAGATTAGAATATTTCTGTGAATCTCTACGGTTTGCAGAAAAAAAATGTTTAACAATAAGCAAAATAAAGAACAGAATACTAGAGTATGGAAATTGAATGTATCTCACCGAGTCAATTAAACGAGATTCCTGTTTATCAGTCATCAAACAAGTTAATATTTTCACAACTTTATCAACATTTTTAATATTATTTATAACACAAGCATGGTATATATTATACTTGCATTCATTATCACCATGTTGACATTTAAAATTCCACGTTCCATTTTGATAGGTTTGCTGAAAATATAATCCAGATTATTACCATTAATGGTACAAGGTTTAAATATTTCTATACTCAAACTATAAGCAGAAACATGAGATAAAGAAAAATATATGTAAGATAATTTTATTGTAATAACTTTTTGAAAATTCAAATAATTCTATAATATAATAATATGGTCAATATCATGGTATAATGTTTGGTCAATATAATAATATATTAACCAATGTGCTAATCAAATTTAATATTAAATTAGATAAAAAAATAAATAAGTTAAACTTACCATATTAATTATAAGAATCGATTTTCTCAGGATCCTGCATCTTCAGTTTTTATAACTAAAAATTATAATTAATGTGGGATCCTGTATTGGTCCACAATAATTTTCAAAAAAAATTTTCAAAAATTAACAAACCATAAATAAATATGTTTTTGTAAATATAGAATTTAATAACAACAGGAGATATGGGATTCTCCAAAAATCAATTCTTGGAATTAATATGGTTAACTTATCTATTTACTGTGTTTTGGTGATTTACAAGCATATTACATTTAATATTAAATCTTATTATAATATTAATGCCAAGCAAGTTAGTATTGTAACTTACTACAGAACAATGATATTTGATTAATTCCTTTCATGATCAACTTAATATTAACATTGAAGTTTGCATACAGATTATTGCTTATTTAATAACTGTAAATACAGTAGGAAGATTCAAAGAAAATAACTAGTCCACATTCCTACTTAATATGTAAAATATAAATACTAAATTAATCTAATTTATATTGTGTAATATTTTACACTATTTGATATTTTGTACAGAACATAAAAAAGCAATACCACCGGTACTTATTAAAAAAAAATAATAATTGTCATTTACATTAAATTTATCAAAATAAAATTAATAATAATATTCAAATAAATTATTTAAATAGTTAAATTAATAGAGTCTATATTATTGAAAATAAAACTCATGTTCTGAAACGTGAAATGTACTGCCAAAAGATTTTTATTGTTTTATTTGGCTCCTTTATTGCTAGTAACATAGTAACTTACAGTTTAGATAATGATGCAGATGGCACACATTTGAAGTAGTTGTAAAAACTGATATTTTAGTGTGTAAGTAAAGAGTACAACAGAATTTTTCAATCCTTCTAAGTCAATGAGTCTCCACATAAGCCACAGTTAAGTAATATATCTAATGTAAATAAAAAATGTATACAAGCAGTACTACCTACTACACAGCTTGCAGTGGACATCTATTATGGATTGGTTTAAAATAATTCAGCAACTAATCTTATTAAAAAATAATGTATGCATTTATTTGCTTACTGATTCACATTATTAATCTTAATGTGGATAAATAAATTTAATGAAACTGCTTTTTTTATTTTAGATGGGCTATCATGTCACTGAAAAGAAATAAATATTAAACAAGTCACTTTTAAATTGATGAAACACTTTATTTTAAGTTTGTTTCTGCATCAGTTAATCGGATCTATTTACCAGTTAGTTGGTAAACAGAGTTTTTATTACATATGATGATATTCTTCATATAAATTGTTATGCTAAATTCAAATATTCATTCAGAATTTCAGAAATGATTTTAGACTTGCTAACTAATTATATTCATTAATAATGTTGTAACCAAAAGACTAATTTTGTTTTGAAAATGTTATTATAGGACTTAACTCTTTTTTATTTAACTGTAAATAAAACACTCATCAAACGAATGCTAAATAGTCACATTTCTGTATGACTCATTAACTGACTTGTCATGAATGCTAATAAATAATGTGTGTGAAGACTACATCATCATTAATCTGCTAATGTAAGCAAGTCTTCACTGAGAAAGCATCATTATCATTTTATGCTATTTTTATGAAATGAACAATAAATTGTGCAATTAAATAGTGCTCTGTTCAAAAACGTTAAGGAAGTATCTTAAAATCTTCCTAATAGTTTCTGCTAATGTGTAATGAACTAACTTTTGGATCTTAGTTATGAAACTTTACATCTTGAAACTTTACTTGTTAAAAGGCCTGTGAACTTTATTTTAGCTGTAAAGTTGGTAATTAATAATGACTAATATGAGACCAAATATGACTAAAACATTGAAACAAGGGTATTTCATGTTTAACTGTGTTACGTTGCTAACTGATGAATAAATCGTTTTCATTGTATGTCCTTTGCTGAGCCTATTTTTTGGAGACAATAAAAACACTACTTACTGACTGTTATTCATTCAATAAACACAATAAGATTACACCTAAATCCAAATATTCTGTTAAATATCTAAACTTGCCTTCAGCAGTAAGACCTTTTTCTTCCAGTGAAGATTTACTTGTGTCACAATCATCAAAAAATTTTATACAGAGATACTCAATTGGATATTAATCAATAAGATCGCATAAGAAAAGAATTACTAGTTAATTTCAATCTAGAACTTCACATGACCCTCATTTACAATTCAGGTAGTTCTTAATGACCAAGCTAATTGTTTGAATTTATCCAGAAAGCAATTTGAATGTAGGATCTAGAGTAAAAGATAACATCTTATTGAATGAGACTCTAGAATGTGCCATTTTTGCAGTTTCAATGATGTATTCAAAAACTCCTTTACAGAAAGAAATGATTTATTATATTGTTATGACATCTGACCAACAATGGAGGCCCTTGGTCACAATCAAGTAAGAAAGATTCAACGTAAAATTATGCTTGAATTTTGGTTTCAAATCCAAAGTTTTATTTTTTGTTGATTCAAGTATTTTAAATTAAATTAAATGTTCAACGAAAAAAAATATTTCAGAGAAGAATATGTTGAAAAAACTTGAATCTTTTAAATGAAAACTTCAATAGCATACAGAAAGTTATACTTTCTGAATTAAAAAAAAGGTGATATAGATAATAATAATAATTTAAATTTAATAAGATTATAATTATAAAGAAAAAACTGAATTTTTCACTTTTTCCTTAAAAAATGGGTTTAAGACCATCCTACCCTTGAATATCCATGTTGTCACACCATGCACATATACACTCTGCAATCTTAACAATAAAAAATCAAGCTAGCAAGAATATTGACCTACTACTGCATGTCTTAAGTAAGTAAACATTATACTTACATTAGCATGTCCATATGGAATAAATTCAACATTAATGTAATTGTTAAACTCCTTCCACACTGGTCCCAGCTGTGATGTAAAAAATTTCATGGAATATGGGCACAGGGTTTCATAAAAAATTGTCATGTTAACAGATGAACCTGAATGCTGTAAGAAAGTTTAATAGCATGTAAATAAGTACTGTCATATATGTGGCCTGTGAATATAAAAAAAATTAAATAATAATAAATGTGAAATATTTAATAATAAAATTAAAACTTAAAACAACAAATACAAAACATAATTTTCTTAACACTTATCGAAGATAAAAAGTTTTTGTTCTGAAAGATACTAATGTTTAAAATCAATTTTGCCTTCTCTTTATTTTAGCACATCCTCTCTTCTTGTTTGTGACTTCAAAAGAGTTCTATAAAACGCTGGTTTAAGCTCGGTCACGAGCTCATTTATTAGAGCAAAATAATAATAACGTTATTTAGACACATAAAAAGTGTATGAACTGACTAAAAAAAAAATTTAAAGGTAAAAAATATAATTTAACAGTCCACCAGATAGGTCAACACAAAGACACTGATAAATAGAGAAAGTAAGGCAGTATTCCTGTGCTCTCACTCACTGCTGCTGTTAATTAACAGCAGATAACTTAACATTTTAACAACCTAACATTTTTTTGCCAGATTCATCAACTTCATTCACAGGTCAACTGAATATGAATTTTTCCTAAAATCATATTGTATAATGTCCTTTTTTTTGACAATTATAATTAATATTATATAAGATTTGAGTTCATCATAAATTATGAATCACGGAGTAGTTGAATAATTAGTTGTAGTTTGTTTTTTCCTGAAATGAAATATTACTTTAATATATAAATATTACAGAAAACTGTTAAAAAGATATGTGTGAGTGTGAGTGTGCATGGGTGGGTGGCTGTTTTTTTAACCTTCATAGAGAAAAATACAGGTGGAACCCTGATACCTTATCATATAAATTTCTACTATAGTTCTTTATAAATTTTTAGTTTATATTGCACCACTTTAATTCTCATTTTCCCTAGAAACAATAACAAAAGAGGCAGAATGCTCCATGCTATTATTCCAGTTATAGTGAGGCAATAATAAAAAGAAAGATATCTGATAATATAAAATTTTTATATCTGAATTAATATGAAAAAATCTCATATACTAATTAGAAATTAAAAACAACTTTTTAATAAAATCCTCTATATATTTCAAAATAGCAACTAATAACAGTTAACAAATCTTTTGAAAAATTGTATTACACTTACTTGTCCAGAAGCTGTAGCAATTATTATCACCACTAAAAAAATAGGTACAGCATGCTTCATCATTATCTGAAAAAAGAATAATTCTATTAGAAGTTAGTATATAATGAATGCTTGCATGCATCTTACTCATTGCAAACATATGATGGGTTGTATGCATAATATCTTGAGTGAGTACAATAACCTCTGTAATTACTATTTATTACAGGAAACTTTATTCATGGAAATAAGTGATATAATATATCAATTCTTTTATTAATATCTTACAGAGAACAAAATTTGCCAGGATTATTGAAAAATTCTTTAAAATTAAAGGTTAAATATTATAAAACCATTACGTAGAATTAATGTTATTTTATTTAAGATATAACAGTGCATTATTCATTTTAGTTTCATTATCATTCCCACAAGCTTGTGAACTCAAGAACAATAGAAATTATTCAACTTACCAAAATTGTTAAATGAATAAAACAATCATATACGAAAATGATGGTTTTTTTCTTTTTCAAATTTTTTTATTCCATGTCTGTCTACTGTTTATTTGTTGGAAGTCCTCACTCATGATGAAATATATATATAATCCCTTTTGTAATCAGAGTCATAAATGACACAAGAAGCTTTATTATGTAATGTAGATGCCAATTAAAAATGAAGTTTAAAAAATTCAAGCAAGAGTGATAATGACCGCCAGAATAACATGTCGTAAATGATCTTAAAAAAAAATATATAGTTTACAGCAAAACACCAAAACCTTTCTTAAAACAAATATCACAGTCAGAATCTTAAAAATAAAATATATTTTATTTAAAAAATAATAGCAAACATAAAATATATAAAATTTAAATAAACATAAATAAAATTTAACAAAGTGTAAGAGGGGTTTAAATTGCCCCTACTCAGATAACAATAAGATTACAGAAGTAAGATTCAAACTAAAATAATAAGATTAAAATTAAAATAATAAGAATGGTTAGTACTAGAAAACAGAACACGAATTCAAGAATTGAATTAAAAATCGATGGTTGGTGTCACATGGCAAATAATATTAAATTTTATTAAGTATATTGATACTTCTTAGGAATAACAATAACCGGTCTAAACCTTTTTTATTGCCTAGGATACGGTGAATGTTTCTCACCATTTTAGATTTACGATGCAGGGCCGCAAAACAAATACAATCTACAAGGATATGGCGCACAGTCAAACAGCAGTCATATCTTACACATGGTGGTAGGTTTTCTGAAGATATCAGATATCCGTGAGTTGGTAAGTCCTAATCGCAATCGTCAGAGGACCACTTCCTCTCAGCGAATTTTTTTATATGATGAGTCCCATGGCAACACGATATCCTTGATGTGTTGAAGTTCTACCGTAATCTACCGTAACAGTCTAGTCACCTTGCCACTTTGATTTAGAATTGGTTACGTTTACATAAATCTTTAGTTAACTGCATCATATACCAAATCACATGTTAAGGAGTCTGCAGTGAAATTATTAAAAAATTACACACTAGTATATAATAAAAACTTTTATACCAAGCACATACAATTAGAAATAATGAATGACACTCAACACCACTAAAACAACAGAAAATAAATTAAGATATAATAAATAAAACTAAAAAAATGATGAACCAATATAAAAAAAGAAGAAAATTAACAAATTTGAAATTAAGAGTCAAATAGATAATGCAGAATATTCACATCCAAGTTTACTATACACACATTGAGACAGTTAGTTCTGGAACATACAGTCAGTTCAACTTTCTTGTGTCATTCCCATTGTCTAGTAGGTTTATTGCCAGGTGAAATGTGTGGTAGTCAAGCCAAAGTTCATACTTTGAATTGAAATGTTATACCTACTCCTTCATGAACTGTAATCCTAAATAATCCTGGTACTCATTGTTCCTTGTAAACTAAGATATAGACCTCACTAGCTTATTCTGACACAGCTGTAAGGTGTAGACATTGCTTCTGCTCATGGTACCCCATAATTCAATCCCATAGGTCCATATAGACTTTTTGAGTATATCAGCAGCTTTAGACAAGGAAAAACAAGAACATCTGCCTAATTACCAGAACATTTCCTTTAACTTATATCAAGTTGCCTTCTCTTCTTTCTTATATGAATTTTCTTTGTTAGTCGAAGATCAAGATATGTATGACCTATGTACATCACACTATCAGTTTGAGAATTACAACACCATCTTGATGGATCCATGGACCTATCCTCATCGTGAATGTCACTTGGTTCAATTTTGCTTGGTTAATACATATTCTCCATGTACTCAACCATTTGTTGATTGTATGGTACGAGGGTTATTTTTTTTTTCAAGGTCCGATCTGTCACGAAATTAAAACCACAGTGAAAATAACAAATTTTTTATTTGTAACAAGTACTTACATTATGCTATTTCTCTACATAGTCGCCACTCCGATTTAGACATTTTTCGTAGCATGGTACCAACTTTCCAATACCCTCGTCATAGAACAGAGCCGCCTGTGTTTTCAGCCATGTTTCTACACTGATCTGCAGCTCGATGTCTGTGCCAAAATGTTGTCCTCCTAGCCAGCGTTTCATGTAAGCAAAGAGGTTAAAATCGACTGGAGCCAAGTCCGGGCTGTATGGTGGGTGATCAAATACTTCGCAACAAAAACGCTCCAGGAGCTTCTTTGTTACAGCTGTAGTGTGCAGCCGAGCATTGTCATGGAAAAACACAATGCCTGATGACAACATTCCTCTCCGCTTATTCTGAATTGCCCTTCGTAGATGTTGAAGGGTCACGCAGTATAAGGCTGCAGTGATGGTCGTACCATGTTCCATGAATTCCACCAAGAGAACTCCATTCCGGTCCCAGAACACAGTAGCCATACACTTTCTGTTGGAGAAGATTCGCTTGAACTTCTTTGGTTTACTGAGAGGATGAGAATGCATCCACTGTTTGAATTGTTCTTTTGTTTCTTCAGTTTCGAAATGGACCCATGTCTCGTCCCCTGTGACAATTTTGTTCAAAAAATCTTTCCTTCACTGTGGTAGCGCTGGAGAAAGGTTAGGGAGGCGTCCATTCTCATTGTTTTGTGATGGTCGGACAGCATCTTGGGAACCCATTACGCACACAGTTTGCGGTACTGAAGTCTCTCACTCACAACGGTGTAGAGAGCTGACTTTGAAATTCAGGAAACGAATCACTCAATACAGAAATTGTGAACTGACAATTTTCTCGAATTGCCTCATCCACTCGCTCAACGAGATCATCGGTTGACACTCGCTTCCTTCCCTGACCGCCTGTATCATGAACATCTGTATGTCCTGGTTTAAAGTTCCTGCACCATTGTCGCAGTTTGCTGTCACTAATTGAATTTTCACCGTATTATTCATCGATGAATGTCAGCTGCATTACACCCCTCAACCTGAAGAAATCGAAATTACCGCACGCACTTCACACTTGGCGGGAGATGCTTATTGTTGTAGACCTGTTTACATGCTAGCTGCGTATTCAGAACTAAACGAAGTGACGCGGCGTGATTGAAGGCCATACTAGAGACGCTGCGCAACACGTATGTTCAAAGGTTCATCCGATTTTTGCGCTGGTTTTTATTTCACGACCGATCAGACCTTGAAAAAAAAACCCTCATATGTTAATGTTTGAAAATTAACTGGTTCATTTAGGAAAGTTTTTTTAAGAAACCGACAGTTTTTGTTATACATGTGGGCATTGGGTGATAAAGCAACATTACCCCTTTTCTCAAGTGTTTGTATTTGGCATATTTTAAAAATAAATTTTACTGATACTGAATGTAAATTATATTTGATACCTCAATTAACATTAATTTTCATCGATTTCTTTTTTAATTATTTTCCCCATAACCAACCAGTACCTATAACTGGATTTTCTAATTCTATCTTGTAGCAAACTTCAAAACAAATAGATTTTGTTCTCTGAAGAATGCTGATAAAAAAAAAATATTTTTCAAGATATTTCAGAAAAAATTCATGTTTTCACATTCTTTTTTTAATTATTTGTTCTCAATTTTTCTGGCTTTACATTTTATGTCTGGACCCTTCCAATAATTTTTCTAATAGTATTCACCCACTCCAAATACCCTAGACTAAACTATGACTAGATTGCAAAAATCATTAGTTTGTAATTTGTGACATCAGTGAAAATGTTAGAAGATTAAAACACCAATAATATTTTAGACATTTACATTTATTGTAAAAATTTAAATTTAAGATTTATTGTAAAACATATTTTTAAATGTATAAAAAAGTATAAAGAATGTAGAACACAGGAAATTTTAGTTTTATGTTTTTAAAAAATGTTAATTTTATCTTACAAATTGTGGAATGATTGTATGCAGAACCTCACGTAATATTCTAAATCCCTCTATTTATGTTTACTGAACTTTTAAATAAAATGCATTCTAAAGAAGTTTTTATTCTGAAACCCCATTTTTGGCCCAACTTGTATACACTTTGTAAAAATTTTGGATATTAAAAAAAGAACTGCTGCATCCATTTGCATCAAGGACATGTTTGCCGTTTAAAATTTTTCCAGAATATCAGAAAGTATTTATTAAAAGTAATAAATTAATATCACTCTTTTAAGCACCAATAAAGGATGAACTATCAGCAAGAATGAACATAATGTAAACTGAAAAAGATACAAGTAAATAAATATACAGGTGTATCACAAAGTTCTCCCAGGACTTTAACTCCTGAAAATAAAGGAAAAAGTTCATATAAATATATATCCTAAATTGCTTCATTTGCAAGTTACAGCCAGTGAAAGGTTTTGCTCAAATTTCAGCTACTCTGGTGAAATGAGATCTTACTAAAATTTTTAGGATGTTAATTGAGGGGCAGAATTGGTGATATGGTTTTTGACCTAAAAAATTGATATTAAGTCCCAGAACCATATCTGATGTAGTTTTTTTAGAAATCTGAGGTGAAAACCAATAAATTGGGGTAAAATTTACATGTCATCCTTATCTCACTGGGCCAAGGGAAGGTTGCTTATTGGCCACTAGTTGAACAGATTACAACATACACATTAGGAAAATAGAATAAAATATTTACTCAGATAAAACAATTTTATATAAACTAAGTTTATTTTAACTTTTAAATAAAGAAGGGCTCATCTGGCTCTTTGTGGCCAAAAAATAAAAGATGAGTATAATGGTTTATGCCGTTCCATACTAACAATACCTTGTGATTCAAAAACAACTTCACAATTTTAAAAGTGTATAAAAATTTATTCAGATTACTTACTGATTCGGTTGAGTTCTCATTTCAGAGAAAAACATATCAAGTTTGTCACTCCAACATTCACTTTAGTTTGATATGACTTCCATTTGTAATGCACATACATCCCACCTGAAGTCAATTTCATTCCAGACTGTAGCCAGCAAGTCAGGCGTTACCTCTACTTTACAGCAGCTGCAGCATTAATTTGAAGTCTTAGCTCAATAAGAACTGTAGGCAAAGGAGTACTAGATAAACGCAATCTTTAATGAAACTCCAAAAGAAAAAATCTAGTGGAGTCAAATCTGGGGACCAAGGTAGCCATGCAACAATCCTTCATAACCAGTCCACTGACCTGGGAATCGTGTATCAAGAAAATCTTGCATTTTTAGATGGTAGTGAAAATGTCCGATCTTGCTGACAATAACTGTGTTCATCTTGGTCATCATAATCATTATCATCTGAGGAATTAGAAAATTTTAAAGAATGTCCAAATAAATGATACCATTTACAGTTGCCTCCTGGAAGAATGGGCTGTACAGTTTTTGTTTGCTTAGGACACAAAAAAAATTGACCTTAAGACTATCACGAATGTGCTGCTAGGTTTCATGAGGATTTTTAACTACCATTCAGCAGTTGTGGATGTTTACTTTGCCAGTAATATGAAACACTGACACGTCACTAAAAAAGTATCATTGTCTGTAATTCTATCCATAATTCCACACAAAACTACAGCCACACAACTTTGTTTTCATCTGTAATGTATTGAACCATGGCTAGTTGGTATGGCTTCTAGTGCAATTGTTTACATAATACACTCCAAACAGTCGTTTATAAAATGCCAGTCATACATGACCCACATCAAATAGATTTCTTCAGCTTACGTCTAAAGCTTTCTCTAATTTGTTCTACGGCTGCTTCAGGGATGTGTGGATAGCCTGGTGATTTTGTTTGTTAACAGAACAACTTGTCTTAACAAAGGTTTGGTGCCAAGAGTAAATTGTATGCCTACTAGGAGGGTCCCTACCATACTCTCCATGAAAATTAAATTGAACTGCAGCTGTTGGCTGCAAATCATGAAACCAAAACACACAGCGAGCACATTCCTCACCAATAAATGTATCAATTTTTAGCAATACAGGTGGCTGAATTCAGTACTAATGAACTACTTTCATGTGTTTTGATGTTTTTTTCTAAGAAATGAGTTCTCAAACCAACGTAATTTAACTAAATAAATTTTTATATGCTTTTAATGATGTGAAGTTCTTTCTGAATCACCTGGTATTGTACAGGGGAGAAGAAAGTGTTCAGACCCCAGAAATTTCCCGCAAACACAGTTTTTTCGATCAGAAATTTCCCCAAAACTAAGGTGATGGTTTATTACATTTTACCAACCAATTTATTGTATGTGATTCGTTATAAAAAGAGAAGTAATAAAAATACATGGGTTGCAGACACTTAATTTATTCAAAAAATTATCTGATGAACAAGAAATACGTTAATAATCACAATTCAACAAACACAATAGTCTGTATTGTGATGTTGAGAAAAAAATATTGGCTGTACTGTGATGGCTTCAAGGGAAGATGACCACTGAAGAGGGCACTGAAATAAAATAAAGGTGCTAGGCTTAATCTAAGAGACATGTTAAAAAAAGATTACTTATTAAGCCAATTATTTGAATACAAATCAGGACCCGACAGGTAAATAATCGTAATCCAATGGAATTACCATCACTTACCTCTCAGGTGCTGAAATTTATCCTGTTTGATTTTTAGAATATACATAAATATTGTAGGGCTAATAAAAAATCTTCTGATTAGATGTCTGTAGGATTGCTTAAATATTTTCTTAAAGGTACAGTATTAAAAATTGTTTTAATATTATGATAAAATTAATAATACTTCATAAAGACAATTACCTGTAATGAGTGCAGTGATGCAAGTCATTAAGAAAAGGCAGTCTTCCGTTATCTCTGTGGAGACTGTAAATGACTTTTGATGTTTTGAATATTTTTATACAATTGGTTGAGGAAAATTTTGTAAAATGGTATTTTCCACCATTAAAGTATCTGTCCAAAGATCTCTTTAAAAAAGGTGTGATGCATGATGAATGGAGGACCATTCCATGAAATAAATACTTCTTGAAAATAAGTGTCAAATTTTACATTTCGGTTGTGTATATGGTTGCCAATGACTGATTAACAGATTCATGTACATCCTCATTACAGATTTTTAAGCTGTTTTCAAGGAGAAAAATTGTTTCTGAGATTTCAGTGTTTGTAAATAGTTCTTTGATCACTCTGTTGTCTTACTCAATTAAAGAAGGGTTTTGGCCTCATTTGAAGAATCAAGCATTTTTTTGAAAGATTGCTCTTCATAATTTTCAACTGTAAAAAAAAGAACTTAACATCAAAGTTGCACCCTTGATTTATTGATCAAATTTGTTAAAACTGCTAAAGATTCAAGTGTATCTGCATCCGATTCTTCTGCTATTCTTAGGAACTTGCTACTAAAACATTCATATATTTTCTTTAGTAGGAGGCTCACTAATTTTCATTTCGAATTGACAATGCTACATAAAGGTTTTCTTGTTTTTTTTCTAGAACTAATGAAGGTTTTTTCATTTGAATAAATTTCTTCTCCATCTTGAAATTGTTTCTGAGTTTTTGAACAGCTTGATCTCTCTAGATCATCAGGTAGTAAACATTCTTTGTAAATATTGTTATTTAAGCTTTCAAGTTCCTTAAAAAAGATGGAAAATTCCCCTCACTTAATTTTGCACTTTGCATTTCAATTTCCATTTTCTTCAGCGAGTTTTTCATTGAAGTGTAATAATCAAAAACTGTCCAGATACATACGTTTACAATTTCTCTGGTGCAACTAAATTCATCACCAATTTTAAAATATCAATTGCCCAAGTAGCTGGTAAATGAATTCAGGTTTAGAAAATTTTATCAGCTCTACTTAATCTTCAGTGTTTTTGCCTTTTTTGTGTGCATTTAGTTTCCTTTTTTTTGCAAAGCAATGAAAAATAATTTTAAATCTCTTTAAAATTTTCCATAAACTCTCAATTCATTCTGAACAAAATCAGTTTGTAGGAATGATTTAGGGTGTAACATATTACTTGTAGTTTATCTGTTAATGTAATTAATTACCATAGCCAATTCCCCAGTTGTAATTTTTCATTACATTTCCTACTGTTTGAGCTTGACTGTTATTAAACCCAGAAAAAGTGTTGTCTTTGTGAACGCCATTTAAAACACATTCTAATCTATGTGCTAAGTCCCACACAGGGAGG
Organism: Lycorma delicatula; assembly: GCF_047948215.1. Classification (NCBI taxonomy): domain Eukaryota; kingdom Metazoa; phylum Arthropoda; class Insecta; order Hemiptera; family Fulgoridae; genus Lycorma; species Lycorma delicatula. Next base: position 34,667,644 of record NC_134455.1, read on the forward strand.
AAAAACTCATGATTGAACCCTTCACAAAGCAGGGCCATTTTTGTATCTACAAAATATTGTCCACCAAAAGCCATGCCATTTAATTGTTCTTTTATTTTAATACTAAAATTCTCCACAGCATTTGAGTTTCTGAACAAGAACATCACCCTTATGTGAAGTGCCACATGGTGACATATCAATAATAATACAAGTCTGAACACCATCAATTAATGGTCAGACATGTACGGTGAAGTTCGGTTATTTTATAAACAGTAAGAGATACTAAAAACAAAAGGTTTGTTACAGGATTTTTGGTACGCAAAAAAAATCTAAAATTTTGCTTTCATGATAAAAAATATGTTTTTCTGAATTCTCTGTAAAATTCCTTGGAGTGATTAAGCTCACCAATATCAGCATCATTTAATAAATTTAGACTTAATTATCTTTATTTTCCACCCTTATCTTCTTTAATGGCACTATAAGCTGCTCAGACCAACCTCTTCATGTCCTTTCTGCAAAATTACATTTCTTTTCTCAGTTGCTTCAGAAAAGTCAATACACCATTTATGAGCAGATGATTGTAAGTGGCCAATTAAATGGGTTTTGAAATTTCAAAACTGTACGTGCTGAACCAGTTGAATTAACTGGTGTTCACTTGGTAGAGAGAAAATACCAAAAGTGGCAGATTTAAAAGAATCACTACCTCCTTGGGAATGGTTTTATAATGCTCTACACATGGGGAGCAAAGTACTTGTGCCTATATATTCTGCTAAGCACAGCATTAGCTGACAAATATCTGGAAGCGATTTGCTTATCCCAATTAATATGGGTTTTGCATCAAATTATTCATTTATCTCAACTGAAGTGTTGGCCTAGACAAGTGAACTAAATGGGCCTATTTCAATAGTTTTAACCTGATTCTGATTTAATTGTTCATAAACTTTTTTATTAAGGCCGGGTATCACCTGATTTATAGTTGATAACTGTTCAAAAACATTAGGATAAATAGTTGGCTGGTTAGAGATAGACATGTTATCGCCAACATCGGTATTGTTTTGCCCACAAGATAAGTCTGATTTAGTACAAAGTGATTGTGATTCATCAAGTTTTATTTGTTTGTATAAAAATTCTATGCTACTTATTTCATCAGTCACAATTTTTTTTTTTTTTTAAATAGAGAAATCCTAGCTTGAGCTTTACTTCTTGGTTTTTCATTTGCATGCTCATTTACAAAATGATTTCCAAATTTATCGCGTATGCCGCACCAGTCACAAAACGCACAGTTTATGTCTTCCTTACTTTTAAATGTTGACACAGTTAATCAATATAAAATTACAATATTTTATACTTGCTATACTGAATATGATATGTATCACTATTAAAAGTCACTTAACTACTTCACTATTAAAAGAAAACAATATGCTTGCAGCCAGCCAACTAATAAAAACAAATAAACACTATTGCCTACCCAAAAGCAACTAAATGAATAGTGCAGTAGAGAGGATATGAGACACACTCACTGGTAACCACAATGTGTCCCTTGCCTGTCGCAATTTGAGTCTATGAGTCATCGCTCACCAAGAATGACGTTGCTACCTTTGTTCTCATTATGCCTAATGCTCAATAGGATGAATGTATAAAAATGATGTGAATACAACATCCTTTGATATTTACATCATGATTTCTATTTTTCACGACTGTTAAAAATTTCCCTGGACAGCACAAATTTCCCCTGTTCGCACAAATTCTGCTCCCCTGGTATGTATTGAACTAACTTGTTTACAATACTGTATTACCTAATTCAGCATGAAATTATATTTTGTGTGTTTTGGTATTTATAAAAACCCCAATTTTACATCACATAAGCATCAATTTATTTCTAGTCCAACCTTGACAGTAGTTTTTCAAGTGATCAAACCCAGAATTCAAGTCCTAAAAATTTATGCATATAAAAGTAAGAATTCATTCTCAATCAGACAATTATTCATATATTATTAATTAGGTCTGACCCATATTCAAAATGCATGAATTATAAGGAAATTTTAAGCCAAAAACAGTATACCACACCTTTTTGAGGACTAAAGTCAACCAACTTATAAATTTAAGTTTATCAGTATTATTAGATACTGTGTTATATCTAACAAATAAAACGATAAACATAAAATTAATAAATCAATAACAAAACAAGTTTGATTTTTGTTTCATCTTTTATGACCACATAGGATCATTTTAGTCAGTCCATTTCCAACTCTCTTTGAAGGGACTGTTTGGGCCTTGCAAACCTCCCAGTACATTTTCATACTTTCCGATCTCAGTGACCTTTCTAGTGTTAAGCTTCTTTCTCGTGAGTGTAAAGTCAGCGTTATGATCTTGATTTTTTTAAATTTTATCTTGTGTGCGGAGTTAAGTCAATTTCCTTCATTTCTTCTCTTATTTCTCTGATCCATCTGCATCCTATGTCAAAATTGTACTAGCTGTTTTAGAAGTCTCAAATCTTGTATCCTCATATTGTGTCCAAAGAATCTTATATGATGTAACATTTAAAGGCAGGTCCTTCTACATGCTGCCTCTACTTGCCTCCTCTATCTCATTCTTATAACCCGGCATTAAGAATACATGCTACTCTTTTCCACAAAGTAAGACCTCCAATTGATACTGCTTGTACTGGTTATTAATTTTATTTTGGTATTAATTACTATTGCTATTATTTATTTAAATTTGTCGTTTAATTATTAATTTCATCTGCAATTTATTTAAACTATTATATAAATTATTTTGTATAAAATCATTTTGTTATAAGTTTATAAATAGTACGAACTTAATATCTCTAATATTGTTTATAATAAATAATAATTATATTACTTTCACTCACATTTCTTTAACATATTTTTTTTTTTTTGTACAATTTAATGCTTTTATTTTGTAGGGAAACAAAGCTCAAAAGAATATTAGTTATTAGTGTGCACATGCTATTTAGAAATAATTTTCATAAATAACTACGCAATATCAAAGAAAATCATAATATTATAGCCTATAATAAACAACTCGTTTCATATTCTTTTGTATATGTCACTGTTTCTCTTTATTTATAGCAAAACTTAGTTTAATTCGTTAACGCCTTTTCCTTTCTTTTTCCTGTTTAGCCTCCAGTAACTACAGTTTAGATAATTCTTTAGAGGATGATATGTATGAGTGTAGTCTTGTACATTCTCAGTTCGACCATTCCTGAGATGTGTGGTTAATTGAAACCCAACCACCGGTATCCACGATCTAGTATTCAAATCCGTGTAAAAATAACTGGCTTTACTAGGACTTTAACGCTCGACTTCCAAATCAGCTGATTTGGGAAGACGCGTTAACCACTACACCAACCCGGTGGGTTAATCCGTTAACGCCTAGCAATGCCAAATGACACCTGCAATTCTTTGTTTTCTACAAGCCTTAATTTCAGAGGTGCTGTTAGTATAATACAATTTTAGTGCTTTGTAAGGTTATTAACAGAGGGTACAATTATTACTATTTTGAATATGCCAGTTAGTATGATTGTATGTTCTGTTTTGGTGACTTCATGTTGTACTCTGGTTATAAAGGAAAACCCACCAAGGTAAGTAATGAAATTTCTTTATTAGTTCTTATAATTTTTTTCTGCCAAATGTCTCATTACCTTGGTTAGTGATCCTAAAAATCAAATAACATTTAGTTTTGCAACAATCCAGATAGTTATTAAGTGTAACCACACATAGTGGGTGTCAAGTGGCAATGCTAAGTGCCTACACTGCTAATTTTGTTAGTCATTTTAATGTTTTTATTTTTTTAAATATTATTTTTAGACATTTATTTCAAATAATCTTCATGTTTTTTGATTCTCATAAATAAGAATGAAAATTAAATATGACTATCATAATCACAGCTATTATGTCTAACACAAAGAAAAATACTACCGTAATACACCTTGTAAAAAGAATTTTTTTAAATTTCTACTACAAATGCACCATTAAAAATATGTAGGAAAATCTTTCCTATATTATTCATAAAATAACTTTTCATTATTAATTTTTTTTTACAAAAAAAGAATATATGAAACAGATTCGCAATAGTACTTTTCAGGTCTCTGAATGTAAATTAAATATTAATGATACTAGAAGATGAAGTTCTTATTCCTCCTGTTGAATCTATATTTATTGAACCACCTGATCCTGCACTACATTCAAATGAAGATGATGGTGGGCTGATAAATAACAACTTATTTATCAGTCCACCACGTCAGTAGCTGATGTTTCTCAAGAGAAAAGTCAGCTACTCGCTCGCTGATGCTGAAGTATTTTTTTCAGATTAGCAGAGAATTGGAGCTGATGAGTCTACTGGCTTTGTACTTGAAAACATACCTGTCAGTCAATAGAAATGATTCAAATAGCCCTTCTTGTTCAAGTCATAATAATAACTTGAAGGAAGTATTACTTCAGTGTCCTGTATTAGGCCTAAAGCACCACCACGTAAAAAAACAAAAAAAATTGTTTTTTTTTGTTGACGATGACATATCGGAGCACCACATACTTTTTATACAAAATATCATGAAATGTCTCCATGTGATATTTTCAAGTTTTTTTTGATAATGAGGTCCTAAATATATCTGTAACTGATATTAATCGTAACGCCCTAACACAAATAATCTGAATCCTTTCATCTCAAAGTAACAAATAAAAGTATCTTGGTAAACTAACTGTGTCTGGTTACAACATACGAGGCATTTTCATAAAGTAGGGGCCATTTGGTCATTAAAAAATGAACTCTCTTACTTTTCCACATAATCACCATTCAGTTCTAAGCACTTTTCATAACGCTGCATCGGTTTCTTTCATCCCTCTGCACAGAATTTCACCGCCTGGGAATTGAACCAGTTGACAATGGCAGTCCATTGTCAACTCTTAATGGCAGATCTCATAATGGAAAATGACTGAAAATAATTAGTTCAAATAATGGCAACCACTACTTGTGACCATTTTTTTTACAGGTAACCATGTGTTATCATGTACAGAAAAAATTAAACTTCAATTTGGTATATAATTTTTTTGAAAAACACTAACGTAAATAATTAATAACATACCTGTTTACACCGGGCAACTTGGAAGGCTACGACTGACTGAGAGCTAGTAACCAATTTTTTTTTACATTCTTCACATAATTTTCTATCAAATGATGTTTAATTCACTTAAGAAGAATATAGTTGCGATTCGTTAAAATAAATTAACAATATATTTAATTAAAGGTAACTGCGACAATTTTTGGTAGGCAACCTGGCAGTAATGTATTAAATTATCATTAATTATTCATTTAAATTGAGTTTCAGTAATAAAACAGATACCTGCAGAAATCAGCTGCCGGATCTTGTACTACTAACAGTATAGGATATCTACAGGTTGGCAGCTTTTATTTAAGTGATAGTCCTGCAAGAGATTACAAGTTAATGAGGCTGTCATTTTTTTCATAAAACTGTATTGTCTTTGTTTAATTTTTAAAACAGAGCTTTAATAGTATAGTATGTCGGTCGGCAGCTACTATTACAAAGACAAAATTTAAGCAGCCACTAATTAAAAAATGACTACACTATTTCAAGCCATATGGGAACTTTGCCGATACAATTTCATGATATCTAGGACCACAATATCATAAGATTAATCTGAAATGCTGAAGAAGTATTGCAAGGCAGTTCAAAATAAATGACAAGGTGCTTAGAAAGAGTGGTGTTCTTCTTCTTCTTCTAGATGAAAAAATATCTGGGTATTGTCATGCAGACACGTACTTCACATATCTCCTACAATTAACCTAAATTCAAAAATTACTTTTAAGATGAAAATTTACCACGGTGTATTACAAATCCTGAAGAAATTGCCTTCATTAACTCAAATCTGTTAGCAAGAATGAGTTATATGAACAACTTAGCGATCACACTGCTGATAATTACCCCTTATGCACTAGCAAATAGTTACATTCTCATTGACAATGTTTATGAAGTAATGTCATTTTTATAAAAGTAAACTTATGCACGCTTATACTTTTCTACGATTTACTAACAGCAGTGTGTTTCCAAAAATGTATTTACAGCAACTTCAAGAAGGAAAACAAATTTTTTCTCTCAGAACTTTTAGTACTCATGACAAGTACTGACAAATGGACCTAAATGATACATATACAGATAATTTATAGTACAAATAATTTTGACAGTATTCTTGTTATGATTATATTTTACGTTCTCTTCCTATTTTTAATTAATTTATGAAATGTATAATGCAAAGGAAATGATAACATGCTATAGCAGCTACAGAGATTAACTCATTATTTTATTTTGAAAAGCAAAAATTAGGTCCTAAAACAATTTTAAAACATAAATAGCATAAATATAAAATATAGATCAGATAACAGGAAAAAGGTAGCAGCAAGTAATTATTTATTATCATTCATAACTAGTATAACTTAATTGTAAAAAGTTTTTAAAATTTAACATCTTAATTTTGCCAATGGCGCAGAAATCAGATCAAAATCTTTCATCAGTCATCACTAGCTTACAAAGGCATTTCCTGAACCTATATTCTTATATCACACTGTTTCAACATTTCAACTGATATTCACAAAGTATATATATATATATTTATTTATTTTATTAGATGAAACCAAAGTACAGAATAAATAAAATTGGATGATTTACCTTATTAAAGTAAGTTCAGTTAAATGAACATGCGTAATTGCTTTACTTAAAATTATTTTTATTTGATTTTAATTTTATGATTTGATGTAAAATTTTTACTTCCTTGTACAAAATAAAGGAAGTACGTGAAAAATTTTGGTTTCCAGATTTCAACAGAAATATCCATTTTGACCATCCCTGAATCCATTTTGTATCTCGCATAACTCAAAATGATTAGTCATGAGATTTTGAATTTAGGACTATTTTAACATCTACTTGTGCACCTCCCGATTTGATTGCAATGGACAATCAAGTATCCAAAAAAGCCCAAAATCCATAAACATTAGATTTTGGACTTTTTCTTAACTGCAGTAATAAGCCCTTATTGAGAGCTTTTCAACGATACATCATAAGCGGTAATTATTTTAATTGGTTTCTGAGTTATAGCCAAATGAAATTTTAATTAATGAAATATTTGGATCTCAGAAAGAGGAAGGCATATATCGGTTCGAATCAGACTTCATCTCCGTCTTTTAACTTCTTTTTTTTAATTTAAATATATTGATTTATGAATAATTATTAAACACTCATTGTAAAAAAAAAATTACGATCAATAACAACAAAAAATATGAAAAAATGTCGTTTTTAATGAAATAAAATTTTATGTACTTTTCATTTTAAAAAAAAAAAGTAAATGTAACTTAATAGGCATACAAAGAAGTCATGTGTTGCCCACATCAGATTTTTAATGTTATTTTTAATTTTAATTAATTTTTCACATTTTATATTTTGTTTTCATTTTTAATTGAACTGAATAAAAAGTTAAAATAAATGCATGACAAGTTATTATATTTTTATGAAGTGTGTAATGTAATTTGAGATGAATAAATGTATATGTAATGCAGCTGATGATGCGAGTAAATCGCAAAAGCGCTCCTATATATATAGTGGAATAAGGTAAGACATCATCCTACTTTATTTATTCTGAACTTTGACTGATCTAATAAAGTAAAATAAATATATTGTATATAATACAGAGGTGTATTATTCTTAAAAGAATTGAATTTAAAAAGATAAATAACTGGAAGTCAATGTGGTTAAAAAAAAGCACACACACTTTAAAAAAGAGTTAATAGAATTTCTTTATTAATAACAAAGTTAAGTAGAAAGTAGTTCACAATGCACAGAAATCTGTTTCTTTATATTTTCTAAAAGAATGATTTTTTTAATCTTACCATGACTTTTTATTAGTTTCTCCTCAGATGTTTTGCCAAATTTTTGACAAAATTTATTTTTGGCACTGACCTCGTTTCTATTTACTTTTACAATCTGAAAAGTAAATTTTACTTATTAATTGTGAATAAAATACAAAAATGAGAAGGAAATTATATTAAGTTCTGTTTAAACATAAATTATAATTAACTTTTTTAATTATTATTTTTTTAATCAACTTTTATAAATGTTGCAAAATGGATAAATAAATTCACTGGGCGTTATGAACACACTATGAACGGGCATTGTCCCTCATGAAGTAAGCTCACTGAAGAACAGAAAACAAAATTAACAGCAAGAAAAAATTATACAGTAATTACATTTACCTTAAAAATTTAACAACATATATAAACTGATTTTGTAATTTAATTTTTTTATTTCATTAGCTAGGTACATACGAAGCAAAAAATTGCACAGATAAATAATCTTGATGACCAAATTTAAGACGCTCACTGCAGAGCAATAAATTGGACAAGATAAATCGTTCTAAATTATCAGTAAATTTGTGAATAAATAACATATTTTTATAGTAATGATACCAAAGAAAGCAGGGGCAGATAAATGTGACGAATACAGAACAATTAGTTTAACTAGTCATGCATCAAAAATCTTAACTAGAATTCTATACAGAAGAATTCAGAGGAGAGTGGAGGAAGTGTTAGGAGAAGACCAATTTGGTTTCAGGAAAAGTATAGGGACAAGGGAAGCAATTTTAGGCCTCAGATTAATAGTAGAAGGAAGATTAAAGAAAAACAAACCAACATACTTGGCGTTTATAGATCTAGAAAAGGCATTCGATAATGTAGACTGGAATAAAATGGTCAGCATTTAAAAAAAATTAGGATTCAAATACAGAGATAGAAGAACAATTGCTAACATGTACAGGAACCAAACAGCAACAGTAACAATTGAAGAACATAAGAAAGAAGCCGTAATAAGAAAGGGAGTCCGACAAGGATGTTCCCTATCTCCGTTACTTTTTAATCTTTACATAAACTAGCAGTTAATGATGTTAAAGAACAATTTAGATTCGGAGTAACAGTACAAGGTGAAAGGATAAAAATGCTACGATTTGCTGATGATATAGTAATTCTAGCGGAGAGTAAAAAGGATTTAGAAGAAACAATGAACGGCATAGATAAAGTCCTACGCAAGAAATATCGCGTGAAAATAAACAAGAACAAAACAAAAGTAATGAAATGTAGTAGAAATAACAAAGATGGACCGCTGAATGTGAAAATAGGAAGAGAAAAGATTATGGAGGTAGAAGAATTTTGTTATTTGGGAGGTAGAATTACTAAAGATGGACGAAGCAGGAGCGATATAAAATGCCGAATAGCACAAGCTAAACGAGCCTTCAGTAAGAAATATAATTTGTTTACGTCAAAAAAAATGTCAGGAAAAGATTTTTGAAAGTGTATGTTTGGAGTGTCGCTTTATATGGAAGTGAAACTTGGACGATCGGAGTATCTAAGAAGAAAAGATTAGAAGCTTTTGAAATGCGGTGCTATAGGAGAATGTTAAAAATCAGATGGGTGGATAAAGTGACAAATGAAGCGGTATTGCGGCAAATGGATGAAGAAAGAACCATTTGGAAAAATATAGTTAAAAGAAGAGATAGACTTATAGGCCACATACTAAGGCATCCTGGAATAGTCGCTTTAATATTATTGGAAGGACAGGTAGAAGGGAAAAATTGTGTAGGCAGGCCACGTTTGGAATATGTAAAACAAATTGTTAGGAATGTAGGATGTAGAGGGTATACTGAAATGAAACGACTAGCACTAGATAGGGCATCTTGGAGAGCTGCATCAAACCAGTCAAATGACTGAAGACAAAAAAAAAAAAAATAACATATTGATGTAAAAAAGTAAGTTTAATTTTAACAATTTATCTCTTTTAGAAAGATTTGAGCAACTTATATGTGAAAATTGATGTTTTGAAATTTCAAAACAGTTTTTTTTCACTTGAAATACAATGTTTGGATGTTTTATTTATTGTAATTATAGGTTCCACTCTGTTGTCTTTGTTTTTGCTTACTTACAGTAATGTGAATAAGTTACAGTACTGTCTTCAACTAAATCCAATTCAACCAATAATTCTAAATTGTCATTATTATTGTCTGGAAGCTCAAGTAAGTCTTTTAACAGTGTGTTCTACCCTTTTCCTGATCACCACACTGGATCAGTTGTAACATCATCAGTTATAAACATTAGCAAACCAAAGTACCACAGCTTAGGTACATATGTATCTATTGTATCCTAATTTTTTCTGGATTATTTGTTCTCCAGTATATTTCTATAACACAGTTTAAAATTTCTTTGATGAAGTTTCATTGATAATTTATAACTGCTCACAAAATATGAATAAATCTGATATCAATAATACCAAAAATAAAATATACAATAAAAGGAACTTTTTACTACATTGGAAGTGAAATATGAAGTGTTATAAAATAAACAGCGCTATCTATAGTATGAAATATCTTTCAAGAATTTATATGTATGCAAGCTAACGAGAGATTGGTTCATTCAAGAGCACCAACAAACAGATTTTTTTTAATTGTGGCAGAAAATCTCTCAGATCGCTTGATAAACCTTTGTGTGTGTATCAATTACCAATATTTCTTTTCAAAAATGTATTGCTCAATTGCTTGTAAAACACCCACAAAAAGGTTTTTTTATACATCACCAATAGCCAAATCTGCAAATAAACTTCTTTTCGACCTATGTATGTCTAGCCTTTTCAACAATAAGATGGGATTATAAAAATTACACATTAATCAATACCCATACTCTGAAGATAATAAATGGAACACAAAAAAAAATTTTAGAAACTGTTGAAAACAAAATCTATAAATACTTAAAGACCATATCATAATTTTACAGGAAGTTTTAACGCACAAACTGGCAAATAAAACCGACCATAAAAGATCAAACAAAAATGAATTGAGTAATGTAAAGCACTCAGCATGAAATTAACATCCACTTTATTTAAGAAGCTCAACAGTAAACATGACAATCCCCTAACCCAAAAAATTCTGAACTGACGATGTTAATACTTCCTTTAAAAATTATGAACAATCCAAAATTTTTAGTCAAAAGAATGGAAATATTGAAACCGATCAATACCACATAACACACCAGATAAGACTTATCCACAATCAAAATTAACAAATGGTCACCTAAAAGAATCAGATTTGATATTGAAAATTTAATAAATAATCCAGAAACTATTTCAAATTCAAAAAATCTATCAAACAGTAAAGCAAAAGATTGGAAAACAGTAAGCGAAACTAAGAATAATAACCAAAGATATGTCCTCTACAAAGAGGAAGCGAAAGAATAAAAGACAGGATAATAAAGTAATCTTCCAAGAAAAACAAAAACTATTTAAAATTTACATCAATCTGCAAAAAACCACACAAAATAATCAGAACGAATATAAGAAAATATGAGGAGAATCAACTGGAACAAATAGAACATAACTTCAAAAAAAAAAGAAAAATTTACACAAAACATTCCAAGGAAAACTTACCAACCATAAAACCACCCAACCTTTGCTTCAAAGATAAAAAAGGAAAATTACATATTAAAAACAAACACAAGTGCAAAATTCTAGCAAAATCCTTTGAGAAAAACTATTACAACACATGTACATTTGAAAAAAAGGAATGGAAATCAGTGAATATCAGTGGTTCAAAAAAACCTGAAAGAAATTAAAAGATCTGAAGAAATAGTACAATACAGAACAACAGTCAGAGAACCTGTTAAGGGTTTCTAACTGTACTTCTTGTACTTCCAATTTATTTAATACAATTTCTATATCAGTATGACATCATTCTATTAAGTTCCCTAACTGCTGTTCTATCTCTCTACTTTCTTCTTCCTTCATTCAACATTTTATATATCAGGTAAAAAGTTTTCTTCCAAGTAGAGGGTTCTCGAGAGTTAGGCTGTTTTCTCTCTCTCTCTTGCGCATTTTACACATCTCCATTCTTTTTTATTCACATTAACAGTTTTGCTTTTCTGCTTTCTAATTTACATCAATACTATGAATTTTTGTGTAACAATTGGAGCACAATACTTACATACACATAATATTCAAGTTACACTTAAAAGAATTAAAATTTTCACAATATTTTGTATTTCTGCTAGGATTATCATAACTGATTTGAGTGTTATTTTCAGCCCTTACTAGCACTGTCCAGTATGTTGTAACTGTTAACATTCGTAGTTCTATGAATGCTCTTTTGTAAGTGCTAAGAGTTACTCAAATTAATATCTTAAAAGAATTACACACACACACACACACACACACACACACACACGCACACACACACGCACGCACGCACACACACACACACACACACACACACACACACACACACACACACACACACACACACACACACACACACAATAATTTAATATATAATCTATAAACAAGAAAGCTTAATTTTTTAAAGTCAAACACAGTTTTTGTAAACAGATAAAGCTGCCCGAGCACAAACATAACTAGACAGTTCCATATGACCGTTCATGAAATACTGAAAAAAAAAAGAATCTAGTACCTCACTCATTTGTTTATGTGATGTTATTCTTTGTGTAATTTCTCAGCTAATGGTTTTAATTCTGAAATTTGTTCTGCCATGGAAAAGTAAGGTCCTCCAAAATTAGAAAGTTAGTTTTTGCATATTATTCAAACTAACAGCCAACAACCCAACTTACTTCTATATTGTAAAATTGTTTTACTTTTTTTAATTAAAATTCAGCCCGAATCTGTGACAATATCCATCCAGTTAACATAATAAGCAAGAAGATATTTATACTCATAATTACAAAAAAAAAATTAATAAAATAATCAATATACACAAGTATACCTGAAGTGATCATAAGTTAATTCCTGAACTCTTCTGTTGGCAACAAGGGGATTTTGAAATTACTCACTCTCGTCATATTTCATACGTTAAAATTCATTATGAACACAATACGTTCTCTTAGTAACCTAAACAAATTACAAAAATTAAATTGACATTTTTAATAAATGAATATATGTAAAAAATAAAAATAAAAAGTAAATGCAGCACAAAAAATGAAAATAATTGTAAAGTGAAAAACATAAGCAGGTACATATAAATGATAAGATTAAAAAATAAATAAAACAAATAGTACATCAATAGCAAATTTTTAAATGTTAGATGTGATGGTGGTACTTTTTAAGATGGTGAAGCTATTTACATTAACAGGAAATAAAAAAATCAATGGAGAACAGAAAAACTTTATTAAAGCATTTCATGTAGGTTCTATGTTTCAAGAATCGCAATAACACTTAAAAAGCTACAAAACTTGACTAAAAGGAAAAATCAGTTTACACTAACTCTCTTGCACAATAAATATTAAATTTATTCATGATTATAAACTGAATATTCTACTTTTACAAAGACACCAATAAAATAAAAAAAAAAAAAAAAAAAACACGATTACTGTACCTACAAAGCAAAATTATATATTATCAGCTAACATTTTTATACGGTAGAAACCTAATAATAAAATTTCTAGAAAAACTGTGAGTACCTAAACATTACTTATTGTTCTCACTTGCTAAATCTAAGCAAATTCCACAGCAAAACACTTAAATTTATTTTTTATACTGTGTTTTCCATTAGAAAAGATTATATTTCTCTTCACGCACTAAGGAGATCATGAGAATCAAAAAACTTAAAATAAGCTAACATAAATTAACACAAAAAAATTACTATTTAAAAATGTTTAATCTCATATAATCTCTTAATCTGATAATGTTTAATCTCTTTCATATTCGGACAAAATAATTCACTGAAACAACTGATATACAGTTTAATTTACAACCACAAATATTTACCACACATACTCTATAAATGTTGCACATCAAAAAATATACAAAACTTAAACAAACTTTACCTAGAGCACAACTACCTAACACCGGTCAAAACAAATGTAAAATCCTACATAATCTAAACCTCAATGCACAGAAATGAACAAATTGAATATATGAATTCAATGTTTTGGACTGAACAGAATTTAACTACAAAAGCAAATATAATAAATTACAAACAAAAACATGTGTCTACTACATACCAAGACTACACAGCCAGTAATGTATCATCAGAACTACTGAACTCTCAAAAAATGGAAGAAAACATTACTGCTGTGCGGTCTGCAGAACAAGCAAACTATAATATAAATTACATTTATTTATATTAGAGCATTTTTCCTTCTTAAAGCTAATCTCAATCTTTCTTTTAGTCTGATCTAACAATCCAAAATTGCTATTAGTTGTTATCAATTAACAGATGCAACTTGGTTCTTACTACTATCTTATCATTAGGTTACAAACCCAGAAAAAAGAAATTAATTAATTAATTAATTTGACTGATCACTTTATACAGGTAAATTTTACACTTTTTTGGTTTTCCTTGTTTTCATAACAAATTTTGAATAGAATTAGCGAGTCTATCACAACAAAAATATGATCAAGTCTATGGGAAATATTGGAAATAACTTTTATTTTTAACCATTTGATTACCTATGAAAAGATTAGTTAGGAATCTAAAAAAGTAAGTACCACTGCTGTTTCATACATTTGTTTAATTAAAAGAAACTAATTTCTGTAATATTAAAACATACAAATGTCTTCTCATTCAAAAGATGTTTTGGAGTAATATAACAAATAAAATTTTTTTTTTTAAATAATTATTGATTAAATGTTTTGTCAGATTACAAGAAGTTAGTTCACGCAAACACAATATTTACATTACTACTTAATATAAACAAAATTAGAATATTATTTAAATCTTTCAGTAAAACAACAAAAAGCAGTAACAGAACCACATCTACTAGCTGATAAAGCGAGGCACATATCAACTATTGCTGTGTAGTCACATTCCAGTGGTAATAGTAAAGTAATGTGATTTCTGCCAAGAAATTAGATTGCTGTTTAAACATTATCGTTGGACGCATGCGCATATCATGATAGTGTTACATAACATTATATTACTTATTAAGTTTTATTCATATTAATGTCATTCTAATTTCAAAGCTTAATAATAAAACATCAGTTTTTCTTCTGCTTAATTTCAGCTATTTTTTGTATAAATGATTTTTTCTTTTGCCCAGTTATTTTGTAATAAGAGCAATTGTTTTCTACATCAATGTACTTTAAAACTCAAGCACGATGAAAATACATCATACTAAAAAAAAAAAATAAAAGTAAAAATCGCATATAAATTTCTAAAATCAATTGTTTTGGTTTAAGTAATGATATTATAATGAACAGACACGCGAGTCAGACAATTATGGGTTAAAAGTTTAAAATAGGCATGTAGTTATAAGCATTACATAATTTGTAGACATATTACAAAAAATGAAATAAAAAAAGCATTATATGGATTATCAACACCTCTTGTGAAACCAATGGAACATGCTTGTAGAATGCTAAACTTAAGCTGGTCTACAGTTTTGGTGGTTCTCAAATTCAAACGCCAAAGAAAAAAGTAAATATACTTTCATAATAAATATGAAATAGATAATTTTGACAAGTGTGTTTTTAGAAGAGTATTTCTTAAATATTTTAAATTCTATAAGAAAATACAAACTATATGAAAATTGCACAATTTGTTATGAGGAACTGAATTTTACCACTAATAGGGAAACTCAAAAGAATGGGAAAACTACAAAACTATGGGTTTTCAATTCAGAAGTGTAAAAACAAACTGATTTTGTGTGACTGAAATGATGTAATTGTGAAACGAGCATTTTGCCTTACATATCTGAGAAAAAATGCGACTTCTGAGCAAAAGAGACCAGTCATATATTTATATGAAATTTGGGCGCACACACGATATATGGCAAAAAAGTACTGGCAAAGTGATGATACCAGGTTTTTTTGTTATTGGTGCCGGGGGACTGGTTAATTGTGGCTCATGCGGATGGGGACATGGGATTCATAGATGATAGTTTATAATGTTAAAAATTCCAAGAGTAAAACAGAAGATTATCATCATAAACAGACGAACAATGAAAATTTTTCAAGTATATTGAAAAGCGAGTAATCCCAGGACTACAGACAACTTGTATTTTAATCATAGATAATGCACCTTACCATAATAAACAAAAAAATATTCAAGAATGACAAAAAAAATAAAACCTAACTACGACCCAGATATAACAAAAAAAGAACTTTTGGAAACTGTCAAAACTACACCTTTCAGAACCACAATATGAATTAAGACAAAATACTAATAAAGGAATTACAGTGCTTAGATTGTCACCTTGCCACCCATATTTTAACCCAATTAAATTTATTTGGAATCTAATTTTAAAAAAAATGAGACCACAATATGTCCCACATGTCATTAACAAAACAAAGAGCAGTTACATTAGATGCAGTTTCATCAATTACTACAGAAGACTAGAAAAGATCTTAATAGAAAACATATGTGTTAGTGAAAGATGCCATTGAAAGCATACTTATACAGGGATGGACAATGATGAGATATCAGGTGGTAAAGGTTAATCCAGTGAAAGTGAAACTGAGTCAAGCTCAGAGAAATCAAGGATTGTTGGTCTATCACAGAAGACACTTCTATGAAAACTGCAGATGAAACTGGTTAAGGACTGACTATATTAAGGTAGTATTGATCATTTAATAAATTAATACAAAAATATTTTGTTTACTCTGAGGCTATATCCAACTTTTTTCGATTCCATTGGCCTTTATGTCCAAATTATTATTATTATCACCTTTTAACTATGATACACTTTAAGTGAAAACAATCACTTAATTAAAATATTGTAATTAATTACAAGTTAAATCTACTTCATTTATGAATACAGTAATGTAAATTAATATTTTTCATTGTATTATTACCATAACCTTAAAAAAATTACAGGTTCTAAAAAATACAGTAACCTATTTTAAATACATAACATTTCTTGTTTACAATGGTTTGACAAGCATGTCACTTTGTTCAGTAGGAATACACACATACTGTACTGTTGTGATATAATTCCTCTCTGTCTATAGCCAAACAAAACAACAGTGCTGCTGTCTACCATAAATGTGAACTTCTCCTTGTCGAGTTGTAATTTCTCTTATGTTTATAGTACTTGCATAACACAGTAATTATGTTACGATGTAACCAACTGTAAGTTGGAATAACATCAGGTTATAATATAATACCATTTGCAGATACAATATTGTAACAAGACTTGTATAGCGGGCCTGAGTAACAGATTTCTACTAATTATGAAAGTAGTAGCAAATATAATTGGTGGAATCCAGAAAGGGACAAAAAGGAGAACCCTTTTTATAAAGAATAGGTCTGTTTTATGATCGTCTTTTGTTATACTGCCCGCTAACACACACTGAATACATATTATATGATGAGAAGAGATCAGGTTTGGAATTCATGGAAACAAAAGCCTCGGTGGTCAACTGTTCTCACGCTTTGACTTGGGTCCGGTCTGACAGGTGAAGAGCCTAGCAGTATAAATAGTCCAGCAACACCAGCTAAAGAGGAGTTCTATTAGAACTAGTCTGCAAGATGTTATGGCATCAGTCCCACAAGGGCAGTTCTGCAAAAAAAAGGCTGCGAGTTGTGTGGGTTTGGTGGAACCAATCCAGTGAGACATTACAACAACGGTCCAGCAAGGAAAGTGACAGGTGTGAGTCTCCAAGACAAGTGTGCGAGACATCAGTCCAGCGAGGAGAGTCTTGAATCCAGTTCGATACGAGTAAGATGACGCCATGAGTAATTCCAGTAAACAAGAAATACTATCAGTGAGTTACGGTAAAACTATAGGAGTACAAATGAAAGAAATAATGCAATAAACTTCATTCATAAATTGTTAGGGTAGGTAGCAAAGGTATTTGCAAGTGAACGCTATATGATTGTTTGTTAATACAAGACTAGTGGTTAAAAAGGGTTAAGACTAGCAGTTACTTTTGTTAATGGGTCTGAATTCTAGTTTTCTATTTATCTACTTATAATAAATTTTGAATGATATTTATTTTGAACTCTGTCTTGTGTGTAATCTGTATTTATTATTTACTATCACTATTTGATGTGTAATAATTTGATTGTTACTCTTTGTTGATTAAGTTATGTATTATGCTCTGTTTTTACATCATGTTTACCGTTTTGATTATATGATGTTATGGTATGGATTATGTTCTGTATTATGTCATGTGCTATGTTTTATGTATTAATTGTTTGATTTGTTGTTATTGACATGTAATATTATTATGATTTGCTACTATTATCCTGATTATTATTGTGGCTGTAACTGCTATATTAATATTTGTTTTCATTAATTGTTTTATTATTGTCACTTATTATTATCATTATTTTATTTATCCACCATTGTTATTATTATTAATTTGTCTGGTTGTAATTATGAACATTTTAAACCAATAAACTGTAATTATATAAACATTCTAATTTTCAACCTCTCAATATCCTGATCAAGCCACGAACCACGCCACAATATCAAATTATGAAAAACATAAAAAATGAGTAATTTCAGTTTACAAACAACCAGAGTAAAACAACCGAGGAACAACAGAGGAAAACAAACAACCAGAGTACATTTTTGTATACTTTATGTAAATTATACAAAAATAATAGCCGGCATATCACTTTCAGAATTTTAGAATATGTCTACTAGTATCAATCCGTAACATGATTTCAATTCTTAACAATGATTTAATATTAAGAGTGCAATATCTGCTAAATTTTATACAAATATTGAAATTTTAAGTAAATTTCAATATTTACAATTTAAGTTTACGCACAATTTATATTCTCTCAATCAATTTCAAATTCCTTGGAAGAGTGGAAGACAAAATCAAAACGAGAGAAATTAACTTTAAATTAAATATTTTTATCCAATCACAGCCTGATACAGAAAAATCTATACTTGTAAAAACACAATAAAATAATAGCATTTAATTTACTAAGCATTTGGCACCGTTACCAAGAATTTAAAAGTGTAAATCCTAGTACTTTCAGAGCTGTTACTCCATCTTCAGGGATTTTCTAAAATATGTTAATTGAAATTAAAATCAATAATCATTTTTAAATTAAACTGTTATGTTCATAGAGTTGGTCATCAAGAATAAAATTAATTCATATGTCAACAAGACAATAACGTCATCTTTGTTACTATTATAGATAATAGTAATATATTACATAATAGACTATTATGAACATAATAGTTTAATTTAAAAATGATTATTGATTTGAATTAAATCAACATCTTTTAGAAAATCCCTTAAGATGGAATAACAGTTCTGAAAGTACTAGGATTTACAGTTTAAATTGTTGGTAAGTGGAAACTTAATTTCAGAAATAATAGAAACTTATTTTTTTAATGACGTTAACTATTAATAACATAACTCAATATTTTTTAAGCAAAAAGTACAGTTTGGTTGATCTAAACATGTAACTGACTACAGTAAACACCAGCTATTTTATTTTTCTTACAATTTAATTCACTAAACACTACACAAAGGATTAAAGTTACTTCCCTTTAAAATAAGTGCTTGAAAAAATCTTTCACTGAACTAAAAATATATAGAATTTTATAAACTATCAACATGATGTTATGTACACATTTTAAAATAAAATTTCAACTACAACAAATTGCAGTTTAAAATGCATCATACCTACTATGATTGCTAACACACAAAGTGAAGAACATCCTTACTGCAATCATTCACTTCACACACATACACACACACATGTGTGTAACTACTATAGCAGCAAATTGTGAATTATTAATATCAATGATACAAAATTTGCTGCTATTTAATATGCGTTACTATTAGTTCACAAGCTCGCAATGAAAAGTGCCATTGACTGCT
Source organism: Lycorma delicatula (assembly GCF_047948215.1). Classification (NCBI taxonomy): domain Eukaryota; kingdom Metazoa; phylum Arthropoda; class Insecta; order Hemiptera; family Fulgoridae; genus Lycorma; species Lycorma delicatula. The sequence continues at coordinate 34,687,484 of NC_134455.1, forward strand.
AGGTGCTTATAAGCCATTTGAAAATGTAAACCAGCAAGCAGTGAACTCCAACCAGTGTTCTTAACTTTAGTGATCTAAATGAGAAATGGTTCATTGAATGTGGCTTTTTCAGGATAACACTATCATTCCAGCTAGTACAGAACCATCAGGTACAACAATTTTAAAGTGATTGTAAGAAAAAAAATTAATATTTTGATCCAACTTTAATTAAAAATTAAAAAATACAGTACATCTCTGCTATAACACAGCTTGATATACTGCAGATACGGATATAACACGGATAACCTGTCCCCCAAACAATACTTGAATATCTGAAAAAATAATATAGGATGAAGAAATGCTTATCACCCTACTACTGTAATCAATATTGTGCAACGCCCACCATAAATCTTTTGAAATTGTCAACAATAAACTTCTAATAACACATCTACCAATTAGTCACGACCAATTTTAAAGCCTTGGAATTCCCAAAAACTTGATTCAATAAAACTAAACTACGGTTCTAATACAATAATAGGAGAAATTCTTAAGATATACTGCACATGATTCATTTCCTGTAACAGTGAAAAGACCATCAAAATACTGCCTGTACAAGACACAGTATAAGATAGTTGAATGTTATTACATATTGTGACCTATTCCAAGCTGCTTTTACTGTGTTTATCAGTATCATTAAGTTTTATTAGGTTAGTTAATTTAATAGATTTTGTAGTGTTTGTTTTCATTCATATTTACCTAACATGTTGTCTAAACAAAAAACGTATTCTATAAAAGAAATATTAGAAATTATTGAAAAGGTTACACAACAGGTTGTTCGAAAACCCGTTTATTCCAACAATTCAGTATGCCTAAAGGTACTATATGTGGTTGGGAAAAAGAAGAAAATGAACTGCATTCTTTTATTGATTCAGTAGATGAAACAGCGTTGTAGATGATTGTATGTAACCTTTGGTTTTTGCAAAAACTGAGAGAAGGAGGCCAATACTTCAAAAGCTCAGGCACTAAATTTTCATGAATAAATTAACAATGGAGAAGAATTGAGTGCTTCTAGCAGTTGGTTATAGCAATAGAAAATCTATCACGGCATAGGTCAAGTAAGTAAGTAAATAAATATAAAAGGAAAATCTCATTCAGCTCATGCAACGGCAGCCAAACATTTTTCACAAACAATATTACAATCAGTTATAGAAGAGAATAACTTTAGTGACGAACAGTTGTAGAACTGTGATAAAACTGCTTTGTATTATAAACTATTGCAAATAAAAAAACATTAGATGCAAAACAGACACCAAATAAGTCTGGTATGAAAACATAGAAAGGGGTAACTTTTCTTTTGTGTGCCAATAAGTCAGGAAATCATAAATTAAAGCTGTTTGTCATTGGCAAATATGCCATCCCATGTTGCTTCAAACACGTTAATATGAATTCATTACCGGTTATTTTTAATAATAGTAAAAATGCTTGGATGACATGTAATATTTCTTAACGTGGTTTAACGACGAATTTGTGCCTTGTATTAAAAATTATTTACGAGTTAAAAAATTGTAAGAAAAAGCTTTTACTTGACAATTGCCCTGCTCATCCACCTATTGTCTTGCTGAAATCTAAAGTTGGGAAAATAATTGCAATGTTTTTACCCAAGGCCATCATATCTTTAATCCAACCATTAGACTGAGGAGTTATTCAGGCATTTAAAGCTTATTACCGATGAGAGCTACTGACTGCTATCGTTAACTCAGAATTACCAGTAGCAGAATTTATTAAAACTGTGTCATTAAAAAGTGTTGTACACAGCGCTGGAACAGCATGGAGTAATGTAAATTCTATTACAATTAACAATTGCTGATCAGTATTGGCACAGGATAATACAGAAGACATTGAAACAGGAAATGTTCATATTTTTACTGATGAACATGCACTGGAATTGTCAAATTCAACTGGGCATGAATTATCTGCAAGTGATCTCAACGAGAAAGTTCAAGAAGACAATCAAACACCCGTTGCCCATGACATGACCAACAAAGAAATAGTAAACTCTGTTCTAACGATAATTTTTTGGAGGAACAAGGGGAAGGTATTGCAGAGGTTTATACCCTCAACAAAAGCCGTTCTGGAAAATATACATAGTGTAATAACATGGATGGAACAACAAAGTGATAGTGATGATCGTCATTTATTTCATAAAATAATTAACATTCACAGAAAAAATATCATTACTTGTTTCTATGTAAGTAGACATTATACTGTATTGGCTTTTTCTATTAAACTATTATTGTTTTATTTTTTTAGTCGATACCCTTTGTGATTTAAAATTTTCCTCTCAAAATATGGGCAAACACATAAGTTGCCTGATAACAGTGTTATAGTGGGGTTACATTTTACCTGACAAACGTTTTAGAGTCCATTATTCATAAATGAGTTTTCTAGTTCTTGTACTTGAAACAACTATTATTTTGCAAAGTAAAACAAGTATATTTATTTTCTAACACTTTCGTAGTGTTAGCTAATCATAATATAACTATGTAATAAGATATATTTACAAATTAAAAAATCTAGTATTCAGATTATAAAATTCCCTTCCTCAAATTTATTTATCCTTTATTCCTTCTTCATTAGAAGAAACCACTGAAACAGGGTCAAGGTACTATACTGTCATCTAATAGTCTGAAAATGGAAGTAGCCAGTATATCTCAGTGGATTAGGAGCTTGGCCTGTTCAGGGGATTGCTTCCTACCAAAACCTGCACAATGGACCCAACTCACATATGTGTAAATTTGGGTTTGTCCCCTCTCCTACAATATGCACCAGCACCTATATTTTTATTATAAATTAAATCATACGTATAAATAAGAATTAAAAAAGCCTCAAGTTTAAATAAGTTAGTTACTACTTCATCTCAATTAATTTAAATATAGATAATTTAAGATTACTATTGTTTACAAGTAATAACATAAATTTAAATATACCATTAGGGATTCAGGCAAAATCTAACCTAGTTTGTTTCATATCAATTCATTTCAAAACTTTTTCAACTGTACAGCATTCAACTAGAATTGCACCGTAACAATGAAAAAAGTATAAATCAGTATAAAAACAAGTATAATCCAAAAAGAAAGATCTAGAATTTGGAAAAAGCAAAGTTATATGTTTACTTGTACATTAACTGCACATGTTTTGATCTTGCATCAAAATGAGTATAATATATTACAAAACTGTAGAATTAACATTTATTTTAATCGATTTTATAACAAATAATCTTCAACATTTGTTTCTCCTCATCAGATACAATCTATTCTCTTTACCTTTTAACAATTAATTGCACGATACATGAGTTGTGGCAAGGATCAAAATTTAATCACCAAATTTTTATTCAGTTCAATTATTCATCTAATTCTCTAAAACTACAATTGTACATTAGTAATAATATCAATAATTATGAATTCATATAAATAGGGCCCCTAATAACCGAACAAAAACCTAAATCGTGGCATTAACTCTACTACATATAAATAAAATATTCTACAGCTGACTGTGGATTACAACCAACTGAAAAAAATATTCTTTACAGGACAACAATATAAATATTGCCAGTAAATTTACAAATATTAGATATCCACACAATTTAATATATTTGCTAACCATCTTTATCCAATCTCAGAATAACCTTGAACAACAAAATTTAAATCACCACTTCTATCAAACCTAGTAAAAATCACTCTAATTTAAAATTAACCAGAGCCCAGTTTTCTTCTCTTAAATTCATTTTAATAATAATATTGTATTTCCGTGACATTTTTCACTAATTTGACTATATTTACATCTCTTTGTTTCCATATTATGTTATTGTACTCCACTACCTTTAAAAAAGTCCATTCATCTTAAAAAAATTCTGGTATAAATTTTCCTTCCTTTAGGTCTGCTTATTCAGTACTTCAGTGCAACTCTAATTAAATAAACTAATTTTAAAAAATGAGTCTACTGGTTTTCAAAAGAAAAACAATAGTGGTGCGATTGAAGAAGCAGCACTGAAGTTTTCACAAACCGGGGTGATAGCGCTCTACCTACTAGAAAATATTAAAATAACAAAATTAAATTATACTTAGACAATGGAAGTATAATGTAAATGTATGCTGTAGACTAACAAAACACAAGTAAAAAATTGCCTCAAAGGCTTCTGATATTGACCTTAGTACACACTTCACTTCCTGTTTGTGGGCCACTTCACTCAATTTCTGCAGCTGTCAGTTTAATGTAAGCAACTGTACAGAGGCTACCTGAAATATTTACACTTTTTTTTTTTTGCTCACCCAGGAAGGTTAGTAAAATAGGTGGTAATGGCATTGTCCTTGAAGCGGATGACAGGATGTTTATAAATCATATACAGAATGTTTTGTGGGCAAGATGTCCTTCTGCAGCAGTAAATGTTTAATGATATTCATACAAAATCAGATTTACATCCAATGCTGTTTTTTTTAAATAGATTCTTCAGCACTTGGTAAAACCAGTGTTAGATATTATTCCTAATAGGACAATAAATTTATTGTCCTGAGTTGGTACGCGGACCAGATAGATAAATTCCAGTGTACAGTCAGTATTAACAGGCTATTTGACTAGTTTCTGGAAACCATCACAGATTATTCAGGGGTGTTTATTAAGCCCACAAAAAGTGGTTACTTTAATTCTTTTATGTATTTCTTCAAAAAATGGCAAATAAAAATTCACTATTTAAATAACCCGCCATACGGCTGTTTAAGCAATATGGCGTCACACTGGCTTCAGAGACATCACATGTCAATAAATAAACATCAAAAGTAACAATCTGAGTTAGCATTCTACCAATTGTGTTATTTTTTACTGTGATTTGCCCAAGAAAATGAGTTAAAAATAGTGTGTAGTGCCAGCGTGCACAAATATGTCAACAAAAACACCAGAAAAACTACAAGTGCTCCAAAAAATGCCAAAATGCGCAAAAAGTGGTTACAACTTGCTCTCAGAGATCCTGTTGATCTAGTAGAAAATGCAACTGTTTCCTTCGGTGAAGACCACTTTGATGTAAGTAAACATTATTATTGAGTATTTCATTGTAAAGACGTAATATTTAGATTATGGATGATCTATTTTACCTATCTGTTTGAGTTTAGAATTCAATGATGTCTTACGTTAAGGGGAGTCCCGAGTCAGGCCTGACTGGTCATTTGTGGTTGCACTACCGCTCTCAGCTTAACCCAAGATCATGTTATTTTATATGTTAATATGAGGAATATGTAAAATGACTGGTATTATATTTTCTAATCTCATCAATTTTTTTTTTATAGTTGTATCAACAATTAAAATCATTAGAGACTAATCAGTGTAATGTAACTGTACTAGTAAAAGTGTAGTCTTTATCAAAATCAGGCCAACCATTTCCGAGAGGAATGGTTAATTGAAACTCGACCACCAAAGAACACCAGTATATATATGATCTTTCTTTTTCCTGTTTAGCCTCTGAAAATTACCATTCAGATAATGCTTTAGAGGATGATATGTATGGGTGTAAATGAAGTGTAGTCTTGTACAGTCTCAGTTCAACCATTCCAGAAATGTGTGGTTAATTGAAACCTAACAACCAAAGAACACTGGTATCCACAATCTAGTATTTAAATTTGTGTAAAAATAACTGACTTCACTAAGATTTGAACGGTGGAACTCTCGACTACCAAATCAGTCGATTTGGGAAGACACTTTCAGCACTAGACCAACCCGGTGTGTTCAGTATCCACGATCTAATATTCAAATTCAAATAAAAGCAACTAACTACCTTTATTAGGATTTTAACCTGAGAACTCTCAACTTCAAAATCAGCTGATTTACAGTCATTTTACCACTAGAACATCCCAGTGGGTTAGAAAATTCTTAATTTAACAAATTAAAAAAACAAACAAATAAGTCATCTTGTCAGTTCTAGAACGAACTATTCACGCCACTAAAACTTACTTATAATGTCTGAGATCACGGTTCTTGAACCGTGATATCTCAAACCTCTAAGTCTAAGGGTGATTGAAAAATTGTATTTGCAGATCTGTAAACTACGCAGAAAATCAATTCAAGAAATAGTATCACACTTAGAGAAACATTAAAAAACAAAGTTTTTTTTTTTGTATATCAGTGTTATTAGAGATAATAAAAAGAATTAATACTTTTTAATGATATGAATTACTGATCATTACCCATTATTAATATGCATTTTAAAACGCAGAAACATCCAACAAACTCATGCAAAGTAACCAAATCAAGGAAGATACCTACGTTAAAAACATGTATGAATATGATTAAGTCATCAATATAGAAATAATGAAATCAAAAACATGTACTCACATTTCTATTTATAATATAAGTACTTTTTCAACAACCTGTGAAACATTAACATTTCCCTGGCTTATTCAACAACAATAAGCTACTGTTGCCTTGCATTCTTTTGAACAAAATTTGTGCTTGAAAAAAAATTGCACACTATATTTGGTTGTTGTAGTTGGCCATTCTTATTATTAGCAAAAGCAAATGTTTTGCTGGTTGGATATTCACTCATATGAGAACACTGAACATCACCCAACCTGCCTAAACATTTTTTGCTCATTTACCTGTAAGGTTGTAAATGGCAAAAATCAGTTATTACATATGCTGATTAATAAAACTAATAATCAGTTAAAATTAAATATCTATTTATCAACCAAAGTTAATGTAAGCAGTGATTTTGCAGTATAAAATTTAGTATTCACTGATTGTTAAACTCACTCACAGTTTTTAACTGTGGTTAATACAATTATAATCTGATCTGTTATATGGGTACAAAATGAGCCTATCTAATTGAATATCAGCATGTTTATAATGCATGCAACTTATTTTAAAAGGCAATTTAAGCATTAAATGTAAATGCATAATTTAATAACTAACTAAGCTTCTATTTCTTAATTTTAAGTTGTATCAATTATTAAGTTCATTACTAACTAGTTAGGAATGAGTTGTACATTTTCCAGACCCTGGCAGAGAAAGACTTAGAAAAGCAAACATGCTATACCAGCACTTAATTAAAATTTTTATTAATTTCAATTTTTAAATTAAAAGCTATAGTTACATTTATATCTTAACAACAAAATACTACTATATATTCATAAGTGACACTTCCAACAAAATATTACCTCAAAACCCATTCCATTTTCTGGAAAAATTTGTGTAAATGAACGTTTGAAATGAACAACATATTTACATCACAACACATTTCATGCATCACAACCTATTTACATAACTGGTCATTAGATAAGTTCAGTATTTTTATTCTGTCTGTATAATTCCTGCGACCATAATTTGGTGATAATGAAATGTAGATTGGGGTTTAAAAACCTGAATAAAAGGTGTCAGATGAATCGGTGGAATTTAGAGAAGCTTGAGGAAGAGGAGGTAAAGAAGATTTTTGAGGACATCGCAAGAGGTCTGAGTAAAAAAGATAAGGTAGAAAATGTAGAAGAATGGGAGAATGTTAAAAAGGAAATTCTTAAATCAGCAGAAGCAAACTTAGGCGGAATAAAGAGAACTGGTAGAAAACCTTGGGTTTCAGACGAAATATTGCAGCTGATGGATGAACGTAGAAAATATAAGAATGCTAGTGATGAAGAAAGTAAAAGTAACTATCGACAATTAAGAAATGCTATAAACAGGAAGTGCAAACTGGTGAAAGAAGAGTGGATTAAAGAAAAGTGTTCAGAAGTGGAAAGAGAAATGAACATTGGTAAAATAGACGGAGCATACAGGAAAGTTAAGAAAAATTTTGGGGTACATAAAGTAAAATCTAATAATGTTTTAAACAAAGATCGTACACCAATATATAATACGAAAGGTAAAGTCAATAGATGGGTGGAATATATTGAAGAGTTATAAGGAGGAAATGAATTAGAAAATGGTGTTATAGAGTAAGTTTAGGAGGATGAAATGGGAGAAACAATACTGAGATCTGAATTCAAGAGAGCATTAAAAGATTTAAATGGCAGAAAGGCTCCTGGGATAGACGGAATATCTGTAGAATTACTGCGCAGTGCAGGTGAGGAAGAGATTGATAGATTATACAAACTGGTGTGCAATATTTATGAAGAAGGGGAATTTCCATCAGACTTCAAAAATAGTGTTATAGTCATGAAAAACCAAAGAAAGAAGGGCCAGATAAATGTGAAGAATACAGAACGATTAGTTTAACTAGTCATGTATCAAAAATCTTAAATAGAATTCTATACAGAAGAATTGAGAGGAGAGCGGAAGAGGTGTTAGAAGACCAATTTGGTTTCAGGAAAAGTATAGGGACAAGCGAAGCAATTTTTAGGCCTCAGATTAATAGTAGAAGGAAGATTAAAGAAAAACAAACCGACATACTTGGCATTTATAGATCTAGAAAAGGCATTTGATAATGTAGACTGGAATAAAATGTTCAGCATTTTAAAAAAATTAGGGTTCAAATACAGAGATAAAAGAACAATTGTTAACATGTACAGGAACCAAACAGCAACAGTAATAATTGAAGAACATAAGAAAGAAGCCGTAATAAGAATGGGAGTCTGACAAGGATGTTCCCTATCTCCGTTACTTTTTAATCTTTACATGGATCTAGCAGTTAATGATATTAAAGAACAATTTAGATTTGGAGTAACAGTACAAGGTGGAAAGATAAAGATGCTACGATTTGCTGATGATATAGTAATTGTAGCAGAGAGTAAAAAGGATTTAGAAGAAACAATGAACGGCATAGATGATGTCTTATGCAAGAACTATCGCGTGAAAATAAACAAGAACAAAAAAAGTAATGAAATGTAGTAGAAATAACAAAGATGGATTGCTGAATGTGAAAATAGGAGGAGAAAAGATTACGGAGGTAGAAGAATTTTGTTATTTGGGAAGTAGAATTACTAAAGATGGACGAAGCAAGAGCGACATAAAATGCCGAATAGCACAAGCGAAACGAGCCTTCAGTAAGAAATATGATTTGTTTACATCAAAAATTAATTTAAATGTCAGGAAAAGATTTTTGAAAGTATATGTTTGGAGTGTACCTTTATATGGAAGTGAAACTTGGACAATCGGAGTATCTGAGAAGAAAAGATTAGAAGCTTTTGAAATGCGGTGCTATAGGAGAATGTTAAAAATCAGATGGTTGGATAAAGTGACAAATGAAGAGGTATTGCGGCAAATAGATGAAGAAAGAAGCATTTGGAAAAGTATAGTTAAAAGAAGAGACAGACTTATAGGCCACATACTAAGGCATCCTGAAATAGTCGCTTTAATATTGGAAGGACAGGTAGAAGGGAAAAATTGTGTAGGCAGGCCACGTTTGGAATATGTAAAACAAATTGTTAGGGATGTAGGATGTAGAGGGTATACTGAAATGAAACTACTAGCACTAGATAGGGAACCTTGGAGAGCTGCATCAAACCAGTCAAATGACTGAAGATAAAAAAAGTATAATTCCTGATACAGTTGTATCAGTTAAAAGCTATATTTGATATTTTCTAATGTTCTAAAATACTTATATATTTGTAAGATTAAATGTCTAAAACAGGTTTACCAGATTAAACACCTTACTTTTTATAATTAACCTAACATTTTTTTTTACTGCGAATCAAAAGGGGAGGAAATTCTCTGCAGAAATGTAAATATCATTTTCTACTTAAGTAATATTGAATTAACAAGAAGTTTTCAGTTAATGCTTGGAACAAGAGCCCAGAGGAAAGCTATACTGTGTGGGATACTATCAAGCACACATGCAATGTTTTGTAGATATGCATTAAAAAAAACCAATGAATATTTAAGATAACATTTTCACCAAACTGGTTAACATAGTGAATGACCATATATTTTAAATTAACTTTAGTTATGATGTCTATTGATACACAAATGTTACACACTGCAAAATTCAATCAACTATCTGTCGACTAATTTATCTTGATTAATCTAAAATTATAGAATCTTACTTTTAAAACTCATGGTTAAATGATGTATTAAGTGAAATTTTTTTCATTTTATTTTTTAAAACCTTCCCAATAATAAGTTTTTGATATTTCTAATTTTTTATTCATAGAATATAATAAAATAGCTGTTACATCGCTAGTAAATAAGATACTGATATTTTGCATGTGAATTTAAAGATTAAAATGCATAAATTAATACGTTTTGAAAAAAATTATCCATTAGATAATCAAATAAATTCAAACTGAATGTACCAATATTATCTTCATCAGCATTAATTTATGTGCCGAAAAATTCCAACAGTAGGATTTAAATTTATACTTCTTCTTTTACCAATTAACAAAATGCATTCAATAGAATAGTTAAAATTAGAATAATCTCATTTATCATAAAATGTCAAATAAAATTTTCAATGGAATCTGGAGTTTCAATTCAAAAGTTTTCACAAGTTACAATAAAAAAGAATAGAATAACATTAATATATTTAAAATTATTAAGAATTTTGGTATAAGTATGATCTAAAAATAATCGGTAATAATTTTAACTTGTTAAGACAGTATTATTTTTAATATTCCATTCAATACTTAAAGGAATACATATTAGCTCTGAAAAACACCATTACAAAATATGATAATGAAAAATATGACATTAGAACCGCATCTACTCATGTTCAACACAAGACAATGGGAACAATGTGTTTTTAAAACAACACAAATAATGCTACATAAAACTTTTCTCACCAGCACAACTCAAATAACTAGATGTAAAAAAAATTAACTTCAACAATGTTAAAAGGTGAGATAAACTAACTCAAAAGCGAACAGGAATTGTTTTTTTTAACTCCCAGTGAAATCTGCATATTATAAACAGTTTTAAAATGCTCACTGTAATTTTTATGGCAAATTAAGCATTGTGTGTGTGTGTGTGTGTGTGTGTGTGCGCACACACGAACACACACACACACACACACACACACAATGCATAATGTACATTTTAACACTTTAAACATAACTGTTTACTATTTTAAATATCAATTAACTTAATAGATGAAAAATAAAATAATTGAAATGGTTCTTTGGAGAGTCCAAACTATTATAATTTAAAACAAAAAGCATTATTAATATAATTAAGGAATCTAATTTTCCTTCACCTTTTCCCGATTTAATTAATTTATTTATATATCATTTTTTTTTTCTATTGTAATATTTAGAAGCAAGACTGAAGATTGTCTAAGGACATCACACAATTGGAAGGTTATATTTTATTCCAATATGCATTTGTAATAATGCATCTGTAATAATCATACACATGAGTGAACATATGAACATGCATGCACATAACAAACAAGGTTTGACCAAACAATAAGTGGAATTTTAATTTTTCTCAAATAATCTTTATTTATTCATCAATTTATTTTATCACCTTCAAAGTACTCCTCTTCAGATATAATACATTTGTGCCAGCACTTTTCTCAATCTTCTAAACACCTCTGGAATGCAGTTTTCGCTATGGTGTTTAGCTTCTTTTTAAGGATTCTGTCTTTTATCTCTTCAATGTTGATAAAATGTCATCCTTCATGATTTTTTTCAGCTTAGGGAATAGATAGAAGTGACATGGGGCCATGTCCAGCAAATACAAAGGTCGAGGCATCATAACTGTGTTGTTTTAGGTCAAAACTTCACGAACAATTAGTGAACTGTGACCAGATGCAATATCGTAGTGCAATTGTCAATGAATTGTTTCACAACGAATGTTTTCTTCGAATTGCTTCACACAAACAGCATAGAACTTCCAGGTAGTACTCCTTATTGATCAAATGACTGATGGCACGAACTCATGACATAGTAAGTCATTGAAACTGAAGAACACAGTGATCAGAACCTTCACATATGATCGAACTTGACAAGCTTATTTTTGGTCTTTGCTCTTCAAAAAGCTTCCATTGGGACGACTGGGCCTCAGTTTCAACATAATACCATTACAATCATGTTTCACCACCAGTTATGACCAATTTGAGAGGTTCTGAATCATCATGTACTTCATTCAGCATTGCTTTTGGTCAAAATTCAACAATTTTAGAATAAACTTTGCTGTCACACAATTCACATCCAAAACATCTGAAAAATTATTTGGCATGAGCCAAATGATATGCTAACATCATCAGCACCTCTCTCTGATAGTGATTCGGCAATTATACATAATCATTTTCTTCACTTTTACATCATTGGTTGATATGCTGGGACATCCAGGACACCTATCATCTTCGTGGCCCTCTTGGAATCATTTGTACCACTAAATGCTTGTTTTGTTTTATTCATAGAAGAATAAAAGCATTCAACCTTTCTATTTCTAATACAGTGCCGCACTTTATTCCACTCTTAAAGCAAAATTTAATGCAAATTCTTTGTTCCATTTTTTCCACAAGTTAGAAATTGCCAACCATAAAAAACACATGTAGCCTTTTTGAAAGCCAACAATAAACTAAGCATCCAATATGGCTACCAATTTAAATATAGAACTTAGAGAAAAGATAGTAATATAATTAATCAGGCCAAACAGTTTCAATTAGAATCTCTCAAGTATTACAGATACAATAATCGGTTGATGCGAGGGTAAATCAAATATAAACAGGATTTTTGTTCCTGACTGTCTACGATTGGTAGGACTGGGCCTGTGCTTCTAATATGCTTGGATGAGGTCATTAGGTGTGGGGAGAGCCGACCATTCCAGATTCCCAATCAATTCGTCAGTAATGCTTATGTTGGAGTAAAAGGTGCACCCTTCCACTGCGCAACTCATAATTATAAAATTTCTTGCTCATGAAGGAGTTCAAGTGACTGATATTTTCCAGAAATTGACTGCACAGTTCAACAACCAAACATTGTCAAGGGCTTGTGTGCTTGTCTGGCATAAAGAGTTCAAAGGAAAGATGAGAACAAGTGGAAAATCATCATTTTCCACTTAGAAGACTAATCGCCATCATCAGACCAGCATTACAGATGAAAATATTCATGCTGTTCGGCACATTCTTGAACACAATCGATGGGTGAGAGTATCCGAAATGGCAGAACAGGTCGGAATAAGTTATGGGAGCTGTCAAGTGATCATCACAAACGACCTACAGTTCCATAAAGTGTGTGTCAGATGGATGCCTCACTTTTTGACCACAGATCAGAAGTTCAAATGTTCGGAGGTCTGTCAGAGGCTTACAAGGTTTGCAAAAGAATGTGATGCATTTTTGAGTCGGATTGTCACCTACGTGGGTCCACCATTACACTCCCCAGTTGAAAGAAGCAAGTATGGAGTGGCAGAGGAAAGGAGAGGCAGCCCCAGTGAAAGCCAAGACTCGACTGTCAGCTGGCAAGGTTCTTTCAACAGGTTTTTCAACCGCTGAGACATTTTGCTCACAGATTCTTTGCATGAGTAATGCACAATCAATGCTGCTTACTATCACAAGCTATTAAACGAGGTGAGAGCTGCAAATTGCCGCAAAAGACAAGACCAACCGATTTGAAAGGACATTCTCCTCAACAACACCAGGCCCCATACTGCAGATCTAACAGTCACAAAACTAGAAGAAATGCACTGGACTGAACTTGATCATCCTCCCTAAAGCCCAGACCTATCAACCCTGTGATTTTCATTTGTTTGGGCTGCTTAAAGCTCTACGAGGGCAACAATTTGAAGATGATGAGGGTGTGGAGGGATTCGTGTACAATTGGCATTCTACAATGCTGCAATAAATAAACCTAACTTCTTATTGGGAAAAATATATTTCTAAAGCAGGAAACTATGTAGAAAAATAAATTATATTTGCGTTTTATTTTTCAATAAATTGTTTTTAAAAATAAATTCTCTTTTGTATTTGATTTACCCTCATAGAAAGCAGGAAATATTTTGTCCTTCAATTGTGCTCTAAAAAAAAAATAATTAACATGCGAGTAATCCCATAAATGAATTTAAATGGACCATACATAATTCAAACTCAGACATGCATTTGCCTCAAAATTTTTAATTTTTTTTTAATCAAAAAGGTACTGTCACAACTCAAACTTGCATTATTGACACAAAAAATGTTAAATTCTTCTGAATTATGAACATTCAAAAACAAAGGGAATTTTCACTGAAGCATCTACCTACTAGCTATCATTTACCTATGAGAACTTTACAGCAAAATGTCATTATTTAAATCTACAATTTTATTTCACAAATCTAAAATAAAGTTAAGCTGGAACATTTAGCAAAAATCTTAAGATACCTATCACATATATCACCACATCTAACACCTAACAGCAATAGTTGTATATGGACTCATATAATTTAATCAATTCAATTTTCACTAATACAAAATAAATAGACAGATGCAATCTGAAAAAGTATCTGTTCTTTAAGTCAGTTTGAATATATCATTATGTACTTGATTTAATGTTTTATGGAAGAATGAGTTGCCTATTGCACTTCCATTTTTATATTTCTCAAGGTAAAACTTTCCAATAAATAAACCATTTTAGAATGTTCTGAAAAAATGTAATCTTACAAACAACAAAATGCAAAACCTAAAACCAAATGACTTGCATTAACATCTAATCCACTTCCAGAATGATGCCCCAACTCACGTCTACATCATAATAAAGAGAATGGGTAAGGACAAAATTTATAACCTTTCTGATTTACTTTGTTGTATTTTCCTGATCGATTTTTATGAAGCATTTTGAAATCTATTGATAGCATTTTGAAATTCTAAAACTCATTTAAAATCTGATATATGATGCACACTCATCTTGCACTTTTAAACACATACTGACTTAATCACATCAAAAACCATTTTTAAATAGCTTTATTTTTTAAAAAGAACAATAGCAAAGTCAATACAATCAGCAGACACCCACATAAATAATAAAATTAGCACTTCATCAACATTTCACAGTACCAGTGGTTTTAATTACAAGAACTTTCAACATACTAGCCACTACCATTAACACTTTTAATGCTGTTACTGACAAATTTGACAGGACTGATTTTGATGTCATACTGCTGCCACAGAAGCAATAGCACATGTTTGGTGGAAATAAGCATAATGGTGTTGTATTTTAGCACTAGTTAGTGCTTTAGTGTTGTATTTTGTAATATTCCAAAATTATTTGTGACTACGAATACAGCATTCTTACTCTATCATACTAGCTTAAAAAGACGTATGAGCAAGTTAGACACACACACACACACACACACACACAATAATTATATAAAATTTGCAGTGGCACTGACATACTACTTAATAAGTGGCAGCAGCACTGATGTACATAATGAAAGATATCCTATTCCTTAGAAAGTTGAAGCACATGTATCTATAGTGAAGAATTGGCTAGTGGGTTACAGACTGAAGCAATGACTAATAATGCATTACTGACTGAGAGCCCCTTTTCATTGTAAAATATCAAAGAAACTTAGCAGAATTTCATTTAAATAAGTCTAAACACCCTTGAGAAGTGTTCAGTCATATGAGGTTTTTGTCAACTGTTAACAAATGCAGCACCCATCAAGCAGAAAGCGTTTTCATATTCAAAACATTGTATAAAATGTAGTGGACACAGTCTACTGAGAAGTTTACAATGTCAGCAAGCTTGTACACCTTCTGTTGGCAATTGTTTAAATTGGCATTGTGGATTTTTGTGACAATTTCATCGGTTGCAGTGGTTTTCGGATATAGTTAAGTATTCATCATCCAATCACATTTAAATTCAGCAGTCCGCCTTTTTTACCATCATAAACAAAGGGGAAGAATCCTTTTAAAGTGGAATAACTTTTTTCGTTTGTCCATCGGGATGAAATCTTTGAAAACAAGTACTTTATAACACCTAAAACCATAATTTTATCAACTGTTCAGAAAACATCAAAACTTGTTTGTTTTCCTTAAACTCCACAAACAAGCAACTAAACAGACACATCTGAAACTTTGCAGCACATTATTATAAAGGATCATACTTGATAAATATCGTAACTCATTTGATCATACTTGTGCCATTGCTCTGCGTCACACCAAGAACTTTCAAACGACCCTAGTAAAACACTAGATTTTGTCCTTATGTTTTATTAATAAGGTACCACCAACACACATCTTCTAATACTCATGCTTATTTATTTACTCATTTAAAAAAAATTATTTAGAACTACAGAAAACATACAAATTATGTTTAGTGTAGTGATGATATTGATGGAGCAGTCAAAATACTGCTACTTCAGAAAAACTGTTGAATCCATATAGACAGATTAAAAGAGTTAGACAGATCAAAATATTAAAAAGTGTCGAGGTCCTCATTGAAAAGTTCCAGGTAACTTTCATGAAAAGACTCCCAGAGGTATTATTTTTTTATAAAACTACATTTTGGGGAAAAACTAATTTTCAGAAATTTATAAGATAATATGGTATCAGGTACTCCAAACTGTAATGCAATTTGCATCACCTAAATCACTTTTGAACAAAAGATTTGTCCATAGTTATTTGTGAATAAGTTTTTTCTGATAATGCTTTGAACATAGGCTTGATAGCTAGCATGCCAATAGTTGAGATGAAATACCCACCCACATTAATGAATACAACTTTATTTTTTTACCTTCTGGTACCAACATCTAGAATTTTTCCCTTTAGTGTACAGCCCATAAGAAGAGTATCAATCAAATTAATTATGAAAATATAATGTCCACACCTTTTTTTTTTTCACAGATTTTAAATCATTGCAAATTTGTTTGTTACGGCTTTAACATAATAATTTTGCAACTTCTTATACTTATTTATCTACTCTAAGTTCCAGCTCCAAACAAACCATTCTCATATTCTCATTCTACTTTCTTTCAACCATTCTCAATGTACTTTGCCTTTCAGAATCTTTTTCAATTTTCTGAGTCCTATACCTATTTATTTTTGTTGCCCTGCACAATCTAATTTGCTAATTACAAAATCATTACCATAAGACTGCACCTTCAACCTTGAAAAAACAAAATAATGAGGGATTACTGTAAAATATGAATACCCTTAGATACAAAGAAAATCTGCAAAACACTCTATTATTGCAATTCCTTAGTGTTGGTAGCACTTTTTTTTTTTTTAAATCATTATTTTTATCTTCTGAATTTTTCAATTTAATAAAACTTTTTAATTTTTATTTTTAGTCTTTCTATATTAAACCCTCTTTACCACATGCTTTTTTTTAATTTCATCAAATAATCTTATTCATTTTGTAAAAAAATATTTTAAGATCTCCGTAATTTTATTTATCAATTTAACAAACTAAAACCTAGCAATTAAGTGGCAACAAACTGGACTGTTACCAGTTACACTCCATTTACCTTCTCACAACAGTATTTTGGCAGAAAATGTTTAACTAATTTTTAAAAAATTATTATAATAACAGCATAACTGTTTTTTTTTTTTTATATTAGCACTAATTAGTTTCTTAAAAATATTAACCAAGTTGCAATTTTTAGCACACTGACCATCTTTGACATGTTATACAGGGTCATTCACAGGAACCGGATGTTTTTAAATAAATCATAAAAAATTGAATATTTACTTTAAAAAAGTTTTATCGGTAATGAAACACTTGTTAAATCAAAGCATTTGTTACTTACTCGTGAACAAAAAATTATGTCCGGCAAGTGATGTCCATTTTGGGCAATACATTGTTGTAGCCCTTCACGGTAACCGGCCTCAATTCTTTGAAGCATGTCTATATCAATATGGGTGATGTGATGACGAATTGCGATCTTTAGGTCCTCCAATGTACGCGGTTTATTGCCGTACACACGCGATTTCAGAAACCCCCGCAGAAAAAAATCACAACTACTCAAGTCGGGGGACCAAAGGGGCCAAGGAATGTCGCCGAATCTGGAAACGATCCGTCCCGGAAACAAGTTACAAAGAACAGCAATCGTTGCCCTCGCTGTGTGTGCTGTAGCTCCATCCTGCTGGAATAACGCATTTTGAAAATAGATTCCCCGGTTTTGTAATTCAGGAATGAAAAACGTATTCAACATCCCAATGTAACGATCAGATGTTACAGTTATGGCAGCGTCATTGTGTTAAAAAAAAAATATAGTCCAATAACACCGACCTTTCCTATTGCACACCAGACAATCACCTTTGGGCTATGAAGTGGTCTCTCGTGAAGCCGATGTGGGTTTCTTTCTGCCCGATACCGGTAATTCTGTTTGTTGACGAAGCCATTCAGATGAAAATGGGCTTCGTCACTCATTAACACTAACACATTTTCATTTTCTTCAAAAACGGTAAGCATTTGTCGACAAAATTGTAATCGCTGCATGAAATCTTGCTCGTTTAACTGCTGCACGAGGCTATCTTGTAAGGATGGAAATGCAGGTCTGTATGCAGAATTCGTCTTACCGTACTCGTGCTCATTTGAAGCGCTGCTGAATGCCTCTGAATAGAGCGGCGTGGGCTTCTGACAACGGCTTCCCTTACTCGTTCGATGTTCTCCGGAGTGCTAGCAGTTCGTCAGGGACCCGGTGGTTTTTTCTTCAATATTGAACCGCTTGTTCGAAGGTTGTTTACCTGTCGCAATATTGTGTTATGAGAAGGGACACTTGCATTACTATGGATATTAACTGACGGTGGAAATCTCGCTGAAAGCAGTTACGGATTCGTCCATTTCGCACAAAACTGTCATACACGTACAGGCGTTGGTCTATCGTCCACGGCTCCATCTCAACTATTTAAATGTAAATGCTATGAACAAAGGAAACGTCGGACACCAGCCACCACGAACGCCCGAGTACAACCCACTTCAAAAACATCCGGTTCCCGTGAATGACCCCGTATTTCTATGTTATGTCAACTATCTATTCACTCTTCTTAACAAAAAACTTTTCACAGAATTTATATTTCAATGTACTTTACATAAGTAATCAAATATAACAAACAAGAATATTTAATCAAATTAATGAAGTATGCTCCTGACATCAATCATTCTGTCATAAATTTTTGAGTTATTTTTCATTAAAGCTTTTAAAAACAGATTCTTTAACGTACAGTTCAGGAATGAATGACCTACCTTTTAACAGCTACAAACAAAGAAACCTCAATAATATGGCAAATTTTAACAGCTCTCTTATTAGAATACAAGAAAAATACTATAATAGTCATGTACTTTTTCCCTAATTCCATAAACAATTTTATACAAGTTGTGAAAACACTACTCTTACCTAAATACATCATAATGGTTTCATTTCTTTTAGCTATGAAATAATTAATAAGCAGAAATGTAAACATCAACGTTATATATGTCAATGTTCTTAAGAAATATGATAAAATTATAATAAAAATATCAACAAATTAATTTTATAATTATTTATCAACAAATGAAAGTAATTTTAGTATAGTTTCAATGTAGCACAAAAAGCACAGCAAAACAAAAAAGAGATTCTTCAAATCTTTTTTATTAAGTTCATTTATTGTACAATAAGCAGAACACAAATTTAAAAGAACAATACCCTTAAAGGTTAATTTTTAAAAATCCTTGACGATATACAAATATTGAAAAAACTAAAAGCAGTAATACATTCTCACTTAGGACTGTGCACATGAGAAGCAAACAAATTCATATGTGCATGTGCATGTGCATGTGCATGTGCATGTACATGCAGATGTGTGCAAGCACATCTATGTAAGAAAAACAGTCAAGCTTAGAAACAAAGCCTGACTAAATGCAGAAAAACTGTCACATGT
Organism: Lycorma delicatula; assembly: GCF_047948215.1. Lineage (NCBI taxonomy): Eukaryota > Metazoa > Arthropoda > Insecta > Hemiptera > Fulgoridae > Lycorma > Lycorma delicatula. Next base: position 34,707,210 of record NC_134455.1, read on the forward strand.
AAAAAGAATACACCACTCTTTTTTTAGACAAATACAAATTAATTTGAATGTTTAAGTATTTAAAAACTTTTAAAAAAATACCCAACTGATAAAAACCAAACTGAAACTGATTTATCTATTAAAAATTACAAAACAAACATAGTGAAATGCTTAAACTTAATATGTAGACCGCTGGACAACAAAAAAATACAGAAAAAATTTTTTGTTTGCTTCCAAAAGAACTTTTTTCAAAATAATTTTTTGCAGCAATTATTTCAAGACTATAAAAACACATTTGAAATAGAGCGCTAAATAAAAACAAAATAATTATTTAAGAAAAATCTGCCCTTCTAGAAAACTTAAAATAGTTAACCGTTTTGAATATAAGACATTACGGACTTATCATTTACAAAAATAGAATAACCTTAGATAATCATGTCGGAGAACATATCTACACTAAAATAAAAATTCAATGGTTCTTTTTATCACAACATTTTTCATATATTGACTGCCAGAAGCACATCAGAGTCGCTTACTTGATCTTCATACAACTTGACAAACTTTAAATGTTTTCAATAAACTCTGCATAGATGATTGACCAAAACTTTTGTTACCCTTCCCTTACAATCATTTCAATAACTTATAAATTAATGTTTTCTTCAATGCATTATCCCCACATGCGTATTTACATTTTCATAATTTTACTTCCAGTTTTGCCACGTTTGATGAAATATTTAATCTTTATTACTATAATTTAAGCGATAACATTCTCAAAACTATTTAAAAAACCAATGTAATAATATTAGTCAACAGTAATAGCGGTGAGATGCCATCAATTAAGTAGCACAACATTTCTATCGATGCTACCGCATCAGGCACCACAATGAATTTGCTAACTAAATTTTCAGACCTCATAGAAGGAAAATTTAGTGATTTCTTGATTCCGATTCAAGAATCAGAAAAATGCTGCTTAAGTTTTAAAAATTGAACATTTCACTACAAATCTGTACCGACTGAGCGCACGGTGAATCAGGCCACAGATCCTGTAAGCAGGTCTGACGAGAAGGAAGATGAATAGGCGTACTTCAAAATGATGCTAACAGCTTGTATAGATATACAGCTAGCTAGCTTAGATATTACATGTCTTTAAAGAAATTTATGTTTCTCCTAATATAATCGATGCGATTAATCAGAAAAACAAGCTAACAGATTAAGATAATTATTAACCGATAACTTGCTGAAAAATGGAAATCGTCTTTCATATATGATAATACCTAAATTCTTGAAACAGATTCTTTACATAGAAACTAGTGAATAATAATTGCGCTAACTCATAATAAGATTTTACTATTAATTACTAGTAATTGAATAAGCTATAATTAAAGTTTATATTCGCTAAAGTTACACGAATAAATCTAAAGTATCATCCCTTCAATGGTTTAAGAGTTCTAGTTTATACACCTGGTCTGACAATCCAAGGATATAACAAACTACAGTGAATATAGGGGCTGCAAATGCTAATTATTTGATTAGTAATTTAAGGTAAAAATAACATTTTTTTACTCAACTGAAGATGCAAAGATTTATTTTTGATTTTAATCAAATTTAAAAACATAAAACATTCACTGCCTACTAATAAATCTATAAACAATATTGATAACATTCATCTAGTTATCAGAAATTGTAATCTAAATGATGTCCTGCATCATATTATAGCAGCATTATACACAGAAATGACTAGGCTACTGAAACAATATTATTTGTTTGATACAAATAAAGTGTTGAAGAAAATGTAAAATAACTATCGATAATTATTTTTATTCATTAAAGTAGTACAGTTTCTTTTAAGTAAAAATTGGATATATTTTGTATAAGAATAATGTTAAGAGGCTAAAATTAGCACAGTTAACCCTCATGCATTGAATAAATCAAATATTTTAAACTTAATAGCAAACGATGACCGTCTGTTAAACGGTCAGCTATAAGAAAAACATGCAGACTCTTCCATAAAATAGTACCGACTTTCAGCAAAAGCAACTGACATATTACCTTGCTGTAATTAGGAATATGCCTGAACAGGCTGTATCAATGACCCAAAAAAATGTGATATGCTAAATTAAAAAATTAAATAAAACTACTACACTACTACTACTAACTACTACTGCTAAACAAATATCTTTAATAAAATTAACAAAAACCACTGTTATGTAACAAAAATAAAACATCTCGTATTTTTTATAGTAAAATTATTTCATTAACTGTTTCCTTGAAAAATAATAAATAACTGAAGGAAAATGTACATCAAATAATTAGTTTAAAATAAATATCACACACCCTTAGGTAAAATGATCTTAGTAAAACTCTGATGTGTGCAAACTTAGCGTCACCATTTTGCCAAACCACCAGTCACATCTTAAGAACCATGCACATTAAACCAAACACAACACAAGCGATGGGTACAATCTAAACAATCGCATTCGCTCACCTTACTATACTCGCACCTTGATCCACCTCCATTCCAGCATTCCATCTCCAGTATTTCCATTTTATCAGCATCCAGTGAACTTCTCACTCCAGATACATTCTAAGTTCACAATATTCCATTTCCATTGACTGTCCTCTCTTCACTCTCATATCAAATAACTGAGCTTTATTAGATACAGTGTCAGTCACACTCACACTGTTGAGTTTAAATCTCAAAAAAAATTACCAATCATGAATTATAGTTAAAAAAAAGCTCTTACACCCCTTTTAAATCATAATCCATGTAGTATTATTGTTAAATTAGAAATTCCAAAAAAACATGTATCTGAAAAAGTCAACTTAACAGTACCAACTAACTTATAAAATTATTATTCATTCAAGTACTTTTCACAATATTGCATTTTAAAACAAACGTTTTGGGTACTTTTTTTAAAAAAAAAAAAAAGGCAAATTAAGATTTTTATGACAACAATGCCTACCTAAAAAAAATTTGAATAGAACAATAAAAGATTACAAGAGAAGTAAAATGAACAAAATGCTTCAGATGGATTAATATAGGATTACACTTACTTAGTGAGGATTCATTATTAAGTTGGATCAATAAATTGATGAAACTATACCATAAAAAAAAAAGTATAAATATTTTCAAAAATGGTATACCAATACACTACTTCATTTATATAGAATATAAATTTATTAACATACTTTAATACTTTTAAAATCATTTTTATCACAAGCCCCATAGTATCCTGTTGGATAAAACACACTCCTAGTAAAATTTACTTTCAAAACCTAACACCAATCAGCAACATATACCTGATTGAACATACTTTTTAATGTAGGTAATAAACCTTTTTTTAGGTAGGTGTGTGTGTGTGTGTGTGTGTGTGTGTGTGTGCGTACACAACACACAATTAATGATTTTTCCAATCGAAAAAAAATAATCCCACTATGATTTACTAACTTCAGATAAATCTGTTTACGTGTACTTTCTGTGGAAGAACAAAGTGATGGGATGTGTCATCAGTAAAGAATTTAATAACACATTAAGCTACAATTAACCAAATGCATATAAAATAAGAATTATTAATTTAACAATCTTGCACTACAGATGGTAATGGCTATAAGATTTAGTTTATCAAACACCATACACAATAAAAGCACACAAATTATAAATTTTCCTCTGGCAATTTTTCTATTTCGGCTACAACTATTAAGTTACGTTACTTAATTTCCTCAATTAAACCAACAAGATTGTACCTCTTTGTTCACCGCTTACTAACAATTATCACTTGTGCTACATGTTTGTATGTACTTGATTCTTCTGCAGCACTTAAAAGTCGACTGACATTTTACAGTCTACAAAATCTATACTTATTCTAATGGAGGTTTTAAGGCTGAAGATTTTACCTCCAACTGAACGACAACGTTGTAGTATTTCTCACCTACAAGTGTAGTGCAGCAACACTAAGCAATCTCGTAATTCTTTAAACATGCTGTCAAAAAAAAAAAACTAAAAACTAACAAAATTAGTTAAAAATTACATTACATTTTTTTAAAAATAACAGAAAACACAAAATACCACTGTAGCAGATTCTTTAATAAAAAAAAGTTAAATTTTAAGAAAGTAACTTCTACTGTAATGAATTAGTATACTTTTTAATATAATTGTTAGAATAAAAAAAATAGTAAGGCTTGTTTTGCTAGTATTATGTTTCATAGTTTATCGAGAAAAAATACAATTTAACAATGTCTATTTGTAAGTTAATGAATGTTAAAAAAAATTTCACCTTAGAATGAGGGTGTATAACTAACTAAATACAGAAGTAATTTTTACATTGCCCAGTTAGTCGCACAACCTAGTCAAGTGCTAGTGTCATTTCAGCATTCATTCCTTTGTGGTATCAGAAATAATATTTTATCCAAGAATTTTAAACATCTAAGAAGGTTAGTTTTAGTTTAAATTTATCCAGTATGAATTTCCTAACAAGCGAAAAATATCAGAATTGGGATGACTGAACAGAATCAAAAGTCCAAGCCAACCATCAGTGTTAATTGAAGACATTGTGGAGTACAGATTTCACTCGCTCACCTAATAAAGATCAACAAAAATTATCCTCACAGATTGTATTCTTTCTGAATTCTGAAAGAAAAATACACGGTTACTGCATCTGTATTGTTCATAAATTTAAATAACCATAACATTAAAATGTTTAATACTAGATTGGTTTTCTCTTTTTCATATGAAAATCAGATTTAATGTCCTAGTTTGTTTTAATTTTTAAGACCAAGTTTGACTTCACCTGGATGGTTATGAGTTCAGTCAAAACAACTGAATATGTGAAGTGCAATTTTCATATTTTTCACTAACCTACACCACAAACACATATAAAATTTATAAGATGAAAATTTATAAGAGTAAAAGATGATTTTCTTTTTGGATTAAATTACAGATAATTAAGCTTTTTATTATTTAATCGTAACAGTTTACAACTGAATAAGAAGAAAATGAACAATAAGGTTGATTTCAGCAATATTGCACGACCTGTGTACTAACTATAATGAATCTATAACCGGGCTGTAAAAACTACTGCTTGTACTCAAACTTGTGACTGGCAAGGACTTCGCAGTTCTTACACTGTTTTTAACTGGAAATATTTCATCACATTTTTTATCTGGAAATATTTCAAAGAGCAGTTTTTTCAATAAATCCTGTATGCTTAACAAATTAAAGACAAACGGTGAAAATGATGTCATTAAATAGGTAAGAACCCATATCCTAGTCATAAAATCCAACATCAACTTCTACAGTGAAATTAAAAGTAATCTAAATGTAATTTTGTTATTTGAATCCTACATTGTAAAAGAAATTACTGCTCAAATTTATATTAAAAATTTGAGTTTCACCTTTTGAGAAACACTGTAGTTATATAAGTATTAAAAAATCTGCATGGTAAATGTTCATGGGCCAGAATAACATCAAAATTATCACCAACATTTAACATAAAATTACAAAACATGTGCACATTAATAAATAAACTCCTAATGGTAAAATACATTCTGCAGTAAACAATATTATTTAAAACAATCTTTAATAAAAAGGCTTGAAAATTGCTTAAAATCTAAAAATAGGTTTTTATTATTTAAAGTCGCATAAAAAATCATTCAGAAGAAATGCGGCTCTTATTATCTTATTTGTTGACCTAGTTTTTAGCTGTAACCTTAATAACCTCAAGATGCAACCACAAACTCATTTCATCTTCTTCATTCCCACAATACCTCTTCCAGCAAACATTCCTTACCATATATCTATTATAGCTTGGTAATTATACTGCCTAGCTACACAAAAGGACAGCTCAATGCTGTTTCTTCTTACCATAACTTAGGTATCTAGCTTGTTTTAGCTCTCCAACTTCCATATGAATACAACATTTATTTACTGTCACATATCATTTACTTTACATGCACTATTACTTTATAGCAAAAAGATCAGGCCTAATTTATTAATAACACATTCCTCCATCAGTGGAAATACAAAATTAAAAAGAGAATATGTTCTAAACTTAACAGTGCAAAAGATTTACTAATTTAAGAATTATTTGGGTACTTCACATCAAATAAAGGACAGATTGCCTCACTATAAGATTCCTAAGTTTTGTCTGTAATACTGTACACATCAAAGGGAGATATTCCCAAGCAGATATGCCCACATACTTGAAAGATAGCAAATTTTAACCATCTTTGAAGATAAAAAATATTAAAAAAGAATAATTAAAATCATACATTTCTATTTATGAAAGGCAAGTCTTCCATATAAAAACACAACAGTAAAAGAGATGAGAAAGACAATGTTATGCAAAAGGTTTTTTTTTATAGATTAATGGGAAAAAATTGGATGAATGAATACATAGAATGTATAAATCTTTATAAAAAGGGGAACAAAAAACTTCACAACGTGTATTAGTAGTTCACTCATGTCTACTTAATAAATACATTTCTAAAACAGCACACCAAATTTAGCAATAAAACCTGTATTTCAGTTTTGCTCAATCAAGGAAATGAGCATGAGTTTTTTTCAATTATTTTGCTATCTCACAACAATAATTTTAAATTTGTAGAAATGCCTGATCCCTGCAAAGAAACAAAAAGCACGAATATTTGCATTGCGCTGATTTAATTAAAAAAATTACAAAGTATAAATCTTCTCTCAAAAGACAACTTTTCATTAAACACATCTCATGATCTAGATTATACTGAAGAAACCATAATGAAAACTATAATGAAAATAAACTTAATTTTCTTTGGTAGTGATAATTTTCAATGTTTCATATACAATTAAATTTAAAAAAAAAGCAAGGCATCTACATATCATTAGCTAGGTTTGTTGATAAGCTATTCCTGCTACCTTTTAAATAGTGAATTAAAATCCATTCTTATGACTTTCTGTATACTTGTCAAATATTGTACAACTCATAAATAATTTAGAGCAACTTGCATCATACGCACAGGGGAAAAGTAAATTAAACCCACACCAAAGCATCACCACAGATTAATAACAGTTTTGAATGTTTTCAGGCTACACATATTAACATAATAAGTTATATCCAAAGTAATTACTAAAAACATTTACTCTTTCAAAATATCAAATTTCACAATCTTAACATAAATATTCTATTTATAACCAGAATAAAAAACAAACAATATATTAAAAGTTATACACTTAGGCAAATGCACAATATACTCTACTATAGACCCTATTACAGCTAAAAAATAAAACTGTATAGTGTCTGTATGAATACAGACACTAAAGATTTTTACCCAACAGATGATGTGTGGGCATTACTACCACCTACCACTGCCACTAACCAAGCATATAGAAACTATCAATATCAGGAACGACCAGCTTAAAATCACACACTAGTAGAGAGATTGGTTTTATCCTTTCAGAATCAGCCAACATGTCAATTTGTCTAAGCTAAATATACCATTTAAAAACTGTACAAAGTTATCAATTAATACATTCATTAAAAATTTATTGTTGAACTTTTTGTACATACTGGAATTAAAATTATAATCAAGAGATTTTATTTAACTTTGCTAAGAAAAAGCAGCCGAACATGAAATTTTTAACTGTTTTTTTAACTATTTCATTGAATGGAAGAGAAAATTTCACAAATATCAAATACTTGTTTTTTTTAATTTTCTTCACAAAGGAAACTAACAAAGAAGTAAAACCTGCATTTTTGGCCATTAAGTAAAGGTTAAAATTTAAAGATTTAAATTTATGAGGTTTATCTAACGTAGAATAACAAAAGAATTGAAAACTGATGAAATATGAAACATTAAAATTGTGATGATATACTAAGTAAAAAAAAATATTGTTATAAGCAGAAAAACCAAACACAATAATAATCTAATATAATACACGATGAAAGAAGAGGAAAAAAGTGAAGCAAGAACCACTAATACTACTAAAACTGGATATTTTGTACATTTAATAACCCCATTACCATACGATTAAATAATATAATCATCTGCAAAGAAAAGAAAACTGACTCTAGTGCTTTTTGTTAGGATATTTAATGAACTAAAACAAAATCATTGCTCACCAATTAACCAACAATAATAACTACTGAATATAAAATGTGACTATTAGGTAAACACTGCACACTCAATGTGTGTGTTCAATATGCTAATAGTCATACTTACAATATGCGCTAGCAGCACTATATAGCAAGGCAAGACATGACATGTTAGCAAAGTTTTTAGAACCTTTTACAGCAACTATTTAAAAAGACACGAAAATTAAGATTTCAGCACAAATTTTTTATCTGGTACTTAACAATAATTGTTTAAAGGTAATAAAAATACATATTTTATGATTAGATTTTTCTTTTAAGTATTTTCATTTTTTCAAAAAATTATGAGATTAGAAAATTGCAACATTTCCTAATTAATTTTTTTTAAATGCAACATGTCATATCAGAAGCAGTTATACTTTAAATTTACACTAAATTGTTCATTATGCAACTATTCAAAAATCTGTTTTTTTTTTTTCAGGAAATAAATTTAATAATTAAGACAAGCAAATTCCAAATTCTTTCAGCTATGTATTGCAATAACTGATTAATATAAATAGTATTTTAGTTATTTTTTAAATATTTTACCAGAGAATATGAAAACTTATAGTCTTGCTCCATATTACTAAAAATGACAAAAAAATAAAAATTCAACATTTTAATGTATTTTTATTTATCCGCTAATGTAAAATTTGTTAATAGTAAGGTGATGAGGGATTTTTACTATTACCTCACAAATGATTACAGTTCCCATGATTACATGGTATAATAACCTTACATTTTAGTAAGAATGAATATAGGTTCACTACACCACCAGATACCAAGATTACGGAACAAATTTTACACTGACCTGAAGTAACAAATGTGCAAACATGTGAAATTTTGCTGTAACATTGGTGTATATAGAAAATGTTATCCTTTTTTATCGTTCAAATATTATAAGGTTGATAACACAACAAAATTGCTGTTACAGCGAGTTCATAAAAAGAATTATTCTAATGTTCATATTACTTTTTTTATTTTAAATAAATTGCTATATAAATTACAATGCTGTTATAATATTCAAAGGATGTGTAACTGTACTAAACATCTATGGTAATTAAAAGTGGTGGTGACCATTAAATATGATTAACGGCAAACTGTTTATTAACCAAGTAACATATTCCGAACACATTTGTTATGTAATTTTTAATTTGGTTTAAGTCTGGGGAGTTGCCTGGCCACAGGAGCACTTTAATTTTTCATTCTTTGAAAAATCTTTCCACTATTTTGGTAGTATAGCATGGTACAAAATCTTGTTGGAACACACAGTTGCTTTGCAGGAATTTGTTTTGAGGTTGTCATAACACTTTCCTTCAGAATCTTGATATATCAATCATTTTTCAACTGGAAGTAATTAATAAGGGCCTTCAAATGTAAAAAAATCCACATTTTTTTTCTAGCGTAACTGATTATTGGATATGAAACGGTGATGTATTTTCATCTGATGCTTTCCTAACATGTGGAACCGTCTGTCATTATACAAAAAAATGTGACATTTTAAAAAACAACATTTTTGCAGTCTTCATGGTCCAGTTAGCATATTTTTTGACCCACAAAAGCCTTATTTTGCACATTGCTGGCTTTCCGTCAAGCTGCAAGAAGTCAGCATCAAACAGTTGACCAGTAGAAATCTATTTCACTGGTCACTAATTCTCAATTTAAGTCCACAGTATATAATTTTGGATCAAGTTTACTTTTTCACTAATAACAGATCCTGTGTTGGAGTAGTTTTTCTTTTATGGCCACATTTGCCTTTCCTTTGAGGTTAAAGTAAACAGGTTCTTTAAATTGTTTTAAATAACATTCATTGTTCCTAGTTCAACACCACCATACTCAGAAGCTACTTGTTATACTGGAATGTTCAGAAAGAGAAACAATATTTGAACACTTTCTTGCAGTTATATCCATTATTATATAATCAAGACACATAGAACAAAATACAATATGATTCTGTAATAAAAATGAAATAAACTTTCACAAAACACTATTTATGACATGAGAACTGCTAATCAAAGAACAATAACCTCACATTAAGCAGACAACTTAAAAAATGGGTGTGGTCAAGCAGTATAGCCACAACATAGAAATAACCAAAAAATTCCTTGCGTTAGTTTACACACTACTGCATATCTACGCAGAATATCACCACTGTGCTGTCTATGGTATTTACATATCCATTAACTGAGGGAACAAGTTTGATATAATCCATTGTGGAGTAGTATAGCACTAAAACATCATTCCCGTTGTATAGTACAATTTGTTGCTATAGTTTATTTTACTGTTTTTAAATATTTTTAATCTTAGTGGGCATTTTTCTACAGATTCCTTGTTGTATTATTATTTTTTAATTGCGAAGAACTCAAATTATTTACTGAATTTTTCAACTAAAATAAATTCTAATAGAAAATCTGGGTAAATTTATTTTTGTTGGATATATTTTTTCATCAAAAATATTATTCTACTATTTTTGTAGAATGAAATTTTAAAAGAATTTTCAAGTATTTCCTACCAAAAAAAGTATTATCAAATTGAAATTTAATGTTTTAATAAAAAAATTCTTGAAAATGTTTGATAACTAACAATTAAAAAAACATAATACATTTTTACATTTGACATAAAGGAAAAAATATTTAAATCTGATTAAGTGAAAGTGATGAATATAAACTCATAAAGTCATTTTTACCACAATATATATGGAAGATAGAGCCTTTTCATTCAGGCTTCAACTTTTTTTATTTTATTGGGATTTTGGGGGGTTTTCAATAAAATTTTACACACACACATATCTGATTCCAATTACAAGTCATTAGGTTGTCTTATCCAATCTCACCCTGTCCTTGCATTGCTTCTCCACCACCATCTCTCATTAAAACACTTCTCTCCATGTCCCCCTTGATACACAGTCTGCCTCTTGTTCACACCTTCCTTCCATTCTTTTAGGGAGTCACATTTTCCACCCTCCTCACATGTTCATACCATCTCATTAACCTACTTTTCTTTATTTTTTTCTTAGACTACTGTTTACATTAAGTACATTCCTTATTTCACCAGTTCCTCAACCAATATATTCTCGTTTTCCCAGTTACTCGCCTCAAAAAGTTTATCTCTCCTGTTTTAACACTATTTCACTCTCTCAAAACCCTTGTCTCTGTCTCACAAATAACTGCAGGCACAAAATATAGTGTACACACACATCTTTCCCTGCTGTGGGATTGACTTATCTCATAACAAAGGCTTTATGCAGTTTGGAAATATCAGCTCCCTTTTTTTATCTATTAGTGATGTGATTTCATGACACATTCTTCCATCAATACAGAGATACAAACACTTTTTCCACCTTCTTCAAAGCTGCACTCTCCCAAGTTAAACCATTAAGTAAATCTCCCCCACAATCTCACTCTTTTCCTTCTTATTTTCAAGTAATGTAATTACATTTGCTCATTGCATTCAACTAACGGATTTTATACACTCAGTATTTTCACCCAAGGATCATTAAATCATCAATGAATTCATTCAATAAGAAATCTTACCAAATTTATGATTCAAGTGTAGTTTTTGGCTACTGCAATTTCTTGATCATTTACATCCCAACAGGTGAGAATGGGTAAAAAAGCGTCACTGTAAGGACGATTTATTTTTTCATTATCCATTTCCTGTACTACCTGGTTTACTTTTTATTTTACCATTACAAAATTACAGAATAAATAACATCTTATATTTTGTTTACAGAGTTCAGGGAAGAGTAATTAAAAATAACACATATTCAGACCAAAAATAAGATGATGAAATATATATACATATATATATGAAATAAGTAGCCTCTCAGCAAGAGAACATATTCACTGCGGTAAACTAAAACAATTTAAAGCATCTCCATAAATTGCCTAAGTTCAACCACCCATTTTCTCAATCACAAAAATTATTTTTATAAAAATTTATGTATTTTCATTACAGGATTTTCTGCAATAGAAAAAAAAATTTAGATGAAGTATATATACTTCATGCATGCATAAACTGCATATCAACAGTTGGGTTAACTGCCATGGATGAGATAATGGACAATACTGTCTCTAAAATAATTGCAAACACTTAATAAAAAATCTAAAATTTAATTTGAAAATACTTCCTATGCTCAAAAGAATGGAGTATAAACTTCTTTGAAGACACTAAATTAATCATTACCTTTTAATTCCCTTCCTTCAAATAATTATTTTTTTAAAATATTTTTCAAAATTTATTTTATGGAAAAAATGGTTATAGCCATAAAAAAGTTATTTTTTTATACTTTTTATTAAGAATTATTACGCTGGAAATGTAATGAAAATTAATTTGGAGAAATTATATTTTTTTGGCTACAACAGCATAGTTAACTTTACTTTTTTGTTAGCAATAAATGGGTTAGATGAATCTTCAGCCACTGAAGTTTTATTGTCATTTCACCCTTTAGATTTTCAAAATGTTATTCTATGTCTTGTGGAATCATGAGTTTGTTAAGTTTTACACTCTTACCTAGAACACAATGTTTATTTATTATTTCATTGTTTTAAATTAGTGAGATTTCCAGTCTTTATATCAATTTCATCCTGACTGAAGAATTGAAATATCAATGCATTTCATCACTGTACAAAGGTTAAAAATACATTTTAATAGGTATGCTAGTATTTTTTTTTCTTAATACGTAACTGATTATAAGTTATGTAGTCAAGTTTGAGGACAAGTATGTTGAAACTGGATTGTCATTTTGTAATAAAATGTACAAAAAACATTAGCCTACACTTTTACACTAAGTTTCAAATTATCAACAACACTATATGCCTTAACTGTATTTTCGTAATTTTTTTATCTGAATATTTACTAACAAATATTTATTTTTAATCTAAGAATAATAGTTGATGATGTCAGTTTAGTTTGATGCTAAATAAAATATAACAAAAAAAATGTTATTTTGCTTAAGAAAAGTTACTAATATTTAGGTAATTTCAGTTAAAATCATTGTCTTTGTTTTTATATACATCTATTTTTATAAACTATATGACCGCTTTAAAAAATGTTAAATGAGGGGTTTTTCTCCATTATACATTTTACTCAAGACTACAATTTTTTAAATATATTTGTATCTATATAATCTTTTTTTGGAGGATCCTGATTTACTTAAATTTATTTTCAAATTTTTTAAACTACTTGAGATTTATCCAACTTTGGGAAAATCAATCTAACAGGCAATATTAAAATTTCTGAATGTTTAAAGCTACTTAAATCTAAGACGATATTTGAGAATGATTTAACACTAATGAATGTATTAGTACTTTACATTTTATACAGCACATTTTAAGAAGTACAGAAGTAGTAGGTTGTTTACACAATAAATGAATCACTTTTATACTGTAATGGTACAGAATTGTGTGATTCAAAATGACCCCTTATAAAACATTAATTATTTATAAATTTCTCACAAAATTATTAAATTAATATCTAAAACCAACAGAGTGTCATAGATTAATCAGTTTCCATTTGCACTGTTAGTGAACTTAGGTTGTCATAACTTTAGTTGTTCTTGATAGATCACAACTGCAGTAACAATTTTGGAAAAATGACTTGTTCATTCAATAATATAAATTGTAACTTATAACGTAACTATTTATAAAAAAAACTTACGTTTAATTATAAACATTTTTCACAAACTCATAAATTAAAAGATTTCACATGTTAAATACTCATAAGTTTCAGAACAAAACTAAAATTAATGAAAGTTGACGAACATGTTAATTTATGGTAAAGTAAATAAAAACTGATTGGCTGCTGTGTGAGATACAAAGAAATTATTTAAACTGAAGAGTATTGGATCAAATTTCTGACCTATGTTGATGCAAACTTTTTTCTAATTTTTGGCTGTAGAATCATTTCCCAAGAGATTGAGATGGAATTTGTATAAAAAATTTACATGTAAAAGTATCTACCTGAACATCAGACGATTGGTTACTTTTCTATTCACAAGAAAAGACCAATGAGTATTTGAACACATCATAAAGAAAAGAACAAGAAACAATGATAGAAGAATGAAGCAGATATTCTACAGAACTTGGTCAGATATGTTCTTTTCAAAACAAGCAAGCAACAATGTAAAGGAAATAATGAATCTGGGAACAAATAATATTTGTAGATTTAAGAATGAATTTGACAATATTAATCAAAAGAAAAAGGTTAACAGATATGCCAAGTAACACAGAAATGTACCTTTAGAGTATATCACCAAAAGATTCAAAGAAGGAAATACAATAGGACTGAACAAGCCCAGAAAGGCAACACAGAAACAGAACAACTTGCTTTCATCAGAGAGCTAGAAGAAGAATTTGAAATAGGTTTAGTCATAATTTATAAATTAATGTAATATAGAATTTTATTTTTATATACAATTCAGATGTATGGAAAATATCTGAGATTAACTTCGGAAGTGGAAGTGAATTATTTTACAGGGATAGCAAAATTTCTAGACTAGCATATAAGGAATGAAATAAAAAAAAATAATTTATAAACATAATAATTAATGAAATTGAGAAACGCACCTTGTGTATAGTATGACTAAACAACATGTGAAAGATAAAAGATGACTGATATGGACATTCAGTAGGAACTTACCAGGAAGAAAAGTAGGTCATAATCCCCTGAAATGTAGAAAAACAAGTATGGAATAAGAACATAGAAGAATGGAACAGAGAACAGTATTGGACATACAGGATCCAAGAGACAGCAAGAGTAGAAAAGAACACTGCAAAAAAAAATTAATAGTTTCACATTCAGCTGCTCTATTCAAACACCATATACTGAATAAAGATGTTTTGTTGAATATTCTTGGCAATTTGACTAGAAAACATTCACCTATTTTTTTTTAAGCTGCTTGACCAAAATTATGACCTTGTGTTTTTATCACTTAATTTATGAAAAATTCAGTTTTGAAAATTTAACACAGGTTTCAGAATGAGAAAGCTCAAACTAAGAGGCCCTGAAAACTTTGGTTTTTGAGTTATGACCACGCAAAAAGTTTCTCCTTTATTGGCCTCAAAAGTAAAATGACACAATACTGGACTAACACAATCACTACTTATAAGACTAAATTTATGAGTTATGATATAATTTTATACTAATTGAAAAAAGAAATAGTCCCAAAATTATGCAATAAATACTTTATAAAAAAGACAAAAAAAATTATTTTTATGAAAAAATTGCATTATAACTGTTTCCTACAAATTTTGTTAAGTATTTGTTATAAACAAATCTAAAGCCTCAATAGTAAACATATACAATTAAACTGCACTTTCAATAAAAACAATAAATAAAAATTATGCTGTATATTTTTCTGCCTGTAACAACATATTTTATTGCAGATTTAATAATTAAGTATTTCTTCCATTAGGGGTTTGGAATGCTACAGAGGTAAAACATAGTAACGCAGTCTTTGTTCTAAATAATCTTATAACTAATTATCATGAAACAGTGCACAGCATATGTAAATATGAATTCAGAACATAACAATCATATCTCAGTAGCTTGGGCTGAATCATTCTTTCACTCCCATGTGCAAGTACAATTACCGTTCTACAAATACAATAATGTACTGTAAAGCTATCTCTTTTCTGGCACCATAACATGCCAATGACTGGCAATTAAAAAATTTGCTGCATCTTCATTATTGATATTTAATTACGATAAAACCATTTGTAATGCTTTACACGATTAGTCAGGTCAGTGAAAGAAAGTAATTTCAGTCAGTTATTGTTACTCCATACAGTACAATGCAGTTCTATAGTTCATTTTTATAATTGTTATTTTAACACTATTAATTTTAATCTGCGATATTTTCATTCATTTTAATTTACCCTATGTTTTTGTGCCAACTGGGTTTTAACAGTCAGTGATTCTTTTGTGAAACATAAACTGGGAAAATCAGGAATATATATATATATAAAACCTTAAAACAAGATAAACACTGAAACTACAGCCACGGATATTGCTCGGTAAGCAAGTAATGCTACAGGTGTTACCAAAAGAACAATTTTTATTATATAATACAATAAACACAAAATTATTAGTAAACAGCTTAGCCCTAAATACTCATGAGCATGTGAAAAAAATTGAAAAGTTGACGATTTTACTAAACCGCTATAAAAATAAAATCTCATTGATATTATTTCAGTAACGAGCTTCCTAACTTGAACAAAATATTAAATGCCATAAATACAGATGCTGAATTGACCAATCTTTCTAAATTACATTATATTATGTTTTAAAATCAATGAATTTTTATTACATGTCCAGAAAAAATAATTCTTTATCGACTTAAAATGAAGATATTATTTAATGGCATAGGGAATATTTAAGAGAGATTAGGAGATTTAAGGAAGAGTGGGGCGGACAATTTATCTAGGTGAAACTTGAGTAATGTGGGGCATGTACAGGAAGAAGGTATGGGTGGATAATGAAATGAAGAGCGCAAAGGATACTTTTTATGAAAGGTTTGTCAACTGGGTTGAAAATCCAGGCTTGAAAATGTAAACAATTAATAGTAATGCATGTAAGAAGTGATAATGGGTTTTTAAAGTGGTTAAATAAGCATTTGAAGCCAGATCTTCCCAAAAGTATCACGAAGTGAATGGTGACAATTTTAAGGACTGGTTTAAAAAAAATTGTCAATATTGTTGCTGAAGGACCCACGGGATAATGGCGCAATACCATTGCTTGAAAAAAAATCCAAATTTTTCTATCTGAAATTAAAAAATTACAAAAGTAGATTTTTAATATTTAACTTTTTTTATAAGATTAGTGAAATCAGTTTAGCAAAACTATATTCATTTTAAAGTTGATGGAAATGCAAAATTAAAAAATTGTCATGTTGCGTCTTCCTCCATACCGATGCAATTTTAACCCGATAGAATTGATGGGCTAAGTCAAAGGCTACACTGGAAGTAGTAACACAACATTTTAAGTTAAGTGATGAAAAAATCTATTGATAGGCGTTTTATAGAGTAGATACAAATGCTTGGAAAAATTGTATTTAACGTGTAATTAAACAAAAAACCAAAAGCATGGAAAGCAGACAGTTTGTGGGAAAATATTATTAAAGATATTGTGATAAATTTGGGAAACAATGACAAAGTTCAACAGACATCAACTTATCTAGTACTGAAGAAATACATTGAGGGAACAATTTTTTTTTTTTCTTGGTGAAATTTTCATGTAACAGAAACTTACTTTCTAAAATTTTTATTTTTGAAATAAATATATTTTATCACAATTTTCTAATTTTTGTATTACAAGCAATTTTTCTTTAATTTTATGTTAAAAGTAAAGAGAAGGTTTTTTTCTAAGATGGACTGTGCTAATTAAATTAGTCATCATACTGTTATGTTTGGTTTACTATACGCTTTTGTGAAACAAATTATAAATACAATTTTTATGTAATGTTGTGTAAGATCATGTTTATAAGCATTTATAACATCATGTTCCTGGAACATACTGGATTTTACAAATGCTTTAACAATTTAATTCTCAATATAACTAAATGCGAAAAAGAAATTATTTAACAAATAAGCATTACAATTTTTGCTGTAAGGAGTTTCTTGTTTTTCAAAACTATTGACAATTTTAGGTAATAAAAGAAAAATTTCATACAGTCACAAATGAGGAATATACTGGCATTCATTTTATTTGCAATTATTGTACTGATAACGAAGACTGATGCAAAGGAACTTTTCCAATTGAAAAATTTCTAAGACAGGAATTTCCTTGGAAATAAATACTGCGCAGGCAACTACAGGAAAGAGGATCATTTATAGCAACATCAAATGGAAAAGAAATTAACAAAAGAGATTTTGTCTTTGAATAGCCAGTCTATTAGTACTCGAACATTATCTATGCATTTGCATATTCCATATAGTAAAGTAAACATTACAATTTGTAGGCGTTACCATGTCACCCTGAACAATGGTTAATGGTTCATTTTCAACTTGATGAAAATGATTATATCAGATTATTGTCAATGATCAATAGAACTGCCCTTACCAATACTTTTTACAGATGAAGCAATATTTACATAACATAAACAACATAAGGAAAACAGGAATAAAATTCCAAATTTTCATTAGAAAAATCAAATTCTATTTGTTGAAATTTTATTAAAATTTTATCAAGATTTTTATAATGGAAAACTTCTTGTGAGGTTTTTTAAGAAATATCTAGTGCAGTATAACAGGCAATGTTCTTACTGAATCTTATATTTTCAGAGGTATTTCCTGGTAATAGATACCTGAACTTTCTTCAAAATGATTAATAACATTTAGTTCAAGTCCTACTTACAACACAAACTTGCGTACATTTGCAACATAATGGACCATCAACTCACACTTATTGACCAGATAGTCATCATCTGGGGTAGGACACTTCCCAACTGATAAATTGGCCGAGTTGAACCACAAGAATGTGGCCAAATACAATGTCTAATCCAGCTACATTGTCTCAACTTCTTTTTGTGGGACTGTAAACTGTAAACAAAGATCATTAAATGTATTGCAAATCCTACAAAGAATCACCTTTGCTACCGCAGAGATCAAAAACAACTCAAGCATATTAGAGAAATCTCTTCTGAAACTCAAGGGCTGAAATGTGGATTCAGGCTTAACAATTTGAATAGTTGATGTTAAAATTTAATTCTGTAAAATTAACGCGTGAAATTATAATGTACCTTTCATGGATTTATTCTGATATAAATGTCAATAACACTGATTTTAGCACGAATATAAATAAAATTTAATGTAATTTTTCTGTATTTTTTTTTTTTTACTGAAAATATAGCATATTTAAATTTTGAAACTATGCCTGGGTAGCTTATGTGAGGGTTCGACTCTGAATCGAGTGGGGGCTGGCCATAATCTTGCGCTAGACATTGGGATGGAAGGGCTCAACTCAAACACGGCGCATCCCAACGGCTGATAGGGAACAATCCTGTGGATATGCAGGACAGGTGCGAATAATGTGAAAACCAAGGTGAGCATCCGCAGATCAACTGAGGTGAAGAACCGGTCAACGGGCCTGAAGGTGGAAGAGGAGTTTTCCAAACAGCGGAGGGAGCAGAAGAGCCTAGGAGGTGAGTCTCCGAAGAAAACAGAGCAAGTCCAGGTGCTCTAAGGTGGCATCTCCATCACTGGTCTTACTTCACGCAGCATTCTTCTGCAGCTGGAGGAAATTTACTTACTGGCGAACAATCACAAGCCTTGGATGGACCAATTTAATGATAAGCCTCAGATTTAATGATAAGTAACAGACACGTCAACAAAAAAAATAAAAGATTTGGAATTTTGTAATCAACTGCATTTGGGGACATTGAATGTAAGAGGGATTAAAAATAAAGTGTATATGTTAGAGGAGGTTTTGCAGGTAAGAAATATTCACATGGCCCTAACAGAAAGGAAGAAGAAACTAAGGGAAGCTATGATTATGAGAAATGCACACATTAATATACAGTGGTGTACCACAAAATGAAAGTGCAAAAGTAGGAGTGGCTATTATGGTGAATAGGAAATGGAAAAAATGGATAAATGAAAGAATCATGACTGTAAGATAAAATAAAAAGAGGATACACATGTCTCATTTGTGTATATGCACTGGAAGAAGGAAAGCAGGAAAAAAGGATAGAATTCTATGAGATAGTACAAGAAACTATCGATACATATAATAGGAATGATTAAATAATTATGGGAGGTGATCTGAATGCACGCACATGTTGAGAAGGCGCTTCTGAAAGGAATTATTGGATGTTATGGGGAAGGTAATGTGAATTATAATGGAAGACTACTTTGGGATTTTTCAAGTTGTAACGAGAGAGTAATGAATACATATTTAAAACATAACAGAATTCACAAATACACCTGGTCTGTTAAAGAACAAACCTCAGTGATTGATTACTTCATTGTGAACCAAAAAGCAGCATTATTATTTAATGATGCCAGAGTATTAAGGGGGAGCAGATGGATGTTGACTCGAATCATTTTCTGTTAGTGGCAATACTAATGGAAAATACTAGTTAATACTAAGGCTCAGTGGGTAAAGAACCGATCTTAAACAAATAAGGATTATCAATAAAAGATGCATCTCCTTAATGAACGGTCAATACTGAATCTCTATAGGCACACGATGGATACTTTTAATGGATTATTCCAATTAAGTGATAATGTCTGTGAGGAATAGAAAAATTTAACAGATTAATAAAGAAAGCAGCTTACATCCAAGAAGCCCTTGGATGTCTGAAAAAATCCCAGTGGAAAAAAAAAATTATGGAGTGAAGAGATAAGAGAGGTAGTACAGAAGAAAAAGAATTATATTTAAAACACATATATCGGAGGAAAATTGCTAAACAAATTTTTAAAGAATAGCAAAGTATGAAGTGGGATTCATTCATACGTAGAATCGAAAATGAAGTCCACAGGTGTCAAATATTGCTTATAAAATTATAAGCGCTTAAAAAGTGAGGAAAAGGATCATGCCCAAATTCCAGTAGAGGGCAGCAGTTGAATTTGATTAATCGCAAAAAAAAATATAATATGACAGTCGCAGTAAATAATACCTAGGTTATGGCTTTCTAAGGTGAAATCATGCATCCCAAAATTTGGGATGCATGATTTCTGTTTTAAGAGTCTGATGCGGGCAGCACAATAGAAAATTCATAATAGTCATACAAAGAACTTTGAAAAGTAATGTGAATAAAGATATTTTTAAAATAGCTTCTACTCCAGCATTTACATATGGATCACAGACATGTGCATTACCAAATAGATGGAAAAACGTAGCCAAGCAGCAGAAATGCGGTTTTAAAGTGTTGCTGGACAGTTTGAACAGGAAAAGAAACGGGTTGTAATATATTTAAAATAAATGGAAGAATTAAAACACTAAGAGGGAATTGAAAGACACATGTCGATAGAATGCAGAATGAAAGGTTACCTAAACTATTCTATAATTATATACCCCACAGAAAAAGAAGTGTGGGTCAACCTAATAAACATTGGCGAGATCAGCTTCAGGTTATCGATTGATTTGAGATTGTCATAACAAAATTAATACCCAATATGTAAAAAAAAAAAACAAATTGAGACACTTTTTGTACTTTTTTTTTGAGTAAATTTAAAAAAAAATTAAATGCTAAGATTTGTACCAAAACAATTTTTCTGAATTTCAAAAAAAAAAAAAAAAAAAAGTTGCACTTTCAGCTATTATTTATACTACATTCCTTAGTTGTATTTACAGGGATTCAAAGATAAATTCAATGAATAATTTTGGGACCAATTTTTTAAAATTACTTTTGTAGAATTATAAAAAAAAACTAAAAATTTAGCCACATAAACTTTAGTCGCATTCACATGGGTTTACCTTTGACCTGTAAACTGAAAACAAGTGTTCCAAGATCCATATTTATATAAGCATTTTTATCTATTTTAATACACCTATAAACTTCAGTATGAACCTCCTGGAACACCTGTACATTAGTGTACATTTAAATCAAATATAGTATGCTCACAATGTATTTACCATAAGGTGAATCTGATTAAGTAATATTATAAACTGTTCTCCAAAGGCAAGCATGTCTCCCTAGACATATCACAAAATTAACATATAAGAATAATATAAGTTACCTGAACTAGAAAATGAAATTATATTATTTAAAATAAAATTAAGGTAAGATACATCTTCTCCCAATATTCTACACTACTTATTTACATTATAGAATTCAAAATATAATTTTACAGTACACAGGAATAATATGAATCCTAAAAAGATTAATTTCAGTTTATATATATAGATTTAAACCACCAAACAACCTAGTTGGGAGCCAGCATTTGGAACCAAAATAACCTTAACTGTTTCTCGCACACACAATTATACATCAGAAACACATATGAATGCAAATTCTTATGCCTTAATAAAGGGGCAGTGATATTAAATAACAAATTTTCTGATTCACAGGAAAATTGTCGGGCCAAAAACTATTTTGAAAAAATAAAATTATACTAAAATTTATAATTTTTAAAAGTTTTATTAATTTCTATGGGCCTTTTTATCAATTAGCCGTCATTTTTTAAATATACGGATAAATTTGATAAATACTCTGTCCTAATTATAACCTTTGTTTATAACCGACTAAGAACAAAATAAAATAATATATAAAATAATTATAAAATGTGTAATAAGAATTTCCCATGTTTGAAAATTAACCGAATTAAAAAAAAAAATATTTGAACACTAAAAAATTTTAGTGTTCAAAATTTTAATTTAATATGTTTAATGGCAAATTCAATGTCGTCACCTAAATTGAAGTTGTGATTTTAAGAACTTACAGTTATTCCACCTCAACGGTATCATTATTTATTCTATTCAATGCTGTCCAGGGCAGTAATCCTAAAAATACATTTTAAAATGCATAAAACAAGAAAACAGCAGCTACTTGTACAGTAGCGATCAAATTAATCTGAACACATATTTTTAACAGAAAATGTTTATTTTTAAAAGAAAAAATGTTTAATAGTCAAACTTACTCAAATTTAATAGTTTACGTGTACTCCTTTGTTTATCTCATTAATCCTCTTTGGCAATAGGTAGAACAATGATTTATTTCTTCATCTCGAAGCCAAACCTGTATCATTGAACTACTAATAAGGTCAGTTTTGTGCTACAATTCATTTTCCCCAAGTCTTCTTTTTAGTACGGCCCGTAAATTTTAAATGAGATTCAGGTCAGGGGATTGCCTGACCACGAGAGCAATTTTTTGGATTTTGAAGAACTCTTTTCATTTCTTTGGCATGTGACATGGTGCAAGGTCCTGTTGGAAAGAGTTCTAGGTTCTTCCTGCATAAGCGGCACTATTTTTGTTTGGCATATGTTAATATATTGGTCCGATTTCATTAACCCATCCACAGGCGTTAAGTGATCCTGGCCCTTCATGCGTAAACATTCCCAAAACATCTTTGGGAACTTGTTGCCGATATGCTGGCGGTAGTAGTCTTCTCATCTGCCGACTTACGAATGTAGGCTACTCTCTTCCCAGAGAAAGAAACGAGTCTCATCTGAAAAATAGCTTTTTTTCCACAACTCAATAGTCCATTCTTTCTGTTCCTTTGTGCCTATTGAAGTTATAACCTGTATTTTGTTATAACCTGTGTATGTAACTGCTTCTTTTTAGGTTTCCAAGCAATCCTTCCCGCTGCCAACAATCTTCTATCAACTGTCTAATCAGAAACATTAGTCCCACTGGCTCTCAGCTCCCTATGAAGGTCAATAGCTGACGCTCGTGAATTAATTTTACGTTTTCATATTAGTAATCGATCCTGTGTAGGCGTGGTTTTCTTTTTCTGTCCACATTTTCCTTTTCTCTTTGGAGAGATGGAACCCGTTTCCCTAAACCTTTTCAAGATTTCATTTACAGTA
Organism: Lycorma delicatula; assembly: GCF_047948215.1. NCBI lineage: Eukaryota > Metazoa > Arthropoda > Insecta > Hemiptera > Fulgoridae > Lycorma > Lycorma delicatula. The sequence goes on from NC_134455.1 coordinate 34,730,759, forward strand.
CCTCACCGCAAATACACTCCCTGGAAATTGTCTTGAGTCATTTGTGTGTTAGGACAGAGCAACAATTTTTGACCGTGTTCGTGGGGTTATATCCATTGTATTAACTAGAAACGAGTAACAAATATATAACAGAAACTCACAAGGTCACCAAAAACTAATTTACAATGAATTATAGAAGCACAAAAACCATTAATTCTATTTATATATGAACTAACAACAATACCTGAAACACCAGACAGCAAGCAGTCTACCACACAATGAAAATTCCCTACAACAGAACAAAAATTCCCTTTGTTCAGATTAATTTGTTCACTACTGTATCCCCTAGGTTGGCATTCCACTTCACCTAAATGTAGTATATCTACATCAGACACATGGAGAAGTTTAAGGAACAACAGACAATACTTATATAAGTATGGCAGCTGTAACTGTATGAATATGACTTCTGTATAAGTATGCAAGAGCCACAACAATACTTCAAGAAAGGCCACAATACGTATGAATTAATTAATAGATGGATGTTTTCTCTTTAGATATTAAATAAAGTAAATAAGTTTTTTGTTTTTTTATTTATGAATTAAGTTGACTGGTTTCATCTATACTTTATTACAATTAAACTTACAATTACACTGCAGAGTAATGATGTGTAAAACACTATCCAAAAATAAATTACATATCTATTATATTTAATCAGAAATCCATAATATTAGCACTCTTAGAGTAATTACTCGGATACAGGAAAACAATTGGTTGGCAATAATGTACTGGATTAAGAAAAAAGCAGGATGGAAGTAAGATAAGTGAGATTTATTGAATTGAAACAGTATTTTATTTCGAGACAAAATTAAAAAAAAACGAAACACGTGAATCAGACAGCGATGAAAGAATAAGAAATTAGAATCTGGGTTAAAGGTTTCATCCCAAATTGTAAATGACTGGGTTAAAACTACTTTCCATACTACCTAAGAAATTACAATTTAGATTTAGTTTTTAAATATATAACACATCATGGATAATTCAGATGGGACAGAGTATAATTTCAGTTGTAAAAATTATGACAATTAAGACACTAATAAAACTGTATATTTTTTGTTTGCCATATAACAGTGCATTCATATAAAATGGAAACATGCTTCTTTTACTTACAAGTTTCTTACAGTCTTCTTTGAAAAGAAAAGAAATATATACATAAATTATATTTTAATTTCTATTAATATTAACCACCTAACACAGAATATTGAGATAAGACATAACTTACTTTAATTTATTATGAAAATACTTTAGAAGGATCCCGCATCCTCAAGTCATGCATAATTTATTTTAATATTTTTAATTTTTTAATATGCAGTTTAATCAATCATGACTGAGGATGCGGGATCCTGCAAAAGTATTTTCATGATAAAATTAAGGTAAGATATTTTCTATCTTAAAATTTTGTACCAGGTGGTTTATATTAAATTTAATATATAATATATATATATATTTATGAATTAAAAGTTCAATATCATAAACTATTTAAAATACTAATATTTTTTATAAATATATCATATAACATTTTTTCTATTATTTTGTACACGACAGGCTTCATATTATATATATATATATATATATATATTTTTTTTTTTTTTTACTTTTATGTAATTAGAATGTACGCCTTGTTAGTAGGCAAGAAATAAACATGTACCTGATACATATGAATTCATGTTTTGAAAAACAAAACAAAAATTGGTTAAAGAATATTTTTAAATTATTCAATCATGCCAATGGTACTTAGACAGATAAGAAAATTAAGCGTCAAAGAGAAAAACAATTCTTTATTTGTGTTGTCTGCTGATGTGAAATAAAAATTTTTCAAATATACTATAATACATCATAGACATACCTTCTCATAATTATTATAAATCAATTAAATCCAAAATACAATCTGATAAACAATAAAATATATCACTTGATTTAACTTAAAGAATTATTTATTTAATGTACAACATAAAAACAATCTAAAAAAACAAACATCCACTCAACATTTCACCAACATTCCAGTTTTGAAAATATTTGTACTGTCCGTATGATATTTACTTTCACACCATACAAAGTTAAATTTTATTACCTTCTCCCACAACCCTATTTATATGTATGTCTAATCAACAGTCTCCACTCAAACTTTTAAAAGCCTGCATTCAAACATGTCTTGCTTTCCACTTCAATGGCAAAAATATGTACAAAAAATCTATAGTGAGCTTCAATTATTTAAATTACACAACAGACTTTACCAATTCAATTACAGGAAACTTATTTAAAACTAGCCATATAATACTACAGAGTAAAACCACACTGTAATAAAAAACACACCACCCACTCACTAAAACTCTTACATCGTTACATTAAAAAAAAAAAAACACTTTGCAGACTGTGACCACTATATCAGTCTCTGCAGTGTAATATGCATTAGAATTAAATGAAAAAAAAAGCATGAAATAAAAGCAATTATATCAATGATACACACACAACTGGTAAATTTTAACAAACTGCACATTTAACACCATATAACAAATATATATATATAAATATATATAATTATTTTATTTTTTTCAGTAATACAACTATTATATTTCATAAATATTACACAACAAACTTCATGAAAAGCAGTATATCTCAAAGATAAAGGAAACAGTAAAACTGTTTTTCTTTTATAAATAAATGAAGTATGTCTTGTGAGTGCCTATATAATATAGAAAAGCAAATTAGATTTAGTACAACATAACGGCAAATTTCAGAATGCCATTTCAGAAATAAACCGAGTAAGGAAAATAAATATATGCTTACCATTTAAATAAAGCGAACAAAGTAGCGTAAGCTTAACAATATATAATTCTTAAACTAATGTAGCAGTTTGATGTTGTACTATGACATAAAGAATTAAAGATGTTTAATTTCTCAAAAATCATGCAGTTTTACTAACTTTTATTATTTGAAAAAATCAATTAAAATGAAAATATAAAAATAAAATTACCATAAATTAAGTGAGTGGAACCAAAGAGTAATTTAGAAAACAGTAAGGTATGACAATGAGATAGACAACATGAATAAAGTGAAGTCTATTCAAGTTTCACCGAAACTAAAACTGATACATTAGCCAACAAAAAAATGTTTAACAACAAATTCAGATATATTTACATTTAACTTCAACTTTTTTCACTCTGCTTAATTATACAAGTTCCTAATCATACATCATACTACACCATTTATCAATACCAGTAGCACTGAACAATAACTACTGAATAAACTAAATAAATAAATAAATTTCAATATTCAACAATCAGATAAAACTTCTAAATTGTTTTTTTTGTTTAATATAGAATGTCATTAATGAAAACATAAGTAACTCATACATATTCCTCAATTCATAATCTATGTCACAAGTAAGAAAAACTTCAACGTTAATTATACATATATAGAAATCATCAAATTAAATATAATATTACAGACATGCACACTCATTTTCAAGAGAAACAAAAACTGTATCTGAATAGGCCTTAATATTATAATAATCACACTTTAATATTTAAACTAAAGCAAATAATAATGAATCTCCTTCCAAAGATGCACTAACAAAGAAAGGAGGGTGGAAATGAACTAACACACTACAAGACACATACACACTACACCCATAATATATTTATTACAGTATACAACGCACTGAATAACTGATGAATAATGATTAAGGGCATTCATACTTAAGAAAATTTCCTGGTTGTTCTTTTCTCTGGGGCCATGTCCCCTGTTGCTGCGGGCCATTTGTGCCCTGTGCCCCGGCTGCTTGCGGGGGGTCGCCGCCACCCCCGCCACCACCTTGGTTCATCCAGTTCAGAAAGCCCCCTCCCGCCGCCCCAGCAGCCCCTTGGGGGCCTGCTCCTTGCTGTGGGGCGCCGCCAAAACCCGGACCACCAGAATTTGCATATTGTGGTGCACTGCCCTCACTGCCTTGACCTCCTTGCGCACCTTGTAAATTTCCCATCAGACTCCAGCCGGCCTGATTGAGAGCAGCTGCCACTAAGGCAGGAGTCATTGGAAGAGCACTAACATTCAGTGCACCCATACCCATGGGGCTAGTCATATTCTGACCACCTCCTTGAGCACCTGCTCCTGCTTGACCGGTTATTCCTAAAGCCTGGAGATTGGGCATATCAATGTTACCCCTGTTTCCAGGAGGTTGGTTCCAACCCCCATGACCACCACCCATATTACCACCTCCTTGGTGTTGCTGAGGATGATACATATGCCCCCCTCCCGACCCCCCTCCATACTGGCCTCCGTAGTTTTTTTGATCACGACCCATTGCTCGTTGCATTCCACCGCCCATACCGGGCCCATATGAGCGGCCAACAAAATCGCTTTTGGGCGCTGCTTCAGAAACATGCACTGATACACCTTTAATGATATGATCTTCTCCGCAAAGTGCTTGAGCTATATCAGGGTCCAAAAATGTAACAAATGCAAATGCTCGGAAAGGCTTCGGAATGAATACATCAGTCACTTCACCATACTTGGAGAAATACTCACGCAAGTCATCTGCAGTAATATCCTCTGTACACCGCCCTACAAATACTTTGCATGGAACCTGCTGCATGAAGCCTTCCTGAAACATTTACACCAGTAACGTTATTTATTACATATTTTATAATTAATGTAAGAAAATGTTGCTTAAAGTTTTCCAGTATTGCAATGTACGTCACTTCTTTTACAATGCATAAAACAGAACAAAAACTAGTTTTTAGAAAAACTGCACACCTATAAAAGTCAACCTTATTTTTACAAATGCATTTTTATGTATATCAAACCAGTAATATTTATTTACTAACTGTAGTGTTTATAATTAATTATTAATTACATATTTTTCAACTCTGAATTTATATAAGCTTCATGTTCAGAAGTAGAATCAGAATTTGTTGTTTTAACTTTAAATCATATTATCCTTTTCTCGTTCTCAAGCATTGCTAAGGCCGTATTCTTTTAATGCTTTAATAATATTTATATTGACTTTTCACCACATACTTAAGCTATTATTCTCTTACTTCAATAATGAATGATTGTTTTACTGCTCCCTACAGACAAATGATATTTCTTGTTCATCTATTTATTCAATTTCTTTACTCATGATTACAAACACTTGCTTCTTCACTTGCTTCAAACACAATAACTTCTTTATTAAAATGTCAAACCATTGATGCAACAACTGTAGTATCATTCCTTCAAGTATAACTCCTATTTTCTTAATTTTTCAATTAATCATTTTCAGTATCTTTTATGTGATTAAATTACTCTATTAGTAAAGTTAGCTTTATGTGCAATCCCTTTATGTTTTCCCACCGTTTTATCAATCTAAAAAGTCAAACCTATTTATCTATCTGTTCTTTCAGTGAGCATAAATAGTACCATTTAACAATATAAGCGGGTTAATCCACTTTAAAACACCCAAAAACAATTGACAATAAAATTTGTTTATCACACAACATTTAAACTGAAACAGGAATTTTTTTTTGTATAAGCTCATATCATCTTTTTTAAATTTGCGGTTAACTTCTTGTTTTTCAGAATATTAATTTTAAATAAAAACTACATAAAACACTATCTTAGTCGAGCAATTTTTGGCCTACACTGAAGGAAATTCCACAAAAAACTAATATAACTGAAAATTTAATAAATTATAAAAATGCAAAATTTCTACTTTGGAACTACACAGATTTTGGGAAAATATAGGAACTTGCCTGATACTATTTTTTTTTTTTGGTGTTGGGGGGGGGGGGTGGAGTAGAGATAGAGGTTTTGTACAAGTCTTCTTCATGACTACACCTGAGACCAGGGGATTATTATATTCTTGCTTTTTGGAAACTTTTAAATACTGCAATACGCTATTTCAGACTAAAATAACTGTAAAGGGATACATTACAAAAATCTAAAATTTTCATAAAATCAATTCTATTTAACTAAGTATTGTGTTTGCACAACAACGGCATAACAATAAAATCTGATTATTGAACAATATCACTTCTTAATACCACACTAATTGATATCAGACTGTCATCTTTGCATATCTCTCTCTTTTTCTGTTTAGCTCCAGAACCAGTGTAAAGTATTACTTCACAGGGTGAAGATATGCATGAATGTGAATGAAGTGTAGTCTTGTACAGTCTCAGGTTGACCAATCCTGAGATGTTTGGTTAAATGAAACTCAACCACCAAAGAACACCGGTATCCACGATATAGTATTCAAATCCATACAAAAGTAACTGCTTTTATTAGGATTTAAACCTTAGAACTCTTGACTCTGAAATCAGCTGATTCATGATGACAAGTTCACCACTAGACCAACCCAGTGGATTGGTCTGGAATAAGGTACTTGGGATGAAAAAAGTTCATCCCAAGTCTCTGTTTTCTTAATTTCTATCCTTTATTTTCTCAATCCACTATTTGCCATTACAAATACAGTTTAAGACTTAATTGTTTTGAAATGAAAATGTATCAGACACAAGAACAAATGAAGTACTGTAATCAGTTAACATCGTAGACTTTGAATACATGTAACACCAAATCTCTGTTGGGATATGAGGATGAATCAGTAAGACCTAATTAGTGTAATTTTCTTACAAGTATCTAATTTCTTCTCTAGTTTTAAGCATTTGTATGCACCTCTTCTTTCAACATAAGAAAAGCTATCCTTGAGATACTGTCACAGAAAAATTTTTCATGTCTTCTGCTGTTACACTGCCTTCCACTGTTACATCCACTATATGGATGTTGCAGATTTACCTAATTACAGCTCTTTTTGTTGTACTACCAATCCAATCACAGGCACTGTCTATAAGAAAAAAAACTTAATTCGGATTCAGTGAGGGGAACATTGAAATGTTTTTTATTATATTTTATTATTGTGGTTGTGGTTATGGTTACGATTATACTTTTTATTTTTAGCCCATTCTTATGCTAGATACTTGCACATCACTGAGATGACTTCTTTCATCAAGGAGCCACTTTTTTCATCTTACACCAGATGTTTTTTAGAAGTATGTACAGTAGCAAGAATATTGTGATCTACACCATCACTTATAACAGAGACTTCTACAACAGACTGGTTATGGTTATATATTTCCTGTACAAAGTACACAAGAATGTAAGGTGGCTTGTGGATTTATAAAGTGGTAACTTCAAATTACTCTTAGGGCTTCAAATGAAAACTTGTCTGAAAAATTGGCCAAGATGATAGACATCCTTTGTTAAATTTCTTTCATACATTTTGAAAGAAACACTGAATTTTACGATGACGATGAAATTAAAATTTTTTCAACCAAATCCTGAAAAAATTCATCACAGTACAAACTCTCTATGAGTTGGTCAGTGGTAACCCATTGTTTGAAAGTTATTTCTTCTGGATATCACTTTCAATGTGTAAAATTTTAGGTAGGAAGTCTTTTCCCAAGCAGGACCGACATTTATCAAACATATATTTATTACTTTCAGTCACAAACAAATATATCTAGTAAATTCTTAATAATCAGCATTAAGCTTTTATCCCTCAATCATTAATTTCACTTTCTGATCAGTTTTGCAAACAGATACACTGAGTTCTAATTGTATCAGAATGCATACACCAATTAGGTCTTAGCACAGAAAGCTGACCTACCAACCTTATTGTCACGTTGTTTCTGTTATAAGTTGACAAATAGTCCATTTAAAATGAACATAATAAGTCTCTTTTATCTGTACTTTTCCAAACACTGATAAGCAGACTTTTTTACAAGGGCATAATCTACTTTTTTAATTGACATTATGATAAAATCACGTAGGTAATTTAAAGCTGATGATTCAGTTTGATCATTTACTAGGTCTGGAAATATGTTTTGTGTTTTCATCGCTTCCCTAGTTAATTTTACTAAGTATTCTCTTAAACACTTAACAGATTTTCTTTTTAGATCAAGAGTTAGGCAACAACAATGATTTTGATCTCTTCTTTGCTAGCAATCACACACGTTTCCAACAGAATTCAATTTTTTTTCACATTCAACAGATAATATTCTTTAAGTGATTTAATTTTTTTCATTTTGTACAGTTCAAAAAGGATTATAATTTTAATTTTATTGTAATAAATGTTTCCTGTTTTCTTGTTTAACTCTGAATGAGGTGATGTCTAATTTAACTTTCATATTTTAGAAGCTGCATATAAAAGCAAATATTCACAAGCAGCTAAATTAACTTCTTGAACCATTTCCTTGGTTCAGGTCATTCCAAATCAATCACCCATCTAAAATTAAATAGTTGAATGACCATTTTTGATTTCTATCAAATTTTGAATATTATTCTCTCATATTTTAAGAGTTCAAAACAAATTTTTTTTTATGTTAAAAATAATGTTTGTATGCACTCCTTAAGCTTAAATTTTACAGTGCCCACATGCCAATTTTTAATTTGTTTTTAATATTTCACTTTTATTACGTGCAGGTGCAATTGCTTTACCCAAAATTAAGTTAACAGAAACATTTTTAAATTCATTTATATGGTCAATGAGGACCACTTACCATTTTCAACTTCACTTGACAAGTAGTTCATTTAAAATGAATATAATAATAGATTTTTATGAATCTTTAATTGCTCAATAATTTTTTTTTTTAAATATGATTGTATTTTGTGATATATATTCCTTACACTGATCCAATAGTTTCAACCTTTTTTAGAGATCCTGATTAATTGTTGTGAACAGTTGTTCAATTCATTTACTTAAACCACTTTCTTATCAAAAGGCTGATGATAAGGTTTATAAGAAAGTTAACAAACAATCCCAAGAACACTCACTCAATTATAGCACATCGTAACTATTCACTCAGAGAACATCAGATTAGTGTGTTGTGAGGCAAGAGAAGGAAGGGAATTCAAGATTGGGAGGTTCATATTCAGATATGATCTTCAAGTAACATGATGCTGTTTGAATCTCTGCAGGATCAGACTTAAAAATCAAATTTCAGAAAATTATTTAAACACTGAATTGTTGATATCTAAGTAAAGTATTTATTTTCAACATTTTAATTTATTCCTGCCAAGCATACTGATATGGTTATTAATTTTAGAAATTTATATATTACTAAGAGTTTCAAAATATATTATTTTACAAATTGCTAATATGAAAACTTTATTTTTCATTAACTCATTTAATGATAAGAGAATTTTTTATATTTTTAAAATATGAAAAACAACTTTTAAGACATTTCATGTTAATTTGCAGTTTTAATGTAAAAAATAATAACATTTTGGCCAACATCATAAGATTGTATTTTTATAGTAAGTTTATCTTTTAAATGTAAATTGTTTTTATAAATTTTAATTACCAAATATTGATAATACAATATAATTATGATGAAATTTTTAGAAAAAATTTTTATGAACTTTTACTATACTAAGATGATTTTGTAAAAATTTTTTTTTCTAACACGTCCTTTAGGTTACTTCAATTTGAATACAACAGACTTTACATAAATTACCAAATTAGGCGCTTATAAAAAAAAGTCAGGATGTAACTCAGTCTTTGATTTTATCAGGAAGTAATCTTATACAAAGCGTATACCAAAAAATTGGGTAAATCTTTATTCCCCCAAAAAGATGTATTTCCAAAGCAGAGATATTGTGGACTTGAATTTCAAATGTTTTTTTTAAACCTATTTCCTTTAGTACGAGTTAAAATATGATCTGGATATAAAAAAATGTTGTTGTTTTTGCAGGTTTTTTGCAATACTTTTTTAATATTAAAAATAAACAAATTAGATAATATAACAATAAATAAAATTCAAATATCTTTAAATTACTTTAAATAGAGATTAATGGAATGGTAAAACAAAAAGCTTCATGTGGGTGGACAGCAGCATGAATCATTCCATAACTGCAGCAGTAACACACAGTTACCTGTGAACTTCCACTATGAATCATGAGATCTTGTCAATGGTGAGGGGGCTTGAGTGCTCAGTGATACAGAATAGCTGGGCTGAAGGGGCAAACCATATCGGAGATGTATCTGTTGAGAGCCAGACTACGGAACGATTCCTGAAAGAGGGCAGCAGCTCTTTCAGTAGTGATTAAGGGCGTAAGTCAGGAGGACTTAAACGGCCATATCAACATCACAATCTTCTGAGTACTGTCCAACTAGCTGAAAGCAATGGAAAACTACAACTGTTTTTTTCCCCAAGAAAATGTAGTTCTCTGCTTTTTCATATTGCAAAGATGGAGGCGCATTCCTTGGTAAAATATTCCAGAAGTAAACTAGTCTCCCGTTCGGATCTCCAGGTGGGGACTACTAAGGAAGGGTCACCAGAAAATTAAAAAATAACATTCTGCAAGTCAGAGTGTGGAAAGTTAGAAATCTAAAAAAGTTACTAGGTTAAAAACTTTAAAGAGGGAAATGGATAGGTTAAATGTAAAGAATTAACGAGTTTCAGTGAGAAGAGGAAAATGACTTTTGGTCAGCTGATTTTAGAAACACAGCTTCAAATAACGGGTAAGCAGAAGTAAGTTTCTTAATGAACAAGAAGATAAGGAACAGAGTAGATATTTGAAAATGCATAACGACAGAATCATTGTAATAAGGATAACATCAAAACCTAAGTCAATAACAATTGTTAACATCTATATGCTTACAAATGCCCATGATGATGATGATGTAGTTGTGTACGTACACAAAGAAACTGACAAAGCAATTAAACGCATAAAAGGGGATAAAAATTTAATAATAGTTGGAGATTGGAATGTAAGAACTGGAAAAGGCAAAGAAGGAAATATTGCAGGTGAATATGGGTTGGGCAAAAGTAATGAAAGAAAGGACAAACTTAATTTAGCAATTGGCAACACCCAGTTTAAAAATCATAATAGTATAATATACTCATGGAAAGAGTCAGGTGATACTGCCAGTTACCAGATAGATTATACCACGGTTAAGCAAATATTTAGAAATCAACTCATTGACTGCAAAGCTTACTCAGAATCAGACATTGATAGCGACCATAATTTAGTAATATTGGAAGGTTGATTGGGGTTTAAAAACCTAAAGAGAAGGCGTCAGAAGAATCTGTGGAATTTAGAGAAGCTTGAGGAAGAGAAGGTAAAGATTTTTTAGGAAGATATCACAAAAGATCTGAGTAAAAATGATAAGGTAGAAAATGTAGAAGAAGAATGAGAGCATGTTAAAAAGGAAATTCTTTAATCAGCAGAAGCGAACTTAGGCGCAACTACTAGAGAACTGGTAGAAAACCTCTGATTTCAGATTGCACCTGATGGATGAACAAAGAAAATACAAAAAGGCTAGTGATGAAGAAAGTAAAAGGAACTATCAACAATTAAGAAATACTAGCAAATTGGCGAAAGAGTGGATTAAAAAGTGTTCAAAATGATCATTGGTAAAATAGACGGAGCATAAAGGAAAGTTAAGGAGAATTTTGTGGTACATAAATTAAATTCTAATAATGTGTTAAAAAAAGATCGACGAGTGTTAAAGAGTAATAGGAGGAAATGAATTAGAAACTGGTGTTATAGAGGAAGAAGAGGAAGTCGAAGAGGATGAAAAGGGAGATACAAAACTGAGATCTGAATTTAAGAGAGCAATAAAAGATTTGAATGGCAGAAAGGCTCCTGGGACACCTGCAGAATTACTGCGCAGTGCAGGTGAGGGGAAGCGATAGATAGATTACACAAACTGGTATATAACATTTACAAAAAAAGGGGAAGTTCCGTCAAGACTTAAAGAGTGTTACTGTCATGATACCAAAGAAAGCAGGAGCAGATAAATGTGAAGAATACAGAACAATTAGCTTAACTACTCATGCATCAAAAATCATAACTAGAAGTACATGCAGGAGAATTGAAAAAGTATTAAAAAAAACAATTATTTTGTTTCAGGAAAAGTAAACAAACAATTCAAAGCAATTCAAACACTCAAATTAATAGTAGAAGGAAGACTAAAGAAAAACAAACTAACATACTCGGCATTTATAGACTAAGGCATTTGATAACAGACTCGAATAAAATGTTCAGAATTTTTAAAAATTTAGGATTCAAGTATAGAGATAGAAGAACAATTGGTAACATTTACAGGAACCAAACTGCAATAATCAAAGAACATAAGAAAGAAGCTGTAATAAAAAATGGAGTCTTCAAGGACGTTCCCTATCCTTGTTACAATATAATCTTTACATAGAATTAGTAGTTAATGATGTTAAAGAACAATTTAGATCTGGAATAACAGTGCAAAGTGAAAAGATAAGATGCTATGATTTGTTAATGATATAGTAATTCTAAAAAAGATTTAGAAGAAACAAAAGAAACAATGAATGGCATGAACGAAGTACTACGCAACAACTAATGCATGAAAATAAACAAGAACAAAATGAAAGTAATGAAATATAATAGAAATAATGTAGATGGACCACTGAATATAAAAATAGGAATAGAAAAATACAGAGGTAGAAGAATTTTGTTATTTGGGAAGTAGAATTACTAAAGACTGACGAAGCGGGAGTGATATAAAATGCTGACTAGTACAGGCAAAACAAGCCTTTAGTCAGAAGTATAATTTGTTTACATACTAACTATTGTATCAATTAAGTTATTTAAAAGTGAATAAAAATTATCTACTTAACTAAAATAGAATTTTAAGATAGATTTGAAAAACCTTCACATTAACTGTTGTACATTAGTAAATTGTGCTGCTTTTATGAATATGTATCAGAATTTTTACATAACTTTCACAAAGCTTGACCTTGACCATTTGACAAATTCTACATACCTTGAACCTCTTATTCAAAGGGAACAATATCTAAAATTAAACATATATATAACATATATATATATACACACACACACACACACACACACATACACACACGTTCAACAAGCATGGTAACAGAAACTATCATTTTGCAGAAACGATGGGAAGAGAAATTCTTATATTTTAACCAATCTCAGATGAGTGAATTATTCACTTCAAATAATTGCTGATTTTTACTAATATTTACTTCACTACTGTTTATTGTTCAGTAAATAGGAAATTATTCACTTCAATATTTTAATTTCATGAGAAACTAAAGACTATGTTTTAACAATCTCCATTTAATCAACTATACTAATAGTATATCAATCAGCAACACACATTATCTACCAATTGCAATAAATACAATCCTGTAAGAAAGCAGTGACAATTAAATGTTCAGTCAATTCACAAATGACTTCAGAAATCATTTACATATTAGATTAGGATAACAGATCTAACAGAAAGTGACTGGCACCACGCATGCAACATTATGTATCCATTGCATTATGTAGAGTAAAAAACAGTTTATGTATAAAATCCTTGCTGACAAGGTATGTAATTGATTAGGTAAATTAATTTTTATTTTAAAATTTTGTGTATAACATGAATCAGAAAGACACACATCTTATACTTATTTTAACGCACAAAATAACTACGAAAAATAGAATTTATTTTAAAAAAGAACTTCTACATTAGTAAATTTACAGGTTCAGAAATTACATATTTGTTGTTTGTTTCCCAAATTATTTATACTATATATCACAATGGCAAAATATATTTTATTTAAAAACTCATCCAAGCACTTCAAATTTTTCAGAATAAGCTGAAAATTATACCTTAAATTTGGTTACTGAACAACCAAACAATACGAAAAAAAATTAGTCTCCAAAACAGGTAACTTTATTTTAGTCCAAAAATTATCTCTAAAAGTACTAAAATTATCTCTAAAAATACTCTAAAAGTATTTTTAGGAAAATTTTAAGGTCCAAGATTCAGTGAAGAGAAAATCCTGATAGTATTTATGGTAAAGAGGGGACAAACAATTGTACGTATTACTGCTAGTACATTCACCAGCTAACAAATGAAGGGACCAAGCTGCTCACCATATAAGTCATTACAAGTGCCAATGTCTCAGAGGGTGGATAATGAGTACAATGGCCTCTATTCTCTGCAGGTGGACAACTGTCCCAAAAGCAAAGAAACTTTTTCAGGAAGTCAATATTAGAATACGGAAGGCAATGAAAATCACTGTACTGAAGATCCTAGTGGATAATTCCTTGCATTATGCTGAGGTACTGCTTTCTCCTGTTGAATGTTCCAGAATTAAAATGGCTTCTCCAGGAGAAGCAATAAAATAAAATTAAAGGACCAATAGTGTGTAAGAACTTGGAATGTCAAGACTGTTTCTGAGTGGAAAGTTAGAGAATCTCAAGAAGGAAAAAAGAAATGAAGATAAATAAAAATGGATATATTAGAACTACGTCAAGTAAGGTACGAAGAACTAGTGAAAAGAATATTGTAGAGTTACCATATTCGATTCTAAGGAAAGAAAGGGAAAAATGGAGTGGCAACAATTATGAGGAATGAAAGATCAGAACAGGTGTAGAAAGTATATTTAAATAAATGATTGATTAGTATTGTTAAGGATTGAAATGTTATCACATTTATAGATTTATAAAGCACAATTATAGTACAAATATAAATGCAAACATCAAATTATGAAGAAGATATTGAAGAGATCTACGAGCATTGAAGAGATAATAAAATAATAGGACTGCTGTACAGTAATGAAGGGAAACTGGAATGCTGTGGCGGTGAAGCTGAAGCAGTGTAGTAGGAAAATCTGGCTTATGAGTAAGAATGGAAAGATTAGTAGAATGCAGAGAACAAAACTATTTATAGCCAAAATCTTGATTCAAAAGCTATGAAAGGAGATACATGTGGGTATTCCCTGCTGACAAAGCACACTATTAGAAAATACCATATCAGTTAAAAGTATGCATATATATATTTATTAAAATATAAGTATATAACTTAGTATAGCTTGTCCAAGCCGAATAGGCACAGATCTGATGAATAGAATAGCTGTATAACTTGCTACCTAACAAGCACGGGCTTATAATACTATTCAATTAGAGAGTAAGTATACAGTTAAGACTTGTTCATTCCAATCAATAAACAAATTCACATCTTATTTATTAGTTACTTATTTAATCCTGAGTTTATGTATTAATTAATTAATAATTTATTTCTTTACTAGATACTGAAATAGATATGTTATGAATTATTATGCAGACTAATCAGCTGTTACTAATAGTGTTTAGGTAAAAGTTTATTTATTTATAGTTTTATAACTGTATATAATAGCCAAACAAGCACAAACAATATTGATGTCTACTGTTTAAGCTATGCTCTTCGCCCTTTGTTCTGGGAGTGGCAACAACTATACGCTAGCCTAGGCAATGAATCATACATAAGAAAAATTTCTTTATTCAGGTTTGTGTAAATAATAACTGAATGATCCTTGATATGTCATTCTAAACATTCAAATGAAACATTAATCTCTACTTATACTAACTGTTCCTGATTCATTCAAACTTGTTTTTATAAATAATTCCATTCTAATTTATCCTGTATTTGCAGTTTGCATTTTATATTATAATAATATAATTATAATTAATTATATAATTTATTTTATAATTAATATATTATAATTGCATTTTATGTTATAAATTAAATTATTACAAACAATAACATAAATCATATGATTTTTGGCAGGCAGTTATGTTAAAACTCAAGTTTCTCTTTAAAATTTAAATCTCTCTAAATAACTTTCACTTTTTTGGTTACTCTTTATAAATTCTCACTTTTTTTGTTTTTCTTATTTAATGAATTTTTCTAATATGGTTGGACAGTCTAACTTAGCATGTATTAAAACTTGTCCTGTTAATTGTGTGTGTCCAAAGAGTAATGTTATAGTCCGATTATAGCGTTCAATTCTTGAAAGTAGTTGAAGTAAGTAATTTATTCGCATATAATTAGTAAATGTTTGTTGGCTCTATTCTTATGGTAGTGAACTGATTTTATTATTTTGCATATTACGTCTAATTAAGTGGAAAAGACATTCACCGCCAACGGAAAGAAATTATACACAATGTTTTTAGTGTTGGACTCCCAAAAAAGTTGTAGATGTAGAACATGTTGCATGTACCACAGGAGTCTCAAAAAGGACAGTTTTCAAATTATTGGTGAAATAGCTTTGGCATAAGTTTTCCAAAGCTTTTTTGAGTTTTATGACATTATCATCACCCGCACATGATATATTTATTGTAATAAGCCACAGTATATATCTCAAAATTATAAAACTACCACCTACTTTACGGCAAATGGTATGAATAGCTGAAACACATTACAGTAACTCAAACACTTAAATAATAATGGACAGCCAAAAAACATTATTCCCTAGAATATTTTGCATGTTAGTCCCTAGGTTAAATTTATGATACAATGCCACAAATAGATACAATCCACAAGGATATGGTGCATTGTTAGTTTGCAGTCATCGCAGCATGCACAAATGAGTGCATCTGTTTGCAACCTCAGATACCCATGAGTAAGCCTACTGTGCCCTGTTTGCAAATGGCAGATAACCTCCTCTTGACGGTTATTCTGCATGAGGAGCTCCATGGTGACAAGTGTTCTTAATTGGATGAAGTTTATTGCTAATATTAGCACGACACTCACTTTGCCACTCATCATGCACCATCCTATTTAGAAAACAGACAAGATCATTTGAAACTACGCAGATTGGTGAAAGTAGGCTGAAAACAAGCCTCCTTTGCCGCACCATCAGTGCGCTCTTTGCCTAAAATCCCAATATGGCTTAGGATCTAGCAAAAGCTCGTTCTATTACGGTGATTAATTTGCAATGACACAATCTCCCACACAACAGGATGTCTGGAGCAAAAGTCATTAATCACCTATAAGGCACCCATGGAATCTGCGCAAACAAGAACTTGTCAAAATTATGGGCTAATTATATGTAAGGCCTTATTAATGGCATACAGTTCTGCAACGAAAACCTGGTGATGTTGGGAAGCCCAAACATGTATGTTCTGTCGCCAACCATGAAACCACAACCAATAGAATTAACATTTCTAGAGCTGTTTATATAAACTGTAACATTAGGATTCATGCTATTTAAATATTATAAAATTCGTTCTGTAAGATACTTGCATTTGTGTTCTTTTTATAATACTCCCAAAGATCAAAGCAGTAATTAATGAAAGGAGGCTGCCAAGGAGGGTAACACAAAAGGAACAATAGAAAGGACTCGAGGTAACTGTATATTTATAGTTGAGAAAAGGCACTGAGCTCTAATGCATAGCAGAACTGTAATCTCAGCTGTTCGTGGTAGTGATTAACATGCTGGTTGGAGGATACTGCATCAAAGGTTGAATGAGTTGGTTGTGCATTAAACCAAGCCAAATAAGATCATATAATGCTTCTGTTTATTCCAAAGAGATGGCTCATCACTGTCAACCAGCAGACTTACATACCCTATCTACCTGGAAAGATGAATAAATGAATCATGGACTGCAAGCAGTGGCCCATGCCAATGAATGTGAATGAGCTTAAGAGTGGTGGCCCATGCCAACAAATAAGCTATGCAACAGTAGTCTAAGCAGGAACAGACAATAACTCGGTAGAAGAGTAATATGCAATCGACTCCTAACAGTTATTAGGTAAAACCCTCAACATGTCTTACATTTTTTGACATTTTACATTCAGCTCCTTCAAATGTGTGTTATCCATGTTAGTTATTTCTAACCACATTCCTAGAAATCTAACCTGCGTGCATGACTCACCTGGTTTACCATGTAAATAAAGTTAAGAGCAACATGTAACCTCAACTGGGAAAACCAAATGCACTTAGATTCATACTACAATTCTAAGCAAGTTACTATGTTTTGAAACAGCCTGTCACCTTTAACTAATGTTCTACATGTTATATAAATAGAAAAATCATCTACAAATAAAGAACATGTAACTGGTTTTTGCATGGATTGTTATACTATTTATGGCTACAGCAAACGAAGTATTATTGAAGACACTTCCCTTGGGTAAGCCATTTTCTAATGTGAAACTTTGATACCATCATTCCAACTCAAACTCGGAAGAACTGACTTCTGAGAAACCCCTCACAAATATAAGATTACATTGTACATCCCATTCACAGTGTATACAGTATCTACTCCTCCATACAGTGTCATACACATTTTGCAAATCAAAAAATACAGCAACCAAACGTTGGTAGAATAAAAAGGCACTTTGTATCACAGCTTCAGGGCAACTTGCGTGATCAATAAATGATCTACCCTGGCGGAAACCGCATTGTTCAGGGGCAATTAGGGCATTTCTTTCAAGATATCACACTAGATAATGGTTCACACCATTCATTCCATCATCTTGCACAGGGTACTGGTCAAGGAGATAGGTCGATAACTTATGGGGTATGATTTATCTTTACCAGATTTCAATTTGGGAATGATCACCAGTGCCTCTGACCAATAATCTATAAATACCTGGTCAGAGAATATTCTATTATAGATACACAAAAGATGTTGTAGGACACTATTTGGAAGCTGTGATAACATAATAAGCCTTACATTGTCATTTTCAGGGGAAGTGTCACGAGAAAATTATTCAAGGCATAACTTAGCTCATTAAAAGTATGTTTAATTCATTTTGCGAGTCTCCTATCACCAATAGGATATTTTCAACCTTGAATTTATATATCACAAACTCAGGACAACACAATGATGCAAGAAAAACCACCATGAACAACATTCCAAATGCGTTCACCACATTAAATGTCATGGTAACTATAAATCTGCTGTTTTGCAGTCCAATCGGCCACGGTGAATGCACCGATCCTCATATGGTTCGATCCTTTCTCCATACAACAGATGATAGTGTTCTACAACAAATGGATTCGACGTAATTCAGCCAAGATTTTAGTTTAGGACACTGAAACACTTCATGGCGAATAACCCTGGTATTGCATAAGGCGCAGATCAATTCAGTTGGCAGTCTTCGATTGAAATTACATAAAGCCCTACAACAATCTCTTAGCGCACGCCCGTAGTCTACAACCCACCAAGGGACAGCAGGCCACCTTGGCCTTCCAGATGTTAAAAGAGCTAGATAACTCACTCGCACAATTGAGAATTTGGTAAGTATGTGGATCACGTCATCACCTTTATTGTATTGGCTAAAAGAATCTTTATACCCTTTCAAGTCTGCCTTCCCAACCACTCATCTGGGTAGCTGATTGAGGCAAATCACATTACCGACAAAGATAACAACCTGTCTGTGACCACTTCCAAAAATGTTTTTGAAAACACACCAGTTAAGATATGGAAATAGCAATGTTGAACATTGCAGACTGATGTACAATGTACCTAATGAAGATGATAAAAACATGTACAATCCATCCTTCAATAAGCAAAGATCCAAGTTCTACCTAATCAATCAACTATATTTCCTCATGAAGAACGTGATTCTGAACTTCATGAATGGTGGTAGTCATTGAAATTACCAAATATTAAGCAGGGTAAAGGGAAAACAAACTGGATAGATCATCCTAACTGATATCAGAATTTGGAGGAAGACATAAATTGCAGATATTAATTTTGAATAGCACTAAAGACTGCAAGGATGTTTATACCCAGTCTCTATCCCTTTCCCCATCATTCTCTCTCTCACTCAAATGTGTTCACACATTTTTTCCTCCGGGAAAACAGCATACCTTCTCATCCTCTGCCACGAATTTGATAGTTCACAAAAAAATTCACCAAAGGGATCATCCTAGGGACAGAGGTGAGTCTCCTGCAGACACAATACTCAAGGATTTTCTTCCTTTATAAGGATTTCAACATTCTCACAGCGAGAATGGAGACTGCAAACATTCCAATGGATAATATTTATAGCCATAAATACTCCTTTCCTGATATATATAATAACTACATGCAGATTACTTGTCAAAGGCTATCTGGGTTTTCTTTTTGCTGTTAATAATTTTTAAGAAGTGCTATGCTTCTTCAGACACTTGATTGGCCTCTATATTCTTGAAGAGACTCAAGATTATGGCGGCGACTTGGAAACCTGGGATGCTGTTGTCACTACATCAGGTGACGATTTTTTTGTAGTTCCTTCATTGGGACTTTAGAAGGTTGTTGCATTGTTGGTACAGTCAAAATTAGTGACTGAAGAGGTTTCCGGTGAACCACACTTGGCCTTTCCACCAAAAATATCTTTCTTCTTACCTACACTCAACAATGTAATAGCATAACTGTTACCTCTGACAGTTCAATATCATCCAAATCACAGCAAAAGATCACTCCCTTGCTGGAATTTAGTGTTATGCAACTCCACTATCACTTCCTATATCCCTACATACCTAAGGGCTACAAGTTTACAGCTCGTTCATAATTTTTCACCTCAATCAACAGGAGGTAACACCTAGGCTTTTTATCACAAGCTGTTACTATCATAGTCACAAGCTGTTACTATGCATTTATTTATTAAAAAGGGGAAAACCTTAGACAAAGATTTATCTTCTTCCTTGCATTTTACAATAAGAAATCTTTAGATACCTTAAGCTCTGTCTCTTTTGCGTTCAACTCATCTTTGGACATCATCAGTCAAATCATTTCAAACCTCCAATTTGACCAAAGGGTTTTATTAGGAACTGCCATATGACTCCCACAAGTACTGGCGATATAACAGACCATTCCAGCAGAGCGTACGCATACTGGAGCTAGAGTTAATATAACTGGGTTTGCCCAGGTGCTCAGAGGACATCATTCGAGACTCACTATGTACAGCCATCCACCTACTGGCATGATAGTTTACACCGTGGATTACGATTGTGTTTCATAAGTTGTCGCAACACGCAGGATCTTGAAATCGCAATGAAATGACAACACGCAGGAAATGAAAAAGCAATGTATCACAAATTAAACAATAAATTAAGTAGGAAACACAAAAAGCTAGGGAAAGGTAGTTGGAAGAAGAATGTAATGGATACTGAAGATCTAGAAAAGAGAAGAACGATATAGAAAGGAATTACATGAGATAAATACACGAAGAACCTATATATAATGAAAGAAACCCGAGGAACAAAACTAGAAAAAGGAATGGGAAGTAGCTGAAAAGGATGAAGGACCATGTATATTAAAATGTAAAGTACAGAAATAATTAAAGAAATTAATAAAAAATAGATTGGAAAAGAAGAAATTCCCATACAATTTTATAAATGCTTGAAGGAGTGGAAGAAATGATTGAACTGAGTAATAGGATATCCAACAGAAGATGGCCTAAAGGCTTTTTGAAAACAGTAATTACACCTACTCCGAAGAAAAATGGTACCAGAAAATGTATAAACACAGAACAATAAGTTCAATCGCCCATGCTGCTAAAAATCTTTCTTAAACTAGATGAGACTAATAAAAGAGAATTTAGGAGAAGTACAGTTTAGCTTCAGGACAGGGAAAGGAACCAGAGGTATGTTTGGGCTGCTAAGGATGGTAAGAGGTATGAATCTGGACTTAGTAACAGTCTGGACTTAAGAGTTAAGAAACAGATTAGCCAAAAACTACCTATAGATGTCTTGTTGCGATTTAACTATGGAACTGTTGTGGAACAGAGGGACTAGATTGAGGCTTTTGAGATGTGGATATGAAGAAATACTGAGAAAATAAGACAGATAAAGCGAGGAATAAGGATGTAATGAACAGTTTAAAGAAGTTAGAGCATTTATGCAGGTAGTGTAGGAAAGAAAAGGTTAGAAAAATAAAAGCTAAATGGTTAGGACATATAGTTAAGAGAAAGTGGATTTTGACAACTGCATTGGAAATGTCAGTAAACAGAAAAAGCAAGCAAGAAGGATGAAATTAATAAATGCAGCAAAGATGGTAACGGTATATAGGGACAAAGAAGAGCTTGGGACAGAAATGGATGAAAGTCAGGGATGGCATAAGTATAATATAACAATAAAAAAATGAAATATCAGTTGAACAATGTCATAATTCCTGAATTAATCAAGTACACAGCTAGAAATAAAGAGTTAAAAATAACAGATTAGAAATAAGGACTTCCAAATATATTACGGAAAGTTACTTATTAGTTTCTGCCACCAGACTATGATAAAAAATTATTTTTTAACTGTTTAACAAAGCCATACCCATTACCTGAAGTATTAATCAAGCACACAGGTAGCAAAGAGAGTAAAAAATAAAAAAAAACTAGAAATGACTGAGAAAATTATCAAAAGATACCTTTGAGTTTGGTACTTTTACATCACACCACCGTCCATCAATCATATGCCTTTGAGCCATAACTCTGATCTGCGTTTCATGATTTGCAAAACGAATAAAACCAAATCCCTTGGACTGTCCAGTTTTTGGATCCTTCTTCACCTGTTTAAAAAACAAAATTTTCAGCCATATCCATAATTTTTTTCTCATAAGAAACATAATTATAAAGTTAATTACTTTGTCAAAAAAATTTGTATAATTCAATCCTGCTGTAACATACGCTTAACATAAAAATGAAAATACGATATTAATAAAAAAATACATTATAAAGATTCATAAAAATTTGTTTTAATAAAACTAAGCGAATAATGGAATAAGTGAACATGTTACCGTTTTACAATCACAAAACTTTGACACCTTTTGCTCAGAAGTAACAGTAACATTGATAAACATCATTTTTATTTCCTAACATGCGATACATGATTTTAATCTGTTTTTTGATGCTGAAAACGAATAAGACTTCAGAATCTTTATAACATCCACCATTTTTTTTTAAAGATTTAAATTTTAATTAAAAGATTTTTTTCATTTTTCAACGTATAGTTAACATTTTAAAGCTTCTATATTGTATTTTGTTATCTCATTTTTTATTGTTTAACTTTGTTAACATTATTTGTAAGCTATAAATAAACAATACTAGACAAAGAATTAAATCATATCATAGTCGCATATTATGACATCATATTTAATACTGAAGAGCGAGCCATCATGGACAAGATTTAATCATGTCTGTGCAGGTCAAAACATATAGCAGAAAACACAGCTGTGTTGTTTGCATTAAGTACTGGATTTAGGAATGAATTAATTTTGTTCATATTGCTGTCTTAAGTTTATAATATCATAATGTCTTGAAATTATGTAAATGATGTGGATGCCTTTTATTGTGTATGTGGTAAGTTGACCTTAAAATCAAATAGAAAAAACATTACACCTTCAATTAAAAAAGCACATCATTTGTACTTTCACTGTAAAACTGGTGAGTAGCATAAAATGTGGGCTGCTCATATAGTATGCACTAATTGTTTTGTATATTTAAGAGAATGACTGAAAGGTACACAGAAGGCTTTGCCATACGGTGTACCTATGGTTTGGCATGAACCAGAAGATCATGTAACAGACTGTTAATTTTAACAAGCGTGTCTGAAATTTCTAAAAAATCTAGACATACTGTAAAATATCCTTCATTGAAATTTGTAATCAGGTATATACCTCACAGTGAAATTATTTCAGTTCCTGAGCCACATGTGAATGTGCGTAAAAAAGAAACAGGCAGTAATGAAGATAACAATGACTTTGAATTATCTTTCACTAAGCCACATCTTATATAAAAAGGTGAATGAAATGACTTTGTTAGCGATTCAAATATATCAAAAAATAGAGCTGAACTGTTAGAATCAACACTGCAAGGTTGGAATTTACTTCAAAATAATACAAAAGTTTCAGGCTTTCAAAGCCAAAAAAAAGAACTTTCTCAATGCTTTATTGAAGAAAATAATTTGGTTTATTGCACAAATATTGATGAGCTTATGTTGCACTTAGAACAAGTTCATAAATCTGTGGACTGGCGCCTTTTCATAGATTCGTCCAAGTATAGTTTAAAAGTGGTTCTACTACACAACAATAACAAATACCCTTCGATTCCAATAGCTTATGGTATTGATTTGAAAGAAACAAACAATATGATGAAGACATTCTCGAAAAAATAAATTATAAAAAGCGTAGCTGGAACATATGTGGTGATTTGAAAGTTATAGCTATTTTGTTAGGTATGCATTAGGCTATATTAAGTACATGTTTTTTTGCAGAAGTTACAGCCGAGCTAGGGATAAACATTACGTTAACCAAAGAGTAGAAGAAAGGAGACAACTTAACTCCAAATGGGAAAAATATCATTCATGAGTCCTTAGTTGAACCCAAAAAAATATTTTTACCCCCTCATCATATCAAGCTTGGACTAAGGAAAAATGTTGTAAAATCAATGAAGAAGGATAGTCCCGGATTTTTGTACATGATGTAGAAATTTCCAAATGTAAGTGAAGGAAAAATTAAAGGACTATTTGTTGGTCCTCAAATAAGAGAGTTAGTCAAAAATGATGTATTTAACTCGATGTTAAATAATGTAGAAAATGCAGCATGGGCTTCATTTGATGAAATTTGCAAAAATTTTCTCGCCAAACAAAAATCCAACAATTACCACAATATTGTTAATAAACTTATTTCATATAGAGCTATGGGATGTAATATGTCATTGAAAATACATTTCCTCTACTCATATCTGGATTTTTTCCGAGACAACCTCGGAGGCATAAGCGAGAAACAAGGTGAACGTTTCCACTAATACATTTCAGTGATGGAAAGCCACTATAAAGAGAAAATGAATACTAACAAGCCAGCCGATTACTGAAGGATATAAATTCGGGTTATGTCTGAGGCTATTTATGGAAGAAAAGCATCAGCAAAATCATTCTAACACAGGTATGGCCATACAAAATTATAAATTTTACAATTTTAACTAAATTTGATTTTAAAGAGTAATTTATTTACAACTAATGGTGACAGAAAAATTATATCTACAAATCTGTAATGTACACAAAAACATTATTCAAGAAATGGTATCACACTTAAAGAAGCATTAAAAAAACTATTTTTTGTCTATCAGGGTAATTAATGACTACCTAATAACTAATAATGAAATCTGTTTAACCTTTTCCTATCACAATGATCCGCGGTTGATTAGCGCTCCGCGAAAATATGTTGGTATCGAATTGACTCCCTTCATAGTCTTATGCTACCCTCTTGTGAAAAAAATGTCAAATAATTACAGTATATTAAAGAGATTTAACAGATTTTGACAAAAAAAAACTGTTATGATTGGATATTTTTTATGCCTGTAACAACAAAAAAATTGAAACAGTACAAAAACTACAATAATTTAATTGCAGAATTTTTTTTGCGCATTTCTACCACGTTTTTTATTAGCGAAATTTTTGTTTGCTTTGTGTTTATGAAACAGTTTTCTGATTTTAAAAATAATACTTTCAAGCAAATCAATTCAAGCAATGGTTGAAAATTGGCCAAAATATGATGAAAAACCCATGTCATAAATCACAGATTAGTAACATATGTTAGTATAAGTGAAAGTAGATTCAGAAAACTACGTTTTATAAAAATTCCCACCACTCGAAAGGCTATTCAGATTGACAAAAAACCATTTTTACTGTATACTCTTATTCATTACGAATCGATATGTGTTACATGTTTACCGATATCATTTGTCAGAAAAGATAGACAAAGATAGACAATTTATAGACTTCAAGTAAAAGTGATGTATGACCATATATTCCTTTTTTTTTGTGTGCCGTATATCATAATTTATCATGTGTTTCAATACATTGATATGTAGCTAGTAAGATAAGCTATATCTATAAATAAATCCGTAATCCTCATAGCAATTATAATACACAAGTCACTCACTCACTCACACACGCACATTTCTGAGAAAAAAATGGCCATATTCTTTGTCGTCTAAATAAAACATTTTACGTAATATAAACGTTGTTCAAATTGTGTAATAAAACTGATTCCTTTGTGAATAAAAAAAAAATAACCGACTTAGATGCCATATAAAATGATTTTGTAACAGAGTTTTAAAACTGACGCCGTACATAACCAGTTCCAAGGCTGCATGATCTGAAAAGGTTAATGAACAATTTAGTTTTGTAGTAACAGTACAAGGTGAAAAGTTAAAGATGCTACGATTTGCTGATGATATAGTAATTCTAGCCGAGAGTAAAAAGAAGAAAATGAACGGCATAGATGAAGTCCTACGCAAGAACTATCGCATGAAAATAAACAAGAAGAAAACAAAAGTAATGAAATGTAGTAGAAATAACAAAGCTGGACCGCTGAATGTGAAAATAGGAGGAGAAAAGATTATGGAGGTAGAAGAATTTTGTTATTTGGGAAGTAGAATTACTAAATATGGACGAAGCAGGAGCAATATAAAATGCCGAATAGCACAGGCGAAACAGGACTTCAGTCAGAAATATAATTTGTTTACATCAAAAATTAATTTAAACGTCAGGAAAAGATTTTTTAAAGTATATGTCTGGAGCGTTGCTTTATATGGATGTGAAACTTGGACGATCGGAATACCTGAGAAGAAAAGATTAGAAGCTTTTGAAATGTGGTGCTATAGGAGAATGTTAAAAATCAGACGGGTGGATAAAGTGACAAATGAAGAGGTGTTGCGGCAAATAGATGAAGAAAGAAGCATTTGAAAAATATAGTTAAAAGAAGAGATAGACTTATAGGCCACATATTAAAGCATCCTGGAATAGTCACTTTAATATTGGAGGGACAGATAGAAGGAAAAAATTGTGTAGGCAGGCAACGTTTGAAATATGTAAAACAAACTGATAGGGATGTAGGATGTAGGGAGTATACCGAAATTAAACAACTAGCACTAGAAAGGGAATCTTGGAGAGCTGCATCAAACTAGTTAAATGACTGAAGACAAAAAAAAATAGTAGTAGTAATAAAATAACAGTAATAGGACAATATTTTTATTTGTTACAAAAGGTATAAAACATTGCAAATCTACAAATTCAAAAGATATTGTTACATATTAAGATGCTTGCCGTGCCATGCTGCTGAACTGATTAATGCTAACAGAATGTCAGTTTAGTATACTAAGTTCACCTTCTCAGTTTAAATATCATTCACAAATTTCAATGTCATTGTAGATAACCTAAATACCACCAGACTATTTTTAACTTATTTTATATCCTTATTTGCCTACTATCTCAACATATCAGTTTTTATAAGCATTTGCGTTCACAACACATTGAGGAGCAACCATGTTATTTCTCCAGTATAACTGCAATTTTCAAATTCCTTAACCTGAAAGAATAATAGTTAATTACACTGCCCAAAATTTTAGCAAAATATAAATCTGAAAATATATGACCCCCCAGAAAAATTGTTAGGTTTTAATTTCACATAACTGTTATGATTTCATTTAATTAACTAAACAGTTTTAAATATTTTCCAAACAAAAAACATAATTTAAAAAATAACTTGTTTATATTATATAAGTTACCACAAAGAAAAGAATTTGTCCAAACAGACTTTTACTGCATCAGACACTAGCAATTACCACTGTTATGTATCATACACAAAAGAAAATAGTGATAAGAAGTTTTGGTTTGAAGTGTGTGTAATACAGCTAAATTTCTGGGTTACAAAGCGGTCTAACAATGCTTTAAACAGCTACATAAAACAGAATTAAGAGAATTAAATGGCAAGACTTGAAGCTGTTCTTGATCTATACCTGTAAAAACAATGTTCATGTCCCAAAAATTGGCATCTATATGCGGTTCTTATTAACGAGCTCCCATTCTGGAAACTGATACGGTGTATAAATTACCTTTGCCAAGATTTCTGGACTGGTTGTTCAAAGATATCTGGCCAATTGTGAGACAAGATGACTTGTATGACATGTTTAATGATACAGACTGTCAACAGTTTTTATTATTGGATTTGGTAAAGCAAGAATTAAAAAAAAAAAAGGTAAAAAAAGATCAAAATAAACACATCTAAAGACTGTCAAATACGACAAAAGATTATCAAATTAAAACGTTGTTAAATCAAGCCGAACACGAAATATCTGTATACTTTACGAGATGCTATGAATAGGCTTACATGGTCAAACAAGATTAAGTTGCTATGATGACAAAAGAACAAATCTAAAACTTATGAATTGTTATTGTTAATAAGAAATCACAATTATACAAAGATGAATGAAAACAAAATGTTAGTGCATTGAAACAAATTAATGGGGAAAATTATCATGACATGATGACACAATATAAAAAATTATAATAAAAATATTATCCAAAGCTATAGATATTGAAAGAAACTGAAATTTCATTTAAAAAATAATATAGTAACATTTTTATATCCATGACATACAATTATGAAAATACCATTGAGGATATTACAAATAAACCCTACATTGTTTTCCAAGGCTACTGCTACGCTGTTAAGACTAGGTAATAAAACATGAAAATTACTCAGAAAATTTTCAAACAATGTTGTAAAGTGAGAACACATAGTGTCATTGTAGGTCATACTAAAAAAAACCATGGATATTGAAAAATATTAAGAAAAATATAGTGAATATTAAGTGTAACAAAAAAAATTAAATGAATTAATAGTTAAGTGATTATGTAAAGTTATGTAATATACATAAGATTGTTAATTTTTTTAAATTACTGTTTAAAAAGCAATCTCATTTCCAACACAGATTTGTATATTCACACCAGAATAGATTCCATAATCACACCAGAATAGACATTTTATATCCAGAATACATATAAATACACATACACATTTTATATTTTTAATTATTTTTCTGTTTTTTTTTTTTTTTTTAGTAAATTATAAATTTTTAAATTACAAAATTAATTTTGTATGATTTCAAGTAACAGTGCTAAGTGCTAATTTTCTTTTATTCATAATCTCATAATTTTGTTATTAATGATTTATAATAAAATATCTGGTGAAAATTATTGCCAGGATTTGTCCTAATATTACATGGGTCTTCTACTGGGCATGCACCAATTCATGTTAGTAAAATAAATATATCTACTATAATTGACAAAATTTGATTAAGCAAAATAAATTTGTTTGCAATTTATGTTTAATAAATTGAGAATTAAAGTTAAAATTGATAAAATTAGCATTACTAACCACCTAATTTTCTAGGAATCTATTAAAAAATTGCATATGCAAAAAGAAATATCATTCTGGTTCAATGTGTAAATGATACTTATACTCTGAATTTACAGTTAAGAATGGATTTATTAAATTTATTATTATTGTAAAGATTATTAGGGTTAATGTTATTCCTATAACATCTTTAATAGTGAAATACAGGTGAAAAGAAATTCTATTAATGTTATTTTTTGCTCAAGTAGTGTTACAATCTTTCTTGAAGATTAGGTGTCCTGTAATTATTACTACAGTAAACCCCCTCCCAAAATGGAACCTGACAGAGCCACATAAAAATTCCATTTTGAAGAGGTTTCCGTCTCGCATATGTTAAAGACTCAAGCTAATTTATTGTTGGATTCTGTGCTATGAATTATACAAATGTAAAATGAAGTTACACAAGGATAAATATTTGGGACAATCCAGAAATTATATTGCATTTAGCGAACATTAAACACTAATTTTCAAAAATTGTTCAGTTAAACTAAAAGAGGGCGTTTTTTTATTTTTACAGGTTAGTAATTTTTCATTTAAGTTATGTTTAATTAGAAGACATATACTTCGCCTAAAAATAAAATAAAATCATTTTCTAAAATAATCCAGTACAGTTTCATTTCAATAACTTACGCTTGGAACTTTCATTTCCAATAAACTACACACTTCACTTCAAGTATATATTTCAGTAATACAAGTTAATAGAAAAAATTCACTTATTCACACAACATGATCTAACACTAATTCTAAAATAAAATCATTTTCTAAAATAATCAAGAACAGTTTTCTGTTTCAATAATTTACTCTTGGAGCTTTCGTTTTCAATATTATTTCTAGCAGTTAACATATTCTGTCGCAATTCATCGCCATTTATATGCATCGCAAATTCTTTCAGCTATGTTACCATACCCAATGCTTCTCCAAAACTGTTGATTTTATTTTGTGTGTCCTCTCAGTGTCCTTCTTCTTCTGAACTTTGGTAATCTTGCTAGTTTCAGAAAAAATAATTTTGTCAACAGTGTGAAATCCCTCTTTGGTTATCAAATCACTATCAATACCCGTGTAGTCTTCAGCATGAACCGATGTCTGACCACTTTCTATGTAATTGAAATTCAACTTCACACAATATTGTTGTACTGCTCAAAGTGCATGTAATGGGAACATATCATTATCGGTTGGTTTCCAGCTTAACATCGGTATACAGAAACCAGCTTAACATATTTTTAACACAGTTATTTATAATTTGTTTGTATGATGTAGAGAGCCACCTTAGTGCATCCAGAACAATTTATGCGTCAGTTCTTTAACAGATGAAAATGAATCCATATTGGCAACTAGCGACTGCAGAATGTGTTTCCAATAATGAAGATTTCCTATTACCCGTGTTTTAAGCAACCATGCCATTCGCAAAAACCTCACATCAGAATAGTCTTTCTTTGGACTATTTGCCTCCAATATACTTTTCATTCCTGAGTGTTTTGTTTGATAAAGCTCAAAAAATAAACTGGTTTCATCGCAATTAGATATTTTTTGGTACGCATTAGAGTAAATGGCAACATGATATGGAAGGTAAATAATCATTTTAAAATTGAATTGTTTACTGTAAATCCTACTCAAATTCATAGTGGACACTTGTCTCTCTAGCATCTGGGATTGCTAAAATGAAGTATGTAAAATAACTTTACTAGGTTGCTCCTAAACATGGTAAAATTCATTTTACAATAAAATATTGGATGTTTAAAATAAACACCTCATAATAAAATAAAAGATGTTTATAAAAGAACTCCTTGGTTCCAAATGATCATAATGAAATAATGGAATTAAAAGCATCCATTTTCATATTTATTATTAAAATGTTCATAAGTAAGTTTTTCATCATGAATGGCAACACTATGTGATCTCTGTATATCCAGTCGAAAGTCTCATGCTCAGTCATGAAAACACCACACCAAAACAAGATCGACAACACAGTTCAGCGTAACTATCAGTTTAATGATAAATTTAAGAATTAATCAGTTTAGTGGTTTAATCAGTTTAAGGAATCAGGCAGTGTCTCAAAGGAGAAGACACCAGGCAGGCTGTCTGTAGTAATCACTACTAGGCAGTAGCTGTCAGTAATATACATTGTTTATTAGGAGAAAACCCATGACATCAACCATCTACGGGTGAGGATTGTTGCAGCATTAGCATTACACTCAAAATGCTGGTGAGTACATGGGAAGATGGCAAATACCGTATGGACATTTGCAGGGCAATGAATGGTGCAAATATTGAAGTGCAGTAAACACCAAAAGAAAACTTCTTTATGCAAAAGAAAAAAAAATAGTTTATATAGTCACACAAGT
Organism: Lycorma delicatula; assembly: GCF_047948215.1. Lineage (NCBI taxonomy): Eukaryota > Metazoa > Arthropoda > Insecta > Hemiptera > Fulgoridae > Lycorma > Lycorma delicatula. The sequence continues at coordinate 34,762,090 of NC_134455.1, forward strand.
AATATTTATATATTGTTTAAATAGTAATTGAAACGGGGTTCTTTTGTAAACACATTGAAGAATCCTTTCAATCCTATAAATGATGTTATAAATTATTAGGTATACGAGTTCTAATATAAAATGGAACCTTTACTATCTTTTAGGTATATTTTTTAGGTATGAGAAGTATATTTACACCCAAAAATCCACAAATTCAGGTTCATTGTATTAACAATTATAAGGATTACTTTAGTGCAATAATGGGTATTGTTAATACTGACAATGAGTTTTCTCAGCTGATGTAAAAAGAAGGTTGTATTTTGAATTTTAAGTCGTATAACATACAAAATGTTTGCAATTATATCACAATAATAAAACTTTTCTTTTGAATTTGTAGCAGATGAAACATTCTCATTACAAGCCATGTCAGGCAGCAGTATAATAAACTGATCTAAATGTCAAAACTATACATCAACTACAGATTACATTATCCAAGAAGAGTGATGGAGAATAAATTCGGTATACTGGTATCAAAATTTAACAGTTTTTCAAACAGCAATGAAACTTGAATAAAAAAAATGCATCATTACATTAGCTAGTTGTTATTTATTCATGATCTTTTGAATAAATTCATGAACTATATATTTACACACTTTGAACACAAAATATCAATACAGATGATGTCGAGAAGGAAGTAGAAAGGGTGAACACTAGCCTTACCCCGCTACAAAGATGTCACTACATAAGAGTATCAAATTACACAGAAGAGAAGTTTCCAACCATTATAATAAAAAAGGTAAACTACAACGGCAAGGCAAAATACTTAATGAATTAATATTGTAATTTCATTAATGCAGTTTTATCATCAATCGTAATATATAAATAATAATATCATGTAGCCGATCCAGCGGTACACATGCTAAATAAAAATATAATTCAATAACCATTAATTATTTACTCTACCCTTAATCAATTCAAGAAATATTCCACCTCCCATTATTTTCTTCTCGCATTTTCAATAGTATTGTAAATACTGAAATATTGGTAAAATAATTATTAAAACACAAAAACCAAACTAATAATCATACACATCTACCTAGAATAATGAAAAACAAAAAATTGTTGAACAAGTTTTTCTTTTTTCTTACAGGGCATTTTTCAAAATTCAGTAATTTAGTCAGTAATGTGAAATTTAATATTACTTCTACATTTTATATAGTATTCAGGTGCCTGTTAGTCTTAATAGTGGAGACCACTAAAAGCACCATATCATAGTCTACACAGCACCTGACAACATAAAATGTAGATTAAATTTCACATTGCTTACTACCTTATTGTATCTTGAAAAAAGGCTATAAGAAAAGAAAGGAAAACTAGTTCAGGTATGTACTGTTAATTTTCACAAGCATTCTAGGAAAAAGTGTACAATTTAGTACGGTTTTTGTTTTTTATTAATTATTTTATTTTAGTTTTTTTTTTATTGTTTCCCTAACTTTACAACTACAGTGGCCATCTAGATACGATTCTGATGAAAGTTTTTTTAAGAAATGTTGTACATAAGTTACATGCATGTATTTTCTAGCCACAATGAATTACTGCTGCCTTTTAATGAGATATCTCCAAAACAATGATTTTTTAAAAATAATTTCAATAAGCAAAATCTGTTTCTTTTGTGTCATGTTATGGAATAATATCATTAAAAATTTGTGAATAGCAAAATTTGTTAATTTTGTCTCTTTAATGTAGCACCCCCTTCTAGACAGCACAACTTAAGATAGCCTATGTTAGTTCCAGACCAAAGACCTGTTAACCCAAAATTCGATTGTAACTGATTGAATCTGTGAAGCTAAAGAAGTAATCAAACAAACATACATAACAGTTAAGTGCAATAAGATTCCTCCTCTGGACATAGTGGGATAAATATAATTTACAGCATAATATTTAGCTGACAAACATTGTTGGGTAAAGTTAACAAAAAATAAAATGACACACAGCTCGTATTTGCCAAAAGAAATTGGACTTTAATTAGAAAAAAACAACTTAACCTTATGTTAAAATCATAACCTTAAAAAATTAAAAGAAATGATGAAATAAAACATAACTTAATTCTATACGGAAATTATACAAGAAATATCAGCTGAAATCAGCAATAATAATACAGGACAAATACATAAATATACACTTATCAAAATAATCAATTTGAAAATCTACAATTGAACATAGCCTGAAAAACAAAAGAACATAAATTACCTTTTTTTTTTTTACAAACATATAATTAAAAAAAATTAAATGAAATTACAAGACAAACTTAAGTCTATACAGAATTTATGCGAATAATATCGGCTGAAACAACATATTAATTATAACAATAAGTGACAAATACATAAATATACATGTTTCAAATAATCATTTTGAAAATATTGCATTAAAATACGTGGCTAAAAACCGTATAAATAATTAAATACATTATTAATCAAACTACAGGATGGAATACAAAAACAATAAATATTACTAGAACAAATTACAATATTAAATTACAGAGAAGTCCACAATTACGACTTTACCTCAGGAATTATAATTATTAGATTAAAATAAGAAACGTAATATGAATTCAGCACATGAATTAGATTAGAATTAATCTCTGCGATTAACAAATTAAATTAAATTAAATGATAGTCAGTATTTTAAAAAAATTTCAAGTAAAGGTAATTTACCCTCAGTAACTGACTTTTGAACATAGACTTTTGATTAACATGAATATTATTAATAATAGTTATCAATAATAATATATGAAATATGTCACACATATGTTTTATAATTCTGAAGTAGTATTTAATTACAAATAGATTTATTTGATAATAACGATAGTTGGCATTAATAGCACATAAAATATGTTAAACATGAAAAATAATAACATAACCTTTATCTAGGCCACCTCGTGTGACCATACTTGAATGAAGAAATGATTGTATAAGTCAATCTTGAATTTCAAATACATAATGTACAATAAATTGAGTATTTCACTGATTTTACTAAATTGTTTAATATAAATAATAATGAATAATTTGAACTTGCCTTTATCACACATAAATATTTGTAAAAGATGAGCTCGTGAAATTAAAGTACACATATATTATCCTTGGCGTAGGCTACAATGGCGAATCAGAAATAACAGAGATAACAATTTGTGAATAAAAGTTGGAAGGTACGGAGCGTCTCAGATATGTAGTAACGAGTTTGGAGAGATTCTGAATCGATAAAATTGCAATAAGCAGCTGGAGAAGATTCAGCGTCGATAGAATTGGCTGGTTTGTAGTAATTGAACCGCTTTCAACGGAGATGTAATCTACAGAATTTGAAGATTAACTTAACGAAACGAGGCAAAACAAAACATAGAGAACGGTGAAATCACGAAACACTGACGAGTAGAACTAGACGATATAACGAACTAGTATTAACACACAAAGCGAGAGAGAAAGAAACGCACACTGAATATATATTCCGAAACAACCCATCACATAACATTCTTACGGTACAACCCCTTAAATTTATTTTTTCCATCATTCACAGCATAAACAATACAAATAAGTTAGTACTTCTGTAATTTTGCTTATTCAAATCTGATTTATATTGTGATGCAATGCTGTAGACCTATATCTGACACATAACCGTCAAATGATGTCATTTCATGTCAAGCCAGTCAAGTAGAGAGATGTAGAAATCAAGTAATAAGTAATTCAACGTAATGAAATTTTCTTCAGAATGAATTCAGCTATTAGTATGAGTTGCTGTGTTGTTTAGTTGTGGTAGTGGTTTTTATCACACACACATTACAAAGATTGTTTCATAAGCGGTGTCATAAATTTAGTGAAAAATTTATATGGCAAAACAACTTTTTTTATTATGTTATTGAACATAGACATTTGACTGTCCCTTGGGAGGCAAGATAAATCCTGGGCTCCACATGTAGCAATCATTAATTGCTAAATTAAACTAACCCAGTGGTTAAAGAAAAGCATTTAAGGAAAGAAAGAGCATTAGCCTTTTGGTGAACCTATGATTTGGCAATGAAGAAGATTGTTACTGAAGATTCCTACTAACCATTATGATGACTGCAATTTTTCTGCAACAAATGCAACTGGTTTCAATTCCAACAATAAAAGCAGTATTGAATACCCAAATCTCCATTCAGCTTTGAGACCAGTACTTCATGGTGTTGATTTACAGATTCAGATTGCTCCAATTTCTTGGAAGAAATTTCTGATTCCCTACAACGCTTAGTCGATGAATAATCAACTTCAATAGATATTAATTACATTCCAGAAGAATCAAACACTGAACTCTCACTTTATCACACAAGCAGAACTGAGCAACCTAGACTTGTATTTGCCGAGAATTCTTGTATTTATGAGATGAATCTGTGATTCATCTCATGAATCTGTGATTCATCTCATGAATCTGTGATTCATCTCATGAATCTGAGATTCATCTCATGAATCTGAGAAGTTTCTCAATATTTTAAAAGATCATAACTAAAAATCTGAGGGTGATAAAAGAAAAACTGATTTCATTTTAAGATTCAGCATAAAAAACACATTCTTATTCACCTAATTTTACCTCGGTTCTAAATTTTTTTTTACTGTTGACCTGTATTATTAGTGGTAAAAGAAAAACCAGTATAAACCCAAAAATGGAAAAGGTCAAAATACTAAGCTGCAAGTTGAATTTTAACACACTCAGGCAAAGTAATACTACTGCCACATAGTGTAATATATTTTTTCTTCTACACATAACTGGCTTAGAAACTTTTTTTCACAATCAGGAAATTTAGAAAATGATATTTCTTAAAGTAGAACCTGCCTTTCATACCAAGCAATGTGAGAGTTTGACCAATATAGTACTTGCTTAGGTTTCAAATTTAGGAAGGCTAAATGTTTATTTACAGAAAGAGTAAATTTAAATTACAGAAAAGACTTTTTAATGGTGTCTTTTCTGTTAAAAATGTGTAAAGTGTATTTACGATGATAGATTAAATTTACTCCACAACTGAAATAAATCTTTTGCAGGTCTAATGACTGTTCTAAATAAGTGAAACTTTAAATTACTAAACATATTTAATTTAATATTGAAGGAGTAGGCCACCTACAAGAGACTCAGGAATAATTCTGTTTTAGCAATTCATAAAACAAAATTATATTTATGATGTTATTCAATTGTTAAGAAATGTAAATATTGTTAGAGTAATTACGTTTTAGTACATGTTATCACGACAAATTAAAGATCACAATACAAAAATTAAATAAACCTCTTGTGATTCCCTTATGATTCCCTTAACAAAGTACAACATAAACAGCCTACCTGTGCCATTAAAACTTCACCAAATGACTCAAAATATTCTCTCAACTGCTGTTCAGAAGTTTTCCACGGCAATCCAAGAATAATCAAATCTGTGCACTTCATTTTTGTTTCCATCCTTTTTGTTTTTGCTGTAGAATTTTCCAAATGGTCATCAGACTTTCTTTTGTTTTCTGAAAAGCATAAATAAAGTATCCGATAATAATTTTTTTTTAATAAGATCATTCTTATGCTCTAGGCAACTGATTAAAATGCATTCATAAATTTTGTGACAAGTAGGCTACATAAAAAAGGGGTGTAAGCATGAGTAAATTAATGTCCATGTCAATACAATTATTTGAACTTTATGACCAACTATAATTACGTTAAGTTAAATTTTACTTTGCATTGCTCATATCTTTGTAATAAGCAGAACAAGAAAAGGACATTTTCATACCACTTCTAAGGATGTGTGTATCCAAGCAATTTTCAAAATTTCAATGTTCTAATATATTGTATGTGTACTGGAATAAAAAAAATTTATTGTTAAAGCGACATTATTTCAAGTTTTTAATTTTATGTATTTCTTTTTTTTCCAATATATTGTTTTATTTACAAATATTTAATTTTAATTAACAATAAAACAAATACAGAGCAAGTAATAAAATAAATATACTAACCACCATACAGAAGAGCTTTAACGAAAAGGATATGACAAATTTTGAAATAGAATTTTTTAATGGATATATACAATTTAAGTTAATAAAAACTTACGACTAAAATTGGAAAATTTTGATGAACACAAAGTATCATTTATGTTAGCTGACAAACTAGGGAGGTGTTTTCTGTTTTCTCCCACAATGTTTTTTTTTTTTACATTACATATTAGTAATTTTGCTCATGCTATAATTATATGCTTACAATTATAAATATAATCTAACCAAACTTAGCCTACGCGTGCTAACTTGACTAACGTGCATGGGTTAAGTTTTTGGTTGACCCACCAGGTTGGTCTAGTGGTGAACGCGTCTTCGCAAATCAGCTTATTTGGAAGTTGAGAGTTACAGCATTCAAGTCCTGGTGAAGGCAGTTACTTTCATACAGATTTGAATACTAGATCGTGAATATCAGTGATGGTTGGGTTTCAATTAACCACACATTTCAGAAACGGTCAACCTGAGACTGTACTAGACTGCACTTCACTTAGATATCATCCTCATTTATCATCTGAAGTAATATCAGACGGTAATTCCCAAGAGGGCAAACAGGAAAAAGAAAGTTAGGTTTGGTTAATTATAATTCCTCTGCAAATACCTCCAAATACTGTATAATTATAACACAAGCAATTACTAATACGTAATATAAAAAAAACAATCGTGGGGGAAAGCAGAAAAGACCCCAAACTAGAGCTTCAAAAATAAATATAGGGAAAAAATCTTAAATTACAGGCATGAGAGAATATTCTAATTAGGACATAATGAAAATAATAGACAAAAATTAGCTTGTATGATCTGCTTATTCTGAGTAGTATATATGAACAACCACATAATAAAGTCCAGTCCCATGACACATTGAACCTTCTACATTATGAAACAAACTACACTAAGAAAATAAATTGCAATTGTAGTGGCTTCTTTAAAAAAAAAACTAAGTCTTTACATACTAATGATAAACTTGTCCATAAAACAATTTATGCAACAGTTTCAATAAATCAAACTCAAATTAAAATAACACAAGAAATAAAAAGGGTGATAAAAGTTTCCAATGATAAAATCTAAAAAATAAGCAGTGACAGTAATTGCTAAACTTCATAATGAAAAAAGGGAATATTCAGAATAAACAACGAAGAATCTCCACAATTGTACTATCTGCAAAAAAACTTCTGCCAATCTATACTTGAAAGACGATAACATTTTACAAATGACAGAACTGGATCTGCTGGACTCAAAGCATGTTTTCATTGAAAAGGCAGTCCATAATACATAATTATTTATCAGTAATAAATATCTAACATCTAGTTACATGTAGCATAAAGAAATTAGTGGTTATGAGACTAATCAGATTACTTTAAACTTAGATTAAAATTTCCCTTCACACTGAAGCATGTAATATTTAATCTGACAAGATAAAACCATTTCCTTGATAACAAAACTTACTACAAGAGTAAACAGACATTTACAAAAACCAAGAATCTTTGTCTGTATTTTCAGAAGTTAAATCATGCAGGGGTAGAAAAATAATAAATCTACCAAAAATTTACAATATACTAATTTCTGCCAATTTTGTTGCTAAAAAAATTTCTTTAAAATATTACAGTGAAATTTTTAAAACTTCCTTATTTAAACTTAATTTGACACTTCAAACCAACTACTTAATTTGTTACAGCTGGAGATGTTTTTATTTCAAAAAAATATGAATTTAATTTTTTCTCATGAGATAAACTTTACCTCACCTGAAAGGTACAAAACTCAATATGTCAGTTGGTGATGTTTTGGGCAGTAAGTAGGTAGGTAGGTAGTTGTGGGGGAAATTCCACTATATTTACATTACTGTTTGCACTAGAACAGGGACTCATATGAGATTCCTAGGGTTAAAATGGCAATTAAGGAAGGAAATCATCAAATATTTAAAACAAATTATGATGTCACATCATTTTAAAATAGTTTCAATTTTTTTTTTACTTTAAAGAATTTTGTTGCTGGCACATAGGTATATCCCAAATATCTGTTCTTTTGTTCCTACATTTACTTAAGATTTTATTCCAGTAATTTTTAAAGATTTTCCAAATTTATGCAGGTGTTTTAAAAGTTTCAATTAATTCAAATCAGTTAACATAAAATCCATTTTCAAGTTCATAAATGTAAAATGATAAATTGATTATTTTTTCTTTTTTAACAGCTTTCAGTGCAAAGTATAATTGAAAATTACTATAATTTAATTAATAGATAATAATCTGAGTTTGAGCAATTTAAAAAAAGCCTTATCTTGCTATCTAGAGTTTTTTGGTTCTTACCTTAAAGGTGATTTCAAGACCATTAGATTAAATTGAAATGGTTGTGGGAAAGGTTAGGTTAGGTTAGTCAAATTTAATGTCTACAAAACATACGAGAATGTAACCTTAGATGAACATATATTACTTGAAAAGATTGTTAATGTGAACAATTTGTGTTCTTTCAATAACTGTTATAAGTAGAGAGAAAAATAACAAGTCTGGACACCCAAAACCAAAGAAAAGAATGAAAGTTAAGCCTGGGAAGAGCATAACTGTTAGCGGCTTAAATAAATGTGTGATGGAGAAATAAAATGAAATAGGAAAAAGCATCCTGTAACAGGGAAAAAATATGTATTAAAAAAAGACAAAACTAAGGAGAGAAAAAAGGAACAATTAAATGAAAGTATTTCTCAAACATGGAGTTTCATTATGACACAACTTTGATAACTTTGCTAAATCAGTAGAACAAGACAGTCAAGCAACTATATGACAATAGTTTTAACTAGGAGATTGGGGCTTAGATAAAATATGCAGCTAAAAAACATGTTCACACATTATGCAGGCCTAATTTGTGAAGTTAATGAAAAAAAGTTTATGGATTGTATATTATATCCATATTCTTTCCAGCAATAATCTTTAGCATAATGAAGATGATGTTGACATACTTAACACTGACATGTAATAAATCTATTGAATTAAATGGACTTATGCATATTAAGTGTTCACAGATGCTGACAATAATTTTGTTTCATGATAAACAAAACTATGATACATTAAATAGCATTAGAGCCAAATCCATTTTAATGACTCATAAAAATTATCCATTTCTGAACAAAAACTAAATTTCATCTAAAACTAAATATTAAAATATATCAGAGAAAATGTAACACCAGAATATAAATACGATTGTCTAAACCTAAATAACCTAAGACAATAGCCCTATTTTGTTGACAATTTCAATGAAATCGTTTAGGCTGTTAAAAACTGATATGAACAAAACAATTTGATAAATAATACTAGAGCTGAATAAAAAGAATGTAAAGCAGTTTCATTCTGAAATTGTAAAGTTTTACAACTATGTTTCAATAGAAATACAAAAATAAAAGTAATTTCAGAATTTAATTATATTATCTGAGGACAAAATAGAAAAACCTATTATCACAGTGCCACAATTATTTCAATAAACTCTATATCAAAATTTCTAAACAGAATGTCATTTAGTAGGAACATATTTTCGAAGAATTTATTAAATCTACCAAACTAATCATGTGATATACAAATCATAAATACTGGGATTACTATTCAAATAAGATGAGTAGAAAGAAAAAGGTTACATACAGGTGATAACGCATGAAAAATGTCAGTGATCTGACTAGACGCATACACAAGCCGCCTAAATACAAACAGGATAAGACACAAATCCTAAAAAAAAAAAATTATCTTAACTATGGCAATACTATAATTTCTCTCCTGAATTGTTTTTTATAAGTTATTAAATTGTTTAAACAATTAAATCATAGTTTTAAAATCAATGTTTCATTACATCGGCTTAAAACCTACATTTGTGATTATTACACAACACGAGAGAAAACTTTTCACGGTGAACAAAAAAAATTTAGCAACTACATGAAAATATACTCAATTCGGTTGTAGTAATAGTCAATTGCTTACCTTTTGGGAAAACGCAGTAAAAAACGTTATTTCCCCAACCATCATCAGGAGGATGCAATCGGCCATCTACTAGTCTCACACCACGCATAGTACGCGACTCTGGATTTCTGTATTTCAAACCACACGTACCAGGAAACTGAGCAGAAAGCGTCGACAGTAATAAAGTACCATCATCCTCCGAAGGTAATTCTATGGGTTCCTCGCCTTCATCTTCAGCAACTTGCAAATAAGAACTCATTTTCATCAATTACGTTTTACACGATACCCACGCTATGCCAGAAACAAGAAATAAAAGTTCTCCTACACGTCTTAATAAGCTTAAAGCAACTATTAGTATCTATTCATTCCACTAAATCGTTATTCTTAGTTTAAACTAACATTCAAGTAGACAAATTTCTTCAAACAAATTCCACAGTTCCCATCTACACTACGTACAACACAATCACTCCACACTACACTATAACAACATGGCGGATTCATCATTATACAAGGAGGAAGTTAATGTTACACAGGTGTGTTGCCTGTGGAATTATATTTCACTGTGAAAAATATTGCACATTGAATTAACTTTAACTGAAGCGTTAATATTCTATTAATTAACAAACTGATATTACAGATACAGATAAATATACATAATGAACCTCAAATTTCACAATTTTCATACCTTTTTAAACAAATATTATCAATATAAAAATTATATCGAGTAAACTCATAAATATCCAGTGATGTCTGTATAACATAAAAGTAACAAGTATTTACACATTACAATGTGGACGAGTGTAAGTTATATGCTTAACGTACGCTTGAGAAATATATCAAGAATTGGCAGATACTCAAAATCTTTAATTTTACTTACTTAAATTAAAGTACCAACAAAATTGATTGTACAGTTAATACTTTATTGGAACTGCCGTTAATATTGATGTCATTTTATAACAGATTTAATTAATCGCATTCAGCCGATATGTAGAACTTTCGATTGCCAGCCGGCAAAATCTTTTATAATAAAATAAAAAATTACACGATTAATGTCATATTAATTCTAAGTCACCAGCTAGTAATGATGAAATGGTATATTCCATCATGCAAACGTATTACTTTGCTCAGTCAGCTAAGTAATTACTGGCAAAATTATTAATGTATATCTTGGCACAACGCATTTTATAGAGTCAACAATATTTAAGTGCTGCTTATCTAAGTATAAATTTCATTGGCAACACCTTTCTTTTATTATAATAGATGCATACACCTTAGTTTAGTAGGACTCATTTTATGACCAAATTAGCGGAGTTTTCACAAAAAGTATCTGATCATCAATATCTCAACATCAAAATGATGGATCAATTTTCACTTGTTTTTGTTTTTTCACTCCTGATATGATCTTTCAGAATTACTGCAAAAATCTTCTCCAAAATACTATCTTGATTGAATTCATTTGTACCACCATTCACCAATATCTTTGCATTAATTGTCTACACCAATGAACTACATAATATGGAACTTCCATCATGTTTTTAAAAGTTATTATTATAATTTATTTTTCTTTATAAGACCCAATATCCAAAGTATGGACTACAGTTTCATTATTGATATCCTTCCCTTATTGATTTTGATGACAATGTTTTTCTCATAATAGAACTAGCTTTTTGTAAAATATTTGCAACAAACTTAGGAAAAACTGGGTCCAATTCTCCAACTTGTACGTGATCCAAATTATGCAATCTGTAAAAAATTGAATCAGCTTTCTTAAACTTTGATTCAAACCCCAATAATTATTTAAATAGTTCAAATCATGATAATCAGTTTGTTTTTCCAATGGCTATGAACTGAATAATAGCTACTAAAATACTTTCACCCAAACATTTCTTTTGGTTGGAGTGGATTATCATAAAAAGTCATAAACTTGTGAGTAATTCTTGTTTATTCATTCTCATTTAACAAATTTGTCGTTACATGTTGGATGTTTTCCTACCTTGCTTTAAGCAAGGTAGGAAAAATAGTTGTTCAAATATCTAAAACAATAAAGGCTCTAGTTTGTTAAATTATCATTGTACTATCTTAATTCCTAAACTACATACTCTTTGAAACAGTTATTTCAGAAATTGGAATTATTTCTGTATCCAGAAGTAAACTATTGAATGCAATAGACTCATTATTTTACAAGAAAGCAAAAACACAATTTTTAAATTAGATTTCCCTTTGCCTTCACTTTTTTCCCTGCTTTTCCTGGGACCGCTGATGGAGAGCATTATGTCTGGTGAAAGGGATTGTTACTCCGTCAGGCATTAAAATGCAAAGTGCCCACTGCCTCATTACTTAGAGGACCACCCCATGTGGTTGGGGGGGGGCATAGCGTTCAGCCGCGGTCCTGTCCATCCCGGCAACCTCCAACGTATCATTTCCAGGCAGGACACTTTATAAATATGTAGCTTATCCATCACCTTCTTAACATAGCTCTCAACTGCTTAAAATTCTTTAACTCCTTTCAGCATTATGCTTTGCGTCCTCTGGATAGAACATATCTTCCAAGCCTAACATATTTAACATCTCCTTGCATTCTTCATCAAAGCACGGGCAAGGGAAATGCACCGTGGTCAGGAGTCTCTTCCTCATTGCAATCAAGGCAGTTATCTGTGTGGTCCAGACTGTATTTATACAGATACATCCTGAAACCGCCATGACCCGCCAGGAACTGTGTTAAACTGTATCCCAACAAGCCACTGGTCCTCCTACATCAACTCCCGACATCACTTATAAAGCGATGGATCCACTGACTTTAATGGCTCAGTCCCACTGTTCCTGCCAAGTCTCCATTAATTCTTCTGTTATCTGGGATGTTATACGCTTTTTGTCTCTTAATGGCAGGGGCCTCTGCTCCCAGAGCCTCTTGTTCCGTAAAATAACCAAATCTATCACCATTGCACCAGCCAGGACTTCAGCTGCCTCCTTAGAGACTGTCCTATATGCTGCTATAATTATAATTGTTATAACAACATTGTCTATGAACCAACTCTAGTCTTCCACGATATTTTACAAATCTCATTACATCAGTCTAAAAGCTCCTCCCTGTACAGCATTGTAGCATATGTCATTCTTGCTAATAATCTCCTCTAATGTGTAGTCAGTCCACCAGTATTAGGTAGGAGCCCGGCTATTAATCTCACAGCCTTCTCGACTTTATTAGCTACCTCTACTGCTTTTGTACTAAATCTTAACCTGGTATCTATCCATATGCCGAGGTGGTGCTTTATTGCCACCCTCGACACTATTCTCCTAACCTCTAATATTACTTTAAGGATCAGTCTCTTCTTAGCTGTGGAGATTGCTACCACCTCTGCCTTATCTGGAGCTAATATCAGTCCCACCCCTGCCATCCAATCTTTTATTATCATGTATGCTTCTCTTATTTTGTCAATGACCTCTCTCTTTTTATTCACATTCATTTGGTCCAAGTGCCGACCCCTAAGACACTCCTCTATGAAAGTTCCACAGAACTGTTTCTTCTGACACCCGGCACTTAAGCCTGCGCCCCAATAAATAGGAACGAACCATTCATTGCAAATACAAAGGCACTTCATGTTCCTCCAAGGCCTGCATTATGGCGACGTGAGAAATAAATGCAGTTAAGTGCATTTCTCACATCTAGAGTGACAAGGGCAGAGATTCCTTGCCGTTCCCCTCTTGCAGCTCTACCAGCCACTTCACACACCGCCACCACAGCATCAAGAACGGGCCTTCCCCTGCAAAAGAAAAAACTGACTAGCCGAGAGCCCACCCCCCTCCTCGACTGTGCTAGAGCATACGCTCCCGTATCTTACCCAGCACATCTATCATTACCAGCGGCCAGTAAGAAGAAGGGAGTGCCGGATCTCTTCCAGGTTTCACGACAAGCACCAGTCACTGGCGCTTCCATATCTCGGGGAATACGCCTTCCATCAGAGGAAACTGTTGTAAGCCTTAAGAAAAACCTCTGGCTCAGCCCAAACCGCCACCTTGACCAATGAATTTAGCAGCCAGTCCGGACCCGGATCCTTAGCCAGAAGTAATCATGTTGATGCCTCCAAAAGTTTTAAAGTGAAAGGAGGAGGGCGCTCCTGTTCACTCCTCTCATTAATCCTAAGCTCCTCTCCTTCAGGAAAGAGCCCATCTATTATATTGTGAATCTCCTGAGTAACAGGGGCTCTAGGAGTAACAGGGGGTTAAGGCTCCCCCTTACCAGTATGTTGTAAGGCCTGCCCCACGGATCCATTTCACTTCCAAAATTAGTTTCTTTCATGTCCTCTTCTTAGCTTCTCGGATGCATCTAACAAGATTCTTTTTGCATTCACGATATCTATCTTTAAAGATGTCTCTAAGGGCAGGGAGGTACACTCTCGGCATGAGTTTCCTAGTCCTGTGGCATGCCTTCCTCTTTTCTGCAATTTCAGGGGTCCATCAGTATACTGGTGAGTGCCCCTTTCTGGAATACCTTCGCAGTAGACTGGCACACACTGCCTCAATTGAATCCACTAAACAAGATGCCTTCTTGTGTGTTGTGCATCCTTTGCTGACTCTTCTGAGGTCAAGTACCTGTGTAAAAGCACCAGGATCCAGGTTTTTGGTGCTCTAACCAATGAATGTTGGAGGGCCTTCTCCACCAAATTCTTCCTCCATTATTGTCGTTATGACTGGCTGATGGTCACTACCAGAGAACCCCTCCCACACCTGCCAATTACCAATACGCATGGTCAGCTCTGAAGTCACAAATGTTATGTCAACAATAGATCCTGTGCACCCCGCCTGATTGTAAAAACATCTCAGTATTCAGACAGATAAGGTCCAGCACTGCAGCTGTTTCCATTAATGTTCTTCTACAACTGTCAGTCCTTACAGATCCCCAATGCATGGACCTCGCGTTGAAATCTCCCACGATTAGGCCTTTGCTACACTTACAACTTGGCTACACTTACGAGTATAAATTCTAGTACAAAATTATCTTTTTACATACATGGTTTGATACATAGTACATTACATACATAGTACATAGTAATACATACATAGTAATTTATGGCTTTTCTGTTTTAAAAAAAAAGTCATGAGAATAATAGATGGTACTCACCAATCAGGCAGCAAAGTGAACATTGACTTACTAAATCTGAGATAAAATTTGTAATGAATGTCTGTGAAACAAGTGCATGTAACTTTAGTTCTTGTGCACAGATCTATTAACTTAAAAGCTGAGCAGCAGAGTGAATTATAAAATATTTACTTGTTTAATCAGTAATAAATGGTGTTGTTTAGCAGTAACCTTTTGGTTACAAGAGGTTATTTTTCAAGTAGTCTGGAATGAAGTATTTTATACACCTTCCAATTCTATGAACATATGTTCTCATAATAAAAACTCATAACTTGTAAGTAAATAGATCTTTTTAATTAGCAAAATTTTAGCAGTAGAAAAACAAATACAATGCCTAATGAGTAAATCCAATGTATAACAAACTGTAACAGAAAGAGAACCATTAATTTAATGCTTTATGCTTAATGTTTATGTCAAACTTAGGGAGCTGCTATTTGAATATTGCTATTCATTATAAACCAACCACTGAGGAGAATAGAATGAAAGTACTACCTAAAAAGTAATTAGTTATAAAACTAATCGTCAAGTGAAATAAGGTGGTGCTGGGTTGACCTCTTCTTTTCTCATTTCGCTGATAAGCATGGGCTGGAATGAAAATCTTTTTTTTAAATATGGCTATGAATTATGTCAAGAGCAACATATGTGTAATGTAAATTGAAAAAAGAAATACAAATATAGTAGAAAAAAGTATTTAGAAAATTGTAGTAAGCTTTTCTGCAGGTATTTAACAATCTAAACATTATCCTCTTCGCTGATATCGTTTTGGGTAGGCCACATCAAAATTTCATTATAGAAAGTGTTTTGTTCAGTTGAAACAAGCATAATAAAAATTTGTTAATTTTTACTGTAACCCATGGTTAGGGTTAACCAACCCAATTGGTCTAGTGGTGAATTCATTCTCACAAATCAGCTGATTCTGAAGTCGAGAATTCTAAAATTAAATCCTAATAAAGGCAGTTACTTTTATATGGATTTTAATACTAGATCTTGGATACCAGTGTTCTTTGGTGGTTGGGTTTCAATAACCCACACATCTCAGGAACGGTTGACCTGAGATTGTACAAGACTATACTTCATTTACATTCATACATATCATCCTCTGAAGTAATACTTTACAGTGATTCCAGAGGCTAAACAGAAAAAAGAAAGGTTGGTGTTCAATTACCACACATCTCAGGAATGGTTGGCCCGAGACTGTACAAGACTACATGTCATACATATCCTCATCTCATTGTGCCATGGCAACAATGGCAACCCCATGGGGTTGCTTATTGTTTACAAGTTGAACAGATTGCAATGGGCAAATTAGGAATAGAAAATAAAACCTTTACTTTAGTGTAAGTTGTACTAATTGTACCAGCTGTAACAGCCTGTAGTTTGGCTGTTGGATTGTTGTCTTGTAGTTTGCTTTATTGTAAAAAAAAAAAAAAAAAACAGTTCAATGAGACATTAAAAATTCACTTGCTTAACAAATTCCATGATTCTTTCGGTAAAATTTGAGATAAAAAAACAACATATTTTTAAAGAAAACTTCTATTGATCCCTTAATTATGGGAATGTTTCTATGAAAACATACTTGATAAAATCAACATATCTACTTTTTGAAAATATATATTAATTTCGTATAATTAGTCAATTTAACTAAATAACTAATTGTACTTTTATACTAATTTCACTTTATTCATGCATTTCATCATAATCTTCTGTTCATTTTAATGGTAAGGCTAAGAGATATGATCATATTTAACCAAATTTTTTATAAATTTGTAAACTTTGCTCTTTTTTTTATTTTTTTGATATTTAATAACAAAAGGTCTTGCAATTTGGTATCCCTATGGTTTTGTGTGAATCATATAAGATCACTTAACCGATTGTTATTTCTGTTTAAATAATTTGTCTGGAACTTCTAAGAAGTCTAAACACACTGTATTCTATCCTTCATTGCAATTTTATTCAGACTTGAACCTCACAGAAACCTATTCCAGTTTCCAAGGTTGCTGAAAACTTGCTTCATGAAAACAGCGATGAAGAAGCAGACATTATGGAAAAAACAATCTTGATTCAGACTTTGAATTACAATCCAGTGAGTCCAACAAGTAATTATGTTAAAATAAGAACAAGTTCATGAACCTGAGGAATGGCCCCTTTTCATTTACTCCACATACAGCTTAAAAGCATATCTGCTTTACAATAGTAATAAATATCCTTCTACATCAATCTGTTACAGAATTAATATGAAAGAAATGTATGATGTTATAAACACTGTTATTGAAAAAGTGAATTATAAAAAGCATAGTTGGATACACAAAATATTGTTTTTTCTATTTGCGAATGGGACAGCCAAGCTTGAGATCAGCATTCTGTAGTGTAAACAGTGGAAGAAACAAAAACTTAACTACTGGTGAAAAAAAAAACAAAACATTATGTGTCTCTAGTTAAACCAGGAAAAATATTTTTGTTACCCTTCACATCAAGCTGGGATTGAAAAAAAAGTGTTGAAAAAGCTATGAAGAAGGAGTGTCAAGGATTCTTGTTCATAAAGCAGAAATTTCCAAAAATAAATATTGAAGAAGGAATTTTTCTTGGCCCACAAATAACAGAACTAGTTAGAAATGAAATGTTTAACTCTGTGTAAACCAATGTAAAACTCACTGTTTGGACAGAGTTTAAACCTTTGTACTCGATTGTGTTGTTTATAAAATGTCTTCTGGGGTCTGGTGGCCAGTAGTACTGGCCGTCACCATTTCTCTATCAGCTGGGAATTATTTGTACAGGTATGATTCTCCTGGCTCGATTGCCCAACAGTACTGGCCATGTTAAAATCATTCGAATGCTCAGATGGCCAGCAGGACTGACCAAACAAATGTTCCTGTTTTTTATTTTAGTAATTTTAATTTGTCTGTTTTGTGCTGAATCATAACGGCCAACTTTTGAACTTAATAGACACTTCAGTTTCCCACCTGTTGTTACATCCTGCTGAGACATTAGTTGGTTTTAAAACCTTTATTGTAATTGATGATTGCATTCCACTGGTCTTATCTAAAGTATTGTAACATGCAAAGAGTGTATGTAATACAACAAAGTTTTCTTGCATATTTAGTCTTTTATTAATTTTAGTTCCTTGTATGAAGTAAAGAAAGTATTGTGATTGTAAAGAATTTCAGTTTTCAGATTTCAACGGAATATATATTTTGACCATCCCTAAATCCATTTTGACTAGTTTCAGGATCATGTCTATACATATGAACATATCTCACATAACTCAAAAATTATTAACTGCGGGATGTTGAATTTTGGATTTAGGACTGTTGTTACATCTAGTTGTGGACTCCCCTTTTGATTGCAATCGACTGAACCAAAAAGTCCCCAATAAAGCCCAAAATCCCAAAAAATTTGGATTTTGAACTTTTTCTTAACTGCAGAAATAAGCCCTCATTGAGAGTTTTTCAATGATAGGTCATAAGTGGTACTTATTTTCATTGGTTTTGGAGTTATAACCAAATAAAGTTTTAAATAATGAAATATTTTGATCTTACAAGGGAAGGCACATTAGTTCAAATCAGACTTCATCTCCTTTTTTTTAATTTAAATAATATTGATTTATTAATCATTATTAATCAGTGATTGTAAAAACATTCTTATAATAAATAAAAATTCAATAATAACAATAAAAAAAATATATGAAAAGAAATCAGAAATTATTAGTGAAATAAAATTTTATGTACTTTTAAAAATCTGTATATGTAATTTAAAATGCATTATTATATATGTGTATTTGTAACAGATGTGGTGAAACATCTGATTATTTAAAAATTAATTGAAAATTATAATTTAGAATTGTATTATTTTTGTATTTTCTAGTTTAATTTTATTTAATTACTCTAGAATTTCTGTTAAAGTTTATCTATATTAAATTTAATTACAGAGAGATTGAAAAAAAGATCCTCACAAGAACAACATATACACTGAAGCATACATGCCCGATCTTTAATAAATTGCTAAAAAATTACTCCTCTGATATTGTCAGACAATATTCTCCCTAAGTCGGAGTTTTGCTCTTTGGTTTTATATAATTCTTCTGATCTTAATTTGTGTACACACTCTCTACTTTTCAAATCATGAAACTATTCATCTTAATCTACATTCTTTTAATCTCTTTATTATTTCCTTAGTCTTAACATTTTCTTCCTCTTTATATTTATTATCTTCTCTTAATATTTTTATTCTTTCTTTGGTTTTAAGATTTTCTTCCTCTTCATATTCATCATCTTGTTTTTTGAGATATATTTCTTCATGTTATCTTTCTTTTTCCTGTATGATAGTTTCTTTTTTGTTTTTGATTATTCACCAAATAATCCAATAATAAAAACTAAATATTTTACACCATAAGGTCGAAACTAACATTTGTGACCAGTATACAGGCGTCACTAAACAGAATAGTTTAATTATTATTAACTTTTATTTAAACGATACACCAGAACTCTGAACCTTTTCTTAATCAGCAACTCACAAAGATACAATAACACTGATCTGAGTAATACAAGTAATAAAGGGACTTTTACTCCAACCTAATCTTTCAAGTAAGATTGTTAAATTAATAATAGTATAAATACTTGATATTAATAAAAACTAATATTTCAGCAGTTGTGTAACTGTCCACTATATTAAAAAATTGAAGGATCGTATTTCACTTTCAAATGAAATAAGTTTAAATGAAGTGCACCAAAAAATATGTATATGTAATTTAATAGGCGTACCAGGAACTCATGTTGTGTTCACATCAGATTTTTTAATCTGTTATAATAGGTGATCATGACAATTTAGAATCAGATGATATTAGAGAATTATTGTAAGAAGCGGACAAAAATAACATTGAAAGTAATGCGATTTAAATCACAAAAGTGGAATAGATTGTAATGTACAAGAACTTTTTGAAAATATTGTCATTGAAGAAGCTGGCTACGAGGAAAATAATAACAGTGCAGATTTAGAAGAGGAATCAAGTGATACTGATGTACAAGTGAGAGATGAAAGTGTGACTGAGAAAGCAGCAAGTGAAGGTGACAGGAATGAAAATGGTTGGCGAGAATAATCAATAAATGATACTGATTTTAAAAAATTTAAACGGTTAAATAATAGAGGTTATAAACTTCCAGCCAGTCAAAATCGCACAACACCTATAGATTATTTTCCGGTTTTTTCACAGATGAACTATTATCAGAAATAATTAAAGAGATTAATAGATACGCTAAAGAAAATAATTTTAAAAAAACACTCTTTTAAGAAAAAAATTTATGTGGTGGAAATGGAAAGACGTATCACTCCCTGAATTCAAAGCTCTGGAGAAGTAAGAAATGTTGATTTGCACCTAGATGAAACATTTAGAGAGTTTTATTTACCTAATAAAAAAATGAGTATCGATGATAGCACAGTGAGCTTTAAAAATTAAATTTTGTTTAAATTATACAAAAAGGGCAAGCGAATGAAATGGGGAGATAAAAATATTTGTACTTTCTGAAGCTAGTACAGGGTACATTTGTGCCTTAGAACCGTACTTTGGAAAGGTGACTACAGATCATATGGAACGCTATCCTGGCATGGGATAAGACTTAGTTGTCATAACCCGTGTAGTCTTGAATCTTGTAAATAAATTAAAACAAATATATGGTTACATAGAGGGACTTCATGTGTTCACTTATTGATGGTACATCAATTTAGATCTGGCCAAGGTACTTCATATGAAAGTACACTTAACTGGAATGATAATGAGAAATAGAAAGGGCTTACCAGACCAGGTACGGCCAAGGAGGACAAATAATAAAAATGGATAAGATAAGAAGAAAAACATTAATATGGTGAAATTAAAAAAAGGTGAGATTATCATGTTTAGGAAAGAAAATAAATATTTCCTTTTTTTTGGAAAGACTGTAATGACGTCACAATGTTGGGAATGCTATACAGCAACACCACCAAAACAGTTAGGTGTATGATGAAAAATGGAGTAACACAAAATGTAGAAAAACCAACAGTGGCATGTAAATATAACAAATCGATGGGAGAAGTCAACATTTCTGACCATTACATTTCATCAAACACGTTTACCAGAAAATCATTGAAGTTGTGGAGAAAAGTGTTTTTCTGGATGTTAGAAACTGGTATTATGAATGCGTTTCTACTTTACAATTTGAATCAAGGCAAAAGAAATTTGCGACAACGTATACTTAGAAAAGAATTAATAAAACAAGTGATTGGTAATTTCAGAAATTTAAACAAACGAGAGCGACCATCAGATGACAATCAGACGACGAAAGGTTAGAACTTTTGACATGTAAGTTGGCACAAAAAACTACTAGCATTCAGCAAACATTTGGCATGTACTAGGCCGACTGTTAACACTGTCAACCAAAAATATACATACGATGCTATTTAATTAAAACTAGCTAGTATCCCAATTAATATTATTATTTTAAAGTACTTAAATAATTTTTTCTTCTCACTTTATTGTTGTAGCTCGCAAATTCCAAAGTTGCCGTCGGTAAATTATAAAGAGCTCTTGTCCGATTCTGAATTCACATTTATCACAGAATTGTCGACAAGCACATCATATAAATGTTCATCTTTTTTTTCTATGTTGAGAACATGCTCGCAGACATTGGTCCACTCAGCTTCAGACACTTTATGAAATTCCTCTTCAGCTAACTTAAGAACATCTGACATGTTAAAAATTGTATTTATTTTAGCTAGTTGCCCTTTCACTTAACTGCTTCGGCAAGAAACCCCTCACACCCAGCAGCCCGTACTACTGGGTGTCTGGTTACAGATTTTCCCTCCTCCGACGTAAAAAAAAAAAAGCTTGAACTAAACACACCAGTGGCAAGATGAAGAAAAGAGTGGTGTACAGCATCCAGTATTTTAAGCACATTAAATGATCAACGAGCAGGTAATAGACTGTTTAATACATACAAACTGTGAACACGGTGAAATTTTATGCAATTGTGTGTACTGCGGGAATATCGACCAACAGTGGTGGTTTACACAATGGTGTAAACCACCACTTTATATGACAAGTTTATATGACAAGGTTTATATGACAAGCACATAAAGAATAATAACGCACTGAAGAGTAGGTGATACAACCATAATCCAAACGTGACCAAACTAAAGAATAATAAAAACGTAACATATATGATCGGTTGCTGTCCACTTGGTGTTGCTAAGGATTCGTAGCATATTTAGAATTTTTAAACATCTCGCGTTTAGTTGTTTTATGTGTTGAACCACGTAAGACAACTGTTGAATCTAAAAATGTAACGTCAGGACAGATAGCAATTGGCTCTCTCAATGGAGAAGGACTGTGGAGTGAAAGGGTCTCCTAGACAAGAAAAGACTATTCATTTTGTTTTCTCGGTTGAAACGCTCGTCAAGGAGATAGGTCGGTAGTCGGAAGAGCACGCTTTGTTTCTACCACGTATAAGTATTGGTACGACAATTGCTTCCGACCAGATTGATGGGGTGACCTGCGCGAAGAAAAAATCATTATATATACGCAATAGATGACGAAGGGCCGAATTGTGAAGGTTTGAAATTATGCTGAAAATAATGTTATCCGGACCAGGGGAACTGTCATGGGAGTTTTTTTTTAATGCGTGCGACAATTAGTTGAATGTAAAGGGTATATTTATTTCGTCGACCGACTCACCAATTTTTAACGCTAATATTTCCATTCGTATCTTATAGCTCTAAAATTCGTTAGTATATGATTAAGTTAGGGACACCTACCGAAAACAATCAGCCTGGTTAGTTGCGAATGCAGAAGATGACGTAGAGTTCTCCTTCATGAATAAGGCCGAGGATAGACTGTTTGTGAGGTCCGCAATTTTTTTTTTTTTTTTTGACTCTCCTCCCCTGCGCCGGTCCGACTGGTTGGTATTGCGCCACCCAGGGGAGTGCCTGTTGTACTCAAATGGGCCTTCCCACCTACCGGCTGTATGTCCGGCATGGCAGGTCGACCCACCGATCAGTTCTTTTGAGTCTATTGATATGCCCATCTATATATATCGCCACGCCATACCGTGATTGTCTTGACGTGACGATCGGGTCTTTTCTTTGATCTTTCCAATCAAGAAAACCCTTGGAGTCCCCAGTGGCTCATCGAAACTGGCACACCTCAGCATGCCAGTCCTCACCACTGGGGCTACCCGCCCTTCCCTATACTAAGATCAGAACCCCAATCTCCTCTCGTCCTCATTTTTCTGCGTTAATATTTTCTTAATAGCTGAATCAACCCTCTTCCATCTTCACTCTGCAACATGTGATTAATTAATCTGCCGTTACCATCAGATGATAGATCGATGTCTACTAATTCTTCTATCCATTTATGGCAGTCAGTAAATGTGTGCTCAACATCATCTTCGCGATTGCAATACATACATTCCGTCGAAGCTCTTCTACCGATTCTGTGCAAGTAAAAATTAAAGTTGCCATGCCCTGTAAAGTATTGTGACAGGTGAAAATTCACTTCCTCATGCTTCCTATATATCCAGCTTTTAATATCGGGGATGAGTCTCTTTGTTCTACCTCCAGGGCCATTCTCATTCCACCTATCCTGCCACTTTGCCATTAGCCGCTGCCTTGATTCGTGAATTCCAACTCCCTGGTCTCTTTCAACTCTTAAAAGTGCCAATAAATCAATCGGTGGGACTCCAGCGAGCACACACAAAGCCTCATAGGAGACCGTCCTATATGCAGAAATCACTCCAAGCAACAGTCTCCTATGGGTCCTGATCATACGTGCCAGGTTTTTCTTTACTTGCACTGAAATCCACCAAACCGGCACCGCATAAAGCACGGACGATATTACCGAAGACGCTATGACCCTTCTCTTTGACGGCTTAGGCGCTCTTTGGTTCGTCATAATGATATTTAAAGATTTTATCATTCTGTCAGCCCTGTTACAAACTTCGTTTATATGTTCGGTGAAGGAACCGTTCCTCTGAAAGGACGCCTAGGTACTTCAGCTTATCAGTTTCTGCTATTGGTTCACCATTGATCCTGATATCCAGCCGATCAATGATCCTTCTTCCAGTGAAAGTGATAAATTTGCATTTATCAATGTTCAGCACTAAATTTTTATTACATAGCCAGTTTTCTATCATCTGTAATGCCAAATTGGCCTTATTTTGTACTTCCAGTGCATGTCTATCACTCGCGCAAGGATCACCAGGTCATCTGCATACGCAATGACCTCGACTCCTCACCTGTCTCCTAAGATATGGGCTTACGTTCTTAGCCAATAATGCACTGTGAATATGACTCCATTTGATGGAGCCAAAAGCTTTCTTAACGTCTAGGGAGACAAGTAACGGAATCCCTCTTGTTCTCCAAGCACCTCTTCTGACATCTGCTATCTAAGTAGTTACTTTCTTCGCTGCCAACACGGTTGGTGCGTCCCTTCCAGAACCCGAATTGATTGACGCTTATACCCACGCCTTCTTCAATTTCGCATACAATTCTGTTGGCGAGCATCTTCTTTACCGCTTTGCCCAAGTTATTTAAGAGACTCAGCGGTCTAAATCGAGACAGACCTTGATCATCACCGCCTTTAGGGAGGAAGACCACCCTGGCCTCCCTCTAACATCGCGGGAATGAATCATTCTCCAAGCCATAATTAGCTATAT
Organism: Lycorma delicatula; assembly: GCF_047948215.1. NCBI lineage: Eukaryota > Metazoa > Arthropoda > Insecta > Hemiptera > Fulgoridae > Lycorma > Lycorma delicatula. Next base: position 34,786,859 of record NC_134455.1, read on the forward strand.
CAGTCATCTCCCAGGGAAGCTGTTTTACAAGGCCTTTGAGTATTGCAGCAGGGATTCTATCAGTGCCGGGGCTCTTTTTATTAACGAGTTATCCGATAGCGTTACTTAGCTCAGCAGGGGTAAACCTCCTCAGCTCATATTCAGGCAAGATGTCAGTTGCATCTGCTGGACATTGAAATAATTCGTCAAACTGTGCCATAGCCTGCCGTTCACTCAACACAGGCAGACGCCTGCTAAACCTATTAGTAACTATCTTGTAGGCTTGGCCCCAGGGATCATTGTCCAATTCCTCACAGAGTTTGAACCAATGATCCCTTTTTGATCTCTTAATGGCCCTGTTCAAGTGGCGTCTAGCCTCTATATATAGTTTGGCTGCAGTATCAAACTCAGAACCACCTCTGATCCTCAGTCTTTGTTTCCTTCTCCTAGCCTGCTGTAAATTATCGCGTAAGCGTGCTATCTCATTTGACCACCAGTAGACTTGTCGTCTGCCCCCAATGGCCCTTAATTCCTTATCCATTTCTTGCTGTATTACCGAGGTAAGAGTATCTGGCGTCAACTCAATCATATTACGTAGCCTTTGAGCTACTTTATCAAGTATTTTGTCAACCTGACGGGCTGTAGGTCTTGTAACAAAAGGTCTTTCAACTACAAAGTCATTGCCTTCCTTTATGATCAGATGTAGCGGAAGGTGATCACTGGAAATATCGTTATCCATCACTGTTAGCTCTAGCTGATCCATTGACCATCTATTATCAGCAATGACCAGATCTAAAACAGAGTAGTGGCCCCGAGCCTCGTAAGTTGGAGTACCATCATTTAAACAGCGACCTCCGAGGGATTCCATCAGTTCTTCAATTAGCTCTCCTCTCCTATTACTGCCGGAGCAACCAGCAAAAGTCATCTTACAGTTGAAATCACCCAACAACACGAATTTCTTGCTCTGTCTGGACAGAATTCGATATATACTGTCTAAAAACCTGTCATAATCCGCAATCGTGATGTTGGGCGAGACAAACGCTGTTACAATTATTGTAGACTCCAGTTCAGTCACTATGACTCCCTCTGCTCTCTCCTTGAAACTCAGAGCCACCCTATTACTGACGTTCCTAATAATGGCGTCACCCACAGTATCCGCCATCCATCCGGACTTTGCCGACTCATGTATGTTGGGTTCAGTGATTGCCAACAAGTCTACATCACACTCAATAGCAAGTCTATACAGCAAATCATGCGATAGCACGCTTCTGTTCACGTTGGCTAGGAGAAGCTTAATCATGCTTGTCAGAGCACGCCCAAGCACCAGTCCTGAGTTCACCGCTACCGCAGTCGAGACAACTCTTTGGTTCTTTGCATTCGGCAATCATATGACCTCGCCCTCCACAGTTAAAGCAGAGGTCCCTCCTATCTGGCCCCTTGCATTCCTGCCGCCGATGTCCGGTGCCCCAACATCTAAAACACCTACCCCCATCGTCTCGGATAAAAGCCCGGCAGTTGACCCATCCTATTCGTATCCTATCCTCTACGAGTTTACAGGCGGCCCTATACGTTGTGATTACTGTAATGTTCTGCGTCTCGGCGTAACCTTTTCTAATTGGCGATATCTTGATGTCCTCATCAGTACCTACTCTTGCAGTAATTGCAGCAAGAATTTCTGTCTCAGTGGTGTCATATTCTACATCCCTGATGTGAACTATTGTGCGCCTTCCCGCTCTTGTACGCAGGTCAACATGCAGATCTGCCGCCTTATATCGTAGGTTACTTGTAAACTGTGCAGCTTTCTGCGCTCCCTGAATTCTCACGTGGAGTTCTTCATTCCTGCCCTTACGTAAGGAGATGACCTCTTTTGCATCTTCGCTTATTACTGCCGACTTCATCGTTTTAAGTAAATCAGAATAGGATTTTCCAGCTGCTTTGATAACCACAGTACAACTGTCAACTTTTTAATATGGGCTTGTCCAGGCTTGCCTTCTATAGCTTTACCTTCAACTGAGATCGTAAGCACTTTAACCGCCCTTAGTAGTGGCCTATAAGTCTGTCTCTTCTTTTATCCTTTATCCATTCAGAGCCGACTAAAAACACGACCTACCAATATGGCATTTTGTGTCGAACTCAACAAATGTGAACAGTATTGAGTAACAAAATTTGGCTGTATGATTATACCAGCCTGACCAAGGCTCAGAACAAAGTTTTTTTTTTTTTTGTGGGCGAAAAACGCCCACAAAAGTGTTTGAAAATGAGGAGGCTGCCGTTACTGTTTGAAAATCCAAATCAGTGAAGAAAATGGTGGCCTTATTTTTTAGTGGGAGATGGAAAATCGTTCATAAACTAATTAATATCGTTACAACTGCCTTAGAGCATATTTATGTAATGTAAACTTAATGTTATACGTATTTTGGTGTAGACTTCTTATAAATATATATCAGGAACGGATAGATTATCTTATATAAATATACATATCAAACTTACCACCAAACTCCATGAACAGAGAAAAAAGTAATAGAAATATTCGACTTTCGCGAGATCTCGTATCATCAATAGGTACGTAATTCTACATTTAAATCAACAAAAACCAAAAAGAAATAAAAGCTTAAAAAACATAAACACTCCGACACCACAAACCTCGTAAACACAGCGCCATTGTAACTAACTGTACCGGAATGATGTACTTTTAAAACTTCATACAGCTACGTTCATAAACATTTGCCAACTGCTACAATCCACTATATCTTCAATTAAAACATCATCTTCAACAACGATCTGTTGATTACTTATTTCACACTTTTGTTTAAATTTATAAATATAATATTTTTCAAGCATACTCATTTTTTACTGTTGTAAAAAATTTCAAATTTTTTAAAATTATTTTTATAATCAGTAATACTTACGCTTACAATGTTTTTTTTTAAATTGTTAGTTTTATCAATATAAATTTTATTACATTCATTACATTTAATTTCACACATTCCCCTTAAATCCTCTCCATCATTTTTAATATTATTCCTAATACATTTTACAATATGATTATTTGGGGTTTAAGCTTTTTTACTTTCCCTTCTAGATAAGAGATTTTGGATTTTCTGGGCAAAAAAGCTTTCGTGTTATCGTCGTCCGGACATGATATATTTGTTGTAAAAAATACATTTAAAAATTAAAGCCCACCAACGCAAAAACACATCTTCAAAGTAAAAAAACTATAACGCATACTAAAAGTGAAATAAAAACACAAAGACACATCGTATTATATATCGCAATTAATATATTACCTGCTTGTAAATAGCACGAACTGTTGAAACACACTGCAGAAATTTAAATACAAATGAAGTGCCCTAACAAATCGTAAAACATAAGAAAACATTTCATTATCCCCTACAGTAGTATGTTAGCCCCTAGTTTAAACTTGGGATGAAATGCTACGTAATGCAATACAATCATAAGGATGTGGTGCACTGTTAGTTTGTAGTAGTAGCGAGCACAAACTTGTGCATCTTTTGAGTCATCATATATGCATGAGCGAGCCTAGAGTGCCCTATTGGCAAACAGCAGATAATAACCTCCTCTCAATGGTTATTTCTGCAGGAGAAGCTCCTTGGTAACATAGTTTTCTTAATTTGCTGAATTTTTATTGTTCCTGGTAGCATTCCATTCATCATAAACCACCCAATTCAGTAAACAGAAAAGATCATTGGACGCGACACAATTGGTGAAAGGAAGCTGGAAAAAAGCCTACTTTGCTGCACTATCAGCGTGCTCATTGCCTGAAATCTCAATATGGTTGGAGATCCAATAGAAGCTCACAGTTACATTACGGTGGTTCATTTGCGAAATACAATGAATCTCACAGACAACAGGGTTATTAGGAGTACACATCATGAATTGCCTGTAAGGCATTCAAGAAATAATGGGAGGCAAATATGTGTGTTCTGTTGTCAACCACAAAAGCACAACACACAGAATTAACGATTTTAGAACCATCAATAAAAACTTTAACATCAGGATTCAGGGTAATTATAATATTATAAAATTTGTTTCACAAAATAATTGGATTTATGTTCTTTTTATTATACTGGCAAAGATCAAAGCAACTATTAACAAGAGAAGATCACCAAGGGCCTTCTTTTCTTTACAACTGAGAAAAGGTGCTGAGCTCTGATGCCTAGCAGAACAGTAGATCTACGTTGTAACAATTTACATCCTGGTTTGAGAATACCACAATAAAGATTGGATGACTTGGTTGCACTTTAATGCCTCCCACATAGGAACATCATTTGCTTCTGTCTATTACAAAGAGATGGCTTAACACTATCCACCAGCAACCTTACCACAAGGCTTGACCCAAACGCACCTGTAGCACTATGGCTAAATAAATGATGGACTGCATCAAGCATCTTTAGAGCAATGGCCCACGCCGATGAATAAGCTACACATATGTAGTCTAACGGGGAATGGATCAGAGCTCAATTGAAATGCAACACACATGTATGATCAGCTCCCCAATGAATATTAGGCAGAACTTTCACCATGTCTAACATTTTGTCATTCTACCTTCAGCTCCTTCAAATGTGTTACCCATATAAGATGTTGGTCAAACCCGCATATATTCTTCAAATTGTTCACCATGTAAATATAGTTGAGGGTCAACATGTTCCCTCAACTGTGAAAAGCAAATGCACTTTACTTTTCCAGAATAAACGTGAATCCATAGATTCGCACCACTATTCTAAGCAGTTTATTGTGTTTTATAGAAGTCTCTCATCACCTGTAGCTATCGTTCTACATGCTTCGTGATTAGAAAAATAATCTACAAATAAAGAACACATAACAGGTTTTCGCACGCAGTTTGTAATATTATTTATGGCTATGCCAAACAAAGTAACACTAACGACTGGGATACTCAATTTTTCAGTTTGAAACTTTCAGATACCAACCAACTCCAGATCGAAAGGACAGACTACTGAGGAAACCCCAGATAAATGTAAGATTACCTTGTATACCCCATTCATGAAGTGTATTTAGGATTCCGTTCCACCATGCCGTGTTGTATGCCTTTTGTAAATAAAAAAATACAGCAACCAGGTATAGGCGAAGTAAAAAGGCATTTTGAATAACAGCTTCCAGGGTAACTATGTAATCAATAGATGATCTGCCCTGGCGAGAACCACATTGTTCTGGGGTAATTAAGACGTTTCTCTCAAGGTACCACACTAGATGTCAATTTACCATTCATTCCATCACCTTACATAGAGTACTGGTCAAGGAAACAGGATGATAACTTGTGGAGCATGATTTATCTTTACCAGGTTTCAGTATGGGGATTACCAGTGCCTCTGACCAAGGATCTGTAAACACATGGTCATAGAATATTCTACTATAGACACACGAAAGATGTAATAGTACAGCACTATCTAGGAGGTATGATAACACACTGAGCCTGATATTATCATTTCCAGGGGAAGTGTCATGAGAACTACTCAAGGCATACCTTAGCTCATTATAAGAAAAGGGTATGTTAAATTCATTTTGTGAATCCCCTAAAAAATTTTTCTTGAGTAGTAGAATATTTTTAACTCGCCAACAGGAAGAAACAGTCATTTTCATTACTTTTTCCACGAGCTGCAGCATTCTTAATTTACGTCTTACCGAGGATCAAAGAAAGCTTTTTGGAAAGAATGAATACGGAAGTTCATCTTAGTGTACTCAGAATTCATTTTGTTAGATAACCAAATCTTGTAATGTTTACTGAAGTTACGTTTACATATTGTTTTCTCAAATTTTGGGCCCAAAATAAATAATGAAGGTATTAAGGTAACAGACCTGTTTTTTACCTTTTAACGCTTAGGTAGTAGTAGTACTAATAAAAAAAATTGGAATGTAACCGACTGTCCTTCATTAAAAACAATTATCACCAAATCGTAAAATTTTGAAAATGTCTCATGTTTGGAGCCCAAAAACCACATGTGGGACTGGTGGAAAAATCTGAAATTTACAGAAGTAAGTACTTAAAACCATATAATATTTATTTTGTTACTCAATGGGGTTGACGAGTAATGAAGCCAACAATACCGCTAAAAACACTGTTCCTTCTAACCTAAATATGTTGATAATAATTAATAAATAGTCAGTTACAGAATGATAAATAATAATTACTCAACGATAAAGATTCAAATACATTAAAAAGTTGTTCAATCCATTTTTACCTTTTTTTACTCCTGCTAATGGAAGTTATGAATAAATCTTTCACTTTTTGATAACAAACTTAACTAACAAAACTTAGTGCTGCTGCCATTTTTTATCGAGTAGAACTGGTGTCTTCCTTCATCTTTGGTGTAATGTTGTGTACTCTTCCAGTAGTCGATAAAAAATCTCTGAAGGTGTGGGAATCTAAATATTGTTTGCACGTTTGATTATCCCTCAATGATTTCTTGAATAAAGTACCAGGACCTTGAAAAAAGTATATTCTATATTCCTCATTTTTACGTATTTTGACTTCAATGTCTTCATCTAACCACCATTTGCCATCGTACACGCAGCAGATAAAATTTTTACATTTTTACTTTGGTAAACCTATAAAGCAATCAGAAACACTAATGTTCTTATGTACCGATACTAACGTAAATGTTTCTGATTCAGAGGTCACCCGGACTTTCAGAATATATTTCTGACTTGTTGGAACATTTCTATATCACACATCACAGTTGAAAGGAGAATTTTATAATAAATTTCATTATTAGATCAGATAAAACGAGTTTTACATTTTGGTGGGTGACACACACACAAACAAACAGAGTACCTGACCCACCAGCCTGAACACAAAATTTAGGCCTTAAATCAGCCGATTAAAAAACATTTTTAAATATTTTTCTTTGAAGGCTGTGTTCAATTTTTTTAAGTTACATAAGGTAAACTTTTTTGAATATTAATTTTCTTCCCATCAGCTTGTCTTACAGACACACAATCCTTCTTGCCTGGCATTACTCGGCTGTGCTCATCATTCTGGTAAAAATCTTGGACACATTTAATCACATTTTCATCAATTACGTGACTGGGTTTCTTTTTGCCGATTTGTGGCAAAATTCCACTTGTTTTAAGTAATCATTTGGATTGACGGGCTAAATACTGACTAACACTAAACTCATTTTGAATGCTGCAGCTGCGGGTTAATAAACGTATATTATTCATTTTTTCCTCGGTCGATGTAACTATTCATTTTATCCTTAATTTTAATGATTAATTCATATTCCCTACATAAATCGGCATAATTTTATGGAACTAAACCGGTTTCAGGACTATGGCCTGAGTGTATTTCTGATGCAGAAAGGATTTGTCTTTCGAAAACAGGTCCAGCGTCCCCGATGTACAACTTTGATTTCCCTACTGATACCGGCGGACGTAGGTTCACTTCAAACAACTGTACAAGATATCTCAGCAACGGAGACAAAATTCACAGAAATCGGTTGAAGTATTCTGTACCCAAAGACTCGCTTTTCTGCTTCAGCTACATCTTCTTCTTTAGCAAAATATGGTTGTAGAGATTAGCGACGTACAGTTCAAACCCTCAAAAATCAAGAAACAACAAAAAACATTTTGAAGCCCAAAAGAAAACTTGGCTTGAATCGAGTATTCGTTTAAAAAATTCGCAAACAATAAATGCTACTTCTCAATGATTTTGGTATACAGAAACCCATCATCGGATCGCCATTTTTCAACTTGCGGTGTCGATCGTCAACTTTATGAAAAAGCTGCTTGGCATTTACAGGTAGCAACGAAAATTTGTTTGAACACGGTAATGGAATCTTTTTAAAGCTGCTCCGACTATTAGGTGAATTTAATCCTCATGGAGGAGCATGTGAGGAGGGCTTTGAACGAACAGCATAAAATAACCCACATACTTAAATAAAACCATTCAAAATGAGTTCATTCACCTAATTGCATATACGTCAAAAGTCACATATTAGATGAAGTGAAAAAATAAAAATATTAGTTATATTAGATCGCACACCTGACTTGAGTAAAGCGGAACAAATGACCTTCATTATAAGATGTGTCGACTGAACAAGATGATATCAACATTCACGAACATTTTTTGGGCTTTCTTCCGATCGATAGATCGTAAGCCAACAACCTTTCAATGTCTTACTTCGAGAACTAGAAAACCTGGGATTGCCTTTGGAAAACATAAGATACGGGGCGAATATGAAAGGAGAACATGCGAGGGTGGAAGCAAAGATTATAAACATCAATCATTGTCCTTTTTTGATACCGTGTGAGAGCCTTAACCTGATGGTAAATGATGTGGCCTAATCGTCATTAGAAGGAGCCAACACTTAATATTGTCCAATAATTGTACTCTTTTTTTTTCTTCATCGACTTTCAGACGGGCCATTTTATTGAAGCACGTTGAAGAACTAACCTTAAAGCCTCTCGGCAAAACCGGGTGGGAAATTCGAATCGATGCTATAAAGCCGCTGAGGTATCAAATTTGTCAAATATACGATGCATAGCTTAGCATTTACGAGAACAAAGATATAGTATAAGGTAACTTGTTAAGGGGTCAGTTGTACTTGTATGATTTTGAAATAATTTTTGTAATTTACCGAAGAATAAAATTAAAAAATTATTCAATACAGAATTGAAGGTACGAAGTGGATACTGTAAAATTTATTTCAGGTTTGATAAATAACTGTGACCTCAGGAACAGGCATGACGCCAGTAACATTAAAAAAAAATTACCTCCCCCTTAAGAAAAAAAATTTTAAATAAATTATAAATAATAATACGAAAATATTTTTATTCCAATGTTGCCGGTCCAAAAATTTATTTTTGTCAGTCGGACGTTTGTGCGTATGTATGTTGGCTTATGATTGTTCTCATAACCGTGGACCGATTTTCTGTAAACTTGGAAGACAACAAGCACTACCTTCGAGGGTGGGGGAATGTATTAAACGTTTGCAGCAAAAACTGGAAAAAGGGATCACGGTTTTTGACCGAAATAAAATTTCAAATCTTTACCGGGACGCTTTAGCGAAAACTTTTCTTACACAAGTTGAACCTTTTTTGATCGATATGTGAAATTCCAAAAAATGTTTTTTTTAATATTCACCCCCCAAAGAATAAATTTATTTTACTTAGGGGTACGGCCGTAACCCCCGGGTTGGTCTATCGGTGAACGCGTCTTCCCTGATCGGCTGATTTGGAAGTCGAGAGTTCCTGCGGTTAAGTTCTAGTAAAGTCAGTTATTTCTATACGGATTTGAATACCAGATCGTGGATAACGGTGTTCTTTGGCGGTTGGGTTTCAATTAATCACATATCTCAGGAACGCTCAAAGATGAGATTGTACAAGAATACACTTCATTTACACTCGTACAAATCATCCTCTGAAGTATATCTGAACGGTAATTCCCGGAAGCTAAATAAGAAAAAAAAGACGGGGTACGGCCGTATCCCTCTGCCACACCGGGAATAAAATTTATTAGAATTACAAATGTAGACAAATATTTTTCCTGCTTCATGAATTTTTAGTTATCCGTTTACGGAAATATATTACAGAGACTCTATAACAATTAAACTAATTATATTCCCGCTCCTTAGTACGACCACTAACACATCTCAGTACTGCAAACAACTCGTAAAGTACTGTACCAAATTTGTAGATCCTATGATGCCTCTACAAAAATTAAAAATTTTAAACGGCGATACTTACCCCACTCCTTTAAATAAGTTCAAAATTTTATGTTATCACTGCCTTATATTTATATGTAGATGTATCGCAATATTCGAGTGAAATTTAAAATTTTAATGGTTAACGGGTCATATGTTAAGCGGTCATTCAGCAAGTATTGGAAAAGATTACGACAAATAAGATTTTAAATAAAAAATATTTATTTTTATTATTTTTAATGTAAATAAGAATATCAAAGATTAAATTCCACGAAAAATTAAATGAACTGTTCCGGCATTTGCCCGATCGCATCAAGGGAAAACATGGCAAAACCTTGATAAGAACAGCCTAACAATATTTATGTCTATGATACATTATCATATTACAGGCATATAACATAAGTAAAAAAACTTATATATTATGATATTACAATTTTAATTATAATAAGTCTTGGCGATTTATAAAGTTCTTCCACATCCGATATCCTTTTTCCCTGTAAGAAAAAAAGACAAAAAATATTATAATAACGATCAACAATCTCTTATCAATAAAATAAATCGAATGGTTATCACCTCTTACACCCATCTTGAGGAGAATGAAAGAATCGAGTGAAAAAAAATAAATAATATGACACGATGATTCATTATAAGTACGAGTATAATACGCCAGTTCTACTAATTGATTATGAATATATTTATCGTAAAATATTACAAAAGTCCTTTTATGAGAAAAAATTTAAAATTAACGTAATCGACATATGGATTAACAAAATAAAAGTTCTGCAAGTACGTTGAAAAATGAACTGAAACAGAAATTTACAATTACGTAATTATTCTGATCCGTTGAAGATAAAAATCTAAACAGCATTTTGGTCCCACCACCAACAACATTCATTTGCTAAAACATAAAATTATTTAAAATTGTTATGAAAAAACCCCATAATTTGGGATGTTAGTAAGACCTACCACCAACAACATTCATTTGTTAAAATATACAAATATTTAAAATTGTTATGAAAAAAATCCTATTATTTGGGATATTATTAAGTTGAGCACATATTTACATAACTGCCCAAAAAGGAGTGTAATGTATTTTAGGGTGTACGTAATGTATTGATTACGATTCTAAATTGATAATCAATAATATTTTCAATATCGATTTATTTATGTCGAAAATAGTTGTGATTTGAGAGCTGCTACGATACTGAATGAATGAATTACGGTAGTAAAACTGATTAATTTATTTTATAATTATTATTACAGTTGTTATTTATTGTTTACAAAATTTAAGAAAAAATCTGGTTTTTTGATGGGCAGTTTGTTTAATCATGTAAGCATGTTGTTTCTTCTTGCTCTTATTTGTCGGTGTTGCTTTATCTTATTACTGCTAAATATTAACTAATAATCCCTTTATTTTATTAATAAAATTAATAAATAAATATAAAATAATCTAAGCTTAGAAATTAAATTATATAATCTGTAAATTAATTGACAACGGACTGCTTTTAGCAGGAGAGTTGTGGAAGAAGCCATGTGCAATCGCCCGGCACATCACCACCATCGGTCTGCTTTGTGCCACAAATCTATTGCTAAATATCAACTAATAATCCCTTCCTTTTATTTAATTTTTATAATTGTTTTTATCATTTACATGACTGCCCAAAAGGGGACGGAATGTTTTTAGGGTGTATGTATGTTCCGCTGCAGCAGCTCGACGACTGAACCGATATACATCAATGACCCTGCACTGAAATTCCTAAGTTTCCAGGAGTGTCATAGGCCATATAAATATGTATACATATGTGTATGTATACTTATAAAAATATATGTAGCAGTGGAAATTTGCCGGTTGAAGCACCAACTTTAATGAATTGAATTAATGAACTGTGAACCTGTATCACTGTGCGAGCTGGGTTTGAATCGAACGAACTGATTGAATACTATTACAAGAATAACAGAATTAAATTTACATTAAATAGAATAAAATAATTTCTGTTTAATAATGAGCTTCTTGTGGGGACTGTGTGTGAGGCTACAGTTGGTGAGGTGATGCAAGCATCTTGTGCGAGGCTAAACCAACCATCACCATCGACTGGTAACAAACTGGATGTCTCTGGGGCGCTGTTTTGGAAGGTGCAATGGGGTGCTCTTATATTGCTTCAAACAATCATCCGGTTTTTAAAATTCAAATGGGGTATTTGTTAGTAGGTTGAGGACTAATTTTTACACGCATTAGGTACACTCTCGATCTAACAGATCACGGTTATTCATAAATGTTGTTATATCTTCACAAGCAATCCTCCAGTTTTCAAAATTTTAATGAGGTATTTGGTAATAAAATACAAAATCATGATGGAACCTAACCAGAAAAAAAGTTGTCAGCAATGTTTTTTTTTTCGGCAGTCATGTTTTTAATTTTTAATAGTAATCTCTTGTATGAATTAAATATACTACGTACAAGGGTTGTTCAATAATTAAACAGACAAACACCAACACTGGAAAAACTATTTCAAGAATGAAACCGATTGACATTTAAGTTGGCATCCCTCACATAGAGTGTATTAGTTGTTTGAAAAGAATTTCAGTTATTATAACCTTTTTTGTTTAGTTTAAAATGTCAGCTTCACTTGATATGTGTTCAGTGGAAGATTTGGAAGTTTTGACTGATGCTTCACAAAATTCCATACCTTATTCGCAAGAACAAATGCATAATAATTGGGAAAACTGCTGAAATTTGTAACGGAAGTATAAACATCATCCATTCCATAATTATAAGCTGAATTACTACATTAAGCTGAATTAATCATGTTCAAAGTGGTTTCTGAGACGACTGACTCCAAGACACCCAAATTCATATTTGAATTTTTTTAGATTGCATAATTTGAATTCATCATTTTTAGCCAGAATCCAAACATCAGAGAATGGAATGGAAACACCAGAGGAGTTTGCTCACCAGGAAAAATTCAAAAACTGCACATCAGCCAGTAAAGTGATGCTAACCTTGTTTTGGACTAAAAAGGGTTTTTTATTGGGATTATTTGAATGAAAAAGATACAATCAACACCAAGTACTATTGTGATGTAATAAAAAAGTGAAACTTGCAGTAAGGAGAAAACTTCCTGATTCTCTCTTGAAAGGCATAATTCTTATGCATAACACCCATCCCCTACCGCTCAAAAGACACAGGAAACTATTCAAAAGTTGGGTCAGGAGGTGTTGTCACATCTACCTTACATTTCCAATCTCACACTATCGGACATTTTGTTTAATCCTCTCACAGTTTTTGCGTGGCACAAAGTGGCACACAGTGCTACAAAGTGTGGCACAAAGTTCAGCAACAATGAGCAGGTCAAAAATGCGATCAGTACAAGAATACCAAGCTGTACATTTCTTTACTACTGGTGTAATACAGTATACAATATATGCAATATAATATCTAAGCGTTTGCCAAGTACCAAATATATAAAGATGTCTTAGTTCAACAGAAAAAGTAACAGACAAAGAAGAATATTTAGAGTAGCATTTCTTGAGCACCGAAAGACAATCAGAAACACTCGCAATGTACAGTATGAATCTAAATAAAAATAGGTCTGAGGAAATGCACCATTTTTCTCATTTTCAAACTTGTTAAAAGCTCATTACAAAGCTATTGATGTGTAAATAAGATTTGAAATATCACATTTTTTTCATCACAAACGTTGATATTTTAATATTAGTTTGTACAAGAAAAAACTATTAATATACTAATGCATCACACTTAGATACTGTATTTACAAGAGCAATTATTTTAAGCGGTATCAACTACCGTTCATTAACCTCAAAATATAAATGTCAACGCCATTCTTTAAAAGTGCAATGCGTGTTAATTTTAATTTTGTTGATATAATATGACTTCAGCCAATGACAATTCATTCTTGCTGCAGATACTTTAATTTACAGGATGCTACTCTGAAAGATTACAGGATGTCAGCAGAATCATCTTAACCAGTACTAATTAATTACCGATTACATTAGCTAAGAATAGCTAATATACTGTGCTCACATATTATAAGCACTAATCAGCTACTATTACTTTTTTCAAAATAGTCATATCTACTTTGATACATCAGTTTTAAAAAAAAAACAGCAAATAATTCTAATGTACTTTTATAGACTACAACACATGCTTAACAAATTAAATTATATACACATCAGTTTTTAGTTTATTCCTCTTTTTGTATTCGATCAACTAAATTATAGACCTACTGACTGGACAATTCTTACTACCTTATCTACTTTTATCACAAACTTAGTAGACATCTTCGTTCCTGTATCCCTAATGTTAGTTGTCTACTAACTGTACTTATCATTGTTCAGGTCATCACACTAATCAATTTTTGATAGTGAAATATTAAAAAAAAAAAACATTTAACAGAATAAAATGACCAGAAAAAATTCACTCATAAGCACAATTCATACCAAAAATAGAAACTTGATTTTTTTTTGTCTCGTTCAAATAACCCTGAATTAGTAAATTTTAACATTTGAGAATTGTGTAATGACAACTCATGGAAATGAAATGCGACCGTACATAGATAAGAATAATTGTAAATACTAGCTTGTGACATGTAGTGAAATGGAGTTGCATACTTCAGTCAAAACTTCAACTTATAATTACAATTATCATAAAAATGGATTTCATTAAAAACTCAGCTTTTTAGAGTACAAAATATACTGACGCCACAATATAATGTTTCAATTTATTAACCTGACTTTTTATAAATGTAAGTAATATGATATGATCTAGCAACAACAATCTGCACTCAAAATCAAAAAGCCGCAAAAAATATCATATACCCTAAATTCTATCAATTTTATGCTTTTAGAAAATGGGTTGGCTACCTCATAATCTCGGGTGAAGCCGAGACGGGAGATGCTATAAATAAATAAATAAATAAATATATATATATAAAATAGCATATCGAGAGTGATCAGCAAAAACTACTGAAGATAAATCGCTGAAAATTTAATTGCTAAGCAATTATAAAAAAAATTCTTAGTATGCACTTTCTCCTTACGGTGTAAGTGCATACTAAGAAAATCCACTTTGAAATTCCGAGTTTAACGGGTTAAAATGGAGTAATAACGATATTATTATTTTTTTTTTATTTCTCTGTATCTCTGTAACAGTCCTAGGTATCAACTTAATTTTTGGTGTGTGTAATCTTAATATGAATATCTAAAAATTGATTTGTACATTTTTTTGAAATTCAGAGATTAAAAGTGTTAAAATTGATTTTTGATTTTTTTAAACCCTGTTATTTTTTAATTTCTTGGTAACAAATGAAGAAATCAACCTGATTTTTGGTGAGTCTAATCCTCATTTCGATAAACTAATTTCTAGATTTTTGAAATTCGACCTTGAAAGGGGATGAAGAAAGATAAAAAAAATTTTGAACAACGATGGTAAATTTTCCCAATCCCGACTATAGTAAACTAGATATTCAGTAGATTTGGGCTTGCAAATACTTTTCACATAAATATTTAAAAACCATTTTAGGGTTTTTTTTAATTCCGATTTTTTAAGGGGTGAGAAGATACACGGCGCCGTGGCTCAACCAACACAGCCACTGCCAACGTGTAACGAGTGACTGTAAGTGTTACTGGCTGCACCTATCTCCGGTTATTTGACCGAAGAACATTAAATAAAATAATCGACTACTTTACAGATTTTATAGAGAAATGTAACTACACAACTAGGGTTGGAAAAATACATAGAGTGTAGACCCCCAGTAATTTTTTATCATCAACAGAACAGGCCTTGGTACCCTATAGTTTTAAGGTTATTTTATGTTATGCATGTTTGGAAACAACAGTTAATTTAAATTCTAACAGCACCTAGAAATCAATTACAAAAAAAAAAAAACTAAGAAACACTGGTAAGTGAATATGATGTACAAAATGTCTAACATACTAGGAGGTTTCAGAATGATAAAACAATGAAAACCTTTTATCATTCCATACCGCCTAAAACTGTAAGGGAAATTCCCAAACTTGGGATATGCTGGCAGTAAAATCCCTCCTGCATAGTTTTATTGTGGCCTTAAATAAAAATCTATAGAGACCTACTTTTCATATATTTTCTGATTTCCTGATGTTCTTGTATCGTTTTCTAATCTGGTTGCTCTGCTTTTTTTATAGACCTAGCCTCCAAAACCTGCTTTTTCACTAAAGGGGTGAACCTAACCAGAAAGACAGAACAGAATGATTTACACCACCAAGTGAAAAGCATAAACAAAATAGTTCAGTTAAGATCAAAAACCAGGTTTCACGGCTTCTTGACCTGAAATCTTTTTTTGTGGAGCAGAACAATTAATGAAATAAAATAGTCGCAAAATAAAAATCCGACCTTATTTACTCAAAGCTGGAGCGAGTAATCCAAAAACATTTTTTAAATTCTGGTAAACCTAAGTACAACATCTAACACTTAATAAATAACACGATGATGAAAGAATACAATAAAAGATATTACAATATGATTTGAATACAACATCAGAAATGTGACAAATATCACACTTAATCACGGTAGTGTTCAACTGCACTTACAATTCAATTACAGTACAATAAAAAGTAAAATAAAATACGATTAATGATTTAAATATTTAATTACAATTAAAAATTATAATAACGTGCGATAAAACACTATACACATATGAAAATTCATCTAAAATAATAAATCTAGAAATACAACCATCAATCTGAAACTAATTTAAAGAGCTTTTCAATTTATTTAACTAGTTTTATTACATATTAGATTATTTAATTACTTAATAGATTATTAAAGCTATTTAAATTATTTAATAATTATTATATTTAAATTATGTAATTTTTTCAGTACCGGTATGTTGTTTATGACTATTAACAAAAACCGCTGAAAAACTAATTTTTCCTACCGAAAATATTTATAAAGAATTTAAAATGTGAAAACAGTCTACTTTTCTTTCCCCACTACCTAAAGAGAAAATTCATAAATTTTGCATAAGATTTACTTGCAGGGAGGTGGGATCAGGTTTCTTTTTTGCATATAGGTTAAGCATCACAGAGAAAATTAAAAGAGAATTTTTTGTCGAATGATTTGATAATTAAATGATATAATATTACATTTTCAAATAAAACTTGCAATAATGTTAATAAGAGTGCTGAAAACAGTTTGTCAGTTATTAATAATTAAACGATAAATAAAAGCTAAATGTTAATAAAATAAAATCTTTTAGTAATAATATTACTTTTTCATAATGTTAAAACGATCAAACTGTTGATTTACATTTACAATTATGAACTAAATTTTTCCTGTCAGATTTGGAATCGTAATGATACTTCAAAGTACAAACTACAAAATATTTGAAACGGCTTAAGTAGAACAGAGTACAAATAAATTAGTTTAATTACTAATTTGTGTTTCCATTCTCTCTTGGCTACACGCTTGTTATATTTCATTAAAAAACCATTTAACTAACAAATAACTGGGTTTTCATTAAAAATAATTTTCAATCGAATTAAAAAATAAACATGAAGTATTTAAAATTTTGAAGTATTTAATAAGTATATTAAATACTTATTGAAATATATTGGAAAACAAGATTATGTCCCGCAATCGATTTAAAAAAAAATGTACTTAAATTTAAACCTAGATGGCCATTTTGATTGTTAAATAATCATAATCGGCAGAAAATGTAATGGAAATAGATAATATAATGGAAAAATAAATACAAAGAAAATATTAAAAAAAGTAAAAATAAAAAATAAAAACAAATAAACTTAATTAACAATAATAAATAAACAGTAATTATAAAATAGCACTGATTTTAGAATAACAATAAAAAGTAAGAGTGTAAAAATATATGTACATATAACAGTTTCTTTTTATAAAAGAAATTGCAAAGTTCAATATAACAAAATGAAGTAAAACAAATCTTTACATAACATAACATGAATACACAGTTTTCATTATGATGTGGACAATCAGAGCATTATACATAATTTTTTTTTTTTGTAACATTTAATTAGTCCTTATAAATAAAAGAAGTTGAAGAATGTCGAGCAAAGCTGTCCCACAATTTTTTAATAGCTAGCATCATGTAATAACCACAGCAACAGGTGTCATTTAAAATTTATGTTTAATATTTTATGTTCACTACTTTTAAGGTGCTAACTTTGAACTGTGCTAACAGATCAAGTTCAAAACCGGAATAGTAATTATTCAATAATTCTGTAATTAAAAAAAAAAAGCTGACAAAGTTGTAATATTTTCCCGGGATTGGTTATAAGTTCTTATATAGAGGAAAATTAATGATAATTGAAAAAGTTTCCTGACATTTATTTTTTTGGGATGGGGGTAATTTAAGATGAAGTTTTATTGTAAAATTATCATTATACGATTAAATAAACCAAAAAAAGTTTAAAAAATTAAAACAAAATTACTTTTATTTTTCTATGCTCCCTCACTTCCAAAGGTTTTTGATTTTTCTACATTTACTACATTAAATGGAAGAAACTAAAAAAAAATTCCACTGAAAAATGTACAACAAATAGTTACCTAAAAATTTTTTTTGAGGGTGGTGGATGAATTACAATGAAACGTTATTGCAATATTATTATTAAAATCTTAAATTAACCACAAAAAGGTTTCTCTAAATTAAAAAAATCAAAACTTTGATAGTCTCCTGCACCTCTAATATTTTTCAAAAAGTATTTTTTTGGGGTCACTTCCACTATTATTATGCTTAGGAAGACATAAAAAAAATTTTGGTTAAAAATATGCAATATATAAAAAGAGTGTTTTTTAAAATTTTTAGGGGAAGGGGGATTTTGGGACTACAATTTTTTTTTAAAATGGGGGATAAGCATGCAAAAATGTACTGAACTTAATTAAAGCGGGGTATGCTTGCAAAAGTTTGAGAAAATCGATCCCAAAAACTATCTACACTACTCCCTACAGATATTGACCACAAAACTTTACTAAAAATTGTCCCATTCACATGAGTGTATAAAACTTCACCAAAATCAATTTATCCAGTCGAAAGCATTAAGCTAAAAACACACCAACACACTTGTATATGTATATGAAAATAACCCCCTCCCATTTTTATTTTATTTTTTTGGGTACCTGGGTCATGAAACATCAAGAAATGCAAAAACAACCCATACCTGTTTTTTGACTGATTACCGTACTTTCCTTCTTGCAGCATAGCTCTAGAGCAGCAACAGGGAATTTTTTTGGGAGAGGGCCAAAGAAAAATGAAAACGAGCTAGATGGGCCAACAAAATTTATTAAAAAATAACACATGTACAGTTATATTTTATATTTATCTTACAATATATTGTTACAAAACTCAATTTATGATTGAATGAGTATGAAGGAGTGCGTGATGATGGAATCGTGACTGTACTTTTAAAAGTTTCTCAAAATCTGATTGTAACCGGGATGCGCTGACTCTTCTTGTGAAGCTAAATTGGTCATCTGTCAATCTATTTCTAACGCTATTTTTTTTAAGTTTCACGGTAGAAAACACTTGTTTGCAAACATAGAATGATTCTAGCATGGTGGTTATCTTCTGGACATGAGATCTCAAATTTGGGAAACTTGATCTCGATAGGGACTTGTAGAACTCTTAATTTCAGGACGCTGAGAAACAACTGTCTCAACTCAGTGTTACATTGCAACTCGACTATTTCAAGCTGAAATTCCGATTTCACTGTGTTGCAGTCCAAATTAAATGGCATACTAAAATTATTCAATAGTTTTGAAGTCTTGAAACCTGCATTCAAATTCATCATGGAGCCTTCCTCATGCTTTCCTCGTAGCTCACTAGTTTGTCTTCCATCGCTGGGACTATTGTTTTTAGCATCGAGAAGTGGGACAGATCTTTCTTAACTAGCTGTTTGAAAAAGAGAACTAGTTGCATTTTAAACTTTCTGAGATGACCCCAGATATTGTGGATAAATCGATTTCTTCCTTGCAGCTTAACATTCAACTTATTCATGATGACATAGAAGATCTGTAGGAAATGCAAATACTGAAAGTCATGCAGTATCTTCCTGCATTTCACAGCCTTTAAACATCTGTTTTTCATGCATGAATGAAATTATTTCCTCTTTCAACTCCCAAACTCGCTTGAAGATACGTTCTGCACTAAGCCACCTTACTTTAATGTAATAAAGTATATCAGTGTATTCAGACTGCACTGAGTCAAGAAACTCTTGAAATTGTCTGCGAGTAAGCGCTTGAGATCGAATAATATTACAAAGCTTCATAATGACATCAAGCATGTGTTTCATATCTAGGGCAGATTTACACAGAGTCTTGTGATGCATGACACAATGAAGAAATACAACTTTGTTCTCAAAATATGTTTGGTTAAACATGCCAACAAACCAGATTTCTTCGCTGTCATATTAGGTGCTCCATCAGTCGTAATATTGCATATTCTGGTTATGGGTACTTTCAAATTCAATGGCCTTCTTGAAATTCATGAAAAATATCTGATCCTGTTGACATACCTTTTAATGATCACACGCATGCTAGTTCTTCAATAATACAAAAATTATCATCAATACCACTTATAAATAATAGTAACTGGGCAATATCATTTATGTCAGTACTCTAGTCCACAGTAACAGAACAGAATTTAAACTAATTCTTGATTTTAGCTGTGACAATAGGTGTTGATCTATTGTTTCAATTCTAAAAGTAACTGTTTTTTGAGACAAACTGACAGTCTCAAAATCATTTGTTTTGTCAAGACACAAAATATCACAAACTTAGAGCATGCAATGTTTCACAAACTCCCCATCAAAAAGAGCTTTGTTACTTTTAGCAATATTGCATGCTACAACATAAATAGCATGTGCAGCTGCTTTTTGAGAACTATTTTGTTTTTTAAAAATATTTGCGAGACCTTTTCACATAGACCCTCTGCTTTTTGTTTCCTTCTATTTACGGTCATAGCTTCATAACTGGCATTTTTATGCTTAGATTTAAAGTGCCGGGAAATGTTAAAAATTCTTTGTAGATGGTCATAGTTCCATTACAAATAAGACACAATGGTTTATTATCCTTAAAAGCTGTGAAAAAGTATTTCCAAGTCCACTCCTCTTTGAAAACACGGCACACTGAATTAACTTAACATTTTTTAGTTGTCATCTTGGCAAATCAGAAACGTCTCACAAATACTCAGTACAAAACAGCAAACAATAATAACTGACAAAAATATTCTCAATTTGATCTCAATCAAATTGAGAACTACTGCACAATTAGCTACTGACTCAACTGACTGAGAGTATTAGGGTGTTAGGTGGCGGCTGGAGTGGTGGGGATAACATAAGTCATTCTGTTGAGCACTACAGTTATGAATGCTCTGGCGCCTTTCTGTGACCTACTGCTGTCTGCTACCCTGTGTGCAGAATACAGACGCAGAAAGAATACAATGTGATAGAAGTCTGAAATGCATCTACGTGTTTGGTTGAGAGAACTGAACGTGATAAAGAATGTGTGTAGGTAGCCATTTAGAACCATGTCATGTGCCAAATTAGACCAGTCTGGGGGCCACACGTGGCCTGCTGGCCGTACTTTGCCCATCACTGCTCTAGAGCTATGATGTAAAAACAAAATAAAAATGGAAAAACGAAAAGTATAAACAGTGAATGTTGATTTTTTAAACTCATATTTAGAAAGAAAAAATGTAATTGTTACCTGTTTCTTTCTGTACATCAGATGCCATATTAACAGCTTCGTCTAAGAAATTGACAACTTTAACAAAATCGTTTTCTTTTAGCTGTCTGGAAGTAAGAGCGGCTGTACCTATAAACAAATAATAACTTAAAAACAATATGCTAAAGATGTTGATGACACATGTCAGATTTACTTAGAACCTACAACAAATGTACTTGAATATTCAGTCACATATTCTTCCTATCCCCAGTATGGTATGTACATTAAACTATCACTCTTTCCTTATTTTAATTCATTGGGAGTGTCTTATTCATCTTTTTTGAAGAAAACTAAAAGAATTCATTTTAGAGTGGAGTCACACTTAATCTTTTAGATTAAATATTAATGATAAATTCAATGAATTTACTTTTAATTTTTGTAAATTACAAGATTAAAAATATATGCAAAGTAATCTTGTATCTGACTTCATGATATGAGTATCTGATACAAGTAATAAAATTACATTAATCTAAGTTAGTTCAAAGCTCATACTTTATCTGATCCTCACCTACCCTTTGCAATATTACTGTCCATGACTGGACCAGTCGTAAAACTGATGACAATGCCGATTTCTGACTGATGGTAAGCCAGATGTATACAATATAATAATCTAAACAATGAGTGTTATATCGTATAACATGTGTTTAAAAAATAAGATTCAATCACTTTATCCCTGGGACTGGTAACCACAATTGTGATAATTTAGCTGGTAATAACTCGCAGACACCAAAGTTAAATGCTTTACTAGAATCTAGAAGAAAGAGAACTATAACTTTTCTGTGGTGCATTGTCAAACAGACATTCTGTCACTTTTTGAAGAAGATCAAGATCACATATTAAAATAAATCAAGGTTGACACAGTAGACAGTGCTGCACCTGATTGTAAACTATGCACTCCAATTTCTTAGCCAGTATACTTAATAAAGTTATAAGCTGAGACTCCGAGTTCAAGGCCAAGGAAGTACACAGACTTTCTTAATAGGTGGATTAAGACTCTTTCCATAAGGAAAAAAAAATACTTTCCTTACTCAAGAAACTTCTCTGATCGTAAAGATGAATTGAAAACATTGATGCACAGTAAAAGTGGGTCAGATATTATAAGGATCAAATTTACAGAGATTTTATGTACAGCTTTGGAGAACGATATCATTATAGAGAGTTACAGCATTATCAGGAATTTTTTTCTCTTTTTCTTAAATACCATACTTCAGCGACTCAGATTGAGTAAAGGCGACTCTAAAGTTTAATTAAATCTATTCCTAACTTAAAACTACTTAAACTATTCACTATTAGAAAGGGAAAGAATTCTTCAGCAGAGTAAAATATTATTTGACTAAAAACTGATTTTAACTTTTTTATAAAATCTGTCCATTATCACAGGGTATCGATATCATATGATAATTTCTATATGAACTCTGGCTCAACACAACACAGCTTACATTTAAACAATGCTGTTCTATGGACTTCTACAAACCTAATTATTCCATTTCTTGTTATAATACCGGGTGGAAATAAAATGTTATACTTTTAATATCAGATGGAAAAATGTAATGAAAAAAGGATTCTCTGTTGGGATTAGGAAGCAAGCAGCAATAATCTGGAATATCTGCTAAATATCAGTTTAATATCAGGAGTTAACAGAGGGGAAGGTGTATGAGAAACATAAA
The DNA here is from genome assembly GCF_047948215.1 of Lycorma delicatula. Lineage (NCBI taxonomy): Eukaryota > Metazoa > Arthropoda > Insecta > Hemiptera > Fulgoridae > Lycorma > Lycorma delicatula. The sequence goes on from NC_134455.1 coordinate 34,809,934, forward strand.
GAGCATAGACAGGAATGTAATGTTTGAATAAACATAAGTAGGTTATAGAACATTTCTACCCGTGCCTCCTCCTAGTTAACAAGGCTTTTTTTTGGCATTTTATTGAGAAATTTATCAATAGAAGACTTTTTTAAATCACGGAAAACAACAAAATTCTGCTCATAATTCAGGGTATCAAGAAGCGGCATATAGAAAACAACAGGCAGAAATAACCAGGTAGGATGCTGGCCATGATACCATACACTTCTAAACTGCCAAGTGAAATGATATGATTTTTAGAATTGGAATGCTAATTACACAATGATAGGTGGGTTTGGTGGTAAAATATTCCAATAATTTAGTCATTTGCAACAAAGATAACATCAATGCAATTAGACTAAAAAACGAGCTAAAAACACTCTGAAAATTAATCGCAATCTTTAACTACAAGGTTAAAATCCCACCGGTCAGGATCGCACCGGTCAGATTCTGACCGGCACGATCCTGACAAAAGCGCCGAACAAAAGAGCTCAACCACTCTGACTCACCCATTCACCTCTATGCTGAATGCGCAGTCAGCATAGAGACTGCGCATTCTCTTACTAGAATTTGTAGCTGCGAAGGGTAGGTAAAGTGAACCATAAATACAAAAAGAACTAGAAATTTAATTTCCATAATTACACTAAATTTGTGATACATGCAAATGATATATATATTAGCATCAACACACAAATAAATAAATTCGAAAAAATGTATGGAAAACAGTGCACTGGGTAAAACAAATTAACATGTGAAGCATATAAACTTATTATTATAAAACTGCAAACACAGACACACTCACTCTCTGTTGCTCCCCCCTCTCACTTTCTCTTTCTCTCAATGGTGAACATTTGAAAAGTAAAATATATAAATGACTATAGAAACACGTATGCTCTGATCAAACAATAAATGTAACAAATAACAATCTTAAAACAGTTTTTAAAAGGAAATTCAATGGATAGCTCACATGTATACAGCAAATGAGGGCTTATTTGACTGTGGAACAAGGATAATGGACAGTAGATAGAAAGGTGGAGTAAGTCACATAATTACCGAAGTAGAATCAGGCAATAGTATGGTTTTCATATTAACTAAATACCTACTGTTTAAATATTATTAGACATAAAATATAAAAACTAGTAATTGATGCAGAAAAAGGTAATTTTTCTATGGATTTAAAAAAAAACAAACAAATATACAGTGAAGTTTAAACAAAAAATAACTGATTTTTTAAGAAGGTAAGTAGATTAGAATATGTGCTCAGCAACAATAAAAAATAGAACAATGTATACGATTTCATTATTTGGTAATACATATTAAAGATAAAGAAAGAAATAACTGGTGTAAGGAAAAAACTACATATACTCATAAACACAGCACTTACAAGTAAATATATAGGCAACTCAAAATTACACAGCAATACTTCAGAAGCTTATTTGGAACATTAATATAAGAAATAATATTCTTTTTCTCCTTATAAATCTATTAATAATCGTTACTTATAATTTATTTTTCTCCTTATAAATGGATTATATTAATTGTGTAACTATTTCTTAATCTCATTAGCGGAAATGATTACGCATGCCTGCTGTTAAAGATGACCACAAAATTCTGAGATTGATTCCCCAAGACATCATATAAAATTTGTAATTTAATTCACTTTGCTTAGATTTAAATCCAGTAGCATTGTTGTAAATTAAATTTATTTTGTTCAATAAAAATAGATTTCTTAAATTTTTTGTGTTTTATTTCATTACCATCACCACCACTGCCTGATCTGAAGATTGTTTCCTGCGATATGCAACTTGCTTTGTACAACATCCAGATATGTCACAAATTGATCAGAATAAATGACAGCAATAATATAATAATAATTATAATAATGCCCTGCAATAATATAATAATAATTATAATAATGCCCTGAGGTAGATAATCCTCACAACCAGAATGTACCATCTATGTTCCACGTTCAAGGTGGTAACAGCTATACGTAAGTTCAATACATACAGGTGGCAATGGGATTCCAAGTATTTTTCTTGAAAATATAATCATTCTTTTGACTTCCATCTTCAGGTCACTATATGAACTGGAATTTTTGGCTACCTGCAGATCATGAACAATGGAAATGGACTTAAACCACCTTTAGAGCTGGGGTGTGATGGCCGGGGTCAATGTGATAGTAGGTGTAAAAGAGACCCTTCTGTTGTACACATGCTCCCTGCAATGGTAAGCATGTAGTAAGGTGCCCATGTGTGTCAATGCATGGGAGCCCTTAAAATTTTGGTGAGTAGAGGACTGGAGTCAGTGTAGAGACTGTGCATCCTCTCTCTGCCAGGACATTGCTCGTTCCACCAGAGTACCAGGACAGATCTCCAGGGTCAGTAGCTCTGGAGTGGGGGTTATACCCTGGCAGCTAGCTTGCAATGGAGGGGATCAAAATTTCATGCAAGTTGAACTATTTATCGTGGCAGAGGGTTTATGTAAACATCCTCGTTTGGAACCAGCTGTGTGACCAGAAGTGAAATGGCAGAAGAGTTTTTGAGGAGGAAGAATTGATAGTAGTCTGAAGGATCTGCAGAGAACTGCTATCAAGAACTGTTCATCCAGATCTAAACTAAATATCTGGTGATTATAAATGAAGGTGGAAATTATGCAGCGGTAATAACTAATTTCTTATCGCTCGTGAAATAACTAATTGCACTGGAGGGCCAGTACAGGAAATACAAAAAATTTTCAACAGTCTTTACATCCGGATGACCAACAATATCCAGTTGCAGATTCTTTGAATAAAGAAAATAGAATAGTTTGCTGTACGTGTAGATCCTCACAGCACTCTTAATACCTCAAAGGATGTTGTGGTTTGTCAAGATCTATTCAACCTATTCTGAGCAAAAAATTTTGGAGGAGTTGTCACCTCAGGGAGTAATAGAGTGCTGAAGGTTGAACATGGGAAGGAATGATGAAGTTCTAACTTCTGCCTCTCATGTAATCACTTTTAATAAACCAACCTTGCTGGAGAAACTGCATGCTGGTATATGCTGTCTGGATGTGTGTGCATTGCATTCTTGTTGCAACCCGTGTAATGCTTCAGATGCAAACAATTTGGCTACACTGTGGTTTGATATGAGAGATTAAAAATATGCATGTATGATGAAGAGACCCATAAGGGGAATGATGCAAGAAATCTTCTGTCTGTATCTACTGCAAAGGAAAGCATTCGTGCCAGTCAAGAAACTGTCCTGTTTACAAATATGAAGTAGCAGCTCAAGAAGTTAAAACCATAGAGGTCAGCTATTTTGAAGCTAAAAAAATTGTAAACAGCCAAAAATGTAGAGCAACAACAACAACATATGCTGAAACAGCAGCTACTGTTTCTACTGCAAGTTAATGGAAATCAACTTCTCAGTAAACTCGTTCTAATGTTAGCTAAAATGATAGTTAGAATAATAGGTAAAACAAAATCTCTCTCTCAAAAGGAAGCTAAGAGAGTGTCCAAGAAAAAGCCACCAGATAATGTATCAAGCAAACATAAAGTGCATATGAGCAGAATATGATGTCCGTTCAGAAAATAACTCAACTTTATTTTTTATCTTTATTATTAATTTACAGATTATTGGTCCTTGTCCCCTTCAAAGTACTCCCCTTCTCTATTCACACACTTTTCCCGGCATGTTTCCACTTTGCAAAGCAGTTATGGATAGTGTCATTTGAAATGGCCTTTAAGGTTCGTGATGAATTTGCTTTAATGTCACCAATAGTCTCAAAACGACATCCTTTCATCACTGATCTTAATTACGGAAATAAGAAAAAAATTGCAAGCAGCCAGGTCTGGTGAGAACGGAGGCTGAGGGAGGACAGTCATCCGATTTTTGGCACAAAACTTATGAATTGACAAAGCTGAGTGTGAAGGCGCATTGTCATAGTGAAGGGACCATGATTTGTCTCTTTTTGGAGGAACAATTCTGGTCCTTTTTTGTGGATTTTTTTATGTAAGCATTGCAAAATGCCTTCATAGCATGGACCTTATGGCAAGAATTCATAATGCATAACCCATTAAAATAAAAAAGAAAAAAAGAAATAGAGAGCATTACTTTGAGATTGGATTGAGTCTGACATGCTTTCTTGAGGCATGGAGATCCTTTGCCAATCTGTTGTGATGATTGAACTTTTGTCTCAATGTCATAGCTGTAAACCCAGTTTTTGTCTCCTGTTATGATCCTGTGCATAAATAAATATTTCACTGTCATTGGCTTGTTCAAGAAGTTGCAGACAAACGTCTACTTGATGTTCTTTCTGCTGATTGGTCATTAAATGAGGAACAAACTTCGCTACAACTTGATGCATGTTCAATTTTTCAGTCAAAATGTCATGGCAAGAACCATTTGAAATGCTAACCTCTTCTGCAAGTTCTCTGACAGTAAATTGGCAATTTGTAAGCACCAGATCATTGATTTTCTGAATGTGGGTATTGTCAGTTAAAATCAAAGGCCTTCCTAGTCACGAGTCACATTCAACTGACTGATGACCGGTTTTAAATTGTGAAAACCATTCGTAACATTGCATACAAGTCAGAGCATCTTCTCCATAAATTTGTTTATAACACAAAAACTAAATGAAACACCAATAATCCAAGAATATATGATTGCAAAGGAGGTTATGTGGAACACAATGCAGCCAGTTGAACGACACTAAATAATCTGAGAAATATCTCCGTTGGCACATAATTAAAAATGTTCAATTATTTTCTGAATAGATCTTGTAACAAGGAAAATAAATCTGGGTTCAAGTTCATCTACATAACCTGTCGGATGAGCATGTTACGAGGGTAAAAGCTTCAGAGAGAGCCCTCTAAAGAGGCTCTGAAACCATCTCTGATGTGGTCTCATGAAGCCACAAGGGGAACCCCTATTTCCCCGTTTGCTGAAACAGTGGCTGATGTGCTTCTTTTGTGGGTGTCTCCAATTCCTGTCTGAATCAGCGCCTAAACTGAGCACCAAGTCATGCCTGTTGTTGTCCACCGTTTCCTTTGTCTCCAACTCCGACGATGGGAGCTACAGAGGGTATGACATAATTTTAGAATGTAAAGCTGTTCAGAGAATGAAGAAGAGAAAAAAGGAATGGGCAAACACTGAGATGAACTGGCTAATATAATCAAGTCAATTCTTCAATGGAACATCAATGAAAGGATAGATTAATGGAGCTCAAGGATGATTGTCTAACACTCTTGACCTTCATCACTTGGTACATGATGTAGACCCAATTTGTATATGTCTGCAAGAAATATACTTCCACCGAGATTAAAATTCCAACTTAAGAAGATATAACAAAAATATTTACATCAGTGATAATATGTTTTTATCGACAAGACCAACGGCCAAATATAAGTTACAGGTGGAGTAGCAATATTAGCATCGCCTAGAGCTACCACTGAAGCAACTGAAACATAAAAGTGATCGCAATCAGAAAGAAGTGCTCACTACAGATTATTATCTGTAGCATATACTTACCAAGTAAGTATCGTCGATACTTACCCCTTACCAAGTAAGGGGTCGAATCGAGCATATCTCCAGGGAAGAGAATTAGAAAAGTTCCTTTTAAATTCTGACTATTATTTTAAATGATGACTCAGGAACTTATTTTAATGTCAGAAACAGATTGAAGTTCTGTATAAATTTAACTTTTATTAGTGCTTCAATTGCATTGAAATTCTCTTTCAAGGTTTTACAAGATCTTTACGGAAGTGACCATTCTCTGGTAAAAATTACAACTGACACTACAATAAAATAATATCCCATCTCCAACAAATGAAAGTCCAATAAGGCAGATTGGACTAGCTTCACTGCTAATACAACACTTCACTCCAGAAGTAACTGGAGTTATTGAAAATGATGTTCTTTGATACAACCAATGTTATATTTGACTTGGGATTAAGATAAATACCCAGAACATCTGGAAAACTCAAGAACCCACCTGATCCTAGCAACAATACATGCCATCTATTAGCAGAAATACAACTGTATTGATATTTGGAAGAAATTGAAGGCTATCTGTGGGCATACAAACTATACTATACGTGAAATTGCAGAATTATTAGCCAATCAATTTGAAAAAGCCAATAAAACGGCAAGTTATGATGAAGGCTTCAAAAATAAATAAAAAACAGAACTTGGTCACTTAAATGTTGGAACCAAAGTGAATTTTGTTTATAATGTACCTTTCTAAATAGATTTGTGAAAGCATTGGAGAAAACTGGTGATACAGCATCAGGTCCAGATGAAAAACATTATGAAATACATCAGAATGCTAAGCACTGCTGCAGAACTTAGATTGCTACAACCATATAACCTGATATGGCAGGATGGAATGTACTTGCAGCAGTGGAAGAATGCATATATTGTTCCAATTCCAAAAAAATATAAAAATCTGATCGATCCCAATAGTTACCTTTTCATAAAAACATCTCCTTCCACAATTTGTTGGAGAGAGTACACATGAAAACCCTCGTCCAGGAAAGCCATTGTCTTAGCAAGTGAAGAGATTCAGAGAGTCAAGTTTTGTGATATAGAAACGAAGTATTGAACTATGTTTCCACCTAAGAGCTATGGACCAATTCCAAAATATTTGGTAATAAAGAAGAAAGAAGGGAATTTTTCTAAAATCAGTTCTTTTGTGACTCCTCGAGGGATCACGGAACCTGAAGGAGGACCTTTAAAGGAGAGAATGAAGACTGCTATGGGACTGTTTGTTGAGACCTGTCAATGATCTACAGATGTGGATAGTCAACAGTGATCTGAGCAGCTCTGGCTACTCAAAGCTAAGATGGGACTCAACGACACTAAGGTTGCAACACAGGTATGCTAAATACTTCCAAGGGTGTTGCTGTGTGCAGGGACCACACAAAAGAAGAAATCATCAAGGAGCTATTGCATGTTGACAATTAAATACCCAACGCACAACGTCTTACCATCCATGTCACATGTCCTGAGGTTTAACAAACTTAGGTGTCCTGAAAAAAAAAAGGGTAGATTTCATAGGCTAGATATTTGTCCATTCATCCCAATATGATTACAGTGTTTTGGATGTCAGAAATTTGGACACAAAGCAGTGCGATGCAAAAGAAAACAAATCTGTGCTTATAGTGTGACTCATTACATCCTGATGACTCGTGCAGGGATCTACCGATTTGTGTAAACTGTAGTGTACATCATACTGTGAGATCATGAATCTGTCTGAAATATAAGAAAGAAGTAGCAACATAGGAGATAAAGACCATTCAAAGGTCAGCTACTTTGAAGCTAGAAAAATCATGCTTAGCAAATTGCCAAAGATCACATCTTATGTACAGGTTGCTGCCGCTCCTGCAGTCTCCTTTAAACCAAAGAACGTGATCTCTGAATTGGTGTCAGCCTTAGTAAATATAGTGTAACGCATCATTAATCGACCAATTAGGGATAGCAGCCCAAAGACATCACAGATAAAAATAGATATGATAAAACAAAAGAGCTCTTTTCAACCGAAAAATGAGCTTTCAACCAATCCCAAGGCAAAATAAAGCGAAACGAAAATACAGAAACCAGAAGACAAAGTAAAAATTGAAAAAATTTCCAATCTAGGAACTGAGAAGAAAAGATAAAATATTTCAAAAAGACGATATTGGATGACCAAGGCCTTTAAGTGAGAGAGCAAACATTTCAGCCACCCATCGCTTTAGCGGGAAGTGCATTTAGTATCAACTCTGATGCACTGCTCACCGCACCATCTGAGCCGGTATAATCTCATGTCAGTAGCAAAACATCCTTTGTAATTTAATGCAGAGAATTCCATCTCCGAGGCCTAATAAGAAATTTCAGAATTTGACATAGAAACCTTCAAGATGGAAAAAAGAAGCAAAAAAGGAGAGCCTAAAAGTAAATCTAGGCAATAGAAAATAAGAATGTAAATAATTTTGTGAACTTTTGACAAATTTTATGAAAGAATGATTTTTTTTAATAATTGTATGACTGCAATTGTTTTGATAAATTTGACATTTCTTTAAAAATGGATTGTTGTTTTTCAAGAGGTAAGGTCCCTTGTCATCTTGTGTTCTTTTGGGGTTTTTAATGTGCTATGACAACTCTATTTCTGGATGCTGTCTAACAAAACTAGTTTTCTGAATAGTTCACTGATGATTTCATCAGGAAGAAAAGAAATCTCTTTTCTTTTTTTTTGTTTGGGAGAAGAGGACTAACATCTATAGTAATCAATCGATTCCTGTACACCCACAAGAAAAAAATAAGGATGGCCTCCAGATTTCCGCTTACAGCTCCATGAAAAAACCCTAACTAACAGGGGAGCTGAGTGACATATTTTAATGTGAAGAAAGTGCAGAGTAAATAAAACCTTGCTGTATGCACTAGTTCTATCAGGGAATGTATATAACAGGGGAACATTGAATATAAATATGATACTAAACTACAATATACTACAAACTACAAGAGATTTACTTGGTAATGTGGCAAACCAAAAACACTAAAATGCAAGTCACTAGAAAGAAAGGCTATTCAGATATACTCATTACATCATTGGATTTAATATGAAATATATCTACCAGCCAACCATACTCATTTAGCCTGATAATACATAAAGGGATCCAACTGCTGTTGTTAAACCATTTAAACAGGTAGTACCTACAAGAACGAATAAAAGGAATACATAAAGTTATATTTTTCATATCACTCAATAACCCCATTGATAGTTTTATGGGCAAAGACAACTTCTTGCACAGTGCGCCTGACCTTGAGCCACAGCATCTTCCATAATCAGCACTCATCCTTGTAGTTTCAAAGAAGAGTAACTAGTACTAAAACGAAGATGCAGCATATAGAGTAGTAACTTCTGTAATGCTTCTATACTACTGCAGGTACAATCCCTGTCACAATTCCAGATGACAGCACAATATTAGAGAATAGGTCTAACAAAAATCTTATATAGGTGCAAGATTGAATTTGCATATTGGAAATGCCGACCAAGCCAAACAAGTAAACCAAGATTCCTTCTGGACTTGAAGATTATCCTACTTACATACTCATTGAAAATTAATTTTGGATTTAACCTCAAGATCAGAAATATCTTTAACACTGCGTAAATTGCTGCCAATCCTGTAAATATGTATTTTGTCAGAAGGATTTTTCTAGAGTAGGTTACAAGAGTGTTTTGCCAAGATTAAGCAGCCAGAGGTGTGTTTTTTAAGTAAGGGCCGTTTTCAATTTCCCGCCATTAGATGCAGTGGAAATTGATGATGCTAGTGTAGCATGTTTATTTATATCAATGATCATTTGTTTGTGACAATAGGTTAACATTATTCATGTTAGTTGCTGTGTACAGCCTGGCTGAAATGAGTACTACAATAAATAATCCTGCTAGTTGTGAAGTGCAATCGGTAATTCATTATCTACTGGTAAAAAACAAATCTGCTACTGATATTCATAGAGAAATTGTCGATGTTTTTTGACTCAGTGTTATGTGTGAAGGTAAAGTTCACCAATGGTGTTGTTTGCTTCATGGAGGAAGAATGTAATGGTTGCCCAACTGTCATCACAGATGATTTGACTGAAAATGTGAGTGCAAAACTCCATGTAAACAGATGGCTTACTGTTTTTCAATTATCGATTGAATTAACTTTTGTTTCGTGGTCGGTAGTTTACAACATTTTAACTGAAAAACTGGGTTACAGAAAGTTATTTTCCAGATGGGTATCAAAATGTTGACAAAAACACACAAAGAAAAGTGTTGCTGCAGCTCAAACATTTTTGAAACGCTATGAAAATGAAGGCGATGAGTTATGGAAACACGTTGTGACCGGTGATGAAACTTGGATATTTTATTCAAATGTTGAGACACAGCAGCAATCAGTGCAATGGCGGCATTCAACATCCCCAAACCCCAAAAAGTTCAAGCGAGAAAGATCAATGAAAAAGCTTATGGCAACAGTTTTTCGGGATGCAGAAGGGATATTTGATTGAATTTCTTGAATATGGAAGAACTGTTAATGCTGATACATACTGTGAAACGCTTTCAAAACTTAAGATATTCAATTCAAGACAAAAGACATAGGAAGCTAACCGATGGAATTTTGTTTCTCCATGGTAACGCAAGATCTCACATGGTGCACAAAACCACAGAAGAATTGTGATGAGTTCATTGGGAAATCTTCAAACATCCACCTTACAGTCCAGATCTTGCACTGAGTGATTATTACCTTTTTCTCCATTTAAAACAATGGCATGCATCGCAGAAGTTTGAATATAATAAGGAATTGCAAAACAGAGTAATTAATTGGTTTAGATCGTAAACGGGAAAATCCTTAAGTAACAGAATAATGAAGCTGGTAAGCTGATATCAAGAGAGAGAGAGAGAGAGAGAGATTTTGTTATAATAATTTTTTTTTTCTGTTTCGCTTATTTCAATTTTTATATCAAAACAGCTCTTACTTAAAAAATATGCCTCATATCATCAACTGACCATTTATGAATTATATCAATATCAGATTGCAAAACCTCATGATCAAAATAGCTGTTAACCCTAGCCATGATTTTAAGGTCATCAGCATATAATAATACCTTAGAGAAATAGTCAGTCCAATATAATCCATAAACAAAATAAATAATGAAGGGCCAAGGTTGGAATTAGGTACTCCATATACAGCCTTAAACTCATCTGAGAATCTCCCTAAACCATTCACATGGAATGGTCTATCTGCAATATAGCTCTGCAACCACATCAACATCATAGCACCAACACCTAAACAGCCAAGCTTCAACAGAAGTAAATCATGAGACAGTGTCAAACGCCTTATGAAAGTCGAAATAAATGACTTTGACTTATTTATGGGATTTCACTTCTGGAGCAGTAAACACTAGCATGTTGCTTAAATTAGTTGTTGTAGATTTACCTACATGGAACCAGTGCTGAATTGAATGGACTATCTTCTCCAGCAATGCATTAAAATGCTGGTAGACTGATTTCTCAAATACTTTGACAACAATATTGATATCAAAAATTGGACGATAATTATCCATAGACTGAGGGGATTACCATTTTTTGGCATTGGTGGAACAAGTGCACATTTCCAATCAACTGGGAAAATACCAGAAATTGTACATCCAACATAAAACAGAAGCAATTAATTTGGAGATGCCCTTAATAATAAATGCTGGGACTTACGTCAATACCAGCTGCAGTATGGGAACACAGCATCTAAATAAAAGATCTTCAGTCATTATAATTGGAATATTAACAGTAATGTAATTGACAAATGACCCAAAATCCACTCTCCAAACATCTGCTAGACAAGGCTTGTAAATTGATTGAAATTGCCTCCTAAATACTTCACTCATATCTTCTGCATCAACAATAGTTCAATTACCGACTTTAAGTGGGTGAACTCCACTGGAGTCCTTCAGCACAGATTTTACATAATGAAATAACTTTTCCAGCCTTCTTATAAGACACTCTCAGCCAACTTGGCTCTCTTTAAGACATCACTTTTTATACAGAATTTTAGCCTTTTTTTGCAATTCTGAAAATTTATGATAATAGACCAGACACCCTGCTTTTTTATACTTTCTGTGAAAAAAACTGCTTTTTATTTAGACAACTAATCAAGTTAAATGAAAGCCATATGGGAAACCATTTAGGTTTGGGTCTACATAAAGGAATATTTTTTCATATACAAGAAGAAAGAATATTATTAAAAGCAGAAATGGCCTCATTACCATCGGATAACTGATAAACATTACTCCAATCAGCTTGATTTACCGTATGGTAAAGATGAAGATAATCACCTTTCATATAGTTTAATGAATTAACAACACTATTACATAGAGCAATTTCACTAATATAGATGTTAACTGAGAGTGTATCATGCAGCAGAAATGGAAAAACAAGATGATCAGCCTCCAACTGGACACTGACATTATTGTTATTAGATAAAATGAGTGAACCTCCAATAAGTAAATGAAAATATACTGAACTAAGTTAAGGTCATCCACAAAATTGAACAATATATGCCTTCTTCTTAGCGTAAAAGTGGGCTCCACTACTTAAAACATTTACTATTCCATTTTATATTTGGGGCATTAAGATCACCAATAACAATATTATAAGAACTAATGTCAATTTTAAAAACTAAACTACCAAAATACTCTGATATGATCTCAGGCTTAATATCAGGACTTGAGTAGTGATTCCGAAGAAGATTAACCCCTCCAAACAAATTTACTTCCACCCAGATGCATTCATTAAAGGCTTCTAAATCATGGCACCTAAAGGAAGCTATATTGGAATGCACTACAAATACCACTCCACTACCATTCTTGCCTGATATAAAGAAGTTGCTATCAGCCCTATAAACATTGAAGTGGTTTGAAACATAATCAGAATTCAAAGAAGAGTCATTAAATGCTGATTCTGTGAAAGCAATAACATTGTACGGACTCGCAGCAACAGAAACAAAAAATTCATCTGCCTTAGATTGGAGACGCCTAACGTCCTGATAAAATATCCTCAAATTATATATCTTCACCACCAATTAGAAAGTTTCTGTCCTCCTCCTTGGACTTACATTAACACAAGATATTATTCTTCTTATATTAACAGAAGACATAATTTCTGCTCAGATCTTAATGAGTTATAGAATAGAAAAATCAAAGTACCCGAAGGTCACGTATCAGCAGACTTTCTCAAAGTCCTTATCGGGAAGAACAAGATGAAAAAAAATTATATCCTTCTTTCTTGGTTTTAAGATTATCTCGTACATCAAAATCAACTGATTCCCTCACCAGATTTCTCGATATTAGATGAAGTAGAGGAATCAAATCTAGTAATAAAATTTTCTCTATTTTTGGGTCTTACTAGATTGGTGTTGTCATTGGCAGTTCCAAAAGCAGCCTTTTTTATTCACCTTAGTCGTTCTATCCTCAACCTCATTACCTAACTATGTAAGAGGGCAGCAGATTGTAATAGCTGAACCAATAAAGTATGGATGAAAATATTTATAAGAAATGACTGATCAAGGTTAAACCATGAATTGTTGGTTCTTTTAGCTATTCTGTAGAGAATATCAGAGCTAGTCCTGCTGATAAAACCACAGCCCATTGCCTAGCTTCAGACCAGCCGAGTCAGCAGACAAGTCCACTGCTCAACTCAACAAAAAGGTAGGACATACTGATGATCTTGTGTGATAAACAGCCTTCTGAGCAGAACTGCCAAATACAGAGAATATAGTTACAACTGAAAAATGTGGTGGATAACCTAGCTAATGATTATCTGGCCTGAAGATGGTATTAGTATTATTAGTATTATTATCATCTCTATCACCACCTCTCTACCCAATCAGACAAACAGAAAGAAAACAATGGCCGGTGCCTGGGGCCAAAGGCTTAAAAGCAAAGATAATAATAATCCAGTGTTTACATGGTGGAGCTCATTGCTATACAACATTTCTACTAAGAGAGAGTCTTATATGTTCAGAGTCTCTAAGTGTACAAACTGTTATTCAGATCAAGAACACTGAGGATGTCCCTATCATAATCATCCCGTCTATTCCATATATATTAAATCAATGGGGACAGTGATGCCTATTTTTATGGACTCCAGGGCATGCTGGTATCTCAGGAAATGAAAGCGCAGATGAAGCTGCCAGAATGACAACAACTTGTGAGAATATGGATATAATCCCTATTTGTGGGGCAGATGTTGAAATCATCTAACATGATCAGAAACATGTGGAATGATGAATGGAGAAGGCTAAATACGAAATTAAATGTAATTAAAACTACTCCATAAAAATGGAAGAGTGATGTGAAACTGACTTACTGAGAATATGTGGTAGTGACCAGACTCAGAAGTGATCACACATGAATAACAAATTCACATTTGTTAATCGGTAAAAAATACCATTGTGCAGTGTACGCGATAAAGAACTTACTATTAACCATCTACTTGAAAAGTGAAAAATTATATGAAAACCTCAGAAAGATATATGAAAAAGAAGCAATATTGCTGCTGATTTAGAAAAAAGCAAAGAAGAAAGAGTAGTTGCCTATCTACATGCCAGCGAACTACTAACGAGTTCATACTACATCTTCAACAAAGTCAGTATGAGTTAGGTTTGACTGAGAATCCTCTATGTGAAGACACTTTCACTTGAACATGCAGTTCTTAAATTTATATGGTACTATCAACATTCTTTTTTTGTGTATTTTATTTTACTGTGTTTAATGTTTTAGTTTCATTTTTCTTTTTTTATGTAAATGTCAGGGCTCTTTACATCCTGTAAGATTTAATATGAGTGTTTTGTTTAAATGTTTTTCATGTTATGTTTATTTTTTGTGTTTTAATTAAAATGAAAAGACTCTACACACCCTTACATCTGACAATCCTGCTGGTGATTTAATTCTTTTTTTTTTAAATTGATGAGGGCTATGATCTTAGAAGTCTATGCCCATATAATGCAAAAAAGATATAATAATAATAGTTTTATTGTCATCTTTTACGAAGTGCATATTTCTAATATTTCTATTTAAATTAATCATTTGATATAACGTAGAAAAAATAAAATAATTGCTTATTGTAAAGTAAATTAACAACAGTACCGAACAGTTTACTAAATATTGCTCATATTAGAACAGATCCAACTAAAACAACTTTTGAAAAAGAAAATAGATTTTTTGGAGTATCTTCTAACATCATCACCTTTTTCTTCTTCTTATCTGGTATTGGATGCAAAGATGTGATATACACTGACATCTTGCTATGTTACACTGTCGTTCTTCAGTAATTTTTATTAACCTCCAAATTCTTCCTCTTAGTATCACCTTAAAGTTTTGTAGCTGCTACTTGCTTGGTCTCCATCTTTCAATCTTTTGTTCCTGTTTAGCCTCCAGTAATTACCGTTCAGATAATACTTCAGAGGATGATATGTATGAGTGTAAATGAAGTGTAGTCTTGTACAGTCTCAGTTCGACCATTCCTGAGATGTGTGATTAATTGAAACCCAACCACCAAAGAACACTGGTATCCACGATCTAGTATTCAAATCAAAGTAAAAATAACTGACTTTACTAGGACTTGAACGCTGGAACTCTTGACTTTGAAATCAGCTGATTTGGTAAGACGTGTTCACCACTAGATCAACCCATTGGGTTGCTTGGTCTCCATTTAGACTTCTTTTTCACCACCCAAATCAATATTTTTGATGCTATTAATCACTGATCTTTGTTACTAAACTACTATATGTTTGACCATTCTATCTTACTTGAAAAACTCTATATTTTTTATCCCTTTTACTATTGTATTCCTTTCATAATCTTTGTAGTGAAAAAAAAGATCACCAAGCGAAAAGATAGATTATAACAGATTTAGGATAAATTATGTTCATCCTGTTTCAGAGGAATTTTGTTTCTTTCCTTTCAGTTCAGTTTCCTCTTACTCTGTAGTAAACTGGAATTCCAAAACTGAAAAATAATCATGTCAGAAAATTCAAACAGTTTAATTTTCCTGAAAGAAAAATATACCTAACATGTAGTTAGGTATTAATAGCATCATGTACCGATCACTACTATTTAATGTGAAAAATATTCACGTCTGAGGATTTCTCTAACATACAAATATTTTTTGACTGAACTTAGTATATGTTATCCACCTCTGTGGCAGAGTCAACCTTCACAAAAGATGAAATATTTCTATCAAAAGGTAGAAAAACCATGAAACATTGGTGACGTAAATAGTATATGTTCTGCAGATTATCTGAACATTGATTTTCCAGGTGTCCAACTATTCAGACTGCTTACATCCACATTTAATTTAAAAATAGTACATTACGCAACAAGCCTAAAATAGTAGCCATTAATGCACGAGTGCAAGTAAGTTATGACATGAGTTTTGCCAAGGATCATAAACTTTGCATGAGTGCATAAATGGCTATTATGGAGAGTTGCATACCATATATTTTCTATGGATGTGAAAATATTGGGATTATCAATTAAAATCAATGACTTACATAGTTTATGGAATATCTAAAAAAAAAATTCTTTTAGAAAATACATTAAACTATACATTTCTGTGGCAATAGGTTATTAGTCATAAGTTCTGCTTTTTTTTTAATATTGAGCGGTGTTAATGAAATTCTTTCTCAGAATTCAAAATAATTAATAAAAGGATAAACAGTGTAATATAGAAACAGTTACCTATTGGGGTATTTTCAAAGTAACCTCTGCTTGCTTACTAAATTGGATTAAAATCAAATTAAAAAATAGCTGATACATTAAACAATACCAGCTTCTGATTGGCCAGTGGTTGAAAACAGTAGGCTTTTGACCGGTTGAACTCCTATTTCATAATGACCCTCATTATGATACAGGTTCCAGCCACGTAACCCAAATATTATAATAGAAAAAATTAAAAGAGTATTTATCCGACCTAAAATACTACTCAAATATAGATTTTCTTCAACAGGGAATTTAATTTTACCGTTTTTTGTTTTAATGGGATTTGTAATTAATTAATGTTTTTCCATTTTAAAAAACACAAAGCATATGTAAATATTTAGGCCTGTGTTAAACTAATTAAAAAATTAACTTCTGAAAAGATTGATGGAAACATATTAATTGGTCAAGCATTAACTAAACTATAATGTAATTATGTTTATTTTTATTCTGCTATCATATACAGTAGGTCAAAACAAATGACATCATTACCATATTCTTCACTTATTCAAAGTTTCATAACTTTATGCAAGATAAGCCGTGTAATTTTCATGACATGAAATCACATAGTTTTACTGACTGGGATATTTTAAGCCTAAATTGTTAAACTTCTATAAATTCACTGATCAGAGTCCCACACACATAATTAATTTAATTCTAGTGCTGTTAACATATGTACTAATATGTTTGTGATGCTATAAAGAAAATATTTTTAAGAAGACAAAAGAAAATAAATTATTAATATTTTCTCTCATTTTATAACAGTGCTTTGTTTTAGCATAAATTATGTTTTCTATTATATACATAATTACTGGAAAGTAAGTGTTCTAATTTATATTTTTCAGCATAAAGGACAATACAAAGAAAATATTCTCAGAGTTAAATAATACGAGATAAAAGTATTCTGACTGAATGTTTAAAGCAAATTTAGAAGCTCTTACCCCATAAATGAAATATGTTTCTTTCTGCAGTTCTCACTTTCCTAAAACATTACCTTCAGGAAAATTACAGTCGGATGTTGGAAAAAAAAATCACAGAATATAAGTTAATTCAATTAAACTGATTAGCTGTTACCATTGTATTATATTTTCAGATAAGACTATTCATCAGTGGATAATAATTTTTAAAGAAAGAGTGCTAATGCAGGAGATCGCCTGTTAGCCACAATGTTTAAGAAGAGAGCATAGAAATCATCAAAATTTTTCTACCCCAAAAGTACTTAGTATAAGTGCTGTGTTCAGATAGAAAAAGGAGACTGTGCATACAGATGAAAAAAGGAGGGTTAATTGCAAAGCCGTTGTGAAGTTCAGAAATAAAGCTCTGTCTCCATTTCATGTTTGAGTAAGTGAAAAATAAGAACTGCATTGAGGGGTTTATGACCTTGACCGTACGCAACAGAACATAACTATAGCTGCTGAACTACTACTCCAGAAGTCAGAGATCGGTGGAAACCGAGCAGTCATTTACAGCGATATGATTGAGTTATGTACAGGATTTTATTATCACCTGCAAGGTTTTGAGGGCTATAAAGTTAAATATTATTTTTATAAGTATATATTATGTGACATTGCATTTGAAACTCTATACTTCTTTTAAACACACCCGACCTATGAGAATAAAGTATACAAAAAGCAAATGCAAACTGAAAATTAACTACACTGACTTGCTCCTTTTATAGTATATAAAGACTAAAAGCACGTATAAATGTGCAAAAGTCTATTATTTTAAGTTGAGAATTCAGTAAACCTGAGCTCCAGTTAAAATGTTTACTCGATAAGACAAATATCTTCCCACAATTCTTAATTTATCTTAACAAGAATTCAGAAATCCATAGATCAGTCAAGTGAAGGTCTAGTTAAAATATACATTACATTAATACATGTAAAATGTAAGTACATTAATACAAAAATATACATTTATATTACACAGAAGAAATACTTACACTCATTAGATTGGAAGAGAGTGATACTGGGTATCATGATTTATATACACGGTACTGGTTTATGAATAAACCAGTACTTGAGAAAATATAATTGGGAACCCTTTGAGAAAACTTGAGCATGTTTTTGATATTTTGAATAGAATATCACCTGTAGTTGGGTTTCAGTTAAATGAAGTAATGATTGACAATTATCACAGAATTTTTTTAAGAAATTCTGAAACTTACAGACTACCCCTATTAAATAGTCAAATTTAATTGTTTTCGAACTAAAGTTAAGTTCCTGAAATGTACAAGAAAAAAAAAGAAAAAGTAAAATTTTCAGATATTGGCTGGGAGAATCTGTACAACCATGTAAAAAAATGGTTGTTTGTGGGCGAAAAACGCTTGGGCGTTATCATCGCCCGGTATGTCTACTGAAAACTGGTAGATCTTCAAGGTGGCCACCCAAATCTACAGAGAAAAGTGGTGTTCCACAACAGGAAAATTTATGTACTGTTAAATAAATGATAATATGTCAGCAGCTAAAGTTATAGCCATCCTCGGACTTAAATCCTTAAAGCCATGTGCTGAAATACATATGTAATTGTTAATGATAATTAGAATAAGAGTTAAATCATAAATGTAGTGAATTAAGACTCTTTTTAAAGGGACTGCTGAGTTACTACAATTACTTGTTTTTCAATTCCATTTCTGCTAGTGTATTATATAGAAACATTCAATTAATTACATAAATTTAATTACATTACTTACTGAATTCAGAAAATTTTTTCTTCAATGTTTTAAGTTAAGCATTTTCACTTTGTACTCTATTGTATACCGCCAGTAATTAATGAAGAGTTATCCTACGATTTGTTTAGGAGCTTCATAGGAGTATTATCTTTCTCTGGATAGACAGATTGATGATTTTTTCTTTTTGGTTATGGGAATGAGTGTGTGTGTTGTTTTGTTGTACTTGATTGATAATGGGGATATAGTAATATCTATGGATGTGTGTGAAAAAATGGTGTTTGTTGTACATGTTATGCAAATTCATTTTTACTGGTTACCGGTTAATGTGAATTTTTAAATTCTGCTATGATAATGGGAGGTAATTATCACATATTGCTGTGGAAGTGTGTTAATGATGTAAACAATAGCTTCTTAATGAATCAGAATAACCTAATAATTCACCGAAATATTTTACGAATTTTGATCTTTTTTTTATCATCGGTAAGCAGCTGGAAGATTAAACAAGATATTGTCTTTCTGGGACATGCACGAAATCAGTTGATGAGGCTTCTTTATTTAGAACAGATGGATATATATATATATTTTTTTTTTGTGTAGTAATTTTTCTAAAGCTACTGGGCTTATTGTGTTTGCATCTGTTATGGAGGGTTTTACTTGTATGACAATAGATTGTGAGTCACTGTATACAGATGAGATGTTATTCTTTTGGAATATATTTAGTTTATTTTTTACACTCTGTGTTTATAGCTGGAATAAGCAAAATTAGACTTGAAGACATTCACCTTCTCCTTCTTCCTACAATTCCAATGCGATACCTTATTAATTTATATTAATAATTTATATTAATAAATTTAATTAATTAGTTAAATTAATATTAATATTAAAGAATGTATAATAATGATGAACACTAACTAAAAATACTCAGAATGAATGAACTCCGCACAGCTCCTTTTTACTAGATACTAGAGTTACTGATAATGATAAGCCAACCAGTATTTATTACATTTTTTATAAATCAAGTTTATATAAACACAATATTTCTAGTGTTGTCATTTTGACACATTTTAATGGTCATAGGGCTGGCTGTTGCCATTGTTATTTCTAAGGCAGAACTCAAAATAATTTTGTTAAGGATTTTAAAGAGTTCTGGATTATGATAAATTAAGGTCATATTTATATGAACATGACTGGAGTAAAATTCTTGATAATGATGATTTTCAGTTTAATTAAACTTTTTAGATATTTTATTAGGGTATAATTAATCAAAATCTGTTGGATTATCATTATCATTAATCAATTTATGCCGTGGACAACAGTCGGGCTGTGCATTACCATTTCTCAGAGATGGATTGTATAAGAAATGGCATAAAAATCCTCATAGCCACAAAATTATACTGAATACATTAAATTTAAGAAAAAGATAGATGTGTGGATTACGGCAGCTAAAATTCAATATTTTAAAAATATGAATTACCTACTATGAATCAGTGAAAAATTATAAACCCCTATACTGGTATGCCTACTATTAAAAATAAAATGTGTAAATGGTAATGTTGTTTCTGACGAGGATGAAATTGTGAATATTTTTAATGAATACGGTTGTTGGACCTATTCTATTTATAATATTTATTAATGACCTATTTTTACCTATTTTATAGTAAAGCTACATCTTTTGCAGATGCTCTAGTATATTCATCTAAAAATTTTTTAGATTTCAGACTTATCTGGAAAATTCAAGCTTATGGTTTTGTCAATAAATTAATGCTTCAAAAACCCAATATCTAATTTTTACTTTATCATTTGCTTCCAGCTTATTAGCTCCATTAATATACCATAATGGTGATAGTGCTTATATTCAATTACAATGCAACTGAAGCATCTCAGGTAATTAAATACTTAAGGTTGATGGTAGATGACAAATTTCCATGGAAATTGCATATAAGAAGTTAAAAGATATTAATTTATAAGCATTAAAAAATTTTATCATATAAAAAATATTTTTCCAATAGTCATTCAACAAACCTACTTGTATTACTTGATGGGATTACAGCAGGTAAAAAACAATATTTTAAAAATAAACTGCCAAGAATCAGTGGAGAATTATATATCAGTAAACGGGTATGTCTGCTATAAAAAATAAACAAATAATCAATATATGTATGTATATGGTAAAGTTCTGATGAAAGTGAAATTGCTAATTTTTTATGGTTAAAAGGTTTCTGGGTATTTCTTGATATTCATAAATCAACAGATTAAACATTTGCTTTTATTAGATAAAATGTGTAGTACTGAAAGGTCTAGCTTTAAAATGTTTTGCATATTATCTGAAGGACTGAAGTAAGTGCACTAGAAATACACTTACGTGCATTGTGTACGGTTTCTTGTCTTATTCATGTATGTATTATGTATTAACAATTGAAAATAAATATATTTATTGTTATTACTGTTATCTTGTATTTCAAAAGCTCAAGGTTTTACAGTTTTATTCGCGAGGAACTAATAAAATCTCCGTTATGAAATTGTAGTTACATTCTTTACGTTTGACATAACCTAGAAATGTCACCTCAACTTATATTTAAACTAGCACAGAGTCCCATATTAACACTATTTTTTAACCGTAAACCGTTAACCGTAAAAACAAAATAAACAAACGATCAACTAAAATTGACAACCACAGCCAGTGTTTACTTGATACTGCCGTAATTCTAGCAATGAAGACAGAGCCATAATTGCCTTTTTAACATAAAATATCCATATGTACAAGAGTATGAAATATTATTTTAGTACAGTTCATTATTCAAAATTAATTTTTACTAAAATACATAGGCACGTAAATGCTCGCGCAGGGTAATATTTCAGTAACAAAAATTCAGCAAATGTAGTTTCCTGACCTATAACTAACTGTAGTTAACTATCTGTAGACCTTAACTGTAGTTTCAGGTTTTACCTGAAGATTTATAAATTTAATTCTTTTTTGTAATATCAGTCATTCGAATCATTCAGTTCAAACCCAACTCCCACAGTGATAGAGGCTCACAGTTCATCATTCATTCAATTTTACGCTTCAACCAGCAAATCACCACTACTACATATATGTATATACAAGGGTAAGTCAATTATTATCCGCAATGTAGTTATAAATTTTATTGCGATACAAATAGGAAACTTACATGTACATCATTTTCAACATAGTCCTTTTGCATTTCAACGCACTTGGTTCATCGTTGCACAAGCTTCCTGATGCCCTGATAAAAGAAGGTTTTCGGTTGAGCTGCGAGCCAGCAATGCACTGCTTCTTTCACTGTTTCGTCCAAGTTAAATCGACGGCCCCTTAATGCCTCTTTGAGTGGAACAAAGAAGTGGTAGACAGAAGGGGCAAGATCAGGACTATACGGAGGATGAGCTAGTACTTAAAAGTTGAGTTTCTGGAGCGTTTCAGCAGTGTGGGCAGCAGTACGTGGACGGGTATTGTCATGCAACAACACACCTGAATTGCAGACTTCAGCTTGGCAGTAAGCATCTCACTGTAACGCGCACTGTTTCTTGTCGTGCCCCTTTCCTCATAATGTTCCAGTACTGGACCTTGTGAGTCCCAAAAACCGCAAGCATCAGTTTTTCTGCGGACGTTAGTCCGCAGAAAAACTGTTATAAAGTTATCTCACAGAAACAGGGCATAAAGACACCTAGGAAAAATTCAAGTTTGGATATAAACCATAAAAGCCTTGTACTCAACACATTTGAGCTGTATGATATTTATAGATATGCAACACTTAATTTAAAACGTAATGTTAAATTAAGAAAAAATAATCAACTATATTTATTATTTAATCTCTAAAAACAAAAGGAAGTGATTCTGAATTGCTTTAAGATGATCGCAAACAAACAACAGTATACAGACAGATACAGACAGTAATACAGACAGATGAGCAAGAATTCTCACCTTTTACTCAACTGTATATGGTGGATTTAAACACTTATTCATTAATAATTATTTGATACAGTGATATATAATGTTTGAAAAAATAAACACACACACACACACACACACAATATAGTATTCTTTCAGCATCTGCAAAGCACAGAATTAGAGAATCACTCTTGCTTTTAATCTTTTATTCCATCAAAGTGCTTCTGAGCCTAAGCCCATCCTCAGTGATGTTTTTTTATAATTCTTAAACTGTTTACATTTACACAATAACATTTTTAGCTTTTTACATTTTGTAAAAGTTGTTTGCTTAAAATAAAATTAAAAAATCTTTAAATTTAAAAGATTTTTATAAACATTAAAAGTAAATATTTGTTCAGTCAAGAATGAAAAAATTTAATTCTGTGCTTTGCGGAGGATGAAAGAATATTATATTGTATTATTGATATTTACTTACAGAGGAAGAAAAGAAGAAGAAAAAGTAAACTATATTTAATATTATTATATAATCGATTAATGACAGTTTACTTCTGGAAAATAATCTTTGTGGAATGATGTAATCAAATTTATCTTTCACAAAATGGATAATAGATGTGAATCAAAAATTATATAAAGAAGTAGTTTCATATTTGAAATTATAGCAATATTTTTTCCAAAATATCTACCACCATAAAATTTTAAGTATTATTCAATTAGTCTTTTATACTACTGAAATTACTGATTCAACTTAAGTATAACATGTTAACTAAATACCTTCAGAAATTTCTTAAAGTAAGTAAACATGAATATAATTTCTAATCTGCATCAATATTTTAATTCTGAATAAAGTTAAGAAAATTTTAATTTAATCTTAGAACTTTTAAAGATCTATTCAGTCTTTTCTTAATTTTGTAGTATTTAAGTAACTGCTACAACTTTTTAATGACACGATGCTTGTGATGTTTCAAAACCCAAATATTTTTCATTAAATTATCTGTAAAACTCAATGAAAATTTCATTATATTCAAAAAATAATTCTTAACTTCTGGCTGGAAAATCAAAAATGCCACTAAATCATAAAGATAAAGTCATTAAACTTTAAAAACAGTTTAAATGTTATTAAACTTTTAACCTTTTTTTTCTTTCTGTAAACTATCATTATATATAATGATATTCACATACCCTAATCCTTTTAATAAATATTCTTATTTTTTACCAATTACTTTATGTTCATTCACGAAACATTTCATATAAGTTTCTAATGTTTCTTTGTCCGTAACAGAAAACATTACAATAGTCTGGTTTTCTAATACTGAAGAGGTTTGTATTATTTTACACCCTCTATTTTTTAAGTTGATAGATTTGTGTGTGAATTTATTATAATCGATCTTATATGAGAATAGATAAGTATGAAAGCAAAGAATAAGTATTATTATTATTATTATTATTATTATTAGTACTTTTGTAAATAATAAATCATGAGAAAAAGTTCATTACTCTTGTTACAAAAAACAAAATGCAATTTCACTAACCTGATTTTTTTTCATATGAAACACTTCATTTTAAATTTTGTTGCTAAGAGAATAATAAATAAAGTTTCTTACACCCAAGTTGCTTAAATATTGATAAATTTTTATGCCTGTCAAACACAAAATAAAGTTAAATTAGAATGATTGGACCTTAAAAATAAAATAATCTTAAATGCTAAATATGTTCATCTATTTTAAGCAAGTAAATTAATACGAACGCAGATGTTATTTAATAAAAAATTAACTTTATGTTGATACAAAATCATAACTGTACACTTTGTGAATATCTAATTAATATGTTTTCTTTATTCTTAATCGCTTAACATACACTTTTTAGCATCCATTATACTTAATTGTTGACCTTATAAAGTTAATTCATTATTAACTGTTTTTAACACATAAACCGTACTTTGTTTACCCCAGAATTCAGTACGTTTAGATCGTGGAATAATTTTATTTCCTCGGTTAATTATTTTATTGCTCGATTAGCCTAAAATTTATAACCAGTCGCGTAATTTGTTTCTGTTTGTTTATTTTTGAGATATTATTTCGACGGTATTATAAATAGAAAACAAAGTCAGAAACGTTTGCGTATACGAAATAGTTAATTTATTTTGTAAAAATAGGAGTGCAAATTGTATTTTAAAATTCACTACGTGATAAGTTTGGATATAATAGGCAAACAAAAATAATGAGACTTATTTTAATCTACATTAAAATAATATATATATATAAAATTCTTACCTCGATCAACAACGAGGGTTATCTAAAATAAACGTATAAGATATAATATTAATAGTTAAAGTCTGACCACCGACATGAGAATCTAAACGGGGCTGTGCAATAAACCCAAGTTGGCCGCTGCATCCATACGCTTCATTCTGTCACGCAAGTAATCTCACTGTCTCTCCCCACCACTGTATAACCAACCGTCCCTTCAACAACAAATTTCTTCAACTGCCAGAGTAATAATTGTGAAAATAACCACACCATCTAAACTTCCTACACGGCAATCTCTCAGAACAAGCGACCGACCGTCAGTTTAGTATTAATTTTTTTAAACATTTGATAAGTTATAATCATAAAAAATAATTGAAACCAAATTTTAAAACGTACATACACGTTAACAAAGGAACGTAACCAAGGAATCCAAACGGTAGTAAGGTTTTCAATTATTTCTTTTTAGCTAGTATTCAATTAACTTAAATAATTTACACTCACGCATACTTTGTAGTTGCAACACAATTTTACAACTTAGACCGTATCTAAATTACTTAGACCGTATCTAAATTACTTAGACCGTATAATATTTTTAGCCCTGTCCATTATATTCAGCGATGTAGAAAAAATAAACAAATCTTACATAATAATAATATTAGCTTACATTTTCTTTCTGATAATTAATTAATCTATTAAAAGTGTTATTAACGAATAACGTTGTCATACAGTAAATAATGTTTCATATCTTTATATCTGTAAGCAGTGTTTTAAAAATCGTATCAAATTTTGTTTTTTTCTATTTATCGTATTCCGTATATTAGATGTATTTTACGTGAATCTAGACAACCTTTAGAAAATAATTCTACGTGTAAACTAGGTAAGTTCTTTCAAATAATAATATTTTGTAATAAGAAAAATGGTACACAAATAATGTGATTACTGGTTAACATCGGCAGCAATTATGGGAATTTATTTTGGCGAAAATCATTATTTTTAGGTTAGCCAAATATATTTTTATTCTTGTTATTTTAATTAAAATTAAGTACAAATTACTTTATAAAAATATGTAACTAAAATAATTTGCTTTCAAGTAAGTACCGATACTCTAGAAGAGGGGTTACTGAATCTTTTGTAGACTAAACGTTTTATTTACATATTATTTCTATTTAAATGTACTCTACTTAATTATTTCGGGTTTCAATATTCTACTGAAGTTCTGTTTTTTGTTTAGATTTCTGTTAATAACAAAACCTTTTGTCAGTGTCTACATTTGGTGATTAATAAATTAGCTATCTACTTTAGAAAGATAAATTGCCTTTATTCAGTATGAAATTTTTTTGTTGATACTATCAAAAAGTAATGTGTGAAATTTATTCTGTTTGTTCAGATTTTAAGTTATACTTCGTTCTTATATAGTAATGAGCTATTTTAACATAGTACAAAACATTTAACTGTGTTTCATTTTCATTTTATAATATACTATTTTTATTTTTTTTTTTTTTTACAAAATACCAAATTGGTTTGTTAAGCAATATAAATTGTAAATTAACCCTTTGCTGACCATGATATGAAATAACTTTTTTTTTTAAATTTTACTGATGAATATCTTTAGATGGACCTAATTTAAGCAGGGATATGACTTATATTAAGAATTTTAACAAATTAGCTGAAATTTAACCCCGGTACTTACAAATACCGTTGGGCTCTGAGATGCTATAAGGTCATATCACTCAGCCAACTTATAAAGACTAAGAAATTTTCTTTACATGTAGTGGCTTAGCTTACAAGATAGTATTATTCTTTTCTTTAAGCATAATATGTTATGTTACACACACAATTTGAAATTGTTGAAATATATTCTAAGAGATGGGTTTGGTCGAGCGACTGACGAAAACGTGGCGTTGATCCGATAAGTCCACGCATAATGTCTTGCGATTAGATTATTTTTTATGGGGTTTTATAAAGATTGAAAATTCTCCTCTTTCGGTTAATGTAGATGACTTAAAACTGTATATCAGAAATGATGTTTGTATTGTTGATGGAAATAAGCTTTTAAATATTTGGGATTACTTGGACTGCCATATCGTTATCTATTTTGAGACTCACAGCGCACACACGGGATAATTAGATAAAATCTTTACAAATTTCTTTGCTTTTTTAAGGGTTATTTACGAAAAGAGTAACAAACTTTTAGCAGATGTTCTGCTGGGGAAAATAAAGAAGAAAGTTCTTATAAACATAGGTTCGTAAACTCTTCGTTAGCGAGTATCGGCTGGCAAAAGTTTTCGCTCTAATCTCTGCTTCTTCGGTAAAATTATGCCAGTCTGTAATTCCTCAGGGTTAAATTTTTCTGTTTTATATCAAATTTGACCTGGAAAAGTTTTTAAAAATAATTCCCAGAACTCTAGTAATTTTCGATAAAAATGAGGTAAAATAGAAAAACTTTGGTCGAAAAAAACATATTTTATATTTGGCGAAAGATAACTTTGTTAAATGGCTAATAAACACGTAAAAGTTTTATATAAAACTCCTACAGAATTTTGTGTAACTTCAGAGAAACTATAAATATAAACGTAAGAATTCTGAAGTTTATTTAAAACAAAATATTTCAAAATGCGGCAGATTTTAATTACGCATTAAACGAAACGAAATGTTATTTAAAACCAGCAATAAATATTTTCTGCTAATCGAATGCAAAACCTTAATCGTTGGAATCAGTATTGCTAAATAAAATATTTCAAATAAATTTAAATAAAATTAATTTTTAATTAGCTTTAAAAATGACTAATTCATTGTTTTAGTGATAAGTTTCCTTTATTTTTCTAAAATATTTAATTATTTTGTTTCGTTTAATACCTAATAAAATTTGTCACATTTTCAAGTTTTTTTTTTTAACTTCGAAATTCTTTTGTTTCTGTGCAAATTATTCGTACTGTTTTACTCGGAATCAAATTCTCTACAAATTTTGTTTAAAACCTTAATGTTTTTATCACCGATTTAACAACGTTATTTTACACCAAACGTAAAATAATGTTTTTTTTTCAACTCCAATCTTTTGTTTTTTACCACAGATTTCTCAAAAACTACTAAAAATATAGTTATAAGACCTACCTTTTTTCAATTTTTCAGGTCAGATTTCATATAAATCGACTAAATTTCCTCCTTAATTTGGATTCCAGTAATACAGTATAGCTTAATTTGACGGAAGGCACAGAAATCAGGCCGAAATCTTTCCCCAGCCGACATTTGTTAACGAAGCCGTTTCCGAACCTATATTTGTACAAATTTTCTTCATTATTTTCATCGGTATTTCAAGTTCTAAAAGTTTGTTATATACTTCGTGAATCACTCTGTATTAAACAGGTCACTGATATGAAGAACTATATTGAATGCTTTTCTTTTAATTTAATATTATAGAAATATATTTTTCTTAATTTGAGACCAGCAAGCTGAGTTTTTGTCTATTTTGTGCCTGTAGCGTTGGAAATAGTCCTGAAAGTTTGTGATATTTTTCGTGAATATCTCTGTACATTCCTGTCTTGTAACTTGTCTAACGTTTATTTTCTTGTGCTATATTTTTGATTAAATTTCCTGATATCTGTAAACGTAAAGAAACTTCAATTTGAAACCCCCCCCCCCCACTCTCACCATGTAACCGAAAGTAAAAACCTTATTTTTATTCGAAAATTCTGTAAAAAATAGATGTTTCACATCCTAAAAGATTAACTACAAAATGATTCACAATTTCGGTATTAAAGATTATTTTGAGCACATCTTTTAGTACACTTTGAACGGGAAGCATATAAATAGTGATTTTAAATAAATCGGTTGGAAGATTTTTCAAACGATTGGCGATTTATTATAAAACGATAACATAA
Organism: Lycorma delicatula; assembly: GCF_047948215.1. NCBI lineage: Eukaryota > Metazoa > Arthropoda > Insecta > Hemiptera > Fulgoridae > Lycorma > Lycorma delicatula. The sequence goes on from NC_134455.1 coordinate 34,838,898, forward strand.
TAAGGCCGCCCTTTCTCGTAAATATAGTATCGAGTTGTAAACGAAAACAGCTCCGTTATCTGTTTTGGTAAAAGTGGATATTGTTATTTTTTTTAAGTATAAGTGACCGTTCTTTTCAACAATGCACGTTCATACAGAATGCAGAAAAAAATTAGAAATATGGATTAAGAGATATAAAATCTAAACCGAGTTATCGAAACAAAGTAACAACGTCGATGTGTTTTCGGTGAATGGACGCCTCGATCGAATGAGTAAGTTAAATAAATTTTTGTGTACTTTTAAAACTTGTTAAGTCTTTTTTGAATCACCCGGTAGTTAGTCGCGCAAAAATACTCGTAAAATGATCTCTCATTCGTCGTTATTAATATTTAAAATCTCCGCTGGTTTTTTATTAGTATATGCGGTACAGAAGGGAGAGGAACAGTAGACGGCAGCGACGGCCTTTCGTAGAAAAATGTTCGGGAATGCTTTGATTTTTTGATTAGAACTGCGGATTTCATTGTACTTTGGCAGTTTACCGCTGCATTTGCAGTGATTTGAAAATTAGATATCTAGGTCCTCGAATACAAATACCGGTCGGTCGGCTAACCTTATTTCATTCCAGAGTTATCTAAATAAAAAATATTGAGAAATAATTTCAGAAAAATATTGAGAAAACATTTTGTAAAAGTACTACGAAAGAAAATAGTAGTTTACTGAATACGCTTGCTAAAAGTTATCTAATTTGTATATTTTTAGCACTTTTCTCATCAAAATAATGTTTACAAGAAATATTAATTCTTCGCATTAAAAAAAGAGTTATTAAAATCTAAAACTAAAAAATACGTTTTTCTTTCCACACACTGATTGAATATTTGACATAATTTCTTATTTAAATAATATTTATATATATATATATCTTTTTAAATTGTATTTTTCTGTTAAATTTTTTGAAATTAGTTGTTAATATTTCAAACTTGTGAAATAAATTATTTATAACAAATTTACATAAAATTAATTACCCTTAACGATATCAAATAAGTTTAATTGATGTTAATTATTTGATTTTTAATTTTTGATTATTTCTCTCAAACATTTAAGTCTTTTGTTTCATAATATTGTACAGTTTGTTTCGTTATATACGTACAATCTATCAAATTTTGATTCGGTCCAAAAAAAACTCAAAAATATTTTGTTTATATATATTTTCGGAAGATGTATGTGTACGTATTTTGGATTTAGCTCAATATCTCAGGACTGGCGCAACATAAATTATCCTAAAATTAATTTTTTTTTACATTGTTTAGTGTTCATGAAGAATTTTCGATAAAAGTGCTTATTTAAAATTCCACAGTTTCAAGTCGATCGGATTTGCGACGAGGTTCAATTAACTTTTCAATAGTTTTTTTTAGAAAAGAAGATCTCTTGGGACATCTCTTTAAAATTTGTTGATTTTTACAAATTTCTTATATTTTAAAAGTTTTTTAAAGCTTTGGCTGTTATTAAAAATTTTATATCGCGTAGTTTACGTCACCGTTCAGAAAGGAGTCAAACGGGATCCAACGTTTTAAATAAAATTTTGATTTTACTTTCGCGTCTAGCGCTATAGCAGTAGATGGGAAAGTACGGTTATCGGTCCAATTTGTGCGTATGTAGTTTTTAACAGATCTTTACGTTTTGACACCTAAGGAACCCAAAAAAAACGAATGGAAATTTTCCGGATGTTCATATGTACGTGTGTGTGTTCGGTGTTGTACCCTAAATCACCTTATATCACCAAAATTAATTGATCAACTACGACCAAACTTGGTCCAGTTATATCTATATATGAGGCTTGATGCCATTAAATTTTCAACTTTTAAAAGATCAAGGGGATGAGGCTCTAAAGCAAGGTCATCGTCAGTATCTCGATATTTCGCGTAGTTAACGTTTGTCTTAGGCACATTTGTTAATTATTAAAAAATAATATTTAAAAAAAAATTTTACAAAGTCGCATCTCCCCTCCAAAAAAAAAAATGCTAGTAACTAGTGGCTAAGTGAATATAGTGCTTCATTAGTACCTCCTGTCATCACAAGGAGCGCTAATGTAGCACTGACAAGAACTTTGCTGGAGTCGTCTGTATATTACAACGTCAGAAGTGAGCGGTAGAATTAAATAAATACATAATAAACTGTAAAAATGTATTTAATATTGTCGCTAGTACCGCCACACCCGCGCGAATGAAATACGGTAAACGCGCACGCGCACACACAGATTGTCTGTCGCAATCTGGAATGATAACGGGTTGTCGATAAAAAACTAGAATCAAAAGCCGTTTTAAATATTATTAAGTTTCACGGCTATACAATATACATATCTTTATTTGTATATATATATTTTATACTAACTCTTCGATCTCCCACTCTGTTTAATAAATTGACCAGTAAACGACGTTTTCGAGATTTTTTGGAGGAAAATACAAGGTTTGGACGTGCCTTTAAAATCAACCGCCCATGCGGATAATGCAGTTCACGCATCGACCAAATTTATTCAGTCAGCGGTATGGGCCCTCAATCCCAATTTGGATTCTGCTTCCCCCCCAGCCGTCTTTTTTTCCAGCTGAGCATCCAAGAATTATCGTTCAGGTATTACTTTAGAGAATGAATGAAGATGATATGTGTGAGTGTAAATGAAGTGTGTAGTCTTGTACAGTCTCAGTTCGACCGCTCCTGAGATGTGTGATGACATCCAACCACCAAAGAACACCGATATCCACGATCTAGTATTGAAATCGGCATTAAAAATAAATGCCTTTACTACGACTTGAACGCTGGTACTCTCGATTTCCAAATTAGCTGATTTGGGAAGACGCGTTCACCGCTGGACTAACCCGGTCGGTGGGTTAAATTAATATGTAACCTGTAATATCTTTTTTATCGATATTGTACTGAAGTTACCTTTGCTGTTATTACAAAATGCAAATCTGTTTTTAAAATGTAATCTGGCGGTAAAAAAGCATACATACTTAAACTCGATTGAATTTTTATTTTATTTTTTTACTCTACTCTTGTATTATAATTTACATTATTACTTCTTTTTTCGTATTTATTTTAATTCAAATTTTTCATTAGCACTATACGGGTACAATAGTTAAAATCAGTTATGTGAATTAATTCTTATAGGATGTTAGTATATTTTTTCGTAATCTACATTTGAATATTTTTTATTAAAATATAAATGGAAGATGCAAGTTAATTTAATTTGAATTAAAATTTTTATTGCTAAATCTAACCTTTATTTAAAATAAAGTTAATTAACTTTTTTATTTTACATTATTTTCTACCATAATAAGTCACGTTCTGAAAATAGCGCATTACACACTGGGTTCGTTTTTACTGAACTGTGAATTTAAGACAAAATATAAATAAAGATTGCATTTAAATGTTAAATTTACTAAATAATAAATAAATATAAACTTTGATTTAAACAATTAAACAAAACCAAAACAAATATTAATTTTAAAATGAATGATTTATCTTTAACGATGCCCAATTCTTTACATCCTCTCTCTTGCCGACATGAACAGTGGACATGTACAAGTGTTATATAGTTTTTTTATATATTTGTCCTTGAATTGGTTACATACAATAGCGTTTGCGTCTTTGTTTTAACTACTGTCAGTTTTAACTGACTTTTTTTTAGCACAAGCGGCAGTGTAATTATAAAAAGAATTTTAGACTACATATATCTTACAGTTATTTCTATACTTGTTCATCAATCATTTTATGTATATACAAAACTCTAGAACATGTATCATTTTTATTTTTTTCCGGGAAACTGGTCAGCTTTGACCTCTATGATCAAATTATGTTTTTAATTTAAAAATGATGCGGTATTAAAAGCATTAATATGAAAAAAAAAAATTTATAATAAAATATTTTGCGTCTCAGTTTTCCTTTTTACCAAATGAGGTTTTTACCGTCCAAATTACATTGTATTTAATTAAAATTTAATTGCCAAAAGAAAAAGCTGAGAATACAGTTGTAGGACTTTCCCCGTCACGCGGCCTTTTTCTGATGCACGGATTAAACAACACACACGCACACGCGGGCGCGCGTGTGTGATTCATATTCTAAGCCAAACGACAGTCGATCGTTTTTTCTCAAGACGATTCATGAATAGTCCAGTTCATGTTTTCAAGCGTTCACTCAAATCTTTGCAACGGTCAAGGACATTCATCGGCCCGTGAAAATTTTGTTTATCAATAGTTTGTTGATCATAGGGACAATTCATTTTAACTTTTTCACGTATGTAATACCAAAAATATTCAGCCTATTATTATATTCATTATTATTGTTACTACTATTATAATTATGAAAACCATTATTACTACACGAACAGTTCTTCTTTTAGCACTCAAATTGTTATTATTGACATTAGTATAATTATTATTATCAGTAGAATTGTTATTAGTTACAATTCTGGAAGATAGGGCGGGTTTGATAGAATAGACCTTAGTTTTATACTGTTGATAGATTTTACACCCTTTGTAACTCGCCGCAGCTGACGCAGGAAGTTGGAACCTGTGGTGCCTAAATACAGACTGTTGTGGCACGATCTGTACCGCATTTTACACAACGGTGCGGGCGATTGCGTAGATCTTTGGTATGGCCAAAGCGTTGGCAACGTTTGCATTAGACCGCTTATTTTTTTTAAATACGGAGCTTCAGAGCTTACGATTGTATAGTTAAGAGATTTCAGGTCAAAAGTTTCTTTATTATTAGATTTGGGATCCAAATCTATTAAATAAAGCGGCAACGGTTCCTTCGTTTGACGATGGAGAACGTTAATAACGTCTCTAACCTCGTGGTCTAACTTCAATTCAACGATTACAGATTTATCTACCGAGTAATGCACGCCTCGCATGACCACTCTATATGCTCTTTCATGTTTCAAGTTTATATGTACAATGACAGATATTGTTTTCAAGCATTTTGGACGTTATAATATTATATATTTCAATATCAACCGGCAGAACTTTTACCGTGCGGCCCGATTTCATTGTTGTCAGTTTATATTTAATAACATTACAATTAGATAATAACTGTCGACAGAAAATTTTTCAATTCGGTTATCGCATTAACGCCTATTTCAAAATAGACTCGGGGTTTTAATAATTCTGCACGTCTCCTTCGTTGTCAGCAGTGTTTTCAAGAAGACTAAATTTATTTGATGTAGAACAGCAAAATTAGGTACGCGATATTAGGTTCAGTATAATTTGTACGTCGGCGTTTTTTGCCGCTGGAATTACATCGTTCTGTCGACTAACATTTTCGTTTTGTATGCGCAATATTAGTATTGCTTGTCGGGAAGGGTTTGCACTAAAATCCGTAATATCACTTTTACTCTCTGTTCCTGAAGAGTCACTCGTGTTATCGATAATATCGTTTCTAATTAAATTACGCCGCGGTTATTGAGGGGTCCCTATCGGAACACTTTAGAAGCCGCGTATTCCATTACCTTGTAGGTTAGGGTTTACACGAGATAGTAGGTTATTGTTTACATGCGATGATTCGCTGTTGCTAGGAATAACAGCTTGTAGACGGTCCGTAGCAACGCTCAATAGATGGTTATGTCGCTTATTTAAAAACGACACCGAATAAAAATATTCCTTCTTGAGACAGTACTAAGATAATAATAAACAATATAGTATATAGATAATATAGTTTACAATATAATACCTGGTGATATTCGGTATAAGATAAATTTTCACTAGAAATCACTAGACTCGTCTGTCTTACACTAAAACTGAACAACTGATTGAAAATACTTTTAAAAATTGTGTATTGTTTTTAAAAGCGAAGAATTTTATCTTAATTCCTAGTAATTTTTACGTAATATCTACAATGACGATATCATCCCTTCGAAAGTTCGACGAGAAAGAGGAGACGTTAATACGTCGTGTGAAAAATCAAGTAAATTTTCATCGCCAGCCGTTATTTTTTTCATATTTGAATTCATATTTTAATTTGTGTTTTAACCTTAAGTAAACATCATATTTTAAAATTATACTAAATAAATTTCGTTAATTAGTCATAATTTTAATCGGTTAACAATTTTTTTTATTTATTCATATTTATGTCTGGGAATTATTTAATTATATATTTCTAATCTTAAAATTTAGGTCGGCAACTAAAAAAAAACAAAACCGTATTGTTTATTAATTTAATTGTTTGTAATTAAGAAAATTCTACTCTTGTTAGTTTATTTAAAGAAAAAAAAAATTGCAGTTAAAATTTTATTTACTTTTGTGGAAAAACCATTAAAAAGAAATGAAATAGAATTCTTAAATAAAATTTAGTTAAAACAGCGTATTAATAAAATTTTAGCGATATACAATAACGAAAATTCGAGAAATTAACTCTGCTATGAAATTAAAATGACCGTACTTTTCGCACTAATTTTCCAATTTGTCTTAATTAGAAGACAGCGAAAAGGTTATTTGTATAATAAAATTGATAGTTGCAGTACTATAGTTAGACTGAATTTTATTAGTACCAAATTATCAGACTATGTATGATTTTAATAAACTAATGAAATATCGAAGTGAAAAATATATCTCTAAATATTGTCGTCTATATTAGTTGTATTCAATTTTTTTAACGATAAGTAGAAACTAGCGCCCGGCTCTGAACATATGCTACTTGTTTAGTTTCTTAAATAAAAGATAATAATATAAATAATATTCAAGGTTTAATGAGTCTGTAGTCAAAATTTACAAAATTTGAATAGTTTCAACCCTGACTTAAGGTAACATAAGATGTAGTTGAAATGAGTTTAAATTACAATATTTTGATCTATGTAAAACAAACGTTATTAATAATTATTCACTATTATATTTGTAACCAAAATCTCGACTGAGGACACCGTTTTAATATTGTCTAAGCTTTGTGTAGCAGTTATTAATATCCTGTTGATGTTATAAAAGTGTATACGTTACTGTTTTCTTTCATTGCCTGTCGTTAAAAAGTACACGTTAGATGAACGGTTTAGTTTTTAACATTTTTACTAAAAGTCCTGGGTTCGATTCCTGATAAGGGGGATCTTCTGGCGAGATAGAAGACTGATTCTTTGAAGATTTACGTAATTACAAAGCTATTCTCAAACAGATAACTAATAAAATATTTAATGATACATTTAACCTATGTTTTATTACTGATTTTTCACGCTTTAAACATTTTATATCTACTAGCGCGCGTGTACTGTTTTTGTTTGTTTTTTTTTAATAGAATTTAATTTGTATAACTGTTTTTCCTTATAGATTAACAGTATATTATTTTATTATAAAATTTAAATAAAATATCATTTTGATAAGAGAACTGAATTTGGCAGTGACAATCTAGGTTTTTCTTTGTAACGAATTTCCCGTTTCATCTTATTCATTTTTAAACAGAATAGTAAATTCTTCGTTAAGTTTTGAAGAAAGTTTTGGATCCTTTCCGTAAAGGAAAATTAAGTAAACTCATAAATTAAATACCTAGAAAAGTTACTGAATTCCGTTTCCGCTGATCTACAGCAAAAATAACTTTAAAATTAGCGTAATTTTTAACTGAACTGAGATATATATAAAAGGAAAATATTGGCTTGACTCAAATATATATCTGAAATCTAATATTATTTCAGTCGCTTTACATGTGGTATAGATTTAGTCGGTCGGGTTTTGTAAGTAGTTGCAGCAATCTTATTTTACTTATTGTTAAATCTACAACAGAAGGAAAGTACTTCTCTTATCAGTAAAAAAAATGACACATCCCGTATTTTTTACTCGCATTTCTCGACTAAAATTTATTTTTTATTCTTCGACGTTACTATTTTCACTGACGTCTCTGCTGCATCAGAACATTTTGTAAGTAATATTGTTTCCTTAATTCATCATGTTCAAATTTTATTTTATCACTAGGATCCCTCGTCCGCGCTATATGCATAATTTGGCATATGAAAATATTACTACCGAATCGAATGTCGAATCTATGCCGATTACGAGAATGGCTTACCCTGATGATGTAAATTCTTAGTTCGGGAACTAAAAATATACAGAATGTTACTCTGTACAGCCGTAAATTTGTAAACTGTCGGTATTTCCTATAATTTTATTATCAAATTAATTTATTTTTACGTATATTATGGCGCTAATACAAACTGATATTTTATAGACGACGAATTAAATTTAGTAAATCAAATAATTACTGTTTGAAGTCCATATTAACATAGACGACATTAAATCTTGGTAAAGGAAGTTATAGATTTTTATCTATAAGGTATTTATTTAATGATTTACATAGCAGTGAGATTAATGAGATTTAAACTGCGGTTAAATTTCCAGGTGTCATAAGAAAGTTACAGGTAAAATTTCGTATTGACTGGTTTAGTCGTTTTTGCGGTTATCGGGAACAAACGAAAAGCACTCCGTCAATATATGTATAGATTGAGGTTAATTATTTTTTTTTTTTTTTTGCTGTTAACGTATATTTTTCCACAGTAAAGTATTTAAATTTTTTGCCGTTAATTTAAAATATATTCTCGATATTTTACTACAAAGTATGTGATTATGTTTTCCTAATGTGTCAGAAAAAAATCTATTTATGGATTACATTTAAATACACTTCTGTGTAAATGATTCTGATAGCGATTTGTTATATCGTTTTTAAAAATAATTTTTATCTTCAAATTATATTTTATAAACATTACATTTAATTTAAATATATTAGAATTAAGATTCATTATTAATTATTTTATCCGATCCTTTTATTTTTAATTTTAAGATCGATTGACCGATTAGTTATATGTATTTTATTTCAAACATTTAATTACGTCGGAATAAATTGAATGTAAAATATTCAGTGGAATACAAAAATTCATATTTCAGTGATGAGCACAGATTAGAGTTCATTTTTATCAGCGATTGTAAACATCAAACATACAGTTTGATGTATAATTTTAATATATTTATAATTAGAACATACGTACAGAGTGTTGCGGGACGTATTCGCCGAACTCCAGAAACTGATTCAGGACACCAAAATGAGTAAAAACGTTCATATCAACATAAGTCCTGCTTTGCTTTGTTTTCCTTCTGGACGCAATTTTGTGATTTTCAACAAAAAAATTATTTCTCAGAAACGGGTTAACCTACATTAATTAAATTTGAAAAATTTAATTTTTTATTCTACAAAATAAAAAAAATTGAAAACATCAACTTCAAAGATTTAAAAATGGAGTCATCTTAATTTTTTATTCTTCAATATCTTTGTGATTGTTTATTTGATAAAATTTTTACCGATTACAAAATTTATTAAGAATTTTATTTTAAATAAAATGACACCTCGTAAAACTACGTTGACAAACAATCGAGTTTTGTTTGTCAACGTAGTTCTATTTCTTCCATTAAATATAATAAATAACAGTAAATTAAGAAAAATTATTAGCTTTTAATATTTTATCCCTTCTACGTTGTATGCTTGGAAATGTAAAAAATTTTAATAATATTTAATGAAAGACACATAAAATTATTATATTAATTCTTTACTTTAATTCTGCTCAGTCTAAACATTTTATTTGCTTTGCTATGCGTGCGCGCGTGCGTGTGTGTGTGTGTATTGAAACATATTTGACGTACACTTAGATCGCATAGACAAAAAACCAAAGTGAGATAAAAGATGAACAGATTTGTTCGTTATAAATCATTTATATTACAGAGCTTGCTTACTCACTTATTATCCCTCTCTTTCTCTCTACACAAATATATATATATATATATATATATATATATATATATATGTACATGAGATATAACATCACCCTTGGCTTGTTTTTTTACTGGACAGCTGTCATTTTCAATAATACAAGAGATGATTTATGTCTTTAGTTGTCTTGCCGTGTCAGTTTGTTTTTTAACGGTAATGTTTCACCTCTAGTCTGCAGTTGGTTTAAATGTTTCTTTTCTATCTTAAATCAGTTATATTCTTTCTAATAAATAGAATAACATTTCTTTAAAGATATATTCACTTCCATTTGAATTATTAAAAAAATGAATATTATTATTTGTTTAATCTTTTCTCAATTTTTCCTTTAAAATATTTTTTTTTCGGTTGCGGACCATTTCTTAAGTAATAACTGGAGATGATTTCTAAAAATAAAAGATTAAAACATCATTTACGGGAAGATATTTTCTTAAATAAAAGTTTATAAATTCAATGCGTCGATGAACTTGAACGTTTAAAAATATATAGATGGGATCGCTTTCCTGTCACAGTGAGTAATGTAATTTTTTTATTTTACGAAATAATTTCAAACAATCGGTACACGGTACATAAAAAATACGTCAGATTAAAATTAAGTTTGATTCGGCTATATTTATTCCTTATAATATTTAACAGAACTATGATGAGGCATAATTATACTGGAGGTCCAACAACGATATTATTGCTGCAGTGCATTTTTGATAAGGAATTAAATGAACTGTCGACCCTCAAAATTTGCGCGCGCCCACACACGCACCGAAGAGAGAGAGCGCGAGAGAATTCTCCCGGTGTCTGAGGTAGACTAATATTTAAGAGAGGGGCTGATGATACTGACTGTGATGTTACTTTTACTTTCCAAGCCCGACTATTACTTTTATAATTGTGTTCCCAAAAAAAAAGTATACGTTTTCATACTAAAGTTTTACACTGTTTTGTATTTCATTTTATTCGCTTGTGAAATATTAAATCTCGTATTTTAAAATATTTAAACGTTACCAGAGCGATAAATTATAATGTTATTTACGAGAGTAAAGTAAAAAAAAATTTATTTTAGTAAAAAGGTAGTACTAAGTAGTTCCGGGTTCGAATTCCAATCAGAATTGGCTTTTTTATACACTTTATTAAAATTTAAAAAATAAAAGTAAATGACGAACTGGATGTCGGTATATTGTCGATACAAATAAAAAAACGTATTAGATATTAATATATATAAGAAGCATTAATAAAGACAATACGAGACGACTATTAACCGTCGGTAGCCGCTTTATTATGGAGACAAGAACGGCCCTTCTGTCGGAGACTCGCTGACAGACTAATCGTAGAGCGATAAACAACCTTCAATAAACACATGCCTTACACGCTGCAATATAAACTCATATTTTGATAAATAATTAAACGCGTCTATAATATACATTATATTAAACTAAATTAAAAATTCAACCGCGTCTGAGGTTCGAACCTGGGACCTTAGATCCTACCTACGAGGTCGGTCGGCAAACTGTTTAGTTGATGTATTAAATAATAACATTATGTTTTCTGTACTTATAAACATAAAAGGATTACATAAATGTAGGTATGTAGGTTGTTTTTAGAGTCTAACGCAACGTTGTTGTATGTATCTGGCCGACAGTTTTATTTATTAGAACCTTAAATTTAATCGAGTTAAGTTTTACCGATTACTTTGTTTTATTTCGTTTTATAAATTAAACATTCTGTCGTATTAAAAACTGGCCGATCAGTCGATATAGTTCTTACCTTCTAAATCTGCTGGTCCCGAGTTTGATTCTGGGCAAGTATTTGTTTTTTTTTTTAAATCGTTAATTTCATTTACCTCATATTCCTTAAAATATACGTGTAGGATAGTACGAGGTCGTATTGTAAATAAAATCGGAAAAATTTGATCTGTTATTATTTAATATTAAAATTTTACCTTACAAAATCGATAAACTATCGTAATATTTTAATATATTTATTAAAATTAAAGGAGATTAATTATTATTTTTATAAAATGTAATCGATATAAAATAATCGACTAATCTTAAATTAATTTAAATATACCGGATGTGTATATAAGAAATAGGTTTATTAACATTGTAACTCGTATAGCAATATTGACCGTTACAAGTGTACGGTTGTATTTGAATCGAACCATCACGTGATATAGTACTGTCCTACGGTAGCCAATCAGAGCGAAGGAAGCCATCTGGGTTTTTTCCTACCCCCTCACACCTTCACACAATCTTTTAGTTGATGCGTCCAGCTACTAAATAAAAAATTAAACGAAAAAATAATTATCTCTAAAATTACTCTTTGCAAAGTAGTCCTCTGTCAGCGTTTGACCGATACATTTTTATTATTTATCATATTTATAATTGTCGATTGAACTATTTTTTTATTTATTAAAACATTTCTTACTATAAAAAAATATTTTATTACGTTTAACCATCATTAAACATATCGTTTTAAACGTAATTCTAAATGGAGTGCATTTTTACACATTATTTCTTTTAAATTTATTTTTTCTTATGATAATTAAAAATCATACAATGGCTGTCATCGATACTCCCTCTAGAATAAAACCTCTAAACAAGACGAAAATTTTCTCGAATTTTTAAGTCATAAAAATTCTTCATCAAGACCATATTTATCAAAGATTTTGTCGTGTAATATGAGATGTAAAATTTTGCAAATATCATATCATAATCGTTTGCCGACCTACATTTAAAATTGTTCAATATTTAAGCGTTTTGACCGTCCGTATCTCTGTGACATAACAGCACTGTAAACCAAGAAGACGAACCGTTCGCATTCGACGGTAACGGTTCAAGATAATGACCGCATAAGTGTTTTCATCCTTAGGAAATTCGGTTCAAATCTTAATTTCAGCCGAAGATTCCCGGTTTATTAAAACATATGTTGTTGCACTTAAGATATACAAATTTAGCAAATTTTTCCACGAGTATGTATCTTTATCATTCTATCGCCCCGAATATCACTTCGCTTACTGACCGTTTAATTAAGTTTGAATAAAAGTTTTCTTTTTCCTGTTTAGCCTCCGGTAACTACCGTTTAGATAATACTTCAGAGGATGAATGAGGATGATATGTATGAGTGTAAATGATGTGTAGTCTTGTACATTCTCAGTTCGACTATACCTGAGATGTGTGGTTAATTGAAACCCAACCGCCACCAAAGAACACCGGTATCCACGATCTAGTATTCAAATCCGTGTAAAAATAACTGAACGCTGGAACTCTCGACTTCCAAATCAGCTGATTTGGGAAGACGCGTTCACCACTAGACCAACCCGGTGGGTCAATTAAGTTTGAAATTTGTTACACGTAACGGTATTATAATTAGTATCGACGAATCTTTACCGGAGTTACCGTTAATTATATCATCAGCAAAGATTATAAAAGATTGTAAAAAAGAAAAAGAAGAGATTATATTATACGTAGTCGATTATAATCGTTAAATATTTTTCCTTCAGCGGCCTCTTAATAGATATCTCATGAGAATAGTCTGACTTAACTTCATTCTCTTATGACAGATTTTTCGTTTGCTGCTACTTTACGTCGTATCAATTTAATAATAACCCTTGTGAAAATGAAAACGAGCTTGCTATTTATTCTGCTTTAAAAAAGCTATAAGTTAAATAAATAAAAGATAACGGTTAAAAGAGATATTTAAACTGATTTTTTGGATTGTTCTACGTACAGGTTTGGAAAATAAAAATTATTAGTTTCGATTTACATTACAATATATTTAGTAAAAGATTAAGATTTTTTTTTGTTTGTGTATTAAAAAGCTTACATCCTGAGAAAAAAATTTCAACAAATTTATTTTTCGTATTTAAGGACAGATGGAAATACGTTTAAGATTACAACTTGTTTTTATGAGTTTATATATCTATTTATCGGATATATTATCGTAACTTGATCCGAAAATGAAGTATTATTTTTAATGAAGTACTAATATTAAGAAAAAAAGGCTTTATAGTTTAAAATGGAAACAAAAGGTAGTTTAAACGGTTTTGTCATCGACGTACTAAAACTAAAATATATATATATATTTTTTTCAGTTAATATATTCAGAAGCCGATTTTTTCTAAATGATTTATCGGTATTCTATTTTTTAAATCGTACATAAGTAGATATAATATAAGTATTTTTATAAAAGAATAATTTGTTTCTAAAGTTATAAACGTTAGCTGCAGAAAAAAAAGTCGCATCTGAACTTGCATTTCTGAAGCAAGCCCTGGAAAAAACTTGTGTAATCTTTGCCGTATATCAATACCTTATGCCGGTGCGACGACTAGTAATCTATCTCGTCATATTAAAGTTAAACACCCGGGAATTGATATTTCAAGACAAAAAAATCCTTGTCCTTGTGATTATCGTATTTCAGAAACGCATTACGATTTAAATCTTACGTCTATTTTTCTTAAATTCTTTCTTTATACTTGTACAATATATAATAATCCTTAAGCTTAATGTCAGTAGCCATACCCCAGTTTATGAAAAAGATACGAAAATCGTTGTACGGAATTGTGCGCTTCACAGTTCCAGCGGCGTGGTGTTTAGCTGTTGTGCGCATGCGCACATAGGAAACTGCCAGGAAGAGAAAGCACTGTCGTTCCCGCAGAGCCCACCCTGACGTGCCGGCGGAAGATAGTTTTTTTTACGCCACGTGTTTACAGAAACTTCCTTTTTCGTTCGCTTCTCTAATTCGATCATCTGCGGAAGGAATACGAAAGTGTTTATTTGTCTTTTCAGTAGCGATCAGAAGACGGCGGAAAGCAAGGGCTCTTTGATTGCCAAATCAGAAGGGCTAAAGAGAAGATAATTAGTAAAAACTAATCACGTATTTGTTTCTGCGTACATAGAAATTGAAATAAACCGCCGTTGGAGTATAGTGTTTTTAAGCGGGCATTTTATCGCCTAATACTACTAAAAAATATTATCTGTTGACATTTTATTATTTATTCGATTAAACCGAATACGCCTTTAAGCGTAATGTGCTTAGAAACGGTGTGCCGTATTCTTGAATATAATAAAATGTAGAATTAGATTATTATCCTGCTTTTTGCTATCGATTCATTCTTGTTTTCGGTTCTTTTATTTTACAGAAAACTTTAACCGCGGCCTTGAAAAGGCTAAGAAAATCAACCTCGTTAATGCTAGCTACGAACCGCTACCGTTCGTGTCTGTTTCTAACCAAACGACACGATTTCAGCGATGAAGAATTCCAGAAACCGGGTATCTCTCGATCGGATGGACCGTTTGGATGAAATCGGCACGATGATTTTTTGTACGTGACGGCGATTAATTTGTCACGATAGGTGTAGGAGGCAAGGAGATGTGGACCTTAAGGATCCCGTATCTCAAAATTTTATTCAAAGGGCAGAAATGTTTCCTAGCGAACATATTTTCCGGTATTATTCAATCCCCTATAAAGGGATAAAAATATCCTTTTTTCGGTTTCTCGCGCGGTTGGCGAAAGGACCTGTTGGTCTGCCTAAATTATATTTGAACTTTATTTCGACGAAATAGACTTTTCCGTTATCGGTCGAGAAATGTTAATCGCTGAAATTACTAATTTTTCATATTTACTTATAATTCTAACGTTACATATTTGTTAAACTGTTTACGCCGTATCTAAACAGTACATAAAATGAATATTATTAAGCGACGTCATGAACTGGGTGGAGCGAAAGCACGGTAACACAGGCTACGAATTTACCCGGCTCCTGTCTGGACATAGATGTTTTCGAGAGTTGTCGCTCCTCGATCGCCCCCAGGGGACGCCTTCCGGTCATACGGATTCGGATAGTAGAGTGCCTGTGTGATCATGAAGGGACTGTACATACTATATGGCTTAGATCCGGCCCCTGCATGATAGGGGGGCAGTTTTTTAGAGGGGGAGAACCCCGCACTACCGTCAGTGCTGGCCTGACGGCGGCTGGCAGAGATTATTCCTCCCCCTACGGAAACAGAAAAAAATGAATATTATTAAAAATACTGGTATCAAAATTTTATTTTTATTACATTTCAACTCGACCCGTATTCTATTTTCCCATTTTTGACAGTTGTTTTTAAACGCTGTACAGAGAAGTGAATACAGTATAAAAAATTAATGAAACTTATAGTAAAATCCAATATAAGTTACGTAAATTAGCGAGCGATTTAATAAATAAACCTCGAAAATGAGAAAACTATTTCACAAGAACGCAATATTTTTTTTACATTTGGTAATATAATAAGCATACAAATGCTGCATAATAAATATGTACAACTTTATCCCGGTTTCAAAATTGCCACAATAAACACTTAAATTACTTATATACGCTATTACTATCTCGTATCAGACATATATATATAGGTTATCCACGTTAAAAATGTACATTTATTCCTACTGTGGAATTTTTAATCCCCATAATAATACTAGAAAGGCAACAACATAATTTTTAAGAAATTATACGCAAAATAACTTTTAAGATACGAGTAATCATAATTTCTTATTTTTTACCGTATTTTACGATAATTTATTCGGTTAACGTAGTTGATCAAAATTTTTGGAACTCTGCTTCAGATCGTGCTTAAAACACAATTAACGTTTCGTTAATTATTCCTTTATATTTAATAAACGGATGTAGAAAGTTTAAACATTTTAAAAGATTTATTACGTTTTTTAACGGGATTTAAAAAACATTCGGTAGAATAAATCCGAAATACATCGGTAGATCGATTAACTCATCCCAATCAGGAAAAGGAAAGGTGGATATCGTTTTCATAATAACCGTAAATTAAAAGAAGTTTTACGTCTTTGAGTTAGTGGAGTTTTTATTTATGTAAACTACAGGAACGTAAAACTGATAGGCAACGGTCGTAAACGTATCAAACAAATATCACACCTTTATTAAACAATGCAAGCAAAACCGACATCAAAATCTGTTCAGCACTAAACCCCCGGTCGGTTTACCGAAAACGATTTGGATGGATTTCAATTAACCACCAGATTTTCTTTGAAATTACGAACGGTAACGTATTCCTTATAAAATTATAATCATTTCCGTCTTCATTTTCTCAATTTATCCACCATCGTGTCATATTAGTAACGTTGTCATCGGTTTGTTATCGTCTGCGAGTAAACAGTAATTTTATTTGCAATTATTTCTAAATTCGGAAAAAAAATAGGTTAGAATTACGGAAAAAATTAATAGGATAGCTGCCGTAATTACAATGAAGTTAAAGTTAAAATAGAAAGTAATTGTAATGTTTACAAGCAGTAATTTTAACGATAAATATTGTTCGAGCTGGTTGTAAGTAATAGTTTAGATGAAAAATTAGATATTATTTGTAAATTACCCGTCAAGATTGCGATTATTATTTTAAGATAGGTAAATCGGATTCATATTTTTAATTTTTTTGTTATTTTTGCGTAACAAAATAAATTTTATATCCATTGAAATGTTATTTTTTGAAAAATGCTTAGTAAATTTTTGGAAGGCAATTCGTTTTTATCTATTTCAAGAAAAATTTCCCGTAATAACGAATAAATTTGAGCGGTGCAAAAAAGTAGATTTCTTTGCTTGCGAATTCCGAGTTTTTATAAAATGTTTATAGCGCCTTAGAAATTAAAAAAATCTGCATATCAAACGGAAATATTTATAAAACAATCGAACTTTATGTTTCAACCTGGCTCGGTTCTTTTAATCTTGGAGGCAGGGGCAATTTTAGTAATTAACCGGAGGCAGGGGCAATTTTTTTTTTTTTTTACCTTCCTTCACCCCTTTTAAAAAATCTAAGTCGGTTGTTATTAATTCGCGTGAAAATTACACACATCAGAGAACCAATCGATTTACCGCTGAAAGAAAAATCTGAAAAATTATAAATACGGATTCTATTATTTATTATAAAAAAATGTTACGCGCTTTTTAAGTGTGTTAACATTTTCCGTTGAAAAAATATATTTTTTAAATAATAATAAACGTTTTTCTGGTAGCGAGTGATCTTGATTTAAATATTCTACATTACATTACTCAATTAACGATTACCAAAATTAAATGCGATAACAAAATTCTAATAGATATTTCACTAGTAATAATTTTTTTTTCTTTTTAACAGGTGACAAATTAATTTTATCTAAATCTAATGTTTTTAAATTTATATAAAATTCTGTGCGTCGAGTCTTATCAAAACTTAGTTCATTATATCATTTTGGATGCCCGCGACTTTCATCTCATACTGTGGGTTATTTTTTATATAATTTTACCGTTATTAGGATCGATAAGATATATTCCTTAAAGTGTTTTAGTTATTTTTTACTTATAATTTACAACTTTTATTTTTACTTAAAAGGAAGTATTGTAATCGCGAATAATTTCGGTTTTCACATTTCAACGGAAATATCCATTTTCACTTGTTTTTGCGTGACGTCTGTACATATGTATTTGCGTACGTAATTACCTCGCGTAGCTCAAATACGATTGGCCGTAAAATGTTGGAATTTTGGATTTAAAACTGTTGTAACACATCTAGTTGTGCACCTCCCCTTTTGATTACAATCGGATGAACCAAAAGCGTCCAAATAAAGTCAAAATTTAAAAAAATTAGATTTTGGACTTTTTCTTAACCGAAGTAATAAGCTCTGATCGAGAGGTTTTCTACAATATATCGTAAGCGGTACTTGTTTTCATCGGTTCCAGAGTTATAGCCCCCAATAAAATTTTAATTAATGACACGCACTCGTGGGTGGGACTACACTTTGCGGGGCCCAGTTAAGGGTGAAATTAAAAATTCGATTATATATTTAATAATCTGTACATCACACGAATTTATTTTATTTGTTTTTCCGATTAACATTAACATTTAAATTACGGGTTCGTTTATTAACTTCATGTAGTTTTTAACTCTTAAGTAATTAACCGTTTAAAACAATATCTTTTTCACGTGTAAAGAAGGATATATTTTAGGTAAGAGGGCCGTATTAACACCACGTGTTTTCGCGTCCCTCAGTTTTATGTTTTTTATTAAATATTTATTAATTAAATATTTACTCGATTAGTATTAGGGCATAGAGTATATTTTTGTGAACATTTTCAAGTGATTTGATCAATTTTACAAGTGATTTGATCACGATTCTGTGATTTATTGTAGAATTTTACGGTTTTTAATTTTAATATAAATTTGGCTCGTAGACATTTGTTTGGATGCTTCTTCGCCTTTGAGTCTGTGTGTGTGTGTGTGCTGCCAGGCCAGCTGCGCTTCCCTTCTCTGTTGCTATTGGTGCAGAGGGGACACGTGATGCGCCATGCTGCTCTGCGCATCTCAGCCAATGCTATGTAGCAAGTACAAGACTAAAGAAAGATAAATTACATAAAAATAAAAAACCTAGACTTTAACGTAATATCTTTTAGAATTACTACTATTCCAGGAATACGCTTGCATATGCTAAATACTAACTTCTCCTTCCCCCAAAAATACCCGGGAGCTGCTAATTACAATACATAAATATGAGCCTTATAAAAATTTAATTCACTAACGTCTAAAAATCTGGATTCCTGCAACTCTTTCTTGCGTAAAGTAGTGGGTTATTTCTATATAAGATAAAAGAAAAAATAATAAGTCGCATAATCGCTATTTAAAGTTTGTTAAATTTATAATTATATACCAGAATCGCAAGAAGAGTTTACGCGTCAACTATAATAAAGGAAAACAATACGGTAAATAACATTTACGCTACAAGAACAGAAGACTAAACTGAAAATATTACACTCTGCATCGAACACACATTACATTCGCAAATACAAAAATAATAAAATATAATTTTACCTTTTTTTATTATATTCCGACAATTCAGAAACAGCCGCGGACAGTAAGTTAGAATTAAATAAAGTATTTATATAACTTGAAACTTGTAAAGAGCTTAGCCCGATGATTTATCGATAACAAAAAAATTACACTGCTAACGGACGCCAACACGAACAGAACTGGTCGGTAGACTGGTAACATCGTCCACACAGAATTATAATAATAATCTTGCGTGTGTAATTCGTTGGTATGTTGTTTAACAACGTTCATTCATTTGTTGACAAATTCTAGCCCGGTATTGCGAAATCGACAAAACTGCTGGCGACGTTGCTGTCTGCGACCTTGACCACATACCTAATAATTTTTATTTTTTCCTTTTGCGGCACACTTGACAAAAAATACTGCATTTCCGTTTAATTAAATTTTCATTAAACATCTAAACATACTTACAATTCTTACTTGTGTATCGCTAGATTAAATAATAAAATCTTCACAATTTATTTCTCGATCGATATTATTTCAAATGAACATAAATATTTCCATTACTTTTTGTTAGCACTATATAGGGAATCTTGGAGAGCTGCGTCAAACCAGTCAAATGACTGAAGACAAAAAAAAAACTCGATTTTCCTTAATCTAATTTTTGTTGATACTATTCCAGTCGCATAAAATATCAGTTACATATTATTCATACAGTCGATTACTACTCTCTTAGCCCTACTTTTTCTAAATAAGATACATCCCATATATCGTTTATTTTTTGAATTTTTAGAACTCAAAATCGTATTTTGAAATTTTAAAAACTAACTGAGATTACTAATTTTCCCTACTCCATACCCTGATGTTAGAATATTCCTGATCTGTGCTTTTCCCCTTATCGACTTAGTATCTATTAACTCTTTCTCCTGATCGAGCAATTTTTCATCCGCGTGTTTGTTACCGATGTACTGAAGCTTCATTTCTTCAAAATTTTCTGTTAGTTTTCGTTGCGGTACATCATTATGGCCGATAATGATATTTTTCTGTCGATTATCGTTTCACCTTGGACGATCTTAACTTTGCCGTTCTTCATTTTTCTATTAATTTTATTTCAAAATATCTATATACAGTACATCGCCCGTAAATTTTTAAGTATAATATAACGAATTATATGAAATCAAAGAGCGATTAAACGATCGCCAACAAAAAACAAATAAACGAAATGACGATCAGCTCCGACTTGGCAAGAATATTGTGCGACAATATCAGAAGAGTAATGAACTAAAAGATACAAATTTTTTGCACCTTATTAAAGATCGGGCATGCATGTCTCAGTGTATATGTTGTTGTTCTTATGAGGGTCTATTTTTCAGTCAGTCTGTAATTAACTTTAATGTAGATAAAATTAAACAGAAATTAAAGTAGAAAATCCAAAAATAATTCGATTATAAATTATAATTTTTAATTAATATTAAATAATCAGATACTTCACCAAATCTATTAGATATACACGTTTTTAAAATTCCATAAAATTTTATTTCATATATATTTTATATATATATATATATAATTATTGAATTGTAATTTACTGTATTTATTATTGTAATTTTTTTTTAAATAATGGGTTAATAATTATTAAAACAATATATTTAAACTAAAAAAATGAAAGTTAAAAAAAATAAATAAAAAAAACGTTATGAAGTGTGATTGGAATCGATGAGCCTTCCCTTTAAGATCCAAACATTTCATAAATAAAAATTTTATTTTAATTTCGATCGCAATCAAAAATTGTGGTCCACAATTGATGTTACAACAGCCCTAATCTAAAATTTCAACATCCTACGGCTAATCGTAGGATTCGTTATAAATAACGAACATTTTCGGGTAACCCATCTTTTTCTTTCGTTTTCCTGTTTAGCCTTCGGGAATTACCGTCCAGGTATTACTTCAGAGAGATATGTATCTGTAAATGAGGTATTTGTACAGTCTCAATTCGACCGTTCCTGAGATGCGTGGTTAATTGAAATTCAACCGCCAAAGAACACCGGTATCCACGATCTAGTATTCAAATCCGTATAAAAGTAACTGCTTTTACTAGGACTTGAACGCTGGAACTCTCGACTTCCAAATCGGCTGATTTAGGAAGACGCGTTCACCACTAGACCGATTCGGTGGGTTAGTAAACATCACTGCGTTGTGATGTTAGTGTCCAAGTCTGGTTCTTCGAACGTAAAAATTATAATTAATCTTAACGTCAAGCCTATCTAGGAAATATATTTAATGTAAATATAGTCTTATGAAAGCAAACAATACGAGGTGTATTTTCTCCTCCTTTTAGGTAATTAGTTATAAAGGAGGTAAACTCCTAACTCAAAATTTGTGTTACCTTCTCGGCCGTCCCTCTACCGAAGATTTATGACTTATTGTTAAGTCGTCATAGCTATTACAATAATAAAGGAATTACTTAAAACCGATTACGGTCACACATTAGTGACATCAGATATTCTTTATTTCTCTGTTATAACATCCATAGAAATGTAGTCGCTACTCCAAATTATAGAACGTAGGAAACCCCCTTAGTTCTTTTGCTTTTCTTAACCGCCTATTAATAATCTGCCTCAAAATGTTATCGTTAATTTTAACCCTCTTCGCAGAATTTTCTGTAAAAAAAATAATCTGACGAGTAAGAAAAATCACCTAAATGTATCGATTAAAATTTATTTCATTCCTTTTTCATCAAAATGAAAGGCTTTCAAGAAACAAATGTATCCCGTATGCTCTTTCTTTTGCGCTCGTAAGTAACAAACATCTTTACCGTTGTACGATAAATTCTAATTTATCCTTGTATTTTTATTTAACATCACACTATTCGGTAGTCACTTATTCTAAAGAAAAAAAAAACAAAATTACCTGTATTTTATCGAATCGGGCTATAGAACTGTTTACTTGTTCTTTGGAGTACAAGAAAGGAGTTAATTATTTTTCTGCTGTTGTTCTTAATAAGATTAAATCTTTTTCCCCGTTAATTTAATTAAAATATTCTCTTTTACAGAAAAAAATAATATTCCGTTTTCAATGATTTTTTAATTCGTTTTTTTCATCGCTGTGTAATATGCGCTCAATGCCTTTTAGCTGTTTATTTTTTTGAATTTTATTTAATCTACCGATCATCGATGCAGATATTTAATATTTCTAAGAACTAATATAGACTCACCGCATCCAATTTTATTTTATATGTCGCTCTAATTAAAGTTTTACCTCTATTTTCTTTGATTTATCCGGTATTATAAGAGTTATTTTTTATCGATGTATTTCCATCCTTAACCTTTCTTGATATTAATTGTATAATGCATTATCAGTGCAAAATATTTGTAGATTTAATACAGGTCTGTTGTCCTGTCACCGTCTGAAATAATTTTACCGTCTAGATGAAAACAACTTTATACTTAATTACATCGGGATAGGAACAGAACTTCTTAGGCGCACTCTTTGATTTTACATAATCGGTGTTATGCTAAATATATGCTGTAATTTTTTTCTCAAAAACAACCGCTTTAATGTAATTTAGTTAATTAGCGAATTCTTCGTTAAATACTAGCTAAAATAAAAAATTATAACTAATTGAAAACTTTAAGTTAATTTCTAGCGATTTCAATTTATAAATTTCTTCTGTATGAAATGAAGCGCGTCAAAACAAAGGTACTGGAATTTCTGATGAAAGATGCTATATTTCATCGGAAATTAAATACCGATTATCTATGTAGATTATTTGTAAATTCATTTCTAAATTAATTAAATCGTGACCGATTATTTTTTCGATTAGATTTCATTAAACTAAAAGACCCCTCTCCTATATCTCCCAAATTTTGAAAAATTAGTTATCTATGTCGATAAGAAGATTATTGCGCTATTTGTTTTGTACTTATTATTCTGGTGAATTTACCACGTCGATACTACTCTCGATTCAACTTTCAAGATTTTATTATTTTTTTAGTCGATAAATTAATTAGCTATATAAGCGTGAAAATAAACGATTGAAATTTTATACGAAAAAAAATCGATCCTGACCGGAATTTGAATTCAGTACTTTCCAAAGGAAAAGCTGAGATATTAATTATCTTTCTGTTACGGAAGTCAAGTTTGAGACGCATTTTGTAATCTTATCTCATCAGACAGCAGATCTAAAGATTTCAGATTCGTTGTTAATTTGTCTTTTTCTTCAATTTCACATTTGAAATCTCCTAAGCCTCTTTTTCTTTCTTAGTCTCGGTGTTTCATCCGTACTTACGCATACTCCAAACATAACTCTACATAAGATTCTTCTATAACTCTAATATCTTCTTACGTAAGTACAGTTTCTGTTAAATAATATGCGTGTTTCTAAAAGATCATCCGATTTTGAAATTTCATAACTATTTAGCTTTTAGTCCGTTTTGATCGAGCAAAGTACCGTTAGAAAGCGGGAACTCTCGAATTTAACGAGGTTGGCGCCGGGTAGCTCCAGAACTTCGTTCGCTTCAACGTTAAAAAAAATGGCGACTTCACGAGAGAAATCACGCTTGTTCTCGCACAGCGTGAGTTCGTATTTACTGTTCGGTGTGATTTCCACACCGCGAGTACGGCGCTGAACGTCCTTCCGCTTAGAGAATTAGGCTCGTATAGACGATTTAAAGACACGGGTTGTCTACGTAAGGGAAATCAAGCGGACTACCCCGTTTGTCAGACCAAGATATGGAACGAATCCGTCTGACTTTCTCAAACAGCCCCCGAAAATAAACTCGCCGTGCCGGTAGAAAAGTAAACGTTCTCAGAACGTCTATCCGGTGTGTTTTGTGTGTCGTTTGCTTACGAAACCGTACAGGATTCGGTTACCGCAATCTCTTTATGAAGGTGACACCAAAAACACCGACGAGTGGAATTTTGTGAATTCGTCCTTAATAAGGCGGAGGAAGAAGATGACTATTTTGTAACGCGTTTATATGATTGTGGAGTTTTCCTCGTCAAAGGTCTGTGTATTTATTACTATAGTTACTACTATTCTGTCTTTTGTAATTTATTCTCACAACCGTGATCGTAACGAATAATGCGGAGATCCAGACGAGAATGGCGGGCGAAGCGAGCACTGCGGCCTTAGGTTCAGCACCGTGATCTCAGCAGACCCCGGAGTTTCAGGAAGCTCCAGCGTCGGCCCCCAGACTCGCCTGGAATAACCTAGGCTCTGGGAGTCCAGAGGGCGGGGTCCCTGGCTAGACGGTCGGGCGAGCGAAGCTAGCTAGTATCCTTATAAATTTTTAACATAAAAAAACTTACGTGGAAGAATTACATAAAACATTAAAAAAAAACAGTAATTTCTTCCAGATCTTCTAACGACAAGCAGGATTATAAAAATTATTTTTATTACAAAAGTAAAGTTTTAATAGTGAAAAGGCTTCATAATCTCAAATTAAATCTAAATCCCTCAAGCGGAGTATTTACCTACTCTTTCCTATTTTACTTTTAATAAAATACAACTCGACAAAAAATGAAGTAAAACCATTTTAAGATAATAATATTAAAATATTAGAGTTTATTTTAAAATTTAAAGTTTTTCTTACTGCGTAATCTTTATAATATTAATGTTCGTGGTTGCACAAAGTACTTGGTGAGAGCAATTTAAAACATAAAATTTTTTTAAACGTATTATAATTATATGCATTACACAGATGTGGTTTTTTTTTAAACGCTATTTGTACTTAGTTAAATGACAATAGTTTAAATTAAAAGGTAGTGTGAAAAAGCTGTGGTAAAGTTATTAAAGTAAACTATACAATATAAAATCAGTTTAATGTATAACTAAATAACCGATCGATTATTATAACTAATCATTATTAGTAGATATTGAGAATATAATAAAATATAAATTAACCACTCGCATACCGTTGGGAATACAATAAAATACTCTCCCGTAATCCGAACAAGATTATTATTTTTTTTTTTTTGTCTTCAGTCATTTGACTGGTTTGATGCAGCTCTCCAAGATTCCCTATCTAGTGCTAGTCGTTTCATTTCAGTATACCCTCTACATCCTACATCCCCAACAATTTGTTTTACATACTCCAAACGTGGCCTGCCTACACAATTTTTCCCTTCTACCTTTCCTTCCAATATTAAAGCGACTATTCCAGGATGCCTTAGTATGTGGCCTATAAGTCTGTCTCTTCTTTTAACTGTATTTTTCCAAATGCTACTTTCTTCATCTATTTGCCGCAATACCTCTTCATTTGTCACTTTATCCACCCATCTGATTTTTAACATTCTCCTATAGCACCGCATTTCAAAAGCTTCTAATCTTTTCTTCTCAGATACTCCGATTGTCCAAGTTTCACTTCCATATAAAGCGACACTCCAAATATACACTTTCAAAAATCTTTTCCTGACATTTAAATTCATTTTTGATGTAAACAAATTATATTTCTTACTGAAGGCTCGTTTAGCTTGTGCTATTCGGCATTTTATATCGCTCCTGCTTCGTCCATCTTTAGTAATTTTACTTCCCAAATAACAAAATTCTTCTACCTCCATAATCTTTTCTCCTCCTATTTTCACATTCAGCGGTCCATCTTTGTTATTTCTACTACATTTCATTACTTTTGTTTTGTTCTTGTTTATTTTCATGCGATAGTTTTTGCGTAGGACTTCATCTATGCCGTTCATTGTTTCTTCTAAATCCTTTTTACTCTCGGCTAGAATTACTATATCATCGGCAAATCGTAGCATCTTTATCTTTTCACCTTGTACTGTTACTCCGAATCTAAATTGTTCTTTAACATCATTAACTGCTAGTTCCATGTAAAGATTAAAAAGTAACGGCGATAGGGAACATCCTTGTCGGACTCCCTTTCTTATTAGGGCTTCTTTCTTATGTTCTTCAATTGTTATTGTTGCTGTTTGGTTCCTGTACATGTTAGCAATTGTTCTTCTATCTCTGTATTTGAACCCTAATTCTTTTAAAATGCTGAACATTTTATTCCAGTCTACGTTATCGAAAGCCTTTTCTAGGTCTATAAACGCCAAGTATGTTGGTTTGTTTTTCTTTAATCTTCCTTCTACTATTAATCTGAGGCCTAAAATTGCTTCCCTTGTCCCTATACTTTTCCTGAAACCAAATTGGTCTTCTCCTAACACTTCTTCCACTCTCCTCTCAATTCTTCTGTATAAAATTCTAGTTAAGATTTTTGATGCATGACTAGTTAAACTAATTGTTCTGTATTCTTCACATTTATCTGCCCCTGCTTTCTTTGTTTTGCAAGATTATAAGTAAATTATAAAATATATTCTTTTGATTCAACACATTTATACTAAAATCCCATAAAAAAATCTGTAGCCGACGTTGTCACATAAAAATAAATTACCTTGCTTCAAACCAATGCGGGTTGTAATCTGTAAATTGCAATAGTAAACCTTTTACTCTCTCAAAACTTATATTAATGAGCCATTTTCGGGCTTATTTTTACGGCTACATTTTGTACACATTAGCAGTATAAGCCGATGCAACATATATTTGCGACCGAGAAAGTTTTATTTTCCCTTTTTTTTTTCAAATATTGTATAAACTACTGCGGATAAATATTTATGGAATTTCATATCCGTTAGAAAATCACCCTCGAAGTTAGTTTCATACCGCCGTGATAAGTTTTCTTTTTTGGCATCAAAATAATCATTTTTCTTATTCTTTCTTCCCAACTTTAGGTTGTATATTTGCAGGTAAGATCTTCATTAAATCCATCTGTCCTCTAAAAGGTAAATCTTTATATTTTGGTAAGCGGATCGGTCCGGAATATCTCAAACTGAATTTATCCTTTCCGGTCGATAATAAAAAAACCGCCGAAGTAATTGCCGGGATAAACAGGGGACACTTAATCTACAAATCATCTAAGATGATAATCAAGAGATTGCAGAAGAAAATTAATATCTAATTTACGAATAATACAAGAAATTGATATAATTAGAAATAATCATAATTAATTATATAATAATTATTTATTAATTACTTTAATAATAAAGTAATAATTAAATAAATTCAAAACAATCATAATTAATTAATAATTAGTCAATCGATTCTAATCGTTCAGTTACAATCGATAAATTAGACGCGGTCGAATCTTTATGCGTCGAAGTTAGTTTAAGATTTGGCAAACTGAAAATACTTACCGGCCAATATGCAATTGAATATCTCGGAACAATATTTATCCCGACTCAGGTTAACCGTACCTGGACTTGTGGTCGATTGAAACCAACCACCAAAGAACGAGATGACGTGTGGAGAATTACAGGGGTCGGCTCTGGAGCCGTTGTTGTGGGATTTGGTATATGAAGTCCTCCTGACGATGGAACTATCGGAAGGGGCGGAGGTAGTCGCATATGCCGATGACCTGGCCCTCTTGGTCCCCGGCAGTTAGAGCAAGAGGTGGAAGACGTTGCGGTTTAGAGGGTTGAGTGGATAGCTGCGGGGGAAGGGCAAAAGGCTTGCCCGCCGAAAAACGGCGACGTTGGCGATACTTGGAAGGCGCCAATTGCAGTGGATATTGATGGAGTAAGAGTGTTGGAGCAGCGCAGCGCGAAATACCTCGGTGTTTGGTTAGACCGGTCTGGACTCTTCACCACCCATCTTTGTGAGGCGGCGGCGAAGACTGAAAAAACCGTTGTGGCACTTGGACGACTGATAATGACACAAAAAGGACTTCGAGCCGGCGAGAGGAAGTTACTGATGACGATGGTGATGTCTTGAGTATTGTACACCGTGCCGGTACGGATTACAGCGCTGGACCGACAAAGGAATGTAGATCGGTAGGCCTCTCTGCAGCGTCGTGTGGCGATTCGGATTGCGGCTGCATACCGCAGTGTGTCGGGAGATGCGGTTGGGGTAATCGCAGATATTCCTCCGGTTAAGATCAGAGCTTAGAGCTAACCCGTGTGCAGGGAGGGACAATGAAGAATGTCGCACAAAAACTGATGGAGCAGGAGCGGTAGGGAGCGTGGTACGCCTCCAAAAAGGGTGCATGGACAAGAAGGCTTATTCCGCTCCTGGCCCCGTGGATCCGGAGGAAGCACGGTGAAGTCACACATCACCTTACGCAATTCCTCTCGGGACACGGGGCATTTTAAGCTTACTTGCACCTCTTTAAGATCCGACAAACACCGGATTGTATCTATAGCGGAGAGGTAGATACCCGCTTCCTACTTTTTACGAATGTAACTGATGGGCCGGGAGGCGTAGGCTCGCAGGCCTTGATCGGTTAACACCAGATAATACGGATGAACACATGCTGAGAGGCTGGGAGCCACGGACAGGGGTGTCTACGCTGGTCTCAGGCATCCTACGGACCAAGCCGTTGGAGGCTGCGGAATGGGGCTCGGACTGACTGCCCTTCTTGAAGCAATTGGCGTCGTTCCACCCCTCCAGGATGGGTTCAGGACGGGCCAAATTTAGGGTGTAAGATGCTTTCACTTCAGGCCGGATTGCTTTGTTTCACGTGTTACCTATTTATATTATTTTATACATTGTCTTATGTTTATTTTGTACTCCTTTCTTGTTTATCTTCTGTTTATATGTTTCTTCTCATCATAACTGTGTTTTCTTATCGCATATTTAGCTTTCCTGATATTTATCATCTAAAGGTGCAACCCTATAAGCGCTTTTCGTAAAAGGTGTGTAGGTGGACTGCTGTATCCTTCATAGGAGAGGCTGGTGCTTAAAAAAAAGAGTAAGTAGGAGATGGCTAAAAAAATAATGCCACCAGTGGGGAAGCGCGGACGCGTGCAGGGCCAGGGAGGAAGCCGTTTTGCAGAGAACGTCTTGGCTCGTTCACACGCAAGAGTAACTGGATCGGGATGCTCTGGTCAAGCATTAAGGACCCTCGAGGTTTGAGGGGCGGGCGCGTGATGGTCGGAGGGGGTATGCATGGGAGCATACTCGGACCCCGACTAGAAGTAATGACGGGGAGGGAAGCCCTCATGGGGAGAGGCATCATGACATCTAGAAGCGGATATCGTGTTGCTTCAATGAACCAGGAGGGACCCCGTCGGGAAAGTCCAATGGGTGGACAACGCTGAAGGGTAGTGACTAGACATCGCCGCGTCACATACGGTCAACCGAGGCAACGCGTCTTCTAAGCGGTTACCGGTTGGCCTTGTGCGGTTAAAAAAAATAATAAACTACCAAGGAAGACCGCTATTCACAATCTAAGTTTCAGATCCAAATAAAAGCGCTACTCGTATCTTTACATACTACACCACTCACACGTCACGAACAAGGGATGCGGCTCCCGAATCCAGAAAGCTACATGGGATATCTAGAGATTTCCAGAATATTCGTAAAAATTAATATATAAAATTTCTCCGTTGTAGTGTATTTAACCGGCGGGTTTAACTCGTTAAATGAAAATTAAGTAATCTTAAAATCTTGATTATCTAAAAAAACGTATAAAGTGGATTTTTCACAATACTGTTCCAGAAAAAATTGTAAATTACTAAAAAATTAAATAATTTTTATTAATAAAGACCGAATAAAATAAAGTATTTAACGAATGACGAGATGAAAATAAAAAAAAGCGAACGATAAAGAGCAGAAAGAAAGGATGAAATTAATGAGAGAAACGGTTACTTAAGATTCAGGAATCACGACAGCCTCATTTTTGTTTGTCCCAAGAGTAAAAGAGATTAAAGAGTCTTTTGAACTAATCCGAAACAGCGCGATACAACGATAGCATCTTTTAGATAAGATCTCTCGGTTCACTGAGACCAGTTTTATTCCGGAAAGGAAATACAGACTTCTCATTACACGTAACTTTGTTCGTATTACGTTAAACAAACTTGTATCTTTCATTCCGGATGCCTACTTGAATCGATTCAACTATAATTTAAATGAATCGATGCCACTACTATATTTTTTGTCGAAGTCCAGTATTCCACCCACCGTTAGAAGTGGAGTCAACATGATATTAAATTACTGGTGATCAGTAACGTTATAATCAGTTTTATTAATAAATAACAGAATAAAGATTTTTTTTTAATAATCTTTTGTTTTGGTGGATTTAAGAAAAAGCTTTTCTTTAATTTTAATAAACGGTAAAACGTTTGAAATAATGGTTTTGTTATATTCTTAATTCATCTTTCAATTAATTATTATTAGATATGAAACACCTCACGTAATGGTGGATGGACACATAAATTAATTCCGAGAATAGATGTATGGGTGCAGAGAGGACTGGGTGAGGTAGGTTTCTATATCACGCAGCTCCTTTCCGGGCACGGAGAGTTTGGCAGGAGAGCGTTTCCGCTATGCAGGTACTGCGATCTTAACCCACCGGGTCGGTCTAATGGTGAACGCGTCTTCCCAAATCAGCCGATTAGGAAGTCGAGAGTTCCAGCGTTCAAGTCCTAGTAAAGCCAGATATTTTTACACGGATTTGAATACTAGATCGTGGACACCGGTGTTCTTTAGTGGTTGGGGTTCAATTAACCACACATCTCAGGAACGGTCGAACTGAGAATGTACAAGACTACACTCATACATATCATCCTCATTCATCCTCTGAAGAATTATCTAAACGGTAGTTACCGGAGGCTAAACAGGAAAAGAGAGAGGTACTGCGATCTTGAAGATAACGTTGAGCACACCATCTACCAATACCAGCAGTGGGACGTGGTCAGACAAGATCTCACGTTAAAGTTGCTTTCTCCGGAAGAAACAGTTCGACACATATCGACAGGAAGAGTTCATCTTGAAAGGAAGAGAGGAATGGGACAAGGTAAAACGGGACAATCAGTTGCGTATAAAAGATCTGACTCAGGCGAAGAAAGGGACCTGAGGGGGATGGGGAGAAGGAAAGCCCCCTGCGGAGTCGTCGTGCGTATGGACGACGGTGATGAAGCACGGGGACTCTGGACACCTGGAGGTGCCCTTAGGGACCGGAAAGGCCACCTCCTGGGACCGCGCAATGCTTTACTGCAGTACCGGCCCCGGAGGGGGAGAAACTGTGAGATAGGAGTTTTAGTCGATAGGGTGCGGGTACACATAGGATCTTATAACATCTAGCCGAACCCGTGCGAGTACCACTCCTCCATTACATCGATTTCAAACAAAGAAATTTTAAACCGTCAAACACCACGGTTTAAATACAATCAGAAGTTAAATTTATACAAAAATTAAATAAAATTAAGAATTTTTAATAGTTTCTAAACCAAACAGCAACAATAACAATTGAAGAACATAAGAAAGAAGCCCTAATAAGAAAGGGAGTTCGACAAGGATGTTCCCTATCGCCGTTACTTTTTAATCTTTACATGGAACTAGCAGTTAATGATGTTAAAGAACAATTTAGATTCGGAGTAAGAGTACAAGGTGAAAAGATAAAGATGCTACGATTTGCCGATGATATAGTAATTCTAGCCGAGAGTAAAAAGGATTTAGAAGAAACAATGAACGGCATAGATGAATTCCTACGCAAAAACTATCGCATGAAAATAAACAAGAACAAAACAAAAGTAATGAAATGTAGTAGAAATAACAAAGATGGACCACTGAATGTGAAAATAGGAGGAGAAAAGATTATGGAGGTAGAAGAATTTTGTTATTTGGGAAGTAAAATTACTAAAGATGGACGAAGCAGGAGCGATATAAAATACCGAATAGCACAAGCTAAACAAGCCTTCCGTAAGAAATATAATTTGTTTACATCAAAAATGAATTTAAATGTCAGGATAAAGATTTTTGAAAGTATATGTTTGGAGTGTCGCTTTATATGGAAGTGAAACTTGGACGATCGGAGTATCTGAGAAGAAAAGATTAGAAGCTTTTGAAATGCGGTGCTATAGGAGAATGTTAAAAATCAGATGGGTGGATAAAGTGACAAATGAAGAGGTATTGCGGCAAATAGATGAAGAAAGAAGCATTTGGAAAAATATAAAATGGGAACCTCTGGTTTACACGATACTATAAAATGACTAATCCATTAGCAAAGTTATAACCAAGTCTAAACGTTAATTATTACAGTTCTCTTAATATTAGATCGAAAGGTAAAGTCGATAGATGGGTGGAATATATTGAAGAGTTATACGGAGGAAATGAATTAGAAAATGGTGTTATAGAGGAAGAAGAGGAAGTTGAGGAGGATGAAATGGGAGATAAATACTGAGATCTGAATTTAAGAGAGCATTAAAAGATTTAAATGGCAGAAAGGCTCCTGGAATAGACGGAATACCTGTAGAATTACTGCGCAGTGCAGGTGAGGAAGCGGTTGATAGATTATACAAACTGGTGTGTAATATTTATGAAAATGGGGAATTTCCATCAGACTTCAAAAAAAGTGTTATAGTTATGATACCAAAGAAAGCAGGGGCAGATAAATGTGAAGAATACAGAACAATTAGTTTAACTAGTCGTGCATCAAAAATCTTAACTAGAATTTTATACAGAAGAATTGAGAGGAGAGTGGAAGAAGTGTTAGGAGAAGACCAATTTGGTTTCAGGAAAAGTATAGGGACAAGGGAAGCAATTTTAGGCCTCAGATTAATAGTAGAAGGAAGATTAAAGAAAAACAAACCAACATACTTGGCGTTTATAGACCTAGAAAAGGCTTTCGATAACGTAGACTGGAATAAAATGTTCAGCATTTAAAAAAAATTAGGGTTCAAATACAGAGATAGAAGAACAATTGCTAACATGTACAGGAACCAAACAGCAACAATAACAAATGAAGAACATAAGAAAGAAGCCCTAATAAGAAAGGGAGTCCGACAAGGATGTTCCCTATCGCCGTTACTTTTTAATCTTTACATGGAACTAGCAGTTAATGATGTTAAAGAACAATTTAGATTCGGAGTAAGAGTACAAGGTGAAAAGATAAAGATGCTACGATTTGCTGATGATATAGTAATTCTAGCCGAGAGTAAAAAGGATTTAGAAGAAACAATGAACGGCATAGATGAAGTCCTACGCAAAAACTATCGCATGAAAATAAACAAGAACAAAACAAAAGTAATGAAATGTATTAGAAATAACAAAGATGGACCACTGAATGTGAAAATAGGAGGAGAAAAGATTATGGAGGTAGAAGAATTTTGTTATTTGGGAAGTAAAATTACTAAAGATGGACGAAGCAGGAGCGATATAAAATGCCGAATAGCACAAGCTAAACGAGCCTTCAGTAAGAAATATAATTTGTTTACATCAAAAATGAATTTAAATGTCAGGATAAAGATTTTTGAAAGTGTATGTTTGGAGTGTCGCTTTATATGGAAGTGAAACTTGGACGATCGGAGTATCTGAGAAGAAAAGATTAGAAGCTTTTGAAATGCGGTGCTATAGGAGAATGTTAAAAATCAGATGGGTGGATAAAGTGACAAATGAAGAGGTATTGCGGCAAATAGATGAAGAAAGAAGCATTTGGAAAAATATAGTTAAAAGAAGAGACAGACTTATAGGCCACATACTAAGGCATCCTGGAATAGTCGCTTTAATATTGGAAGGACAGGTAGAAGGGAAAAATTGTGTAGGCAGGCCACGTTTGGAGTATGTAAAACAAATTGTTGGGGATGTAGGATGTAGAGGGTATACTGAAATGAAACGACTAGCACTAGATAGGGAATCTTGGAGAGCTGCATCAAACCAGTCAAATGACTGAAGACAAAAAAAAAAAAAATTTTTACAACAAAAAGTAAATGAAAACTTTTAAATCGGGTTTTATCGAATCAAAACAGACGAAAAACGGACAGAAAATCGTATTATTCTTTCTACCCAATAAACATAGTAAAAAAATAAAGGAATAACAGAATAATAAACCTCATTTACAGTAATTGCTTGAAATTTCTCCTTCCAAATGTACATAGCACTCTGCCCGACGTAAAGTATTTACGGTGGCTTTTCGTATCATCTCAGGATCGTATCGTATAAATTAAATAACAGTTCGTATTTTAACGAGTAACTCTTCTTTAGTATTAACATTTTGTCGGTATACTATAGTTTTCATACGGAAAACGAAGTAATCTTAGTGGCGTAAGTCACGCGATCGTGGTGGCCGATCGATCGGTATATTACTTCCAATACAGTTGGAAGAAAAATGTGGCGTTGCACCATCGTGCTGGAAAATAATTTGCAATCTAATTTGTAAAGATAAGTCCTCCAAAAGAGCCGGAAAATTAATTTTCAAGAAATAAGCGTATGTAACTCCCGGTTATGTAACCGGGAGTTACATACGTTTTAATTTAAAGTTACGTTTTTAAAGTTACGTTTTAATCGAAAAGAAACGGTCCCAGAATTTAATAATACATCAAACAATGTGAAATATACGTCAGAAACTAGTTTCCATAGAACCCGTAGATTCTGTTCGCTCTATAAATGACTATTTTTAGAACTGAAGACTCCGTTTCTTGTAAAAGCTGTTTATAGAATTGAATTTACATTATCGGCGTTATCTAGAAGCCGATGACAAGTTTTACCGCTGGTAGTATAATCTGTTGGCCGCAAATTTTGAACCTTTGCAGGTGGAAAAGATAAAGATTCTTTTTCCTTAGGATGCGCAACATCTTTTTTTTGACAAATCAGTGCGACATGAAATTCGCCTGGGCTACGCTTAATATGCTGAATCCTATCATTTACTTGGCGTAGCGGTTTTTCTTTTTAAAAGAATGTTTCTTAGGTACAAAAAGAATAAAACGTACGGAAAGAATTTTTCGTCTGTCTTTATTCAGTAAAAAACCAATTTTAAAAAGTTTCATTTACTTATGTTTGGAGTGTCGCTTTACATGGAAGTGAAACTTGGACGATCGGAGTATCTGAGAAGAAAAGATTAGAAGCTTTTGAAATGCGGTGCTATAGGAGAATGTTAAAAATCAGACGGGTGGATAAAGTGACAAATGAAGAGGTATTGCGGCAAATAGATGAAGAAAGTAGCATTTGGAAAAATATAGTTAAAAGAAGAGACAGACTTATAGGCCACATACTAAGGCATCCTGGAATAGTCGCTTTAATATTGGAAGGACAGGTAGAAGGGAAAAATTGTGTAGGCAGGCCACGTTTGGAGTATGTAAAACAAATTGTTGGGAATGTAGGATGTAGAGGGTATACTGAAATGAAACGACTAGCACTAGATAGGGAATCTTGGAGAGCTGCATCAAACCAGTCAAATGACTGAAGACAAAAAAAAAAAAAAAAAAAAAAAAACTTATTTTTGGTTGTATTTACATCAATTTTCTAAAAAAATAAATTCTGTATTAGTTTTTTTACTAAATCTTCCTTATATATTAGTCATTTAACGAAGCTATTGTACTAAAAACATAAAAATACTTGTTTTCCACGCCGAATTTTGCGTTTTTCATCGGATATCTTAAAACTACTAGAGGATTTACAGTTGTCGGACCTATTTTATCCAATTTCCCAGGTCAAATTACATAAAATATTGCCGACTTTACTTTTTAATTTGGGTCCAGAAAATTACAGTAGAAAATTTAAAATCTTTTTATTAGAAAATTTGAAATCCGGGCGATATCTTTCGCTAGACGTAACTTAAAAACAAAATCTTTTCCTGACCTATATTTATATGAACTTTATTTTCACCGGTAGAACATATCCTGAAAGTTTCTTTGTTTCTTCGTGGGACGTTCTGTATTATAGTCGTTGAATAAGGTATAAAAATAAATTAATTTTGGTACAATTATTTTTAAAAAAAAACGAGTCGCGCTAAACGGTTACTGAAATATAAATAAAGGTTAGAACCGTTAAATTGTTTCAATTTTTTTTTTTTTTTTTATTCAAATTACAATGTAAATGTGATAAAATCGACATCTTCTTCAATTACGTCGTAATTTTTTTTAATTACTCACTCATTCGGATAGACAATTAATTAAAAATGGAATATCATTTAAATCGGTTTAGCTTATCTCAGTTTATGCGCAACAAAAATAGAAAGCAACATAAAGTCGAACAAATCGGCCCTTTGTTTAAAAACGTCTTTTAAATTAGTCTAAAAAAAATATTCCGAATGAATATTGATAATCCACTGTGTAGCTGTATTATTTTTAAATATTACCGTTGTACATTTACGGAGGAAGATATAAAAACTTTTCGTAGCTATTTTCAAATAAAATTCAAAAAAAGGTGATTATATTCTTTGTGGAAAGGCGAGTCTCTTTGAAATTAAAGTACCAAAACATACAGCGAGATAATATTACCGTCTAAATTCTCGCTTGTCTGCTTTCACACTGAATACTGTAACGGAAATTAGAAGTGAAGATCTTCCGCTATTAATTACTACAATGCCTTCGTACGTACAAAAAGTAACAAAAGGATGTTTAGAAAATGTAACTTTATTAACAGAAATCTTAGATTTAAATGACGGTTCAAATTACACGATATTCAAAAAAATTAAAATTATTAAAATTGTAAGAAAACATGGATGCTTGAACACAAACGCGCGCGCGCACACACATAAAACCGGTGCGACTTAAATTGTATAAGATATATTGAGATAAAAATATTCTAAAGGACAAGGGTAAACCGTTAAAAAAGGGAAAATATGATTGTATAAACCCGTTGTTTGTTAGGGTTCGTTATTTTTAAAATTCACATTTTTTTTTTGTCTTCAGTCATTTGACTGGTTTGATGCAGCTCTCCAAGATTCCCTATCTAGTGCTAGTCGTTTCATTTCAGTATACCCTCTACATCCTACATCCCTAACAATTTGTTTTACATATTCCAAACGTGGCCTGCCTACACAATTTTTCCCTTCTACCTGTCCTTCCAAAATTAAAGCGACTATTCCAGGATGCCTTAGTATGTGGCCTATAAGTCTGTCTCTTCTTTTAACTATATTTTTCCAAATGCTTCTTTCTTCATCTATTTGCCGCAATACCTCTTCATTTGTCACTTTATCCACACATCTGATTTTTAACATTCTCCTATAGCACCGCATTTCAAAAGCTTCTAACCTTTTCTTCTCAGATACTCCGATTGTCCAAGTTTCACTTCCATATAAAGCGACACTCCAAACATACACTTTCAAAAATCTTTTCCTGACATTTAAATTAATTTTTGATGTAAACAAAACTCGTTTAGCTTGTGCTATTCGGCATTTTATATCGCTCCTGCTTCGTCCATCTTTAGTAATTCTACTTCCCAAATAACAAAATTCTTCTACCTCCATAATCTTTTCTCCTCCTATTTTCACATTCAGCGGTCCATCTTTGTTATTTCTACTACATTTCATTACTTTTGTTTTGTTCTTGTTTATTTTCATGCGATAGTTCTTGCGTAGGACTTCATCTATGCCGTTCATTGTTTCTTCTAAATCCTTTTTACTATCGGCTAGAATTACTATATCATCAGCAAATGGTAGCATCTTTATCTTTTCGCCTTGTACTGTTACTCCGAATCTAAATTGTTCTTTAACATCATTAACTGCTAGTTCCATGTAAAGATTAAAAAGTAACGGAGATAGAGAACATCCTTGTCGGACTCCCTTTCTTATTATGGCTTCTTTCTTATGTTCTTCAATTGCTACTGTTGCTGTTTGGTTCCTGTACATGTTAGCAATTGTTCTTCTATCTCTGTATTTGAACCCTAATTTTTTTAAAATGCTGAACATTTTATTCCAGTCTACGTTATCGAATGCCTTTTCTAGGTCTATAAATGCCAAGTATGTTGGTTTGTTTTTCTTTAATCTTCCTTCTACTATTAATCTGAGGCCTAAAATTGCTTCCCTTGTCCCTATACTTTTCCTGAAACCAAATTGGTCTTCTCCTAACACTTCCTCCACTCTCCTCTCAATTCTTCTGTATAGAATTCTAGTTAAGATTTTTGATGCATGACTAGTTAAACTAATTGTTCTGTATTCTTCACATTTATCTGCCCCTGATTTCTTTGGTATCATTACTATAACACTTTTTTTGAAGTCTGACGGAAATTCCCCTTTTTCATAAATATTACACACCAGTTTGTATAATCTATCAATCGCCTCCTCCCCTGCACTGCGCAGTAATTCTACAGGTATTCCGTCTATTCCAGGAGCCTTTCTGCCATTTAAATCTTTTAATGCTCTCTTAAATTCAGATCTCAGTATTGTTTCTCCCATTTCATCCTCCTCAACTTCCTCTTCTTCCTCTATAACACCATTTTCTAATTCATTTCCTCCGTATAACTCTTCAATATATTCCACCCATCTATCGACTTTACTTTTCGTATTATATATAGGTGTACCATCTTTGTTTAACACATTATTAGATTTTAATTTATGTACCCCAAAATTTTCCTTAACTTTCCTCTATGCTCCGTCTATTTTACCAA
Organism: Lycorma delicatula; assembly: GCF_047948215.1. Taxonomy (NCBI): domain Eukaryota; kingdom Metazoa; phylum Arthropoda; class Insecta; order Hemiptera; family Fulgoridae; genus Lycorma; species Lycorma delicatula. The sequence continues at coordinate 34,877,766 of NC_134455.1, forward strand.
TGTTCATTTCTCTTTCCACTTCTGAACACTTTTCTTTAATCCACTCTTCTTTCGCCAGTTTGCACTTCCTGTTTATAGCATTTCTTAATTGCCGATAGTTCCTTTTACTTTCTTCATCATTAGCATTCTTATATTTTCTACGTTCATCCATCAGCTGCAATATATCGTCTGAAACCCAAGGTTTTCTACCAGTTCTCTTTATTCCGCCTAAGTTCGCTTCTGCTGATTTAAGAATTTCCTTTTTAACATTCTCCCATTCTTCTTCTACATTTTCTATCTTATCTTTTTTACTCAGACCTCTAGCGATGTCCTCCTCAAAAATCTTCTTTACCTCCTCTTCCTCAAGCTTCTCTAAATTCCACCGATTCATCTGACACCTTTTCTTCAGGTTTTTAAACCCCAATCTACATTTCATTATCACCAAATTATGGTCGCTATCAATGTCTGCTCCAGGGTAAGTTTTGCAGTCAACGAGTTGATTTCTAAATCTTTGCTTAACCATGATATAATCTATCTGATACCTTCCAGTATCGCCTGGCTTTTTCCAAGTGTATATTCTTCTATTATGATTTTTAAATTGGGTGTTGGCAATTACTAAATTATACTTCGTGCAAAACTCTATAAGTCGGTCCCCTCTTTCATTCCTTTTGCCCAGCCCGTATTCACCCACTATATTTCCTTCCTTGCCTTTTCCAATGCTTGCATTCCAATCTCCAATTATTATTAAATTTTCATCTCCTTTTACGTGTTTAATTGCTTCATCAATCTCTTCGTATACACATTCTACCTCATCATCATCATGGGCGCTTGTAGGCATATAGACGTCAACAATCGTTGTCGGTTTAGGTTTTGAATTTATCCTTATTACAATGACTCTATCGCTATGCGTCTTGAAATACTCCACTCTCCTCCCTATTTTCTTGTTCATCACGAAACCTACTCCTGCCTGCCCATTATTTGACGCTGAGTTAATTACTCTAAAGTCACCCGACCAAAAGTCGCCTTCCTCTTCCCACTGAACCTCACTAATTCCTACTATATCCACGTTTACCCTATCCATTTCCCCTTTTAAATTCTCTAGCCTACCAACCTTTTTTAAGCTTCTAACATTCCACGCTCCGACTCGTAGAATGTTATTTTTTACTTTTCTGGTGACCCCTTCCTTAGTAGTCCCCACCCGGAGATCCGAACGGGGGACTATTTTACCTCCGGAATATTTTACCAAGGAAGGCGCCTCCATTATTGCTTTTGAAAATGCAGAGCCACATTTTCTTGGAAAAAAAAACAGCTGTAGTTTTCCATTGCTTTCAGCTGCGCAGTACTCAGAGGACTGAGTGATGTTGATACGGCCGTTTAAGTCGTCCTGACTCACGCCCCTAACAACTACTGAAAGAGCTGCTGCCCTCTTTCAGGAATCATTCCTTAGTCTGGCTCTCAACAGATACCTCTCCGATATGGTTGCACCTTCGGTCCAGCTACTCTGTATCCCTGAGCACTCAAGCCCCCTCACCAACGGCAAGGTCTCATGATTCATAGAGGAGGAAAATTCACATAAAAAGTAGAATCCGACCCGCTGTTTTTTTAATTTTTTTAGTACTGAATAACAGATTCAAGGGGTAAAATTACAAACCGATGAAACTGTTATCGATTGTGTAACGTAAAATTAGTCTTCTAAGAATAAAAAGCACACAACCAATAATAAAAAAATAAAATAAAAAAAATTAGTATATTTATAAAAAAACAGTGTTATAAAAAATTACTTTCTACCAGTATTAATCAGAAAATTTAGTTTCACGTATCGTGACTTCATAATTTCAATACTGACTCATTAATGCGTTAAAAGGCATACAAAGAAATTATTTTTTATCTTTTAAAGAGAAAAACAAACCAACATACTTGGCGTTTATAGACCTAGAAAAGGCTTTCGATAACGTAGATTGGAATAAAATGTTCAGCATTTTAAAAAAAATTAGGGTTCAAATACAGAGATAGAAGAACAATTGCTAACATGTACAGGAACCAAACAGCAACAATAACAATTGAAGAACATAAGAAAGAAGCCCTAATAAGAAAGGGAGTCCGACAAGGATGTTCCCTATCTCCGTTACTTTTTAATCTTTACATGGAACTAGCAGTTAATGATGTTAAAGAACAATTTAGATTCGGAGTAACAGTACAAGGTGAAAAGATAAAGATGCTACGATTTGCTGATGATATAGTAATTCTAGCCGAGAGTAAAAAGGATTTAGAAGAAACAATGAACGGCATAGATGAAGTCCTACGCAAGAACTATCGCATGAAAATAAACAAGAACAAAACAAAAGTAATGAAATGTAGTAGAAATAACAAAGATGGACCGCTGAATGTGAAAATAGGAGGAGAAAAGATTATGGGGGTAGAAGAATTTTGTTATTTGGGAAGTAAAATTACTAAAGATGGACGAAGCAGGAACGATATAAAATGCCGAATAGCACAAGCTGAACGAGCCTTCAGTAAGAAATATAATTTGTTTACATCAAAAATTAATTTAAATGTCAGGAAAAGATTTTTGAAAGTGTATGTTTGGAGTGTCGCTTTATATGGAAGTGAAACTTGGACGATCGGAGTATCTGAGAAGAAAAGATTAGAAGCTTTTGAAATGCGGTGCTATAGGAGAATGTTAAAAATCAGACGGGTGGATAAAGTGACAAATGAAGAGGTATTGCGGCAAATAGATGAAGAAAGAAGCATTTGGAAAAATATAGTTAAAAGAAGAGACAGACTTATAGGCCACATACTAAGGCATCCTGGAATAGTCGCTTTAATATTGGAAGGACAGGTAGAAGGGAAAAATTGTGTAGGCAGGCCACGTTTGGAGTATGTAAAACAAATTTTTGGGGATGTAGGATGTAGAGGGTATACTGAAATGAAACGACTAGCACTAGATAGGGAATCTTGGAGAGCTGCATCAAACCAGTCAAATGACTGAAGATAAAAAAAAAAAAAAAAAAAAAACTTCAACATACAAAATACAGTATTTGATTGTTTCAAAATTAATTACGTGTTGGGTAATTAACGTGTAACGGTTCACCTTTGTTTTCTGGTGAAAATTTTATTATTAAAACCTGAAAGGTGTATATTTCTACGGAAATACAAACATAAACGTTTGTCGGTAAACACTTAACAGTACATCGGTTAAACTTTCTTTTTTTTTTGTCTTCAGTCATTTGACTGGTTTGATGCAGCTCTCCAAGATTCCCTATCTAGTGCTAGTCGTTTCATTTCAGCATACCCTCTACATCCTACATCCCCAACAATTTGTTTTACATACTCCAAACGTGGCCTGCCTACACAATTTTTCCCTTCTACCTGTCCTTCCAATATTAAAGCGACTATTCCAGGATGCCTTAGTATGTGGCCTATAAGTCTGCCTCTTATTTAACTATATTTTTCCAAATGCTTCTTTCTTCATCTATTTGCCGCAATACCTCTTCATTTGTCACTTTATCCACCCGTCTGATTTTTAACATTCTCCTATAGCACCGCATTTCAAAAGCTTCTAATCTTTTCTTCTCAGATACTCCGATCGTCCAAGTTTCACTTCCATATAAAGCGACACTCCAAACATACACTTTCAAAAATCTTTTCCTGACATTTAAATTAATTTTTGATGTAAACAAATTATATTTCTTACCGAAGGCTCGTTTAGCTTGTGCTATTCGGCATTTTATATCGCTCCTGCTTCGTCCATCTTTAGTAATTTTACTTCCCAAATAACAAAATTGTTCTACCTCCATAATCTTTTCTCCTCCTATTTTCACATTCAGCGGTCCATCTTTGTTATTTCTACTACATTTCATTATATGTCATTATATGTTTAAATAAACAAAAAAATCTGATTTGGACACCAGATGACTTTCTTGTACCCCTATTAAATTACATATATATATATATTTTTTTTAATGAAAACTACATAAAATTTTATTTCATTAATTTCTGATATTTTGTTTTAATTTTTTTTTATTGTTTTCATTAAATTATTACTTATCGTAATTTTTTTACTATTAATAAATCAATATATTTAAATTTAAAAAAAAGGAGATGAAGTCTGATTCGAACCGATGTGCCTTCCACTTGTAAGATCCAAATATTTTATTAATTAAAATTTCATTTGGCTATAACTCTGGAACCGATGAAAATAAGTACCAGTTATGATATGTGATTGAAAAACTCTCAATGAGACATTATTGCAGTTAAGGAAAAGTCCAAATCAAATTTTTTTTTTGGATTTTGGGTTTTTTGAACACTTGTTTCAGTCGATTGCGATCAAAATGAGAGGTGCACAACTAGAAAAAAATAAAATAAAATAAAAATAAAATTTAGTTAAAAAATATACAATAAATAAAAAGATAGCTTTATATTTATTGTATATTATACAATAGGTGGAATTTTGGCGCAATTTTTTTTAAACGGTAAGATAAGAATGCGTGCATGCACTGAGCTTAATATTTTATTGTTATGTTTGCTAAATTTTGAGAAAATTGATCCCCAAAAGCTATCTATCCCACCCCCTGGAGATACTGACCGCAAAATTTGAACATTAAAATATCCCACATACACGAAATTTCATGAAAATCGATAAATCCAGATATCCAAGCGAGTGCCGTATGGTACCGCGCTTTTAGGTTAGCTCTACTAGCTAGTAAGGAAACTGTTCGCTATACTGTTTTGAGGCTCAGTAGCCGTTTGCGGCACAGACATTCGGTCTTATGCCTTAGGGTGGAGAAATGCCAAGCAAACCGAACCGAACCAAGTGCCCTGCGGTTCGGTTATACGGTGTCACGATACTGTACGGTACCTGAGCTTTTACCTCGATCGTTTGACGTGGAGGGATCGCATCGAGGAGAAGAGGAAGTTACTTGAAATTAAACTTAAGAAGATGTACCGGTCGTTAGGTAAGAGATCTCAACTTTCTTTGTCCAACGAGGTTCTGCTCTACAAGGCTTTCTTCAAACCGATATGAACGTACGAGATTGAACTCTGGAGAACCGCCAATAAGAGCGACGTGGAGGTTCAACGGTTTCAGAACAAACTTCTACGGAACATAACCCGCGCGCTGTGGTTCGCGAAGAATACTGACATCCACGATTACCTTGGCATTCCATACGTTCGAGAGGAAGTTGGACATCTAGTTTCAAAGTAAGTATCCGGGTTGGATAAGCGTATTAACAATCTCGCTTTGAATCTGCTAGAACACAGCGTGGACGTTAGAAGATCAAAAAGGCTACGACGAGTGCTTGATCTTGTTGATGGCCCGTTATGATGATCCGGTTTGGCGGCTTAGCGCTCATTTTTATTGTTTCTTGGATGTTTCAAAGTTACCGTTTCGTTTACGTTCTATTTAAAGTAAATATTTATTTTGTTGTTTTAATGTTGATGAACTATCGGCAATTAACAAATGCTATAAATAGGAAGTGCAAACTGGCGAAAGAAGAGTGGATTAAAGAAAAGTGTTCAGAAGTGGAAAGAGAAATGAACATTGGTAAAATAGACGGAGCATAGAGGAAAGTTAAGGAAAATTTTGGGGTACATAAATTAAAATCTAATAATGTGTTAAACAAAGATGGTACACCTATATATAATACGAAAAGTAAAGTCGATAGATGGGTGGAATATATTGAAGAGTTATACGGAGGAAATGAATTAGAAAATGGTGTTATAGAGGAAGAAAAGGAAGTTGAGGAGGATGAAATGGGAGAAACAATACTGAGATCTGAATTTAAGAGAGCATTAAAAGATTTAAATGGCAGAAAGGCGGAATAGACGGAATACCTGTAGAATTTCTGCGCAGTGCAGGTGAGGAAGCGATTGATAGATTATACAAACTGGTGTGTAATATTTATGAAAATGGGGAATTTCCATCAGACTTCAAAAAAAGTGTTATAGTTATGATATCAAAGAAAGCAGGGGCAGATAAATGTGAAGAATACAGAACAATTAGTTTAACTAGTCATGCATCAAAAATCTTAACTAGAATTTTATACAGAAGAATTGAGAGGAGAGTGGAAGAAGTGTTAGGAGAAGACCAATTTGGTTTCAGGAAAAGTATAGGGACAAGGGAAGCAATTTTAGGCCTCAGATTAATAGTAGAAGGAAGATTAAAGAAAAACAAACCAACATACTTGGCGTGTATAGACCTAGAAAAGGCACTCGATAACGTAGATTGGAATAAAATGTTAAGCATTTTAAAAAAATTAGGGTTCAAATACAGAGATAGAAGAACAATTGCTAACATGTACAGGAACCAAACAGCAACAGTAACAATCGAAGAACATAAGAAAGAAGCCCTAATAAGAAAGGGAGTCCGACAAGGATGTTCCCTATCGCCGTTACTTTTTAATCTTTCCATGGAACTAGCAGTTAATGATGTTAAAGAACAATTTAGATTCGGAGTAACAGTACAAGGCGAAAAGATAAAGATGCTACCATTTGCTGATGATATAGTAATTCTAGCCGATAGTAAAAAGGATTTAGAAGAAACAATGAACGGCATAGATGAAGTCCTATGCAAGAACTATCGCATGAAAATAAACAAGAACAAAACTAAAGTAATGAAATGTAGTAGAAATTACAAAGATGGAGCACTGAATGTGAAAATAGGAGGAGAAAAGATTATGGAGGTAGAAGAATTTTGTTATTTGGGAAGTAAAATTCCTAAAGATGGACGAAGCAGGAGCGATATAAAATGCCGAATAGCACAAGCTAAACGAGCCTTCAGTAAGAAATATAATTTGTTTACATCAAAAATTAATTTAAATCTCAGGAAAAGATTTTTGAGTGTGCATGTTTGGAGTGTCGCTTTATATGGAAGTGAAACTTGGACGATCGGAGTATCTGAGAAGAAAAGATTAGAAGCTTTTGAAATGCGGTGCTATAGGAGAATGTTAAAAATCAGATGGGTGGATAAAGTGACAAATGAAGAGGTATTGCGGCAGATAAATGAAGAAAGAAGCATTTGGAAAAATATAGTTAAAAGAAGAGACAGACTTATAGGCCACATACTAAGGCATCCTGGAATAGTCGCTTTAATATTGGAAGGACAGGTAGAAGGGAAAAATTGTGTAGGCAGGCCACGTTTGGAGTATGTAAAACAAATTGTTGGGGATGTAAGATGTAGAGGGTATACTGAAATGAAATGACTAGCACTAGATAGGGAATCTTGGAGAGCTGCATCAAACCAGTCAAATGACTGAAGAAAAAAAAAAAAAAAAAAAATTAATGTTGATGTCGACTGGACATTAAAAGGCGCTATTAAATGTTATGTTATTTATGTTGTACTATTGTTTGTTCGTTATGATACGCTGTTGTTTTTGCATTGCTTGACGATTATCATCGGGAGGTCCTCTTTCACGTGATGATCAGTCATACGACTTGCTTACAGCTTCGTTGTGAATAAAGGAATTCAGCAAAAAAACTTTAGTCGACTAAATCGGCTATCGATTTACATTAATGCATGCAGTTTGTAGTGTGTTGAAACAGGGCAACTTATTAACTCGTAATTTCACTTTTTTAATTCGGCATACTTGTAACGGTAAAATTTGATAGCGCTAGTAAAAATTAAGTTTTATCCGGTATGGAGGACAAAAATTAGAAACCACCGTAATGGAGATTTTTTTAACATGTAGAACCCAATTTCTTTCTGCCTCCCAGTATCTCTTAGATACGCAGTAGAAAGCCGTTTCCATAGTTAAATACCACTGTACGTATGAATAGCTTGATTATAAATTTACTAAATCAGTTTTTTGCCCCCCTCCCAAATTACCGGACAGTTAGGACTGTAAATTTTCTATTATTAAACACGTGAAAAAAATCTAGAGTTACAGCGCTTGTTAGGTCGGTTCAGAAGAAAGTTTTTTTCATACCTTGTTTCTGTCGTATATAACAGATTGAAAGTATTGTTATCGTTTAAATAATAATGTTTACCTAAAATTTTATCTCTTTTCACGTTTTTATGTTTCTTTTTCAAAACCGCTAAAACCTTAGATAAATCATTCTGCATATATGCATTTACACGTGTAGATATTTTATACTACCGGTTTCAGGTAGCGGTAAAGATTTAAATAACAAGATAAGTTACGATAAGATTTAATAAATAAATGTAATTCAGTTTAATATTTTCAGTGAAAGTTAAACCGCTTCCGTGTTGAAATTATTTACAGTTTTTATCGCGTAACAAACTTGTATTTATGATTCATTTAGTGGAAAAAATTGGAAAAAAAATTTAACGGAAGAAAGTTTTATACATATTGAAAATTACTCTGTTTTCCTGGTAATATAGCATTTATGTTCCGTAACTTACTTGAAATTTTGAACAAAAAATTGATCGGTTATTTGAAAACAAATTTTTATTTATTGTTTCCGTAAATTATACGTTTTTCCGAAATTTGGTTTCTAAGTGGAAACGTATAAAAAAAAAAAAATCGTCAAACAAAACTCAGTAAAGATATATATTTTTGGACTAAATTTGGTTTAAAAACATTGTTATCGGACGTAATTTTAATTAAAAAGATGGAAAAACCCATTAAAATCGCGGGAATCGATCCATAAGTGGATTATAAACAGAACAGTCGCTTAAGGGAAAACCTTGATGTTTGTACAGCTTTTTTCTCGTGGCCAATTTTGTATACTGTTTACCTACTAAATATTTTTTAGAATAAATATTAAGGATCTGAGTTTTACATATTTATAATTTCTTATTTAAATTCAATGTAAAACTGATATTCTCTGAAATTAATAACAGAAATTTTAAACGTTAGTAGTTCTATTAATGTAACAGGATCTTAGCGAAACTCCATTCGAAATTGTTATTATTACGTGCATTTCATATTCAATTGAATTCTTTATTTTCTTATTATTTAAAATAAAACTTTTATTTGTTTTTAAAAGAAAATTCAAAACCGGATCGCAATTAATAAAGACAATATTTTATTTTTAAACTCCCCCAAGACGACCAGCCCGCGCTAAAAAGCTTAACACAGTCGCCTCAGGGTGTCGTGGCAGCGCAGTCCGCCCTCCTTAGCTCGTCCGAACTCGGACATCCCATCGAGGTCTCCCGTGCCTCCTCGAAAACGTACTTATCAGCTGTTCCGGTGCTCAGAATGTTTCTCCACAGAGGAGCTATCCTTCCCGTCCCTATTATACCTGATCCATACACGCATTTCGCTTGCCCTTCACGGTTACGCGTTCCCCCGTACACACTTCGAGGGTCCCCTATGCCATCATCGGGGAGGTCCGACCCACCCCGGCGTGACTAGGTCGAACACCCTAGGCGTAGAGGCTGCCTCCCTGGTCCTACAGGCACCTGTCCTCGATCCCCAACGCATTTCCATGACCCCTCGTTACTTTTTGCGCCATGTCCCCCTCGGCGTCAGCGGTAGAGCACCGCACACAGTATCTCCCCGCTCCATGACCGTCGGTATATCCGGCATAGCATATACAAACAACAACACGAGTAAAGACGCATAATACCATCGTAAATTCCTAACCTATCAAAGTACATTAACAAATACAAAAATAAAACACATTTCGACGCCTCTGATGACATCGAGCGCCGTGTGCGCGTCAAGGGGGTTCCTTCTCAATCTTTTCTGTTAGTACGACACCGGTCACTCTCTCTACCTCCCTCCATCCATTCTCACTCTGGAGCATCTGACGTCTGACAACGTTATCTGGTATTACGACCGATGTAATCGGATCACAGCATTCCGGTGCATAATTACTTTTTATATTTCAAATTTGTTTCAAATACAAACATAAGTTAAACGGTTTACCTTCATAAGTTACAAACTTCTTAGGTTTTTACTTCGGGATACAGTCTTCAGCACGCACAATTTTTTTTAGTATTGTAATATTTTGCAGTTTATTGTGAAGTATACTGTTTTGACATTATACCACTTTATTAGACTAAGTTTGAATTTTTCTTTTCATTTCTATTAATTTCTTTTACTAGTCGTGTAAAGATGATAATTTCTTAGAAGTAGTTTTTTAAGTATTCAGGTATCTACCCAAATACCATTTTATGAATAAATATTAGAATATTAAAAATGTAAATACTAAGTAATGGAATTATTGTAGAACAGTACTCAAAATACGGAAAAATTAAACTTTTGTACGTAGAATATTTTAATCCAAAATTTAAACGTTCCTATATTCTATAAAAATAACCAATTTTTTTTTACTGACTTTCTTATAAATACAGAGCGTTTACAAAAGAATTCCCCGGTTTCAAGTATTATTTAAAAAGCATTATATTTAAAGTATAACTTTCATAAATATATTCTGGACGGGTAAATTATGAACTTTATTTTGGTGTTTAATTTACTTCGATGTGTGCATCATTCGTTGTCCTGCACACTTCTAGAGCTGGATTAATCCAGTTCTACCGTGTACTTGCCAGCACGTCGGGTGTAATAGGTGCTACTACCGCAAAAGTTCTCTCCCGTAGGTGGTTGATGTTACGGATTTTCTCGGAATAAGCAATGTTTTTCACTGGCCCCCACAAAAAGAAATCTATTGCGGTCATGCCATGTAATCGATCTGCTTCCAATCGCCTGCCTTGAAATCGAATGTTTAATGCGGCGAGGCGCCGTCTAGCTGATAAAAAAATAATCCTTTTTCTTTTTCAATATCGTCAGTCTGTGGAAAGCCTTAGTAAAATTCAAGAATATCGCAGAAAACAATGCCGTTAATTGTGCTTTCAGCAAAATTGAACGGGCCCACACAATACGGTCGTTCATCAGCCGGTACCAGATATTGAATCGGGTGAGACACGCTGATGTTTAATAATTTCATTAGATGTCTATTCCAAAATCCTGCAATCGTGTCGATTTACTGACCGCTAATATGAAATCTTGCCTCGTCTAAAAATATGACATTTACAGGCAGTCCTCGTTTTCATCAATGATATTAAGCATTAAATCTGCAAACTCCAACTTTTTCAGTTTGTCATAACGTACGCAGTCGGAACCTCTTACACACCATTTTTACACTGTAGATTTAGATATTCGAACTGTAAATTGCGCCTTCGTAATGACTTTTTTGGGCTATGCGTACAAGATGCTCGGATCGATTTCAAATTCTTTTCAGATGCGAATGACCTGCCTCGTGACTTCCGTTTAAAATACTGCCCTTTTCCTTAAACCGATTTAACTACTGGATTATTGTTTTATTCCTAGGCGCGGTACCGCCAAATTCACGACCTTACTTGGTTGAACTGCGGTAACCGATCTTGTTTCGATCGACCACGCAGTGAGCTTTCTGCTGAATCGAGTATTCAAATCCGAATTAAAGCAACTACCTTTATTAGGATTTAAACTTTAGAACTTTCGAATTCGAAAGAAAAAGTGTTTATTTAATTTAATTTTGAAAAAGCCAAGTAAAATCAATTCATTAAAAAATAAACGTAATTTTACGATTAATATCTTTCATTTATTTATTTAATAGTTAGAAAATATTGAGAAAAGTTTTGTCGATGTTTTTTTTTTTTTTTTTTTTGTCTTCAGTCATTTGACTGGTTTGATGCAGCTCTCCAAGATTCCCTATCTAGTGCTAGTCGTTTCATTTCAGTATACCCTCTACATCCTACATCCCTAACAATTTGTTTTACATATTCCAAACGTGGCCTGCCTACACAATTTTTCCCTTCTACCTGTCCTTCCAATATTAAAGCGACTATTCCAGGATGCCTTAGTATGTGGCCTATAAGTCTGTCTCTTCTTTTAACTATATTTTTCCAAATGCTTCTTTCTTCATCTATTTGCCGCAATACCTCTTCATTTGTCACTTTATCCACCCGTCTGATTTTTAACATTCTCCTATAGCACCGCGTTTCAAAAGCTTCTAATCTTTTCTTCTCAGATACTCCGATTGTCCAAGTTTCACTTCCATATAAAGCGACACTCCAAACATACACTTTCAAAAATCTTTTCCTGACATTTAAATTAATTTTTGATGTAAACAAATTATATTTCTTACTGAAGGCTCGTTTAGCTTGTGCTATTCGGCATTTTATATCGCTCCTGCTTCGTCCATCTTTAGTAATTTTACTTCCCAAATAACAAAATTCTTCTACCTCCATAATCTTTTCTCCTCCTATTTTCACATTCAGTGAAAATATCCATCTTTGTTATTTCTACTACATTTCATTACTTTTGTTTTGTTCTTGTTTATTTTCATGCGATAGTTCTTGCGTAGGACTTCATCTATGCCGTTCATTGTCGATGTTAAAAAATATATTTTAATATATATATTATTTCTTTATATCGCTAATTAATGTAAAGTATCATAAAGTAAGGTTAATTTTATATGAAAGGTATTTTTTAATGTAAGAAAGCTTTTCAGAACGAAAGTAAGAGTATATATATATATATATATATATATATAAACTGTCTACACTTACCGTCCATATGTTAGGAGGAAGTGGGTTAAAATATTGAGGAATATGGAATGGGGAAAGTGATTAAACGAAGTGCATTTACGATATCCCTGGTGGTTGAGGGGGGATAGTGTTGGAGAAAATTATACGAGTGGGTAAAATAGGAGCAGGGGAAATAACGGGAGGTATAATACTGTACGAATGAACGGCGGTAAGGGATTTTATGTTGTGGTAGGAACGTTATGACGGTTTGGCTTTTAAGTAACAGTGAAAAAAACCCATTGAAGGCCGTAATACAGCAACAGTCAGGATTGCGGTTACCCCTCTGAAAATATTTCAGTATACTTTAGTAAACGTGTAAAATAATAATAATAAAAAAATGAAATGCGCTTTAAAATACATATTGTTTTTAAAATTGGCACATCTCTTTTCGAATAAAAACAAAAATACAAAGGTTATATATCGAATAATAAAAAATTAATATGTTTATATATACGAGTATGTCGTTTATTTTTTTAAGAAAGTACGGTACAATTTCAACGTTAATAAATTAAATTTTAAAATTATAAGTCGATAAAGAAAATTATCAGTAAACCCCTTTAAGTAAGAAAACCTCAATATTTTTCATTTATCTTAATTTAAACTAATTTGAGTCTGTTCCAAATAAAATAACTTACGAATTTTTCGTAGGTTTCTTATAATCAAAATTTAGAAAATGAGAACCGGTGGTTTTTTTAAAAATATAGATGGCTTAAATCTTTATCCATAAGAACGTAAGAAAACAAGCCTTTCATGAGACACAATGAAAAAAACGTTATATTAGTAGTAACATTTCTATAAAAGCAGAACAAAGAGTGCAGAAAATTAACTTGATGGAAGAAATCGGTTTCGAACATTAGTTAAGTCTATCTGGAATCCAGGAATATGAAATTGTTTCTCAATTTTCTTAATATTCAACCAAAATTTTCAAATTCTATATATACATAGTGTTCTGAGGACATATTAGCTGACCTTCTGTATCTGATTCTGTATACGTAAACGAGCAAAATAATTCATAGTTCAAGTCCTATTTTGTTTAGTTTTCCTTCTGGACGCCACTTTGTGATTTTCAACAAAAACGTTATTTCTCAGGAAAACGGGTAAACTTGCTTTAATCGAATTTGGCAAATGTAAGTAGTAGTAGACTAGTAGTAGAGCCTAATACCGCAAAATAAAAAATTTGAAAACGTCATCTTCTAAAATGTCAAATGGCGGCCATCCATATTTTTTTAATTTTCAATATCTTTGTAATTATTTGTTAGATCAAATTTTTACTTATACAAAATTTATTAAACATGTTATTTTTAACAAAATGACATTTCATTTGTAAAAATCCGTTGACAAACAATCGAGTTATTGAAGACAATTAACTGGCCAGTATGCTAGCGCAACTTGATGCAAGCTGATAATTTTTTGTCTGTTTTGTTTCCTTCCCTAAATGTAATAAAGATTATTAATAATAAATGATAATAGTAAATTAATAAAAATTATCACCTTACATTATGTTGCGCAAGCGTACTACACCGTTAATTATCTGCAATAACTCGATTGTTTGACAACGGATTTTTTACTAATTAGATGTCATTTTGTTCAAAATAAAATTCTTAATAAATTATGTAAAAGTAAAAATTTTATCAAACAAATTACAATCATATTAAAGATTGAAAATTTAAAATCGCTGCCGGTTTGAAAATTTTGAAGGTGACGTATTCAAAATTTATTTTGTAGAACAAGACATTCTTAGATTTGCCAAATTTGATGAACGTAGGTTTACCCGATCGTAAGAAATGATCCTTTTGTTGAAAATCACAAAATGGCGTCCAGAAGTCAAACTAAGCAAAATAGGATTTATGTCGATATGAACATTTTTGCTCATTTGTGTGTCCTGAATCACTTTCTGAAATTTGGATAATACATCCCAGAATACTCCTTATATATATATATATATATACACAGTCTGTTTATAAAAACCGTTTTCCAGAATTAAGGGGATCATCCCTTACAACGAAATAAAGAAAAAACTCTTTATATCGAGATATGTCCGGAAACGCTTAATTTACCTGCTACTTGCCGTTTTGTATTTTTAACGTACAAATTTATTTCTCAGGCTTGGTTAATCATATCGAATTGAAATTTCGTATACTGCTACGGCGCCTGGAGGTTTACTTTTATAAAAATAATGAACCTGATCTCTCACGCCATTTCAAAACGGTGGCCGTGTAAACTTTTTAATTTTAATATTTTTACAACCGCTGTTTTATTCAAATGTTATATTATTATATAACATATATATATATATCTTAAGGAAAAGACTCCTACCACACTGCTGTGGGAAGCTAACCTAGAGATATATGGCTGATCACCAGGGAATGGAATGGAATCCAAAGTTGGCAGGAGTCTATTACTCCCTACTTTATCGCAGAACCTGGACAGAGTCCCTTGCTGCTGGATCATTCTAATCGGGCTTGTTTTTTTTAAAGGGTTAATTTTAAATAGCGGGTCTAATTTTTACAAGTTTTGTTTATTATTATTTAGTGTTTTAAGGACGGATTTAATTGCATTCCAATTCCGTTGTTAAACCAGCGTTATCGAACCCATTTTACGGGCCGACCGCGGAAGGCTAGGCTTATAAAGCCTGTCCTCCCGACGTAATTCCCCTTCAGACCGTCCACTGAAGTCCTTTCGGTGCTAACTCTTTAATAGGCTAGCAGGAATACGCCACAACGGGGCACTAGCTATAAGGAGGGAGCAATGCGTCCCCTTTTCCGGAGGAGTCGCAATTGCTGGGTTATTTTATCTTATTGTAAGTTTTGAAAAGGAGAGGATGTTTAGAAGCTCTTCATCCGCTTCTGGTATGGCTGCCCTTCAGGACGCATCTCTGCTGGGCTCTGTTCCGGACTCCAGTCCGTGATGTTGAGACGAGTGGCTGGTCTTCCTTCTTCTTCATCTTCATCTTCTCCCTCTTCTTCTTCCGAAGACCTCTTCGTTCTTCTGTGGCCTGCACTTTCCAAGAATTGGTAGTAACCGAAGTTACATACCATTAACCTTGAAATTCCCGAGGCCCCGAAGGGCTAAACGGGGGAAAGTGCAGGTTTCTTCGTTCTTCTGTGCTGTCAGTGGCTGCTGGGCAGGTGGCTGCTGGGCTTGTGACTGCTGGGCTGATGGCTGCTGGGCTCGTTCCCTCTTTCTTCTTTCTTGAAAGGAAAGGAAGGTAATAGGGAACTTACAATGGTGACACCTATTCGCGATCGCGGTTTTGGGGCGGCGATTTTCTGGAGGAAGTAAACAGTAATTATTCACTCCACGTAATCATTAACCTTCAGACACACGTGTGTCTGAGAAGGGGTTGGGGGGACCGCGTGGCCGCAGTGAAGAAACCATTTGTTTTTGTGGTGGCTGTTGGTATCTGCAACAAAAGAAGCAGAACACACACACGAGAGAAAAAAAAAAAAAAAAAATTTGATTTTTACTTTCCTTTCGACTGGCAGGATGAGACGGCACGACGAGTCGTTCCACATCCACGTTTCTCCCGTTTCTGAAACAAGAGAAACAGAACAAAACACACGCGAAAAAAAAAAAAAAAAAAAATTTTAAATTTAGACCGCGTTTTTGTTGTATGCGCGACTTACCGTATTTGAAGTCTTCAAACTATATAACTCGCGAAAAACTATTCACTCGCGACCCCGGAAACGCGTCTGACGCACTATTCCGTTTATGGCTCATGCGATATGGAGGCCCCTAAGCCTGGTTTGTCGATTTTCGGCTACCGCACCGCACCATCACGGTGGTTCGTCCAGTACGGCGTGAGGCCACTTCCTTACAACTGTCGGAGTTGGGTCCCCTCTGCAGATGTCCCGAAGATGACTGTGTTCGGACACAGCCGCTCTCCCGAACAGTCTGCGCGCCTGCGCCACCCCCACCTCGGACACGGATTGAAATCTCGCATCAGATCGGAGAGTGGCGTTTGATCACCAGCCAATTACGGTAGACAGGTACTTGCTGGCATTCAACGACCTAGGCGTGGCAACGAATTGTTGCCTAGACGAAATAAATTTTATTATGGATGTCACATATATTTTTAGTAATTGACGGGTCGCGCCTACCCATTTTAGTAAATATATGACAAGTGAGCGGTTGGGACACATAAGCCGGTGGTGTATGGCACCGCGCTTAGTCCGCTCACGCTGTTAGGTAAGCTCTTGGAGCTCTTTAGGACAGTATTCGCTAAACTGTTTCGAGGCTCAGTAACCGTTTGCGGCACAGTCATTCGGTCTTATGTTTTAGATCGACCAAACGGGGTGGTGGCGGGAGAAACGCCATGAGAACTTCATCTCACATGTAGTAAATTTTTAAACGCTAAACAAATCAATATCGATCAGACATAACCGGTTGTACTTGCTACTGTTTCGGTTTAATGTAAAACTAGATTTTTTTAAGGATTTAATTTGTTTAGTTTAGTTTATTCTAGTCGAGGAAAGTATTAACAAAATCTTTTTTTACCACCGTTTCCGTAAGTAGCCAAGTAAGATTTTTGACTTCGTTGTACGAAGTCCAAGGAAGTATTGTAATCGCGAAAAATGTCGGTTTTCAGATTTCAACTGATATATTCATTTTAACCATCGCTTAATCCATTTTCACTAGTTTCGGCGTGACGTCTGTACGTACGTATGTATCCCGTATAACTCAAAGACGATTAGCCGTAAGATGTTGAAATTTTGGATTTAGGACTGTTGTAACTTCTAGTTATCCCTCCCCTTTTGATTGCAATCGACTGGACCAAAAGTGTCCAAAAAACCCATAGGAATTGAATTTTAGACTTTTACTTAAATTTAGTAATAAGTCGTTATTGAGAGTTTTTCAAGGAAGCATCATAATTTATTCTAATTGGTTCCAGACTTATAGCAAATAAAATTTTAATTAATGAAATATTTGGATCTTGAAAGGGGAAGACACATCGGTTCGAATCAGACTTCATTTACTTTTTTTAACTTTTTTTTTTATAAATATATTGATTTATTAACCTCTGATTGTAACAAAAATTTTATAATAAATAATAATTCAGTAATAACAATAAAAAAAAAGTATGAAAAAATATCAGTAGTTAATGAAATAAAATTTTGTGTAATTTTCGTTAAAAAAAAAATGTATATGTAATTTAATAGGCGTACAAGGAGCCGGCTTCCGTGGCGCGAGTGGTAGCGTTTCAGCCTTTCATCCGAAGGGTCCCCGGTTCGATTTCCGGTCTACAGTAAATCATTCATCTCATCCTCTGAAGCAATACCTAGTGCTGGTCTCGGAGGTTAAAAAAAAAGTCGTACAAGGAACTCATGTGATATACACATCAGATTTTTTTTTTATCGAGTAATATTTTTATATTCTATATAAAATTAATCATTACTCATATAATTGCTGTGGTTGGTTTTATTGTATGTTATTTGTCGTTAATAGAAAAAGAAAATTGCAAAATACCTTAGTTCACAGGATATTTAAATTTGTGTCGATTAACTCGACATTTCCTTTGTATAGTTTATACGGTATATAGTAAAAACGGTAAAATTATTCACAGGAAAAGAAAATTAACAATTAATTTAATTAAACAAGGCATAGTAATTTACACCGTTAAAATCTTATCGATATCTATTATTTCTCGCTTGAAATGTTTGTAACTACGTCTTCTTTCTTTCTCGATGAAAAATTTATTTTAGTAGAATAGCGGTGAATTAAAAAAAAAAAAGAATTATATACGAGTGTGTAAGCTAAGAAATAACACCTATCAACTCTCATTTCCCGTGATGTACTAAAACTTAAAAAACTTTTATATTTTAGTATAAACAAGATACTCTTATATAATCGGTTAGACTTTCGAAATGTTTCCAAACTATTATTTGTAAAAAAAAAAACAAAAAAAACCGAATTATTCTCTAACTCAGTATTTCAGTTTATAATGAATGTATTTAAGTGAAAAAGAGATATTCGGTACACTTTAATGCTGAGAAATCAAATGCAATACATTATGAAAAAAAAAATTGATTACAGTTTAATTCTTTGATAAGATTTTTAAATGGACGTCTTGTTTTTCTCTTTGTAAATACTAATTATTAAACACTCCGACAGGCGTGTCGGAAGAAAATGTAAATAGAAATATGCTGATTATTAAATACACATATTTAATAAAAAACATTTTTTTTCATTGTTAAAACCGTTAAAAATTAATCGACAAATTTGTTAAAAAATCAGCAACGTGTTATAAATTCGATTAAAATGTGAATTAAAATACTGATACTTTGAAATTTTACGCATTACTTTTCTTCTTTGGAAAACATTAATATTTCTCTAAGTTAACGGCAATATTGTTAATAAAATAAAAATTTGTTAATTATACAGAGTGTCTCACGAAGAAATGTACAGGACATGTTCAAATGGTAAAAATAATGAAACAAAATCGGATAAAAGTCTGAAAACGCTTTATTTTTTAATTACAGCTACCGAAAGATTTCGCCCGGATTCCTGTTCTACTAATAATAAGAAGCCTACTGTGATTTTTGGCAACCAAATTAAGGAGTAAATTTGGTGGTATCTTATGTAATTTGAGCTGGGAAATAGGGTAAAACCGGTCTCAGAACTGCAAATCACCACTTTTTAAGATATCCGACGTAAAACACAATTCGATGTCAAAAATAAGTATTGTTTAGGTTTTTATTACAATAGCTTTGTTAAATGATTAATAAATGCGGAAGATATAGTAAAACATTTATAGAGAGAGAATTTAATTCCGAGAAAATTAATGTAAATTAAGCCAATAAAAAGAAAAATAAAAACTTTTAAAATTGTTTTTTTATTGAAGCAACACAGACAAAAAGTAGATACAAAATATATAATTCTTTCTATATCTAATAAACATTATTCTTAATATTTTTTTTTGTCTTCAGTCATTTGACTGGTTTGATGCATCTATTGCCATTCGTTTCATTTCGGTATACCCCCTACAACCTACATCCTACATCCCTAACAATTTGTTTTACATATTCCAAAAGTTGCCTGCCTGCACAATTTTTTCCTTCTACTTGACCTTCCAATATTAAAGCGACTATTCCAGGATGCCTTAGTATGTGGCCTATAAGTCTGTCTCTTCTTTTAACTATATTTTTCCAAGTTCTTCTTTCTTCATCGATTAACCGTAATACCTCTTCATTTGTCAGTTTATCCACCCATCTGATTTTTAACATTCACCTATAACACCGCATTTCAAAAGGTTCTAATCTTTTCTTTTCATGTACTCCGATCGTCCAAGTTTCACTTCCATATAAAGCTACGCTCCAAACATATACTTTCAAAAATGTTTTACTGACGTTTAAATTAATTTTTTATGTAAACAAATTATATTTCTCCGACTGAAGGCTCGTTTCGCCTGCGCTATTCGGCATTTTATATCGCCCCTGCTTCGTCCATCTTTAGTAATTCTATTTCCTAAATAAAAAAATTCTTCTACCTCCGTAATCTTTACTCTTCCTATTTTTACATTCAGGTCCATCTTCGTTATTTCTACACATTTCATTACTTTTGTTTTGTTCTTGTTTATTTTCATGCGATAGTTCTTGCGTAGGACTTCATCTATGCCGTTCATTGTTTCTTCTAAATCCTTTTTACTGTCGGCTAGAATTACTATATCATCAGCAAATCGTAGCATCTTTATCTTTTCACCTTGTACTGTTACTCCGAATCTAAATTGTTCTTTCACATCATTAACTGCTAGTTCCATGTAAAGATTAAAAAGTAACGGCGATAGGGAACATCCTTGTCGGACTCCCTTTCTTATTAGGGCTTCTTTCTTATGTTCTTCAATTGTTATTGTTGCTGTTTGGTTCCTGTACATGTTAGCAATTGTTCTTCTATCTCTGTATTTGAACCCTAATTTTTTTAAAATGCTGAACATTTTATTCCAATCTACGTTATCGAATGCCTTTTCTAGGTCTATAAACGTTGTTTAGGCTAGAATTACTATATCATCAGCAAATCGTAGCATCTTTATCTATTCACCTTGTACTGTTAGTCCGGATCTAAATTGTTCTTTAACATTAACTGCCATTTCTACATAAAGATTATTCTTAATATAGGAAAATAAAAAGAAAAGATACATGAAATGATAAATAGTATCGGAATAACAAAAGTAATTGTTCAGAATTCCCTCCTTCAAAATGTAAACAGCACTCTGTCCAATGTAAAATATTTCCGGTGGGTTTCGGTATCATATCGGAATCGTTTCGAATAAATTCAATAACATTTCGTATTTTAATGAGTAATTCTTCTTTGTTATTTATTTTTCGTTGGCATACTACGGTTTTCA
Source organism: Lycorma delicatula (assembly GCF_047948215.1). NCBI lineage: Eukaryota > Metazoa > Arthropoda > Insecta > Hemiptera > Fulgoridae > Lycorma > Lycorma delicatula. The sequence goes on from NC_134455.1 coordinate 34,898,561, forward strand.
TATGACCCCAAATGAAGTAATCCAGTGTCCTTAAGTCAGGCGATTGTGGTGGCCGATCGACCGGTCTACCACTTCCAATCCATTTTAAGCCATTAGCATTCAAGTGACTTAGAGTTACTAAAGAAAAATGTGGAGTTCCACCATCGTACTTGAAAATCATTTGCAATCTAGTTTGTACAGCCTTCAAATGAACCGGAAAATTATTTTTCAAGAAATGAACGTGTACATCTCCCATTAGGTTTTCATTGAAAACAACTGCTCCCGCAATTATATAATGCCACACAAGTCATTAATATAAAATCTATGTTGAAAACTGGTTTCCACAGTACCATATGAATTGTATTTGCTCCATAAATGACTATATTTATAATCGAAGACTCCGTTTCTCATAAAAGCGCCTTCATTAGTAAATAAAATTGAACGTACCTTATCAGCGTCGTCTAGAAGTCAACGACACAAGTTTAACCCCTAGGGGTAATCTGTTGGCCGAAAATTTTGAACCTTCTGCAGGCGGAAAGGATAAAGATTTTCTATCCGTAAGATGCGCCATATTTTGTTTTTTGACAAACGAGTACGACATGAACATCACCTCCTACAAGTGCCTGGGCTATACTGAATATGCTGAATCGTACTATTTTCATCATTAACGGGATTATTCACTTGGCGTTCAACAGAAAAAGAACATGTTAGAAATGATCCTTTCATAAATGCTGATACACCGAAGAAAACGTTTTCATATTTGGAATCCGCCTTTGAGGAAATCTCTCCCGATATTCGCATCGAATAGTTTCAGAATTTCGTTTACAAAATCCTTAAAAGTTATATCTGCATATTCCTCGTTAGAAAATTGAAAGTGCATTTTTACTGTACGAAATGGGAACATCTCGATCCCCCCCCCCCCCCGAGGGGAGAAGAACACGCCATCGTAGCGTGACCGGTCGCTACACCCCCTCCCTTTCGTAGACAGTAGTGGGTTTATCGGAGGTCATCTTCTTGCCCTCGTACTGATCACATTCCACAGTGTTCATTCCGGCCTCAGGGACGAAATGGGAACACTTCCTTGATAATCTATAATAATAAATTCAAACCAAGTACATAATTTTCGTTGTTGACTAGCTGTTAGTATTGCCAGCATAAAAAATAACTTTTTTTTTAACATTTCTAAAGTAATGTTTATTTCAATGTAGTTTTTGCATAATTATATCGTTTTACCTAAAAAATTATTGAATACACAACTAAAATATTGTATTACTGTATAAATTATCTACTATTTTTAAAAGTATTTTCATTAATTAGGGTTTTTGTTTTTTAAAAGAATGTTTATTAGGTACAGAAATAATAATACGGTTTTTTGTTTATTTTTCGTTTCGTTTTTTGTTGCTTCAATAAAAAACCGATTTTTAAAAGGTTTTATTTACATTATAAATAATGTAAAGGCTAAAGGCTAATGCCAGGAGCTAAAGGCTCCTGGAATAGACGGAATACCTGTAGAATTACTGCGCAGTGCAGGTGAGGAAGCGATTGATAGATTATACAAACTGGTGTGTAATATTTATGAAAATGGGGAATTTCTATCAGACTTCAAAAAAAGTGTTATAGCTATGATACCAAAGAAAGCAGGGGCAGATAAATGTGAAGAATACAGAACAATTAGTTTAACTAGTCATGCATCAAAAATCTTAACTAGAATTTTATACAGAAGAATTGAGAGGAGAGTGGAAGAAGTGTTAGGAGAAGACCAATTTGGTTTCAGGAAAAGTAAAGGGACAAGGGAAGCAATTTTAGGCCTCAGATTAATAGTAGAAGGAAGATTAAAGTAAAACAAACCAACATACTTGGCGTTTATAGACCTAGAAAAGGCTTTCGATAACGTAGACTGGAATAAAATGTTCAGCATTTTAAAAAAATTAGGGTTCAAATACAGAGATAGAAGAACAATTGCTAACATGTACAGGAACCAAACAGCAACACTAACAAACAATTGAAGAACATAAGAAAGAAGCCGTAATAAGAAAGGGAGTCCGACGAGGATGTTCCCCATCTCCGTTACTTTTTAATCTTTACATGGAACTAGCAGTTAATGATGTTAAAGAACAATTTAGATTCGGAGTAACAGTACAAGGTGAAGAGATAAAGATGCTACGATTTGCTGATGATATAGTAATTCTAGCCGAGAGTAAAAAGGATTTAGAAGAAACAATGAACGGCATAGATGAAGTCCTACGCAAAAACTATCGCATGAAAATAAACAAGAACAAAACAAAAGTAATGAAATGTAGTAGAAATAACAAAGATGGACCGCTGAATGTGAAAATAGGAGGAGAAAAGATTATGGAGGTAGAAGAATTTTGTTATTTGGGAGGTAGAATTACTAAAGATGGACGAAACAGGAGCGATATAAAATGCCGAATAGCACAAGCGAAACGAGCCTTCAGTAAGAAATATAATTTGTTTACATCAAAAATTAATTTAAATGTCAGGAAAAGATTTTTGAAAGTGTATGTTTGGAGTGTCGCTTTATATGGAAGTGAAACTTGGACAATCGGAGTATCTGAGAAGAAAAGAATAGAAGCTTTTGAAATGCGGTGCTATAGGAGAATGTTAAAAATCAGATGGGTGGATAAAGTGACAAATGAAGAGGTATTGCGGCAAATAGATGAAGAAAGTAGCATTTGGAAAAATATAGTTAAAAGAAGAGACAGACTTATAGGCCACATACTAAGGCATCCTGGAATAGTCGCTTTAATATTGGAAGGACAGGTAGAAGGGAAAAATTATGTAGGCAGGCCACGTTTGGAATACGTAAAACAAATTGTTGGGGATGTAGGATGTAGAGGGTATACTGAAATGAAACGACTAGCACTAGATAGGGAATCTTGGAGAGCTGTATCAAACCAGTCAAATGACTGAAGACAAAAAAAAAAAAATTTACATTATATTGGATGTATTTACATAACATTTCTCAAAAATAAATTCTCTACAAGTTTCGTCGGTAAATTTTTCGCATTTATTAGTCATTTCGCAAATCTATTGTACTACAAACCTAAAAAAAATTATTCTTCAACACCGAAGAGTATTTTACTTGTGGTATCTTATAATCTAACCCACCGGGTGGGTCTAGTGGTGAACGCGTCTTCCCAAATCAGCTGATTTGGAAGCCGAGAGTTCTAGCGTTCAAGTCCTAGTAAAGCCAGCTATTTTTACACGGACTTGAATACTAGATCTTGTATAACGGTGTTCTTTGGTGGTCGGGTTTCAATTAACCACACATCTCAGGAACGGTCGAACTGAGAATGTACAACAATACACTTCATTTACACTCATACATATCATCTTCATTCATCCTCTGAAGTATTATCTAAACGGTAGTTACCGGAGGCTAAACAGGAAAAAGAAAAAGGTATCTTATAATCTATTGGAGTTATAGTTCTGAGACCGGTGTTATCGTATGTTCCAGTTCAAATTACATAAAGAAAACATCAACTTCCCTACTTAACTTGGGACTCAAAAATTCTACTTAACTTGGCTTTTTCTTATTACGAGATCTGAAATCCGGCCGAAATCTTTCGCGAGCCGTAACTCGATAAAACAAAGCGTTTCCAGATCTACGAGGGTAAGTCGATTATTATCTACAATGTAGTTATAAATTTTATCGCAATTTTTTTTGCGGGGCGAATTTGGATGCTTCCATTCCATATTAATATGTATAAATTTTATTACCGATTTGTAATTGTTCTCGCTTCTTAATTTTGTATTAATTTTTGAAAACCTAATAGTACCCTCAGAATTGTAATCGTATATAATATTTTGAACACAGTAAGTTTCTTAAGAGTCAATAATCGTATTTTTTTTTAACGTTAACTTATACAATCTCTTTGTCGAATCGATAACGCACTAAAATATCTAAGCCGGTCTATCGTAACATTATCGGTCAGTAAGAAGATACTACTCTCAGGATAAAAATGCGTTGATATTTTATGAGATTATTGACAGAACGGCCACCAGTTTTACCTTATTTTAGATCGCTTTTCCCCATTCTCTTTTCTACGGTTATGATCCTGTTAGATCCATTCTGAAAATATCAGGTTCCTGTAAGAGCAAGTTGTTATGATCTGAAAGAGTCGCCTTATAAACGACTTGAAAATTTCTTTTCCTCCTCAGTAACTTTATTAAGTATAACTTTATTCGATTATTTTAACTTTTATATTTTAAAGACTTGGTCTGCGGTATTAGTTTTGAATTTTATTTTACCATCTTGACTCTTGTTTTAATACATTTTTATTATTCGATTAATATTAATTTTACACCGTATAAGTTTGATTATTTTGGAGTTATTTTACCCTTTTATTAATAAAAATACGAGCCATGATAACGCCTAGGTGTTTTTCGCCCGCAAAAAAAATAAATTAAGTATAACCGAAATATCTATCGGACAAAAACAGTGTTTTTAACCCTAAACTTTGTATAATAAAAATGCTAATTGCATCATCTACCTGCGTACTTTTGTGTTATTAAAAGAAAGTAATTTTACACCAGTGACTGAGATGAAAACCCACCGGGTTGGTCAAGTCTAGAGCGCGTCTTCCCAAATCAGCTGTTTTGGAAGTCGAGAGTTCCAGCGTTCAAGTCCTAGTAAAGTCAGTTATTTTTATACAGATTTGAATACTAGATCGTGGATACCGGTGTTCTTTGGCGGTCGGGTTTCAATAAATCACACATCTTAGGAACGGTCGAACAGAGACTGTACAAGATTACATTTCATTTACACTCATACATATCCTCATTCATCCTCTGAAGTAATATAATATCTAAACTATAATTCTCGGAGGCTAAAACAGGAAAAGAAAGAAGTGACTGAGATGAAAAGTTTGTTATCTGTTTAATGAAAACAGATGCTACTGTTATGAACTAATAGAGAGAAAAAAGAAAACAACCAAACATTTTACTTAAATCCTTTATTATCGGGTAATAAAATTTAAAATAATAACGACAGAAAAATAAATTAAAAAGAAAAACCAATTGTTTTTTTTTAATGTAGTCTGCTAATAAAAAAACCACGATTTTTTTTCCTATTGATTTATTAATTAAGCGTGAACGAAGTATGTTACCTATCAGTCTAGGGAAGAGGGAATGTGTAATCGACTATGATTGGTTTATCAAAACTCATTTCATTGATTAAGCCGATCGACTTTCTCCTCCCGCTTTATTTATGGAAACACTGATCTAATAATGTATAACTCACCGGGTTGGTCTAGCGGTGAACTCGTCATCGTAAATCATTTGATTTCGAAGTCGAGAGTTCTAAGGTTCAAATCCTATTAAAGGCAGTTACTTTTATACGGATTTGATTACTAGATCGTTGATACCGGTGTTCTTTGGTGGTTGGGTTTCAATTAACTCCACATCTCAGGAACGGTCGATCTGAGATTGTACGAGACTAAACTTCATTTACACTCGTACATATCATCCTCTGAAGTAATACCTTACGGTGGTTCCGTAGGCTAAATAGAAAGACGGGAGTATACACTGGACGTAACGATCTAACAATATAAATTCCTAAAGATGAATTATAATTTTTTTTATCATCGTATATTTAATTAAAGAAGTAATTTTTTTAAAAGGTTGACGGTTTTGGAGTAAAGTAAATTACAAGTGGTTACTACGAGAATCGGTAATTAAAATCCTTTTACTTTATGAAGGATTTTTTGTAATGAATTGGTTTCAGGTGCATCTGATAGAGTAATTTGTAAGCAACGCGGTACGAGTAGTTAAACATATGAACGTTGCTTTTCAATGAATCGGTAGCCCCTTTTTTATTATGTAGAAAAAACTCACCGGAATATATTTCATCAGGAAAAACAGAATTATTATTTAAAATTTTCCCTGCTTTTTAATCACCTCAATTAAACGATTATATTTATTAAAATTTTTACAAAAAATATTTTTTATTAAAATTATCTAACAGTCGATACGATTTTTTAGTTAAAACATTGTAATTTGATATGATTTTTATTTTATAACCGACAACCGAATGTTTAAAATGTAAAAATTATTAAAATTTGTCTTTTACCATACCCTATCGGGTGCTTAAATTCAGAACCATGCGCGTTCTATATAATGCTGTTGTTTAAGAAGCTATAATGACGTATGCTGCACCTTTCTGGGCTCATCGAATGAGGTGAAAATGTTATAGGAATATTTTGTCGAGCACCCAGCGTCTCCTATTGTTATCTGTGATTAACGCCTGTAGGAATGTCTCTCCAGAGGTGGTCCTTATTATTTCTAGAATTAAGCCCATCGATATCCTTCCGATTGAGCGTCAATTACGGTATGATGCTAAGAAAGCAGGCACTCGCCTGTGGGCACATGAAAGAAATTGACGACCAGGGTTTCCATTTACGGCAGGTCAGATGGACTGAATCGCTCGATGGCCTTTACACGCGTGTAATTTTTCCTGATGCGAGACGTATGCGGATAGTTGAGACGTAGTGCTTTTTGAGATAGGTAGGCCAGATTTGGTTTGCTTAATTAAGGCTTTGTCCAGAGCGTTAGGGCCACTGAAGATGTGCGCCGCGTCTTATATTTCTGCCCCAGGTACGAATTACTTCAAAACATTTTCAATTGCCTTTGCAACTTTTCATCTCCGGTGTCAGCTACCGTTATTGTAAACAGTTTGTTTTTTTTAATTAGGCAGAAAAATGTAGAATGCTGTTGAAAAGTATGTCGCATTTGAATTATGTCTGTAAATTTTACTTAGTTTCTCTGTGTTTATATATATCACAGTGTTCCAGTTGTTAAGATATGGGCCTTTTTCATGTACGTTTAAAATATTAAACTTGTTATTTATCTGCATATATATGTTTCTATAAGACGGTTGACAAATATTAACTTTATCTTATTAGGAGAACTTTTGTGTTCATTGAATTTCTTTCAAACTGTTTTCTTTTTGATCGATTTAGAACATACGCGCTCAGAGCAATCAGTTTAACTATTCTTGGAGTGTAATATGTTCGGTATGTAATGATTTATTTTGTTTAGTTTATTTGAAGGTAATATTTTTTTGTGAATTTTCTCCGAGTTGTTTAGATAATGTTAATGTAATATATTTTTATTTATTTTGTATAGGAGTGTGATGATAATAACTATGCTACGATATCTATTTATGTTTTATTATATTATTATGTCATCGGGTAACATTATTGTATTATTTAGGTTACGGATCAAACTTCTAAAGCTGATAGTTTATGTTTTGGCTGTTTGGTTTGAATAGTTGTTAATAAGAGTACCTACCATCATTTCTCATATTTTGAAAGTGTCTTTTTCAAGTTACTTTTTGAGACGGTGAGATCGACAAAACTTATTCTTTTTATTTTGTTCTACGCAGTAAAGTTTAACTTGTGCCGATCTTTTGCGCATGACTTTTCAGACTATAAGATTCGATCTGTGTAGATAGAAGAACTTTGCATCTGTTCTTGTTATAATTGAGGAATTTAAAATTTTTGAACATCGCGAATCCCACCGATCTACCTATATTAATATCTGAAAAGGAGATGTTTGTTTACGTCGTTTCATTCTTTTCAAAGCGAGGGGCACAGGGCTAGTCGGGTTCCTGTTTACATCTAAATCTAACTACACGGTCATCAAACCGACTAGCTTATCTAACAGACTAGTTTAATAATAACTTTTAAGCTGTTAACCCTGTTCTATGATGCCGGAGGACTCGGGTGCAACAACTACTTTTAATCGGTTCTGAATATCAAAAGAGTTAGTAGTTGGTTTCCAGCACTGAAAATGTTAAAAAACTATCAGTCCAAGACCGAGTAAGAGCAGCTGTCAAGCTACAGTATCAAGTCTACAGATCGTTGAGGGATAGTAAGACTTCACAAAAACAAAATTTGGCTTGGCTTGGCTTTCTGAAATAAAGGATTCCATGTATTTTGTGAATTATGTACGTTCGAGGCCCTAAGAAAAAATAATTCTTCATTAGTAGTTTAGAAAGACCCAAATGCCAGTAAATCTGAAAATTTTATCAAATAAGGAACTAAACTGTAAGAAAACCAAGAAATGAAAGCGAGCAAATTTTTTGTCATCCTTACCGATAATAAAATACATAAAAAAATGTAATAATAGTAGATACATTTTAACGAATAACAGTAAACAAAAATATTCAAAACCCGCGTAACTTGAACGGGTCTGACCATTTAAACCTTTGTTTATTTAAAGGTGCCCTAAACCATAGGCGATATGAAAAACTACCCGCCGGGTTGGTCTAGTGGTTAACGCGTCTTCCCAAATCAGCTGATTTGGAAGCCGGTTATTTTTACACGGATTTGAATACTAGATCGTGGATACCGGTGTTCTTTGGCGGTCGGGTTTCAATTAACCACACATGTCAGGAACGATCGAACTGAGAATATACAAGACTACACTTCATTTACACTCATACATATCATCCTCATTCATCCTCTGAAGAATTATCTAAACGGTAGTTACCGGAGGCTAAACAGTAAAGAAAGGATTTTTAATAACAGGGTTTGGTAGGGGGGGGGGGAATATTTGACCTTCGGTTAGATGCAAGTAGTTTTGTTTAAGGGTCTATGAGGCTCTTCTATTATCTGTGCCGTAGATCTGAACAATGGAAAATATCTCTCCTGTTTTTTGTTTTTTTTTAAGTGAAAATAGAAGGATTTGATTCAGTAAACAGTAATAACGTAAAAATGTAGTGTAATTTTTGTTGTGTATAAACTTCGTACGCATAAAAAACCACGATACCGGAATTGAAGAAAATAAAAGCTGACAACAAAGTCGGAATTCTTTCCTGGCATTGGTTATTCGTTCTTATTTAGAGGAAAAATAATTATTTATGAAAAAATATATCTAAAATTTATTTTTTGTGGTGGGGTTAAGTTACGATTATAAAAATATATAATTATAATTTAAACTTTTAATAATATTAAAAGAATGATCACTAATTTTATAAATGAATTCGGAGACAAATATCTGTTCTGAAAAAGCGTGAACAGTGTTCAATATAAATATTAAATCGTGAAAAATACTCTACGGGATGTGTTTTATATATATATATATATATATATATATATGTCGGAGAATAAAGTACAGTGGAGTATCTTCCGACAAAACGATGAGAATATTCTTTAGAATATCGGTATTTTTAGTAGTTTTAAGAAATGTACTATTACTTGTAATATTTTGTAGAATAAGGTTTAAATTGTTTTATTGCGGTAGGCTTAGGCCTAGGTAGGCACATGGTTGTCAACGTAGTCGGGATCCCAGGACGATAGGGGTATCATAAAATTAATAAGGAAAAGGAAATATGCAGTAGGCATATTATTTGAGAATATGGAGAAAGGGTAGTCTTGCTTTGGAACCCAGATCGAACAGACGTCCTGGTGGTCGCGAATTCGTTATTTCCCTGAGCCTCGGTCTATCGCAAGTTGTTTTAATATTATTTGAATTCTAAATTAAATTAATCTTATATTATAATTCGTGTGCTACTGAGTTATTGATAAGTGATAGTTATCATTTGTAATTATTTCATTGTACGAGTTATCTACTCATTTTTATTAATTGAACTTTATTGTAATCTTATATATTCTCCACTTGTAATGGTGGGAATGAGTGAAGCACAAAACGTTGAATCCCTGACAGATCTCCTCGCCTCTCCGACATATATATAGGTCCAAAAATTTCCTAACTACTACATCAGTTTCACTAAAATGTAGGTATGCATGTTAAAATTGGTTGAGTTGTTTCTGACCGATCATGATCACCTGATCTCAGTCGGGCCATTTCTAAAGTGTGAATATTTTTAGAGTAGTTGCTTTGGGATTTTTATGCGCTCCAATAAAAAAACAAGAATGCTAATCGAAAAACCGTTTTGCGCGTAAGATTACATTTTTAATTTTTATTCATATATAAGATTATAGAGGTAGTGTCGCCGCCTCACTGTCAAATTATTATACTTGCCAGAGAGAGCGCTAGCGACGTCCCTCGATATTTAAGTAACCTCCGGAACCGCGTTAGATATTACTGCAGAGGATGAGATGAATGGCAATTTTTGTAGCGTGTGAAAATGCCGTGCTTGATTGAGATTTGAACCTGAGACCTCCGGATGAAAGGCCGAGATGGTGCCACGAAGGCCGGCGATATTTAAGAGTTATGTTATTTAAATGAAACCTCCGCGGTGGAGTGGTCTCGTCTTCCTTTTATCCGGAGGTCCCTGGTTCGAATCCCGGTTAGGCAACGCGTTTTAATACGGAACAAAATTCAATTTCCACTTTCCTACAGACAGGCTTTAAGCTTATTTGTGGAATTAATTCATCAGACCGAAACAAAGGAAATAATAAGTTTGTTTTAGTTGAATCGACCAGCGTTTATCCTATATCCTAAATACCAATTTTTTTTTGCGTGGAGGTAATTTAGATCAATAAAATAAAATTTGTACAAAATTTATAAAATATTTCATCAAAATCGTAAATTAATTAAATATTGTTTCCTACTAGTTTCATAGACGAATTATGAATTATTTTTTTTTTTTTAATTTAATTTGGCCAAATCATTTTTTTCTAAAAATAAAACAACCTTAACTAGATCCCTTCGGTTTGATAAATGAATTTTGATTTCGTATTTTTTAAATATTTTTTTTGTTCATTATAGTTGTGTTATTAGTAATTATACAAAAGGTTTGAGTTTTTTTTTGTATTTTATACAAATAATTTTAACGCTTCCCATCGGTATGGAAATATTAAAAAAATATTATACTAAATTTTGTTTTGTTTTTTTTTTTTGTCACAGTTAAATATAAAACCAACGCCTCTTTATACTGTTTAGTGGATTATGTTTGTTGTATGTATGTTGTTGGTGAGCGTGCGTGCGATCCGCCCAGTCAGCTGTTGAAGCCTGCCGGCTTTTCAAGGACATTTTGCGCAAACAACATAATCTATTCTCCATTCTCATAATATTTTTTATTATTTATTTCAGTTAATTTCCTTTTTTATTTTTTTATTTGATCCATCTTTTTTGTGTTAATATTTTTTGTTTGTTGTTTTAAATTCCTAGAAGTCTCTCTCTCTCTCTCTCTCTCTCTCTCTGTGCGCGCGCGCGCTAATATGAATATATTTAAGTTTTAATAAAAACAAAAAAAAGCATTTAATTTCGGTACATAAATATTTATAAAATACATCGAATAGTAAATAATAACTACAGGGGCAAAGTCTGTGAGTGGATATCCCGTTTAATAAATTTAAAAAAAATGTAATAAAACCTTCATTTTTGAATAAGATGAAATATAAAATCCACTCAAGTCAATAAAAAAAAAATATATTATGTAATTTTTTTTAAGTTTAATATTTAACGTTGTATTTTTTTACGTTGTATTAAAATACGCTACAGATTTCCGTTCGGGCTAAATGAGCATAGCAGTCGATTCCCACAGTCTCATAAAAAAAAAGATTTTTATTATTTATTTTTTTGTTTACACATCATGCTATAACAGCGTTATTACGTTAATTTTAATTTAATAAAAATTAATAATAACGGTTTGAGAACCGTCGGTTAATCGCATTTTGCTATTTATTCAATTTACTTAACACTGTTTTGTCGATAGAGCAAGTTGTAACCGGAAGGTCCGGGTACATCTATTTATTTTGACTCGTGCCCAGGAATTATTCAATAGCGTGGCAAATTTTATATTTACCTGTTACGATGTAAGAAACCTAGTTTAAATTTATAAACATGTATGTTATTTTTTCCTTTTTATTTTAACAAGTTCTCCCTACGGATCGCAGAACCTGGACGGAGTCCCTTGCTGCTGGATGATTCTAATCGGGCGTGTTTTTAAAAGGTTTATTTTAAGTGACGGGTCTAATTTTTCAAGTTTTGTTTTATTTAATATTTAGTATTTTAAGGACGGATTTAATTGCATTCCAATCCGTTGTTAAACCGGCGTTATCGAACCCATTTTATGGGCCGACCGCGGAAGGCTAGGCTTATGCAACCTGTCCTCCCGACGTAATTCCCCTTCAGACCGTCCACTGAAGTCCTTTCGGTGCTAACGCTTTATAGGCTAGCAGGAATACGCCACAACGGGGCACTAACTATATGGAGGGAGCAATGCGCCCCCTTTTCCGGAGGAGTCGCAATTGCTGATTTGTGTTAATTTTTATGTAAGTTTTAAAGGAAGGGTTGTGTAGAAGCTCTTCATCCACTTCTGTTATGGCTGCCTTTCGGGACGCATCTCTGCTGAGCTCTGTTCCGGACTCCAGTCCGTGATGTTGGGACGAGTGGCTGGTCTTCCTTCTTCTTCATCTTCTTCTCCCTCTTCTTCTTCCGATGACAGGACAGGATTGTGGTTGTTATGATGTTTATACCTAAACCCCTTCCCCTCCGACAATAACGTCCGCCAGCCAAACCACCCCCTTCCCCGCCGTGGCGCTTCATTTCCAAGTACTCTGATTTTTTTTCTTTGAATTATTATTCTTGTTGTTAGACTTAGGCGGAGAATCTTCCGATTTTAAATTGTTAAATGTTACGTCATACGTTAAATGTCGCATTTATTTTTTATTTTTTCTAATTGAACTTGTTCGTCCTGGATAAAGATATTCTAGTCTCCTGAGGGATTGCGAGTAAAACAAAGGTTCCCTCGATTCACGTAGTAGACCTTGAAGTACTCATTCGAAAGAATTTTTCATAATTTCATAATCCATTTACGAGTAATTTTTTCCTTTCTCTTTCTACTTTATTGTTTTTATTGTTTTATTCTGGTGTTAGATAAAACGTGTTGCGTTTCCAATCAGCCGGCTTTTTTTTTATTTAAAAATCTTTTGCGTATCAGCCTTGTAATTCTTATAATTTCATTCTTTTACGTATTTAATTATTAAATGGAAAAGTAATTTTTTACCTTGTTTATTTCTTTCTAAAGTGATTTTTTTTCTCTATGTAACCCTATTCGTGGATTACTTGAAATTGAATTATACGATTTCTTTAATACGTATGACTGATATGTTTAGCGTGAAAAAAATTGTTAAATCTGACAATTAAATCTCTTGAGAGGATATGTTTCTTCATGTAGGAAATACATTTAAAGTTTGTATAACGCCTCTTAGATAAAACCGGTATTTTTTTGTTTTAATTTTTTTATTTACTCGCACGATATGGATTTTAATTCAAAATTTTCCAAAGATAAAAATTAAGTTAATTAATTTTTTTTAGTAAACTTTTATTTAGTGATTTTTTTAAACAAGCGATTTGTTATTTATCGTTACGATTTGCCGGGGATAAATTTCTGTAAAATATTTAAGAGATTATAAGATCAGAGCGAATAAAAAATTAAACATCAAAATCGGTTACGGCCCGTAATTTGACTTTTTGATATCAGATCGAATATTTATTGGAATAATAGAAAAGAAATACGTTTGGTATTTAAACCCGTTCACAAAAATTTAAAGTTTATTGTTTTATTACGTTAATATTATAAATACGAAATTTCATTGTTTTTTGTTAAAGTCAAATGTTCCATTATTATCCAGATAATGTTTTTTTGGCTTGGTGGTACCACCACAAAAGCCGGAAGCTTGTGCGGCGGGTATGTAAATGCACTTTATAGCGAATGAGAAACGCCGTGATTGACCGGGATTCGAATGAAAGGCCGAGCCGCTACCACTCCGCCACGGAAATCAAACTTTTATTAGATTTTACTGTGAAAAAAACCATTACCTTATTCGACGAATTTAAAACAATTTATAAGTTGTTTTTAGAACTTAAATAGTAAAACATGGTTTTAAAATTATAACATAGGGAAAGATTTTACATTCCTTAAATATAATTATAATTAGCTAAATATTTTTAATTTTGTTCTGTCTTCTGTGGTATTTATTTTTGTAAATATTTGCGCCATAATATCGTATTTTCTTTTCTTTTGTTATATACATAACGGTTGCTAGAACAAACAACGCATATTGTCCGGATCGAATTTCATCGGTGCCAACATAACAAATACTATATAGGAAGAAGTGGTGGTAATGGTTTTGATGGGGAAGGATTAATTACTATCATATGAGATCAGTAATGCCGACTGGCAACTTAAGTTCAGTTTATATATACATACATACTCACACGAGGACGAACTCTCCGTTTACTTTTTTCATTCTTCTTTGTTTATTTATCTGGCTGTACTCCTTTCTACTTTTATCATTTTTTTATTTATTATTTTTTTTGTTGAGAAAATGGATTTATTTTTTTATTATTTGTCTACATGACGTATTACCTTTTTTATACTGATAATAGTAATAAAAAATATCGGTATTTATTTTTTTATTTTTATTTTGTTTATCGTATGAAATATCCCGACGTTTTTAAAATCGTCATTTTGCAAGAGAAGCGTCATTCTCTTTGTTAGATGATTCATTAGCGGTTTTTAAGTGATTGATTTATTTTTTGATCTATTAGCTAGAGCGAGCGAGAGCATATGCAGAGCTTTTCATTTACATAACAACTTTAAGTAAAAAAAAAATTTTTTTTTCTTTTCTCCTGTTTAGCTCCGGTAATTATCTTTCACATAATACTTCAGAGAATGATATATATATGAGTGTAAATGAAGTGTAGTTTTATACAGTCTCAGTTCGACCGTTCCTCAGATGTGCGGTTAATTGAAACCCAACCGCCAAAGAACACCGGTATCCGCGATCTAGTATTCAAATCCGTGTAAAAATAACTGACTTTACTAGGACTTGAACGCTGGAACTCTCGACTTCCAAATCAACTGATTTGGGAAGACGCGTTTACCACTAGACCGATTCGGTGGGTTAATAGGATATGTCCTGAAAGTTTCTCCGTTTCTTTGCGTGAAATTCTGTATATATAGATTGATTTATAGATGAAATGCTATTTTTACAAACACGGATTTAGTCGAAGTCTAACCGATGCGTTTCATACTATTAACTTCATCGATACTATTTACCCGGAATCAGATTATCGACAAGTTTTCTTTTGCTTTTATGAATTGTGACACGTCCTAGTTCCGGTAGAATTTATACGAAGTTATTCGAACTCATTGTTATTGTGTTAATAATTCCGTAAATTTCAAACTTTTATAAAACGTTTGGAAAACTTATGCGATGGGGTCGGTAGAAATAATAATTTCGATAATAATAATTCTTGGCGTAGAACCAACGTCAGGTTACAATATATTAGGTATAGATACACAATTGACGAATTTACGTCATTGTGCTAAGATAACTTATAATTAATTATCTTATTTTAGGCATTTAATTTTTAATTACCATTCCTATATTGTTAAAAAGAAATATATTCGGTATTTAAACAAATATTCCATGTTGCCGGTATTTGATAAAATTACCATTTTTTTATCCTAAATTTCTGATAATCTGATATCAGTAAATAAGGTATAAATTTATTTTTTATCAATATATATATATATACACGACATACAAATAATCTAAGTCAACCTCATACAGAAGTTTAATAATTGAAGTAAGAAATATAAGGGATGGGAACTTGTCAATTTACATTAGTGAATTCAACCAATCTTAACAAATTTGTTGTAAGTATATTAACGATATCTATTAGTTTAACTGTCAACTAATTTACAAGCTGTCCGTCATTTTAACACTTGAGATATAATTGTTTCCGATTTAAATACCATTGACCCTCTTTAACATTTAAAAACTTTTTAAAGCAGAAAAGCACATTAATAAACAGGACAAAATATATTAAACGATTTCGTTTTATATTGTTAATTAAATTTACAAATACTCTATATATTTTAAATTTAACCTCGGTTAAAATATAGTAACAAAATTTAAAAAAATAAGCGTATTAAATTATCGGGTGTATTATACTTAAAAAAAGCAAAAAATAAAAATAAAATAAAGGTAGATTTCAATCAGTAAAATTTGATTTAATTTTTTATATTATCAATAAATTAAAAAAAAAATGAGTATCGTCATTAACTGTCTCGTATATAAAAAAAATCCCTTTTGGCATGCCGGAAGGCGGAAGTAGATTTCACCGGTGTTAAGTATGGAATAAAAAAGATTTCCACCTTATACTTAAGAAACACTTCAAATTTATTTAATACGATACATGTTTAGCATACGATAAGCTCCATCTTCGTACAATTCCAGCAACATTTTGGTCATCCCTTGCCGTAAGAGTTGGTTATATAAAAAAATTGTTACAGACAAAAGTTTTAGGTAATGTTTAAAGGACTAACGACCACTTTAAACCGATTCGATACTACGCCTATTAAGGAAGGTATGATTCTTTTTTGTCTTCGAAACACAATTTTTTCAACCAACCGGGCAAATGGTTAGTGATAGCAAGAAACTTTACTTAAGTTTTCAGCCCTTATCTAATGAATAGTAGGAACTTTCAACGAATTCGATATTTTACTTAATAACAAAGTTATAGCGAATTTTTATTTTTCGAAAAAGCCCATTCCATTTCCACGCTCACGGTCCGATTTTTCCTATTAACGAACTCGACCAAGATTTTTAGACGAGTTATTTTTTTAAGGCTCAGTTTGAAAGGGATTGGCGCAAAATTACGGTAGTTATCTTGTTCCCAAAAAAGTGAAATATATATTGTATATATAAGCTTTTGAACTGACGGTGGTTTTGGTGTCTGGGGAATGTGAAACGCGAAGGTATGTCGAAATTTTTCGGAAGTGGAGTCATGGTACCCCATTACATTAGATAGCTATCTTATGAAATCTACCTAAAAATAAATAGTCAATAGCTCATGTCCATTAGGACACACTTTTATTCTATACAAACACATCCCAATAATTTATTTTCTGTAGTGAATTTTTTTGAGGTTAAGTCCATTTTGATTTTCTGTTGACTCAGCAAGTCAACAGAAAATCAAAAAAAAGTCTTTTATGATCGATCCTGAACAGCATCAATATTTTCCGAGTATGAATATTTAGTATATATTAGTTATCTATGTATATATAAACCCACCAGGTCGGTCTAGCGGTGAACGCGTCGTCGCAAATCAGCTGATCTAGAAGTCGAGAGTTCCAGCTTTCAAGTCCTAGTAAATTCTGTTATTTTTACACGGATTTGAATTCTAGTTCGAGGATACCGGTGTTCTTTGGCGGTTGGGTTTCAATTAATAACACTTCTCAGGAATGATAGACCTGAGACTGTACTTCATTTACAATCGTACATATCATCCTCATTCATCCTCTGAAGTCATACTTGAACGGTAATTCCTGGAAGATAAACAGGAAAAAGGAAGATATACAAACGTAAGAATTTCGAAATTTATTAAAAACAATTCGTTTATCAAAACTTGGCAGATTTTACTTTCTTTTTCTTTATTTTTTCTGTTTAGCCTCCTGGAATTACCGTTCAAGTATTACTTCAGAGGATGAATTAGAATGACATGTATGAGTGTAAATGAAGTGTAGTATTGTACAGTCTCAGTTCGACCACTCCTGAGATGTGTGTTTAATTGAAATCCAACCGCCAAAGAACACCGGTATCCACGATCTAGTATTCAAATCCGTGTAAAAATAACCGATTTTACTAGGACTTGAACGCTGGAACTCTCTATTTCCAAATCAACTGATTTGGGAAGACGCGTTCGTCAATAGACCAACCCGGTGGGTTATATATACATACCTCAACCCAAAATACATTACGCTGCTTTTTTGTGCACTGGTGTAATAAAGAAGAATTTTACATAAACAAGGTTCAGAAAAAATTTCGTTTGTGAGTGTCGGCTGGCAGAAAATTTCCTCCTAATGTCTGCCTCCCTTTGTAATACTGTAAGCCAGACTGTAATTCATGAAACCCAAATTACGGACTAAATTTAATCGCTTTCTATGAAAAAATAGAAAAAAATAAAATCGGTCTAAGAAATGTTTTTTTAGTTATTTTCGAAAAATCTTGGGTAAAAGATAAAATATTGGGGTCGAAATAGACACTATTTTATATTTAGAAGAAAAGGTTTTAAGCCCGACTTGTAGAGAATTTGATTCTGAATAAAATCGTACGAATAAAGTTTACAGTAACTAAATACAAAAGTAAGCCGGCCTCTGTGGCGCGAGCGGTAGCGTCTCGGACTTTCATCAAGAGGTCCCGGGTTCGAATCCCGGTCAGGCATGGCATTTTCATACACGCTACAAATCATTCATCTCATTCTCTGAAAAGCAATACCTAACGGTGGTCTCGGAAGTTAAAAAAAGAAGGATATAAATACAAAAGTAAGAAATTGTAATTTTATTAAAAACAATACATTTATCAAAATTTGGCAGATTTTACTAGGGATAGTAAATTCAACCCCCGCTGAAATTCAGATGATCATTATGCGTTAAAAATGTATCTTCATTCTTGTTCAAGATAGGGACCGAGTATGTAATTAAATCATTACTCTTAGAGAAAGCAACTCCGAATGTTGTCACTTGTATCCATTCGTAATAGCCAACCATAAGGAAGACATATAGTAAAAGGAGCTTTATTAATCTCCAGTTTTTCACAAAATATCTTTACGGATAAGTAGATTAAATTACACTTTACTATAATAAAGCAGTGGATTATAAATGCTGCTTATGTACTCTTTTTATATGCATACACAGAATGTTTCTAACATATTGGGCTGACTATACTTTTTCGGATCTACATGTTAAACTAAACAAAAAATATCCAAAGGAAAAACGGCAATTTTTCTTTCGTTCTCTCCCAGTCCGACATTTAATGTCGGTTTTGACACCTAACTAACCCGAAAAACCGAATAGAAATTTTTACGGATGTTGATGTACATGTATTGATGTGTTAGGTGTCGGCCTCTAAATAACCTTATATTTACAGAACTACTGGACCGATTTTGACCAAACTTGGTCAGATTAATTCTATATATGGGGGATTTATGCCGTTGAATTTTCAACTTAAAACGTCAAAGAGGTGGGGCTATAGAGAAAGATCACCCTCAGTATTTCGAGATATCGCCTAATTACGGTCATATTTTTCTTAGGAGCGTTTGTTTACGATTAAAAAATTAAAACGATTTGTGAAGTCTGTGAAGTCTGACGGAAATTCCCTTTTTCATAAATATACACACCAGTTTGTATAATCTATCAATCGCTTCCTCACCTGCACTGCGCAGTAATTCTACAGGTATTCCGTGTATTCCAGGAGCCTTTCTCCCATTTAAATCTTTTAATGCTTTGTGTCTTTAATCTTTTAATAACATGTGGGCATGAAAGCTAAAACTGTTGGGTAAATCAGATTATTTTTATACCTTATTTTGAAAAGTTTTTCTAAGCAACAGTAGTAGTGACACAAAATCAATAGCAGTAAATATAAAAAAAGTAATACAGATAAAAATAATAGAAAGACAATAACTTGTTGGCAACTATGTTATATGCTTAATATGGGACAAGTATTTGGTATTTTAACAATGCACAATAACTAATGCTGATGATACTTATCAACTGTTGGCCAGTGTGCATGTGGACTAATTATTGAAATCTTACTTTCTGTATAACAGAGACAATGATACAACTATATACAATGGTGCAAGTTATGATAAAACAAATGCAATTTCCCACTATTTGTGATAGGTTTATCATTGCTCAAAACGTTTTTGGTTATATGACTTTTATTTTTAAAGTGATTCTTTTTAAATAATTAAAAGATATTTGAATAAATAAATAAGTTTATTAAATACTTTTCAGTAGTTATAAACAAACGAAATGCAGCAATGAGTAATAATTCACATGGCTGGGTGCTTCCAATACTATTGAGGAGTTCTAATATATTCTTTTATACTTTACAAAAGTACATACCATGATCCCATGCTCAGTTCTTACAACAAAAAAAAGAAAAGATGCCATTGTATATAAACAATTTTGGTGCTAGATGCACCATTTTAAAATGATATATTGTGAAGGTTGCTAAGATAGAATTGAGGACTTTTTTTTAAGAGTCACAACATTACAGAATATTTAATTATGTTATAAAAATCCATGTCAAATGGTAGTAGTAACATAGCCATTGAATTTTGGGCAACAAGTCAACCACCATTAGGTTACAATTTACCAGGTTCCAGAATAAGTTAGACAGGATGCCAAGCTGGTCACAGTCCTATGCAAGAACTATCGCATGAAAATAAAAAAGAACAAAACAAAAGTAATGAAATGTAGTAGAAATAACAAAGATGGACCACTGAATGTGAAAATAGGAGAAGAAAAGTTTATGGAGGTAGAAGAATTTTGTTATTTGGGAAGTAGAATTACTAAAGATGGACGAAGCAGGAGCGATATAAAATGCCGAATAGCACAAGCGATCAGTCAGAAATATAATATTTTTACATCAAAAATTAATTTAAATGTCAGGAAAAGATTTTTGAAAGCATGTTTGGGGCGTCTCTTTATATGGTAGTGAAACTTGGACGATCGCAGTACCTGAGAAGAAAAGATTAGAAGCTTTTGAAATGTGATGCTATAGAATGTTAAAAATCAGATAGGTGGATAAAGTGACAAATGAAGAGGTGTTGCGGCAAATAGATGAAGAAAGAAGCATTTAGAAAAACATAGTTATAAGAGGAGAAAGACTTATAGGCCACATATTTTTAAGGTATCCTGGAATAGTCACTTTAATATTGGAGGGAGAGATAGAAGGGAAAATTTGTGCAGGCAGGCAATGTTTGGAATATGTAAAACAAATTGTTAGGATGTTGTGGGTATACCAAAATGAAACAACTAGCACTAGATAGGGAATCTGTAGAGCTGGATCAAACCAGTCAAATGACTTAGGACAAAAAAAAAATTTCTCTAGTATTTGATATCATAGTTTGTTTCCCAAACGGACTGATTCAATGATTTTTTTAAAAATATTTTAGAGGAAGTTATTTTATCCTGTTGTAATTTATTAACTTATACAAAAAAAAAATTTTACGTACATTGAAGATTTGTAAGAAAAAAAATTTAATTTTTGTTTTATCATTTCTTAATGGATTGGTGTAGCGTAATGTTATATAACCTGATATCGTATTGATAATGCAATCTGATAATTTTGTGCCTAATTTGTTACACATAATTTTTGTGATCTACTTTAACAATTTAAGTCATATCTTAATATTTTTCAACAGATTTGTTTCAAAAATCAATAATAAACAATATCATATTGTTTACAGTTAAAGGCTTAACAATTTGTCAAATAAAATACACGTGCCCCATGAAGAAACAGAGAAAATTATAGGACATGTTTTTCCTGGTGAAAATAATGAAAAAAGATCATATAAACATAGGTCTGGAAACACTTTTTAATTACAGCTAACAAAATATTTTCCCAGATTTCAGCTGTTCTAATAAAAGGAAGCCTTACTGTAATTTTTGGGACCCAAAGTAAGGAGTAAAGTTGGTGGTGTCTTATGTAATTTGAGCTGAGAAGTAGGATAAAACACATCCCAGAACTGTAACTCCAGTAAATTTTAAGATATCCAATGTAAAATGCATAATTCGGTGTCGAAAAAGAAGTGTTTTTTAGGTTTGTAGTAGAATAGCTAAATGTTAAATGACTAAAATGTGGGAGATTTAGTAACAAAATTTGTAGAGAATTTAATTCCGAGAAAATTATTGTAAATACAGCCAATAAAAACTTTTAAAAATCGGTTTTTTATTGTAGAAAAAAAACAAAAAATAGACAGAAAATTGTTTTATTCTTTCTGTACCTAATAAGCATTCTTTGTTGTATCAGCATTTATAAACAAAAGGGTCATTTCCAATGTGTTCGTTTTCTGTTGAACACCAACTAAATCACAGAATTCAGTGTAGCCCAGGGACTAGTACAAGGTGAATTTCATGTCACACTGATTTGTCAAAAAAACAAGTGTGACGCTTCTTGAAAGGAAAATTATTATCCTTTCTACCTACAGAAGGTTCAAAATTTGGGGCCAACAGATTAACCCCAGCAGTTTAACTTGTATCATAGACTTCCTAACAATGCTGATAAGGTAAATTCAATTTCATTTGCAGATGAAGCCACTTATATGAGAAAAACGTAGTCTTCAATTCTAAAAATAGTCATTTATGGTGGGAAGACAATCCACATCGTACTGTGGACCCAATGGTACTAGTCTCCAACATAGAATGCACATTAATGTTCGGTGTGGCATTATTTATGACAAAATTCTGGGATAATGGTCCCAGAATTTTTCAAACCAAATGTGGTTTGAATGAAATGTAGATCCAAAAAATGCCGCTTCTAATTTTCACTTTTTAGAAATAATTACTTGAACAAAAATAAACAAATTTTTTAAGCCGCTTCAGAAACAGTAAGAACATCATCTCCAGTCCTGAGAAGAGAAAATCCATTTACTTGGGAGATATCTGCCTCTGAAGATGATGTCCCTTAAGTGATTGATTGAAAATACTGCAAAAAAGAAAAGAAAATGTACGTACAGATAGATTAATGTTGAATAAAAGTGAAATAGATATTCTAAATAAATCAGTTACGAGCAAAACTTTGAATTTAAATAAAAGTAAACCAAAATTGTCTGTGGGTTTATCATCATCAAATCATTCTTACTTACATAAACTGAATTCATGTAGGGAATTAAAGAATTGGACAGTTCAGAAGCAGAAGAGTGATAAACTGAAAATATTTGGCCAAATTTTGTTGTAAGTATTCATTTTTTTAAATTTTATATGATGAAGGGTCACAAATTACTAGCTGCACACTATCTCATTCAGTCTTTCTTATGGTGCTCTTGAGGCACAAGAGGTGCCAGTCGTTGTTTTTCTTATATGCTGTTTATTATCCAGCATATACCAAATCCCTAGTGAACAGAGTGAAGGTAGTTGCTGAAATATCACCATCACTTCATCTGGGCTTTATAAACCATTTTGCAGCAGTAAGTCGGCTCAGTGTATTAGACAACTGAAAATCACTTCACTTCTCACAATTCATAGTAACATGGCATGACTTTTTAATTTTGGATGTTATTTCTAATAATAGGTGACATTTTGTTTCATTGAAGGTGTGAGTGACCCATTTACTGGAAATCCTAGAATTATACTTTAAACAAGATATTGAAATAAGTCAGCTGTAGTTGCTAATCTACTTTTCTTGATATTTGTTTTTTTACAAGCATTACTTTTTTTAAACTTATTTTAACCATCTTAAACTTTGAATTTCAATTTTCAGTTATTTAACTGAGTATTTATTTATTCTGGAATTTATAAACTGAATTAAAAAATTATTTTTTTCTGGGCACACAATGAAGTGTCATCATCAGCGCCGGATAAAATATTTACATATTAAATGTATATATTTAAAAGACACAATTAAAAATTAATTAGAGACCTAAACAACAATAATATAAAAACACAGATAAATGGATGTAGACATAGCATGATGGTTTACTTGTCATTTCTCCCACCACCATCCTACTAGGTCACACTGAAGCATAAAACCGAATAATAGTGCCACAAACTGCTACTGAGCCTCGAAACAGTTTAGTGGCCAGTGTCCTAAGTAGTCCGTAGAGCTAACCTAAAAGCATGAGCAGAATAAGCGTGGTACCATACACCACTCGCTTACATGTCCTACTGCCCACTTGTCATATATCACTAAAATGGGTAGGCGCACCCCGTCAACTACTAAAACATATATGACTATCAATAATTATATTAGTCTCACCGAAGACAGTAATTTGCTGCCATGCCTAGGCCGCTGAATGCCAGCTGCATTCACCATGTTCACCATTAAAGTACTTGGAGCATTAATATGGCTGGTAGCCAGCCATTTCTTACAGCAGCGCAGTTGGAGTCTTTTCCCTTAGGTAAACTGCTGATGTTGGTTGAATGAAGCAACTGCATCAGAAAATTCCCACATGGTCTGACAATGCAGTTTTCGCCGTTTGTGAGTGGCCTATTTTCCCCTTGACCTCTAAATTTCAGGGTGGTCTGAGGTCTGGACCGCCCAAGAGCTTGGCAGTCGAACATCATGTGTTCGTTTGACTGAACCATTCTGCAGATGTACACCTGATCAGCTGCCAGGCAGAACAGAAACAATTTTTGGTTTAAATTTACATGGTTGGAGAGCACTTGGGCTCCCGTTGCCCTTAAAAATGGAGAGGGATACCTTCCCCCCTTCAGATTCTGTATAAATCTATACAAGGATCTTCCCTTAGTCATGGCATGCCATTCTTAATGCTATGGTTCCATCATTAGGCTGTAAAGTCTCCTCCGCAGGCGAGAGATGGGGTAACTGTTCGAAATTCAGAACCGGTACATTGAGATCACCGTTCTGGTCTGGTACAGGCCAGGCCAGGCTCAAAACCACATCCCAAATACCTTGGGCTCCCTACCTCTTTGCAATTTCCACATGGCTGCTCAAATGGTTTACCATTAAATCGATTGGAAGAGCCTTTCCCAATACAGCGGTAGCCTCGTAGAAGGTTGTTTTAAAAACACCAGTGCATACAATTAAGGCTCTGCGCTGAGCACTCCTTAAATTTTGTATAAGTACTCGATTTCTTTTCAACCTATGCACTCAAATGGACACCGCGTAAGAGGTCATACTTTCGAAGACATCTCAGTATATCATTTACAAATAACAGCTTGACAGTCCATAATTCTTTCGAACAATCTTCCTTGGCTTGTTCATCACAGACGGCGTCTGCTGCTATTTGCCACTGTGGTTGCTAAACATTAACTTCTTGTCAAACAAATCACCTAGGTACTTATGAACTCGAACTTGGCTGATTACACAGCTCTGGGTGAATTTACCGATGCAGATGTCCCTTGGGGCATCTCTGCGGGGCCTGAACTGAACGCTGTGGTGTGTGCTCAGTTTGAGGGCGAGAAGATGTCCTCTGTTAAAGCCACTACTGGCTAGGAACGGAGGGGGTGGTGTAGCGACCGGACAAGCTACAAGGCGGGATCTTCTCCCCTTGGGGGGGAATCGAGATGATTACACAGCTATTATACTCAATACGGGCGTTACAACTATGATAATTTGTCTGCACCATTGAAAAGCATAAACTTCATCTTGAGCACAGAAATCTTTAAATTTGTAATGTCCTTTCAGCCCTCTGCGGTTGATATAACTGCTGGTACTCGGTCTTCTTGCTGCAGTCGTGAGTTACCATGAACTAACAGGAGACAGTCATCCGCGAAAGCGTGGGCCATAACCCCTTTGGGGAATGTCGTCCCAAAAACCCGTCAAATACTAGGTTTCACAGCAAGGGACCGAGAACGGAGTCCTGATGGCTTCCCATGGTGACAGACTTTTCCACAAGTAGGTGAGAATCCTTACACGTAGCCATGCGATCAGACAGGTAGTCACATACTATGGCCTGCAGCGCTAGGGGAATATTATGGCTTTCCAAGTCATAGAGGACAGAACAACACAAAGAAGGAAATGCTGCCTCTATGTCAATAAAAATTGCCAAAACATATTTACAGTCGGCACCTTCCACCTCGGCAAGAGCATTTATGATAATTCTTGGTGCCAACCCTTTAATGAAGTCATACTAGCCTTGATTTAAAAGTGAGTTCATATTGATGTTTTCCCAGAGTCGTTCCACAACCAGCCTTTCAAGCAACTTGCAGACGACAAGAGCTGATGGTTCGATAACTGCTGATCTCACTCATCCTTTCCTGATTTTAAGAGCACCCTCACAAAAGTCTAATAAGTCAGAAAGCAACCCAGCTTAGGCATCCCAAGAACAGCCTGTCAAGTGACTCTCTTATGACAGGCAGTAGATGCAAATTTTTTGAATTTTTTTGTTTAAGGAATATATATTTTTTTAAAGCATTTACTGAAATTGGAATTTTTACTTTTGTTAAGAAGTTACCATTACTGACCTGTATATGTTTTGCCTAGTATTTACAATTTTTTTTTTCTGTATATAATATTACTAGAAGAAGTTAGTCAGATGTCAGTTATGGATGATATGGTCGTCATGAAAGTACTCTACGGTATACGATTCATCTGTGTTACGTGAAGTAAGGTGTATTGTGTAGCTCCAATATTATTGAATGTACTAAGAAGCAAGTAAGATTGTACATTGATGTAGGCAATTCATTTTTTTAATTCTGCTTTATTTGTCTTTTTTTAAAGTACTCTTTTGGGAACTGGAAGAATTTATTTTTAGAACTCATAGACTAGAGTTTAAATCTTTTTCTTAATCATATTTTACATAATTTATATGATTTTTATCTAAAAAATTTAGTTCTTCCAGCCAATTTGGAAAAAGAAGGACCATAGCTTACAGGTGTACAATGTACAATAATGGTTTAAAATATAAATTTTGTATTAAAAATGTATCAAAAAATTAAAAAGATATGGAGGTATGTTTATCATCTCTGTCACTGTTGTAAAGTGAACTGTTATGAAGTAATAAATCTTCTATACATTTTAATTTTTCAAATATATTTTTTTTTCTTTACATCATAGTTTTTCTATCTTAACATTTCTGTGTTGAATTGAACTCTATAAATCTAGTCTTTTGTCACAACAGTAATGCTAATCGTGGCCATACTGCTTTCCGTACCTAAAAATGAGCATCATTGGGTAATCTGTTTGTTATGGCCTGAAGAAGTATCAGGACTAAATTCTATTAAAGACTTGTAACACGGTATGGGGACAGTGTTCTACCATATTGGAGTGTCTAGATTGGATTAATTAAATTAAAAAATTTTCATGCAAATGAAGAAGGAATGGGAACAGTTGCATCTTTGGTTTCAACTGATGACAACACTGAGCATTTGTGTCATTATTTTGAAGGTCAGACATGTGATTATTGATGAAATAGTAAACAGTCTACAAGTTAGTTATGATTCTGCCTACAAAACGATCCCCGATACTTAATTTTCAAGTATAAGCTGGGTCTCAAAACAACTGATAATGGTGGGTAAACAAATGCACTTATGTTCTTGGACATCTGCAAATAAAGTTTAGCTCTGTTAATGAAGATGATGCGTTTTAACAAAATTATCAGTGGTGATGAAACTTGGGTTACCATTTCAAGCCTTAAAGTAAGCGGTAGTGTATGGAATGGAGATATCCACAATCGGGTATCTGAAAAAATTTGAAAGTTAACTATCAGAAGGAAAATTAATGTTAACAGTTTTTTGGGACTTAAAGGTCCCAGTACTGGAATATTATCAGGAAATTGGTAAAAATAACCGTTACAGTGAAATGGTTTCTGAGAAGCTGATGCCTGCAATTCAAAGAAAACACTGAGAAAAACGTTTGTTAAGCATTGTTTTGTTGCATTATAACACCTGCCTACATAATGCTGCCCACATGTTTGAAACTTCTCATAAAATCAAATTTGAGATATTGGCTCATTCTGTGTATAGTCCTGATTTCACTTATTGAGACTGTCAATCATTATTCTACTCAAAGGGATATTAAGAAACTATCAATTCACTTCCAACCAAGAAGAAAACATTTTTTTCTGAGAATTTAAAAATGTGAGTTCAGAGAAAATTCTCAGAATTCACAATTCTGAGAATTTCTCAGAAAGTGAATTGTGAATTCTCTCAATTCACAATTGAAATGCAAGGTGACTGTGAAAAACGATGTTTTATTGTTAATTTTGTATTTTCATTGGATTAAAGTTTATAGCTGTGTTCTGGATAATTATTGACTTATCCTCGTGTGTTTATATAAATATTATGATTATTTAACCCTGGTGTTCTGTTCGCATTTACTGTATTAAAATACTGGGTCAATATGACCTGTGTAATTGTGTATAAAAATAAATTTCTGATTAAAATTATTTAGTATTAAAATTATAGAGTTCAATAAATAATAATACTTACGTATTTCTGTTTCAATAACATCAGTAAATTGGATAATGAAATTAATGGTAGTATAAATACATTTACTTGAATAGCCTGCTATTCTAATTTTTACATATTTTGATGCATAATGTTTATTAGAGTTTGTAATGGATGAAAACATTCATTAAATGAAAAATAGGCTGTAACTTCCCTGTCAGAGGCAAAAGCTTATCTTGTCCTTATGTTACTTTCACAATATTTAGCAAATTCAGTGCTCAAGGCATGTATTTGCTTGATTTCATCTATTTGGTGTCATAAGTGATTTTCCCAATTCTTGTAAATGAAATCTTTTAATTAGTGAATTTTTATTCCCGTTAGGATTGTCTGATGTCCAAAGAAATATGAATTTTATAAAAAATATTATGAAAAAAATTATAACAAGCATATAAAAAATTATCACTGGCAACCATTTAGTTTTGTGTTAGCAAGTTAACAAGCTTATCTCTGCTCCAGTATGTAAAATACTTATAAGTTCACTTAGTGCTTTTTTGGAACATAGTTCACTACTGTTGTGTTATTAGGAAAGAAGAAAGATGAGCTGTGATTGTTCTTATTTGTTACTTGCACCGGCAATACTTTCCCATTTTTTCTTATGGTTCAAGCATAGTTATTTTTCGTCTTATAAAAAGCTGCCCTAAGTTATAAAATGTAAAAAGGTTATAGTCTGTAACATTGTGATCTCTGAGGTCACTAATCAAATTCCACACAACTCTTGATTTGTGATTCGTCTCTGGCTGTCACCTGATTCTTTTCCAGTATAAACCTGCCATTTCACCATTTCATCAAATAAGTACTACTAATTTTCATCAATTGTTACAATCATCATGGTAATATAATTTTGATAGAACTTCTACCCGCTTTTCTCAGAGTTCACGTACAAGAGCTAATTTATCTGTACACCTTCGTTCGTGACATGTTGATCTATTATCAAATGTAAAACTCAAGATATTGAACAAAATCTTTCAAGAGACATAACTGCTCAGAATATGGAACATCCAGTGTCTGGATCCCATAAGCTTTTATTGATTCTCTGCGAGATTGTTTATAAACCCCTGCCAGTATCAAAAATCTACAGTATGCCTGAAATGAGATGTCTAAATTCCTCTATTTTTCTCTATAAACTAAGGAACCCATTAATGTAGTCACTTTTATTACATTTTCGATAAATTTGAAAATAAGATGAAATGAACTCACCAAACATGTTAACCAGGAAGATGCATATCTCACGACACTAAGTGCATTTTTGATAATGTTTTGGGCAGCTTGCTGACTGTGTTGTGTAGGCTTCACCTTCTACTGAATCTCTCCATTCGTAGAAAGTATACTTGTGTTTGTTGCAGAATTTCTTTGCCTTGCTCCTCTATCCTCATCAGAATCATCACTGTCGCTATCACTCTTGGCACTT
This sequence comes from Lycorma delicatula, assembly GCF_047948215.1. Classification (NCBI taxonomy): domain Eukaryota; kingdom Metazoa; phylum Arthropoda; class Insecta; order Hemiptera; family Fulgoridae; genus Lycorma; species Lycorma delicatula. The sequence goes on from NC_134455.1 coordinate 34,927,810, forward strand.
GTATGATTTTCATTCTCTGACACTTCTTCACTGTCGGAAACTGCTGTTTCCTAGAACTTTGTTTTGTCCTATTTTATTTGCCATACTCATATTGCACTACATAGAACAATGAAATCAGACTAAATAACTGAAGTGACATTTCCAAATGTGACAAAAATTCATGTTTAGACTTGCAAAATTTCAACAGTCATGTAAAATTTGTAAATATTTCAGTTACATAATGTTTGTTTTCTTTTCTCATTAATCATTTGTTTCACTTGAGTAGTGTTTCATAACTGATGATGCTGATGTAATACATCCAAGTTCAGACATAAAACTTTCAATCAAACAATCACATATCCCAACCCCCAGCCCATCCACAGTGGGTAGAACTACATGATATAATATAAAATTAGCATTGGATCATATTGACCCGAACAGTACATTAATACAAAATAAAAAATAATATTAAAAATTGTCATAGGCTAAATTCTTCAAAAAAAAAAAAAGTAATAATGTCCTAAAAACCTAAATTAAAATCTTCAGTGGAAAAAATGACAGGATAAAAACTCTTTCAGGTCATGTTGACACAAACAAACAGCAAGATTAAATTTTATATGCACAGTATGCATAACACAATGTAGCAAATATAAAATATTCTGCCAGTTGAATACAAATTTTTGATGCTGATTAAAAAAGATTAATTTTTAAATAAGTATGTTAAGCAAATAAAATCCTCCTTTACATGCTAGTAATTGTTTTAAATTTTTTTTTGTTTTTTTTTTTTGGTTTTATAGAGGTTTTTTCAGTTTCTTTCTTATGGATATGAAGTGCTTTTTCTTTTGTTTCTTACAAATATTATTTTGGTTCCATGCTACTCGGTTTCTAGCATGTGCTAAGAACAGAAATTGAAAAAAGAATGATTTAAAAATGTTTAAAGTACAAAAAGCTATATAAAAGTATAATGAAAGTAGTCCCTCCTTTACAGTCCATGATGTCTGTTCTTACTAAATATGTTTTATAAATTATAGTTAACAGGGAGTATGGCCAGATGAACAATAAGCCACACCATATTAAAGGTATTGTATTACTTTAGAAATCTTTAATGTCTATAGATAATATGATTCATCCTTTACCATTTCATTTTTATGTTTTCAGGACATTTTATTAACTAATGAGTGATATTGAATGTAGCAATTAGTTACATCAACTGTGTTTGTGGCAAATGCAATTCATTTTCATACAGTGTGCTGCAACAATTCAAATGCTGAATGACTCCTACAAATGGTAGTAAATTAGACATTTATATGACTGAAATTAAAAAAAATAATTTGGTAGCTTAATTTCACTAAGAATAGGAAGCCTTGCTTTAATCAGTTGAAATATCTCAGCTGCACCTTTGGCATTTTATAACATCTCCAGGTATGAGACAAGAGTCCTTAGACAATTTCATGGGATCAAAAAAGTTAACGCTCATTAAGTCACAGTAAAAAAGAGACAATCTAACATATATAATCTTATAAAATAAAATCAGAGTGACCCCATTTCCCATGGTAGTCTTATGAGGAAGAAGAAATAAAGGATAAGGAAAAAGGATGGCTCAATCAATCCGTAGAGAAACTCAATGACCAGGGTAGTTTACCGTCTTGCCTAAGATCAAAAAAATTTGATTAATCATATTTAAGTTAACCATATTTAAGGTTACATCAGGTTGTCAAATTCTTGTCCTGAATAAAATATGTGCAAATGCATTATAAGTACAAATGAAATATCAAAAAAAAAAACTTATGATGAAACTTAAAAAACATTTTATGATTTTACAATGCACATTCTGATAATTCAAAAATTTATCCACAAAAAAAATACTTCTAACGTATAAAATATCTTGGTAAAAAACAATTTCATAATTTTAAAAATAGTTATTGCACGAAGTCATCACATAATAATGCTAACAACATTCCAAGATTATTGAGTAACAAAATAAAAATTTTTCTTAATTCTAGCATTACTTTTTGTAAATAGGATAAGACAATAAAGATTATGAAAACTTTATCCACATTAATCTGTTTATGTGTTTGGGAAAATACTTCATTCTCATATCCTTACTAGACCTGACGAAATGCTCACATTCTTGAAAATTGCTGTGCTATTTTTAAAAGTTACTTTCTCATATGTCAGTTTACCTCATATGTCAGTTTAAGTTATGATATCCAACAGATAAACATGTGTTATATTTTAATACTAATACCAGAATAAAAAATGCAATAAAATTAATCAGAATATGACAATATATGTAGTACATATTGCAAGTAATTGGTGAATGGTACTTTTATTTAGACTATAAGAAATTTATTTTTAATATGAGTACATGATTATTGTTAACAATAATGTATACTTAAATTAATAAACAATTTATTTACACTGGTAGCAAAAAACCAACTAATTAAAAAAAAAATCTACACTTGTTTTTTGCTAATTCTATAATTTATGCAATTATCAATAAGTGTTTATGTAAAACACATACTCTGGTCTCACATGGATTATCATATAACTTTTACTAGAAGTAAAAAGTTGTTACTGCACAATCTTTTTATTAAAGAAACATTTAAAAAATTAGTTTACATATATTTTAATATTATTACTTCGCCTACTCTTCAGCTCGTCAAACCGTGCTTAAAATACTGGATGGTGTACATCATGCTTTCCTTCAGCTTGCCACAGGCGCGTTTAAACCTTATAAATTTTACTTTTGACCTTACGACATACAATAAACAATCAACACTACCTACTGTCTTCCAGCAAATGTTTCAGTGTGTTCTCTCCAAGACGAAACCAGACGCGGTGGTATACACCGATTGATCAAAACAAAACGATACCGTTGGTTGTGCATTTGTTGTCTTATATGTTTGGTCTACCCGGTTTTAGAGTGTGTTTAGCGCTGAATTATACGCTATAAATAAGGCTCTAAACATCATTAACCCTAAATATAGAAAAATTCTTATTTGCAGTGAATCGTGTAGTGCTCTCCAAGCCTTAAAAAACTTTTATTCCAAACATCCTATCGTCATTGAAATTTAAATATGTTACGCGGCATTGCGTCGTAAATTTAAACTACCCAGAAACATCCGTGGTGTCTTGTGCAATGATAAAGTGGTTTTAAACCGGATGTTTCTGTTTTTGCATAGTGTAGGGTTAACACAAAAAATTTAATTCTATGTATTGTTTTTGTTATCCGAGTAGGGAGCCTTTTACACTCCCTATCGGAATTTGTCAAACTTTATATATATACTAATTCGTCTATGATATTAGTTGTAAGTCTTTTAACATAATAGTTTTAAGTTTTATTTCCCTTTTTTAATTTTTGTTTTCTTTTAATTTAGTTTTTAACCTAGTTTTAAGTTTTATGTTAGTGTTTTTGTTATCTGAGAATGGGCCTTTTACACCCGTTCCGGATTTTGTTAAATTTAGATTAGAAGGTTTTAAAATAATATTTAAAAAACTAGTGATAAACAATAATATTACGAATGCATTTTAGCACTATGGAGACAGCAAATGAACCTGTAAATGATGATTTGAGCAGCAGTCATCATCATCAATACTGAATGACAGTAAAAAATTTAATCTTCATTCACTCCTTTTTAACAGAAATTAAATGTAAATTTTTGTGGGAGATTTAACATCATAAAAAACTGTTGAATATCGCTCAAAACATCCTGAGTGTCAATCTGCAAGCAGTGAATGGACTCTTGAACAATACATAATATTTGATTAACTAAAATTCTTCACAAAAAAGAACAAAATGGTTTGCTTCTAATCCGCTGAAATGCTTCACTGCATTTTTTTTATAATGATGTTTTTTTGTAGTCAGATGTATGCATGGAAGAGGATTAAAGTCTGGTAGAAATATAATACAAACTGTGCCATTTACAATATCAATAATTGCAAAAACAACCTTTCCATATTTTAATTGACATATAAATAGATGATGAGAGAAATATATACAAAAAATTCATTATAAAAATGAATGTTCAGCAATCAGTTTTGTCCTTTTTTTTGTTTCAAAAAGAATATTCTTCCAACAATATTTTTACCTTTTCTAACCATCTGGTACCATCAGACTAGTGATTGGTGCTTACATGCTGCCACTGCTCATAGAAATGGTAAATATTACTCCCAGAAAAAAGATTAGACTATATGTATAAAAAATATAATTTGTATTGTATGAAGATATATGAAAATATCATATTAATCAGAATACGTAGGAAAAAGATTAATTTTTTAGATTTCAAAAATTATTTTTTCAAATATTAAATTTAAGCTAATTGCAAGACCAATCAGATTTTCATTATATAAGGGTACTGGTGATGAGACCAAAGCAGAACCAGAAACGTTTGCATTTTTTACATGCACCAAATGTATAAGTTTGTAAGGAATGATTTAATATAAAAAATCTGATTTTAATAATTTAAACGCAAAATAATTAATTATAATTAAATGAAGGCCTGAGCTGACAAAGGATCTTGTACTCTTGGACATAATTGAGGTTTCTGGTGTCCTTGAAAAATAATGTATGGGCTCAAGCCATTTAAGAGCATCTGGATGAGCAACACAACTCAAAATAGCAAAGATTTACTTGCTCCCTCGAAATATGACAATAACAAAAAAAAAGGATTAAAAATATTTGATCTTTCAATTCTGAATTAAAGATATTTGGAAACCTTTGATAACTAAACTAGTAGAACAAGATTTTTTTTTGAAAAAGTAGAACACATTTTTAAAAAGAACCGGTGCAATATTAACAGTTTTTCTGAGAAAATTAGGAGACATGAGCTCTTATGTGTCTTTTTAAATAGGTGACATTTTAAAAAAAGGAACAATTTGAATTAATTAAAGCTCTAATGCTTTAATTATTAACATCTGATTGTATAACAATAAAAAAATTAACAAAAGTTATTAATGAAATAAAATTTTATGTACTTTTCATTTAAAAAAAAATGTACATGCAATTTAATGGGGACGTATAAGGCAGTCATGTGGTGTCCACATCAGATTAAAAAAATAAAAATAAAATAAATATCTTAAGAATAAATTGAAATATTCTCTTAAAACTCAATAAAAACCTATTATTCTCAACAAAACTACTTACCTTATATTTTTACATTTTCAAAATTGCCATTTTAATAATTAATATGTTACTATTACTTCATTTAAATTTTATTTTATTAATTAAAATCTGAAAGATTTTACTTTAGGCAGAATACTATATTTCAAGTAACAGATTTGTGTACATTACAAAGCTTCTACCATCATTCATTTTAAAAGAAATTGAAAATAAATTTTTATTTCTAGATAATTCAAAATATTATTTACATCTGGAAAGTAACCTTAAAATCAATCAAAAAGTATCATTTAACCCACCGGGTTGGTGTAGTGGTGAAACGCGTCTTCCCAAATCAGCTGATTTGGAAGTCGAGAGTTACAGCGTTCAAGTCCTACTAAAGCCAGTTATTATTACATGGATTTGAATACTAAATCGTGGATAAGGGTGTTCCTTGGTGGTTGGGTTTCAATTAACCACACATATCAGGAATGGTCGAACTGAGATTGTACAAGAGTACACTTCATTTACACTCATACATATCATCCTCCATTAATCCTCTGAAGAATTATCTAAACGGAAATTACCAGAGGCTAAACAGGAGAAAAAAAAAGTATCATTTAATTATTCATATAACTGTTAACTTTATTGTTTTATTACACAGCAATGTAGGTTAAAAACAAAATAATTTGGGAACTGATTCAAAAACTTAAAGTAAGGAAAAACATTCATAAAAACTAACGTATGCAAACTGTTTTATATCAAATTACGGCTAGCAAAAAATTTCCCTCAGATTTCAGTTCTCTTGCTGAAATGAGGTCAAACTAACATTTTTTATAGCTTTATGTAAGGGGCACTGTTGATAGTTTCTTATCTGAAAACAGATCCAACAATTATATCTAGTGTAGTTTTTACATTCAATGTGAACAAACATTTGGTGACAAAAACATGTTTTATAAGGTTTGAAGTACAACTTTGTTAAATGACTAATACATGAATAAATTATACTACCAGAACTTGTAGAGAACTCACTTCTGAGAAAAGTGATATAACAAAATCTGTGAAAAACAAATAAAATCACCAACTTTTATAATTAAAAACAAAACAACAAAACTTACCAGAAAAAAATGTTATGATCAATAAAAATTTAAAACAGCTGTTTTTTATACAATAAATTTAGACCTTTAAAAAATTAAAATTCTTCTAATCTACTGTACTTTTTAAAAAAATATTCACTATGGTTAATGATATATTAATTTACAATAAATGCTCAAAGATTCCACCGTTGACATCGATGCACTTTTCAATGCATTTCCTTACATTTTCTGTCACCAACTTATTTATGAGAGCACCCTCAATCTCATTCCTTGATAAGGACAGCAGCAGCATTGAGAATGCAAGCGATTAGTTCATTATGTGCATCTACGTTTTGCTTGCAGATAACCAATAATTATCATGTGCACTGGGAAGTGTTATTCTCACAAAAATTACTGAAAATTCTACAAAAATACGGTTTGAAACTACTTGTCCAGGATGCCTCTATTCTTCCACCACAAAAATCATATTAACATATTCTGCATAGCCTACTGGGCTGCTCTAGAGATTTACTTGTCATCACAAATCTGCTAATTTCGAAGTCAAGAATTCTAGGTTCAAATACTAGTAAAGGCAGTTACTTTTATACAGATTTGAATACTAAATTATGGATACCGGTGTTCTTTGGTGGTTGTGTTTCAATTAACCACCCTCTCAGGAGTGGTCGACCTGAGACTATACAAAGACTATATTTCATTCATATTCATACATATCAAACTGACAAGTAACACCTTGCGGTGATTTTGGAGGCTAAACAGAAAAAAGAGAGAAGAGAAAGAGCATATTTTGCACGAGTGGTATATTCTGTATGAGTGTAGACGTGGTATTCTTTCAAAATAGAATTTCACATTTTTAGATTTAGTTTCAATTGGAAAAATGTAGGTACAGTTTACAGTGGAACAAACACAAAAAAACTACGTGTGTTAAATGATAATTTGATATACAGTTGAAACTTCTCTGTTTTCTGTTTAGCCTCTGCAACCACCATAAGATGTTACTTCAGAGAATGATATATATGGATGAAAATGAAGTGTAGACTTGTATAGTCTCAAGTTGACCAATCCTGAAATGTATGGTTAATTGAAAGCTAACCACCAAAGAACACTGGTATCCATGATCTAGTATTCAAATTCATATAAAAGTAGCCTTTACTAGGATTTAAACCTTAGAACTCTTGACTTTGAAATCAGCTGATCTGTGATGACGAGTTCGCCACTAGACCAACCCGGTGGGTTATACAGTTGAAACCTGGAAAATTATATTTTAATTTGATGTATTTTAACAGTTTGTTAGTTATACAGTTTAAGTAATTATTAAGTTTGTGCAAATATATTTTTCATTATCCATAACAATTACTATTTACACTACTTTTACCGTAGTTTTATCATCGGTACTTTCTTGATGAATATTTATAAACATTTAAAATCATAATCCATACATAGTTATACCAAAAACAATATTACCATAAAATACGTAATTTGTTTTTATACTGCAAGAAAATTATTTAAAAAAAAGAAACAGAGTACCCTAATTGTAAGTTTTTTCTTATCTTATAGGTATTTGTTCAGATGTGTAGCGATGACACAACATTTTATGTTTTACTCAGGTCTCAGTTAATCTTAACGAAGTGTAGGCCATTGAAGTCACCATGTCATATGGCCTTCACATGGACCTGAGTATGACAACAAATGTAAAAGTAATATTAAATTTCACATTGCTAACTTACCGTGTCCTAATAAAATGCTTGTAAGAAAAGAAATATAAATTTGTTTTAAGTATTTTTTGTGGTTTTACATAATTATTCTAGGTGTACAATTAGAGTAGTCTGGTTTTTTAATAATTATTTTATTTAAGAGTTTCTATTTCCATAACTTTACCGAGCCCAAATTTTTTGTTTTTATCTCGACAATGATGAATTTTTGAAAAAATTACAACAGACAAAAGGTGATTTTTAATCGTTTTCTAAAATACCATCATTAAAATTTGAAAACAACAAATTTTTAAATTTTGTCGATCCCCTTCTTTTATTTCCAGATCAAAGACCTGTTACTAACCAAAGGTTGGCTGTAATTGGTTGGATTTATGAATGTACAGAAGGGAACAAACATACAAATAGTTAAATACTTACCACTCCTCCTATGGACGTAAAAAAATGGCAATTACCATGTAATTATGTAGGCAATATATATGTAAATACTTTTTTTTAATACCGATATTAAATATATTGGTATAAAATATATATATATATATTAATTACATTTTTTCAAAAAAATATAAAAAAAAAACTATACACCATGATTATATTAAAAAAACCAAATGTTTCCCAGATACATTTCTTTACAATATTTTTCCTTTCAAGTTTTATCAATTTTTTTGCTTCCACCCATATCTTCCAATATACATTTTAAGAAAACTATATAAATATTTAATTTTTTTAATAATTTTTATTGCTACTCACATGTATTTTTATCATCAACAAAAATCTTTAAAAGAATCCTACTAATATGAAAATAATACATATCTACAGTCAAATATCTCCAAACCCTTCTAGCTAACAGAAGAAAAAATGTATAAATGTTATGTGATCATTTTTATTTATATTAATTTTATTTTTCATTTCAATCTGACATTACTTTAATACCTATTACATCAAAATTTTCATCTTGTATTGCATTCTTGTTTCTTTTATATCACAATTATTATATAAATTGTTAATGTCTGAAAAATCTCCAACAAATGTAAGATATAGGCCTACAAAAAAGTTTAGAAATTAAATATAAGTTATCCCGAGTGATAATTTTGCCCTGGACAAAATCCAACCCCACGTTCGCTCAGTTACATCTACGCACACATTCGGGTCGGGCAACAACAATGACATGGGATTAGGAACAAAGACATAATGTGGGCCATAGGATCAAAAAAGAATGTGGGGTAGGGAACTAAAGAAATAATGAATTTAGAGGCCCATAGAAATATGGGGTAGAATGAATGATAGGATGATACCATTTAGGTAGAAAATTTATGTTGATTTTGAGATAGTGGACTGTATAGGATAATGCTAGGACTGGAACAATCCCTTCGACCAGTATGAGAATGACAATACTTGATATAGAAGATACACTATATTCAATTTATAAGATTCATAAACACAAGACATAATAAATGCACATAATGATACACTCACTGACAGAGCAGAACCGTGTGTATTACTTACAACAAATATTAATCACAACTGACTTGCGAAGCCGAGGATGTTGCTCCCGACAAGTACTAAACATGACTGCTTGCTGTTGGAGCGAAGACAATGTTGCTTCTGACAAATGCTATGCACGACTGATTTAATGACTGACCACAACCAAACCTTGTTACAAATTCCTCCACCACTTCCAATGTCCAACAGATGGTACTTCTTACTTTCACCTATGTCGGCCAACAGGGCATGGTTTTGCTCAGGAGATCCCCTGTGAAGTAAGGGATTGGTGGTCTCGAGCTGACCGAAAAGGTCATGGTTATATTTTCGCGCTTGCAGCAGGTGTGGACAGCATGACCGTGGTCTTTATCTATGTTGAGCGGAACATGAATGGGAAGTGCTTATCCCCCTTCCCAGTAGAGGAAACAGAGTTGGAGGTGGGCTGATTTGAGCTTTCTCTGATGAAGACTTGGACGTTTCAATGAGTCAGTTATTTTGGGCCTTGGCAGGGATTGTCCCATGCATAAGTATATCGGAGTCCTTACTGCTATGAGCAAGCACTAGGATATTGGTATAGCGAGTCAGGCAACACCTGACTTCTCGGCCCAGGTTAAATCTGTGACAGGTGGGTGACTGGGGGAACCCAGACAGGATCAATCTGCGGCATGCCTGATCGCCTGTCTGCCCACATCTTGCGACCTATTGGCTGGAATCTTGAGTTTGGTGATATTGAAAAAAAGGATTGAACAGTTTTGACCAAAGGGTAGAGAAGTGTTGCCAAAAAGTCGGGTGATAAACAGAAAAGGAAGAGTGGAAATTTTACTAAGATCAGTCGTAAGTAATTGCTCGAGAGATCACAGAAGCTGCAGGAAGTCCAGTTAAGGAAACAAGTAAGACTGCTATAGTACTGTTTGTTGGAACAGTCAACGACCTTTTATCATCACGGCTACTCAATGCCAAGAATATAGGACTTACAGACTTTCAGGTTGTACTGCATGTTACGCCAAATAACTCCAAAGGAGTAGTTGTGTGCACGATTTGCTGAACTGCACACAAAATTGTAGAGGAACTGTAACTATTGTATATTGACAAGCAGATGTTGCATGTGACAACTCATTAAATGTAAAGGGAGCATTTAATTCACCGACCGAATCACCATAACAGTAATAATGTGGGTAGGTAGAGGTATCCTTACAGCTGATACCCGTCCTGCATGAAGATAGCAACCCCACCCAAGACAGCAATCCCAAGATAAGGGAACAGATAAAATATGGTGGGCATTAAAGTCTTCTACTATTAATGATGGAGATGGAATTTGGACAAGGAGATTTTGTATATCCAGGTATCAAACTTTGGATTCGGAGAATGCAGATGTGAAATGAACAGAAACCTGTTTTCCTTGTTCAACTGTAATTTATGGGATTAATTAATTTATTTAAGAGTTAATTTTGTGTTTTTGAACACATTGGTAGCCTAGGCTATCTAGGTTACCCGTTCGGTAAGTTGTTTATTTATTGAAATTGCCTCTCAGGGTTTGGGTTGTGACTTGTTTGTTTTTATTTGTTATTTATACTAGTTATTAATCTTATAATTTACGGTTATTTCATTTATTTTGGTTTTCATAAATATATGTTTGTTTAAACCAGCTGTTGTTGTTAGTAACCAACTTGTTGCTACATGGCTTGTCAATTTTTTACATTGACTGCTTTTGGTCAGTCACTTTGTTTACATTGCCTGTTATTTATTTCTTAATTTTTAAGTTGTATTTATTTTTGTGTTGTAATAAGTAATAGTTTAATTCTGTAAAGCGTTCATTAAATTCAGACAATACTTGCAACAAGTGGTATGGGGGGGGAAAAGGTAGGTCCAGGCAGGTGAAACCTGGGGAAGTTCTGGCTGGGGTAAGGCTTGGTGGCTCCTCCTCCTCTTCTGGGGAGGATGAGTCACGAGCTGGCCCTTCAGCACGAACTTGTAAGCAAGACTTAGTGCATAATTTGATTAGCGATTTCATAACGTTTACTGGGAGGGCTGGAGGTTCAGTAACTCTAGTAAGGGAATTTGAAGAACAATATGAGCTTCTATTACAATACTTTCAGAATCCTAGGAACGCTTTCGTTTCCTTTTCTGTGTGGACCGGGGTTATTCCTAAATTACATGAATTCAAAGCATTGATCATGACCTTGGCTGAAAGTTATTAAAAGTTAGCCTCAAAGCCAGTTAAGGTGAGGGAAGTGGTAGTCAAGGAGACTGCTTCTGTTCCTGTTGCTTTCCCCACACAGTGTAAACCTTATGCTGAAGGTGAAATGGGAGGCCAGTCTGTCTTAAAAGCAGCCAGAAATTTCTTTTGTAAATCTTAAGGAAGGAGTAACAGGGAGAACAAGCAAAGAAACTAAGGATGAATTCCAGGTCGTCTTACGTCAGAAGAGATCAAATTTGAAAATTCGTAATAAAAGAGAGACCTTTAAGTTGTAATCACTGATGACTAAGACAGTGATGGTTATCTCTGACTCACTCGAGGTCAGTAAGTACGATATGAAAGTCGCCCCTAAGAAGAAGAGGCATCGCAGAATCATTGTTTATGACATCGATCAGCATTTATTTGAAGGGAAGTTAATGATTCTCGTAAGAGAGTAAAATTCTCATATGACTGAAGCGGCTTTTAAGGCTGAATGTCGAGTGTTACTTAAAACAGGTAGCCGTGAGGCGAAGCACTACCACGATGTATTTGAGGTGAGTTCTGATCCCTCAAAATGCTTCATTGATGAGGGCAGGTTGTTAATTGATTTTTCTTCTTGTAGGGTCAAGGAGTACTTAGTTCTGTTAACATCCAGTGGTAGTGTATGCTCATTGTGGGGATGTAGGGCATAAACGTGATGAGTGTTCTAAGAAGTTGGACGGTATAACTTGTGCAAATTGTAGACATCTTCGAAAGAATCACAAGCACTCTGTGAATAGTAAAGATTGTGTCTGTTATTTGAGAGCTGTTGAGATGTATTACAATTCATTATTGTTAGATGATTAAAATTGGGCAAATAAATGCGCAGGGTGCTTATATTGTTCAGATTGAGCTCGGTGAAATTGCTTTACATAGAGGGTTAGATGTTGTTTTGTTGCAGCAACCATATGTTGTGTCCGGTGAACTGACAGTTTTTTCTTGTTGAAAGATACTTTATTGTGGCTATGATAGTATGTCTGATGTTGTTTGCAGATAGGAACTTGATTGTGTCTTCACTTGGCAGCTCTCAGATAATCATAAAGTTTTCTGTTTGGATGTTCAGAACTTGCATCTATATGTTGCAAGTTCGTATTTTTAGTGTAGAACTTGTATTTTCTGCTCATTGTCATCTTGAGGTCTGGGATAAAATCCTATGATTCTCTGGCATTAGTACAATCCTTGTTGGTGTGAATGTAAATACTAAGTCACTATTGTGGCATAGTGGTTTTACTAATTTAATAGAGGGCATTTTAACTCAATATTGTCTACACTTATATAATGTACTTGGTAGGTTGTCCACCTACGTAGGTATGGTAGATGGACGTCGGCTGTTTGGTAGAACAAATATCGATGTTACTGATTTTTTTTCTTGTTTTTCTTTTTTTTCATTGAGTGATGACTAAATTGACTGGTCATAATCATTCAAACTACTCAATATATATAATCTGATCATATATTTAAATCATATCAGGCATAATGACTAGTAAGTTATAGTAACAATATGATATTAATTCCAACAATGTTTAAAATGAAGCTGCATCAGAAAGAAATGTGAAAATGTTACGATCAATCATGCAAACATTTAACATAAGAGGTGATATCGAGTCTCTTGGAAGGACCCAGTGGATCAACTAAACAAATTTTAATAATGACTTTTCAGCGTTTGATACTCTATTTTGAAGTCTCATTAAGATGGGGAAATTGGGGTAAAGAACTGCTTACTCCAAAATGGGAATTGAACAGTTTAAATTTATCTGGTTTTAGAAACTCAATGGAAAAAAATCTATAAATGAGAAGTACAACAGCTTTGCTAGACCTTATATTACAGCTATTTGGCCACTAAATCTGGTATATGTGGTAGTTTTTTGCTAGGTTTAGTCCATTAGCAAAAAAAAAATGTTTTTTCCAGCTCTATTCCTTCAGTAATGCTGCTATCCAGTTTTCTTAATAGCTCGTCACTTTCAAGACAAGTTCAAATCTAAATGTTCCTCGTTCATAATTGTTTTATTCCTCTTCCTACATGTGAAAAATATGTCTGCTAGGAATGTGGGCGTTTCAGTGGCCTAAAATTTGTCAATCTTCCAGTAAGTTTTAGGTTATGAGAACATGAAAGATCTCAATTACTTTTTCAGTGCAAGACTTTTTCATGTAACAAAGTTTGTATCATCACATTTTCAAAAAGATGTTTCAGAACTGTGCCCATTGAAAGAACTTAGAGCTTGCAATTTTAAATTTACCTTTTGTTTCCCATCATGTCCAACAACAAATATAGCCCCTTGATGGAGAGTTTTACTCTTTAAGACTTTGGGGTTGGCGTCCTCACGGCCCTATCTTACGCAGGTTTTCTTCCTACTACAATCCAAGCTGCTGAACTCTTTAAACTATAATTTTTTATTATTAAAACATTTCTTTGTCTTCATTAGAAATTTGTTTGTTTCTTGAAGTCAGATTTTTTTTTAGGTAAACTCAAAGAAGAACACAGTTACAGTGAAAATTCCAAAGATCATAACTTTGGTTGATTGTAACTGGCAAATTCTGATATAAAATTCCTTAAAATTTTTAGGGTTATTTGTCACAGTTTTCTAATCAGTACTGCCAAATTTTAAACATCTAATTTTTATAGTTTTCTAATTTGTATCAAATCCAGCTAACTCTATAATATTATAAATCATGCTGTCCTGTGAGATATGCTTTTAAGTCCTAAAGCATGATTTAATGACAATTCAATGAAACAAAAAAAATATTCAGATAAAATTATGATGACCAATTATAACCTTAAAACCAAAACAACAAAACTGAATTGCTGCTGACAGTATACATATAAAATCCTGAATTTCCAAATTCTTTCCTATAATTTATACAAATTGCATACCTTACAACTAATATTTTTTAAATATTATATGCTTTGTACTTATTTTATTTCATGCATTTATTTTTATTATTTAATAATTAATTACATTTTGTCATGCTCTTCTGATAAATATCTTATCACACTAATCCATTCAGCAAATTCTGGGGGTTCCCTTTACTTTCCTGGCATTTTAGCTCTGGAGCTAAGCTGCATGAAGGAAAGTACAGTAATCAGTCTAAAAATTGGGTATGGGTTTTTTCTCAATATTTTATGACCTAGGACTTCACAAAATGTTGAGAGTAATTTTTTAATGGTACATACCAAAAAACTATCTACCCCACTTCCTGTTGATATAGACACCAAAATTTTACGAACAAAAATTTCTGTTCAAAATTTCACCCAAAAATTAATAAAAAAAGTGAGGGGGTAAAGTTTTTAATCAAATTTCTTTTCCTAGGCATTGTAGTACTGCAGATGGGAGAGCCGATCAAAGTTTAAAAATATCATTCTTTTTTAATTTTTTAAAGCTTTTTTTGGTTTATTTTTACGTATTATTATTTTTTCACTATATAAAAATAAATAACCAATGCCAAGAAAGTATTTCAACTTTGTTGTCAGCTTTTTTTTTACTAGTGAAATGGAATAAAAACACATTTCTGATAGCACCTACATACTGTAATGTATTCTTATGTACCAATCAGAATACAATGGTTTTTTTTTTTTATAATCACTTTAAATAAGCATGATGTCAATTTAATATTTGAGTCCAGTCCAGAATTAGAAAGACTCTCAACCTAAAATAAAGCAATTAACTGGAGCCTCTAAAAACAAAGTATATCTCCTAATTAAAAAAAAAAAAACCTAATCTTACATTCTTCCAACTACTGTAAGAGTTAATTTGAATAAGAAATAACTTAATTTTTAATTGCTAAAATAAACTTTAATATAAAAAAAATAATACTTTAATTAAAAGATACACATAAGTTATTTTCTATAAAACATTCATTTACAATATGCATGAATGAATGATCCCTTGCATATATTATTATGCATTTCTTTAAAAATCAACATTGATTGTATGTAAAAATATTTAAAAAATCTTAAAAACACATTTAAAACTGGAATCACAGAAAACCTTAAAATTATTATTTTTTAAATAAAAATAACCATCACCAGCATTCAGAAATCATGGCTGATATAACAATGCAATAAACACTGAATTCTTATTCCCTTTGTATTAAGTAACTTACTTTAATTTAAGTAACATACTATAAGTTTGACTTAAGAAAAGGTTTTAAGTATTTTTGGAATGAATCATCAACAGGTTTTTTATTTAAAGGACTTTCATTGGCTGCTTCAAATAACCTTTCATATACATTTCCATCATAAGCACCAAGAACAGAACCAAGTATTTCATCACATATATCGAAACTGTCAACGATTCCAACAGCATTAGGACGTAACGCAGATAATAAAGAGTCTTGCCAATTATAAAGACTTCCCACATCTTCTTTTCTTAAAGAAGAATACTGTAACAAATAATTTATGAAATATAATTATTTATTGCTACAATAGGTTTAACATTTTATAATAAAGACTTATAGTTAGAAAAAGACAATTGGTTTGAAAAGAGATTTAACTTAGATAATTCATAAAGGGTTTATATTTGATACAAAAATTTGTGCACTTGGGATACCTGAAGAGTTCCTAAATGTCAAAAATCAACAGAAAAAGTGATTTTTGACAGTGATGTTTTTGGCATTTTGAGATAATATGCTAAATTATAACTAAAATTATCAATAACTTTATTTGTGACCAGTGACCTCGGTTTGCTTGACATTTCTCCCACCACCACCCCATTTGGTTGCCTTAAAGCATAAGACCGAATGTCTATGTCACAAATGGCTATTGAGCCTCGAAACTGTTTAGCAACCAGTGTTGTAACTAGCTCCTATAGCTAACTTAAAGCATGAGCGGAATAAGCATGGTACCATACACCATTCACTTGTGTGTCCCACCACCCACTTGTCACATCACTAAAATGGGTAGGCGCACCCTGTCAACTACTACTAATACATATATGACTATCAGTAATTAAATTTATCTCATCAAAGACGGCAATTCGCTGCCATGCCTAGGCCGTTGAATGCCAGCAAGTACCTGTCCACCACTAAAGAAGCGTTTGGAGCCTTAATCTGGCTGGTAGCCAGCCACATCTCTTAGTTAGTTTACTACAGCAGCGTGGTAGGAGTATTTTCCCTTAGGTAAACTACTGATGTGAGTTGAACAAAGCAACTGCGTCAAGGAACTCCCACATGGTCGAGCAATGCAGCTCTTGTTACATTAACTTGCCACTTGTGAGTGACCAATTTTCCCCTTGACCCCTAATACCAGGGTGGCCTGAGTTCTGATCCCCCAAGAGCTGGGCAGTTGTACATCATGTGTTTGTATGACTGGACCTTCCCACAGATGCACAGCTCATCAGCTGCCAGGTGGAACCGAAACATGTACTGGTTTAAATTTACATGGTTGGAGAACACTTGGGCTTCCGTTGCCCTTAAAACGGAAGAAGATGCATACCATCCCTCCATATCCTGTATAAATCTATACAAGGACCTTCCTTTAGTTGTGATGTGCCATTCTTGTTGCCATGCTTCCATCGCGAGGCTGTAAACCCTCCTCCGCAGGTGGGAGATGGGCAAATATTAAAACCGGTGCACTGAGATCACCGTTCTGCTCCGGTACAGGCCTGGCTCAAACCCGCATCCAAAATACCTTGGCCTCCCTGCCTCTTCGCAATTTTCACATGGCCATCCGAACTTTCATCACTAAATCGATTGAGAGAACCTTTCCCAATACAGTGGTAGCCTCGCAAGGTTGTTTTAAAAATACCAGTGCATACAATTAGGGCTCTACGCTGGGTACTCCTTAAATTTTGAATAAGTGCTCGATTTCTTTCCAACCTATGCGCCTAAACAAACGCCACGTAAGAGATTACACTTTTGAAGACATCTCGGTTCACCATGTAAAAATGGCAGCCTGACAGCCTGTAATCCTTTCGAGCAATCCCTCTAAGCTTGTGCATCACAGAGACGGCATCTGCCACAACTTGCATAATGTGGTTGCTAAACAGCAAATTCTCATCAAACAAAACACCTAGGTGCTTATGATCTCGAACTTGGCTGATTACACAGCCTTTATACTTAATACGGGGGTTACAACTGTATGATAATTTGTCTGCACCCTTGAGAAGCATGTACTTCGTCTTTGGCACAGAAATCTTTAAATTTTGAATGTCCATCCAGCCCTCTTGTTGACAAAGCCTGCTCGGTCTTCTAGCTTCAGTCGTGAGTTACCATGAACTAATAGGAAACAATCATTGGTGAAAGCCTGGGCCTTGTCCCCTTCCGGGAATGTCAGTCCCAATAATCCATGGAATACCAGGTTCCACAGCAAGTGACCAAGAACGGAGTCCTGCAGACTTCTCCCCTTGTGATGAATTTTTCCACAACTAGGTGCACATCCTTAAACAGATCCATGCGATCAGATAATCATGTAGTACGGCCTGCAGAGCTACGGGAACATTGCGGCATTCCAACTCATAGAGAACAGAACTCCAACACAAGGAAGGAAATGCTGCCTCTATGTCAATAAAAATTGCCAAAATATATTTACAGTCGGCGGTTTCTACCTCGGCAAGAGCTTTCAAGATGCAATCCTTGGTACCAACCCCTTTCATGAAGCCATACTGGCGTCGATTTAGAAGTGAGTTCATACTGATGCTTTCCCAAAGCCATTCCACAACCAGCCTTTCAAACAACTTGCCAATTGCCGACAAGAGGCTGATGGATCGATAACTGCTGATCTTACTCAGATCCTTTCCTGATTTTAAGAGCACCCTCAGCAAGCCACCTTCCAACAAGTCGGGAAGCAACCCCAGCTTAGGCACCCCGAGAATAGCCTGCCAAGGCTGTTCTCTTATAACAGGCCGCAGATGATAAAAAATATCTGGGTCAAGTTGGTCAATCCCCGGTGCCTTTCTCAGTGTCATACTAGAAACCACTCTGTCTATATGTATGGGTTCCATAGTCCGTACACCAAGGAATGATGTCTCACCTGCCATAATGCTGACTTCTGCTTCACACTCCGGAGCAGCTGGAAACAGTGTATCCAGGAACGCCTGGTAAGTCACCACAGATATTAAAGTGTGGTTACGACTACCAAACCTGCTCTGAACACTGGATAGCACGTGTAATGGCTTTGGCTGGTAACATGACTTTACAAGCTGCCAGGGATTGCACTGCAACTCATGCATGGAGTCTTGCCAAAACTTGAGTTTGGCTTCCTTCATTGCATGAACGTACTCATTACGGGTGCGCTGGTAGATCTGCAGACCCTCAGCGTGCACATCATCAACGATAATCCCCATTAGGGTGCGACGCTGATATCTTCTCCTAGTGGACCTAACTCTTGCGTGCAGTATACTAATATCAGAGAACCACCACTTTTTCCCTGGGTTCAAACATGCGACCTTACTAAAAAGTTTATTTTGTCTAAGCTGTTTGCAATATAATTTAACAATTATCAATATAAATACTTAAAAACAAATCAGCAAACAGAACATCTGCTTAGAAATCACATTAAGACTTCATTTTTTATCATGAAAAATACATTAATGTACAAGAAATTTCTTTTTTTTACGTAATAACTTTACCACTGATTTATACTTAAGTGACAAATAGTGCTTTTATAATATATATTTGTATCAATAGTTATCAGTTGGAAACAGTAGTATTGGTGTTAATTGCTAATCTAATTAAAATGAATGCCAAAATAAATACTCGTAGTCTGGAAAAGTAATTTGTTTCTTAATGGTGGTAACCAAATTTGCTGCTTTTTTGATGATTATGGACTAAATGTTCCCCTCTATGAATCATGAGACCTTGCCGTTGGTGAGGGGGCTTGAGTGCTCAGTGATACAGAGTAGCTGGACCGAAGGTGCAACCATATCGGAGAGGTATCTGTTGACAGCCAGACTAAGGAATGATTCCTGAAAGAGGGCAGCAGCTCTTTCAGTTGTTGTTAAGGGCATATGTCAGGATGACTTAAACGGCCATATCAACATTACTCAGTACTCTGAGTACTGCGCAGCTGAAAGCAATGGAAAACTACAGCTGCTTTTTTTTCTCCAAAAAAATGTAGCTTTCTGCATTTTCATATAGCAATGATGGAGGCACCTTCCTTGGTAAAATATTCCGGAGGTAAACTAGTCCCCCGTTCGGATCTTCGGGTGGGAACTACTAAGGAAGGGGTCACCAGAAAATTAAAAAATAACATTCTACGAGTCGGAGCGTGGAATGTTAGAAGCTTAAAAAAGGTTGGTAGGCTAGAAAATTTAAAAAGGGAAATGGGTAGGACAAATGTGGATATAGTAGGAATTAGTGAGGTTCGGTGGGAAGAGGAAGGCGACTTTTGGTCAGGTGATTTTAGAGTAATTAACTCAGCGTCAAATAATGGGCAGGCAGGAGTAGGTTTCATAATGAACAAGAAGATAGGGAAGAGAGTAGAGTATTTCAAAATGCATAGCAATAGAATCATTGTAATAAGGATAAAATCAAAACCTAAACCGACAACGATTGTTAACGTATATATGCCTACAAGCACCCATGATGATGATGAGGTAGAGTGTGTATACGAAGAAATTGATGAAGCAATTAAACACGTAAAAGGAGATGAAAATTTAATAATAGTTGGAGATTGGAATGCAAGGAAGGAAATATAGTGGGTGAATACAGGCTGGGCAAAAGGAATGAAAGAGGGGACCGACTTGAGTTTCGGACGAAGTATAATTTAGTAATTGCCAACACCCAATTTAAAAATCATAATAGAAGAATATACACTTGGAAAAAGCCAGGCGATACTGCAAGGTATCAGATAGATTATATCATGGTTAAGCAAAGATTTAGAAATCAACTCGTTGACTGCAAAACTTACCCTGGAGCAGACATTGATAGCGACCACAATTTGGTGATAATGAAATGTAGATTGGGGTTTAAAAACCTGAAGAAAAGGTGTCAGATGAATCGGTGGAATTTAGAGAAGCTTGAGAAAGAGGAGAAGATTTTTGAGGACATCGCAAGAGGTCTGAGTAAAAAAGATAAGGTAGAAAATGTAGAAGAAGAATGGGAGAATGTTAAAAAGGAAATTCTTAAATCAGCAGACGCGAACTTAGGTGGAACAAAGAGAACTGGTAGGAAACCTTGAGTTTCAGACGATATATTGCAGCTGATGGATGAACGTATATGCAAGATGAATGTTCATGACAGAGAATGTGCAGTCACTCATCTGTGTCAGAAATGATTTGTTGGAAAAAGATAGCAAAATAATTTCTGAAAATAGAATATTTAATTTCATGTTAAACAAAAAATTTCTAAACTTTTACGTTCAAAGATTTTTAAATCTTAATAGAATAACTTGGAATACACTAAGCTGTGTGCCAGGTAGGTGCAATAAATTTTGACAGATGGACACAAAGAAAAATGTCTTGCAACAGCTCAAACATTTTTGCAGTAATATTTAAATTACTGCTTAATTACACTACGACTGGAGATGAGAATTGGTTGTTGTACACTAATGCTGAAGAAAAGCAACAATTGATTCTGTGGTGGCATTCATCTTCTCTGAGGCCCAAGAAAATTTAAACAAAAATACTCAGACAGTAAGCTTATGGCCACTGTTTTTTTTTGGGACAAAAAGGAATGTTTAGTGAGTTTCTTGATTGCGGAAGAACTGTAAATGCCAATAAATATTGTGTAACTCTCAAAAACCTTTTGACTTAAAAGATGTGGGAAGTTGCCCAATGGGAGTTTGCTTCTTCATGGCAGTACTTGACCATACACTGCAACAAAAATGGTTCTGGGACTAAAGCAATATTTTTCCATGAGAGAAATATTTGAACGTCTACTGTACAGTCCTGAACTCATGTTTAGTAATAATTTTTTCTTCATTTAATTAAAACAAATGGCTTGCATTAAGAGGTTTTAAACGACGAGGAACTGAAGACAAAGTAATATTAATTGGTTTAAATCACCGGTGGAAAAATCTTTTGAAGGAAGACTAGTAAAAGCTTGTAGAATGATATGAAAAATGTGTTGCCAAAAATGACGACTGTGGAAAAATAACATGTACATAAATAAGATTATTTTCATGTGTAGAGTTTTTTCTATCATTCACTTTTATTATTAACCAAAAAAGTCATGAAAATTTTGTAAAGATTGAATGACAACTTGCAACTGGTTGTTCATTTCAATTACTTTATTTGTTAGGTTATTTATTAAATATTGAAAAAGATAATAAATATTACGAGTAGACAATACGTTTAAAATATTTACACGATTAATAGTGTTCTTTAAACCACTTATAGAAAACCCTTCAATAAAGTCATGCTTCTCCTGTTAAATAAATTTAAAAAAATGATACGTCAACCTTAAATTCACTGGAAGTTTATTGTGGGAGAAAGATGTTACTTATACAGCTTATCTGTTTATATCATGTCAGGTTCAGGGAGTACTGATAATGCAATGAGAGCAAAAGTAAATAATTTCATATTTTCTCATGTTGAATGATTAGTAATGACTAGAATGCTGCAAAAATTTGCCGAAAAATTTGAGAGATTTATGGACTAAATATTATGAGCAACAGTAAAGACAGAAAGAATATAGATTGTTTTTAGGAAGATGAATGAATACTCCCACAATTATTAGATGGAAAAAGTAAATTAAAAAATCTGTGAAACTGCAAAACAAAGTTAATTTAGTATTTGAATTAGGTTTGAGTTTTTGGATGTTTCATAGTCATTTATGATAATTTGAAAAGGAAGATTGATCAGATAAATCTAAAAATTATAGAACAATGCAAAGAATCAGAAGTATTTGGCTTCAGCCTCAACTTAAACATTTTTTAGTACTACAAAAATGAAGAAGATGAATTTTTTTGCCCTGCTGTTAGTCGAAATGATAACTGGATGTCTAAAAAAACATGATAAAGTTGCAATCAAGACAATTGAGGCATACAGCATTCATAAAGCCAAAACTTTTACACACGTATTCATAGACAGAAGTGTGGTTTTCATTGAAACCAGACCTTAATCAAATAAATGCTTCTCATAAATATTATTAACAGATATTTCCATAAAAAAATAATAATAGCAACGTTAAACAGACTATTTGTAGTAGAACAGTCACTGAACTGCTATCCGATGGCTAAAAATAACAACAGACATACCATAAGAAAGTGTCCAAGTTTTTTCAGTAGCCAATAAACAGCATAAAGTTCACACAGTTGAGTCAATACAATTCGTAGAGGTTGAGAAAGTTTTCCTTCTCGTACATACTCAATAAATGTTAGAACCTTAAATGCTCTGCAATGTGCCTGTAACAATAATTAGTAAATTAGAACTCTCAATTCCCCTTTGATTCTTACAAAAATAAATATAAAAGAAAAAAATTGAACTCAGAGAAGAACATTAACCAAAAATGTCTAACATAAATGCTAACGCTTCATGGGTTAGGGATTCTTATACTACTGACTTGTCATTATTTTAATGACATTTCAGAATAAATTAAGAAAACTGTACTCTAAAGTACATAAATAGAAGTTGCTTTTTCTTTATTACTGGCAAGTTTGATTTTCGCATGGGCCTCTGAGACTTTCTAAATTGTTATTATCCATACATTAACTACTATTATTATTACTACTACATAAAAAGCTTATATTAAAAGTAATATTCATCAGAGGCAAAAACAATTTGGCGTAAAATCAAAATTATACCAATTACACAGTAGTAAATTAGGTATATTAACCCTTCAGACAGGGAGCACATGTTAAATTGTATGTATCGGCAGGTGGACGTGACAGTCTCGCTGCGCGCAGTGCTTGCTTCAAAACTTCATAACATTGCCATCTCGTAATGTTTATTTGAAAAACTGGCTCTGTGTTATCACAAGGCTTCGTTCTTCCCCTCCGTGTTTTTATAACTGTGTAGGATTGCATATCAGTGATGAAATACGATTTTGTTCTACGAAGTTGAATGCTCTTCTTTCAGTCAGTTGCATCAGCTGTGATTAAAATGGCAGGGTCAAGCACGTCAAGTAATCTTACATCGGAACAAATTATTGAATGTTTAGATGAGATGTGCGACAGTAACATTAGAATATTTGATAGTGGTAGTGAATTTGATAGTGACGAAAGTGATGACGATTTTGTGAAGAAAATCGTAATGAAAATAAAGAAGATTCTGAACAGAGTAGTGGTAATAGTGATGAAGATATTGATATACAAGTGAAGCGTACAAGAAAAGACATAGATTGGAGATGAGAAAAAGTGGATGAATCTTCTGCTGAAAATTGGTTTAAATTAGTGTAATAGTTTTGAAGCTATAATTTTTTATTTTTAGTACTGTAATAAAGCTGCTGGTTGGGCATTTAAATTACCGGCAGTAGGGTAGGGCTTTAAAAATTTAAATACCGGCTTGAAGGGTTAAAAATGTCAACAAAAAATAAATACGAGGGTTATTTTTTTTTCAAGGTCAGATCGGTTGCGAAATAAAAACCCGCACAAAAATTGGAAGGATCTTTGTGTATATGTGTTGCACAGCGTAATCTAATATGGCCTTCCATCATGCTGCATGACTTTGTTTAGTTCTGAACACGCAGCTGTTGTAGCATGTAAACATGTCTACAACAGTAGCATCTCCTGCCAAGTGTGAAGTGCATGCGGTAATTCAATTTCTTCAGGCTGAGGGGCGTAATGCAGCTGAAATTATCGACAAATAAGTAATGTGTACGGTGAAACTTCAATGAGTGACAGCAAAGTGCGACAATGGTGCAGGAACTTTAAAGCAGGACGTACAGATGTTCATGATGCAGGCGGTCAGGGAAGAAAGCGAGTGTCAATCGATGATCTTGTTGAGCGAGTGGATGAAGCAATCGAGAAAATCGTCGGTTCACAATTTCTATATTGAGTGATTCGTTTCCTAAAATTTGAAGGCCAGCTCTCTATACCATTGTGAGTGAGAGACTTCAGTACCGCAAACTGTGTGCGAGATGGGTTCCAAAGATGCTGTCCGACCATCAAAAAGAGACATGTCCATTTCAAAACTGAAGAAACTAAAGAACAATCCAAACAGTGGATGCATTCTCATTCTCCCAGTAAACCAAAGAAGTTCAAGCGAACCTTCTCCAACAGAAAGTGTATGGCTACTGTGTTCTGCGACCGGAATTTCTAACTGCGACCGGAATTTCTAACCTCAGCCTATTCATTATTTGAATTTTAGATTATCATCTCTTTTTTATTCCTAACCCTATCCTTTCAATCTCTCTATTTCCTTGTTCAACTTTCCCCTTTTATAACTTTTCCTGATTTTTACAAATATGATTAAATGTATTAAAACAATCTCACATTAGAACAAAAAATAAAGAAAAACAAAATTCAAATGTCTAGTATAGTGAATGTAACTGGTGAGTAAATATCACATACTACCCAATATGTATAATTATAATTTCTTAAAATTCTATTTCTTGGCTAAATTTTATTATAGCACTTTTTATTTTGTCTTCAGTCATTTGACTGGTTTGATGCAGCTCTCCAAGATTCCCTATCTAGTGCTAGTCGTTTCATTTCAGTATACCCTCTACATCCTACATCCCTAACAATTTGTTTTACATATTCCAAACGTGGCCTGCCTACACAATTTTTTCCTTCTACTTGTCCTTCCAATATTAAAGCGACTATTTCAGGATACCTTAGTATGTGGCCTATAAGTCTGTCTCTTCTTTTAACTATATTTTTCCAAATGCTTCTTTCTTCATCTATTTGCCGCAATACCTCTTCATTTGTCACTTTATCCACCCGTCTGATTTTTAACATTCTCCTATAGCACCGCATTTCAAAAGCTTCTAATCTTTTCTTCTCAGATATACTCCAATCGTCCAAGTTTCACTTCCATATAAAGCGACAATCCAAACATATACTTTCAAAAATCTTTTCCTGACATTTAAATTAATTTTTGATGTAAACAAGTTATATTTCTTACCGAAGGCTCGTTTCGCTTGTGCTATTCGGCAATTTATATCGCTCCTGCTTCGTCCATCTTTAGTAATTCTACTTCCCAAATAACAAAATTCTTCTACCTCCATAATCTTTTCTCTTCCTATTTTCACATTCAGCGGTCCATCTTTGTTATTTCTACTACATTTCATTACTTTTGTTTTGTTCTTGTTTATTTTCACGCGATAGTTCTTGCGTAGGACCTTATCTATGCCGTTCATTGTTTCTTCTAAATCCTTTTTACTCTCGGCTAGAATTACTATATCATCAGCAAATCGTAGCATCTTTATCTTTTCACCTTGTACTGTTACTACGAATCTAAATTGTTCTTTAACATCATTAACTGCTAGATCCATGTAAAGATTAAAAAGTAACGGAGATAGGGAACATCCTTGTCGGACTCCCTTTCTTATTACGGCTTCTTTCTTATGTTCTTCGATTATTACTGTTGCTGTTTGGTTCCTGTACATGTTAGCAATTGTTCTTCTATCTCTGTATTTGAACCCTAATTTTTTTAAAATGCTGAACATTTTATTCCAGTCTACGTTATCGAATGCCTTTTCTAGGTCTATAAACGCCAAGTATATTGGTTTGTTTTTCTTTAATCTTCCTTCTACTATTAATCTGAGGCCTAAAATTGCTTCCCTTGTCCCTATACTTTTCCTGAAACTAAATTGGTCTTCTCTTAACACTTCTTTCACTCTCCTCTCAATTCTTTTGTATAGAATTCTAGTTAAGATTTTTGATGCATGACTAGTTAAACTAATTGTTCTGTGTTCTCCACATTTATCTGCCCCTGCTTTCTTTGATATCATGACTATAACACTTTTTTTGAAGTCTGACAGAAATTCCCCTTTTTCATAAATATTACACACCAGTTTGTATAATCTATCAATCGCTTCCTCACCTGCACTGCGCAGTAATTCTACAGGTATTTCGTCTATTCCAGGAGCCTTTCTGCCATTTAATGCTCTTATAGCACATCATTTTCTATATGTTTTTAAATAAATATTTCAGTCAATCTAATTGTTAATATACAACAAACAGTCTGTGTACATTACACCATTTTGTATATCATGAAATTATTTATCACCTTAACTACTAGAAAAATGTTTAAAACTATATATTGGACATAATATAAGTTTAACACATTTAAATTATAATTAAATGTTTAACTATATATTTATTTTTTGCATTCAATCACTTATCACATCAATATTGTTTTCTATGATAATTTAAACTGGAATAAAAAGCAAAGAAAAAATTCAATTTTTATTTTTCGCATTTATAAAAAATACATCCTCAAAAATTTTAATATATACATAATTTAAGCTACTCCTATAATACAAATGCACATGGATGATGAGGATTGTCCCCACATGAATAAATTTCTTGTTTTTACTTTAAAAAATTCATGTGTACCAAACTAAAACCTGATGAGTGATATTATTATACATTTTTATTATAACAATTATTTTAGGTTTTTAGAACAATTTTTAAAAAAATAATAATTTTTTAACACTACAATTTTTTTTAATATTTTTTATAACTGCATAGGATAACTTTAGTCAGTCCGTATCAAAGGCTCTTTGAAGAGATTGTTTAGACCTTGCAGTCCTCCCAATACTCTTTCATACGTTCCAATCTCTGTGCCCTTGCTGGGGTTGAAAATGTTCATGTTGTGTGTTTCTTTCTTGTGAGTATGAAGCGACAGTATTTGTCCTTGATTTTTTTCATTCTATTTTATTTTGTTTGTGGAGTCTTCTGGTGTAAGGCCAATTTCCTTCAGTTCAGATCTTCTCTTTATTTCTCTGAGCCATCTGCACCCTGTCTTGGTGTTTTTCAAGTAAAAATTGTACCGTACCAGTTGTTTCAGAAGTCTCGAATCTTGTATCCTCATAATGTGTCCAAGTCTTCTCTTACGCATGGTATCAGTGATAGGTTTTAACTCTTTATATATGACTTGTACTAAATGGGCACAATCTTTCACTGCCTATCTTACTGGTACTTAATGCAGGTTCTTCCACATCTTCTTTCATCCATATGGTCAATTTTCTGGAGTCTATCAGTCTTTGTTGTTCGTTCAGGTGGAAGAGTATTTCTGCTGCATATGTTACTTCTGGTTTTATAATTGTCTTGTACTGTCTTTTTTTGCATTTATGGGTAGATATTTTTTACTTAGGTGTACCAGATTAATTTTTGTGCTTTAACTAGTTTTGTTTGTTCTTGCTTGGATTGAAGTTTTACATTTAACTAGGTTTTTTCATACTACTACTTAATAAATAAAACTAAAATTTGGCAAATCAGAGTGAAGCTTGTGAAAAGCAGTATTCAACTTATTATGAGGTAACAATCTTGTTTTCTGTAAACAAGTATTACAAAAGTATTATGAAAATTTAAAATATTGCCTTATTTTGTTCATTTAGGAGCTGTATCAGGAGTCTTGCGAGTTATATCAGGACTCATATTATTCCTATCAAAATCAATTTATATAAATCTTTCATTAACACACTAAGATTTACAACCACACAAAATAAAGACACTTTTGTCAAGTACTGTGTGCTGTAGAGAAAGTGACAAGAAAAACAATTAATGAAGTGATTAAAAATTAATGAAGACACATATTCTGTTTTTATAATAACTAAAAAGATATTTGTAAATATATTCAGTTATAAAAACATGCTCCTGTTTTTTAGTGAATCTCTTTTTTTCCAACATTCTTGCTAGTAATTTATTTTATAATAATTATACAATTTTCTAGCATGAGAGGTGATAGCAGCACTTCAAAACTGAGCATTTCTTCAACATTAATACTTCTTCTTGAATCAAATGTAAGCTTAAAGAGATCCCGACCCTTCACACTTGAAATATTTTTTGGATTTTGATAAATATAATATAAAGCATATCAATGCTTTAAAGTTAGTAACACTTTTTATAAACAACAACTTTTCATAAATTTCTAAATTAAATTAAATATCAACATTTTTAAAAGGGTTCATCATAGCATGTTTATTACAATTATCTGTAACCTAATCTAAAAACAAAGTTAAACAATTAATTGGCTTTTCCTACACATGATAAATCAGTTTGATGATGCATGAATATACCACAATAGTGTGAAACAATAGTAAAAAATTGTTAATATTTTTATAAATAATCAGCAGTCGGTTACCTCAGCACTTTGAACAAGTTGAATAGATGTGTTATTCCATGCATCTTCTGGTGACATTCCAGTATTCACAAGTCTATCTATTTTATCACAGGCTGTCTTAATAAGCCTAAAATAAATAAAAAATATATATATAATCTTAAATTAGATACAATACACAGAATAAAATGTGACATGACTGCAATTATAATAAATAGATACATTTTGATTTAGTAATATTATCCAAAACTGCTACTACATGGTGATATGTAATCCCTTCTGTAGAAGGAATTACTGAAGGAAGATAAACTTCCTTTTTCTGTAGGTCATATTTAAACACTAACAGTACAAAATTAAAGTATATGAAAACTGCTGAAAGATTAACATGAGTGAACAGTACATCAGTATTCAGCTGGACTGTGATTGCTGATGAACAGACTGCTTTTTAATTCACAATTTTTGTAAAGCAAAAGATTCCTGTACAGATTTATACAACTGTACTGACACTATTTTAATTGCTGTAAATAATCAATCACATTCTGTTATTGGCGTTTTCAATCTCTCATATCATGAGTACGTTTTACTATTTCATGGAAAATCTCATTCAATAGCATTCATTACTAAGAATTAGATAAAGTAGGAATAGGTTTGCAAGCTTGAGGGCTGAAGGCAAAGTTGTCAACAAAGTGAATTTTATGGGGCATAAATTAATTATTT
The DNA here is from genome assembly GCF_047948215.1 of Lycorma delicatula. Taxonomy (NCBI): domain Eukaryota; kingdom Metazoa; phylum Arthropoda; class Insecta; order Hemiptera; family Fulgoridae; genus Lycorma; species Lycorma delicatula. Next base: position 34,957,209 of record NC_134455.1, read on the forward strand.
CATTACTTACATTGGTTTATCCCTACAAAACTGTTTTGCTAATGAATATCATAAATCAGGTTTATCAATCGTTAATTGTATATCAGGTACATTAACACATGCACATTGCTCTCTTAAATTTAAAGAATACTGTTAATGATTTTAGTATAATGTTTAACTACTATGAACGGGTGATTCTGAACAGTTTATGCTGAATAAAAATAAGTTAATTAAATTTTATAACAGTAATGCTTGCACTTTCAAAATTTTCTCTTCTGGAAACAATAAAACTGATTTATGCAAATAGGATTTAGTGTCTTCTTGTAAAAAGCAGGCATACCTGGAAAACTTGCACTGAATATGTTACAGATAAATAAAGTGTACTTCATGATTTTAATTCTATCAGGTATTATTAAATTTAAAAAAAGTTAAAATAATTACAGTCTGGATAATTTATTCATATTCTGTAGTATGGATTGACTTTTAGGGAGGAGTTTGATCAAATTATTTTCAGAAAAATAAAAGAGTCATGATGAATTCAAAAAGTGAAGTACTTGTCGACCAATTTTTATGAAATTCCTTCTTGTTCCTTTCTACATTATTTGTTAATGTATGTTTCTTGCATGTGAGAATCAAGAAAAGTTTCATGCAAGTGAATTATAAGCACAAGTCAGTAGTTCTGAAAATGAAAGTTAATTAAGAGAGGAGGTATTGTTCAATATTCGAGACACCATAAAGCTTTTTTGAAAATTTACCTATTTGTTGTTACAATTTTATGATAAATCATTAATATCAGTAAGATAAAAAAATACAATTAAATTATTACTTCATAAATTTCAGTAAAGTGGCAGAATAATATATTGCTCCGCTATAATCAATAATTTTGACAGGCACAAAATATAATGAGTTTAGATGATATGCATTACTGACATTTACTAAGTAATTTATGTAAGAGGGTCATTCAATAATTAAAGAGACATATGAAAACACCAGAAAAATTGTTTAACAGAATAAACAGAAACTGTCAATATTAAAGTTGGTACTTGTGATGTAAACACATCAGCTACTCGAAAAGAATTTAGCTTCTTTTGTATACTTAAAAATGTCAGCATTGCTTGTGCCTAGAAGAACACTGTGGTATGATGGAAGTTTTTATTTTTTGAAGGTGTAAAACCAACCAAAATTCACTCACAGATGTTGAAACAGAACGATATATGTATTAATGTATTTTTTTTAAATAGATTAAACAGTTTAAAGAAACAATTAGAGAAGAACTAGTGTCACCTATTTTCATCATAATGGAGACCAGTAGAAGTTTTGACTGATGCTTTGCAAAATTGCATAAGTTTATTTGCAAAGATGACACAAAAAACTTGGGGAATTGATGAAATTTGTACTGCAAGTATTGGCAGTGTGGACTCCATTATCCATAATAAACTGAATTAACGCACAATGTATTCAAGATAGTTAGCCAAAAAATAGACACCTGAAGTCACAATGTACAGATCTTAAACAACAATTTTTTAAAGGAAAATAATGCTTTTACAGATTGCATAAAAACTCTGATTAATCATTTTGAACTGGAATCAAAATGCATCACAGTATGAAGAAAACAACCTAGTTCACCTGCCAGGAAAAAATTCAAACCTATGTGTAAGTCAATAAAGTAAAGCTAATTGAGTTTTTGGACTACAAAGGCCCAATTTACTGTGATTTGAAAGAACATACAATCAACAGCGACTACTATTGTTACATGCTAAAAAATAATATGGAACCCAAAAAAAGGAGAAAATATTCTTGTTCTCTCTCAAAAGGCATAATTCTTAAGCATGTTAACACACTTTTCTCTTAAAAGGGCATTATCATTAAGAAGAATTTTAGGTTTTGAAGGTGTAAATCCAACCAAAATTTACCCACAGATGATGAAACAATATGATACAAAGTGCATTAACCATGTAAATTTTTACAAGTTGAATGAACAGTTCAATCCACTTAAAAATACCACTTGAAAAAAACACAGGAGCTATTTCTGCTGGGTTGTAAGGTGTTGCCCCATCCAACTTACAATCCTTTTCTCAGATCAATAAATTCTTTGTTTGTTCAGTCATCTCAAACAGTTTTTACTAAATACTGCCTGGAATGATTTTTGTAATTCTCACAATTCTTCAACAAAATAGACAATGTTCAAAATGTACATTCAATTTTTTAATCAAAATTTATTTAACAATATAATAAAAAAAAAATTGTTTCATATTTGTATAGCTGGGTTGATCTAATGGTTAAGTCATCATCGTAAATCAGAAAATGAAAATCAGTTGTTTAACAACTGATTTTCAAAATTGAAGGTTCTGAGGTTTGAATCCTAGTTAACGCTAGTAGCTTTTATATGAATTTGAATACCATACATGAAAATAAACAAGAACAAAACAAAAGTAATGAAATGTAGTAGAAATAACAAAGATGGACCACTGAATGTGAAAATAGGAGGAGAAAATATTATGGAGGTAGAAGAATTTTGTTACTTGGGAAGTAGAATTACTAAAGATGGACGAAGCAGGAGCGATATAAAATGCCGAATAGCACAAGCTAAACGAGCCTTCAGTAAGAAATATAATTTGTTTACATCAAAAATTAATTTAAATGTCAGGAAAAGATTTTTGAAAGTGTATGTTTGGAGTGTCGCTTTATATGGAAGTAAAACTTGGACGATCAGAGTATCTGAGAAGAAAAGATTAGAAGCTTTTGAAATGTGATGCTATAGGAGAATGTTAAAAATCAGATGGGTGGATAATGAAGAGGTATTGCGGCAAATAGATAAAGAAAGAAGCATTTAGAAAAATATAGTTAAAAGAAGAGACAGACTTATAGGCCACATACTAAGGCATCCTGGAATAGTCGCATTAATATTGGAAGGACAGGTAGAAGGGAAAAATTGTATAGGCAGGCCACGTTTGGAATATGTAAAACAAACTGTTAGGGATGTAGGATGTAGAGGGTATACTGAAATGAAACGACTAGCACTAGATAGGGAATCTTGGAGGGCTGCATCAAACCAGTCAAATGACTGAAGACAAAAAAAAAAGAAGAATACCATACAGTGGATATCGATGTACTTCAGTGGTTGGGGTTCAATTAACCACACATCTCAGGCGTGAGTCTGTAAAACACTTCATTTAAATGTCATATATACATCATCCTCATTTCATTGGGCCCATAGGAGGGGGGGGGGGTTTCTTATTGTTCCTTAGTTGAACAGACTGCAACATACACATTAGAAAAAAAACATATTTCTATTAAAAAAAATACTGTACACCTTAAACCAAAAGTGTCCTAAACATTCTATCTAAAAGTGTAAAATATTCTTTGCAAACTGAAAATGTTGGAGCAATTTTTGCAAGCAAAATAGTGAATTTTTTCTAAATATTTATTTTTTCAAAATTTCTGGGCAAAAAATCCCTGGAGAGATTTGATCACTTAGTGACATTTATTTAAAAAATCCTTATTGTATACATCGTAATGCAGTAGTTAGCTTATGTGTCATACAACCAATATGAAAGAGTTAAAAATGTTATCGGCAAAACTAAAATAAAATTTTAACTAGATTATACCGATTTTTTAAACCTTTTCATTTTAAATAGTAAGTACAGTATTTTTCACATCCTTTAAAGTTGACTAGATAAATTTTATAAAATAAAGTTTGAATTCTTTATTTAATCACTTAATTCAGATTATCAATTTAATTTATTCCAACATACCATTTTTTTTTATTACACCATTTTTTTTTTAAGGGAAATTTGTTCAAAATAATTTGTAATACAGCTTACCCTGCAGATACTTGCTGATATGCCTGTAAAAGACACGGCAGGGCATTTTCCCAAGAGTACAAAGAATATGATGATGCAGCAGATTTTAGATACTTAACAGTTAATGGTAAATCATCTGGACCTTTCGACTGCTGCCAACATTTCACCAAATATCTGAAAAAAATGTAATTTTTAATGAATAGAAATCACGAATAATAAGCAGAATTCAAAAATAAATATATATGTGTGCTGATAAATACAATCAGAATCCATTGACTGATATGATAATTGAATAAACACTTTTTTTTGTACTTTATAAGTTTTGTTATCTTTATAGTACTATAATGATTTTGTTAATAATTAAATAACTTCTAGTGATATGCTATGGAAATATTTGATTGTAAGTAAAATTTATGATTATTAATAAAAAATTTAATTTTATAAATACTCTAAGTTATTTTGTTTACATCACAAATTATTGAAATAGATTTACATTCTGTAATATCAGCAAGTGTTTAATTCTGATTTTGTATAATTATTTTAAACACTAATTTACACAGAGAAGTAGCATCTCAGCCCTTTGTTCCGAAGGTTCCTAGTTTGAATTCCAGTCAACTTTGGCAGTCTTACATACTGTAAAATTTTCATTTCTTATGCCACTGCACAAGCTACAAGCTTATAAGGTGAGTAATTGCACGTGTGTGTGCACGCACACACACATTTAATAATAAGTTTGATGTATCAAACATGTATCACACAGTCATTGTTTGATGTATCATCATGATACATCAAACAATGATGCGGGATCTTATGAAAGATAAGACAATAGTCTTATTGACTATTGGTATTAGGATTTTTAGGTTTTTCTATTATGTGTTGGTGGTTAACTTGTTATTATTGAATTTAATTAGCACAGTGGTCAATTTAAAGATGAATTATTTAAATTTAAAAAATATATATAAATGTTGCATTACCTTAAAATGTTCATTGAAACAAAAAATTCTTTGCAAACAGTTTTGGTGTATAACACTTTAAAAGGAATTAGAAATATTAACTCAAAAAATAGTATGAATGTTTGCTTCTATTTATTGAGCAACTGTAAATACTAAAGTTTCAGCTTTACAGATTATTAAGAGATATAGTCTTAACAAGGAAAATATCTAAGTTAATAGAGATACTTGAATCATAAAACCAAAAAGTCTATTACTAGAACTTATGATGTTACAGCTGCAATACCTATAATAGATTTTGAATCTAAGGTATGTTAATAAACAGAGCTAGTTTTAAATCTCATCAGCACAAAGGAACTGTTCTCACTATATATCTTAAATTGAACAGCAAATATGATGAAGAAAATCAAGGTTTTTCTAAAATATACATTTGAATGTTGGATGCACATGTGATAATTGTTATGAGAAATCATCAGAAAATTCCCATAACTTGAATTAGAATAATGTTACTTTTTGTGAATAACATTTACAAATTTCTGGGTTATTTACAAACTGAAATTGTAAATAAATTTTCAATTCCAAAGCAAGCCAATAAAACAAAAGATTAGCTGATGATTAAATAAAGAAAAAATTATCTCATATACTGATGACCAGCAGCCATTGTATTCATAATAAAGAATATTTATGTATTCCTTTTTTTAAATGAAAATACTGGAAAAGTTAATAGAATCAAAATTGTTTACTATTGTAAATAAGATTTTTTTTTTAAAGGCAATTTTTTCTGTTTCATTTTACAGGAATTGTTATAATAATAATAGTTAAAGAAACAAATTGACAACGAAGAAAAATTTAATAACTCTTCTTAAATATCATAAGAATTAGTAATTTATTTCCTGAAAAACTTTCTGAATATGCCAATTAATTATATTTAGATGAGGAATTATAACTGTGAAAAATGTTGATTATATGTTGACCTATAACTGTATGATACATTGTAATGATAGTGAAAACATTTTTATATGTACTAATCTTAAAAAAAAATTGTAACACTGACAAATCGTTAAACAAATTTTATGGTTAATAAATGAATTGAATTTTTAATATAATTTTGTAAATAGCACTTGATAACAATGAATAATTCAATTTCAACTTTTTTAATCTAATAAAATATAAGAGATGATAATCCAAATTAACTGGCTTGTCAATAAATGCCAGGTCATGCTCCAGTTCTAATCCAAAAATTAATTATACTACCTTCACAGCAAGAAATATAATAAAAAACATTTAAGATCAAAATAACAATAAATTCAGTACCTTGCCGTTTGCAAATAAAGGACAGTGTTTTCTCCTTCATAAGTCTCAGCTGCTGTTACCATACCATATGAAGCTGGAAAGTTACTGGAACTCATATATCCATGCCCACCACAGGCACGTCTACATTCTTCAATTGCTGCAGCAGCATCAGCTGTACAAACTGCCTTCAGACAACATGCAATAGCATGTAACTGCGAAAGAATTCACAATTTTACTTTAAATAATGCTACAGTTAAAATAATTTAAAAGGAAAATTGTTAAATTTAAATTAAACAATAACTCAAACAAATATTATGAAACTATTTTTAATTCCAAATGTAATGTAATGTATGTTTAATCGGCAGTAATCTCACCGTACAGATAACCATAGGTTTTATGAAATAAATTTCATTTTCCTTAGCCGAGTCATCAGTCCCTGAAATAATAATAGATAAGCACATACCTATTTGGAAAGTGACAAGGTCCCTTTAAACTAATGGCCATCTCCCAAATTCATACTCATTTAAAATCATTAGAATGTAGAATAGTAAAATGTTATAACCAAACCTGTCACATAAGTACCTCCCACAGTTTCTTCTGTAGACTTCTCCCCTACAGTTTGTTACCCTTAAGTTTTGATCAGCAAATCAAACATTTATAGTCCTACTATTCATAGATATTTTACTATGGTAAAATATAACATAATACATTATGTATTTATAACAATTTATATAATTTTTAACAGTATAAGGTAGCCTATTTTTTGAATTTGTATCTGTGTTCTATAAAATTTTGTTAAACATTTTTTTTTTTTTAAAAAGATTTAAAAACCACATACAACCCAAATTACTTAACATTGTTTGCAAACTATCAATAAATTACTAAACATAGACAGAATTGAGTGAATGAAAAGGTTCAAATATTTAAAAGCATGAAAACAGAAGATTAGAAAAAATGAAATAACATAAAAATAATGGATGGCAATAGAAAAAGAATCTTTTAATCTATACATAAATAAAGAGAAAGAATGTTTTCATTTATTTGGAATAAATAAAAAACATCTTGATCAATCAACTAAATTTTTACCCATGTTTCTTGGCACAACTGAGAAGGTTTTTAGATATATTTCATCTCAAGAAAATGTATATATATATAAATATATATATGTAGTTGTGGAAACTTGCTGGTTGAAGCACAAACTTTAATGAATTGAATTAATAAACTGTGAGTTTCTGCCACTCCATGAGCTGGGTTTGAACTGAATGAATAATATTACAAAAATAAATAGAATTAAATTTACATTAAATAAAACAATATTAAATAAATTTAAAAAAAATTCTGTTTATCATTAATAGGCTTCCTGTGGGGACTGCGTGTGAGGCTATAGTGATGAGGTATGTGAGCACCTTGTGGGAGGCTAGACTGATCATCACCATCAACTAGTAACAAACAGGTGCCCCTGGGGCGCTGTTTTGGGAGGTGCCACGGGGTGCTCTTATAATATCTCTACAACTGTCTGATTTTCAAAATTCAAATGGGGTATTCGTTAGTAGGTTGAAAGCTAACTTTTGCACACACCGAGTACACTCTTGATCTAACAGATTACAGATATTTGAAAATTATATATATATATATATATATATATATATATGATGATCAACTGTTTGTAGGGCATCATGGAGATCTCATCTGTGAAGAACTCAATGTCTCTCAACTGTTAACGCAACTGACTGATTCTACAATTTTTCTTAACTGGAATTTCGGTGTGCTATGTAAAGTGGAATCTCCTAATAATCATGCACACCTGTCAGTGCACAAACTTTGACTGCCTATTTGCTATAGCATCAGTTGACTCGATTCTTTAGCGGATTAAAGAGGAAAGTTTTTCCTGTTTCAGCTTGACCAATTATGAAAAGATGTTCATGATTTTGACTTCCTGCCAACTGGTTATATATACTTCAAGTGATGCTGTGGAAGATTTCTCACTAACCCATGTCCATGGTTCAGCATGCCTGTTTTTTACTGATCATTATCCATCTGTTGTTCTGAAAATTCTTCATCTTCTTGCTCCATATTAGTTGGCTCTGCATAGAGAATCTCCAATCCATGAACATGATGACGCAGAGAAACAGGACATTTTGAATTTGATGTTGGCAGCCCTGCAGGTGTAAGGTAAGTGGGATAAAGATGTTAAACTGCAGAGCAGTAATGGACATTTAGTTGTAATGGAGCAGTGGAATGGTGTAGAACGTGTGGTTGCTGTAAGGGTGTTTTATCAACTTGGTGACAGTCTGACAGATGTATAAAGTGTTTCGGCAACACTATGAGATTCTGCTCCCTGGCTTAGTTCCTTTTTCTCACGCAATCAAAACTTGGGTTCATAACTTTGAAGAGACTAGTCCAGCTTTGAAAAAAAAACCTAGCAGGTGTGCACTGTCTGTAAGTACACCAGAAAACATTGATGTCGTGTAAGCTGTAGTGATAAGAAGTCAGCATTGATTGTTTGGTGCGGAAAATTTCCTCGTCATATAAGCTCAAATATCGGAGCATGCAATAATACTCCATAACCTGAAATTTCATCCTTACAAGATAGTGAATAAGCAGAACATCAATTACTAGTCACAAACAAACCATGCTAAACACACAGTGCTAAACTTACTGTATGGTGTGCAGTTTCATGTGGTGGGGTGGTAGCCCCTTACTTCTATGAAGATAAAGAGGTCTCTGCTGACACTGATGTCTCAACGTTATGTCGACATGCTAGAGACATTTTTTCCTTCTAGGCTCCATCCTTTTCCAAATCTTGCAAATGTGGTTTCAACAGGGCCAAGCCATCTCACACACTGCCTGACAGTCTATGGCAGCAGTGAGATGTTTCTTTGGGAATTGTATAATTTTAAGAACTGTTAACATTGCTTGGCTGCCTTGGTTTCCGGACCTTTCAGTCAGCAACTTCTTTTTATGGGAACATCTGAAGAGCATTGTGTACCAGACTAAACCAAAAAACCTTGTCCAGTTCGAAGCACAGATTTTAATTTCATTTTTTTTAAACCTCCGGGAGGACCACCGTTAGGTACTGCTTCAGAAGATGTCAAGTAGCATGTGAGAATGCCATGCCTGACTGGGACTTGACCCCTGGACCTCTGAATGAAAGGCCAAGATGCTATCACTCATGCCACGGAAGCTGGCAGAGATTGAAGAGAAAATTACCAACATTCTGGAGAACACACTGCACTGTGCTATGCAAAATTTTCAGAACTGACTTGCTGAATGAGTATGCAAAAATGGACAGCACTTAGATGAATTAATTTTTAAAAAGTAATGTATATTGAAATTTCCACTCTTTTAGAACATATTTTCAACATCAAATAAAGGTTACTAACTTTACTTCATTTTTTCTAATTATTTAAAATATTCCTGTTTCTCTGCGTCACCTTGTATTTGATCAAAAGTGTTTTCAAGTTTCAAGCAGTCTATTTATTTTGTTTGTGGTAGGTTTCCATCAGTCTTTTTCAAATTTTCTTTACAAGCTAAGAATGATTCTCTGGCAGAATTGAATCCTTCAAGCAGTTCTTGTTCGCATATATATGACATGTACTGAAGGAAAAGACTGAAGTGGAAGTTTTCTGGATCAGATGTAACCAAAAATTATGAAACTCTTTCAACTACCAGCGCAATTCTCACAGCCACTTTGGTATTGTCGATTACAGTTATCAAATGTCTCCGTCTCTGAAGAGGCACATTAATGTAAGCATCTTAATCTATACTCTCTTCATTATTTTCTTCTTCTTGTGGTTTAGCATAATACAGGTAGAATCTCATTCCAAATTCCATTAAGGTCATGTTTTTTTTTTTTTTGTCTTCAGTCATTTGACTGGTTTGATGCAGCTCTCCAAGATTCCCTATCTAGTGCTAGTCGTTTCATTTCAGTATACCCTCTACATCCTACATCCCTAACAATTTGTTTTACATATTCCAAACGTGGCCTGCCTACACAATTTTTCCCTTCTACCTGTCCTTCCAAAATTAAAGCGACTATTCCAGGATGCCTTAGTATGTGGCCTATAAGTCTGTCTCTTCTTTTAAGTATATTTTTCCAAATGCTTCTTTCTTCATCTATTTGCCGCAATACCTCCTCATTTGTCACTTTATCCACCCATCTGATTTTTAACATTCTCCTATAGCACCACATTTCAAAAGCTTCTAACCTTTTCTTCTCAGATACTCCGATTGTCCAAGTTTCACTTCCATATAAAGCGACACTCCAAACATACACTTTCAAAAATCTTTTCCTGACATTTAAATTAATTTTTGATGTAAACAACTTATATTTCTTACTGAAGGTTCGTTTAGCTTGTGCTATTCGGCATTTTATATCGCTCCTGCTTCGTCCATCTTTAGTAATTCTACTTCCCAAATAACAAAATTCTTCTACCTCCATAATCTTTTCTGCTCCTATTTTCACATTCAGTGGTCCATCTTTGTTATTTCTACTACATTTCATTACTTTTGTTTTGTTCTTGTTTATTTTCATGCGATAGTTCTTGCGTAGGACTTCATCTATGCCGTTCATTGTTTCTTCTAAATCCTTTTTATTCTCGGCTAGAATTACTATATCATCAGCAAATCGTAGCATCTTTATCTTTTCACCTTGTACTGTTACTCCGAATCTAAATTGTTCTTTAACATCATTAACTGCTAGTTCCATGTAAAGATTAAAAAGTAACGGAGATAGGGAACATCCTTGTCGGACTCCCTTTCTTATTATGGCTTCTTTCTTATGTTCTTCAATTGCTACTGTTGCTGTTTGGTTCCTGTACATGTTAGCAATTGTTCTTCTATCTCTGTATTTGAACCCTAATTTTTTTAAAATGCTGAACATTTTATTCCAGTCTACGTTATCGAATGCCTTTTCTAGGTCTATAAACGCCAAGTATGTTGGTTTGTTTTTCTTTAATCTTCCTTCTACTATTAATCTGAGGCCTAAAATTGCTTCCCTTGTCCCTATACTTTTCCTGAAACCAAATTGGTCTTCTCCTAACACTTCCTCCACTCTCCTCTCAATTCTTCTGTATAGAATTCTAGTTAAGATTTTTGATGCATGACTAGTTAAACTAATTGTTCTGTATTCTTCACATTTATCTGCCCCTGATTTCTTTGGTATCATTACTATAACACTTTTTTTGAAGTCTGACGGAAATTCCCCTTTTTCATAAATATTACACACCAGTTTGTATAATCTATCAATCGCCTCCTCCCCTGCACTGCGCAGTAATTCTACAGGTATTGCGTCTATTCCAGGAGCCTTTCTGCCATTTAAATCTTTTAATGCTCTCTTAAATTCAGATCTCAGTATTGTTAAGTATCAGTACTCAGTATTGTTAATCTCAGATCTCAGTATAAGGTCATGTTAAGTCATAGTTAGGATACTAAAGTGGATGTTTCTTGTAATGCTCGAAGATGTTAGCACAAAATCCAGTTGCATAGCCTGCTTCATAAAATTTCAGTACTTTGTAACGTTGCTCAGGCTTATGAGTATTCAGAGATATGCATTGATTAGAGCTTTCTCATACTTCTCGCTAATTCGAGTCCACATAACTCGAATTTGAGCTTGAATTACATGTAATACAAGCTTTCCTGTTGAAGTTTCCTTCAAGTTGAATTGGTACAATCTGAAAATTTATTCACATACTGAAACCTGGTGCTCATTCATTATATGCATCCACATTTTAAACTGCTTGTGAGATATGTTAGTTTCATTGCAATGAACTTGTAGTATTGTTGAGGTATGCTAGAGTTTCGGTCTGTAGCCTGCTTTTCATATGTACTTGGTGATGTAATAAAAGTTTGAGCCATATGGTTAAATATCGATACCCCCTTGCCAAAACTTTAGACGTGTTTAACTATAGTTGTTAATCCAGTGACCTTCCTAGAAATACTTCAAAAGGCAAGTCTTTCACCATTGCTTTACAAATAGAGTCACCTGAAGAATCAGTGATGATTCATCAACTTTTTCCGCACATTTGTCTCTTTTATTCTGTTTAGCCTCTAGAACCACCATAAGGTATTATATACTTCAGAGGATGAATGAGGGTGATATGTATGAATGTGAATGAAGTGCAGTCTTTGTAAAGTTTCAGGTCGACCTCTCCTGAGAAGTGTGGTTAATTGAAACCCAACTTCTAAAAAACACCGGTATTTACAGTCTAGTATTAAAATCCATATAAAAGTAATTGCCTTTACTAGAATTTGCAGCTTAGAACTCTCGACTTCGAAATCAGCTGATTTGTGATGACAAGTTAACCACTAGACTAGCTCAGTGGGCTCCAAACATTTATCTATGGAAGCTAAATTGGCACATTGTAATGGTGTTGTTTTTCTGACAAGTAGCAGTATGTAGATATATTTTGCATTTCTTTACTATCTCATATAGTTCAATATCGTTTGGTGACATTTCACACATACAAACTTCATTTTTAGAGGCTCAATTTGGTGTTTCAAATGATGGGTGGTTGTCAATAAATACTACAATGTGAAGACATGGACTACCATGATTCTGGAACAAGATGGATCACCAGAAATCTAACTTTTCCACCAAAGACCTGTTCGTTATTTCAGTTGAACTTCATTAGTGATTTGACTCTTATCATGCAATGTCGATTCAGAACAATATCCGGTCATACTGGATATTGCTGTATCAGTCACTGTGTTGCATGTATATCCATAGAACTTGGATCTTCGTTCAGTTGATCACTGCTATTAACAGACCTCATCACTTCATGTCCAACCAATTCAAGTCATTTGCAGCTAAAGGTGACAAAGTTATACTTACAAACGGTGTTTGTCAGCTTCATCAAATGTGTTTGTTGTCATTGCATTCGCTCTTCTCTGATATGCAAGTCTTCAACAGTATTGTTTTTGGGATGACATAGATATAGCAGATTGTATATTTTAAGATCTTATTGCTCTTTTGTATACATGTGTAAGCTAGTTCTTGTTATGTATCACACTTTGGTGTGCACGTTCTTCCCATTCTGTCTGGCAGTTGTTCCTTTTGGTCACCACATGAATGTGAGTCTGCGAAGTAGTATTTGTCACCATAGTGCATTACACTGAATGATTTTCCAACTTATATTAGAATTCCAACATTATAATGTTCAAATAATACCATCAAAGTTTCACACAGGATCAGTCCAATGATTTCTTGTATTTATTGTTTCTTGTACACATATTGCTAAGGTTTCCAAATAGAACTTCATCATATTGTACGGAGAAGATTTAACATACATGATATGCTTGACAATATTGAAGTTGCGACTCCGTAAATAGCCATTCTGTATGGGTATGCACCCTACTATATTTTGGTGAAAGTGTGAATAATTGTATGCAAATAATAATATAACTTGATTGAAGGCAAGCCTTCAATCAAATTCATATCCACAGTGTTAATAGTCCAGTGACAGTGACACGGTGTTAGTATGTCCAGTGAGTGTACATATGCTCTAATGATATTCTCTAGCACCATAGCATAGCACTGAACTCCTGCATATGTTGATTTGAAAATTTCTGTAGTCGCTTGATGCCACTAAGCTCTCAAAATTCTGGAAACTGCATTAACTGCTTGTTGTAGCTCATAACTGACACTGTTGGTTTACATTGGTTCAAAAAAATGCCTACTCACTGAGTTGGGTGTTATAATCAATATCGTAACAACGTAGAGAATTGTTTTTGATGTCTTAACACAACGCATGGAACACCCATGACTGAGATATTGAAAACTCCCGTATTATATTTAAGTTTCAATATATCTCTTAACGACCACAATCTCTGCATCTTCTGTAGACCTAGGTAACAAACATAGTAATTTTTCTCCTGCGAATTCTTTTCTGAGGGACTCAATCCATTTGAAGTGTTCCAAAAAACCATAAGCTGGTTGCTTGAACAATTAAAAAAAAATTGAAATTTACCTACTTGTTTCCAGCATGTTTCAGGACCTTAAACTATTTTTTTTTTTTAGATTTTTTATTTAAATAGTTTACCATTTTTGTTATGATGGACACATGATTTTTATGATTGTTAAGGGTTTACAGAAAAAATCATAACTAAAAAAACTATTGGTCCTGGAAGGATGAAACAAAAAGTAATTTAATCATATTTTCTCAAGGAAAATAATTGGTCCAGGGGTTTATTTACCTATCTACCTTCTTTCTGTGAAATAATTACCAATAAATTTGAACATGAAAAACGATGAAATTTCACTTTCGGTCATTTTTTTCAAGAGGCAGGGTCGCATACATAGTTTGAATTATTTTATTATATGTAGGTATGTCTTAATAGTTTTACCATAAATAATATTAATGGTGATACACTTACCCCTAAACATTTATGAATTTTTGAAGACTAATTTTCTAGATTTATAAATTAATTCACTTTGAAAAGTTGGGTTATCCTTTTCTACAATTTAATTTTTTATTTAAATTATTAATTTATTTGGAGTGCTGTTATTATCCATATGGGCTAATGCACTTTACAGAATATTTAACAAGAAACTATTTATAGTATCTATTTTTTTTTAGGTGGAATAGTTCAATATATGGTCTTTCCTTGATTCCGTCCAGTCTGAATTGTATTATTATTTTTAGGAAAGAAAGTATACTACATAAAACTTACTCACAGAATATTCAATGAAGCAGTAATTAGAAATACTTACGGAAGTAATAATATTATTTTCTTTTAAGTTTAATAAATAGTTCATTGTATGTATATATATTTTTTTAAAAAGTAAATAGCACATCGTTTATAAAATATTAAATATTGTTTACAAAAATTTAAATGTTAATAAATTTTTTACTAAGTAAAATAAAAAGAGGTGCAGTAAAAAGTTTTTATACATAATTACAATACAATAATTTTTAATTTTCAAGCCCTTTTTTCAACATTAAGATGTACAACATATTCCCCTTTTGAACTTTATAATTATGAACATAATTTACATTTCATGAGAAATAAAAATCTCATATAGGCACATAATAAGTATGAGAGCTATTTGGAAATTAACTCCTTGGTGTTGGTCCTTGGTCCTTGGTGTTGTGTGAAGGAGTGGGGATAGCGATTCTATCTTTCAAGAGTTGAATAACCCAGTACAGTGTGGTTCTTGTAATGTTATTAGAAGTAACACTTGCATGTTTGTTCCTGTAAAACTCTCTTTCAAAATGGCTGCTGACATAGAAAATCTCACCAACTGTCAAATGTTGTCATCATTAGTTTCCTTTACATAAAAAGCTTGTCAGTTGCTGAAATTCATTGTGAACTTTGGGCGATATGTGAAGGGAATATCACGAGTGACAGTGAGGTAAGATAGTGTTGTATATTTCAGGAAGGTTGAACAAACATTCACGACAATGAAAGAAGTGATTGACCCTCAATTGTCACACATGAACTTGTTGAAAGTGTCAGTGTGACAATTCGAGAAAATCTTCAATTCACAATAACAGCATTAACCAACTTTTTTCCTCTCATATTGCAAACAATGCTATATGAAATTGTAATCGACAGATAAGGCCTCCACAAATTTTGTGCTCACTGGATGCCTAAGCTACTTTCTGACAAACATGCAAAAAAAGAGGATGGGTCAGCACTAATCTTCCTTCCCATTATTATAAGAAGAAGGTCCATAAATAAGTGGTCAAGGAATAAGTTCCTTGACCATATTGTATTGTAACAGGTGATAAGACATGGGTTAAATTTGTTAACATGGAAATTACAAAGTACAATCAATGTAGGGGGGGGCACATCAGTTCTCAAAAAGCCATCAAACAGGCTAGTAAAGCAAACCCTTGTAAAGGCCCGTCACTTTCTTCAAAAAAGCTGATGGCATCGGTTTTTGGGAACCATAAAAATGTAACATTGGTTGATTTTATGAAAGAGGTATGACAATTAACATTGAAACTTACTGTGAGATATTGAAGAAATTGAGAAGGGCCATACAAAACAAATGACGTGGCATGCTGAGAGTTCAGGCATAATTTTTCTTCATGACAATGCTCATTCACAAACTGAATTACACACTCAATGCCAAATCAACAGTTTCAAATGGAAGATGTTTAACCATCCTCCAAACAGCCCTGATTTGGCTCTCAGCTGATTTTAACTTTCTCCCAAAAATAAAGAAATGGTTAACTACACAGTGTTTTGAAAATGGCAAGGATCTGAAAAAGGTGTTACTATCTCGCTTAATTCACAGACGGCAATTTTATGATAAGGATACTCAAAAACTTGATTACAGCTATGACAAATGCCTTAATTTGGACAGTAATTATCTATAAAATTAGCTAAAAGATCTATATAACAAATTATTTTTTTATCAATTGGTGTTTTTTTTAATAATGAATTGAAAGTTATTTTCTGAACAGCCTCTGTGTATATCTTGTACTTTTTTTTTTTCCCATCTCTTAACATACAGAGGCAACCAGGAATCGCCGTTAGGCATCTCGTTAGTCGGCTCCGCATGTAATGGCGGATGATTACCCCCACCCATCCTGTCTTCATCCACTGTGGGACTCACCCATCGGGGTCTCCTACATATCTCCGAGATAACCGAACCTCCCATTCGGGAAAGCCCAGATACCCCTCAATGTAGGAGCTGCCCTTCCCGGCCCTATCCTGATGTTCCGGACATATATTCCATATGGCCTTCACAGCGCGCCCTCCCGCTCATACCTTGAGGGTCTCCCTTGACATCATCGTAAGTACACAGACATGCCCATTCTTGTGGGTGAGCATGCCCAGGCATCCTAGTCATGGGAGCTGCCTCCCTGTCCCTAGACGCCGCCATAATTTGTAACCCCTTAAAAAAGGGGTTACGAATAAGTATTTCTGTAAGTACAAGGTATATCTTGTACTTACAGATATATAACTGTTTACTTTTTGAAAAAGCAACTTCAAAGGTAGGATACTACTTTCCTACCTGATCCAGATGGGCAGGATAACTACTCATTATGCGTCAATCATAACAGACATATAGCTATTTTGTAGGTCACATTAAATTTTTTAATAAAAATACAAATAAATATCATGTATTATAGGATTATCTGACTAGAAAGTTAAAGAAAATTAGAAATGGGCTACACACTAAAAATTGCTCTTCAGTAAACATGTTAAAGTAAATACAAAAATGATTAAGCAGAAACTGAGAAAGAAAATATATCATGAAGGAAAAGAGGAATCTAAAAGGAACAGGAATCATCAGGTATGGAAGAAAGAAAATAAAGTCAGAATACCATTACTATTAGAAATTAACTGTAACTAAAAAAAAAAAAAAAAAAAAAAAAAAAATAAAAAAAAAAATAATAATTTACCTCTGGAAGTCGTTCCATATTTCCTTCCTCCAATTCATGAGTGACATTATTATACATATTCCATAGCCATGTTGATGAAAAAGTCATGGCTAAACTAGTCGCTATATTTGGTAATAATTTATACTGCTGAGTATGATAGTCTAATATTTGAGGTTCTCTCTCTCTAGGTAGAAAATAAGGAAAAATTTGTTTAGAAAATAAAACATCTTTAAACCACTACCGTAATAATACAAAGTTATTAGGAACAGACTAATATGGCTAAAAATGTTTTTGAAGAATTAAATAGTCAAATAGTAATTAATTTATGGCAATTTATTATTTCAAATTATTTCAGAATTTGTAATGAATAAATACAGCAAAATAAGATTCCTCCTTTATTAAATATGAACAAAATTTTTTTTAATATAGCAAATTTTTATTAACCGAAAGTTAATAAGTTAAGTTAACAATTTATTCCTAAAATTTGTCTGTTTGTTTGTTTGCATCAGTATCATGCAAGAATCAACAAACCAATGGTTTCAAGTTTGCAGAATACATTTGTGTTACTCTAGGGTGTTCTAAGCTACAGCTCAAGACCCTAGTCCCCTTTGGGCTGAAGATTAAAGATATTCATTAAAGAAAATAAAAATTAATCCTTTTATTTCATTTTATATTTCTGTTACCATGACAACAGAAATAAGTTGTAGAGATTTCCTCATCAAAGGTCTGTGTACTTTAGTTTTCATGATTACTTCTACTCTGTCTTATGTAATTTAGTTTCTTTATCGTTTCTATAAAGCCTGAATACTTTAATTGTAATTTATACGTATTCTCACTACTATGAGAATAATGAACACTGTGGGATGCAAGGGGCGTGTAGCCTTCTGGCTGGATGAGAATGATGAGCAATGCAAGCTCTGTGGCCCTGGGATTAGCCCTTTGACCCCAGGGCTCACATTGGGTTGACGGGGGTTCAGGGGTAAAGTCCTCTGCGTGTGAAGTTCCCCTGTCATGTTTGTTTTCCAAAAATTCCATTAGCAATTACATGATTTTCATTAATATCTAATTTTACTCTACAAAATTTAATGATCTTTTATTATTGCTTTCAACAATAAATAAATATTATATTTATATTTATAAATATTTATTGTTGAAGGATTAAATATTATTAAAATGCCAATAAATTATAAGTACATAGAGTAATAAAACTATCAAATCTAAGTAATTTAAAAAAAAGGAAATCTGAGATTTTAAACGTCAGATAAAATTATTATTTATTAAATTTACAAAAAACTGGTTGATACCTAGTTATAGTTATGTTTTTTGGAGGTAATTATGAGGTTGAAAGTACGAAAAATACCAGACACTGGAATTTGACACAGAAGTTGAATAACAGACCATCAAAATAACAATTACAATATCTAATTAGTCACATTAGGTTAGATTATTTCAAAACTCTAACTTACATAGAAGATAAAATAAAATATTATAAATGTAGGTTTGGAATAGTGCTTATCTTAGCATTTAGAAGTGTAACAATTCAATGTCAAGTCATAATTTATATTTTAACACAAATGATTCCTCCACATTAATGAGTGAGTTCTAAACAACAAATCCTGATTTAACGACCCAGAAATCTAGCAAGATAAAGGTACACCCAAACAAAAACAAAATGGCAGTCATCTATTAGCTCCAATTCATGAAAGTTGTACAAATATATCAAAAGAATAAAGAAGATACCACAAAATTCATTGAATAAATAAATCTCAACAGGTTCTGGGTTCAAATTCTGGTTTGGCTAGGCATTTTTCTCACTACAGAATTCATTTCTTATCATTAAAAAAATATAACTATAATAAATAGATAACTATAATGGGTTAAGAAAATAGATAGCTCTGAATGGGCATCAGTCTATAACTGCTAGAGTGAATAAATAAATAATTTAACTTACTTACCCTTGTTTCAATTCAGACTGTCTACGAACTGCACTGTATCTAGTAGCAATAGTTACTGCCTTTGCTAAATAACTAGCAGCCACCCCTCGTACAATAGCTACTCTAACAAATATCATTGTCCCATATGCAAGTTTATCA
This sequence comes from Lycorma delicatula, assembly GCF_047948215.1. Classification (NCBI taxonomy): domain Eukaryota; kingdom Metazoa; phylum Arthropoda; class Insecta; order Hemiptera; family Fulgoridae; genus Lycorma; species Lycorma delicatula. The sequence goes on from NC_134455.1 coordinate 34,976,663, forward strand.
CTGGGAGATTTAAGGTAAGTTCCATCCTAAACAAATGTATTAGAATAGTACAAAATATTTTTATCACATTTAATGTTAGAACTATGTCTTAAAAAAAAAAATTATTAAATTATTCCTTATTTGATTTTACAAGTCAGTGAAAGTTACTTGCAACACTATTACAAAAACAGTACCATACAACATATACAAATAAATATATAAATATATTTATGAAACTCTTATTTACTTGAAGGTAACACTGAAAATCTACTTTTATATCTGAAGTTTATTTAAACATTTATTATAATGTAACATTAGTTATTCCATGCCTTTGTTGAAAAATTCTTGTCTCATATGAAATAACCATTCTTGAATTGAATTTTTAACTTTGTTATCAGAGTAGAATTTCATTTTACAGGACCTCTTTCATGGGATCAAATATATAAAAATCACACTGTGCAAGGCCAGACTTTAAGAAGGGTGTTCTGTCACTTGAATTTATTTAAGAGGTCCTTTGTAATACATGTTGATTGAGGATTTACTGTCATGCAAAAACATAATACTTTCTTTGAGTTTTCCAGGTTATCAATCTTTAGTCAACTCCATCATCTTTGAGTAGTATTTCCAAACCTCTTCAAAGTTCTACAATATGATTCTGCATTAATCACACTTCCTTTAGCATATATAACACCTTGCTTGTGAAAAAAAAGTCAGCATCATCTTTCAAACAGATAGAAGCTTTTCGCATTTTTTTGGAATGAGGCTGTTACCTCAAGTAAACCTTGTTTTTTCTGATGAAAAATAACGACCCAATACTCATTTCTAGGCAAAATTTGTTTAAAAATTTAATGTTCTCTCTTCTCCTAACTACTTAAAAATACAAAAGCTGTTTGAAAATGTATTCCCTTGCATTTATCAGTCTTAACAAAAAATTCAATGAAAACAATTTTTTGACAATTCAGACACTCAGAACTGGCAAGTACATTTTCGTGAAAAATATCCAATCAGTAGCAATTTTGTCCACTGTGATTCACCTATTTGTAACAACTCACAGGTGCAGTGTTACCATCAGTCATCAAAGTTGATATTGGCAATCATCCTCAATGCCCTTATGCTCATTTTTGAATAACACAACAATTTGTAATTACTTGAAGTGAAAATGCTATGTTGCTGTACACTTCACTCAACTGGCAGGATTACACCTCCTTGCCCACAAAAAAATGAGTCATTAACAGGATTTTTAATTTGGACAATATTCCTAACTATTGTGACATGTCTGTGGCTAATAATGGATCGACTATTTGTACCACATGGTAAATATTACTACAACTGAGGAAAGAGATGTATAGACAGTTTTGCCAACAATTTTCACAGAAATATTTTCTTTAAACAAAAAAAAAATATAGTCAAGTGAAACTTTTTGACTGTCCATATTTATAATTTTCATGAACATTTTCATCATAAACCATGAAACACAGTGATGATAAGTGTTTTTGAATTCATAGGTCACTGGATTTGTTTCTAGAACAATGCATCCAACCATCCACAATAGTCTGTTGCCATCAATTAATGTGATAGTATAATTAAGTATTTATTTTATGTAAAATGGAAAACATTTGTAGTTTATAGTACTATAAATCTTCATCCACAAACTCTACAATAATAAATTAATAAAATCACACCTGATGACAAAAACATATTCCATATTAATTTATTAATTACAGCAGTGCATGTATCATTTGCAAACTATATTGAGATGTATATGATATGATAGTGAGTAGATTATTTATAAAAAAAAAAAAATGAAACAAAATATGGTTCTTAAATATACCCTGTCTAATGAGCAATGTACTATTTGTTAGTCACATGAAATGAATACAATTTGATCCTTATTTCTGAAACTGTTACAAACAAAAATCTCAGCCAAGCAGCTTCAATTCTTGCAGTACTGTACAGTTTTGTTATCAGGAGAATGTAATCTGATAGATGAGGTAACAAAAGGTTTCCATAGTTTTATCACTTGTATCAAGCTAATCATATATCATCTACTTTCTGTATAGTTATTATAAGTGGTTTTATTTTTAATATTCCTACTATGGTGTTAGACATTATTTGATAGGTTGATAACATTTTTTGAGTTGCAAACTAAATATCTTTCCAAAATAAAAAAAAAATAAAATGATTCACATATTTATGTTGTTTAAAAATTAATATTTTGTAATACACAAAATTTTTATTTAGTACAGCTTTTCCCCCTGAGGGTTCAGGCTCCACTCAAATGAGTGGTGGAAAGAATCTAAGTCCACAGTACCTAATGCTGGTTGTAAAAGGTAACAACAAAAGGGTAACTGTCAGTTGACCTTACCCCTCTTTCTTTTTCTTTCTTCCTTCCTTCCTTCCTGTCTTTATATCCCTTCTTATTCCTGTTTTATCACAGCTGTTGCAGCATACTGCAAACCGCACTGTAACCCAAGGTGGGAATAGTTGTACTGATGGATGAAGAGCTCTATGTAGTGAGTCTCAAATGATTCCTCTGGGCACCTGGGTGAACCCAGTTATATTTAGCACCAGCTTCTGTATGTGTGGGCTCCGCAGGGGTTTCTAGCTTTCCCTGGTACTTGTGGGACCAAAATTACCAGTCCTGAAATAATTCCTATGATTGCTGGCAATCCATCTGAAAAACCACCAAAACCTGTCTTGGAAAAGACCTCATTCAGCAATGTCTGACAAGGTTGAAAGTCCTATTGAAGACATTTTAAATGGTGACGCACTACACCAACAATATAAAAATATTAGATTTACAGTTCTCCAAAATAATCAGGAAGGTGGCTCCCTTCATAAGGTCTTGCCTTTCCTGATCAATGAGGTAGTAACGGGTTGTGTAGTAAGTGGATACTTGAAGAATGTCAGGAAATAAAGAGATCAATCAATACTGATCGAGACATTTAGTGATGAGCAAAGCCGATCTCTTTTATGTCTCACTAATGTAGGTGGTATAAATATAAGTGTGATATGACATAAAACCTTAATACCAGCTGAGGAGAATTTTTATGCTGGGACCTTCTGGAAATTAACATGGCGATGTTTCTATTGTCAAGAGTATGGCAACACTACATCTTGTGTGAAAACTTTGATATGTGTTCAATGTGCTAAAAATGGTCATTCCACGAGGAAGAAAAATGTGCCAACTGTGGTGAATCACAACTGACTCGTTCACAAGATACCCGCACAACTTTTAAAAGAGAAGGCAATTTGTACCGAGCAGAAGCTCTCTTTCCCAGCCACACGTAGAAAATATAAAAAGACGCTGAACTCCCAAAATCTAATTAAAACAGACATTTCTTTTGCTGTTACTATATCAGAGCAAGCCCCTGTAAATGCTGATCTTGCAGTGATTTAAAAAAAAAAAAAGCTTGTTTAGATATTATCTGATCAAGCTGCTTTGCTCACAGCCACTATTTCAGGGCTAACTAGGATGAGCAAGAAGTCAATAGTTGCAGCTAGTGATAGCATAGTTAGTGGGAGCTCTTCAAAAGTTCTTACATCAATAATATGTATCCAATAATATGTAATGTATAATATGTATCCAGGAGACCACTATTGATGTCGCTGATAGATGATATGTAATGACCTTTACGAAAGTGACCACAAACCGATAATTATATCGATACCATCATACCATTTTGCTTCTGTGAGACTCATAGATGTACTGTCATGAAAGCTAACTGGAATAAGTTCACGAGCTCATTCAACAGTTTATAGTTAATGATGATGTTCCTGAGAATCTGGCCAGCTTTACGGATACAATACTGGAAAATGCAAATGACTGTATCTCACAAACATCTGGAAGTCGTAAGAGACCTACATCCCATGGTGGAATGAGGACTGTCAGAATGTGTTGTAAAAACAGTCATCATGCTCTACACTATGTTAATTGCCAGCCAACAACAGAATATCTAATTGACTATCAAAGAGGCAGAACTACATGTCAAATGGTGTTCATTAATTTGAAATGATGTTCATGGATGACGTATGTTAAAATGATAACTGCACAACTCCAACTTCTACTATAAAGAAGAAACTCCAATCAGTTTGCAGCCCTACATCTAGCCAATTGGTCATAGGCGTTCACTAATGTGGCATTTTTATTACTTCTGCTGAGGTAGTGAATGCTCTTGGGGAAGCTTTCAGTGAGGCCAGTCAAACATCATCATACTGCTTCATTTTTCAGCGACACAAATTATGTCTGAAACTTCCATATTCACCTTCTCTGAATAATGCAATGAACTGGATGCTCAATTCGCATTTGACGAATTGATTTATGCACTAAAGTATTCCCATGACTCTTCCCCAGGAGGTGATGATTGGGCAGAAACTTTGCTAATCCTTCTCCTAAAACCTGGGAAAAAATCCAATTTCCTAGAACATGGGAAAGAATCCTTCCAATTACAACCCTATCTCTAACCATTTCAGTTTCAAAATTATTAGAGATAATGGTTAACAGAATACTGGAATCCTGAAACATTAACTGAAAGAATCCTGGAGGGTACGTGCAGCTTAAGGCTGAGCAGATCATCCATTGGCCGTGAAGTGGAGATTTGGAAATCCTTCAATGCAATTGTCGCCTTCTGGTTATATTCTTCAACATCAATAAGGTATAAGATACTGCCTGCCAAAGGGGCATTCTGAACACACTGAGGGAGTGGGGTCTGGAAGGATGCATGTTGGTCTTCATTCATAATTTCCTTAGCGAATGGTCCTTCTGTGTATGTGTCGGAAAGATGGAGTAATTTCCCGTAGGAAACTGGAGTACGACAGGGGATTGTCTTAGCGTTACACTACTCACCATGGCTACAAGTAGCATAATTCATTGTGTACAAAAGCTTGTTAGATGTTCATTCTATGTTGACGTAAATATTTATTTCATGTGTATCTTCTACCATTGCACAATGGTTTCTACAGAATACTCTATCTTGGTTGCAAGTATGGTCTAAAACACAGATAGCTTCACTATCCCTAGAGAAAATTGTATGTGTATCTTTCTTACGCTTAAGAGAGGTTTACAATACCTTTATTTTATTGAAAGGTGAACAAATTAAAGTTGCCAGTGAATGGAAATTCTTAGGGATGCATTTTGATGAGCGGCTGACCTGGGTTAAACACTTAAACGAACTGCATTTAAGATGTTTGAAAGCATTAGATATGCTACAGGTGCTAATCAATATACAATGGAGTGCAGGCAGGATTTGTATGCTTCAATTCCAGCTGCGCTTTGATTCAATTCCAGTTAGACTAACAGTAGTGTAGTGTACTCTTCCGCCCAGTCTATGGCATTAAAGATGCTGGAAACTGAGCATAATTCATCCTTTCGCCTTGCTACAGATACCTTGCATTCGAATTCCATTCAGCCTTCTGGTGAACCATCTCTTTGAAACAGACAGTTGATGTCAACCTATGTGGCCCACATCAAAGCCTAGCCAGACCACCCAAACTATGACATTTTTTTTCTAATCTGCATGCTTGTCGATACAAAGACTCTCCTCTGTCACCTGCTCCAATTGGGTGTTAAGAGCTGTCTGCCTATTTCCTCTGTTGAATATTGAGCTCCATTGATTCTCCTCACTTAATGTATGCTCTTATCTACCTTACAGACTAAATCCTACAGCTTTGACTCTATATGATAAATTAAAAACAAACCCTGTAATTCTTCATCAAGAATTCTCTCAAATTTAATGCTGGATGTAATGTCTATTCAGATAGCTCCAATATAACCCACCAAGTTGGTCTAGTGGTGAATGCATCTTCGCAAATCAGCTGATTTCGAAGTTAAGAATTCCAACGATCAAATCCCAGTAAAGGCAGTTACTTTTATATGGATTTAAATACTAGATCACGGATACCGGTGTTGTTTGTTGGTTAGGTTTCAATTAACCACACACCTCAGAAATGGTCAACCCGTTGATGTTGCCAACAAGACTTACACTCATACATATTATCCTCATTCATCCTCTGAAGTAATACCCTGATGGTGATTCTTGGAGGCTAAACAGGGAAAAAAATAAAAGATAGCTCCAATATAATAATTTAGTCAGCTGCACTTTTGTTGTGGATAAGTGAACCTATCTCTTTGACTTCAATCTATTGCATCTTTGCTGCAAAGCTTTATGTTATTAACAAAGCAATGAACATCGTAAATCTTAGACATTGTATGTTCTTAGTTGTAGTGGTTCACTGAGTGTACTGCAAGTGATAGGTGACATGTATTCAAGACATCCTATTGTTTTAAAAATACATGAAACACTTTCTATTCTAACCCGTCGTAATATATGTGTCAGCTTCTGCTGGATTCCAAGCCATGTCGGGATCCCAGGGAATAATGAGCTTGCTGATGCCGCCACAAAGTTAACATGTACTCAACCTGCATTCAATACTCATATTCTTGCCTTTGATTTTTCAGATTTTATAAAACAATGATTGCGAATAAAATGGCAGAATGAGTGGAATGCAGTGGTAGACAACAAGCTATAACTTATGAAGAACACAATTCATCCTAGGTTTTTGTCCAGTAGAGCAAACAGGAGAGATGTTTGTAAGTAGTTGGTCGTCTACCAGACTAACACACAGTCATCTTATGTTGTCAGGTGATATTCCTATGTGTCCTTGAGGCAACTGCTATTAACTCTTTACCATATATTGTGGATTGTGTATGTTACGCAGCCTTACATCCCAGATCTAAAGCGCCACCATTATACAGGATATTCTTGGTAATGATGCTAGTACAATTGATAAACTGATTAATTTTGTTCAATACATAGGAGTATATCAGCAGCTGTGATACTTTTATTTTTATTCTATTTCTTTTTTGTTATTTCTACTTTTATCCTGTATGCATTATGTTTTTTCTTTTGTTTGTGTTATATGTAGTCTATATAAAAGTTTTTAGTTAGTTTTTAATTTTATTCTTATTCGAGAACAGGCTATTTACACTCCTCTTGGACTTCATTGAAGTTGATTTATGTTTATTTAAATTTTTATATATTCTATGTTTGCTATTATTTTTTTAAATATAGTATTTCTTTTTTAAGATTCCGGCTGTGATATTAGTTTTAGGTTAAGTTTTTCGGTATGTTAGTTGTGAAACAAGCAGTAAGTTTTTGTTTTTTAATTCATTTATAATACCTTCATTCTGGGTGATAATTTTTAATTAGATGATAATCACAACATGACAACTCAGAAGCAGTTCTGTGACAATTAACTAATTGATAATTAGTTCAGTAGTTATTGATAATAAATGTTTTCAAACAAAATTCAATAATTATCTTCTTCAATCAATAAATTACAGAAGTGTGTTTAGTTCTTTGCAACGTCAATATTATGTCAATTTTATTCTAAAAAAGAAGTTTAAAAGCAGTTTTTTACTTTAAAGTTTGCATTATCATTTATTAAGTTGTGCTGAATATATGTGCGCAGTTTTACATAATTTTATGAAGGGATTTGAATTTTTTAATATAAATTTTTTACTTTAGTTAGAAGGAATATATTTCAAGCTTATAAAATTCAGCTCAAGATTATCTATACACATAATGATAACCAGACAGAATAAGTAAGATGGAGATTGTCTAACGCAAATGGTATTTATTTATCTAACTTCTATTTTGCCGCTTATATTTAATAATCTGGAAGGGAGTAAATATACAAATAGCCTAGTATTCAACAAGAAAATTAAATGAAGACTAATAAAATTTATTAAAATACTCTGTTAAAATAAAAAGTAATTCTAGTAAAAACTATTACTAAAATTTTTAATTATTAAGTTATTTAAGAGGTATTCCAAAATTTCTGAAAAGTAAATCTAAAATTTTTATGAATTCAGGAATTTTTAAAACTATGCTTAGAGTTGTGGCAGGGTATAGAAATCTAGAACAGTACAAGAATAAAAGATCCTCTCGGTACAGATAAACAAAAGAAACATGATCAAGAGATAAAAAAAAAAAACATCATTTTGTTTGGAGTTTCTGAAGAATTATATGCCTACTGGGAGATGGAAAGCTGTATGAATTACTTTATTTGAAGAAATAGTAGAGATCTGTATGAATAAAGCAGATATAGAGTTTGTTAAGATATTAGGGGGAGTGGGGAGAAAAATTATCCAATATTATTAGATTTGATTGGTTTCAGAAGTACAGTAAGGTTTTAATTCAGAAAAACTTATTGAAAAAAATATAAGCTGCTGGCTGCAGCTTGTTGAATTACACATACTTGGAAAATTTGCCATAATGAAACATGATAAGCTTATTATTAAATATTATGATTGATAGAAAAATGTAACTTAAAAATGGTAGTTATCAGATCTGCCCCACCTGGTTCTCAATCTGTGGTAAGAAGGTGAGCTGGTTCCTTAAAAAAAATCAAATACGTAGGAAATTAAGTAAAATACTAGATCCAAGTTATGTAAACCTGAATTTAGATCATAATTCTTATCTTGTGTTTTACAAACTGATGGTTCTGGATCAGTAGTCAGATGCATCCCAAACTGAAATACAGAAATTATCAGAAACAAAAGACTAATAGCTTGACACAATAAATTTGGCTTAAGAAAGGTTGTATCTTCTTCACATGACAAAGTCAAATATGCAAAGAAAGTTAATGCATTCTTGAAGAATTAGTCACATCTTAAGAATAATATATTGGAATTTATGGAGCTTATTTCCAGAGAAATGTTTAACTTGAATTAACATAAATAGGACTGCAACATTATGACAGACATCTGTCAGGCATGTATTACATGATGACAATACAGAAAAATGTTTAAAATATATGAAGTTCATTAAATTATTGAGAAGTAATAGAATAAGTATACAAATAAATACGAGGTGAGACAATAAAGTAATGAGACTGATTTTTCTTTGCACGATGTGGCAACCCTGCAGCTTGCGTAGGCATACCATCTTTGACCTTAGTCTATAAGCTACTTCTAGTCCAAGTGGCACATTGATGCTACTGCTCAGTCGTAAGTTGTGCTGTAATAAGTGAACACGTGTTTGTGTCTCTCGTTACAGAAATGAAACCGGAAAATATTGCGCAACGGTATGCCATTTCTTTTTGTGTTAAATCGGGTGAAAACACGACGACAACTTATGGTAAGCTTCAGAAGGCTTTTGAAGAGGAGGTTATGTCAAGAGCTCAAGTTTTTTGGTGGCATAAAATTTTTAGTGAAGGCAGAACGAATGTTGAAGACCGCAGTGGACGACCATCAACCTCACGGACAGATGTCAACTTGATCAGGGTGCGTGAAATCATACGATCTGATCGAAGATTATCCGTGAAAATGATTGCAGAAGAACTCAACATCGATCGAGAAACGGTTCGTCTAATATTAACTAAAGATCTTGGTATGAGAAAGATTTGTGCAAAAATGGTCCCCAAAAATCTCACACAACAACAGCGAGAAACATGGAAAAATGTGGCAGCCGATCTGTTAGAGCAAACGGAAATCAATCCAGATTTGTTGAGCCGTGTTATCACTGGTGATGAAGGTTGGTTTTTTCAATATGATTCAGAGACAAAACGCCAAAGTTCACAATGGTGCTCAAAGGGATCACCCAGACCAAAAAAAGAGCTCGCATGTCAAAGTCAAAAGTGAATTGCATGCTTATGTGCTTCTTCGATTCCAAGGGAATTGTTCATAAAGAGTGGGTGCCTCCTGAACAAACAGTTAACCAATATTTCTACAAAGAAATTTTAGAAACACCTCGTAAACGAGTTCTTCATGTCCGTGCCAACATTGCTGATAATTGGATTCTGCATCACGATAATGCGCCATCCCATACTGCTCTGTCAGTACAGCAATTTTTAACCTCAAAACAAATTTCAGTACTACCACAGCCACCTTATTCACCAGATATCGCTCCGTGTGACTTTTTTCTATTTCCAAGAGTCAAAATGGCAGTCAAGGGACACCATTTTCAAACAACACAAGATGTCCAAAAAGCTGTGACGAGGGTCTTGGAGGATATTACAGAAGATGAGTTCCAGAAATGTTACCATCAATGGCAGAAGCGCTGGAATAAGTGTGTGCAATCAGAGGGGAATTACTTTGAAGGAGACAACACTAAACATGACTAAAACGGTAAGCAACATTTTTTTTCACAACAGTCTCATTACTTTATTGTTGCACCTCGTAATTATAATATATATCATCACTATTTATTTAAATTACAATACCTGAGTATGATTTTACATGAATTTGTCAATTATTGTATGAGAATAATTACAGATTTTGTTTACAGGAGATTTTAATTGTAGAATTGACAATTGCAAAAAAGTAATAAAAAGTGTCTCAAGTTGCAATTAGTGCCAGCAAATTTGATTAGCAGTACTAAGGATAATTAATTATACTTTGGATGTATTAATGATACATTTTTTACACAAGAATTAAAATAGTTGGGAGATGCTACAAACTTACTGTAACAAATTAATTAGAATTGTATTTAAATTCTGTAATTTTTTTTTAGTGATAATGTAGATTATAACATTTTTTATCTATTGCTATAATATTTGTAGACAGTAAAACTGTATAAAATGTAGAAAAAGATCTGTTTTCAGAAAGAAGTGTCATTAAAACTCAAATACAGTTTCTTTGAATTGCTTAAAAAAATTAAATCAAATTATTGATAAAATGTCTCGGCTGGATTATAATATTCAGTTTGAAAATTTATGACTAATGATAAAAAATGTATTAAACCATATCAATACATAAATAAAATAAACAATGAATAAAATATCAAAAACATCTTCTCAAGGTTTGAAGTTCTTTTAAATGATTAAAAGGGTAACCTTAGTCTGAAAGGGATGGGTTGGCTAATGAAAGCATTTAGATGTATTTTTAGGTTGGGAAGTTATACTTTTTATCAGTCGGATAATCATTTGAGTATTGTCAGTTGTGTAATGTATAAGTCAAATTGAGCATTTTATTTTATTGTTGCCTGCCCTAGACAGTGTAATATGAGGCTCCAATAATTTCTTCAGGGGTTGAATTGCTTAATATCTAGAATGGCAGTAATTGGATTTCTTTGGTGTCCGTTTTGTAGACTATGTATAAATTTGTAATTGAAATGTATTCAATTATATAAGTAAATAATACTGATAACAAGGGAAGTGATATTTATAATGACCTTAATAAAGTTATGTTAAAAAGTAATTATAGGTTTGAATGGTGATTATCAAACTTTGTTCATTTGTACCTTATTTCTACTAATTGGTTTGTTTGTTTAATTTTATAGATTTTTTTAGTTAATTTTACTTTTGTGTTTATATTGATAAATTTAAATACTTTGTACCAGTTTTCATTAAACTAATGCATGACTTGACAGCCCTTGTTTATTTAACAGATAGTATTTGGACATGGTACTGCGCCTTTTGGTAAGTGCTCATTGCATTTGTAATATTATTTAAATGGAAATTCTTACTTCTACTACTATTATATACTATTATCTATAAATTATTGAGATAACAACAACTTTCTTACATATCAAAATTTTTCTTGCCTTGTTTGAATAAAAAATCCTTTGAAATGTCTTTCACGTTAAAAAGAAATAATGTGTGAAATACATATTGAAAATACACAAAATACTTACATAAATTTTTACATGAATAAATGGTCATCAGAATTGCTATCATTTAAAACATAGGACAGAGTATCCTAACTAAAGTCATACACATTCATTTAACAATACAAGATCAGCCTGAGTCTGAACAAATTAGTTTTGAGTCAAATTATATTCATTTTATGGAAAGATTTAAAATGTCTAATATTGTAGCTTATATTTCATAATAAGAGAACTTTAATAGACACCTTAAAAGAAAGTAACTTGGGATCAACCAAGCAGTCCACTGCAGCTACAAATCTCATTATCAGAAATGTTTTTGGAGTATAATCCAAATATTTGTTGGATCTATTAGAAACGATTTTCATATGAGGTTTGATATTTTGGCAAAGTCTTATTTATTCATTCTTTGTAATATAAGAAATTCTTTGTGCATAGCTTTCATTATGTGTTTTCGCTGAAAACAAATGAATTCAGACTCTTTATTTCTAGCTGTTACAACATTCTGGTCGCACATTCCTGGCTGTTATTATCGTTTCAGGATTCCAGAACTACCTTAACAATAACCTTTCCTTCAAATCAAGAGTTCATCCTATAAATAAAAATATCTCATCCACTGGTTTCAGCAACATAAATTATAAATATGTCTTGATTCATATCTCAGACAATAACACTTTTTATTCAATATAAATATTATATTTTAGAGTTAATTTATAAATTTAAATTTTACCTTTAAAACTTTAGCATTCTTCATTAACATTTGATCACGAGGAATTCTAACATTTTCAAAGCCTAAGTACCCATTATTTGTTCCATTCATGCCCAACTTTGATCCAATTTCACCAATCTTTATACCTTAAAAGTAAAAAAAAATATATTAGTAAAATGCATTAGAGGATCTTAATCCTCTAAGACCAAGAATATAGCTAGCTGCATGCTACTACTGTCATCAACACAGACTGGTAGAACAACTGACTTCACTTCTAATCTCATTTTAAACTTCACTCTAACTGTGTTAATGTATTATCATATATCAATGGAGCGTATGCATATTAATTTATTCAGAAAATTTGTATTTCCTGAATATATAAGTTTATCATATTCTGCAGTTGGTATAAACACGCATGTGTGCATACACAAACAAACAAACACACACAATTTTGGAACTTCTTATGTAGTAGCTAGCTAATTTCACCATCAAATGAGCTACTCTGAAGCCATAATCAACAATTATTAAAAAGAAATTAAAATAATATATTTTTTTTCAATAAGTAATCCCATCTAACATATTATCAATTTGAATATTAACAAAACTTTACCAAGACCATACCATTTAATCTTCAGGATAAAAAGACAATATGAATGAGAAAACATTTTTTTTTCTAAACGAACCAGAACTGAAATGTTAGTTGATAAGTAGATGACTAAACTTTATATGCAATAACACACACACACACACACACACACACACACACACACACACACACACACACACACACACACACACACACACACACACACACACACACACACACACACACACACACACACACACACACACACACACACACACACACACAATATTAATTAATATTTTATTTAAATAGTAATAGAATATTTACTTATAACATTAATTAGTAGAAATGACCTCTCAAGAAAAACAAAGCAATAAAATCATTTATCATAGTTTCTAAGAATATAACATAAATTAAGATCAACTAAAAAACGATTAATGTAGTATGAAGCAAATGTAATATAATATATGTATATAATTATCCAACATGAAAATTAAACTTTAGTATAAATGTAGTCCAAACGGACTGAAAAAAAAAATATATGTATAATATTCACACACGATATATGTCCCACAATTTTTTTTTTTTATAGTGAAATATATCTAATTAACATTAAATATTTTAATGAACTTTAATTATATCTTACTTTACCAAAAGTTATCAAACTTTATTTAAGTTAATTTAATTATGTAATACTTCACTGAGATATGTTCTTAAAGGAAGTAAAACTATTATTTTAAAATATCAAACTGAATAAACTCTAGATGACAAAATTTTATTTTGTATACTAAAAATTCAATAATAATCTTTCAATACCAAAAATTATTCATTTGTTCTATTTTTTGTGAGTACAGTTATCAAACTTTTATACATAAACTTTTCTTTTTTAATAAAAATTGTGGGACAGACACAAGAATATAGAAATCAACAATAAAATTACTGTTATTAGATTAGAGCTGCCGTCAGAGATTTTCAAAGTAAAGGTTAAAATGTATGAATAAAGTAACAATAATTTTTTTATCAAAGACATTAATTATAATAGAGCTCACTTCAAAAAAATTGTAATAATTAAAAAAGAAAATTAATCAAACATGGTTTAATCAAATTGTTCAAGCCTTTTGTACATTTCATTATACAAAACATTGAACCCACAAGTCACTTACCCTGGTAAAATACGATTAGTAGTTAAGTAAATTTGAATTATAATATTAATGAGGTATTATCAATATGATAATATATTTAACAGAATATTTCTAAGAGTACATATGCATTATATTTACATGACCAAATGTTATAGCAAATTAAAAAAAAAAAATTATAAAAATTAATCAATCCTATAACTGAACAACAATGAAGTTATAATTTTTGCTGGAAAAGAGAAATTATTTTTTCCATAGTTTTTTTCAGTTATATAACTGAAAAAATTTTTATAATGGTGATGGATAGATCCTAAGAAATTCAGAACTGTTAGGAACTTTTAACTTACTGTAATTAAATATTAATGGGAAAAAGGATAATTTTGGAACTTCTTATGTAGTAGCTAGATAATTTAAATAAGTAATCCCATCTAACATATTATCAATTTGAATATTAACAAAACTTGAACAAGTACCATACCATTTAATCTTCAGGATAAAAAGACAGTATGAATGAGAAAACTTTCTTTTTTTTTAAACGAACCAGAACTGAAATGTTAGTTGATAAGTAAGATGACTAAACTTTATATGCATAAACAAAAACAAATGCTCATTATAAACAATAAATATTTCACTATATAAGTGTTCACAATCCAAAATAAATTATGTATTTCAAACAGTATAAAACTGTACAGGATCTGCTCTAAACATACTGTTTTTTATTTAATTTTCTTTAATGTATTAATCATGAACTACAAAAGAAATGTATTGTCTACTTTAAAGTTGAAGTTAAAATAGTTAAGAATTCAATGTGTGTAAAGGTATTCCAGAGGATTAGCCATTACCTCATTGTGCAGAGAGTAACAGATGAAAACTAAGTTGAATAAGTTCTACTTTAATGTCATCATTTTCTCAGTATAACCCTCAACCATCATAATGTCAAATTCTATTCAACAACATACCCTTACCTCTAGTGATTTAAGGATATAAGATGCTATACGTATTCACATGAACAAGGGTCACAGTTGGCTACAGACACTGATCCATCAAACATGCAAAAGTTATTTAGACTTCTGAATACAAAAAAAAAAAAAAATAAATCTGTTACTCTACACAATACATTAGTTTTGTTGATGCATACTCTATTTACAAATTACTCTTCAATTTTTTTATTTATGGTGGAATAATTTATAGATTTATGCATAAGAAAAGAATTACTACTAATATGGTTCAGAATAAGCGTAAAAAAGTAATATATTCAGAAGCGATAGAGAATTAAATACAACACATCAAACATTTAAACCACTAAAAATTAAAGCTAAAATTTTATCAAAACAAGAAAAACAAAAGTTTTTAAAATCTTTTTTCATTATACAGTTACATTGTGCAAATCTATCTTTTTACACAACTGCCCAAAAAGGAGTGTAATATATTTAGGATGTATGTTTGTTTCACCATAGCAGCTCAACGACTGAACCAATGTAGAAGTATGACCCTGCATTGGAATCCTTATATTACCAGGAGTGTTGTAGGTCATATAATTATAAAAATATATATATGTAGTAGTGACTTTCTGGTTGAAGCACAAACTTTAATGAATTGAATTAATGAACTGTGAGCCTCTATCAGTGTATTTGAACTGAATGATTTGAATCTGTTTTGGGAGGTGCAATGGGGAGCTCTTATAATATCTCTTCAAACAATCATCTGATCTTCAAAATTCAAACGGGTTATTTGCTAGTAGGCTGAAGGCAAACTTTTGCATGGATCAGTTACACCCTCAATCTAACAGATCATGGTTATTCTTAAGTAGCAGGTATATATTTCTTACATCAATAAGAAAATTTTGTCCAACAAAAATATTTAAATGCAGTTGGGGGCTCTGAATAGTAACTATCCTTTAATAAAGAGCTCTGAACAGTAATTATTCTATATTAAAGTGCCTGGTATTTCTACAATATGAAAAATATATTTAAACAAATTAGAACTATCTGAAAATTGATTGGTAACCCATTATTTTATTTAAATATTGCATAATGATGTTTAGTCCTTTATTTCCATATATTGTTTTCTTTTTTTAGTTCAATTTATTTTTTTATACTTTTTTATTTTTTGACAGTTGTGTTTTTTAATTTTTATAATTGCTGCTGTTTTCAAAATGTGTAATAACCTGTGTACCTCATTCATGGGGTTTGTGTAAAAAAAATAAACATGTGTACCTGTTTACCTCATTCATGGGGTTTGTGTAAAAAAATAAACATTTTTTATTCATGGTTTCCCATTTTTTCTTCATCACAGACTTTTGCAATAACAACATGGCACGCCTACTGAAATATTCAGCTGTACAAGATATACCTTCACATTATAAACCCATTATTTATAAAATGAAAGATTTTTCCTAAGTTTTTCAAAACTCCAACTGGCCGTCATTCAAATCTTTTTCAACTTCACAATTTTTTATATTAAATCCAAAAACCTTATACACATCATCATTTTTCCAAAACACAGTTTTTCATTAAGGGCCATTTTAAATCATGAGCTTTAAATGTTAACAAAAAATTTAATTAAAAGCAAAGAAAAATAATACAATTTTTATCTGATTATACTATATTATGCTAGGTCATGTTTTTTTTAATGTGTATGTAAGAATTTTTATAAAGATTCTTATTTTTTTTTTTTTTTGTCTTCAGTCATTTGACTGGTTTGATGCAGCTCTCCAAGATTCCCTATCTAGTGCTAGTCGTTTCATTTCAATATACCCTCTACATCCTACATCCCTAACAATTTGTTTTACATATTCCAAACGTGGCCTGCCTACACAATTTTTTCCTTCTACCTGTCCTTCCAATATTAAAGCGACCATTCCAGGATGCCTTAGTATATGGCCTATAAGTCTGTCTCTTCTTTTAACTATATTTTTCCAAATGCTTCTTTCTTCATCTATTTGTCACAATAACTCTTCATTTGTCACTTTATCCACCCATCTGATTTTTAACATTCTCCTATAGCACCACATTTCAAAAGCTTCTAATCTATTCTCAGATACTCCGATCGTCCAAGTTTCACTTCCATAAAGCGACACTCCAAACATACTTTCAAAAATCTTTTCCTGACATTTAAATTAATTTTTGATGTAAACAAATTATATTTCTTACTGAAGGCTCGTTTAGCTTGTGCTATTCGGCATTTTATATCGCTCCTGCTTCGTCCATCTTTAGTAATTCTACTTCCCAAATAACAAAATTCTTCTACCTCCATAATCTTTTCTCCTCCTATTTTCACATTCAGCGGTCCATCTTTGTTATTTTTACTACATTTCATTACTTTTGTTTTGTTCTTGTTTATTTTCACGCGATAGTTCTTGCGTAGGACTTCATCTATGCCGTTCATTGTTTCTTCTAAATCCTTTTTACTCTCGGCTAGAATTACTATATCATCAGCAAATCATAGCATCTTTATCTTTTCACCTTGTACTGTTACTCCGAATCTAAATTGTTCTTTAACATCATTAACTGCTAGTTCCATGTAAAGATTAAAAAGTAACGGAGATAGGGAACATCCTTGTCGGACTCCCTTTTTTATGTTCTTCGATTATAACTGTTGCTGTTTGGTTCCTGTACATGTTAGCAATTGTTCTTCTACCTCTGTATTTGAACTCAATTTTTTTTAAAATGCTGAACATTTTATTCCAGTCTATGTTATCGAATGACTTTTCTAGGTCTATAAACGCCAAGTACGTCGGTTTGTTTTTCTTTAATCTTCCTTCTACTATTAATCTGAGGCCTAAAATTGCTTCCCTTGTCCCTATACTTTTCCTGAAACCAAACCGGTCTTTCCTAACACTTCTTCCACTCTCCTCTCAATTCTTCTGTATAGAATTCTAGTTAAGATGCATGACTAGTTAAACTAATTGTTCTGTATTCTTCACATTTATCTGCCCCTGCTTTCTTTGGTATCATGACTATAACACTTTTTTTGAAGTCTGACGGAAATTCCCCTTTTTCATAAATATTACACACCAGATTGTATAATCTATCAATCGCTTCCTCATCTGCACTGCGCAGTAATTCTACAGGTATTCCGTCTATTCCAGGAACCTTTCTGCCATTTAAATCTTTTAATGCTCTCTTAAATTCAGATCTCAGTATTGTTTCTGATTCTTATTCTTATTAATAGATTCTTATTAATACGTTTAAATAAAAAAAAATGCTATTTTTTGTCTAATTATACTATGTTATGCAGTCGTTTTTTTTTGTTTTTTTTAATGGTTAGAGCTTAGGTAATTATGATAGAAAAACTGAAACTGATCAATGTTTGATTTATTGAAAAGATATTTTATAAAATAAAATATAATTTTAATTAATTACTATCCTGAGTCTGTTTTTCAGTACAGTTACAACTGGGAATTTTCCTAAATTCTTAAGCAACCAGTTTAGTAACTGCATCAATTTCAAACAATATATAAAAGATACATCACAATCATGTTCCAAAAATGGTTTTTATTTAAGCAATTCTTTGTGTTTTGTCATTAAATGCCTATACTAATAACTAAGTAATGGATATAACATAGGCTCAGGGCAAGATGGTAAACTATCCAGTTCTATCTCGATATGGATACAATATCCATATATTGAAAGATATCTCGATATCTTTCCCAATACTTTTGTGGCACATTCTGTTCTTTTGGCATTAAGTTTGTTGTTCTTTGGGTTCATTGGACACTGCTCAGTAATAAACGAAGTAATCAGCTGTTAAGTTGTGATGGAACGTCCTTAGTTTCATTTCGAGTTGTTTATTGGAATCAATTGTTGCCAGAAACATAATGGTTCTTTTGATAGAGGAGTGCATATTTCTCTTTGAACAGATCTTTTGTGAAGGTGACAAGTATACTGATTTAGTAAAGCATACGTTTTCTGAAAAGTTTCCAGATACTCCTGTTCCTCACTGCAATGCAGTTTGAACCTTTATTGAAAAATTTCAAGCAACAGGCTCTGTTGATGATGCTAATCAAAGTGGAAGAACATCTAAACACAAAAACAGAAGCTGCTTAATATTTCAAATGCAATGGCTGAAAGTCCATCAAAGTCAATGTGTAAGTTGATACAGTAGCAAGATATTGGATTTGCTACCATAAATAAAGCTGTAAGAAAAGAACTGAAACTTTTCCCCTATAATGTAATATGTGTTCAAGAACTGAAACCTACACACCATGCCAAAAGACTAAATTATTGTAAATGGCTTAAATGTTTGTTGACCAAAATTCTGTAGACATTATGTTGAAAATTTGTTGACATTATGTTTTTCTACAGATGAAGCGTGGTTTCATCTGGAAGAGTATATTATTTAATGTGCAAAATAAACAACTACGGTCAACATCTAACACCCATGAATTACAGGAACAATCTTTACACGAAGCAAAAACTGGAGTCTGGGTTAGTGTGAGTAGAACACATATTGTGAGTTCATTTTTTTTGGAAAATACAGTTAATAGTGATTGTTATTGTGCTGAACAAAATTCATTAGTCACCTAATAGAAGTGGAAATCATCAATCACGGTCGGTTCAAACAAGATGGCACACACTGCACAATGTGTTAGTCACAGCTAACAGATGAATGACTTAATAAATGTTTTTGGTGAAAGAATAATTTTGAGGGGTTTGTGGCCTGCAACAGACCATGCACGACGACAAACTAAAAACTGCAATAACAGCATTTGTTTGTGATAAACAAATGCAGTACTTTGTTATAAAAACAAAGTAAAATGTGTATAGTGTCGTATTGATGTTGGAAGAGCTCATTTTCAACAGCTTACCTTTTATAAACTATTCCAATTACTGTAATCAGTTTCTATCAAATAATAAAATAAAGATACAAATAATTAAGAATGTTTCCTCATTAAACTTCCATAATTCCAATGCACAGTAACTTTCTGAACACACTGTACTTGACTTTTTCTTCCTCATTATTGGTTCTGGAATAAGGTCACACGTTGCTAAGATCTATAAGCTGAGGACAAGTTTAAGTTCAGCAGAGCCAATGCATCTTGGTATTTGATCGGGGGTTGCCAGCAATAGACCGACTCAGGGATGCTTATTTTCCAGGTGATGATTAATAAAATGAATAATAGCTTCAGTGCCTATTGGGTAAATTGAAGCCAACTGATCTCATAAAAAAAAAACCAAAAAAAAGAAAATGGATATTGTAACCAGCGTTTTATTGTGATCTACAGAAACCAGAATATTACATGTAGCTTTTAGCACTGCAATTTCATTTTTTAGTAGTAGGAGTACACAATAACCATCTCAGCCATTAGTTTGACCTTTTATGTACTTTTCCAGGTATAACAAACAAAATCTCTATATAGTTCGTTCAGTAGATTTATGACTAGTGCAAACTATAATAAAGAAGTGGCTGCTTAACTACCTATTAGAAGATGTTTCAGATGAAGTACATTTGATTCTTACTTCTTATTTTTCAAAGTGTTCTTATAAAATAAAAAAATTAATCAATGATAATAGATTTACTATCAAGTATAAATGCTTTTAAAAACTTAGTCATATAGTATTGTGATGCGTATCTACGCATCACAAGCTTATCTAAGCTTATTTTTATCTTAGCTTATCTAAAATTCTAGTAATAGAAAATGTGAGAATAAGAAAGAATGTAAACCAACAAAAAAATTTAAAATGAGAAAAAACCAAAACAACAAACAGGAACAAATGAAAAACATTTCTAGTACAGTGCAGAAGGTTCAAATAACAGATGTTCTGAAACCATTATGCTTAAATGAGCAAAGGAGATGGATCGGCTGCTGTTATGTCAAGCCCTAGGCCTGGGTTATAAATTCTGATAAGAGCCAGCAGAGAGGGATAGTCTGTCCAGTAACTTTTAAAGTGAATGTGTGATAAAACTTGAGCATTTGAGTGAAAGAGTGCTTCACAAGCATATTCCATTTTGTGACAAAAGTGTAACAATGTTCCATTCTGTAGTCAAGTACGAGAAGCTGTATGAAAACTTCACTGTAAACAGAGAACAAAATATCATTATTCTTTGATAAATAGGAAGTTCTCTCTATAAATAGTAGAAGTAAATAATCCTTGAACAGTTTATTATTGAGCTTGTAATTTTCTGTAATACTAACGTCTTATGTCTTAATTTTTTCATACATTTCTATTAGTTATTTTAAAGGTCATAGTAAAATCAAAATTATAGTTTGAGACGTATAATTTAGTTATTTTGTAAACAGGAAGATTTAAAAGAAGAAAGGAAGAATAAATTGCATTTATAAGTATTTTAACATGTAGTAAAATCTATCAATTACCTTCATCAAACTGATAACATGCAACAATATCCTGAAATAGTTTTGTGTTAAATTGTCAATTCAAATAAGTTTTGGTTTGTAAAAAAAATTTTCTGTAAAAAACCTCATGTTTATACATATTTAGAAAATAAACAATGTGATTTTGTATGGTATACTCAAAGATGGATGAAGCAGGAGCGATATAAAATGCCGAATAGCACAAGTTAAACGAGCCTTCAGTAATAAATATAATTTGTTTACATCAAAAATTAATTTAAATGTCAGGAAAAGATTTTTGAAAGTGTATGTTTGGAGTGTCACTTTACATGGAAGTGAAACTTGGACAATCGGAGTATCTGAGAAGAAAAGATTAGAAGCTTTTGAAATGTGGTGCTATAGGAGAATGTTAAAAATCAGATGGGTGGATAAAGTGACAAATGAGGAGGTATTGCGGCAAATAGATGAAGAAAGAAGCATTTGGAAAAATATAGTTAAAAGAAGAGACAGACTTATAGGCCACATACTAAGGCATCCTGGAATAGTCGCTTTAATATTGGAAGGACAGGTAGAAGGGAAAAATTGTGTAGGCAGGCCACGTTTGGAATATGTAAAACAAATTGTTAGGGATGTAGGATGTAGAAGGTATACTGAAATGAAACGACTAGCACTAGATAGGGAATCTTGGAGAGCTGCATCAAACCAGTCAAATGACTGAAGACAAAAAAAAAATACTCAAATTATATGAGATCAACAGGTTTTTTTCTATAAGCAGTGAGTTCATTAGCAGTTGTCATCACAGATTGATGGTAATTGATAAGATACGATTTTAACACATTCCAGGGATTGAGAAGCTATCAGATAAAAAGTGAAGTTTACCATCCTCTTAAAACATTTTACTATTTTTAACATATTAAATTTACATTTTATTTTTTAATGGAGTGGGCAAATCAAACTAGTTTATTTTACAATTTCATTTTTGTGATATTTCTTCCCAAAGTTGAAGATTATTCATAGAACTGGGTAATATCCTAGAGAAATCAATGCTAATAAACATATATGAAATAATTAGAATTAAATAAAAGGAATAAAGTAATTTATAACCTGCATTATAAATTTTTACTTGTTTTGATTATAAACTTTGACTTGATCAGTCAACTTAATTCTTTTAACATTAAAATAAAGTATTAGATGAATATTTTCTCACAACTGAATCTACAACTTCTCTTAACAGAATAAGAGGACCTTTGACATTTATTACAGTTGTAAGAAATTTTATTTTAAATTTATAATGTCACAAACAATAGAAGCTAGCTAGAAAATCACCATTTAATTCTTCTTGTTCTTTTCCTGCCTCAAGCAAATCATTCCAGATAAAATGACACTAATTGGGCACCAATCACCAAGGTACATCAGTAAAAATAATAAAAGATAATTTATACAGCTAACATCGTTAACTTTTTAAATAAAAAGTTCTAGCATTAATCAAAATCAATTAGGTTTTAGTCAAAAATAAACTTAATAAAAATGCAAAAGTTTTAATATAAATCTACGCTTTCTTTAAAAAAAATAATGAATTTTTAAAAAAAATATTATTCATATAAAGCTAATTCAACACTTTTTCTTGTTTCTATCCCAATTATGAATCTTGTTTCATTTTATTTTCACTGTTTTCAGTGACATGTTACTGTCACTTCTTTTGTAATATGTAATTAAAATGAAACAAAACTGTTTAAAAATCCCAAAACAATTTAATACATTAAAATTTTTAATAACAGAATAGCATATTAAACAGAAGTAAAAGATATTCAAATAAAATTTGAATGTTTTATATTTGCATTGAAAATATAAATGCATTTTATTAAATTTTAATTCATAAATAAATAAATGAAATTAAGTATTATTTACCTGGCATTGGCATGTGTGTTTCTTCATCTCTTAACTGAACAACAAATGGATGAATTCCATAGCATGCATTATTTATATAAAGCTGTGCCATAACAAGAGCATAATTTGCAGTTTGTCCCACTAAGGTGAAAACAGAATATTTTTAAAGTTGAATTAATCTGAATATATATCATGTACAAATTATAGTAACTAAAAGTGAAAATTTTTTTAAATATCAATCAATTTTTTTTTTTTTTAATAGAAAGATCAGATAGTATAAATACAAATATATATATATATATATATATTAATTTAGTAAAATAAATTCTTTTTCTGTCCATATCTTCCTCTGTACCAATTACCTATCTATCTATATACATATAGACAATGTTTACAGACAATTCCAAATGAATATTAAAATCTTCAACTAAGAGGAATTTGGTTAGATGAATTTTAATGATAGAACCACTCATCTTAATCTCCCACTGTATGATCGTCTATACTGTTTTTATCATAATCAGTAATTATTATATACATTAACTGATCTGCAGTAATTATTGTTCTTCTGTTGAATATTGAGCTTTTCACACAATTATAATCAATCATGCAAATCTAATTTTCTGATCATAACACAAAAGGAGTAAAATGTCTTTACCAATAATATAGTACAATCTTTCAGGTTGACCATTTTCTTTTCTGTTTTATTAATAAAACAGAATTTTGAGGCAA
Organism: Lycorma delicatula; assembly: GCF_047948215.1. Taxonomy (NCBI): domain Eukaryota; kingdom Metazoa; phylum Arthropoda; class Insecta; order Hemiptera; family Fulgoridae; genus Lycorma; species Lycorma delicatula. The sequence goes on from NC_134455.1 coordinate 35,000,592, forward strand.
TTCTCCATGGAATTGCCTCAAAACTTACCTGGATGGATCAAGGCACATCATGATAAAAGTCTGATTGCAACACAGTGGCTAAAGAAAATAAATAAATAAAATAAAAAACAAAGTTCAGTTTGTACATAAATAATTATTTATTAATGATTGTAATGTTGTTTATGTAAATAAGTTTTTTTTTTTTTTTACTTATCAGTGAGCTTTTCAATGTCCTAAATAAATAAGATATTTGAAGTTTTTCTTAATTATTATTTAAACTGCCCAGCAGCCACTGACAGCACGGAAGAAGGAAGAACCCTGCACTTTCCCCCGTTCAGCCCTTCGGGGCCTCGGGGATTTTAAGGTTAACGGTATGTAACTTCGGTTACTACCAATTCTCGGAAAGTGCAGGCCAAAGAAGAATGAAGAGGTCATCGGAAGAAGAAGAGGGAGAAGAAGAAGGAAGACCCTCTACTCGCCCCAACATCACGGACTGGAGTCCGGAACAGAGCCCAGCAGAGATTCGTCCTGGAAGGCAGCCATAACAGAAGTGGATGAAGAACTTCTACACACCTCTCCTTTAAAACTTACAAGTTAAATAAAATAAACCAGCAATTGCGGCTCCTCCGGAGTAGGGGTCGCATCGCTCCCTCCTGATAGTTAGTGCCCCGTTGTGGCGTATTCCTGCTAGCCTATGAAGCGTTAGCACCGAAAGGACTTCAGTGGACGGTCTGAAGGGGAATTACGTCGGGAGGACAGGGTTCATAAGCCTAGCCTTCCGCGGTCAGCCCATAAAATGGGTTCGATAACGCTGGTTCAACAACGGATTGGAATGCAACTAAATCCGTCTTAAAAATACTAAATAATAAACAAAACTTGAAAAATTAGACCCACCATTTAAAAATAAACCTTTTAAAAAACACGCCCGATTAGAATCATCCAGCAGCAAGGGACTCTGTCCAGGCTCTGCGATAAGTAGGGAGAAATAAACTCCCGCCAACTTTGCATTCCATTCCATTCCTATTTAAACTCAACACACTTATATTCAATCTGTATAAGAAAATATTTTATATGGGCGTGCAATTTATTAAAACTGACAATGGAAGTATAAAAAGGCCTTTCTCATTAAGCGACATATTGGATTTAACACAAATACTATTTTCTTCTTTCTTTACGAATAAATGATTTTTTTATCAAAGTATTTTCATAAATATATGCATAGAAAAATTGGAATTTTCATTTTACTAAATAACATCCTGCACGATTCATATTTATGAGTATTAAGCATATGATGTGAATAGTTCAACTTATTCTGGCTCCTAAAAAAAAATTCTTTTAAAAACCACACAATCTGCTAAATATTCTTGAAAAGAACGAAATTGCATTCTAGAAACATAATACATTAAACATAACATAGTAGTAGTAGTTCTTGTGAAAAAACAAAACATGTTAGTATCAATGCTACTGGGCTACCAGTCCTAGAACTCAGCCAAATCTTTTAGCATATATGAATCCAGTTTTACATTTCTAAGATATTTTCATAAGTAAAATCGTTCTGTTTTAAAAATCAGGGATGATTATGCTGAAATTATAATAATTAGAGACGTACATTGGAAATTCTTATACATTTATTTTTGAAAAGAAAAGCAGTACTTATACTAAGAACACAATTACACAATACACAAAACCAAAATCATTTTTTACATCTAATTAAGATTAATTCTAGAAATAAGGTTAAAATACTCACACCCTCCTGGCCACCACTTATATGATGTTAATGTTGGACTGTTGAGAACAAATTCTTCTTTTGAAGGGTCATATGTAGCAGTAGTTTCCAAACCTCTAATAAACGTCCCATGGCCAAGTTCTGTCTAAAAATAAAACAAGTATTCCAGTTGATCAGCTAAATGCTTCACTACACACACATATATATATTTAAATGACGAGTTAGAACAAAACTGTCGTTTGTAAAATTTGTATACTTAAAACATCATTTTAAAACTATGTTCAATAAAGATCATAATTTTGTTTATATACTATATATATATATATATATATATATTACTATTAGTAAAAACTCTTTAAATTTGTATTATAATAAGTGAAAATTACAAATATTTATTTTTTTAAATGACCAAATAGTTAATCTCTTTCAAGAAATACATTTTTTAAATTATGATCAACACACTAAAATGACAAACGCTAAATGTGTCATTTGTCTAGTGGTCCAGCGCCCCCATTAAGCTCATCTACTATATGGAATCCAGCACCTGTTCGATGGCCTTCCCCGTATTATTAATTAGGCAAAAGGGACGATACTTCGTTGACGATATATTTCCCCTGGGTTTAGGGAGAAAAACGAGTCGACTCCTTCCAAGGTCGCAGAAAGGTCTTTGTATCCACCCCAAAGTTGGCGATATCCACCATCTGCCATGGAGTCTGCAGCATTAGGCCCTTAAGTATTGCCGCAGTGACTTGGTCAGGTCCAGGACTTTTTCTGTCTTTCAACCTGTTTATAGCCGCAAATACCTTGTCCAATGAGTACCATCGTGTCTCGCAGTCTATGACTTCAATTACTTCCTACTCCAGACAGGGAAATAGTATAGCAACCTGTCTGGTGGCCTGTTCATCCATGAGGGCGGAAGGTGTCTTGCTGAAACGCTTAAAGGCAATCTGATACTCTTGCACCCATGCGTCATTGTCTAAATCTTGGTAAAGCTCAAGTCATTTCCTCCGCTTTGCACATTTAATTTCATGGTTGAGCAGCCTCCTACTGGCCAAAAAAGCCTGTGCCGCAATCTCACATTCTGGACCATTATTCGGTTTAAGCCTTTCGTTCCTTCGCTTACGTCTTTGGAAAATTCCCTAAGCTTGGCTATCTTATCAGACCACCAATAGGCTGGCCAGAAGCACCTAACTCTAGCTGGTATCAGCTTCAATTCTTCCCTAATAATGTACTGAGTAAGCTTGGCATAATTGATTGACATCTCATATTCTCATGGCAACATTTGTAACAAGGGTAGCGATCTGATGCTGCATTAATCTCTGTGGTCACTCGGCATCTGACTGTGCCCGAAGGGCCAGCTATCTCAAGGATAGTAGGCAAGGTGATCACTTGCAGTCTCATCAGGCAACACCCGCCAGGCACACGTTGTGATTCCACTGTCCATCCAATATGGTCAGGTCCAGAACTGATGAATGATCTCTGGACTCAAATGTTAGAATGGCATCGTTTATACAGTATAACCCTACAGATTGAATAAATTTGGTGAGCACCTCTCCGTGGCGGTTAGTGTATGCACTTCCTGCCACCAGAGCTGAAATCCCCCATAAAAATAATCTTCTTGGGGAACCTGATGACTATTTCCTACAATCTGCCTATAAATTCCTCATACTCGTGCAATTCACAATTAGGGGTGATGTAAGTCCCTGCAATAACGGCTTCTGCCAACTCAACTGCAATATAATCTCGTCCTTGATTGAATAACTGACAACCTAGTCTTCCACTAATGTTCTGAATGGCTAGATCACCCTCTGAATTCGCCCACCAGTCATTTCTGGCTGCCACGTACTATTTGATTCAGATGTAATGAGAAAATCCACCTAATATATTCTCGCCAGCTCTCCCACTAAATCAAGAGAGAGCTGATTACAGTTGGCATTAGTAAAATTTATACTAATCATTTCTGTAAGAGTCGCACGTCCAGCCTCCGTGTGATGGTTGTGACTTCCTCAATTTAAATACGTCGTTGGTTCACAACATTCATTAGCCTTGTGGCCTCTTGCCACTAGAATTGAAATACAATTCAATTTTGTTAGTGTTGTAGTCAACCCTCCAGTGACCGGTACCCTACTAGCACCTGTAGCAACGTGCAGCATCATCTCGTACGTAGGCCCTGCAGTGGACCCACCCTATTCAGATACGTTCTTCTATCAACTTACGCGCCGCCCTGTAGGACGTAATAACGGTCACGTTCTTAGTGTCGTCGACGGCGGGCAGCACAGACGTGATTCTGAAGTCTTCATCTTTACTATCTACACTGGAGATAGCTGTGTTAATCTCAGGTTCTGTTGTATGAGCATCAACATCTTTGATGTGGACTACTGCTCTCCTGTCCCCGCGAAACCTCAAGTCAACTTGTAACCCAAATCCTTGTCACGAAGTGTAGTCATGAACTGTTCTACCATTGTTGCACTCTTATCCTAAAGTGGAATTCATCGTTTCTGCCTCGACTTGTAGGGACAAGACATAATCAGCTTCTTCTTTGGTAACCGAAGATTTTATCGTTCTAAATAAATCGGGGTATGACTTTCCTTCTGCCCTCAAGACCACGGTACGGCTGTCCATGACAGGAGTCGACTGCTTACCGACAACCGCTCCAATCTGACCAGCAGGGCGCCAACACAACAATCAACACTGAATCAGGTTTTTCTATAAATAAACACACAAGCATCTTCCGTATATGATTACCCATGATACCACCCGGTAGCAAAAACACAGGAAAATCTGACTTTGCCAATACAAGTCGCAATGCCTTCAGTACAACCAGACTTGAGGCCCGATCATCAGCCGTCGAGTTGTAATAGATCTTGTATCTGCATTTCTCAATTGTATAATCCATAAGTAATGAAGCATCGCAGACAACATCTCCAGGTTTATAGCCAGCACCCTTGAACGACTCATCGCCCGCCGCTAAAAGTCGTGCCAAATCGACGAAACTGCAAGTATCTCTTGCATCCGGAGGTAGGATCTTCATCTGACGTACCCGTCACTACATTCTGATGGCCGCCATCGTGAAGGCTTATCTGTAAGTTCATTATCAGACCAATTTTCTGTAAGAATATCTCCAATTTCCGACTCTCGCATCGGCTCCGTCTGAGTCGCTAAGTAATTTGCCTCAGCGCCGAAATTTCTTGCACCGCTTGCAATCCACTAAGGATAGCCTGCAGTTCCATTTCATGTGTTAATGAAACTATTCAAACCAGTGCCGTGATTCTGCCGCAGGACATACAATGCGAGTTCCAGCCGACTGGTCAAGTCCTTAAGATTTTCCGGTGAGGCATCCTCCTCTTCGGTCGACCACCGCTTCGCTCGCTTTCGTCCTTTGTCTTGTTTGTCTGCTATAGGTACGTTTGTCCCAGCCGTAGCAGTAGAAGTTGATTCATCTTCTTTCATAACTAATTTTGCTTCTCTTCGCCACCAGTGAAGTTAATATGAAGTAATATATTGCTTCATATTAACGGACCCGCTAGATGGCGCTGGAGTTGAGATTTCGAAAAATTTTATATATGGTCCGATTTGACTCATATTCAGAATATTAGTTACGCGAAAATAATTATTTTTCCAAAAAATGGATCCACTAGGTGGCGCTTGGGGTCGATGTATTTCGGAAAATTGTGTTTATGGTCCAAGTTGGCTTTTTACGTGTCACCAGAGTGTTCAGCGCTCAATTCCACGTAATGTGATACCCCACACGATGGGGTTCAAAGACCCCATCGTTCGGGGGGGGGGGGGGGAGGGAGGTTGGCGGTAAGGTAAAATGTATCAACTCAAAAAACTGATATAAAATTTTTTTTAAAAAATCAAGGGGGAGGGGCAAATGGTCAGAAAGCTCCCGGATCGGATAGATCCGGGGGGATTTTGGGATAGGATGACTGGGAGGGGAGAAATTAAGGAAAATATGATACCCCTTATACGCGGTGCGAGGACTAGAATCTCACCTTATAGGAGAAAAGAAGAAAATTTTCCTAAGTCCTTGTGTCTTTATAACTCTTGTCCAATCCTGCAGAGCAGAGAATCTAGCCACTATGATCCTTATAGCACTATGCTATAAGGTCATCTCATAAAGCACTTAAAAAAAGTTAGTCGGTTGTCCGAAAATCACAAAATTATATAAAAGTATCCAGTAAAATTTTATCAAACGGTTCCAAACCACCAAATCAATAAATTCAAAGAATAAACCGGTCAAAAACTCGAAAAAAGTAGAGCAATGCGACAGCACGTCTGTACTCCGTGAAGTCACACCTAGCATATTCATATATCACATAATAAGCATCGTCCAACAATCCGCATTGCAGACACATGCCAGAGTTCGCCAGGCCGAATTTCTGTATATTGTCCCGAAAAGCGCCAGGCCCTGAAAGAAATTGCGTCACATACTTGTTCAGGTATACAAAGAGTATAACCAAAAAAATCAGGTATACCTGATCATACTTGTTCAGGTATACCAAAAAAATCATGCGTATAAAAATGCCCACACTCTGTCTCATCCCATGTGGCCTGCCACAGGGCGACACCACGCTGTTCTATCTGCTTTATTTTCTCAGAAGTCAGTTCACCTGACTTCTTAGCAACATAACGCTGTTGCCTCTCAGGCGCAATCAAGTCTATCAGATACACGCCTGCGATCACCAAGATCGTCTCCCGTAACGGTAACCACCCGTTATCGTTAGCAATATAAGGTGTTGAGCCCGTAACAAAATATCCCGATAGCTTTTAAATTTTAGCCTATCCGCCCAAACAGGCAACGCATGTAGCAGAATCGTCTCGCAGACGCCCTTATACAAGATACTCATAGTCTTAAAATTAAGACTCCAATCAGGATTGACCACACCTCGAATTCCGAAGAAGGCATTACAGGCCTCCCCCGCGACGTATTGAAGGTGCTTCTTGAACTGCAATTTCTCATCACCCCAAGGTACCTTAGAACCTGAACATATCTAATACGTTGGCCTGAAATCGATACGCGGACTCGCTGCCTCACAGCCAAATTGCCTTTGAAGAGCATCACCAGGAAGGGACACCAAACACAGAGAAATTTACAGAACAATTTGACACGTGTACATTCTTCTAAAAGATGCCACTACATGAAAATCCCATTGATTCGCATCGGTGATAGCAACTTTCGGACTTTGCACGAACTTTTTAAACCACTCTCGTACATGATAACATGATACCTGATAACATGAAAACGAGACATGATTTAAAACAAGTCTCTTAATACGATTTGATGTTTGTGAAGTACTTAAAGCAGTTAATAGTAAAAAGATCCTACGGTAAAGAGTTACAAAATCCTAACTTTATGCCGGTAAGGATTGAACTAATAATGAATTGTAGATTAAATATATCATATTAACATGTAGTTCTTTTCTTTTTTTTTTAACTGCAGTCAAATCAACAACGTTTGTATAAAATCATGAAATATGGTTTATAAGTGTGTTTCGAACCTCAACCTAAACAACCAAAAAGTTGTTTCCTGCCACAATAATAGTGGCAGGGTATTTTCGTCCTATATCTGTCTGTAATAACCAAACAAAATTATTTTAATTATTGTCTTTAAACCACTTACAGGTATTCTCATGTCCATTTGTCATTTAAGTAAAATAATAGTTTTTTTTTTGTATTCAGTCATTTGACTGGTTTGATGCAGCTCTCCAAGATTCCCTATCTAGTACTAGTCGTTTCATTTTAGTATACCATCTACATCCTACATCCCTAACAATTTGTTTTACATATTCCAAACGTGGCCTGCCTACACAATTTTCTCCTTCTACCTGTCCTTCCAATATTAAAGCGACTATTCCAGGATACCTTAGTATGTGGCCTATTTGTCGCAATACCTCTTCATTTGTCACTTTATCCACCCATCTGATTTTTAACCTTCGCCTATAGCACCGCATTTCAAAAGCTTCTAATCTTTTCTTCTCAGATACTCCGATCGTCCAAGTTTCACTTCCATATAAAGCGACACTCCAAACATATACTTTCAAAAATCTTTTCCTGACATTTAAATTAATTTTTGATGTAAACAAATTATATTTCTTACTGAAGGCTCGTTTCGCTTGTGCTATTCGGCATTTTATATCGCTCCTGCTTCGTCCATCTTTAGTAATTCTACTTCCCAAATAACAAAATTCTTCATAATCTTTTCTCCTCCTATTTTCACTTTCAGCGGTCCATCTTTGTTATTTCTACTACATTTCATTACTTTTGTTTTGTTCTTGTTTATTTTCTTGCTTGTTTAGTTCTTGCGTAGGACTTCATCTATGCCGTTCATTGTTTCTTCTAAATCCTTTTTACTCTCGGCTAGAATTACTATATCATCGGCAAATCGTAGCATCTTTATCTTTTCACCTTGTACTGTTACTCCGAATCTAAATTGTTGTTTAACATCATTAACTGCTAGTTCCATGTAAAGATTAAAAAGTAACGGTGATAGGGAACATCCTTGTCGGACTCCCTTTCTTATTACAGCTTCTTTCTTATGTTCTTCAATTGTTACTGTTGCTGTTTGGTTCCTGTACATGTTAGCAATTGTTCTTCTATCTCTGTATTTGAACCCTAATTTTTTTAAATGCTAAACATATTATTCCAGTCTACGTTATCGAATGCCTTTTCTAATAAATTTTCTAATAAAATAATAGTATGTTTATAAATACTCCTCACTTTTTTGTTAAGTTGTATATCTTTGATATATAGACCGAAATCTTTGATACTGGAAACAAACGGATTTAGAAAACTCAAATTTTACAAAATATATATATGAATGATTACATACGAGGGGTATCTCTAAACTAAAGACCGCTGGGAAACTTCTCTCCTTAAGGTTGTCAAATCAGTGTCGTTTATAGCCACGTTAGTAATGCACACACTGCATTGTTGTCTGTAAGTTGTCGCGTTTTAGTATCTTTGATTACATATGAGTTATTACGTTATAAAATGAATAGGAAAATCCATGTTGCTGCCACTTTGAAATTCGTGGAATCATGCGTTTTTTAAAGTATCAAAACGTTAAGCCGGCTGAAACTCATAGGCAGTTCGTTGTTGTGTCCGGTGACAATGTAATGAATGAAAGAAACGTCCGAAAATGGTAGTATTAAAGGTTTACAAATAACAGAATTAATGTGCATGATGAAGAACGTTCGGGGAGGGCCTCGTTAACCATCGAGGACTTGTTGAAACGCGTCGATGATGAAAGAAAAAAAAAAAGATTTCCGACCTGACCCTTCTTTTTTTTAATGTTTCAAGAGCTGTTATTGGTCGCATTGTTCATGATCATTTAGGCTTTAGAATGATTGGTGCAGGTTGGGTGCCGCAAGTTTTAACGGGACGTCACAAAAAATCCAATGGAATCTGCTTTAAAATTTTTGATGCGCTACACAGAAAAAGGTGATGAGTTCCTTAATTCGATTGTTACCGGCGATGAAACATGGACTTCGTATTACACGCAAGAGAGAAAACGGCAGTCAAGTGAATGGCGTCATCCTCAATCACCAACCAGACCAACAAAGTTCACGCCACAGCCATTTGGTCGCAAACTGACGGCTACAGTCTTTCTGGATCGGTTTGGCATATTGTTGATTGATTTCATGCCATATGGAACGACTATAAGTGCAGAAACCTACTGCGAAACTACGTAAGTCATGGCGCGCCATTCAAAATCGTCGACGTGGGCGGCTGACCGGTCGTCGACCTAATAACCACGTGGTGAGCCCAGACAGGTGCAGCATAGATTAATAACCTCACTGACATCCTTTGTAAAGGATATGTATAGTACGTATATGTATAATTCAACCCCCAATCGGGATGAATGAATCTACGGGGTTCCATAAAAAGCATCAGCGGCCTTTTTTTGCTACATATTACAGGTGTTCCTTGAACCGAAAATTTTCATCAAGGATAACACCCGGGTACTTTTGAGCCGTAACGTACCGAATGGGGTGACCATCCATCCGAACCCGAATTCGTCGGGCCGCAGCCAATCGGTCTTTCAGCCCAGAAAAAACCCACAATGTTGTTGCTTAAAGAATAATCATTTTATGCTGAAGATTCCACAGCTAGTGTTCCACAAGCACGAGCAGCTAGAAACTCCACTTCATTACGCGAATCCCCTTCAATCAGCAACAGCGCGTCGTCAGCATAAGCGATGACACGACAACCACATGGCAACCTCAAACGTGAAATAGAATCGAATTCTATAATTCAAAGAAAAGGACTCAGAACACTGCCCTGAGGGCATCCTTAGTTAGGGTCTTACGAACCGCCGAGTCGAAATAACTTGAGAGCACTTCTAATTCATTTCGTGCACATTACGCTTCTGCATCTGAAACAAAGCAGAGGGCCACCATATGTTATTTAAGTTTACGTAACAGCATGAGCGGACTAAGCGCGGTGCTATACACTACCGGCTTACATGTCCCAAACCCCTCACTTGTCTTATATTACTAAAATGAGTAGGTGCAACCCAACAACTACTAAAAATATATATGACTTCAATAAATAGATTTATATCGTCAAAACAGCAATTCGCTGCTACGCCGAGGTCGCTGAATGCCAGAAACTGCCTATCCACCATTTTAAAGTGCATGGAGCTTTAGCAGGTGGTCAGCCGTAATTCTCGGATAACTTTCCACAGCTGCGAGGTAGGAGTTTTTCCCTTAAATAAACTACTGATGCCGGTTGAACAATACAACGGCATCATGGAACGCCCACACGGTCTGACAGTGCGGCTCTCGCCACACTGCCGCTTGTGAGTGGCCAATTTTCCCATGACTTCTAAGTTCCAGGGTGGCCTGAATTCTAGATCCCCCCCCCCCCCACAGAGCTGGGCAGTCGAAGATCATGTGTTCGTTCGACTGGACCTCCCCGAAGACGCACAGCTCATCAGCTCCCAGGCAGAACCGAATCAAATATTGGTTTAAATTCACGTGGGTGGAAAGCACTTTGGCTTCCGTTGCCCTAGACACAAACTAGAGGTGTACCATCCCCCAAATCCTGTATAAATCTATAAAACGACCTACCCTTAGTCGTGGCGTGCCATTCTTACTGTCATGCATCCATCGCAAGGCTGTAAAGCCTCCTCCGCAGACAGGAGATGGGCAACTGTTCGAAATTTAGAACCGGTGCCTTGCGATCACCGTTCCGCTCCGGTACTGGCCCGCACCCAAAATGCCTCAGCCTCCCTACCTCTTCACAACTTCCACACGGCTGCCCAAACTTTCACCACTGCATCGACTGGGAGAGCCTTTCCCAATACGGTGGCAGCCTCGTAAGAGGTTGTTTTAAAACAATACAATTAAGGGTGCATGTAATTAAGAATCTGCACTGTTCACTCCTTAAATTGTGAAAAAGTGCTCGATTTCTTTCCAACCTATGCGCCCAAACGGACGCGGCATAAGAGACGCCCCGGTACACCATGTACAGCCCATAATTCTTCCGAGCAATTCTACTAAATTTGTGCATTACAGAGACGGTGTCCGCCGCTACTTGCCTAATGTGGTTGCTAAACAGCAACTTTTGATAAACCAAAAAACAACTAGGTACTTATGAATTCTAACTCGGCTGATTACACAGCCTTTATATTAGATGGGGATTACGACTGTACGATAATTTGTCTGCACCTTGAGAAACATGTACTTCGTCTTGGCACACAAATCTTTAAATTTTTCTAGTCCATCCAGCCCTACGCGGTTGACAAAGCCGCCTGCACCCGGTCCTCTACCTGCGGTCGTGAATTACTACTAAATGAAAGGAGAGTCATCGGCGAAAGTTAGGGATCGTGACCCCTTCTGGAAATATCAATTCCAGAAATATGTTTAATACTAGATTCCACAACAGGGAACCGAGAACGGAACCCTGCGAGCTTCTCCTGGTAACAGACGTTTCTAGTCAAGTGCGCATCTCTAAATAAAGCCGTACGACAAATAGTCTCGCACTACGACCTGCAGGGTTACGGGAACATTGCGGCGTTCCAATTCATAAAGGATAGAACTCCAACACAAAGAAGGAAATGTTGCCTCTATGTCTATAAAAACTGCCAAAACAAATTTACTGCCGGCGCTTTCCACCTCGGCAAGACCATTTAAGATGCAATCATCGGTGCCACCCCTTTTATGAAGCCATATTGGCTTAGACTTAGAAAACAATTAATATCGATGCTTTCCTAGAGCAGTTCCACAGCCAGCCTTTCAAGCAACTTTCCGATTACCGGAAAGAGGCTGAGGGGCATGAACCGCAATCCAAAACAGAAGGCGTGGCATGCTTAATACGCTAATTATGCTGCTTCACTACAATGTTCGGCCACACGTGGCTCATCGCATCCAAGATCTCATCAGGTCATTTGACTGGGAACAAACTGATTACCCACCGTACACTTCTGACTTGGCCACCAGTGACTACCATTTTTTTTCCTGCATTTAAAGCAGCATCTCGACGGTGCTGCTTTAAATTCACCACTACGAAGGTGGGTCACCACTGCGATTTGACAACAGCCGTTTCAACAATGGTTATCTTCCCAAGCAGATTTCTTTGACCGGAATGTAGAAGCTGATCACACAATACAAGTTCGTTATTATACGCGGAAATTATGTAAAACTGTAGACTAACAACCAGGATTTCAGGTAAATATAAATTAAAAAAGAAAAAAAGATTTGCTTGTTATTTTTTAAGTCAAAACGGTACTTACTAATAAAAAAAAACATGTTTCATGCATAATTCATATGTAAAATGTTTACCTGTGCATATGTACATATTATTTCACAGTTCCAAGCTCTACCAATCCAATAGGCTTGCTGCTGCATAGTGCCTTGTCCCATGAGTGCCGGAATGAACATAACATAATGCAATGCAAATGGCATTCCATCTTTTAAAATAGCACTCCCCAACATTCCTCCAAGAATTGACCTATAAGAGAGTTAAATTACTCAAAATTTTATTAATTACAATTCTTAGATTCTCACAAATACAGTTAATACATTTTTCAAACAGAAGAACATGTTTATCAGTATTTAACTCCACTGCATTAATCAAATTTGGTAAAAATTTGTTTTTTTCTTCATGATATCGCCGCATAAGCTTGAAGCTTGTGCACCGGATATGAAAGAGGAATTTTGTAGCGTATGAAAAATGCCATGCTTGACCGGGATTCAAACCCGGGACCTCGGGATGAAAAGTCGAGACGCTACCACTCGCGCCTAATTATCCACTAGTTTAATCTAAGAGAAAACTAGTTCTGGATAAACCCGACTTAATGAAGCGAAACAGTTTAATAACCGGTTCACAGAGTGGATGAAAACAAGAAACAGCACATATACCCTTGTAACGTGATATAATAATAAAAGAAGACACTTGAGTTTGAGCTGTTACTATTGTAACTATTGGTTAAAAATAATATAACAATAATAATAACATTAAATAAGTTAATGCTTGTCCTACTTTAAAATACTCTACTATAAATCTGCGACCCGACTCTACAGCCATTCTCAGCCAAACACAAAAATTACCCTTTTCTAGATCACCACTCCAAAAACCCGAAACAGTCCTTTTCAGAGCTACCACAAGGTTCTAAGGTCCACGTGCCACCGGAGCAATTCGGCAAAAATAAAAAATGAGTAATATTTGCTAATTATTTATCTCTAAAGAATAATAATGTTTATCTGCGTTAAACACAACTATTATTGCATTAAACAGAGTGAGCCACGTAAAACAGAATTCATAATGAAACTGCTACCCAACATTATTTATGAAAGACTCTCACACAACTAGCGCGACTATTAGATGTATATATTACTATTTATTGTTGCTGCCATTTGTCAAGCGGTTACGTGTCAGTGCAGTATACGTTTTGTAACGACTTATTCAGACCACAGGAGGATAGCTATAGTTGAGGCCTATATTCGTTCTGGATCGTTTGAAGAATCACGTGAAATATTTGTATTCGAAAAATTTTCGAATGTCTGTATCCCAGCGAAGAGTAACATACACGAATTAGTTTTTTTTTTTTAAAATGGCGTACAACAGGTTCGGTTTCAAATGCAAAACGAAATAGGCAACCTTTCGTTAAGACACCACAGTTCATTGCCGATATTGAAAAGAGAATTACTACCAGTCCAGAAGATGACATTTTCGAAGAACTGTATGCGAAATTAACTGATAATGAAAAAGAATACAATTTTTTCCAACAAGACAGTTCAATGTGTCACACATCAAACGTTTCAATGAATGACGTTCATGCAGCTTTCACAAATTAAACCCACCGAATTGATTTAATGGTGAACGCGTCTTCCCAAATCAGCTGATTTGAAAGTCGAGAGTTCCAGCGTTCAAGCCCTAGTAAAGTCACTTTTACACGGATTTGAATAGTAGATTGTGGATACCGGTTTTCTTTTTGGTGGTTGGGTTTCAATTAACCACACATCTCAGGAACGGTCGAACTGAGACTGTACAAGACTACACTTCATTTATACTCATACATATTATCCCCTGAAGTATTATCTGAACGGTAATTACCGAAGGATAAACAGGAAAAAGAAGAAAAAATAAGCTTTCACAAATGAACGAGCTGTCAGCAGAGGACGGTGGCCTTCACGTTCCCCAGAGTTGTCTACTTACGATTTTTTCCTTTGAGGCTACTTAAAGGAGAGAGTTACGCATCTAATCCCCACAATATTGATGAACTGAAAGTGAATATTCAAACGTAACTGATACTCTCAATATTATCAGTCGAGCACAAAAGTTCACTGATGCACAGTGTGGTCATTTTGATCATCTTTTGTAACCATAAGGTAAATAAATGCAACATTTAAATTACGTTTTATGGTTTTTCTTATTAAATTTATCCGTATCATTCATAAAATTTCATTCCACATAACTTACCGATTCTGCAGCGGTTACATTAAGGGTTCGGTTTTGTCGCTCAATCTGTAGAAAGCAGCTACTTTGATTCAGTTTATAAATTTTAATAAATTATCTAACGACCTAATCTTCTAAAAATTTATTTACAATAAAAAGAAATATTTTCCTCGCAAAAGAAAAAATATTATTGCATTCATGAACTTTTTGAATAATACCGATTAGATAAGAATGAAATTTTAAAAATTTATTTATATGTACTTAGATCGTACTCAAATATTTGCCCATTAACATATTTAAAATTAATTTTTTTTCTTAAATTTTATTTATTTATTAATTAGATGGATAAATAGATAATGGATGTTTATGTTTAAACAATTATAAAAATAAAAACACAATTTTAACTCAAACTTTCTAAAAGCACTCTTGGCCATGGATAATACATCTGCCAAAATGACATTTAACCAAGATTATGTTCGTAATATACTTATACTATTAAAATTCATTGTTCAATAAACAAGAAAATAAATTTAATAAAAAGAAGCAAAAACAGAATTAACCAGCTGATGAAATAAACTGTTACAAATTAAATAACCTTACAGATAATATTAAATAATTTTTCTCGTGAGTTACAAATAGTTCTAGTAATATTACTTTTTCAGTTACTCGTATGCCACATCATATTCACTACATAATAATAAAAAATAAACATTCCAATTTAGAAAATAAAAGAAAGTTAAACATTATACAAGTTATTACTAAACAAATCTAAATATTAAAATTAAATTGTTGCAACTGGTGCCACTTCTGTACAACCTTTATATAGTTGTAGAAGGCAAACCAATATTTTCAGTTTACGTAGATAATTACCTCAGACTTATCTAGTGTACTTTTACAAAAAGTACAGGAGTAAGCATAGGTAAGTAAAGAGTAAAAGAGTCTAACTTTCCTCAGAAAGGGACATAAAGCTAAGAAAGTGAGAGGAGCTCTTTTGTACTCCCATATTATACAGCAGACACTTCTGACAACCTTCCTCTCTGTCAAAGAGAGGCATCATTTACTAATAAGTTAAAATTTCGTTTACACAATTTTTAAGATTTGGTGATGCAATAAAAACATAATTTTTTAAACCCTTTAGTTTTAAAATTCCTTTCATCCTCATGGATCCACATTAATTTGGATAAAATGGGTAAAATATCCCACTCCCTGGCAAAATCCATTTAATTTTATTTGTAATTCTAGTGGCATATGATTTGAATAAATCGCATCGATCATATCATTTAAAACTCTGAATTTGTAAAAAAAATCTATTACATAATATAAAACATAATAAAGGTCATTTACAGAAAAGTCTGTCCCGCAATGAAAGTAGATTCCTAATTACAGTCCTCATGAGATCTTCCCTTCAATACAGTATGTCTAAACTAATTGCAAAAGGCTTTTTTTATTTAAAACCTTTTCCTTAGATTGGCTTTGGTAACAAATGTTTGGCAGGTCCCCCCTAAGATTATCTATCAGTTGTTTGCTTGCAACATATTAATTTCAGTCACCAATTACAATTTTGATAAATACCTACAAGTTCAGTAAAACTTTATACTGTAAAAGTTTACTTAAGTTCAGTAAATAAGCAATAACTAAATACAATCACTGCACAACATTTCAACTAAGTGCTCATCAGTATCCAATTTTATGAATTTTTCAACAACAATCACAAGTACCTAACACAAACCCAACAGTTAGACGATCTGCTGTCCTGCTACGTACACTTACTTAATTTATAGCTTCACTATAAATTAATTTAGAATCACATAAATATTTTTCAACTAGTTTATAATCTTTTTTTTTCATTAAATGTTTCAAGTAAAATCATAACTTTTAAGAAAATTAATAAAGTTATAAAAGTTCATTTTATTTTTTTATGTCAGTAACATGAAATGATACAATTAATACATCACACACTTTAGACAGCTTATAAACACAATCATCATAAATAGATTTATATACCATT
Source organism: Lycorma delicatula (assembly GCF_047948215.1). Taxonomy (NCBI): domain Eukaryota; kingdom Metazoa; phylum Arthropoda; class Insecta; order Hemiptera; family Fulgoridae; genus Lycorma; species Lycorma delicatula. The sequence goes on from NC_134455.1 coordinate 35,017,208, forward strand.
AACTTCACGTTCATCATCTATGGTAGAAACCACATACACTACACTAGCTACTGATACTAAAAGAGTTTAACTTAAGATTCCATCAATCCTGACACTCAAATTACTCTTCCTGACATAAGTTTCCCCTTCTTAGAAGCAATATACATCTGTGATAAGTAAAGTATCCTTTTCCAGTACTTCCCCCGTCTGAAAATTCCACCAATCAATCCAGGAATACCTTTGTTTGACCTCCATTCAACGAATGAACATACAATGAAGAAGACTTTTCAGCTTACCTCAAATATTTTCAGTCTTTGATGCGACTTTGAAAAAGTTATAGTCCTTGATTTTTATTTTTATTTTTTTTTTAACCTCCAGGACCACTGTTAGGTATTGCTTCAGAGGATGAGATGAATGATTTGTAGCATGTGTGAAAAACACCATGCCTGATCAGAATTCGAACCCGGGACCTTTGATTAATTTTTTTGCTCATTTAAATCCAACTTTACTAGACTGTGATACACATTTATTTATATAAATCTGAGATTTTGAAATGAAGTTAGACAGTCAAAATTTCCGGGCTGGAGCTAGTACCGGGGAAAACTGAGGCGGTGGTAATCACCACTGCTAAAAGAAGGTTTACTTTGACACTTATGCTAGAGGGTAAGAAGATTGCTACGAGACCTGCTATTAAGTATCTTAAGTATCTACTATTAAGTAACTTAAAAATGGAGTCTGGACTCTATCCAGACTCTGATTTGAAGTTCATGACATTCAGGCAAGTGTAAGGCTGATAGGGTGCTGCAGCTGATTTGCAGGCCTTCTGCCAAATAAAGATAGAGCTCAGCAGAGAAGCAGGTTGCTGGTCAGCAACCTCCTTCTCTGCTTCTTCTTGTCCTTCGGAAAAGGTGGAGGTCAGCACAGAAGGAGTGCAACACAGTGGCCGGACTTGCTTATTCCTTTCTCCTGCATGGAGCCAAGTTGTGGTCGGGAGTACTATATACCATAAATACAGAGGAAAACTGGGGTCCCTCCATAGGAGGTGCTGTTTGTGGACTATATCAGCATATACAATAGTATCGTTAGCAGTGGTGGAAGTGCTGGCCGGACGTATGCCGATAGACTTGGTATTGCTGCAACGGAAGAGAATAAGAAAGTTGGGGGATTTGATGCCTGTACACAGGAAATTGGCAATTAAGACAATAACAGGTTAGTTCATAGAATTGTGGCAAGAGATGGGATCAAAGCATGAGGGGTTGGTGGACACATCGCTTCATTGGTGATTTGAGATGGTGGTGTGAGAGGGTGCATGGATCGCTAGGATACAGTCTTACACAGTTCCTGGCGAGCCATGGCGGCTATATATCATATCTCCATAGGTTTAACTTGGACCAATCGGACATTTGCCCAAAGTACGAGGAAAAAGAGACCACAGAACATGTATTTCTAATGCCCATGTTTTATACAGAATTACTTGGAAATGTTAGGCATGCTTGGCTGTGACTGTATGTTCACGCCAAATGAATCGCAAGGGATCCTATAGGGTGCTGGGTCAGACAGGCTTGCGGCTAAGCATCTTGGGGATTTCCTGAACATCTGGGGGTCACCTTGGTGCGACGAAGCCATGGGCACTCCATTCATGGTGCCCGATGGTGTCTCTTACTGTTACATCGAAGAAAGATGTAACAGCGACAGTATTGTTGGGTGTTTCTTGTAGCTTTATTGCGTTTTGTGAGTTTTGTCTGTGAGATGTGTGTGTTTTGGTTGTTCCTTGATTTGTTGGCATGTTTCATGTTTGTATGCGTGGTTGTTAATCTTTTTGGCTTAATTTGTTGTCTGTGTTTGCCTTTTGTGTTTCGTTTTGTGGTAAATGCGTGTTTGTTTGGGTGTTCCCTGTTATGCTTGTGGTGACTAATTGTGTGTGTGGACGTTTCCCCCTTCCTGAAGTAATGTCATATAAGCGGTTTCCAAGAGAGGTGGTTTTAGCTAGGGGTAGAGGTTTAGTCGGTAGTGCGCAGGAACAAATACGCATTTAATAACATCTTGCAGAACCTGTTAGCGAGCCCGACATTGCCTTGGAGCCTGTAAATGGGGTTCCTTCACCTATTTCCAGTCAAAGTTTAATTTAGTTCTACCTTAGTATTCTTTTACAATGAAGTCTACACTCTGAGAATTCCTAAGAAACTCATAAGCAGTAATGCCTGATTACCTCTTCCTAGCCCATCCTCAATAAACACAATATATCACATCTTCATTGAAATAGAAATTTTATTTCTGTGGAATCAATTTTACAAGTAAGATTAAATGTTATATTTCACATCCAGTGATATTTATTTTAATTATATTTTGGCATAGTAAAAATGATATTCAATTAAATTCTGAATTCTGTTTGGACTTCAGTAAACATTCTAATTTGAATTGCAATTCACATTTTTTTAATTCACAATTTGGTTATCTGTTTTAGCATTTATTTTCATTTGATTCAACAATTCATTTTAACATCGATAGATGTATATAAAGTAATATGTTGATCTTCCTTAAGAAGATTCAAATCATTTTGTATTGTATTCAAATAGCTATTAATTTTGTCTACATCCATAATAACAGAATCAAGTTAGTTATTATTCCTACCAGTTGATAAGGTCTGCATACTCATATCATTCATATTAATATAATGAACAGAATCTTGTTATTGTAATGAATACAATAAAGTTGTTATTGATAAGCATATAATATTCCAATAAAATAAAGTACCAAAACTTTTTTTTACTAGTTTTTCAGTAATTATTCTTTAAACAAAAATATGTGATTACAAACAATTTTTACATGTACTGTTAATCAGAATTCTTGGAATATAAAGATATAGAAATTACAGTCATAGACTATGACACATCATCAAAAACAAAAGTAGTAGTTAGGAGTATTACAAACATATCATACTCAACCAAGACGTGAGGTCAATTCCCAGTTACTTATTATCTTCACACTAAAATATTATCTTAATTAAATTTAGTTATCTAATATTTATCTTAGTTAATTTGGACTAAATTATTTTTATTTAAAATTTTCTACTTTGTAATACTCCTCTAATAAAAGGTTTTCCACGATTTCTAATGAACTTTCCAGGTGATAAATGCTGGTATAGTTCCTTTTTAATATGTGTGTTAATATCAAACCTAATATCCTTAATATAATATAATGCATAATTTTGTTATGATTTGAATATAGTACCGAAAAACAGAAACTTAGGTTTTTTACCTTTTTACATACAATTTTTGAACCTTGTTACTTAATAAAATAATGCTCTAAAATATATGATCATTTGTTTTTTTTTTTTACAAAAAAGATTATTTAGGAGCAAGTATGACTTTTGATCTGCTCTACTTTGTGGATTAAACTTTTATTTGATAATTTGCCTGCTACATAAAGTTTATTTTTTGTGACTATATACAATAATTTTTATTAATTCTATATGAAACTCTATGGACAATTCCATCTTCAACTCTATGCAAAAAATGAAATCAAAACACATCCCTTCAAGTATTTTTCATGATTTATATGAATTTCATATTTATATTTAGCTCAACATAATTATGTTGAGTTAATGTTTTTACTTCCTTGTTTGAAGAAAAGGAAGTATTGTGATCATGAAAAATTTTGGTTTTCAGATTTCAACAGAATCATCCATTTTGACTAGTTTCAGCATGACGTCTGTACGTACATATGTATTTCGCTTAACTCAAAAACCATTATCTATAGGATGTTGAAATTTTGAATTTAGGAATGTTGTAACATCTAGTTGTGATCCTCCCCTTTTGACTGCAATCGACTGAACAAAAAGTATCCAAAAAATCCCAAAATCCAAAAAAATTTGAATTTTGGATTTTTTCTTAACTACAGTAATAAGCCCTCATTGCGAGCTTTTCAGCGATATAACTGGTACTTATTTTCATCAGTTCCAAAATTACAGCCAAATAAAATTTTAATTAATGAAATATTGCATCTTACAAGGGGATATTGCATCTTTTTTTTTAATTTAAATATATTGATTTATTAATAAATATTAACCTCGGATTGTAAAAAAAATTTATAATTTTTCATAATAATTCAATAACAAAAATATAAAAAATTATCTGCAGTTATTAATGAAAATAAAATTTTATTCACTCACAACTTATTTTTAAATAGTATTTTTATTAGTATTTCAATATCCTACAACATTACCTCAACGTAAATATTTTTAGGAATAGAGTTGTATGTAGAAAAAAAAAGACTTTTATTGAAATATAAAAGAAACTTTATGTAGTAGGAAAACGGATGGAATGAAAGATTAAGCTTGACAGAATGTATTTTGATTTCATTCTTTGTATAGAATTGAAAATGGAATTGTCCAAAGGGTTTCACACAGGATTTATAAAAATATCTTATTTGAAATGAAAAAGAAACATTATGCTGTAGGAAGATTATTGAATGAAAGTTTAATCCATAAAGTAGTGCAGACCATAAAGTCATACTTGCTCCTAAAAAATTTTTTTTTTATAAAAAAAGGAATAATCACTAATTTTGAAAATAAATTCAGAAGACAAATTTCTGTTTTGAAAACAGGTTGTATGCACGGAGTTTAATGTAAATATTAAATATATCATGAAAAATACCTAACAGGATGCTTTGATTTCTTTTTTTTGCATAGACCTAAAGATGGAAGTGTCCATAATTTCATGTAGAATTAACAAAAATTATCTTATATTGAAATGAAAAATAAACTTTATGTAGTAAGCCAAATGAAAGTTTAATCTAGTAAGTAGTGAAAATATTACACTACTAATAAACTATGAAAAATACTTGACAGAATGTGTTTTGATTTCAATTTTATCACAGTGTTGTATTTGAAAGTGAATTGCAAATAAGTTACTGAATTTTGTAGAGCATCATTAGTTCGAGTAAAACATACTCAACCTCTGAAAGATGGCTGAATACCATATGTTGTTGTACAAACATTTTATTTATATAAATGGAAATAAATAAATTAATATAGCTAAAAATCAGCTTCACCGAGATTTGCCTGTTTTATGTTATATTAATAGTAGAGTAAACTTTTTCACCTTTCTTTTTTTTCTCTATCTTTGTCTCTTTCTCTCATGTATCATCTAATCAGCTGATGATTGGTCAGACCATTTGCAAGTCTGAAGTCTGAATATTTTTAGAGTAGTTACTGTGGGGCATTGATGCACTACAATAAAAAAACAGGAATGCTAATCGGAAAACTGCTTTGCAAATAAAATTACATTTTTATTCACGATTCTTAAACACAATTCAATTCATATATCCAAAATCATTCTTGTTTAATAAAATGAATTTGAAGATATGGAAGGTGTCGATAAATGCTACTTTAAAGATTAAGGGGGTAACGTTGCAAACTCTCTGTCACTTGTCATCCTTACCAAAGGGGTTGCTAGTGACACTCCTCGATGTGGTTATGATATTAAATTACAAAATGTTATCTTTAATTTTTGTTTGTTATTTAAGTGTTAAATGTGTATTATTAAGATATCTTCAAGAAATATTCTGAAATAACGAACAATATTAAATTCGTGACTTATTAAAAAATATAAAAAATAATTTTGTTTTTTTTAAAAGATTCTTTTTATGAAAAAAGCCTTTTTATTTAAACAATTACCAAATCTATCTATAAATATTGTGTTTCTGCTAGAATTAACACAAAAAAGTAAAAATTTACCTAAAAAATATATATATGCATCAATAAATTATTGTCAGTAATAAATATTAACACTTTTTATATATGTTTTCGTAGTTATTATTACTTCATCAGATATTTTAAATAAAAAACTTTTTATGTTAATAAATTAAAATAGAAAAAAAGAATGTTTCATCTACTAGGTTAATAAATAAATTGTATTTTAAATGATGAAGAATGAAAATCCGATAACAATGTTATACTGCTTTTATTTTTAAATAAATTTTATCATTATTCCAAATTTTGGTCAGAATTTCAAATATGTATAAACTGTGCACAAGCTAAATTAATTATGCAGACAATAAAAAAATTATAAGCATAAATTCATTAATTTACAAGAGATGACATATTAAAAATAAATAGTAAACTTAAAACACAATTTCTTGAAAAAAAACCACATAATGAATAATAATAAAACATTACACTAATATACATAATTTTTTGTTTCCTAACATGCGATACATGATTTTAATCTGTTTTTTGATGCGGAAAACTAACATAAACTTAAATCTTTCTATCATCCACCACTTTTGAAAAGTTTTTAAATTTTAATTAAAGGATTTTTTTCATTTTTCAATGTACAGTTAGCATTTTAAGCTCCTACGTTGTATTCTGTTAGCTCATTTTTTATTGTTTAACTTTGTTAACATCATTTGTAAGCTATAAATAAACAATACTAGACAAAAAATTAAATCATACCATAATCACATATTATGACATCATATCTAATACTGAAGAGTGAGTCTTCATGGACAAGATTAATCATGCCTGTACAGATCAAAACATGTAGCTGAAAACACAACTGTGATATGTTTGTATTAAGCACTGGATTTACGAATGAATTAATTTTGTTCAGTCTTATTATTGTCTTTAAGTTTCTTACCAGAGCAGCGTCATAATGCCTCAAAATTATGTAAATGATGAGGATACCTTTTGTTATGTATGTGGTGAGTTTGTCCACAAATGTATGTATGTGATAACATCTGTGTTTACAACCAACTCAACTTATTATAATGTTACCAATCCTCTTTCCTGTTTTCCGGTAAACTTTAATAAATCTCCTACTATGTAATGCTAACTTTATACTTTGTATTTTTTCTTTGCTTTGATATTGAAACGTATAACTCTGAGTATTAATAAGAAATAATCATCATCATAGTAACAAAGTATCTTTCCAAGAAGTTGGGGAATTGTATCAATATTAGTGTTCTACTGGTTGTCGGAATCAGAATTCCTTTAGTTTTTTTTTTTTGTCTTCAGTCATTTGACTGGTTTGATGCAGCTCTCCAAGATTCCCTATCTAGTGCTAGTCGTTTCATTTCAGTATACCTTCTACATCCTACATCCCTAACAATTTGTTTTACATATTCCAAACGTGGCCTGCCTACACAATTTTTTCCTTCTACCTGTCCTTCCAATATTAAAGCGACAATTCCAGGATGCCTTAGTATGTGGCCTATAAGTCTGTCTCTTCTTTTAATTATATTTTTCCAAGTGCTTCTTTCTTCATCTATTTGCCGCAATACCTCTTCATTTGTCACTTTATCCACCCATGTGATTTTTAACATTCTCCTACAGCACCACATTTCAAAAGCTTCTAATCTTTTCTTCTCACATACTCTGATCATCCAAGTTTCACTTCTATATATAGCTACCAAACATATACTTTCAAAAATGTTTTCCTGACGTTTAAATTAATTTTTGATGTAAGCAAATTATATTTTTGACTTAAAGCTCATTTTGCCTGTGCTATGTGAAATTTTATATTGCTCCTGCTCGTCCATCTTTAGTAATTCTACTTCCCAAATAACAAAATTCTGGTACTTCCATAATCCTTTCTCTTGCTATTTTTATGTTCAGTGGTACATCTATATTATTTCTAATGCATTTCATTTACTTTCGTTTTGTTCTTGTTTATTTTCATGCGGTATTTCTTGTGTACGACTTCATCCATATCACTGTTTCTTCTAAATCTTTTTTACTCTCAGCTAGAATTACTATATCATCGGAAAATTGTAACATATTTATCTTTTCCCTTTGCACTGTTACTCCGGATCTAAATTGTTGTTTATTATTAACTGTTAGTTCTATGTAAAGATTAATAAGTAATGGGAATAGGGAACATCCTTGTCAAACTCCCTTCTTTATTTCGGCTTCTTTCTTATGCTCTTCAATTATTACTGTTGCAGTTTGGTTCCTGTAAATGTTAGCAATTCCTCTTCTGTCTCTATAGTTCAACCCTAATTTTTTTAAAATACTGAACATTTTATTCCAATCTACGTTATCAAATGCCTTTTCTAGGTTTATAAATGCAAAGTATGTTGCTTTGTTTTCTTTACTCTTCTTCCTACTATTAATCAGAGTGCTAAAATTGCTTCCCTTGTCCCTATATTTTTCCTGAAACCAAATTAAGTCTTCTGCTAACACTTTTTCCACTCTTCTCAATTCTTCTGTACAGAATTCTAGTTAAGATTTTAGATGCATGAGTAATTAAACTAATTGTTCTGTATTCTTCACATTTATCTGTTCCTGCTTTCTATGGCATCATGAAAATAACACTCTTTTTGAAGTCTGACAGAACTTCCCCTTTTTTGTAAATCACACACCAGTTTGTATAATCTATCTATCGCTTTCTCACCTACATTGCACACTAACTTTGCAGGTATCCCGTCTTTCCCAGGAGTCTTTCTGTCATTCCAATCTTTTAATGGTCTTAAATTCAGATCTCAGTATTGTATCTCCCTTTTCATTCTCTTTACCCTCCTCTTCTTCCTCTATAACACCAGTTTCTAATTCATTTCCTGCGTGTAACTCTTCAATATATTCCAACCACCTATCGACCTTTTCTTTTGTATTTTAAATCAGTATACCACCTTTGTTTATCTCATTATTAGATTTTAATTTAAGTACAACAAAATTCTCCTTAACTTTCCTGTGTGCTCCATCTATTTTACCAATGATCATATCTCTTTGTACTGCTGAACACTTTTCATTAATCCACTCTTCTTTCACTAATTTGCACTTACTGTTTATAGTATTTAACATTCTCCCATTCTTCTTCTGTATTTTCTACCTTACCTTTTTTACACAGGTCTCTTTCGAAGTCCTCCCCAAAAATCTTCTTTACATCCTCTTCCTCAAGCTACTCTAAATTCCACCGATTCATCTGACATATTTTCTTCAGGTTTTTAAACCTCAATCTACATATCATTATCACTGAATTATAATCGCTATCAATGTCTACTCCAGGATAATGTTTGCAGTCGACGAGTTGATTTCTAAATCTTTGTTTAACCATGATATAATCTATCTGATACCTTGCACTATTGCCTGACATTTTCTATGTATGAGGGTAAGTGAATTATTATTGCAATTTGGTTACGTTTTTGTTCATGTTGGTAGTACGTCATATTGCGTAAATGACGCATGTATGGTTTAATTGTTGTTATGTCTGTGCAGGTTTGATGCTGCTAGGTAAGTTCCATTGTTGCTGACCTACTGTTAACCATGGCTGGTCTGCTTTTTGTCTGCACCAAAGAAGAGCAACGTTCAGTGATCCATTTTTTGTGGTCGGATGGTGTATCAGGGACCGAAATTCATCGAAGACTTTTGGTACAGTACAGGAACAGTGTGTTGCTGCAACGGAGTGTCTACAAATGGATTGAAATATTCAAAAATGGTTGCACAAGTGTTATGCATGACAAATAGTCGGACGACCGTTTAACACCACAAATGAGGAAAACATTGAGTGTGCACGTGACATGGTTTTCTTAGGTAGACGAATAACAATGGATGAAGTGGCACATCATCTGCAAATTAGTCACAGTTCTGCCTACAAAATCATTCACAACAGACTTGGGTTTCATAAAGTCTGTGCAAGATCGGTCTCAAAACATCTCACACAGTTGCATAAACAAATGCAATTGGACATCTGCCAAAAACATTTGGATCGCTATAGTAACAAACGGGACATCTTCTTAGACAGAATCATCACTGGTGATGATACATGGATCCATCATTACAAGTCGGAGAGTAAACGGCAGAGTATGGAATGGAAACATCCTAATTTGCCCTACAAAAAAAAGTTCAAGACCCAACCATCTGCAGGAAAACTGATGCTTACAGTTTTTTAGGATTCACAAGGCCCAGTATGGAACATTATGAGGAAAGGGGCACGACAATAAAAAGTGTGTGTTACAGTATGATGCTTACTGCCAAGCTGAAGCCTGCAATTCGAAGCAAACGCTGAGTACTGCTGTCGAAAGATGTTGTGTTGTTGCACAACAATGCCCGTCCACACTCTACTGCCCACACTGCTGAAATGCTACAGAAACTCAACTCTGAAGTACTGGCTCATCCTCTGTATAGTCCTGATCTTGCCCCTTCTGACTACTACTTGTTTGGTCCACTCAAAGAGGCATTAAGGGGCCGTCGATTTACCTCAAGACGAAACAATGAGAGAAACGGGGCATTCCTGGCTCGCAGCTCAACCGAAAACCTTTTTTTATGAGGGCATCAGGAAGCTTGTGCAATGATAGACCAAGTGCGTTGAAATGCAAAGGGACTATGTTGAAAAATGATGTACATGTAAGTTTTCCATTTGTATTGCAATAAAATTTATAACTACATTGCGGATAGTAATTGACTTACCCTTGTATATATTCTTCTATTATGATTTTTAAACTGGGTGTTGACAATTATTAAATTATACTTCATGCAAAACTCAATAAGTTGGTCCCCTCTTTTACTCCTTTTGCCCAGCCCGTATTCACTTACAATATTTCCTTCCTTATCTTTTCCGATTTTACTTTCATCCCTTTTTATGTGTTTAATTGCTTCATCAATTTATTCGTATACACACTCTACCTCATCATCATCATGGGTACTTGTAGGCATATAGACATTAACAATCGTTTTTGGCTTAGGTTTTGATTTTATCCTTATTACAATAATTCTGTCACTATGCATTTTGAAATACTTTACTTTCTTCCCGATCTTCTTGTTCATTATGAAACCTACTCCTGCCTGTAGCTTTATTTGAAGCTGAGTTAATTATTCTAAGATCGCCAGACCAAAAGTTGTTTTCCTCTTCCCACCGAACCTTGCTAATTCCTACGACATCTACATTTAACCTATCCATTTCCCTCTTTAAATATTCTAACCTACCAACTATTTTTAGACTTCTAACATTCCATGCTCCAACTTGTAGAATGTAATTTTTTTAATTTTCTGGTGACCCCTTCCTTAATAGTTCCCACCTGGAGATCCAAACGGGGTACTAGTTTACCTACAGAATATTTTACCAAGGAAGGCATCTCCATCTTTGTTACATGAAAATGCAGAGAGCTACATTTTCTTGGAAAAAAAACAGCTGTAGTTTTCCATTGCTTTTAGCTGCGCAGTACTCAGAAGATTGAGTGATGTTGATATGGCTGTTTAAGTCCTCCTGACCTGTGCCCTTAACAACTGCTCAAAGAGCTGTTGCCCTCTTTTAGGAATCATTCCTTAGTCTGGCTCTCAACGGATACTTCTCTGATATGGTTGCACCAGTCCAGCTACTCTGTATCACTGAGTACTCAAGCCCCCTCACCATCGGCAAGGTATTGAGTATTTCTATAAGCAAGACATAATCCATTAAAATTAATTAAGCTATTAGAAATTTTTTGTTAATAATTTGTTGTTGCTGGGTTAGATATTTGAATTAATGCTTTTCAGATGGGAATCAAGAATGATGATCATTGTTCATTGGGAAATGTATGTTGATCTTTAGAGTTTCCAAATGTACTACTATTCTTTAATTGATATTTATTTCCTTTGACACCCATGGTACAAGGAGTTGGAACAAAACAAATAAGACTGATAAAGAATAACCAATACAAGGAAATTACTAAAAATTATTACAACAAATAACAATACTATAATTGTAACAGTAACACCAAAACTTCATTAATTTAAAGATATCAATATTTCAGATTTTCTATCTTTTCATCTCTGAATAAACAAATTTCCACTGAACCAAAAATTTATAATCATACATCAGAGCATAGAAAGGTTGTCATTCAACCTGCCTAATCACAACTAAATCAATACTAACACAGAACAGAAGAGCCAATTCATTCAGCAAAAAGTAAAGCATATGATATGCTTTAAGGTACAATGTCAACCGTAGGTGTAATCACCAATAAAGAAAAGAATAACTAAAGCACCCCTCAATATAAATCAGTCATAAAGAATTAACAATTACATTAATATCATTATGAGTACAAAGATGATACTACACATTTTCAGATAAATGCAGCAAATAATAAATAAAAAAATAAATAATGATAATTACAGCGTGATAGTACTTACTGATAAATATCTACACCACTTCCAACATTTTTTTTATCTTGCCACTCTTTAATTTTCTTAAACATTATACATGATTTTCTAACAGATTCTTGGTATTTTTCAGCATGACTTACATATTCAATCGGTACTTTATCCTGTAGCTCAGGATCATTAAGGAAAAATTCCTCTGAAAATAACCAAAAATGAAAAAATAAAATATAATAAAAATAAGTTATAGTAATAAAATAGTACCAAAACATTCATAATATGTGATGAATTTTATGCCAGTTAAAATTTCTAACCTTAATATTTTACATACAATCAATTGCAACAGCACTTCACTACATGTACGATGAAATACATTTTTCATTCACAAGATTCACAGAATATGAATCCTAATAAGATTAATAATTTACATCCTAGTATATTGCACATATATAAGCACGTTGAGGCAGTTTGCATCTCAAAATAACAATAAGGTGATGTTTAAAAACAACATTTACCTTCAAATAAACTACATTTATTTCAATACATAAAAGCACAAAAAATAAATCAAACTATATCAACTATGGTAAAACAACTCGTGCCCCATTTAATAAGAAGATCTCTGTAATGGTTAATGAGCAAATAATTTAATCAGAATAGTAATCAATTAAATTTTTACTGTATATATTATTGATCCATCGACATGATATTCCAAAAGTATTTGGATATTTAGCAGCGAACCTCTGTTGATTTGCAGCCCGTAGGATGCTGCTGCATTTCTTGTTTATATATTGAGTATAAAGTTTCTATATTCCTGGGTCACCAAGGTCAGTGCATTTTGTTAATTAGAACTTTACAACACAACGGTAGCTGTCACAGCACTGAATAATTGTTAGCTTGAAAGTATAATTGTCTGGTAATATCAAAACTTCTTGCGGCATTCTATTAACAAATAATAACTGCAAAAACCTAAAACTTATATCAGTTAAAAAGATAAATTAAGCACCTTTTTTAATCAAAACATGAATTTTCACATAGTAAACAAACTATTAATAAAATTTAAAAAATTATACCTAAAATAAATTAATATTACAAGTGTAAAATACTATTTTAAAAAGGTTTTAGTAAAAAAAACAGTGTAAAAATAAAATCAGATGGACATCTAAGTCAAGACACAAACAACAAAAGCAAGCTACGATTTAACCAAGATATCATGGTATAAGAAAATGTTAATAGAATAGTATTATAAAAATGATAAAACTATTGATAAATTATGGTATTATTATATTACAATTGATAAATATTAATTATTTAATTTGTTGTATATAACTGAACTGACATATTATTGACACATCAACACCCAGTGCTCTCAATTGGTAAATTTTTTAAAACTATTTATATTTAATTTTAAAACTCATAATTAATTTCAGTTAACTAATATAATATTTCAACCTGAAAAAAAAAATTAAGAAATAAACTGCAAGATATCTACAAGACAATTAATTAATTCAGGGGTGAAATTTCTCATGTTTAGTTAAAATGTCCTATGTTTTCATAACATAAATTACGTCAGCAACAGCAACGGTGAGCTTTACTATGGATACTACTAACGGATTTAAAGGTAGTTACTGGTTTTCAGTAATGTATCAGAATTAAACAAATACTCCTTCCTAAACTACGAATACCACTCTAATTTTAATATTATTGAAATAATTATTTGTTATAATTAGTTCTCAATACTTAAATACTTTTTCATCATCCCTGTTTCATTCATTTGCAGAGATATCTGGTTCTTTACAATGGAATTTTTCATACAAAAAGAAGTAAAGATCCTGTGAGCCAACTAAATGGTATAAATGAAAAAAAAAACATAAAAAGTAATATCTGATGTTAACAAATTAAGATATTTTACTACTAGGATCTATCTATCTTCAGCATTTTAAAAAAGTTAGGGTTCAAATACAGAGATAGAAGAACAATTGCTAACATGTACAGGAAGCAAACAGCAACAGTAATAATTGAAGAACATAAGAAAGAAGCCGTAATAAGAAAGGGAGTCCGACAAGGATGTTCCCTATCTCCGTTACTTTTTAATCTTTACATGGATCTAGCAGTTAATGATGTTAAAGAACAATTTAGATTCGGAGTAACAGTACAAGGTGAAAAGATAAAGATGCTACGATTTGCTGATGATATAGTAATTCTAGCCGAGAGTAAAAAGGATTTAGAAGAAACAATGAACGGCATAGATGAAGTCCTACGCAAGAACTATCGCATGAAAATAAACAAGAACAAAACAAAAGTAATGAAATGTAGTAGAAATAACAAAGATGGACCGCTGAATGTGAAAATAGGAGGAGAAAAGATTACGGAGGTAGAAGAATTTTGTTATTTGGGAAGTAGAATTACTAAAGATGGACGAAGCAGGAGCGATATAAAATGCCGAAAAGCACAAGCGAAACGAGCCTTCAGTAAGAAATATAATTTGTTTACATCAAAAATTAATTTAAATGTCAGGAAAAGATTTTTGAAAGTATATGTTTGGAGTGTCGCTTTATATGGAAGTGAAACTTGGACGATCGGAGTATCTGAGAAGAAAATATTAGAAGCTTTTGTAATGCGGTGCTATAGGAGAATGTTAAAAATCAGACGGGTGGATAAAGTGACAAATGAAGAGGTATTGCGGCAAATAGATGAAGAAAGAAGCATTTGGAAAAATATAGTTAAAAGAAGAGACAGACTTATAGACCACATACTAAGGCATCCTGGAATAGTCGCTTTAAGATTGGAAGGACAGGTAGAAGGAAAAAATTGTGTAGGCAGGCCACGTTTGGAATATGTAAAACAAATTGTTAGGGATGTAGGATGTAGAGAGTATACTGAAATGAAACGACTAGCACTAGATAGGGAATCTTGGAGAGCTGCATCAAACCAGTCAAATGACTGAAGACAAAAAAAGAAAGGATCTATTAGCTATGCTATTTATTACAGTAATTTTTATATTTAACCTTATTCATGGGCTTTTATTGTGAGCATATCATACAAAATTTTAAACATCCTTCCACAATTGTGGTTAAACAATAATGACAGAAATTTGTTCTTCCCAGCTTAGTGTAACTGCCACATTATTAAAACTACTGCTTCTTTCCCATATTTATTAAGAGTTACAATATGTTACAAAGCAGTAACACATTCTAATATATTACCAAATTCTCATCAACTTTGCCATAAGCTCGTCCTAAATGACAGGAGCCCCATTTTTCATTTATCGTTATGTATAGTTTGTTGTAACAATTACTTCATGGCCTCTTCTAACTTATGACTAACATACGAGTAATATACATACTGGCTAACCATTACATTTTATTTCATAAGCATTAAAAATTTATTTATAGTTCTGAGCTGCAAAATTGTAACTCTATAATATTACCAACAATTTTGCTAAACAAGTTAATGATTTACCTTTATTCACAGACAGCCAATTGCTTCCTCTGGTTCAGCAATGAAGTAAGTTTGGTTATTGTTTTTCTTATAATGCCAAGCAATTTCTCAGAATTAATTTTTATTTTAAATAATTGTTAAAAGCTGCATGATCTACTTCAGTTAAAATACTGGACAGTATAGTTAGTGAATCCATAATATTAATATTCAATTTTGTTTGTTTTATGTCTAGTTCTAATTTTACAGACTTTATTATTATTTGTTTACCAAAGGTAAAACCTACACCTAATTATTAGAATGCGTTTTTTTATTACAAAATTTCTTATTCAAAACTGATTTTTATAAAATATAATTTATTATCAAACAATACGTTTAAAAAAATTAACACGATGGGAAAAAATCTAGGTCATGTGAAACTAAAAACATGAAATTTCACTTTTTTTTACACTGCTATAAAATTAACAGACCAAAAAAATTCTGTTTAAATAAAATAAACTGAAAATATTATTTTAATATTAAATAAATAAAAAATTATATCTCTTTTAGTTCTCTCAATTAATTTATGCTTGGTATGTTTCTTACGCCAAAAATTCTACAAAACAAAATAACAAAAATTCAGTCCTCTTGCGCAGTACTGCGAAGGAAAGTTTTTAGGAATGCAGTTGGGTAAACGTTTTTCAACAGAACAGGTAAATGTGTAGGAACTCGGTTGACAAATACGAGCTGGATTGCAGTAATCTTAAGAACAATTCCTGATGGAAATTCAGTTTTATCAAAAAATGATCCTTCGTTTTGGTAAAAGTATAATAAGGTAATAATAATTTTTCTGCAGATAACTTCATAAGATTACATTCTATGAAATATTTCGATAAAAGTGTCGCTTAATCCAAATTCACTACAGAAGCCGGTTAACAACTTTACGTTAATTACTTATAAAACTGATGATTCGTATGTAGTTTATTCTTTACTAGTACCAAACTGTTACTGATGACCGAATAACTATAGTGACGAAGTCAGTAACAGTGCTGTTAATGACGAATGAATAAAAGTGTGATGGTAGCAAGAAGAAAATTAAAACCAAACGCTATACCCATGTAAAGTAACAAATAGTCCAACTTTTAATAAATAAGTTTACCTTAGAGTTTACAACAATAAAACATTAATCATCAAGACATTTCAGGAAGGAAACAAACATATTTAATGTAGCTTACAAAACCATTACCTCATTAATGAAGGTATGTATGGATGAAATAGTAATTTAACTGTGAGTAAAATGTCTTCACTACGATTCCTTTTATAGAATGAATAATTCAGAAATGACATCAAAATGTTAGAAAAGATTTTACACAGTTTAAACAAACAATGGTTTATTAGATATAATTTTTTTTTGTCTTCAGTCCTTCGACTGGTTTGATGCAGCTCTCCAAGATTCCCTATCTAGTGCTAGTCGTTTCATTTCAGTATACCCTCTACATCCTACATCCCTAACAATTTGTTTTACATATTCCAAACGTGGCCTGCCTACACAATTTTACCCTTCTACCTGTCCTTCCAATAATAAAGCGACTATTCCAGGATGCCTTAGTATGTGGCCTATAAGTCTGTCTCTTCTTTTAACTATATTTTTCCAAATGCTTCTTTCTTCATCTATTTGCCGCAATACCTCTTCATTTGTCACTTTATCCACCCATCTGATTTTTAACATTCTCCTATAGCACCGCATTTCAAAAGCTTCTAATCTTTTCTTCTCAGATACTCCAATCGTCCAAGTTTCACTTCCATATAAAGCAACACTCCAAACATACACTTTCAAAAATCTTTTCCTGACATTTAAATTAATTTTTGATGTAAGAAATTTATTTCTTACTGAAGGCTCGTTTAGCTTGTGCTATTCGGCATTTTATATCGCTCCTGGTTCGTCCATCTTTAGTAATTCTACTTCCCAAATAACAAAACTCTTCTACCTCTATAATCTTTTCTTCTCCTATTTCCACATTCAGTGGTCCATCTTTGTTATTTCTACTACATTTCATTACTTTTGTTTTGTTCTTGTTTATTTTCACGCGATAGTTCTTGCATAGGACTTCATCTATGCCGTTCATTGTTTCTTCTAAATCCTTTTTACTCTCGGCTAGAATTACTATATCATCAGCAAATCGTAGCATCTTTATCTTTACACCTTGTACTGTTACTCCGAATCTAAATTGTTCTTTAACATCATTAACTGCTAGTTCCATGTAAAGATTAAAAAGTAACGGAGATAGGGAACATCCTTGTCAGACTCCCTTTCTTATGTTCTTCGATTGCTACTGTTGCTGTTTGGTTCCTGTACATGTTAGCAATTGTTCTTCTATCTCTGTATTTGAACCCTAATTTTTTTTAAATGCTGAACATTTTATTCCAGTCTACATTATCGAATGCCTTTTCTAGGTCTATAAACGGCAAGTATGTTGGTTTTTCTTTAATCTTCCTTCTACTATTAATCTGAGGCCTAAAATTGCTTCCCTTGTCCCTATACTTTTCCTGAAACCAAATTTGTCTTCTCCTAACACTTCTTCCACTCTCCTCTCAATTATTCTGTATAGAATTCTAGTGTATACCTTAGTTTATTTAATTATTTTATAAGAATAAGATACATTTTTAAAAATACTTTTATTTAAAGTCGCATTAACAATTAAAGTCATTAGCGACTTAGTGTAATGTAACCGTACCAGTAAATTTGTAATCCTGAATAAACTCAGATCGATTACTCCTGAGAGATGTGGTTAATTGAAAACCCAACCACCAAAGAACACCGGTATCCACGATCTAGTATTCAAATACAAATAAAACTACCTTTATTAGGATTTGAACTAGAGAACTTCGACTTCGAAATCAGCTGATTTACGACGACGAGTTTACTACTAGACCAACCCGGTGGATTAAGGTACAATTTGATTTATTTTGTTTTTAACAAATAAAAAAAAAATTAATGCATAATTTCAAAACGTAAAAGAATGTTCAGAGTTTTCTATGTGGGGCAGGAAACGACACTTTTAACAATCAAAAATGCAAAGAAAAACTAACAATAAAATAAAAACAAACTGGATGGTAAGATAAGACAAATAGTTTTTGGGACACATTACGCAGTGGAAATTGTTTTTCATTGTTCATGCATAGGCGACGATCATGTTCATACTACCAACTCTGAACGTTTCGATTGGTGAAGATGAAATTTTAACGGATACATAAAGGCGTTCAAACACGAAGGTGAAACAGTTTTAATATCCTTATATAAGAATAATTATTTTAAGATGTAGAGCATGACTTATAATGCGAACGATAATAAAAAATATTACACAAGAACCCAAAATAAAGTATACTATAAATTATGGTCTTACGTCATTCTATCTGAATTAACTTTATATTCTATACAAATACCTATTTAATAAAGAAAAAATTACATTTCATGAGCTACCCGTCTCAAAACAAATTAACACAGAAAAGAATTAGTTAAGTTTAATTCATTTTTACTTCCTTGTACGAAGTAAAGGAAGTATTATGATCGCTAAAAGTTTAGGTTTCCAGATTTCAACGGAAATATCCATTTTGACCATCCCTGAATCAATTTTGACTAGTTTCAGCGTGTACGTACGAGGTGTGGCTATTAACAAGACTAATGCTGCTACGTAACTGCGCATGCGCCAAATTCGTACGAGCGACAGCAGTGTAGCGTGAAGCCTTCTCTTTCCATTGTTGCCATTCCAGTTTCTGTAGACATATTAGTCTGGCCGTGACCTTCGTTTGGGAACATCTGTTTTTTTTGTTTTGAAAAAATTATAAGTGTTTTATTACAGAAAATCGTGAAATTTCATACGAAACTCATCTATTACAAAAAAAATATAAATGGCAATGGTTATTGTTTATCACGCTCCCACGTCTTTGGGTGGATTAAGCGTTTCCAAGATGGCCGAGAAGACGTTGAAGATGATGTTTGCCCGGGTCTTGTTTTTCTCGATATTCATGGGATCGTGTAACTTCACTGGGTTCCTGAAGGTCAAACTATTAATTAACATTACTACCTTGAGGTCCTTGCTCAACTCCGTGAAAAACTAAGAAAAAACCAACCCGAATTAAGGAAGAACAAGTCTGGGTTCTTCATCAGGACAACGTACCGGCTAACATTGCATTGTCTGTCAAGACGTTTCTAGCAAAGTATGATATCCCAGTGTTAGACCATCCGCCTTATTCGCCTGACCTGGCACCACGTGATTTTTATCTGTTCCCCAAGGTCAAATCTGCATTAAAAGGAACAAGATTTCAGACCGTTGAAATTATGAAAGAAAAAACGGCACGCGTCACGAAAGAGTTAATAGAAGAAGACTTCCAGCACTGTTTCGAACAATGGAAAAGTCGCATGGAGCATTGTAGGGATAGAGGAGGGATGTATATTGAAGGAGATAACTAAATATGTATAAATTTAAAATAAAATATTTTACTGCATTAGTCTCGTTATTTAATAGCCTCACCTCGTATGTATGTACGTACGTATGTCGCATAACTCAAAAACTAATACCCATAGGATGTTGAAATTTTGGATTTTGGATTGTTATAACATCTAGTTGTGCACCTCCCCTTTTGATTGCAATCGACTGAACCAAAAGTGTCCAAAAAAAGCCCAAAATCCAAAAAAATCTGGATTTGGACTTTTCTTAACTGCAGTAATAAGCCCTCATTGAAAACTTTTCAACGGTATACCATAAATAGTAGTTATTTTCACTGGTTCCAGAGTTATAACCAATAGTAAAGCCAGATATTTTTACATGGATTTGTGGATACCGGTGTTCTTTGGTGGTTGGGTTTCAATTAACCACACATCTCAGGAACGGTCGAACTGAGAATGTACAAAACTACACTTCATTTACACTCATATATATCATCCTCTGAAAAATTATCTAAATGGTAGTTACCGGTGGCTAAACAGCAAAAAGAAAGAAAGAGTTATATCCAAATAAAATTTTAATTAACGAATATTTGAATCTATGGGGAAGGTACATCGGTTCGAATCAGACTTCATCTCCTTTCTTTTTCTTTTAAACTTTCTGTTTTTAATTTAAATATATTGATTTATTAATAATTATTAACTTCTCATTATAATAAATGTTTACGATGAATAATAATTCAATTATAACAAAAAAAATTTGTTAAATATCAGAAGGTTTTAATTAAATAAATTTTTATGTACGAGTACTTTCCATTTAAAAAAATGGGTAAATGTAATTTAATAGGCGTACAAGGAAGTTATGTCTTGTCCACACCAGATCTTTTAAGTTAATTTAACGATCGTAACGTATTTATAGTACATTAATTTCTGCCAAATAATGCGGCGATTTAGAAAAATAAGTAAATTGGATGCAACAGATTTGCTACCAGGAAATTATTCTAATGATCAATCCAACTGAATATTTCGGCGTATTTACTATAACATGTATTTACTACATACATAATGAAATGTATTAGAAATAACAAAGAAGGACCAATGAATGTGAAAATAGGAGGAGAAAAGATTATGGAGGTAGAAGAATTTTGTTATTTGGGAAGTAGAATTACTAAAGATGGACGAAGCAGGAGCGATATAAAATGCCGAATAGCACAAGCTAAACGAGCCTTCAGTAAGAAATATAATTTGTTTACATCAAAAATTAATTTAAATGTCAGGAAAAGATTTTTGAAAGTGTATGTTTGGAGTGTCGCTTTATATGGAAGTGAAACTTGGACGATCGGAGTATCTGAGAAGAAAAGATTAGAAGCTTTTGAAATGCGGTGCTATAGGAGAATGTTAAAAATCAGACGGGTGGATAAAGTGACAAATGAAGAGGTATTGCGGCAAATAGATGAAGAAAGAAGCATTTGGAAAAATATAGTTAAAAGAAGAGAAAGACTTATTGCCACATAGTAAGCCATCCTGGAATAGTAGCTTTAATATTGGAAGGACAGGTAGAAGGGAAAAATTGTGTAGGCAGGCCACGTTTGGAATATGTAAAACAAATTGTTAGGGATGTAGGATGTAGAGGGTATACTGAAATGAAACGACTAGCACTAGATAGGGAATCTTGGAGAGCTGCATCAAACCAGTTAAATGACTGAAGACAAAAAAAAAGGATCTATTAGCTATGCTATTTATTACAGTAATTTTTATATTTAACCTTATTCACGGGCTTTTATTGTGAGCATATCATACAAAATTTTAAACATCCTTCCACAATTGTGGTTAAACAATAATGACAGAAATTTGTTCTTCCCAGCTTAGTGTAACTGCCACATTATTAAAACTACTGCTTCTTTCCCATATTTATTAAGAGTTACAATATGTTACAAAGCAGTAACACATTCTAATATATTACCAAATTCTCATCAACTTTGCCATAAGCTCGTCCTAAATGACAGGAGCCCCATTTTTCATTTATCGTTATGTATAGTTTGTTGTAACAATTACTTCATGGCCTCTTCTAACTTATGACTAACATACGAGTAATATACATACTGGCTAACCATTACATTTTATTTCATAAGCATTAGAAATTTATTTATAGTTCTGAGCTGCAAAATTGTAACTATAATATTACCAACAATTTTGCTAAACAAGTTAATGATTTCCTTTATTCACAGACAGCCAATTGCTTCCTCTGGTTCAGCAATGAAGTAAGTTTGGTTATTGTTTTTCTTATAATGCCAAGCAATTTCTCAGAATTAATTTTTATTTTAAATAATTGTTAAAAGCTGCATGATCTACTTCAGTTAAAATACTGGACAGTATAGTTAGTGAATCCATAATATTAATATTCAATTTTGTTTGTTTTATGTCTAGTTCTAATTTTACAGACTTTATTATTATTTGTTTACCAAAGGTAAAACCTACACCTAATTATTAGAATGCGTTTTTTTATTACAAAATTTCTTATTCAAAACTGATTTTTATAAAATATAATTTATTATCAAACAATACGTTTAAAAAAATTAACACGATGGGAAAAAATCTAGGTCATGTGAAACTAAAAACATGAAATTTCACTTTTTTTTACACTGCTATAAAATTAACAGACCAAAAAAATTCTGTTTAAATAAAATAAACTGAAAATATTATTTTAATATTAAATAAATAAAAAATTATATCTATTTTAGTTCTCTCAATTAATTTATGCTTGGTATGTTTCTTACGCCAAAAATTCTACAAAACAAAATAACAAAAATTCAGTTCTCTTGCGCAGTACTGCGAAGGAAAGTTTTTAGGAATGCAGTTGGGTAAACGTTTTTCAACAGAACAGGTAAATGTGTAGGAACTCGGTTGACAGATACGAGCTGGATTGCAGTAATCTTAAGAACAATTCCTGATGGAAATTCAGTTTTATCAAAAAATGATCCTTCGTTTTGGTAAAAGTATAATAAGGTAATAATAATTTTTCTGCAGATAACTTCATAAGATTACATTCTATGAAATATTTCGATAAAAGTGTCGCTTAATCCAAATTCACTACAGAAGCCGGTTAACAACTTTACGTTAATTACTTATAAAACTGATGATTCGTATGTAGTTTATTCTTTACTAGTACCAAACTGTTACTGATGACCGAATAACTATAGTGACGAAGTCAGTAACAGTGCTGTTAATGACGAATGAATAAAAGTGTGATGGTAGCAAGAAGAAAATTAAAACCAAACGCTATACCCATGTAAAGTAACAAATAGTCCAACTTTTAATAAATAAGTTTACCTAAAGTTTACAACAATAAAACATTAATCATCAAGACATTTCAGGAAGGAAACAAACATATCTAATGTAGCTTACAAAACCATTACCTCATTAATGAAGGTATGTATGGATGAAATAGTAATTTAACTGTGAGTAAAATGTCTTCACTACAATTCCTTTTATAGAATGAATAATTCAGAAATGACATCAAAATGTTAGAAAAGAGTTTACACAGTTTAAACAAACAATGGTTTATTAGATATAATTTTTTTTTTGTCTTCAGTCCTTTGACTGGTTTGATGCAGCTCTCCAAGATTCCCTATCTAGTGCTAATCGTTTCATTTCAGTATATCCTCTACATCCTACATCCCTAACAATTTGTTTTACATATTCCAAACGTGGCCTGCCTACACAATTTTACCCTTCTACCTGTCCTTCCAATATTAAAGCGACTATTCCAGGATGCCTTAGTATGTGGCCTATAAGTCTGTCTCTTCTTTTAACTATATTTTTCCAAATGCTTCTTTCTTCATCTATTTGCCGCAATACCTCTTCATTTGTCACTTTATCCACCCGTCTGATTTTTAACATTCTCCTATAGCACCGCATTTCAAAAGCTTCTAATTTTTTCTTCTCAGATACTCCGATCGTCCAAGTTTCACTTCCATATAAAGCGACGCTCCAAACATACACTTTCAAAAATCTTTTCCTGACATTTAAATTAATTTTTCATGTAAACAAATTATATTTCTTACTGAAGGCTCGTTTAGCTTGTGCTATTGGGCATTTTATATCGCTCCTGCTTCGTCCATCTTTAGTAATTCTACTTCCCAAATAACAAAATTCTTCTACCTCCATAATCTTTTCTTCTCCTATTTTCACATTCAGCGGTCCATCTTTGTTATTTCTACTACATTTCATTACTTATGTTTTCTTCTTGTTTATTTTCATGCGATAGTTCTTGCGTAGGACTTCATCTATGCCGTTCATTGTTTCTTCTAAATCCTTTTTACCTTATGTTGTTAGTAATAACACAATATTTTTAATGTCAGATACTAAAAAATTAGATTAGGAAAAAATGAATGCAATGAATAAGGATGATTGAAAACCATATTGTAAACGTGTAAAAAAAAAAGCTGAAACCGAGTAAAACAAGATGGAACCGCAATTCGATGAAACGATGGATAAATTTACATATCTACACAAGCCCGATTAGAATGATCCAGCAGCAAGGGACTCTGTCCAGGTTCTGCGATAAAGTAGGGAGTAATAGACTCCTGCCAACTTTGCATTCCATATCTACACAGTGGCAGTGAAAGTAACTGTTCCGATGAGGATAGAGAAGATTGTGAACATGCACAGGAGCTGAACACGCAAAGCAAATTTCAAGTAAATGTTGATAATAACAGTACTATCAACAATGAAAATAATCGTTCCAAAAAAAAAAAGAATTTGAAAATTCTAAATATTGTACAAAAGAGAATTTCACAATAACAATTGTACATCTAAATTTGTGTAATTACGGATACAATATATATTCAAGGACTAGTCAATATCATTTTTAATTTAAAGATAGCCTAAATTAAAATTCTTTTTTTTCCAATCTTTATTTATTAAATTATTAACACTAATTACATAATAATGAATTATAACTTAACGGTAATCAGCAAGCATATATTTTTTTATACGTAAGCACAGTTTCCAGAAAAAATGGACAGAACTGACTAATTATTGTCGAGGAATTTGTATTTTTCAATTTTCTTTTAGTCTATACAATAAGTTTATAACGTAGTTGATACTTACTAAGTAGTAAATATTGATTCACCAGGCGATAACTTATTGAATGAAGAGTAAGAGCTGGTGCCTTCCAAACAGCTAAACTGGCCGCCAATTTTAAACTGAGAAATTTATTTAAAATGTCCTTACATACACATGATTCCTCTAAGTAATAAGGAACCTTATCTCAAAGTGTTATTAAAATTAAAAAAAAAAAAAAAAAAAACGCATTTGACTGTACACTAAGTGACACTTTTATAGCATATGGCACTTTTATAGCAAATCTAATGGCGAGTTCTTCCTGCAAGATGCCTCTATTTGCCTCCTGTATCCCGCTCCTATAACCTGACATGCAAAACACTTGTTACCGATTGCTACAAAAGTAATGCGTACGTGCTATTTAAAAATAATATTCGTAAATAACTACGCCGAGTCAAAAAAAAAATTGTAACATTAGAGCCTATAATATATTAAAAAAAACTCATTTCATATACTTTTGTATTAGGTCATTGTTACTGTTTATTTACAATAAAACCCTGGTTTAACATACTTTTTTATTTTTATTTTTTTATTTAACCACCGGGTCTACCGTTAGGAATTGCTTCAGAGGATGAGATAAATGATTTGTAGCGTGTGTGAAAATGCCATGCCTGACCGGGATTCGAACTCGGGACCTCCGGATGAAAGGCCGAGAAGCTACCACTCGCACCACGGAGGCCGGCAGTTTAACATTCTTGAAAAAAACGTATACTTTCAAAAAAAAAATAAATGAATTAGTTCATATACATCTTGAACAAAACATTCTTTTCCCAGATGTTGGAGGGAGACCAGAGTGGTCTTCCTCCCAAAAAGTAATGATGAACAAGGTTAAGTGAAGTATAGATCACTTAGTCTATTGATTAATTTGGGAAAGGCGGTTGAAAAAATGTTAGCCGCCAGAATTACTAAAGAAGTTGAAGAAGGTGAAGGAAGGGATTAGCCCAAATCAATTTGGTTTTTGGAGGGGACGCTCCACCGTATTAGCTGCCAAAAAGGTAATAAATTGGGCCCTTGAGGTAAAAAGTGGTACATGGAGAACTACAAGAATTCCGCTTCTTGTCTCCTTAGATGTTAGAAATGCTTTTGGCACAGGAAAGTGGAATCAGATTCATAGGGCATTACAGGCAAAAAACATCAGCCCGTACTTGAGGAGACAGGTGGCGAAATACCTTTCAGAAAGGACTTGTACAGTGAATTCACAAGAAGGAGAATTGATATTCAATATATACGGTGGAGTTCCCCAAGGTTCGGTTTTGGGTCCTCTTTTGTGGGTCCTCACCTTTGATGATGTTCTACAATTGGACTATCCGCCTGGTGTGGAAACAATAGCCTATGCGGATGATTTGGCAGTCCTTGTACAGAGCAAGACGGGATTGGAGGTGCAGGAGAAGGCCAATATGGCGCTTGCAAAGATACATGAATGGTTGCAAGAAAAGGGACTTACGTTATCAATTAATAAATGTAAGTTCATCACGTTTACTGGTAGAAGAGTTATAGAACGTCTGAACATTGTTGTGAATGGACAAGAAATAATGGAGACAAGCTGCCTGAAATATCTGGGAATTCTCTTTCAGAGAAATTGTGCCTTTTCTGAACATATTAATAGTATATGCAATAATGCGGACAACACGGTTAAATATGATCATGTCAACAAAGAAGGCTCCTAGAGCGTACAAAAGAAAGGTGACAGCATCGGCAGTTGTATCATCTTTATTGTATGCAGTGCCTGTATGGTGGACTTCATTACGAATCAAGAAAAACAAAAATAGACTTGTGAGAACGCATAGAAGGCTGTTGCTGGGAGTGGTTTCTGCTTACAGAACAGTCTCCTATGAGGCACTTTGCGTTTTGGCAGCAGTACCTCCAATCGACTTAATGGCCCATTACAGGGTAAAGATATCGCAAGGATTGGAAACTCAGGAGGCTAAGCGTAGGCTGATAACTAGGTGGAAAGAAAGGTGGAGAGAGGTAGGACCATCTAGCAGGACAAAACAGTTAATCCCTGACCTTGAGAGTTGGATCAATAGGAAACACGGGGAGGTGGACTTCTTTTTGTCACACACAGTACTTTACGGGCCACGGTAATTTTAATTATTACCTTCACAGAGTTGGGAGAAGACAAACGCCGGCCTGTATGTACTGCGGCATTGAGGACGATGCAGACCACACCTTCAAGGTATGCATCAGATGGATACAAAATAGAGGGACACAAATTTATCAACAATAAGACCTGAGGAGATTACGATTAACATGCTACATAGTGAGGACAATTGGAAAAGACTTGAAGGAACTATCAGGAATATCTTAACAGTAAAAAACGAAGACGAGAGGAAACTGGGCTTCTGAGTGAATAGATTAGGGTAGGGTGGATAGCCCCAGTGGTGAGGGCTGGCATGCTTAGGTGTGTCAGTTCCAAGGATCCACTGGGGACTCCGAGGGAGAATACGTCTATACAAGTGTAAAAGACCCATCGATGCGTCACGACTTTCCAAAGTATGGCGTAGCGATACAGAAGGGCAAATGAGACTCAAAAGACCTGACCGGTGGGCCGACCTGCCTTGCCGGACATACAGCCGGTAGGCGGGGAGGCCCATTAGAGTATAATAGGCACTCCCCTGGGTGGCGTAATACCAACCAGTCAGACCGGCCCAGGGGAGCAGTCAAAAAAATAAATAAATAAATAAAAATAGTAACGTCATAATTGGATACGGTGCAAATCATTGCAAATTAATGGAAGTGACTTTTGTGATAGACTGCTTCAGCTGTTGGTGTGAGGGGAAGTTGGTGTGATGTTAAGAGCAATGGAGGGGGTGCCACAGCCTACTACGGACTCGCCTTCAGATATTACATACACTATGATTGGGACCGTTGTTTAAATGGAGATGACTTGATGTAATATTCTTTTTAAAAAAATTGCAATTTACGGTCAGCCAAGGTAAAAGGAAAAGGAATGTTTAAATTAGACATCATATACTGCTTAACATTTCCAAGCGTATTTATTTTTATCATTAATACGTATTACGTCATTCTTTTTAATATGCATGTATTTATAAATCAGTTAGCAGATTTTGAGAATTAATTGTGATTAATGACTGATTATAATGCTCGATTCATTTAGAAATATTTTCCTTTACATTTAAACCTCTTTATTCGACATTTTTATACTTTGTTATCGTAAAAAATACATGTTGATGAAATTATATCCATAACTAAGGCGGTGATTACTAAATAGAATGTTTTTATGTGTGTAATAAAAGTATTGTGACCCCTAAGAAAGGCACGGTGTATGCTACTCCGTAGTCTAGACGTGTCATTGACGTAGTCTAGACGTGTCTAAACTAACCCACCGGGTTGGCCTAGTGGTGAACGCGTCTTCCCAAATCAGCTGATTTGGAAGTCGAAAGTTACAGCGTTCAAGTCCTAGTAAAGCCAGTTATTTTTACACGGATTTGAATACTAGATCGTGGATATCGGTGTTCTTTGGTGGTTGGGTTTCAATTAACCACACATCTCAGGAATAGTCGAACTGAGAATGTACAAGACTACACTCATACATATCATCCTCATTCATCATCTGAAGTATTATCTAAACGGTAGTTACCGGAGGCTAAACAGGAAAGAGCAGGAAGATATGTATGAAAGACGAGGTAATAATTGTAATATATTTTTCCTACTTCACTTTCTCAAACATAACAATATACACCGTTAAATATTTTATTCCTCTACTAATATTGTAACTAAATGATAGAAATTTTTTAATTCAAAACAAATATGAAATCGTCGAGAAATAATTGCAGATAAACAATCTTTTTATATACTTTTATATATACATAATAATACAAATCATAGAATAAAAAATTAGTCAAATTTTCTCAAATATGTTGAATGAAAATTCAATGAATTTCCATACCATCACCCGACAATTTCAGGGGGCTGCAGCCCCCTTATCACCCCCTCGCTATGTGCGTGGGTATATCTTTTAATGATGAAGGTGTGGAGGAAAAAGGGCAAAAAAAGTTGTGAAAAACTAAAACCTCTTTTTACAAATCTCGTTTTTAACAATAAACTTTTAAAAATTACAGATACCTTATAGAAAGACCAATACTTATACAAGCTAATGAAACAGATGCTCAAATTCACAAAATCATACTCCATTATCGCTAACGTTTAAGAGAATCTTAAAATAGCTTTCATACCACTACTAACCAGTTATCACATAACGAACATTTTAGGGTAGTTCTGAAACTCAGAGTGATCACACAGTTTGCATCGATGATATTAAACACAAATAACTATACATGTACCGTAACCGTAATATAAGACATAGAATTTCATAAGCGCTCTTAAATATAATCTTTATAGACTTTTAATCTAATACAAACTGAAAATGCAATACTCATTTCACATTAAAATTTCTTTGAAATGCGCCTCATTAAAAATTTGCTGTTCAGTGCCAAAGGTGCCTACCAGTACGGTCACTCAAAAGCACTCTTTTCGCTGCAAAAATTGCAGAAATAATTACCCAACTGTCAACTGTCAAAAGAAAAGTAGAAATAATCCACCGAAATGCATCTTACCCCATCCGGCTAACTACAAAAAGAATGTCCTACCGATAAGGAAATTTCCTCAAAGTAGATTCAAACCAAGTTTGTTCTACAAAAATTAAATTCAACACCGTTCCAAATTCCCCGTAAAAGTACTCGATATTTCTAGAAAGAGGTCACGATAATTAAACTAATCATCGATTAAATTCTTACAAGTTATCTCAAATTCTAACTATTCATCTTCAGAATGAAGGTGACTCGAGTTCATTTCTTAGCTAAAATAAATACACAAGTTCAACTTTTTCATTAACAGCTCCTCCAACATCATCATATGTTAACTTCACAACTGATTTCATTTCTTACGATTAATTAATGGAAAGTTGAGATCTACTTTTATTACAGCAATTAGAAAGGCCAAACGAAATGGTCTGACCACATCAGACCCATGTAACACATCATGTCATCCTTGTTTCTAAGGTGATGGTTCGAAATCTACGAATAGCTATCTGAAATGCTAACTGGCCGATTCAATATTGTCAAGAAGTGAAAATATTTATTACACTACATAAGTTAAGATATTCTGCTTATTTCCTCGACTCATTACGTACATGTTAAAACCTTAACATAGTATCTTACCCAACTTATCAGATAAATTCCCCCGATGAATATGCTCACGGAGGTTCACCACTAATATTAAAAACTACTATATTGCTCATTCCTAATTACCTATGTATCAAATAGATCAAATCCAAGCAACAAATGTCTCGGTGGTAGAATGGTTTAGTCTTATCCAAATATAAGCGGAATCTTTTCTATCCAGGCCAAGAGGACGCATGTTATTAAACGTCATGAAAGAACACAATTTTTTCATTATATCATTAAGTGACTCAATCTACTGGCCTATCGGCACTAGAAGATTACCAAATGTTTTGGATTTCTTTATTAAAAAGGGCATGTCAAACGTATACACCTACATTGAGTCCAATTACGATATTTCATCGGACTACTCGCCAGTTACTTTGACAATCTCTTCATTTTTTAACATCACTCCATTACCTGAAGCTCTAACGAACAGATTTACAGACTGTAGTTACTGCAGACAAATTTTAAACGACAAAACACTTGTAAAGTCAGATTGAAAGATGAAACTGATATAAAAAATTCTTTAGACTATCTAATCAAGTCCATACAAGCTGCAGCAAGATTTTCATAAAAAACTTAACCTCTTTTTACACGGTAACATACAGTCTGCTGAATATTAAAATTTCAGTCGCTGAAAAATGGAAGTTAAGGAGAGTACGAAAGATTTCACGAAATCCCTTGGTCAAAAGAAACTATAACAATGCTGCTGGTATTTTCAAATGTGAACGATAGACAATTTTAACAGTGAATCGTTATAGTAATATCAGTAGCAACTACCTTCAAACTACAACACCAAATTTTGTCAGAGGATGCCGCTAAAATGGATGAACGAGCTAGACCCAATATATCATCCTTCATATATTTTTTAATGACGATATATATATTTTTTTGGGTAAGAAGCCACAAAGAAAACACCGAGGAATTTGTAGTCAACTTTCAGTTGTATGTTTTCATAAATCCTTTCTAATACCGATAAGAAAAACAAACCAACATGGCGTTTATAGAGCTAGAAAAGGCTGTTTTAAAACAGCTGTTGTATATATTTAATATTAGGATATAACTAGAAGAACTAGAGAAATGAACATTGGTAAAATAGACGGAGCATACAGGAAAGTTAAGGAAAATTATGGGGTACATAAATTAAAATCTAATAATGTGTTAAACAAAGATGGTACACCAATATATAATACGAAAGGTAAAGTCGATAGATGGGTGGAATATATTGAAGAGTTATACGGAGGAAATGAATTAGAAAATGGTGTTATAGAGGAAGAAGAGGAAGTTGAGGAGGATGAAATGGGAGAAACAATACCGAGTTCTGAATTTAAGAGAGCATTAAAAGACTTAAATGGCAGAAAGGCTCCTGGAATAGACGGAATACCTGTAGAATTACTGCGCAGTGCAGGTGAGGAAGCGATTGATAGATTATACAAACTGGTGTGTAATATTTATGAAAAAGGGGAATTTCCGTCAGACTTCAAAAGAAGTGTTATAGTAATGATACCAAAGAAAGCAGGGGCAGATAAATGTGAAGAATACAGAACAATTAGTTTAACTAGTCGTGCATCAAAAATCTTAACTAGAATTCTATACAGAAGAATTGAGAGAAGAGTGGAAGAAGTGTTAGGAGAAGACCAATTTGGTTTCAGGAAAAGTATAGGGACAAGGGAAGCAATTTTAGGCCTCAGACTAACAGTAGAAGGAAGATTAAAGAAAAATAAATCGACATTCTTGGCATTTATAGACCTAGAAAAGGCATTCGATAACGTAGACTGGAATAAAATGTTCAGCATTTAAAAAAAATTAGGGTTCAAATACAGATAGAAGAACAATTGCTAACATGTACAGGAACCAAACAGTAACAGTAACAATCGAAGAACATAAGAAAGAAGCCGTAATAAGAAAGGGAGTCCGACAAGGATGTTCCCTATCTCTGTTACTTTTTAATCTTTACATGGAACTAGCAGTTAATGATGTTAAAGAACAATTTAGATTCGGAGTAACAGTACAAGGTGAAAAGATAAAGACGCTACGATTTGCTGATGATATAGTAATTCTAGCCGAGAGTAAAAAGGATTTAGAAGAAACCATGAACGGCATAGATGAAGTCCTACGCAAGAACTATCGCATTAAAATGAACAAGAACAAAACAAAAGTAATGAAATGTAGTAGAAATAACAAAGATGGACCGCTGAATGTGAAAATAGGAGGAGGAAAGATTACGGAGGTAGAAGAATTTTGTTATTTGGGAAGTAGAATTACTAAAGATGGACGAATCAGGAGCGATATAAAATGCCGAATAGCACAAGCGAAACGAGCCTTCAGTAAGAAATATAATTTGTTTACATCAAAAATTAATTTAAATGTCAGGAAAAGATTTTTGAAAGTGTATGTTTGGAGCGTCGCTTTATATGGAAGTGAAACTTGGACAATCGGAGTATCTGAGAAGAAAAGATAAGAAGCTTTTGAAATGCGGTGTTATAGGAGAATGTTAAAAATCAGACGGGTGGATAAAGTGACAAATGAAGAGGTATTTCGGCAAATAGATGAAGAAAGAAGCATTTGGAAAAATATAGTTAAAAGAAGAGACAGACTTATAGGCCACATACTAAGGCATCCTGGAATAGTCGCTTTAATATTGGAAGGACAGGTAGAAGGAAAAAATTGGGTAGGCAGGCCACGTTTGGAATATGTAAAACAAATTGTTAGGGATGTAGGATGTAGAGGGTATACTGAAATGAAACGTCTAGCACTAGATAGGGAATCTTGGAGAGCTGCATCAAACCAATCAAATGACTGAAGACAAAAAAAAAAAATACTAACAACAATATACACTGTCACAACATACCTATAGTCGCAGATGAGATCGCAACGTTTGCATCAACGTAACATTTAATACTGAAAAACAATTTAAATGTTCTGGCAATTAATGTTTTGAACAATGATACTCGAGGTTTACTTAATTTACAACCAACTGATTTAATATCCAAGCTTCTACGACGAGAATCCGCATATAAATATTAATCGTAATTGGGCTTTCTCTCCTTCAAGTAAATTATGAATATTCACCAAAACTAGTCATTGTTCCGTGGGAACAGCTTGTAGACATTTAATAATATCAAAAAAGTTATTAAGTACTCTTTTCAAAAAAGAAGAGAGAAATATTTAAAATAATTGTTCTATTGATTATTTGCTGAACAGCTAGCACTAATTAAAAATATTTGCTCTGCAGATATTATTGTAATTTATTAAATTCATTTTTTTTATATTATTGTTAAACAATAACACTTGATAATAACATAATGTTTGTTTCATAACATGCAATACATGATTTTAATCTGATTTTTTGATGCTGAAAACGAATGTGAACTCAGAATCTTTCTATCAGCCACCATTATTAAATTTTAATTAATGGATTTTTTTCATTTTTCAACGTACAGTTAGGCTTTTAAGCTCCTATATTGTATTTTGTTAGCTCATTTTTTAATGTTTAACTTTGTTAACATAATTTGTAAGCTATAAATAAATAATACTAGACAAAGAATTAAATCATACCATAATCAAATATTATGACATCATATCTAATACTGAAGAGTGAAGAGAGCCTTCATGGACAAGATTAATCATGTCTGTGCATATCAAAACATGTAGCTGAAAACACAGTTGCGTTATTTGCATTAAGCACTGGAATGAATTAATTTTCTTCACCCTTATTGCTGTCTTAAGTTTGGTAACAGTGCAGTGTCATATTGCCTCAAAATTGTGTAAATGATGTGGATGCCTTTTGTTACGTACCTGGTGAGTTTACCGTAAAATCAAATAGAAATACATTTCACCTTTAATTAAAAATATATATCATTTGTACTTTCAGTGTAAAATTGGTGATCAGGATAAGACGTGGGCTTCTCATGTTGTATGCACTAATTGTTCTGTATATTTAAGAGGATGGCCTAAAAGGTGCACAGACGGCTTTGCCATTTGGTGTACCTATGGTTAGTTTGGCGTGAACCAAAGGATCAGGTAACAGATTGTTACTTTTGTTTAACAAGTGTGTTTGAAATTTCTAAAAAATCTAAACGTACTGAAAATATTCTTCATTGCAATCTGCAATCAGGCCTGTACCTCACAGTAAAATTATTCCAGTTCCTGAGCCACCTGTGAATGTACGTTTCGAAAGCAGCGATGAAGAATCAGGCAGTACTGAAGAAAACAACAATATTTGATTTTGAATTATCTTCCAACAAACCGCCACACCTGAATTTATTTTTTGAATTTACTTTAAAAAATATAAAAATTTCGGGCTTTTGAGGCGGACAAAAAGAACTTTCTCAGTACTTTATTGATGAAAATAATTTGGTTTATTGCACAAATATTGATGAGTTTATGTTGCACTTCGGACAAGTTCAAGAACCTGAGGACTGGCACCTATTCATAGATTCGTCCAAGTATAGTTTAAAAGTAGTTCTACTACACAACGGTAACATATCCTTCGATACCAATCGCTGACGGTATTAATTTGAAAGAGACATACGATGTGATGAAAGACGTTCTTGAAAAAATAAATTATAAAAAACATAGCTGGAACATACATGGTGATTTGAAAGTTATAGCTATTTTGTTAGGCACGTAGTTAGGCTATACAAAATACATGTGTTTTCTTTGCGAATGGGACAGCCGAGCTACGGATAAACATTGTTACTAAAGAGTGGAAGAAACGAGAAAATTTAAGACCAAATGGGAAAATTATTATTCATGAGCCTTTTATTGAATCCAAAAAAAAATTTTTACCCCCTCTCCATATCAAGCTAGGACTAAGAATGAAAAAGCAATGAAGAATGACAGTCCCGGATTTTTGTACATCAGACAGAAATTTCCGAATGTAAGTGAAGGAAAAATTAAAGAAGGAATATTTGTTGTTCTCAAATAAGAGAGTTGGTCAAAGATGATGTATTTAACTCGATGTTAAATAACGTAGAAAATGCAGCTTGGGCTTCATTTAGAGACGTTTTCGGCAAATAAAAATCCGACAATTACCATGATACGTTAATCAACTTCTTACTTCATACAGAGCTATGGGATGTAATATATCTTTGAAAATACATTTCCTCCACTCACATCTGGATTATTTCCTGGACAACGTAGGAGACGTATGTGACGAACACGGTGCATGCTTCCACCTAGACATTTTGGTGATGGAAGGCCGCTCGCTATAAAGAGAAATGGAATACTAACATGCTAGCAGATTATTGTTGGACATTAATTCGGGTGTGCCTGAGAAATAGAAAGGATCAGCGAAATCATTCTAACACAGGTATGGACATGCAAAATTATAAATTTTAACTATATTTTCCCTTAATTTTTTTTAAGCATAATTTATTTAAAACTAAGGGTGATAGAAATATTGTATTTACAGATCTGTAATGTACGCAAAAAAAGCAATTTAAGAAATGTTATCACACTTAGAGAAACATTAATTTTTTTTTTTCTATTAGTGTAATATCAAAAAAATATATATAAACAAACATCCGAAACTTGACAAATATCTCGACTATTTCTTTGTGGCTTTTTACCCAATTGTTATTAAAACAATTAAATAATGCAAAATTAAAACAAGCTTGAGGGTCGGTAACAAGCAAGAGGTACAATTAGTAACGCTAATGGTTTTTTAAAATGCTAACCTAACACTATAAGTGATGTTTAGAAATTCGGCAGTAACCATTACAATTCACAAAAAAAATACCGTGGTCGAGTGATAGTGTTTCTGTTTTTCATCCGGAAGTTCTGGGTTCTTGTCCCAGTCAGGCTCAGCATTTTTTTATACGGTACATATAATCCATTTATCATTACCATCTATCGGCAGTTATTGCAGGGTGCCAATCAAAATAAACGGAATACAGAACAGGTAACTGCTTTTGACTTTCACACCTGCAACTCCTCAATTATATACATTCAATACACGTGTATTCATTGTTTGAGAGATCAGATTTTAGATATTTAATTCCATAACTTTTTCTCCGTTCACAATGTATTCATTATTTACTTGTTAACGGGTTGATAGTAATTGTTTACTTGTCGAAGTAAATTTCCGTTGAAATGATTTATCTCATTTGTTTTCTACATCGTTAATAATGTAATAATAATCGCATGCGATTAATAAGTAATTTCTGTATTATTAATGTAAAAAACAAACACAACTACCTAGAGAATAGCTTAAAACTAATAGTAATAATATGCATAAATTAAGTGAAATTAAATTAATAATAACGTTTTTTTATAAACAATTTTTAACGTATTTTTTATTTCTTAAAAATAAAATGTAATTTCCTTTAAATTATGTTATCGACACAGGGCTTTAACCAGGTTACTCCTAACAAAATATTTCATACTGTAATTACCGACGGACAAAGATAAAATCAATAATTATTTACAACGTTAATTAGATGTAAATAAAACTGACGAGGCAATCGATCAGACTGGAAGTTCTTTCTTTTTCCTGTTTAGCCTCCGGTAACTACCGTTCAGATAATACCTCAGAGGATGAATGAGGATGATATGTATGAGTGTAAATGAAGTGTAGTCTTGTACATTCTCAGTTCGACCGTTCCTGAGATGTGTGGTTAATTGAACCCAACCACTAAAGAACACCGGTATCCACGATCTAGTATTCAAGTCCGTGTAAAAATATCTGGCTTTACTAGGACTTGAACGCTGGAACTCTCGACTTCCAAATCAGCTGATTTGGGAAGACGCGTTAACCACTAGACCAACCCGGTTGGTTCAGACTGGAAGTTAAAATGACTGAACGTTACGTCACGTAACATTCGTTCAAAGAATCTGGCCACGTCAGACACAAAACTGTTTAATCCTCTCACATCCTAGTTGAAATTAAGTCCCGCTTTGAGGTTTAGCACGAATGAATGCACCTAAAAAAAAAGACAAGCTTAAATATCCAACAAAGTACAGCAGGTCTGGATTATCTAAATTCGGTTAGTAATAGTATCGGATTATCAAATACACTCAAATATGATTTTCTCCGAATATAGTTACGACAATTAAATATAACATTTACTTTTTTCTTTTTAAATAACAAAACAGCCTTTCCGACTGGTCTAGCGATTAGTTCGTCGTAAATCAGTTGTTTAATAGTTGATTTTTCGAAGTGAAGATTGAGAGGTTCGAATCCTGGTAAAAGTAAATTGCTTTTGCACGGATCTGAATACTAGATGGATACCGGTTACATCGGTGGTATTTTTTTCTTTTTCTGTTTAGCCTCCGGAACTACCGTAAGGTATTACTTCAGTGGATGAATAAGGATGATATGTATGAATGTAAATGAAGTGCAGTCTTGTGTAGTCTCAGGTTGACCATTCCTGAGACGGGTGGTTAATTGAAACCCAACCGCCAAAGAACAACGGTATCCACGATCCAGTAGTCAAATTTGTATAAAAGTAACTGCCTTTACTAGGATTTGAACGCTGGAACTCTCGAATACCAAATCAGCTTACCAAATCGCTTGGGAAGAAGCGTTCACCACTAGATCAACCGGAAGGGTTTATTTTAGTGGTCTTCTTCTTTTTCCTGTTTAGCCTCCGGTAACTACCGTTTAGATAATTCCTCAGAGGATGAATGAGGATGATATGTATGAGTGTAAATGAAGTGTAGTCTTGTACAGTCTCAGTTCGACCATTCCTGAGATGTGTGGTTAATTGAAACCCAACCACCAAAGAACACCGGTATCCACGATCTAGTATTCAAATCCATGTAAAAATAATTATTTTGGTGGTCTGGGTTCAATTTACTTCACCTCTCAGGAACGGTCGGCCTGAGTCTGTACAAGAATACATTTATACATAAGTCTGTACATGTCATACGTAACATCCTCATCTCATTGGACCGTAGGGGATTGCTCATTCTACACTAATTGAACAGATCGCAACGTACATATTAGGAAAATAATAATGAAAATAACAATGCTGTATTACAGGATTAGTATTTATTACTACTACACTATATTTTAATGCAGAAGATAGGCAGTTTTTTCAGGTTTTTAATTTTAAAAAATTCTCATTAGGCAAGTGAATTAAAAAGAACAGTATTTGGTAGATGATTAGCATTTTTGATAGAATCTTTTCCAAAAGTACAACTTACTTGTACGTGATAAGTAGGCATTTTCTAAGATGATAGCTTTAATTAAAACTCACCTATATTCCGACATACAAACAGTAATTCACATTAACCCTTGCGCTTTCTACATACGTTTTATCTCCCAAACATTTTTAACCTCAATTTCATTTTAGGCTTTACGGATGCGTATTGTTGTTGACTTTTAGGTTTTTAGCATTCAACCCACCGGGTTGGTCTAGTGGTGAACGCGTCTTCCCAAATCAGCTGATTTGGAAGTCGAGAGTTACAGCGTTCAAGTCCTAGTAAAGCCAGTTGTTTTTACACGGATTTGAATACTAGATCGTGGTTACCGGTGTTCTTTGGTGGTTGGGTTTCAATTAACCACACATCTCAGGAATGGTCGAACTGAGAATGTACAAGACTACACTTCATTTACACTCATACAATATCATCCTCATTCATCCTCTGAAGAATTATCTAAACGGTAGTTACCGGAGGCTAAACTGGAAAGAAAGAAAGGTTTTTAGCATTCAACCTACCGGGTTGGTCTAGTGGTGAACGCGTCTTCCCAAATCAGCTGATTTGGAAGTCGAGAGTTACAGCGTTCAAGTCCTAGTAAAGCCAGTTGTTTTTACATGGATTTGAATAATAGATCGTGGTTACCGGTGTTCTTTGGTGGTTGGGTTTCAATTAACCACACATCTCAGGAATGGTCGAACTGAGAATGTACAAGACTACACTTCATTCACACTCATACAATATCATCCTCATTCATCCTCTGAAGAATTATCTAAACGGTAGTTACCGGAGGCTAAACTGGAAAGAAAGAAAGGTTTTTAGCATTCAACCCACCGGGTTGGTCTAGTGGTGAACGCGTCTTCCCAAATCAGCTGATTTGGAAGTCGAGAGTTACAGCGTTCAAGTCCTAGTAAAGCCAGTTGTTTTTACATGGATTTGAATAATAGATCGTGGTTACCGGTGTTCTTTGGTGGTTGGGTTTCAATTAACCACACATCTCAGGAATGGTCGAACTGAGAATGTACAAGACTACACTTCATTTACACTCATACAATATCATCCTCATTCATCCTCTGAAGAATTATCTAAACGGTAGTTACCGGAGGCTAAACTGGAAAGAAAGAAAGGTTTTTAGCATTCAACCCACCGGGTTGGTCTAGTGGTGAACGCGTCTTCCCAAATCAGCTGATTTTGAAGTCGGGAGTTACAGCGTTCAAGTCCTAGTAAAGCCAGTTGTTTTTACATGGATTTGAATACTAGATCGTGGTTACCGGTGTTCTTTGGTGGTTGGGTTTCAATTAACCAAACATCTCAGGAACGGTCGAACTGAGAATGTACAAGACTACACTTCATTCACACTCATACATGTCATCCTCATTCATCCTCTAAGGTATTATCTGAACGGTAGTTACCGGAGGCTAAACAGAAAAAAGAGAGAGCCCTATAGTTGAAAAAATCCCATACTTGTATGTAGGGACTACTCATTAACCAAACGTATGCAGTGCGTAGTACTCTGAAACTCAACGCGTTTCTGACTGTGAAATAATGAGATCGTCGAAAACGAAAAGTCGGTATTCTTAAGCAGAACTGCGCAAGTTTTTTTTAAATTAAAAAGTAAAAGAAAAAATAATTATAACAAAATAAAAACAAAACCGACTTACAAAATCAGTTTTAAAAATTATAAAATAATACTTGTTCAATTATTTTTAAATTCCTACGATGTGCCAAATGTAATTAGATGTAAGTAATTATTTTTAATATGGTGATGACCTTAAAAAGTAAAAAATTAATAGTAGGATTTTTTAGTCTATTTTGTGAGTACTTTTTCGTTTTATGCCACCCAAAAATTCTTGTCCAAATCAACTCAAAATCACTCAACAACAATTATTATATTAACAAAAACAATTTTTAGTCGAGAAAGAAGGTAAAAAATATATATATTTTTTTTCACATTTTGAAAAAAACATTTTTAGGCAAAAAAATTGTTTAACAAAAAATGCAATATGCATTATTGCTTATAATTATACATATAAATTAACAAAACTTAACCTACGTTCGCTATCCTCGACTAATTAACAGTAATATTTTGATTATTTAAATAATACATAACTGCAATAATTACTGAATTTATTATTTAAATACTCAAAACATTACTGTGTTAATAAGTCAAGGTTAGCGAACGTAGGTTAATTTTTGTTAATTTATATTTATAAAATAAATAAATATAAATTGTTAAATTGAATGAATTCCTAACATGTTCACAATTTGATTGGCGAGGAAAAATTCATTTTTCAATTTAAAAAAAAATTTCAATTTTTCTGATTTTTAAAATTATTTTTATGTCCAAAATAAAGGAAATATAATGATTGTTCAAGGCGTTTGGGGGGCTTCGCCCCCCCCTCATTATTACCATATACGATTCATAGATGTAAAATTATAATTTTACATTCCTATAATTTTATTCTTAAAACTCGAATGTTTACAACTTGATCTGGTAATGAAAACTCATGTGTTTCATATTGCTAGAATTTCAGGTACGTAGAATAATAAAAGGTGAATTCTGTATGATGTGAGCAATTAAATACGTTCAATCGACCGTGGTACCGTACCCGTTATTTCAATCGCTCGAGAAACTAGTAGCAAAGAAAGTGCCGTAAAATTCTGATAAGATAAAAACATATTACCTAGAATTCGAAGACATCTAATGACATTGAATTTGAACGTGACAGGTGGCTATGCAAATAAGAACTTGTCGATCAGAAATTGGTTTATGCAATAATGTTCAAGATACTATTATTATTACAGACCGGATTATATACATTTGCATATTTGCATACACATTTGAATAATCGCATATGCATTTGCACATTATGCCCATTCTCACCGGTTACCGCATATTTTCCTTAAAATCTAATGATGATGCATATTTTCGCTATATTTACAATATTTTTCGGCACAGTACCTAATTAATAAATGAAATCTTACGTTGTAACCGGCCAAACCTATTAGCCGCACGGTTCTTAGAAGCATTTAGCAGCCGCGCGTCTATTGTTTTGGTAGGATAATATTTCACGAAGTAAAACACACACTCACGAGAGACAAGGACGAACGATACCGTTCTGCGTCGCATAAGCCTACTGCAGCAGTCCTCTCTTTCATTTCCTGTTTAGCCTCCGGTAACTACCGTTTAGATAATTCTTCAGAGGATGATATGTATGAGTGTGAATGAAGTATAGTCTTGTACATTCTCAGTTCGACCGTTCCTGAGATGTGTGGTTAATTGAAACCCAACCACCAAAGAACACCGGTATCCACGATCTAGTATTCAAATCCGTGTAAAAATAACTGGCTTTACTAGGACTTGAACGCTGGAACTCTCAACTTCCAAATCAGCTGATTTGAGAAGACGCGTTCACCACTACACCAACCCGGTGGGTTCAAAAGATTATCTTTTCTTTCTTTCTTTCTTTTTCCTGTTTAGCCTCCGGTAACTACCGTTTTAGAAAATTCTTCAGAGGATAAATGAGGATGATATGTATGAGTGTAAATGAAGTGTAGTCTTGTACATTCTCAGTTCGACCGTTCCTGAGATGTGTGGTTAATTGAAACCCAACCACCAAATAACACCGGTATCCACGATCTAGTATTCAAATCCGTGTAAAAATAACTGGCTTTACTAGGACTTGAACGCTGGAACTCTCGACTTCCAAATCAGCTGATTTGGGAAGACGCGTTAACCAGTAGACCAACCCGGTGGGTTCAAACGATTATCTTTTCTTTCTTTTTCCTGTTTAGCCTCCGGTAACTACCGTTTTAGATAATTCTTCAGAGGATGAATGAGGATGATATGTATGAGTGTAAATGAAGTGTAGTCTTGTACATTCTCAGTTCGACCGTTCCTGAGATGTGTGGTTAATTGAAACCCAACCACCAATGAACACCGGTATCCACGATCTAGTATTCAAATCCGTGTAAAAATAACTGGCTTTACTAGGACTTGAACGCTGGAACTCTCGACTTCCAAATCAGCTGATTTGAGAAGACGCGTTCACCACTAGACCAACCCGGTGGGTTTCAAAAGATTATCT
Organism: Lycorma delicatula; assembly: GCF_047948215.1. NCBI lineage: Eukaryota > Metazoa > Arthropoda > Insecta > Hemiptera > Fulgoridae > Lycorma > Lycorma delicatula. The sequence continues at coordinate 35,059,658 of NC_134455.1, forward strand.
GGAAGTATATATCTTTTATGTTATGTCGAAAGTAAGACATCGATTTTACATGCATTTAAATCATCAGTCATTCGTGTAAGATATGAATTACTTTAACCTATTAGTTTTATCGGACATGATAAGAATTTAAATCGTTTATTTTATGATTCACTTAATTTAGTTATTTTTGAAGTAGTAAAAGTTCTTTGACGTTGTCACTTCGAATACGATGTGTAGTTTTTATGTAATAATGAAAATGTAGTTAGATAAAAGGTATGATTTTGAACACAGGACTTTCAGTTGTATAGTAATCGATAGTAGTCGTATATTATTTTAGCGTAACCCCTAATTGATTGGTCAAGGACGTTATGTTGCATAATTACCGTCGTTCGGCAGTTGGTGATTATTACAGTTTGAATGTTATACATTTTAATGAGTATTAGTATATTAAAATAAAAGGTCTGTATTCAAACCATTTGGTAATAGTAAAAATAATATTTTATTTTTTAACACATTCAATGCTTGCTTTTCATCAGTATGTTAACCCTCCTTGCTGAATTATCTATCTGAATTGTCTATCATGGCGAAGCAGCTTATAATGCAATCCCATAAATAACTTGTTAACAGTAATTTTTAATATATTTGCATTAGTCTTTTTTATAGCGGCGACGCCTGCAAAGCACGGGTTTCCAAACTTCATGTTCGTAAAATAATACAACCACATTTTTAAACGGCGAAAAATGTATACACACATAAAAAATACGTAAAAAACATTTTTTTAGGTTATTTTTAATTAGATGAATGAGCTTGTTTATTAACACGGTTTATGATATCAAGTTGTTCATGATATCAAGTTGTCATCGAGCAGAGTGCTACTCGTAACTCTTTTTCTACTACAAACTGGCACGATATTTGGATCACATGACAGTTAAAACAGAAAATCCCATTTCGTGCAAATATTATGTTACGAATGGCAACAATAGTTGCACTGCTTTGCTTAACAAACTACTATATATATTAATCACTTCGATTTAAACAAAATTGAAGTAGGCTTTCAGCCTGTAAATTTTGTTAATGAACTATCGCGTGACAATTCTATCAATTTTCACTTTTTAATAATTTTAAAATTCAACGTCTTGCTCTTCGGCAAATGGTTTTGTACCTACGCGAATTTTGTAAAATCAATATCAACTAAATAATGTGAAAAGTGCAGCAGCAAACTATCCAAGTGTCCAGTAAACAGACTTCCACTTTCTTCGATGTTAACTCTGGTGCAGAAATCATTTAGAAATGGGAATACGCCAAACTTGTTCTTCAGTAACTTTGATTTCCGTAGGACTAATTTTTCTATGAATGCCTTCACTTTGTCCTTTTGAAACAGTGAAAGTATTTCCGGACCTTGCATTTATTTATTCACATCATTTAATTTTTCAAAAGTTTCAAACAAATAGGAAAGTTTAACAAGTTATCATACGTAAACATATTTCCTGCTCATTATGATTTTCATCAAGAAAAACTACAATCTCTTCTATGAGTTCAGACAGTCTTCGAATCAATTTTGCACGAGATAGCCAACTCAGTTCACAATAGTATAGAAGTATAATTAGCTTCCATGTCTTCTTACGGCTTTGCAAACGTCCTAACCTTTGAAGGACTGTCTTTTTTTTAGCAGTTTATAACTTTCGTAATTTTGTAAAAAAAGTCACTCAGGATCATCAGGACCAAGAAGAAGAAGTCCCCTGACCGGCTCAACCTGGGACCTCCCGGCGGATGCCAACATCCCCGCCGGAACAGCAGCAGGTCTGGCCGGGCCGCTGGACGCGGACGCTACCTCTCCTGCTCCAGCTCCAGTTCGCTGGGCTCAGCAGCAGGAGCCGGCCCAGCGTGGAAACGCTCGGAGAGAACCACCTCGGCCGCGCCGGCGAAGGACGACCGACACTGCGGGGCTCTGGGGACCCAACTGCCGCTGAGGGAAAGCCCGGTCGGACTTCAATGGACGAGCCGCAACTCCCCGACTTTACCGGAGTCCATCTTCCGGACCCAACAGCTCTTCTCAGAGCTAACGCTAAAAAATGGCCCTTTTCAGGGCCACCGCAAAGCTATGAAGTACGTACCGTCGAAGCCATTCAGCGAAAATAATTAAAAATAATCAGAAAACTATTTTCCACAAATTAAGTAACATCAAATTAATGACACCGCTAATAATTTCAGCATATTTTCAAAACTATTCCACTTTTTGGCGTTTCTAAAAGTAAAAAAAAAAAAAATACAAAAGATGCTGGATTAACGCAGCTAGAAATATCAGTAGAGTAAAGCTTGAAACAGTTCATCAGTGCAATGAATCTAGGAAAATTAAATAAAAATATTCCTAGGATAAACTAAAAATCAGTAGTCCAAAACAATGGGAAAATCCAATCCTGTTCCAAAAAAAAAAAAAAAAAAAAGAAACTCATACGCGTTGTTCAGAAAGCAGTATTTTTTTCTTATTTCTTTAAAGTAATCCACCGCAAATTATTCTCATTCATAAATAACAAATTTTGATTTTTTTACAGTATATTACATGTTACTCGTACATTCGCGTATATTCAGACCCGATTAAAAAAAAAATAATAAATGTTTAATTCTAAGTTATGTAAAAATACTTCCACTACAAACCAGAATTAAACCACTCATCGGTCATTCTGGAAAAGAGCTATGTGTGAATATAAATGTACATTAAAAAATATACTGGTTTACGTAAGGACTTTCTCCTTCTACCAAAGTCGGTTAGTAAAACAAGGAGAGATCAATTTGTAGAAAGTATGTGTATATTCTAAATAATGTTTAATAAAAAAAAACAAAAAAAAACGAAATTGCAAGTCAATGCAATTTTCTATCAGGCTAAGGATTTTAAAGAAATTCTCAATATTTTAAAAAATGAGCTGAAAAGAAAAAACAATATTTTTTTTTACCTTAATTAACTCTGTATCAGGAGACGTAAGCAACATGCTATTTATTCTGGGGAAAATATATATACAATTCGTCACTAAATTCTGTTGTATACATTAATAGAGAATTAATTACTGAAAGTTTATAAATCTAGCAAAAATATTATTACATTTAACCCTGAAGAAGCAAAACAATTCACTTAATATAATGTCAATACAAAAATAAAATTTCTCGAGGCCACGATACGTAATGAAATAAAATAACTAATTTAGCCATTATAGAAAACGTTTAAAATTATACAGAACTAGCTCGATATATTTCGAAACAGACTCCTTCCGTAATGACGCCACATGTCATCACACATATCATAATATGTACTACATTTTATTATTGTTTAAATTTAAAACAATTTTATCGCATAAACATAAAAATAATAAAGTGCCTCTAAATTAGATAAGCTTATCTTCAAATTTCAACAGTGTCTTGAAAACATCTTATTTTTTAAAATAAAAGTTAAAAAGTGATAACATTTTCTATCTACTGCGTGAATATTTACCAAAAATTAAGTTATATTTCATTAACTAATAAATTAGATTAAGATAATAGAAGAGGATAAATTTGTTATATTCATTAATAAGAAACTAGATTAATACAACTAATGTTGAAATTAAAATTTTGTTCACCGAAATAATAGATTATTTTACACACGAAAAATAAAGATTAAATAAAAATAAAACAGTTATAAACAATAATTAATTCTCTATCATATAATTTACTGAACACGTGCGAAGAAATAAATAGAAAAAAACAATACAGTGTTACTACTTCATAATGAACTATTCATTTACATATTTTTCCTCAACATTAGTTTAAACAGCCTAAATAATGCACCAACTTTAAAATACTTAATGATACACATAAAGGGATCAATAATAGGATAATTTTCATTATCTCATTCGTTAGACCAACAGTATAAATAAAATAAAAGTTTCTTTACAAATAATTTATTGGATTAGTTTTTGAGCTTTTTCTATTAAAACATTTAACCGCATCTGGCTAAAGATTATAAAGTAATAGTCAAGAAATTATTTTTAAAACAGCTGTTGTGTATATTTAATATTAAGATATAACTAGAAGAACTAGAGAAATAAATATTGGTAAAATAGACGGAGCGTACAGGAAAGTTAAGGAAAATTTTGAAGTACATAAATTAAAATCTAATAATGTGTTAAACAAAGATGGTACACCAATATATAATACGAAAGGTAAAGTCGATAGATGGGTGGAATATATTGAAGAGTTATACGGAGGAAATGAATTAGAAAATGGTGATATAGAGGAAGAAGAGGAAGTTGAGGAGGATGAAATGGGAGAAACAATACCGAGTTCTGAATTTAATAGAGCATTAAAAGATTTAAATGGCAAAAAGGCTCCTGGAATAGGCGGAATACCTGTAGAATTACTGCGCAGTTCAGGTGAGGAAGCGATTGATAGATTATACAAACTGGTGTGTAAAATTTATGAAAAAGGGGAATTTCCGTCAGACTTCAAAAAAAGTGTTATAGTAATGATACCAAAGAAAGCAGGGGCAGATAAATGTGAAGAATACAGAACAATTAGTTTAACTAGTCATGCATCAAAAATCTTAACTAGAATTCTATATAGAAGAATTGAGAGGAGAGTGGAGGAAGTGTTAGGAGAAGACCGATTTGGTTTCAGGAAAAGTATAGGGACAAGGGAAGCAATTTTAGGCCTCAGATTAAAAGTAGAAGGAAGATTAAAGAAAAACAAACCAACATACTTGGCGTTTATAGACCTAGAAAAGGCATTCGATAACGTAGACTGGTATAAAATGTTCAGCATTTAAAAAAAATTAGGGTTCAAATACAGAGATAGAAGAACAATTGCTAAGATGTACAGGAACCAAACAGCAACAGTAACAATCGAAGAACATAAGAAAGAAGCCGTAATAAGAAAGGGAGTCCGACAAGGATGTTCCCTATCTCCGTTACTTTTTAATCTTTACATGGAACTAGCAGTTAATGATGTTAAAGAACAATTTAGATTCGGAGTAACAGTACAAGGTGAAAAGATAAAGATGCTACGATTTGCTGATGATATAGTAATTCTAGCCGAGAGTAAAAAGGATTTAGAAGAAACAATGAACGGCATAGATGAAGTACTACGCAAGAACTATCGCGTGAAAATAAACAAGAACAAAACAAAAGTAATGAAATGTAGTAGAAATAACAAAGATGGACCGCTGAATGTGAAAATAGGAGGAGAAAAGATTACGGAGGTAGAAGAATTTTGTTATTTGGGAAGTAGAATTATTAAAGATGGACGAAGCAGGAGCGATATAAAATGCTGAATAGCACAAGCTAAACGAGCCTTCAGTAAGAAATATAATTTGTTTACATCAAAAATTAATTTAAATGTCAGGAAAAGATTTTTGAAAGTGTATGTTTGGAGCGTCGCTTTATATGGAAGTGAAACTTGGACGATCGGAGTATCTGAGAAGAAAAGATAAGAAGCTTTTGAAATGCGGTGTTATAGGAGAATTTTAAAAATCAGATGGGTGGATAAAGTGACAAATGACGGATTAATTGCGGCAAATAGATGAAGAAAGAAGCGTTTGGAAAAATATAGTTAAAAGAAGAGACAGACTTATAGGCCACATACTAAGGCATCCTGGAATAGTCGCTTTAATATTGGAAGGACAGGTAGAAGGAACAAATTGTGTAGGCAGGCCACGTTTGGAATATGTAAAACAAATTGTTAGGGATGTAGGATGTGGAGGGTATACCAAAATGAAACGACTAGCACTAGATAGGGAATCTTGGAGAGCTGCATTAAACCAGTCAAATGACTGAAGACAAGAAAAAAAAATACTAACAACAATATACACTGTCACAACATACCTATAGTCGCAGATGAGATCGCAACGTTTGCATCAACGTAACATTTAATACTGAAAAACAATTTAAATGTTCTGGCAATTAATGTTTTGAACAATGATACTAGAGGTTTACTTCATTTACAACCAACTGATTTAATATCCAAGCTTCTACGATGAGAATCCGCATATAAATATTAATTGTAATTGGGCTTTCTCTCCTTCAAGTAAATTATGAATATTCACCAAAACTAGTCATTGTTCCGTGGGAACAGCTTGTAGACATTTAATAATATCAAAAAAGTTATTAAGTACTCTTTTCAAAAAAGAAGAGAGAAATATAAGAGAGAAAAAAGAAGAGAGAAAACTTGGACGATCGGAGTATCTGAGAAGAAAAGATTAGAAGCTTTTGAAATGCGGTGCTATAGGAGAATGTTAAAAATCAGATGGGTGGATAAAGTGACAAATGAAGAGGTATTGCGGCAAATAGATGAAAAAGAAGCATTTGGAAAAATATAGTTAAAAGAAGAGACAGACTTATAGGCCACATACTAAGGCATCCTGGAATAGTCGCTTTGATATTGGAAGGACAGGTTGAAGCAAAAAATTGTGTAGGCAGGTCACGTTTGGAATATGTAAAACAAATTGTTAGGGATGCAGGATGTAGAGGGTATACTGAAATGAAACGATTGGCACTAGATAGGGAATCTTGGAGAGCTGCATCAAACCACTCAAATGACTGAAGACAACGCTACACAGATGCATAACATGGCCAAAGAGCTAGAAAGGATCATTTTTACTTACTTCTCCCTTTATTCAACGCTACTTCTAGCATCTACATTTTTGTAGATGAAATAGCATTATTTTTCTTACTCTGAAAAGTAATTAGTTTTTTAATCGATTTCCAAAGGTTTCTCAATTTCTAAGCAGTTTTAAATCTAACTCTTCACCAAAACATCGATATCAAAATGATTTCGATTTTTTCCCCGTTTCGTAAAGACGTTCCTCTGTTGATACCGTTGACAGTTTTGTTTAAATAATTTATACGTAAAATTTTTTTAACGAAAAATTAAATTTGTATTCACAGACGATTTGAAGATAATTTAATTTTTCGGCCTCACACAGCTGCTTAGTACTGAATATACATTACTACATAAACAGTTTGATGTCATTATGATAAATTTAAGAATTTTTCGAGAAAAAATGAGTCGAAAAGCATAAAATACCTATTCCCTCATTCCAAGAATCCTCTAAGTTTGTAACCATGCCGTCCATAAACGAAACACTAGATTTTTTAAAAATTTCACAAACAATAGATTCGTTTGTTTTACTAAATTTAATTCATTTAATTTTTAGTGTTTTTATAAATTTCTTACAGTTAAAAGTTATTCAGTGCAACTTTTTGATGGCAACATGAACACTAAGAAAGAAACTCATATGCTATTTCAAACGAGGAAAAAGCAGAGAATCTTCCGTGTACAGGGTGTCCCATATAAAACGCAACCCAACCTTATATTGATAGGTATTGAAATAATAAAGAGGCATGTGTAAATGTAAATGTAATTTTTATTATTACCATCCATTACTTTACATTTACAGTAAATGTTGGAAGTGGCCGCCATCTTCTTGAATACAAGCTTCAATTCGTTTTACAGCGTTTCTTGCAACTTTTTTCAACGTTTTTGGCCGGATATTTAATACAGCTTGTTCGATATTGACTTTCAATTGTTCAAGTGTTCGTGGTTTGTTGCTGTAGGCTTTGTCTTTGAGGTAACCCCGTAGAAAAAACTCCGCCGCAGTCAAATCTGGAGATCTTGGTGTCCACAAGCCTCACCGATAACACGATTACCGAAGAATTCCTCGACGTAATCAGAAGTTCAACCTGCGTAGTCCGATGTCGCACCGTCATGTTGTAGCCAGCAGTGTCTGTCTTCCTCTTCCAAGAGTGCGATGAACTGAAATAAAATATCCTGATATCGTTCTGCATTAATGGTGTACTCGAAAAAAATAGGACCTATTATTTTCTTCCGCGGTACCGCGCACCACACGCCCGACTTCTGCGGGAGTAATTGTTTTTCGTGATAAACGTGGGGATTTTCAGCGCTCCAAATTCTACTGTTTTTGGCTGTTTACGTAGCCGTCCAAATGAAACCGTGCTTCATCTGTGAAAAATAACGAATCCATAACATCAATTCCCTCACGCAGAAATCGACGGAACCGTTGACAATATTGTAGCCGTTTTTCTTTGTCGGGCTCAAGAAGTCGATGATCCGTTTGAATGCGATAAGGTCGTAATTGTAATCGTTTGGTCCCCCGATGAACAGTCGATTTAGACAAATTAATTTCAGCAGACAAACTTCTGATCGATTTATTTGGCCAGGCTAGTAATCGGTCTTTGATTTAAGCGACTGTATCTGTATTCAACACTGACGCACATCTTTTGTGTTCCTTGTTATTAACAGAACCGGTCTCTCTAAATTTTGCGACTAATCTTAACACTGATGTTTTGTTAGGAGCCGGTTTATCTGGGTACTTATGGCGAAACAAATCTTGCACTGCGACCACTGATTTCGTACTGAAGTACGACTCAACGATGAAAACACGTTCATCTAGCGACAACACCATTTTGTCTCTAGCAATATACTGAACGTTATGATCGCATTGTTGTTACTATGGGTAGTGTTCTACTGCGTCGCCGCGATGTTCAGATGTTGGACGAGTCCATTTCAATAACGAGTAGGGGAGTAAGCTTGACTTTTGTAATTTCATGGATGAGTGATTGATGGGTTGCGTTTTATATGGGACACCCTGTATAATAAAAATTTAATAGGAAATCCCGCATTCCGACAAGGTTACACACACAAGGTTAAACGTCGTTTTTTAACAAAATCAAATTTTTCACAGATAAGCATTTAATGGTTATTTATTTGAAATTTAACTAAACGAAAATGATGCGCAGTACTGTTTTCTATTCGATTATACGGGTACCATTTTATAGTGATTTTAAAAAAACTTTAAACAATCTTTACATTAGGCGAAATGATGACTCGTGACTTTGTGGCCTTCCACGAAATCCCTTCTTTCTTTTTATCAACTAAACGAATAAGTGATTATACAAGTATTTTTAATATTCATTCCGTCTTAATATTTAAAACTTGGTGCAAAGTGGATCTAAATAACCTTGGAAAGGTAAGCTAATTATGAGTGACGTGTCTTTACTTGCAGGATTACTAATTTATTACCGATATAATAACCTGTTACCGACCAATGACTGCGTCATTCTATTTTTACTCATAATTATACTTTGTTTAATTTCACATTATAAATTTATAAATGCTTTATTTAACCGATTAATAATGAGTTTTTCTTTAACGTAATTAATTAAGCAACTCTGAGATTTCGCCTAAGAACACATTACAGATAGAAATAATCGGTATACCGACAACAAAATCAGCACACGTAAGCCAGAAATATTTATGAAATACTCAACTCAGCCGCTTTACATGAATCATTTTATTGTGAAATTGTGTACTGCTCAAGTTTGTGTACGAATAATTTTTTATAATCTGGCGATAACAGAAATTTAGTCGCTAGCATTGGGAAAATAGTAACGATATTATAATTATAACAATTGTAAAATACACTGTATACTATTTAAATCTTGTAATAATGCGGAAAAAAGTTGTAGGACGTATTAATATTATGTGGCTTAGCAAAACAATTGTTTTGCTAACTAAATATGTAATTACATATATATTGTTTTTAAGGAATTCTAAATTCTACCGATACTCTTTATAATACGTCTAAATTATACTGAATCTCAAGAAAATTTCGACTGTTCATCATTTTGCTTTAAATGTTTTGTATATACCCAAAGTTACAATAAAGAAAAAAAAAAATCTGATGTGGACAACACATGACTTCCTTGTACGCCTATTAAACTGCATTCACACATTTTTTTAAAATGAAAAGTACATAAATTATTATTTCATTAAAAACTTCTGATATTTTTTTGTTTTGAATTATTATTCATCGTAATTTTTTTTTATAATGAGAGGTAAATAAATAAATATATTTAAATAAAAAAAATATATATATAAAAAAAGGGGGAAGTCTGATTCGAACCGATGTGCCTTCCCCTATAGATCCAAATATTTCATTAATTAAAATGTTATTTGGCTATAACTCTGGAACCAATGAAAATACGTACCACACCACTTATGATACATCGTAGAAAATCTCTAAATGATGGCTTATTACTGCAATTAAGAAAAATCTATCTATTTTTTTGGGCTTTTCTGGACACTGTTTGTTCAGCCGACTGCAATCAAAAGAGGAGATGCACAATTTCAACATCCTACGGCTAATCGTTTTTGAGTTATGCAAGATACATACGTACGTGCATACATACACGTTACGTAAAGACGTCACGCCGAAACTAGTCAAAATGAATCCAAGGAAAGTCAAAATGGATATTTCCGTTGAAATCTGGAAACCGAAATTTTTCGCGATCACAATATTTCAATTACTTCGTACAAGGAAGTAAAAAATTAATTTAAAAGAGAATCCTTTTATCCTTAAAGGTATACATTAAATGTAACAAGCAATAATTTTTAATTGCAATGAAATATTTTTTGAAAATTCAATCATGAAATTACGGGCACAGACTATTTGTATTTTTAAATACGAAAAAATAGCCTAATTAATATTTACAACCAGTGACTGAGTTCACCCCTGAAGTAGATGACTGCGGCATGATGTCATGACAAGCAAATCGTGTCATCTACATGTTACGATAAATAACATGTAGATGAGTATGAAACAGGTGTAACCCTCCTTGAGTATGAAGATGCAATCGTCAACTAAACATGATATTAATAGCTCTAACAAATAAATGCATTTATTTATTTAAAGTAACAAAATAATTTCGTTCCATTAATTTTAAATAATGAGGCTGCACAACACGCATCTAGTTCCAACAACATACGAGGTCTGTAAATAAAGTAATGAGACTGGGTCAGAAAAACTTTTTATTTACAACGCAATTATACGTGGGCTTTTTTCACCTTCGAAATAGTTTCCTTGGGAAGCCACACAACGCTTCAAACGGTTTCCCCACTCTTCAGAGCAATATTGGAACTCAGAAACCGAAATATCCTTCAGATGGTCGGTTACTTTTGTTTTATATTTTCTACTGTTCCAAAATGGTGTCATTTGAGGTGCTTTTTTAAAGTCGGGAACAGGAAAAAGTCGCAGGGATTCAAATCAGGCGAATGCGGTAATTGAGGAACTACAGGAATGTTTTTCTTTGCCAAAAACTCATAAATTGAAAGTGCATTGTCATGATGTAGCATCCAGTTGTCTTTGATGACTCGTCTCACACGGGCAACTCTTGTCCGCAGTCTTTCAAGAATTTCTCGGTAAACACATTGATTTACAGTCTGTCCTGCAGGTAAAAACTCCTTATAGACAATGCAGTTACTATGAAGAAACAAATTAACATGGTTTTGATTTCTGATTTGCTCATTTTTCCTTTTTTGGGACGTGGTGAGATTGAAGTGTGCCACTCCTTGCTCTGGCGTTTGGTTCTGAATCGTACTCAAATATCCAAGATTCATCACCACCAATAACACACTTTTTAGAAAATTAGGATCAGTTTCAATTCCCCTAGAAGATCGCGGCACACTTCCACCCTGTTTTTTTCTGTTTAACAATGAGGTCGTTTGGGACCAATTTTGCACAAATTTTTTTCATGTCAAATTCGTTTTTAAAAATTTGGTGGACTGCGGTACGGTTCAAATTCAATTCTTCTGCAATCATTCTGACAGTTAATCGCCAGTCATACCATATCAAGTCTCCGATTCACTCAACACTGTCGTCACTTTTTGACGTAAACGGTCTTCCGGGGCGTGGATCGTCTGCAACTGATTCCCGGCGATCTTAAAATGCTTTAAACCACCAACAAACTTGGGCTCGTGACAAAGCTCATCTCCATACGCCCTTTTCAATTTTAAAAAAGTTTCAGAAGCTTCTCATAGAGTTTAACACAAAATTGACTGCACAACGTTGCTCATAATTAGTATCACTCATTTTTGTAACGCACAATAAAAACTCGTTTCACGAAAAGTTTGTTTACGTCTCACGCGGCAACAATAAACTAAAAATATTAATACCTTATATAAATCAGTTGTTCATATAACTATGTTTATTAGTAACTTTACAGTATTGCCCCATTTGGCTGCCAAAAAAAACTAGTCTTATTGCTTTATTTACAGTCCTTGTATAATGTAGTAAACTGTTTATAAACGTGTTCCATTAACGATTTTAATTCAGTAATCGTTCAACATAGTTCTTCTTTCTTTATAATCCTTAAGCGGTGTAAATTTTACACATTTTGGAGAACGGATGCTAGTTTGTAATTTATGTTATATGTGGGGGTACAATACAGGGAAATTAACTTTTTCATTTGACATGATAAATAAATATTAAGAGGTGTTATTACGACAAAGACTAAGCGCCACAAACGGCACAGTTTATTTTATAACACGCGCTTTCTACTTATTGTAAAGCACACAGCATCGCAATATGCTGTAAAATCATCATTATTTAAGTAGAAAACTTACCACTGAACTATTCGCTATAAATAAGGCTCTAAACATCATTAACCCTAAATATAGAAAAACTCTTATTTGCAGTGACTCGTGTAGTGCTCTCCAAGCCTTAAAAAACTTTTATTCCAAACATCCTATCGTCATTTAAATTTATAACGCAATCGCCGAGTTGAATAATCGCAACACAGAAGTAAGTTTTTGCTGAGTACCTAGCCACATAGGGATTCCAGGTAATGAACGTGCAGATTCCGCTGCCAAAAAAGCATGTAACCAGCCTCCTTTCACCACCCGAGTTGCTACTTCTGATTTTATTAACTATGTAAAACAATCACTAAGAGCAAGGTGGCAAGGTGACTGGACGGCTACCGTTGATAATAAACTCCGTCAGATTAAAGATTCTGTGTTACCATGGGACTCCTCATACAAAAAAACCCCGGCGTGAGGAAGTTGTTCTCTGCCGATTGCGGATAGGACACACGAGGGTCACACACGAGTACCTGTTGACAAGAGGACAAGCACCTCTATGCGCACGATGCAACAGCCGCGTGACTGTGCGCCACATACTCGTGGACTGCATATGTTATGCGGCATTGCGTCGTAAATTTAAACTACCCAGAAACATCCGTGGTATCTTGTGTAATGATAAAGAGGTTTTAAACCGGATGTTTCTGTTTTTGCGTAGTACAGGGTTAATACAAAAAATTTAACATAACATAAAAATGTAATTACTTTAGTCCTATGTATTGTTTTTGTTATCCGAGTAGCGAGCCTTTTACACTCCCTATCGGAATTTGTCAAATTTTATATATATTCATATTTTTTTTATGTTTTAAAAATTCGTCTGTGATATTAGTTGTAAGACTTTAAACATAAAGGAGATAAAACTTTTTTAAGTTTTATCTCCTTTATAAGTTTTAAGTTTTATTTATTTTTAATATGTTAGTTTTTAACGTAAATAAACAAGAACAAAACAAAAGTAATGAAATGTAGTAGAAATAACAAAGATGGACCACTGAATGTGAAAATAGGAGGAGAAAAGATTATGGAGGTAGAAGAATTTTGTTATTTGGAAAGTAGAATTACTAAAGATGGACGAAGCAGGAGCGATATAAAATGCCGAATAGCACAAGCTAAACGAGCCTTCAGTAAGAAATATAATTTGTTTACATCAAAAATGAATTTAAATGTCAGGAAAAGATTTTTGAAAGTGTATGTTTGGAGTGTCGCTTTATATGGAAGTGAAACTTGGACGATCGAAGTATCTGAGAAGAAAAGATTAGAAGCTTTTGAAATGTGGTGCTATAGGAGAATGTTAAAAATCAGATTGGTGGATAAAGTGACAAACGAAGAGGTGTTGCGGCAAATAGATGAAGAAAGAAGCATTTGGAAAAATATAGTTAAAAGAAGAGACAGACTTATAGGCCACATACTAAGGCATCCTGGAATAGTCGCTTTAATATTGGAAGGACAGGTAGAAGGGAAAAATTGTGTAGGCAGGCCACGTTTGGAGTATGTAAAACAAATTGTTGGGGATGTAGGATGTAGAGGGTATACTGAAATGAAACGACTAGCACTAGATAGGGAATCTTGGAGAGCTGCATCAAACCAGTCAAATGACTGAAGACAAAAAAAAAAGTTTTTAACGTAGTTTTAAGTTACATGTTAGTGTTTTTGTTATCCGAGAATGGGCCTTTTACACCCATTCCGGATTTTGTTTCCTGTGATAGTAGTTTTAAGTTTTAATTTTATCTAACAGCTTTTATTACTTTTATTTATTTATTTTTTCTTAAAAAAAAAAAATAATAAAATAAAAAATAAAACAAAAATCCGGGCGATGATAACGTTCAACCGTTTTTCGCCCTAAAAAAAAAAAAAAAAAAAAAAAAAAAAATTTCTCAGTCTAATTACAAAGGTGAGGGTTCATTCAACTCAAACAATCTGAATAATTCCGGTGGCCTCTAACCTTTTCGGATTTCTATCCGAAATGTATTAAATTTCATAAATTTACTCCACCGTCTCATCTGTACCTTACATTAAAAAATATTTTAACAAAAATAAAACTATTTAAACATTATAATTTTATCCTTCGGCTTTGTAATATTTGTAGTACTCGTACGATGACGAATTTCCTACTATCATCTGCCACATAATAAAAAGAAAAAGTTTTTTCCTCTTAATTTCATTTTACGATAGGTTATCTCTAAAGAAAAGAAAATTTCATTGTAAAAAAGTTTATTCTGAAAACTTTACAAATATTTTTTTTATTTCTCTTAAACTACACACCTTATATAAACTACTTCTCTATATAATCTCCACACGAATTAAGACATTTATCGTAGAGATACACCAGTTTTAATATACCCTCGTTGTATTCTTCTGCCGCTAGTTTATTCAGCCACTCATTAACACCATTTTCAAGTTCATCGTCACCCGCGAATTGCTTACCACTCAAAAATTCTTTCAATTTCCCAAACAAATGGTAATCAGGAGTTAAGTCCGGAATACATGGTGGGTGATTATAAATTTCCCATCCAAATGTTTTCACTAAATCATGTACCGGACCCGAAACGTGGACGTAGATTATCGTGCAGAAAGACGACGCCGTCGGTCAGCCGCCCACATCGCCGATTTTGAATAGTGCGCCGTAATAGTTCGCACTAGGCTTCTGCAATTGTAGTCGTTCCACGTGGTGTGAAATCAATCAGCAGTATGCCAAAACGATCCAAAAATATTGTGGCCATCAGTTTGCGCCCAAATGGCTGTGGGTGGTCAACCCACAGGTCAACAAAATGACCAACAAAGGTCATTTGTTGGTCTGATTGGTGATTGAGAATGACGCCATTAACTTGACTGCCGTTTTCTCTACGGCGTATAACACGAAATCGTACCACCGCCGGTAACAATCGAATTAAAGAACTCATCACCTTTTTCTGTGTAGCGCATCAAAAATTCCAAAGCAGATCCCATTCCCAATTTTTTGTAACGTTCCGTTAAGACATGTTGCACCCAACGTGCACAAACCTTTCTGAAGCCTAACTGATCATGAATAATACAACCAGCTCTTGAAACATCAAGAAAAAGGACCAGGTCAGGTAATCGTTGAGCGAGGATCTTTTCGGATTTCATCATCGACGCGTTTCAACAAGTCCTCGGTGATTATCGAGGCCTTCTCCGAACGTTCTTCATCATACAAATTAATTCTATTATTTCTAAACCTTTCACACTACCATTTTCGGACGTTTCATTCATTTATTACAATGTCACCGTACACAGCAACCAACTGCTATAAGTTTCAGCCGGCTTAACGTTTTGATGGTTTAAAAAAACGTATGAACACGAATTTCAGTCAGCGGCAACATCGATTTTCCTATTAATTTTATAACATAATAACTCACATATAATAAAAGATACTAAAACGCGACAACAGACAACAATTCAGTGTGTACATTACTAGCGTGGTCATGATGACACAGGTTCGCCACCTTAAGGAGAAAAATTTCTCAGCATTCTTTATTTTAGAGATATCTCTCGTAATATTTAATTTATAACCCAAATTCGTAATGAAAGCCAACAAATAGAGTTCGCAGATATGAAGTCTTCATAATAAAAAAAAATCTTTTAAAATATAAAAGTTAATAACTTGAGATTCGAGGATCTATTTTAAAATACGAAGAATAATCCTTCAAAATTTGAAACGATCCGGTTAGACTTCTACGAGTTATACAAAATCAACCTTTAGGACCGACAACTCTAGAAACAGCACATTTATCGAATTTGAAAACCATCTCAAATGAAGTTCTGACAGCACAAAATTTATAGGCATTCAATAAACGCAAAATTGAGTAGTTTTAAGATTACTTTAAGAAAATCTGATAGTTCTTTTTACAAATACCTGTATTTTAAGAATAAATACAAGTAAAAATACTGAGAAACAATACTGAGATCTGAAATTAAGAGAGCATTCAAAGATTTAAATGGCAGAAAGGCTCCTGGAATAGACGGAATACCTGTAGAATTACTGCGCAGTGCAGGTGAGGAAGCGATTGATAGATTATACAAACTGGTGTGTAATATTTATGAAAAAGGGGAATTTCCGTCAGACTTCAAAAAAAGTGTTATAGTCATGATACCTAAGAAAGCAGGGGCAGATAAATGTGAAGAATACAGAACAATTAGTTTAACTAGTCGTGCATCAAAGATCTTAACTAGAATTCTATACAGAAGAATTGACAGGAGAGTGGAAGAAGTGTTAGGAGAAGACCAATTTGGTTTCAGGAAAAGTACAGGGACAAGGGAAGCAATTGTAGGCCTCAGATTAATAGTAGTAAGAAGATTAAAGAAAAACAAACACACTTGGCGTTTATAGACCTAGAAAAGGCATTCGATAACGTAGACTGGAATAAAATGTTCAGCATTTTAAAAAAATTAAGGTTCAAATACAGAGACAGAAGAACAATTGCTAACATGTACAGGAACCAAACAGCAACAGTAACAATTGAAGAACGTAAGAAAGAAGCCGTAATAAGAAAGGGAGTCCGACAAGGATGTTCCCTATCTCCGTTACTTTTTAGTCTTTACATGGAACTAGCAGTTAATGATGTTAAAGAACAATTTAGATTCGGAGTAACAGTACAAGGTGAAAAGATAAAAGATGCTACGATTTGCCGATGATATAGTAATTCTAGCCGAGAGTAAAAAAGATTTAGAAGAAACAATGAACGGCATAGATGAAGTCCTACGCAAGAACTATCGCGTGAAAATAAACAAGGACAAAACAAAGGTAATGAAATGTAGTAGAAATAACAAAGATGGACCGCTGAATGTGAAAATAGGGGGAGAAAAGATTATGGAGGTAGAATAATTTTGTTATTTGGGAAGTAGAATTACTAAAGATGGACGAAGCAGGAGCGATATAAAATGCCGAATAGCACAAGCTAAACGAGCCTTCAGTAAGAAATATAATTTGTTACATCAAAAATTAATTTAAATGTTAGGAAAAGATTTTTGAAAGTGTATGTTTGGAGTGTCGCTTTATATGGAAGTGAAACTTGGACGATCGGAGTATCTGAGAAGAAAAGATTAGAAGCTTTTGAAATGCGGTGCTATAGGAGAATGTTAAAAATCAGATGGGTGGATAAAGTGACAAAAGAAGAGGTATTGCGGCAAATAGATGAAGAAAGAAGCATTTGGAAAAATATAGTTAAAAGAAGAGACAGACTTATAGGCCACATACTAAGGCATCCTGGAATAGTCGCTTTAATATTGGAAGGACAGGTAGAAGGGATAAATTGTGTAGGCAGGCCACGTTTGGAATATGTAAAACAAATTGTTAGGGATGTAGGATGTAGAGGGTATACTGAAATGAAACGACTAGCACTAGATAGGGAATCTTGGAGAGCTGCATCAAACCAGTCAAATGACTGAAGACAAAAAAAAAATGAATATGAAGTCGGATTCGAACCTATGTGCCTTCCCCGTGTAAGATCCCAATATTTCATTAATTAAAATTCTATTTGGCTATAACTCTGGAACCAATTGAAATAAGCACCACTTATATCGATGCAAAACCTCTCAATGAGGCCTTATTACTCTAGTTAAGAAAAAGTACAAAATCCGAATGTTTCAAAATTGAAGACCCGCTTTATTTAGAGGTTGTCTGTATATGCATTTTTAAACCAATCTATTGCAATTAAAAGGGGAGGTGCACAACTATTTGTTAACAGTCCTAAATACTAATTTCAACATTTTACGGCTAATCGTTTTTGAATTATGCGAGATAAATACGTACGTACAGACGTCACGCCGAAACTAGTCAAAATGGATTCAAGGATGGTCAAAATGGATATTTCGTTGAAATATGCAATCCGAAATTTTTCGCGATTACAATACTTCCTTTACTTCGTACAGGAAGTAGTAAAAAGCCCAAATCATAATCGTACATATGAAATATAAGAAAAACTCATAAAAACAAACATCGACATAATAAATGAAAAGATAATACAAATATAACACAGTTTTTAGTCAAATGTACACTTGCACTTAACATAAACAATAACATGTTGAAAACAAAACACAAACAAGAGCGTTAGTGTCACTGAAGAAAGTCGCTTAAGGGATTTAAATTTATGGCTTACACGTTAGTACAGGCAATTTGTCATCAAAATAGGTCGTATTTGAAAATCCTTACCTACCGATTGATCTTTTGCCCATGCGTTAGGGACGATGAGGGAAGCTTAACTCCAGATTTTTAACATCCCCCTTCCATAGATTATTGAAAAACTCAAAAAGTTTTTGAAATGCGTTTTTCTCTGAATCTATACATTTTAGAGAAAAGTTTTTCAAACAAAAAATGTACAGGACATTCTCCTCTACACTTAATGTCTTTGAAGTTATGCCGTATAATTTGGAATTGAAATACTAGGTGACGCTGAAGTTGTAAAAAACGTGTTTTTCAGGATTTTTCACCGGAAAAAATTGTTTTTCGTCTATATTGCATTTGGAAAAGTTGTTAATCTTAAAAAAACAGACAACTTTTATTCAAACAATTTTCTTGTACGACTTAGCATTCCAGAGTTATAGCGGTCAATGGCAACGCAGCGGTCCTATTGTTACTGTAGCCGGGGAGATTGGCATTGTTCAGCGACTAGACCGGTTTCGAACACGTGCCCGATTCACAACATTTTCACACTTTCACAAGCTACAGCTCCAAAACGGTAAGTCGTACAAGAAAATTGTTTAAATAAAAGTTGCCTGTTTTTTTAAGATTAACAACTTTTTCAAATGCAATATAGACGAAAAACAATTTTTTCCGGGGAAAAACCGAAAAACACGTTTTTTTACAACTTCAGCGCCACCTAGTATTTCAATTTCAAATTATACGGCATAACTTCTAAGACATTAATTGTAGAGGAAAATGTCCTCTACATTTTTCGTTTGAAAAATGTTTCTTTAAAATCCATAGATTCAGAGAAAAACGCATTTCAAAAACTTTTTGAGTTTTTCAATAATCTATGGAAGGGGGATGTTAAAAATCTGGAGTTAAGCTTCCCTCTTCTCCCCAAACATATGGAAAAAACATCAATCGGTAGGTAAGGATTTTCAAATAAAAATACAAACTGACTGTACTACGTCGCGGCCAAGTAACGACGAGCTTGGAGTGGCGATGATACTACCCATCGTAGTTGTATCATGTTTACCCATCGGGTTGGTCTAGTGGTTAACGCGTCTTCCCAAATCAGCTGATTTGGAAAGTCGAGAGTTACAGCGTTCAAGTCCTAGTAAAGCCAGTTATTTTTACTCGGATTTGAAAACTAGATCGTGGATACCGGTGTTCTTTGGTGGTTGGGTTTCAATTAACCACACATCTCAGGAACGGTCGAACTGAGAATGTACAAGACTACACTTCGTTTACACTCATACATATCATCCTCATTCATCCTCTGAAGAATTATCTAAACGGTAGTTACCTTACCGTAGGCTCTTTTTCTGTTTACCCTCTGGTAACTACCGTTTAGATAATTCTTCAGAGGATGATATGTATGAGTGTAAATGAAGTGTAGTCTTGTGCATTCTCAGTTCGACCATTCCTGAGATGTATGGTTAATTGAAACCCAACCACCAAAGAACATCGGTATCCACGATCTAGTATTCAAATCCGTGTAAAAATAACTGGCTTTACTAGGACTTGAACGCTGTAACTCGATTTCCAAATCAGCTGATTTGGGATGACGCGTTAACCACTAGACCAACCCGGTGGGTTACCTTACCGTAGGCTAAACAGGAAAAAGAAAACGTTGTATCATGTTTATGCTACAAAGAGATTACTAATCGTGGTGTGGCAATGTTTCAGAGAACAATAGTGTAGCAGTGACGTGCAGGCTGATCTTCCAAGCTCGCCGTTACGTGCGGCTACAGTACGTTAAAAAAAAAGGCATTTAAAGCAAATTTGTTTCGGATTTAAATAAAATATGAATAACTAATCAAGATACTGAAAACAAAATGAATATTTGTTATAATCGAGCTATGATTTTTCTTACCATACAGATTTAAATTTTGTATAAACAATATTACATCACTTCGTTAAATATGAAATATTTGTCATATTTCAGGGATCAGCGTGGGAAACGTTTCTTCACTTATATTTATACCTTATACAATGAATACAAAACTATTCCCAAGCATAGAATTTTTACTTTACATATTTATCTTGTTTAAAACCGTTATACAGTAAATGTAAGCGGAAAATTATAATTTTGAGAATTCCATTTCTATAGTAATGTAGAACATTTCAGTCTATTAATATATCTCATTTGCAAAAATACTGCAGTAAACTTAGCCGTTCTTCTTTTCATTCACACAAACACAATTTGTTGTTATTTACTATTTCCCCACGCCTTATTTACATTTTCATCCTGGTGTTCACGCACAAATATGTGCATCGATTTAAAAATACCATAAGTTAATGAATGAATGAACGACAAAAACTATTATTCTGTCCAAACTTCTCTCAGAAATGATTATCATAACATTAACAATATTTAAATTACTGTACCATAAATAGAAATAGTGTTAATTAATTACCGGTTAAAGCACACGATTGTTCGTGCAAAATTTAATTTTTTTTGTCTTCAGTCATTTGATGCAGCTCTCCAAGATTCCCTATCTAGTGCTAGTCGTTTCATTTCAGTATACCCTCTACATCCTACATCCCTAACAATTTGTTTTACATATTCCAAACGTGGCCTGCCTACACAATTTTTTCCTTCTACCTGTCCTTCCAATATTAAAGCGACTATTCCAGGATGCCTTAGTATGTGGCCTATAAGTCTGTCTCTTCTTTTAACTATATTTTTCCAAACGCTTCTTTCTTCATCTATTTTCCGCAATACCTCTTCATTTGTCACTTTATCCACCCATCTGATTTTTAACATTCTCCTATAGCACCGCATTTCAAAAGCTTCTAATCTTTTCTTCTCAGATACTCCGATCGTCCAAGTTTCACTTCCATATAAGGCGACCCTCCAAACATATACTTTCAAAAATCTTTTCCTGACATTTAAATTAATTTTTGATGTAAACAAATTATATTTCTTACTGAAGGCACGTTTCGCTTGTGCTGTTCGGCATTTTATATCGCTCCTGCTTCGTCCAGTAATTCTACTTCCCAAATAACAAAATTCTTCTACCTCCATAATCTTTTCTCCCCCTATTTTCACATTCAGTGGTCCATCTTTGTTATTTCTACTACATTTCATTACTTTTGTTTTGTCCTTGTTTATTTTCACGCGATAGTTCTTGCGTAGGACTTCATCTATGCCGTTTATTGTTTCTTCTAAATCCTTTTTACTCTCGGCTAGAATTACTATATCATCAGCAAATCGTAGCATCTTTATCTTTTCACCTTGTACCATTGTACCGAATCTAAATTGTTCTTTAACATCATTAACTGCTAGTTCCATGTAAAGATTAAAAAGTAACGAAGATAGGGAACATCCTTGTCGGACTCCCTTTCTTATTACGGCTTCTTTCTTATGTTCTTCGATTGTTACTGTTGCTGTTTGGTTCCTGTACATGTTAGCAATTGTTCTTCTATCTCTGTATTTGAACTGAATTTTTTTTAAAATGCTGAACATTTTATTCCAGTCTACGTTATCGAATGCCTTTTCTAGGTCTATGAACGCCAAGTATGTCGGTTTGTTTTTCTTTAATCTTCCTTCTACTATTAATCTGAGGCCTGAAATTGCTTCCCTTGTCCCTATACTTTTCCTGAAACCAAATCGGTCTTCTCCTAACACTTCTTCCACTCTCCTCTCAATTCTTCTGTATAGAATTCTAGTTAAGATTTTTGATGCACGACTAGTTAAACTAATTGTTCTGTATTCTTCACATTTATCGGCCCCTGCTTTCTTTGGTATCATGACTGTAACACTTTTTTTGAAGTCTGACGGAAATTCCCCTTT
Organism: Lycorma delicatula; assembly: GCF_047948215.1. Taxonomy (NCBI): domain Eukaryota; kingdom Metazoa; phylum Arthropoda; class Insecta; order Hemiptera; family Fulgoridae; genus Lycorma; species Lycorma delicatula. The sequence continues at coordinate 35,082,031 of NC_134455.1, forward strand.
TTCATAAATATTACACACCAGTTTGTATAATCTATCAATCGCTTCCTCACCTGCACTGCGCAGTAATTCTACAGGTATTCCGTCTATTCCAGGAGCCTTTCTGTCATTTAATAATTTAATAAAGAATATAAAATTGTAAGCATAGATTACAAATTAAAATTAATTTTATCTGGGAAAGAACTGATATCAGTAACTAAAGTATGAAAGTAGTTAAAGAATTTTCAACCGTTAAAAAGTTACTGGCAGATGTAAAAAAAGGTAACATTATTGAATCGTTTTAATTGATAATAAAGCGTGATTTTAAGCGAAAAATATGTCAATTGCTCATTGAATGGTCAGGTATAACAGTTTGAAGAAATTCTTAACTACAAGAGTTGGAATGTAGTTAATAATACAGATAAATAGATTTTATCTTTATTCAGAGTCAAAATTTAAAAGTTTTATACTCAAAAAAAATAACTCGAAATCTTAAAATCTGTTGGGAAATGGAATAAATTATTTTCACGAGACGGAGAAAGAAGAGTTTCGTTATTTTAAAGCCGGTAAAAAGAACAGAGTTTAACACAATTTCGGTTAAATTTTCAATAACAATTTAAAATTGTCCAAATCTTAAAACCCTTTAGTTTCAAACAGAAAAAGTTTAAACTATTATAATATGACTGCGGCAGCAAATAGCGATACTGACAGATTCATGTGGATCCAAAACTGAAGGAAACAACTGATAGCTCGACTCAATAAAAAATAGAATAAAACAATGAATGGAAAATGAAACTAAATAAAAAAAAAAAACAAAACCACTAAACGAACAAAAGCGTATTTTAAGAGGAAAGAATGTAATTAAATATCAAATAGGATTATTTTTTTAATGAAAATTTATTATAAAAAAATTAAGAAAATTTATTTTACTGTTTGTGGGAAGCGGTATGCAAAAGTTCACCCCCAACACAGTTCTTACACCTAGGCGAATCACGCAATGTTTTTCACAACTCCTACTCTAATAAAGTAAGAAATTTTTTTTTGATTGATAATTAATTCACCACAGAAGCTTGAACATGAAAATGGAAATTAGCAGGATGTGAAAAATCCCATGCCTGACCGCGATCTCCGGATAAAAGGCTAAGACATTACTACTCCCGCCGCGCAGATCGACAATCTCTTTAAATATAATAAAATTCTACTGTAATAAAACCTGGATAAGTAGTAACGTACCTGAAAACTATTAATTTTTGCACGGATTCTTGAATTTACCTCGATAAAATACGTTACGCAATCTGTAATTAATTAATAAATGCTTCTAATAACGAAATAGAAAGAAAAATTAAGCAACGGCGGAAAGAAAATGGCCTTCTATTGTTAAAAGGGCAACGCTCACTGTTGCAACAAACCTAAAATTCTATAAATATTATCCGGTTGTAGTTATTTTCTTCTATACTTATTCTTTAATCAGATATGCATAATATTACACCGTATTTTTCAAATAACAAAAAATAATACAAACGAGGAAATGGAATTAGTAAAACAGGTGAAACACCTGCATAGACAATTAATTATATAGGTAGAGTATTTAAAATTAGAGAAACTGAACGGAAAGAATTAAAATTCATATTTTATTAAATGAAAACGTCAATTTTTTCGAGAACAAGTTTTTTCCTTATTTTTTCTCCGATAGTGCAAACAAAAATCTGTTAATTTTTGGCTATCTTTCAAACAATGTAGTCAATTACATGTTTTCGTAAAAAAAAATGTAACAAAAAAAGAAAAAGAAAAATTATAAAATTGAAGGAGCCGAGCATACCTAAAAAACAAATGGGATGGGGTTTTTACTGATGAAAATTTATAATAAAAAAAAAACTTAGAATCTTTTTCTGATCAAATAGGTACCTCAAAAGCTTTGTGGACGAACATTGTCAATGATTATAATTTTGTTTTAATAAATTTTATTAGTAAAATAGGTCTACATACTGACTACAAAAAGGATGTCTTCTTTATAATGAACGAAAGGGTATAACTAATGATTGAAGGAATCAGATGTCATTGAGGACAAAGAATTTATATTTTAATTTTTTTCCATGAAATCTAAAAGAATAATTAATAAGATTAATAGTAGAAGGAAGATTAAAGAAAAACAAACCAACATACTTGGCGTTTATAGACCTAGAAAAGGCATTCGATAACGTAGATTGGAATAAAATGTTCAGCATTTTTAAAAAATTAGGGTTCAAATACAGAGATAGAAGAACAATTGCTAACATGTACAGGAACCAAACAGCAACAGTAACAATTGAAGAACATAAGAAAGAAGCCGTAATAAGAAAGGGAGTCCGACAAGGATGTTCCCTATCTCCGTTACTTTTTAATCTTTACATAGAACTAGCAGTTAATGATGTTAAAGGACAATTTAGATTCGGAGTAACAGTACAAGGTGAAAAGATAAAGATGCTACGATTTGCCGATGATATAGTAATTCTAGCCGAGAGTAAAAAGGATTTAGAAGAAACAATGAACGGCATAGATGAAGTCCTACGCAAAAACTATCCATGAAAATAAACAAGAACAAAACAAAACGTAATGAAATGTAGTAGAAATAACAAAGATGGACCGCTGAATGTGAAAATAGGAGGAGAAAAGATTATGGAGGTAGACGAATTTTGTTATTTGGGAAGTAGAATGTAAAGATGGACGAAGCAGGAGCGATATAAAATGCCGAATAGCACAAGCTAAACGAGCCTTCAGTAAGAAATATAATTTGTTTACATCAAAAATTAATTGAAATGTCAGGAAAAGATTTTTGAAAGTGTATGTTTGGAGTGTTCCTTTATATGGAAGTGAAACTTGGACGATCGGAGTACCTGAGAAGAAAAGATTAGAAGCTTTTGAAATGCGGTGCTATAGGAGAATGTTAAAAATCAGATGGGTGGATAAAGTGACAAATGAAGAGGTATTGCGGCAAATAGATGAAGAATGAAGCATTTGGAAAAATATAGTTAAAAGAAGAGACAGACTTATAGGCCACATACTAAGGCATCCTGGAATAGTCGCTTTAATATTGGACGGCCAGGTAGAAAGAAAAAATTGTATAGGCAGGCCGTGTTTGGAATATGTAAAACAAATTGTTAGGGATGTAGGATGTAGAGGGTATACTGAAATGAAACGACTAGCATTAGATAGGGAATCTTGGAGAGCTGCATCAAACCAGTCAAATGTCTGAAGACAGAAAAAAAAATGAATATTCACATTTTTGTAAAAGAATAGAAAATATATATTAAAAAATGGCTTAACACCTGAATCTGTTGCTAATAACAAATTAATTAAACATATTAATAATAATTTTAATAAAAAATCATATGATTCCAAATTTGATAAACAGGGAATATACAGTCTATGATGATTGCGACTTGATATACGTGTGTATGACTAATCCTAAACTTTCCACATGTGCTAAAGATACATATAATAATAATAATAATACAATCATAACAATTTCATGAAAATCTTCGATATTTACAATACTTCTAATTTGGAAAAATATCATATATATTGTAATAAAAATTTAATTAATGAACAAAAAAATTTCTAAAGTTGATATATTATTTAACATATAAAGAAGTAATAATTCTAATCTGATAATTATCTATTTGTTAATATGGTTCCGTTGAAAAAAAAAGCCGCGGTCGGGATTCCGGCTTCGGCTTCGATAAAGAATCATTTTTCCTTTGAAAATATTGTTGATAATATTAAAAGTAAACTTAAACCTGTCATACTTAATGCTTTCAGTTTACTATTTTGTATATAAAGTATTCAAATAACTTATTTTTTACATTATAGTAGGTAATGCATAATTTTCATCAATTTGTGGATCTATGTTGCAGTTTCATTCATGTTGTGATATACGCAACAAATATTTATTATCATTCGTCAATTAATATGTACTATTTTATTGTATTTCAACTGTATGTAAAAAATAAATTATTTACAAACTTCATCAGTCGTTACCTACTGCCCGTGTTAGGTAGTGTTAGGCTGGAGCACCAGGGTCGAAGTCCCTGGGACCAGGGACTTCGACCCTGGTGCTCCAGCCCGTGAATATAGGTGGTCCATCACTGCCAGCTCCGGTGCCAGCGATCGTCATCAAGATAGCTTGATGATCCCTGGCCGTGTAGCTACTCTACCTCGGTCACTGAAAACAATTATTAGAGGGGTCCTAGGAAACAATGAAGCACGGCCACCAACCAGAAGACAAGAAATAAAGAGAACCACCTGTGGAAAGCGCCAAAAGAGACCAATGACAACCAACTGCCCTTCTGTCTAGACGTGTGTAAAACCTGTTCCGACAAAATGTAAATTGGCATCATCTGATCTCTGCAAGTTGAAAGATTATGCCAATGAACTTTTTGAACTTGTAAAGTGCACTTCTGAAATTATAAATCCAATATCAATGAGGAAAATTTGTGTTCGTAGTTAATTTTTTGAAATTTCAAATCTTAAGATACAAATAAAAAATACAATGACGTAATTGTTTTTTTGAAAAATGTTTTGAATTTATTTTAAACTATTGTTACGTTTTCCTACTCCAAATAAGTTATAAATAAAGGAAAAGTTTATAATTTTTTTTGGTTTTTAACACTTTTTCTTAGCTAAATACCTACTGTCGTATAAATTACGAATAGGTACCAGTAACTCATCTATTAGGAAGGACACCAGTCTACGGTTCCTCTTCTTCACTGTGAATTACTTATTTGTTTTAGGCTTATTTCCCCCTATGAGCCATATTTGATTTGATCTACAGTAAACAATTATTATTAAAACTTGTTTAACTACATTTAATAAAACATAATTTACCCGGCACAAATAATGCATTTATTATTTCACGATTAATTCACAGACACGAACAAAAAGGAAAAAAATAAAAACAAAAAACAGTAGGAGCATTAATAATTTGTGACAAAGAAAAAAAAACTGTTCTACTGACAAAAAGGAAAACTTAAACTATTGAGAAAAAGTCGATTTATGAACAATCACTGCACACTCACTCACTACATGAGACAAATGATTAGTTTCGAATTTTTCAACTAGAATAGTAGTAGCAAGCGTTGCTATGACAACAAAATAACTACTAACTGTCGGCAAGACACAACCACATTGTTTCATCACTCACACACCACCCCCTTACAAACCGTACCTGATAGAAGGACAGATTTTGTCGCCGACTTCAGCGAAAATTGTGTCTGCTGTGCAGTCGAAACTGATGACTGCATGGCAAACTTTTTACTTTATTTATTTATTTTTTATTACCATGTCATCTATCCTCAGCGTAATTTTTTTTAACAATATCAATTCCCCCCGATTTATCATTTTTTTATTAAAAATTCTTCCGTGCATTTCAAGACTTAATTTTCATTAAATACAATGGTTCTTATCTGCTAATTGTTTTTTTAACCAACAAATAATTTTCCTAAGCGTAAATTACACAGTCTACAAAAAAGATATGAAGATAATTTTGTTTCTTATCAGTAGCATAGGATATACCACTTCAGCTGAGAGCGGGTCAATGTTATAGAATGTGTGAGGGGTCATTTATTGATGGTATTGTTAGTGTAAAACCCGTTTCACTTAGTTTATTCAACTACACAGCTGCCTCAGCCTCGCAATGCAGTTCTTTAAGAGAGCGCATTCCTCGCCATCAAACTAGGATCTTATCAGACACATTCCGGTAAGACGGAATGAAAATTACCAACACCGAAAGGCCTCCACTGAAGAGGAAGGACTGAAGATGAATTGTATCGGGATAAAAGACCCCAATATATTTGCAATTCTCCCAACTGTACCAGTACAACGTTAAAGATCCTTGATCTAAAGACATTGCGTCCATTATAAAACAAACTTAATCACGTATTTGTTTTAACCGTCAGTTAAAATTACTCAGATCCAGTAACAAAGGGACTTATGTCCAGGCTGTGCACAATAATACTAGGGGAATAAGCCCCGATATACATACATTCCATTTGTTCTACTGTAAATTCAATTGTGTATTTGTATGTAAATTGGAATCATTACAAACGTTGTGTTTATGAGTGCAGTCATTTTTCTTTCTAGGTTTCTGATAATTAAAAACTTTAACTTAACAGATTCATTTTTTCGTAGTCGATTATAGGATAAATTCTTCGGTTAGAAAAAATAAACGCGGTTGATGAATTAATTCTATACAAAACTAATGATTATAAACGCATTAAAATGCTGTTCTATTGAATATCCTATTTAATCAAAAATGATATTGCAAAATACTTCTTGAAATGCCGGGTGTATCTCATAGCTCGATTTACACAATAATTTAACAAAAAAAAAATTGCAAATAATTTTAAATTTTTGACCAAGAAAAAAGTACAGCCAATAATATAAACAACGTTGTTGAACAATGTATGCAAAACCGTCATCAGTACAAAAGAACATAAATTTTTCTTGTGAAATAAAATTCCTACGTAGGAAAATTAGAGTAAAAGCAATTAAAAAAACAAAACATATCTTTAAAACTTTATCACGGAAGACGTTAATTGGCTATTAACATCAGACTTGAGTGATAGATGCAAAAGAGCCCTAAACATTATAAAATGTTTATCGAACTTAAATTGGGGCTCAGAAAAAGAGACATTATTAAGATTGTATAAAGCATTGATTCAATCTAAACTAGACTACGGATGTATCGTATATTCATCCGCTAGAAAGTCGCACGTAAGAAAGTTAGACGTAGTTCATAATAGCGGAATAAGATACGCAACAGGCGCTTTCCGCACAAGTCCGGCGGCTAGTCTGATGTCTGAAGCCGGAATAATGCCACTACATTATAGAAGAGAGATCCTCTTGTTAAGATATGCAGCAAATATATGGGCTTTCCCTGCTCATATAAATAATAAATTGTTTACGAATCATCCCATGGCTGCATTATACGAACGTCGTGCTACCTATTCCAGACCAGCCGGAATTAGGTACCACGAATTAAGAAATATATATGAAGTTGCCATTCCAGATACATTGGCAATTTCTACTAGAGAAATACCGCCATGGCTCCTGCCAGCGGTAAATACAAGTTTGGATCTCTCTCAAGGAGAAATAAAAAAGAAACAAAAAAAAAAAAGAAATAAAAAAGAAGTGATCATCCAGCAGGAATTTTTGGCAACCGTCAGTAGATACGAAGAACATATTAGAATTTATACTGACGGTTCTAAAACCGAACATGGTGTTGGATGTTCGATATATGTAAATGAAGAAACCCACTTTTGGAGACTGCCAGATGTGGCCAGTGTCTACACGGCAGAACTCACTGCAATTCAGCAAGCTCTTCGCTACACTGAACACTATTGCGAAGAGAGAGTGCTAATATGTTCCGTTTCATTAAGTGCACTCGTCGCAATTCGTAACAAGAACATTAAGGATGTCCTAACTGCAAACATCCTGTCCATTTTATACGTACTAAAACAACGAGGATGCGTATTTGTATGGACTCCGGGGCATGCTGGTATTACAGGTAATGAAATCGCAGACGAAGCTGCCAGAAAGGCAACAGTCTGCGATGTTTTGGATGCATTTCCTGTAAGAGTGGCAGATGTTAAAAACCGTCTAACAAACATAGTAAAAAACAAGTGGAATGCTGAATGGAGGAGATTAAATACAAAATTAAACACAGTAAAATTTTCTCCTTATAAATGGAAAAGCGACTATAAGTTGACTCGCCGTGAACAAGTAGCGGTGACCAGACTTAGAATCGGTCATACGCGATTAACAAATTTATATTTGCTAATCGGCGAAGTGAGACCAATGTGCGGTGTTATTAATAAAACACTGACAATCAAGCATCTTATAGAAGAGTGTACCATATATGAGGACCTCAGAAAGAGGTTCCGTTTTAGAAATAATATTACTGCTGATCTGGATAATGGAAATGAAGGAAATATAGTTGCATTTTTACACGCCAGTGGACTTCTTAAAAGTCTATAAAAATGAAAGTTTAAGCTGTGAGAAACTCTAAGCGGTAGTTTATATATATATAAAGAAAAAATGGTATTGATAAGTTTAATTTTAATTTTAAACGTATGCATATATACATAAGGGACTCTTGAAACGTGGGACGTGTAGTGACGGGAGGTAGCCCTCTTGCCTAGGCCATTTTGGCTCACCTGCATTCAAGAGCAGTGAGTCGGGGTGTGTCCGATGATGGCATGGGGGACCCTCAAGGGTGGATTGAGGGCGCGAGGCTGTGGGTGTACGCTGTGCATGCCTATAGCCTGTCTATAAGAAGGATTCAACTGCCACGGCACCCTGGCGCGACTGATATACTGCTCAACGGCGGTTCTGGTCGCCCCGAGGGTGCTTAAACAAACTATAAATGAGACTCGTAGAAGAAAGAAAGAAAGATATGGTAGGATAAGTTTTAATTTAATTTTAATTTAATGGTCTTTTGGGAACCTATCTCAAATTTTAATATTGGGGCCCTTTACACCCCATAAGTGTTTGTGATTGTCCTTGTCTTTATGTCTTAAATGTTTTGTGTAGTTTGTGCTTTTAAATAAAATGTAAGGGCCCTTTACACCCTTACATATGACGATCCAGATGGTGATAGTAGTTTCTTTTAAAGATTGTGACGAGGGCTAATGACCTTAGCAGTCGATGCCCATAAAAATTAAATAAATAAAAAAACAAAAAAAAAACATCAGACTTAATGGTTAATTTTTAAAAAATATATATAAAAATATGGAAAAGTATTTTAACTGAAAAGATTGACATAATTCGACGATGTGCTAAGGAACCCACTGAAATAAAGCGGATCGTCAAGGAAAGATACTTTCTACCTCGATGAAGCTTTGAATTTAAATTTAAATTCCGATAAAAAAACATACAGTAACTCTGAGTGAGCACCACATAAAAATCAAATAAGGATGGTTTTTAGAAAGGACTTACTGTTGTTGAAAGGAAAAGATGAAACAATAATTTATTTGCCATAGTTTTTGTAGAAGCTTACTAATGTTTTTGTGATAATAAAAACAAGGATTTCCACAAAGAGAAGGATGGAGAGACATTAAAAAAAAAATGTTCTGAAAAATACTCCTGTATTTAGGAAATAATGCGATAATAATTTGCAAACAAACGTCAATTACGATTCTAAAAAATTCCCACTAAGGCTTGGAAAAAAGCTTACCTCTGAAATGGTTCACAAAAATAATATTCAGTTTAAAGAAAACAAAGCAAGGTTTCAGCTTTTAGATTTAATTATAAAAAAAAACCCATAAATACAGTTACAAAAAATCTGCAAGGTTGCAGTTTTTAAATCTGGTAAAAGAAAATATAAATACAGGATGTCCGGGCCACAGTTATCCAAACGTAACATCTTACATTAAGAGAAGCAGTTAATATAATTTAATACACACAGTAATTACTGTGTATATTGAATACGGAGGAAATGAATTAGAAAATGGTGTTATAGAGGAAGAAGAGGAAGTTGAGGAGGATGAAATGGGAGAAACAATACTGAGATCTGTATTTAAGAGAGCATTAAAAGATTTAAATGGCAGAAAGGCTCCTGGAATAGACGGAATACCTGTAGAATTACTGCGCAGTGCAGGTAAGGAAGCGATTGATAGATTATACAAACTGGTGTGTAATATTTATGAAAATGGAGAATTTCCATCAGACTTCAAAAAAAGTGTTATAGTTATGATACCAAAGAAAGCAGGGGCAGATAAATGTGAAGAATACAGAACAATTAGTTTAACTAGTCATGCATCAAAAATCTTAACTAGAATTCTGTACAGAAGAATTGAGAGGAGAGTGGAAGAAGTGTTAGGAGAAGACCAATTTGGTTTCAGGAAAAGTATAGGGACAAGGGAAGCAATTTTAGGCCTCAGATTAATAGTAGAAGAAAGATTAAAGAAAAACAAACCAACATACTTGGCGTTTATAGACCTAGAAAAGGCTTTCGACAACGTAGACTGAAATAAAATGTTCAGCATTTTAAAAAAATTAGGGTTCAAATACAGAGATAGAAGAATAATTGCTAACATGTACAGGAACCAAACAGCAACAATAAGAATTGAAGAACATAAGAAAGAAGCCCTAATAAGAAAGGGAGTCCGACAAGGATGTTCCCTATCTCCGTTACTTTTTAATCTTTACATGGAACTAGCAGTTAATGATGTTAAAGAACAATTTAGATTCGGAGTAACAGTACAAGGTGAAAAGATAAAGATGCAACGATTTGCTGATGATATAGTAATTCTAGCCGAGAGTAAAAAGGATTTAGAAGAAACAATGAACGGCATAGATGAAGTCCTACGCAAGAACTATCGCATGAAAATAAACAAGAACAAAACAAAAGTAATGAAATGTATTAGAAATAACAAAGATGGACCGCTGAATGTGAAAATAGTAGGAGAAAAGATTATGGAGGTAGAGGAATTTTGTTATTTGGGAAGTAGAATTACTAAAGATGGACGAAGCAGCAGCGATATAAAATGCCGAATAGCACAAGCAAAACGAGCCTTCAGTAAGAAATATAATTTGTTTATATCAAAAATTAATTTAAATGTCTGGAAAAGATTTTTGAAAGTATATGTTTGGAGTGTCGCTTTATATGGAAGTGAAACTTGGACGATCAGAGTATCTAAGAAGAAAAGATTAGAAGCTTTTGAAATGGGGTGCTATAGCAGAATTTTAAAAATCAGATGGGTGGATAAAGTGACAAATGAAGAGTTATTGCGACAAATAGATGAAGAAAGAAGCATTTGAAAAAATATAGTTAAAAGAAGAGACAGACTTATAGGCCACATACTAAGGCATCCTGGAATAGTCGCTTTAATATTGGAAGGACAGGTAGAAGGGAAAAATTGTGTAGGCAGGCCACGTTTGGAATATGTAAAACAAATTGTTAGGGATGTAGGATGTAGAGGGTATACTGAAATGAAACGACTAGCACTAGATAGGGATTCTTGGACAGCTGCATCAAACCAGTCAAATGACTGAAGACAAAAAAAAAAAAGAAGAAATACAATGGTTATTTTTTTCTTAGAAGGTCAATCCCAGATTATTTTTAAAATGTTCATAAATAATAATAATAAATAAATAATAAGAGAGCCTCTGCCAGACTTATTTAAACATGGCTTTGGACATATCCTTTTACATTTACTTTAAACTTAATAATGCCCATCAACAAATCCTTGACTCCTGTGGAACAAAAATAAAAGGTGGCAATGGATCAGCTACTGATGCAAGCGTAGGTGTGTACACAGCGGAGGAAAATGGCGCTGGCGAGCACAGAGGGGAGGTGGGGTGGACAGGTTCTCGGCTGATTGCCTAGAAGATTCCCATACATGTGGGGGGGTCACCTAGGTGTGATGAGGCCAGGGACACTCTGCTCGAGCGTCTGATGGCAGCCACTGCTAAGTGGTGTGACTATTTGAGATTTCTGTCTTGACTGCTGTGGCTGTGTATCGCATGGTTGTTAATTTTAGAAGCTGTCTAATTTTCTGCATGATTCTTGTCGGTGTTTGTATTTGATGTGCTGTATGTGTTGTTTCCAGTGGTGTGTGACATCCTGTTGGTTTGTTATGACTGCAGGTGCGAGCAATTCCCTCTTCTTCTGACGAAATGCTTTTATAAGCAGTACCAGGAAGGAGGTAAGCCAGGGGTGGAGGTTTAGTCAACAGTGCGCAGGTATACATACACCCTTGGTTATAATTGGCACAACCTGTTGGCGCCTGGAAATGGGGTTCCTTCACCTCTTTAATAAAAAAGAAGGTGTATACCAGCCTGTTCCAACTTTCAGCATCTGTTGGGAAAAATGCCACAAATTTTGATGTAGAGGTTGCTGGTATTACACTGGCCTTGGTAAAATTGACGAATGCTGCAAAAAAAAAAAAAGATAATGCTGCTGTTGGATTCAAAGGCAGCACTGGCTTGTGATTGCCTCTACTCAACCGCTGTCTACTCATGTGCTGAAAAAACATGTTCACCCTAAAAACCGTAAATGGGCTAGTGATGCAATGGATTCTAGCCCATTGTGGTATCTATGGAAATGAAAAAGTGGATCGATTGCCTTGCACAGGTGGGTGCATGACAACCACAGCCCATCCTGCCTATTTCAGTGCATAGTGCAAAACAAATGGTCTGCAGTGCTATCATGGAGGGGGCAAGAGCAGCAGATTTTAGAGATTGTGGTGACAAATGCTGAGCGTCAATGCTTGACCCTAAGAAATGACCTCCACTGACTTTACCTCTTTACCACTTTAGAATGGTAGCAGTGGCACGTTTTAGGCTAGCCACTGGACATGATTTGCGACACCATCTAAACAGAATAGGAGTGGCTGAGACTTTACAGTGTGTCCTATGCAACGAAGAAGAAATAACAGCCAATCATAAATTTGTATGTCTGGCAACTTTACCTTTTTTTTTTCTTTTCCCTGTTTAGCCTCCGGTAACTACCGCTTAGATAATTCTTCAGAGGATGATATTATGAGTGTAAATGAAGTGTAGTCTTGTACATTCTCAGTTCGACCATTCCTGAGATGTGTGGTTAATTGAAACCCAACCACCAAAGAACACCGGTATCCACGATCTAGCATTTAAATCCATGTAAAAATAACTGGCTTTACTACGACTTGAACACTGTAACTCTCGACTTCCAAATCAGCTGATTTGGGAAGACGCGTTAAACACTAGACCAACCCGGTGGGTTTGGCAACTTTACCTATGGTAACTGAAAAGAACCATGTTAATATGGCGGCTGTACGTTGGGTTGTGAGGAATAAAATGGCAGAAATGCCTACTCTGGCATAGAAAAAAAAACTTACGTTCATAGTTACTAACTTACTCATGTATAAAACATACTATAAAAAAAGCACTGAATCACTTTCAAAATAAAAAAAAAATGCATAAAAATAGTTTTCTATAGCTGAACTTATACATGATCGGCTTCTTATATTTTTGTGAGTACTGCCCTTTTTTCTGAATTATCAACAGTATTTTCGGTTAAATTTATATATTACAGATATATGTATACACTCCCAGTTATTGCTTTTAATTTTTATGTATTTAACTCTTTTGGTTTTTTATTTATTTCTTAATGTTATTTAATTTTAGTTTTACTAATCTGTTTGTAAAACTGGATGAATGTCCTGTATACTTAAACAGCTATTGTAATTTTTTAAATACATTCTATGAAAATCTGTAACAAATTTCATTATTTACTTTTGTTAAAATACTTAAAATCAAAGAGAATATTAAGAAAACCCACACTGACAAAAACAATACAGAAATATACAAATAAAGTTGCAGTGATTGCAAAGAAAGATGACATGGGATAGACTAAATACAATTTTACCCACAGATACAAATAACATACACAAACTGTATCATACAACAGAATCAACTTTTGCATATCATCTCAGAAATATGACACATTTCTAAAAATATTATCTGCAAAATGAAAATTTTACACAACACATAAATACCAAGATCTCAAGTCACTTATACAGCATGAAATTGATAACCACAATAAATTTGACAAAAACAATATACTAAATTAATTAACTCAATTTACACTAAACATTTTAAGATGTGCACTATTAGTAACAATGCTCGTATAAACTCGGATGAGGAAAGTTCTAATAACTAGCTCAGAAAGAATTCTGAAGAACCATTTATAATTTTAAAGTCTTCTGATAGAAATTAATAATTCTACTATTCTTTAATGTATATTAATCTTCCCGCGTTAATAAGAATACACAACTTTCAAGTTTTTATTTTTCTTAAGACAACAGTTAAGTAACAAAGAGCAACAGCACCTAGTACCACAACTTATAATAGATACATTAAGAAAATACTTCCTCTGTAAAAGAAGTAATTTTTATCTCTAGACAAATATAATAACATAACAATATACATCCAATGATTTCAATATTAAAACTAAATAATATTCACCAGTTTCCCAGCATTTCAGTTAAAAATAGGTAACAATCATCAAGATGTATAATTAGATCAACTTAAAGCAAAAGTAAATACGAATGTAATAGTATTTCAATAACTTACCAAGCTCTATACGTTCTTTGGTTTTTTCTGGACCACCATCAAGCAGATTTGTTAACTCTAATGTATTAAAAGTACATTTTTTCCTTTCTTTATCAAGATCCTCATTTATTTTCTTTACTTTTATTTTTCGACTAAACATTTTGTAAAATTAAGTAAGTAAAATATAAGCAACTGAAAATTTAGTTTAAAACAAAAGTGTATACGTATATATAACGAAACAGAATAATATACTAACTGAGAAAATTATTCAATCAAAAGTATTTTCTTTCGGACACATTAACAACAGCTTTCACGCGGATGACATAACTAAGCTAGAACTGCGCTGACAAACCAGAACATAACCTGATCGGTCACAGATACCAACCTACCTGCACTGAGCATTTGACACTCCACTCTACTTTGAATTTGGGTTATCCTTCTACAACAGCTGACTTAAGGTTATACCAGATGTGTTTGATAGTCGAAGTAGTGCACTCTGTCGGTTAAGAAAGAAGTTACAAATCATACTCAGTCGGTTTACAGATTGAAAGTTTGTACAATTATAAAGATCTGCATAGCCAAAAAAGAAATAGCATTAACGATAAAGAAACTAAGGGATTTCCGTAGTACTGGGCGTTTGCTGTTTATTTTTGTTCAGAAATTTCTCGTGATTATAAAATATGGTACAAGTCATGTAAAATTTAACACATTTTTTTTTAAATTAGTTATATATTACATTTCTAAACAGGTAGTATTACTCATATCAGTAATTGTATTTCTTGAAATCATAATAATGTTACAAATAAAATATAGTTGAAGTTTCAGCATAATAGGTTATTTAGAGGAGAAATTACTTATTTTTATTTACGTAATATCAGTGAAATACTTTTATTGTAATGAGAAAACATACACAGTTGTTATGTAAAATAAATTATAAATATATAGTAATATAAAATTTAAAGAAATTTGTATAGAACTGAGTTGACCAAAATCTTTTCTTTTTTTTTGTTAATTTCCGGGACCACCGTTAGGTTTTACTTCAGAGGATGAGATAAATGATAATTTGTGTAGCGTGTGAAAATGCCATGCCTGACCTTTATTCGAACCCGGGACCTCCTGATGAAAGGTCGATACGCTACCACTCGCGCCACGGAGCCGACAATGAAAATCATTAATGGAATAAAAAAATGATGATAATCAGTAATCAAATAAAAAAGATTTCTGGGAAAATAAGGTTACTTTTAAATGTTTGAAATTTCTTCACCTTTTTTTAATTATGTAAAATTCTATTGAATAAATTAGCCATAAAATTATAGGCTACTTACTATATAATGAAATCCTACACACTGAATATTATCTTTATTTCTAGGAAGTAAGAAATAAATATATTTGTTACACTGCAAATTATTTAAGTACCTTTTTATGCAAATGATGAAATTATACATACAAAGTTTCAGAAGTTACATTATTTGCAGCTCTTTAAAAATAGTTATATAAGAATTAAATAACTGTACAAAGCAAAGTTATTCTGAGTGCTTCCTTCTGAAAAATTAAAACTGTACAAACGAGTTGAATTTCACTATAAAAGAATCCATAGGACATGAGGAGAATGAAAATTGACAATACACAGTTTTTAATTTATTAGTACAACTCCCTTTTCAAAAACTTTAATTGATAACAACTTATTAGGTTTTAAAGAAAGACTATGGATGTGCATATCACATTAGACTTAATGCATAATCTATTAAGCCGTTAGATGGCAGCATACACAAATAAATAAATACAAGTTTATCACATATTCAACAAATCTGGTTAAGATTTCTAAAATGTCATTATCAAAAAATAATTTTAACATTTAATAAATGATTTGATCAACTTTGCATCACCTATGTTTAATGTATTAATTAAGTTAATGAAATTGTATTTTCATATTATGTAAAAGCAGAACACTACAGTACTTGGTTGTATCATTTCCAAAAATTTGTTGCTGAATTTTCTGTGATCATCTTCTATTGTTAATTCTTCATCACCTACGACCCTCTTGTTCCAACTGAATCCTTATCATATTCTTTTATGTAGTCTTCTGACTTAATTTCATTTTCTTGTTCAAAGATATCATTCCCTTCTTCAACCAATATTCTATATAGCACTGGAAAAGAGTCACGTTGCTGAAGATTGTAATATAATGTTTTAAAGCTCAGAGGCATTGGTCTAATGCAGAAGGTGACTCAGCACTACACATCAGAAGCGATTTTCATGAAATAAAAGGCTGTAATCAATCTTTGCAATTTACTTGTTTGTGGTAAGCAACATTGGTTACAAAGTTACTTCTTAACTATATACTGAAGATTTTTCTAAATAATTTACTTTTATAAATAGGTTGAACTTAGAGAAACTAGGGAATGGTTCAGATTTATGGTGAAAACATAATAAGGCAGTAAAACACAATAATGCCTTATTGTGTATCCAATATTGCCATATTGGAGAAGATCAAGCACAAAAATAGCATAATAGAACCAATTATATTGGTATTTATATCTATATTCAGAGACATGACAAACATTTTAAAAGTATCCACTCATAACAGTGCAATAACATAAATAGTATAATCTTGAATTGAGTTCCAGAAAATAATTTGTAACTTTTATTATATTAAAATTTGAAATACATCTGATTACGTACAATGACAATAATGTAATAAGATATAAAGTATTGAGTAATAACAACTTCTGTATTGAAACTGGGTCAAAGAAAAACTTTTCCTATATTAAAGAAAAATTTATCAAAACTATCTGATCAATCTAGATTATTCTTCTTTTATTTCTAAAGCTCATTAAAATTCATTTGCTGAAAAAATGATATTAGAAAACCAAGTTTTAAAACAGACAAAAGTAAAATAATTTCAGTCTTTATAATAGCCACAATACTAAAAAAAATAATTATGCTGTATAATTTATATAAATAATTATGCTGTATAAACTTTACAAAATAAGAATAATTAAATTTGAAACTGATTTTGTAGTACTCGGAAACTTTAAGATTTGTTCATTTACTTAGTTCTGAAAAATATTACTTTTAAGAACAAGAATATTCCTTTTAACATCAAATAATTTTTTTTCATAAATATCTTCAAAATGAAGGAATTTAGTTACCAAAATAAACTAATGTCATACAAATAATGTGTAATTTTTTTTTTTAATTTAAGCATTAGATTATGAATTTTTCATTCCCTTCAAAAGAAAAGAAATCAGAAGAAATTTTCATCTACATGAAAAATATAAAATGAATTGTTTAATGTTGTCTACATGATATGTAAAATAGTTATTATAACTTCATAAATAATTAAAAAACAGGCTTTTAGAACTATATGCATGTACAATGCACATATTTTAGAGGTGGTAGCAATTATTTTTACCTGCTCATTTTTGTAAATTATTTTTATTAAAATTTGTACATTTGATCTCTTTGCTTATCAAGTAATTTATTACTTCAAGTTTCAGTTATTTTCCATTACTGGATATTTATACACTGTTTTCCACTGCGATCAATCAAATTTGATCTAACTTAACATGAAGGACCTTATTACCAATATAATAATTTCATTTGGATTTTTAATTTCATATTTATTGGAAAACTTTTTTCAAATTCTTTGTGAGTTTCTAAACCCTATAATATCTTTATTTCAATGTGCAAGATAATAAATTTATGATTTTATGCCATATTAGAAAATAATAATACATTATAAAGATTAAAAATGTGTTTGTATGTCATTGCATATACAATAGATCGTCATTGTTTTTGGATTACCATTTATCTGGATCTGGTGTATTCTAAGTATATTAAACGCTTAACAAAGTGGTTGAATGTAACCTGACATGAGATACAGGTCATCCTGAAAATATCAGAGTTTTGTCTTTTTTGAAGAATAACAAACACTGAATAATAAGGTAGTGATGTTTATTCATTGCCTTCTTCACTGTACAACATTTGATGTTCCACCTCAGCGTAAAAAGTAAATTGGAAAATATAATAATCCAAAGTTGATGACTTCTCATTATATTTATATTTAAAAATGAGATGTCATGCAATATAAAATAGTTTGTCTTTTTTTATACAATTCAATTATCTCTAACCCTCCTATCTTGCATGATTATTAGATTTAAAATCATCCCACATACAATTAATTTAACTCTATTTTTAAGACAGATGATCTGAAACATACTTAAGCAAAAAATATATATTTGTGCCAAGGTTGCAATCTAAGAAGAGCTGATTGGCTTGTTTAGAAAGACAAGTACCTCCTGTCTTTGAGGCTAGCAATCGCTAGCTTCAAAATCCAAAGTTTTAAGCGCAAGACTCCAAGATTTTACAGAGTGAGTATGAAGACTCATACTCACTTTGACAAGATTATTTTATTTTAACATATCTTCTTGACAGTTTGTGTAAGCAATATTATTTTGACTCAGAAGTCCCCCTTCAAAGCGATCAAAGCACATATAAAAAGATGAAGATCTGATTCAAGTAAAATAATGTTGGAAATGTAGAGAACTGTGATAATGATCAACCAAATCTACTGCCTTTGATCTCTTAGAAGAATATGTGCAGAAATTGTCACAGATTGTTATCAAAAGGTGGGAAGTAGTGGTTAGTTGAATATCTTGCATAACAAAAGAACAAGCAGATTATGCTGCCAAAGAAGCATGTATTCAACCTCCTTTCACCACCCAAGTTACTACCTTTGATTTTATTAATCGTGTAAAACAATCACTGAGAGCAAGGTGTCAAAGTGACTGGGCGACTACCATCGATAATAAACTCTGACGGATTAAAGATTCAGTGTTGCTATGGGACTCCTCTTGCAGAAAAACTCGTTGTTAGGAAGTATTCCTCTGCCGATTACGAATAGGACATACAAGGATCACACACTAGTACCTAATGTCAGGAGGACACGCACCCCTATGCACACGATGCAACTGCCGTATGACTGTGCACCACATTTTCATAGACTGCTTATGTTATGCGGCGTTGCGTCGTAAATTTAATCTACCCAGAAACATCCATGGTATCTTGTACAATAATAACGAAATTTTGAACCGGATGTTTCTGTTTTTGTGTAGTACCAGGTTACTGCAAAAAATTTAATATTGTCATATATATTTTTACGCTAGAAGAGTTTTTGTGAATTTTTTTCCTTTACTTAAAATTTTGATTTTTTTGGTTCTATGTCTTTAATTTTATTATCCGAGAAGGGAGCCTTTTGCATACCCTATCAGAATTAGGTAAGTTTTATATAGTTTCTTTTTTCTATTATTTTAACTTTTATATTTTAAAGACTCCATCTGCGATATTAGTTTTGAGTTTTATTTCACTTTTTTGACTTTTGTTTTAATAAATTTTATTATATGATTTATATTAATTTTAAACCTTATAAGTTTTATTATTTTAGAGTTATTTTATCTTTTTATTAAAGAAAATTCCAGGCGATGATAATGCACTTGCGTTTTTCGCCCCCAAACAAAAAAAAAAAAAAAAATTCATATCAGATTTGGTTGATAAAGATAAGATTCTATTTTGAGATCAGTTTGAAACAGTTCTAAGAGACTTAAACATAAATAGGCCAATAGGGATCATCCCTACCCACCATCATTCCTTGTTATATGATGGTATATTATATTCAATCAGAATTTTTCTCTTGTTTTGGAGAAACAGAAGATCTATGAAGGTTCATGTGTGAAGCTTTATGAAACTCCACAGAATTATCTACAGTAGAACCTAAGATATTGAAAAAAAAAAAGATTGTACCCTTATGAAAAAAGTAGCAATAGACCATTCTGAGAACTACTGCATTATCAGTCTAACTTCTCATGTTTGAAAGTACTCACTAGAATAATTTATGTGAGTGCTTTACAACAGAAAGATTAGTTAACCTTCAGGAACTGTATGGACACAAAGTAGGCTATTGTGGCCCCCAGACTAATCTTAGAAGACACATTTAAATATAATAGAGCCACTATACAGCACCTTTAGATCTGGAGAAGGAATCTGGTAATGTAGAATGAAACAAAATTTTTAATATATTAAGGAAAATTGGGCAGAATATAAGGAATGAAGACATGTACAGGTTGTACTAAAATCGGGTAAAAATGGTAAGAGTAGAAGATAAAGAAAAGCTACCTCTGATATTCATAAAACAATTTAGCGGGTCCGTATGGTATTATTAATTTATAAAAAGAAAGAATTTGTTCAGGAACTAGAAGTTAAATTAAGTGTAGAATAACTATTCAAGGAGAAAGTATAAGAAAAATGTTAAGATTCAGTGATAAGTATTGTTTTTGCAGAAACACAAAAAGTTAGAAGAAATTCAGAATGACATGGACTTATAGTTTGAAGAGAAATTAAATTTGAAGATAAATATTCAAAGAAAAGGCACTGAAGCATGACAAAAATGAGGTTAATGGGGAATTACAGTAGATGAATGTAACATACAAAATGTTACTGAATTTTACTTTTCATGAAATAAAATTATAAAGTATAGATGAAACAATGCAAAAGTCCAGAGAAAATTGGTACAAACAAGGAGAGCTTTTTTGGAGGAGACTTCTTGCTTCTGCAAGAAGTCTAAAATTATCTAATATAGAAATAAGAATTAGAAAGTTTTTCTTAAAAATTTTATATCTGGAGTGTTGTACATTTATAGAGTTAGTTCATTATGAACACTAGCTAAAATGAAAAGAATAGAAGCCTTTGAAATGTAATGTTATAAATAGATGATGAACTAGGTTTGTGAGTCATATAATAAAATATCCAGGTTTAATTGGTTTGGCAATAAATAAATTTGTAAAGAAACATAAGTTACCATTCTTTTTATTTATCCAAATAAGTGTTGTGTAAATAGAATACAATTTCAAACTCCTTGAAAATTTTTCTTTTTAATGTAATATTTTCATTTTTTTCAGGTATTTTTATCAAGAAAATTTTTGAAGAAATTAATGAACTCATTTACAACAAAAACAGTACTTTTTTTGTGGAACATAAAAATTATGAAGGCTATTAAATAAATATAAATTAATCTTTTGTGATTATAAAAAGGTTTTTTTTAGTATGGGTATGGCATCTTTAAATTTTTTGGATGATAACAATTTTTACATTGTGTTTTATAAAATGGAGTAAAACACAAGGTGAAATGTATTAAATTATTCTTTATCTAGAAAAATTGCTATGATACATGATAACTAATTTTTATTTTTCTCTGACTCTTTTGTTTTCCCTCCATCTAAAATTAAGAATAAAGTGTTAATGTGTAACTGAATTTTTAATGGAATTACCAGGTCTTAAACACCAAAAAACTATCAACTTAAGAAAATTTTGACATCAATAATCCATTACCTTTTTTTTTAGAAAACATTGTTAAATAAGGTTGCAATTTTGATGGTGTATCATTTGCAAGAATGCAAACAACCTGTGTCATCCTTATGCTTATAAAATCAGAAACATTTTTGAAGACTTTAATGTTGCTCAAGAAAATAGATTATAATTATTGAGTTAGTACTTAGAGTTTGTCAATGTGTAGTTTCATTTTCAAAAAGAATTGCTTATTTCTTTGATAAAATCCACATTACAGTGAAAAATATCATTAAATTAATTTTAATATATCAAACATTGATGAAATGACCATTACAAGTACCCACCAATCTCTTAAGCTTGTTCCCTTTTTTTACTAGTGAAATAATTTCATGGAATTGAAAGTTCGGTTTAAATTTGAGCCAACTGAGTATTTTAATCTAATATGCATGCTACCTGTATTAATGTAAAATAAATTATTTACAGATGAGTGACATTGTTAACTATACATGTTTAAAGAAAACACAAACCAAATGAAAACACTGATAAGCATCTTCTAGATCTAAGTTAATGAGTTTAATTAAAATAATTTTGTCAGTAATACTAGAACTTCAACAAGTATGGCAATTTACCTAGTCTGTCTTCTGATGCAATCTGACGAGTGGGAAAAGAAAACTGGTAAAACTCGTACTTCTGTAGCAGGAAACCATTGTGCAACACTTAAATACTGTGTAGGTCTAAGATCAAATCAGGCCTATATAGTGTCCAATGTTGGGTTGTAGGAAAGAATACACACATAACCACACCAAGCATTTTAGCCTATGTTTATTGACATCTGTAGGTAAAGTTCTCCAGTCATAAGGATCCTGGCTGTACCCACATCCAGGATCCTGGTTGGTCTAATGGTAAACACATCTTCCCAAATCAGTTGATTTGGAAGTTAAGAGTTGCAGCGTTCAAGTCCTAGTAAACTCAGTTATTTTTACACGGATTTGAATACTAGATTGTGGATACTGGTGTTCTTTGATATTTGGGTTTCAATTAACCACACATCTCAAGAATGGTCGAACTGAGACTGTACAAGACTACACTTTATTTACATTCATACATATCATCCTCATTCATCCTCTGAAGAATTATCTAAACGGTAGTTACCTTACCGGAGGCTAAACAGGAAAAAGAAAACATTGTATCATATTTATGCTACAAAGAGATTACTAATCGTGGTGTGGCAATGTTTCAGAGAACAATAGTGTATCAGTGACGTGCAGGCTGATCTTCCAAGCTCGCCGTTACGTGGCGGCTACAGTACATTAAAAAAAGGCATTTAAAGCAAATTTGTTTCGGATCTAAATAAAATATGAATAACTTTGGTGTATGAATAACTAATCAAGATACTGAAAACAAAATGAATATTTGTTGTAATCGAGCTATGATTTTTCTTACCATATAGACTTAAATTTTGTATAAACAATATTACATCACTTCGTTAAATATGAAATATTTGTCATATTTCAGGGATCAGCGTGGGAAACGTTTCTTCACTTATATTTATACCTTATACAATGAATACAAAACTATTCCCAAGCATAGAATTTTTACTTTACATATTTATCCTGTTTAAAACCGTTATACAGTAAATGTAAGCGGAAAATTATAATTTTGAGAATTCCATTTCTATAGTAATGTAGAACATTTCAGTCTATTAATATATCTCATTTGCAAAAATTCTGCAGTAAACTTAGCCGTTCTTCTTTTCATTCACACAAACACAATTTGTTGTTATTTACTAAGTAACGGAGATAGGGAACATCCTTGTCAGACTCCCTTTCTTATTACGGCTTCTTTCTTATGTTATTCAATTATTACTGTTGCTGTTTGGTTCCTGTACATGTTAGCAATTGTTCTTCTATCTCTGTATTTGAACCCTAACTTTTTTAAAATGCTGTACATTTTATTCCAGTCTACGTTATCGAATTTCTTTTCTAGGTTTATAAACGCAAAGTATATCGGTTTGTTTTTCTTTAATCTTCCTTCTACTATTAATCTGAGGCCTAAAATTGCTTCCCTTGTCCCTATACTTTTCCTGAAACCAAATTGGTCTTCTCCTAACACTTCTTCCACTCTCCTCTCAATTCTTCTGTATAGAATTCTAGTTAAGATTTTTGATGTATGACTAGTTAAACTAATTGTTCTGTATTCTTCACATTTATCTGCCCCTGCTTTCTTTGGTATCATGACTATAACACTTTTTTTGAAGTCTGACGGAAATTCCCCTTTTTCATAAATATTACACACCAGTTTGTATAATCTATCAATTGCTTCCTCACCTGCACTGCGCAGTAATTCTACAGGTATTCCGTCTATTCCAGGAGCCTTTCTGCCATTTAAATCTTTTAATGCTCTCTTAAATTCAGAACTCGGTATTGTTTCTGCCATTTCATCCTCCTCAACTTCCTCTTCTTCATCTATAACACCATTTTCTAATTCATTTCCTCCGTATAACTCTTCAATATATTCCACCCATCTATCGACTTTACCTTTCGTATTATAT
Organism: Lycorma delicatula; assembly: GCF_047948215.1. NCBI lineage: Eukaryota > Metazoa > Arthropoda > Insecta > Hemiptera > Fulgoridae > Lycorma > Lycorma delicatula. Next base: position 35,105,975 of record NC_134455.1, read on the forward strand.
ATTGGTGTACCATCTTTGTTTAACACATTATTAGATTTTAATTTATGTACCCCAAAATTTTCCTTAACTTTCCTGTATGCTCCGTCTATTTTACCAATGTTCATTTCTCTTTCCACTTCTGAACACTTTTCTTTAATCCACTCTTCTTTCGCCAGTTGAGATTAACATAAATTATTTAAATTCACTCTCTTAGGAAAGAAAAGTGAGTGGCTGGATAGTATACCTCATCAGGGGTAGATTTAAATTTTATGAAATATTTTTAAATTTATGCAAGCACTACTATGATTTCACATTTTTGGAAAAAGACAAATTATTTGAAAATGCAATGTAGTAACAGATGATGGTTATCAAAGAATTCCTGGCAAGAATAACAGAATCCCTAAATTCCTGGTTAATGAAGATGTCAAAAGTTTAAAATCGATAAAAGATATAAACCCATTCCGTACCAGTATTTTATTATGTCTACTCTTGTAGCCCAATATAATATTAATATTTATTAAAAAATAAATAATACCATCTGGTTTAAATAGGTTTAGAAAAAAAAAATAGATAAAAGAATTTCCGCAATTTTTTTGTGTCGCAAGCGTTACGTCACCAGCCATAGGAGGATAATTCTTTACTGTGTGACTACAGACGTAACTGTTGTCTCCTGAAAGATGTGAATGGATATATATCCCTTCCCCCACATACAATTCTATAGTTCTACTATTTTCGAATTAATAAATAAATATGTAATTAGATTAGATTTTTTATAAATTCCTTTATGCTCGGAAAAGAAAAATTAAAGGTTACTCCCCTTACAACAGCTACTCATTGCACTCAGACAAAGAGGGTTAACAATCCTTAGTACCTTTATTTACAGTACCAAAGAAAAAGGGTAAATGAATAACCATTTATTATAGGATATATTTCATTGGATTCCTCCTCTCTTGAATGAAAACAGACAATTATTTTGAATAATAAAAAAATAAATTCCCTGAAATTTTTTGTAGAAAGTACAAGTAACGGGAATAAAATTAATGTCAAAAAATTAAATGTTTATAAGAAAAGATTATTCTCATTGAAAATAATAATGCTGTTTTAGAGTAAATTATATAAATAATATATTTAAATATATATAAAGATTGGTGTGTAATATTTATGAAAAAGGAGAATTTCCGTCAGACATCAAAAAAAGTGTTATAGTAATAATAACAAAGAAAGCAGGGGCAGATAAATGTGAAGAATACAGAACAATTAGTTTAACTAGTCGTGCATCAAAAATCTTAACTAGAATTCTATACAGAAGAATTGAGAGGAGAGTGGAAGAAGTGTTAGGAGAAGACCAATTTGGTTTTAGGAAAAGTATAGGGACAAGGGAAGCAATTGTAGGCCTCAGATTAATAGTAGAAGGAAGATTAAAGAAAAACAAACCGACATACTTGGCGTTTATAGACCTAGAAAAGGCATTCGATAACATAGACTGGAATAAAATGTTCAGCATTTAAAAAAAATTAGGGTTCAAATACAGAGATAGAAGAACAATTGCTAACATGTACAGGAACCAAACAGCAACAGTAACAATCGAAGAACATAAGAAAGAAGCCGTAATAAGAAAGGGAGTCCGACAAGGATGTTCCCTATCTCCGTTACTTTTTAATCTTTATATGGAACTAGCAGTTAATGATGTAAAAGAACAATTTAGATTCGGAGTAACAGTACAAGGTGAAAAGTTAAAGATGCTACGATTTGCCGATGATACAGTAATTCTAGCCGAGAATAAAAAGGATTTAGAAGAAACAATGAACGGCATAGATGAAGAACTACGCAAGAACTATCGCATGAAAATAAACAAGAAGAAAACAAAAGTAATGAAATGTAGTAGAAATAACAAAGATGGACCGCTGAATGTGAAAATAGGAGGAGAAAAGATTATGGAGGTAGAAGAATTTTGTTATTTGGGAAGTAGAATTACTAAAGATGGACGAAGCAGGAGCGATATAAAATGCCGAATAGCACAAGCTAAACGAGCCTTCAGTAAGAAATATAATTTGTTTACATCAAAAATTAATTTAAATGTCAGGAAAAGATTTTTGAAAGTGTATGTTTGGAGCGTCGCTTTATATGGAAGTGAAACTTGGACGATCGGAGTATCTGAGAAGAAAAGATTAGAAGCTTTTGAAATGCGGTGGTATAGGAGAATGTTAAAAATCAGATGGGTGGATAAAGTGACAAATGAAGAGGTAATGCGGCAAATAGATGAAGAAAGAAGCATTTGGAAAAATATAGTTAAAAGAAGAGACAGACTTATAGGCCACATACTAAGGCATCCTGGAATAGTCGCTTTAATATTGGAAGGACAGGTAGAAGGGAAAAATTGTGTAGGCAGGCCACGTTTGGAATACGTAAAACAAATTGTTAGGGATGTAGGATGTAGAGGGTATACTGAAATGAAACGACTAGCACTAGATAGGGAATCTTGGAGAGCTGCATCAAACCAGTCAAAGAACTGAAGACAAAAAAAAAAAAATCAACGGAAGCCCCATGAACTTACCCACGCTGATCCTCTGCAGTATTTTTATCTCCGGGCTTATGGCCTTACCTGCAGTACCAGTACCCGACCCTCCCTTTTATTTCTACACGCTTAATGATTTATATTGTCCTCACCTTCTACGCTTTTCTATAAATTGTTTCTAGAAAGTATTCTTGGGTCATTTCTTCTAGATTTTTGTATGAACTTTATATAGCATACTTTCTGCACTGATTTGCTTCTTCGTTCCTCATTATTTTTGCCGTTCTATTTTTCCCTTTCTTTCTCCGAGAATAGAATACAGTAACTTATTACACTAACTTCGTTTCATCCTGACCTTCCTATTTTACTTTACTCAGATCCAATAAATCCATTCTATTTATCTTCATTTCCCTCTTGAGATTCTCTGATGTTCCACTCTGCAACTAAGTCTTATCAAGTTTCTACACGCAATCGGTTCTTTAACGTTTTTTGTCAGGGATCCAAATGAGAAGTTATTTTAACTCCAGAACATTTAACAGAAGAAGCATCATAGTGTAATGCAAGGAATTATCAGTAAAATCTTTAATACAGTGGTTTCTGATGCCTTGCATTCTAATGTGGTTGACTTCTTAAAGCTCAGTTCTTAAAGCTTAAAGCTTCTTAGTTCCCTGAATGATTGGCAGTTGTTTCAGGATATTGTATTTGCTACTAAGTTACTTAAAGGAAGTCTTCTTAGTGATAAAACCAGTAGTGGTAGTCGAGAGCGTTAAGTTAGATTTAGAAAGGATCGTTTTTTTTTTAATTGAAGCAAACAGTTTTTTTGTTCCTTTGATGTGGTCTTGGAGAAAATTAAAATCTTCCTGAATCGTTGGAAGTTGCTGTTAATGGTATCTCATTACTAAGTAAAGTCATCGATTATAAGTAATAAAGTAAACCGTTTACTTATTTATTAATAAGTAATATAATTATTGTAGCTTGTTTCGATAATTTGAACAAGATCTTAGCTCTGGACCGCAGTTCTTATTATTGTACATGGATATAATTTTTACAATGGAAAATTTCTGATTTATATCCTATGTGCTTTGTACATATTTATTCTTATTATTTTTTGCGTATATTAGTCTTTAAACTGTTCTATTACACTTTCTCCCTGTCTAGATTATTTCTGATTCCCGGAGATTAATTTCCAGTAGATGATTTTAAATGGCCGTAAGGGCTGTAGAGGCCATTAGAAAACGTATTATTATTATTATCATCATTATTATTTATTATACCAATATTTACACATAACACTTATTTTCATGTTTTAAACTAAATTTTAAGCATTTATTTTTAATTTGTAATTTGTATTGGTCCTTTGATTAACCTATTAATAGCTTTCGTTGATGTTCGGGAAATTATCTGAGAGGTTTTTATATCACAAATTTTGCTACAAGTAGTATATAAAACACCATTCTTGACTTCTTGATCCATACAATGTTTGCGTTTTGATCTGGGCAAAGTATAACTTGTGTACTACCGTTTGGGCGTGATGTCGAAACAGAGAAAAATTTTTATTTTGATATCTTTATTTAAACTTTTGAAAAATATTTCATTTTATGATATCTTAAATTTAATGGTTTATTGTTTTTAAATAGCATTATCAAGAAGTTTAGCAGTTGGTAGTACTGTCTGCGGTTTCAAACTTGGTGTAATAGAACATCACCGTACCTTTCGTATTATTCTGTCGTTTAGTGGTAGTAGTTATCGCTCTGTTGTACGTAGTACCTCTTCTGTTGTTAATAGCATCATTATATCGAAACGCTCGTGCACGATAAACTTTAACACTGCATGTAAATGTTCTGTTTAATAAACTTCTAGACTTTTAAACCGCAAGTGTTTTGAAATCGTTTATAACTGAAGTATGGGTTCAACAAAAAATAACCACAGCAACCTGTAAGTTAATTTTTCTACATAAATATTTATTATCTATATAAATATAAATAAAATGTATATAATATAATATATATAAATAAATGTAAATATATATTTAGAATAAAACTATTATTTTCAAAATTATTCAGTTATATAGTCTACTAATTAAAAATATAAAATAAAATCAATAATTCTTTGAAATAATACCTAATTGGTAATTCCTGGAGGCTAGACCGAAAAAAAAAACTATTGAATTTCAAATTATAATTTTTTTTCCTTTCTTCTTATCTTTAACCTATAATTTAACGTTTGTTAACGTCATTTACTTATGTTCTTTTTCTTCATTTCTAATGTGTGCGTTGAAATCTGTTCAACTTGTGAACAATAAGCAACTTCCCGTCACAGTCAAATGAGATGAGGATGATATGTACGACTTGTAAATGCGGTGTAGTCTTGTAAAGGCTAAGACCGACCATTCCTGAGACGTGTTATTAATTGGACTTTAATCACCAATGTAAACCGGTATTCACTGTCTAGTATTCAAATCCGTATAAAAGCAAGTAAAGTTTACTAGGATTGAAGCTCAGAATAATTTTATTTTTATTTTTATTATTCCTTCGATATTTATTTAAATAATTATCGAAGTTTAATGAATTAAAATTTATCTTAAAAAATGATGAGTTATAAATTCTATTAAATTCTTATAAAATCTTATCTATTCTAATTTTATAAAAGAAAAATTATTTTATCATACTCTTAATTGTTTGTATTCACTGATGAAAGTGTAATTCAGTCGTAATCTACACTTGTAGTTTAATCGACTTTTACTATCAGTTATTTATATAAGTTTTACTTTTACAACTGCAAGCTAACGCCCAATTACCAGTAATAGTTGCTTTTGATTGATGATTATATAGCTACTCAAGATAACCAAGTATGACCGGAATTCAAACCTAGAACCTCCGGTTGAAAGAGGGAGATGCTCACTCCAGTATGGAGGAAGGCAAATTTGTTTAATACAGTACACTTTTATGAACAAATTATAAAGCAGAAATGGTAATTCTTTAGAAATGGATTTAGCATTGAATTTCTTTAGTAAGGAATTATTAGTTTTATATATATATATATATATATATATTATTATTAGTTATATAATAATAGAATTATTAGTTTTATATATATATATATATAAAACTAATAATTCATATATATTTATATGTTTTATGTTTATAAAACGTATGATTTATCGCCAATTTAACAACGTTATTGTACGTCAAACGTAAAAAAAAATGTGATTTTTGATCGTATTTTTGGCGTTTTACATGGGATATCACAGAAACTAAGAGACACACAGTTCTGGGACTTATTTTTTTTGATTTCCCAGCTCAAAGTTTCGAAGACAAATAAAATCATACCTCTCTTAATAGGCACTGTATCGAATCGGTTTAAAGTGGTCGTTAGTCCTCTAAGCATTACCTCAAACTTTTTTTTTGTAACATTTTTTATATGATCAACCCTTACGACAAGGGATGATCAAAATTTTTCTGGAATTGTGAAAAGATGGAGCATGTCGTATGCTAAATATGTGAAACTATTTTATCGTATTGAACAATTTTGAAGTTTTTCTTAACTTTAAGAAGGAAATCTTTTTTATCCCCTACTTAGCACCGATGAAATCTAAACATATATAAATCTCAATCTAAATCTCAATCTAAACATATATATTATATTTATAAACATATATTCATATATGGTTTATATATATATATATATATATATATATATATATATATATATATATATACACTTTCAAATTTTAAGGTATTTTGTACTGGCCACGGCTCTTGCTTCATTCGTTCCGACAAATAAAACCAAGGATATTTCACGTCGTTTTTAATTCGAAGTTGTATCATTTCATATTTTACTTTTACTTTTTGGGTTTAAAGAGTTGTGGATAACCTTGGATTTTTATCATTCTAAATTTTATTCAGTGTTTGAGATTCCTTAACGCTATTTCACAGAGTACAAATCAAGTGATGGTATATGCAAAATAGTGATCGTCTTATAAAAGTAGCTGAGCGTCTTAAAATTTTTAACTTATGTAAAACTAGTTTTGTTTTCCATTTACGTAGGAGAAGAGGTTATTTTATCTGCGATAATTCAAAGGTCACGCTATGAATTAACACGATACACAACGATATAAAAGTGATACTAAAGACAATTAATAAATGAAACATGCCTTATCTATTCTATTAAGTAAAATAAACCAAATTTTCTTTAAATTTCAAGTTAAATATAAATATTATTAGTTTGGTAGCTGTATAAAAAAAAATAAATGATAATAATATTTATATGCTTCAGAAAAAACAGGCTGACGTCCAATTTTAGTTTTTTTTATGTTAGATGAATTTTGTAGTAGAAGAAAAATATCAAGCCTAATTGAGATTCGAATCCAGATGTTTCTGGAAAGTGACGTTCTATTTTTATCCGCTTCACTGCAGAAGTCGGTATAGTAACAGTAATAATGACATGAAATTTAATGGTCCCTGCGTCCTTAGAGACGTATCCAAAGAATTAAGTCCAAGATAGGAAGAACAAAGATAAAGTGCGATTGTAAAGTACAATAAAATTTTTCATAAATTGTTATGATGAACACCAGTATCTTGGAAACTAATAATAGACATCAGTAATAGGTAAAAATTAATATTTATATTCAGGTATTTATATTCATAAATATTTAATCACTAACTGAGTGATACACGGTAGGTATTACTGTCTTTTAAAGTAATTTATGGATTTCGATGTGTAATACTTCAAGAATTGTTTGGACTACAATATTAATGAGTTAATATTTTTTTCTATTCAATTTCTAAAAAATTAGGTAAACTTGTAACTAATAATTTTTAAAGTTTCTTTTTCAATAAATTATTATTGTTTTTTTATTATAATTCAGCCCAAATTAGGAATTTGTTCGTGGATACGATCAAAATTACATTAGATCGTGGATACCGATGTTTTTTGGTGGTTGGGTTCCAATTAACTAAACATCTCAGGAATCGTCGACCTGAGACTGTACAAGACTACACTACATTTACATTCATACATATCATCCTCATTCATCCTGAATGAGAAGCTTCGGGGGCTAAACAGAAAAAGAAAGAAGAATTAGGGATTAGGAAGTCGGCTTTAATTTGGTGCTGATTTGCGAAAAAATTACAAAAATTGTAGCAGCACTATTTCTTAGTATGATTTATTTTTTGAAGCGGGTTTTATTTTTAAGTTTATTTTATTTTCAACAGTGAAGTAATTTAACCACAAATCTGGGAAACTATTTGGGAGAAAACTAAATTTGAGCTACCTCTTTTTCACAAGAGAATTTTTCAAGATATATGATGTTATATAAAATAAGATTACAAATAAGTTTACTATATATTTAGTAAACTAAAAAATACACAATTACAATTTTTGGTTATGCTATAGTTCATTAATATAACATGCAACTGACTTTACTGGTTTGAATTGCTTTTTTAAAACTTACTAACGTAACCGGACCTGAAAATTAACGAGAGCGTGTACCTCACACTCAAGTTTAGTCCAAATCCTTATAACTGAATAAGCTCTAGTTAGTAGCAGACGCTTAAATTTATCTTACTTATCTTACAACACTTGGGCATTATTAAATAGTTGATCAATTTTAATTTCTTTTACAGGCACTTACTTTTGAATTATAATTTATTCATTCAAAATTATTAGTTTTGGTACAACACACTTTTGTTTATTTATCCTTGTGGACAATTGAATTTAAGAAAGACTTATTGCAAGTAATTGAAAATAATTATTTCATGTTAATTGCTGTATAATAATTAATTTCTGAATTTAAAATAAATTATTCTAAATATTAGCGCCTAACGCTAGCATATAAACAAATGGAATGTGATTTTGTATATAAAAGCTGTAGTTAGTTATCTTTCTTTTCCTGTTTAGCCTCCGGTAACTACCGTTTAGATAATTCTTCAGAGGATGATATATATGAGTGTAAATGAAGTGTAGTTTTGTACATTCTCAGTTCGACCAATCCTGAGATGTGTGGTTAATTGAAACCCAACCACCAAAGAACACCGGTATCCACGATCTGGTATTCAAATCCGTGTAAAAATAACTGGCTTTACTAGGACTTGAACGCTGGAACTCTCGACTTCCAAATCAGCTGATTTGGGAAGACGCGTTCACCACTAGACCAACCCGGTGGGTTGTAGTTAGTTATCTGGTCACATAGAAAGATAGTCAGAGAAACAGTTTTCGAAAGTTAACTATGACAACAATAATTTAACTAAATAAAATTGAAAAAAAATGTAAAATACAAAATTACTTGTCAACATCTTTTAATTGCATTAATTATATATGCGGTACATATTTTTTATTTTAGTTTTAAAAATTTTGTTTACGTAATTGGAAAACCATTTCTATCCAGTGTAAGTTATAATAGAAATATTAATCCTAGTTAAATTTCTAACACTAGTTAAGAATATGAGTTATTTATGTGTAAGCTAACGGTGATGTAATTCACAATGAGAAGCATTTATAAGTACTGTTATATCAGAAGCTGTTATGAGTACTGTTGTAATAAAAATAATTTTGTTTCTTTAGAACAAATTGATTTTACATTGAAAGAATTATAAGAAGGTATCACTTCTTATAATGTCTTATGCAAACATGTGTTATTTACACAAATAGACTTATAAAATAATTTTTTTTTTTCGAAAGGAGGTGGAAATGCCCGGAGTGTCGGGCTCCCGCGGATGGTATTTTCCAATCACTACCAGCAGATTACCGACTAAAACCACCCCTCTTTCTACCAGGACTCGACCCGGAACCGTTTAACACATTACTTCCGGTCGAGTCCTCATATACTAGCCTGATTAGGTGCTACCTAATTTTCAGGACTATCCAGGTCAACCTTTTTGGCCCTGAGAATGTTGCCGACGAATCGGGCTACACTTTCCCAGCTTCTCAGGTCACGGAGCATCATCTCTCCGAGACTCAGTGGTCCGAGATCCGCCTCTAGTGTCCCTCGACCTGCCGCCCACCGAGCACATTTGAAAAAGGTGTGCTCATTGTTGTTCCGTACACCGGGGCAATACAGGCAGTCGGGGGACGGCGTTTTCCCTATGACATGGAGGTAAGCGCGGAAGTACCCGTGATCCGTTAAAAATTTGATCATGTAGTACTCCACCTCTCCATGCCGTCGCTCCGTCAGCAGTCTGACCAGAGGGATAAGCCTTGCGGTCCATCGTCCTCTGGTCTCGTGGTCCCAGGTCTCTTGCCATGCGAGGAACGCGCGAGTGCGTTCCTCGTTGCCAATGGTCACCCGGTCTTCGCCTGCCCGTCACCTCCTGTAGATCAGCTAGCGCTCCTTTGCTAAAGTAGCAGAGGTATGACGCCGGCGACCACAAGTACTGCAGGCTCGGAGACCGTCTGATACGCGAAAGTGACTCGCAGGGCTGCGGTGCGTTGCACCTGCGCGAGCCGCTTTCGGTTTCTCGCAACTCTTAATGCCTGGGCCCACACTTCCGATCCGTATAACAGGATGGAATGCACCGTGGACATCAGCAATCACCGTCTGCTGGCCTTCGATCCGCCGACATTCACCATAAGCCGGCTGAGAGCAGTTACGGCTCTCGGAGCTTTGTCGACGGCTGTACGAAGTTGCTCAACAAAGCTGAGTTTCCGGTCAATCATCATACCGAGGTATTTTGTGGTCAGCTTGGTCTCGACAACCTTTACCCCGACCCACAGGGAGAGAAGGGTGTCGATACGCTTCTTCGTGAGAACTACGATCTCCGTTTTGCTGAGGGCTAGAGACAATCCATGGTCGTCTAGCCAGGCACCGACTCTGTGCATGGCTCGACTGAGCCTCAGTTGGGCGCGCTCTACGTCGCGGTCTGCGACAATTAGCGCAACATCGTCAGCGTACCCAACCAAGGCAGATTCTTCAGGTATCTCCAGCCTCAGCAAGCCATTGTAGACGGCGTTCCAAAGGTCGGGGCCGAGAATCGACCCCTGCGCCGCCCCTGACGTGATCGTAGTCCTACGCCAGCCTGCCGCGGTCTCGTAAATGAGACCGCGGTTCCTCAGGTATGCGTCCACCATTCTGAGAAGGTATTGTGGCACATGGAACGAATGCTCCATGGCCCGAATCATATCGCTCCACCGTGCGGAGTTGAAAGCGTTTTTTACGTCCAACGTAACGAGAAGGACCACACGTCGCGAAAATTGATTGTGGTCCTCTGTTCGCCGCACTGCCTCAACAACCTCCTGAATTGCGTCTAGGGTCGACCGACCCTGCCGGAAACCGTACGGGTTAGGTGACAGGCCACCTGCCTGATTCATCGCTGGAACCAATCTTTTCTTTAACAGCTTCTCCAATACCTTCCCAGCTGTGTTAAGCATACACAATGGGCGGTAGGAGGACGGCGACTCTGGGTTTTATTTTCCCTTGGGAATTAACACAAGGATAACATCCTCCAGCGCGTCAACTTTCCGGCGAAAGTCCGCTATCAAATCATTTGTGGTGAGGTGACAGCTAAAAATCGTCACTTCACCGCAGCAGATCCAAACGAATCCCTCGCCTGCGCCATGCCTCTGAACTTGGGCTCTGCTGCGATACGGAATCCATATCAAAACAACAACCACCACCATGAGAAAAGGAGTTTGTTCGCGAATGGATGATTGTAGTGTGCCGTTCGTGGATCCCCCTTCAGTGATGACAGCTATGCAGCGTGGGGAAACCTACCGGTATCTTGGCTTCATTCAGGATGTGGGAATCAGCCACGGCCAAGTAAAGGAGACTCTTACATTTGGCCTGAAGGCTCGTGTGCGTGCTGCCATGAAGTCACAATTGAGCGGGAACAATAAAGTGAAGAGCATCAATACCTTCGCTGTATCGCTGGTTGCCAACAGTTTTGGAGTTCTAAGATGGACGAGAACGGAGCTTGAGGGGCTTAGTCGGCTTCTTAGAAGTGAGTTCACCGGGCACCAAGCGCATCACCCACGCAGTTCTACAGCTCGCTTCCATCTGTCCAGAAGCAGGGGTGGAAGAGGTGTCGCACATTTCTTTTAGGTTCATGCGAAAAAACTGCAGAACATCAGAAACTATTTTCAAGGGCAAAGCGAATCCAACGTGTTTCATCGGGAGGTGGTGAAAAGAGATGAAGATCTGATCCCCACTCCGCCTTAGCGACAATGACTGTGCTCCCCTGAACGAGGTTCCTGATGAGAGAGAAGATGGATGCATGGCGCGCGGGTGAGTTTCATGGGAGATTTGCAGCCTGTGCTGGATGAGGGAATTGTCTTTGCTGCTTTCTTTGCGTGGCTGAAAAGCAGCAAATTGTTTGCTGAGACTGAGGGATTTGCGTTTACAATCCAGGATTCGGTAGTCAGCACGCTTAATTATCGGAAGCACATAGTCAAGGACCCTGCGGTGGTCGTGGATAATTGCTGTTTGTGTGGGACTACAAGCGAGTCTGTGGAGCACATGATTAGTGGCTGCCAGATTGTGGTCTCCCCAAAAGAATACACTTCCCGACACAATAACCTGGTTCGCATTCCCCATCAGAGGCTAGCCCTGGGGACCTGGGGTTTCTTGATGTGTCTGTCTCTTACTACAGGTATGTTCCTCTGTCCGTGTTGGAAAATGACTGTTACAGGATTTATTACGATCGCGCGGTCCTCACGGATAAGCCAGTGGCCCACAATCGTCCAGATATTGTTGCGATTAAAATCAGGAAAACATCACCTGGATCATCGATGTGACAATACCACTGGCCGTTAACATCCAGAAGAAATATGCCGAGAAGCTGTCGAAGTACAGGGATTTGGTGGATCATGTAAGGGAGGTCTGGATCCAGCGAGAGGTTAGAATAGTGCCCATCGTCATCGGCGCACTTGGAGAGAATCCGCACTTGCTTCACAAACCACTCAGGGTCATTGGCGTTCAACCTCGCCTCTTCCTGCCGATGCAGAAAGCAGTGATTCTGGATACGTCCTCATTTATGAGGAAGTATATAACCTCCGGACTTGGTGGATAATGAACCTGAAGCTCTGACGTGTGCCAAGATGCTACAGGACGTGTTGCCACAGAAAAACATGTATGATATGATTTTACTTAGTTACGCAATAGTTTTAACCCCTTGCCATGCCTCCTTGAGGCGGGTCTATTAACCGGTAAATATTACCGTGATGGATAATAACAATAAATTACAAAACAACTTTTTAAACTGAAAATTCTAGACTTTCAAAGGGTTTATGTAAAAATATATAGCCGATTTTTAAGTAAGTTATCTAATAAATAAATTACTGTTTCGAATAGTATTCAGTGTAAATAATCAAGAAATAACGAAACTGGTGGATAAATATATAAATAGATAAGTTTCACATTTAAATAGTATTTACATTTAAAAAAAATGAGATCAGTGATTTTTTTTTTTAATTGATTGTTTCCTATTAATTAATACCCGTTTTTAAATATTTAAACCGGGTAATATTTTTATCTTCATATTACAAGAATTGCAAAAAAAAAAAATCAGCTAGTTCTGAGGAAAACCTCGATGTCTTGATCTTGAGCCATCGCTGATCAGCCACTACTAATCGTAACAAAAAAAATTATTTGTAAGACTTAATTAAAATTACATTTACATTAGCTGTAAGTAAAATATCATAAAATGGATGTACAACGCATTTTATAATCTGCAGTGTCATGATATTTATTAAAGCAATCTAATTAATGCCGTTTCGCACTAATAAAAAAATAAAAAAACTTTCGTTATGACTCTCATTATACTCACTGACGTAAAATTGAAAATTTTGTACTTGTCATTCGATATTCCATTTCTATAAAAAAAAAAATTAATGCCGAGGAAAAAATATATACAATTAGCATAAAATAATCGAAAGGAAACATAAGAAAAACATTATGTACTGTCAGTGAATTTAATTCAACAAAGTACTATTATTATTATTTCCTTAGATAATTATCTTCTTAGAATACCATCAAAAATTATATTTATATTTTGAGGTAGAATCTTTATTATTCATCAACTGTGGAGGCCAAAGAGATGCGAGTTGGGAAAAATGTCGAATAGCAAAATTCATAAATGTAAAATTTATAAATAAATTTGAAAAAAAAACCGTAAATTTGCATAATATAGCCTAGTTATAATTGTATAGAAAATTAAAACTATTTCTAAATTAGAGAAATGTAGTAGAAATAACAAAGATGGACCACTGAATGTGAAAATAGGAGGAGAAAAAATTATGGAGGTAGAAGAATTTTGTTATTTGGGAAGTAGAATTACTAAAGATGGACGAAGCAGGAGCGATATAAAATGCCGAATAGCACAATCGAAACGAGCCTTCAGTAAGAAATATAATTTGTTTACATCAAAAATTAATTTAAATGTCAGGAAAAGATTTTTGAAAGTATATGTTTGGAGTGTCGCTTTATATGGAAGTGAAACTTGGACGATCGGAGTATCTGAGAAGAAAAGATTAGAAGCTTTTGAAATGCGGTGCTATAGGAGAATGTTAAAAATCAGACGGGTGGATAAAGTGACAAATGAAGAGGTATTGCGGCAAATAGATGAAGAAAGAAGCATTTGGAAAAATATAGTTAAAAGAAGAGATAGACTTATAGGCCACATACTAAGGCATCCTGGAATAGTAACTTTAATATTGGAAAGACAGGTAGAAGGGAAAAATTGTGTAGGCAGGCCACGTTTGGAATATGTAAAACAAATTGTTAGGGATGTAGGATGTAGAGGGTATATTGAAATTAAACGACTAGCACTAGAAAGGGAATCTTGGAGAGCTGCATCAAACCAGTCAAATGACTGAAAACAAAAAAAAAATTAATATATAAAGAAATGTTTTGTATAGTTACATGGTTTTTTTTTCAATTGAAGAAGATAGACAAAAAGCTACTGAAAGAAATTTGTAAAAGTAAACATGTTGTAAAGACGTTTTGTAAAAAGCATTTACTAAACAAATATATAACTAAAAGAAGAAAATCTGTTATTTAAATTTAATAATGATTTATTTTAGATTCCACCTTTTTATAACTTAATAAACAAAGGTTTTTAAAAGAATCCGTTATTCTATTTTCCGTAACGAGATGTTTTCTTCTTCTATAGAAGGCTTGTAAATTTTTCTTAGTAATACTATTAACTGTCAATTCGGTTACCTCTTAAAATGTTTATTCGGGGTTCCTAGCGTGTTCTTTCGTCTATTCTATTAAATCATTGTGTTTTCAGTTCCCGGTTGCTTTCTGTAAACATGAATGCCTTTGAAAACAGATAAAGTTATTTTATTAAATTTTGTATAATCTAAACTAAAACCAATTTATTATTATTAAATAAAAAGGTACGGTATTAAATAGGTACCAATATTAGTATACTTCAGTGTGCTGATTTTCCTATCGAAGAATTTTGCTATATTTTTTATTTATTGGAAGAATAAGAATATTATTGTAAATACATCTACGTATTTACATAAATGTTTGTTTTTTTTGTCTTCAGTCATTTGACTGGTTTGATGCAGCTCTCCAAGATTCCCTATCTAGTGCTAGTCGTTTCATTTCAGTATACCCTCTACATCCTACATCCCTAACAATTTGTTTTACATATTCCAAACGTGGGCTGCCTACACAATTATTCCCTTCTATCTGTCCTTCCAATATTAAAGCGACTATTCCAGGATGCCTTAGTATGTGGCCTATAAGTCTATCTCTTCTTTTAACTATATTTTTCCAAATGCTTCTTTCTTCATCTATTTGCCGCAATACCTCTTCATTTGTAACTTTATCCACCCGTCTGATTTTTAACATTCTCCTATAGCACCGCATTTCAAAAGCTTCTAATCGTTTCTTCTCAGATACTCCGATCGTCCAAGTTTCACTTCCATATAAGGCGACACTCCAAACATATACTTTTAAAAATCTTTTCCTGACATTTAAATTAATTTTTTATGTAAACAAATTATATTTCTTACTGAAGGCTCGTTTAGCTTGTGCTATTCCGCATTTTATAAATGTTTATAAAATACTGTAATTCAGAAAAAAAATATGACAGTTGATAGATTACGGCTTCACATGCAGCTGCTTCAGAGACCGCAGATCGGAAGGGATTCCCTTTCATCATTGCAAACTGCAGCTAGTCACTTAATAATAACCAAGTACTACAGTAATAACTCACCCGGTTGGTCTGGTGGTGAACTCGGTGGTGGTTTCATCGTAAATCAGCTGATTTCGAAGTCGAGAGTTCTAAGGTTCAGATCCTAATAAAATCAGTTACTTTTATACGGATTTGAGCACTAGACCGTGGATACCGGTGTTCTTTGGTGGTTGGGATTCAATTAATCACACATCTCAGGAACGGTCAACCTGAGACGGTGCAAAACTACACTTCATTTACAATCATATATAAGATCCTCATTCATCTTCTGAAGTCATACCTTACGGTGGTTCCGGAGGCTAAACAGAAAAAAAAAAATATTACAGTAATGCCGGCCTCTGTGGCGCGAGTGGTTACATCTCAGCCTTTCATCCAAGATTCCGGGTTTGAATTCCAGTCAGGCATGGCATTTTTCACACGCTACAAAATTGCCATTTCATCTTATCCTGTAAAGCAATACCTAACGGTGGTCCCGGAGGCTTTAAAAAAAATTAAAGTGGTGTAGTTTTTACGGTGATTATTCTTATACTGTAAAGGAAGCGAGTGTACGTTGTTAACGTCTTTAAATTCGGTCATAAATTCATTAATGGTAAATAATAATAAAGATAATTCTTTATCTGTCATAAAATCTTTAACGAACGCGATTGTGATCCGTGTTAGGAGACGGATATCGTAAGAAAATAAATTAACTTTTCATAAGATGTATAATAATTTTTTAAATTGAAATATATTAACAGTTACCGGTAAAAGTTTATTATTTTTTTGGAAATTAAATCACGTAATCCTCGAATTACTGATTTGCTTCTTATATCTCTTTGATATAAATTTATAACAAAGTATTTTTTAATCACAGGTTGAAATTATTGTACCATTCAAGCTCAATTAGAACAACCTAAAATATTACCTGTAAATTAAATTGTAATCTCAAATATCGAAATGAGATCTTATGCAATTAAATTTATGCGAGCCGTTTAAATACCGTACAATTTGATAAACAACTTAGCAAACTTCAAAACCGTTTTATTTTTTATCATATACAATTAATTAATTATAAGAATTTGTTATACATTTAATTAAATTATTGTAGTAATAATAATAATTAGTTTTCTAACTCTCTAAACTTAAAAAGAATACATTTATAAAAATCCACTGCTTTTTCTCTTCAATAATCAAAGATGGAATTTTGCATAAATATTTTTTTAGTTTTTGAAACGAATGAATTATTAGTTAGAATTTTAACTTTAAAGTCCAATAGTTGTGGTAATAGAATTTAATGTTAACTAATAGGTTACGTCCCGTTATTTCATCATCATATGATCTATCTTTCCCAATAATTGTCATGATTGCTAATAAAGAAATAAAAATATTAAGTGCAACTATTATAGGCTCAGGATGGAATATAAATCTACTTTTGAGGGATGATAGGTTGAAACTTATAACTTGCCTGGAAAGTTATGTAGTTATTACTGATAGAAGTGAAACAGTTTTTAATATTATGCCACTTGGCTCAAAGAAATGAGTGTATAGAGAAAGGAAAACCGGTTATGACTTGATCAAACGTTTCTGTGTGTCTGTTCATGAAGGAATTGTGTGGTCACAGTGCTTGGCCGGTTTATAATACTGATTATTTATTCTGTTCAAGTGTAATAACTCTACTTATTTTGAGATTATATCATAACGGATGACTTTCTGTAGAGAAAATCATTATTAGTATTCCCGTTAGTCTTACCTAACTAGCAAAGGAAAATTTTGTTCGTAGGCTACAAAATTTTATTCTGGTTTTGTACGCATCGTCGGAAATGAAAATTTCACGGGAATTAACATAAAATATTTAATTAAATACAATAATTTTATATATTAATCGAAGAAGCATTTATTTTAGAAAATATGTTAGTGCAGTCTATATACCGGGTCATTCACGGGAACCGGATGTTTTTAAAATAATCATAAAAAATTGAATATTTACTTAAAAAAAGTTTAATTGGTACTGAAACACTTGTTAAATCAAAGCATTTGTTACTTACTCCTGAACGAAAAATTATGTCTGGCAAGTGATGTCCATTTTGGGCAATACATTGTTGTAGCCTTTCACGGTAACTGGCCTCAATTCTTTGCAGCATGTCTACATCAATCTGGGTGACGTGATGACGAATAGCGATCTTTAGGTCCTCCAATGTACGCGGTTTATTGCCGTACACCACACGCGATTTCAGAAACCCCTACAGAAAAAATCACAACTACTCAAGTCGGGGGACCGAGGGGGCCAAGGAATGTCGTCGAATCTGGAAACGATCCGACCCAGAAACAAGTTACGGAGAACAGCCATCGTTGCCCTCGCTGTGGGCGCTGTAGCTCCATCCTGCTGGAATAACTCATTTTGAAAATTAATTCCCCGGTTTCGTAACTCAGGGATGAAAAACGTA
The DNA here is from genome assembly GCF_047948215.1 of Lycorma delicatula. Classification (NCBI taxonomy): domain Eukaryota; kingdom Metazoa; phylum Arthropoda; class Insecta; order Hemiptera; family Fulgoridae; genus Lycorma; species Lycorma delicatula. The sequence continues at coordinate 35,124,028 of NC_134455.1, forward strand.
TTCAACATCGCAATGTAACGATCAGCTGTTACAGTTACGGCAGCGTCATTTTCTTAAAAAAAATATGGTCCAATAACACCGACCTTTCCTATTGCACAACAGACAGTCACTTTTGGGCTATGAAGTGGTCTCTCGTGAAGCTGATGCGGGTTTCTTTGTGCCCAATACCGGCAATTCTGTTTGTTGACGAAGCCATTCAGATGAAAATGGGCTTCGTCACTCATTAACACTAACAAATTTTAATTTTCTTCAAAAACGGTAAGCATTTGTCGACAAAATTGTAATCGCTGCGTGAAATCTTGCTCGTTTAACTGCTGCACGACGGCTATCTTGTAAGAATGGAAATGCAGGTCTGTATGCAGAATTCGTCTTACCGTACTTGTGCTCAGTTGAAGCGCTGCTGAATGCCTCTGAATAGAGCGGCGTGGGCTTCTGACAACGGCTTTCCTTACTCGTTCGATGTTCTCCGGAGTGCTAGCAGTTCGTCGGGGACCCGGTGGTTTTTTCTTCATTATTGAACCGCTTGTTCGAAGGTTGTTTACCCGTCGCAATATTGTGTTACGAGAAGGGACACTTGCATTACGATGGATATTAAACTGATGGTGGAAATCTCGCTGAACAGCAGTTACGGATTCGTCATTTGACAGCAAAACTGTCATACGCGTACAGGCGTTGGTCTAGCGTCCACGGCTCCATCTCAACGACTAAAATGTAAATGCTATGAACAAAGGAAACGTCAGACACCAGCCACGTGCCCCTCCCACCACGAACGCCCGAGTACAACCCACTTCAAAAACATCCGGTTCCCGTGAATGATCCTGTATATATTTATAAAAATTTAAAAACAGAGCTTTTTTACATTAGTATTATTTTAAAATAAAATGAGATATTCATCGGTTAATTTAAGATTTAAGCCTTTTACTAACTTAATTATTTTTATTTCGACGTCGGTTGCAGAGGAAAATTATTTTAACGAGCGTATGAGGTAGGTGAAATGATACACGGAAAGATAACGTCAGACCCGATACCCCGGATTATATCTTCTTTTTTTCTGTTTAACCTCCGATAATTACGTTTCAGATAATACTTCAGAGGATGAATGAGGATGATATGTACGAGTGTAAATGAAGTGTAGTCTTGTACATTCTCAGTTCGACCGTTCCTGAGATGTGTGGTTAATTGAAACCCAACCACCACAGAACACCAGTATCCACGATCTAGTATTTAAATCCGTATAAAAATAACTGACTTTATTAGACTTGAACGCTGGAACTCTGGACTTCCAAATCAGCTGATTTGGGAAGACGCGTACACCACAGAGAGACCAGGTTATCCCAATGCTGGCCTCCGTGGCGCGAGTGGTAGCGTCTCGGCCTTTCATCCTTTCGTCCCGGGTTCGAATCCCGGTCCGGTATGGCATTTTCACACACGCTATAAATAATTCATGTTCATCCTCTAAATAATGCCTAATGGTGGATCCCGGAGGTTGAAAAAAAAAAAAATTATCTAAGCTAACCATCCTAACTACTCTACCGACTGGCCGACTCAGATCCATCCCTTAGATTTACAAATTAAAATCTCTTTATTAAAAGTTATTAAAGCTGTAAGTACTCATGTATTTTTAAAAATTAAAGAAATTACGTAATGTATAGGAAGAGTATAAACGTTTACTTCACCCAGCGGGTTTGTCTAGTGGTGAACGCGTCTTCCCAAATCAGCTGATTTGGAAGTCTAGAGTTCCAGCGTACAAGCCCTAGTAAATTTTTACACGGACTTGAATACTAGATTGTGGATACCGGTGTTCTTTGGTGGTTGGGTTTCAATTAACCACACATCTCAGGAATAGTCGAACTGAGTATGTACAAGACTACACTTCATTTACACACATACATATCATCCTCATTCATCCTCTGAAGTATTATCTAAACGGAATGGAATGGAATGCAAAGTTGGCAGGAGTTTATTACTCCCTACTCCATCGCAGAACCTGGACAGAGTCCCTTGCTGCTGGATCATTCTAATCGGGCTTGTTTTTTTTTTAAAAGGGTTATTTTTAATTTTTAATCTCGGATCTAGTTTTTCAAGTTTTGTCTATTATTAATTTAGTGAATTTAAGACGGATTTAATTGCGTTCCAATCCGTTGTTAAACCAGCGTTATCGAACCCATTTCATGGGCCGACCGCGGAAGGCTAGGCTTATAAAGCCTGTCCTCCCGACGTAATTCCCCTTCAGACCGTCCACTGAAGTCCTTTCGGTGCTAACTCTAAATAGGCTAGCAGGAATACGCCACAACGGGGCACTACCTGTAAGGAGGGAGCAATGCGTCCCCTTTTCCGGAGGAGTCGCAATTGCTGGGTTATCTAAACGGTATTTACCGGAGGCTAAACAGGAAAAAAAAAGTTACGTTTACTTCACTTTTAAACATATTAATTTGAAAGATATCTTCTGTTAATAAATTTTATAATTTAGCTACTGACTAATTATTTATTAGTTATTTATTATTATTATTTATTATTAATTATAGTTATTTATTATTATTTATTAGTTAATTATTTATTAGAAAACAAAATAATGGAATGTTTAAGATATATTCAAAGGAAAATGAATTCATTTATTAGACTAAAGAAAAAAACGAAACCCTATATCAGGTATAAAACTAGTTTTGTAACAAAAAAAAAGACTTGTGTGGTTTCGACCGGAATCTTAATCTTGCAGCTAGTATTTTCTTCTGAACAGAGGCTTTAAACAATAATGTCTTTTTGATGTACCAAAAAAAAATTCTACGCCTTCTTTTCAGAAATAAAATTTATTTGAATATTTCAGAAATTTGGAATATTTATAAATTACTGAATTTTACATCGTATTTTAAAATTATAAATACTGATTTTTCACCGTTCTCTCATGCTGCATTAGCAGCACAGAGTAGAACAATTTCAATGGAATAACCGGTGGATATTTACATAATGGAATATTCCTTTTAAGTATTACGAGATGCTAATTGGAATTAGAGGTAGTGTTGAATTTTAGATGTTAATGAGTGTTATCTGTCGGGTAGCATTTTTTTTTTTTTTTTACTGATCATTCTAATCAAGAATAAAATTATTTACTTTTCTTACTCATTTATTTAAGAAAAAATTCTTAAATGTCGAGTTTTGTTGCTAAGTGGAATTTAAATTACGTAAGAAATTAATCGGAGATGATCCTTTTAAATAAAATAATTTATTTTTTCACATTCATTCACAACAATTTTTAAAAATCATATACACTAATTAAAGTTCTGGACAAATTAGTTTCCCAATAATTGCCACCTGGATATCTGAGTGAATATTTAAAATTCGCGATATGTAATTGATGATTTCTTTGACGTTTTGTTAACCAACCCAATGGAAAAATTTTACATAAAAAAACAAATAATTTCAATACTAAAGGATATTTAACTTTTATCCTATAAAAAATTTAATTTTTCAATTAAATTAATAAACAATCTTCTCATCAATAGCATGGGATTAAGAAAACAGACATTGAAAGTGACCATATCTCTACAAATGCAGCACTAAGATATCTGGCCACTAAAGCTTGAACAGTTTTAAAATATTTCATATATTACTCAATTCAGAAATGGTCGACCTGAGATTGTACAAGACTAAACTTCATTAAGGTCATATTTTTCTTAGGCACATTTGTTAACAATTAAAAAATAACAATATTTGCAAAAAAAATGTCAAAATCGCACCTCCGCCCCAAACAAAATGCTTAAACTACTGCTATGTTGTGACGTCACAGGTGAGCGGTAGAATTAAATAAATATATAACATCTTTCTTTTCTTTTCTTTTTCCTGTTTAGCCTCCGGTAACTATCGTTCAGATAATACTTCAGAGGATGAATGAGGATGATATGTATGAGTGTGAATGAAATGTAGTCTTGTACATTCTCAGTTCGACCATTCCTGAGATGTGTGGTTAATTGAAACCCAACCACCAAAGAACACCGGTATCCACGATCTAGTATTCAAATCCGTGTAAAAAATAACTGGCTTTACTAGGACTTGAACGCTGGAACCCTCGACTTCCAAATCAGTTGATTTGGGAAGACGCGTTAACCACTAGACCAACCCGGTGGCTCAAATATTTAACATCTAAAGTGTAAAAACGTAACTCGATCTGGCTGGATCTCAAACTCGATTGCCCGGTTGACTCTGTACCTCGTACGTTAAGCCTCGCGACTATACCAGTCTGCCGACTGGTATAGTCGCGAGGCTTAACTTACTTTCCATGTAAGTTGTGAAATTACATTAATTTAGTTAGTGCCGACCGTGTCGCCGCTAGTAACGCTATACCCGCGCGAATTAAGTACTGTATGCGTGCGCGCTTTAGTTGGAATCATTGAATTAAATAAAGGAAAAAATATTATATTTAAATAAAAAGAAAAATATTTTAAACAACTGTGTTGTCAGTTTATATATATATATATATATATATATATATATATATATATATATATATATATATATGCTTGGTGTATACTTGTGTTTACTGTAACCTTTAGCTACGCGTAACTCGAAGATAATTGTATTCATGATGGAGTGAATTAGGGAACATACTAATATGCAGTTTCAGTTCAGTGCCGAAGTGCTTCACTCTTTCCTACAGGTTAATTTAGAATCTCCTTCCCATTTTTAAAGCTAATTTAGCCTTAAATCGTTTTTCTTTCTTAAATTTATTTGAGTATTAGAAAGTTGTAGAGTTTGTTATTGGTGCATATGTGTGGTAGAAAATTTGAGAAAAAATAATAGAGAACTCGTACAAAGTTGTTTAATTTATAAAAAAGAAATCTGCTGTTTTAAAACTGACATTAGATATTACAGAATAATTATGAATTACTTTTACGAAGATTTTAGCGTTTTTAGAGCAGAAAAATAATATAGAAGATAAAAAAACAATTGAAAAGCTTGAAACATGTGGATAATTACAAAAAAGCCAAGATGGGATGAGTAAAGAGAGGAGATATTTACGAGGATCGAAGCAATCACACCTGATAATGTAATAGGGTACATGCTACATGAAGTCGAAAATTGGGATATTATCAAGAGGACGATCGAAAGGATCATGAAGTAGAAGTTAAGAGAGGAAGTTGAAGATGACTGAGTGTAGAGGGTATAGTTGCAGGGCCTGGCAGACAACTATGTTCAGAAGAGATGGAATGCTCTGGCGTTCCAAATTCGATGAGTGGACGGGGAATCCTGGGGAGTTAGGGGGAAAAACAAAAGACCTACTCCCGGTTGTTCGGATGGTGCTTCTGGGAACGGCATAGCCGGGCCTAGAAGGATCGCCCGAGTAAATAGAGGCATCGGCACCTCCCACGGCTGAGTTATGCTTAATAGTGCGTCCGGCTCTGGGTGAGGGATTTAAAAAAATAAATTTTAGTAACTTCACTTCTCCTACCCAGTCTTATGTGATAAGCATAACAATAACGTAAATTAATAGTTCAAATAAACTTAATTTTTATTTGTATTGATTTTAATATATATACATTTTTTAATATTACTTTGTACCATATCTAATTACATAGTTAGGTTTTTCATATATCGCCAGAAGTAGATCGATTAAAAATAAAAGGTTAAATTTCTGTTAATTGAGGGTGAATTTGAAAAACTATGTGGTATAAGGGAGTCCGAACATCTGTGATAGCTTATACCTCAAAATCTTGCGATATTTTTTTAACAAAAGTAGAATTTTTTAAAGAAATTCGATTGGACATCACATGACTTCCTTATACGCCTATTAAATTACATAAACACATTTTTTTTAAAATGAAAAGTACATAAAATTTTATTTCATTAATAACTTCTGATATTTTTTCATTTTATTTTTTATTATTATTATTGTGGAAATATTATTTATTGTAAAAGTTCTTTTACAATCAGGGGTTTAATAATTATTAATACATCAATATATTTAAATTAAAAACAAATTAAGCTAAAAAAAAGAACAAAGGAGAAGTCTGATTCGAATCGATGTGCCTTTCCCTTGTAAGATCCAAATATTTCATTTATTAAAATTTTATTTCCTATAACTCTGGAACCAATGAAAATAAGTACCACTTATCATATATCGTTGAAAATCTCTAAATGAGGGCTTATGACTGCAGTTAACAAAAAGTCCAAAATCCAATTTTTTGGATTTTAGGCTTTTTGGAAACTTTTGGTCCAGTCGATTTGGTCCAATCAAAAGGGGAGGTGCGCAATTAGATGTTACAACAGTCCTATATTAAAAATTTCAACATCCTACGACTCATCATTTTTGAGTTATACATACGTACAGTTTTTGAGATACATAAGTACATATAGACGTCAAGTCGAAACTAGTCGAAATGGATTCAGAGATGGTCAAAATAGATATTTCCGTTGAAATCTGAAAAACGAAATTTTTCGCGATCACAATACTTCCTTTATTTCGTTATTTTTTTTTGTCTTCAGTCATTTGACTGGTTTGATGCAGCTCTCCAAAATTCCCTATCCAGTGCTAGTCGTTTCATTTCAGTATACCCTCAACATCCCTAACAATTTGTTTTACATATTCCAAACGTGGCCTGCCTACACAATTTTTCCCTTCTACCTGTACTTCCAAAATTAAAGCGACTATTCCATAATGCCTTAGTATGTGGCCTATAAGTCTGTCTCTTCTTTTAACTATATTTTTCTAAATGCTTCTTTCTTCATCTATTTGTCGCGATACGTCTTCATTTGTCACTTTATCCACCCATCTGATTTTTAACATTCTCCTATAGCACCGCATTTCAAAAGCTTCTAATCTTTTCTTCTCAGATACTCCGATCGTCGAAGTTTCACTTCCATATAAAGCGACACTCCAAACATACACTTTCAAAAATATTTTCCTGACATTTAAATAATTTTTGATGATTATTTTTTGTAGTTCTTGCGTAGGACTTCATCTATGCCGTTCATTGTTTCTTCTAAATCCTTTTTACTCTCGGCTAGAATTACTATATCATCAGCAAATCATAGCATCTTTATCTTTTCACCTTGTAGTGTTACTCCGAATCTAAATTGTTCTTTAACATCATTAACTGCTAGTTCCATGTAAAGATTAAAAAGTAACGGAGATAGGGAACATCCTTGTCGGGCTCCCTTTCTTATTACGGCTTCTTTCTTATGTTCTTCAATTATTACTGTTGCTGTTTGGTTCCTGTACATGTTAGCAATTGTTCTTCTATCTCTGTATTTAAACCCTAATTTGTTTAAAATGCTGAACATTTTATTCCAGTCTACGTTATCGAATGCCTTTTCTAGGTCTATAAACGCCAAGTATGTTGGTTTGTTTTTCTTTAATCATCCTTCTACTATTAATCTGAGGCCTAAAATTGCTTCCCTTGTCCCTGTACTTTTCCTGAAACCAAATTGGTCTTCTCCTAACACTTCTTCCACTCTCCTCTCAATTTTTCTGTATAGAATTCTAGTTAAGAATTTTGATGCACGACTAGTTAAACTAATTGTTCTGTATTCTTCACATTTATCTGCCCCTGCTTTCTTTGGTATCATGACTATAACACTTTTTTTGAAGTCTGACGGAAATTCCCCTTTTTCATAAATATTATACACCAGTTTGTATAATCTATCAATCGCTTCCTCACCGGCACTGCGCAGTAATTCTACAGGTACTCCGTCTATCCCAGGAGCCTTTCTGCCATTTAAATCTTTTAATGCTCTCTTAAATTCAGATCTCAGTATTGTTTCTCCCATTTCATCCTCCTCAACTTCCTCTTTTTCCTCTGTGACACCATTTTCTAATTCATTTCCTCCGTATAACTCTTCAATATATTCCACCCATCTATCGACTTTACCTTTCGTATTATATATTGGTGTACCATCTTTGTTTAACACATTATTAGATTTTAATTTATGTACCCCAAAATTTTCCTTAACTTTCCTGTATTTCGTTCAAGGAAGTAAAAAGAAGATCCATATATATCAATATTTAGTTTTTTTTTTTTTTATGAAGATTATCTTAGAAAGGTGGGACACAAAACAAACCAGATTTTATTAATCCAATATTTTTTGTTAGCCCTAAGTTGAACACTTTTTGGAAAAAAGACAACTTTAATGTCGTATGTAATATTTCGGTTTTAGAAAGATGAAGAAAGGTTTTAAAGGTCTGAGACATAAGACAATAAGGGGAAGTAAACTTTATGATACGATTGAGGGTTGTTTGTTGGCATCCGAAATGACCCTTTTTTTAACGGACAGTTCAAATGTCACAATATTTCATATTAGACTATTGGAGAGGTGGGGCTTATGGAGTAAAGGTCCTTTTTAATTCTTAAGTTTTTTGCTTTTTTGAAACATTATGAAAACGGTTTTAATGTTTCAAATTGTCCTTGTTAATAAAGCGGATTTCGGAGAAATAGTGGATGACGGTATTCATACTTTCATCTAAAGAAAACAGCTGGAGATTATTTACCCCTTACTTTCCCTAGTAAGTCTGGTGTAGGGTTTTTATACGTGGAATAACATTTTTAAGAGTAATTTCTGACTGATATCAGATCGCCTACAACCATTAAGTTGAATAAAATCAAATATAGAGACTAAGTTGACAGCATTTGGCTTTTCTCATTCGAGAAGTAAGGTTTTAAATATTGAACAATTCCTCAAAAAGGCTTAGTCGTTTCTGAGAATGCCTTTTGTAAGAAAAATAAAAGAATTTATTATTATAAACTTTGCAATATAATAACGTTATTATTAATTCTGTTCTTAACCTAATTAATAGTTAATTAATGCATTTTATGAATAATTCATTTACAGTGATAATCAACGTTTCACACATGCGTAATTCCATTGCTTGCAAACTTTTAACTAGATTCACACAGCGTACATAGTAGACAAAAAGATTATATCAACAGTTCAGTTATGAAAAAGTTGCGCAATTAATCCTTCAGAAATGAAAAAAAATTTTCTTCATTATTAATTATAACTGTTATAAATCTTTTAACGATTCTTTGTGTTTAAACGATTAAAAGTTAGAAGATACATAAGATAATATTATTATGAAGCGCCTAACAATGTTAGATTTCTTCTGAATGTCAAAGTATTGTGGTGCTGCTAAATTGTCGCCTATTTTTTGGTTGTTAAAATTTAATAAAAGTTGTGCTAAAGTGGGGCTAGTGCCTTACTAGTACTCCTTGGCTGCTGCCAGGAGCGTTAGTGTCGCAACCGCCATCTTGGAATTTCCCTTTTTCCCTGTGGGAGATTCTCTTTTACCCTCGTTCTGTTGGAACGGGAGATTTGAAATTCCATAGCGTAGCTAAACTTTCTTTACTTGATTAAGTCCCATAAATAAAATAAATAAATAGACATTGAAACAAAAAGATATTTAAGCCGAAATATAGAGTAGATTTTCCTGAGAATTTTGGTGTAATTGGATGTTGTGTAAGACGAAAAGGTAATTTTATATAGAATTTTAAAGACTTAAATTAATTCCTGATATACGTAATGCTTTTAGTACTCTGAGTTATAGCCAAATAAAATTTTAATTAATGAAATATATGGATCTTACAAAGGAAAGGCATATCGGTTCGAATCAGACTTCTCCTTTGTTCTTTTTTTTAGCTTAATTTGTTTTTAATTGAAATATATTGATTTACTAATAATTATTAAACCTCTGATTGTAAAATAATAATAATAATAAAAAATAAATAAAATAAAATGAATAAATATCAGAAGTTATTAATGAAATAAAATTTTATGTACTTTTCATTAAAAAAAAAATGTGTAGTTTAATAGGCATACAAGGAAGTCATGTGGTGTCCAATCGAATTTCTTTAAAAAATTCTACTTTTGTTAAAAAAATATCGCAAAATTTTGAGGTATAAGCTATCACAGATGATCGGATTCCCTTATATCTCATAGTTTTTCAAAATCACCGTCAATTAACAAAAATTTAACCTTTTATTTTTAATCGATCTATTTCTGACGATATATTAAAAACCTAGCCATGTAATTAGATATGGCATAAACTAATATTAAAAAACTTATATATATTAAAATCAATACAAATAAAACTTAAGTTTATTTGAACTATTAATTTACGTTATTTTTATGCTTATCACATAAGACTGGGTAGGAGAAGTGAATCTACTAAAACTTCTTTTTTTTTTAAATCCTTGTCTTCCAGAGCCGGACGCGCTATTAACCATAACTCAGCCCTGGGAGGTGCCGATGCCCCTATTTACTCGGGCGATTCTGCTAGGCCCGGCTGTGTCCTTCCCAGCAGCACCATCCGAACAACCGGGACTAGGTCTTTTACTGATAGACCCCAAGTCTATCAGTAACTCATCGTAACTATTACTCGTCGAAATTGGAACGCCAGAGCATTCCACCTCTCCTGAATGGAGCTGTCCGTCCGGCCCTGCAGCTATACCCTCTACACTCAGTCATCTTCAACTTCCTCTTTTGACTTCTACTTCATTATCCTCTCGTTCATCCTCTTGATAATTTCCCAATTTTCGACTCCATGTAGCATGACCCCTATCACATTATCAAGTTTGATTGGTCTCATCCTCGTAAGAATCTCCTCTCTTTACGCGTCCTATCTTGGGCACATAATGATAGTATGCTCCACGGTGTCTAAGGCTGAGCAATACAAGCTTGAGTCCCACCTCTGACGTTTCCGTTCACTCAAGTTATCATTAAAACTCCCATGCCCGAATAAAAATTGCGTGTGTCTCCATGACGTCTTTTTGTCTATTGTTTGATATCTGGAATAAGTCGTCTTGTCCACTGGCTTACCTCGGCCATGGACCACCGCAACTGCCCGCTCTCCAACATTTCACGACTCATTTCTCCTTTAGGCCGCCCCTTGGTCCTTTCAGCTCTTTCCTCAGCAAGAAGCTTCAAAGTTGGCACTGAAGCTATCACCAGTATTGACTCCGTAGTTACATTCTATATGCTGAAGCAATGCCTAGGGCTAATGTTCCTTGTAACGCCTTTACCTTCCGACACGGCCGTTTTATTCTGTAAGCCCCTCTTCCATTCCGGCACTGCATAAAGTACAATAGATCTCACGATTGCCGCCAATATTCTCCTTTTGGAAGAGCTAGCTTATCCGACGCGACACACCAACCTGGAGACAGCTGAAAAAGTTCTATTTGCTTTGTCAACTGCCTCCATCACATGTGGCTGAAAAGATCTCTTACAGTCAAGCCACACTCTTGAGTATTTAGCTTTAGTCACAGGTTCATTCCTCACTTTCGTGACCGACTGAATGACCGGAGTCAGCCTCCTTCTACTTACCATAACTAGTAATTTAGTTTTCTCAGCTGCCAATTTTAAATTTCTGGTCGTCAACCACTCGTAACTTACATTTAATTTAAAAAATTAATTATTAGATTTAAGTATCCAGGATAAATTAAATTTAACACTAAAAAATACAAACACAAATATTAAAATAATTAAATGGAATTTAAAATTTACATACAGATAAGTTATATACTGTACATACATAAATATATTATACAGTCAAATATTTCTTTGCGCTTCCTTTATAACGAAATCTCGCTGTAGCGGCAATATCTGTTAATCACTTCACATTGCTATACCAGTATAGTATTTTTATCTATTGTTGCAGACAAATCTCAGTAAAATTTCTACAGCGGTTCTAACGCCACTGCCTGTTGTATCATGCCCCTACTTTTTTGCGCGAAAATAAAGTATTCGTAAACTTTTACAACTATATAGTGTAAGGACGGGCTGTTAAAAGGGCAGCGTTTATCTTGTGAAGAGAAAGAGAGAGAAAGAGTTCTAAGCCGTGGAAGGTAGTAGGCCTGCTGTATTACTGAATGTAATATTAGAATACATAGGTCCTAGATTCTCGGTATTTTACAGTGGAGAATGGGCGATAAGTGTACAGCAATTTCCACCATTCTCGCTTTTTCCAAGAAAAACTGAATTTTTCCACTAACATAAACGAAGTTTAAATTTTCCAGTAAACAGACCCCCATTACAAATCCAAGCCGAACTCTTCCCTCAAAGGTACACGACAATAATTTTAAAGCTTCTGACAGTTAGCTAGAAAAATTTAAGCAATAACACAACATTTCTTTCGCTAAAATTAGCGAGAATAGAAAGATTTTGTTGATTTGAAAGTTATGAATGACCGGTTAAAGTCGGTAATCAGAATACGTAATAGTTACAAGGAACAAGACATATTCAATGATGATGAAACAGGCATTTTTTTTTTTTTTGAAGCGCTTTGTAATACATTAAAATTAAAAGGAGAAAAATGTAGAGGCGGAAAAATTTCAAATAACGACTCATCATTTTTTTCTGCGCTAATATGACAGGGATTAAGACGACATTTATTGCTTATAGGAAAATCAGTAAAACCGAGATGCTTTAAAAATGTAAAATCCTTTCGGTAAAGTATCGCAATAGTAAAACAGCGTGGACGACTGCTAAACGTTTTGAAGAGGAAATTCGTTCGAGGGACTCATATCGACGTTATTACAGGATTAAAGAACAAGAAAATCCTTTTTTTAACGGCAAATACAAGTGTCCATCGACCATCGACCATCGACCAGGGAATTATTAAATGTCTCAATGGCTACTTTGAAAAAATACAAAGAAAATGTTTTGCAGGCTTATTGAAGAAATGGAATCGATACAAAACAAAGAAAAATTCAGTCTGTATTGTTTAGTAAGTCTACTGCAAAAAGCGTGGAGAAATGTGACTGTAGCAACGGTAAAAAATGTGTTCCGTAATGCTAGCTTTGTCCTATATCTTAAAAAGAATAAACCCTGCTGTGATTTATTAGACGATATTCCACAAACCGATAAGATAAAACAATTTAAATTGCCACAATCTAATGCAGAAAAGAATTTGGATGTTTACGTAAGCTTCGATGATGACATGACTACCTCGACGCCTTTGGCAGAAGATGCGATAACAGAGAAAAAATTCACTCAAAATCGTGACGAAGGAAATGAAGAAGACGATGTAACAGAACGGGAGTAATGCTGCCTTCCAATAAATGCTCTTGATGCTTCAAGAGGTACGTTTACTGTTAGCTCTTGCTATACGTATGCACATTCATTTTCAAATAAAAGCAACTGCAGGTATATTGTCTCGTGTTCGCTATTCCAAGGATATTGATAAACGTAAAAATTCCTTATAAATACAATTTATTACTCTAAAAATATATAAAATAAATAATTATAATAACAATAAATAAAGGGTGTCCCATATAAAACGCAACCCATCAATCACTCATCCATGAAATTTCAAAAGTCAAGCTTACTCCCCTACTCGTTACTTAAATGGACTCGTCCAACATCTGAACATCGCGGCGACGCAGTAGAATACTACCGATAGTAACAACAATGCAATCATAACGTTCAGTGTATTGCTAGAGACAAGATGGTGTTTTCGCTAGATGAACGTGTTTTCATTGTCGAGTCGTACTTCAGTACGAAACCAGCGGTTGCAGTGCAAGATTTGTTTCGCCATAAGTACCCAGATAAACCGGCTCCTAACAAAACATCAGTATTAAGGTCAGTCGCAAAATTTAGAGAGACCGGTTCTGTTAATAACAAGGAACACAAAAGATGTGCGTCAGTGTTGAATACAGATACAGTCGCTGAAATCAAAGACCGATTACTCGCCTCGCCAAATAAATCGATCAGACGTTTGTCCTGCTGAAATTAATTTGTCTAAATCGACTGTTCATCGGGCGACCAAACAATTACAATTAGGACCTTATCGCATTCAAACGGTTCATCAACTTCTTGAGCCCGACAAAGAAAAACGGCTACAATATTATCAACGGTTCCGTCGATTTCTGCGTGAGGGAATTAATGTTACGGATTCGTTATTTTTTCACAGATGAAGCACGGTTTCATTTGGACGGCTACGTAAACAGCCAAAACAGTAGAATTTGGAGCGCTGAAAATCCCCACGTTTATCACGAAAAAAAATTACACCCGCAGAATTCGGGCGTGTGGTGGGCGATATCGCGGAAGAAAATAATCGGTCCTATTTTTTTTTAGTATACCATTAATGCAGAAAGATATCAGGATATTTTATTTCAGTTCATCGCACTCTTGGAAGAGGAAGACAGAAGCTGCCGGCTACAACATGACGGTGCGACTTCGCACTATGCAGGTTCAACTTCTGATTTCGTCGAGGAATTCTTTGGTAATCGTGTTATCGGTCGAGGCTTTTGGCCACCAAGATCTCCAGATTTGACTGCGGGGGATTTTTTTCTACGGGGTTACCTCAAAGACAAAGCCTACAGCAACAAACCACGAACACTTTTACGATTGAAAGTCAATATTGAACAAGCTGTATTAAATATCCGGCCAAAAATTTTGAAAAACGTTGCAAGAAACGCCGTAAAAAGAATTGAACCTTGTATTCAAGAAGATGGCAGCCACTTCCAACATTTACTCTAAATGTAAGGTAATGGATGGTAATAATAAAAATTACATTTAAATTTACACATGCCATTTTATTATTTCAATACCTACCTATATAAGGTTGGGTTGTGTTTTATATGGGACACTCTGTATATACAAAACATACAAAATAGCAATTGAAATAAAAAAAAAAATTGATTTAATTTTTACGTTTACGACAATTAAATTACAAATACCAAACGAAATACAGTCCGATTTAGTAAAAAATTTATAATGACTAATAGAAACTAGCATTGCATTAATAATATAACGGAAAAATCTAAAGTTCATACTGTTCATTTTCTGCGAGTATTATTACTTTTACTGTTCATAAAAGAACTATCCTACAATTTTCGAATGAAAAGAATACTGTCAGTTTCACTCCTACTTACAAATAACTCGGCCAACAGTTTATTGTTTTCTACCACTGTTCAAAGAGGAATACTCGTGACGCACTCAGTCGTTGTAACTGTTATAACTTACTGTTGTCGCTTTTATCGCAGCTGCACCGAATTAGGACTTGCAAAACTACTGACTTTCACTCCGCTGATCCGGCATTATTTATATCTCCTGGCCTGCAGAACCGGTACCCGACTCATCCTTTTGATTGCTCAAGAGTAATAATTTCTATTGTCTGCCCTTTCTGCGCTTTTCTTTAAGTTATTTCCTAGAAAGAACCTCTTTGTCGTTCCTTTTAGATTTTTCTTTCTTTATCCTCTCTCTGGAACAAACCCGTTACGCTTCCCCCGTTGCAATGTAGGTATATTTTATTGAGTTATTTATTTTTTTAAGGAAGGAAGATAGGGAGATGCTGCAACCCACTTGAGTCGCACCAGTGCGAGCCGAGAACTGATGTTAGTTTGTGTCGTAATATTAACTTTCGTGAACGAGTGATATGCATTATATGACAATTTAGCTACAGCTGTTTGATACCATGCTAAAAATATTTACCTTATAATTCAAATTTCAAGTTTTATTTCCGAATTTTATTCGGCAAAGGAATGAAGATAAATATAACACTGTCTTCTCTTTAAATACTTTTGTACTAAGTTATTTTATTTAAAATTATGTATTATTTAAAACTTGAGGTTAATTTATAAAAAAAATTATCCTGCTACCTTAGGTGTTAATAAAAAGTCCTATCTTCTAATGATACAAAATTCATTGTATATGATATATATTCATCATATTGTATGTATATGATATGTTCATTGTATTTCAGAAAAACTGAAATTTTTCTTGATTTTTTTTCTTGTTTGATATGAATAGATAAGACATAAAAAGTTACCTCTAATATAATATAAATTGTATTTCTTTAAATCTGATTTTACAATAAAACTGATAACTGCAATAAATAGTTCTTATTTTATAACAATGATAATGTACCGTATAATGCAAACCATAATCATATAATAAATCAACTAAAAATAGGATTACACAAATAACGGAATTTCCCCAGTATTTAATAACATAATGATTAGCTGTTTATTATATCTATTTTTTTCAGGCTCAGTGACAATGGTGTGTCCTTCGTCATCAATGGAAAGTACTTTAATGGTAAGACTAATCAAATTATTATTACCACTTTTTATTATGTATACTGTCTGTGTTTAATCTATATCGGTAGTCTTTTTTGACTTTCGAAAAAAATCAAGGAGATAACATTTAATAACTAGATAATTTTTTTTAATACATGCTTTTCTTCACTTTTTATAATTTTTCCATTTAGCTTATAAGTTCCAATGTTTTGGACTTTGCTGTTATATTTTATCAGAAACTTTCTGCACTCTGTGTAATTTTGCACATATATAATAATACTTACATAATGAAGGACATAACGTTTTGTTGATATTGTACTGCAAGGCCAATACTCAGTACACTGTTGCGAAAAAACAATGATTTCAAATAAAAAAAGTAGACTTCTCAGCGGGTTATTTATTCATATACTTACAAAATTAATGAAATGTAAAAATACCTATTTCAAATTATCATTATATACTATTTTTATAAGAAATTTCTCAAAATATGGTAATTATAAAGGGTTCCAAAACCACCCAATACTTTTTTTTTTTTTTGTCTTCAGTCATTTGACTGGTTTGACGCAGCTCTCCAAGATTCCCTATCTAGTGCTAGTCGTTTCATTTCGGTATACCCTCTACATCCTACATCTCTAACAATTTGTTTTACATATTCCAAACGTGGCCGGCCTACACAATTTTTTCCTTCTACCTGTCCTTCCAATATTAAAGCGACTATTCCAGGATGCCTTAGTATGTGGTCTATAAGTCTGTCTCTTCTTTTAACTATATTTTTCCAAATGCTTCTTTCTTCATCTATTTGCCGCAATACCTCTTCATTTGTCACTTTATCCACCCGTCTGATTTTTAACATTCTCCTATAACAGCGCATTTCAAAAGATTCTAATCTTTACTTCTCAGATACTCCGATCGTCCAAGTTTCACTTCCATATAAAGCGACACTCCAAACATATACTTTCAAAAATCTTTTCCTGACATTTAAATTAATTTTTGATGTATTTGAATTATATTTCTTACTGAAGGCTCGTTTAGCTTGTGCTATTCGGCATTTTATATCGCTCCTGCTTCGTCCATCTTTAGTAATTCTACTTCCCAAATAACAAAATTCTTCTACCTCCATAATCTATTCTCCTCCTATTTTCACATTCAGCGGTCCATCTTTGTTATTTCTACTACATTTCATTACTTTTGTTTTCTTCTTGTTTATTTTCATGCGATAGTTCTTGCGTAGGACTTCATCTATGCCGTTCATTGTTTCTTCTAAATCCTTTTTACTCTCGGCTAGAATTACTATATCATCAGCAAATCGTAGCATCTTTATCTTTTCACCTTGTACTCTTACTCCGAATCTAAATTGTTCTTTAACATCATTAACTGCTAGTTCCATGTAAAGATTAAAAAGTAACGGAGATAGGGAACATCCTTGTCGGACTCCCTTTCTTATGTTCTTCAATTCTTACTGTTGCTGTTTGGTTCCTGTACATGTTAGCAATTGTTCTTCTATCTCTGTATTTGAACCCTAATTATTTTAAAAGGCTGAAAATTTTATTCCAGGCTACGTTATCGAATGCCTTTTCTAGGTCTATAAACGCCAAGTATGTTCTTCTTTAATCTTCCTTCTACTATTAATCTGTGGCCTAAAATTGCTTCCCTTGTCCCTATACTTTTCCTGAAACCAAATTGTTCTTCTTCTAACACTTCCTCCACTCTCCTCTCAATTCTTCTGTATCGAATTCTAGTTAAGATTTTTGATGCACGACTAGTTAAACTAATTGTTCTGTATTCTTCACATTTATCTGCCCCTGCTTTCTTTGGTATCATTACTATAACACAACAAACATTTGACGTCAACAAACATTTAACATATTATTATTTAAAATACCAACATGTGATTAAAATTATTTGTTTTTTTATAATTTGGCAAATTTATACAATGTACAGACAATTAAAATTTTAAAAAAAATATAAGGGATTTCTCTTTCAATTATAATAAACAACGGTATTACTATATTATATTTTAGCTATTAAAATATGATTTTCAAGGTATTTCGAGTAAACAAGCGTCGAAATTCACTGTCACTTTTTTTTTAAATATTGCACATTTTTTTTCCAATAATTATGATCATGTAAATATTTTCGCGATGTATGAAAGAAATATATTATTGACAATAAATCAAATGAAAATAATATAAATTTAAAAAATAAAGAAAGATGACAATAATCGATTTAAAATTTGTTTCTACTGTTATTTTAGCTGATGCAGTAATTTAACATCTTTTAAGTTACTTTCAAACGCCGGCCTCCACGGCGCGAATGGTAGCGTCTCGGTCTTTCATCTGGAGGTTAAAAAAGAAAAAAATTACCTTAAACAATTACATGTGTTACAGAAATTAAAAAAAAATACTTGCGCTTTTGTTTAAAATCACAGGCATAGGATGATGACATACGAGGTGCGACAATAAAGTAATGAGACTGATTTTTCTTTGCAAGATGTGGCAACCCTGCAGCTTGCGTAGGCACACCATCTTTGACCTTGGTCTATAAGCTACTTTTAGTCCAAGCGGCACATTGATGCAACTGCTCAGTCGTGAGTTGTGTACAGCACAACTCACGACAGTGAACACATGTCAGTGAACACGTGTTTGTGTCTCGTCACAGAAATGAAACCGCAAAATATTGCGCAACGATATGCCATTTCTTTTTGCGTTAAATCGGTTGAAAACGCGACGACAACTTACGGTAAGCTTCAACAGGCTTTTGGAGAGGAGGTTAAGTCAAGAGCTCAAGTTTTTCGGTGGCATAAAATTTTTAGTGAAGGCAGAACGAATGTTGAAGATGAAGACCGCAGTGGACGACCATCAACCTCACGGACAGATGTCAACTTGACCAGGGTGCGTGAAATCGTACGATCTGATCGAAGATTATCCGTGAAAATGATTGTAGAAGAACTCAACATCGATCGAGAAACGGTTCGTCTAATATTAATTGAAGATCTTGGTACGAGAAAGATTTGGGCAAAAATGGTCCCGAAAAATCTCACACAACAACATCGAGAAACACGGAAAAATGTGGCAGCCGATCTGTTAGAGCAAACGGAAATCAATCCAGATTTGTTGAGCCGTGTTATCACTGGTGATGAAGGTTGGTTTTTTCAATACGATCCACAGACAAAACGCCAAAGTTCGCAACGGTGCTCAAAGGGATCACCCAGACCAAAAACAGCTCGCATGTCAAAGTCAAAAGTCAAATGCATGCTTGTGTGCTTCTTCGATTCCAAGGGAATTGTTCATAAAGAGAGGGTGCCTCCTGGACAAACAGTTAACCGATATTTCTACAAAGAAATTTTAGAAAGATTTCGTAAACGAGTTCTTCGTGTCCGTGCCAACATTGCTGATAATTGGATTCTGCATCACGATAATGCGCCATCCCATACTTCTCTGTCAGTACAGCAATTTAAACCTCAAAACAAATTTCAGTACTACCACAGCCACCTTATTCACCAGATATCGCTCCGTGCGACTTTTTTCTATTTCCAAGGGTCAAAATGGCGGTCAAGGGACACCATTTTCAAACAACACAAGATGTCCAAAAAGCTGTGTCGAGGAGAATATTACAGCAGATGAGTTCCAGAAATATTACCATCAATGGCAGAAGCGCTGGAGTAAGTGTGTGCAATCAGAGGGGAACTGCTTTGAAGGAGACAACACTAAACATGACTAAAACGGTAAGCAACATTTTTTTTCACATCAGTCTCATTACTTTATTGTCGCACCTCGTATATCAGTGGTTCTCGAACTTTTTTTTTATTCTTGGCGCCCTGTCAAATTATAACAAACACACTTTGTCAAATAGCAATAATTTGTTGTAAGAGTTAGGAAAAAATAAAACTCATTTTAAATCTCAAAAAATTTAATGTAATACATTAAATTAAACTAATTATAATAATTAGTGAGATGGATGAGCCTATTGATCGCCGCGATTTTCTAATGGAATTAGATTATACTCAAGCCGTTCTCATTTCCTTCCCACAGTGATTTTCAGCGATTCTTAGATTTTAGCACAGCAAGTGCCAAAAACAAACACCGCACATGTAAAAAGTCGCAAATGGAATTTGCTGTGCTTTATCATTTAGGAGTGAGTATACAACTTTCACTGATACCCAAAATTCAGTTAATTTGTTGTAAGAAACTCTATCAGAGTCTCTTCTGAAGCGTTAAAAATTCAGAGAGAGCAGTGAGCCTTAAATGGATCTTGAATCTGTGCAAATTTATCGATTTTATCATTTTTAACATATTTCTTAAAGTAGATAAAATGCTATGCTGATAAATGTTTTTCAAAAATGGATCATACTTTGAGAGAAATCGACTCCATTGAAGGTCAAAAATTGTTACATTAAGGGGAAACATTCCTTGCCTCTGTCCTCATTCTTTTTTTCTTTTCCTTAGCTTTACTTTTTTATTTTTATAAAAGCTAAAAATTTTCTCAGTCAACTTTAAAAGGAGCATGTTGTTGCCTTGCACGGAAAAATTCAGAACATTCAGCTTTTCAGGAATGTCACTAATATGTATAAACCTTCATTCAAAGAATGTTCGATATATCTGTTCACAAGTATACAAAAATGACGAATTTTGTGACCAAAATCCTATAATTCTATTGGTTTGTGACGCACTATCTCACAGATCTCGAACAAATCGTTCTTCGAACGGGCTTCACCATCATGTTTAAGATTTTTTTTCATATTTCCCAAAATTTTTCGAATATCAGCTGGTTTTTGAGCGAGTGCTCACCGATGGCGCAACCTCGATCGGATAAACAAACTTCGCTTCAACGGGTTCAAAATGAACTAAAATTAAAATAGGCTGAGCATATCGTGCTTCGTGCACGATACGCTCAGTCTATATCCTGGCGTAGATTTGGGAAACGATGGTTTTTTCTTATGAGCAAATGTATTTAGCATTATTAAGAAGAGGGAACCCAACAAACAACTTAGTTGTTGATCAAAGACCAATCATGTAACTATTTAAAAAAAAACAGTCAATGGCTGTTATATACAAATAAATTACATATACAGATTTTAAAAAGCACATAAAATTTTATTTCACTCATAACTTCTGATTTTTTTCATATTTTATTATTATTATATATATATTGTAATTATATATAATATAATATAATAATATATATAATATTATATTTTTTTTTTGTCTTCAGTCATTTGACTGGTTTGATGCAGCTCTCCAAGATTCCCTATCTAGTGCTAGTCGTTTCATTTCAGTATACCCTCTACATTCTACATCCCCAACAATTTGTTTTACATACTCCAAACGTGGCCTGCCTACACAATTTTTCCCTTCTACCTGTCTATTAATATATAATATTATATATTATTATAATATATATTATATATATTTGTAATAAGGATAAAATAAAAACCTAAACCGACAACGATTGTTAACGTCTATATGCCTACAAGTGCCCATGATGATGATGAGGTAGAGTGTGTATATGAAGAGATTGATGAAGCAATTAAACACGTAAAAGGAGATGAAAATTTAATAATAGTTGGAGATTGGAATGCAAGCATTGGAAAAGGCAAGGAAGGAAATATAGTGGGTGAATACGGGCTGGGCAAAAGGAATGAAAGAGGGGACCGACTTATAGAGTTTTGCACGAAGTATAATTTAGTAATTGCCAACACCCAACTTAAAAATCATAATAGAAAAATATACACTTGGAAAAAGTCAGGCGATACTGCAAGGTATCAGATAGATTATATCATGGTTAAGCAAAGATTTAGAAATCAACTCGTTGACTGCAAAACTTACCCTGGAGCAGACATTGATAGCGACCATAATTTTGGTGATAATGAAATGTAAATTGGGATTTAAAAACCTGAAGAAAAGGTGTCAGATGAATCGGTGGAATTTAGAGAAGCTTGAGGAAGAGGAGGTAAAGAAGATTTTTGTGGAGGACATCGCAAGACGTCTGAGTAAAAAAGATAAGGTAGAAAATGTAGAAAAAGAATGGGAGAATGTTAAAAAAGAAATTTTTAAATCAGCATAAGCAAACTTAGGCGGAATAAAGAGAACTGGTAGAAAACCTTGGGTTTCAGACGATATATTGCAGCTGATGGATAAACGTAGAAAATATAAGAATGATAGTGATGAAGAAAGTAAAAGGAACTATCGGCAATTAAGAAATGCTATAAACAGGAAGTGCAAACTGGCGAAAGAAGAGTGGATTAAAGAAAAGTGTTCAGAAGTGGAAAGAGAAATGAACATTGGTAAAATCGACGGAGCATACAGGAAAGTTAAGGAAAATTTTGGGATACATAAATTAAAATCTAATAATGTGTTAAACAAAGATGGTACACCAATATATAATACGAAAGGTAAAGTCGATAGATGGGTGGAATATATTGACGAGTTATATGGAGGAAATGAATTAGAAAATGGTGTCACAGAGGAAAAAGAGGAAGTTGAGGAGGATGAAATGGGAGAAACAATACTGAGATCTGAATTTAAGAGAGCATTAAAAGATTTATATGGCAGAAAGGCTCCTGGAATAGACGGAATACCTGTAGAATTACTGCGCAGTGCAGGTGAGGAAACGATTGATAGATTACACAAACTGGTGTGTAATATTTATGAAAAAGGGGAAGTTCCGTCAGACTTCAAAAAAAGTGTTATAGTCATGATACCATAGAAAGCAGGGGCAGATAAATGTGAAGAATACAGAACAATTAGTTTAACTAGTCGTGCATCAAAAATCTTAACTAGAATTCTATACAGAAGAATTGAGAGGAGAGTGGAGGAAGTGTTAGGAGAAGACCAATTTGGTTTCAGGAAAAGTATAGGGACAAGGGAAGCAATTTTAGGCATCAGATTAATAGTAGAAGGAAGATAAAAGAAAAACAAACCAACATACTTGGCGTTTATAGACCTAGAAAAGGCATTTGATAACGTAGACTGGAATAAAATGTTCAGCATTTAAAAAAAATTAGGGTTCAAATACAGAGATAGAAGAACAATTGTTAACATGTACAGGAACCAAACAGCAACAGTAACAATTGAAGAACATAAGAAAGAAGCCGTAATAAGAAAGGGAGTCCGACAAGGATGTTCTCTATCTCCGTTACTTTTTAATCTTTACATGGAACTAGCAGTTAATGATGATAAAGAACAATTTAGATTCGGAGTAAGAGTACAAGGTGAAAAGAAAAAGATGCTACGATTTGCTGATGATATAGTAATTCTAGCCGAGAGTAAAAAGGATTTAGAAGAAACAATGAACGGCATAGATGAAGTCCTACGCAAGAACTATCGCATGAAAATAAACAAGAAGAAAACAAAAGTAATGAAATGTAGTAGAAATAACAAAGATGGCCGCTGAATGTGAAAATAGGAGGAGAATAGATTATGGAGGTAGAAGAATTTTGTTATTTGGGAAGTAGAATTACTAAAGATGGACGAAGCAGGAGCGATATAAAATGCCGAATAGCACAAGCTAAACGAGCCTACAGTAAGAAATATAATTTGTTTACATCAAAAATTAATATAAATGTCAGGAAAAGATTTTTGAAAGTGTATTTTTGGAGTGTCGCTTTATATGGAAGTGAAACTTGGACGATCGGAGTATCTGAGAAGAAAAGATTAGAAGCTTTTGAAATGCGGTTCTATAGGAGAATGTTAAAAATCAGACGGGTGGATAAAGTGACAAATGAAGAGGTATTATGGCAAATAGATGAAGAAAGAAGTATTTGGGAAAATATAGTTAAAAGAAGTGACAGACTTATAGGCCACATACTAAGGCATCCTGGAATAGTCGCTTTAATATTGGAAGGACAGGTAGAAGGGAAAAATTGTGTAGGCAGGCCACGTTTGGAATATGTAAAACAAATTGTTAGGGATGTAGGATGTAGAGGGTATACTGAAATGAAACGACTAGCACTAGATAGGGAATCTTGGACAGCTGCTTCAAACCAGTCAAATGACTGAAGACAAAAAAAATTATTATTATTGAATAATTATTTATTGTAATTTTTTTTTACAATCACTGGTTAATAATAATTTATAATAAATCAATATATTTAAATAAAAAAAAGGAAATGAAGTCGGATTCAAACTGATGTGTTTTCCCCCTGTAAGATCCAAATATTTCATTAACTAAAATGTTATTTGGCTATAACTCTGGAACCAATGAAAATATGTACCACTTGTGATATATCTTTGAAAAGCTTTCAATGAGAGCTTATTGCTGCAGTTAAGAAAAAGTAAAAAATCCAAATTTTTTTGTTCAATCGATTGCAATCAAAATGGGTGGTGCACAATTAGATGTTATAATAGTCCTAAATCCAAAATTTCAACATCCTGAGTTATGTGAGATACATACGTACACACGCCACGCCAAAACTAATCAAAATGGATATTTTGGTTGAAATCTCAAAACCAAAAGTAATTGCGATCACAATATTTTCTTTACTTCGTACAAGGAAGTAAAAAAAAGCTACTATAGGGCGAGTTTTTACAGTTCATCCTAACTAATCTGAATATTTTTATTTACTGATGTTATTACATAATGATGTAACCATTTAAAAAAACAGTAAGTGGATGTTACATACAAAATATTCCAATACCTGTAATAATTTTTGTCTCTGCAAAAATTATTACAGGTGTTAGTGAAGAAGAAACAGTAATTATATGAAGAATTGCTCTCTTTCTTTCCAACTTTCTCATCTGATTTAAAAGACTGCAATTTCCAGTAAAAGCAGCATTCACTACAAAAATAAAGAAATGTCAGAGACCCTTGTATAGATTTGGAAAACGATGGTTTCTTTTTCTTATGAGTAAATATATTTAGCATTATTAAGAAGAGGGAAACCAACAAGCCTTTATACTCATTGCTGTAATTTCAAGCAAGGACTCTGATTTTAGACATCATACAAATTGTAATGAATGAGTAATAAATTTGATAGGGACCAGGAAAAGTATCTTTGCTCAGGTACTTCTTTAGGTACTTCAGCAAGTAACTTATAATATTATTATAAGAATAAGTAATTATAGTATTATTACTAATACTGCAATTTGTAATATCCTTCAATAAAAATTACTTGTAGTCATAATCATTAATTAATAATAATAAAATTTCTTACAGTTGCAGATGTGCCAGCAACCACATCATTGAATACATTTATTAGAGAATATGGCCAATTAAAAGGAACAAAGTTCATGTGCCTGGAAGGAGGGTGTGGAGCATGCATTGTATCAGCAACTATACGGGACCCAAATACTGGCAAAGACCGAACTATGGCAGTAAATTCTGTAAGATGTATTGAGAAATTCATTTACAAAATAAATTATTCATGAAACTATAATCTCTATTAATGCATTTAAATAAATAATTATCTTACAAACTATGGAAACTAGATTTTAACAGCCTTAACAAGATCATCTCTTTTGTAAACAAGTTAATGACAGTCCCTAAGAAATATTCTTTCATTATTTGTAAATCGCTAATATAAGTTCTTACTTTCTGTATTAAACTCTACGTTCCAACAGGCAGTATATATGAATTTCTGTTACTCATACACAATATGTCAGTATATGAATATCAAAATTTAATTTCTTATTATTTCAAATTTAAAATGCCTCTTTAATTCCAGGTTCTACTGACTTCTATGTTAGTTTTCATTTGCTATAATTAAATTAACAGAAATTATTTAATAAAGAAAGTAGTTATGAAGTTTCACTTATACATTACAACCCAGTTCATCCAGAGAAGCTGGGACAAGGGTGGCCTGGATGAATGAATATCTGAAAACATCACAGAACCTAAGACTATAATATCTGTTGAATGTAAAGTACAAGAGCTTATTTAAAGACATGTTTAATACACATATTGATTAGAGTGGTCCAAATAGGGCAAAATTTTTGTCGAAAAACGTGCACCCCCTGATTTAAAAGTACTCTCAAAAACAAAATTTTTGACGCGTTGATGAATCCTTTCCGTTCGAAAAAAATCATCCCCCACTCCACTTGAATTTTAAAGGGGATTTAACATGGGTTTTAGGTTATTTTAAAGTCGTGACGATATAGCGCTAGCATGTTTCATCACAAAACTTCAAAAATAACGTATATAAGGGTTTTTGGGGTCCGAGAACGCGAATTTGAAGTCAAAAACTTATTTTGCCACATTGTAACTGTCAAAATCGCTGTCAATCAATTGACAACTAGCGTTCTTATGAAGGAAAATCAATGTTAGACATTACAAACAACGTTAATTAGGGTTTTTGGGGTCGGAGAACACGAATTTGAAGTAAAAAAACTCATTTTGGCTAGGTACGCTAGCTCTTTTTGATGAAGAAATCTCAACTGAATTAAAACTAAAAATGGTTGAAAAACTAGCAATTTCGGGTGAAACTTACGAAAATTTATTATCTGCAACAGATGATGATTGTGATTATGATAACGAACCTGCTCACACGAAACGCTACGAAACTAAAAATGTTAACGAATTGTTAAACAAAGAAATCGACTTTTTTGTCAACACGGAGTCCTTGAATTTTTTTAAACGATTCGAACTTGCGACTAGCTTTCTAGAAATTGATCCATGTAAGTGGAGCGAAAACGAAGATTATTTGGCTGCTTTGAATTGTATTAAAAATCTAAAGGTCGTCAATGACTGCTCAGAAAGAATGGTTAAGTTGGTGGAAGAATTTAGATGTAAATTCATTATAGATGAAAGTCAATTGCAATATATACTACAAATTGTATATGATCATCGCAATAAACATCCAAATGTATATAATTACATTACATATGTAATGTAATATAATAATAGAAATAGAAATCATAAAATTTTAACAACATTATTTGAATAATTATATACATGGATATAAAATTTTTTAAATAAAATGAGAGTTGATCTTTTTGAATCTATCCTTCAGATTTTTTTTAATTGACAACGACTTCAACAGTTTTAATGTGTCAAAACAATTTTTTCACTTCAAATTCGTGTTCTCCGACCCCCAAAACCCTAATTAACGTTGTTTGTAATGTCTAACATTGATTTTTCTACGTAAAAAAGCTAGTTGTCAATTAATTGGCAGCGATTTTGACAGTTACAATGTGTCAAAATAAGTTTTTGACTTCAAATTCGCGTTCTCCGACCTCGAAACCCCTAATTAACGTTGTTTGTAATGTCTAACATTGATTTTCCTTCATAAGAACGCTAGTTGTCAATTGATTGACAGCGATTTTGACAGTTACAATGTGGCAAAATAAGTTTTTGAATTCAAATTCGTGTTCTCCGACCCTAAAACCCTTATATACGTTATTTTTGAAGTTTTGTGATGAAACATGCTAGCGCTATATCGTCATGACTTGAAAATAACCTAAAACCCATGTTAAATCCCCTTTAAAATTCAAGTGGAGTGGGGGATGACTTTCTTCGAACGGAAAGGGTTCATCAACGCGTCAAAAATTTTGTTTTTGAGAGTACTTTTAAATCAGGGGTGCACGTTTTTCGACAAAATTTTGTCCTATTTGGACCACTCTAATATTGATAATAAATTCAAACTTTATGTTAAATTAGGTAGATTTTACTGATAATATGTCTTGAAGCATATGTCAAACCTCATGAATAAAAAATAAAGCTGACATTGTAACTTGTATTTAATTGTATGACAATGTATTAGCTTTAATATAAGTAACGTTTTTTTAGTTGAAGTAACCCTTTTAGTAAGGGTGAATCCTGATATATAAAGTATTAATTTTTAGTGATAACTTTATAAAACCATTTAAAATTTTCATTTTTTTTTGTGTCGTTCTTGGCACATCATCGGTACAGGGTGAAGCGTGGTTGGCCAAGAACGGCGCAAGTGGCGACCCTGCCAGGATTGTATGTTTACTGGAAGGAATTTGAATGTTAGAATAAAATTTAAAAAAAATAAAATATATATATAATAAGATAGTTGTAAGATAATTTTTTTTTTGTTTGTATTGTTGTTAAGATAATTTTTTTGTATTATTATGGAAATTAGAAGTAAACCAAAAAAGAGTAGGGGTAGTGTGGACAGTCAGACAGACAGATAAGTGAGGGTAGTAATAAAGAAATAGAGATGGGGGAAAATTTTGAAAATTTAGAACAGGGGCATTTGAAGAATGGTAGGGATGTAGAAGAGAATAATGTAGGAGATAGCGTGTACTCTGCCGATACAATTCTTTTAGAGGGAGTAAATGATGAAAATGAGAGTAGTAATTTAGAGGAAATTGTTTTAGTAGAAACAGACACTCAGATTAGCGTACAACTAGAAGAAGGAGGTAGTAATTGTCCGGATAACTATTGGGGATTGAGAATTATGTTTGCGGAAATGACGAGGGAAAATAAGAAAGTAGTGGACGTGTTAGGGAGGAAGATAGTAGAATCAAACAAGAGGCATGCACAAGAATTAAATAATAAATTTGATCAGAATGCAAAAGAATTGAATAATAAATTAGACGATCAGGGAGTAGAGAATGTTCAAAACATAAATAGATTGGAAAATAAAATATTACTTATGGAAAAGGAATTTAAAGCACATGTAGCCAAGGAAATTGAAATGATTAGGAAGGAAAATTTAGAAGTAATAGATAATGCCAAGGGTGAGATTGGGGATGAAGTAACGAAACAAATTCATAATTTTGAGGAAAAGATGACTGAAACATTAGATTTAATCAGAGCAATTTGTCAGTCCGAAACGGGTCACTTAGATAATAAAACTGTGGGATGTGTTAGGGATCTAAGTGAAAAACAAAATAATATCAAAGACCAATTAATTGAGACACAGGAAAAGGTAGAATTAAATGAAACAAAATTAAAACAATTAGATAACAAACAAATAAAAGTTAATGAACGATTTTCTAATGAAATCACCGATGTAAAAAATAAACTGGCGGAAAAAATCGAAGAAACTAATGCTAGACAAAATAGTTTTTCAAATATAATAATATCTAATTTTGTAGAATCTATTAACACACACTTAGACTTAAGGAACTCAATTAAATTTTTAAATAAATTTTCAAATGAATTAAAGGTTAGAAATATTAAAGAGTGGAGTCAGATATGTTCAATATTGTGTTGCATCTTTTCAACTAATTCAGAAACAAGATTGTGGTTTTCGTTCATAGAGTCTCAGCTAGGGAGTTATCAGGATTTTTGTAATAGTTTTAAGGAGAAATTTTGGTCGGTAGTTAAACAGAATGAGGTAAGGAGTAAGTTACACTTTGGAAAATTTAAATCGGGAAATCATACGAATTTGAGTCAGTATTTTCATTTAAATTATAACATGGGAAAATTTTTGGAACCATCTGTAGGAGAGGAAGAGTTGGTTGTTCTTATTTCAAATCATTTTGATCCGATTATAAACAGAGTTAGAATAGCACAACAAGTAAAAACGCTCTAGAGTTTACCAAATTACTAGACAACTTACAACCGGAATTACAGTATTTAAACTATAATGAAAACACTAATCAGCATAAATATTATAATTCAAGAAAATCGGATGACAATCCACATTTTTATCCTTATTGCAGTGAACATAAGAGAATAAATGATAAAAATGACAATAAACCTAAGTATATTGAGGGACATACAAGAGATAGGGAGTATAAAGGTAGCTATAATTTTGAGAGGTCTAATGTTTATAAAAGAAATGATGATGTAAATTTTAGAAATTGAAGGAAAGGTTATGATAATAATAGAGGGGACAAGTTCTCTGGTAGAAAAAATGACACTAATTATTCAAATTATAAACGAAACCATGATGATATAGAAGGTACTAATA
The DNA here is from genome assembly GCF_047948215.1 of Lycorma delicatula. NCBI lineage: Eukaryota > Metazoa > Arthropoda > Insecta > Hemiptera > Fulgoridae > Lycorma > Lycorma delicatula. Next base: position 35,153,854 of record NC_134455.1, read on the forward strand.
GTCAAAATAAAACTTTAAACATATGCATAGCTAAGAAAAAATCTTGTCAACAGTATAACGAAAACAAAATAATAAAATCGAACGGTTTTTCAGAAGTTTCTAGAATTTGGTGTCACGTTAAAATTACAAAAATGTAACTTTATTGCTCATGAAATGAAATATTTAGGTTACGTTATTTCTTCTAAAGGCATCAGTATGTGTCCCGATAAAGTCCAGGCGATTCAAAATTATCCACGTCCACAAATTATAAAACAGCTTCAAAGCTTTTTAGACCTGTGTAATTATTATCGAAAATTTCAGAAGAATTATTCTGCTTTGACGACCCGATTTTAATACAACTTAAGCAAAAAGAATAAATTTGCATAGACGCAAACAGACGAGGTCGTTTTTAATGAAATCAAATGTAAATTTTTAGAATGTGTTATGTTAAAGCATCCTGATTTTAACCGGAAATTTTATTTATCTACTGATGCCAGCAATTCTGTTTCCGGTATTTTATTTCAAATTGATGACTTGGGAGAGCATCAGATCATTTGTTTTGTAAGCAAGAGTTTAACCCCGGCCCAACGAAATTATTTCATCGCGGAAAAAGAGCTGTGGGCGGTTGTTTTTTGTATTCATAAACTCCGTATGTATTTAGAGGCTAGAGTTTTTGAGGTTTGGACCGATCACCTAGCTAATACTTTTTTAAATTCGTGTAAATTAGCAACAGGACGTCTTGGTAGATTGGTTTTATTTTTGCTTATAATATCACATGGAAGTATATTAAAGGAAAGGAGAATATAGCAGCGGATACTTTATCGAGAGTAAATTTAGAAAATGATGATATAGCATGTGGTGTAAAAGATTCATTAGTAATGTTAATGAATTCAGAAGAGACAGAATATAAAAAAATTAAAAATAAAATAAAGAAGGAAACAATTAAAGATGAATTTCTCAGTAAGGTTTTAAACGCTTTAAATTCAGATAGTAATGATAAACGTATAAGTAAAGTAAAACATTATTTTTGTGTTATAAATGGATTTATTTTTAAGCGAAATTGTAATAAGTTTAATGATTGGAAGTTGTGTATACCGAGTAGCGTGATAGAGGAGTTTGTTCATTATTACCATTTAAGATTGGGCCATGCACCTGCATGGCCCAATCTTAAATGGTTAAGAAAATTTATGTGGTATAAGAATTTAAAATCTGTGATTAAGAAATATAGTGTTTGTTGTGAAATTTGCCAGAAAGTTAAAGACATTAATTATAATAATGTAGAAATTAGCCATCCGATTGTGCCAAAGTATCCATTGCATAAGGTTTTTGTAGATTTATATGGTCCACTTCCTGTAACTTACAGAGCGTTTCAATATGTATTTATTATGTTAGATGGTTTTTCTAAGTTTATTAAGCTGTAAATGATTGTAAAACCTACCGCTTCTGTAATAATTTCTAAGATTAAAAATTATATAAAATGTTATGGGCGTCCATCTATTATAATTTCAGATAACGGCTCACAATTTATAAGTAGAGTATATGAATAAGGTTTGGAAAAATTAGGAATTAAAAAGGGTTTGATAATGATTTATCATGCTCAAGCAAATTTATTAGAGAGATATCTAAAAAATTTAGGAGTAATGTTGAGAGCATTTCTAATCAAAAGTAAACATGTAAATTGCTACAGATACATTAATAAAATAGAGTATATTTTGAATAACACTGTTAACTTAGTTACTGAATACAAGCCTAGTGAAGTCTTTAATGGTAAAATTATAAACGACGATTTCATTAAATATATTAATTTTCAAAGTAATAGTAAATGTTTGGAAAATTTAACTTCAGACCATATTTGTAAACATGTTTTAAAGAGAAAAGCCGAAAAGAGTAAAGACAGGGCATACAAGATTAAGTACAAAGTGGGTGATGAGATTTTGTTAGGAAATTTTATATTGTCTAAGAAGATAAATAAGGTGTCAAAACAGCTGAGTCCAAGGTATAAGGGACCATTTATAATTACTAAGATTTATGTCAAGGGTTATTTTAAAGTTGTATATAGTAAAACTGGTAAATCTGTTAAAGTTAATCGAGCTATTGTTAAAAAGTTTAATGTGTAGTTTTTGTTTTAAATGGGGCAATCCTCAAGGTCAGGTTGTGTGTTTATGTGCCAACTTTTTGAGATGGGCTTATGAGAGCGCACCCACCCCATAAAAATATGTGTTTTCCGAATTTGATGAGCTATGTTTGTTTTGACCAAGTTTTTTGTAAAATCATTTTTTTTTTATATACCACAGTTTGGTTGATTACCAGCTAGGAGATAGCTGTTTATCAAGCTGAGTTTGTAATTTTATAAAGTTTTAGATACCAATATTGATGATTATAAAGAATGCAGTAATAATAATTCGATTAACGTAAGTATTTTGCCTTTTTATGTAAATTTTTATTTTTGCAGTTTGTACCACTGTAAATTAAATGAAATTTTTTTTTGTCTTCAGTCATTTGACTGGTTTGATGCAGCTCTCCAAGATTCCCTATCTAGTGCTAGTCGTTTCATTTCAGTATACCCTCTACATCCTACATCCCTAACAATTTGTTTTACATATTCCAAACGTGGCCTGCCTACACAATTTTTCCCTTCTACCTGTCCTTCCAATATTAAAGAGACTATTCCAGGATGCCTTAGTATGTGGCCTATAAGTCTGTCTCTTCTTTTAACTATATTTTTCTAAATGCTTCTTTCTTCATCTATTTGCCGCAATACCTCTTCATTCGTCACTTTATCCACCCATCTGATGTTTAAAATTCTCCTATAGCACCGCATTTCAAAAGCTTCTAATCTTTTCTTCTCAGATACTCCGATTGTCCAAGTTTACTTCCATATAAAGCTACACTCCAAACATATACTTTCAAAAATCTTTTCCTGACATTTAAATTAATTTTTGATGTAAACAAATTATATTTCTTACTGAAGGCTCGTTTCGCTTGTTCTATTCGGCATTTTATATCGCTCCTGCTTCATCCATCTTTAGTAATTCTACTTCCAAAATAACAAAATTCTTCTACCTCTGTAATCTTTTCTCCTCCTATTTTCACATTCATTGGTCCATCTTTGTTATTTCTAATACATTTCATTACTTTTGTTTTGTAATTGTTCTTTAACATCATTAACTGCTAGTTCCATGTAAAGATTAAAAAGTAACGGGGATAGGGAACATCCTTGTCGGACTCCCTTTCTTATTACGGCTTCTTTCTTATGTTCTTCAATTATTACTGTTGTTGCTGTTTGGTTCCTGTACATGTTACCAATTGTTCTTCTATCTCTGTATTTGAACCCTAATTTTTTTTAAATGCTGAACATTTTATTCCAGTCTACGTTACCGAATGCCTTTTCTAGGTCTATAAACGCCAAGTATGTTGGTTTGTTTTTCTTTAATCTTCCTTCTACTATTAATCTGAGGCCTAAAATTGCTTCCCTTGCCCCTATACTTTTCCTGAAACCAAATTGGTCTTCTCCTAACACTTCTTCAACTCTCCTCTCAATTCTTCTGTATAGAAAAATGTAATATATTTTTTTAATTTATGTATTATTACTTTTAAATGTTTGCTTTTTTAGTGCTTCCTATATTTTCATCTTAACAGTTTATCTTATTTTAAATTTATTTAGTGTTTAGTCCCAGTTTACATTTGTCATGGATGGGCCATAACAACAATTGAACATCTGGGAAATAGATATGATGGATATGGACCATTACAGACTCGCTTAGCTGGAAATAATGGTTCTCAGTGCGGTTACTGTACTCCTGGCATGATAATGAATATGCACAGGTTAGTGTAAAGCAATTTATAAGCTATTGTAATTAAAAATAATAAAGAACACTTCATACATTACAACTTAAAATAAGTATATTCCATTTTTCTTGCATTATAAAAGAATATATTGTAACAAGACCGGTGTAACAAACCTGAATAACGGATTCCTACCAATTAATAAGAAACTAGTGGAAACTATAATAATGGGAGGAATTCAGAAAGGGGCTGGAAGAAATTCTTTTAGTATGGGTAACAGTTCCGTTTAACAATCGTCTTTTGTAACACTACCCACTGACACACAAAAAACACATGTCGTTTCGTGAGAAGAGTTACCGGACCAAGGTTTGGAATGCATGAGTACGAAAGGGCTCGGTCTATCGTTCTGACGCTTTGAGTTGGGTCCGTTCCGGCAGATAAAGAAGATAGGAGTATAAATACTCCGGGAAAGACCAGTTAAAAATCAGTTCCGCGAGGAGAGTCTGCGAGATGAGAGTCAACGAGACCATTTTGCGAGGAGGTCAGTGAAGGAGCAAATTTCAAAGTGAACTAATAAGTCAGCGCGATTAAAGTGACGTCACAAATAATGGCTCGGTGAGTTACTGTAAGACTATAAGTAAAAGAAATTAAATTTCATTCATAAACTGTTAAGGGTAATTTTATTTGTGAACAGCAAAGGTATTTGCAGTAGTGAAATAACTTTATACTTGTCTTATCGATTGTAGTATTGTTGTTAATATACTACTAGTGGTTAAACGTGTTAGCACTAGCGGTCCTGCTATATCTTTCGTCAGTGGGACTGAATTCTGGTTCCCATTATTTATTACCTGTGAATAAATTCAGACGATTACTTTAAATTCTGTTTTGTATATAATTTCTATTTATTGACATTTATGATTATTTGTTTGTTATTGACATATAATAATTCTTGTTTACTGTTGTCATTATTCTAATTATTATTCTGAGATTTTATTATTCTCTGTTATTATTATTGTTTTTTTTTCTTCTTTCTTTCCGTAGCGGAGGAAAAAGCTCTGCCAGCCGCCGTCAGGCCCGCACTAGCGGCTGTGCGGGGCTCTCACCCGCTAAAAACCTCCCCTTCTACCATGCAGGGGCCGGATCTAAGCCATATGGTATGTACAGCCCCTGCATGATCACCCAGGCACTCCATTATCCGAATCCGTGTGACCGGAAGGCGTCCCCAGGGGGCGATCGACGAGCGACGACTCCGAGGAGCCCCCGCCGACCACCCCCAGAAGCTGGCCTCCCTTGATCACCCGTCATCGAACTCCAAGTCTTCATAGATTCGCATCTCCTCAGCCTGCCATCGCCTCTCTTCATTGGCCTTCTCTCGTATCATTTATGCGATCGTAGTCGAGACACACTCCCACTTGTCGCCATTGCTGAGCATTATCTCGATTATATTGTTGGCCCCCTCCACACCCTGACCCTCGAGCACTACGCGGAAGTTGCGCCATCTAGTGCAAAAAAATACTACATGCTCTGCTGTATCCAGTCCGCCGCAATCGTGACAGCGACTTGTATGGCATCTGCCCATCCTGTACAGGTAGTCTTGAAAACATTCATGTCCAGACAGGAATGTTTATTATTGTTATTATTATTACTATTGTCATTATTATTGATTTTTCTTGTTTTACTTATGTTTTTAAACCAATAAATTGTAGTTATATAAACATTTTCAAATGCCAATCTCTCAATATCCTGATCGAGCCACGAAAGCGCGACAAATATTATTTAGAGTTAGTTCATTATAAAGATTTATATAATTTTTATTGTAAAAGTCTTGATTAAAGTACTGTTTATTGTGTATTATTATAAATAACAAATATTTTATAAAACTTTATATGTCCCAAAATTTATAGAATGAAGTAAGTGAATAAAAAAAATAATAAATAAAACAAAAATTGTATGGATTCCAAAAATATTTTTTTTTAAATCTCTGGAACAATGATTTATCCCTAATTTAAATTAATTCTCATATAGTGAGTTTACAAAACACTCCTTTTGGTAATTAGAATTTAATAAATATTTACTTTTTTGTTTTCTTCTTTATTTGGCTTGATGAAATCACTATATACGCTTGAAGCTTGCCCGGCCTCCGTAGCACGAGTGGTAGCGTCTCCGCTTTTCATCCGAAGGTCTCGGGTTCGAATCCCCGGTCAGGCATGGCATTTTCACACACGCTACAAATCACTCATCTCATTGTCTGAAGCATGCCTAATGGTAGACTCGGAGGTTAAACCAAAAGAAAGAAAAAAAAAGCTTAAAGCTTGTGAGTGGGATATGGAAATAGAATTTTGTAGCGTATGAAAATGCTATACCTGACTGGGATTCGAATCCGAGACCTCCGGATGAAAAGCCGAGACGCTACCATTCCGCTGCGGAATTGAAATATAAGATGCAGTATAAGCTGAAATATAGTCAAAATAGAACTGCTATGTTTCAATGTTATTTGCTGTAAACATTACTGATCGTGAAAACAAACTATCAACAAAAATTCTTACACTTTTTTTTTAAATACTCTAAACCATTTATACTTTTATTAAAATATTGGCAAACTATGTGGAAGGTTGGTGATGTCAGAAACCTTTCATCCAGGTAACTAAAAGTAACCTACTTTTATTTTCTCTGGTGGTATGGGAAGGTTCTTCCACTCCGCTTTGACGTTTTATTATTCGCTTCACTAATACAACACCTTGGGGATGAAGCTTATCGGTAATTTCAGTAACGTCACTCTTCAGAAGTTCCCAATAAAAGATTACTCCTCAGCTGGTATTCAAAGTTTTGTGACATGCCATCATTTACGTCTTTAGAGTCCATTTTGGTAAAAGTAAGAGAAATCAACTCTGCTCCTCGTTAAAAGTTTCGATCAGTATTCATCCATCTCTTAATTTCCTGATGTTCTTCGATGAACCATATGAACCCGATCCTACTTTGTTAATCAGGAAAGGTGAGATCTTATGAAGGGAGTCATCTTCCTCATTATTTTGCAGAACTATAAATTTATTATTTTTATATTGTAGACGGGATGTGTCACTATTTAAATTCTTATTTTCTACTGTACTATTTTCCTCGTCAGACAACGCTGAGGAAAGCCTCTTCACTAGACTAATATTGGTGGTTTTTTGAAATGGACCATCAACCATAATACAAATTATTTAAGGACTAGAAATTGTAATTCCCAAAGTACCAGGTAAATATATAAATACCTACCTCTGTAGAGCCCACGCGTACAGAGGCTAGAGTTAAATACAACTGGGTTCGCCAAGGTGCTTAGAGGACATTGTTCAAGACTAGCTATATGGATGGCTATATAGCCATCCACCCGTCAGCACGATTATTTCCACTTTGGGTTACAGATAGGTTTGTAACACATCGCAACGGCTGTGATAGGAAAGCAATAAGAAGGGATATAGGGATAGGAGGGATAGTCGGGAAGGAAAAGGGAGAAAGAAAGAAAGCAATGAGAGGTAAGATGAACCTTTAGTTACCTTTTATGACCAGCAACGGATACCGTGAGCCTAGATTCTTTCCAACACTCATTTGAGAGGACCCTTAAACCCACAGGGGGAACTAGGAAAAATAATAGTAGATGAGCCTTGAGGGCTTTTTACATTTACACACACGTGCGCGTGTGCATGCACGCGCACACACGCAGATACACAAACTGATTCAGGAGAAAAGGTAAATAACTTGGGAACTGGATTCTAGAGCTTGAAAAAAGGAAAACAATTCGTTTAGACATATGTTCGAAAAACCTTTTGTTGTTGAATTATGGCTAGTGAAAAATTTTGCCCGGATTTCAGTTTCCCGGTGAAATGAGATCATATTACAATTTTTAAGGGCATTATCTAAAGGGGATACTTGATTTTTTTTTAATCTGTAAAATTGAATAAAACAGGTCCCATATCTCTCATAATTTTTAGGATATCAAATGTAAAACAGAAAACGTTTTTGATGAAAAACATGTTCTTTTTTTAGGTTTGAAATATAATAAGTTTATTGAATGACTATAAATGCGTAAATTGTATATCAAAACTTGTAGGGAATTTAATAGAAAATTGATTCTATAAAAAACACAAAAAATGTCACATTTTATTATTAAAAACAAAACAGAATAATACTTAAAAAAATATTTCTAAACATTAAAAGTGGTTGTTTTTAGTTCAATAATTTTAGATCTTTGAGAAATAATGTTGCCGACCTATTATTTAATTTTTTTAATATTATATTCGGTTCAAATATTGTTTAATTTGTGTTTGTTGTTTTATGTTTTCGCAAATTAATTTCGGTTTCGGAGTTTTGTGAAACTTTTTTTTTGTGTTTGGCTTGGTAGATAGTCTACCTACCCTAATTTCTTAGGTTTACGATAAACGGTTACATTTTGTAAATCAATTTGTGTTTTTGGGGTCGTGTTTGTTTAAATGTAACTTTGGGCGATCTTTATTTATTACTTTTGTCAAATTTCGAAAATTATTTGATAGTTTAATAAATTTGAATTTTTTTTTGTGTTTACGTTTCCATTGCTAGGCAGCTGTTTACCGATTTTACTTTCTGTAATCTTTGTTTTTTTATTATTATGTGGCTTGTTTCGCGCTCCTTTTTGTTTCTATTGTTTTATCGATCCTTTTAATTATATTATTAATGCATGTTAGTGATAAAGTTCGGCTAGTGCCGGTGGGAATCGACGTTCCTCTTCCTCATCTTGCGGATGTTGAACGAGTTGGAAGATCGTTGCCGTGATCTGAAGCGTTTATGTGAGTTTTCTGCCGGAGAATGTGTTGAAAGCGAGGACTTATGTACCGGTTTGCGTTGTGATGCCCCCCTGCGTTTGCGCGGTGTTGCTTCGAGTTCTTCAGAGTCAGATGTTGAAGAGATCGTGTCTCTAGTTTGGTCGATCACATGGTGTCACGCAGGCCATTGTTCATGCTTCCCCAGATGTGGAGTCTGGAAGTGAGGTCCCTTTTACGGGTTTGTCGGTTCCCCCTCCAATGGATTCTGCTACTTTACAGAAACCTCTTAAGGATCCCTTACGTAAGGTGAAGTCGCCGCCTAAGGCGAAAGGTAGGACTAGAGTGAAAGTGGGTGGAACCGATGCTGTGCTCCCTGTAGGTGTCTCTGGTGAGCCATCTCAATCTGTTTCATCTGCCGGAATTGCTAGTGTTACTGAATTGTTTAAGGCGGGTCTTTTGTTCCTGCAGCGGTATCATTTATCTCTATGCAACTGGGCTAAGCTGCGTGGTAGTCGAGAACGGGGTGGTGCCATTTCGGATTTGGATTAAACTCTATGGAGGAGGGTATTGGGCAATGTGTCGTTGGTTGGTCTTATTTATTGGGTCGCTTGCACAACCAGAAAGCTTTACGTACTATTATGGATGAGACTGTTTTCGCTCGTGTACCTGCTCCTGCTTCTTTTAGCTATTTCGTCCAGTTCCTATAACTGGAAGTGTTGTTTTTGACCATTCAGAGGAAAATGCTGATTGTAAGCCGCGTTTAGATTCTGGGGCGGTGATTGCCTCATTGAAGAAATTTATTAGTCCCAAGCAAGACTCTATTGGAATAAGAAGTCTTCGTCATTTGAAGCAAGGCGATGACCTTCTGGAAGCTGACGATAGTGACGATATGGACAAGATCATGAGTTGTTCGGCGTTACGTGATGAGGGCTTAGTTTTGTCTCGTCCACGTCCTTTGACGAGGCTATCAACCCTTTCAAGGTAAAAGGGTGTTTTGTTTTAAGGGCAATCGTGCCGGTAATGCGTGGCTTCGACGACCACGCATTATTCTGGGAACACGCATTTTTATTTCCTGGTGAAGAAATTGATCTTTCACGGAGGAGAAGCAATGTTTTCCCGACGAATTGTTATTTGAATAGGCTTAACTCTGATGTAGGTATTGCGTGTTGTCAGTTCGCATTCAAAATGAAACTCTGACTCATGTTCACAGTGAATGCCCTACTGGGCGTGGTGATTGTTTGAGCAGACACGATAGGATTGTTGATGTGCTTGAGGGTAAGGCTCAATGGGCGGGTTTATTGGTTGCTGGTGAACAGCTTTTTGGCAATGCCAAACTTTGTTCAGGGATCCATTTATATTGCTCAGGCACATATGGATTGTAGTTAATGGACCTATGTTTTGTTCTTTTATGTGATATCCGGTTCACCTACACCATGATTAAAGATTTAGGTACCACAGGGACGGGGGGCCCCCCATCACCATCGACTTGATACGCCCCCTATTATAGATTTGGGAATCTATTCCCAAATTATTCTCCCTTTCCTCCTGAATCACTTTGCATATATATTTTTAAAAATGTTGATAAAGTCTGAACGAAAAGGTAAATACGTAAGCAAATACATAAACATGTTAAACTTAAAGAATTTATATGTATTCAGTATGTAATGAGATCCAAAGGACAATTTTAATATACTTTTGGACATGTAAAAAAAAAAAAAAAAATATGTATATATATATATGCTTTAATTATTTTTACAATTTATAAATTCAAATTCATAAAAAACAATGTGTCAAGAAATTGCAGCATAGCATACATGCAAAGTACATTGACAACCTACTGTTCAATCTAAGATAAAAATTATTTTGGTTTGTCCATGAGAGCTATGTCCTGTGTACATGTCTATTTGAGACATTGCTTTAGATGAATCATACTAAATATATATTTGCTTTCAAAATGTACCCAGAAAATAAATTGAAGGAATTCAAATGAGGTATCTGAGTACATAGTAGCCAGTCTGATTAGAGAAATTAACATTGAGACAATTTCTCAAAGGAACTTCATAATAAAGTGAAGCACATCCTGCTGAACCACACCCTTTCTACAGTAATCGAATTCAGGCATTAACCTAATCTGAGATTAGCTAATATGATAATGTGGTCCGATATGATTCAGCATTTGCATAGCTTTAAAAAAAAAAAAATGGTTTTAGAATATGTGCTCTCTTTAATCCCACCACCATTTTGCCATTTATCCAAGTCAACTACTACAAGGATTTTTTCAGACCAAGTAGTGACTGAAGTAGTCCATTAATTGCTGATATGAACAGTCCTTGCATGCAATCAAAAATATCAGTTTTATTTGTATCATTCATGATAGAGACTGACCAGCATTTTTTTAAATGGATTAAACTTAATCATACACTTCAAAATTATAAAATATAAATAAATGATACTCTAAAAAAATTTGGCTATGAAAAGAGTTTATTAAACAATAATAACAAAATCATTCAAAAGTAAACCTTAAGTTAACAACAAAAAGTTGTCTGTCTGTGATTATTAATATTACAACAGAGTTGTTATTAGAGTTGCAGTTGTGTGCAAAATTTAATTTAGTTATTACACACGTATGTTGTTTTGTATTTTCTTTAAACATGTATATATTATTTTTTCCTATATTTAAGTATTTGCTATATGTGCATACTTTGTATCCATATATGTTCTATAATAAGATATAATAAGGATTCTAATTTACTTAAGTATTATATTACCAATCTCACCTCTATAAATATCCCTATTCATGAAAATTGAATTCCATAATTTAATTATTTTTTTCTTATTGAAACAGCTTACTGGAAAGTAAAAAACTGGAAGGAAATGAAAACACAAAACTTACAATGAAGGAAGTAGAAAACTCATTTGGTGGAAATATTTGCAGATGCACTGGTTATCGACCCATTTTGGATACCTTCAAGTCATTTTGTTCAGATGCGCCACCATCCCTTGTAAAGAAATGCACAGATATAGAAGTAATTATGAATTTTCTCATCTTTTTTTTTTTTTTTGAAGAAATTCGTTTATTCTTATCTACCATAATGTTTCATACCTGCTAATGCCCAATTATAAAAAAAGGGATTAATATAAAGGATGAAAGCTAATCGATAAAATTAAATTGCCTTGATTAATGTTGATAGAATTATGAAAAATTTTTGATAGTTGACTGGAAAAACATTTTACTTGACTTGATATAATTTTAATTTGTAGAAAATTATCATTTAGTATTCTATCTTATGTAAAGTTATTTTTTGTTAATATTATAAGCTTATTTTTATCTTTCATATATATATATATGTGTTATTAATTTTACTTGTCAAAAATTATACATTTCATTATCATAAAAAATATATGATAAATTAAACAAATGGAAACTAATAACTATGTAATTTAAGAAAGTGATAGACATTTTATAAATCATAGATATAAATTGCCTGCTCACACTCACTGCAGTAGAGAGTAAGAAAGAGAGCGTTAGGCTAGATAATAGCGAGAGACAGAGAGAATTTGAGTGGGCTGAATCAACAACCCAACAGGTTTTCCTTATGATTTTGTAACATACTCTTGTAGTTTATTTCATGTGCAACAAGTGGTATTGATTGCTTAATGGATATCAAAGCACATAATTATATTACTTTAGCACTGTTGGTTGTCAATGCTAGAAAATTTGAAAGTGCTAGAGAAGATTGCAATTACTGGAAGCTTGCCATTGATAAACTTTCTTCATTGCAAAAGACATAACAAATCATTGCAAAGACTTACTAGTCAACTAACAAGAACTAAAATCCTTTTCATTTTCACATTAAATAAATTATATTACATTTAATACAATTTTCAGAACCACATCAAAGCATAAATTAAACTTTTAACGTAGATTTTATAGTTTATAATAAAGTAAAGGCTTTAAGTTTATTGTATCAGTAATGAGGAAATCAGTACTATTATAAAGAAGCCATTCACATGTATTCTCCTACATTATTATATCAATTTTTGGAAAGGCAGAAGTCAGTATTTAATCACCTTGTAAATGACTTAAGTGATGTTGCCTTTACATGATAACAAGACGTTGACTGAGTTTGTATTGTAAGTAATGCGACCTTTTGTATTACCATATAGCTTATAATCATTTATAATATTTCAATTCATGTTGTAAGAATCTGTATTGACATGAAAATAAATATGAAAACAGTATTAGCACGTTATTTAAGATTAATGTCTACAAGTAATTGCAGAATAGATCTGAGTCTTGCACTGTTCAACCTGTCCGATATACTCTTACATTCTGTATTTGTGACAGCCTTTTCTTCCACATTTTTATATGATACTTTTTATCTTGTCTACTAGGTTTTTAGTAAATTTCATCTCTATAAGCTTTACTTTACTCTTGTCTCATTGTAACCCAATCCTCTGTATCAGAAATTAATTTTGGCATGAAATACAGTGATTCAGGATAACAGGAAATTTTTATATTTGTGTTGGTAGCCCTGAGAAAATATCAGCATTGAATAACTTATAGAAGCAAATTTTGTGAACTTAGCTCACAAAATTTTGCAATTATCATAGATACATAGTTATTATAGATACATAGTTATCATAGATACATGGAGTAATGCACAAATGTTGTGCACTACTCCATGTATCTATGATAACAAAAGCATGGCTTTTGTAATCAAAGATTTTTATAAAAACAATGACAGCGTGGAGGTTGCATGTAGAGAATTTCACCATCAATCTAATTTAGGATGCCATGATCATGTACTGTCAGCACATGCAGTTAACACATGGATATATAATTTTGAGAAAACAGGTTTAGTAATGAAAAAGGAAACTTTCAAGCAGTGTGTAGATCGTTAATACACCAGACATAATCAAGACTGTTCCAAGTTGCTATCATAAGAAGCACATACCATTTAATTCGTCATCATGCAGTGTCTTTACAGTTGCATAGTTCAAGTGTTAGAAAAATATTGTTACAGGACTACTTTAGCACCGGTTCAGAACTGAAACCAAATGATCATGTAATGTTAATGTAATTCTGTGAACAAATTTTTGTGAAGATAAATAAAGATAGTGACTTTGTTAACAAATTGTGGATGTCAATGAAGTCCATTTCCAACTTAATGGATTTGTTAGTAAACAAAATTTTCATTTTTGGGCTCAAGAGAATCCTTTACAGATACACCAGTGTCCAGTACACAGCAATAAAACAGATAAGTCATTATGGTGAAAAAAGTTGTGCAAAAAAATAGACATTTCCACAAATTACTGACAATGCTGGGTTTCAACAAGATGGATCAACATCACACAGCATGAATATTGATGGTTGCTGTACACCAGTTGTATAATTTCAAGAAATGGTGTCATTCCATGGTCTCCCAGATCTCCTGATTGTCAGTGTGTGATTTCTTTTTGTGAGGGTCTTCTGTGCATCCTCTGCATGCTCTTCTGTGCAGCATATCAGGGGTGATCCTTTCAAATGCCATGTGAACTCAGTCTTTCACTTGTTCATTGTTTACGAACATCTTCTTTTATTACCCCCACAGTGCATTGTCCAGTGTGGTGAGGTCTGGGCTTTGTGGAGGCTATAGCAATAGTGCTGGAAGGTCTTGTAATTTATGTTCAATCCAGTGCCAGTGGTTTGAAAACAGTTCAATTAGCTGTGTGTGGACACTCACAGCACACTGTAGTGGAGCATCATCTTGTTGAAGTGTAACGATGTCAGCTATTCCTCTTGCCATTAATATTGGAAGCAAACACGCGTTAATCATGTGAAGATAGCTGTGCTGGTTCACAGAACCATCAAAGAAATGTAGTCTAAGCAGATGGTCTGCCGTTATCCCTGCCCAAATTATAACATGCAGCGGATTGCACTCGATTTCCTCATAAAGGTGTAGATTGCCTTTTGCCTAAAAAAAGATGTTACGATTTCATGAGCCATGATAAAATCGCACATTCGTCAAAAAACATAATGTTTTTTTTAATCATTTGCATGTGGGAAGTGTGTGAGCAGCATTTCACATGCATGTACATGTTGTTTCAAGTCATGATCACTCAACTCATTCACTGAGGATGGCCAAAAATATGAAACATCTAAGTCTTTTTGCATGTGGTCTCGCATAGTTGATTAATTCTGCTGACCGCTTATGGGTTGAATACATCGGTGATCGTTCAACTGATTCCGCCACAGAATACAAGTTATGGTACGAGTTGTAGGCCTTCCACCACATGGTGTATCAAGAACACTTCCCGTCCCAAGGGTTTTCTTCTCCCATGCAAATAATTTTGGTTTCGGTTTTCCAAACCACACAGCGAAGTCCCTCAAATGTCTGTCATTGTCTTCTTTGTGTTCTTATGTTAGTGAACCCACACACAAGCCAACAAACGCTCTTCAACAGTGAAAGCACTTGTATCCTCCATGGTTTAACTTGAGATTGTCACGTCCTTCCCACACTAACTGAAGTGACATGCGCAGAAATCAGCTTACGTTGGGAAATAAAGTGATCTGCTCAACAGAAGAAAACAAAAAATATACTTTTTTTTGTATTTTTTTGTATTCATAACAATTTATCTACATGTCTAACTGTACTATGCTATTAACATGTAAAGGGACTTATTGTTCATACTGTACATTGCCTTGGGCATTCTTATTACTTTCCTTTTTTCAGCCTTTTGTAAAGGCCTCCATACTAATTTTTATTGCACACCCTATATGCTTTCTGTAAATTCAGAAACTACTATTAAATCCTTAAAGTTCTTCCTTTTTTCATCAGAAGTCTTACTGTAAAAATCAACTCGACTGTGAATCTACTTTTTTCAAAACCATACATTCTTCCTCTAATTGTTCCTCCAGTACAACTCTCATATTATAGTTATATTTTTTCATATCAAGTAAACAGAGAACTATGAATTTTTTAGTGAATCTCATATTTACTGAAAAAATTTAACTAATTTAGAAATAACATTATTAAATAAAAAATGACACAATTACGTTACTCTTCTTTAACAGAACTTACATCACCACTGTATTCATCTACTGATAGATCAACTCATTACAATTGAGTTAGCATGATTGTATTTAGATGAAATCATTACAGTCTGACTGTCATTTGGAAGGTTCTGGGTTTGATTCTCAATAAAGTATTTTCCATATGCAACAAAATCCATCGCTCATTACAAAAAAAGTAAGATAGAAAAATAATTAGCCATCAGCCTGTTATGAAAAGAGTAAATAAATAAATATTTATTACATATTACTTCTTATTTCGTAAAATTATGATTTTATATAATAGTAATTAATATATTATTTTCTTGTAATAAGATATATTTATAATTAAATTTTAGGATTTATTGGAAAGTTGTTCAAAAACATGTAAAAATCGTGAAGATGATCTACATGAGAGCCTTCAAAATTACAGAAGTGAATTCATTGAACTGCCATATGCTGATAGTTTTTTCAAGATTTCATTAGAAGATAATGTAAATTGGTACCATGTCTCAACAAAGAGAGAAATATTTGAAATTCTTGATGGAATTGATGACAATTCATATATGATTGTTCATGGAGATACAGCAAAAGGTGAATCATTTATTTCTGTTTTATTATTATGGCATCTAAAAAAATTAGTTATAACATATAATTATAATACTATTACCATTGTAATGTAGTAAATTATACTCATATATGATTTTTATTAAAAATATTCAACTATACAACCAGAAAATATATACAATGGTTATCTGTAAGTAAAGATTTGAAGTGTTCATCTTCATCTTCACCTTTTAACACCAAATATTTTACATATGGTCAAATGAAAATTGCATAAAAATTGTCTTTTTCAGTTGTTGTATTATGTTTTGATCTGATCAAAAAAGCAGAAAATTAATTTTTTTATGTTGATGAAGTTGTTATATTTAATTTATTTTTTTAATTTCATAACTGCATACACAACTGGCAATTACCATGTAATATTTGTTCCTGTCTAATCTCAGAGCAATTTTTTTTTTGATAATGCAATTAACTGAAACCAAGCAATCAAAGAACACCAAAGATCTGGACATTTAACATGCCAGATGGTATAACACCTAAGCATAATTTTTTAAGTATAAATTTTATTAAAATTTTGTTTTACAATATTGCAGTAGCACTTAATATAAACTATGTAATTTATATATATCTAACAAATACATTCACATTAAATTAAAAATTAAAAATCATTGTAAGTAGCAATATTAAGCCTTAAATTAGAATTAGAAAAATATACGTAAGAGTAATATAATCAACCTTCTTATTCAATATTTAAATAATAACAGTGAATATCAATCAAAATTCATTTATAGCATACAAAAATTATCTTTTTTTCTTTAACGAAACTATGATAACATCTCCCTATTTAATTTGGATAGGTAATTTGCATTTAAATAATTAATATATAAGTCATCATCCAGCTGTCCATCATTATGATGGAGCTGTACATTATCATTCTTAGACAGTAATTTACTTGCTCCTTTCATGAATGTATTCATCCAGAGATTCGATTCACATTATTTTTCAGGAACCTTTTGAAGATACAACCTTCTATACATTGGCTGGTTAATGCTACATAAGAATCTACAACATTCTTATGGTTATTATCCACTTCTAAATGTAAAAAGCCACTGTTAAAATTTAAGGTACAGAACCAAATTAACTACTCACCTATGTAAATAAGTTCTGTCACTGTGGATTCAAATAATGTTCATCTTAAATCACCAGAGTAATTGGAATGCCCCAGTCAGAAGAGTCTAATTACATAATAATAATAATAATAATAATGATAATGATAATTTATTTATTTATTACAATATTTCTAATTAAATATACTTATACATATGTCAGTATTATTCTCCTTCTAGCTAAATTTAGCTAATTGAAGGAGCAGTTACAAATAGAAATTTAAAAAAACCAAAGTGCGTATCTCTAATATGGTAATAATGGTATCTATAATATGTTAATAATAATAAAAATAATAATTAATAACAATAATAATACTTAATTATTCAAGATGATTCAATTCAGTCTCTTAATACATAAGACATATGTATAAGTTTCACAAATATTGGTCATATCCTCTCGATTGAGTTAAGTCCCTTTCCTGTCCAACGATATCTTTCCAATTATTCTTTGTAAAATGTGTTAGCGGTCAATAATAACCCAAAGTCAGTTTTATTTCTGTTAAATTTCTTGATATCTGCTGTAGACTACATCTTATATACAATCAATCTTGATAAAATATTGAAGCCACTTCTTGACTGTCAACACAAATTGTTTACCTATAAAATTCTGGTTCTTTTATAATCCCCAGGAACTGTGACTCCTTTGAGTTTAATAATTTCATTGGTGTATATATGTAATTTTACTTTAGTTTTAAACAATTTTGTGTTAATGATCATACTTTTGAAGGATATGAAGGAAATTATGCAGAGTAGTGCTTTGTATCCAGCTCCATCGCAATATACTATGCTTTCAATTATATAAATAATCTGTAGTATAAATTTGTCATTACAGGGACTCTGAGTTAATACTGAATGGTACTTCATCTCCTACCACCTTCTGTGGCATTTTTTGTTTGCATCACAGCATCACATTATATCTTGTTCATCATAAGTACACTTTTGGTGAATATCAAAAGTTACATTCCAAAGATTTGAATCTGCAGTGGTGTGCTATATGACAACATTTACATATCTGTAAAAAGTTTTCTTTAGCTTGCCTAAGAAGATGTTATTTTGATCTGTAAAGATTTACTACTGATTTGATTTGCTGTTCTCATTTGAACAGCAAACCTCTTTTTCTTTTCATATGTTAACATCTTATATATTAAATGTTATATCCTATCATTGCACTTTTATCTTTTATCAACTCAATTGTGGCTGCCTGTTCAACATCTTCCTTAAATGACTGCATTAGTTTCCTTTATAATAATTCAGTTATTAAACAGCATTTTATCTCTTTTGAACTATGCATGAAAAAAAATTTCTGAAAATGGCATCCTATATTTGTTTCTCTTGAATTTGTCATTCGTGGTCAGTAGCTATAGAGCTGACAAAAAGTACATAAGTTCTGTGACCTATGTAGATGTAATAAATCTGTATTGTAGTACCCAATCACTTAGGGTTGGTCACATTGATTAATTAATATTATTAAATTAGTTCATGTCATGTGCTTGACAATAACCAAAAATATCTAGGACTGATGACACTGCTGCGAATATAAATGTATTAGATAGAATTTGTGAGCAAAAGAAAAGTCAGTAAGAATTTAAAAAAGACAGAGGAAAGCATTTCAATCCTCAGTTTTTCTAATGAGTCATGGGATGCTTGTTATTCTAAATTGTAGGACATTTCTTTGTTGTAATTTATGACTCATGTCAGGTGCCAGGCAACCTACAACTATTATGTTAATTATTTCATTCTTCAATGGTAGAAAAAATTTTTGCAAAAAATAAACTAATATTTGTAGCCCTATGAAAGCTTTATTAGAAAGTTATAATGTTGTATAACTAAAATTTAAAAATTATCCACTGGGTTGATCTAGTGTAAAACTCACCACTATATTTAGCAAATTATATAACTATATTTAACTTTCTTCTAGGAACGTCATTTTAATTTTGGCATAAAAACTAATTAGTTTTTAATTATTTGTCTGTTTGAAACTTGAAAATTGTTTTTCTCCAAAAAAAACTGGATTTTGTACTTTTTCTTAACTGCAGCCCTCATTGAGAGCTTTTCAATAATATATCATAAGTGGTACTTATTTTCATTGGTTCCAGAGTTATAGCCAAATAAAATTTTAATTAATGAAATATTTGGATCATACAAGGGGAAGGTACATTAGTTTGAATCTGACTTCATTTCCTTTTTTTTGTAACTTTTTTAAAAAAATATATTGATTTATTAGTAATTATTAACCTGTGATTGTAAAAAAATGTGTATTTGTAATTTAATAGGCGTACAAGGAAGTCATGAGGTGTCTACATCAGTTTTTTTACTTTTAGTCACATCAACAATTAAAGTAATTAGCGACTCACCAATATATGTGTGAATGTATGAATATAAATGTGTAGTCTTGAACAGACTCAGGTTGACCACTCCTGAAACATGTGATTAATTGAAACCCAACCTCCAAAGAATACCAGTACCACAATCTAGTATTCTGATCTGAATAAAAGCAACTACTTTATTAGGACTTGAACTTCAGAACTCTCAACTTTGAAATCAGCTGATCTACGACAATGAGTTTTACACTAGATAAACCCAGAGGGTAATTTTTAAATTTTAGGTATACAACATTATAACTTTCTAATAAAGTTTTCATAGGGCTAAAAAATTTTTGCAGAGGCAAAAATTTTTTCTACCATTGAAGAATGAAATAATTAACATGATAGTTGTAGGTTGCCTGGCACCTGACATGAGTCATAAATTACAACAAAGAAATGACCTACAATTTAGAATAACAAGCATCCCATGACTAATTAGAAAACCTGAGGATTGAAGTGCTTTCCACTGTCTTTTTTTTAATTCTTACTGACTTCTTTTGCTCACAAATTCTATCTAATATATTTATATTCGAATCAGTATCATCAGTCCTAGATATTTTTGTTTATTGTTAAGCACTGGTTCTTATGATTTCAAGTCAATTATAGTTAAACTGAACATTTATATACCCAATGGATGAGACATGAACTAATTTAATAATATTAATTAATCAATGTGACCAACCCTAAGTGATTGGATACTACAATACAGATTTATTACATCAACATAGGTCACAAAACTTATGTACTTTTTGTCAGCTCTATAGCTACTGACCACGAATGACAAATTCAAGAGAAAAAAATATAGGATGCCATTTTCAGAAATTTTTCTTCATGAATAGTTCAAAAGAGATAAAATGCTGTTTAATAACTGAATTATTATAAAGGAAACTAATGCAGTCATTTAAGGAAGATGTTGAACAGGCAGCCACAATTGAGTTGATAAAAGATAAAAGTGCAATGATAGGATATAACATTTAATATATAAGATGTTAACATATGAAAAGAAAAAGAGGTTTGCTGTTCAAATGAGAACAGCAAATCAAATCAGTAGTAAATCTTTACAGATCAAAATAACATCTTCTTAGGCAAGCTGAAGAAAACTTTTTACAGATATATATATAAAACATAACTAATAAAAATTTGAAAGAATAACACTAATATTAAAGAATTTATTTTATTTTTACTTTGTACCTTAAAATAATATTTTATCATTAGGACAAACAAACAAACAAATACAATATTCTTTGTTTCCAGGTGTTTACCGACCCACTCGTCAGCTATTTCATTACATAGATGTCACAGGAGTTCCAGAATTACATTCACGGGATGTGATTGACAATTCTTTAAAACTTGGAGCTAATGTATCTCTTACTGATGCAATGAAATTCTTTTATGAAGTTGCAAAGACTAAAAATACATATTTTGGTTATGCAAAAGTATTAGCAGATCACATTGATTTAGTAGCACACATTCCAGTGAGAAATGTAAGTCTGCTGATAATAATTTATTTTTTATTGTAAAAAGGAATAACTATCTTCAGTACTATAAATAGCTGTAGCACTAAATTTTAGTTTATATAATGGTTTGACATTAAAAAAGTATTAAAATATACATTACAAATTAAAGTTGATTTTACATATAAGTTAATAAAAAAAAATATGATCATTGTTTAGCAAAATGGTATGATTTATTTAAATATTTTTGTGTAATATTCAACACTATCTGGTGAAACCTTTTGAGTATCCACTGAGTAAGAACTGGAAAAGAATGAAGTACAAAACTTTTATAAAGATCATTTAGTTATGTTGTGTATATATACGAGAAATAAATCTGAAAGGATAAAAGAACTAGATTATGGTCCTAGAAAAGATGGTAAACTATCCCAACCTATACCAATGGACAAATCCTTTCTCACAACCTATCCTAATGATCCAAACGATGTCCTATATTGAAGATTGAGCTGGTGCATCCTTGATGTTATCTGATAGGAAGAACCAACTGGGATTTGATCACATAAAGAAGCATGATAAGAAAAGATTTGAGAAATAATGAAAGAATCTTAAGTCAAGGAAGCAACTACCATTTAGTTAAAGAAAAAACTGTCCTCTTCTTAATATTATTTAAGTAGTAGACAGTTTTATGATGCTAATGTATTAAATATTAATATGTAAGCAGAGTTTTGTTAAGTACAATGGTCAAACAAATAACTACAACCTCAAAATTAATAAGCTATATAATTTATTTATGTGTATGACAAAGTAATTTTTTTTATTTATTCTATGTGGGGTAATTTGATGATATGTTGTGTATAAGAGGAAGTTGTGTGAAGAAGCTGCGATAGCTGTGGTGTTCTAAGTTACTGAACAGAAAATAGTGATGTAAAGATGTACCTCTGTATTTTTTTTTCTAATTTGTATAAGGAAAAAGCAAAAATAAACTAAAATAAAAAATTGAGGGTGAAGAAACAGTCAATAGAAATAAACAATTTTTAATGTGCAAATAAAACTATTATTTTTTTTAAAATTAAAACTATTCATAAAAACATAAGATTGAAAGAATATGGCATGAAGACTCTGCAAGAGAAGAAATTCAATTTAAATTGAATAAAAGTAAAGATAATGAAGTGAACCTGAGAGCATGGTAATTAAATATTAAGATATAGAAGACAAGAAAGTAAACATTTTTTTTATTTAGGAAGTAAAATTAGACAGGGTTGATGAAATTAGGAAATTATCAAAAACAAATTGGATCAAACCACTGGAGCTTTATGCAGAAAAGAAATTATGAATTTTTAAAGTATTTGCATGAAGCATTTAACAGAAAAACAAAGATACTAACTTTTAAATACGACATTTCTAGAGAATGTTAAAAATTAGGTTGGTTGAAAGATAACAAAGTGAAGAGGTTTATTAATTTGAATTTCTGAAAAGTCTGTGGAAGAGTTCGTAAACAAATTGATAATGTTACGCATAAAGGAATCCAAATTAGTGAATTTTTTTCTAGAACGAAGTGTAGATGGTAGAAACAGTAAAGGCAGACAAATGTTGAAATATATGAAACACATAACTGAAAAGGTAGGATGCAGGAAATGAAGCTAACAGGCTGGTGTAGTATAGTAAGAAAGTAAGTGATTAGTAAGAAAAATTACAGAAATGATTACTAAAATAAAACCTACACTAAGATATTAATTTAGAAGCTTTTTTCTTTTTAATTACTTAAGTTTTCTGAATACTTATTCTTAGAATTATTTTCCAATTTTACTTTCGTATAATTCTGTTGTATTTGCTTCATTTATACAGACAGGTTCACTAGCAGGAAATCTTTCTATCAAATATCAACACAGAGAATTTCCTTCAGATATCTTTCTAATTTTGGAAATGGTTGGAGCTCAGCTTATGATTGGTAAGTTTTTTATATTTTTTGAATGTAATATGAAGAAATATATAAACATATATGTGCACACATACAAACGTATTCTGTTTTAACAGAATCTTGATCACCACCAGTTGTACATTATTTCAAAGAGGAAAGATATTTAATATTTATGTTCTGGTGTGTCTGATTTCAAATAAACATATTCCTGTACTTAAGAACTGTATATCAACTTAGCATACAACAAACATAAGTGTGAACTTCATAATCTCAGATAATCATTGAGGTATTTCAACTGATCTGATGATCTCGCACTAAGTCTGTGACTGAATAAAATTTTGCTACTTAATTCAGGTGGCTATATAGAGAATGATAATTTTTTTGAGTAATGAAACAACTCTTAATTAGTGTTAGTTGAGATGTCGCAATGTTTAAAAACCCTCATTCAACAATTGAGCACACATTAAACTTACCTGAAATTAATCTTTTCTGTATCATTTCTTAGATAAAGGTTTGTTCTTTATTTTGCATAAAGAACTATGACTGGCCATTATTACCTGGATATGATGTAGAACAGCAGACTGCTTCTGTAATCTTAATAAAGATGCTGACTACATTTTCCAACAAAAAAATGAGGTAAAAATCTACCTCGTATTCAGGGTACTTGTCACTGCCTTCTAAAATGCTCCCTCACATTTAGATTGGATATAGTATAATATAATATATACAACATTCTAAAGATCATAAAAATTTCACTTTGTTAGGTGACAGTCACTTCTTTATAGTCATTAGCATGATACAATAATTGTCAAAAGCTATCCATCTGAAAGAAAACTGCATCTATTGCTTTTTAATTGTGGCAGTTTGTTGAAGCATCTGTTATGTAATAATGATATTCTGATTAACCATCATTAGTTAATCACTTCCACATCAAAAAAATTATACAAGGATAAGATAACTTCTTTTAAAAGAATAACTATTTGTTTTTTGTTTAGTGTATATTAGCAATTCAAAAAAAAATGCTGGGCATAATTTTATAATGTAATTGCAGTTCTTTGATATAATATAAACTAATGTCATTTTCTTATGAATGTTTAGAGAATCCTACTGGTACATCAAACTTGGTATCTCTTTTGGAATACATTATGAATACAGATATGAACAAAAAAGTCATTACATCAATAGTTTTACCTCCATGGAATAATTCTGCATATGTGTTCCGCTCATACAAGGTAGGAAATTTTTCTGTTTTAAAAATATTTTTCTAATATCTTTCAATATTTTTATTTGAAACAAATTATGACCATCACTGGTTGTTTGTATTCTTTCAAGTAGATCAAAAAAAAATTATAGATATATCTCCTTTGATGACATTCATTTGAATTAAGTATTAAATTCATATAAGATTTTAGAAATAAATCTACTCGGCAAAATAAAATTTTCATACATCAATTCAGATTCAAGTATAATTTTATGATAAAAATTCTATAATTCTGAAATAATTGTTTCATATATTAAGATTCAATTCAATTCATTTCTACAATTTCACCCAAAAATTATTTATATTTAACTCTTTCAGCTACACTTTCTTATTTATAAAATTTTTAAACTTATACACTAAATTCAGCTAATTTTTAAAAATTTTCTGAAGTAATAAAATTTTTATTTAATTAATTGGTATCCAACTTACACACTGTCCCCTGCACTGGACACCATGACTCAAAGGAACCGTATGAATGGAATATTTAACTCTTTTTCTTTTTTTTTTTGAGGTAGTTGGGCAACAAAAATAACTTTAAACAGCTTTTCTGATCAAATTTAATGTATGTATTTCAAATTAATGTACTTCGAAAGCCTTATAATATATTTTCAGTAAATGAAAAATAAAATTTTAAAAGTGTAGAAATAAAAAATTATAGCGAAATTTGACAAAAAAACGTTTTATAAATTTAAATTCAAAATGCACATATTTCTAACTTGATTAAAAATTAATTGGCTACAATTTATTTATTAAATGTGAAGTCTTACTTGTCTATTTTGTATGATATATTAAAAAAGTTGTTTTTCTCTAGCTATGCAAAGGTGTATTTTACAATTTATATAACACATATGTGTTTTTTACTGCAGTAAAGTTTAATGATAAAAATTCTATAATTCTGAATGTATATTTTTGTTGGTCAAAATCAGGTAGATGAATCTTATCATCATACCTAATAATACCTTCATCTGGTTGAGTTTCCTTTCTTCTTTTCAAAGGTCTGGAGAGTCTGTGGGAACTCAAATGACGATGAACATCCTTATTTTTTCTCTGGCATTTTATTACATAATATTAAAGCCTCTCTTAGGTATTAGTGAAAATGAGTTTGGTCTAGAATTTCTTTTTTATTTATTTTTAATTCTTCTGCCTCTAATTTATATTATAACCATGCATTAGTGACAGCTAAAGTAATTAGCATGTGTGAACATTCTTAAAGTTCACTTTTGAGAACGAATGAATGTTCTGTATATGGAAATCAAAAAGTTACATTTATCAAATCCTTCCACATTTGCATTGTATCTTTTTACAACTTCTGGGCATTGAACATTATCATAGTCATTTTTTACTTTATCCCACTGACAACAAATGTCAGCATTACCAGAACAAATACAATTCGATGCCATAACTACCAATGAATTATCATGCCAGTTTGTTAAAATGATGCCATCATCAATGGCAACTTCTTCAAAATACCCTTGCTCTTTTTTCTTCACATCAGCATCTGAAATGAGGAGTGGTAAATCAATTTACTCTAGCAGTACCAATTGCGTGAATTTGTTTATTTTTCAGAAATTGAGATAACCAGCATGTACTGAAATAATTATCAAAATATAAATAATTATTTTTCTCTGTAATTCTTTCAGATAACTGCATTACTATTGCTGCCCCATGTCTTAACTGAATATAATTATTATTTATTTTGATAGTTGAACCTTGATGAAGAATAAAATCATAAGTTAGTCTGTATTCACCACAAAACAAATACAGTTTTATTCCCATTTGTAACTTATTTTGTATGAATTGTTTAACTGAACATTTTCCTTTAAAAGGGACCATTTGTTCATCAACACGTACATTTTTCTCCATTTTAAGCTCAAGGGCACCCTTTCCTGATGGCATCGTAAAGTGGACGGACCTTCCAAAATTTGTCTTTGTTACCTTTCTCTTGACACACATTATCTACAAAGTGAATACAACATCTTAACTTATAAAATATATTTAACTGTATATTTTCACAAGCAAGTGGTATTGAAAATTTTGGTTCCCAGTACAAACGTTCACGAGGATAACTGAGATTGCCTATAAGCAAATGAATCGCAACAAATGCTTTTAATTTTAAACTGAAAATAAGTTTGTATGATATGCAATATCTTTCCATAATTCATCAGTAAAATAATTGCTAAAATAATAAACTGGACCTTTGAGTTCCTCATAGTGAACTTCCAGAGGTTCAAAAGTTGGTTCTGGAGCAGTGCAAAAATATAACATTATTTCCATTTAATGCAATTTGTTGGTATAAGATTTTCACCATCAAAAATAGATTTTTCTGATTGTGCTGCAGTTATACATGTATGCTCTACAGCATCTTCAAAAGTACTAGCAGAATGATCATCAACAGTGGTATTTATTGACATAGAAGGCAAACTATTGATGTTAATGGTTGTCTCAATTTCATCTTCACTCCCTACTTCATTATATATAGTTTTTGAATAGACATTGTAACTAATAATTTCTGGAGTATCAGCATCAACATTTTCTTCTCCAATTTCTGCAAGAAACACATCAAGATTATGCAATCACACATTAATCATAAAATAATAAGTTGACTGAAGGGACATTTGATCCATTGGCCAATTTTATAAAGTGAGGTTAACAATATTACTGACAGATATATTTTGGTCGAACTGAGAATGTACAAGACTACACTTCATTTACACTCAAACATATCATCCTCATTCATCCTCTGAAGTATTATTCGAACGGTAGTTACCGGCGGCTAAACAGGAAAAAGAAAGAAAAAATATATTTTACAAAAAAATGTACTGTTAAAAATATTTATCTCATCAAATTCACTTTCATCTTCTGAAAGTTCATAAGTCTCCACTTCCCAACATTTCTACCAACTCACAGTCATCACGAATGAACTTGTTTCAAAAATGGTTAGACACAACAGTAAATAAGCAATGCTACAGAAGTGATGATGGTTGAGTCAAGGCGTCCACTGTTGTAGACACAATTTTAGAAAGACTTTATCACAAAATAATAAATTTATTGAACTTATAATCGACTGAACATTATTAGAATTAATTCATTTTTAACCATACATTATTTTTTTAAAAATTTATTACAATTTTAAAAAATGAGATAGTTATCCTAAAATAAAAAAAAGCCTACAGTACCTTTAAAAAACTTATGATAAGGCATTTAAGGTTGAATAACTTGTTCTCTATGAATCCGATAAGAGTTCGGAGTATACAGTTGCACATTAAAAGGTTTGTTACTGGAATTGGTATTTCTAAAACAGCCTTCAAACAAAATTCATTTAAATTATAAGTGGTGAAACATGATATCCACTGTAGTGAACACAATGACCGAAAGGGTTAAGAATACAATAGTAAAGTGCAAATTTCAAGTACAAATATTACACTGTATTATAATAAGAAATTGTACAAATTTTAAATAGTAAACTACAAATAAATGTTGTAATATACAAGTACATAGTAAATAAATGTAAAATGAAAAAAAAAATTTTTTATTTAGTAAATGGAAAGGTGGTTAGGCTTTAAATGTTTTAAACAAAAAAACCTGTATATGAAATGAAACTAGTGAGCAGCAAATAATTAAAAAAACAAAAGTAAGCCTTCTGAATAATAAATTATTAATTGTGCAAAGAACTCAAGATACTATCTTTGGTTGTAATCAAAATAATCTTAATTATTGTACAGTTTTTCATTTATTACCAAGGATTGTACTACAATTCTATGAAGTATAAATTTTAATTAACAATATAAAATTATAGATAATATACAAGTCTTTTTTTTTAGATAATGCCAAGGACTCAAAATGCCCATGCCTACGTTAATGCTGGATTCATATTCAAAATTGATAAAAATGATAAATGTAAAGTACAAGAAAAACCACGAATTGTCTTTGGTGGCATAAATCCAAATTTTGTAAGTATAAATAATTTAAAAAAATGATATTTCTAGAAGTCATAAATAATTTCAATTACTTGTGGTTCACTAGAGATTGTTCAACAACACAATAGTTTACCAAAATCCTCATTATCCATGAATTTATTATGACACTATGATCTACCTAGTTGGGGTTAGAAGTACATGTACTTCAAACCGGAGTCGTTCAGAACAGTTAGAGTCATTCAGTCTGGAGTTTTCCTCTTTTTTTTCTATTATTGTCCTTTTCATAAAATTGGACCAATCTTTGTAATTTATAATCCATATGTTTGGCTTTTTATCACAGCTAAATTATGTTAAAAATTTGTTGCAAAACTCACATTATTTTTCATTTACATCTCAAAACATGTTCCAATTTGTGAGTCAAAGCATCATAGGACAATTTTCATATCAAAATAATACTTGATTATTAGTGGAATCAACTTATGACACATAATAAAAATGCAATAAACATATAAAAACATAACTGTACAAATGTACTCGGTAATAACATTAATTAAAATAAAACAAAACAGACTAGTTGAAGTGTATGCACACACACTTTTGCTGTCACAGTTGAAATTAATTTATTTTTATTTTCCTTTCTTGAATAAAATTAATTCATATACAAACAGTTAAATACACTCTGTTATGTATGAACTGTATGAGCAAAAGAAGGTAAATTAATTTTTGTTTAATGCTACTTGCCCAGTCTTTCTTATGGCTTTGACATACGTAAAGCATCTCAGATATAAACAGTACCAATCAGAATTACTTTTTCTCAGAGTAATGATAATTATAATACTCCTAGTTCCTTGATCTGAACAATTGATATTCACTTGTAAATTCATTGGTAGGATTGAATATATTTGTATTTCAGTGGGCTTGGCATGTTGATATTCAACAATTTATTTGGCCAGTGAAATGGCAATGAAAAACTGCTTTACTGCTTACTTTCCGTAGTAAGCTTGACATGGAATGACAGTCATTTTTTGTAATGGCTGTGCAATTTTCAAAAGAAATTCATGTCTCATGTTGGTTAACCTACAACTGCTTTGATTATGGTACTTAGCACACAATATATATTATGGATTACATAATGCTTTTATAAGTTTAAATAAACCTCATTTATCTCAGTTATGTTTCAATTATATGTTTGATAACTATGTTCTACACATTAATCTATTGTAAATTATGAATAGGAAAATAAAATGATTTGTTGAATCTGTAAGTTTTTGATTTATAATATTGTTATAACTGTTGTGTGATATTGACAATTCTTAAGATGGTACCTCTGAATATGGTATGATCTAATTTAATTATCAGAATCGTAATGAATGCTTACTAATGTAATTTGGAATCACCACCTAAACTTTAATATGTTAAAATCTAATATTACTAAAATTAAAATGAACTTCTTTAAAATTTTTAATTTTATATAATTGTAAATAACTATTTTTCTATTGCTTTTTACTTCATTATGCACTGCACTTTTATTAAAATTATGTCTGTATTTTGAAGTATATTTTGCTCTTGACCGATAATGACTGATATAAATGTGAGTTTTGCACAGTTTTATGACTGGAGAACATATAGGATTGAATAAAAACAATTGATTTAAATATACTATTAAGTAAAGAATTATAAAAGTTGTATATATTTTTAAGAATAATTTTCCTACAGAATGGTTTTATCTTATTCTTTTATACAATATAGTTTAATGACCACTAAAGATATCACAAGATCAATATACAACACT
This sequence comes from Lycorma delicatula, assembly GCF_047948215.1. Taxonomy (NCBI): domain Eukaryota; kingdom Metazoa; phylum Arthropoda; class Insecta; order Hemiptera; family Fulgoridae; genus Lycorma; species Lycorma delicatula. The sequence goes on from NC_134455.1 coordinate 35,183,862, forward strand.
AATTGAAATGAATTTTTGTTCTTATTCATGTATTTTCTACATAAGTAAAGTAAAACATTTTATAAATTCATAAGTATACAAAACAATAATTTATGTAATGATAAACTGGACCAAGTATTTTTAATGTTTGTTTTTACTTAAGTTATAATTTAAACCTATTTTGCAACCTACCTAAGTTAGAGAAAGGTGCTGTGTTTTGCACAGAACTTCTAGCTGAAAAACTGTACCTAACCATTCATGGTTTGAACATTAATAAATTTTTACATAATTCTTCATTTTATCCAAAAAAGTTAGTGATCCTTTTTTATGTAAATGTTGAATATCTAAATTATTAATAGTTACAAATTTGTGATTTGTTTCTATGAGACTGGCTAAAAGATTGACTCAGGTAAAAGATGATTTAGTAATGCTTGAAAAGTTCAGATGCACAAGGTTTGATCTCTTAAGTTGTTATATGAACATCTAAATTTGTACCGCAGGGCTAGAGCGGTATGCCGTCGGGTCTTCTTGAACGCTAAGAGGAATTCATGGACGAAATAAGTGAACGTACTACTCCCACGTCTACTGTGTGGAAAAAAATCCATGCAATTTTCGGATCGCCAAACAATCTATTCTCGGTCTCATCGACGAAGGAGAACTCGTTTCATCATCTTCGGCTGTAGCAAATACTTTAGCACAATCTTTCCGCTCAGTGTCTCTCACTTCATCATATAGTAACGACTCTCACACGTACAAAGCACAGATAGAAATATTGGCGTTAAACATTGGTGATTCGGTTGGTGTATTGAACACTCCATTCCTATTTAAAGAATTGTTGCACGCACTTAAGAACTCACGTGACACTTCCCCTGCACCAGACAACGTTCGCCTTTGTATGCTTTCACACCTTCCTAACTCAGCACTACATCTTTTGGATATTTACAATGGTTTATTCTCCGAACAAGTCTTTCCGCCCAACTGGTCAGAGGCATTTATTATACCAGTACTAAAGCCTGGTAAAGACAAAACCGATCCCTCAAGCTACCGCCCTAATTCTTTAACAAGCGTGTTGTGTAAAATAATGGAGAGAATGGTAAACCGCAGGCTTACATGGTACTTGGAGAAACATGGCTGTCTTTCTTCGGAACAGTGTGGTTTCCGACAAGGACGATCTTCCATTGACCATTTAGTGTCAATGGAAACAACCATACAAAACGCCTTCCTGAACCGCCAACACCTCGTTGCTATCTTCTTCGATGTAAAAAAGGCGTACGACATAGCCTGGCGACGTGGTATTCTTAACACCATCAAGAGATGGGGAATGAACGGCAATATGCTTGCTTTTATCCGGCGATTCTTAAATCACAGAACGTTTCGTGTTCGTGTAGATGATTCACTTTCAGACAGTGTCGTCTCGGAAAATGGAGTACCTCAAGGTAGTGTATTAAGTACCACCTTGTTTTCTGTAGCCATAAACAGCATTACAATTGTGTACAGACTTCTGTCTCATGTTCTCTATTTATTGACGACTTTGTTATTTACACTGTGAGCCGCTCAATACCCACTGCAGAGCGACTGCTACAGAACACTATATTTTGCCTTGAGGCTTGGTCCAGAACTACTGGTTTCACATTTTCATCCGACAAAACGAAATGTGTAGTCTTTTCTCGGCTACGGAACCCTTCTATTCCGCAGGGTTTTTCTGAACAGAGAGCGTATTGCTCTCTCTACGTTAAGTTTCTAGGTTTGCTTTTTGATAGCCGTCTTACTTAGGTCAAACATTTAAAGGAATTGAGGAAAAAATGTTCCAAACTTTTAGATATGATGCGGGTCCTTAGTAACACCAATTGGGGAGCCGATCGGTCATGTATGTTACGTTTTTACTATTCCCTTGTTCGTTCCCGTTTAGATTATGGTTGTGTCGCCTACTCTTCAGCTCGTCAAACCATACTTAAAATGCTGGACGGTGTACATCAAGATTTTCTTCGGCTTGCCACAGGTGCGTTTAGATCAAGCCCTATCGCAAGCTTACTTGTAGACTGTGGCGAACCATCACTTTGGGATAGACGAGACCAGCTTTTTTTATCTTATTTTGCCCGTCTGAAAGGACAGCCAAATCACCCAGCTTTTGACCCAGTTCTTAGGAATCCTAATTTAAGGAAGTATGAGGACCGTCCACGCTGCACTGCTCCTGTGGGTGTCCGTACCCAACGTTTTCTGCAGCATATAAATGTTGACACTCCCTCGTTCTTTCCATCATGTCCGTGCTCATATCCTCCGTGGAGAATTAAGCTTGTAAATTTTACATTTGACCTAACAACATACGATAAACAATCAACATCACCTATTGTTTTCCGGCAAATGTTTTCAGTATATTCTCACCAAGACGAACCCAGACGCGGTGATATACACTGATGGGTCGAAACAAGACGGTATCGTTGGTTGTGCTTTTGTTGTCAATGAAAGGACTTATATGTTTGGCCTACCCGGTATTACGAGTGTGTTCACCGCTGAACTACTCGCTATAAATAGGTCTCTAAATAATATTAACCCTAAATATAAAAACATTCTTATTTGCAGTGACTCGTGTAGTGCTCTCCAGGCGTTAGAAAACTTTTATTCCAAACATCCTGTTGTCATTGAAATTTACAATGCAATCGCTGAGTTAGGTAATCGCAACACAGAAGTAACTTTTTGCTGAGTCCCTAGCCACCTAGGGATTCTAGGTAACGAAAGAGCAGATTATAATGCCAAAGAAGCGTGTAATTCAACCTCCTTTCACTACCCGAGTTACTACCTTTGATTTTATTAATCGTGTAAAACAATCACTGAGAGCAAGGTAGCAAAGTGACTGGGCGACTACCGTCGATAATAAACTCCGACGGATTAAAGATTCAGTGTTGCCATGAGGCTCTTCTTGCAGAAAATCTCGTCGTGAGGAAGTAGTCATCTGCCGGTTACGAATAGGACATACGAGTATCACACACGAATACCTAATGTCAGGAGAAGTCCCGCCCCTATGCACACGATGCAACTGCCGCATGACTGTGAACCACATTTTCGTGGACTGCATATGTTATGCGGCGTTGCGTCGTAAGTTTAATCTACCTAGAAACATCTTGTACAAAAATAACGAAATTTTGGATCGGATGTTTCTGTTTTTGCATAGTACCAGGTTACTTCAAAAAATTTAATATTATCATATATATTTTTATGCTAGGAGAGTTGTTGATAATTTTTAACCTTTACTTTAAATTTTAATTTTTTTGGTTCTATGTCTTTAATTTTATTATCAGAGAAGGGAGCCTTTTGCACAATCCATCGGAATTAGGTAAGTTTTATATAGTTTCTTTATTCGATTATTTTAACTTTTATATTTTAAAGACTTCGTCTGCGATATTAGTTTTGAGTTTTATTTTACCTTCTTCACTCTTGTTTTAATAAATTATTGTTATATGATTAATATTAATTTTACGCCTTATAAGTTTTATTATTTTGGAGTTATTTTACCCTTTTATTAATAAAATTCCGGGCGATGGTAACGCCCAGGCGTTTTTCGCCCACAAACAAAACAAAAAAAAAAAAACAAAAAAATTTCGTAGGATTCACATTTTCTGCTGTTAAAAATTCGATCGATCACTGCACTCTGTTTTAACCATGTTGACATATTAACCGTACTCAACTCCATTTTAACTGCTGCTGAAAACAAACCAGTAAATAGATTTCAATGCATTATTACAGGTCTGTAGAGGGGGATTTTGGCTACCATGTGCTGCCATGCCCAACTCGATAGTACCTTTTGTTTCCATGTAGCACGCTAGTGTGTAAAATGTATCAGCCGAGCCTCGTACTATAAGTTATATGGGGTTAGGACAACTTATATTATTTACTTTATCACAATATTTAATTTTAAAATTCACTTGAATGTTTTCAGTCTGAAATTACTTAATACAATAAATTTTATAAAATATTTAAACAATTTCAACATTATGTAATTCAAGGGTTGTTCAGAAAGTTTTCAGCCTGAAAAAGAAAACACATGATTTTCCAGAAAGTTTTTTTTCGTTTCAATGCAGACATCTTCCAATTCATTAGTCCATTGACTTTCCAACTTTTTAACAAAGGGCTCAGTATAATCCAGTTTGTTTAATTCTTTAAAATAAGCAGTTATTTCAGCTTTGAGCTCATAATTTGAAGTGACTCTTCATCCAGACAGCCATTTCTTCAGGTTTAGAAAGAGGAAATAATCACTGTGAGCCAAATCCAATGAATACGATCCATATGAAAACACTTCAAAGCATACGTAAAGTTTTGCAGCAACAACCTGAGATATTTGAGCAGGCATGTGCTGGTGAAAAAGCACTTTCTTTTTGGCCAGATGTGAACATTTAGTCTGAATAGCAGCCTGCAAATGATCCATTAGTGAAGCCTGATACTTCTCAGTGACAGTCCTGTCTTTTTCTAGGTAGTCTATGAACACTGCACTACAAGAATCCTAAAAACCCATAGCCATGACTTTTCTTGCAGATGAAACTGTATTTTCTACCTATAATACATTTTCACCTGCTTCCACCCACTGTTTGAACTACTGTTAGTCTCGAGTTGCAATGGTGAATCCATATTTCATTTGCTGTTAATAAAACATCAAAGAAACTCAATGGAACTGTGTTTAAATAAATCTAAACATCCTTGAGATGTGTTGAGTAAAATGCATTTTCAGGAAATATTTAACTAAGTTTTAAAATTAAATATGTGGATGAATACATGGCTACCAAATTACTTGTTTCAGCAAAAATATTTGGATTAAATAATAATAAAAGAAATTTACTTAAAGATAATCTTCCTAGAAGTTCTTCCCTTACATTGTGATTTAGTAAATATTTTGAAAGTCTTCAGAACTCTTGTTCAACTTTATTCTAAAATATAACTGATCTAATTTAAACTTAACTGTCAACCTTTTACAAAGGAAGAAAAATAAATGTTAACCCTATACATCGCCCTGACACATTCCATTTTGAAATTTTATACAATGTATTTATTTATTTTGTGTTTATTTACTTATTTTAGACAGGATGAGATTTCCTTTTATATGATTTCATTCTTTTCTTTGATGTAAAGGTTCATGCAAGTAGAACTGAAGAAATGGTTGTTGGAAAGCGACTACTTGATCCTAATGACTTGCAACAAGTGCTACAAGTTCTTTCCTCAGAACTTAACCCTGATCATGTTTTACCCGATGCATCTCCTGAATTTAGAAAAGGACTTGCTTTATCTCTTTTTTATAAGGTAAAATTTTAAGAATTTTAATTCAAAATTCATTATAAGAATTTTTCATTCACCAATGTTAAATAAAAGTCCTCATTTACATCCATATAAATGAGAAAGTTGTGTGAATGTGTCGTAGAAAATGAAATGTACATTATGTTTCATGTTCTAATATTTACAATAAGTGTACTAATATACTATTACCAGTATGTTTGTAGTAGATAACCATTTCTTTTTCTTTATAACCAAAGAATCTTACTTTGATTAAATAAGTAAGTTTACCCACCATAAAATGCTATTTAACTCTTCCACTTCGCTTACTTATGGTGTTAACACTATATACATAATAAGCAAGTTATAATGTAAATTAAAAGCTAAGTATATGGTGTTTTAATTGCCATGATTAGAGACTGGATTATATGCAACATAAAAAGCTTGAAATATGCATAATCATGAAAAATGTTTAAAATATGCATGTCAAATATGAAAAAGTGTCAAAATATGCATCTTTAAATAATAAAAAAATAGTAATTTTTAGTTTTTTTTATTTCAAAATCAACATACAGTTAGTAAGTAGTTGAATTTTTCACCAATGTTAAATAAAAGTCCTCATTTACATCCATATAAATGAGAAAGTTGTGTGAATGTGTCGTAGAAAATGAAATGTAATATATCGATAAATTCTATGATTAACAATTATTTAACATTTTGTTATTTTTGTATATGTAAACAGTCAGGTACTGTATTCCACATGTTCGGTAGTGAGACTGTTATCGATCAGTCAAAATATTTTTATAAGTGGAAAAGGATCAACATACAGTTACTAAGTAGTTGAATAATATATCGATAAATTCTATAATTAACAATTATTTAACATTTTGTTATTTTTGTATATGTGAACAGTCAGGTACTGTATTCCACATGTTCGGTAGTAAGACTGTTATCGATCAGTCAAAATATTTTTATAAGTGGAAAAGGATCGCTCTACATCCACTGAGGTAACTGGGCAGTATTTGAATTTGGGAGCTATGTTAGCACTTATTGTTTCTGGCAAAAGTTCACCTGTCCCATTAATAAAATTATCAATTTGACACAAAAGTTCAAAGCCTGGGATATTGTTAAAAATATTTTCAAATTTTTCTTTAAGATTACACGGTAATACCTTTGGTAATGGGGAGTTCATTTGGCGGAATTTATTCATTAACTGAGTAGATTCAGTCAACGCCAAACCTTGAGTTTCAAGCTTTTTAATACTCGCAGGTATGTGGGAAAAATAATCACAGCTACGTTTTTTTATACTAGAATCATTAATTTGTAAGTTATGAAGTTTTGTAAGTTTGTGAAGAGGAATATTACTTGTAAGGAATGCTTCACATAAAACAATGCTGTTTTTTTTTTTTTTTTTTTTTTGTTTGCCTTTGGACGTGAAATCAGTGCTACTTGCCGCTGTTAGAACTTGTCGTGGGCCTTCATTTTGCAATTCTGCGATATGAAGACTTGTCTTGACATACTGGTCTATTTCAAACTTTTTGTGCACGAAATATTTTTCTCGCAAACTCGACAATATAAAACATTTCCGTCGTATGTAAATATTCCAGGATAGGAATCACGAAGGACACTTTTTTTCGGGAGGTATGGTACACATTAAACTTTATACAAACAAATAAAAACTAAACCGATGCAATAAACGCGTCAACAATAAAATGCGTAATTTAATTGCCTAGTGGTAAGAGCGCTGCAGTAGGCATGCGCGACTCAGAACGTTATCGTCCGTCTTTGTCTCGCATGAGTTTGTGTTTTACTTCATAATAATATTATCCTACCAAAACAATAGACGCGCGGCCGATAAGTGCGCTGTAAGATCCTTACGGCTAATAGGTTTGCCCAGCTCAACGTAAGACTTCATTTTTTTCGGTGGGTACTCTACCGATAAATATTGTAAACATAGCGAAAATATGTATCATCACTTAAAATGTGCAATAACCGGTGAAAATGTGCTTAATATGCAAATGCATATAATCCAGTCTCTAGCCGTGAGCATACAAAGCAAAAGAGTTACATAGAACTTCATAAAGAGTTAAATAGAAACTTGCTTCCATTATCAAGATGAATTTTGAAGAATTTAGAAGCAGTTAAAAGTCAGATCAGAAAAATTTTATTTTAATATTACATTTTGGTAAAAAAATAAAAAATTAACTTTTCCTGTTCTCTAATAACACACTATTAATGTTCTCTAATGTTTTATTACTCATATATACTTTTAATTAATTATTCCATAAAATTACAGTTAATAAATTTTTATTGGTTTAAAATTATATTTTTGTTAAAAATATATATACTAAACCAAATTTATATTATAGTTTTAAAAATTCTTCTGCAGGACTGTTACTTGTTGCATATAATGAAATATAGTTGTTCATTAATTAAGCTAGTAATAGCTTAGTAGCATATTATAACGAGTAAACTAGCTTTATAGTTAAAGTTTACACTATATTAGAATTTCTATAAATAAATCTGTACTTTTCATATAATGTATTTTGGCTACAAATTACAATAAAATAAATAATATATTTTACAAAGAATGACTTATTTAGATTATTAATTTCCTGAAGAAGTTTTTTTAATTTTCTTTAATTAACTTAATTACTTATTAACTGTATTTAAAAAGAATGTTTGAATATATACCAGTTATTGCAATCAATTTATATTAATAAAATTGATTTTTTTATAATTTCGTAACAGTTCAAAGTTACAGTAATTAAACATTACTTTTTGTTATACCTGACAAATAATTACATAAACAACTAATAAAAAATGTAAGACATCAATCAAATAAATAAATTATTACATAAAATGATGAAGTTATTTTTATTACCTTTTATTGAAAGATTTTTTATTACTTTTTTATAAGATTTTTTAATGTGTAATTATTTTTTCATTTTTATTGAAAAATGAATTTTTTGAAAATATTTCATTGTATTACAATTAGATTAGGAGGTAGAGTGAGATGTGTAAATGAAGGTTATATTAAAAAGAATGCTTTATAGTGCTTTATCCATCATTGCACACCAGTAACTAATATTTTAAGATAATTTACTACTAAAGGTAGATAAATGAAAGAAATGATAATAACAGAATTTAAAATGTTATGATTGTGAAATACAATGCTACAGTAGTTTACTGTAAACTATATTAAAATAGTCACTTATTAAAATTTGTTATTTGTTTCATTTATTTGAAAATTTTTAATTAAAATATTTTAATTCTTACCCAGTATATTTATATTTTTGACTAATTCACAAATCTGAATTTATACAGATTTATACAAAAGGACTAAAAGAAGCAGACATACTTCAGGAAAGCACATTAACGTTTTAAAAAAGTTACTTTTAGAGATGTAACATGTATAGAAAAGGTTAAAAGTAGAGAACTTTTAACTTTACATTTCCAACCTCTTCAACCAGTGACCGACAGGTGATAATATCAGTTTTTTTGGAATTGAGTCCAGCTATATAAAAATGTTATGCATTTACGTATATTAATTTGATAGAATTGTTTAGTATAAACTAAATAAATAACTTAAGGAATGGTCAGGGAGCTACCAAAAATCTACATAAGTAATTTAATGAAACTTTCTGGTTTCTGTTAATGGTTAGTTATAATTGTACCATTTATTTTTATGATCGTCTTATGGAAAATAATGGATTGGCAGAGTTTTAAAAATATCAGTTGCTAATCCTAACAGAAATTGTATCATTTGATAAAAAGCTACAAATGTTTTTTTTTTTTTTCAATAAACAGCTCTTAAGCCTCACTTATCCAGATGGATGGAGTGGATGAGGAGGATTAATTAACTGCCTTAAAGGGATTCTCTAATTTAAATCCCTTTGATTACCTAAGGGGCATAGTAGAAGAAAATTTTACAAAATAAAAGTTAAATCAAGAGAAAAACATTAATCAACAAAAGTTTAAATTAAAAAAAAAATTTAATTTTATTTTATTTTAAAAAAATCTAATTTTAAATTTAAAATTAATTTTTTTAAATTAAATTTAAAATTTAAATTTAACAGCAGAGCCTCCTTTGACACTGTCACAAATTATCACCAGTGATAGTTTACTTCATTTTCTTATATGAAATTTTTTCTTTACTTTTCACATGTAGAATGGGTTCCTGAAGTATATTAATTTCCTCATGGGACAGACACTGAGTTTTATGCTAAAATAATTTTTTATATTTTCAACAGTTTGTTTTGAGCCTTTCACCAAATGAACTTAAACCTAGATTACGAAGTGGTGGAGAAATACTAGTTAGACCTATATCATCAGGACAACAAGATTTTCAGACTGATAAAAAGTTATGGCCACTCAATCAACCAGTGCAAAAACTTGAGGCGTTGAGGCAATGTTCAGGTAAAATAAATATTCATTTTTTCATACTTTTGTTTTGCACGATGATCTCAGATGTACTTTTAAAATTAATTCAAAGTAAATGCTCTTAAAAAAAATAATAAATTTTATTTTCTTGCTAACTATTAAGAGAATACTTTACACCCCTTTTATCTAGATTAGGGGAAAAAGTCCTATAGATCTCATGATTACCAAACAAATCTTAAATTTAAGATTATTTCAAAGTGGTGTTGTATTAAAAATTAAAAGATACAAAGAGTTTTTTGTAACACTTGATGAAAGAGAGGTATATAACTCTTATCACAAAATGAGGAATTGGATTAATACAAAAATTGTAATGATATTAAGAAATTTTTTTCTTAACATCTGAAGATGTTTTTCCAGATCTTATCAAATTATTCCTGCCACTAAAAATGAAGTATTATATTCATTTTTAAACAAGCTGAAAAAAGAGGAATTCAATACACATGTATAATTTTTAATACCTATTTTTTTAAATGTGTCTAGTTTTAATCCTTAAGCAGTGAACAAATTTTGATGACACTTTTCCTTTTTGTAGTGGAAGTTTCTCCATTGTAATTCTTTCCCACTTTACTTAATATTGCCTCTTCTAGTTAATTATCTACTTTTTAGCTTTACCATTTTGTTTTCAACAGGATATCTGTTGCAGTAGTTTATAGGCTTGAACCTATTATTTTTAAAGTAAATTCTAACTTTATACCTCATTCACATAGGAAGTCTGCATCTCATCTCTAAGAGTCTACATGTTCTCTTCTCTTTTTCTTGTAATTTCTTAAACTTATTCTTACTCTTGATCATAACTAAATTCCAGCCATTGTTCAGTATATTTGATACATTCCTGTATCTTCTGGTATCACCCATATATATCTTCTATTATTTTCAAAAATAAAAATATTATTTTCTTAATAATTTTTTTATTCCTGGGGTAAAGTGTAATTCCTCTTTTATTTATCTTACCCACTCAAATATTCACCAAATAGTTTTAATTCCTGTCATTATTTATTATGACATTCAAGTTAACCTTAATGTCAAATTCTCATCCCTTTTTTCATTCAACTTTATCATATATTTCTTTTAACACTTCTACTGAAAAAAATGCCATATAAATCTGCACTAATGAAGTAGGCTTAGCTTTCTAATCTACCCTGATTAAAATAATTTTTTCACTATCTTGCTTTTAATTATGCACTTTGACCTACTTTCTTATTCATTATTACACCTATTACTGCATTTCCACTTTTTATTGTGTGTTAATTGTCCTATAACACCCTGATCAAAAATCTTGCTACCTCATCTCATTAATTCCTGTATATCTAGGGTTTAGCTATCCATTCTTTTTTTTTTTGCCTTCAATCATTTGACTGGTTTGATGCAGCTCTCCCAGATTCTCTATCTAATGCTAGTCGTTTCATTTCAGTATACTCTCTACATCCTACATCCCTAACAATTTGTTTTACATATTCCAAACGTGGCCTGCTTACACAATTTTTCCCTTCTACCTGTCCTTCCAATATTAAAGCGACTATTCCAGGATGCCTTAGTATGTGGCCTATAAGTCTGTCTCTTCTTTTAACTATATTTTTCCAAATGCTTCTTTCTTCATCTATTTGCCGCAATACCTCTTCATTTGTCACTTTATCCACCCATCTGATTTTTAACATTCTCCTATAGCACCGCATTTCAAAAGCTTCTAATCTTTTCTTCTCAGATACTCCGATCGTCCAAGTTTCACTTCCATATAAAGCGACACTCCAAACATACACTTTCAAAAATCTTTTCCTGACATTTAAATTAATTTTTGATGTAAACAAATTATATTTCTTAGTGAAGACGTTTTGCTTTTGCTATTCGGCATTTTATATCTCTCCTGCTTCATCCATCTTTAGTAATTCTACTTCCCAAATAACAAAATTCTTCTACCTCCATAATCTTTTCTCCTCCTATTTTCACATTCAGTGGTCCATCTTTGTTATTTCTATTATATTTCATTACTTTTGTTTTGTTCTTGTTTATTTTCATGCGATAGTTCTTGCGTAGGACTTCATCTATGCCGTTCATTGTTTCTTCTAAATCCTTTTTACTCTCGGCTAGAATTACTATATCATCAGCAAATCGTAGCATCTTTATCTTTTCACCTTGTACTGTTACTCCGAATCTAAATTGTTCTTTATCATCATTAACTGCTAGTTCCATGTAAAGATTAAAAAGTAACGGAGATAGAGAACATCCTTGTCGGACTCCCTTTCTTATTACGGCTTCTTTCTTATGTTCTTCAATTGTTACTGTTGCTGTTTGGTTCCTGTACATGTTAACAATTGTTCTTCTATCTCTGTATTTGAACCCTAATTTTTTTTAAATGCTGAACATTTTATTCCAGTCTACGTTATCAAATGCCTTTTCTAGGTCTATAAACGCCAAGTATGTTGGTTTGTTTTTCTTTTATCTTCCTTCTACTATTAATCTGAGGCCTAAAATTGCTTCCCTTGTCCCTATACTTTTCCTGAAACCAAATTGGTCTTCTCCTAACACTTCCTCCACTCTCCTCTCAATTCTTCTGTATAGAATTCTAGTTAAGATTTTTGATGCATGACTAGTTAAACTAATTGTTCTGTATTCTTCACATTTATCTGCCCCTGCTTTCTTTAGTATCATTACTATAACACATTTTATAGCTATCCATTCCTGTTTTAAATTATCAACCATATTCTTTTAATTAAACTTCTAACATTCTATGTGCCAAGCACAAGTATGTCATGATTTTAATATTTTGTGATGATCTCCTCTTGAGCAGTTTTCTCACAGAAATAAAATTAAAAAAACTATTTTACTACCAGAATATTTTACCCAAGAGAAAGCCATCATAATTTTTTAAATAAAAAATAACAGGAATGAGGAAAACATTTCCTTACAACATTTAGTAGCAGTTCTCAGTCGCACTGTACTCAAAGCCTAAAATTGAAAAGCTAAAGCAGCTAAGTAGCATCTAAAGTACAGCTGCATGGTTCTCAAAAGCCAGGATGTGGTTTATCAGCTTTGTAGTTGATAAACCACACTATCCTTATTGCCTTTTGTGATATTTTTTTAGGAGTACTGTCTTCCTTAGATAATATCCTACCCCAACCCTCAGATTCTGTCATTACCTGACTGCAGGAACTTATTCAGATTGTTTCTTTTTCATTGCTAACCATCAAACTACAATAAGTACGATTAATATAGACAGGCACATGGTTACTTTATTTGAGCCATATTTTCATTTCACCCATCTACCAATTGACCTGTTACTCCACTTTAGCAGTTCCTATTGTGTTTAATTGCAGTTTAATTTGCAGTTTTAGTTGACCCTCTTTATGCTTCAAAATGTATTCCACCCATAACTTTAAATTCACATTCAACAACAAGAATAAAATGTTGCAACACTTGTTTTCAAAATTGAAATTTTAATAGTAAGGATTTCACTTTTGAAAACAAGTGTTGCATCATATATTTTTTAATCATTATATTATTTATTTTGCATGTTTCACATACTGACCATAACTGTGATAAAAAATCTATATAATCTAAAACAGTCAAAATGTTACTTTTGTGTTTTTTGTTTTACTGAAAAACCACTATAACAAGTTAATAAATATAAAGAAATATTGTTTAAATATTCTACTCATGGATAAAATAAAGAATTGGGCCATCATTATCCTGGGTGGATCAAGGGAAACCATGGTAAAACAATGATCAGTCAGTATCACAAAATATACAATTAATTATGAAATAAAAAATAAATAAATGTGGTTAAAGTTCAGAAATTAACACATTAAATGATACTAAACTTAATAAATATGATGATTTTAAATATGTAAACTAACCATAAAATTTAACAACAATTCAGAAAAAATTAATGAAAATCATTTGAGAACATGTTAAACAAAGATAAAGGAAATTCAGGGTGTTTTTTATTTAATTTTTTTAATTATATTATTTTCAGATTTATTGACAGAGTGATATCTAATATTTTTACATTTGTAAAAGAAAATCTTTTAATTTTATTGAAATAAATTGTTGGGAAGTTCTTTTAAATGAATCAGTAATTTATTAGGATGGCAATAAATATATAAGTTCCTTTTATGTTAACCAAAGTACTGTGTTATAAAAAGAAAACAGTTCTGTTGTCTGGTTTGATAGATGGATATCATAATTTTTTTTTAGTTATACATAACTGTTCTTTTTGCAAAGATTGCACATCTATAGATACAAAAATATTAAATTTCAATATAATTACACACACACACACGAGTGCGTGCGTGCGGGTTAACTTTTAGTATTTTTATACCTGTTTGGATCTACACCCCTATTACAACAGACTTTATGAGTAAGTAAACTGGCATGTGATAATATATTTTCTGTAATAGGTGAGGCACAATATACTGGAGATATTCCTAATGTTAATGGTGAATTGTATGGAGCATTGGTTATAGCTAAAAAAGGAACAGCTGCTTCTTTTACAGTTGATGTCAAAGATGCAATGGTAAGAATTAAAATAAAACTCAATATACTAATGTTAATAGAAAATATCACATATAGAAATAAAGAGTACTTGTAAAATATTTTAAATTGAATTAGTATTTTAATTATATAACACTATGTATTCATTTTATTTTATTTAGTATAATTTAAATCAATTTTATTTCACATTACACATGCTATTTCACAAAATAATTAAAAATTTTATTAATTAAATAATAATTTAAATTATTTCTCTATTACAATCTTTATATGTTTAATGAAGTAAATAAAAATTGCAACTCAAAATAGATACTGATAAATTACCATTAAAGAAGTTATAAACTCATTTCACATTGTTCAATACAGCAAGTAAGGTAAAACAAATTTTAGAGGATTGTCAAATGAACATGAAATGATATACTCTACTCCCCTGGGCCGGACCGACTTGATGGTATTACGCCACCCAGGGGAGTGTCCGTTACTCTAATAGGCCCTCCCCGCCTACTGGCTATATACCGGCATGGCAGGTCAGGCCTACCGGTGGCTCTTTTGAAATTTTTTATTCTCTATTATGTCCTCTATGGAGCCACATCATACCTACAAGTCGTGATGTGATCCCCGGAACTTTCATAATATTCTCTTGTCCCTACAGCACACCCCAAGGAGTCCTCAGCGGATCATTGAAACAGCACACCTAAGCATGCTGGCTCTCACCGCTGAGGCTGTCCACCCAACCTAACATACTAGAAACCCATACTTCTTTCATCTTCATTCTTCTGTTTTAGTACTGTCTTTATATAATCAGCGACCTTCCTCCAGTTCTCCTTACTGCTGAGCATGAAATCCATGGTTTCCTTCGGCGTTTTTCCATGAATACCCGCGTCATGATGAAATGATATACTGCAGTTTAACAAAAGACCTGGATTTTTTAAAAAATTTTCTGGTCGAATAATATATAAAACTATCAAACTTCCTCTTAATTTGAGTCACAAGGATTTCAGTATGGCATCATTTTACACTTGCACCAGAAATCAGGGCAAAATATTTTGCTAGCTGTAAATAAAAAAAAAACGGTCTCTGGACATATGCTTATAAGAACGTTTATGTTTATATTTTTTTATTTTTTTTTTTTATCTGAATTTTTACGGGCATCGACTGCTAAGGTCATTAGCCCTCGTCACATTCTTTAAAAGAAATTACTATCACCATCTGGATCGTCATATGTAAGGGTGTAAAGGGCCCTTACATTTTATTTAAAAACACAAACTACACAAAACATTAAGACACAAAAAAACAAGTACAACACACAACACTTACGGGGTGTAAAGGGCCCGGATATTAAAATTTGAGATAAGGTTCTCAAAAGACCATGAAATTAAAAATTCAAGCCGTCAATACCACATCCTTCTTTCTTTCTTCTACGAGTCTGGTTTATAGTTTGTTTGAGCACCCTCGGGGCGACCAGAACCGCCGTTGAGCAGTATATCAGTCGCGCCAGGGTGCCGTGGCAGTTGAATCCTTCTTATAAACAGGTTATAGGCATGCACCGCGCACACCCATAGCCTCGCGCCCTCAATCCACCCTTGAGGGTCCCCCATGCCATCATCGGACACACCCCGACTCACTGCTCTTGAATGCAGGTGAGCCAAAATGGCCTAGGCAAGAGGGCTACCTCCCGTCACTATACGTGCCACGCTTCGAGACTGCCTTATATATATATATATAAAACTACCGCTTAGAGATTCTTTTGTCACAGCTTTAAACTTTCATTTTATAGACTTTTAAGAAGTCCACTGGCGTATAAAAATGCAACTATATTTTCTTCATTTCCATTATCCAGATCAGCAGTAATATTATTTCTAAGACGGAACCTCTTTCTGAGGTCCTCATATATGGTACACTCTTCTATTAGATGCTTGATTGTCAGTGTTTTATTACAAAACACTGCACATTGGTCTCACTTCGCCGGTTAACAAATATGAATTTGTTAATCGCGTGTGACCGATTCTAAGTCTGGTCACCGCTACTTGTTCACGGCGAGTCAACTTAAAGTCGCTTTTACATTTATAAGGAGAAGTTTTTACTGAGTTTAATTTTGTATTTAAACTCCTCCATTCAGCATTCCACTTGTGTTTTACTATGTTTGTTAGACGGTTTTTAACATCTGCCACTCTTACAGGAAATGCATCCAAATCATCGCAGACTGTTGCCTTTCTGGCAGCTTCTTCTGCAATTTCATTACCTGTAATACCAGCATGTCCCGGAGTCCATACAAATACGCATCGCTGTCCTCGTTGATTTAGAACGTATATAATGGACAGGATGTTTGCAATTAGGACATCCTTAATGTTCTTGTTCCGAATTGCGACAAGTGCACTTAAAGAATCGGAACATATTAGCACTCTCTCTTCGCAATAGTGTTCAGTGTAGCGAAGAGCTTGCTGAATTGCAGTGAGTTCTGCCGTGTAGACACTGGCCACATCTGGCAGTTTCCAAAGGGGGCTTCTCCATTTACATATATTGAGCATCCAACACTATGTTCGGTTTTAGAACCGTCAGTATAAATTCTAATATGTTCTTCGCAACTACTGACTCTTGCTAAAAATTCCTGTTGGATGATCACTGCTGGTTTCTTTTTTATTTCTCCTTGAGAGAGATCCAACCTAGTATTTACCGCTGGCAAGAGCCATGGTGGTATTTCTATTATGGAAATTGCTAGTGTTTCTGGTATAGCAATTTCGTATTTCCTTCTTAATTCGTGGTACCTAATTCCGGCTGGTCTGGAATAGGTAGCACGATGTTCATATACTGCAGCCATAGGATGATTCGTAATCAATTTATTATTTATATGAGCAGGGAAAGCCCATACATTTGCTGCATATCTTAACAAAAGGATCTCTCTTCTATAATGTAGTGGCATTATTCCGGCTTCAGACATCAGACTAGCCGCCGGACTTGTGCGGAAAGCGCCTGTTGTATATCTTATTCCGCTATTATGAACTACGTCTAACTTTTTTAAATGCGACTTTCTAGCGGATGAATATACGATACATCCGTAGTCTAGTTTAGATTGAACCAATGCTTTATACAATCTCAATAATGTCTCTTTGTCTGAGCCCCAATTTAAGTTCGATAAACATTTTATAATGTTTAGGGCTATATTAATGTCCCTGATCAGCTCATGAAGTAGCCAAACAATTTTGAATTTCCTGTGTGTAATGAAGGTAATCCCAGAGCGCATAATTTGTGATCATAAATTCTTATAAACTAGTTCAATAATGTTAAAAAAAATCAAAATAATAAAGAAATTGATCTCACTTGCTGATATATAAATGCATGACAATATAACTGGAGTGTACTCTAAGAAAGATTAATAAAGTTCACAATTTTGCTTACATCACTGCTATATAATTACTTTTTATATGCTATAAAAAGTAGAAATATAAAGATGCAGCAGAAAAATAACAATTACACAGCTTCAAATAGATATCTAATAAATACCTGTACAAAATATTTGTATTGCTCACTCAAAACACAGATAGAAAGGTTAGATACAAAAGAGTTTACAGGAACAAAATTGTATAGAATAAACTTTCATTTAGTATGTAAATATATGGTAGATGAACTTACAAGAATTAAATATGTTTATGAAAAAAAACTGTAAATATAAAAAATAATTCTACCACATTTGTGCTTCATCCACTTTTCTATGGAAATTCTATTTTCTTCAGTTATCTCATTCTCATACAATTGTTTAGGCAATAGGGAAGAAAGGTAAAAGGTAATAGGGAAGAAAGCTGTAATTATTTGCAAAAAACAATAATTAACATTCCATAATTATTGAACAATTTTATACTCATTACAATTTTTTTTATATTGATCGATAACCATATTTTGCTTTATGAATACTACACTGAATTTTTTTTTCAGGCAGTACCTGGTGTTGTGGCATATTATTCTGCTAAAGATATTCCAGGAAGAAATACTTTTATGGTTGTAAATCAGTTTCCTTTTGTAGATGATCCAGTAAGTAGCTGTTCATTAAACATCCATATATTTCTCTCTCTCTTTCTCTCTTTATCTCTCTCTCTCTCTCTCTGTGTGTGTGTGTGTGCACATGTGTAAACTGATTTTGCTGCACTTGTGAACAAAGACAAGCTGTGTAAATAATACCTGCTGAATTCACATGGCAGCAGAGTGAACATTAACTCTGCTAAATCTGTGCTAAAAATGCATACTATTGTCAACAGTTAAACTGCTTATGAGTATTCTTTGGTACTTGCACAAAAGCTCAATAACATATAAATGAAAATTGAAGTGTAAGATCCAAGGCAACCATTTATTAACCAGACAGCAGAATGTATACTAGCTGGCTGAATGTTACACTACTTGCAGTACAATGTGATATGTATCCTCGATTGTCTTGTCCACTCTTATTAGATTCCCAGCCATGTTGCAGAGTTTACAATAAAATATTTACTTATCTAATCACTGACAGATGTTTTAATGTTCTGATTTAGTAGAAAGTCTATTGAAAAACCAGGCTCTAACTGCCTTGTTTAAATTTATAGGGTGGTGGTGGTTATTGTTACTATTTGTCTAGAGATAAAATGTTAATTTAGATTGTATTTATTTATTTTTTTAGTTTTCTTTGTTTGATTACTTGAAATTCTCTTTGAAATATAGTATCTATTACAATCTTTGTAATTCTGAAAATTTAATAATGGGTAGAAATGAATCATGTATAAATGTATACCCTCATGAAATATTATTTTTTATTTTCTTAATGTGTGTTGAGACACAACTCCTGATTCACTCGGCTCTGCACAATTCACTCGTCTCCATCTACACTAAATAAGCCGAATCTGCACTAGAATCAGTCAGTCTGTCTCTGTCTATCATTCTAAGACTCATTTGTGTGTGTTACAATGTATCTAATTCTAATATTATTCAGTCTAAATTAAGCATTCATCAATAAACATAAATATATATATATATATATATATATATATATATATATACAGTAAATTATATATTTTTGCAACAATGTAACAAATTCAACTTAATCTAAAATATGTTAATATGTAATGATCATTATAATTTATGAAAATACATTCTTTAAACGTAACTGAACAATGTATTTTATTTACTTTGATACATGAACCAGCAAGATCGATACATAGAGAAGATGAGTGAGTATCTTCTCCTAACCAACTGAGTATATTCCTAACCAAGTTATGGCACCAAAGTAGAATTTATTTGAACAATGTGTATGTTGCAATCTGTTTAACTAGTGAACAGTAAGCAACTTCCAAAGGCTAGATAAGGGTGATTGTGTGACATATAAATGAACTAGTCTTGTACAGACTCAGGAAGACCATTCCTGAGACGTAAGGTTAATTAAACCCCCACCACCAAAGTACATCAGTATCCACTGTCTACCATACAAATCTGTTTAAAAGTAACTAACATTTAGTAGGATTTGAAACTCAGAACCTTCGACTTCAAAAATCATCTGTTAAACAAAATATTTGTGTCAAGTTAACCATTAACCACCATGAAATATGATATTTTGACTTTCAACAGACATTAATGTATTGAGAGTGTAAAATTAAAAAAAAATGTATATATATATATATATACACGAGTATAAGTGTATGCCTGGAGCAAAAAAAAAAAAATATTATGAATATTTATCTAAATCACTACTACTTACAGAAACATTTTAAGTGTTTGTATAAGGCTTTTAATAATTAGCTTATTTACAGATATTTGCACAAGAAAAAATTTTATATGCTGGACAACCTCTTGGAATTATAATTGCTAAAACTCAAGATATAGCTAATTCAGCTGTGAAGAAGGTCAGAGTTCAATATTCAGGAATTTCAAAACCTGTGGTTAATTTCTTGGATGTAATTAAATCTAAAGATGAATCAAGAATAATACCTGGTGGAAAGATTGAACCCACTGCTCAAAAAAGTAATAAATTTACTTATTATTTTTGTTCTTTTAAATAACTAGTTGATGTAAATTATAATGCTTTGCATTCTCAGTCAGGGATCATTAAATTAGATTACTGATGTACCTTTTAAGTTAAATATTAGAAAAATTAAGGGCAAGTATTGAAGTTTTTGAATCAAATTAAATTTATCTAATGAATTAGAGAATACAATTATACTGGAATTACACAGTAAATAAATATATATTTCTTAAAAAGTATCAAGTATCAAAATCAAAGTTTGCTGAAATTATATAACATTGTGTCTGTGGCTCAGCAGATGTCCCCAATTTTGATTCAAATCAATATAATTTAAGAAAAATCTGATTTAATACAACATGGTTTCCTTGTCCGCCTATTAAATTACATATATATATTTTTTTAAAATGAAAAGTACATAAAATTTTATTTCATTAATAACTTCTGATATTTCTTCGCTTTTTTTTATTGTTATTATTAAATTATTATTATTATTATTGATTTTTTTTTTTACAATTAAAGGTCAATAATTATTAATAAATCAATACATTTAAATTAAAAAAAAAGTTAAAAAAAGAAAAGGAGATAAAGTTGGGATTTGAATCGATGAGCCTTCCTCTTGTAAAATCCAAATATTTCATAATTAAAATTTTATTTGGCTATAACTATGGAACAAATGACAATAATTACCACTTATGATACATCACTGAAAATCTCTCAATGAGGGCTTATTACTGCAATTAAGAAAAAGTCCAAAATCAACATTTTTTTTTGGATTTTGGGCTTTCAAGGACACTTTTAGCCCAGTCGATTGAAATCAAAATGGGAGGTGCACAACTAGATGTTACAAAATACATAAATCCAAAATTTCAGTATACCGCGGCTAGTCGTTTTTGAGTTATGCGAGATACATATGCACATACATACGTACATATGTCATGCTGAAACTAGTCAAAATGGATATTTCCGTTGAAATTTTGAAAACTTTTCTCCACTAATACAAACTGAAATTACTCATGTTTATAAGAAAATTGTAAATTAATTACCTAAAATTCTAGATTAATCACTAGGCTTTATAGAATTTGAATAACAATAATTAATTTTATATTTACATCCCATACCTACAGATATGATAAAAATGCAGCGAAAACAAAGTATTTAAAAAAAAGATATATCAAAATCACTTTTTTATATTAATTGCTCACCAATTCAATCTTCTTCCATTTCTCAGTTTCAAAAAATCATTATCAGTTTCTACGCTGTTTTCCATATAATCAGATAAACACTGTTAATCGTTACTGACATTAATGGTTAATGACTCAATGACATCTTCAATCAGTCCCTGAATAGTTCAGTATTTTTTTACACCTTTTTGATGAGACTGAAATTTCTTTGCCATACCTTTTCTCCAATTCTGGACGTTTTATTTTTGCCCAGGTAAATGACGATTCCAGATTTGTTGCCAGAAACATATTCTGAAATGCCATCCAGTTTTTTGTTCAATAAAAAATTAGTACAATTAAATTAAATTCTGGGTAATACAGAATAAGACAGATAATAGTATGCCCTTTTGCATTTAACATTTCATTAAAGGTGTTAGAAACAAACCACAATTTGCTATTTTTTATTAATTCATATTAACTTTTATCATTTTGCCTCTGAAAAAAAATAATGCGATTTTTTAACACATTTTGGATTAGTTAACTACTTTTCTAGAAAATTTGGCACTTTATCCACATGAACATTGTAATAGGATTTGTTGCTTATCACCAATACTCTTTTTTTTCCAACAAATTGGGTATTATAATTGTGTAATAATTAGGATAATAATTGGGTATTATTAATTGGGTAAATATTGGGTATTATTATTAATATATTTTTTAATTTCAGCTTAATATTCGCCAGTATTTGAGCTGAATTTCACATTGAGAAATAAGTTGGAATGAATTCATTTTACCTTCTACATAAAGTGTAACAAGTCTTTATCCTTTAAAATAAAAAAAAATTAATTTTTTTTAATTTTTTTACGTTGTCTATTCTTATTGTGAAAATGTTTGCTGTGAACATAATGTTTGTTGATGTAGGATTGGATAACCCTCTCCGAAAATGTCTGAAGTTGTTGAAGAAACTAAACTGTTTTGTAGACTATATGTACACTCTTCTCCTAGAACCAGCCTGTTTGTTTGAGGTTTTTGACCCTCAAATCTATTTGATATTAATAAATTGATTAAGCTATTTCTTTTCTTGAAAATAATTTTTTCTCCTTAAGTTTCAAAATCAGCTTCCAGAGTATAAGAACACGCGCACCCTTTGGTGAAGTAAAAATAAAGTTGAGAAATGTCTTTTTAAAATCATCTACACATGATACTTTTTGCAGAAAAAAATGTTAGCAGACTGCTTTGTGGTTTTTGAAACTTACTGTAAGATCATTTTGAGGTCAATCAGAAATACTTCATTTCATGTTTCCACAGTCATAAATTCAATCATGTTTTTATTATTTCTCTTCACAGCCCCATCATTCATTTTTCTTTAGTTTGGAAACTGATTAGAGGACACCTATGATAGTATTTTTTTTGCACCATAACTGCTCAATAAAAAGTATAATTAAACCTTAGTAAATTATGCTGTACACTTACAAATTCCTAAGATCTATCAACATAAACAATTAAAAATTCTTAACACTAATCTATGCACCACACTATCAGATAAAGTAATATAATGATAATAATTAAACAACCTACATTTAATAAATATGTTTATTCAGTAATTTAGTTGTGTTTTCATAAAATAATTAACAAATGTATGATGTGAATTCACACAATCTATGAAAAAAATCTATTCTAGAAATGAAACAAAGGAAGTTGGTAGACTTTAGGTATTGTATAGATTGGTGATTAGACATAAAACAAATAAGTGAAAATATAAATAATTGAATAACTAATGAATTTGTATCACTATACTTTGCTACTGCAAATTCATGGACTGAAATATGAGGAAGTTCTTGTGCCTCATTTAAATTTTTTTACATAAATAAAAAGTTGATTTAAAAAAGCTGGTTAGTGAGTAAATTAATTTCACTGTGTTTTCACACAGTTTATTCTTGTCAAGATTTTATCTAATTAAGTTTTTCTTCCAAATATCTGTTTAGTGTAAGTTTGTTTCTTTGCTTATAGAAAATACAAAATTCAAAGTAGCTGGAAAGTTTACTATAAGAGGACAGTATCACTATACAATGGAAACACAAACCTGCTTCTGCATTCCAGTTGAAGATGGCCTGGATGTTTATCCTTCCAGTCAATGGCCAACTATGGTTCAAGAAATCATCAGCAGTACATTAAACATACCTCAAAACAAGTAAATAATACAAAATTATTAATTTTTAATGATAATAAAAAATTATATCTGTTATTTTACCCTGGAGCCTTTTTGTTATATACAAAGCATGTAGTAAATGTAAATTATATGATTTAGGTCAAATTTATCAAAATGTGGTCTTTTTGCATATACTTGTAGGTGTTGTATACTAAAGTTGTTAACATTTCTATTTGTGAAAACTAATAAGTGATTGAGGCCATTCTTATAAGATTATATCTGTTCAATGCATTATTGTTTGAAATTGTATTCTGTTCACCCAGAACATTTGCAGTCACAGCCTTGTACATGTTTTTAGTGCATTTTATGTATTTGGTGAATGTATCCTGTACATGATGTTTTATTCTGAAAATTCTATTATGTACAGCAATTTAAAATTTAACAGGTATTTTACTGAATGTTTGTTTATGTGGGTTAGAGTGTTTTTTTTTCTTTATTCTGTGTAGGAATAAAAATCATAATGTGTTTGTTTTAAGATTTATTTGAGTTACTACATATTTTATAGCACTGAGTTCTCCTGAAAGGGGTGCAGGTGAAATGGGTTTTCTGAGTAATGTGTGAATTGTAATTTTATAAGCCCAGAGTTCAGATGAAGTTGAGTAGTCTGAGTTGTCTTTCACTGTTTATTTTAAAACTTTTTTGTTGCTTGGAAAAACTACAAACCACAGGCTTACCTGCATCATAATGTTACTCCACTGTGCTCATATTATCTCCGAGCTCTTGATCACTTTATTAGAGAGATTACTTTGAAAATTGCTGAGTGGTGGAGTGGTAATGTCTCAGCCTTTCATCTCAGTTCAAATTCCAATAAAGCTCAATTTTTTTTTTTGTTTTCAGTCATTTGACTCGTTTGATGCAGCTCTCCAAGATTCCATATCTAGTGCTAGTCGTTTCATTTCAGTATACCCTCTACATCCTACATCCCTAACAATTTGTTTTACATATTCCAAACGTGGCCTGCCTACACAATTATTCCCTTCTACCTGTCCTTCCAATATTAAAGCGACTATTCCAGGATGCCTTAGTATGTGGCCTATAAGTCTGTCTCTTCTTTTAACTATATTTTTCCAAACGCTTCTTTCTTCATCTATTTGCCGCAATACCTCTTCATTTGTCACTTTATCCACCCATCTGATTTTTTACATTCTCCTATAGCACCACATTTCAAAAGCTTCTAATCTTTTCTTCTCAGATACTCCGATCGTCCAAGTTTCACTTCCATATAAAGCGACACTCCAAACATATACTTTTAAAAATCTTTTCCTGACATTTAAATTAATTTTTGATGTAAAAAATTATATTTCTTACTGAAGGCTCGTTTCGCTTGTGCTATTCGGCATATTATATCGCTCCTGCTTCGTCCATCTTTAGTAATTCTACTTCCCAAATAACAAAATTTTTCTACCTCCATAATCTTTTCTCCTCCTATTTTCACATTCAGTGGTCCATCTTTGTTATTTCTGCTACATTTCATTACTTTTGTTTTGTTCTTGTTTATTTTCACACGATAGTTCTTGCGTAGGACTTCATCTATGCCGTTCATTGTTTCTTCTAAATCCTTTTTACTCTCGGCTAGAATTACTATATCATCAGCAAATCGTAGCATCTTTATCTTTTCACCTTGTAGTGTTACTCCGAATCTAAATTGTTCTTTAATATCATTAACTGCTAGTTCCATGTAAAGATTAAAAAGTAACGGAGATAGGGAACATCCTTGTCGGGCTCCCTTTCTTATTACGGCTTCTTTCTTATGTTCTTCAATTATTACTGTTGCTGTTTGGTTCCTGTACATGTTAGCAATTGTTCTTCTATCTCTGTATTTAAACCCTAATTTGTTTAAAATGCTGAACATTTTATTCCAGTCTACGTTATCGAATGCCTTTTCTAGGTCTATAAACGCCAAGTATGTTCGTTTGTTTTTCTTTAATCTTCCTTCTACTATTAATCTGAGGCCTAAAATTGCTTCCCTTGTCCCTGTACTTTTCCTGAAACCAAATTGGTCTTCTCCTAACACTTCTTCCACTCTCCTCTCAATTTTTCTGTATAGAATTCTAGTTAAGAATTTTGATGCATGACTAGTTAAACTAATTGTTCTGTATTCTTCACATTTATCTGCCCCTGCTTTCTTTGGTATCATTACTATAACACTTTTTTGAAGTCTGACGGAAATTCCCCTTTTTCATAAATATTACACACCAGTTTGTATAATCTATCAATCGCTTCCTCACCTGAACTGCGCAGTAATTCTATAGGTATTCCGTCTATTACAGGAGCCTTTCTGTCATTTAAATCTTTTAATGCTCTCTTAAATTCAGAACTCGGTATTGTTTCTCCCATTTCATCCTCCTCAACTTCCTCTTCTTCCTCTATAACACCATTGTCTAATTCATTTCCTCTGTATAACTCTTCAATATATTCCACCCATCTATCGACTTTACCTTTCGTATTATATATTGGTGTACCATCTTTGTTTAACACATTATTAGATTTTAATTTATGAACCCGAAATTTTCCTTAACTTTCCTGTATGCTCCGTCTATTTTACCAATGTTCATTTCTCTTTCCACTTCTGAACACTTTTCTTTAATCCACTCTTCTTTCGCCAGTTTGCACTTCCTGTTTATAGCATTTCTTAATTGCCGATAGGTCCGATAGTTTTCACCTTGTACTGTTACTCCGAATCTAAATTGTTCTTTAACATCATTAATTGCTAGTTCCATGTAAAGATTAAAAGTTCCTTTTACTTTCTTCATCACTAGCATTCTTATATTTTCTACGTTCATCCATCAGCTGCAATATATCGTCTGAAACCCAAGGTTTTCTACCAGTTCTCTTTATTCCGCCTAAGTTTGCTTCTGCTGATTTAAGAATTTCCTTTTTAACATTCTCCCATTCATGTTCTACATTTTCTACCTTATCTTTTTTACTCAGAGCTCGTGCGATGTCCTCCTCAAAAATCTACTTTACCTCCTCTTCCTCAAGCTTCTCTAAATTCCACCGATTCATCTGACACCTTTTCTTCTGGTTTTTAAACCCCAATCTACATTTCATTATCACCAAATTATGGTCGCTATCAATGTCTGCTCCAGGGTAAGTTTTGCAGTCAACGAGTTGATTTCTAAATCTTTGCTTAACCATGATATAAACTATCTGATACCTTGCAGTATCAGATAGGTATCGCCTAGCTTTTTCCAAGTGTATATTCTTCTATTATGATTTTTAAATTGGGTGTTGGCAATTACTAAATTATACTTCGTGCAAAACTCTATAAGTCGGCCCCCTCTTTCATTCCTTTTGCCCAGCCTGTATTCACCCACTATATTTCCTTCCTTGCCTTCTCCAATGCTTGCATTCCAATCTCCAACTATTATTAAATTTTTATCTCCTTTTACGTGTTTAATTGCTTCATCAATCTCTTCGTATACACACTCTACCTCATCATCATCATGGGCGCTTGTAAGTATATAGACATTAACAATCGTTGTCGGTTTAGGTTTTGATTTTATCCTTATTACAATGATTCTATCGCTATGCGTTATGAAATACTCTACTCTCTTTCCTATCTTCTTGTTCATTATGAAACCTACTCCTGCCTGCCCATTATTTGAAGCTGAGTTAATTATTCTAAAATCACCTGACCAAAAGTCGCCTTCCTCTTCCCACCGAACCTCACTAATTCCTACTACATCCAAATTTATCCTATCCATTTCCTTTTTTTAAATTTTCTAGCCTACCAACCTTTTTTAAACTTCTAACATTCCACGCTCCAACTCATAGAATGTTATTTTTTAATTTTCTGGTGACCCCTTCCTTAGTAATCCCCACCCGGAGATCTAGTTTACCTCCGGAATATTTTACCAAGGAAGGCGCCTCCATCATTGCTATATGAAAATGCAGAGAGCCTCATTTTCTTGGAAAAAAAGCAGCTGTAGTTTTCCATTGCTTTCAGCTGCGCAGTACTCAGAGGACTGAGTGATGTTGATATGGCCGTTTAAGTCATTTGGACTCACGCCCCTAACAACTACTGAACGAGCTGCTGCCCTCTTTCAGGAATCATTCCTTAGTCTGGCTCTCTACAGATACCTCTCCGATATGGTTGCACCTTCGGTCCAGCTACTCTGTATCCCTGAGCACTCAAGCCCCCTCACCAACGGCAAGGTCTCATGATTCATAGAGGAGGAAAGCTCAATATTTTTCATAATTTACAAAATTTCCACTTCATATTCCCATACACACAAGTTTCAAGCTAATTTGGTCAATTAATCATTAAAAAAAATAATTAAATATACCCTTATATTTTGTGATTTCTTGAGAGGTGCCTTACAATTGCAGGGACCTGAGACAATAACCTTTGAAGATATATTTAGTATTAGTTGATCTAAGGAGTTGCAAGTAATTTGTCAGAAAACAGCAGTGGTTTTCTGGCAAATTACTTCTCTGACTACTTGCTTCTCTAAATAATTTGAAATTAATTTTTCATTGGCTGTTTTTTTTAAAGATGAGATTAAGAACATTTACTTGTTTACTATATCCATTTTCAACTGTATAATTAAATATGGTATATTCCATTACTGATTACTGTACCTTAGTATTGTACAGATTGTTTTATTCTGCCTAGACACAATAAGACAGTGTCATCTACATATCCATGACAGAATATTATTTTGTTGGTATGTTTATATTTCTTCTTTTTCTTCAAGTGGAATCTCCTCCAGGAGGTTTGCAATCATCATCGCTATTTTGACCTTTGGTAGGCAGCTTGGAACAGTTCAGTAGACGTTTTGCCAAACCATTCCCTCAAACTGCACAACCATGAAATTGTGCGCCTCCCAACGTTACGTCTGCTCACTATCTTCCCCTGCATGATCAACTGGAGCAACTCGAACTTCTATCCCCTTGCTATGTGACCTAGATACTGTAATTTCCCGGCATGTACTGTAGACATTATTTCAAGTTGTTTATTCATACTCTCTGGTATCTTGATGTTTGACACCTTATACTTCCAAGATATCCTTAGCATGTGTCTATAGCACCACATCTCAAAGACTGCCAACTTTTTCATGTGTAGTTTTTTCAATGTCCATGCCTCCATTCCATATAGCAGCACAGGAAACACATAACATTTTACCATTCTAGCCTGCAGATATAATCTGACCTGCCGATCACACAAGAAAGTACGCATTTTGAGAAATGTGCTTCTAGGCATTTCTATCCAGGTTTTAATTTCCAGGGTTTGGTCCATGTTGTTGGGTATCCAAGTACCAAGAAATTTGTACTTTGTTGTTTTTTCAATTATCACATTGTCAATGTATAACTCTGGGCTCACCATTTGTGATCTAGTTATTATTATGTACTTTGTGTTCTTGAGGTTCATTCTAAGGCTGTACTGTATACTAACATCTTTAATCTTTTGAACTGCTCTCTTTTGTTAAACACCCCCAACAACCCCGGCCTCCGCCATTAGGCTATGCGCAGGAATGTTGGAATGTCGTGGCAGTCGACTGACCCCTGTCTTGCCTTTCCTTTGGCGTCCCATCGGGATCCTCTCAGTTTCATCTAGATGCAGTAGCCCTCCCTTCTGGACGACCACTACATCCCTCCACTGAGAGGCTACCCTTCCCGTCCCTACACTAGGTTGCCGGCTACGCCTTGCACGAAGCCGGCAAACCGCTGCGTCCACCCTCTCACACCAGAGGGTCCCAAATGCATCATCGGAGCACCCCAAATGACCTTCATTCTTGCATATGAAGGAGCCAAAGCGTCCTCTGCATCCAGGCTGCCTCCCTGGCCCTGCACGGCGACCACGATTCGCCCCCTGTATTTTTTTTTCACACCCATCCGCAGGACACAACACAAGTAATAAAACACACTCACTCTCATTCACACCACCGCTTAGCGGCCATCAGGAAAACGCAGTTAAGCCTAGTAACACACCCATACAGAATACATAATTAATAAAAGTCTATTCTTCCCATCCGTCTCATTCTTCGGCTTCGTCACCGCTGGTCGTGGCCTTCCTACACACGGTCGCAGTGATCGTATATGCCATCCCGCCAGCAATATAAACACAAAAACATAAACAAAAGAAATGAAATACACACTACAATAAAATAAAATTCGGTAAACATAGTAACTTTGCGCTCCTGCGGCAGCTCTCGTCGCAGTCAGCCACCACTATCACGTTGGCTGCGATTGCACTCCTCAACCAGCAGCAAAACACAAAACAACTCAACAAAATGAAATAAAATAAGATAAAATAAAACACAATCAGGACAATAGCGAAGAACCCTCCCTTCAGTTGCAGCCCATCACGTTGGTGTCTGAACTTATTCCTCCTTCCGCAATCCGCGGGCACGTTCGCCGTGAGTGCCCTCGTAGCCGTTAGCAGGAACGGAAACACAATCGATAAAATAAAATAATACCACAATCATACAATACAAGGAAATTACATAATAAATGAAACCCACACTTCATGTTGTCTCTTCGGCGATGTCACCTCTAGCCGTGGCCCTCCTGCACACGGTCGAAGCGATCGTGCTTGTCATCTCGAGCCGGCCTTAGAGTACCAACCACAGTGACAATGGAGACAATGAATTCACAATACAATACAATACAACACAAAAATAAAATATATAATAGAATAAACACACAGTATACTTGCTAGGGACATTGCTGCTTACCCACGCCTAGAAGTCTTCTCCCCACTCTCTTCCATGTACCTCCTTCGTCTTCAGGATGTTAGCCACCGTGCTCTGTACCGCCTCCCATTCTCTCTTCCCTTTCAGCATGTGAGCTACAGTTGTTTCTGGAGTGAGGCCATCTGTGCCAAGCCTACGCCGGACCACAGCCCACCTTTCGCACTCGTAAAAGGTGTCATCCTGGCCGCAGTAGAAGCACCTCAGTGTCCATCTTCTCTTGAACCGATGTAGGTAGACCCCAAACTCCCCGTGTCCAGATAGGAACTGCGTGAGGAAGTAATCTACCTCCCCATGCCTCCGCCTGACCCACGGTCCCAAGTCCGGGATCAGTCTCCTGGTCCATGCTTTGAACTGCTCTCTGTAGATCACAAGTCTCCGTTATGACGACAGTGTTGTCCACATACTGCAAATTACTAATTGGCTGACCATTGACTATAACTCCAGCTTCGTCTTCATTTAGAGCCTCCTTGAATATTGCTTCGGAATACAGATTAAATAGCAATGGGGACAAAATGCATCCTTGCCTTACTTCCCTTCGTATTTGTATTTACTCTGTAACATCATTATCTACTTGAATGGTAGCTGCTTGATACCAGTATAACGATTCAATAAGCTGTATATCTTGTGAGTCGATATTCCACTGCTTATTAGAGTATCATGGTGAACTTTATTAACAAAAGCCTTCTTGTAATCTATAAAACAGACATGCATATCCTGGTTCACATCTAGGCACCTCTGAGTAAAACTAAATAGTACTTCTCTCATACTGAAACCTTTCCTAAATCCAAACTGGGTGTTATTAAAATCTTCTTCCAGTTTATTGTATATTCTTTTGTGGATGACTTTCAAGAATGCTTTTAGTACATGACTCATCAAGCTAATAGTTCGGTAATCGCTGCATTCTCTCGCATTTGGTTTCTTTGGTAACATTATAAAAGTTAATTTTATTCATTGCTTTGGTATTATTCCAGTTCTGTACACCTCATTGTAAAGGTCTACAACAATGTCGAGCTGTTCTTCATCTATTAGTTTAAAACTCCATGCACTGTCTCCTGGGTAACAATAAAAGTCTACTCAAAAGTGCAATAGAACTACTTCAACACAAGGCTCTCACTCTACAATGTTCAGCACTGCAACCAAATCAACAGTCAGCCTTTCTCAAAGCTACAATCTAGGACATTCAATCAGATTACCACAACGACATATTTGTGCATATTAGATGCCACTGTTACAAAACAGGTGATAAAATACTGCAGCAGCTGATAGAAATATATCAATTTAAGTACTGTTGTTTCCAATGATTCTATTGATTAGAATTTCTTTCTTGTTTTGATGAGCCATCTTAGTAACCCAGGCCCTAGGTTACTAAATTATAGTAAATACACTGTAAAAATTTTTTAGAACATTTGTTTCAAAATTATGAAAATAATAAAATACATAAGAAAAAATAAAATATAAATTAATATATTAGAATATAATGTTTTCTTTTTTTTTAGGATAAATGTTAGTGTGAAGCGAGTTGGTGGTGCATATGGAGCTAAAATTTCAAGAAATAATCAGGTATCAGCAATATGTGCACTTGCAGCACATCTTAGTAGACGTCCTGTGCATTTGAATCTTGATTTAGTGACTAATTGTGAAATGGTTGGTAAACGATTCCCCTGTCATATAGATTATGAGGTGAGACAATACATAACAATGATTTTATTAATTAATTTTGTTATTGCAGTCCTGTATCTAAAATGTAGCAATGAATTATTTCTTGCGTAATGCATTTATGTTGTTTGTAAAAAAGCAAAGAAGGTCTTCCTATCCTTTATTAAATAATGAATTTCTAATACTGCAGAAGGTAGGTACACAAAAACAAACATTCTAATATTTTTTCGGAATACTACTTTTTTTTAAATTTTTGATCTGTTTACTACTGATGCTAAATTGTAACTACTAGCTACTTTTTTGATTTCAAAAACTCAACTAGTAACTTGCCAAAAGAGAGCTAGGTAAGACCATGACATCTCACTTGGTTTTGTTATAAAGTAAATTTACTTTAAAAGAGCCTGTTTGTATAAAAGAGCCTAGAAATACATTTCTAATATATAAATAATTAAGTTCATCTTAGCAACATATAAAAGTTTAAATTATTCGAGTGCTTTCAGATTATTATCCATCTTCAGGAATATCTAATTAATTATAAGATATGTAAAAATCCATTTAAAATAGTAGAAATAGAATATTGTAAATTAAGTAAAATTTTATATATGTAATCAATTGATCATCATGATAATAAAATTAAAATATGTAAAACGTTAAAGTAAAATATGTCTTGTCAATAAAGGAATCTCAATTATGATAATAAAAACTAAAGCAATTCAGCCAACCCGATAATTATTAATTATTGTTAACAATTTGTTTAAATAATATGTCATTCTCAAATTTAGTTTGTTCATTCATCAGTTTGTTATTTAAGTAAATGTAAAATTTCTTTAAAATATTAGTTTTATAAAAGTTGTTAGTATATTCTAATATATTAAAGAAATCGTCTAGATTGTAATTATGTTTATATTCTAATATATGTTTAGCAAAATTAGAACGGTCTTTTATTTCCTTTATTTATGCAGTTAATATGTTCTTTGAACCTAAATGAAAATGATCGATTAGTCACACCAATATATTTTAAATCAGTTTTCCAAACATGTATAAACAAAGTATAATAGGAGGTTAGAGCATTTACTAAATATCGCAGTAAAGTTCTTTTATCATTAACTAGCATCTCCATCACAGCTTCGCTTGTCCATATGGTTACTTGCATTTCTTGTTGCTGTCAAGGGATGTTTAGCCAGTCGTAGCTTGCTTTGCTTGCCCTTTCCATCTGGCCAGGGGACTCTGCCTCCTGGACTCCCTTCTGTTCAACTCATGCTTGTGCAATAATGATAAATAAAAATTAAATTCCATTCAATTTATAAAAATTGTCAGTATTTTGTATTTCTTCAGAGCAACAGTTTGGTCAGTACAAAGCTGGTAATTGGTTTTTAGATTTCCCGTCACAGCTTTGCTTGTGAAAGACATAATCAGAATTACAAACATATATTACCATCACAATGGTATCAAATTTCATAAAAATTAAGTAGCAGTAGCAGAAAACAGCAAAAATTTTAAAAAGATTGTTTTTTTACCCCTTAAAATTTTGTAATTCAAAAATAGTTTTTAGCTATTTATCTTTGTATTTGCCAGCCCAACTGAAATGAATATCTTGTTTAGTATAGTCAGAAATGTGAAAATTTGTTCACATTGAAATCACTGTTTGAAATTTTTCAAGGTCGAATTTCAAAAATCTAGTAATTGGTTTTTAGATATTCACATGAAGATACACACGCCAGATATAAAGTTTATATTTTCATTTGTTATATTTTCATTAGAAATGTAAAAAAATTGCCACATTAAAAAAAAATAATTCAAAAATCTAAAAATTATTTTTAGATATTCACATGAAAGATTATACACACAAAAATTTGTTACTGAGAAATTACTGTTTACTGAGAGTGCTGTTTAAGTACTGTTTAAGTTACTGAGAAAGCAGTAAATTTCATTTTACCCATTTTAACCCTTTAAACTCAAAATTTCAAAAAACCCTTTCTTGCTGTGCACTTACACCACAAGAAGTACTCAAATTTTCATCAGTTTATCTTCAGTAGTTTTTGCTAGTATATATATATATACTGTGCGTGTGCGTGCGCGCGCGCGCGCGTGTGTGGGTGTGTGTAAATTTATCATAAAATACACATACTTACAATGAAAACTCATTAATTTGAATAAATCAATATTAACACTTGGAAAGCAAAATAAATGTACAATAATTATAATTTGCTTCAAAAATTTAGAAAATAATTTCACAAAACAAATTTAATAAAAAAATAGTGGAAGAAAAGGATTTTGAGAATGTGACCCAGTAATTGTGACTGCTTATCACTAAAGTTTAAATCAGTCCATTGTCTGCCTTGGTAGGAAATTTTAAATAATGACAATGCCAACTGAGATGATTTTTGGAAATTAAGTTGATATTTTTATTTACCTCTATGAATGGAAACTTTTTTATAATACATTATTTCCCAGAGAAAGGAATGTATTAATTTGTTGCTATAAAGGCATTTGAGTTATAGTGCCTCTAATCAGTTTCTGTCTCTGACACTAATGATGTTGTTTATACAGTCCATCTCTCCATTTACATTCATACATATTATCCTTATTCATCCTCTGAAGTAATACTTTATGGTAGTTCCGGAGGCTAATCAGAAAAAAAAAACCCAATCGCTTTACAATGAAAGTGAGTGAAGGTGTCACTTGCAGGTCTGAATATCATCTGAAATTTTGTAGACATCCTGATATGCAGAAACATATTTGGCTCAGTGAAGAAGGCAACAAGAAACTATTTCATTTTTCACTCTCCTCAATAAACCTGGTATGAGATGCTTGTTATTCTTGGGGATGACTGTGCCATTTATGGGAGTGACTTTATTTCATGTCAAGTTACCTGCAATATCATTATGTTTGCACCAAAAAATGCAAACTATAATTATTTTAATTACAATTTCATAATTAATTATAATAAATAGTTTTTATTAATAACAATAAAAACAGGTTTTAGATTTTAGAAATTTCCAATTGATTATGTTTGTAGTATTAGACATACATAATATACATTGCTTTATTATAAGTGAGTATTTTATCATAATTTTATACTGACAATGAGAGAACTTCAGAGCATTATATTTTCGCAAGTGTTCTTGCATCAAGTGTATAGTATGTTTTACATATGTTTTATATGTTTACAATAGAATGTGTTTATAGGGTTTTTTAGGTTTAACTGTAAACAAATTTTTACATATTTTCACATAGTCATGTTTTTGCAGGTAGGAGTTGATGAAAATGGAGTGATTCAATATATGCAAACCCAACTATACCAGGATTCAGGACTTGTTCCTAATGAAATTCTTATTCCAGCTACACTTAATAGTTTTCGTAACATATATGACTTTAGTACCTGGTCAGTTAATGGATTCATTGTGCGAACGGATACGCCTTCTAATACCTGGTGCAGAGCTCCAAGTAAGTGTCTTATTTTCTATAGCATTTAATTTTTTTAAATGCCTTTATTATTCCAATCAAATTAGATAAAATTTTAATGTTTACAAGAATAATTGATATTTTGTTGAGATTTTCCTTAAAAATACATTAAAATCACTCCTAATCAAATTGAAGCTTCACTCACTGCAAAAAAAAATGGTCATTGAAAAGTACATTTTTTTATTTTTCTCAAGTAAACAGAAGAAGCACTGTAATACATAAAGACTAATTATTTTTTTAGTAAGAAAATATAACAGCATGTATTTAAGTGGTATTATACTGGTCTAGAGTTGATGAAACAACTTCTCAATAGAAAATAAAGCCATATGCCATACAATGGGCCAAATCCACTAAAACAATGAGTTCTTTGTTGCTAAACAGTAGAACCTAATCATAAGCTCATCTGATTACTAATATTTTCTTCTAAACATCCTAACATTACTACACTATTCAAATATGACTTCCAGTTGAAGAAGCAGAACACATCAATGCACAATCGGAGATATGAGAAATTTCTTAATTTTTCTGATACAAATTCATATTTAGTCTATGGCCTAGATATGCAACACATATTTCAGTTATGTGTTTCAGTACAAATGATGATGTGAACTGTACAGTAGATGAAAACATGATAATCCTAACCCTACATCAGAAATTATGCTTGCAATCTTCCATTTATAAATATTTCTATTTAATTAATGTCAAAGATGACTAAGAATTTGAGACTTATTTTGATTAATAAATATTTTTTGAGTTACAATTTCACTACTATAATTAATGAAAATAACAAAAGAGAAAAACAAAATTTAGTTTTCATTTTAAATTATGATGAAGGCTGAATCAGGAATGATGAATATTTCTGGTACTTTTTTTTACTAATAAATTTTTAAATTTATGAAATAAGACATAGTAAACTTAGTGTTTCTGAGATGTATAATGATTTTAAAATAAAGCCTTGGCACACCCTATAATATTTTTTTTTTCTTCAGATACAACTGAAGGTGTTGCTTCAATAGAAAATATAATGGAACATATTGCTAAAGTTGTGAACAAAGATCCAGTATCTGTCAAACTGGCTAACATAAATCCTGAAAAAAATCAACCCATTCCATCGATGATTGAAGATCTTAAACAATCATCTGATTATGAAAAGAGGTTACTGGATGTTAAGTCATTTAATCAGGTGATAATAATGAAATTATTCATTTAATAAATATTCATGCATTTACGGATTATTTATAGAAAGAATCATAGCAGGGTCTGCAGAATAGAATTATTTTAAATAATCAGAATTTTTATATTATACACATAAACAGTGACAAAAATTATAATAAATCAGTGATTAATTATTGATTTTATATATTTCTTCATATTTGTTGTTAAGAATATTTTAAATAAATGATGTCTTCAGATAGGTCATAGTATAGAACTGAATAAAGAACATTTTGAAAAAGGTATTCTTTATTTAGTGTTTCTCTTAGCCTAACAATGAAAGCCCTTCAAGAACCTATTCAAAACCATCAGACATAAACTACAATATTTACAGATGGCTGTTTGTCTCAAAACTAGTATTTAAAACTTACACTGATGAGGTTTATAAAAATATATATATAACAATTTGAAAATTAGTCATCAGAAGGCCCTATTTAATCAAAGGTAAAATGTATTTTTAACTTGTAATTAATTTCAATTCATACACAACAAGCCACTGCCCAAGTAGTATCTTTATCATTCATGAGTTCTGTGGTATATAAAAAAGATCCAAGCCTGACCATAATAGCGAATACAATAAGTAAAATTAATCCAAACTAATTCAGAAACCTTCATGGGCATGCAAACAACAATTCACAAAAGTTTCATCGCAATCAGATGAATGGTCTAGTAATGCATACAAACAAACAAACATTCATTTTTATATAAGATCATTTAATCTTAAAAAAGTTCATTTAAACTTTTTTTTATTTCTCCATCAATTAGTTCAAATAATTCTAACTGTAGAATAAAAACTTTCCAGTCGAATTTATTTCTATTTTATTTATTCCTTTTTTTATAAAACTAGTACTTCTCTTGCAAATTAATACTATTATATTTTTTTTTAAAGAAGTGATGGTAATTAAAAAAATTGTTACACGTCAGTACTTTAATTTACTATTAAAACAAGTTGTAATATATTTTCTTTTAAATTTCATTATTTCAAGTACATTATCAATTTTTTGTATGCTACCTAATAGTATCAAGTACTGCTATCTAGCGAGGTGATTTGTAATCACCTTTAAAAAATGACATATTCGAGTCCTACGGTTCACCAAGTGGAAAAAACTTTGAAAAACAAGTATTCTTTATTACAATTCTAACTGAACTGAAATATAATGAATTCATGCTTATTTTTTAGTTTTTTTTCTGATTTTCGCGTTCTGTCCAGTTCTGTGGACTCTTATCATCAAAGTTCTAATGAACTTTGTGATTGCTTCTGACCATGTCACTTCTTATACTTGCAGTTTAACCAGTGTAGTCTTGGCAGTGTAAGTGATGGATATTCTCTGTGAAAAGGATTAAAATACGTAGGGTAAAGATTAACTCAAGCCAAACCCAGTATTAGTAGGGCTTGAGTTAAATTTGTACTTCATATCGAGTCGATTGAATAAAAGATGTATTAACTTCTTACTTATAGCATTTACAATGAATTGAATAAAACAAAAGGATTATAAGAAGTTAGAGTTTTTCCAGTAATGTCTTATTTTTAGTTGAATAAAAACAAGAACTGGCTTAAATGAATAAGTTAACATTTATTTTTAATGTAGCTATTGAGAATACTTGGATTACAGTACTGGTGACTATTGTATATTAATTTGAGACGTATGGGAAGGTTTATATATCCTTACTTGGAGAGAAAGGATATTAGCCACAGTAATTCAAAGATTTTATTACTATTTGAAAGCAGAAACATAAATTACCTTCCAGATCACTTTTTGAGAAAAGCAGACAAAACTAGAGGAGGAGCTCTCAACTCACACCAGAAAATTGAGATATTTTTGCAATTCGTAAGTGACAATGAATTTCAAAACTGGAGTTGTGCAAGATTTGGTGTTCACCACTCAACAGCAGAGTATTTATAACTGTAGTTATAAATAGCGTAGCCAACAGCATAAAGGAGAAAGCACATTTACGAATCAGATTTCTATCCGACTTACAGGCAATGAAAGTTGCTAGAGAGGAGTAGTTAACAGATTTCAGATACAAACAATTATCGGTGCATTCGATTGCACACATGTCAGAATTAAAAAACTATCTGCATTGGGAGATGACTATATTAACAGAAAAGGATTTGCGAGCCTCAATGTGCAAGTCGCTTGTAATTCAACTGAAATGATTACTAATGTAAATGCTTGGAGACCCAGAAGCGTACATGATTGCAGGATTTGGATTCAGAGTTTAGTATACCAGATTATGTTACAATTTAGAGGTAGTTTCTATTTTGGGTACGAAATTTCACAATGATTATTAACATCATTTAAAACTCTGTAAACAGAAAACAGAAACTGTTCAAAGTCAAGCATGCCATGGAGACAGACATAGTTGAAACAGTATTCAACTAGCTTGTGCAGAGGTTTCCAATTTTAGGAAACAAGTGGAACTACCTTTAGAAAAAGTTGTAACACAACATTAGCAGATATTTACAGGATAATATTGAATATTTTAAATAAATAACCGATAAAAAATTTTGAAATGAGTATATAAGAAATGAAACCTTGGTGTAGCTCAGTTGGTGTCGGACTGAGTTAGTTGAATCGAACCCGGGACCTCAGCGTTTGTGTAATCAGCTGATTCAACCCAAAAACTTACCAACTGAGCTATGCTGAGGCGTCATGTTTCTTTTTTGTTTTTAATTTTTTCCATTTATAATTTAAATATTTTTATTATTAAATTTTTTTTTTCAGTATTTTTTATTATTAAAAAAATTTATTGTATTCTTTTTTCAGCAACAGGATATTTATTTACTTGAAAAACATTACAATTAATAATCTATAAATTACAATTATCTATAAATCTATAAATTAATATTTCTTTTTGTCATTTCTATTACAACTGTATGTATATTTGTAATTCTGACAGCAAACCATCTCGTTCCACTCAAGTTAGTTTCGCTACTATAATTTAAAACATTTGAACTTGACTGTATAGAGTCAGATTTAGCCATAGCTGATATTCTATCTCTGATAAGTTGTTCTTTTTTTGTTTGGAACCTGGCAGTATTTTGTTGCTCAAGTAAAACAAGATGTTGATGTTCTGATGTAGATAAATTTCTAAATTTAACTTCTTTTTCTTTTGTCGTTTAAATACTGTAATCTGTGCAGGTGGTAATTCAGAATATACATTTTCATTCTGCTTTTCATGATCCAAATTCCGATCTGATTTTTTAATGAAGTTTATTTATTGATCACATATGATAGTATTATTGCAGCTTCCTGCAATTTCTGGAAAACCAAACTTTTGTAATTTAACATTTCCAGAAACACTTTTTCCCAATTTTTTCCTGTAGTATTTCTGTCCATTTTCCGCTTTACATCTGTATTCAAATTATTATGAAGTTTTTTAACTTTCTAACAGTACAATTTTTTCCAGAACTTTTGACAAATTCATCTTTTATTTCTATCCATGCCTTTTTTTTTGGCCTGTACAATTTCTGGGATCATGGATTAATTGAAAATGACAGGACAATCTTTCAAAAGCTTTGCAAATAAAAGCCGTCCACAACTAGTATTTGCAGGCAGTTCGTTTTTCCTCACTCAAAAACATGTTTGATACTATTCACAATATCATATTACTAAATAAAATCCTTTCTCTTAAAATAATTATAGCTACAGTTATAACTAAACATAGTCAAACATGTTTGTTTATGTTACCGAAATCACACACTTATTCTATTAATATTAAAAGAGTACTTACAAATTAAGTAATTACTTACAAAAGAATACTTATCCACCACAAATTTTTCCAGTGTATACTTTTAATTAAAAGATTGCTTTAATTCAATTACAATCAATAGATAACTTATATTTATTTATTCTGATAAGTAGTCTCTTAACAGTAGTTACTTATTTTTATTCAATAGACCCATTAGTACAAAAAAAGGTATAAAAGTTAGGAGAATATTATGGAATTACACAATGTTAACTGAAGAATTATCCTTTCTTATTCTAAGCTGTAAGTGATACTAATATTATTGGTTGATGTTAATTGATGTGACACAATTTTTGCACTGGTTTTTAGCACATATTGTGCAGTGAACTGTAAAATAAATTAGTTCTTGTTATTTTTCTTATTGTTGTAGCTCAGCTGGGTCCCAGACACTTATAAACACACAGAACATAAATAATAAACAAATAAAGTATTTCACAATCTTATCCAATTATAATGTCAAAGGTTTCTGGTAATTGAATTTTCCTGTTAGTAAATAAATCATCACTGGAGACTCAATATGTATTTATATCCCACTTTGTTCTCTCAACATTTGAGTGTTTACATACTTCAGTTGCATTTTTGAATGATGGAGGTATCACTTACAACCTACCTGTTACAGTTCTAATGTGAAGTTTTCCAGCATCATTTTCAGCTATCTTGTAGATAGAAATCAACTGGAAATAGAATCAATTATAGTAACACTGATTGTTGATAGCGTTCTTTAAATATCCTATTATCATAATATTAGTTCGTATATTTTGTTTTGTAAATGGTCAAAATTTTTCGTAATGATGTACTTTGTTGATGATGATGTCAGTTCAAATCCAAAATGTAGCCTGTTTAATTGTTCAGTAATTTAAAGTTACATTTGTAACCCAACATTTTTTCATAAAATATTATTTAACTTTTATTGCAGTTAGTTTACAGTAATAATCTATTCATTACATACATTTAACTTAACTAAAGTAAGCAACTCAATTAACATTTAAAAAATTTTTCCTTTTTAGATTTATATTATTACATTATAATTATTATTATAAGAAATGTATAAAATTGTTATGATGTCATACAAGATAGTAACTCTTTGGAAATCTTTTTGTAATTTTTTTTAATATTAATATCTAAACCTTTTCAGTTTCTTAATATTATGTTAGTAAAATAAATAATTTTACTGTAAATTTATTAGATAATAAAATTTAATTGCTTACAAAAAAAAGAAAAAGAATAATAATTATTGTATAAACAGGTGTGTAAAACAAAAATAATTTTTGTTTTACAATAATATAATATAATTTTGCAATCCAACATTTCTGAAGTTAAAATGCAGGTTAATTTGTCAATTTAATAACAAATTTTTAAAAGTTTAACTAGTTTTAAAGTTTATTTTTAAGAGTTTTCACTAAAACTCTTTTTCTAATTTAATTTCAGTTTTTATTTTCAAAAAAACATTTATGAAGATTTCTTTTTTATTGTAATGATAGTTTTGATTTTTTATGAATTTATGTTGTACTGTACTTAGGCTGTTGTGAACTCATTAAGTCTACTTAGTATAGAGGACTCTGCCAATATATTTATATAATGTCTAGACAAGTACATAATAATCAGATGATATAAAAAATACATTTCATTTTTATTGCATAGATAACTTACTTTTGTTATTGTTAACAGAATAATAGATGGAAAAAACGAGGGATATGCCTGTTACCGATGAACTACCCTTTCTTGTATGAAAGTCAATTCCATGCACTGGTATCTATATATGGTAATGATGGTACAGTGGCAATATCTCATGGAGGTGTTGAAATAGGACAGGGTATCAACACAAAAGTCAGTAACAAGAATTCTTATAATCATCTATGTATAATTTTTATAATATATTTTATATACAGAATGATTCCAAATTGCAATCACTAGGGAGATGATTCTGTAGCCAAAAATAAGAAAAAAATTTCATATAAATTTAGGTCAGAAAACAGTTTGTTAGCAAGTGTCGACTAATGAAATATTTAGCCATAATTTCTGCTCCCTCTGTGAAATTAAACACCATTCAAATGAATATTCGAATGCTAGACACTTAACTTAATTGTTGATCAGCTGTTAATGCCAACCTATGAAAAAATAAACATTTTTAATATGTTTTTTATGGATGTCTTACAAATTTATTTTTATAATTTTTTACATTTTCGTGTAAATTGTTCTGTTTAAAGTCTTATCACTTTTCTAATCCAGTCTCTATGTTTTGTTTCTAATTAAAGGTAAATTTCTCTAATTTATGTTTAATTTTAGTAAATTAAAAATTTAGTAAATTAAATTATTTAAATCAATTTTTTCAGAATTAAAAATTCTCTACAAAGTTAACTAGAAATTTTTATTTGTTTATTGGTAAATTAACAAAGTTATTTTATTCCAAACCTAAAAAAGTGAATTTTCTGACAAAAGCTTTTTGTGTTTTACTCCATTTTTCTGAAAATTTAAGTAAGATAGATATCTGGAACCAATACCATAAGGAAGCACCAAATTTACCACTCAATTTGCACCCTAAGAATCTCAGTAGGATTTTAATTTTACAGAGGGATTAGAAAGCAGGGCTAAATGTTTCCTGAGCCAACACTCACTACCAACCATTTTCGACCTATGTTTATATGAAATTTTATTCTTATTTTTTGCTATAGAATCATCTCCCTAGAGATTGCCATGCAATTTGGAATCACTGTGTATAATAAAAACACTTTTTTTACTGGATTTTTATTGCTCAACAATAATATGTATACATATTGCATTGTTTTTACGTATAAAGAATCACTACGCAGTAAATTGGTAAAGAGTTTGAAGTATTATTTAAAGGAACTCCCAGTAAACAGTAAAGAAATGGTTATGACTGGTTATAATTCATTATATTTAGAACTGTAATGATCATTTTAAAGCAAACCACCTAGCATAAACTATTTGATTATCTTTAAAAGATTATACATATGTTCATGATTAAGAAAGATGTGATGGACCTAGTGTTCAGATGGATGACTTTGTTGACTAGACCAATCCAATTAAAAGACCAGCACTTCAAGATGAATATTCTCTTATTATATATTTACAGATTTTTTT
This sequence comes from Lycorma delicatula, assembly GCF_047948215.1. Classification (NCBI taxonomy): domain Eukaryota; kingdom Metazoa; phylum Arthropoda; class Insecta; order Hemiptera; family Fulgoridae; genus Lycorma; species Lycorma delicatula. Next base: position 35,227,260 of record NC_134455.1, read on the forward strand.
TATACCAGTATAAGATTTGCTATTGAAAAATGTCATTAACTCTGTGTAAGATGAGTTTAACAAATGGTGGTATATTCAAAAATTAAATGACATCGACGCGCACATTTTTGGTTACTTCGGAAGAAAAGTGCAAACAAATTATTTTGAATATTGTTTCTGATGCCAAACATTTTATTTATGAAACATAATAGTACCTGCTTCATTCAAAAAATTCAACAATTTTGATGGGAACTTTCTATTCTCCCTTGTTAAAGTTTAGAATTTGTATCTAGTTACTCCATGCAACCCTTAACCTCAAGAAGTGGATTTCAAAAGTTCAAGTAGAATAAATGGCAATGCTCAACAAACTGAAAAATAAAACCACAGATTTTTATTATTTTTATATTAGTGCAATAAAACTTATTCCTAAACATGAAATAATTTTTAAAGAAATATGTAAAAATAAATAATTTAACAATATATAATAAGTAAAATTTATTGTAAATACAAAAATGTTCATTTCCTTAAAATTTTCTTTTAGTGTTGAAATTTACCTACATACAAATAATGATTTATTAAAAAACATCTTTCAAAAAATCTGATACATTTGTAACTTTTATGTCTTGCACTCAAATCTATATGATCCGTAACCATTTAGGTTTGAGTACAAGGCAAACTGCTCTGTAAGTGGAGCAGTAAAGTAGCACACGATTAATAATATTATTTTAATAGAAGCCATGTTTTATAAGCCACTAAGTTACTAACTGAAAGTTAATATTCACTTACCTTTAACAAGAAATTATATCTGGTACTATATCTACCATTATTTTTTATAGATTGCCCAAGTATGTGCATATTTATTTGGAATTCCACTTGAAGATGTTTCTGTGAAACGAACAATGAGCATCGCTTCAGCAAATGATAGTACTACAGGTGGAAGTATTACTAGTGAAGCAGTTTCATATGTAAGTACAGTTAGTATTCTACTCAAAAGAGCATTATTATATATGCTTTATTAAAAATTTACATAAATAATTAGTGTAATTTCTATTAATTTCCAAAATTAGAATCAAATTATATGGAAAACTGGCAGTGCAGTTTTGAATAAACAATCTTCTGGAGAGATCTATCATATATAATTATCTAAAAAATACTTATCATTGAACTTTTTTCATAAAATATAATTAATTTCTATTAAACACCAAAACAAAAAAACTATTTTTAAGTTACAAAGCATAATACTTTGGTGTCCAAAAATGCAATTCAGTTTCAATTTGTAATAAATTGAATAATAACAAATCTTTTGATCAATTTATTTAAATATTAAAATTTTCCTTTACAAAAACAATATTAATTGTTCTGTAAATGATTTTTTAAATAATACTCATTAGATAGATCTGAATAACTGCATACTTATTTTATAAGTGCATACATGCACTTCCATGCAATTCAGCAAATATATACTCAGACATTTTGCATTTAACATCTTTAGATTTTTTTTTTTAATGTATAACAATGTTCCAGATATATACAACATTACATTACCGCAACACTTTTATGTAGTGAAAATGTACATATGTAATACATATGGATGGTTCAGAGGTAATTCAGTGTAAGTCAACAATTAGGAAAAATGAAATAGTTTTATTAGAATTGCCATATGATATTCATTAATAAACCTAATTTTACAAACTTTCCATCAGACAAAGAGGAAATATAATAGAATCTTATTTATAGTCATACACTTACAAAATCAAGACAAAAAATCAGTAACTGACAAAAAATGTGACACACGTTCTGTCCAGTGAAATTTTCTTGATTTTATTTATACATTTTTTTTACCTGTTGTGTTATATTGAGTACCTACTTGAAAATTATTTAATTTCATGACAATTATATTTAATAATAATAATACTTAATAAATGTAATAAAAATCATCTTAAAACAAAAAAAAATAGTTTGTATTATAAGGTTATAAGAGAATAAAATGGTACATATTAAATAATACAAAATAAAATAATATTTCAAGATTTCTTTCTTGTTTGATTACATTAATAAACTTTAATCAATCCTTTAAACAGTAATAATAATAATAATGAGATATTTTTAATCAATGTAGTCACTGTCATCATCATTACTATTACTTGTTGCTTCATTTAGTGTTGAATCAGTATTTCTGGAAGTACTTGCCCGAGTATTAGCATTCAGAATCGACTTTAATTGAATAATAATACTGATGGTACGTTGGAGGAATGAACTTTAACAAATCTAAAATGTCCTTCTTTTTTTTCTGAGTGATCGTCCTTGTCATTGTATAATTTCTGTGTGGGTATAGTTGACAACTAAAGAGGTTTACCAACTCGATGTAACTTCTTGAGGTTTATCATAGAAAATGGCATCTCTTCATCTAAAGTATATTTAAGATGAATTTTATTTGGCTGCCCTTTATTAAAATGCAACCATTGAATTTTTAACCAGTACAATGGTGCTCCATCTGTATCAATTTTTCTGTTAGTAATAGCAGGTTAAAGAGTTTTGGTTGATAAAAAATCAATGTTTTTAACTATAATTACTTCAAATGATTTTATACCAATCTTCTGGTCCAAAAATATACTCGCATTTCTTAGCCTTGGTTTCGATAATAGCAAAGTCATTGTCGTTTGGCAAATAGGTATGACCCGAAACAAGAAATTTATGGTCAATGGTTTCAGCAGCCATTGTACTATCATTTACTAACTGTAATAAAAATAGATTCATCTTAGGTTTCTGTTTTGGTCAGTGCAACTATCAAAGTACATAACTATTTACCTGTGATTTGTTGCATTTTGTCTTAAGTGAGACATGACACAGGAACCTAATTCTTAGGATCTTCGTGAGCCCTGTGTTTTGTCCCACATATACATAGTAGCAGTATTAGCAAGAAACTGTAACACCAAAAATTATAACCGTACATATTTGTTCTATAATAAACAACTGAGCAACTGAGTTTAGGAAAAACTAGAGTATTTTGTAAATCAATTGTGAAAACATACAAGTAATTCTCAACTTTTTTATTATCTTTTTTCATTGAACTACGAGCTAACTCTGCTTTTCGCAAGTGAACTTCCTTTTCAGTGATACATTGCTTTCTCATTTCTTCCATCTCGGTAAATTTGATTTTATTTTCCAGTGCATCACATTTCTGGCATTTTTTATGTATTTTTTAAAGGTGGTTTAAAATGCAAGTTAAAATTCTTTGAAAATACTACGTAATACTTTTTTCTTTGATAGGATTTGTTTTTTCTTGTGTACACTTTTCAACATAAAGATATACATCTTTCAAATGTTCAAGTCTGAACTGAGATATGCCTACTAAGATTGTCAGCTCGAGTTTAGTGGCTTTTGTAGCATGGGAATGACTTTATGTGGTTAATAACACCTGAATATCTAACTTATTCCCTGGGCTTCTATGGCCTCTGCCATCAAATGTGACTGTGACATTAGATTGACTGCAGCATTTGTAAAGCCTAGCATCACTGAATTGAAATGTTTCAAGAAATAATTTTTATGTATCTGAACAGATGTACTAGTATTCAAAAAATATTTAAAGGTTTTTGACTTAGATTCTCTGGATGAATCTCGGCTTCACCGATGTTTAACTTCTGAACTTTGCACAAGTCCATGAATATTAAAGTTTTGCTCCGAATTATCTGCCAAAGCCAAAAACGAGTGAAACAATTTTTCCCTCTCTCCTTCATTGACATTTAGGTAACAATTTTTACAACACTTGCAATCAGAATTCTTAAAAGGTTTTGCTTCTATTATTTTTTCACTTCTGTTTCTGTAAGACTCACCTCTGTTTTGTTTTATTCTATTTTTAGTTCTCTTCCATTTATCCGGATTCCTTAATCTTTTCCTCGACTTAAAATTTTATATTGATTTATTGCATCAGCGTTATTTTCAGTTTACGTATTTGCATTTATTTCATTTTGATTTTTTTGGGGTTTTCAACATTGCAACTAGAATTACTTGCATGCATGGGAAGTTGTTCATTTTCATCTAGAACAAGGAATAGAACATGGTTCATAGTTTTCTTGTTTACACGAGGGATTAAATTTATAAAAGATTGTGTATAAATTTTTAAAAATACATAAAATACTGAAATGCATGTATGAAAATTAAATGGAAAAGCATATTTACTTTAAGTTTTAATCAACTAAAGATATACATGTATTAGTTTCTTATGTAATACAGTTACTTAAGTTATTTTTTACTTTACTGAATATTAAAAATATTTTGTATGACATGAGAACTACATTTGTTTTTTGTTTTTTTTTAATAATTGGGATGTGTACATTTAATTTTTGTAAAATAAATTGCCTTTTATTTAAATTATTTGGTACCCTCAACTACAGAACAATGTTTATAATTGATTAAGTATTGTGGAATTAAGTATTGTGAAAACTAAGTTAATATAAGATTTGTTCTTGTAAGAAATGAATTAGAACTGTTAATAAATACTTAAAAATCAATTCAAATTAGATAACAACAATGACATCATAGTTGGGGTTTTAGAAGTTTTGAAAGGAGCATTACTGGATATTTTCTTATTTCCGAATTTATAAAACCTTGATTGAATTATAAACATAAAAGAAAAAAATTAAATACTAAGCTGATAACTTGATTTTATTTTCAACTAACACAAAGATATGTTAAAATACATTACCTGAAGAAGATTCATCAGATGGCAGATAATCAGGATCAATATGAATATTTTCTAAAACAAGATGTGATTCTTGATTCCTTGAAGCCAATTTTAACTAAAAATTTGTATTAAAACACAACTTTATTAACAAAAACAACCCACAACAAACCAACATAACCTCCTGATAGACTCACAATTACCTGTAATATTGAGTCAATTTTGAATTTTTTCGATTTATGCTGATTGGCTTCTGAAACATCCATATGTTAATGATAACATATAAAACATAAAAAAACACTTCTTTCTAAAGAAAATGGTGTTTAATATCAACTCCTCTGGTGGATGTGTGCTTATTAACATCACTAATCAGCTTTTATTACAACTATTCTATTTTATTAAATGATCTAGATTCAAGTCTAATAAAAAGGTGTAGTTAATTTTCTTTAGTATTATAAACTTTTATATTTGTACGTTAACAAGCAAAATAATACAAAAGAAATGACAATTGATGAAATCCCAGACCATAGTTAGAATTTTAACCTGAGTTGTTTTACAAGATAGGCTGGATTTCTTGATTTGCAATCCAATGTTTAGGGTGCAGTATAAATTGCCATTACTGCTTAGGAACAGCTGGTGTGACTCTAGACTGTTTTACTCATTTTATTGTGATTGTTGAAGGCCATAACCAAATGGTTAGAAGTGACATAACATTATCACTATAGAATAAAATTTTAATTTTCAAAAATAACAAGTCCCATATCAGATGTAATATGGGAGTTAAGGAAAGAAGTGGTTTCTCATAGCCTTCTTCGCTGTGTTGCATATGATGTTGCACATGTACAAGCAAAATCCACTGAAATTTACCACTACAAGTTACACCTTCACTTTGGTACCATAGGCCAGGGGTCAGCAATGTGGCACCTGCAGGTGCCATGGCGCCCTTGATGAGATTTTTATATACCCTCATTAAATTACACACCTACTAAGCTCAATAACTGTATTGATGTCGTGCATACATAAGGCAATATAATTGCACAGTCTCAATGTCAGGAAATAGCAATCAATGTCATACACTGACACACTTGCTACTTAGCATACAGGAATATTCTCGTTTCTGATAAATTGGTAGTATGTTACTGTATTCTGAGTGCTATGTATTTTGAGTATTATTATTATTATTATTATTATTATTGAGAATATTTTATTATTTACATATTATTAGTAACCATATCATACAAGACAGTCGCATTTTTCACTATCAAATATTTATTGTACTGGTTAAACGGATTTTATAAATAACCCTGTTGACTGGGAAGAACAATTTTGTTTTATAGACTTTAAAGACAAATATATCTGCTTATTGTGTAATGGTAGTGCGGTGCCCTCAATAACTTTTCATGCATCATCAATATCTTTTGAATTTATTTTGCACCCTTACTGACAAAAAGATTGCCAACATCTACCATAGGCTGTGTAGCTCATTCATCTGGTTGTATAGCAAATACTATTCATAGAAGACAAATCTGATTGATGCCTCTTTTATCACAGGTACGTCCCACACATCATACCCAAATGAAAAATTGATGCAGAAAATGTAAAGGAACAAATTAATGTACTCCTACCTCGTGGTTGTACCTCCATTTTAATGTATGCACAGAAAATATTGACTATAAGAAGGAAACAAACTGTGATACTACAATAGCTACTAATAAACCTGCTTGTATAGTTATATCGCTATTATTTTAAATTCTTAATGCAATTTAATTTCTGCTTCCAACAAAAGAAGTGGGGATGCTGTCATACTATTTAAATAACTCTAGTAACATTTCTCTGATAAAACCATAGCATTTTTTACAGCATATACAATGGTACAATTGTCAAAATCCTGAAAAAATACTAACTTTTCAAACTGACTTTTTCAATTTTGTTGGTAACAGTAAGTGATTATAGAATGAAAATGAGTACAATATCACTGACTTCAATTATCTTGTTTAGCATGTGCAGAAACAGAGGTCATGAATGCAGGTGAGTAATATACTTTTTTGCAATTAGTCAATAGATCACTTTGTTTATTCCCTGACAGTTAATTTATGATAAAATTAACTAGAGAGTTTAATAGAAAACATTATAGATTTAAGCCATTGAATTTTAGTATAAATATAAAATTTACAGCAACAAGATAATATAAGATATTAGATGTATATAATAAGATGTCAGCCAACAATGATTTAAACATTAAAAATAATACCTATAATTGTATTTAGCCAAGGTAATATTAAACTGTGAAAGCACAGTTTTAATTTAAAATTTTACAAAACATTAAGCTACAATAAATGAAAGCAACCTTGTCAAGAAGATGCATATTTTACAATTTACTTGTTACAATACAATAAGTGTAATGTTTTAAATTATTACACCGCATTGTGCATTGTTTTAATTTATTCAGTTTACTGGCACAGTTAAGAGAAAAATGTTTTCCAGATTTATATACAATATGGTTTAGTGTGAGTTATAAGTTTGGCAAAAAGAAAAATAATAGATTGCAATAAATCAGTAATATATTGTTTGTTATGCTTTTAACAGGCAGTTCAACAGGCATGTAAAATTCTTCTGAAACGTATTGAACCAATAAAACAGAAAATGCCACAAGCAAGCTGGAAAGAAATAATAAAAAAAGCATATGAAGAGAAAATTGATCTGATCAGTACCTACATGTAACTATTTTCTATAATTGTTTATTTATTTATCTATATCTTATTTCTTATAATAATTCACATCATAGTGGTTCTTGTATGTATTTCCAGTCAAATTTAGCTCACTGTAAAAGGTCGTGCTATTCATTTGATCTATGGGAAATTTAAAAAAAGCAAATATAACTCGATAAACTAAAAACACAATAAATTTAAACTACATTTCTTGTGAACAGTAAAGGGTCATGAGGATAAGTTTAATTAAGGGTAGTTTTGGTTAAAATTTTAAACTGTCATATTGCATGGCTCTACAATGCCTTAAAGATCTGAGAGAAACATAGAAAAGATAAAATGTTAGGTTGTGATGCAAAAATTGGTGGAGTTGTACCTTTATCTTCATTTAGAGACCTGTAACTGTAGTTTTTTATTGGATGGAAAAATTTATTAAGCTAACAACAAAAAAGGGCTTTAAAAGTAAAACAAAGATTAATTTTTGCACCCTGACAAACTTGATTCCAAATTGATAGTTAAATCTGAAATTTTATAATTTATTATATTAACATTAGTGTTACGACAGTATAATTTAAATAACAATATAATTTATATTTGTTTGGAGTGTCGCTTTATATGGAAGTGAAACTTGGACAATCAGAGTATCTGAGAAGAAAAGATTAGAAGCTTTTGAAATGTGGTGCTATAAGAGAATGTTAAAAATCAGATGGGTGGATAAAGTGACAAATGAAGAGGTATTGCGGCAAATAGGTGAAGAAAGAAGCATTTGGAAAAATATAGTTAAAAGAAGAGACAGACTTATAGGCCACATACTAAGGCATCCTGGAATAGTCGCTTTAATATTGGAAGGACAGGTAGAAGGAAAAAATTGTGTAGGCAGGCCACGTTTGGAATATGTAAAACAAATTGTTAGGGATGTAGGATGTAGAGGGTATACTGAAATGAAACGACTAGCACTAGATAGGGAATCCTGGAGAGCTGCATCAAACCAGTCAAATGACTGAAGACAAAAAAAAAAATCATTTATAATAATGAATGTTCACGATCACCTGATTTTAATCTGATGAAAAGCATGTGAAATTTATACTAAAAGTTAAAAATTATTTCTCATAACCTTTACAAAATCAATTAAAATTGTGAAAATGCCAATTTAATTAATCTTAAATATATACCCAGTTGTTGGTTGAAAGCAGGTAAGAAATAGGAAAGAGGTTAAACTTGAGGAAAAATGAGGTTGAAAATGGTTTCCTGTTACCTTCTTCAGTAAGTTGAACATAGTCTATAGTGAATGTGAATCTATTCACTGAGTGTTTACACTCACTATTCAACATAAAAATTGGATACATACTGAACATCATTAAAAAATAATAATAATACACTTAATTCATGCCTTTTGTACCTAAGTGCATTATAACGATTAAAAGACTGGGATTAAAGATCAAGATAATTTATCTTTTTCTACCTTAAACTATGGCTTATCTAATCTCAAACTAGTAGCGCTAGAAGAAACGGAAATAAGATAATACAAAAATATTAAATTAAAATCAAAATTATAAATGAAATTAATAACAAATTATAATGACATAATTTTGTAATGTAAAATGAATGTAACAATATCAAAAAAGAGAAGCATATTTACTTATTCATATTATTGGGTTAAATGATTTTTAAATAAGGAAAAAATTTTCTTTCCGACAAGCATATTCTTGAAGTGATGGAAATTATTTTTTAATGTATTATGTTGATTTAAAATATAAAATTTTACTCATAATCATTAAATCTTAAGATATCACTTTGTTTAGTTATACAAGCAATAAAAAAACATTACTGATGACATAGAATGGAAATCTAGAAAAGAAATCAAGAGCAGAATTATTAAAGTAACATCTTGCATTTTTAAAAAATAAGCAATGTTTGCAAATATCTTCACATGATCAAAGAACTGCTGTATGAAATGCAGCATGGATGAATCATTTCATCTATTCAAATTGATTTCCCTCATATTTCAGAAAACCACTAATTCTCTCAGCAGATCAACAAATCATGATCAACTCTCATTCTGTTCACTTAAAATGTTAACACTAGTCATGGAGCCTAATTAACACTGACATCCATCCTATCAGCCACTTTCTTAATGGAAGAAATCTGAAACCAGCTAAAATTCATCAGAAGATATGTGTAATGAGGCAAAATACTATGAATAATGGAATGGTAGGAAAATGAGTTAGATATGTGTTGAGGAAGTACATGATTGGTATGGTATTACAGAAGTGTTTAGAAATCTGACACAACTTTCTTAGTTTGAAGTCCATAAAAACTGCATACCTTGTTTTTATTGTAAATCTACCTATATTTTCTACCTGTTACAAATCTGAATCACCAGGTCAGGATATGCATTAGAACTGAACAACAGAATGTCGGCAGTGTCAAAATTCCACTGTTAAAACATAATCTCAATTAGTCTTCAAATAATATACATTCCATACAAAAAATACTCTTGATACACTGATATATAGAACGCATATAGTGTCATAAATAGGAGGCACCTGTCTCTAACCGCTGATGAAAGGTATGATTGGTAGAATTAAAAGTTTGTAAAAATAGTTGACAATTTCATTTTTTGCTTTGTTCCAACTTAAAATTTCAAGAACCATTCTCTATGAAATAAAGTCAAGCCATTGAAGCATCAGGGGTTGTTTCAAACTAGATACTAAAAATATTTAATGAGATATATAAAACAAAGCAGTTGGCAGTCCTTTTACCTTACTGATGTGGCATAGAAAGTGAGTAGTTCTCAATCATACTACCAGCTATGATGAGACATGGATATCTCATGTGAGTTTGGAATCAGAACCACAAAAGTATAAATATCTGATAAATGTAGGTAGATGTACTTCTAATGATAATGTGATGGCACTACCAGTTCTTTATCTCTACCTATGCATTTGTAATATTCACAATCGGTAAGATATTATGGTGTGCTATTAGTTCAACAAGGATATTGAGAGATAGAACAAATTAAAATTCTTACAAATGCAATTAATTTTCTGTGTAAAAAAAATAAGCACAAATAATAAAAGAAATTATTGTGTTCATAATAAGCAAATTATATGTTACAAATATAATTCTGATTTTACTATAAACTTTAAAATAACCAATACAAAATTAACAATAACAATCACAAAATCTACAATTGACTTTATACAAGAATTTATATTTACTTCTAAAGTTTGCAAAAGTTAGCTCACACTTATCAATGAATAATCACTTTGTTTCCTGTTAACAATGAGCTCACTATACAGCTTTTTGTACCGGAACTGCAGACAAGAATGCTGTCCTAAAAAATAATATTTTCATGACACACTCCTTGCTCGCATGCTTAACTGTTCACTGATCCTCAGCAGTACTTATACCTCTGAGTTTAGAACATGACTTGAACCAACAGCAGGTGACCCACACTTTTATTCATTCAAGCGTAATTGTTTCTATTTTCCGAATATTCTGCACTATTCAATATATTCTTTCTGTCCCTCCCTCTTTGTTACTGTTTCTGGATTTTACTTTTTTCAGTCTGTTTGCCAATTTATGTTCTTCAGTTTCTGTTTCTTTTTCTGGGCACTTCCTATTACTATTAACTTCTCTACCCACTACAACATTAAGAAGTCATCTTAGTATCCATATTTCAATGGCATCCCAGAGGTCTGGACTATAATGTTAGTCCAGACCTCTGATCAGACCATTGATCCCAGAGGTCTAGGATCAATGTTTCTATGTCACTGAATAGTAAAAAGTTAACCAGAGTCCTAAGAAATCAAAATTTTATATCAAATTAAAATGACAGTATTTACAAATAAGTATTTATATTGAGCAACATTATTCATGACATTTCAATAAATTTTAAGATCCAACAGTGGTTTTAAATCTTCAGTAATCCAGCTCTTAAAATATTTGAATTTCTGACCATTATGTTTGCATTAAGGTTAAGGCACAGAGTATTAGAAGTTCTACATGTCATCATTACCTTGGCTCTTGATGCAATATAATAAATTCTTGATTAAGAATATTTTCTTCTTAGAAACCCTGTTAAATAAGCACTGCAGTACTACTGCTGTGTCTGCAAAAGTGATATACACTTAGCATAACTTAGTTTTGTTGACATTATGTTTGTATTCAAATGGTGTTTATTTTAAATAATTAGCTTCCTGTCACAATTAGCTTCCTATTTCATATATTACATAGCAGTTGTTATATAATAGCTAATGATTATATAATCCATAAAGTATGTCTGTAAAAGTTTCATAACTGAAAGTTGGATCTGTTATTCCACATAATGAATAACTAATGTTAATAGTATTATGGACAGTACTAATTAATTATAGTTAATAAATTATGATAAACAATCTGTATGTTTAACTGAAGACATAAAAATTAAAATTGTAAATAAAGTAAGTGATTCCACTTTGTGACTTATTGTCAAATGATTTTCTATTGTGTGACTAGGTTTATTGATATTTGTTTTAGGTATAAAAAAGAGGAACCTTTACAAGACTATTCAATTTATGGTGTAGCAGTAACTGAGGTTGAGATTGATATACTTACAGGGCAGCATCAGGTATGAATGAAATATTTGTCTTTCTTTTTGTAAACTTGACAACTAAAATTACGCAAAGCAATTGCAACTTAAAAATATCTATTTCTTTCAGAAAAAAATTTGTGAAATGTTCAATAATTATTTTCATAAAACTTGGAAAAATTATGAAAAAAATATTATTATTCTAAACTAGTAGCTAAGCAGACATACTGCGTCAATAATACCCCATGTCACCACAAGGAGTGATAGTGTCACTGTCTGCCATATTGGAATTTCTCTTTTTTCCAGTGAGAAATTCTCTTTTCCCTCATCCTCTTGGATCGGGAAATTTGAAATTCCACAGGGTTGCCAACAATATTATTTTTTTATATTATAAATAATTATTTAGTTTATTTAAATTAGTCAATATTTTAAAGGTTGTTTGTACTGACGTACAGCTGATGCAGTGATGTGATGTGACATCACAGGTGAGTGGTAGAATTAAATAAATGAATAATATTTAAAGTGTAAAAAAGTAACTTGGTCTAGCTGGGTCTCGAACTTGATATTTTAAATTAAGCTGTGCTTTGTAAGCTGTGCATCAGAAACAACCCACAGTTGTAGAACTTACCCGGAATGCGGTTTTAGTCGTGTGATGGCGAACTTAATATTAAACTTGTTACTTAAAGTTGTAAACTTAATAAAATCTTGTTACTAAACTAACTTGTTTTTTAAACTGTACTTTAATTAACTGTTGTAAATTTTTTATTTTAATATTTTCATGGAAATGATTTACAACAAAAAGAAAAAAATAATTTTCATTGAAACCATAATGATTTTAAGAAATCTTTAGACAAGAATTCTTTATTGATAAACCAGCTAGTTATGATCTATTTCAGATAATTAGAGTGGACTTATTAGAAGATGCTGGACGAAGTTTGAGTCCTAGTATAGATATTGGGCAACTAGAAGGAGCTTTTGTCATGGGTCTTGGATACTACACATCAGAAGAACTTATTTATGATTCAAATGATGGAAGATTGCTTACAAATCGAACATGGGTAAATATATTTTTAACAAACTAAAAGAAGACAGTCATGCACTTGCACACATGTACGTATTCCATCATTGCACTAAATACACATAGGTGATGAAATAGGTGATGCAAATAGGTGCACTGTTTGTTATTTTTCACAAAATTTTCTTTTTGAATTTTCTTTTCTTATTTATCCTTTTAAATTTTACTTTTCAGAAAGAAAAGATAGGATAGTATTGATTGGGTAGATTATAAGTGATGATACTGTATTATTTTGTTTTTTAATAAACCATATTTTATTTTAGTCATTCGAGTGACTCAATGCCATCCATACCATCGTCAATTACTTTATCCGTATTGTCGCTATCTGATATTTCAGACTCATCGGCACTACTATTGCTGTCATTAGTAAGTATAATAAAATTTTCAATTTGTATATCTGCAACTGCATCTGTCTCTCAATACTCTTTTTCAAATTTTAAAGCATGATCACAACATAATTTCCAGTCTTCAGCCGTTAATTCAGAAAATGTTTGTTCTGGTATTGGCAGAACACTATTTTGTCCACCATTACTCGACCACTATTTTGTAGAGGTAAAATATTTTCTTTCATTATCTGATTCTTTACTCTTACCTAAATCAGCTCTTAAAATAATGTGACAATTTAACTACACTCTATTTAACTTCACTAATTGATAAAATTTTAACATCTGCGATGAGCATGGAATATTTCTAGTTTGCAACCAAACATAGCATTTACTTTCTACAATTTGAGTTCTCCAGTTTCACCTCCGGCGTGCACCATTATCAATCTCTGTCCTTTCAATATGGGTTTTTTGTAACCATGAACAGAGTTATCAGTCACACCAAACCTTTTTTTGCAAGTTTAATAAATGTAGGACTTGTCAGAAAAAATAATTGCTCGGCCATCGTTTTCTATACTTCTGTAATTTTTTCAAATAATTTATGTGTTTTAAACAAATGTTGTGTTTTTCTACTAACAACTTATCAGTAGTCTTTTTCCACCTAAAACCCATATTCCATAAAATTTTTCTTATTATTTCACACATAAATTTGAAATCCAAATCTTTATGTTCTGTTTTCAAAATCGCTAACAATTTATTTAATGTTGGTAATTTTTTATGGCATATATGAAAATTATATACTATGTTCCTTAATGCACATCTTTGAAAATCATCGATGTCGCTAATTTTTTTCTTTATTCTTTTTCAAGATTTTCCTAGTGTGGTGAAACTTGCATTTTCCCATGTTTATTTTTTAAGTTACAATTTTTCACACTATTGAACTGATATGCCACATAAATCAGCAACGCGAGCTTGTGTTTTCGAACGCAACATATCAGGATTTCCTTTTGAAATTTTTTTGTAGAAGTTCATTATAATATATTTAGTCTGGCTTCTTATAGCCACTCCCTGTCCCAGTCTACAATTAGATTTGGTTGAAGCATTACACACCATAGTTCTATACACTAAAGTTCTAACTGAAAATACACAAGTAGTATTGAAAATACTATATTTTTCACTGTGAATGGAGTACTAATAAATACTGTTTTAACAAAAGGCAATACTATTTTATTACAACCAAGTGAACCACTAGACAGGATTGCACTAAACAGTACTAGACAGGAATGATAAATGGTCACCTTCCCCATCCACAAACACACAAGTTGTTCTACTGCTCATCGTTGTGTTTATGCTAAACTTTGACACCCTCTACTCAGTTTGACTTTTATGTTATTATGTATATTTTTCAAAAAAATAGCTAGACAGCAATGAAACTAATTTGGATGATTCTTTTTGTAAAGAAGCAGTAATCTGACAATTTAAGTATTAAAAAAACATGCATTATATTCCCCATATGTGCAGAGCTTCTTCTTCTTCTTCTTTCCTTATCCAATATGCTTGACTAGGCGATGGATCATAAGACTTCCATTCTGTTCTATCCTTATTCTGTAATATCCTCATTCATTTTATCCAGCTACCTTTTCCCAGGTCTTCTTCTTAGTCCATTCCTATATTTACTAAGAATGTAAAAAAATTATTATAAAACAAAAATAGTAAAAATAGTAATTGAATTACATAAGCAAATAAAATTATTTTACATGTAATGATATATTTTATTTATATAATGGTTTGACAATGACATGTAGTAACTGGCAGCTACATCTAAAAATCATTTGACAAAAAAGTGTATGAAATAACCCATACACATAATATTCTTTTATGGACAAGATATATAGATATGTAGATATTTTAGTAGTATTTAATTTTATCTTAAACAATTAATGTTTAATCACTTTAAATAATTAAATTCATTTAGCGACAAACTACTAAAGATCTATAAGTTTTTTATGCAAAAGTTAATATTAAAAAAGACAACAGTTACTATTAAAGTTTTTAGAAAACCATCACACATAACACCATCCATAAAAATCAAATTACCCTTGGTAACACAAAGTAAACACATATGATAAAAATACAAAGCATATGATATTATGATATACAAACTATAAAAGTATATACTACAAAACAGAAATGCATTGAAAAGAATACAAATGTATAATAAATGCTTTTTAATTTAATTGGAAAAAAAACGAGGAGATATAACCGTAGTAATACAAATAAACAGGTTATATCTACAATTGTAAAACATTGTATTTTAAATTGATAGTTTACATCGTAATAGAATTACATCACAAATTATCTAACAGTAGTAATACTTGTTATAATTGTAAATAAACAGATACTGATAAAACTAAATGGGTTTTTTAAAGAATGATTTTTATATTGTTTGAGACCATGGGAAAAAAGTTCCACACAAATGTACAAGAACAAACATAGAAATAATCTAGAAGTATCAGAAGTTAACAATAGATTTATATATTTAGAAAAATATTGTAATTATAAACTAACAATTACGAAGAACATGGTAATTATGAACATGATGAATTATTTAAATTAGCATACTTGTTTTAAGACCTTAACAAATTTATTTATTTTACTTAATCTATATAAGAGCTTAAGTAGTTCATTCAATTATTATTATTACAATCAGTTTTCACATGGAATGATAATAATATTTTATCTATAACAAGATTTTTGTAAATGATAACAAATCCTGTGAATTCTAAAAGCTAATTGTATAAATTTGTAAATTTAAATTAGACTTGATATTTTGGTGTCTTGGAAGGTAGATTTTATTAATTGTTATTAAGTACCCAAGTAAATATTGCCTTTATAGAACAAAAATATTCAACAAGTAAAACCAGTATTCATAAAAACACTGAAAACATCATTCTTTTAACCGTTTGATTGGTTGCAATTCAAGAACAATTTTAACAAATATAAATAATATAAATAGTTGAAATATGTTACAAGAAAGTCTTTTCCAGTACTATTTCTTACAAAAATAATTAAATTATTACACAGTATTACATATATAAATTTTCTAGCAGTCATACAGTATTTGCTCACTTAAGTCCACATTTATTATTATCTAAATAATTCATATATCCCACCTCACTTAAAAAAACTTTATTGAAAAAGTTTACCTAGAATGCACAAAGGATTCAAATAGTCATTGTTAATGTTTAATTCCTTATTACATGTTGTTGAGCTGTTCAATTGTGGTATGGTGAGTAGTGTGGTAATCTCCAATAGTTTTCATGTTACCTTTAACTTCTAATTTCATGTTTTAATTCATCAAATGAAAAACATCCTATGTTTAGAGCCTTGCGGTTCATGTACCAACATGTGACATATCTTTTTCCAATTCTCACAGAATTGTAAATTATTTTTACAAATTTTCTTCACAATAATATATCTTTTTGACAGTACTATGAAACATGTTATTATACAATTTAAGTGTAATTCTATTGAGTGCACAAAAAAAAGACACTAAATTTATCTCCAAAAGAGGAATATGTTCAAGTTCATATTTTGATAGTTTACAAATCTTTTTAAGTTAACTTAATATTAAAAAAAACTTATGAAATAATACATTATTGTTCAAAATAATGCTGTTAAAAGAGTTAATGCAAATTTGTATTTAGTCACTTTTGGCCAAAAATACTCCTGCTATGATGCCTTGGAAGTCAAGTGCATACCAAAGTATTTGTAAGTGTTAATTAACTATGTCTATCTTTTCTCCTCTGAACTACAGTTTCTCACATTTATTTGCTTTACCAACCCTCTGAAACATCACTGTTTTTATTCTGTTTAGATTAACCATTAAATTCCTTCCATTTAATACAATATTGAGCAAACTCAGTATCCTTTTTTTTAACAGAATTTATCTGTTGCTAGGAAAATAATATGATCCACATACATAAGTGGTTAATTGGATACTTTTCTGAAAATTAAATAGAAACAGACAGAAATTAGACCACTATCTAAATATTCAAGTCCTTTACAAATAGTGAAAACACAGTGGGATTAATAAGGTCTCTTTTTTCATTCCCAAAGATTGGGAACATGAGTGTCCAAAATAGTACTGCCAGTGATCTTCCAGCTTCTTTAATGTAATTATAACCTTGGTTGACAATCCAAGTTTAAATAATTTATAAATTAAGGTTTATTTTATACACAGTCAAATCAAACGACAAATGAAAGTTTTTGAAATTTAATTCTCATTCTAATATTCACCATTCATTAATGTAAATATGTTACAAACTGTTGAATATATTTTTCTGAAACCAATCTGAAACTCCTTTAGTAAATTTTGACTCTCTTTTCATTAAGTCAGTCTACTTAATAACATATAATATCAATAGATAATTTTCTAGTAGTTGCACAAAAAAAAAAAGCGTAATTAGAATGTCATTTAGATTTTCTTTTAAAAAGGAATAATAACACTGTTCAACAATTATCTTGTTAAATAAGAGTAAACAACTGATTCTTATAGTATATTTCATGCTGAATTCAAATATAAAATCAAAATTCTTCTATCTAGCTTAGTTTTTTGTAACTACTATTCTTATTTTCAGGTAGTATCATGCATGAATTCTGTAAACATAGCATTTTGTGAATGTATTTTATTATATTATTTATCAACTAAATAGATTTTGTTTATTTATTACAGTCCCTTAATTGTTGTCACATTGATTTGTTAGACATTAGTCATCATGTTTATTATTTACTAATTAAAATGAACAAGAGTGTGACTCATTCTTTCTATTTCCATCTTACTATAAACATATCATCCACTCATTAGTTGTTTCTGTCATTATATTTACTTATAAACTGTCATGCAGACTAGAGAAATATTTTTAATTCTCATTCAAGTGTGAGTTCTCCGTGTTTGTAACATTCAGTTTTGTAGCTGGCTTTTGTATTTGTGGGTATATGATGTTCAGTAAAGTAAGTGTATGTTTATTAAATTAGTATGTTTATAAAGTGTTCCTTTTTAAACAATGTTAGTTATTGGATTAACAATGCCTCATAGTTGCATTAATCATTCAAAAAATTTCTCCTACATCTGTGATGTTTTTTTTTGATAAAAAAGTCTTATGAACTGTATTTTGGATGTAAATTAGGTGATCAGGACAAATCTCAGGTACCTCATATTTGCTGTGCTTCTTATGTAACATTATTGACAGGTTGGGTAAATGGATCTTGTCCCATGCCACTTGCAATTCCAATGGTTTATCAAAGAATCAAGAAGAAATACTGGCATCAAGACTAAAAGGATGGCATTTTTTACAATCATTCACTAAAATAAGTGCTTTCCATGACAGACAGTCAGAATTTAAACATTTCTTCTCTCAGTACGAAAACTTAGTAATACTGTAATGATGTGGATTCTTTACTGGAAACTTTGGGACATATGCCCCATTCTGACGAAGGGTGACTTTTTATATACCCACCAATACCATTAGCATATGCTGTTCACATGAAGGAGTCTTATGAAAATATGAAACTTGTATTGAGCAGGATTCAGTATGAAAATATTTGTGTACATCTGAAAGTAATAGCACTTTTACTTGGACTGCAACTTGGATACACTAAGTTCTGTTGCTTTTTGTTCGAGTGGGACAGCAGAAATAAGAAAAATCATTATACAAAAGAGCACTGGCCAGAGAGAGTTATTGACTGAAGAGAGAAGAATGTTGTTAGTCATGGATTAGTAAAACCAGAAAAAGTTTATCTTCCGCCATTACACATTAAGCTGGTTTATTCAAAATTTTTGTTAAAGCAATAGATTGTATTGGTGCAGGGTTTTGGTTTCTAAAAAAATTCTCTAATATAAGCAACACTATAATAAAGAGAGGTATATTTGTTGCATCACAAATAAGAAAGCTAATAAGTGATTCAGTGTTTGAAGAATGTTTGAATGACTTGGAGGTTGCTGCATGGAAATCATTTCAAAATATGTTAAACAGCTTCCTTGGAAACCATAAGGCCAGTAACTACACAGACCTTGTGAGTGAACTATTTCAAAACTACAAACTTTTGGGTTTAACATGTCACTTAAAATCCATTTCTTACATGCACATTTGGATTTTTTCTCTTACAATATCGGTGCTATTCTGTGATTAACATGGAGAACGCTTTCACCAGAAGATATCTACAATGGAAACACCATACCGGAAAAAATAAAATCCAAAAATGTTAGCTGAATACTGTTGGAATCTAAAGCAGGATTTACCTACAGCAAATAACAGCAGAAAATCCAAAAGAAACAGATTTTATGTGAATACAAAATGCATGAAATGTATTGTCATATTACGTTCACCATAAATTTTTTGTTACACAAGAAATTTCTATTGCAAAAAAACTGAGCCTGACAGAAAATATCTATCAACATAAAAGGAATCAACCATTCACTCTTATTTAACAAACAAAAAATTAAATTTTGTTGAAAAACTAAACAGTGTAATAGGTCTCTTAAAATTATTTGGAATCATATCAGTATCATACATATACAGACATAAGCACATGTAAAAGAATTAAAACAATGTCTTAATTAAAATAATGTTTATATTATCATTTTGTTAGGATGCTTTATCATACACATTCATCAACATAATTAATAGATACAAAATTATACGTAAACAAAATTAGTAAACATAATTATTACTAAAAAGAAATTTTTAACATTAAAATAACAATTATATTAAAAAATTCTTATCTGCTTTTGCATAGTAAAAATCAGACTTTTATCCTAATCACTTCAAAACAAAAATTAACTTACTAGCCAACGCCCGCTCTTGGCTGATGAGCCATTTGGCAACATGCTGACCAACAAAGACTGACTTCTGTGAACTCCGGGCTCTCATCCAGCTGGTTGTGGACCAGGGCCGGACAATCTCTCAGATGATCAGCATCCATCATCTCGCAATCGCACAGCAGACACCCAGGAGAAGGCAGCACATGGATTTGGTGAAGGTAACAAGCAAGATAGTCTTGGCCGTAGAAGGCAGCTACGTTGACTGCACGCAGGAGGCTGGGGTTGATAGGACAATCAGGGACAAAGTCTCCCATCTCCTACCAGCAGCTGTCTCAGGGAGGCTCTGTTTGTTCCATCTGTTGACCAGTGCCCTGGATGAATGCAAGGACGTGGGACAACTAGGTTGGGATAGAGTCGTTCCTAACTTGACTAGTTTATCAGCCTCCTCATTCCCAGTTATGTTGATATGACTGGGTATCCACTGAAACATCAGTGTCCACCAGCTATTTCCCAGGTTTTCCAGTCTTCTTCTACAATCAACTGTCTTCCAGCAGTCTGCTTGGGTATTGTATGATAAGATAATATATAGCAACTTGGGAGTCGATCAAAAACACTGCTTTCAAAGTAGAAACTAACTTTTCCAGTTCAACCGCAGCAGTGTGCACTGCTTCAACTTTGCCATCATAGATGCTGAGGGGGGCACCTATGACTATATGTCCCTGAAAAAGACGACAATAGTACCCAGCCCCTGTTTTTTCACCATCTGAAATTGAAGATCCATCAGTGTAGGTGTGAATCCACTCGTCCTCTGAAAATTCCTCATGGATGGTTTGTAGGGCTAGTGCTTCAATTCATGTTGTGTAGAGGCATGTTTTGGCATCGAAGGTTCTTGAGTTTGTAGCAAGCTCGAGGTAAGTGGATGAAGTCATGGCTCGTGCACAGGGGTGCAGTGACCACAGAGGGAATATCATATTTCTTTATAAGTTTTTCATATGCAGTGAGTGGAACCATCTGTGTTCTCAGCCTAGAATCAGCTTGCTGGTAACTGGTCCATTGATGATAATAAACTTGCCTAAAATGTTCCCAGAATCTCAATGCTACCCTTTCCCCATACAGTTGTAAGGGCTTAGTCTGAGTCTGTACCTCCATAGCTGGAATAGAGGTGGATTTAGCAGTGCCTGTGACTTAAGGCTGTATTTTGAATGAGGTTGAGTATGCCTGGTGTGCTAGTGCTGACTGTGACCATCACTTCACTCCTTTATACTAGCACAGATCTTATATGACTTGAAGACAGTCTTGAGAACATCCTGATTTGCACCCCGCTCTGTGACTCTCAGTCTTCTTAGTAGGCCAGGTTCTTTTTATTGCCTTTTCCACATAGTGGTGTACATGGGGCTTCCACATTAAACGTCTCTCCAGTTGAACCTCTAAATATTTGGATACTTCCTTCAGCGCTATTCCATTGTACTGGAGGTGGATCTGTGGTATTTTTGTTGACAGAGAGAAAAGCTGAAAGATGATTTTTGATACATTCACTGTCAATGCGTTTTGCCTCGCCTATTGTTCTAGTTTTATCACAGCCTCATCTAAACAGACCTAGAGTGAAGGGATGGATCCACTGGTTCCCCAGAAAAGTAGGTCGTCTGCATAAAGGAGTGCCTGGATGCCAGGCACGCTTCTTATCACATCCAGGATATCATTTATCATGATATTAAATATTGAATTACTCAAAACGGCTCCCTGGGCTAGTCCTTGCTGTTGAATGCGAAATCTCGCAGTTGGAATACCGTACCTAGATCTGTCTTTCCGACAGGAACGACTTTACCCACCTAAATAGGTTTCCAGAGATTCCCTTTCCAGCAAGTGTATGTATGAGCATGGGCTGCCAAACGGTGTCATAATTCAGGTCCACCAGTATTGCCAATGTTGACATTTTCCTGTGTAATCCATCTTTAAGATGTGTAAAATTGGTTACGTGGTCAATTGTGCTGCGGTGCTTGTAGAATTCTGTCTGAGCATCGTCAATGAGTTTTTGTGCTTCAACCAACTGATTTAGATGCACTCGTCAACCAGATCCGGCCTTGAAGTTTGGCCCAAAAACAACAAGAAGGTTGGAGGCATTCCCCACTAATTGGTTACTATCAATCATTTCCTCCAGAGTCCTCCCAGGCATGGTAAGCCTTGGATCGTCTCATCTTGGTGAAGGACTGTTGAAATCTCCAAGGAGAATACTGTTAGCCTGGATTGATTCTTCAAACACTTTAGAAGGGGGGACTTTACCAGGAGGGTTGTACAGGCCAATCACACAAAAGTGTTTCTATTTTTCCATACCTCGACCTTAACGGCTTCGAGCTTGTCATCATCTTCCATTTCATGTAGCACTCAGAGCTTCACTGTTACATTTTTTAACTCCAATAAATACAGTCGAGGCAATTTGTTGGGATGTTTTCATAGTTGTGATGGTGTAACCGTTTGTCTGATAAAACTCAGCAGTTTCAGTGGCAACTCCTGCTTCGAGTATAAAGAATAAATCCACCTCTAAATGGCAGATGTTTTGTTTGCCATTTAAAAATTTAGTGTTGTTAAGGCCTCCTGCATTCCAATAAAGTATAGAAAGGCTAGTGTCAGAGCTCTTAAAAGAGCTAGTTTTTGTTCAAAGTTTCTTTGAAGCCATCTTGATGCAGGGGGCACCATGAGCAGACGTACAACTTCATCCCCCCCCCCACAAAAATTAACTGGAAATTAATTATTATTCTTTATAATCTGTTGTATATTTTTTAATTGTAATGCATCTATATACAGTAAATCAGTGATTCTAAATCTTTTTAGCTTCACGACTCCCAAAAAGTAAAAAAAATATATAATGAATACTTCATGACAACCCCACAACCACAACCCAATGAAACCATGTTGAAACTATTTAGCTGTATTGATAGCAACAGGTAAGAACATGCACGTATGAAGTGTACAAACATGACCAATTTACAGGTTCCAACTTGATGTGTACATGCTCCTTGTAATTTCGTCTGCTTGCATAATATAGCTGTGAGAGCATCATGCTTGGAGATGCGTATGATATTTTTGAACAAGTTGTGCTCCTGCAGTTTAAAAGAGGCGTAACGGACTGCAGAATGTCAGTTTAGTATCGAATGCAAAACGTGAGTCTGGTGCCTTTATTGAAATGTTTAAAGGCGTAGTTTCATTGAAAATAATAATTATAATTCAGGTTTCAGCTTTTTAGTGTGCGGTCAAACAGTGTAACTGTTTTTTTTTTATCAATTAGATTAGGTAAAATTGATAAATTTAAAAAAAAAGAAGTGAGCCATCTACATCCACTGAACTGATAGGTAAAAGGATTGTACAATGACAGTTATTTACATTATGGTTTTACCGCATTGAATGGAAAGCCGTAGCGCACCGTTGCTTTCAAGTCCTCTCCAATGAAAGGAAACTTAACATCTGTAACATGAAAGCAAACCCTGAAAATTTTTCAAAAGAAAATTACATAATTTGAGAAATCAACAATCTTCTACTTGTAAATCAAGCCGTGCTGATAAAAGTACACTTGAATAATTTTTCTCAGTGTTAAGAGGAGCTACGATGTCCAAACGCCTATTAATTGCGTTTTTATTTTTATTAAACTGCAATTAATTGCCTACTGCAATTAATCTAGTCAAGAAGAAAAAAAATGAAAAATTCTGCTTTCTAACGATACAGTATCAAGGCAAATCGATAACATGAGTGCCAATGTTCACAATCAAAATATTCAGAAAGTGAGTTCAAGTTAATTTCTACTTCCTTGTATGAAGTAAGGGAAGTATTATGATAGCAAAAGATTTAGGTTTTCAGATTTTAACGAAAATATCCATTTTGATTACTTTGATGTGACATCTGTACGTACATATGTACGTATGTCTGTATGTATGTACAAATACATTTCATATAACTCAAAAATGATTAGCTGTAGGATGTTGAAATTTTGGATTTAGAACTGTTGTAACATCTATTTGTGTACCTCCCCTTTTGATTGCAATCAACTGAACCGAAGGTGTCAAAAATTCAAAAAAATTAAGATTTTGGACTTTTTCTTAACTGCAATAATAAGCTCTCATTGAAAGCTTTTCAATGATATATCATAAGTGGTATTTATTTTTATTGGTTCCAGAGTGACAGCCAAATAAAATTTTAATTAATGAAATGTTTGGATGTTACAAGGGGAAGGCATATTGGTTCGAATCAGACTTCATGTCCTTTTTTTAATTTTTTTTGAAAATATTTTTATATTTAAATATATTAATTTATTAATAATTAATTATTAACCTCTGATTATAAAAAAATTATGATAAATAATAATTCAATAATAACAATAAAAAAATATCAGATGTAATTAATGAAATAAAATTTTATATACTTTTCATTTAAAAAAAATGTGTATATGTAATTTAATAGCCATACAAGGAAGTCATGTGATGTCCACATCAGATTTATTAGTATTCAATTTGATAAATCAACAGATGTGGCAAAGATTTCACAGCTTTTATGTTTTGTGAGATATGAATGCAATAGAGACAGATCAAACAAAGAAAACATTTTGTTTTGCAAATGGTCATGCAATAGGACAATGTTTTTTATGAACCTACAAAAAACTATAATGTAGATTGGACAGAAAGGCAGTATGTGGAAAGGTGTAAAGAGGAAAGAACAGTGGGTTTCTGAAAAAATTAAAAGACTGTCTTATACCAAGGGTGGAATGGAAGCATTGCTTTCTTCACAGACATGATCTTGCCACAAAGAGTATGCCAGAAAAATTCAAATAAATTTTTTGTAAAGCTGTAAAAATGGTTAATTTTAATAAAAGTCAATCATTACAGAATAGACTATTTGCTAAATTATGTGATGAAATAGGCGAAAAGAAAAAGTCTCTTCTTTTCCACACAGAAGTCAGACGTTTATTGCAGGGGAAAGGATTAACCCATTATTGGAATTACAAGATGAATTAATATCTTTCCAGAATAATGAGTATATGTTGCTATTGGCTTACTTAGTTGATGTATTTTCACATTTAAATGACTTCAATGTGAATTTACAAGGACATGATAAAAACATTTCATTAATGATATACAAAGTTCATGCTTTCATTAAGAAGCTCAATATCTGGATTATTTGCCTTGAAAGCAAAAATTTTCATGTTTCCACTCACTTCCAATTATATTGAGGAAAATTTGGATGAAGAAGACACTATTATTCACTACAGTTTTGATAGCATGAAGATGTATTTGTGTGAGTAAAAGATTCATTTGGCAGAGTATTTCTTGGAAACCCACCGGGTTGGTCTATTGGTTAACGCGTCTTCCCAAATCAGATGATTTGGAAGTCGAGAGTTACAGCGTTCAAGTACTAGTAAAGCCAGTTATTTTTACACGGATTTGAATACTAGATCGTGGATACCGGTGTTCTTTGGTGGTTGTGTTTCAATTAACCACACATCTCAGGAATGGTCGAACTGAGAATGTGCAAGACTACACTTCATTTACACTCATACATATCATCCTCATTCATCCTCTGAAGAATACACACAACACCTAAACAGGAAAAAGAAAGAAGAGTATTTCTTGGAAGATAAAAATGATTTCTCAAAGAGACAGGTACTGAATCCATTTAGTGAAAACATTGTTGCATCTGCTGAATTACCAGTAGAGATTCACGATCAGCTCATCAAAATGTCTGGTGATTAAAATTAAAACTACAATTCACATTGATACGTTTTGGCTTGCTCGTTGAAGTGAATATGGAAATTTAATCACGAAAGCATTGAAAATATTAATTCCTAAATATTAATACCACATCTTACCTCTGTTAATAGGGGTTTTTATCTATGCTTGCACTAAAAACTAAATGTAGAATTGGTCTTTTATCACTTGAAAATAATTTTCTTTTGTGTGTTTCAAACATAGATCCACGTATGGAGAAATGTTTAAATGAAAAACAAACACAACCACATTTAATTTATTTTCTTTGGCATGTGTACTTGTAAATTTAAGTAAAATGTTTATAATAAATGATTTTTTCTCATAAAATGATTTCATTATTGTTTACATGTAAAGTTGTGGGCTAATTTTTGCAACCCCCCACCCTTTAATATCACCATGAACCCCAGCTTGAGAAACTGTGCAGTAGATAATGTGTAATAGATGGGTGCTCTTACTTCTTTTTCAATTAAAATTAGGGAGAGAATGTAAAAATGTTTAATAGCAGTTTTTTATTATATGGATATTAAGAAACAATTTTAACTTTAAATATAATATGAAGTAGGAATTTAGCATTTTAGATGGTTGTTTCACTTACTACTGGATTTTTAGGTTGTTTGTTTTTACTTTTATCAACAGTTAATAATATTCAGTTACTTTATACTATCAGGGCAGTGCAACATGAATTTACATAGCAATTTACAAATAGTTTTTGTAAAGACACTAAAATTATATCAGAAAAAAGCATTTTTAATAAATATTAAGAACTTTGAAAAAAAAGAAATAGATCACAATGCTGGAGTGCCACGAAATAAAGCATCTACATAATACACCTAGTAAAAGTGTAAAGGGAAATAAGATTAAAACTTTTGCATGAGATAATTCTTTTTTTATTACTAATTCAGTAAATAGAACTTTTAACTAACTTCCTGTTCTAATTTGGTTTATTCTTTTTTCATTCATACTTAATACTCTTCTTTCAATGTTACAAGGTAATAATTTATTTTTCATAAATTTTTTCAGAATTACAAACCGCCAGGTGCAAAAGATATACCAGTTGATTTTAGAATTCGCCTTCTAAAAAATGTTTCAAATCCTGTTGGAGTTCTAGGTTCAAAAGGTAATATATTCCTTTTTTTTCATAGTAGATGTATAAACAACAATAAAATTAATAAATAGTTAGGAGTAATTCGATAATTAAGAGTAGTAAATATAATACACACACACACACACACACACACATATATATATATATATATATATATATATATATATAATACTCATGTATATATTAATTTATATTTAATAGATCAACCGCTAAGTACAGAATAATTGAAATAGGATGACTTACCTTATTTCATTACACAAACAGAAGTGCTTTTGTGAACTTGATTCGCATCATGAGCTGCATAATTTATATATTATACATTACAAAAAAAACAACATAAACTTGCAATCCATAACATATCACTTATTCACTTATAACTTATCATATTTTAAAATCTTTTATAACATTTTTTAAACTTTTATTTAAATTAAAACTTTTTTTAAAATTGTAATCAAAACAAGAGATAAAAACATAAAATATAAAAAATTGTATAAAATGACAAAGATTAATCAATTAAGTTAAAATTAAAATGTAAAAATATAATTAAAACAAAGATAAAAATTGTGTCTAACATCAATAAAATTTTTATTTTTAATTGATTTTGCAGCAGAAAATTTAAAAACAACTCCTATAAATCTGAAACCTGTACAGTTTGTTTGTTAAGAGCAATGTTAGATAAATCATAAAAACTGTCAAAAAGTAATAATCAGAATAAAACAAAACTCATCATTTTATTACAATTATTTTTTATTTATTATGAAATAATATTATTTTATTCAATGCAATAAGCAATATGATGGTCTATATAAAAATAAAATAAAATAATGTTAATATATGTTAAATACGATAATATTTTCTTAATTTTTTCTTTTGCATCAAATGGAAAATAAATAAAATATATTAAAATATAACAAATCAATATGCAAATGTAGAAAATGTATTTCCAGTGACATCTAACATCCCATGACTTGGTAGGACTTATGAAGTTCTTATACTTGGAATTTTTAGTTTTTCTTTTCACCAAAACTAAACAAACAACAGTTACTTTCTTCTATCAATTGTGAAGTTGATTTTTAGGCTTCATTTAGATGAATCAATAAAAAATCACCATTCTGTAGATTTATGATTAATTTCTCGTTTAATCATTAATCTATCGATGTCAAAACATACACAAAAAAACCCTCAATTTCATGAAACACTTAGAAGTTTCTTTCATTTTAAAAGAGAGGCAGTTTTTATTATTTTTTTATGGACATCAACTGCTATGGTTATTAGCTTGTTGGAAATTTGCAGCCTGCTTTTTTGATAGGCCCAAGTCACAAACCATATCATTTTGATGATAGGTATAACAGGGTTTATCCGGTGAAGTTCAATTTATCCATCAAAATTAAGGACTATAAGTGTTCTCAGAAAGGCCTACATTTCATCAGTTTGTATATCATCACTACACTAAGCTCTGAATTGTTAATATCCCCCAACTTCAATTTCAGTGTTGGTATTGGTAAGCCTTCTTTACAAGGAACCAGTTTAAAAGCAGATGGTACATTTGAACATTCAATTTTCTGCAGTAAATCTTGACATTTTGAAAGTAAACTGCACTTAAAAAACCCTCAACCATATTGAACAAACAATATCTTGCTACCAAATATAAATACAAAGAAAATATTCCAGTACCCCTATCACTAATCTCAAAGAACTGCTGAAGTACAACGTAGCAGAAATACTAAACTAAGGCAGGAGGCAGTTTATGACATAGTAACATAAATAATGTTTGTTTTACTTCATGTTCTAGCAAGGTCAAGAGGTGATTGATATAACCCCATACATATATTTTCATGGGTAATTTACTGTGAATTTAAAACTACTATATTTTCAGAAGCTCTCAAGTTCAGATTTGAGTGCAAGAATAATTATGAAGTGATCAGTGGTTGACCAGCTGGTATTGTTTAAAGTTCAGTAAATATTTTCTGCAGAACATGAGGTATAGTACTCCCTTGAATTAAATCACATTTGATAATACAAAACAAATTCTCTTTACTTCCCAGAACTTGAAGTGGTTTTTTCAAGTAGACAATTAATCACTATAATTGAATTTGACCTAAATATTTTGCCCTTTAAGTACCTTTAAGACACAAGACCATTTAAGCAGGTACATATGTACTGGAGCTAGTGCTAACACCACCTGACAAATGGGTTTAACTTGGTTCAAGGGGACTCATTCCAGGCACACTACAAAGCATTATCCAACTACCATCATCCATACAGATCTTTACCATGGATTACAATTGCAATGGTCATAAGATGATGAGATATCTGTGAAGAAAAAATATGTTATCTGATGTAGTGCAGTGCATGTGTGTGGATTTTGTACAGTATCCTGTGTTATGTATGTGTGTCGATTAGGTATATCAGCTGCTTATGTAACATAAAAAAAATTCAAACCACCCTTTGATGACTTAAATGCTTTTTCAGTTTGACATCATTTCTGACTTAATATCTTAATTATTGATAATGGCTTTGCTTAAATGTTTTCCTGGATATATAAACTGAATAGATGATCCACTCCATTTAAATCTGTTTAATTCATACCTGATTCTTGTGTTTTCTAAAAAAAACTGTTTTAAACTAATCAGCTTCCTTCACTTTTTTATAGGAACTGTTATAAGTACTTTCTCTTTTGCATTATATCATTACAGATTTTATTCACCTACATTATACATTAATTATATACATACAAGTTAGTATTTATAATGAATATAAACTAACATAAAAATTTTAAATAATAATTTATAAGCACAATAATAGCATCAGTCTTTGACTAAAATGTTGAGATAAATATTGTAAAAAGACTTTCACTGACCATATTAAGGAATGTAATAAAAAACAAGCTGTTGTGGTACTATTGCAAGAACACATAGACATTTTAGATATACATTTTAGAAATGTTTATTGACGTAAACAGACATGTATATTTGTGCATACATACCAATTACTTATTCTCATACAATTAGTGTTGGGGGGGACTATTATCTGCATTAACAGTATTACAACAAACGTATCTTATTATACTGATGTAATTAGAATACAATAGTTACCCTACTTAGAGTAGCAGCATTTCTACTTTCAACTGGAAGGTTCTGGGTTCAAATCCTGGCAGGCAAGGCATTTTTCACAAATTACAAAATAATAATATCAGATAATATATACCTATAAAAAATACTGTCATCCAAAAAGTCACTAACTGAAAAAATTCAAAAATTCAGTATTTTACTGAAGTAATTATAATTTTTTGTTTACTTTTGGAGGAAAAAATCATTAACTGCATACCACCATTAGAATATGAGAAAATCATTGTAAGTTTTCCTAAGAGTAAAAATATGGTAATTTGATTTGTTGAAGAAGTCACTTAGTGAGTAATAATAATACCCTGATCAATGCAATTGGTAGTACCATTGATCAGCTGGCATCATACTTGGAGGAAAACATTTTCTATGTTCTCTTTATTTTAACCTACAGTGAATAATTTATTTCTGTGAATATCTTCTTGTTACTTTATATATATAAAGTATATGTATATATAAATACAGTGTGTGTTCGGGGGTGTGGGTGTGTGTTAGTAATCTATAAATCTTGTACATCCAAAAACATTTGTGTACCTTTACAGGTTATCTTTTTAATTTTTTTATGTGCTTTTAATTTTTGTCAATTAAGTGAAAAAGGAATTTGTATTAAAAAAAATGTCATGATGAAGGTTTAAGATGGATAACATCGATGTGGATAGAACTTGGGAGAAGTGATGAAGATAGCACTTGATAACGGGCTGTATGTTGTAGCAGAATAATGGACTGTATTATAAATAAAATAATTACACACTGATTATTATAACAAAATATTCTTAATACCAAAGCTGCCCGTAGGCAGTGCTGAGTGTCTGATTTTAACCCAAACATACTCCCCGCACGTTGATCTTTGATCAATATTAATTACATTGTCTCAGTTTATTGGCAATGGAACAAATTTAGTAGTAGGTCTCTTGAAAAACGTGCTGCCTACCTGCAACTGAACTACGCGTACTACACCATCTTTACGCATGCTACACCATCATTCACTAGCACTCTGATACAGATGAAGATCCAGGTTTCATACCTGATTGTGAAGAATACAGCAACGTGACAGTACATTTTCAAATTAATTCGTTAGAGGATTCATAAGTGTTTTAAATGTTAGTTCTCATCAAAAACATGATAATGCTTCAGAAAAACTGCAACAATTGAAAATAAAGCTACATTTAGTGACTAAGAAAACTATTATTTAGAAAATGGTTCATTCGTTTGCATCCATGAAAACTCTGACCCTGGGATTAGTAATTTAGCCCTAAATAAAAATCAGGAAGAAACTATTAATCTATTATCTATTAATCTATCTCTAATTTACTCTATGGAGAAAAGGAGATAAATCAAAATGGAAGATATTTGGGTAAAAATTTGTCTAATTTGAAAATGTATTCTCTTTATAAATAAATGTGTAATGATAAACACTTAAAACCAGTTTTTCAGTCTCTGTACCACACATATTTTTGCACAAAATATAATTTTTCTTTTTTCAAACCAAAAAAGGATCAATATACACTATGCACAAAATATAAAGAAATAAAAGATGAAGTTAAGTAAAGAGGAGTACGATAATCACAACAGAGAAAAAAAGACTGTAATAAAGCAAAAACTGATATTTCTTTAGTAACTGCAACATTTGATCTTCTGTCAGATCTTACATATCCTATGTTTTGATATATTGGTCACATATTATGCATAAAAAATAATTGTGCATAATCTTACAATCTATGAAGGTTTTGCTTCTTGAATGAATTAAATGCTAGAAGAGGCAGCAATGAAGTTTCTTCTGGAGAGACAGTTACAAAAGTTTCTCTTTTTTCAGACATTTGCGAGGATCAGAATTGAAATCGCAGCACCAATGCTGTGTACAATGTACAATGCAAACATAGAAGTTATAGACCACAATTTTCTTGAATCTGGCCACAGTCATACAAAATGTGATTTCATGCTTTCAACTATTGAGTCAAAGAAGAACAACAGAGCTATTTATGGAATGAGTGGTTGGTAAGAAAAATTCTGTAATGCAAGGTCTTTCAGAGGCAAAAATAAAACATAGGCCCATATCATGTAAAGTAGCTCAAACACAGTGATTTCTTTAATTAAGTGTCCTTCCTGAATTCTGAATCAACGATAAGAAACCGAACCATGAATGAATGTGGTGAACTGATTACAGATTAAGCCATAAGATATGTGAGAAACACTCATGGTATATCTTTTATAAGCACACAGAGTTACATAAAAACATCATTATCAGATTTCGAGGCCATCCCAAGAAGAAGTGAAGTAGAAAGTAGTCAGAACTTAAAAACTTGGTAATTTTTATTTGTAAATCTGATGTAGACACTCCATGACTTGCTTGTACACCTATTAAATTACATATACAAACATTTATTTCATAACTTATAATTTTAAAAAAATTTCAAAAAAAATATATTGTAATATATATATATATATATATATATATATTGTTAATTTTAATTATGAATTTTTATAATAATTATGTTATTCTTAGTAACATTATTAGTAGCAGCAGTTTTTTAATGTGTTAGTTAAATTAAATTACATTAAACAAATTTTCAAAAAATATGAACACTAGTTCTAATATAAGTGAGTTTTTGTTAGTATTTTTCTGTTCTGATATTGTAATATGCATTTTAATTTTAATCAGTAATCAAAATTAAAGAAATCATTAATATTCAAAATGATGCTAACTGTCTTCGAGGAAAAAATCACAAAGTACAAAAACATTTTTTTTAAAATTATTTTAAAAACCATAACTGCTATAATTCATTGTGGTATCTAAAATTAGTTTTATTATAAAAAGTACTGTAACATTTTAATAAAAATAGATTTTTAAAATTCATTTGACTCCTGTAACTTCATTTTGCTTAGTGAAAAAGTGCAGTTAGTGACTGACTTTTGGTATGACAGTGACAATATATCAAGTATATAAATACAATATGATTAATTAGGAAATGATTAAATTTGAAATTTGGTGCATTTCTGTATCTGTAGAAAGTGAGACACTGAAATAACTGTCAATATTTGTTGCTCAAGGCCAAGATACAAATCAGAATGAGTGGTTACATGTTAGCTCAGACTTGGGCAAGCGTAAATACCCCAGTTAAAGATAGTACATATGGACTGATTGGTTCTTTCAACACCCTTCTTTCTTCCCAGGACAGATACAATGGGACTAGCCTCAGCTGCTACCTAGGCTCCATGCACCTATCTCATATACTGTCTAGTAGCTGGAGAAGGTATCTTTATTGAAACATAATGAAGTGATGATTCAGTTTTTAGGCTTTTTGTTTCCTGTATGAGGGGTGCACAAAAAACTCTACGTTACTAGAGTAGTTAGTTAGTTAGAGTAGAATGAGCATCGTACTTCTAAAATTTAAAGATGATGGCGCCTATTAGCTGTCATAAAAGATTGTTTCAAATT
The DNA here is from genome assembly GCF_047948215.1 of Lycorma delicatula. Lineage (NCBI taxonomy): Eukaryota > Metazoa > Arthropoda > Insecta > Hemiptera > Fulgoridae > Lycorma > Lycorma delicatula. The sequence continues at coordinate 35,260,832 of NC_134455.1, forward strand.
CTTTCAGTTTTTGTTTATTAAACTTTCATATTTTGAATATATTAGTTCCTATAAGAAAATGTTATAGTCTATAATATGCAACAAGTAACAAATATAAATGTAACGCAAGATTAATGTAATAAAACTTATATGATTGATTGGTATTTCTAGTATCATTCTCTACAGAAAAGATGTGAAGTGCAGAAAGAATTACTTTCTTAAAATTGTTATAGTGTACTTTAAAAACTAAATATTTTCTTTTTTTTCTAAAAAAAATAAAATTATTTATCATTTAGAATTTTTTTTCTGGGAGAAAAATAAAAAATTTCACATTAATTATGAATATAAAAGTTCAAAATGAGAATCAAAATGATCCAAAGGAGTATGTAAAACAACAATTTTGGTAGTTTTTCATTAATATGAGATCTTTTTAGTGTTTAATGAAATTTTTAGTAAAATATTCTATCCTAACAGTTTTTACTCCTAGGTTTTCTTTAGTGATTAATCCATTTAACATGCGACAATAATCAAGCATTCATCGTTCCTTCCTTTCTAAACATACAGTAATCACTTCCAACTTTATTTCAGCTACTGGAGAACCACCACTTAACTTGAGTGTAACAGTAATGATTGCAATACGTAATTGTCTACAATCTGCACGAATTGATGCTGGCTCACAAGAAAATTGGTTTCACTTGGGTAGGTAATTTCTTTTTTAATAATTATACTATAATCAAATTTTTTTTTAACTGGAAAACAGATTAAAAAATAATAATATAAGCAAATAAATGTGACTGAAAAGGAAATAAGTTAACTACAATACACTATAAGTTGATACAAATACAAGTTGATGCAAATGGGTAAAGTACAAAAGGCATTAAAAGCAGACTTTCTCAATAGAGTTTAGCAAGATAGCAGTGAAATACAAATAATATGATACACATATAAAAATAAATTAGAAAAAAATTATTAGTTCTGCAAAAAACCTAAATAAAAAAATTGTAAGTTATACAGAATAATGTTTAAAATATAAATAGGTATATTTAAATAAACAGAAACTGAGAAATTCTGGTAGAATCATATGGAAAAAAAACAAGATTTATGAATTGTTAAATTACTTCTGGTAGGAAGTATGGGCAACATAAACTGTAATAGAGGGAAATATATTCCAATATAAAAAAGCAAATAGTTGAAGATGTAGAACTCAGTGAATATTTAAAAAAATATAATCTTGTACAGAAAACAAATCATATTGATCAAATTTATTAGTGTAATTTACATTCATTAGTGTAATACATAAAATGTGATAAAACTAATTTAATTTTATAACTAATTTTTTGAGAGAATTTTATTAAAATGTTTAAACAAACTACGCAACTTGATTACTCGATTAAAATAAAAGGTTACAATAAAATTAACAATAATTTTAAAATAAATCACCTTACATCTAATGTGATAAAAAAAATCCATAGCTATTGATAAATTTTAACAGAATCTAACAAAAATAGTATTTGTTTTTGTACCATTCTGACACTGATTATAAAGCCCACAGATGTTAAAAGAAGGGACCCAAAATTAAATACAATTTTACATAGAATATTTTATTAAAATTTTTAATCACCACCTAAAAAACCAAAGAGTTGCCTAATATTAAACTAATAAAAATTATACTCCCAAAAATTCTTTGATAACCTTAAAACAAAATTATTGGTGAGATAATAAAGCATAAGAAAGAAATTTTATGGTGTATATGTCAGAAAAAAATTACACTAAACATTATTTAAAAAAAGAATAGCCCCAAATTTTTTGAAAAGTCAATCAATTTATTCTTAGTTTCTCATGTGTAGAAAGAATTAAGACTAAAATAATACATATTGTTAAGTAAATTAAATACATTTTGTACATTTTTTCTCTACTTCTGTTGCAGAAAATCCACTGACATGTGAACGAATTTGGCTAAATGGGATGACAGATATAAATCAATTAAAATTATAAACTTTGTTGTAGTTTTGGCATTGCAGAAATTCATTGTCTACATAATATTTACACAAAATAAAATTGTTCACTTTCATTATATGTAAATTGTTCACTTTCTTCAAAAGAATCATTTGAAGCTGATTAGTAATTAGAAGATTCTTCAATGTAGTTTCAATGACAGAATCGCAACATGAGATCTTCAGAGCTACTAGCAAACTCTTAATGACAAGTGCTATTTATTAGCTCCAAAAGGTCCTTTAAAATAATTTCCACATACTTTGAGTATATAATTTAATCATTTTATTAATAATTAATCATATTATTGAAGGTCCTTATTAAAACAAAAAAAAAACCTTTAAATTGTGAAGTAGTTATTTTAAGAATACATAATCCTCTTCTAAACCACAATCCTAATTTAAACACATAACACATAATGCTTGCTTGAAATACTACTATCCTGCTAGTTAATTTTAACAAAGTTAATGATTGATTGATTGTTGAAGTTGATGTTTAATGATTGAAGGTTCATATCCACTATAGTTTCTTAGTGTGATATAATGTTATGCTTAAGACTGTATTGAAAAGAAGAGCAATATATATTTTGTTTTTGAAGTAATTTGCTGCCGTAACAGCTGAAGAAATGCAAGCTTTCAGCTCAAAGTGTAAAAGAAACTAAAATCATAATAACATTTATTTATAAATGTTTCTGTCTGTCATGTTTGTCAATTAATTATGTTCAGAGTTAGAGCAATACAAACTACTATTGACATATCATTACACACAATAGTAAATAATATTATAAAAAAATAATAATATATATGCTCACATAAAATAAAATTTGTCTGAAACGTATTTATAATTCAGGATTTATGAACGTAAACAGGGTCTCAAATACACATGGTGAAGTGAAGAGGGGGGCCTCAATCACGAAGACAGAGCCCAGATCCATAAAATCAACCTCATTAATTTTGTATGTCTGATTTAAACAGCTGATATAGATTGTAGAAGATATTTCTAGCGCAGCAAAAGTTAGAGGCATTGTCAGGAAATATTTGAGGAGGAATACCTCTAAGAGACATAAATCTCTTTAAGGCCGCAATAAATGCTTGTAAAGTGAAAACAGCCATGCAAGTCTTACCCAAGGACTTAGATCTCGCCTGCAAGATGTCTGCTCGCCATAACGTGTTATAATCAGACCCTTATAATCAACTACATAAGCAAAGAAAGGTCAAGAGGGACTCACTCTATAAGAATGTTGTAGCCTACCTCCTACATGTAGTGAACCCAATTGATCCAAAAATGGATCAAGAGAAATAAGCTTACTTTGTTTAACAATAGATTGTTTATCTCATTACCAAAATGTATAGATTGGGATTGTAGCAAGAAAAAGGTAAAGAGTATGATTTAGTTCTTGTGTAGATAATGTACTAAAATTTCATTCTGATCAGTTCAACTTTACATTATGAATAAACCGGAAGCAAACGTTTGTAGAGACAAGAACCTTAGGGTATGATCAAGCAAAACAGTAGACACATTTGGCATTGAAATAGTTTTACGTTTTTCCAGTAAACATTCTGGATTCAAGTTACAGTTATTAAATATAGAATTGTAATTATTTGGCCAGGATAATGAAGATTGTGAAAGCCAACTTGTACCATGACACCATAGCGACATATGGATCAATTTATTTGGGAAACAGCCTCTAGATAATATATCAGCAGGATTTTTCGAAGATTTGCCAGTTAGTAACTGCCATGTTTTGTTTAATTTCAGCAATTATACTGCTTACAAATATCTTCCAGATGGATGGCTGCCCATGAATCCAGTAAATTGCAACTGCTGAATCTACATAGATTTATGAGGGGCCAATCTTGATTTTTAGCATAATAAATTTGATGAGATTGCATTGTTGGCAAATAATAATTGAATATAAATACAACAACCATAACCCCTTATACAGGCATCAGAAAAGCCATGTATTTATATTTACTTAATCTTACATTTATTGTTAGGATTTATGGAACGATTTATCTTAAATGATTGAATTGAAGATAACTGATTATGTAAACAGAGCCATTGAGATAATAATGCTTTGGGTAATTTTTCATTCCAGTTGATTTTACAATGGCTGCCCAGAAAGTAACTTACCTTTTGAAGTAAAAAACCAACCAAAAAAATTAATTTTATTATATACATTTGAAATGGACCTTAAACTATTTTACTACATGTCATCATTTAAATTGAGGCACTTATAACGATCCACAAGCTTTTCAATTCCTTCTCTGTAGAAATCTATCGCCTTAGATTTTTGGCACCCATCTTGCACAAAACTTGTGATAACCAAGCTTCCCCGATAACAATTTCATGTAGTAAACTACATGAAATTTGGGGGAAATGAAACGAGTGTTTCGTAATCGTAATGCGGCGATTTTCACAAATTTTATTGTTGATTTTCATCGTCAGTTCATCAGTCACAAGGCTAGGCTGGCCATTGCGCTCATCCTAATCATGAACATGATGCGGCCATTTTTAAACTGAATGCACCACTGCCTCACTCCACCATCACTTATTATTCCACCTCCGTATACTCACAAAGTTGAATTTCAGTTAGAACGCACCTCATTACTCGCGGGATTTTCTATTGAAGCGCTTATTTCAATAATTCACAACGAACACAGTTCATATGCTACAACAGCTTGATGCATACAGAGTGTAGAAACGTTACTTTCTGGACCGCCCTCATAATTTGACTTCATAAAATGTTTGTAAGAAAATATAATAGAACCAATAAGTCCTAGTGGATCAAAGACACCAGCTATTATAGATAAATTATTTCTTTTAGTACAGATATTAGTATCACTGAAATGAATAATTTGATAAAATAACGTGTCTGAGGTCTTATTCCAATACTAACTTTCGTATATAATACTCTTGAAGAGATGGAATATATGATCCAGGGAAGTACTGATGGAAGCTCGTGGATAATTAATTTCATTTTCATTGGCTATTTATATTAAATATTGTGTGGCTAAAAATGGAGCACAAGCAGTTCCATAAGTTACTGTACGTAAAGCATAATGCTTTATTTCCTGATTTGGAGAATCACTCCATAATATGCGCTGCAAATTGAATCATTAGGTGTAATTAAAATCTGTCTACACATCTTTGCTATGTCTGAAGTAATGACATACTTATATGTTCTAAATCTAACCATTATTGAAAATAAATCTTGCTGGACTACAGGACCAACTACTAAAATATCATTAAGAGATAGAGCGTTAGAGGTTTTAGCCGAACCATAAAAAACAACACGAAGCTTAGTAGTCAAACTGGATGGTTTAAATATTGGATGATGCGGTTAATAGCACACATTGGACTGTTTAATTAATAAGTCGTCGGAATTAAGTGATAACATGTGTCCCAAATCTAGATACTATAATGAGTAACCTCTTTTAAGGGTAAGTCATTGGTTACTCATTTTTGTAACTGTAATAATCTAGTTCGAGCATTAAGAAAGGACGCGCCCATTTGAACGTTACCATATTTTTGTGGTAACAACATTGAATCTACCTTGCTCATTTCGTGAAAAGTTAAAATTGAAAATGTTTTTTGCATGTGGAATTTTCGTAAAATGAAATGTCAGTATTGATCTCTTCAACCAAAAATTTTAAATTAAATTTGAAAGATTTGTAAAATCTTTACGAGCAAAGAATGATATAATAGAATTATTGTCTTTACCAGTAATAGTAAGACAACCACTAAGGATGTATCCTAGCTTGGTTTCTTGTATAATAGGAAAAGTTTCGAATACATTTTCCAGGGAGAATAAGGATAAGATAAAATTGAGCTCCGACAAGCACATCAACATCACTAGTTACATTAATGCTAGGATCTGCCAAAAATAAGATATTGAAAACTGCCAAAAATAAGATATTGAAAACTGCCAAAAACTAAGATGTGAAATGTCAAGGTATGTGGTGGAAGATAATCGGTTATGTTTGACAGAACAGCACATTCTTCCTTAAATGAAAAATCCACGTATAAAGAGTGTAATGTAATTACAATGCTGTGTTGAGATTGAGAAAGTGAATTTTTTATTCCTGTAATGGGAAGATTAAATTTTATAAACGGAAGCCCTGACACCTTTGGACAAATTTATATGTACAGAAATTAATTTGATTTCCCGAATCTAACAAGACCAGACATGATCGAACATCACCATGAACACTGTTGGCATTACATATTTCCATAGACAAAATTATGTTTTTGTCTAATTGTAATTTAAACGAAGAATGGTTATTATTCATCCATATGAACAAGGTGTCCAACTTCTTGGACACCTTGAATCGAGAAATGCTAGGAAATCTTGAAGGGTGGGAAACTGTTGAGCTAATAGTTTCTTTCTCCATTTTTTAGAAGTGTTGTGAACTAATTTTGTAGTTAAGAATTGAATTACAATGAATTCTTACATGTTAGTTGGAATCTGCAATACTTCTAAGGCACTTGCATAAGAGAATTCAATAATAAATCTGGGCATGTCCAAAGATTCTCTCTATAAAGAATTTAATTTTAAAATTAAATTCATTATGAAAAGCGATTATATACTTATTGACTAATCGCTCTTTTAACAGCTCTAGTGCTATGATATAGTTTTCATTTGTAATGGGCAAAGGCTTAACAACTGCCAACGCATCATCATTCAAAGAAAAATGTAGGTAACGCAATTTTTGTTAAGTTAGTCAAATCATTTCTAATATGAACCAGCTCATTGAGAATGCTATAGTAATGCTGCCAATGTAATATATTACCCTTAAGTATTTTTATATTAATTGACTGCAGTTTTAGTTGTTAATTGCTGTGTTAATATTGGCTTCTTGAATTACTGTTCTTTGAATACTTTTTTTATCAGATATTGTAATCTACATTCAACAGAACAAAAATTACCTTCAACCTGAATACTATCTGATTAGGGATCATCGTCATCAAATTCAGTTTCAAGGCCAGATTGCAATAATTTCATATTTATTCTGTAAATGAAGATTTCTCAATTGGATTTGAAGGGTGTAAATATCACACATTGTGACATCAAAATTATCAGTGAATGTATTAATTCGTGTAACGGCGATTTTAACAGTCCGTCTCTGTTTTAGTAATTGTTCTTTAGCCATTATAATGAAATTCTTAATAATTAAATAATATAACGTAAATACTGGCTAGATAATGTCGTAACCTCAATTCCAATATAAGACGGCAAGTTAACCAAATCCTTTTTTATGTATTACTCTGGATCCAATAGAAAATTAAGTGTAATTATAATTTGAAGAACACATATTTAAATCAGCACTATCACAAATAAATCTTCAAATCTCCGCGGAGGAGGATCAAAATGTTCACAAAAATGTGTCGAGTAGTGTCCGCGATCATGTACACTATTCTAAATACTGTAATCCACTGAATAACTTTACTTTAAATAAAATTCACCGATTCACTTGTTCAAATGATTATTTAATGTTTCTTTATTTATTTTTACATATTTAGTTATATTCTTTAAACACATTATTGTGTAGTATTTATAATATGAGATGACCAAGTTTATATCAAGTTATGAACGAGAGGGAAAAATTCAATATTAATAAATTTATATATTAACATCAGCTGTATTTAGGCTAACTAGATACACAGTTGTCAAAAAGAAGAAAACGAGACAGTACAAAAATATAGCATAAGAAATATATAGTAAACTAGCTGTACCCGCCACGCTTCGCTGTGGCACATTGTGGTTGCATGGATGAGAAACAAAACAAAGCATACGTTTCATAGAAGTTTAATTTTGCAATACTTGTGGATATACAATATTTTTTGTTTTTCCACTGTCTGCGTATATCTAGGCTATCTGGTTTACCGACTCGGGAACACGCAACATACAGTTCCCCATGTGAGAACCAATCCGTATCTAAATCTAAACCACACAATTCTAAAGATGGACCTTGAGCTTTATCGATTGTGATTGCAAATGCCAATCGAATTGGGAATTGCAATCTTTTAAATTGAAATAGTGTATCGGTCGGATCATGGGTATTCGAGGAATGAGGACATCTTCACCTTTGAAAGGCCCCGTTAAAATCGTTGCTTCCACTACGTTATTCATCAATTTCTTAACTGCAAGTCGCGTGCAGTTGCAGAGTTTTGGCTGATTAATATTCCGCAACAGGATAATTGGCACACCTATTTTCAGTTTTAATATGTGTGGTGGCATCCCTGTCAGATCAAGTGAATTTAAAAATTCGTCTCATCGACTGGCAGCTGTCCGTTTCCAATGTCCAGTAACTGTCGTGAGAATACCTCAGCTGATGGATCATTCTGCAACTGGACACGCATATTCGTAGTCAACTGAAATGTACGTACGTGTCGCCACAGTGTTGAATATTTCAGGCGAGTATTTATTTCGTCTGCTGGTGGCGATCGAGAAATTACAGGCAATGTTTGCCTAAAATCTCTTGCGAGCAATATCAAAGCATTCCCGAATGGTTGAACGTTTCCACGCAAATCTCGTAACGATCGATCAAGAGCTTTAAGCGATTCTTTTATGTGCCATCGTGCATTCATCCCAAACAATGAGTTTACATTTTTGTAATACTTTTCCCATACAGGATGCTTTGGAAATATTGCAAGTGGGAGTCTCGATGATTTGCATGTTTAATGGCAACTTCAGAGCTGAATGCGCAGTCCTTCCACCTGGTAACAATGTCGCAGCTATTCCAGACGAAGCAAGAGCTAAGGCTATGTCATTTTTTGATAGAACCGTTGCTAGAATCAATATAATGAGGAATATTTTCCCAGTTCCTCCTGCGGCATCCAAGAAGAAGGTCTCCCCAACTCCGTCACTTATCATTTGCATTATGCGATCATAAATGCCTTTCTGTTCACGTGTTAATTTGGGAATGTTTGATTGGACATATGACTGAAGATCACAATGTTGTAACTCTGTTCACTGCGTAAATCCACATCAAATGAAGCAATCGCAGCTCGGATGGATGCTGGCATTCCCTGTTGACTAAGAACTTTATTTGCATTAGCTAAGCACTTGTCTTCAATATTTATCAATGCTTCGTTGTAAATGCCTTCTGTAAATTCAGACAAAAGTGAATATTTAACCTAACAAAGGATTTTTTGGTCATTATGTAGGGATATTATGTTCTGTGTATTTGGTTTTTTCGACTTTTTTTGTTTGCATAGTCTTAAGTCTATCTGGGCTATAAGAAAGTTGGGTGTTTTATTTTATTTACTGTAAGTCATCCTTCTTGGTGGCTTTTCTTTTTGTTTTGGTGTTTTTTTTATAATAAAATACAGATGTTTTAGCTGTTAAATATAATTCAAAGAAATTTGATCGTTGTGTTTGACAGCGGCCATCTTGCATTGATCTGATTGGTTTTCCTTTGTTTAAATTTCCAAATTAAAAATAGATAGACAGATTTATTAAAAATAGATGAAAACAATCTTTGATGCGGGTTATATATCGTGCTAAAATTTGAGCTCAATCGGTGCAGAACATTTTGAGTTTTTGAAGCGTACACAAACGAACTTAACATTTTTATATATATAGATTTCATATGGTACTGAATACCGTCTATTCCAAAGTTATGGTTCACCGCAGACAATTTACGACAGGGCTTGATCTAAAGGCACCTATAGCTTGTTACACGTGCTATGAAGGGCTGAAGATTAAGTGATACAACCATAATCTAAACGGTAACGAACTAAGGAATAATAAAAACGCAAGGTACCTAATTGATTGGCTCTCCCCTTGCTAAAAAGTAGCAGCATATCTAGAAATTTGGAACTTTTTGTTTTTGTTTGATCGTGTTTGACCCACATAAAGCAGCTGTCAAATGATAAACCTAAAAACTTAAAAGTTAGAAGAGACAATAATTAGCTCTACGTTAGAAAAACCTGCCGAATAAATGGTCACGCAGACGAGAAAAGACTACACATTTTGTTTTCTCAGGTGAAAAGGCGAAGCCAGAATCCTTAGACCAAGATTCAAGGTGAGAAGAGTGGTATGTAGTATTCTCCGCTGTGGCTGTTGCAAAGGACGTTTTATATATAGCAAACTCATTTGAATGGTTTCCCTATCTAGTGCTAGTCGTTTCATTTCAGTATACCCCTTGCATCTTGCATTCCTAACAATTTTTTTACATATTCCAAACTTTGCCTACATGCACAATTTTTCCATCTACATGTCCCTCCAATACTGAAGCGACTATTCCAGTATGACTTAATATGTGGCATATAAAGTCTGTCTCTTCTTTTTAACTATATTTTTCCAAATGTCTCTATTCATCAATTTGCCGCAACACCTGGAATGGAATGCAAAAGTGGCGGGAGTTTCACAAATTCTCCCTTTGAATCGCAGAGCCTGGACAGTGTCATTTGCTGCTGTACGATTCTGTAATCGGGCGTGTTTAAAGGTTTATTTTAATGGGGTCTAAGTTTCAAGTTTTGTTATATTTTATGGACGGATTTATGATTAGCATTCCATATCTGTTTGGACCAGCGTCTCAAACCCATTTCTGGGTCCGACCGCGGGAGGCTAGGCTTTTCCGTAACACCTCTTCATTTGTCACTATCCACGCATCTGATTTTTAACATTCACCTATAGCACCACATTTTAAAAGCTTCTAATCTTTTCTTCTCAGGTACTCCGATCGCCCAAGTTTCACTTCCATATAAAGCTACGCTCCAAACGTATACTTTCAAAAATATTTTCCTGACGTTTAAGTTAATTTTTGATGTAAAAAATTATATTTCTAAATGAAGGCTCGTTTTGCCTGTGCTATTCGGCATTTTTTTTATCGCTCCTGCTTCGTCCATTTATAGTAATTCTACTACCCAAATAACAAAATTCTTCTACCTCCATAATCTTTTTTCTTATTTTTACATTCAGCGGTCCATCTTCATGATTTCTACTACATTTCATTACTTCGTTTTTTTCTTGTTTATTTTGATGCGGTAGTTTTTGCGTAGGACTTCATCCATGCCGTTCATCGTTTTCTTCTAAACCTTTTTTTACTCTCGGCTAGAATTGCTATACCGTCGGTAAATCGTAACATATTTATCTTTTCACCCTGCACTGTTAGTCCGGATCTAAATTGTTCTTTAACATCATTAACTGCTAATTCAATGTAATGATTAAAACGTAAGGGGATAGGTTACATCCTTGTCGAGCTCGCTTTTTTATTACGGGTTCTTTCTTATGTTCTTTGATTATTACTGTCGCAGTTTGGTTCCTGTAAATGTTAGCAATTGTTCTTCTTTTTTTCTTTTTTTTTAGGGCGAAAAACGCTTGTGCGTTATCATCGCCCGGATCCTTTTTTTATATAGAAAATTAAATGTTTTAAAACTATTCTAAATGATGAATAAAACTTACAACTAATATCGAAGGTAAAAACTAATATAAGATAAAAGTAAATAGAATTTTACTAAGTCCAAGATGGGTGTAAAGGGCCCATTCTTGGATAACAAAAGACTAAAAAAAAACTAAAAACCATAAAAGATCTAATATAAAACTTAAAACTAAAACAACAAAATGAAATAAAACTTAGAACTAACACAAATTATATAATTAAAACTAGGTTAAAAATAAAAATTAAAAAGTTGAAATAAAACATAAAACTAACATTACTAAAATCTTACAACTAATATCACAGACAAACTTTAAAATATTAAAAATAAAAAAATAAATAAATAAAATAAATAAAAAAATAACTATATAAAATTTAACAAATTCCGATAAGGAGTGTAAAAGGCTCTTAAATATTAATTTTTTTGCATTAACCCAGCACTTCGAAGAAATAAAAACAACCGGGTTAAAATTTCATTATCGTTGCACAAGACACCACGGATGTTTCTGGGTAGATTAAATTTACGACGCATAACATATGCAATCCACGAGTATATGGTGCACAGTCATGGGGCAGTTGCATCGTGCGCATAGGGGTGCTTGTCCTCTTATCATCAGGTAATCGTGTGTGATCCTCGTGCGTCCTATCCGCAATCGACAAAGGACTACTTCCTCACGCCGAGTTTTTCTGTATGAGGTGTCCCATGGTAACACAGAATCTTTAATCTGTCTGAGTTTATTATCAACGGTAGCCATCCAGTCACCTTGCCACCACGCTCTCAGTGATTGTTTTACACGATTAATAAAATCAGAGGTAGCAATTCGGTTGGTGAAAGGAGGCTGATTACATGCTTCTTTGGCAGCAGAATCTGCATGTTCATTACCTGGAATCCCTACGTGGCTAGGGACCCGGCAAAAACTTAATTCTGTGTTGCGATTATTCAACTCAGCGATTGCGTTATAAATTTCAATGACGATAGGATGTTTAGAATAAAAGTTTTTTAAGGCTTGGAGAGCACTATACGAGTCACTGCAAATAAGAATTTTTCTATATTTAGGGTTAATGATGTTTAGAGCCTTATTTATAGCGTATAGTTCAGCGGTAAACACACTCGTAATATCGGGGAGACCAAACATATAAGTTCTCTCATTGATAACAAAAGCACACCCAACCGTATCGTTTTGTTTCGATCCATCAGTGTATACAACCGCGTCTGGTTTCGTCTTGGAGAGAACACACTGAAACATCTGCTGAAAGACGATAGATGGTGTTGATTGTTTATTATATGTAGTCAGGTCAAAATTAAAATTTATGAGGTTTATTCTCCACGGAGGATATGAGCAAGGGTATATAGGAAAGAATGACGGTGTGTCAACATTTATATGCTGCAGCAGACGCCAGGTACGGATACCTACAGGTGCAGTACGACGTGGATGATCCTCATACTTTCCTAGATTAGGATTTTTAAAGACTGACTCAAGAACCGGGTGATTTGGCTGTCCTCTGAGACGAGCAAAATAAGATAATAAGAGCTGGTCTCGTCTATCCCAAAGTGATGGTTCACCACAGTCTACAAGTAAGCTTGCGACAGGACTTGATCTAAACGCGCCTGTGGCAAGCCGAAGGAAAGCATGATGTACACTATCAAGCATTTTAAGCACGGTTTGACGAGCTGAAGAGTAGGCGACACAACCATAATCTAAACGGGAGCGAACAAAGGAATAGTAAAAACGTATCATACATGATCTATCGGCTCCCCGGTTGGTGTTAGTAAGGACTCGCATCATATCTAGAATTTTGGAACATTTTGTTTTCAATTCTTTTAAATGTTTGACCCAAGTAAGACGACTATCAAAAAATAAACCTAAAAACTTGACGTAAGTAGCGATAGTAATAGTCTCTCCGTTCAGAAAAATTTGCGGAATAGAAGGGTTTCGTAGCCGAGAAAAAACTACACATTTTGTTTTTTCGGATGAAAATGTGAAACCAGTAATCCTGGACAAAGCTTTAAGGTGAGATATAGTGTTCTGCAGTAGTCTCTCTGCTGTAGGTGCCGAACGGCTTGCAATGTAGATAGCAAAGTCGTCAGCAAATAGAGAGCATGAGACAGGAGCCTGAACACATTTGGTAATATTGTTTATGGCTACAGAAAATAAGGTGGCACTTAATACACTACCTTGGGGCACTCCATTCTCCAAGATGACACTATCTGAGAGCGAATCATCCACACGAACACGAGCCGTTCGGTGATTTAAGAATCCCCGGATAAAAGCAAGCATATTGCCCTTGATTCCCCATTTTTTGAGAGTGTTAAGAATACCTCGTCGCCAGGCTGTGTCATACGCCTTTTTTATATCGAAGAAGATAGCGACGAGGTGTTGCCGATTTAGGAAAGCGTTTTGTATGGCTGTTTCCAGTGACACTAAATGGTCAATAGAAGATCGTCCTTGTCGAAAACCACACTGTTCTGGAGATAGAAGGCCATGTTTCTCCAAGTACCATGTAAGTCTGCGGTTTACCATTCTCTCCATTATTTTACACAAAACGCTTGTTAATGATATAGGGCGATAGCTTGAGGGGTTTGTCTGGTCTTTACCAGGTTTTAGTACTGGTATAATAACTGCTTCTGACCAGCCGGGTGGGAAGACTTGTTCGGAAAATAAACCGTTGAAAATATTCAAAAGTTGTTGTAGTGCCGAATTAGGAAGGTGTGAAAGCATGGAAAGGCGAATGTTGTCCGGTCCAGGGGAAGTGTCCCGTGAATTTTTAAGTGCATGTAACAATTCTTTAAATACGAATGGAGTGTTTAATTCACCAACCGAATCACCAATGTTTAACGATAATACTTCTATTTGTATCTTGTACCGTTGAAAATCGTTATTATATGATGAGGTGAGAGACACCGAGCATAAAGATTTTGCTAAAGTATTTGCCACTTCCGAGGATGATGAAAGGAGTTCTCCTTCATCAATAAGACCAAGAATAGATTGTTTCGGTGATCCGAAGATTGCACGAATTTTCTTCCATACAGTAGACGTGGAAGTAGTGCGTGAGATAGTGCTCACGTATTTCGTCCATGAATTCCTCTTAGCGTCCAAGAATACTCGACGGCACACCGCTCTAGCCCTGCGGTATAAATTTAGATGTTCTGTTGTAGGCCTACAATTAAATTTACGTAGTGCCTGCCGTCGATTCCTAATAGCATTTTTGCAATCATCGTTCCACCATGGAACGAAAGGACGTCTAGGATTACCCGATGTTTGTGGGATATATCTGTTGGCATTCTCAAGTATCATGGACGTAAAAGAAGAATATTGGTCGAGGATGTTCGCTCCATCGTCACACTGAGATTGGAATGCTTTACGGTATCCGTTCCAATTTGCCTTTTCAACAATCCATCTCCGTGGCCTTCTTTTAATCTCGCAGTCTACACCGAAACTAATAATAATTGGTCTATGATCACTGCCGTGAAAGTCATCACAAACCGACCAATTAAAATGAGGGAGTACATTCGGTGAGCATATGGAAAGATCAAGGTTAGATACAGTACCAGTTGATAAGGACATAAATGTGTGTGATCCATTATTCAGTAGGCAAAGGTCAAAATCTTGTCTCAATCTGTTTATCATATTTCCTCGAGTGGAGCAGAAGGTTGAGCCCCAGGAAATATGATGGGCATTGAAGTCTCCTACTATTAACGATGGAGATGGTATTTGTGTGAGGAGATTTGAGACATCTAAAGCACTGAACTCAGTGTTCGGTGAGAGATACAGATTGCAGATATGCAATTTGAAGGGAATAGAGACCTTTACTGCAATAGCAGGAATGACAGTGGTTAGTTGAATTCTTGTAGCTGACACCCCATTCTTCATGAAAATCGCTACTCCACCACTCTCCCTACTGTCTACTAGGCAGTCGTATCTCTCGCAGAAGTATCCTCTAAGTGTAATTCGGTCATGTTGTAGAAGGTGAGTTTCTTGGAAACACATGATTAGTGGATCATGTGTGTGCGCTAGTACTCTAATATCTTCAATGCGGGACCGAATACCTCTAACATTCCACTGAATAATGTTCATAAGTGTAAAAAACAAATAAAAAAATAAATTTCGGAAACTATATAAAAATTAGTTGTACGTGATTCGGTTTTTCTTTTTTGTATTTTTTATTTTAAAGAACTCCGATGCCCTAGGGTCGGGTGGTTCTTCAATCATATCCTCCAGTATATGAGGTGATGGTGGAGGAGATTTATTTGACTGGGATGCTGTAGTTGACATCCCAGAAGAGATGGTTATGTGGGTTCCCTTTATGGGGAGCTTATTAGGTGGCTTACTGCCAGCTGTGATAGTCGCTATTCGTGGCGGTACGGTTTTGGGAATAGGAACTTTCGTATGTATCCTACTGTTTGATTCACTAGCTGCGACGGAGGACTTTTTATTCATTTTTGTCAGTTCTGAGATAGTGGCTATAAGTGAAGCTACTTGATCAGATAGCATCTGAACAAGTTTTTTAAGCTCATTGCAGGATCCGCACTGCTGATTATTAGCATTTGTAGGAATTTGTTTAGTTGTAGCGGTGGCAAAAGGTACGTCTGGTTTAACCAGGTACCGTGAGTTGTTTATCTTTTTATATTCTCTACGTGCAGCCGGAAAAGATAGTTTTTGCTCCGTACAGATTTTGAGAATTGCCTTTTCTTCTTTAAAAGTTGGGCAATCTCGGGAGCGGGCTGTGTGTGGACCACTGCAGTTTGCGCATTTTTCACTTTCTTCGCAGTTAGTGTCATTGTGACCTTCTTTAGAACATCGAGCACAGATCTCGGTTTTTGTACAAGACGTTGTAGTATGACCAAAACCTTGGCATCTGAAACATCGCCGTGGGTTGGGTATGAATGGTCGTACCCGAACCGAGAGGTAACCCACTTTAATCTTCTCTGGTGGAACAGGGAGATTGAATGTTAATATAAGAGACGGTGTCGGTTCTTCTGTTCCGTTCTGCCGTTTCATTATACGTTTTACTTCAACAACATCTTGGTGGCAAAGCTCATCAACTATTTCAGAGATATCTATATCTAGAAGGTCTCTACAAAAAATTACACCCCGGCTCGTATTTAACGTTTTGTGGCATTCTGCGCTTATATTTATGCCACCCATATTACGGAGACGTAAGATAAATCGGCTCTGTTCGTCGTTGAATGTTTCTACCAGAATCGATCCGTCACGTAATTTCCTGATATTCTTAGGGGAGCCACTTGCACCTCTTATGGTTTTGTTAATTAAGAAAGGTGAAACCTTTTGAAGGGAGCCACCTTCCTGACTATTTCTGAGTACAATGAATCTAATATTTTTATATTTTGATTTTAAGAAATTCTCTTCAGTAGGACTTTTATCCTCGTCAGACGAAGCTGATCGAGGTCTCTTCGCAAGACTTAAATTGGTGGTTTTTTCAGATGGACCACCAACCATCATAGTGTTTGTTATTGGAACTGAAATTCTGGTCCCACGAGTACCGGCGAAAAATGGACCACTCCAGCAGAGCGCACGCGTACTGGAGCTAGAGCTAAATACAACTGGGTTCGCCCTGGTGCCCAGAGGACATCGTTCGAGACTCACTACGTAGAGCCATTCACCCATCGGCACGATTTGTTCCCACCTTGGGTTACGGTTGCGTTTCGTAAGATGTCGCAACACCACCGAGTGTAAATGTAAGAAATATCAGTGTAGGTTGTTGTTGTGTAATTGTGTATGTGTGTATGTTGTAATTTATGTAGTGTTCTTGGTGTAGTATATGTGTAAAATGTAAAGTGTTCCGCAGCTCATTGTATAGTGGGAAGAAAAGCTGCGGAGGCTAGGCCCGTGGGGACGCCAACCCCCAAAGTCTTAAAGAATAAGACTCCCCGTCGGGGCAATTGTTCTTCTATCTCTATACTTGAACCCTACATTTTTTAAAATGCTGAACATTTTATTCCCGTCTACATTATCAAATGCGTTTTCTAAGTCTATAAATGCCACGTATGTTGGTTTGTTTTTCTTTAATTGTCCTTCAACTATTAATCTGCGTGTTAAAATTGCTTCCTTTGTCCATATACTTTTCCTGTAACCAAATTGGTCTTCTTCTAACACTCCTTCCACTCTCTTCAAAATTCTTCTGTACAGAATTCTAGTTATTATTTTTAATGCGCGAGTAGTTAAGCTATCTGTTCTGTATTTTTCACATTTATCTGCTCCTGCTTTCTTTGGTATCATGACAATAACACTCTTTTTGAAGTCTGATGGAACTTCCCCATTTTGCAAATGCTACAAACCAGTTTGTTTAATCTATATATCGCTTTCTCACCTGCACCGCGCACTAACTTTGCAGGTATCCTGTCTATCCCAAGAGTCTTTCTGCCAGTCCAATCTTTTAATGTTCTCTTAAATTCAGATCTCAGTATTGTATCTCCCTTTTCATTCTCTTTGCCCTCCTCTTCTTCCTCTATAACACCAGTTTCTAATTAATTTCCTGCGTGTAACTCTTCAATATATTTCAACCACCTATCGACCTTTTCTTTTGTATTTTAAATCAGTATACCACCTTTGTTTATCTCATTATTAGATTTTAATTTAAGTACAACAAAATTCTCCTTAACTTTCCTGTGTGCTCCATCTATTTTACCAATGATCATATCTCTTTGCACTGCTGAACACTTTTCATTAATCCACTCTTCTTTCACTAATTTGCACTGCCTGTTTATAGTATTTCTTAATTTTCAACAGTTCCTTTTACCTTCTTCACCACTAGCATTCTTATACTTTTTACGTTCATCCATCAGCTCCAATATATCCAAGGTTTTCTACCAGTTCTCTTTGTTTTGCCTTATTTTATTTCTGCTGATTTAAGAATATCCTTTATAACATTCTCCCACTCTTCTTCTGTATTTTCTACCTTACTTTGTTACTCAGGCCTCTTCCGATGTCCTCCTCAAAAATCTTCTTTACTTCCTCTTTCTCAAGCTACTCTAAATTCTACAGATTCATCTGACACCTTTTCATTAAGTTTTTAGACCCCTAGCCACATTTCATTATCACTGAATTATGGTCACTATCAATGTCTGCTCCAGGATAAGGTTTGCAATTGATGAGTTGAAATCTTTGTTTAACCATGATATAATCTATCTGATAGCTTGCACTATTGCCCAGCTTTTTCCATGCGTATATTCTTCAATTATGATTTTTAAACTGGGTGTTGACAATTACTAAATTATACTTCATGCAAAACTCAATAAGTTGGTCCTCTCTTTCATTCCTTTTGCCTAGCCTTTATTCACCACAATATTTCCTTCCTTGACTTTTCAGATTTTATTTTCACCCCCTTTTATGCGTCATAAATTGCTTCATCAATTTATTCCTATACACACTCTACTTCATCATCATGGGTACTTGTAGGCATAAAGACATTATCAATTGCTTTTTGGCTTAGGTTTTGATTTTATCCTTATTACAATGATTCTGTCACTATGCATTTTGAAATACTTTACTTTCTTCCTGATCTTCTTGTTCATTAAGAAACCTACTCCTGCCTGTAGCTTTATTTGAAGCTGAGTTAATTATTCTAAGATCACCTGACCAAAAGTTGTTTTCCTCTTCCCACCGAACCTTGCTAATTCCTACTACATCTACATTTAACCTATCCATTTCCCTCTTTAAATTTTCTAACCTACCTAATATTCCATGCTCCAACTAGAATGTTATTTTTTAATTTTCTGGTGACCCCTTCCTTAGTAGTCCCCACTTGGATATCCAAATGGGGGCTAATTTACTTCGGGAATATTTTACCAAGGAATCTTTGTTACATGAAAATACAGAGCTACATTTTCTTCAAAAAAAAAAAGAAAAAGAAAAGCAGCTTTAGTTGTCCATTGCTTTCAGCTATGCATTACTCAAAGGATTGAGTCCTCCTGAACTACGCCCTTCACAACTACTGAAAGAGCAGCCGCCCTCTTTCAAGAATCATTCCTTAGTCTGGCTCTCAACAGACACCTCTTCAATATGGTTGCATCTTCAGTCCAGCTACTCTGTATCACTGAGCACACAAGCTCACCATCAGTAAGGTCTCATGATTCATAGAGAGCATCAACAAATAAAAAACATGAAACAGGTAGATGCATACATTTTGTAATACTGTTGAGGCTATAGTGGACAAGGTGGCACTTAATACACTTCCTCGAGGCACTCCATTCTCCAAGGCAACACTACCTGATAATCTCCAACACAAACATGGAAAATTCAGTCATTTACGAAACCACCAATAAATGCAAGCATATTGCTCTCTTCACTATATTATATTTTTACACATATTTTCATCATTTTTCAATAAAATTGTTATAGTCATCACAAAGTAAAAAAGACACAGGCAAACAAACATGAATAACATTAACAAATTTAATTAACTCTAATAAATGGGTAAAAATTTAAAAGTACACAATATACTGATATATAAATATACTAAACATTTTAAAAATGGTATAAAAAATGTTTATAAT
The DNA here is from genome assembly GCF_047948215.1 of Lycorma delicatula. Taxonomy (NCBI): domain Eukaryota; kingdom Metazoa; phylum Arthropoda; class Insecta; order Hemiptera; family Fulgoridae; genus Lycorma; species Lycorma delicatula. Next base: position 35,280,704 of record NC_134455.1, read on the forward strand.
GTTGAATGTTTATAACATTCTAACAACATAGGACTAATGGGGTAGATATTAAATTTTCAATTTGTCACTCCCGTAAAACTAGTTATAAATTTTGCATAGTTTCTAGAGCTGAATTATATATTTCCTTCAATCAATTAATCAAACTTACATATTAAAAAACTTTTGTAAGAACTATACTTAAAATTTTTATTAAAAATGGTAGCTGAAATGTAAGCAATTTGTTTTGCAGAGGGTTTTGGTTTGAATTTTTTTGATAGTGGTAACCAAGTGCCAGTATTCCATGCTTTGCAATGAAATTTTTCTTTTGTGCTGTAATTATGCATCCAAATTTAACAAATTCACAATATTGAAAAGGTAGTTGTCTCCCTTGCTACGATAATATTTCAAAAGCTGTCTGCCACAATCCTTTTGTTGTTTTCTGCAAGATTGTGAGGCACCACCATGAATAAATTTTATGGTAACTTAGTTGTGCAATAATGTGTCCTACTTATCCTTTCATATGCCTATTTAGGTGTTAATGTGACTGTCATTTTGAATGAATTTATCCTCTCCTTTTGGTTCTTTATTTTAAAGAAACTGAGATAAGACAAAATTGTTATTTATTCATATGAGAGAAAGTCCTTCTCACCAGCTACTGAGGCTTAAAACTAAGTATTAAAATTTATATAAATAATATTGAACTTTGGCAATTCTTTGTCTAAAATTAAAAGATAAGCACATTGACTGAATATCTCAACATGTACGAGTTCGAATCAATATCTTTGAATAACTTTTGTTTCATCCAATTTCCTGAAAGTGATTATTTTATGAAGTTAACATCAATATCTTTATCTAGATAATATTTTTACATCATTAACAATGTATGAAATAAATCATTTTAATGTTTTATAGTCCATCAATAAAGTATTGCTTTTTTACAGCTATCTCCCAAAAAAACCAAACCAGTGAATATTTATTATTTCAGAGTCCTTAATTCTTTAGAAATAAAACCAGATGACTGGCCAACCACATCCAATCAGGTATTTTTTAATTTTCCTAGCGTTTAGACTTTATTGACATATTATACCACAAATCAAGTTGTTTAATAATTATTTATTAAGTTCAACCTAAATAGCTATATTTTACAAAATTTCAAATTCCATTTAACTAAATGTAACTATACTTACTTCATCAAGCATACAATTATAATAAACTTTAAAGTTACATTTGTTACAAACAAATGCAACATTTTTAAGAAGAACCACATTTTCTCACTTTTTCTATGTTGTAATGTACCAAAATTATATTAAAATTTATTAGCAATTCTTTAACATTAAAAAAGTACTAAAGAGGGCAAAAGAATATTCCAAATTATTTTCAACTTTTTTAAATACCAATCTGTACCACCCTTTCCTTTTTATGTTTTTCTCATTAATGTTCTATCTGAATCTGTCATGAAATGAAAAAGCAACAAAAAGTAATTTAACAGTAACAATATATTTAATGATATGAATTAGTACTTTTATTACATAATTATTATATACAACACAACAAAAATTAATTTTCATTTAATCTTCCCCAATATTACAGAATCATTGTGCATAATAACAAACATAAAATAAACAAAGTTAATTTTAACATTTTTAAAAATTCATAATAACAAACTTTAAACTTTACTTTCAGTCGGATGACTTTGCATAATATGTCTTTTCAACTGGCAAGATCCAATGAATGCTTTATCACAATCATTACATTTAAAAGGTCGCTCACCTGTGTGAATACGCAAGTGCTTCTTCAAGTCATCAAAACGAGTAAAACCAAAATTACAAACAGTGCATATATGAGGCCGCTCACCTGAATGAACTAACATATGTGTTCTAAAATGACCAATCTGAGTGAATCCTTTATTGCATTCTGTACATTTAAAAGGACGTTCACCAGTATGAAGTAACATATGTGTTTTATAATGGCTTGATTGTGAGAAACCTTTACCACATTCATTGCACTTAAATGGTTTTTCGCCGGTATGAACACGAATATGTGTTTTAAAATGAGCCATTGTAGTGAATCCTTTACTACATATTGAACATAAAAATGGTCGTTCACCCGTATGTACTCGTTCATGGATTTTAAGACGTGATGCTGCAGGAAATGCTTTGTTACACACAGAACAAGTAAAAGGTTTTTCTCCAGTATGTATCAACATATGAGTTCTTAGAGAACTCTGCTGAGTAAAATCTTTATTACATATTTTACAATGATAAGGAGTTTCCCCTGTATGAATTCTCATATGAGTTGTTAAATATTTCATTAAAACAAATTCTTTATTACATGCATTACACCTAAATAATTTTTCACCCGTATGTAATTGCATATGGACTTTCAAATCACGTATTTTAATAAATCCTTTATCACACTGTTGACATTTATAAGGTTTATCTCCTGAATGAGTGAGCAAATGTAATTTTAAGTAACTGAATCGAGCAAAATCTTTACGGCATTCTTTACATTGGAAAGGTTTTTCCCCGGTATGAATGTTCATGTGGTTTTTTAAATGTACTGACTGAACAAATTCTTTATCACACTCTTTACATTTAAAAGGTCGTTCTCCAGTATGAATTCTCATATGGATCTTTAAATCATGTAATTTACAAAATCCTTTAACGCAAACTGTACATTTATATGGCCTTTCTCCAGTATGTTTTCGCATATGGATCTTTAAACTACCAGATTCAGAAAATATTTTGTTACACTCTTTACACTTATACGGCTTTCTTTTACGTTTTTTATGATCACTTATATTAGTAGTACTATTACTTTCAGATGCATTATTCACTACATTATCTTCTGAACTATTGGCAGAAACAATGTTCGAATCAAATAAAGAATACATAGAATTCTCAGCATCTGATGTGCTAAGAGGCTGAGATAAAGTATCATCTTGATGCAAAATCTGAAAAAATAAAAAATAACAAAGAAAATTAAGACAAAATTAAACAATTATCACAAAATACAGAATTTTAAGCAAATATTTTTCCTGTTAATTTGTTTTATAATGTAACTATAGATTACATGAAGAAAATTACAAAGCAAAGAGTAAGAACAAGTTACAAATGATTAGGATTGATCCTTTTTTATTTCGAATATAGTTTGCACAACTGAATATCTGAACTATAAATAGGAGGAAGTATTGGGAAGATATCTAGGGTGTTTCCTTACCTAACTCTATAATTAATGGTTTTTACCACATTTACATAATTTAAAGAATATCTAATTATTAAGTATAGTATGTATATTTCAAAGTAAGTTTAACAATTGCTTTTAGGTTGATGCTATTCATTGCATGATTATAGAACAAATATAATAATAAATTAAAATTTTTATGTTTTGTAAAGAAAGCATTTACTGTAAAATCCAAATTTATGTTAACTTTTTCTGGTCAAATTTATTCTAATTTATTACTTGCAGTATTTATTCCAGTCAAACTGGACAAAAATTAGGTGCCAGTCATTTATAAGAATAACAAGCAACCTACTCATTCTGTTAAGTAGAGTGAGAAATTTCATTATCAATATCTCAGAAAAAGCTACTCTTATTACACAATCAGTTGCTTTACAGACATGCAGTTCTTAACAAATTGTGGCAGATAAAATAAAAAATTAAAATGCCTTCCAGTGTAAATGGAATAAAATAAAGAGCAACATTTTGTTAATATGTTATATTTTTTAGAAGACAAATGATGTTATAAAAAAATAAAACTTTTTTAATTAAAAAGTAGTTAAAAAAATACTTGTACATAAAAATTTATCTTCCTTTCTGCAAACTGAACTCTTCCACTTTTATTACACAAAATACAGTTCATCATTTTCATCAAACATCAAATTAACAAATTAGATAGACATGCAGTTTGATCTAGATAACCACCTATAGTTTCATCCAAAACCTAATAATAAAAAGGAACAAGAGTATGTTATTTAAACATTATCTTCAGAAATGGGCACATTGGGTAAATTTTAAACCATCGTTTAAATTCGACTTAAAACGGCCACCACTGGTTTTCTGTAAAAAGAAAGTAAGTCAATTCAGAAGGTGGACATTTAAAAAAAATATGGTAAGGGTGGGTAAAATCAGTACTGAAAAGAACTTACATTATATTGTGTTGTTTTAAGTATATTAAACATATATCTTAACATTTATAATGCAATTTATTTGGCAGTAGTGGTTTTATACAATTTTACTTTTATATTGGCTAGTTTTCAGTGTAACAGCAAAGTTTATAACACTGATCTATAGCTGATTTATCCTATTTCTTTTCAAGGTTGACATAGACATCTTTAATCTGCTTAATAGCTGATAATGTGGTTCATGGTCTAACACTCAATTTCATGGTCTTCAATACATATGCTACTACTGTCATTCAAGACACTTGCTATTTCTACAAAAAGAAAATTGTGCTGAGTCATTATCCTTTGGTCAAGCTTCATTGTTGCTCTCCAGGTATTCAGAGCACTATAGAATTATAATTTTCATATTTTTAATTAAAGTCTAGCAACAATAGCAAGCAAGTGTTTGGGCTACTTATCAAACATTAAGTAATGCCATTTATTATCCTGGTTAACCAATTTGAACATCAAATTCTGTAAAACACTACCTGGTAACAAAACACTGACTACATTGTTGATTTTCTTCATCCAGTACATAGAATAATTTTCTTTTCCAGATAAAACATTGCATTATTGTCATCTGAAAATGATGCTACTGACAACAGAGTTTTTTTTTGAGGAAAAGTATCTGTATGTTTGAATTATTCTTCAATCAAATAGTTGAAGATGAGAGAATATTATATTTTTTGGAATCAGTAAATTTTTAACATTGGATAATCCTGGATAAAATAATGCATTATGCATTATGGATGCTGAATTGTGTAATAGCTAATAAAAACTACATTTTTTAAACTTTAAACAATTAACAGAGCAGACAGATATTTTAAAACTGATAGATCACATTATGAAAAATAACATTTCTAAGGTTCAAGCAAGCAACTTCCATTAGTTATACCACCATCGATTATCTATATTTTTCTGTGTATGTACATCTTTTCAAAACTTTGCTAACATAATGTCCATTCTTTGGGATAACACCAAATGACCATGAGGTTTTCTTTTCATGCCACTATGTGATTATAATGAGCAGTCGTATAAAAAGAAATGAAAGAAATATACTACAGCTATCATTTGAAATCCTACCTGTTCTTCCCTAGGTTTTGTGACAAAACCAAAGGGTCAATTATTTTGTGACAATTGATTCTTTATGAACACCTCATAAAATAACAAAAACTTATGAATAATAAGCAGATGTGCACATTCCAAACTGCTGGTAAAAGCAATGTTTTCTCAAAATTATTTAGGGAAATAAAAGTTATTTTAGGACATAAATGCAGAACACCCTAAAATATTCATAACCAAAATTCTATTCAAATTAAAGAGTGCCGTAGAAGTTTCAATAAAAATTTACTTTATGTTAAATAATTTAGAAAATGTATAATGACAATTGTTTCTATTTCTATCTGTGTTTTTGTGCTCTATGCAATAGGTTGAATACATAAACCATCTACAACACTAGCAGAGGTAAGAACCTAAGAATAATTTTGCTCTTTGGAAAGACACAATACGTTAAAAACTGATTAAAATTATGTAGTAATATTTAACAGGGCCAACAGACTAACATTTCATACTTTCAAAAAATATTTCTGCCACAGAGGTAAGAAAATATATGATAATTTCTTGCTTTCTATTCTGTCTAATATTATGGCAATCCAAACAAATACCTGTATAATAATTCATGCAGTTTACCTTGTATTTATAATTCAATTTCCAGTGAAAAATGATTTTAATCAAAAAGTTTAAAAGACACAGTCTGTGCATGCATTATTTTCAGGCAAAATAAAATGGGAATTATTTTCTAGGAAAAATTAACAAAAAATTAAGTTAGGTTGCCAGCAGTTAAGTTAAGTTACATATAAAGTGATATTTGCATACCTAATCACTTTCCTAACAATAAAAAACCTAATGTAATAACTTAAGTATGAGGTAACATTTATAAGTACTGTTGAAGAAAAAATCTGCTAATGTTATAAAATGAAACTGTTATCAACATGCCAAAATACTTACACTTTCATGAAGTAAATATTTTGCAGATATAATACTAAATTTTCCCATAAACACATATGCAGACAATTTCACAAAATACACATGGTATTATAAGTACTGAATTATGTTAGTATGTGGATAAGAAGATAAAAATAACTGTTTTTTCAAAATATTTCAATTTAACAACTTTCGAAAAATATTAAAATTGTTAAGAAGTAATATCTATACTATTATATAAAGAGGAAGAGGAGTTTTTGTTTATTCAGGATAAACAAAACATTACCCAATCAATTGCAACCAAATCTTTACCCATGTATCTTGGCATAACTGAGAAGGATTTTAGACATATTTCATCTCAAAAAAAATAAAAATTTGTATATAAATATAATAGTGAAGATTTGCCACTGGAAGCACAATCATTAATGAATTGAATTAATAACAGTGACAGGGTTTGAACTGAATGATTAGAATCAATCAAATGAATAATATTATAATAATAATTAATCTATCTAGGATTAATGTAATCTAGGATTTATGTTCATGAATATTCTTGAACAAACTAACGTGGCAGACGGTGCACGTAAACACCCTCGTTTAGAAACCTCCGATTCGCAACAAGCGAAGAGGAAAAAAGTAAGGAATCTGATAAGATAAAGAAAGATGCTGATAGAATCAGTAAAGAATTAAAGAAAAGTTTATTTGGCTATAGCGTACCTAAGCCAAGATTTTTAATTATTACAAAGAAGAATGGAAACTTTCAAAAAGTTAGTCCATTCTTAATCGCAAGAGAAATTACAAATTGTGCTGGTGGTCCCGTTAAAGAAATTCGAAAGACTTTTAATGGATTGCACGTCGAAACTATCAACGACGTGCAAAGCCAGAAAGTCCAGGTGTTGAAGAAGATCGGTGAATTTACGGTTTCTGTTCAACCGCATAGCACACTGAACTCATCCAGAGGAGGAGTTGTTTGTCGCGATCTTCTTAATTGTACAGAAGAAGAAATTGTACAAGAAATGTCGAGTCAGGGAGTGACTCAGTGTCGCAGACTAACCATGCGAAGAAATGGTGAAGTTGTTCCTTCGGCCTCGCATGTTTTAACATTTAATAGGCCGAATCTTCCTGAAAAGGTACGAGCTGGCATCCATCGGCTTGATGTACGAGCATTTATTCCGCAGCCGATGAGATGTTTTAAGTGTCAATGATTCGGACACACAGCAGCTAGATGTGAAGCGCAGGAAATATACGTGGAGAGAAAACACATGAGGGGGACCAATGTAAAGACCCTCCAACCTGCGTTAACTGTAAAGAGCATCACAATTGTCGTTCAAGAAACTGCCCTACATATAAATTAGAAACAGCGATTCAGGAAGTTAAAACGCTTCAGAAGGTCAGTTATCCTGAAGCGAAGAAGATTGTTAATCAACGCACACCACGACCATCGACTTCTTACGCAGAAGCAGCGGCTGCCCCTTCCACATCTAAAATTAATGTGGAGCAGTTGCTTAACACGATGGCACCAAGTCTTGCGACAATGATTGAAAGAATCATTGATTCAAAGATTGAGTCGACTCATCAGAGAAAACAAAGTAAAGATGAGAAGGCTCATCCCCGGACTGACGCCGTTGACATCAGAGACGCACCAGCACAGTTTAAATCACCAGCTAAACCTGCGATTATTGAGCCACCAACTGAAGTAAGAATTAAAAATCTTGACTTATCTAGCAAAGAGAAACGGATCACTCCGGCGTCTAGTCATAAGTTTAAAGAAATTGTCACAAGAAAAACTGAATCTGCGGAAATGGAGGTGCAAGTTATTATAGAAAAAACACCAGAAGCAGATTAAATAAAACCTGTACCAATAGAGCCTCCAAAAGCGCAAAGATCAGCTTTGGTGAGAGCATCTGTTTCAGCTGGACCCAGTACTGCAGTAGAGATAGAGTCCGGCTCATCCGCCGCAGAAACATCATCGCTTATTAGTTTAGATTCTTTGGCAAAGATGCTAACGGCACCGGCGAAACTTTCATCAACGGACGTCAGCTGCAGAACGTCACTGGCATCCGAAATAGAGGAAGACGATGCCATGTCTGAGGCCGTCAGAAGAATGGAGAAATGCAAGAAAGGATGGCCGAAAGGAAAGCCAAGGAAGTAATTTTTTTGGATATAAGTTATAGAAGAATGCAAATTTTGATTCATGAAAATGAATACTGAACCTTTTTTTTTTTTTCTTTTTTGAAGTGGGATGGGGCTAATGACCAAAGTAGTCGATGCCCCTAAAAACCTCAAAAAAAAAAAATTAATCTATACTAAATAGGAAGAGGGTTTTTATTTGTTCGGCATAAACATAAAACTACTCAATCAATCATAACCAAATTTTTACCTTTGCTTCTTGGATATATTTCATCTTGAAAAATTTCTAAAAAATATATATATATATATATATATATATATATATATATACGTAAGAGTGGATTTGTTGGTTGTAGCACAAACTTTAATGAATTTTGAACTTTGAGTGTCTATCACTGTGTGAGCTGGGTTTGAACTAATGATTATGAACATCTAAAGACCAATTTGTAGATATTTTTAAATTTTGAATTTCAAGGGTTAAAATCGATTTTTGAATTTTTTTTGAAACACTGTTATTTTTTTAATTTCTCAGTAATAAATTAAGAAATCAACCTGATTTTTGTTGAGTGTAATCTTCATATCAATAAACCAATTTCTAGATTTCAAAAATTCGACCTTGAAGGGGGATGAAGAAAGGTAAAAAAAAAAGTTAAATGATTGTAAATTTTCTCAATCCCAACTATAGTAAATGAGATACTCAGTAGGTTTGGGCTTACAAATATTCTTCAGATAAATATTTAAAAACAGTTTTCGGAATTTTTTTAATTCTGATTTTTTAAGCAGTGCGAAAGTGTATACTTTCTATACTGTACTAAAGTACTAGTACTGTAGCTAAATCAACACAGCCACTGCCACTGTTACTGTATGTGTGACTGGCCACACCTGCCTCCAGTTACTTTACTAAAAAACATAAAATAAAAATCTTGACCACTACGGGAAAGGCAATTAACCATATAGCGCAGGCAAAGCTGTGACCAGGAGCTAGTTTTTAATAATAATGAACAATATTAAAGGATATTCAATTCTTGTTATAATTGATTATAAATTCCTTAGTAAACAATATCTGAGAACAAAAATTCATTATGATTTTCAGCATATGATAAACGGGTGTACTAACAGGATCAGCTTGGTTGATGTAGAAACCTTTTTAACTTCATACAACCATCTTAGTTGATGTTGATATCAATTACTGGTGTAAAATCTCAAACCAAATCCTCATCACTTTCTTGCCTGTAAGTGAAATCCTTATCATTATGACCTTATACTATTCCCTTATATCACTTTTGTCAACATTTCTACATCCTTCTAAATTTCTTAATAATGAGACTACTTCAGCAAGGTTACCTCTGTACTCTTTGAACCAACATGATCCTTTTTTTCCTTTTTATTTTTTTCCTGGGTGCAAAACAAAGTGTTGTCATCAGCACTGGACACATAATGTATTAATATTATATTAACAAACTACATTAACACAATAAAATTACCATCTGAAATTCAAATATTTGATACAAATGAATGGCCTAAAAAATGGTAAAACATAAGATGTCTTTTCATATTTTGCATGTTAGCTCCTAGTTTAAACTTGCGATGTAATGCCGTATAACAGACAATTCACAAGGATGTGGTGTACAGTTAATTGGCAATGCCAGCAAGCACAAACAGTCATCAGTTAACCATGAGTGAGTTTAGTGTGCCTTATTTACAAACGGCAAACATTAAACTCCTCTTGATTATTATTCCTGCATGAGGAGCTCCACAGTAACACAGTGATCTTAAATGGATAAAGTTTATTGTTGTTCTCCACTCACTTTACCCATTTATCATGAACCACTCATATCATAAAACAGTTCCAGTACAATAGTTTCATTGAAATTATATATTTGCCTATGGTCAAGATCTTTTTCAACAAATGATATAAAACTCATTTGAAATATTTTAAGAATTTCCACCTCAACCCTACAATATTCTTGCAAATTCCCAATTGCTATACAAATTTTTAGAATGGTAAGCTCATTTGAAAAGCTTTAAAATATTTTTGCTATTTGGTTAAATATTTTTGCTTATCCGGCACAAATTGTTCAAGATACATGAATACCCTCAACTTTTTTTTTTTTTTGTTAAGCCAATCTAGTTTAAATCATTTTTTTCATTAAACCATCTAAGTTATTTTAATTAGTCATTTTTATCAATTTCCTCTTTGGAGACAAACAACTGCATTTAACAGCAAATCCAATTAATTAATGCTATATAAAGGATTTACTATCAAACTTACTGAACTCCCTTACAGTTATATTTTTAGTATAAAATAAATAATTTAATGTTTATTATATCATATTTTAATAAACACCTAATCTTTAAATCTTCACATTATATTCAATTTATTATCTACCCATTTCTCAAAACAACATGAACTACAAAAAAAATATATATATAATCTACAGACAATAGTTTGAAACAGAATTATAAGGATTTAACACAGGAACAGCAGTCAATTGACCACAGTTCAACAATATTACTTTCTGCTCCTCCCTTAATTAGGGATTAAAAAGTTCCGTTCTCAACTTAAAAATTCCTTTTAAAAAAATAGTGCATCCACGTAAATAATTATTAATTTATTATTACTTGTATAATTTTTTTTCTTTAATAAACTTAATTTTTAAATAAACTATAATTCAGCGAAGAATATGTTTTTTAAATTTTATTAAGATAAGAGTTGAGAATATTAACTATTTACCAAAATATTATCTAAATAAATAAGTAATGTATTATATGTTTAAATTCTACTAATGTATACCCCCTAGTGATTGAATTCATTTTATTCAAGTGATTGCACATTAAAATACTAAGGATATTAAAATTAAAATATGTTATCATTAAAATAAAACCATGCACACAGTGTAATTTTCGTTGCAGCAACGCAATATTATAACAAAATCTACATATTGATTTATTGTATAAATGCTGATATCTGCTGCTGTTTTTATATAAATGTCCCCCCCCTCTAATATGGTCTGATGGAAATTTTTTTTGTGTTTATATATGTAATATTTTAGTAATATATTTAATTTTTTGATATCTTTATTAATTTCCAATATGTCAATATCAGAAATAGAATGTTTATTGTTTATTAGCTGGTCCGCCATATTGGATACACCTAATTCATTATTTCTGTTATTCCTGAAATGTTAAGAAATCTACTTTTAAAAGATCTATTTGTTTTTCCTACATAAATACCCATTACAATCATTAATCATTAATCAATATTTAATATATTGATAAAATAGAATTATTACAAAAATATAACAAAATATATTGTAATAAATAAATAATAAATGTATGTAAATAATAAATGATTATGTTTCAGTGAATAGTTAATATTCTCAACTCTTATCTTAATAAAATTTAAAAAACATATCTACTCTTCGCTGAATTATAGTTTTTTAAAGACTAAGTTTATTAAAAAAAAAAATACATAATAGTAATAATGAATTCATAATTCATTAATTATATTTATAATATATAAAATATATTTACATATACTGTATTACAAAAATATTACATATATAAATGCAAACAAAATCTCAGTTTGATAAACCATCAGTCAGTATTTGAGGGAGACAAATACAAACAGATACCCACCCATATGAGGTTTGATAAAAAAATAAGTTTTTTTTTGGCCGAAAATGTTTTTATGTTATTATCACCTGTAAAACAAAAATATAATACATAAAGATGAAAACAATATAAAAAATTTCAAAAATATCGAACACAAAAACTACTACCACAACACACAAGCCCGCCTAACATATGCAATCCACAAGAATGTGGTGCACAGTAAATTAGCAATTGCATTGTATGCACATTGGTGCATTTACTGTTTACATCAGATACCTGTGAATGAGTCTGGTATGGCCTAATCGCAATTGACAAGGACTAATTCCTCTCGATGGAGTTTTCTGAATGATGAGTCTCATGGCAACACAGTGTTTTTAATGTACAAGAATGTATTTACCCACTGTGGCAGTCCAGTCACCTTGCCACTGCATTCGAAGATAGAATCACATGTAGTATGAGTGGTGAAAGAAGGTTGACTACATGCATCTTTAGCAGCAAAATCTGCACGTTCATTGCCCATAATTCCTGTGTGGCTAGGAATCCAGCAAAAACCCACTTGTCTGCTGCGATGGTTCAACTCAGCGAATGCATTATAGATTTTGGTGACCGCAGGATATCTACAATAAACACCTTCTATGGAGTGCACTACATAAGTCGCTACAAATACGGATATGACACTATTCTAGGTTTACGATATTCAAAGCCTTATTGATAGCACACAGTTCAGCAGTAAATACATTTGTAATATTAGGTAGACCAAACATACAGATTCTGCTATTTAGAATATATGCAGATTCAACAGTATCATTCTGTTTCGATCCATCTGTGTATACTATTGCACCCGAGTTTATTTTGGAGAGAATATGGTGAAAAATTTGCTGAAAGATGATAGGTGGTATTGATTGTTTCTTGTATATGGTAAGATCAAAAATAAAATTTATAGATGCAATATAACATGAATGGTCTTCACAACTTTGTAAATTAGGATTCGCAAGAACTGCAGTGAAAGCCAGGTGATTCCATTGCCCTGTAAGACAGGTAAAGTAAGATACTAGAAGTTATAACATACATGACCTATCGGCTCCCCAACTGGTGTTGCTAAGAACTCGCAGCATATTTAGCAATTTAAAACATTTCATTTTTAATTGTTTGATGTGATTGACCCATGTTAAGATTGCTGTCAAAAAATAAACCTAAAAACCTAATATCATGAGAGATAACAATTAGCTCTTCGTTCATAAAGATTTGTGGTATAAAAGGGTCCCACAGGCGAGAAAAGACTACACATTTTGTTTTCTCAGGCGAAAATATGAAGCCTTGGACCAATCTTCAAGGGGATATATAGTGTTCTGTAGCAGTCTTTATGCTGTGGCTGTTGAATGGGACATAATATATACAGCAAACTCACCAACAAATAAGGAACATGAAACAGGTGGATGCACACATTCAATAATACTGCTGATGGCTATAGCAAACAAGGTGGTACTTAATACACTTCCTTGAGGCACTCCATTCTCTAAGGTGACTGTACCCAATAAAGAATCTCCAACACAAACATGGAAAATTCGGTTATCAATCCCTAATAAATTCAAACACATTGCCCTTGACCCCATTCTTTACGAGTGTTTAAAATACCACAACACCAGGCTGTGTTGTATGCCTTCTTGATATCAAAGAAGAGTGGCGGAGTAGGAAAGTTTTTGAATAGCTGCTTCTAGTGAGACTAAATGGTCAATGGAATAACGTCCTCGACAGAAACCCCACTGATCTAGACATAAAAGGCTATGTCTCCAAGTACCATGTAGGCCTGCGGTTCACCATTCTCTCCATCACTTTACATAAAACACTGATATAGCCTCTGACTGTTTCCACAACTTGTTGTAATAGATACGTTTCTTGAAGCTCATTATTATTAATAGTTCATGTCCGCACATCAGCACTCTAACATCTTTAAAGTGGGACCGAAGGCCTCTAATGTTCCACTGAATAATGCTCATAAAGGTAGTTAGACAGAAATACAGATAAATATATGAAAATATTAGTTATAGATAATCCAGTTTTTCTTTCTTTCTTTTTGTTTTAAAAAACTCCCAATGCCCTGGGGTTGAGCGGTTCTCTACCATATCCTCCGGTATATGTGGTGTTGTGAAAAATGGGAAGTTGCAGACGACAACCCAGAGGAGGTAGTTGTGTGGGCTCCCTTATCACAGAACTTATTTTGTGGCTTACCACCAGCTGTATTTATTCCTGTTTATGAAGGTAAAACTTTAGGGACAAAAACTTTCAGAAGGATCCCACTAGCATTAGTTTCACTTGCTGTTAACTACCTACTTCTTATTCATCTTCACTAACTCAGAAATAGTTGCAGGAAGTGAGGCAACCTGATCTAATAACACCTGAACAAGCTTTTTCAGCTCACGGCAGGATTCACGCTGTTGGTTGTCTTCATTTACAGGAGATTTACTTGATGGCACAGCAGTGAAAGAGACATCCAGTTTAACCAGCGATAAGTATCTTTTTGTGTTCTTTTCGGGCGACTGGGAAAGAAAGCTTTTGCTCAGGTCAGATTTTTAGGATTGCCTTCTCTTCTTTAAAAGTTGGGCAATCTCGAGATCAAACTGAATGTGTTCCTCTACAGTTAGCACTTCTTTCTTCCTCCTGGCAGTTAGTGTCATGACCTTCTTTGGCACATCAAACACAAATTGTAGTTTTTGAACAAGACGCAGTATGGCCATACCCTTGGCATTGGAAACATCATTGTGGGTTGGGGATGAAAGGTCACACACAAACTGACAAGTAACCAACCTACTTTAATCTTCTCTGGTGGTAATGGAAGATTAAAGGTTAATACAAGGGAACATGTACATTCTTCCACTCTGTTCTGTTGTTTCTTTATTCGTATCATTTTGACAACTTCCTGGTTATGAAGTTCATCAGCTATTATATATCCATCTACAGAAGGTCACAGCAAAAAATTATTCTCCGTCTAGTTTTAGTATCTTGTGGCTCACTGCACTTATGTTTATGCCGCCCATATTTCTGAGATATAACAGAGAGCAACTCTGCTCATCATTAAAAGTTTCTATCAGATAATCATTCCGTTTTGTGATTTTCTGATGTTCTTCGGAGAACCACTTGAACCATTTACAACTTTATAATCAGGAACGACCTTATGGAGGGAGCCACCCTCCTGATTATTCCAAAGAACAAAAGCAATATTTTTATAATTTAGATTTGATGCTTTAGAATTTGATGTACTCCCTTCTGCAGGACTATTATCCTCGTCAGACAAAGTTGACAAAGACCTTTTGACTAGACAAAAATCAGTGGTTTTTTTCAGATGGACCACCAACCATCACAGAATTTATTTGTGGACTTGAAATTTTGGTCCGAGTACTGACGATAACAAACTACTCCAGCAGAGTGTACTTGTACTTGAACTAGAGCTAAATACAACTGGGTTCACCAGGTGCCCAAAGGACATTGTTCGAGACTCGCTATGTAGAGCCATTCACCCATCAGTATGATAGTTTCCACCTTGAGTTTCAGTTGTGTTTCGTAAGATGTCGCAACATCACTTGAGTATGTGTGTAAGAAGAAATAGTGTAGAATGTTGTGCAGTTGTGTTGGCCCATATATTGTTAATTTGTGTAGTGTTCAGTACACTATTGGACTTAAAGTGAAATTTAATAAAATAAATTCATTCATAACTGACAATGCGGTAAGCTGTGAAAATAGTATCATGATAAAATTAAGGAATGAAATTATTTATTTCAACAGTCTGTACCAGCTGGTTTATGTTAATTGACTTTAAAATATATAATTTAACAGAACAGAGGAATAATCTAAATCTTAAAAAATTAATTTAAATATATATACATATATTTGCAAAATATTTAACTTTCTTACTATATTGTAATTTGATCAACAAAGTGTCAAAAAAAATATATAATAATTGTTACATTGTGTTAGCAGTGTTTTAAATACACTGGTCTAGAATTTTTCCTTTTTTTGTAATATCAACTACAGTATTCACAATTTAAGACTAAATTAATCATATATTTTTTCACCTAGGTGAAAAAATATACTACAAAGGAGAACAAAAAGAAATTAATGATTTAGAATGAATTTTTCAAAAAATTAATTTTATACATTCTAAATACAATTATTTGTACAATATAACATTTTACACAAAAATAAAATACTACTTACCCCACTACCTGGAGGTAATGTCCTCTCCTGTGGAATATTACATAAACTTAACCTGAATTTAGTACCATTAGTATTACCATCAAGCTTATCTCCTGATGAGGTTGTAGATTTACATTCTGATTTTATATCATTCTGAAAAATAAAACATCACTGAAGTAATAAAAGAAAATGAGTAATCTTACAAAAAAATCTTAACCTTTTACAAAGCCATGAACTTACATATCATGAATCACTTCAATGATTAAATTGCACTAGCATTTGGAAATCTTTGCAAGTTACAGAATGCATGTAATTAATAATTATAAGCAACTGACAACAGTAGTATGTTTCTCAGGAACAAGTAACATAATAAATTTCCATTACAGAATATGGATTTGAATGACAAAATAGTAGAATGTAAAATTGATTAGTCTAGATTTATTAATAACACTGATAGATAAAAAAAAAAACTTTTTTAATGTTTCTCTAAGTGCGATACCATTTCTTGAATTGCTTTTCTGTGTACATTACAGATCTATAAATACAATTTTTTTATCACCCTTGGTGTTAAATAAATTACGCTTCAAAAAAAATTAAGGGAAAATATAGTTAAAATCTGTAAAATTTATAATTTTGTTTGCCATACCTGTGTTAGAATGATTTTGCTGATGCTTTTCTTTTATAAATAGCCTCAGGCACATCCCGAATTAATGTCAAACAGTAATCAGATAGCATGTTAGTATTCCATCTACCTTTATAGCTGCTTTCCAACACTGAAATGTTCACCGTGTTCATCACTTACGTCTCTGATGTCCAGGAAAAAATACAGATGCGAGTGGAGAAAATGTATTTTCAAAGACATATTACATCACACAGCTCTGTATGAGTAAGAAGTTGATTGACAATATCATGGTAATTTTCAGATTTTTGTTTGCCAAGAGAATTTTTAAAAAGCCATAGCTACACTTTCTACATTATTTAACAATGAGTTAAATACATCTTATTTGAGGACCAACAAATATTTCTTCCTTAATTTTTCCTTTACTTACATTTGGAAATTTTTGCCCAATGTACAAAAATCTAGGACTATCCTTCTTCACTGCTTTTACAAAATTTTTCATTAGTATTTTTTTTTTTTGGGGGGGCTCATGAATAATATTTTTTTTCATTTGGAGTTAAGTTGTCTCGTTTCTTCCACTCTTTGGTAACATAATGTTTATCCCTAGTTCGGCTGTCCCATTTGCAAAGAAAACACATGTACTTCTTAGTATAGCCTAACATAATAGCTATAATTTTCAAATCACCAGCTTTGTTTTTATAATTTACTTTTTCAAGAACGTCTTTCATCACATTGTACGTCTTTTTCAAACTAATACCATAAGCGATTGGTATCGAAGGATATCTATTACCGTTGTTTAGTAGAACCACTTTTAAACTATACTTGAACAAATCTATGAAAAGATGCCAGTCCTCAGGTTAATAAACTTGCTCTAAGTACGACATAAGCCCATCAATATTTGCGCAATAAACCAAATTATTTTCATTAATAAAGTACTGAGAAAGTTCTTTTTGTCAGCTTTGGAAGCCTGAAATTTTTGTATTTTTTTGAAGTAAATTCCAACCTTACAGTCTTGATCCAAACAGTTGATTTTCTGATAAATTTAAATCCCTAACAAAGTCATTTAATTTACCTTGTGATATAAGATATGGCTTATTGGAAGATAGTTCAAAATGAAAATCATTGTTGTCTTCTTCAATACCACCTGATTCTTCATTGTCTAGATTTTGCAGAAATTCCAGACACACTTGTTAAACAAAAGTAACAATCAGTTACATGATCCTTTGGTTTACGTCAAACCATAGGTACACCAAATGGCAAAACCTTCTGTGTACCTTTCAGCCACCCTCTTACATATACAGAAAAATTAGATCATACTATATGAGAAGCCCATGTCTTACCCTGGTCACCAATTTTTCACTGAAGTACAAATGATATCCTTTTATAATTAAAGGTGTAATAATGTTTTTTCTATTTGATTTTACGGTAAACTCACCACATACATAACAAAAGGAATCCACATCATTTACACAATTTCAAGGCATTATGACACTGCACTGTTAACAAACTTAAAGACTGAAAAAAATTAATTCATTCCTAAATCCAGTGCTTAATACAAACAATACAGTTGTGTTTTCAGCTACATGTTTTGACCTACACAGACATGATTAATCTTGTCCATGAAGGCTCACTTCACTCTTCAGTATTAGATATGATGTCATAATATGTGATTTTTATATGATTTAATTCTTTGTCTAGTATTGTTTATTTATAGCTTACAAATTATGTTAACAAAGTTAAACAATAAAAATGAGCTAACAAAATACAATATAGGAGCTTAAAATGCTAACTATTCATTGAAAATTAAAAAATATCCTTTAATTAAAATTAAAAAATGGTGGATGATAAAAAAATCTGAGTTCATATTCGTTTTCAGCATCAAAAATAGATTAAAATAATGTATCTCATGTTAGGAAACAAAAATTATATTTATCAATGTAATAAATTTGGATATGTAAAAAAATTGTTAACTATTAAGTGTGAATCTTCTAAGATAAATTAAGGCAAGGAATAGGTTAGGTTTTACCCAATGCCACTAGTTTTTTCAATACCCAGGTAAAAACAGAACTTTGGTCAATTCTACAGGTACATAAAAAGCCATTACCTCATTATATGAGGTATATTCAATTACAAAATGCAATAACCTTACTACAAAACATCTAAGAATTTTTGTACGTAAATATTAATACACAATATTATTATTTAAAAATTTTTAGTTTTTATTTGCAAATATTTGTAAAAATATTTATAAATAATTTAAAGTTAACAATATAGACAGCTATTTATAATACTGTTAATATTTACAAATAATTAACAGCACAGAATTAATGAAGAAAACTACATCTGACAGAAATAAATTCACTTCCATTTGCTGAACTTGTTCCATGAATTTAAATCACAAACACTAATAACAAATAATTAAATTTAGCTAACAGCAATTAAAAATAATCGAAAAAACAAATCAACTGGTACAGAAATAGCAAACTTAAAAAAGCTGACAACACAGTTACTGCAACCGAGTAACATTTATAAGATGTAATAAATTCCAGCTAAGAACACCCATAGGTGCAGTATAATGTGGATGGTCTTCATACCTTTGTAAATTAGGATTCGCAACGACTGCGTTATAAGCCGGGTGATTTGGTTGTTCTTTAAGTCAGGCAAAGTTAAGATGTTAGAAGTTTATCCCATCTATCCCAAAGTGATGGTTCACTGCACTCAAAAAGTATGCTACTGACAAGGCTTAATTTAAAAGCACCTGTAGCAAGATGAAGAAAATCATGTAGTATGACATCTAACATCTGAAGAGTAGGGAACACAACCACATTCTAAACAGGAACAAACTAAGGAATAACAGAAACGCAATATACATGACCGATCAGCTCCCCAACTGGTGTTACTAAAGACTCACAGAATATCTGTTTCATTTTTAATTGTTAGATGTGTTTGACCCATGTAAGATGGCCATTGAAGAATAAACCTAAAAACTTAACATCACTCAGCCGCTAGTTTATATACAGCGTTTTTTGGGGTGAAGATCCAATTTTGCAAACTTTTTTTTAAATATTATTTTTTAATTGTTAACAAATGTATCACATCGACAGATCTGGTGGTGTAGCAGCCAACGTGTTAGAGAGCATATTTAATTTTATTACATATTCATTTTGATCAAGAGGTGTCCATTTGTTGACTCAAAAAAGAAAACAGTTATGTTATGCAGTGTTAATTAAATAGGAAAGATTGGTAATTATTTTGAAAACATTTTTCTCTTCTTAATTATCAACTACTGCATGCAACTTAACACAAAAATAATTACAAAGGTAATAAAATATATTTTTCAAGACAAAAATACAAATCAATTTAGTTAAAAGAATGTATTTTTTTTCAAATGGACTACAGTTACAAATACATTAAATATAATTAATTATTTATAGATTACAACATTTCAAATGAAATGAAATAAAATACCACTTACTGTACCACCTGGAGGTAATTCCTTGTCATGTGATGTAATATCTAAAGTTAACCTAAATTCATTACCATTATTATTACCATTATCATCACTTTTATATCCTAATAAGCATATAGATTCACATTCTGACTTTATGTCAATCTGAAACAAATTCAAAAACAGGACAGTAACTAATTAAAATATATAAACATAACTTATCATTTTAATACTTAAGGCAAAAATTAAAAATATTAACCACGTAGATTATGAAATAAAATTCTACTTACTGTATCACCTAGCGGTAATTCCTTGTCACGTGATGTAATATCTAAAGTTAACCTAAATTCACTACTATTATTATTATTACCATTATCATCATGTTTATTTCCTAATGAGCTTATGGATTCACATTCTGACTTTATGTCAATCTGAAACAAATTCAAAAACAGACAGTAACTAATTAAACTATAAACAATCCGAGAACAAAACTTACAATTTTAAGAGAAAAATGAAAAATATTAACCATTTACAAGTCCAGATAAGCTTGCTATGAATAATTTCAATGACTAACTCATCATACTGTTAGTACTGGAGAATCATTGCAACTAGGAGCTTCATCACAATCTAGTTTCCATCATATTAGTAAATTAATAAATTGTTTGATGCTAATGAAGATTTCTTTTCTTTGATCCTTCAAGGATTGCTCTGAGGATTTTCACTTTTCTGATATTTAAATCAACTGTGTTATATCTGCAGGTACAATTTTCTAAAAAACATAGACTAAAACAATTTTTCAATTTACTCTTAAAATGCCCTATACATTTAAAAAATAAAAATGAAAACAAAGGTCATCAAAAACCTATTTCAATTTATATCGGTTTTTATTTTATAACTACTTTAACAGATTTCTGATACAATGCACTCAGTTATACTGATAATTTTAATTTTAATAATTTTGAAGCTGTATGAATGTAAACTATTTTCATTATCGTGGATGAATGTACACAACTTCTGTTTTTTATTAATTAAAATTTTTACATTATTGATTTCTTTTAAATCTATAATCTTTTATTTTTTAAACCATGATAAAATAGGAAAAATAACTGTGACTGATTACCAACAGGAATTTAAAGGTAAGAAATATTTAAAGTTGAACTTTTATTCTGAAAGCTGGCTATAAAAATTGTATTATGCTTGCCTTTAACTTCAGTAATATTCTTGTTGACTTGAAATTCTAAAAAATAATGCCAAGTAAATTGACATTGTTTAAAAGTTTTAACGAAAGATTTTTGGAAGAATGTTTACGGCTTCTTTAAAAAAAAATTAAAAACTTTTAGTTCTTTGTTCCACTAAATGCTAGATGAGGAACAAAGGCCCAGCCTTCGAAACGGATCCTCACTGAACTAGAGAAATAAAGGGCCAACTGAATTTTGAACAGTATGCAAAAAGATTCTCATACTAGAAGCACTGTATCTGCTAACAAATTTGAAGCTTAAGTGGTGTCATAATAAAATTTTAAAAATTGACTAATATATTTTATTCCTGAACTAATTTTCTGTTAATCTATGCAATACCATTTTATTACTACTACTTTTTTTCATCAAAAAAACAAAATAAAATTGCTCTTCCATGACTTCTTTTTACTCTAACTCAAATTTAGGTCCATATAAAATAACAGAAACGGAAATTCTAAATATGTCCTAATAAGTAGTGGTTTCTCATTCCACTCAGAAAATTAGGATGTTTTGGGCCAACAATTTTTCAATTAATTTTTTTAAAAATAATGATTGTTTCAGTCAATTTATTTTTTTTATAATGATAAACTTAATAATAAGATTTATATAGAATTCATAGTAACCTTCATTATTAGAAAGGATGAAGTAGATTGAAAAGAGATTAATGGCTACATTACTTTTAAGGTTCCAAATGGAATACATTATAACATGGCTCTAATTTTGGATTTCTATACACATACAGTTTAAGATATACAGTTTTTACAGAAGAAAAATAACAGTAAGGCATTATTTCAGTAATGGGAAAAGTACTGAAAATCTGCAATATAATATTAATCACATTTTTCTACACAACCATAAAATTCTATAAATAACCTTTCTCAATGCTTTTTTTTAAAATTTTGATGATTTTTAAGGTTATTGCCAAATTAATGATAAGTAAGTTGTTAGTGGCTGCTTTTAATTTAACACAGATTGCTGTGCTAATTTATTCTTTAAAGTGCTGTTTATTCTTTAATTTTAACTTTTGTTAATTATATTCAATTCTTTAATTTTAACTTTTGTTAAAATTAAAGAATTTAATAAGTTACTTTTAAATTATTTTTTATTATTTAAAAGTTATTTAAAGTGCTGTTTACCAAAAGTTAAAATTAAAGAATAATTGAAAAAAGTTACTTGAAAATTATTTTTCTGTTATATCATAAAAACCAGTACTCAACTATTTAGTTGACTATCGCTGGGTTTAACTGTTTAGATCACCCCACTCATCAATAAAATCAACAGATTTTGAAGTTAAGAAGTTCTATGTTTCAGGAGTCCTAATAAAAGACTGCTTTTATAAGGTTTTGAATACTATACTGTGCAAGTGTTCTTTGGTGGTTGAATTTCAATTAACCACACATCTCAGTGTAATCTTGAAATATATTTACACTTTCACTGCACTAATTCTGCAAAATTGCAATCGTCAGAATCAATTTATAAATAATTTTACATTAAAACAGTAGTTGGAGAAAACAAAATTCAACTATTTAGTTTGTAAAAGATTAGAAAAATAATCACCAGAATCATTTTATAAATAATTTTACATTAAAAGAGTATAAAAACAAGTACACTAAAGTCATGTTTGACTTGTAAATTAATGTTTAACTGCTTAATTTATTGCCAACTCATAATGAAAATTATTATATTTAATCTTTTTCTTTTACTGGCATAAGCACTTTCTGTGTATACTACTTATTCAGAAATGATAAACACAAATTTTAATAACATAAAAATGACAAAAAACAAAAACACATTACACCAGTTCTAATAACAGTCTATAAAAACCAGGTAATTCATCAAATACAGCTGGGTAAGTCATGTTTTTAAATACAGCAAAAATGTATATATATATTTATTTTATTAGATAAACCAAAGTACAAAATAAATAAAGTAGGATGACTTACCTTATTCTACAATGTATGCAGGAACGCTATCACAATTTATTCGCCTCATCAGCTGCATTATATATTAATCTCAAATTACATTACAAACTTCATAAAATATAATAACATATCATGCATTTGCATTTATTTATTTTATTTAAAATTTAAAACCTTTTATCTTTTTACTTTATTCAGTTAAAATTAAAAATTAAAATAAAATTTAAAAGTATGAAAAATTAGTTAAAATTAACATTAAAAATTAAACTGTAAAAAATTTTACATACGTAAAAATATGATGTCAAGACGTAAAATCAAATTAAAAATCAAAAATTAAAATCAAATAAAAATAATTATTTTTTTTTATCTGATTTCAATTTTAATTTGATTTTATACCTTTTTATCATATTTTTATAATTATTTTTATTTGATTTTAATTTTAATTTTTAATTTTACGACTTGATGTTAAAACTCCAATATATATAATGGAATACGGTAAGTCATCCTTTTTAATTTTAGCCTCCAGGAAAAACCGTTCAGGTATTACTTCAGAGGATGGTTGATATGTGTGAGTAGTAAATTAAGTGTAGTCTTGTAGTCTCAATTCAACCATTGCTGAGATGTGTGGTTAACTGAAATCCAACCACCAAAAAATACCAGTATCCCTGATCTAGTATTCAAATCCGTATAAAAGTAGCTGCCCAAATCAGCTGATTTGGGAAAACGTATTCACCACTAGACCAACCCGGGTAAGGTTAAGTCATCCTTTTTTATTTATTCTGTACTTTGGTTAATCTAATAAAATAAATATATTTGTATATAGTATAAAAAAAAAAAATACATTATTTATTTATTTAATTAGGTAAAAATTCTTTTTTTATTGTATTTGTCCATCCATATAATCCTCTTTGTCCTACATCTTTAATAGGACATAATGAGGGGTTTCTCATTTATGGGTGTTCACATTGCCACTGATGTGAAACACTGACTCATCACCAAAAATTACATTATCTAAAAATGTATCATGTCTGCAATTCTATCATTTCCACATAAAACTGCAGCCAAGCTACTTTGTCAATCTGTAATGAGTTGAAACATGGTTAGTTTGTATGGCTTCAAGTGCAATCATTCACGTAATATGCACCAAATAGTCATTTGTGGAATGTCAGTCTCTGAAGCTTTCTCAGAGTTGTTTCACAGTAGCTTCAGGGATGTGTGGGCATCTTGGTTATTTTTTACATTAACAGAACAGCCTATCTGAACGAAGGTTTGGTGCCAAGTGAGAATTGTACATCTAGTATGAGGCTCCCTATTATAGTCTCTACAAAAGTTGAACTGCAGTTGCTGACAGCAAATCATGAAACCAAAACAGAAGAGAGTACATTCCAGATCAGTAATGTATCCATATTTAACTACACAGTGACAGTGCTGGTGGCCAAATTCAGTACTAATGAATTACAAGAGTCAAAATTTGATGTGTTTTGCTATGAAATGAGACCTCAACGGAATCTGTTAGTTATCTAAGTAAATCTTTATATGATTTTAAAATTTTGAAGTTCTTTTTGAAGCAGCCAATATTATACAACATCATGTAATATTGTATACAGTATGTTACAAATTATTGTAATGTATCACTAAATAACTTGGCAAACTACATTGTTTTATACATTTATAAAATATGTTAGGTGCCATAACCAAATGGTTGTGGAACAGATGTGACATCAGACCCAAGCTGTTCCCAAAAACAAATAAAAACGTAGTGCATGCAAAGTATCCTATGCTTATTAGAAAATATAAGAAGTAAAGTGGATTATCTTAAATGCAAGATAGTTAAAAGTAATTATAGCAGTTTGTAATTGTCAGTATAATCTCAAACTGTTTTAATAACACAAACTGTTTAAAATATTTTTTTTTTCATTTTTATAGGTGATAATTTTTATGTTAAGTAGCTGACAAATTGTGCAATTAACTTTTATCATTAATTATGCCTATATATACTTAATACCGTACTGAAGTGACATCATTATTGGCTATTTCATTATACAATAAATATTTTATACATTTGTTTAGATATTAGGACAAATTTTTCTTTGTATGAATTGAACGTTTTCCATGAATTGTCATAAAACAGATTAATGGATAATGGAAGCCATTATATATACTTTAAAGTGTATGATGAAACTATATGATGATAATTATTTTAACATCTACTTCATAATTTATTTACTATAATTTAATCCATCACTTTTTTTTGATCAATTAAAAATATTTACAAAATATGATAGGCTGTCCATGTTACAAATATGGAATACAGTCTGGTGGATTAGGAGTTTCTTACTCCAATTATTATCACAGTATTCCAAAATGTGATAGGTTTATTGTTTATACTGTAACATATATTTAACAACAATGGAATAATCATTTACACTGCTGGAACTGTAGGCTTATCAAACAAAAAAATTAAATTAATATATAAGTTAAACTTATAATATAAGTAATGTAAACAGGTCATATATGGACCTACATAATTTGTCCAACATACAAAACTCTATCTTTCTATTTTGGTATTAGTTGATTCTTCTCCTCCACTATAATTTTGTATATTCAAATATATATATATATAATATAAAATATTCTAACAATCTTCATAAATGATTGCTACAACCAACATTTTTCAATAATCACACAATTGTGATTATTGCCACCAAATTTATGTTACTTTATAACCAAATATATGTTAGTAATTGAAAAGTTTAAAAGCTTTCAAGGATATTATTCTATACACAACCAAAAACTTTTTCTTGGTTTAACCTACTGTTGTTAAAAATGAGACTATTTTATTGTTAGTTTCTTAATATTTTAATTTTTTATCATCAATTTATTTAGAAAAAACATATTAGTTTTTATTTTTAACTGTGTGAAGAAATCATGAAAAATCACTTCTTATTGGTAGAAAAATTTCAACATTAGGGATTAATTAAAATTGTTCTAAGTCAGTCAAGTAATATATCTATTATGTCAAAAGATTAATAGTAATGACAAATTTACTTGAAATCAAATAATAATAATAAAATTTCTTTGTGTTACCCAACTTGTAATTTACCTGTTACCTAATTTGTAATTTTGTCTCTCTTTACAAAGAGGAAAAATTATTATTTAAATAAGACTATGTAACTACTGTGTAAGTACTATGTAACTAATAATGATTTAGAAAAATAAGGTTGGTACTTACAGTTCTGAATAAATTATTCATAATCACCTACAACAAACGCTTTCAAAATTTTTTAGGATTAAAAATAATTGCAAGTAATAGAAAGAAGCTAAGTATTTTCTATTTTCTTATGTTGATTTAAATTTGCATGCTTATTTATTGGGAAGATGAACTATTAAGAGGCAGTGAAAAAATTATGTTAAGACTTTTTTAGTAAAAATTATAATTATTTTATTGATGGATTTATATAAAATAACAAAGGGTTTATACCAGAAACTAGTTGTTTTAATATTTTTTTTTAATTTTAATATGTTTCTGTTTAAGTTATCGTAAAAAAAAAAATTCTTTATTAAAAAAATTATGTATTCTTTCTGTATATGCAGGTAATTTCAAATTGTATAGCAATCTCACAGGAGATAATTCTATAGCCAAAAAGAAGAAAACTGTTCATTAGTGAGTTTCTGCTCAAAAAACATTTGGCTCTGAATTCTGCTTCCTCTGTGAAATTAAACCATATTAAAATTCTTGGAGTCCAAATCAAGAGGTCCATTTGTTCTTATGGTTTTTGATCTAAGAAGTTGAATAAAAGTGGTCCCAGACCTCTATATCACTTAGGTTTTAAGAAAGAACAGGGTGAAACACCAAAAATCTTTGTTGGAAAATGCACTTTTTTAGGTTTGGAATAAAATAATTTTGTTTATGATTTACTAATAAACAATTAAAAATTTCTTTGAACTTTGTAGCGAATTTATTCAGAGAAAACTGATGTAAATAATGTCCTACAATTAAACACAAATTTGAAAAGTTCACCTTCAATTAGAAACTAAACACACAAACTGGATTGGAAAAGTAATATGACTTTAAACAGAAAAATTTTCATCAATGTTTGAACAACATAATGTAAATGAAAACAAACAGAAAATTTATCAATAACATAAAAAAATGAATAAAAATGAGATTTAAAAAAATAAAAATCATATTTTTGTTTTTTTTTCTAAAAATTATTATACATCAAAATGATCACTTAATAAAGCTGCAAATATTTCTTCAAAGCAATTGCTTAATGTGGATGCCATTCTGTTCCATGGATAGTCAGCTTGGCGAATCTATGCAAGCTAGGCACATGTAATAGCATCATTATTATTCCGAATAATAGCTTCAGCTTTTATTATACAATGTATCAATTCTTCTTGTGTGCCAATACAAGTGGAATAGATTAGCAACTTTATCCAACCCCAAACAAAAAATTCCATTGGCATGAGATCAAGAGATTGAGGTAGCCATTTTGAACAGCCATTGCTAACTAAAAGTTTTATTTAAATGATTCATCACATCGCAACAGTAGTGAGCAGGTGCGGCATCATTGAAAAAAAACATCTGCACTCTATCTGCAAGTGGAATATCTTCAGAGTTCTATCAGATTTGTTTGCAACAAATGAAAGTAGTGCTGCTCTCTGCAGGTAAGAAAAAAGGGCCTATGAGATTTCACCAAGAAGACCACACCAGAAGTTAAACAAAAAAGGGCATTGGAAATTATTTGTAGCTATCTCATGGGGATTTTCTTCTGCTAAAGTACGAGTGTTTTGATAATTACAATGCCATTTCTTTTTTTTTTCCAAGGGCTAAATATGCTTTCACCCGGAATAAAATATAGTAAGAAAGGAAAAACAACTAAAACCGCTAAAAGAACAAAAACATTAAATAAAAACTTACAACTAATATCACAGCTAAAAATATCTCTTAAAATAGATTTAAAATTAATATCACAGTTGCTAACATGAAATTTAAAATAAACATAAACATAAAAATATAAAGTACAAAACTTAAATAAAAATAAATAAATTTAAAAAAGTCCAATGGGGTGTGTGAAGGGCCCCTTCTTGGATACAGAAAGATTAAGGAACATAAAAAAATAAAAATTAAAAGAAAAAACTAAAACTTACAGCTAATAACACAGATAAATAATCACTAAAAACTAATATCACAATAGGAATCTAATTAAGGTAAGTTTGTTTAAAAGCAAACACAAAAGTAATATACATATAATTTAAATAAATAAATATAAAATTTAACAAAGTTCGAGGGGTTGTAAAGTTATCCCTAACTGGGTAAAAACTATCATAAAAATTTAACAATTTAAAGATAAAACCCGAAATAAAATGAAATTTCACCAAGAAGACCACACCAAACGTTAACGAAAAACGGCACTGGAAATTATTTGTAGCAATCTCATGGGAATTTCTATAATTTACAATGCTATTTCTCTTTTTTTCTGAGGGCTAAAAATGCTTTCACGTTAAAAATTCTTCACAGTACAAATATATACACAAAATTATTACATTTTATGCATAATACTAGTATGTCATAAAAATAGAAAGATGTGATCTAAAATTTCCATGTCATTGCATAGAATTCGACGAATGTTTCTGGGCAATTTAAATTTATACACAAGGCCGCATATAACATATACAATCCACAAGGATCTAGCACACTGCTAAGCAGCAATCGCATGTTATGCATAGTGGTGTGTTTTCTGCTGACATCAGATACCCATGAGTAGCTCTCTTATGTCCTATCTGCAATGGGCAGAGAGCCACTTTCCTCACAACAAATTTTTCTGTATGAGGAGTTCCATGGTAACACAGTAATCTTAATGTGCCGTAGTTTATTATCAACAGTAACAGTCCAGTCACCTTGCCACTTTGCTCGAATAGTGTGTCTTATAAAATTAATAAAGTCAAATGTAGTAACACGAGTGATGAAGGACGGCTGACTACATGCATCTTTAGCAGCAGAATCTGTATGTTCATTACCTAGAATTCCCATGTGGCTGAATTCCCACGTTGGAAAATAGGAGTGTCAACATTTATTAGGTGTAATAAACGCTGGGTACGAATATCCATAGGTGCTGTATAACGTGATAACGTGGATGGTCATCATACCAATGTAAATAAGGATTAGAGAGGACTGCATCATTAAACTTTGGATGATTTGGATGTGCTTTAAGATTGGCAATGTAAAATGCTAAAAGCTGGTCCTGTCTATCCCAAAGTGATGGCTCACTGCAGTTAACAAGTATGCTTATGACAGGATGATCAAAATGCACCTGTAGCAAGACAAAGGAAAGCATGATGAACAGCTTCCAGCAACTTTAAGCACAGTATGACGCTGAAAAGTAGGCAACAACAACCATAATCTAAACAAGAATGAACTAAGAAATAATAAAGATGCAACATACATGACTGATCGACTCCCTAATTGATGTTGCTAAGGACTCGCAGCATATCTAGAAGTTTGGTGTATTGCATTTTTAATTGTTTGATGGGTTTGACCCAATTAAGACTGCTGTCAAAAAATAAATCTAAAAATTTTCTCTCCGTTGAGGAAGATTTGTAGAATAAAAGGGTCCCACAGGCAAGAAAGTCTACACATTTTGTTTTCTCAGATGAAAACGTGAATCTGGTAACCTTGGACCAAGCTTCAAGGTGAGATGCGGTGTTCTGTAGTAGTCTCCCTGCTGTGGCTGATGAATGGTATGTTCATCAATAAATAAGGGACAGGGTAGAGATGGCTGCACACATTTAGTAATACTATTAATGGCAAAAGCAAACAAAGCAAAAGCACACACTTCATTAGGGCACTCAATTCTCCAAGATAAAGCTACGGGATAAAGAATCTCCAACATGAACACAAAAACTTCAGTCATTTAAAAAAACCCTAATAAAAGCAAGCATATTGCCCCTGACCCACCATTCTTTAAGAGTGTTTAGAATAACACGTCACCAGGCCGTGTCTTATGCCTTCTTGATGTCATAGAAGATAGGGACAAGGCACTGACGGAATAAGAATGCATTTCGAATAGCTGCTTTCAGTGACACTAAAAGGTCAATGGAACAACATCCTTGGTGAAAACTGCACTGTTATGCAATTTGTAAGGGATAGAGTCCTTCACAGCAACAGCAGGAATGAGGACAGCTAGTGGTATCTTTGTAGCTGGCACCTCATTCCACATCAAAATACCAACACCATTACTCTTCCTACTGTCTACCAAACAGTCATATCTCTCACAGAAATAACCTCTGAGTGTTATCGTATCTTCTTATAATAGATGCGTTTCTTGGAAGCACATTATTAATCGTTTATGGACGTACATCAACACTCATAAATAAAGGTAGTTATAGCTAATAATATAAAAAAACTAATTGTAGGCGATCTGGTTTTTCTTTTTTGAATTTTTTATTTTAAAACACTCCAAGTCTTGGAGTCGTGCAGTTCCTCTACCACCTCCAGTATACATGATGATGGAGAGAGATTGATTTTGAGATATGGGAAGTTGCAGACAAAATCCCAGAGCAGGTGGTTGTGTGGGTTCCCTCCCTTTACACCGAGCTCACTAGGATGGCTTACCACTACCTGTCTTTACTCTGCAAAGCTAAAACTTTAGGAACAGGAACTTGGAACTTTCAGAGGGAACCCACTAGTGTTGGTTTCACTAGCTGCAGCCACCAACTTCTTATTCATCTTTGTTAACTCAGAAGTAGTTGCAGTAAGTGAAGCAACCTGATTAGATAACACCTGATCAAGCTTCTTAAGCTCACTGTAGGATCCACACTGATGGTTGCCTGCATTTGCAGAGGCTTTACTTGATGTACTGATGGAAAATGAAACATCTGGTTTAAAAAGAAAGAGATCAACCTAACACTACCAACCAAATCATACTAAGTGGACGATATCGCTAAAACTTTAACCGATGAATTAAAATAAAAACACCAAATAACCTTATTTATGATAAAATCATAATATAAAACCAGGTTACGTGAGTTTTTTAATATTCTCAAGCGACTGAGAAAGATAGTTTTTGCTCAGAACAGATTCTGAGAATTGCTTTTCTTCTTTAAAAATGGGGAAATCTCAGGAACGAGCTGTATGTGAACCGCTGCAATTCACACATTTTTCATCTTCTTAGCAGTTAGTGTCATTATGGCCTTCCTTACCACATCAAACGCACATCTCTGATTTCGAGCAAGATGTTTTAGTGTGATCTTGGCATTTGAAACATTGCCGTGGGTTGGGTATGAATGGTCATACTCAAACCAACACAGGTAACCCACTTTAATCTTCTCTAGTAGTACCAGAATATTAAATCTTATTATAAGGGAGGGCTTAGGTTCTTCCACTCTGCTCTGCCGTTTCGTTATTTGCTTTACTTCTACATCTTGGGGATGAAGCTCATTAGTTATTTCAGTGATATCCATGTACAAAAGATCTCTGCAAAACATAACTCCCTGGCAGCTATTTAGAGTTTTGTGGCACACCGCACTTATTTGAGTACTGACCATATTAGTGAGATGCAAGAGAGACAAACTCTGTTCATCATTAAATATTTCAATCAGAATCAATCTGTTTTGTAACTTTCTGATGATGTTTTTCAGTAAACCACCTGCACCTGTTACAACTTTGTTAATCAGGAAAGGCGATACCTTATGAAGGGTGTCATCTTCCTGATTATTTCTCATAATAGATCTGATATTTTTGTATTGTAGACAAGTTGTCTCACAAGTCAAAGTATCATTTTCTATAGTATTTTTCTCCTCAGAGAAAGTTGATCGAGGCCTTTTCACTACTTTGTTTGGTGTTTTTTTCTGATGGACCATCAGCCATCATAGAATTTATTTGAGGACTTAAATTTTGGTCTCACAAGTACCAGCAGTATCACTCCAGCAGTATCTAGCAAGTGCGAAATACAACTCGGTTCAGCCAGGTGCCCAGAGGACATCGTTTTGAGACTCACTACATAGAGCCATTTACTCATTGGCATGACAGTTTCCACCTTGGGTTACAGTTGCGTTTTATAAGATGTCACAACATTATCAAGAGTAAATGTAAGAAGAAACATGTAGGATATTTTTGTGTGAGGCTATATGTTGTAATTCATGCAATGTTCTTGATGTAGTGTATTTTGTATATTGTACAGTATTCCGCAGCTCCGGGTGTAGTTAGAAAAAAGCTGTGGACATGCCAACCCCCTAAGTCTTAAAGAATAAGAATTCCCATCAGAGGCTGTCATTTCTTGTAAAACAGGGTTCATTAGTAATTAGAAAATTACTTAGGAATAGGATTACACATCTTCTAATTAACAATGGACAGAATTTCATCCATTCATCAAAATCAGGTGGTCATAACTTGTAAACGTATTGTATGGAATGGCTGTAACTGTTACACCCACAATGTTCACCACACAATTGATTGAAAAAAAAAATGAAAGCGATGTGATCTGGTGCGTGAGGTGAGAGATACATTCACAACCAGCATCGAATTGTTGTAGTAAGCATTCCTGTTTCACAAACTCATCTCTCCAAAGCCTCAAATGTTTTACGATCCGTTACTCTTCGATTTGGATAATTTTCAAAGTATTCATGAATAGCAGCCAATTCTTTTTTATTTACTTCATCATAAATTAACAAGTTCATAAACTCTCCAAATGATAACAAATTTGTGGTATTATCCATTTTGAATGACTGCCCTAATAATAGCAACACTAATACCGCTCAGATGACTATTCAAATGCTAGACACTAAACTTAACTGATCATCAGCTGTTTACATTATTTACATTTATTTTCTCAGAATAAATTCTCAACAAAGTTAAACACTTTAAGTTATTTTATTCCAAACCTAAAAATGTGTTATTTTCCAACAAAACCTTTTTGTGTTTTCTCTCATTTTTCTTGAAACCAAATGAGATAGAAGTCTGGGACTAATTTTATTCAATTTCTTAGATTATGAGGAAGCAACAAATTTACCTCGGCATTTGCACCCCAAAACGTTTAATACAGTTTAATTTCACAGAAGGAGCAGAAAGTAGGGCTAAATGTTTTACAATCCGAAATTTGCTAATGAACCTTTATTTTGGACCTACATTTATATGAACTTTTTTTCATATTTTTG
The DNA here is from genome assembly GCF_047948215.1 of Lycorma delicatula. Taxonomy (NCBI): domain Eukaryota; kingdom Metazoa; phylum Arthropoda; class Insecta; order Hemiptera; family Fulgoridae; genus Lycorma; species Lycorma delicatula. The sequence continues at coordinate 35,314,147 of NC_134455.1, forward strand.
GCTACAGAATCATCTCCTGAGAGATTGCTGTGCAATTTGGAATCATCTTGTGAATAAATATATATATATATATATATATATATACATGCATACATGTACAGGTATACTAGTAAAAATCTTCATATACGTACAGTAAACATGATCCTCACTTTGAATTCATAACAAATACTGGAATCCATTTTAAAGTATCCTGTAACCAGCATCATTTTGCAACACAACCTAGCAGTAAGGCAGCACTATACTTATAAGTTGTGTTTAATCTATAGGGCACACGATCATAACTACCATAACACAATGAACAATATATGTAAAGTAAAATACCAAAAAGTTAAAATTATTTTGAAAGAAAATTCCAACTCACAGTTTCTTCTTTAACAGTTGCATTTAATTCCAAAGGCTCATTTTTTGTTATACAACTAGCCCCACTATCACAAAACGTGAAGTTAACCTCCTGTAAATAGCACAGAAAAGTAAATTGTGAGACAAATTTTTACAAACAGAATTTGAGGTTTAAACTGTACTCACTTGCAAGCTGAAGTTAAAACAGATACAAGATTTATTTCTGTCAAACTTTACCATATACTTATTTTAAAAGTTATCAGAGAAAAGATATTTTTGTGTTAAATTTTACCCTCTCAAAATAACTTACATTTGATTCGACAAAATGTGTAGAATTTATTACCTATGAAACAATCATTTAGAGGATATTAAAATGCAACTATTTTCTAACACAGAGAATTTTGCTAAGAGTGAGCAGGAAACTAATTAATTGCACCAAAACTAGCTGCCTGAATGACACATATAATTAAAAGTGAAATAAACAGTAATTAAGGTAAATAAACAGTAAACTCCTTAAAAGTAGAATCCCTGTACACTGATTATCTTCTGAATGACATATTTTTGATACAAACTTTCTGATTTTCTTATAAAATGAGGTCTGTCGATAGTAGTCCACTTGCCATGGCATCATATCTTTATTGGTGATTGAGCTTTTTGTTATGATTAATAAATTTTAATTTTATATAGGTTAGTTTTTCAATTTATTTCAATTTAATATACACTGAATAAAGTCACTGACAGAAAAAAATGATTTACTTTTAATGATATTAAAAAAACTAGCCGCTGATTAATCTAAAATAATAGACTGCTCTAATGAGACTAATAGCATTACCACTAAAATTCACCAATCTGCTTTTTCTAAAATTAGTTATAAGAGTAAATGACATTAATATCCTTAAAATATAAACACATTATTTACTTAAAGAGTAATTATTATTTATCACCTTTTACATCTATAAAGGCCAATAAATTATGCATTCAAACACCAACAAATTAAACAAGTATAAAAGCCCACAACAAATTCAATGATGTCTGAAAAATATGACTAGCATATTATTGCCACACAAATGGTTTTATAAAAATGAAACAGTAAGTATATTATCTGATGCATTGAATGTAATAACATTTAGCTAAATAACCAGAATTTTTCATATCTTTATCTGTAGTTGCATAAAATACTCAATAGACTGACTGTCAAATAATTTCCCACCTTGGTTTAATACCTCAGTTGGATTTAAATTATTCTAAATATTGTTCACTGGTTCATAAAAATAAATACAGCGTCTTAACTTTGAATATAATATAAATTATTTTTATTATAATCTTGAATTTGTAACAAACACAAGTTGAGTCTTTGTATGATGGAACTAGACTAGCCTATTCTAGTGCGAAGCCAGCCTTTATAGCGTGGATGGAGCCAAGTGAGCTGTCAGAAGCCATGTGCAGCTTTACGAAGGACTTTTAAAAGTCCTTTTTTAAATAAAATTTAAAGTTCTTCATTTAAAAAGGAGTCACAAAAAAGTGAACATTTGGCAGGGATGTAACAAAGAACAAAAAAAAAATGAAAATTTAGCAGGTATGCCAACCTTCATTTAAATAACCCTGCGTCTGAACACTGACAAAACAAATTTTTCTACCTTTACACATAATTGTTGGCAATCTAGGTATTTTTACATGCAACACTAATCATCCTGTAGCTGCTAAATGAAGATATTAATAAAGCTGCTGATATATTCAAATGATATTAAATATCAGTTTATGAGGCATTGAGACAAAGTTATTTAGAAATATTAAAGATTAATAACACTTCACTTTCAAATTACATAAATATTTTTCTTTCACATTTACTTGGAATTAGTTAAGCAGCTCCTGTCAATGGAGTTACCAGTGACAAAATGAAAATGATAGTTTAGATACTGTTTAGATACTAGTGGACCTGTTCACTAACAGGTCCACTTGTGAGTCCACTAACAGGTGAGTCTTCAACCTCATTAAAGTATTAAGCCACTATCCAGCCAATTATTAACATGAGCTCATTTTTGGGTTCAAAATGGTAGAACACTAGCCAGGGCTTTGTCTTGGTGAACAGACGGTTATTGGCACTGGATGCCAAAACCAAGCTGTAGAGAGAATGTTTAAAAATTTCCCGCTTAAAATGCTTAAGTAAAATCTTTATTTAACCTGTAGGTGATATTTCAAAAGCATCCCCCACAACTGTTTTGGAATAAATTTCTTCAATATTTCACAATAAATCTCTTGATATTACAAAAGTTCCATATTTCATAAATTCCATAACAAAATTCCCTAACAATCCCAAAACATGACAGTTATCACTTCTCAACTTATCTTGTAATGCTTGCTTGAGTTTTCTGTATTGTTAGGTGAAGAAATGCACAACCACTATTTCAAATATTTCTACGTTACTAGAAATTTCACCCTCATCACCCACAATCACAATTCTGTTGAGATGTTAATCTTTCATTTTATTTTAAACTTTCAAACAATTTGATCAACTTTTAAATAACTTTTTTATCAAACTTTCAACTTTAAAAAAAATATACCAGGGATAACTAAATTTCTTTCCTACTATAAAACACTTGAATTGCACATCTTGTCCCTCTTATTTACTTGCTAATCTACCACTATGCTGTCACTCATAACATTATTACCATTACCATTATGATATAACTTTCAAATGATTTTGGTGGTAATGTATCATCAGCAAGAAATAATCATGCTACAAGTTAATGGAAGTGACAATGACATGTTTCACCGATTCTTGCCTTACCAGCAACGAGCAGAATGAATAGTAGTTGAAATGTAACAAGATTTTACATTACTGGTGTTAAACGATTGTTTATCATGTTACCATGGCATCCAGATTTTATACAATAAATCAGAAACTAATAACCTTTAAAAATAACCCTTCAGGAATAGCCTTTAAGAACAAGAACAAAGTAAACTAATATCTGAATTAATACTACACTCAGTAGTGAGCTTAAGCCCACCATCAATTCTAAAGAAAAGACCCTTATTATTCTGTTTTCACTATGAATCCATTAAAGACTGTACTTACTCCTCCAAAAATACTGGTTCCTTCTTGAAGATTATAATGCGTGAGGAATGACGAATGAAATGGGTTTTCTCAACATTAACATATATTACTTTCAGGTTTTCTTTCAATTCAGATAAATGGAAATGTAACAAGGGCATTTTTTGAGTGAAATGCCCATCTGGGAATTTTTTATATGTCTACCTGAAAAAATCTCATACATTAAGAGTCCATTGGTTGAAACTTTTTAGTGAACCTCAACAATTCTGTAACTGTTCTGTCAATTACAACACAAATCATTAATTTATAGTGATTTTCTGTTCTACAAAAACTGAAATTTTTACATACCTCAAATATTAATTTGAGTCAATTTCTAATGCAAATGCTTAAAAACAAAAATGAGATTATAATCAAGGTTAAAATAGGAAATTACCACCAGAAACAAATTTATATATTGTTCACAACTAGAAGCAGAGCACAGGAAGTCCACACACTTTATCATTAAATCAGTCATATCAAAAATTAATAAATTTGTTAATCATTACTAATTATACAACACTTAAATATACTTAGTTATTTTTAACCTTAAAAAATATTCAATTTAAAAATTTAATTAAAAAATAATTTTAAATTTGATAACATAATAATAAACAATGCATCAATTTATCAATTTTAATTATTTTGTTGTATTTTTTTTCTGCTTAGATCAGGGCAGAAAAATCTGTCTGAGGGTGGCAGAAAATTTCTTCCTTCAAAAATTTTCTGATCATGTCACTCAATTTAGGTAAATGTTCCTAAAATTGAAACTGAAATTCTATAAGCAAGAACCTGAAGATAATACTTCTGTGAATAGGAACCTCTGCAAAGAACTGAAGATATTACACAAAAGTTTGCTTCACTTAATCAGGGTCCTTGTTCAAAACTAATATTTTGAAAATAAACAAAACCATTGTACATTAATTCCTCCATTAGTTGTTATATAAGCAGTTTTTTTTTTTTAAATTTCAGCAGTATTGTATACTTTCATGAGCCTAATCTCTCTGTATCTAAAACTATATAGGACAGCATTTCTCAACCTGGGGTCACGATGATATGAAAGGGGGGGGGGTTGCAAAATTAGCCTACAATTTTACATGTTAACAATAATGAAATGATTTTATGAGAAAAAAAGATAATTTATTTTAAACATTTTACTTATAAGTACACATGCCAAAGAAAATAAATTAATAAGATGGTGCATTTGTTTTTAATTTAAAAGTTTCTTCACGTGTGGATCAATGTTAGAAACACACAAAAATACATTGTTTTCAAGTTATATAAGAAGATTTCTGTATTTAGTTTTTAGTGCAAGCAAGACAAAAAACCCTTTTCACAGTGGTATGATGTGGCAAAAGGGATTAATATTTAAAATGCTTCTGTGACTAAATTTTCATATTCACTTAGATGCAAGCTAAAATGTATCTAAATCTTCAGATGTGAATTGTAGTTATAACGTTTTATTGGCAGACATTTGAGCTGATTGTGAATCTCTACTGGTCAACTGCAACCACATTTTCACTAAATGTATTTAGTACCCCATCTCTTCAAGAAATAATTTTTATTTTTCAGTCCGCTAACTGGATTTATAGCTCACCCAAATACATCTTCATGCTACCAAAACTGTGGTGAAAAACAGTGTCTTCATCCAAATTTTTGCTTTAAAAGCATATAATTCAGGTATTATGATTCTTAATGAAAGCATTCTGAACTTTGTCTGTCATTAACGAAATGTTTTTATCCCCTCCTTGTAAATTCACATTAAAGTCATTTAAATGCAAAAATACATAAGTAAACCAACAGCAACATATATATTTACAGCAACATATATTATTCAGTAAAAACATTGAGAATGGTATTTTTATTTATCCTGAAAAAAAATTTATTAAAAATTTATTGTTTGTTTACATCTTACAATTCCAATAACCAGGTTAACACTTTCCCCTGCAATAACCATCTGCATACAAAAGAAGAGATTTTTCTTTTTGCCAATTTCATCACATAATTTAGCAAACAGCCTATTCTGTAATGGTTGACTTTTAATAAAATTAACAATCTTTACAGCTTTACAAAGAATCTGTTTGAGATTTTCCGACATATTTTTTGTGACAAGAGCATGTCTTTGACGGAAGCAATGGGTTACTTTGGCCCTTGGTATAAGACGATCTTTTAATTTTTTCAGAAATCCACTATTCTTTCCTGTTATCGCCTTTACACCATCACTACATACTGTAATACATTTTGACCAATCTTGCAATGGTCTATAGTAGCTTCATAAAAAATATCAAAAAGACATTGACCTAGTGCATGACCAGGTATTGATTTGCAAAACAACATGATCTGTCCCTATCGCATTCATATATCTACAAAACATAAGAACTGAGAAATGTTTGCCACATCTGTTGATTCACCAAACAAAATACTAAAATATTCACTTGCTGAAGTATCTGATCATGAACATCCACAGCCAAGTCACTGATTTATCAAGTCACTGATGTGTTGTTAGAAAGCAGAATTTTTAAAAGTTTTTTTTACTTCTTCCACACCTATAAAAATGCTGACCATATCAATTGCACCAGACAATATTAGGTTTTCTCAGATTGTATGGACATTTTAGCTACTCTTAATGCAATAAGAATAGATGCTTCAAGTGTACAGTACTTTTATCAGTATGGTTCGATTTACAAATAGAAACTTGTTGATTTCTCTAAGTACGTAAAATTCTCTTTTGAATAATTCCAAGGGTTTGCTTTTATGAGCCAGATTTTTAGTTTCCAAGTGTAAAATTAATTTTGATGCTTTCATCGGAAGTACTTTCTAATGAGGTATAGTACTTTCTAAAACCATAATTGAAATAACTGTCAGTGTAACATCTTGACTTTTTACCAATTGATTCACTGGAAGTACACGGCTCACTCTGCATAAGAATCTAATTGAGAAAACAGTTACATCGTTTGGCCACACACTAAAAAACTGAAAAGTCAACTACTATTATTTTCAATGAAACTACTCTTTTGAAAACTAAAAGGCATCGTATGCTTTGCAGAACTAAACTGTTGTTCTGCAATCCCTTACACCTCTTTTATAGTGATGAGAACATGAAGTGTTCATACTTATCATATGCATGTTCAAACATTACGCTCTCATAGTGAATATTATGCAAGGAGACTAAATTACAAGGAGTAGATACACATCAAGTTGGAACCTATACATTTCTCTTGTTTGTATACTTCATACATGCATGTTCATACCCATCGCTTTCTAGAGTTTAATTTTTTATATATTATGCTTTCTAGATTTTAACAAGTAATACTTAATCAATTTGATAAGCAATGTTATACGCATTATTTTTTTTCAAATAGTGTTATACTAAAGTAATGTTTTCCAAGCTTTTAAGCTTCATATACCACTTGAAACTGTGTAGGAAAGTATTTGTATCCCTTATGCAAATAGATGAAATTATGTTCCCAATCTGATAGTCTGTCAGTAGTACATGTGCTGTACGTAGAGAACCAATGTATTGATGTTACACTTAACCGGTGATACTAATGTTATAGTAATATTTATAATAAATAATAAACACTAACAAAAAATGTATAGCTTTTTAAAAAATACCTCCTCCTCAGGACACTGATCTTCTTTCTCTTTTTTTATATTCTTCAATATATTCTCCATTATAAAATCCTATAAACAACAAACAGAACTGAAAATATAAAAATTAAAAAAAAGCCATACTAAAGAAGCAAAATATACTAGTATGGTTTCATATTATAAGCTATATAAGGTATAGGAAGGTAATAGGATTTAAGGGAAAAACTGATCATATAAAAAAATATTTAGCACAAAATTTTTGATTAGAGGAAATTTGAATGCTTGTATTCTCATGATGTCCTGGGAAGCCATTTTTCAAAAAAAGAATGAACAAATGTAATATTCTAAAACTAACAATTCCAGTGTTATATTTAATGGAATTTATTCTACCAAATCTAAAATTCTCTATAATTTTCTATGCACGATGGTCAAGCCATTCAGAAATAAAAACTATACAAGTGGTAACTTTTTGGAAAACCCACCACCATTAAAATAGTGAAAATGGGCATAGATTCTGGAAAGCCTAACCAAATGCTTTTAAGGAGTCTGAACATCTTGGAAAGCTTCAAAATTTAAACATGCACAAATTTTTTTTTGGAATAACTAATGTAAAATTTCTTTTAAAGGGTGGTAAACTAAATGAAATCAACAGATTTAGATTTGTTTAAAATCAACAATTAGTAATCCAGATAACAAGATATCCAAATGAAAACATTTGAATTTCAAAGATGCAGAATTCAGTTTCAAGCAGTGGGATACAGAACATCCCACTGCTTGAAACTAAATTTATCATAAACAAAAAATTTCTAAATTCTATAAGTTTCAAATCTCATCTAACAGATTTTCCTTTATAAGAATAAAATCTGGAAATAGAATACCCTTTAATCAACGCCCATGATCCAATAAATGAGGATAGCAGAAGAAACCCAGAAAAAGTCAAATATTTTTGGTATATCTTCGACATAAAAGCACCTAAAATTCTTCAAAATAACATAAAAATTCTTCTACGAGATTTCAAATATAGCTAAGTAAAAAGAAAAAAATGTCTAATTGTTAAAAAAAATCAGGCTCACAGAAGAGCCAATTAAAATAAAAAAAGAATAATAAACTCTGTGAATATAATAATCAAGAAAAATTAATGTCCACACACTTTAAAAGATATCCTGAAAGCCAAAAAACATGGAAATCCCTAGATGTAAACTTCAAATAAACCAATCAGCATCTCTCAAAAAAATTACAAAGAAATAATGAATTTTAAAGTCTAGAAAAAATATGCATAAACCATTACTTAATAAAAATAAAATTTGGCCCACATATGAAAAAAGCAACTCCCAAAATGAAAAATATATCAAATATAACAGAAAGAGAAAATTAAAGAACAATATAAACAAAAAATTAAAATGTTACATTCCCCTCTTTTGTCAAAAATATTTAAAAAAAATCAAAGCCAGAAAAAGAATTTATGATGGAAGTAAAGCCTTCAGAAAAGATGTGAAGAGTTACTAAAAATACTTCAGTATTTTACGTGATAGCAATGCAGTATTGTTATTTTAATATAAATAAATTTTAATTATAAGATAAATATTTTTTATTTATTACTACCACAAAAGACAACTGCTTGTCAAGTAACTAATTATGGCAGTTAAGAAAATATAAATGGGCATTTTAGAGCTAACAAAGGCTGAGTAGCTTTATTTTGAACACAAAAGTATTATCCTAATTTTACAAATATCAAGCCACTACGGATTTATTAAAATATAGTTTTTTATTGTAATATTAAATTGATCAAACGAACTATAAGCTGCAAAAATATTAATTTAAAAATTGTTTGAACTTTTTAGTTTAAATGAACATATTTTGTCTCCTATCAATCATTTTGTTAAACATAAAACCAGTGATCAATACAAAATATACCAATAAATTTTGGATGCAACTTTAAGTTGAAAAAAGTTCGCAGTAAATTTTTTAATTCGATAATCAACAACAAATAGGGTTGCTATTCCTATACATTGTTGAGGTTATGTTTGGCAAGAACTAAATCAAATCTATTTTATCCAACCTGTCAGGATATTTGTTACAATATATTTTCTTTAAAAATTAGTAAATTAACAGAATACGTACCATCAATAATTTTTATTTCAAATAAAATTAGCTGCATCAAAAAAAATATATTGACAGCAAACGATAACGTAGTAATCATAACACATTGAGCCAACAATACACGCAATGACCGATAACACGTTCACAGCAACTGTCCATATCGATATTTGATATCACTTTTAATCCATAACAGATCGAAAGTACAGCGGACACGTGAAAAGGATGCAATAACACCTAACATCGATCCCCATTTCATTTATTTAAACGCGACATTGCCAAATTGTGGCTGTTTTTTTTTCATGATTATTGCCCTTATATTTGCTTAAGTTGACTACCAGCTCGGCTGAACGGTGAGCTACTACACTTATCGCATTAATTTATTAATAGATTTCACGCTATTAGTTGATTCCTCTCTAAAAGTACAATTAGGTTGCCTAGAAATGCCAATTAGGTTTTACGTAGTAGATTTCATGAAGAGAAAAAATTGAATTTCACTTCCCCGCGTTAGAGAGGAGGTAACGAATGTATATATTAAAATTGGTTGGCATAAACAATCGGCTAACGGATGAAGGGACTGAACAACTACGAGAATAAGGAGCTCCACTCGTACAAGTGCCAACGGCCTTTTCAGAGGGCGGATGAGCAGTAGGGGTTTGGGGCACTCTATTGCCGGGTTGGTGAGAAATCGCCCCCAAAGGCGAGAGAAATTTTATAGGAAGTCAACGATATTAGGATACAGAAAGTAACGGAACACCACTGTATTATTTTTCCTATTCAGGTACATTGGTGATATCTTCTATTTGTAAATATTCCAGAGGTAAAATAACTTCTCATTTGAATCTCCAGGGAAAACAGCAGAAGGAGTGTCATAGAAAAGACAAAGAAATGAGAATAAGTACAAGGAATATGAGAACATTATTGTCGTAAGCTAGTTGGAAAAAGTCGAGTTGGAGTATTCATTGGGCGTAGACCTACTGTTGTTCCGCTCTGCGATTTTCTGCTTTTAGTTCCGATTTTTTGGTGTATTTATTTAGTTTGTCGGTTTTACATTGTTGATTAGAGAATTGTGAACGTGCCTCTGAATTTTGGACAAGGACTTATTCAGCTTTTTTTATTTTTTCGACAGGACTATGTATTCCCATAAGTAATACAAAGAAGTCGGTTCTACATAACCTATTACTTGGTGAATTTTTCTTCTACGTCAGTTGGCAAGTTATTATAGGAAGATTAAGTCACCACTTTCCTTGTAAACAAGGACTTAGAAAATTCTCCTGAGCTGGTGAGTAGCTGAATTTTTTGTAATCATTGCAGTGTTACTAACTTGTCCAGTAAACGTCTTTCGCTTATAGCTCCTTAACCATACTTTCTATCACAATCCCTCCCGGATCTACGCAATCCACAACTGACCCCAACTTTTACCCCTTCTCACTCCCCTACCCAAATCCGACCCCGGATTTGGAGGAATACATTTTATCTCCTCCCTACCACAGACCTCCACCTCACCTCAAAAAAAAAAAACTAAACGGGTGTGAAATTAATAGGAATTTGGCACTCTATTGTTATCCGGTAAGCTCTCCTTCCTAGAATGGCTGAAATTCCTGAGGAAATAGAATTTGAGGCTTTCTTTAGAAGATCCAAGAAAACGGCTAGATTACCCGTCATTACGCCGTCCACCAGTATTGCGGATGTAACCCACCGGTTGGTCTAGTGGTGAACGCGTCTTCCCAAATCAGCTGATTTGGAAGTCGAGAGTTCCAGAGTTCAAGTCCTAGTAAAGCCAGTTATTTTTACACGGATTTGAATACTAGATCATGGATACCGGTGTTCTTTGGTGGTTGGGTTTCAATTAACCACACATCTCAGGAATAGTCGAACTGAGAATGTACAAGACTACACTTCATTTACACTCATACATATCATCCTCTGAAGTATTATCTAAACGGTAGTTACCGGAGGCTAAACAGGAAAAAAAAGAGAGAGAGTATTGCGGATGTGTCTAATATTGGAAAGGCAGATAAGGGGCTCGAGAAGAAGCCTAAAAAACGACGAAGAGTGTCCAGTAGTGACTCGGGTGAGGAGGTTGAATCGGAGATCGAAACATTAATGGAGGAGATCAAGGGAATCCAGAAACTGTGTAAAATTCATCCTACAGCCAAGAGGGTCATTACTGAATCGGTGAACAGAATAACCTTGCCCCTAGTTCTGTCATTCGGAATGTGGGTGCCGTTAAGATACTTGGCTAAGAAATTATAGAAGCAATTATGATACTTTTGACTTGGTTGAGGACGGTGAAAGGGATGAGATCGTGGGCAGCCTACTCCTGGGAATCAATAAGATTTATGCTGTGGTGAATCGCTCGCTGGTCTTCTCTACATCTAAAAGGAAAGTAGGGAGTGTTGTCAAGAAGACATTAGAATTCTGGGCCCGGCGACGGCAGCTCGATTGTACGCTGTACCTAAACCTACTGATACTGATACTGATAAACCTACTGGACGCGAGCAGCCTAGATCTTCCACTGTTGTTGTACGACAGGAAGAAACGACTTATGTAGACTTATTACGCAACGTTAAAACTTCAGTTGGGGACGATATGGCTAAGAGTTTTCTCTCCATACGCCAAGCCCAGGGCGAAGATATTGAAGTCCGGCCGGTTGAAAGACACAAGGCTACCGCAAATCTTAAGGAAAGGATTGCTGCGCAGACACCTGATGTCAAGTTCATAGACAAAGGTCCATCAACCAGGAAAGCGATTGTACACGTCAAAGATCTGGACGCTGAGGTGAGTAAAGAAGATGTACTACTGGCGGCGAATAAGACGCTGGGTAGCGACTCCACTGCGAAGGTTACCTCACTAAGACTTGCCTTTGGTAGGACCCAGAATGCGACAGTTATAATGTCGACTGCATAAGTGGGCAAGTTGACTGCTGGCCGCCGTATCTTATGGGCTGGCAGCCCTGCCAAGTTGAAGTACGTAAGCCTGATACCTACTGCTTCCGATGCTGGGAAGGTGGCCATATTGCCTCCCAGTGTAAAGGTCCTGACAGAACTAACAAATGTTATAACTGTGGTGGTCAGAGCCACCAAAGAGCGAACTGCTCTGCGCCCTCCAGATGTGTTGCTTGGGGTACAGTCGGTCATCGGATGGGGAGTGGAGATTGCAAGCCGATTAGCAAATGAAAATCGTGCAGATTAACACCAACAGGTGTACTATAGCGCATGACCTCATTTGGTGGACTTCCTGACGGTGGCTGAACCCAATCTGAGGAGGGTAACTGCGCTACCGTAGATAGCAGGCATAGATGGGGATGTGACAGTTCTCAATGTGTCAGGTCGTTTTGCGACATCACGCACCACTAGGTGTAATGATTTTGTGGCAGTCGAACTTGCGGATTTCAACCTCGTTACCGGTTACATCTCCCTGAATTCTGGGAACGAGAAGTTTCAAGATTCATCGATTAGGAATGCATACGTAATTCCAGAAAACCAATGGTCCTGACTGGAGATTTTAACTCCGAATACCGTGAGCTGGGTGGCATGAAATCTACTGCGCGAAGTTATATACTAACTGCTATATTTAACGCAATCAGTCTCGTGACGCACAACAGTGGGTCCTCGCCCACCTTCGTTGGTAGGGGAGCGAGGTTTGGTTGTTGACGTTACCGCGTCCTCAGACAGGATTGTCCATTGGATTAAGGACTGACGCATTGTGGATAGGGTGGCTGATCGGTTGGACCCTACCCAAACAATTACGTCTGAAGGGCTCACTGAGATGTGCGATGAGTATAGTCGAGGCGGACGACTGGATGGGCCAGCAAGGAGAGGAGTCCACTGGTGGTCCGATGAGATTGCTTCGAGGAGAGCGGCGTCAATTACGGCAAGAAGGAAACTTCTTTCGTCAAATTAATGGTGTCGAGACATCCTTAAGTTTTATTGAACGGCTTCAATTCAGCTTTGGATGGTTGTCGCTTTCCTTCCTGTTGAAAGGAAGCACGGTTGGTCCTGGTGCCAGAAAAGGGCAAGACGATGAGGAGCGGCAACACATACCGTCCGATGTGTCTCTTCAGTACTCTAGGTAAGCTGTTGGAGAGACTTGTCACTGACAGGCTCTGGTGCGAGGTGGAGGAGATGGTTGGGGCTAATCAATATGGGTTTGTTAAGGGGAAGCCCACAATCGACGCCTTGAACCACGTAATTGGATGGGCGAAAGATCAGGTTGGTGGCACCTGGGGTCGCCGGAGGATCCCGTTAGTGATCCTCCTAGACGTCAGGAATGCTTTTGGTAGCCTCCAATAGACGACAATCAATGATGTGTTAAGGGATAGAAACATAAGTGGATACCTTCTTGGTACAATATAGGTAGCTATATGACAGTTGACTTAAGATCCCTACAGAAGACGGCAAGGTGAGATTCGATGTGTATGGAGGGGTTCCGCAGAGTTCGACCCACTCCTGTGGGACCTCACCTTCAACAGGCATTTAAATGTCGAGTCTGACTGGGATGTCAAACTCGTTGCATATGCCGATTATTTAGCCCGTCTGGTGGCTGGTTATACGGAAGCAGAAGTTGAGGAGGTTGCTAATAATGTGGTTCACAGAATAAGCTGCTGGCTTCAGGCAAGAGGCCTTCATTTAGCGTCCAATAAATCCTCTCTCATTGCATTTGTTGGGAGAATGGGAGTGCACAAAATGTAAGTTAACATTGGTGGGACCAGTATCCCATGTTGGGATGAGTCAAGTGTGGTTGGAGAAGAGTCGAAACTACAATTTCCATCTTCAGCAGATCTCTACACGTGCTGGGACAGTCATTCATAATCTCAGCAAGCTCATGCGTAGTCATAGAGGTCCTCATGCCTCTAGACGATGTTTAATACTGGTGGTGGGCTTGTCTATCACATTTTATGTTGTTCCCGCTTGGGCCAATGCCTTTGGAAGAAAAAGAATGTCGATAAAATAACTTCGCTCCAAACAGATGTAGTGATAAACATTGTGGCTGCATACCGTATGGTACCCAAAACGCTAGAGATCATCGCTGGGTCTTCCACAGTGCTGAGAAGAGTATGAAGTTATCTGCTCCAAGATGTTCCTTTAATAACTCTCCATCACATTCCATTTAATTATGTAATTAAATTGGACTGCATTATAGGTTTACAATGGTACACATACGTGGTAGTGTTTTGAATGAAATTGAAAAAAAAATTAATCTCTTGGTCATTTAAGACTTTTATCTTAATTTTCTATTACTTTTCATTTTTACCTGGTATACAATATGACCTCTCACTAACAATTTCATATATTTAATTAATTTTTTATTTTATTTTATGACTAGTATCCTATCAAAAAGGATTTTTGTTCTTAGCTTTCAAAATTTTTCATTACTGTGGATCCATTTACATTCCTACATGCAATGTAGTGAACACATTACATTTTTCAAAGATTATTGTTTACATGTTTTAATATTGTATTTCGTTTACAGTTTTTTCTATGCAAGCCTTCTTAATATTTTGAGAAGTTTACTTTATAAACATGAACATTCTATTTCTTGTTTTTCATGAAATAATAAGCCTTTAAAAAATTAAAATAATGCAGGTTTCTGAAAGGATGTGTCCCCTCATTTATTGACAGCTGATATTGCCCACATATTAGAAACGTGTTGTAGAAAAGTAATCACATATATTCATTACTATAATTTCATATGCTATTTTTACTAAATGATATTGTAATTAATATAATATTTTCAAACTGTATACTTATTAATGAAAACTTATTTCTTCAACTGCATAATTCTGTGCTAATTCAATATTATTTTAGTTGTCTTAGATAGGTCTGTTAATAATTAAACATGCATAAATTTTTTCGGTGATATTAAAAAGGAAGGAATTTATGAATTGGATAAGTTTGCACAAGTCATGAGTATCATAAAGAAATATTTTGCCTTTGGACATAGCGATTGCACTCCAAATATGTAAGTTTTCATTTATTTTTAATTAACTATGTCTTTTTGTTAATTAGAGAGTAACTTTTATCTTATGAATTTACCATTCATAATGCAAATATATAATTTACAAATGGATGTTAAATTTGTGTTGCTATGTAAAATTTCAGCCTGTTTTATAAAATGCATGTAGCAGTTAAAAACATCAGTAGCCATGTTATTGTTTGAAATGATGTACATTTTTTACTAACAAATACATCACTCCTTTTTGCTTTAATCATAGATTATTTTTATTTCATTTCTAGTTTACATTTATTTTCAATGGCCTATGATATATTTCTTAGCTGTTTGTTGACAAATTATAACATTTCATTATATATGTTTGACATGTTGCCACAAAAATGTCAGTTATGACGATGTATTCATTTTACACCAAAAGGACATGAACTGCTGTAGTGCAATATCAGTATAAATATTAATGGTATTAGGAAATACACATTACATAAAATATTTTCACATAATTAAAAAAAAAAGTGGAACATTATATTTATTGTTCAACGTTAGCTTCAACTCTTTATACATGTAGGGAATGTTTTTTTATTGGTTATTGTATATATATATACAATAAACTATAACATAAATTTTCAGTATATTATTAGTATGTTTCATTGTACTTTTGGACAAAAAATAACTGTTCATTAAATCTATTAACTGGTTGGGCAGTTAGTGTAGCGGTAGAACTTTAACTGGTCTCAGATCAATTCTTAACCTATCTTGACCTATTTTTTCACCTATTATTTCAAATGCTTTGTCTTTCTTACTGAAATACATTGTATCTTTCTACGTTATAATGATAAAAATAAATACAGCTATATAAAAGGTTTTTTATATTTTTAAAAACTACAAGGTTTACCATATTTGTTATGAAATGTATATATAAACATTTAAAAAAATATTTTCAAGAGAATTTGGAGCCTGCATTTATTTTTCCAGTAAATTTTGATCCTTGTAGTAAATTAAAGAAGTGCAGTAGAGCACTAAACAGGGCAAATTAATTTATGAAAACCCCCAGCTAGTTGTAACGGTCAACTGAAACCGGATTTATGCACTGCATTCGGGTGTGAGGAATATGCCTACAGTGGTCCATTGTCGCATGTATGAGGCAACAGAAACAGGATTCAGGCCCACAATTCATACAAGCATTAGAGGTGAATATGAATAAAAGGTTATGGAAGAACAAAAATAATCGTAAAAGAATAAGCCTATGGTGAATAAAATTACTCACTTCTTACCCAACAGACTTAGAGGAATAAACCTACAGTGACTCCAAGCCACTCATAAGAGTGAAATCAATCAGGACTCACTCCTAGCAGATCGGGTGTAAAGGAATAAGCCTACAGTGACCTGCTGCCATTCATATAGGAAGACAAAACTGGATCTTATACTCGACAGAACGTAGAAGCTTAAGAAGAGATAGTTGATGAATAAAAATAGGAAAAGTAGAATAACCCTATGGTGACTCGCTAAAAGGTGATTTGTATGTGTTCGTACAGTAGGTAATTCTTTCAATGCAGGTGAGTTCAACTACAGAACAGATGTGGCCAAATGGATTTGTGGCTTTAAATGACATCATGCAGCGCTATGATGAAGTAAACAATGTTGTTTTAATTCGTCAATTGTTCATTAGGTATCGCACTATATTGTTTTTATACAGCTGGTTAGTCAGCTAATGTTTTTTAATTTCTGTTGTTTGTCTTTTTATTTTCAAGTTTTAATATTGTTAACATTTGGTGTTTATAACTTGATCATCCCATTCTTCACCACGCTGCAGAAAGACCATAACTTTGAAAAAAAGAACTGTCTTGTTGGATAAAACATTATTCTCTAATCACTAGTCAGCATAAATGCAGAACTGCTTAGAGCATCAAAAACCACAATAGTTTGGATTTTACAAGATCTTTGCAGCAAATGTTCTAAAAAATGTGAAGGAGAAAGAACTTCTCAAAAAGAAAAAAAAGGGCTGGGAAGGGCCAGCTCATCGAGGAAGCTTTAAATGAATGATTTGCTATTGCTACGAGTTGAGGTGTAAATTTCAGTGGTCCTATGCTAAAACTAAAAGTCTTAAAAAAAAGGAGACTGAAATTTTAAAGCTACAAATTGTTGGCTGTTAAGATGTAAATGCAGGAATGAAATAAAATTTAATAAACTCATGGTGAAAAGTTAAACACTAATGCTAATAGTGCTGAATCATGTGAGTTTTTAAGCTTCCTGTAATAATCCTGACATATTCACCCAATGATGAAATAATCTATAATGCAGATGGAATGGACCTTTTTTTTATTATGCTATGCTGTATGGGCGTCTCTGTAACAAACAAAAGTGTTGCAATGTTTTAAATGTATTAGAATGAAGAATTTACCCGTGTACTATTATTTTAACACAAAAGTGTTGATAATACATCTAATTCTCTGTGATTGGCTGAGACAAGTTACAGCAAAAATCAAGAAGGGTTCTTCTGCTTATTGACAGCTGTGCTGTGCAACTTAATGCAGTTTTAAAAACAATAAAATTGATTTTGCCAATAAGTAAAGAGTTTAATTCAAGTTCTTGACATGTGAATAATAAAAAAAATTTAAATCTACTTACCAAAGTAAACTAGTATATGATGATGCATCCATTTTTTGTAACAGCAGGTACAAAATTTTGAAGATTTCTCAAAATCTGACAAAATAATACATGTTTTGATAAAGATTGGCAGTGATGAAATAATAAAAAAAATTACTGAAAAACTTAAGTAAGCTGAAGACAAATCCAAAGTCACTGTGCATCTACACAAAATGCAAAAACATTTCACTTTGGCATATTTTATGTAAGGCAGTGAAGGAAGCTTGCTAGCAGAACTGCAGGTATGGTTACTGTTTTTTTTGGGGTGAAAAATGCTTTTGCGTTATCACCTGTGTTAAAATAATAACAAAAGCTTCTTCTAGGGTATTAAAAAATTAGTAAAATATGGTTAAAACTATAATGAAAACTTAGATAATAATAAAATTTGAAACAGTAAAAGAAACGCAACAATTAAGATAATATATAAACATGAATAACAAAATAATATTAAAATTTTGAAGGGTTAAATCTTAAGTATATTACTTTTTTTTAGAAGTAGTAATAATACCTAGTCTACTACATTCTTGTCATTTTTTAGGACGTGCTGTATGTCTCTTGGCAATTTAAATTTGCGATTAAAGGCTGCATAGCATATGCAGCTGCATTCGCATGAGATGCACAGTGGTGTGCTCTCTGCTGACATAAGGTGTCTGTGAGTAGCTTTGGCATGTCCTAATTGCAATCGACAGGATCACTTCCTCTCAGTGGATTTGTCTGCATGAAGAGTCCTATGGTAACACCAGGTCTGTTATTTGTTGGAGTTTATTATCCGCTGTAGCAGTCCCGTCATCTTGCCACCATCTTCAAATATGTTTGGCTACATGCATCTTTAGGACTGGAATTTGCATGTTCATTACCCAGGATTCCCGCATGGCTAGGGATCCAGTAGAAATTCACCTGTGTTGTGACAGTTTAATTCAGCAATTGTATTACGCATGCTGGTGACGACAGGATGTCTGGAATACAAATCCTTTAAAGTTTGTAGATACTATACAAATTGCCACAGATAAGGATATGACGATATTTTGATCTAATGATATTCAAGGCCATTTTGATGGCTTACAGTTCAGTATTGTTCACACTTGTAATACCAGGTAGACCAGTTCTGTCATTTACAACAAAAGTGCATCCTATGGTATCATTTTGCTTGGACCCATCTGTGTATACTACTGGATCTGGGTTCGTTTCTGTTAGGAAACTGTAAAATGTTTGCTGAAAGAGGAGAGAAGGTGTTAATTTTTTATTATATATGGTGAGGTTGTAATTAAAATTAATGGGGTCAAGTCTCCACAGATGATATGTATGGGAATAGGCTGGGAAAATAATAGATGGTGGGTCAAAATGTAGAAGGTACATTTTAATTTCCAGCTACAGACACCAGTTGGTGCTGTATTACATGGATCATTTACCATTGGAAATCAGGGTTTGCAAGGACTGCTTTAAGAACCAGGCGATTTGGTTCTCCTTTAAGACAGGCAAAGTAAGATGCTAGTAGCTGGTCCTGCCTGTCCCAAAGTGATACCTCACTGCAATCAACACATATGTTTGCGACTGGGCTTTATCTAAATGCACAAGTGGCAAGACGAAGGAAAGAGTGGTGTACAGCATCCAGCATCTTAAGCATGATATGACACACTGAAGAGTAGATTTTACAACCATAATCTAATCAGGATTAGACTAAAGAATAATAAAAATATAACATACATGATCAATCAGCTCCCCACGTTATTATTTTGACTAGTACTTCTATTTTGTTTATCAAGCTTTGTTTTTTATTAATGTTGTCATAAACACATTTAATAATTTTATTACTGAATTAGAAATACAATTTTGAGTAATAAGACATTACATCATTTTAATTAGTATGCAATGTACCACAATTGTATGTCTCCTCATCTTTATTAATTACAGAATACAGCCATATGGTCCCAAAGTTGTCTGATTATCCAGAACCCACTGTAATGAACATAGTTCAATCTTCCTGTACTGCAAGTATTTTTCATGAATTAAGGTTTGTTTAATTGTTCATTAGCCCGCAGGTGTAACACATCCATGTGTTATGAAACAAAACAATATTTAATCTTTCAAATATTGTTTTTTATTGTTATTGTTTCTTATTCACCAGTATTTAGGTATTCCAGGTTCATTAACCTAAACAACAAGCACAAAACACAAGACAAGTGTGGTGTTCAGATCTCCCTCCAAACAGGAATTTTTTTTTCATTGTACAACTTTCCCTTTGGTCATCTTAGTATTTTACTGCAACCATCCTAAATTAAGTAGATTTGTCAGTTAGCAAACCTTACTTGATGGGTCTCAAAAAATGTAACTCATATGTACTGAATGATGAGTAGTTATTTTAGTGTCTTAACAAATCCTTAACTTATTTAACTGTTTGACAATATATATCCTGTGGTTTGATTTGTTACCAAACTCAAAGCTTTACTTTTTTCTATTTTAAAGCTGTTTAATAATCAATGATGATTAAGTAATAGTGGTGTGCTTGATATCAGTATGTTCAACGTTATAGATAAATTAATTTTCCTCTTATATAAAAACTGTTTCCACTTCAATAATGTCTTCAAGTGTTTAAATTTTCTAGCTGTATTTTGTTCAGAATGGATGATGTGCCTGATCTGATGCCTTACTGTATAAATGATGAAGATAATCATAAAAATAAAGCAAATGATAAAAAGAAATTATTATTTTATGAATGAGATACCTGATGATTAAACTGTTACACTCAAAGATATATTTAAATTCTTATTTGAGAGGTTAAGTGGATATGATAAAAATTGTATTACAATTCATTGTAATTCTATCACTCTAAAAACTAGTTTTAATAAAAAGAGAAATTAATGAAAAGGAAATCCAATTTAGGAAATTAAATAACAAAATTACCACTTGAACTAAGGACAAAATCTGAAGTCAGTTATTGTAATAACAATATTCTTTGAACAATAAGTTATAAATCTATGATTTACTGTAATCACCCAACCAAAA
The DNA here is from genome assembly GCF_047948215.1 of Lycorma delicatula. Taxonomy (NCBI): domain Eukaryota; kingdom Metazoa; phylum Arthropoda; class Insecta; order Hemiptera; family Fulgoridae; genus Lycorma; species Lycorma delicatula. The sequence continues at coordinate 35,334,863 of NC_134455.1, forward strand.
TGAGTGCAGTTATTCAGGAAGTTATGTGCACTTGAATATCTAGTATTATATTTTTATGATTGATTCTGCCATTGCCTGGGTAAATATTCAGACAATGACCTATGATATCATTGATCATACATCAAGGAATATCCAAAGTCTGTATCTATCGTAGTCAAGCCATCAGGACAACAGAATAAGATCATGCAGATGAAAAGGTAGTCAAAAGTGTTAAGCATCACTTTTGAAAACAACACATAAACTCGCTTATTGCCAACCAAGTTTATATCAATAAATGCCAAGTCCAGTTCAAAGGCAGAACCTATTCACTACAGCAGCTGGAGTAGTTGTGAGATCTATGGACTACAAGTACTTATGAGCAACACACATACCTAACAGTGGTCCTGGAGGTTAAAAAGAAAAAAGTATTTAAGAGCAAAACAGATGTATTTAGTTGAGAATAGAGGTATATGAATATTTTACAATATTTGGAAGTTGCTAATATTTATTTGTAATTTTCTTTATTAAGTGAGTTGTGTTATAGAATTTCCATTGACTTTTGAGAGATTGTATTCATTTAAATCTTATAGTATAGTGCAACTTTATTTATTTTTTGTTCTTTCATCTTACCTCCAATAACAGTTCCTCCTTTACTTATATATATATTATTTGAAAATTATGTTTCTGGACTAAAACTATTACAGCCGTATTACAAATACTATCTATTGAGGATTGATAGTGGTAATTAGACATTTTTTTTACAGGTTATGCAAGTTTAAAACTGTTATTAAAGGCACTGAAAAAGTTATCTACCTAGGGGTGTCACATATTGAGAAGTGTTAGATACCTATATGTAGTTCATAATGTGTGTGCTATGACCTAATTGTGATTGAATTTCTTTTACACATGTTGATGCAGACTTCTTCGAAGTTAGTAACTCGGCTGTGACAATGGATTTGCAGAAATTGGAGCATCAATCAGTCATAAAGTTGTGTGGCAGAGAATCCATCGAAGATGATTCCCGCAGTAGAAGACCTGTGGAAGCAACCACACCCAACATCTGAAAGTGGACAGATTGGTTACGGAAGACAAAGGTGTTAGGGTTGCAATATTTGTTACAGAATGTGGGATGTCTGAAGGAACCATTATAATAATACTTCATGACCATTTACACATGACAAAAGTCAGTTCCCAGTGGGTCTCATGAAACCTCATACCACATCAGAAGCAATGTCATGCGCAGTTGAGTGCGAAGAACTTGCAGCTGTGTGAAAAGAATTTTATCGATTTTTTTGAACAGTCTGGTGACTGGTGAACATGGGTTTATTACTGGGATTCTGAGACCAAACAAGAGTCCACACAGTGGGAACATAAAAGATCGCCAACACCCAAAAAATTCAAGACCCAGCCATTGGCTGGGAAGATCATGACCACAGTTTTTTGGGATAGTGAGGGAATTTTGTTGATTGAATACATGGAGCACAAGCAGAAAATCGCTGGTAATGTCTACGCTGAGTATCTTCAGAAGCTACGGGCAGTAATAAAGGAAAAACGGTGAGGAAGCTAACCAAAGGTGTCTTGTTTATGCATGACAATGGTCCAGTCCACTCATCACACGTTGCAAAGCAAACTGAGAGAGTGTGGATTTCAAGAACTTGTCACCCTCCCTACAGTCCGGACTTGGCCCCCACTGATCTTTTTCTGTTCAGAAACCTCAAGAAAAACCTTCGGGGTAGACATTTTCATAACGATGATGAATTGAAAGCAGCTGTTTCAGGGTATTTTGGCTCACTGATCAGATCTTATGTTATCGCCTGCCTCTAACCCCACAGGTAGGGTTACTTCCATACACACTTGCTCAATTTAGTGTGCACAGAAGTTATGCCAGAGTAAAATACTTTTATTTTGCTCCTCACGACGATGATGACTTGAAAGCAGCTGTTTCAGGGTATTTTGAAGAGCACTGTGTATAAAAGTAGGCAGAGATTTAGAAAATAAAAACAGTAAAGTCTATTAAGTCAAAAACATATAAAAACTCAGCACGAGTTGAAAGAGTATGAACTTAATTAAAGATTTCTGAGTTTATCAGTAAAGTTATTTCCTACCTATATAATTTAAGTATAGGATCAGTAATTTTCACAGCGATTAAGAACAGCTGTTTGCCTATATATAAACGTGGCCACCATAGGGATGTGAGCAAGTACATTCTTTCTATAACAATTTTGAAAAAAATTTAATTAAAAAAAGACTTTTTTCTAAAACGTTTAGAAAAAATTGTTACATGTTTTTCTTATAAGAACAAGTTGGAAAGAGCTACCCATTTTTCCCCATGGACAGAGTTGAAGGGAAGTTGATGGTTTTGAATGAATGATAAAGCTCTATTCTAATTTAAATGTATTAATAATTAACTTTACTAACCTCACTATACTTTTGATTTTACTTATGTACTTATTTCTTATTTTTTTAATATTTAAGATATAATTGTAAAGATATGGTGACCTACCACCATAGTAACTTACCATAGGGCATCCTTACTTTCATCTGCAGTGTAATTGTCTCCTTCCTACATGAACTTAGTTTACATAACAGAGATTGCTTAGTATTTTAAATAACAGCTGAAAGATATCTGACTTTCATATGTTAATGTATTACATATTTACTTTCCTATGTATAATAATTTTTACGTACTTAACTGTGCTCTCCTATTTTGTAATGAATAGCATAATTCTGTTCATATTGCAGTGTGAAATAAAACATTTTTAGAAATCATCTCCTGTAATCATATAATAGATAGGAGACCTTGTCCTGGCTTTTTTTACTTATAACTGTCCTCCAGACATTTTAACATTCAGTTAATATTGAAATAGTCTACTCTTAATGAATGTGCAACAAACCAATAGCTACAGCCCTCACATAAAATAAAGTATTGATACTGAAGTTTAGGGTGTACTGTATTTATAATTCTACATTTTTATTCTACTACCAGTTTTAATAAAGCTTGTATCTAAATATCAACAGCACTCTTCATCTTGAAGTAATTAAGAAAAAAACTTTGAAGACATTGTTAAAATCACTTTCGCCAAAGTGAATCTGCTGAAAACAACTCTACAAGTAATATATGTGATCTCTAAACATATCTTAGTACAAAGTTTCAAATCTTTATAACAAAATTCCCCAAAACTGAAAAATAATTTTAGTTACAATGTTTTAAACACAAGAAAAAATAAAACCCCTTCAAAGCCAACAAGTGATCTTTAATATTTCACTTTAATTATTAACAGATATTTTAATATCAATTAATACAATTGAGTAATTAATATAATATATTATATTAACAAGTACAAATTAAGAAGTCTGGTGTTTGTTTTTGGCATGTTTTATATAATTATTCTAACTTACCATAAAAACAAAAATATATATTACAAAAATATAAATTTAAAGAACTATTTCAAAATGTATTATTATTGTTATTCATTTTAATATAATGCGATACTCATTACAGATTGTGAAAGACTTCGAAAAGCAGCATCATAATCACAATAATGTTTATATAAACTGCTAATAAAGTTCAAAATTGCAATAATTAAAAAAAATAATAGTCAAATTAATAACTAGAACATCAACAATTGTGTTAAAATACTTCTGTATATTATAAAATGGAAATACTTGTCTGCCATTTCTTCTGTGGCCTACTTCAAAAACTGACAGAACGCCTTTAGCATGGAATTAAAAAAAACAAATTAAATATCAATGATAAATGATACATAAAAAAAATAATTGCTCTCAAAAATAATAAAAAAAAAGTACTCAAAACTTGAAATTATAGAGTCCAATCAATAAAAAACAAAAAAAAGATCTTTCTAAGATGGAATAATTTTAACTATTTCTTTACACTTTCATTAATTTTTATATAATTTCATAACCGCAAAAATAAAAAAAAAAAGCTCTGCAATTATTTTAAATATGTAATAACCTACTGTTTTACAAGAAAATCCATTTTTACATAGTATAATTGAACAATTAATTAATACAATTTTAATTAACTATAAATAAACATTTTAAGATACTGAAGTAGGTATCTGATCTATCATAAAAGGAGTTACTTGATAAATAAAGCAACGATTGCAAACTCGAACTGGCTTCAAGTGGCCAAATCGTGGTAAAGGAACAGAGTTTGAGCTGCATCTGGCACAGAATACCTACAAAAAAAAACCAAACATGAAAAAACTTTAATATAATTGATGTTATAGCTACTACTTTATACTAGTGGACACAAATCAATAGAAATAAAAACAGGAGAGTTGCTTATAAAGAATTATATTGCTTATTAAGAATATAAAAAGATTTTTTTGTAGCAAACAATATATTTATGTTTGAATATTATATTCATGTCGTTAGTTTTATCTACAACTACAGTGAATAGTATATCATTTATATAAAAATATTTAATAACTGTATGGTATAGATATACCAATAGGGTATCATCTATTAAGCAACTACTTTTTCTTTTATGAATACAAACAAAAAACAGTATTGCTACTATTTTTCAATTATGAAAAAAAATTTTACAGCAACTCTGAACAAACTAACAATGGGATTATTTCAAGTACAACATTCCACTGGGTAAATAAGTGATCACCTCAAGAACTGGCCAATCTGTATCTTTCACATTATCAATTCCTACTACAATCTAAAATAATCCATTGATATTTGAAATTATTCAACAAAATTAGGAGGAATGATTTAGTAACAGAATGTGCTGAATATGTATTAGTTTTATGCTAGATAGTCAAAGTCTCATAAGAAGTTATAAAAAATCAATGCTGATAATGTAAAAAAAAATTAGAATTTCTAGTTATCAAAATAATTAAAAATTTATCTGTAATCATATGTGTATCTATAAACCTAAAATAATGAATATTTTGCATTATGCATCATCAAGGTCAGTTATTCACAAAATTGTAGAATGATTAATTGCTAATGCAAATTATTATAGTAAGCTGTTTAAAACAAATGAAAATATTTTACTTTAGGAGTTTGATTTTTATTTACCTGATAATGCAACATAATTGCAGAATTTTATAACCCTATCATCAATATACATAAAAAGGAATGTATAAAAATAACTTATAAACACAAAATTCTATGAAGGTTGTAATTATAATACAACACACCTATTCAAATACTTAATATCCATGTAATAATACCTTGCCACAATTTCGACAATGATGTCGGCGTCGAACAACAGTAAATGGGGCCTGACAAGCCATGCAAGTTGGTGCTGCTTCATCAGGTACCCACGGAGGAGGAACTTCAATACTCCCAGCTGCATGTCCCTCACTCTCACCCCAAACCAAGGCTTCCTCACCATTCTCACAACAGTCACCTGCATATGCAAACATACCACACACAATTTTATAACATAAAAAAAAATTAAAAAAAAAAAACACAAAGATAAAGACAGTACAAAAACTTATAACCCATCACTAATGAAATTATACGCTACTTCCTCCATTATCATGGTTACCAAGAGAACTATTTTCCCACATCACATAATTCATTGTGGAGAAAGCCATATATCTGCATGTTGTTGCAGTACAAAAGACTTTAACCTCTTTTGCGTCATCACATCAGAAATATTCTATCGCATGTCACAAAGACTTTGAGGCATTTAGATTTATGTTTGTGCAATGTAGTAGTAGTAGATGATAGTGGTATTTTTTTCTACAAAGAATATGAGTTATAATAAAAAATAAGGGTTGCTGTGATTAAATCAGAAAACTAAGAAAGGCAAACTTTAATAAAGAAAAAAAATAAGACAAGAGTCTATTTTATTCTGGGGTTTTTTTTTATAATTGATTAAAATGAGTGCTAATGAAATGAGTAAATAAAATTAACTAACTGTAAAATTACTGATCACAATAACATCAAATGGTAAAGAAAGGAAAGTACTGAAAGATAAATTATATTTTCTAATATGTAAAATGCAAGATGAGAGATATAAATTTTTTATATGTTCAGAGTACAGTGCATTGCTGGCTACCTATAGGATGACTACACTGAGGCGAAAACTTGCTGATGACTTATTTTAAAATAGGAAAAAACCTTAATTGAGAAGGCTATCTACTAATATCTGTATTTATAAAGTATAAAGCAGAAAATTTAAACTATATGCCATCTTACTTACTATGCTAAATAGCTGAAGGGGGTTGAATAGGATGAACAAGTAATTACACAAAGTATATGAAACCGGTGAAGTATCCTTAGGTATTGATTACAGTGTAATAAGAAAGAATACAGGAACAGAACAGTGCGGAAACTATCATGATAATTAATACATAAATAAAACATTAGATAAGAAGTTTGTTGCATGAGGACCAATTAGGTTAAAGAGCATATGTACAAAGAAGCTAATTTTAATTTTCAATACTGTGGAAGGAAGGTAAAAAAACAAAACTATTTTTATCACCACTGATAATGTGAAGCAAAATAAAATGTTACAAAATTTTATGGATGTATGATTGAAGTACAGACAAAGAAGAATATGACAATAAAAAATAATGGTAGCTGTGATTAAAGCAGAAAACTAAGAAAGGTAAACTTTAATAAAGAAAGAAATAAGACAAGAATGAAGTTTATCCCCCCTGTTGTTTGCCAATCTAGATGGTTTGATCAAAAAGGTTGTTTTGTCAAATATGTCAGAATAAAATTTTTTTAATTTTTATGATGGCAAACATTGGAGCCCAGGTATCCAGGGAGGTTTACATATGAAAGCAAATGAGAGCATAGAAAAACTTTTATAGCGTTATGAGTAAGTTATATCTGATGAACTTGGTTTAGAGGGTCTAAAAGACAACCTCTGGTAAATCCCATCAGGGCTACAAACGGCGAAGATGGTGTGGCAACCAGGATCATCATAAGGTGGGTGTCTTCCCCTATGGGGATCAGGACGGCGATCTTTTAATATTTTAGTGTGTATCAAAATGTGGTAATGTAACAAAAATGTTGAAAAAGTTTTTTGACTCTGTATGTAAGATTGAGCATCCTAAATGGAAGAAATGCTTTCAAGATGGTAATAAATCAATTAAAGTTCAACAATTTGATAATGAAAAGAAATTGATGAATTGTGGGTGGATGGTTTCAGTATATTAAAAGGCTCCTAGTCATCTCAATTAGATCCCAAAGAGGGCTAAGATTATCAAATGCATGTAGATACATATGAATAGATACATATTAGTTCTTAAATTCTTCTCTTTACCTTTCATTGATCATGACCAATTTTTTAACAAAATGAGGTAGATTAATTTCCTGAACACCACCATACTAAAATGAATTAGATAACTTAGTCCTTTGATAAAAACTAGCAGTTAAAAATAAATAAAGTAAAATACATTTGAGAAAAGTTAATCTCATCAGAACTAAGTGCTACTGTTTTAAAAAATCACAATATACATACACGAGGCTCGGCTGATAAATTTTACATATATATACATAGCATCAGAATGAAAAGAGATATTGGAATGAAATAAAGAATAAATAAAAGTACAATAACTTAGCTCCAAATTCAATAATTATTTTTCAATATAATCTCCGTTTACACTAATACACTTTTCCGAACGTTCGACAAGTTTTTGAATTCCATGACTGAAAAATTCTAGTGAAATTTTAGTGAAAATTCTAGTGGCTCAAACTTCAACTTCCCTCAGTTTATGCGATACCCATTGTGAACAGATTTTATGGTAATCCAATTGCTTGATAATATGGCCTACTTGTTCTTTAGATATACCTAACTGAATAGCGATGCATAGCTGGTGATTAGCCAGTCATTTTGAAGCAAATAGTCCACCTCCTTTCATTGTCAGTCATAGAAATTGGTTGTCTGCTGCAACATGCGTCCTCAATTGTTGCTTTACCAGCTTCACAGTGGCAAAATTTCAACGCCCACCTATTCACATTACTCCTGTCAACAGTTTCACTACCGTAAACCAGTTCTAAACAATGAAAAATGCTTATAGGATTCACATTTTTTGTTGTTAAAAATTTGATCACTGTGCAATGTTTTAACTATGTTGACATATTGGTCGTGCTTGACTCAATTTTAACTGCGACTGAAAAGAAACCAGTAAACGGATTTCATCTTATTATCACAGGTTTGTAAAGAGGGATTTTAGCTATAGTGTGCTGCCATGCCCAACTAGACAGTACCTTTTGTGTCCATGTAGCATGTTAGTGTGCAAAATTTATCAGCCAAGCCTTGTATATGTCACAAATTGAAACGTATGATTTGCCATAATAGGAATACATTATTTGTATTAATTTTTATCATTCTATAGTGTAAAAATATTAAGTAAATAAAGAGTAATTAAAAAGTAAAGGTGTAATATCAATTTTTGTATATGTCAGTCTAAGATCCTCCTAACAGTTTTGATCCTCAAACAAAAATTGCAGGTATAGTATTCAATAAATTTGTCTGTGAAATTTACTTAAATGAAAATCTAAAGTTTATCTCTGTTCTTTTAAACAACTCTTTGACAGATTTTATCTGACTATAATTCTGGAACCAATGAAAATAAGTTTTATGTATAATATATCACCGAAAAGTTCTAAATGAGGGCTTATTATTGCAGTTAAGAAAAAGTAAAAAATCCAAATTTTTTGGATTCTGGTTTTTTTTTAACACTTTTGGTTCAGTGAATTGCAATCAAAAGGGGAGGTACACAACTAAATGTTTCAACAGTCTAAATCCAAAATTTCAACATCTTACAGCTAAACATTTTTGTGTTATACGAAATACATATGTACATACATCTGCATGTACAGATGTTACACCAAAACTAGTCAAAATGGATTCAGGGATGATCAAAAATGGATATTTCTGTTGAAATTTGAAAACCTGATAATTTTTCACGATCACAATACTTCCTTTACTTTGAACAAGGAAGTAAAAAGAGCTTCAAGTAATAATTAAAGAACTATTAATAACTAATTAAACTAATAACTACAACTAAAATAAAACAAAATAAATGTGTTCATTATATAATAAAAAAAATCTAAAAATAATACACTATCTATTAAAGTATGCATACTGTGTTCGTTTTTTTTTCAGTTTCCTGCGAGGAGATGACTGAACAACTTTTAGATAAGTTGGAAGATATACAATTTCAGGGATGGGCATGGTCATTTTTTTAGGACCCTGAACCAACTGCTGATAGTTTTTTATATCTAAAGGAATAGCAGATTTTATCTGAACATATATTAAGCTAGTTAATAGAAAATTGTTTATCAGTAATTGCAAACATCCATTTTGATAAAAATTATGAACTCAAAAGACTAGGCAAAATAGGAGCTCTGAGGCTTTAATTTAGGTAGAGTTACTTGTCTCATCCATCTTCCTCCGATGGTAGATACTACTTTTCTACTATTCAGCCTTTTCTTAAAATTGATTCTTTCATTATTTTTGCATCGTACAGGTGAGTACACTAAGTCCACCAAACATTCAAGGATCTGTACAACCAGTGCATCGCTGGTGTAATTTTGGAGGAGCTGATGTAAATACATCCCAGGACTCTTCATGTCTGGTGTCTGCGTGATAAATGATGTGACTGCAGGTTAAAGCCAGGCCTTTTAGTACATTTAAAATAAAAGATTGTCATTCAAACAAGAAATTTTACCTAATGAATCTTCCACTTCTTCCAATTCAGTCTTATTTGAAGCATTAATAAGGAAGACAGATTTAAGAATGTTACGAAGATCGCCAGCAAAATTTGTTTGTAATTGGTCAGCAACCCCAGCAATACATACAAATAAACGATGAATAAGATCAGCACTCGACCTGATTAAAAATAAAAAATCTTTAAAACAAACAATGACAGTGACTATTTACAGTTACTTAATCCAATGAACAAAAAAAACCCCGAATAAAATTATGTATGACAACAAAATCATGGAATAATTAAACCATTTTGATAATTTCATGGTAATTCTACATCAAACCAATTTGTTTTTAATTATTTCAAGATAAAAGCACTTTATATAGACAAATTAGGCAAGTTTAATTAAAATTTTAGCATAAATTTGAAAGTTCTGATAGTTAAGGAGATGTTACAATGAAAGTTATTTTTAATGATTTAGTTTAAAACTTTTATTTATATATTCATACTAAGTGCAATGTCATTAAACTTGAGAAATGGTAACAAAAAAACTGAAATATTAGAAAAATTAATAAAAATGTAATTCTAAACAGAGTTATTTTTCTCTTGTATTATACTTATCACTAAATAAACAGACACATGAAGCTTAAAAGCTGTCGTCAGCTCAGTCCTACATGATCATATGTTCTAAAATAAACAGAGCATTATTACTTTTAAAATAACTGTAATTACTAATATACAATAAGAGTTTGATATAAGTAATGGCTAATTCTTAATGCAAATTAAGATTTCAGTTTTGGGATGGTATATCAAAATATTTAGAAAAGATTTCCTTGCTGCAAATACAGGCTATTAGGATAATATTCAAATTTAAGAAAGGTGTTTATGTACAAAAGAATTTACTCAGAACAACATTCTTAGTATTTATTATTCATTATACTTTCATTTTTAATTCAATTAAATCTATAAAATATTTAACCTATAAAAATACATATGAACACCAGAAGTGTTTGTAGTTAAAAAATTATATGTAGAAGTAATTTTTATTAAGTTCAAAGAATAATCTAAAGATCATATATCTCAGTACATTTATTATAATTAAAATTACTACTAATAATAAAATACCTCTACAATTAATTTTAAACTGTATGAAATTAACCGAAAGGCTATAATTTAAAATCTTATTCACTTCCTCAATGATTTTTTGAGGCTTATTAAAAAATCCTAACAATTCACAATTTATTAAATTTAAAAAGATTTTCTTGATTCAACTGGTTTTTATGTAAAAAAAAATATTACACAATTTCAAATTTGCTTAATGTTTCAGTGCTTATAGTTGTGGATGTGGCATTATTTGAAGCAATGAACATATAAACTGTGAATGGTGAAGTATATATATATATATATATATATATATATATATATATATATATATATATATATATATATAAAAACTAAAATTAATCTGATACAAATAATAAAGACATATTCACACAGACTAGGGATAGTTTTAGACAGTAAATTTAACTAAGCAAAAAATGAAATGATACCAAACTTTTGGGGAATTAAATCCAACTTGAATGTCTAACATTAAAAATTAATCTTAAACTGTGTTAATTTCAGAACTTAAAGTACTCTCTAAGCCTTATTTCTAGTAATTACTTTTTTGGAAAAGTTTTTATTCAGAGCATTTATATCTTTGTGTGGTTGAAGTGTCCATAACTGGTTTTACTATCGTATAAATGTAATATTTGCTGTTTTAACACATTAAAATCATTAATACAACTTAAGAAATACTTTGTGAAGAACACAATTTACAAAATTAATATTTTATTTTTATTAAAACAAATAAATTATTATTAAAATAATAATTTAAGAATGATAAAATCCTGATTACTGCTATGCCTGGTTTACTTCTACAGAAAGAAGACAATACGTGACTAGTTAAAATGACATTAAAGTACAGCAAAAACATGATTAAAGAACAACAAAGTATAACCACTTTTGTTTAAATTTGTATAAAGGGTGCAAAATTCTGAAATAAAGATTAAACTGTTAAATGAAAAGGATATCCTTACCTAAACTTTGCCCGTGCTTCACTCCTGGTGGCAGCCTCTGCAGCACGCACAGCCAGTGCAACTTCTTCCTCATCCTGATATTCAGAATTAAATGAGGAAGTGTCACTACTCAGGCTATAACTGTAAACAAAAAAAAATTCAATAAAGCTAGTGTCTAACCCTTGAATCTAAAAAGTAGACCTGGGCTTTCATATGAATTAATGTCAATGAATACAAATAACAATTGTAAAATTTGCATCTTGCTTGCTCACAAAAGATCTGAAATTGTGCTAATGTATACTAAAATTTGAAAGCCAACTTTGAAATGATCCATACTTTCTTTTTAGTGTTGTGACTGGTAATGAGAGTTGGTGCTATAGTTGACCTGGAAATGAAATAATAATAAAGCCAGTGAAAATCACAGATTAAAAAAAAAAAAAAAAAATCACAAAATTTTTATCAAATCTGAAGACAATGTTGATTTGCTTTTTTATATGAACTGGGGATTATTCATAGATAATTTGTTCCTCCTGTCAGAGGGTACATCAGCAGCTCTACTTGGATGTTTTCATATTAATGATTATATGCAGCAATGTGGGAGAGTGATGACTGACTGGTTTCTGTACTACAAAAGTCCTCAAACATACCATTCTCCAAGCCAAAGAATTTTTGTAAAGAGAACAAAATGACTGTTGTCTCTCAATCTTTCTAGTCATCCAATCTTGCTTTGTGTGACTTTTTCTTGTTTCTGCATATGAAAAAAGGAAACTTTTTTTGCTTCATGAAAGAAATCAAAAATTGCTGCAGGCCATGGGCAATGTTCCTCATTTTTAGGATTTCGAAAGTATTTCCTGCAGTGGAAAAACCATTGGGACAATTACATGTCCCGACGACAATCACATGTACACGGTACAGATAGTTCTTTGAATCAATAATTTCAACAAGTAAAAATAACTAAAACTTTTTTTCTTCTTTTAAGAACTCCAGTTATTTTTGGATATTCTGTGTGCACATGAGCGCATGTGTGTGCAAATATATATATAGTTTTTATAAAATATCTCCTTCATACATTTATGATGGTTTATCAAATTTACATTCTATTTGTATAAAAACTGCCAGATAGTGTAAATTTATAAGAAATTATCATTATTTCAGTATTTTTATTATGCAATAATGGAATTATTTCTATCATGACTGTGGATGCAGCATCCCACAAAAATACTTTCATGAAAAATTGAGGAAAGATATGTCTTATCTCAATATTCTACACTATGTGGTTTATTTACTAGAATTAAATATAATTTTACAGTAGAGAGGAATAATATGAATCTTAAAAGATTAATTTCAGTAAAGTAATATATATATATATATATATATATATATATATATAATAGAAAAAATCAAAATATAAAAAATTTGCTAAGTTTAAAAACTCAACTACACATTCATATAAAACAAATCTAAGAAAAATACATTTTTTAAACTGAAATATATTATAAATTTGCAAAGAACATTTAAATGACTAATAAACAAAATCAAAAGTACTGTGTAAATAAACAGCACTGAACTATCATGTTATTGATTTAAAAATTTTAAGATAAAAAATAAATCTTCATAGTTTTCATTATTTACAAAAGCAGCAATTTAGATTATGAAAGACAGCTCTTTACTTATAAAACCATGAATGCATATACCTCACTTTTTAGAATAACTGTACCAGTTAATCTGCTGCTGCAGTTTCTCTACTGCTTTATTTATATATATATATATATATATATATATATATATACGATGCATAGATAATGTTCATAATCAGGAAAAACTTAATTTGTGAAGAATGATAGCCAGTTTCAAAATACCATACTCAAGAATATTTCACGGAAACAACAAGTAAAAAACAAATTTATTCTGAGTGTTTGTGTTTACATATGAAAGTTTTTTGATGCCCAATACGTTTACACAATAAGTTATTTAGAAGTGAAATTTTTTTATATTATTTGTTAAAAATAAAGCATAGATTAACATTTTTCCAAGAATTGTTAACATGAATGTTGATGAAATAAATTTAAAAAAATTTGGTAATGAATGCAACAGATGAAATTATACTTTCAGAAAAAAAAGTTAATTTTCTGTATCAAAATTAAACGAATTATATCCTTAAATAAAAACTATCCAATCCAACAAGCCTGATTTAATTTATGAAGACCAATCAACATCTGTAAAAACCAACATAATTTGTAAAAACTAATGAAAGTACTATAATAAGACTTTCAAACAGTTTTAATATATATTTTTATTAAACTTTTATAGGAAATGATTTCTGTTGCGTTTTCAACGCGTTTTGTATTCCCGCTCATATACGATACATGTGTTTACCTTTCTCTGTTGGGAGCAAGGCATACTATTCAATCGGGTCGTGCTCCGGTTGCCGACGGTTGCGCATTCAGTTTTACAGTCCGCTATTCAATCAGTATACTTTTTCTATGAACATAGTCATATTTAGTGCATTAATAAATCAGTTTATATATACAGTTCGTTGTGTTAATTCAATTTAATATTTGGGACCTACCCCTACATGTTGGTCCACCATTGCCGGATTTTAAAAGACATTTTCGTTTTAATTCAGTGTTTGGTGCAGTCAAATTATGTTCATAAAACAAAAAAACATTTTGTTACAATCAAAATACTGTCTTAATGGTGTTAAATTAATGCATTAGTTGGTGCTAATGATTATTTGCATAGCGCGTATAACATTATTTGTGCACACGATAATTAACTGTAAAACATTAAAAACATGAAAACATAAAAAGATAGAACCATTGTAAGTAAGTGTAACAGTGAATGATACTTATTCAGACGGATCTTGGAGACAGACACCCTGGCACTGTGAGCGCACAATGCTGCGTGAATGCGTGGGATTATTCATGTGAGTGGTTCGCCTTATCTTTAATTACTTTTCATAAACCCAATACATTCCTTAGTCATAACAATTTCTTATCGTCATTTCCAATTACTCCTAATTATTCATTACTTTATTCTCAGTAATTTTCATTCCACCCATAATTGCCCTGGTAAACAACTTTTTATCATTAAACAAATGTTTGATTTGATGAGTTCTTGTGGAGTTATTATACGCATTATTATTGATTTACAAATCTATTTTTACATTCATCGTTTTAATTGGAATTTTATTTACTCAAACATATTTTACAACTAAAATAATATTTATTGATTTCTCATCTATACATTTTAAATAATATTTTGTTTTTGTTTATGTTGTTGATGTGAATTTAAAAGGCTGCATTTAAAACGTTTGTATTTTACCTTTTTGTAGACATTCAGTCTGTTTACATTTTAAATCATGGATTTGAAAACTTTAATCTGTAAACGAGGGCTTATAAAATCAAAATCAACTAGATTTAAGACGCTCCTTAGTTCATGTACATCTGATGAGACACAAACAATAGCCCAACTGCAATTACGGTTAGATAAATTTAAAGAAACATGGGAAGAATTCAATAAAATACAAGATGAAATAGAAATTTTAGTCTCTGCTCCAGAACTGGAAACAGAAAACATAAATGAACAGTTGGAGTTCGGAAACT
Source organism: Lycorma delicatula (assembly GCF_047948215.1). Taxonomy (NCBI): domain Eukaryota; kingdom Metazoa; phylum Arthropoda; class Insecta; order Hemiptera; family Fulgoridae; genus Lycorma; species Lycorma delicatula. The sequence continues at coordinate 35,350,154 of NC_134455.1, forward strand.
CATATTTTGAAACCGTTGCCAGGGCCGAACAGTTGCTTAATTCAATTCAACATAGTTCTGTTAAACAAGAAACACTTGCGCCAGAATTGCCGCATTCTGTAAGGGTTAAACTCCCTCAGATAGACGCACCGAACTTCTCTGGAAAATACGAAGACTGGATTAGTTTTAAGGAATTATTTACAGCTGTTATCGATAAAAACCTAGATATTGACGAGGTCCATAAACTTTATTATTTACGGCAATCCCTGAAAGGGGGAAGCGCTGCTAAATTAATCGATTCAATTGATTTGGCTGCGCAGAACTATAAAAGTGCATGGGAGTTACTCAATAAAAGATTTCAAAATGAAAGGCTCATTATTGAGCGTCATATTAAGGCTCTGTTTGATTATCCTAAGTTAGACAAGGATTCAAGTTTTGCTATTAGACAAATGATTGATGAAACTAACATTCACATTAGGGCATTAAAATCTTTAAAATAGCCTACTGATACTTGGGATACTATGTTAGTTTACCTGTTGGCTACTAAATTAGATTATAATTCAGTAAAAGAATGGCAAATTCATGCTCCTCCTAATCGTGTTGCTACCTTTGCAGAGTTTCTGGAATTTCTTGACAAAAGAGCGCAAACATTAGAGGCTGTTGCAGCTACTTGTCAGGGAAAATTTAGTCTTGTTCAACCAACCAAAGCAGAATTTAAAGGTAGTCGTTTAGTTAATAAAACACAGAATTCCGTTCATTTTGCCACTGAAAGGAATAATGCAAAAACAGATAGCTGCCCGATATGTAAAAAAACCCATAAAATCTTTACTTGTGCAGAATTTCATAAAATGTCTCCGCAAGCACGAAACAGTCAAGTCATGAAATTAAAATTGTGTCTGAATTGTTTAAGACAAGGGCATAGGGTTAAAGAATGTAAGGTTACTAGTCATTGTAAAGTATGTTCTAAAAATCATAACACTCTATTACATAACCCACAGGATATTCAAGAAATATCAAACCAATCATCAAGTACGACAATTCCTACATCAGTTTCATGCACTTCTCAAATCAAAAACCATAATTTGTCTGAAATTATTTTAGCTACTGCTCTAATTGAAATATTAGACTCTTGTGGCACACCTTATACATGTAGAGTGTTACTTGATCCTGGTTCATCTGTTTAACATTATGACAGAAGCACTTTGCCAAAAGCTGAAACTCCATCGAACGCATATAGAAGCTCATGTTAGCGGAATCAATAATGTGAGTACAGTTGCTAATTCATGTGTTAGTACTACAATTAAGTCACAACTCTCTAACTTTCAAACTCAGTTAGACTTTATAGTGCTGCCTAAAGTGTTCAGTTGTTTTGTCTGCATGAGCACACGAGCTATTCACCTGGAGCTGGTGCAGGAGCTAACTACAGAATCATTCCTGGCAGCATTATCAAGATTTACATCACAAAGAGGCAACTGCATTCAGATTTTTTCAGATAATGCAAAGAACTTCATCGGAGCTAGAAATAAATTACGAGACATATATGTCTTACTGTCATCAAAAGACCATCAAGATACTGTTGCACAATCCGCCAGCAAAAATAATATTCAGTGGAACTTCATTCCGCCTCGATCACCTCACTTTGGCGGATTGTGGGAAGCGGGTGTAAAATCCGTCAAACATCATCTGGTTAGGGTCGTAGGTAAGACAAACTTAACCTACGAGGAATGAAGTACAGTTTTATGCAAGATAGAAGGTTGTTTGAATTCCCGACCGCTGACTCCTTTATCCTCTGATCCTTCCAATCTTAATCCCTTAACTCCAGGTCATTTTTTAATAGGCGAACCACTACAAGCAGTTCCAGAAAAAGATGTATCTCAACTCAACATCCACAGACTTGATAGATGGCAACGCATCTCCCAATTAACTCAACACTTTTGGCAGAGATGGCAACAAGAATTCATGTCTGAACTTCAAGCAAGGGTAAAGTGGAGGAAGACCTCACAGAATGTAAAACCAGGTATGCTTGTGGTAATTAAAGAGGACAATACTCCTCCAATGGCCTGGAAATTAGGCCGTATTATAGAAGTTTTTCCTGGGAAGGACGGGAAAGTGCGAGTAGTTACTGTGAAAACTGAAAATCAGATTTTGAAAAGAAGTGTTGTAAAACTGTGTGTTTTGCCAATCGACACGGTAAATAACAGGGACAATCACAAAATTGATTAAAATCTTAAATGACTTTAAATTTAATATTCATTCCATTTAGAGCTATTCATTAACTTAGTTGTTTAAGATGTATTAATTTCATTTTTTAGGTTTATTCATTGTATTTTGATTTTTTGTACTTATTTTTGTTTATGTTGAAAACTGATGTTTTCAAGGTGGGCGGTATGTTGCGTTTTGTATTCCATATACGATACATGTGTTTGCCTTGCTCTGTTGGGAGCAAGGTATACTATTCAATCGGGTCGTGCTCTGGTTGCCGATGGCTGCGCATTCAGTTTTACAGTCTGCTATTCAATCAGTATACTTTTTCTATGAACATAGTCATATTTAGTGCATTAAGTAACAGTTTATATTCAATTCATGTAGTTTATAATCAATCCAAGTCAGTATTATATAAATAATTCAGGTGTTCAGTGTTTTTTTGTAATAAATCAGTTTATATATACAGTTTGTTGTGTTAATTCAATTTAATATTTGGGACCTACTCCTTCAATTTCTATTTACAAATTTTAACCTACTTGTAATGTTTTTCTGCTATAATTCTTCACTGCATTTTGTAGTTTTAATGATAGGTGAAAAATACAATTATGTTATTTTTTAATGAAAATTTCCAAGTTATTTAACAACTTTTTGTAATATCAGAACCGGTAAGGAATAATAAGTACCAGATTAGAAATTAATTTTTTCTGAAATAATATTAAAATTCTGAAGAATTCTACAAAATGCTTTTTTTAAATGTAGATATTAATAGGGTTGTAATGTTAAAAATAAAATTCTTAATGATAACTGTTACTCAATACTAAATTTAAAACAGAAAACCCGATTTAATTTTAATATAAATATAAAAAACTTTTCTTTCCGAATAAAAGGATTAAAAATTTACTAGGAAAAAAGAACCGAAGCTGGCGATGCTTTGAATATCTGGTAAATCAGTTAGCTTTTATATTCCTTGTAAATATGAGCGCAAAAAAGGACTTCCAATGGCTACTGGAAAAAAAAACTGTTTGAAATCACAACATAGTGCATGTATAGTAGTTATCAATCATGTTATTTCACTGCAAACATATTTGCCGTCCATTCCATTGAATGTACAGCAGCTATAAATGTATATGGGCGCTCCCATTGTTACTTCCATCTGTAAAGAGTATGCTCTGATTACAGTCATTTTGCAAGGACACAGTGATAACAATATGCAATAATGATTGTAGCATGTTAATGGTAATAATTGTATGAGTGATACCATTGAAAACATGCCAGAAATTTTGAGGGTGCAGATGTGCTCAATGAGAAGAAGAATGATACTCAATTTTCCAAAATGACATTTACAAGATCATGATAAGGGACTGTTTTCATACGTTCATTGCAAAGAAAATACAAAATAAAATACTAATATACAACAAAATAAAGAATTCCACAGACTGAAAATTTCTTAGGCACTAAAATAGAGGATGAAAACCTTGAAAGACTTGTCAACCTGTGTAATAAGGTCAGTCAAGTTTTTGAAAATTCAAATCAAGGAAAAGTTTCACCCATTTACATAACAAGCAAAAAAAAAATCAAGAGGATACAATCAAATCGAAAAATATGGCTGTTAATGTTCTGCAACGAAAGAATTTTACTGATGGAATCAATTAAAACTGAGATTATATTAACATGAAAAATTTGCTGTGTGACACCGAAGTAGTGAAGGCTAATTTAAAACAAACATCATGTGATTCTTATGAAATATGAAGGTCCTCTGCAAGACAATTAGTGAAACCAACTTTGAAGGTCCACAAAGGGCTTATTTAAGCAGTTAAAGTGAAAGATTTTTTAGTAACTCCAACAGTCTTGGCTAAGACCTGATTGGATAAATCACCTTTTTGCCAAGTTTAAGGTAAGGCTGACTACTGAATTTCCTAATAAAAATTAATATTCTTTTATTTAAAAATATATGGGGGGGTCTATCGTTTAGTGTTTATTAATCAGTTACTTCAGTATACAAAGTGTAGACATAGACATTGCCTTTATCAGTAAGTTCAGTTCAACCACTTCGGTAAATTTTTAAAGCATATATCATTTGTACTCATTCTTATCAATTAATTTCATTTCTTTCTTAGTTTACTGAAACAAAGAACAGTAAGGAATACACAAAATTCAAAGATCAGCATTTGCATGATAAAACTTATGTATACTAGCACTTTCAAACAATGTGTTATGACATTGACTTTCTGACCTTTGACATATCATGAACATACAAAATGACATTGTTAGTAAATTTAAAATATACAATCTGCTGACCGTAAAATTCATTCAAATATCGGAGAAAAAGGTGATTATAAAACGGCTAAGTCAAGAAGTAAAGGCCAGAATACGACCTCATATTCTACTGTTTACTACCGAAAATGCTAAAAAATGGTAATAAAATTCATAAATAGAAAAGTTTTTTAAACATTCTTGTAAAGAGAAAAAAATATATTCAAAAAAACGAGAATGGGAATAAAGGTATCTGATTAAACAAGACAGGCTTACCTGTCAGAAGGAACACTGCATATACTCTGACAGCTTGAACATGAGGATGAAAGACTGCTGGGTGCATCCCTGTAAAAAGGACGGTTATTTACATGAACTTGAAACATGTACTATTGTAATATAATAATAAACATAAATTACAATAGTAACTGCAAAAAAGTTTACACCGAATAAAATTTTAACGTAAGAATGTTTTATAAATACACTTACCCTGGAAATATTCTAAATTTTCAAGGAATAAATGCAGAAATTAAAACCGAGTAATATTATTTTAAAGGAATCAGAAACTAAACTGGTCTCTACGTCTGTTATCAGTTACAAATAATACAGTTGGCTGTTAATTAACGGATGAGAAAATAAATCTGTTTCAGATGAAGGTCATAAAATTACTACTACAAGCTACTTGTAATTATTAAAAAGATCTACCCGATAAGAATATATTGTTTAAAAATATTCATACGTTTCAGGATTAAAAAACCAATAAATTGTCTCATTTTTGAGTAACACGTAGTTATTAAGAAAAATATTTGTTTATTACTAAGGAATTTATCATTTATTATCAATGCTACTAATTACAAAAAATCCAATTGAAAAAAAAAATTATTTAGGGTACTAATATAAAATACCACAGTGTAAGCATAAACATGAAAAAAATAATTTTAATTACAAAAATTTAGCCCTTTACTGGTACAGTAATAGCACTTAAAATGTGTTAATATTAGTGTTATCAGTTTGTTAATATTTTGAAAGGCTTTAAAAGTTTTTTTAAAAATTTATTAGATGGTTTTTTATCTTTTATTTATTCTAGAAGGTTTTAGTGATTTAAATGTAGATTTGCTATGAATTTTTTTGCTATGAATCTGAAATTATCATCAAATAGAAAAAAAATTTCTGAAATAAGTTTCAAGAAAATGATCACTATTTTATAATAAGAAATGGATTAATTTCAGAAACTAAAATAAAAACTATTCATCAGCCCGTTATATTAAATAGTAAAACTATAACATGTAGATAGTATCAGATGCTGTCACCTAGATACAAATTAGTAACTATTTTAAACACTGGGTAAGCCCTAATTCCAAATTTCTTAAGCAGTCTCTGACACAATCTAATTAAACATTTAGGCAACAATGCAGTAACCTTGGATGAATGATTAACAATTACTGACAACAGTAATGACTTACTTGTAAAATAATATTATATTTCCTTATTTGATCAGTCATTCATGTAATCACAACCATGTGATCAAGTCTCATAATAATAATAATAATTACAGAAAACGCATCTTTTCTCTTAATAATATATTAAATGCATAATATAATACATCTTCATACAACTCCACACCACTGGATGACCGAGTCAGGATTCATGGTTTTTTTGGCCTTTCACTTTGACATCAAATCAAAGAGTTCCGGTAGCAGCCCACTGGGTATCAAAGTTTACCATAAGTTAATCATGCTTAGAACTATAGAGTGAAGTAATATACTTAACAAGGTGCTCAAATCATCTCCTTTGAGTGTAGACAGAACAAAATAGATTTGTTCTGTATAACCCTCACATCTGTAGTACGGCTTTTTTTTATATAAGTTAAATTCACTTTACTGTAATGGGAGATTTGTGCAAGAAAATTTAAAAATAATTTAATAATAGAATTAAATTTCCCAACAACAAATTTTATTAATTTTAGTCACATGTGTAACTATAAATATAAAGAATAGTAACTAACAAGTAATAACGTGTATTGTTAAGATAGTTGATTGGTATAACAGACATTTTCCTCTGTTAAATGAGAACAGTTATTTCTTAAAAATAATACACTTATCCCAAATTAAAATGCAAGTGTATAATAAAACCTAAAAGCATAAATATAAATTTACTTTACATTTTAGATATACTCAAACTTTATTAGCATTGTTTATAATTTTTTATAAATTAAACATGAAGAAAATGTAACTGTATTTATGAATTATGCAATAAAACTTTTACATGGCTGATTTGAAAAATGAAAATAACTAATACACATATATGAAAAGAGACAAAAATAATTAAAAATAATACAACAAAAAGTTAAAAACACAATTATATACATTTATATATACATGTATTGTAATGAAAGTTATAGTAATGTGGTAATAATAGTATTAAATGGTTTACATTATCAGTTAATCATTTTAAAGGGATTGGTCCATCAGTTTCTGAATCAACATGACTGAATTACAAGCCACATTAAAGTAAGATTGTTAGTAACTGTTTTGTTAACTGAGTATTATAAAACAATCCTAATATTTTGTAAACATGATTTACTTTTTTGCTACTCTAAATGGAAAAAAAAAGTAGAATGATGTCTGATAATGGTTTAAAAATGTTAAGACAATAAAGTTACTGTAACTGCTACTGTAACAAAGTGTGTCTAATTTAAGCAAGGACACAGGTAGGAAACAATGATTCAATAAATTAAAAAATGAAAACATATAATAATTCATTCTTAATAAAACCTAAGGATATAACTGGTGATAATAATGAGAAAACTAAATACTAAAAAAAAATTTGGTAAAAAGATTTTAAAATACACCTTCATGTTTTTGTTAATAAAAATAATTTCTGGTCCTAGATCAACATAAAGGAAAGGTGTGAAAAATAAATAAATTTAATAACATGGTTTTAATAACTTACAGTTTCATTTAATCAAAATATCAGACAAGAACAGTACACTGAAAAATTTCAACATCAAAATCACAGAACATTTAATGCATTTATACACCAAGCCGCAGATCTTGAGGTAAATTAAAAGATCTCAAGAAAGCAATTATAAAACTCACCGAGTTTGTTAGTGGTAAACTCATCATCCCAAATCAGCTGATTTTGCAGTCAAGAGTTCTCTAAGGTTCAAATCCTAGTAAAGGCAGTTACTTTTATAGGGATTTCAATACTAGATGGTGGATACTGGTGTTCTTTGGTGGTTGGATTTCAATTAACTACACATCTCAAGAAAGGTCAACCTGAGACTGTACAAAACTACACTTCATTTACATTCATCCTCTTAAGTAATATGGTGGTTTCAGAGGCTAAACAAAAATGAAAGAGAGGATGGAAGGAGGAGGGGAGGGAGATAGTGATGACGGGAGAGAAAGGGTGAGAGGGAGGAAACCAATTATACCACATTATGCAAGATGGTTTGTAGATCAACATGTATATGTTTTCAACCACTAATTTTTTTTTTGTTATTAAAGAAAGTTTAAACACAAAGAAACATTTTCTTTTTTTAGTTTTTTGCTTCTAAACTGAAAAGTAATGGATACATTACTTCAATAAGAGAAGTTGTAGACAATTAAAACAACTTTAAAACGAGCCCTTGAATGACTTGATTGGGCTATTTTTTACTAAGAAAAACTAAAAAAATCCTTAAAAAGGGTATTTTTCAAAAATTCATAACTCTGTCAATTTTGAAGCTAGCTCTTGGCGAAATTGTAGTCAATGATATAAATATAAGTATGACTGTGAAAAATCTGGGTGGTCGGATAAATAGTTTTTCACAATTATATTTTGAATTTTATATGCACTATTATGTACCTACCTGCCATGCATAGTAAGCATTTTCTCCAGAAATGGTCCAACTGACATTTTTAAAAAAGATTTGAAAACTGCATAAAATTTACTACAAATTTTCAATTTACACTACGTCGTTAAAATGCATTGAAATAAGTGAAAAATGCACCTAACCATGAGCATATTTGTTCTAGCAGCTGAAAGTAATTGAAAAGTGGGGGGGGTTCAGCAGTGGTGAAGAAGTTGTATATATGGTAATAGTAGTGCGCATTTTATCAAACATTACAAGGCATTATCTCAGCAACTATTGAAGCAATTTTAATAATTTTTTTTTCATTTTGGGGTAATTCGAACTGCACAATCTGAATTTGTAGTTGGATTTGATGGAAAACAATAATTAAAGTACCTACTTGACTTTTTCCATTGTGTATAGTAGTTGAATATGAAATACTCATACATATGTGTGTACTCACATATATAACTTACATACAGTTGTAGACATTCCACTTGGCATGTGGCTCGTTCAACATAGTCCCTGTTCCCTTTCGCCCCCAGCCTATCATCTATAGTACTTTCAAATAACAACTAGTTATGATTCATCACAACTATAATAGCTGTTTACTTGGTCAGGTAAAATGACTAATTACGTCGTTTGTTTTGATTCTTAGTTTCATTGTCGTAAATAAATTAAAGACACGGTAATAAAAAATAACAGAAACTGAAATTTGCTTGATAATTAAATCTTGGAAATAATAATTAAGTCATTGTTGAAACATTTCCTATTGTCTATTTCTTCAAATGTACGTACTAAAAATCACATATTACAATTCTTACGAAACAGTTTAATTTGTTCTATGCAACTGTCAGCTTCAGTGATTTGCAAGTTCTTCACCTTTTCACTTTATACTATTTGAGTAAAGTTATAACAGTTAATTTTTTGTGTCCTGTTTTTAATTGTGTATTTTTTTGTGAATCAACATTGTCCGACAGTATATTTGAATAATTTAGTTGGAAAGTTAAATTTAGAATTCAAAGAGTGGGGGAAATTAAACTACTCCATAGTCAATCCTGTGAAATTGTAGAAACTGAAAAGAGAATCCTGTGAAATTGAAAAGAGGAAGCAGAAAAAGGTGAGTTTATAATTGACCATAAGAAAATTATAGAATGTGTTAGTGCAGCCACTAGTGTCTTGAATATTCTGCCATTTGCAGATGATAATGTGTTTTATGGTTCAAGCCGATCACTACATTGAATCCTTAAGGCAGTAGGGTTTAAATGTACTGGCTATCTAAGAAGTCTGAATTGGTTGAAAGGTTTGATATTCGGTACAAAAGATTTGCGTATTTACAAAAAATTTCTAGATTCAGAAAAACGAATCGACCAATAGTTTATGTAGATGAGACGTACATCTATAGCAATCATTTGCAAAAAAAAAAGTAGGTTGAAAAATTTAATACAGCAGAATGCTTGAAGAAACCTATTAATAAAGGAGACAAGATAATTTTGAATGCAGAAGGAATGGTGCAACTTTTACCAGAATGTCTGATGATTTGAAAATCAAGTGGTACAATAGGGGATTACCACCATGATGTAAACTAGACTAACTTCTCTAAATGGGTTTAAAATAAATTACTTCTAAATTACCTGTAAACTCAGTATTTGTGATAGAAAATGTATCTTATCACAATGTAAAAGTTAATAAAGCTGCTAATTCAAATGCTAGAAAGGAAATTATAATAAACTGGCTTCGGTTTAATAAAATTCCAATACCTCAAAATGTCTTGAAAGTGGAAGTTGTATAATATTATCAAGGAAAACAATAAGTGCTGTGAGAAATATGCCGTTAACAAGATTGTAAAAGAAAATCACCATGATGTTTTAAAGACTGCTTCCCTATCACCCCAAACTAAATCCCACTGAACTGGAGCAATGTAAAAAAAAAAGGGTTGGAAAGCATATGCAACTTTCATACATTAAGACATTGTTAATTTTTGTATGGGTAAAGTTAGTTTCACTGGGCTTGAACAATGGAAACTAAAAATTCATAATTTTTACAATGTGAAGATAAGTATAAAGCCGAACTAGGTATTTTAGAAATCACAGTGGAATCTTTCATAATATCTTTCGACAAAAATAATGAAAGTGATACAGATAGATGACAACAGTATTTATGACGGTGATCTGGATACTAGTACTGAAGCTGTGAGTGGAGTACTGAAGTTGTGATATTTGTGTGCTGTTACTTTTTAAAATATTTTTATTATAAAAATCAAGAGAATTTCAGAATTGTATTGGACTAAATTAATGTGTTGGACAATATAAGGCACAATCCTACAACATTTTCCAATAAAATAAGATAAATATGCTTATTGTAAAATATTAACTGTAGGTTTATCAGTTTAAAACATTAATTATTACTAACATAACAACCATCACACCGATGGAGGGAAAGGTCAGGTCTACTAACTATTCAACAGGCCAAGCATTCAATAATGTGTAATTAATAAATGTACTCATTTAATAATCTTTTTTCATTTTCAGGTAACATGTAAATTTATCTCTCCACACGCCAAGCGAGATGCCTACAGTAGTGCATGTGTGTACACATTAACGCGCTGTGCAATAATGCTTAAAAAATATAATTTTTTCATATTTTTATGTACAAAGCACAATCAGAAACGAACGATAATTCGGTATATTGTGAGAACTTGTTATTAACATACAAAATGAATTTTATTCTACAGATATAATTTTGTTTATTGAATATGCATACAGTACTAATTGTGCATATGTGACAAGAAAGTTGAATATGTACTTTAATTATGGTTTTCCATCAAATCTGACTATATTCAGATTGCAGGGGTCTAGTTACCAAAAAAAGAAAAACATGATTAAAATAGCTTCAATAGTTTCTGAGATAATGCATAGTAATTTTTCATAAAATGCATGCCACTGCTTCTATTATTATATACACAACTTCTCTGCCACTGTTGTACCCTCACACCGGTTGACTACTTTCAGCCACTAGAACAAATATGCTCATGTTTAGATGCATTTTTCACTTATTTCAATGAATTTAACGACATGGTGTAAATTAAAAATTTGTAGTAAATTTTATCTTGTTTCTGAATCTTTTTTAAAAAAGACAATTGGACCATTTCTGGAGAAAATGCACACTATGTAAGGCAGATACATAATAGTGCATACAAAATTCAAAATGCAATTGTGCAAAAACTATTTAACCAATAGCACCCAAATTTTGCATATGTAAAATTTATATCATTGATTACAATTTTGCAAAGTGCTATTGCTACAGCTTCAAAATTGACAGAGCTATGAATTTAAAAAAAATGCTTTTCTTAAGGATTTTTTTAGTTTTTCTTGGTAAAAAATGGACCAATCAAGTTGGTCAAGGGCTTCTTTTGAAGGTTTTTTAATTGCCTACAACTTATCTTATTGAAGTACTATGATTGCTCCATTACTTTTCAATTTAGAAGCAAAAAACTAAAAAAAACCTTTTTTTTATTTTTTAACTTTGTTTAAATAGCATAAAAAAAAAGAGGAATTGAAAACATATAGATGTTGATCTATAAAACAGCTTACATACTGTGGTACAATTGGTATCCTGCGATCTTTTTTTAACATAAAAACAGCTATTTATTTCTCCATGGTTTGGCTATCAGTAGTAGGAAAAATTATAGATAAGATCTGACAAACTAAACAAATTTTGTCAAAGAATATCATTCTGAGATTAAATGCTCTCAATTGCAACATAATACAAATTACAAAAATTACTTATCAATACCAAAGGGTTGAAATTTAGATTAAATCAAAAAGACCAATAAGCAAATATTGATTTTTAAATTATTATTATTATTATTAGTAGTAGTATCATTAGAAGCTAATAATAATTATTATTATAGAACTGTAACTTTTATTAGATAAATAAACCAATAACTTATATAAAACTCATCAAGATTCTATGGTGGGGGGGGGGGATTCTATGTGACAAGAACAACATAAATTGAAATTTTAATATTTACAAATATTAAAATTTCTTTAGTACACATACGATTTCTTTACTACACGAATAACTTTAGTACACAGTAAACATACTTGTCTTAATATAACTTTGTGAGAAATCCAGACTTAATAGAAGAAGTTTTATTATAATGATGACAGATCCTACTTCTTGATATCAAATAATCTAGAGTTTTCTTTAAAATTTTTTGGCATTAAGCAGAGATATAATTTTCATCACCACACATAATGAAAGTTAAATTATTCCACAAATAAATACAAAATCACTCACAACACAAACAGTACAAATACAACAGCAAAAACACTGTAAAAGAGTAGCTAAACATTTTAAGAATAAAAATATTTACGTTAAAAATGTGATTCAACTTGTAAAAAAATAGTTAGTAAGTTTTAACTACAATATGGATGTTATGTTTCCTTCATATTGCATAAATGTTTAAAATATGAAACTTACCTGAATTTTGAAGGTAGTCCGTCATTAGAAAGTTCAGAAGATTTGTGAAGTGCTTGCCAGTTATCTGCATACCGCACTTGAAAATCTACAGAAGGTTCACCTCGAGTATTCTTATTATTTTTTGTCCACGAATCATCACTGAACTTAGTGGATTTACTTCGCATAACAGAATTATGCAAAGCATTAACTTTATCACTATTTATTAATTTATCACTAGACACAACTGAATTCCCTACACCATTCTGCAATATCATATTGGTAGTATCCGATGAATCGACAATACTAACAGTCCTTTCTCTATAAATTAAACCTTGTTCTGATACAACAGAAGTTCCTGGAACATCACTCTGCCATCTAACATCATCAATATTGTCCGAATTATTCTCACTCAAGTTCATACGGTGTAAACACTCATCACACATAACAGAATTAGTAGAACACGGTACACTAAATGTACCGTCATCCAGCGGCAAACCTCTGTTCATCAAACCTTGATGTGTCATACTAGTTTCATCATTAATTAAAACAGTATGCGAACATGAACATGATATAACCGGTAACGTCCATTGCCCGTTCAAAGTTAAAAGACCTGATGTCTGAACTGGAAACTGTGAAGGTGTTACAGGATCGGAGTTGTTACATGGATCTGAACACTTTGAGGTATCATTATCACAATTACTATCGGATGAATGCACATTAACAGACGACTTTTCATTTCTTTTACTACTGGACGGACAGTGCTCAGATTTTACAGAATCATCTAAATTGCTATCACAAGATTTTGACTCGCCTAAATTTGATTTAGTTTTTACAGTATCGGGTGATTTATCTGATAAACTGTCTGGGTCGCTGTTACTCTGGTTTGTACCTAAACCTGAATCTAAATAAGAATTAAAACTGTTTGAATCTTCTTCTTTAACAGATGAAGAAGTGTATGTATGTTGTGCACTGAAAGAAATTCTCTCATCTAAATTGGTTTTAAGAAGTCCATTGGTGAACAAACAAACAGCTGTCGATCTCTGTGTCTCCAGTCCAGTCGTGTCTTTATGTACTGCTTCCATTACTGTCTCACATTCAGATGTTTCACCAGCACATTCAGATTCTTCCTCTTCACTGATTTCAACATCACTGTAAAACAGAAATTAATGACTAGTTAATAATTGAAAAAAATATTTATAAATGGATATTAGTTTAAAAATAATATATAAGTTATATATTAGCTAATCGTATAATATAATATTTTTTCAGCCGCTCCACAAAGTACAAAATTAAAGAATATTCTTCCCTTTACTGTTTTTTTGCTCATTATAGTGCTTTCAGGCATAAGCCAATCTTCAGTAATGTTTCCTTTAAAATTTTTCTTCTTTCTTTACATTTACACATTCCAATAAAATCTAATACATTAACATCTATAGAACAAATATTTGTTCAGTCAATAATTTTTTTTTAAATTTAAAACATTAATATTTTTAATTTTTCGTATAAGATGTTATCTGCATGTTAATACAGTAATGTCTGTTCTTTAATTCTATACTTTGGCTGAAAAAATATATGATTAGCTAAAATTTATGTACAGAGGAGATATGAACTACAAAAAGTTTAATTTAAATAAATTAATAATGTTATATATTAACAACATATTAGTTATACATTTTTACAATACATATATTATAATCAATAATACACATACAGTTATATTGCAGTTAACCAAGGTGGTATTGATTATATCTGAACGCTATCTTCTGGTTAGTTGGGTTTACAGAAAAATAAATTCTGTATTGAAAGATATTAACTATGAAGTCTGATTAAAAACATAAATGAATTTTAATTTTTAGTAAGGGTTTTGACATGAACCCACCCAATCTCCATCTCTTCTGCTAACTTTCTAAGTGTTAAAAGTCGATTTGACCTCACCAAATCATTCTCTTGGACCAATATGGGGCATATAAACCTCTTGAATCATTTTGTGTTTTTCAATAAAATTTTTTACAAGCTTAACATAAACCTTCAATGCAACTTTCAGTCACGTAACTCACTTATTGCAAAAATCATTGAAGGCACCAAACAATGCTTACTTTAAATGAACACTGTGCAAAAACTAACTGTTTTACACAAATACTGGCGATAGGGATTGTTTGTTAGTTCCTATGCTCTGTAGCATCATCCTGTGATGTTGTCAACTGCATATCTCAAAATATTTCTGTTAAGCAACAAAGAAACAAAAAGTTTGGTTATTTTTATAACTGACCTTACATATTTGTTGATAAACTTCTAAAAACATTAGAACAGAAAGAAACATTAAAAAAACAATGGTGTTGGAAGTTTTTAGACGAAAAAAGCTGTGGACTCATTTTTGCACTTAAAGAAAGTTTTTGACATTTTGATCATGTATGATGATAACCACTGACTATGGTTAACCTTAATTTTATTATCAAGAGCAGCACTGAAATGGCTACACTTATATAATATTAACAATGAATTCGCAGTAATATTGGAGTAAATGATGCTGTACTATTTGCTGATCATACAAACATTTTTATTTCCTCAAATATTATTTAGTTTTGAATCATCTTATTGATCTCCTGGATGATTTAAAGTACTGGCTTTCTTCTAACAGCTTGAACACCAGTATATCTTGTTACTAAATAATGAAATTATGTAACAAATTCTGTAATAACAACATAGCCAATAAATGTTTACTTTTCAATCATTTACTAAAAGAAAGGGGTTTTGTTATTATTTTGTCTTGTGACTCATACTTATATTGAGATTCTCATATGTTTCATTACATGAAAAGTTATGCAGAACACCAGTATACATTTTAAAATGAAGCTCTTATAACATACAAAACTGTTTTTAGAGGATTACCACTCTCACATTATTAATGTATTTATAAGCAGAAGCATTTCAAGATATCTTAAGTAAAGGGTCAGCCATTTTTTTTTTAAAGAATGATGATTACTGACAGTTGCTTCAATCTACATATTAGAACATTTATTTGTTTTTTTTTTAAAGATGTTTCTAATAAGCAATGGTTCAGAATCATATGAGGTTAACACTTAAAAAAAAATTCATCTTTGACAGTTACAACTATTGAGTCAAAATCCTTGAATACAATTAAGATATGTGTAAGAGATTGTCAGTTAGATTTAAATAAATAAAAATTACACAGGTCAACAAAAAAAAAAAAAATAAATAATTTGAAACTGAGACAAAAATAGGTGAATTAGAATGTAATTTTTTATGTTGAATCTTAAAATGAAATCAGTTTTTCTTCATTACCCTCACACTTTTAGTTCTGACCCTTTAAAATATTGAGAAACTTCTTGAATAATAGAATACAAAAATTATAATAATTACAATTTAAATTCCTACTTTTATTTTACAGACATTTACTTTTACCTTAATTTCTTATTTTCCTTTTGTGTTCAGAAAAGTCTTCTTTTTTTAGTCATTAATCACAGCACAGATTCATCCCATCTGCCTTGGTAATGTTATTCCATCTGCAATATATCTTGATGGAACCTTTTTACTTGTTTGTCGCTGGTTTCACCCAAGTTAAAAGGGAAAAAGTCCAAATCAGAAATTAAAAAATAAATTTTCAATGATATTCTGCAGCCTAAATTTTTGTAGTTCACCAAGAGTTCTTTTATAAGGCGATCATTGTTTTCAGCTTTTTTGTTTCCAAGAAAACCAGTAACGGCATCTTTGAATAACTTCCATGCTGCTAATTCTTTAGGATTCAGTTTGCTGTTAAATACATTTTCACAAATTAATTTTCTTATTAGTGACCCGATGAATATTCTCTCTTTTAAACTGGTTTCACTTAATTGTGAAAATATCTCAGCTAAATATTGAAAGCCATCTCCATCTTTATCTAACACTTTTACAAAATTCTTCATCAGGCCTAGATTTATGTATAGAGATGGTAAAATAATACGATCTGCTTTGACAAGGGGAATATTGACATTTTCCTTTCCTGGGGTAAACTGATTTCTTTTTGGCCAGTCTTTAACTGCGTATGTATAACTGTAGCCCAAATATCCCAAAACACATATATTTTGTTAATCTAGTCTGGGGACCATGAAGAAAACCCACTGGGTTGGTTTAGAAGTGAAATCATCATCACAAATCAGCTGATATCGAAGTTGAGAGTTTTAAGGTTCAAATCCTAGTAAAGTCAGTTACTCTTATACGGATTTGAATATTAGATTATGGATACTGGTGTACTTTGTAACGACACATCCCAGGAATGGTTGACCTGAGACTGTACAAGACTACACTTCATTTACTTTCATACGTATCATCCTCATAAGTAATATCTTACGATGGATAAAACACAAAAAAGAGACCAAGAAGATGCCCTATCACTTTTAGGTCAGCAATGATTCACCATGAGTGATCATACTAATAGCTTTTAAAATTTTTAACATACTTTCATATGTTTTTTCATTCCTGCAGCATGTGCTACTGATATAAAAGAAAACTTAGTTATGCAACAACACTGCCTTTACGCCTCTTTTTGATTAGTCAGTAAATAAATGCCAATTATGAATTACATATTCAATGTCCAGTTCACATTAGCCCCTTAACGTCATGGCAGGAACAAATTAAACCATCTCTTCTAAAGTATTTCAGTAAATTTTCATTTTGATTTCTATATACTGAAATTTTAGTAAACTTGTTTAATAATTTCAATTTATTTCAAGACATGAACCTAGGAGTTCTGCATGTTGCTTTGATAAATACAATCACAAATTAGGTGAAATTTTATAATTCCCAGTTCGATGATGCAAAATACCAACAATGGAAACTAATTAATGTTGAAATTGTAGATGACATGGTATGAGCTACAGCAGTATGTTAGACTATTATAGACTGCCTATAATACGTGTTAAAATATTAAGAATGCTCATAAAGAACTTGAACAATAACAGCAACATTTAAGAATTCTATAACCATCATTTTCTTATTCTTCAGTTCCATTTTAGCTAAAAAAAATCTTAAATTTACCATAGTAAATTATAACTATAAATTACCAAATTTATGTAACCACATGTAGTGTTCTTACGACTTGCTTCAAGATTAATTATTACAACAAACCAGGAAATTATTATATTACTACCCGGTCAGGGCTCGCTTTGCTTGGCCGACTGTCTAGCCAGAGGGCTCTACTCCCTGGACCTTCGACGTGTTAGTATCCACATGTTTGTGAGAATATTAAGTATTTTACAGAAATATTTTAAGAAAAGAAATATTAGTGTGTAGAGAATATTTTTCAGAACATTTTGGTGTTTTTTTAATTTAAAATAGACTTAAGGAGTGAGTATATATAGAATTTAATCGTTTTTAATAGAAATATAATGTTTAGCGCTAACCATATTTTGATAACAGGGAATTGGCTTGGGGATGCCATCTTAATTTAGTCTTGTATGTGTTTGTGTAAGGCTATGTTAGTTGCTAGCCCAGCTGCTGCAACTGGCACAGAGCGGACCACGTGATGCACCAGCTGGATGCGCACCAACTCTATCTCGCTAAATAAAGAATCCTTTTTTTTATTACTATATATTTACTAATAATCCCTTTCTTTTATTAATAAAATTAATAAATAATAATAGTTAAAAAAATACAAATATAAGTAATCTACACTTAGAAATTAAATTAAATAACTTGTAAATTAATTGACAATGGACTGCTCTTAGCGGGAGAGGGTCAGAGAGTCACCTTGTGCAGCTGCCTGACGCATCATCATTGGTCCAGTCTGCACTAGTAGCAGCTAAAACAAAAATTTGAGCACATGCAGAAAACAAACAAACCCACGCATTATAGATATACCCACGTTTTATAGAGAGTGACTACTCACTGAAATTTGTCAAACTTAAACAAATAATAATGTTAATAATAATTAATAAAATAATATACATAGGTCATATTATTGTATACCTCAGAGTTGTCTGAATCAATTCTTCAGATGAGCACAACATTTTTTCTAAGGTTAACAGCTCACTCTCAGAAAGAGTCCACAAAAGCTCTCTTATTTTCACCAATAATGTCTAGAAAAGAAAACAATTAACAGTAAGAAAATGAGATACATCCAAAAATATTGTACATATTACATATTAAACAATTTTTTTTTATAATTTTTTTAATGAAAAATCACTTCTATTAACTGATTTTGTTAATTTCTCCAACCTGGTGCTTCATCCAACACTACATTTAGTGCACGTTAACCAAATGGAGAAAAAGCATCCATTATAAAGAAAGGTTTGAAGAAATTTTCCCTATTCAAAACCAAAAATAAGTTAACTTATTTTTTTTTTTAACAGAAATTAAATATATATATAAACAATAACTTTAGAACTACTTTAAGTTGAGCTTACCAAACCTTAACTATTATTTGTTTAGAACACGTGTTTTACATTTCCCCACAGCAAGTGATTCAGGCTGTTGGCCCAAGTTACTCGTACTAAATGACATACATAGTACAAGTAAGTTAGCAAATGAGGTATGTTTAGATATTACGGTTAGCTACAAATAATCTTTTATCAAATCAGCCATCCCAGTGTTGCCAGATACAAGCAACAAAAGTACCATGATATATTAGGAGTAAATTTGCATTGGTTTTGTACCCATTCAATCCCACATGAATTATGTATGTACGGTTAAGTAAAACCATCAAATAAGTACTATTATGGTGTAAACAGAAACCGGTCAACTATTTTGAAGCTGGAAGAGGAAAAGTTTACCAATGGCAAAAAATGGATAAACTAAGGGAGAATGTCCTAGATGGAAAGCAAGGATAAATAAGTGAGAAGAAAGTGACATGTATATAAAAAAAAAGGAACTGTGAATAAAATTCATCCAGATCTCCAGATTAAGTGAGTTGCTCCACTAGTAAAAACAATATTTACTGTAACACATATGTTTTAGATAACTAATTGTTTTCTGGATAACCCAAGTGGATCGAAACAAAAATGAAATAAGTCAATGGAAATGTGCATTGGGAGCAACATAGTTTTTAAATTGTGTGACAACTGGAAAAATGAAGAGATAGCAATGAAAATATTAAATGTGACACAAACTACACAAAATAATAAAATAAAACATTTGCAGGTAATATGGTGACTTAATGTAGAACTGTTAAGAAAGATTATTCTTTACTGTATAGCAGACTTAAAAAAAAAAGAAGAATCAGGAGGCTGGCAAAGATTGTTAATTGATGCTAAACTAAGGGGAGATGTAACATCCTCTAAAACTTTAGAAGATAGAATGTGCCACCAGGAATACAGCTTACATTATAAATGCAGCATGTGGTGAGTGGGAGTAATGGCACCATCTTAGGGCAGTAATGTATCTAGCATGATCTGGCAGTAGTAGAAACAGACCTGTTTAACTTTTGTGCTCCAACTGAGAATCCTATAAGCTCAATAAATGTAATGGCACTTAACTGATTTACTTCTGATTTGATCAAACTTAACTGATGACTTCCAGATTCTTAGTTTTTCATAACATGATCACAGTGAAGTTAGGTTGTTATGAGTTTTGTATCCAGCGAAATCCTAAATTTTTTACACAGTATATATGGTCAGTGGTAACCTTTCTTGAGAGTTATAACATCAATGAGACTTATTTTTGGATAAAATAATACCTATTAATTGAGCCTGATGCGACTAGTTTTACATATAAATGTAGATAAAAAAAATTAAGCAGTGGATTAGGGCCATACTTGCACAACACCAATAAAAGCAAAAACGTATAGGTAAACTTTTCTACCACAAAAATAGTTACCTATGATAAAGGAATTTAAATAGTTTGTAAAACGATATTAAGCACCTCAAATATTTTGAGGAATATATAAAAGCTATACATATTGAAAGTTTTATAATGATATTTGCAGTTTTTTCAAATAAAGTTATTTAGACTCAATGCAACAAAACAGACCTCTTATATTACGGCAGTTGAAATACACAAATATGTATAAACAAGCAATTATTTAGAAAGAAAGAATGTAAAAACTCTTTTAAGCTGAAGAATTTTAGAGCATACCCGAAATGGTCTAAACATCTCCGACATATTGTGTGGGTTTTCATCAAGTGACAATGGACCCTCAGGAAAGACTAGTAACCCAGCGACAATAGCCAGTCGTGGTATGGTAAACATCAGTGCAGGATCATACTGGTCGACCATTTCTTGGCACAGTAAGTTCTTTTGAAGAGCTCTGACAACAGAAATAAAAAATTATAGTATTAATAAAAACAACCAATCAATTTTTCAGTACTGAATAGAGAGCTTTTTGTATAATTTAATAAGTTACAGCATCAAAGGTAAACCATTACATAAATAGTTTAGTAAAATTTAAAGTTAAAATAAATATGAACTGTCCTATGTAAATTACATCTAGGTAAGTTACATGTGTTACATTTATGTAACTTTTATTCTATAAGTGGTTAGTTATTATATTAATAAATACTGTTCACTGATTTTGACAACAGTAACATATATATAAATATATAATTTAAAGCACAACTAAAATAAGCTGCTCGGAATGGTTACTAACCATGACTAAAGCTAACGTTTGTTTATTCACTATCGCCGTTTAAAAAAATGCATTACATTAACATACAGTAACTTCAACACTATAATAAAGTGGTAATTATCAGTGGTAGAGCATTAATTAATTAATTCCATTAATATATTAATTTAATCTATATTAATTTATATCCATCGATATAGTATTATCAAGTAAAGTTAATGGAATAACTAATTTAATTATTGTGATTTTTTTTTTTTAGTTTTCAATTACTTTACAAATTTGACCCAAATTTCATTAATATTATTTAATAAATAATATTAATGAACAAATAGTCAAATGCAATTGATGCCAAAAAAAAGAGAACAAGCTTTGTGGTAATAAAGAATGAATGTCTAGATATCCACTTTTTTTCTTGATGCACAACAAAGAATCATTATAAATGTCCAGAAGCAATACAACTACAATAAACAATAAGTATTAGGGACTCTAGACTTAGTAACCACTTGTAGACTTACCATGGGGCTTGAATGAAATGCACCT
Source organism: Lycorma delicatula (assembly GCF_047948215.1). NCBI lineage: Eukaryota > Metazoa > Arthropoda > Insecta > Hemiptera > Fulgoridae > Lycorma > Lycorma delicatula. Next base: position 35,371,981 of record NC_134455.1, read on the forward strand.
GTAGCAAGACGGACAAATGAATTATAGACTATATCAAGCATTATAAGAGCACATAAAAGTGGTCTGTATGGACAAATAAACCATGCATCCAAAGTCCAAACCAGAAGTACCAGAGCTTGGTAGATGCGCAACATGCATAATCAATCAGCTCCCTGACGAGTATTAGACAGTATTCTCAGCATGTCTAGTCTAGCATTTTTGCCTTCAGCTTCTTCGAATGTGATGTCAGTCATTGGTCAAACCACAACCCTAAAACTCTAACTTTCGTGCATGGTTCAACTGGTTCACCATATAAAAACAGTTGAGGGTCAATAAAATTCCTCAACAGGGATAAGCAAATGCATTTCAGTTTCTTCATATAAAAGGTGAATCCAGTTGTTTTAAACCATGATTTCAGACAGGTTATTATGTTTTGGAGCAGCGTTTCAGCAGTAGCTAATGACCTACAACAAAAATTCATTGAAAACTCATCTACAAATAATGTATTTTCGCAGTTTGTTATACTATTTACAGCTACACCAAACAAGGTAACACTTAGAACACTTTTTGGTGGTATACCATTTTCTAAAGTGAAACTTTGGGATACCCATCACCCCAACTCAAATGCAAAAGACTGAGTATTGAGGAAACCCTTGATAAATGCAAGGATACTACTACCTTGTATACCCCATTCATATAGTGTATTTAGGATGCCTCTCCTCCAAGATGGAATATACCTTTTGCATAGAGCAAAATACACCAATCAGGATTGCCAAAGTAGGAAGGCATTTTGAATAGCAGATTCCAAGGCAATTCTGACAAAGACTGGAAAAATCTGGTCAGAAAATATATTATTAAAAATAGACAAAAGTTGTCTTAATGCAATATCTGGGGAGAAGTGTGATAACATGCTGAGCCTGATATTAACATTTCTGGTGGAAGTGTCAGAAAAATTATTCAAGGCATATTTTCGCTCACCAAAAGAAAAAGAAGTGTTTAATCCACTTTGTGAGTCTCCAATAACAAATGGAATACTTTCTTCCGATAACTTATTCCTCACAAACTCAGGGCAATATGACAATGTTAGGGACTGACATTAACATATCATTTCCAAATGTGTTCACCGCATAAATTGCTGAGGTGATGAAGATGCTGTTGTTTTCCAGTCCAATTAGTTGTAATGATTGTCCTGATCCACATATGGCCGAACGTTTCTCCATACAACAGAAAATGGTGTCTAAGAAATTGTATCCACATTCAGCCACAACTTCAATTTAGCACACCAAAAGACTCAAACAACATATAGCTCTTGTATTTCAGAGAGTGCAGAGCAATTCTGTCATAGGCTTTCGATTGAAATTACATAAAACTCTGTGACAATCCCTTAGTGTACCTCTACAGTACTCATCCCACAAGGAACAATAGATGCCTTGGCTTTCCAGATGTCATAGGGATAAATTCACTTTCATTATCGAGTATCAGGTGTGCAAACTTTCTAAGTTGGTGGATCACACTACCACTCTTGTCGTATTGGTCAAAGGAATCTTTGCAACCGATCCTGTCTGTTTTCTTAATCACCCACTCGCGTGGCTGACTCTGATGCAAATCACTATTATCGACTGAGATAACCAATCTTTGATTGCTTCCAAAAACATTTTTGGAAATGTGCCAGGTAAGATATGGAAGTAGGGAGGCTGAACACAAGGACAAATTGATCCATGAAAATATACCTGATGAAGATGACATAAGCATTTATAATTCATTGTTCAACAAGCAAGGATCCAAGTTCTGCCTCAGTCGATCAACTAAAGTGCCTTGGGAAGAACATGATGATGAGCCCGACGAATAGTGATGGGCATTGAAACTGCCAATTATTAGGCAGGGCAAAGAAATCTGTGAAAACAGATTGGACAGATCACCCTCACTAACATTGGAAAACAAACCCAACAATTACAATTAAGGTTTTCATATGAAAAGCTTTCTAGCAAAGGTTCCCTTTGGATAATAGAAAAAAAAACTAGCACCCAGAGGAAAGCTGGTTAATCCAGTTGATATTTTAATTTTAAAAAAAGTAGGTTTTAAATTTTACCTTTGAAGGGTTTCAGAAAACAATACAATAACGCATTGCTGTAATTCATATTCTTGAACAGACTTAACAGGAACCATAGCACTGACATAACAGAGCTCAAATTGTGCCAATAAGCGATCAAACATTTTAAGTGATTCAACTAAACGATCGTGTGATAGATCATTTGCAGGGAGTACAATGTTTGCACGTAATGCAGCTTCACGAAGCAAGTTCCGCACATTTTCTAATGCTTTTGTAAGAGCTTTAGCCAAAGGTCGCATAGCACCGCTTTCCATCTCTCTATTCATAATACTGGATCCTGCTGCCAAGCACTGTTAACATAAATAAAAATAATGTCAGCAGATACAACTATCATCATATCAGTAGAATAAATATAAAATAAAATATTAAAAAGTTACCACAATAACGATTGAAGTATATGAATATACAAATGGTGATTCTCAGTCAAAATATATTACAATTTATTGAAAATTCTGAAACACTAATGTAACAGAGCTTTTAAATATGTACAGGATTATACCATTTTAATTGTGAAAAATAGAAAATGCAAATTTCATAATAAACAAACTGAAAATTGATCCTTAAGGGTGAATAAATAACTGTGGATTCCTGGGACCACTGGTTAATTGTGGAAAAATGTAAATGTTACAATTATTAAAAAAAAAACATATGGTTATATATAATAATGAAGCTTAACCTTATCTGAAACACCTAATGATGTAACTGAGATAGTATTTACTTTTGTAATCTGAAAACTGTAAGATCTCATCAGATTATAAGGGTTTTTTTGCAGAAGAATAAAAAGTCAAAGGATGAAGGATAAAGGACAACTGCGGAATCAAAAATTTTTTTGGTAACTTCATTAATGAAATTTCTTATTAAAAATTTAAGATAATCATGGACTAGATATTTGTTCAGTTATTAACAAGTACTTTATAGTGGCTACAACCAAAGAAATAGAAGTTTTTCAATGACAATTAATTTTGTGGGTTTCTAGCACTTAGTTGGTTGGTTTCTTCCTCTTCAGAAGAAACACCCAAAGTAAAATCATAAACTTTCACGAAAAACATTTTTTTTAGCTTTCAGCTTATCATCATACAATCACACACAATCCAAATGGGTTAATTTATTTTCAAAAACATGTTTAAATTGTTAAGAAAAATAACAGTAGAATGAAGCTGTAGTTCTTTACATTTAAATAATCATTGAAATATTTTCTTAAAGTTCTACTTGAGGAGATAACATTTTTTTGCAGAAAGCATTATCTATATACAAAAACAATAAACCAATTTTACATTAAACAAAAAACAGTAACTGCATACAGTGCAGTGTAGGTCCAAGCTAATCAAAAGGTTTTTAAGAACAAATATCTATCATTCCACAGAGATGTTCTTTTAACTTTCTAATCAAATTAAAGTCAGAGGAGACGACGCCATGGATGCATGATGGATGATGAGTCATAGTTTTTCTACCAGAACAATTTTAAAAGAGAGGCAGTAATTTCTCTAACATTTGGGAATGTTCTGTTATGACGAAAAATGACTGTGAAAGTACTTCTACATTTGTTGTTTTTCTACCAGAATAAAAATTTCTGAAAGTTTCATTGTAATTATAGGCATTAACAAAAAAAACCTGTACAAAACATTACTGCTTGTTTAGAGACTGGTCTTCTGATACATGGCTCAATAAATATGAATGATAAGTCATCACTGTGGTACATTCACTGTGGTACAACATCGATGCACATTCAGATATCCTTGAAATCTATTCCAATACATTTTACATTAACATTTCATGAATTTCACAAAGATCTATTACTTTTTTTTTTTGCCTCAATAAAAATTAATTGCAGAATTCACCTAATGTTGAATATTTAACAAGGGTGCAATCACTTTAATGTGCTGTCACTATGCATAAAGAACATGCTCTGAGAATGAATGGCTTGTTATTTGAAACAAGAAGAATAATATTATACCAAATCACTTGGGTGAGACGCCTTAACCAATATTTATGGCAACTGATTAAAAAAAAAACAAACAGAAATTATTTTTTAATACTCTTAGTAATATTATTATTGTGCTGCTATTACTGGAAGGAAAAGTATGAATTCCTAAGTCTCAAGTTAGCGATATCCATTAAAAAAAAAAACGTATCAGTAACAAGAATATAACACCTGCAGTTACTTAAATAACAAATAAATAAATATCTGTTAAGATTTTAGATACTTTAGAAAATAGTCTAGAAAATGAAAAGAATACAGCTTGTATAAACTGATATGCAAGAACCAACGTGGTTAACTACCGTGGTTAATATGTGGTTAACTACCACATATATATAATCTATGGCTGCTTAATCCACAACTGATACTATTAAATTCAACCAATATATAAATTACATAAATTTTTCAAAGTTAAAAAAGGTAGAAAATAACTCTTTAACAAGCGACTTCAGAGTTATCATGTTTGTTATTACGTTATCATATAGTTCTTATCTATAAGCTGCATTATATCATACTGAAAAAAATACTAATAACAGCGTATTATTTTAGTTTAAGCAGCTGTCATAATTATAATTAAAACTGTTGTAAAACTGTGTTCAAAAAAAATGTGAAAAGTAATTAAAAAAGTAATCTTGTATTTACCATTTTAAGTAAACAACAGAGGTTTAATAAAAATAATAAATGCAAATAAACTTACAACACATATAAAAACAGCTAAAGCTAAATTCAAAACAACTTTTTCATGACAGGCTCAACCACTATTTAACAACAAAATTTCAAAGAAGAATTTCTCAAAATTTTCAATAAGTGTTGCTGTTGTTAAGATAATGGTTACTAACATCTTTTCTGCTAATGTCATTATAGTTTCTATGATTAACACTGCCCACCTTAGCCTCATTTTTCTAACACTTGTGATGTGTTTCGGAACCACTTCATTGTCAAAACTTATTGTACTTGTTTCTATAATTTTAATAAAATATTGTTATAATAAATTCAATAACATTCAAAAAGGATGAATTCCCCATGATTATATAAAGCTTCAAGAATTTTGCTACACAAGTGGGCATATATACACATTTATATATTTGAAAGATGAAAACAAGCGATTCCAAATTTCCTGAAACTATTTTCACTTTTTTTAAGAAAGTTAAATTTTTGGTGGTCCCATGATTAAAAATTTTCACATGGCTGAAAAACATGCAGTTTTTTAGTGATCAAAACAAACTGATCATTGCGATTGTGTACACACTCTCAATTATTTTTTATTATAATTTCTACAGCAAGTCAGTCAGAGTATTAATTATAATTATTTTCACATATTATCTCATAATATTAATGAAACTATAAAATTAGGAAACTTATTTGAAAATGCCTTTTGCTAAATGCTTCTTACTCAACTCTGGGGTATTTCAAACTGTTAATAACTTTATTGATCTGTTTTTAACTTCTTTAATCAGTCATAAAATCAATTATATAGAATACTAACAAAATCATAAAACAAATTGCATCAATATTTATAAACTATGTAATACATACAGCACAAATTACATACTTTAAAAACAAGAACATTTTACTTTCTGAGCTTTCATTAAAAAAAATATTACCATGTTTTAAATTGTTGCATGTCTTAATATTTTGAAGTTCTTTGACTCAAAAGAAATAATTTCACATCTAGGATTTCTGTATATATGAATATTTTTGAAAACATGAGTGAATGTAAAAATGTGTTCTTGGCTATTTTAGAAATGATATAACTTCCAATTGATTCGTAGTTTGTGTTTTATAAGAGAATATGAGATTGTTTAAGAAAATAACAAATAGGTTGTTAACATATGAGTGGAAAGCTGTGATTCAAAAGGGGGTGGTGACTTCATGAAAATTTTACATCAATCTTTTTCTCTTTACTTTAAAAATATCACTCGTAATAATACTGTAGAAAGATTTTGAAGAAAAAAGACCTATCATTCCTTAAAGTGGAAGTTAATAAAAGTCTTCCCAGATTCCACTTATAAATGTGAAGTAGTTTTTTTATGTTCAGAAAGAAGAAATTGATTTTAACTTCTACATGAATATTTATTCAATATCAATATGTAGTAGAAAACATTTACAAAAACATTCAAACGATTATAAAAACATTCTTCTGAAATTCATCATCTTATTGTAAATACAAAAGAGAAATTAGTTACAAAAGTGCAATGATATTATATAACTTGCAATGATAAACAACTTAGAAGTAACTAAATCACAAATATATATAAATTACCTAAGTTTTATCTTATAACAGTCATGCGCTTGTTATAATCAAATTAAATTGATCATACAATAACTGTAAAACTGTTAAATATACTAAAATTAGACACAGAATCTTTATCATTTTTAAAAAATAAAACTCTTCAATTCAATAACAAATGGAGCTTTTAGTTTTAAAATGTTGATGTATTAACCAACTGATTTATTTAGGTGATGTTGATTTATCAGAGATGATAAAAGCAAATTAAATAAACAAAACAGATCATATAATATAGACTGAAGACATTTTACACTCAAAGCTGTTGTAAATCTACTTAATTCTAGAACTAATGACCGTTAATTTTTGTGGTGGTAGGATGTTTTAGCAGACTGCATGTTACTTTAAAATAAAAAAATATTTATCTTTTAAGAAAATGGATCTATCATACTGCATATAACTTAGTTGAGAAAGGGAGGTGGAAAATTAGTGAAATACTGATAATATCAGTGAATTCAGAAAGTTCTCAGAATGACAAAGAAATGGTATAAGTAAGACCAAATGATTATGATGTTTATCAAGCAAGATTTTTTAGATGGTTTGCTGTGAAATCTCAAATGCATCCGTTTAGTTGTTTGTTTCTGGTGATCTAACAAATGAAAGAAGTTTTGACATATCCTGAAAAATGGATAAAATTGAAGTTTGAATTATTATAAAATACTTCATTTTAAAACGTATAATCCTATGATATGAAAAGTTAGATTTTACTTTAAAAATCCTTTTCCTTTATTTTTGGTAGTAAAATAGTGGGCTGTTGAATTTAAATGCGATTGTACGTCCATTCAAATGATGATTGCTTGAGATGCCCAAAAACTGCTGCAATCTAGTCATCACAAAAATCCAAAATGCTGTATTAAATAATTTCCAACTGAAGGTATGCGAGCTTGCTAACACTGTAAACATCTCAATAACCATGTTCACTACATATACACAATGTTTTGTATATGAAAAAGCTTTTCATTCGACGGGTGCCTTGTTAAAAACACATTAGACTATATACTTCTTACGACTATTTAAACTTATTTAAATTCCACTCTAATTAGTTTGTTCAATGTTTATAACAGTAGATAAAACATTGATTCACCAACATACCAGACAGCATTTCCAGCTGCAATGACAACTTACAAAATCATAAAACAAAATAACAGAATGTATGTAAGCTTTTGACTTATATTAAAACCAAAAAAATCAAATGTGAAATAATAATCAAAATATTATTCTAAGCGACTATTTAACTTCTGTTTTTCAGACAGCCCCATTTAATTAAAAAAATTTAACTTTTTGTACTCCAACATCTGCCAGTTCCAGGCAAATAACAACATTGTTATTTTGATGAAGTTGTGTATCAAATTATTGAAGTCTGATGCTTTTTATGGTAATGGGCTTTTTTTTTTCAATGAGCTAAAAATTACAATATAAAAAGTAAGGCAATAACCTTAAATATAAATAAATTGAAAACTGCATTATTTTTTGTGACATTTAGTGGTCTAATTTTTTAAATATCACATGAGTAATCTTTTAAAATATTTGATGTCAAATTTTTTTTCAAATAACTAATGCTGTAAAAAAAAATAATTCTTCAACTATCACTGAGAAGGGGTTCTCTACATATAAGAAAATGAGGTTTGAAAAATCATGTAACTCTTTTTTCTGTAAAATAAAATAGTAAATAATTACTCCCTTTGTTGGTTTGCATTTTATTAAGATTCTTAGATTGGCAGATATATACTTATAAACAAAAGCTTCTGAGAAAACTTCACTATTAAACAACATAAATAATCTAGAATATTCCATTTTTTAGAAAGTACCTCAGCACCGAACCACAACTGGCCAGCTAGATTATCTTGCATAACGTCATCTGGAAATTTGACTCTAAAATCTCTGTCAGCTCTTTCATCTGGAATTAGTTCTTCCATTATTTTATTGCATATTGTTAACACCTGCAAAAGCAAAACATTTTATCGGTCTTTTCATTCTGCACAAAAAAAAATTGGCTATATCCAAATAGCAATATACATATATCATAACTTAAACACTGGTTTAAAACAGTCATACGAATATTTTTTGGCATAAACTTTTAAATTACACAAATTAAAAGAAAAATTTGTAAATCAAAATCATTAAAGTAAAAAAAAGAATTTAAAAGTAACAAGGACTTTTTATAATTAATATATGATATTAATACCTACCGTACCATGGATTTCAGGCTACAGTTATTTTTATTCTATGATAGATAGGTAAGTAGTATATTCCATTTTTTTGTAGTGCTTTCTAAGTATTTTTATTTAATCAGTATTCTTTACATATTATTTTCTTCTTTTATCTATAATTAATGTTAGATCTTTATAACTTTTTTCTCATTATCTATTGATAATTACAGTTTAACAAACTGAAATATTCTAGTTTTAGATTTTAATTAATTTTTTTATAAACAGTTTTTGTGCAATTTTTTCTAATTTCTGAAATTAGATTTATTTTATAATAGAAAAGTGGTAGTAAAATAAATATACTACTCGCATATTGAAAAGCTGTCATCGCTCACTATATAAAATATGATAGATTGCTGGATAGGCTGATGAAAGCTTCTTCTATGAAAGTAGCCTGCTGTAAAAGTAATATTTGGAAGTACTATATTGTCCCCATAACTAATATTTATGGTAATTATAAAAAAATCCTTAAACTGATAATATTGCACAATAACCAAATTATAAAAGTTGCTTTAAGAATTTAACTATGACATAAAAACAACAAAGAAACCCTTAAAAGTATGTACAAATATTTACATATAATATCCAAATATACAATATCTAGTTCAAATAGCGTTAGTTATAGTTAGACTTTAGACCTTTACTGCATAATACCTTTTAGACCTTTACTGCATAATAAATATTTTAACCTTTCTCTCTGGCGAACTAATATTTGCCATGATATTATCCAAAGTAATGTAAATAACTGTTTTAAGCGAGATAGATAATTGGCAAATTAAATATACTCAAACAAGTTACCACCAAAAACCACAAAAGTTAAATAAAAAATAGAAAATATTTTTGAGAAAAAAAAGAATGTTATTTCAACTAATAAAGATTTTTTAAAAAGATCTGGTTATGTTATACAGCTATACAGAAATCAAACACTTGACATAAAGAATAGAAAATCACTAGTAAAGAACGCTGCAAAACAGCAGAGATAATCATTATAGTTTTTTCAGTTTTAGAAACAAAGGTAATTTGAAGAAATATTGCTTTGGAAAAAATATATTTCTAAAATTAACATATAAGCTCAAAAAGATAAGTAATGATTCATAACTGAAAATAAACTTACTATAGGAAAAAGAAAATTATATATTTTAAATTTAAAAACAAAAGAATAGAGAGTTGTACAATAGTTTAAAACAAAATTACTAAAATATAGGTAAGGCCATAACAACGCATTATTTACTCTACAATATAAATGTTGAAAAAAGACTGAAAATATAGGGTTGAAGTCTATTGAAACATAAAAAAAGATAACATATACTTTTAATCACATATTTAGCTTTTTTTTTTGTCTTCAGTCATTTGACTGGTTTGATGATGCAGCTCTCCAGGATTCCCTATCTAGTGCTAGTCGTTTCATTTCAGTATACCCTCTACATCCTACATCCCTAACAATTTGTTTTAATATTCCAAACGTGGCCTGCCTACACAATTTTTTCCTTCTACCTGCCCTTCCAATATTAAAGCGACTATTCCAGGATGCCTTAGTATATGTATATGGCCTATAAGACTGTCTCTTCTTTTAATTATATTTTTCCAAATGCTTCTTTCTTCATCTATTTGCCGCAATACCTCTTCATTTGTCACTTTATCCACCCATCTGATTTTTAACATTCTTCTATAGGACCACATTTCAAAAGCTTCTAATTTTTTCTTCTCAGGTACTCCAATCGTCCAAGTTTCACTTTCATATAAAGCGACGCTCCAAACATATACTTTCAACAATATTTTCCTCACATTTAAGTTACTTTTTGATGTAAACAAATTATATTTCTGACTGAAAGCTCGTTTCGCCTGTGCTATTCGGCATTTTATATCGCTCCTGCTTTGTCCATCTTTAGTAATTCTACTTCCCAAATAAAAAAAATTCTTCTACCTAAATAATCTTTTCTCCTCTTATTTTCACATTCAGCGGTCCATCTTTGTTATTTCTATTACATTTCATTACTTTTGTTTTGTTCTTGTTTATTTTCATGCGATAGTTCTTGCGTAGGACTTCATCTATGCCGTTCATTGTTTCTTCTAAATCCTTTTTACTCTCGGCTAGAATTACTATATCATCAGCAAATCGTAGCATCTTTATCTTTTCACCTTGTACTGTTACTCCGAATCTAAATTGTTCTTTAACATCATTAACTACTAGTTCCATGTAAAGATTAAAACGTAACGGAGATAGGGAACATCCTTGTCGGATTCCCTTTCTTATTACGGCTTCTTTCTTATGTTCTTCAATTGTTACTGTTGCTGTTTGGTTCCTGTACATGTTAGCAATTGTTCTTCTATCTCTGTATTTGAACCCTAAATTTTTTAAAATGCTGAACAATTTATTCCAGTCTACGTTATCGAATGCCTTTTCTAGGTCTATAAACGCCAAGTATGTCGATTTGTTTTTCTTTAATCTTCCTTCTACTATTAATCTGAAGCTTAAAATTGCTTCCCTTGTCCCTATACTTTTCCTGAAACCAAATTGGTCTTCTTTTAACACTTCTTCCACTCTCCTCTCAATTCTTCTGTATAGAATTCTAGTTAAGATTTTTGATGCACGACTAGTTAAACTAATTGTTCTGTATTCTTCACATTTATCTGCCCCTGCTTTCTTTGGTATCATGACTATAACACTTTTTTTGAAGTCTGAGGGAAATTCCCCCTTTTCATAAATATTACACACTAGTTTGTATAATCGCTCAATCGCTTCCTCACCTGCACTGCGCAGTAATTCTACAGGTATTCCGTCTATTCCAGGAGCCTTTCTGCCATTTAAATCTTTTAATGCTCTCTTAAATTCACATCTCAGTATTGTTTCTCCCATTTCATCCTCCTCAACTTCCTCTTCTTCCTCTATAACACCATTTTCTAATTCATTTCCTCCGTATAACTCTTCAATATATTCCACCCATCTATCGACTTTACCTTTCGTATTATATATTGGTGTACCATCTTTGTTTAACACATTATTAGATTTTAATTTATGTATCCCAAAAGTTTTAGCAATATTCGAAAAAATAAGAGTATTTAATGAACAACCAGAAAATATGAAAATAATGTTTATAAAAACTAAACAATAATTCAATTACAATCCAATCTGAATATTTCCATGGTTTGACTTAATTTTGTAATAAAAAATCACTTTTTTCTGGTGGTAAATTATAACATATTTTAAATAAACATATTGACAATGAAATGAAAACAAAAATAATCTGGATTTAGATGTAATAAGTATTATTATTTAAGATTTTGATAACAATACTTGTATATTTCATGAGTGAAAGTAGTATATACATGCATATAAGTATACGAGCAAAATTTATCAGCCTTCTTCTATCATTTTGATCCTAATGACACAAAGAGTAGCTTCCGCAGCCAGCAACTGTACGAAATCAATTCAAAACCAAATGATGAAGTCACGATTCATTACACAGCTTAAATTTTGGCTTTTATTTTCAGAACTCAATAAAAAAGACAATGTTTATTTCTCATTCTTCTGAGCAATAAATACAACTGTGTAATTTTATCACTAATACTAATGAGAGAGACTGACAACAATGTTTAATTCATCCAAATATCATCTGCAAAACATTTTTTGGACAGATTTTATTATCATTTGGGGCATGTCATGCGATGAAGGGTTTTCAAATAAGAAGGGTCATTTAAATAAACATAAAAAAGAGCAGATATAATTTTTTTTTACGAGACGATATGGGGGGAAGCAGAAGTTCCTCCATCAATTTACGAATTCCAAATTTACGAAATTAATAAATTAAATTAACGATTTGAGGTTAACTTCCAAAAATTTTCAAATAATGTGATTCTTATCTGAGTAATTTCAGGGTTCATATTTACCATCTGCACTGCAACAAATATATATATGTTTACATATACATATACATACCTTAAAAGCATTAACAAATTATTGCATGAAATAATACCAAAAACAATATCTTTTAGAAATTATAATTAACTACCTCTATGGTTCAAGTCCTAGTACAGGTATTACTTTTATATGAATTTGAATACTAGATCATGGATACCAATCTTCTTTGGTGGTTGGGTTTCAATTAACCACACATCTAAGGAATCGTCGGACCTGAGACTGTATAAGACGACTATACTTCATTTACACTCATACATTTCATCCGCATTCATCCTCTGAAGTAATACCCCATAGGGTAGCCTCTGGAACTATTACAATAGTTCCAGAGGCTAAACAGAAAAGAGAGAGGGGGAGTGAGAGAGTAATTAGTTGTAGTTGATTTGAAACAAAAAACAATTTGCTTGCTTTCTAAGAATATCATGCCCTGAACCTGGCACATTAGGGAAGGTAGTATGAATGCCTTTTTAATAAGTTGAATATACTGCTTCATATCATCACTGCAAGTCCACCATAAGTAACATCCAACCCTACATTTTACTTAGTTAAACCACAGTAGTGATGAAAGAACGTTGAACATAGTAACTTTTATTATGCTTGTTATAAAAAAAAATTAAGAACTCCCTTCTATCAAGCAATGCTAATGCAATGAATTTTAGTACGTGACTATACAAGGGAGAACAAAATATACAAACTAGAAAGAATTCACCTCTTGATAGCAAGAAAATTGTTATAAGCATGATATGCTTATTCTCTTCTAATTTTTCTCTCTTAAACTCTTTAATTTTATTTCTGAAGACACTTTAAATTAAAATTTATTTCATGAGTTTTATTGACATAATTTAATATTAACAAAACTTTTCTAACATCATTGAAACCAAACAGTTTATTATGTTTATTCTATCATATTTCAATTTGTATTTGTTATAAATTTGCATGAATGGAATACAACACAACAGGTTATTACAATGTAATGCCAAAATTTAAAAAAGCAGTCGCTTGAGTATGATGATATGGAGATAACCAATTTGCTAACATAAATAACAATTCAGGAAGTATGTTAATAAGTATTAAAAATTTAATTTTTATTTAAAATTACATAAATTTAAATGAAACTTATAGTTTTTCATTTGCATGTATAAAATCATAAATCATTATTTTATTTTCACATTATATAACAGTTTTATTCCATTTTTCATTTTTTTCTTTTGACAGACACTACAAATCCACAACTTTCAGTTAATAACTATGTCTATTAGAGTGGTCCAAATAGGGCAAAATTTTTGTCGAAAAACGTGCACCCCCTGACTTAAAAGTACTCTCAAAAACAAAATTTTTGACGCGTTGATGAACCCTTTCCTTCCAAAAAAAGTCATCCCCCACTCCACTTGAATTTTACGGGGATTTAACATGGGTTTTAGGTTATTTTCAAGTCGTTACAATATAGCGCTTGCATGTTTCATCACAAAACTTCAAAAATAACGTATATAAGTGTTTTTGGTGTCGGAGAACACGAATTTGAAGTCAGAAACTTATTTTGACACATCACAACTGTCAAAATTGCTGTCAATCAATTGACAACTAGCATTTTTATGAAAAAAAATCAATGCTCAACATTACAAAAATTGTCAATAAGGGTTTTTGGGGTCGGAGAACACAAATTTGAAGTAAAAAAACTCATTTTGGCACATTGTAACTGTCAAAATCGCTGTCAATCAATTGACAACTAGCGTTTTTATGTATAAAAATCAATGGTAGACATTACAAACAACATTAATTAGGGTTTTTGGGGTCAGAGAACACGAATTTGAAGTGAAAAAATTGTTTTGACACATTAAAACTGTTGAAGTCGATGTCAATTAAAAAAAATCTGAAGGATAGATGCAAAAAGATCAACTCTCATTTTATTTTAAAAATGTTATATTCATGTATATAATTATTCAAATAATGTTGTTAAAATTTTATGATTTCTATTTCTATTATTATATTACATTACATATGTAATGTAATTATATACATTTGGATGTTTTTTGCGATGAACATTTACAATTTGTAGTATATATTGCAATTACTTTCATCTCTAGTGAATTTACATCTAAATTCTTTCACCAACTTAACCGTGCTTTCTGAGCAGTCATTGACGACCTTTAGATTTTTAACACAATTCAAAGCAGCCAAATAATCTTCGTTTTCGCTCCACTTACATGAATCAATTTCTAGAAAGCTAGTCGCAAGTTCGAATCTTTTAAAAAAATTCAAGGACTCCGTGTTGGCAAAAAAGTCGATTTCTTTGTTTAACAATTCGTTAACATTTTTAGTTTCGTAGTGTTTCGTGTGAGCAGGTTCGTTATCATAATCACAATCATCATCTGTCGCAGATAATAAATTTTCGTAAGTTTCACCCGAAATTGCTAGTTTTTCAACCATTTTCAGTTTTAATTCAGTTGAGATGTCTTCATCAAAAAGAGCTAGCGTAGCTAGCCAAAATGAGTTTTTTTACTTCAAATTCGTGTTCTCCGACCCCAAAAACCCTAATTAACATTGTTTCTAATGTCTAACATTGATTTTCCTTCATAAGAACGCTAGTTGTAAATTGATTGACAGCGATTTTGACAGTTACAATGTGTCAAAATAAGTTTTTGACTTCAAATTCGTGTTCTCCGACCCCAAAAACCCTTATATAAGTTATTTTTGAAGTTTTGAGATGAAACATGCTAGCGCTATATCGTAACGACTTGAAAATAACCTAAAACCCATGTTAAATCCCCTTTAAAATTTAAGTGGAGTGGGGGATGACTTTTTTCGAATGGAAAGGGTTCATCAACGCGTCAAAAATTTTGTTTTTGAGAGTACTTTTAAATCAGGGGGTGCACGTTTTTCGACAAAAATTTTGCCCTATTTGGACCACTCTAATGTCTATACAAACAAACCTTGCAGGCGCTCATGGAACATTTTATATTCATATATATAAAACCTAATTTTCTTTTTCAATTCTTTTTAGTTTAACTTTTCAAATAGAAATCAACTGCATTTCACAATAATTATAGTATGAATCTGATTCTGAAGAGAAATTGGGAAAATGAAGAAAAACATCTATTATTACTTCACAGCTAATTCTTAAGCTACAATGTTGTCTTTTACTAACTAAGCATCCTCAATTTCTCCAGAAGTAGGTAAAATTAACAAGTTTTTATCTACTTCTACTTCAAGGTTTGTATGGTTAAAGTAATTAAACACAACAGTAGATTGAATAAACACTGTTACATCAATTAATTCAACAATGTTTTATTTGTCACAGAAGGGCAAATAAATATTAAATAACGGGGATGAAACAGTAATCAATGTTCGTAATAGTGAAAATGTTTATAGAGAAACTGAAGCCTGCAATTTAAATCAAACATCAAAAAAGTCTGTAGAGAAGCATTTACTGCATGACAATTTCAGTCTGCATACTGCTGCTCACGCAGTTAAAACACTTCAGAAAATTCAAGTTTAAGGTATCGACTTGCCATACATCAAGTCCTAATTAGCTTCTTCAGACTATTACCCGTTTGGTCCACTCGGAGACATTAAGGGATTACTGATCCACTTCCAAACTGAAGGAAGTGGGACAAGCACAGAAAAAGCCAATTTATATATATTTTTTTCCCCCCCTAATGTCTATGTTGCAATCTGTTCAACTAGTGAACAATAACGCAAGCCCCCATGACCCAATGAGATGAGGATGATATGTAAATTAGTCGTAGTCTTATACAAACTCAGGCTGATCAATCCTGAGACATGTGGTTAATTGAATCCCAACTAACAAAGTACACCAGTATTTACTGTCTAGTATTCAAAACCTTATAAAAGCAACAAACTTTTACTAGGATTTGAATCTCAGAATCTTCAACTTCAAAAATTGGCTGTTAAACAACTGATTTGTGATTACAAGTTAACCACTAGACCAGCTTGGTGAGCAAGCTAAAATATTTACAATTTTTTTTTATAAAATCTATACCCTGTATAACTACATTACCAATAAATATTTTTTAACAAAGAGGCTTAAGCTGATTAAACTTAGTAAGTAGCTAATAAATTGAAATTCCTGATAATTATAAAAACTCAAAAAATAATAAACAGAAGTAAAAACTTGAAAATAATAACGGAATTTAGCACAACACAATACGTAAAACAAATTATTTTTTGATCAATTATGAAACTGCATACCATCAAGACATCTAATAAATTAGAGTAAGAGACTATCAACATCATGCAATTAAATTAAATTAAATTCTACAGTCAAATCTTGATAACTCACAGTTTGGAGAGAAATAGTGTTTTTCAAGTTACCAAATGTCAAGTCAGATAAGATTTGCAATACTGTATATAGTGAAATAACAGTATGATCTAAATTTTTTTTTTGTACTAAACATTACTGTATGCTTGATTATTGAACAGTAAATAGTTTATTCATATATTAAAATAAAAAAAGATCATTTAAACTACAGTTGCTGATAGAAGACAAAGAAATGATTTCTCTTCAACTATGAAGAGACAAAGATTAAATGAACTTAATATAACTGAAAGATTTCCAGTAAATTTTTATTTCAATATATGGTTGCTGAAAAAAATCAAGGTGTGAGTGAGAGAGTGAAAGACGTCATATGTTAAAAACCAGAATATATATTGACAATACATATTGATAAAATTTTGTGGAGCAGGCAATGAATTTAAGCTAGACATCCTCTATTTCTTCTTTCGTGGCTTCTTTAACGAAGCAGCCTCATTCTCCAAGCACAAATCATGTCAGTTACTGATGTTGCTTGGAAATAAGAGTAAAGCTCTGATTAAATATGATTTACAACAAAAAAAAGTTGAGGTAACAATTTATTGTTTTTCTACTTAGAGGTTCTATTTTATGAAGGAAAATAAAAATTGCAAAAATCAAAGTATTCAAGTTAATGAGGTTTAACTGGTATGAAAAAACAAGTAAAATTTTAGAGTTATTTAAGAAATTAAGTCAAGTAACACCAGAAAGAAAGTGTAAGATTGGTGAGAAATAAAGATGTAGTGAAAAGTAAGATACCTTTCACCTGGAATCTATATAAATAACAATGACTTATCACAGTTGAAAGTGTTATCAATATAATAACAGTGACACTATTAAAAAATAAGAAATATTACAATAACTTATTGCAAAACTGCAAAACAGATTATTTAAACATAAATGCAAAATTTACCATCAATGACCTAGACCTAAGATTACACAAAACATTTTTTAGTAATGTTCACCTCTATATCAGGAAAGATACTGTGGAAATATTACAAATATAAAAAAAATTAACATATTAAAATGTATATATATATATTACATTTATTTTAGAAAATATGTTTTCTAAGGAAATATAATTATATTTTATTACAGTTAAAAAAAAAAAAAAAACATTTCTGAGGTAATACATATAAAACAATGCACCAATATTCCATTTTATTATTAATAATATTATATTTACATGTCATTAAAATAATATAAACAACAAATATGTCAAAAATAAATTAAAGTTCTCATAAATAATGAAAATGAAAAGAAAATCAGATATTAAAGAAGTTAATAAAACTTTTCTTTTACCACTCTGTTCAGGTGAGTTTGTTTTCTTCTCTACCTTAAGTTTTTACTACTGTTTAATTATATTTTTATTGTAAACATAACAAAAATACTAAACGGCATACATATTAATAATAATAAAACATATTTATTTTTAATGTACACCTAAATCTGTAGATGGCAGTTCAATAAAGCATTATGTTACCTCTGATAAATTCAAAATGTTATTTAGATCATGTCCAACATGATCTATTTACATGGAGATTATTTTAAATGATTTTTCTCAATCAGTGCTTCAAGGAATATTCTCTTAAAATGTAATGAGTTACTTTAATAAAAGTTATTTGCTCATAACACACATGACTTAACTTGTGTTATCACAATTTTTACAGGCAGTTGGGTTAGATGCAGTCTTAGTTGATTAATGTGTATAATAATTTGAATATCACTAAATAAATAACAAAAATTTATTTATAAGATTAAGAAAGCAAAGTAATGAGTCTCCCATTCAATTTACCAAAGTAATAAGTGATACCATTCAATTTGAAAGTGACTGGCGCAAAATTACAGCAATTATCATGTTCACAAGAAAGTGAAATATACATATGTATACATAAACTTTTGAGCTGATGGTGGTTTTGGGATCTGGGGGATCTGAAACGCGAAAACATGTCAAAATTTTAAGCAAGTCGAATCATTGTACCGATTACAATAGAACTTTCTTATGAAATCTACCTAACAGGTGTTAAGAAAATCATTTATTTATAGATAACATCATACTTTCTGTAATAAAAGACTAACCTAAGGGAATCTAGACACAGAGCAATATAATCTTTATTGAAGTTTGATGGAGTAATGATCCTCAGCTTGTGGAGCAGTCAAAAAATTCTTGTTACCTATTTTGGGGGGGAGATGTTATAGAGGAAGAAGAGGAAGTTGAGGAGGATGAAATGGGAGAAACAATACTGAGATCTGAATTTAAGAGAGCATTAAAAGATTTAAATGGCAGAAAGGCTCCTGGAATAGACGGAATACCTGTAAAATTACTGCGCAGTGCAGGTGAGGAAGCGATTGATAGATTATACAAACTGGTGTGTAATATTTATGAAAAAGGGGAATTTCCGTCAGACTTCAAAAAAAGTGTTATAGTAATGATACCAAAGAAAGCAGGGGCAGATAAATGTGAAGAATACAGAACAATTAGTTTAACTAGTCATGCATCAAAAGTCTTAACTAGAATGCTATACAAAAGAATTGAGAGAAGAGTGGAAGAAGTGTTAGGAGAAGACCAATTTGGTTTCATGAAAAGTATAGGGACAAGGGAAGCAATTTTCGGCCTCAGATTAATAGTAGAAGGAAGATTAAAGAAAAACAAACCGACATACTTGGCGTTTATAGACCCAGAAAAGGCATTCAATAACGTAGACTGAAATAAAATGTTCAGCATTTAAAAAAAATGATGGTTCAAATACAGAGATATAAGAAAAATTGCTAACATGTACAGGAACCAAACAGCAACAGTAACAATTGAAGAACATAAGAAAGAAGCCGTAATAAGAAAGGGAGTCCGACAAGGGTGTTCCCTGTCTCCGTTACTTTTTAATCTTTGCATGGAACTAGCAGTTAATGATGTTAAAGAACAATTTAGATTCGGAGTAACAGTACAAGGTGAAAAGATAAAGATGCTACGATTTGCTGATGATATAGTAATTCTAGCCAAGAGTAAACAGGATTTAGAAGAAACAATGAACGGCATAGATGAAGTCCAACGCAAGAACTATCGCATGAAAATAAACAAGAACAAAAAAAAAGTAATAAAATGTAGTAGAAATAACAAAGATGGACCGCTGAATGTGAAAATAGGAGGAGAAACGGTTATGGAGGTAGAAGAATTTTGTTATTTGGGAAGTAGAATTACTAAAGATGGACGAAGCAGGAGTGATATAAAATGCCGAATAGCATAAGCTAAACGAGCCTTCAGTAAGAAATATAATTTGTTTACATCAAAAATTAATTTAAATGTCAGGAAAAGATTTTTGAAAGTGTATGTTTGGAGTGTCGCTTTATATGGAAGTGAAACTTGGCCGATCGGAGTATCTGAGAAGAAAAGGTTAGAAGCTTTTGAAATGTGGTGCTATAGGAGAATGTTAAAAATCAGATGGGTGGAAAAAGTGACAAATGAAGAAGTATTGCGACAAATAGATGAAGAAAGAAGCATTTGGTAAAATATAGTTAAAAGAAGAGACAGACTTATAGGCCACATACTAAGGCATCCTGGAATAGTCGCTTTAATATTGGAAGGACAGGTAGAAGGGAAAAATTGTGTAGGCAGGCCACGTTTGGAATATGTAAAACAAATTGTTGGGGATGTTGGATGTAGAGGGTATACTGAAATGAAACGACTAGCACTAGATAGGGAATATTGGAGATGCATCAAACCAGTCAAATGACTGAAGACAAAAAAAAAAAATTTTGGGGGTTGTGAACAAAAACTAAATAGCAACTAAGGTGCCAACTGGGAAGAGACAGATCCACTTTGATTCTAATGTAATTTAATTCAACCTTAATTAATCCTGGTGGCAAATTGAACTTAACCAACAGTAATAACAATTAAAAAAAAACTATTCCCATAATTGAAGTTAACATTAAAATGGAAAATTGATTTATAACTATTACTACCTACACATACGTCAGAAAATCCACATAGGTGATTTACAAGTAATATTATTTGGAATTAAAATACGCTACTTTGAATATGCATATTAACTTATTAGAATTATATATTAATTCTGTACATATGTACTTTTATATTTAATTATTTAGTTATTAACCAGAATGAGATAATTAAAAATCTAAACAGTGGCTTTATTTGTCAGGGTTGAAATAAGTAAGTTTTAAAGTTTAAAGTCTATCTAAAATCAATATTTTAGATAGGTAGAGGACACTTGCTGCTTTCTTCATTTAACCCAGTCACGTAATTGATGAAAATGATGATGATGAAAATTAAATGTGCCCAAGATTTTTACCAGAATGATGAGCACAGCCGAATGATGCCAGGCAAGAAGGATTGTGATTCTGTAAGACAAACTGACAGGAAGAAAATTAATATTCAAAAAAGGCCTATCTTATATAACTTAAAAGAATTGTACACAGCCTTCAAAGAAAAACATAATTTAAAAATTGGTTTTTCAAAATTTGCTGATTTAAGACCAAAATTTTGTGTTCTGGCTGGTGGGTCAGGTATTCACTCTGTGTGGGTGGGTAGAACTCACCCACAAAACTCATGTTATCTGCTTGTTATGTTAGACTGTATCATGTTATCTGTTAAACTGGAACATAACTGAGAAAGGTTCTGTTTCTGGGACTGTTGTGATTACCTGATAACGAGAACTGAGATATTCTTCAGTCTCTTATACCTAATACCTCAGTTATCAGGTAATCAAACAGTCCCACAAACAAGAACCTTTCACAGTTATGTTCCAACACATCAGAAATGTATTCTGAAAGTCTAAGCGACCTCTGAATCAGAAACATTTACGTTAGTATCGGTACACAATGACATTAGTATTTCTAATTGCTTTATAGTTTTACCAAAGCCAAAATGTAAAAATTACGTCTGCTGCGTATACGACGGCAAGTGGTGGTTAAGCGAAGTCATTGAAGTAATATACATGAAAATGAAAAGGAATATCGAATACACTTTTTCCATCCACAGGGAATGAAGTACAGACTTCATTCATAAAATCTGAGAGAAAATCAAACATGGGTTCAACTGGAAAATATTTTAAATATTCTCACACCTTCAGAGCTTTTTCTATGACTATGAACTACTGGAAGAGGACACAACATTAGAGTAAAGATGAATGAAGACTTATCAGTTCTACTCAATAAAAAATGGCAGGAGTAGTAAGTTATGTTAGTTAAGTTTATTATCAAAAAGTGCAAGATTTTTCATAACTTCCATTAGCAGGAGTAAAGTAAGGTAAAAGAGAAATGCACAACTTCTTAATGTATTTGAATTGTTTATCATATTGTAATTATTATTTATCATTCTATAATTGAATATTTATTAATTACAAATTTACTCATTCTAATGAGCTGTAATTTTTATAATCTGAAAAAAATACACATCAGTATTTTTGGATATGTAGTTTACAGTTAGAAGGAACAGTATTTTTAGCGGTTTTGTTAGCTTCATTACTCGTCAACCCCTTTGAGTAACAAAATAAATTTTATATGGTTTTAAAGTACATAAAATGCTGTAGATTTTTGCCACCTGTCCCACATGTGGTTTTTGGGTCCCAAAATTGAGACATTTTCAAAATCATATGATTTTGTGACCATTTTTTTTAATGAAGGACACTATAAAAAGTAAATTTTTTTTTATAAGTACTACTAGTACCTAAGAGTTAAAAGGTAAAAAACAGGCCTGTTAACCAAGTCCATTATTTATTTTGGGCCCAAAATTAAAAAAAAAAAAAAATTTGAAACTAACTTCAGTAAAAATTACAAGATTTGGCTATGTAACAAAATGAACTTGTACACTAAGATGAAGTTCCATCTTTACCCTTTCCAAAAAAAAACCCTTTTTGACCATCTGTACAATGTAAAATAAGAATACTGCAGCTCATGAGAGGAAAATGGCTGTTTTTACCTGTTAGCGAGTTATAAAATATTCTATTTCTCATGAAAATAATTTTTAAAAATATAAAAATATTTCTTGGCCACTACAAGGTCACTATTTCTATTTATATTTCTTGGCCACTATCAAATATCATCAAAAATAGTGCTGCAATCATTAGTTTAATTAAAATGGAATACCCCAGTATGATAATATTCTACTTGAAAATGCAATTAGTATTTCATACAGGATCATATAATGTAAAAGATATCTCAGTTATTAACAATTACTTTGCCATTATTAATAACCCAATTCACTAGAACATGATGTTTGAGAGTTAATTAAAATCAACCAACCATTAATACGTAATAACATCGCTAAAATTAAGTGTTATAAACAAAGTAAATGAACAATAATGCTATCAAATTTTAAATAAAGTAATAAAAACATCACTCACTCGTTAATAACACCACTATTCATCAAGTTAAGTCAATAATGAGGGATATTTAACAACCTAATCAATTTAGGATTTATATTACGTTAAAATATCTATATTTTACTTGAATTAACAAGCAGCTAATTTAAATAATAAATAAATAAAAGCAAACAGCACACAAAAAAATGGTTATAGGTATTTTTACAAAAGAAGGTAAAATAATAAAAAATAGAGGGTAACAGATATTTTTTAATCGTGTACTAAAAATTAATTAACTTTTCACATTAAAACTGATTCTGGCTGAAATCAATATACATTTAATTATGTTTTATATATATATATATATATTATATACTTTATCACATGTGAAATAAGTACAGAACAATTTGGAAAAAACACCAAATTAAAATAATTAACTGAACTGAGGTCGTCAATCACATGAAAAGTAAACAGATATTTTATAAACAAGAAGTAATGAATGAACACAGTTTAAGGAAAGTATATTTGTTTTATTATTTTTCCTCAAATTTATCACTTTTAATAATTACACTCACTGTAAGGTCAATATTAATTGTAATACATACTGAACCAGATATTTTACAGGTTTCTACTTAAATATAAGCAAATAATAACAGAAGATTCATATCTATAAGCAATATAAGTGATACAAAAAGTTTTCTTAAAGCTGTTTTCTTTGAACACAATAACTACAGGCTTAAGCACATAAAAGCTGACAAATAAGTAGTCTTATTCATTTATTTATTATTTTCATTTCATTTACTTTTATTTTTTGAGCTCTATTGCTCTATGATATTACTGGAATTTATATTTTCATAAATAAAATGACAATATCAGAAAAACAAACACAAATTTAGCAAGCGCATGTTGTACCATCCACTTCTTACAGCGACACAGTTGTGGTACTAAAAACAGCATATGGCAGGCATGTGACAGAATTAGCATTATGTCCTAATTTCTTGTTTAAACATATCTACCCACCCTCTAAAGGGCAGCTAGCAGTCCTATATAAAGAAAATTTAGTATATAGTCTCCAAAATGCAACTGGTTTTATGAATTTATTTATATTGTACTTATTCAACTGAAATTCCTACTTTCTTAAGATACGTATTACTTTCCTGTTTAGATAGTGCTATAGCAGAGCTATAGCTCTAGAAGGGAAATGTAATCGATCCAATTTGGGATAAGTGGTTTTCATCGGATTTCGACATTTTGGCATCTAGGAACCCAAAACACTGAATGAAAATTTTCCAGATGTTAATGTTCATATGTACAAGTGTGTTTGGTGTTGGCCTCTAAATCACATTATATCTCCAAAACACTGGACTGATGTTGACCAAACTTGGAAAGATTATATATGGGACATTAACTTAAAAGGACAAGGGGGTGAGACTGTAGAGCAAGGTCCCCCTCAGTATCTCCAGATTTTGCCTAATTAAGGTCATATCTTTCTTCAGCACATTAGTTAAAAATTAAAAATTGATAACATTTGCAAAATTGTACCCCCACCCCAAAAAATGCTCTGAACTACTGCTATGTTCTGATGTCAAACATGAGCGGTAGAATTAAATAAATGAATAACATTTAAAGTGTAAAAAAGTAACTTGGTCTAGCTGTTCTCGAACTTGATCGTTCTGTTGACTCAGTACCTGGCACATTAAGCCTCACAGCTACACTCGTCTGCCGACCGTGCAAGCAAAATTTGTTCTATACAAGTTGTGAAATTAAATTAGTTTAGTTATTACCGACCATCGCCACTCGCCACACCCACACGAATTAAATACGGTATATGTGCACTCTTTACTTGGAATCATTGATTTAAATAAACAAAAAAATATTATATTTAAATAAAATGACAAATACTTAAGTTGTGAGTGTACATGTGTATAAGCCATACATCATAAACAACACACAGTTTAGGACTTTCACGAAACATGGCTTTAACCACTTGCCAGCAAAATCCTGCAATAATGTTGTCAGTTTTTTTCTTGCATTGAAATAATAAATAAACATACGGAAAACAGTAGCATTTTATATATATATATACATATACAGAGAGAGAGAGAGAGAGAGAGAGCGAGAGAGAGCAGAATTCTATGATATTGGAAGACTATTGAACTAATATTAAAAACTCCTCTTTGATTTGTCCTTGATTTAGAAATTTATATTAGATTTTCTTGATGTAGGGCTCTATTAGATGTGCAGGTAAATAAATTCAAAAAAATAAGTAGATTAGCAATATTTTAATTAAAATAGAAAAATATCTACATTTAGCAATTATCACAAGAGATGCTTATCTTCATAGATTTACATCTTGTATAGCACAAATGAAAAAAGTTAGTTTTTTAAACCATGTTATACTTTTATATCTTTCTTATACCATTTTTTTCTTACAATGTTTTCAGTTTTAAGTTTTTTCCATATTGTTTTAAATATACAGTATTACTGTTATCTACAGTAATACTGTAAGAATTACAACAAATTACATATTGAAAGTATCTAGTTATTCACCCACTTTACCAGAAATAGAACATAACATTAACATAAATCCTTTTAAAAAAATAGCATTTAAGTAAGTTAAGAAAAGAGTTTAAAAATGTCAATCGTCAATTTCAGTATAGTCTCTGTTAAAAAAAAAATACTATTTTGATTTTTAGAAAAATAGGAAACACATCTTTTGACACCTAACTAAGTATTTTAACAACATTATTACAGAATTTGTACTGGAAATGGGTTGTGGAATTATAAGACTTTTAATTATAACAGATGGGAACCTCCAGTGCTTGTTAGGAAAGTGAACAATCATTTCACATGTAAGAATCAATACAGTGCTGTGGCTCTGTACTTGATTAATTTTCAGTAAAGTAATAGCATCAGAAAGCCGAAATTGCTGCTAGATTTAACAGAAAGCCTTGTTTCCTTCACAACTAAAATTATGTAAATATGATAACAGTAGTAAGTGTAAACAAATAGTTCAAAAATTTCAAACATTGTAATTTTCAAATAATAGCTGTCATACTGAGAAATTAACCATCAGAAAAATAATTAAAAATACTTAAGCACCTTTTTTCAATACACTATTATCAAGTTACGATCAATGAAACTGGATTACCAGGAAAAGAAGCCAAAAACAGTATTAATATATAGTTTTCTCTTAATTCCTACTGATTTTCTTTAAATAAACAGATACTCTTAAGAATGAAACAGAAAAGAAAAAGATCTAGCACGTATAAAACTCAGAAAATCAAGTTACTGATAAATCGCCCACAAATTGTGGATTATATCTCCTAAATTATCTAAACTTTGAATAACAAACCCTTAACTGAGAGGTTCAAATCAGCCTTAAAGCTGATGTGTGTACACATTCCTCTACACTGAATGTAAATCCTAATGAAATTAATTCATTTAGGTGTTTCAGAAAATTAATACCGTACTTTTAAAAGTTGATAGTAATTTTATTCTTATACTTTTTAAACCTTATCAAACCAAATATCAAACATCTATTAATCAAGTTCAATACTATTATCATTATATTCTTTGAACTAAGAAAATCACCAGAAAAAAAAATTATATAAATATATATATCTAACATAACCAGAATACATAAGATAATTTCAATAAATTGCAATGTAAAATTAATGCAGGATTAAAATAAATATAGTGACACGATTAAACTGTATTTCAGAATAATAAGAGCATCCTACCGTAACTGGTATCAAATTAAAAATTTTTGAGAAGGAAGAAAAAAAAACTGGAACCTAAACAAAAATGGAAAAAGATGGTTTTTAAATTAAAACCAAAAGCAAGATATATTTCAACAAACTTGATCAATAGCAGAATTTGATATTTCATCAGTACGAAAGTGTAACAAAAATTTTTAAATAAACAAACCGTATATAAATGACCAAGACAAAAATACAATACAGAGGGCAATCTGGAAAAAACAGGACTGAATAGCGTAGAGGTAAAGAAAAAGAAAAAAGTGGTAAATAAATATGCAAATTAATTCCGATTTGATCAATTTCATTAAGTTGGCAACACTACTCTAAATATTTCACATGACACTGTATTACAAGTTGCAGTATTGGTATTTCTCTGGATACCAGATGATTATTAAACAGAAAGGAATGCTTAGTCAAGATAGTAAAAATATTTCATAAAAAAAGATTATTTTAAATTATTGTTTACTAAAAAACTTTTACTAAAATTCATCTATAGTGTGTAAATCACAAAAATCTGTCATCAAAATACAGGGAAGGAACCTCTCCATTTGAAATTTCATAAAAGTTTATACAAAAATTGTATAAAATTCTATTTGCTTATTTTTGTTGTTTAACATTTTTTGCTAAAATGCTTATCATTTCTGTTAAGAAATTACCACCATTAAGATCTTAATCATATGAGTAGTCATACAGTACTGTAAATTTATTTTATAAGTTTTGGTAAAACAATTTTAATTATATCTAACAGTTTTTCATGCATAATTCTATACAAAAAGTAGAACAGAAAAGACACACACTGTGCACAAATTGAAACAATATCATTGTGAAGCAAAAGTCTTTTTTCTTTATTTCTGATAAATGAATATAAAGAAACATGAAAATGAAATGTTCCTTAGTAATTACTTACAGATACATTAAGATCCAAAAGTTGTGCACATCAACGTAAGGACATTAAGTAATAATATTTAAAGATTTTTTATTTTCATAACACATGCTCAAAATGGCTGCCCTGTTCAGTAATGCAAGTGTAAAGTCTTTTTATCATATTTGAAGCCACTTTGTGGAGCACATGTATACTGATGTAGTTAATCTCTGTTACTCTGTTCATCTTTAGTTCCTCCAGCGTGTGTGGGGCCTGTTTTTATAACCTTTCCTTTAAGACCCCACAGAAAGAAATCTGGGAACATCAAATCAGGTGAATGCGAGGGGGGGGGGTGTCATAATTCTTTAGAGATGATACAATCGGGAAAAAACGTGCAAGAAATGCATGGTTTCATAAGATGTGTGACTGTCCTGCTGGAACTAACAATCGCGTTCTTCAAAAAGTGCAATAAACTGTGTAATGATGTCTTGGTACTCAACACTGTTCACTGTGGTTTCAAAGAAAATGGGGCCCATTATTCGATGACATGATACAGCACACCACACTTTTAACTTTCTGAGATGTAAGAGGTTTTCAAGTAACACAAGTGGATTTTCAGTAGCCACTAAGGTGAAAACCACACCTCTTCAACGAAGAAAACACAGTCAAGCTCTGCAATTCCATAGTTGTCAACAAATGATCGAAACCATGTACAGTACACTACAGGCTTTTCTTTATCTGGCTCCTTCAATTCCTGAACTCTACGAACATGATATGCACAAAAGTGTAACTGCTTCATTGCTCTCTCAGCACTTCCATATGAAATCTGAGAGTGCACTGATAATCTCATCAAGGTGCAACACTTTTTAACATCAGTCAAAATGGCCAGTCATCTTGTTCACTTCTTGTCGCAACTGATCCGCATTCTCTAAAATGGGCAATTAATCTTGTTATGGTGAATTGTTAGGCACTGCCACGTATGGATATTTTCCATGAAATTCATCTACAACACGTGCATACAAACAACTGGAAAAATACTATTCAACAATGAAAACTTGATGCTCTTGGGAAAAATTACATGTTTACCAAGCAATAAACAAAGCACTATTGCAAACATCACGTGATCAATACATATCACAATGGTGTCTTTGTTTGTTGTTGTTAATACCCATGGTACTATCTTGCAGTAGTCGATAGAACGTTTTCAACAATACTACTATTTATAGACACTTTAATTTTGATGTGCAGGACTGTTGGATCTCTTTGTGTAACTTTAAATCTATATACAATATGTAGGTAGCACTTACTATGAAAAATTACATCAGTTAATTATGATATAATTTTCTACTAAATCACTGACGTCCTCTCAAAAACATCTATCTAATTTTGATAAATGAAATACTAAGATAAAATTGAATAAGCAAAATTTTGCTTGCTGGAACCATAAATTTTAAGAGAATAAATGTTGCGACGTCGACAGGATGCCGTTGTTCAACAGCGTTGCAGTAAATTTTAAAGCGAGGGTGGACTGTATGTGTTCATAGGTGATGAATGAAGACAACACCTTGTTGATTACCGAAGGATTGTTTAATTGTATGCAGTCTTGGCGGTTTAAAATCACCTTGTAACATAACACTTGTAATTTATAACTTAACTTTAACGATAGCAAACATAAGCTAAATAAAAAATGTTCATCAGAACAAGAATTGAGAGAGTCCATCTGGACATGACCGCCTTGGGTCAGGTATGAGTATAGACTGGCAAGAGACGCTACGGACAGTGCTCGAGGGAGCAGCTTGTGACATTGAGTGGCGTGATGTTCTAGCGACCATAGTTTACTGTGGGCACCCTAGCCACAGCTAGGTTTCAGCACTTGATGGTAAGAGGGAGTGAAAACGTAACAATATCAAAACAAAAAAACATTCACATAGATATTCTGATTTATAGATAACAATAAGAATCATACCTTATCTTGACACTGACGCAAGTGATTAACAAGAAGGGTACACCTTTCTGGATCTTTCCGTCCATCAAAGCTATCTAATTCTGCAGCAACAAGATTTAATTCTTCATCCGCATAAAAGAACTGAGAGAGAAGGGCAGGGTCATCTCTCTGCAAAAAAAAAAAAAATTTTTAATATAACTGGCATAAATTTTAAATTGGTATAAATTACAATTCAAAACACTAATAAGGAAAATAACATTAATTATAATAAATACGAATCCAGACGCATAAATTAAGCAAGTGCAGATAAAAAATAAACATCTTATTCTTAGAATAAAGCAAAAAAATTACATCAGAAAGGAATTATAGTTTAATGCTGTTTCTCACTGCACACATCTCAGGAACGGTCGACCTGAGACTGTACAAGACTATACTTCATTTACATTCATACATATCATCCTCTGAAGTAATACCTTATGGTGGTTTCAGAGGCTAAACAGAAAAAAAAACTACTTTTCAAAAATATATTTCAGTACATTAATTTAAGTTTACATGAAGTAAATTCAACTTTTTTAATAGTAGAAACAAAAAACAATAAATGCAGTAAACAAAAAAAAATTCTTTGAGTTAGATTCATTTGATGTGGTTTAACCTAATACCTTTGGGTTCCTTGATGAGGGCAGCAGCATTAAGAATGCAAGCAATCAGTTCATCACGTGCCTATTTTTTCTTGTACACCTCACATTTCATCTATCTCCATAACAGTAATATATGGGAGTTAGGTCCAGTGATCTGGGTGGCCAATTTACCGACCATTTTTCTGTCAAGTTTTGTTCTGTTTTGATTAATAAAAGTTGATGTTTGTTTTTCATAACACTTATTACATCAATTTTCTCAGAATTAAATTCTCTGCAAGTTTTAATAATTTATTAGTCATTTAACAAAGTTATTGGTTACTACAGTTCAATCCTAAGCAGCATGTTTTTCATCACCAAAATTTTCTATTTTTGTTGGATATTATGAAAACTACAGAAGATAGAGTTCTGGGATCTGTTTTATTCAATTTTTCAGGTCAAAAAACATATGCAACTATCAAGTTTACCCTTATATAACATCTTAAAAATTTCACTGACCTCACTTCACTGGGGGAAGTGAAATCCTGTTTTTTTCACCTGTATTAAACACACACACACACACACACACACACACACACACACACACACACACACACACACACACACACACACACACACACACACACACACACACACACACACACACACACACACACACACACACACACACACACACACACACACACACACACACACACACACACACACACACACACACACACACACACACACACACACTTAATATACATATGAAGCAGATTTACAACAATACCATGTACTCTTTTGGAATTGGAATTTTGGAAAACAAAAAGTTTTCTATTTTTTTAACAATATATATAACAAATCACACATATATTAATATAACCTAACCAAACATAAACTGCGCTTGTTCCCTTGCTAACCTTGTCTAACTAACGCCTAAATATATACAAATTATATACAACAATGACTCAATCTTTAATGATGACTTATTTATGTGAATTTCTACGACATCACTGACATAAGGGGGAGGAAGACTTGTTCAATATGATACTTCAACATATTAGTGAGTTTTATCTTGTAGTATAATTATAGTTTAGTAAAATAAGTATTGTGTTATGTTTATAAAAGGAATTGGAATTACGATCTATAATAAATGTTACATTTAAAAATATATTATATGAATTTTTAATTATACTCTCATTTCTCCAAAATAATTTTATCTAATCTTTAAAATACATGCATGTTTAATGAATTATGATATTACACAATATTTCAAGAATATATCATTAAAAAAAACCTATTGGGGGGAAAATCATGAAAGAGTACTCAATACCAAACAGAAAGCATACCGTAGCAAATAACTGGAATAAGAATAAATTGTGACAAAACAAAGGCATACAAAGAATGATGAAATAATAGCTTCTGTAAATGAAAAGAGATGATAGAGTACACAAGTAACCTTATCTAAATATCTGAGAAGTAAATTAATTAAGAAATGAGAATATGAAAACGAAGTTAAGACTAAGAAATGATTTTGCAATGAAACTTTGCGATAAGGGGAATAAGAATACTGGCCAGTAAGATGAATAAAAATTGAAGACAAGTCTGATCAAGCATTAAAGGTAGAATGTTTTAATGAACAGTTCAGAAAGATGGAAACTGTGTAGGATGAATTATGTCAAAAGCTAATGAAATTTAAATAAAGAGAAACGAGGAAATGAGACAGACTAAGTAATAAAGTAATAAATTAAGAAGTTCACAAATGGTGAATGAGGAAAAATAGATGACCCAGATCATTATTAAAAGGAAAAAATAAATTGTGTAAAATTAAAAGAAAAGATTTTTTTAATGCTGAACTGGAAGTGTAAACAAAGGGAGGAAAGAAGAAAGGAACAAACTAACTATCGAATGATCTCAAGAAGCATAAACAATAAAAACAACTAAAATGAACAGCAATTTACTTTAGTTAATAGGGATAAATGGAGAGGAATGGATGTGCAATAAACCTGCCTACTAGCAATAAATGAAAGCATCTCTTTTTCCGCATGAATGAATAAAAAAAGTTCTAATTACAAATTTATTGTATAAATCTTCATATAAATTTCATACAAATTAAAAATTAGTTATTACAAAAATTATAATACAAAGTGGAAAAATGTAAATAGTTATAATCACCAGTATAAAAAAAAAAAAAAAAAAACCTTTTGCAATTTGTATAACTAGGGAGGAGGTAGCCAAGGCTGACATCCACTACTTTCCTTTTATACAAATATATATTATTCTTGCCATCTCCTCCTTAGATGGACCTTTGAGTACCCTTCTCGATTGAAAATGGGTATTTTCCTGCTACTAACAATAAAGGATATTTTTTTTTTGTCTTCAGTCATTTGACTGGTTTAATGCAGCTCTCCAAGATTCCCTATCTAGTGCTAGTCATTTCATTTCAGTATACCCTCTACATCCTACATCCTAACAATTTGTTTTACATATTCCAAACGTGGCCTACCTACACAATTTTTTCCTTTTACCTGCCCTTCCAATATTAAAGCGACTATTCCAGGATGCCTTAGTATGTGGCCTATAAGTCTGTCTCTTCTTTTAACTATATTTTTCCAAATCCTTCTTTCTTCACCTATTTGCCGCAATACCTCTTCATTTGTCACTTTATCCACCCATCTGATTTTTAACATTCTCCTATAGCACCACATTTCAAAAGTTTCTAATCTTTTCTTCTGAGATACTTCGATTGTCCAAGTTTCACTTCCATATAAAGCGACACTCCAAACATGCACTTTCA
The DNA here is from genome assembly GCF_047948215.1 of Lycorma delicatula. Classification (NCBI taxonomy): domain Eukaryota; kingdom Metazoa; phylum Arthropoda; class Insecta; order Hemiptera; family Fulgoridae; genus Lycorma; species Lycorma delicatula. The sequence continues at coordinate 35,405,063 of NC_134455.1, forward strand.
AAAATCTTTTGATGTGATTGAACTGGTGTGTAATATTTATGAAAAAGGGAAATTTCCGTCAGACTTCAAAAAAAGTGTTATAGTCATGATACCAAAGAAAGCACGGGCAGATAAATGTGAAGAATACAGAACAATTTGTTTAACTAGTCGTGCATCAAAAATCTTAACTAGAATTCTATACAGAAGAATTGAGAGGACAGTGGAAGAAGTGTTAGGAGAAGACCAATTTGGTTTCAGGAAAAGTATAGGGACAAGGGAAGCAATTTTAGGCCTCAGATTAATAGTAGAAGGAAGATTAAAGAAAAACACACCGACATACTTGGCGTTTATAGACCTAGAAAAGGCATTCGATAACGTAGACTGGAATAAAATGTTCAGCATTTTAATAAAGTTAGGGTTCAAATACAGAGATACAAGAACAATTGCTAACATGTACAGGAACCAAACAGCAACAGTAATAATTGAAGAACATAAGAAAGAAGCCGTAATAAGAAAGGGAGTCTGACAAGGATATTCCCTATCTCCGTTACTTTTTAATCTTTACATGGAACTAGCAGTTAATGATGTTAAAGAACAATTTAGATTCGGAGTAACAGTACAAGGTGCAAAGATAAAGATGCTACGATTTGCTGATGATATAGTAATTCTAGCCGAGAGTAAAAAGGATTTAGAAGAAACAATGAACGGCATAGATGAAGTCCTACGCAAGAACTATCGCATGAAAATAAACAAGAAGAAAAAAAAGTAATGAAATGTAGTAGAAATAACAAAGATGGACCGCTGAATGTGAAAACAGGAGGAGGAGAAAAGATTATTGAGGTAGAAGAATTTTGTTATTTGGGAAGGAGAATTACTAAAGATGGACGAAGCAGGAGCGATATAAAATGCCGAATAGCACAAGCTAAACGAGCCTTCAGTAAGAAATATAATTTGTTTACGGTGTATATTATATTACGGGTGGATAAAGTGACAAATGAAGAGGTATTGCGGCAAATAGATGAAGAAAGAAGCATTTGGAAAAATATAGTTAAAAGAAAAGATAGACTTATAGGCCACATACTAAGGCATCCTGGAATAGTCGTTTTAATATTGGTAGTAGGTAAAAGGGAAAAATTGTGTTGCAGGCCACGTTTGGAATATGTAAAACAAATTGTTAGGATGTAGGATGTAGAGGGTATACTGAAATGAAACGACTAGCACTAGATAGGGAATCTTTGAGAACTGCCTCAAACCAGTCAAATGACTGAAGACAAAAAAAAAATATATATATATATATATACTAGTATATATTACATTTTTACTTTAAGTGTTTTCTGATTAATTTTCTTAAATTTTGTCCAAAAACTTCGAATATCAGTATTACATTTGACTATGTATCATCAGATATAAAAATTCTTTCTAATACTCTGAGTAAAAATGCCGATAAAAAAATTAAAATATTTTCTAAACGGCTATAATGAATCTTTTTTTTTTTTTATAAAAATCTTTCACTTAAGCTATGTGAAAGAAATTACAACGGAATTGGAAGAACTTCCTTTTCAAAATAAGGAAAAAAAACACAGATTATCGAAACCGGTTAGTTAGATGAAGAATAAAGCTTGAAGAACAAAAGAAATGAAACATACGGATTAAATTAAGAACTTCCTCCTTTTTGGAAACTATTAAAGATGTGTGTGAAATATTAAAATCGCCTTGGAGATGGACAAATACAATGAACGGTATCGATTATCTAATATTCTAATAATAAAAAAAAAATTCAAGTACAATATCTTCGCATTACGAACATTTCCGATTATAGAGAATTATTTTTTTAAATTACAATTTTTACACTCTTATTTTCATTATCTGCGCTAATTATATTGATCTTATATCATCGCTATTTTAATAACAAATATTATTCAAATTAATAATGACCGACATCCAGTGACTCGACTGTTGCAGAATCAACCGAACGCTTAATACGTTAAATTTTTAATAAGTATAAAGAAATGTATAAAAATATGTCCTTCATTGTACGTTAATGTAACACAATGGATCGGTGCAAACGAGATTTGAGGAGCGAGGTCAATTTAAATCAATTCCAAATATATTACCGTTGCTTCCTACAATAAAACATTATCGTTGTACGTAGACACATAATCTACATATACTGTAACTTATTATCTCACAACTTCTAAATTGTGTACTAGTCGCACACAAAGACAACAATTTAAGTCGTAAAGCTAAACAATAGAAAGGTAATAAAAGAGCTATAAAATAACAACGGAATACTGTCCATGAATTCAATGACAATCTAAAAAGTAACAATTTCGACAATCAAATTTCACAAAAAAAGACTACCACTAATTTAAATTGATTATATATATATATATATAATAAAAATAAACAAGGGTAAAATTTAATTTGCTTAAATCAGGAGCAATAATAACAATTACATTGCCAAGACAATATTCAATGTTTAAGATACACAATGACACCAGAAAACAAACGGTAAGGTTCATTCAAAAAATGAATTTTAAACTGTATAAACGCTTATAAATAACTTTAGAATAAGAACACTCAGTCCTCTTTTTCAAACAATGTAGGTAAAAAATTAGGTTGAAATAATTAATCTCCATAAAAGCCTACCATATTCCAATTTTTTTTTTTTTTGTCTTCAGTTATTCTTCTATAGTCTTTAGTAATTCTACTTCCCAAATAACAAAATTCTTCTACCTCCATAATCTTCTCTCCTCCTATTTTCACATTCAGCGGTCCATCTTTGTTATTTCTCTACATTTCATTACTTTTGTTTTGTTCTTGTTTATTTTCATGCGATAGTTCTTGCGTAGGACTTCATCTATGCCGTTCATTGTTTCTTCTAAATCCTTTTTACTCTCAGCTAGAATTACTATATCATCAGCAAATCGTAGCATCTTTATCTTTTCACCTTGTACTGTTACTCCGAATCTAAATTGTTCTTTAACATCATTAACTGCTAGTTCCATGTAAAGATTAAAAAGTAACGGAGATAGGGAACATCCTTGTCGGACTCCCTTTCTTATTACGGCTTCTTTCTTATGTTCTTCAATTGTTACTGTTTCTGTTTGGTTCCTGTACATGTTAGCAATTGTTCTTCTATCTCTGTATTTGAACCCTAAACTTTTTTAAAATGCTGAACATTTTATTCCAGTCTACGTTATCGATTGCCTTTTCTAGGTCTATAAACCCCAAGTATGTCGGTTTGTTTTTCTTTAATCTTCCTTCTACTATTAATCTGAGGCCTAAAATTGCTTCCCTTGTCCCTATACTTTTCCTGAAACCAAATTGGTCTTTTCCTAACACTTCCTCCACTGTCCTCTCAATTCTTCTGTGTAGAATTCTAGTTAAGATTTTTGATGCGTGACTAGTTAAACTAAGTGTTCTGTATTCTTCACATTTATCTGCCCCTGCTTTCTTTGGTATCATGACTATAACACTTTTTTTGAAGTCTGACGGAAATTCCCCTTTTTCATAAATATTACACACCAGTTTGTATAATCTATCAATCGCTTCCTCACCTGCACTGCGCAGTAATTCTACAGGTATTCTGTCTATTCCAAGAGCTTTTCTGCCATTTAAATTTTTTAATGCTCTTTTAAATTCAGATCTCAGTATTGTTTCTCCCATTTCATCCGACTCAACTTTCTCTATAACACAATTTTCTAATTCATTTCCTCCGTATAACTCTTCAATATATTCCACTCAACTATCGACTTTACCTTTCGTATTATATATTGGTGTACCAACTTTGTTTAACACATTATTACATTTTAATTTATGTACCCCAAAAGTTTCCTTAATTTTCCTGTATGCTCCGTCTATTTTACCAATGTTCATTTCTCTTTCCACTTCTGAACAGTTTTCTTTAATCCACTCTTCTTTCGCCAGTATGCACTTCCTGTTTATAGCATTTCTTAATCGCCGATAGTTCCTTTTACTTTCTTCATCACTAGCATTCTTATATTTTCTACGTTCATCCATCAGCTGCAACATATTCCAATACGTATCAAATAATATTAACAAGTAATATAGTGTGTAAATTACCTACAATATTTATAATGTAGTTTGTAGAATTTACTAACGTATTTAATAGTAAAAATTTATTTAATTTTTTTCTATTTTAAGTGACACACTCGTAATTAATTGACTTCTTCTTACTTTCGTTAGAGGAGAAAGTCTAAAGAATCTTGATATAAATATCAGACATGGAGATACAATAAATATTGAACAAGTTGCCGCCGAAGTTGAATTAAGTATATAATTCCACTTAATTTAATTAACTAATTTAACTTATTTTACTTAATTCAATTAAGTATAATAAGTAAATAAAAACAGTAAGAAAACTACTTAAAAATAATACATTAATAAGTTATAAACGAATAAAAAAAAAAAATCGATAATCCATGATTCACATCTCCATGAACCTATTCAGTCAAAACATTCCGCTCACAGATTCTCTCTCCCTCCCGCTCTCTCTCGTTTTATTTAACAGATAATACATAACTTACAATCAGTATAAAATAAAACACTAACAAATGCATTAAATGAATCGCGAAAAGGAAAAGAAATCCATTCTTTTTTTTTTTTCATTCGCACAAAACAAAGAGATATGAGATAAAAAATTAATAAAATATAAATTGAATGCACCTTTTGAAGGTTACTAAGATAACATTAAGCTAGAATATTGAAAGATAACAATACCAATAAAGATAAGAGTAAAAATTTATGTTTATTAACGTCAAATAAATTTTTGTCGTAAGGTAACTTACTAAAAATAAAAAGAAAACGCACGACAGATTACCGCATTACAGTACTAACGGTACTGTACAAAGACGCAGAACAGTTAGCACACGAAAATAAAAAATAATTTACATAATAGGAACTCATGATTATTTCAGAATGAATGTAACAAATACTTTTACTTTCGTAACTTGTGGAATGAAAGCACTACTGCGCTCATAAAATTACCTATTAACATTAATAGGTAACATTTTTCTAAATATAGATGTCCAGTCTCCGAATTATGAATAATTTAGAGAAAGCGCACGCAAATCAAGCTGAAGTAATTAATAAAAAATGTACATCTTTTATTCGTTGTACGGTTACGTTGTTACATATATTAAAATGACGCTTTTCGGAACAACTTTTCACCATCTGGTATATATTTTAAAAAAATTAAAAACACTGGAAGTCGTCACAATATTAGCGCTAAAATACAAAAAAAAATGAATGAATATACAGGCCCAAAGTTCATTGCATAAACATCATAAAAGTACACAAGCGAAATTATAGGTACCCAGCTTTGAAATAAGCTGCGTTAATTCAAACAAACCAAGCAAGTTCCCTCTTGTATACCGGGATATTTCTTAATAATAACGACATAGTCATGCGACGGATAAATATCAATCTAAAATAAATTGCTTTCTAATTAGTCTGAGAAACGATAAACCAAAATCGTTTTTTTTTTTGTCTTCAGTCATTTGACTGGTTTGATGCAGCTCTCCAAGATTCCCTATCTAGTGCTAGTCGTTTCATTTCAGTATACCCTCTACATCCTACATCCCTAACAATTTGTTTTAAATATTCCAAACGTGGCCTGCCTACACAATTTTTTCCTTCTACCTGTCCTTCCAATATTAAAGCGACTATTCCAGGATGTCTTAGTATGTGGCCTATAAGTCTGTCTCTTCTTTTAACTATATTTTTCCAAATGCTTCTTTCTTCATCTATTTGTCGCAATACCTCTTCATTTGTCACTTTATCCACCCATCTGATTTTTAACATTCTCGTTTACAGATTTTATAGATATCTGAATGCGTACAGTAGTTAGTTGTAAATCCAATACAGTTACAAAACAGTCCGTGCAATCTTGTAAAAAACTGTTAAACTAATAAAATGAAACATTTTAATTTCAGGACTAACTATGTTATTCTAGAAAATATTTAAAAAAAATTCATAACTGAATTTATTAATAAAGTTTGCATTCCCTAAAATTTATTAATGGTAAAGTCAATTGTTAACAAACCACATCAGATTTTAAAGATAGTGAAGGAGGGAAAGAGTAATGTAAATTACCACGAACCATTAAATATGAAAACTTGACCGTAAAGATTCTATGCATAATATGAATTAACGGATTCGAGTGAAGGACTGGATACAATATGATAATTAATAAAAATATCAATTATGATACACGTTATAAAATTTCTTTATAATAAAAATTAACTTCCTTTCATTACTTCATCAAAATAATTTCGTTATAACGACGTTCCAATAATTTTTTACCCGTTGTATTTTTTCATTAACTTTTTGCTTTTTTAACTAAAAAGTTGTTAATTAGCTCCCCGCGTTGAATTAAAGCCTTGAACAATTTTATTAATCTGACTTCAGCAGCATAAAGGTGTTGTGTTCAAAAAAGTCAAACGTTCAAGATGCTGATAACAAGGCTACAAAACCACTAAAATAACATTGATTATGTAATGAATAATATACCCCTTAATTAACTGTATTCTAAGCCTTTTATAAAAAAAATGTACATCATAACGAAGAAAAGAAAAATAATTATTATTTATTACATTAAACCTATAATAGTTTTTTTTTAATAGAAAATGTAATTAACAAAAAACAAATAAGAGGAATTACAGACGGTAAACAGAATTTAATTAATTACGTACTACTGATGACGTTCGATTACTTTTTATACAAGTTAACATAACTCGAAACGGCCGTCCAGTACAATAAGGAGACATTTCTGAGAATAAGCGCGTGGGAAGCTAGAAAGAAAGGAATATTAAAGACAATAAAATGTGGGACGGAGAGAAAGATATCAAGTGATTTCATGTATATTTCATTAGCTATAATAAAGAGTCAAATCATCGATCGTTATAATGGAATAGAAAATATAACAACCGGTTATAAAAAACTATTTTTAAGACAAAATATATATAAAAACAAACATTTTACGCTAACAAAAATATTTTTAAATGTATTAGGAAAGGCGGTAATATATCCTTCCAACGATCTTTTCATTAAATTCACATCTCAATAATATGCAGAATCTGGGATAAGCTACGGCTGTACCACGAAATAATTCATTTCAAACGAATTAATATGTTTGGACATCAGACATCATCATAGAATTTCCATCTACTGGTTTTCTATGTTCAAAAACTACTTTACAAAATGACCAGACGATTTTCATTAATCATTAACAGCATAGATTTTATTACCCAATTTACTAAATAAAAATTGTTATTTAAATTAGCATTTCTGTTTAATTGTACTTGAAAATTGATTAATAAATTTCTTTTGAATTTCATTTTAAAACGACCTTTATACGACCATATGTAAAATTTTTACGGTACAAAATGCCAACAGAAAATCTTGCTTCAAAATATCAGTGTGCCGTTTGCTAATTGTCGGACTAAAATTCCATCGTAATGAAAAACGAAACCAAGTATTCTCAATAATTAACAACAATAAGAGAGTAATTATAGAAATTACCTGAATTTAATTAACAAATACATTTAAAATCTATAAAATATATCAGAACTAAATGGATATACCAAAAATAATACACACAGAGCATTAAAACATTTAAATGGCAGAAAGGCTCCTGGAATAGACGGAATACCTGTAGAATTACTGCGCAGTGCAGAGGTGAGGAAGCGATTGAGAGATTATACAAACTGGTGTATAATATTTATGAAAAAGGAGAATTTCCGTCAGACCTCAAAAAAAAGTGTTATAGTCATGATACCAAAGAAACCAGGGGCAGATAAATGTGAAGAATACAGAACAATCAGTTTAACTAGTCATACATCAAAAATCTTAACTAGAATTCTATACAGAAGAATTGAGAGTAGAGTGGAGAAAGTGTTAGGAGAAGACCAATTTGGTTTCAGGAAAAGTATAGGGACAAGGGAAACAATTTTAGGACTCAGATTAATAGTAGAAGGAAGATTAAAGAAAAACAAACCGACATACTTGGCGTTTATAGACCTAGAAAAGGCATTCGATAACGTAGACTGGGATAAAATGTTCAGCATTTAAAATAAATTAGGGTTCAAATACAGTGTTAGAAGAACAACTGCTAACATGTACAGGAACCAAACAGCAACAGTAACAATTGAAGAACATAAGAAAGAAGCCCTAATAAGAAAGGGAGTCCGACAAGGATGTTCCCTATCTCCGTTACTTTTTAATCTTTACATGGAACTAGCAGTTAATGATGTTAAAGAACAATTTAGATTCGGAGTATCAGTACAAGGTGAAAAGATAAAGATGCTACGATTTGCTGATGATATAGTAATTCTAGCCGAGAGTAAAAAGGATTTAGAAGAAACAATGAACGGCATAGATGAAGTCCTACGCAAGAACTATCGCATGAAAATAAACAAGAACAAAACAAAAGTAATGAACTGTAGTAGAAATAACAAAGATGGATATTTTCACAGAATGTGAAAATAGGAGGAGAAAAGATTATGGAGGTAGAAGAATTTTGTTATTTGGGAAGTAGAATTACTAAAGATGGACGAAGCAGGAGCGATATAAAATGCACAATAGCACAAGCTTAACGAGCCTTCAGTAAGAAATATAATTTGTTTACATCAAAAATTAATTTAAATGTCAGGAAAAGATTTTTGAAAGTGTATGTTTGGAGTGTCGCTTTATATGGAAGTGAAACTTGGACGATCGGAGTATCTGAGAAGAAAAGATTAGAACCTTTTGAAATGCGGTGCTATAGGAAAATGTTAAAAATCAGATGGGTGGATAAAGTGACAAATGAAGAGGTATTGCGGCAAATAGATGAAGAAAGAAGCGTTTGGAAAAAATATAGTTAAAAGAAGAGACAGATTTATAGGCCACATACTAAGGCATCCTGGAATAGTCGCTTTAATATTGGAAGGACAGGTAAAAGGGAAAAATTGTGTAGGCAGGCCACTTTTGGAATATGTAAAACAAATTGTTAGGGATGTAGGATGTAGAGTGTATCCTGAAATGAAACGACTAGCACTAGATAGGGAATCTTGGAGAGCTGCATCAAACCAGTCAAATGACTGAAGACAAAAAAAAAATACACACATTTTTAATTTTTTAACTATTTTAGTCACTAACAAATTAAATAACCCTTTAACTAATTGTGCGTCCAAATTTAACATAATGTTAATTTAAATCCTAATTTCTTCTGAAGAGCAACATAAAAAAAAGTATGTAAATAAAAACCAGTGACCACTTTACACAGTCAATTCTGACGGTTACTTTTTAAGCAAAATAAAGTTCTTGCTAGCACTCCTTTTAACACTCAAATGGAACTGCTGCAGAACAAATCGCACATAATAGGATCGATATAGCAGTTCACTACAGGATATGAGATCCCCCCCAATAATCCAACAATATAACTTTTAATAAAAAAAATCGGTAATTTTCTTAAACGAAATGTATTATAACAATAATGAAATTTAAGACATTTTTAATGTTTCTTTTAATATTACTAATAATCTTTAGTTTGCACATTAATTGCATAACAAGATCGCAAAATTAAGGGACTTGATCGGAATCGCAGAAGCGTGGTATTCGAATAACTTAATATGTTTAAGCCCAATATATCGCAGAACCGGGAGAATACAAGCGCTTTACCTTAAGCTGGAAGAAGTGAGAGCACGCGTGGGCACAAATCAGCTTTAATATATTTTACAAAGTAATCATGAAACGGATTTTGGAATAAGAAAATTCAGAAATTACAAATTAACGATGAAAACATTGTACGACTATAAAAGGGTTTTCACTTTAACTAATAAAATTAATTTTAAAACATTTTCGGTCACAAATTATTTATCCGACATACAGACACTTTTTTTTTATCCGATAAACTACTACATAAAATGAATATTAAAGTTGCATACTTTTTAAATAAAGGAAACTATGCGATGTAAAAAATGTCGATGTATTATATTTGAACAGTTACGTAAAGAATCTCTCGTTATCAATGTAAAAATTCCTATTACGTAAAATGTTGTTGTGTCAATAAAATAGAACAAACTATACACTAAACCGGCAATTTTTTTTTTCTTTTTAACGAATAAGTAATCTAGAAAGGTATCACCTAGGATAAAAAATGTAATTATCGCAAAAGAAAAGCTACAGCGTAACTTAGCATGACGAAAAAGCCATTCGGTATTATATTTATTTAACCATTCACATAAGAAAAAATAAATGCAACCGAAGGCGGCTAGTGTTAATCTTTCACACTCGTGTTTTTACGCAAGTAGTAACCCGTACATGTTTCAATCGCATTGCTGCAGCTTAATTCTGTGTAGGTAGGTGTGTATACCCCCCACCATTACTCGTATTACCTTACATGAATTATCACCGGTCTTATGTAGGGCAAATTATGTAAACGCTTGCTGTTGAAGCGAGCAACTGAACAAGATTTTGTTACGGTGACAAGCGTTGTTACTTTCTGATGAAAATATCAAAGTCGCATAACAAAGGCTATGCGATATTACAGTCTTAAATATAACATAGAAAAGTGTATTAAATGTAATGCTTAAGACGATTCCAATCCGTATGAAAATAATGTTAGCTTGTTAAAATGTTGCAACAAACTGCATAACGTTACTGTGATATTTTGTTCGTAATATTTCTCAGAAAGCACAACGTATTTTCCAATGAGCCATTAAGTTCACAAATCAAATATAAAACATTTTGCTACGCTTCGTGAATTCGTAATGCAACGATTCAAAGCTGATTCGACGAATTTAAGCGTGAAAATAGTAACTAAAACCAAGGAATCATGATTTTATGAAGAGATATACAATATTAACAAAATAACATCTGGTGCAATAGTAAACGCGCCGGTTCTTAAATAACTAATCTCCGTTTCCACTCGCAGCAGAATTAATAGTTTTTATCTGTGAATCGCTTAAGTTCATTTTTAGTCAAATTTACGGCCAAAAGGCAAGTAACGCGCTCGTACAAGAGACTCTTGTCAAGAGTTTCATTCTCCGAGAATAATGTACACTGTACAGCCGGTACCAGAGGTGTTGAGAATAAACGTTATCATTAAAGGACTGAATATCACAAACATTTCAGTAGGTTTGCGCGTATTGACGTACAACAGCGCATTCGTTTATGAGAATAAGGCTACAGGAACCACTTCAGTCATCGCTTACTCTGATACGCTTGAATAGAATGCTTATTATTATGGAATGGAATGCAAAGTTGGCAGGAGTCTATTACTCCCTACTTTATCGCAGAACCTGACAGAGTCCCTTGCTGCTGGATCATTCTAATCGGGCTTGTTTTTAAAAGGGTTATTTTTAATCTCGGATCTAATTTTTCAAGTTTTGTCTATTATTATTTTAGTGAATTTAGGACGGATTTAATTGCATTCCAATCCGTTGTTAAACCAGCGTTATCGAACCCATTTCATGGGCCGACCGCGGAAGGCTAGGCTTATAAAGCCTGTCCTCCCGACGTAATTCCCCTTCAGACCGTCCACTGAAGTCCTTTCGGTGCTAACTCTTTAATAGGCTAGCAGGAATACGCCACAACGGGGCACTAGCTGTAAGGAGGGAGCAATGCGTCCCCTTTTCCGGAGGAGTCGCAATTGCTGGGATATTTTGTCTTACTGTAAGTTTTTTTAAATTTAGACCGCGTTTTTGTTTTATGCGCGACTTACCGTGTTTGACGTCTTCAAACTATATAACTCGCGAAAACTTTTCACTCGCGACCCCGGAAACGCGTCTGACGCACTATTCCGTTTATGGCTCATGCGATATGGAGGCCCCTAAGCCTGGTTTGTCGATTTTCGACTACCGCACCGCACCATCACGGTGGTTCGTCCAGTACGGCGTGAGGCCGCTTCCTTACAACTGTCGGAGTTGGGTCCTCTCGGCAGATGTCCCGAAGATGACTGTGTTCGGACACAGCCGCTCTCCCGAACAGTCTGCGCGCCTGCGCCACCCCCACCTCGGACACGGATTGAAATCTCGCATCAGATCGGAGAGTGGCGTTCCTGACGAACCACGGAGCTCCAAAGATCGTCCGCAACGCGATGTTTTGGACGGCCTCGATCTTCTTTTGAAGCGAGGAGCTCAACACTGCCCCCCATGCCGGGTAAGCATATGTTAGAATCGGCAGTACGTACAGCCGAAAAATGAGGAGCTTAGTTGCCAGTGGGTACGGGCTGGCACTGTTCAGCACTGGGTATAGCTTATTATTACTGAGAACGCTGTATTATTTTTGGAAGTGACCGTAGTCTCGATTCAGAACGCGTAAAACAGATTGGTTATGGAGCATAAAAACAATATTTGAATTATAATAATTTTAGGCATTAAAAAATTAGCGAAATTGAAAAAAAAAACGCATTAAAAATCATAAAAAGTGCTTTCTAATCGGTCTTTACATTTCAAATTTTAAATGTCGGCGCAAAATTAAAAAAAAAAACCTAACAAATTTATTAATCTTCAATTAGACACAGCCATCATACAGGCGAAATTTAAAGAAAACTTTAAAAAATATAACTACTAGTATGTTTTTATAAGTTCATTATTTTATTTACTTTCGTTTTCTTCCTTTCTTCTTTTTTTCAAATTTAACTTGAATAGGCCTTTGACAAATGCAGTAAGGTAAAAGAAATAACTTTTTTAATCTTAGAAAAAACCCCCAGGTGAAAAACCTAAACCTCGATAGAAATACGAAAAGCAATCAGTAATGACGTATAAAACAGCACTATTAACTACAATTAACTGAACACATACATCCGACAAATTCATCGAAAATTAAAAGATGATGAATTATGGAGGTATAAACTTAATAGTAGACCAGCAGAATATAAGTTTAACTAAGATTTTGAATTTTAGATTAAGAGGAATTACAGACGCATTCCTGAGCGAGGAGCAAGCCGGGTTTTATACTGGAGCGTTCTTGAACGGACACAATTTTCAAGCTAAAACAGAGCTTTTTCATAGAAAAACGAAGGAAATTTAACTGTCAAACGCACGTTGTTTTCGTTGAACTGAAAATCGTTTTATAACATTAATAGGGAAATTTTGAGGCAGTTAATGGAACGCAGGGGAACATTCCTAAACGTTTAATTAAATTCATCCAGAGCTTGTATCAGAGAAATTAATTCGGGTTGATCTCAGAACTTGATTATCAGGTGTCTTGATTTAGCAGAGAAACATTTCCCAGACGATATATATTACACTTATATATTGACAACATTAGAACTCTTACGAACGGCAATCATCACTCTGGTACATATTTTAATGATAGGACTCGTGTAAACTGTATTTATAGGATCTTCACACGATTTTTACTGAAAATAAAAATAAAAAACTTTTTTTTTGTCGTCAGTCATTTGACTGGTTTGATGCAGCACTCCAAGATTGCCTATCTAGTGCTAGTAGTTTCATTTCAGTATAACCTCTACATCCTACATCCCTAACAATTTGTTTTTCATATTCCAAACGTGGCCTGCCTACACAATTTTTCCCTTCTACCTGTCCTTTCAATATCAAAGCTACTATTCCAGGATGCCTTAGTATGTGGCCCATAAGTCTGTCTCTTCTTTTAACTATATTTTTCCAAATGCTTCTTTCTTCATCTATTTGCCGCAATACCTCTTCATTTGTCACTTTATCCACCCGTCTGATTTTTAACGTACTCCTATAGCACCGCATTTCAAAAGCTCTTCTAATCTTTTCTTCTCAGATACTCCGATCGTCCAAGTTTCACTTCCATATAAAGCGACACTCCAAACATACACTTTCAAAAATCTTTTCCCGAAATTTAAATTAATTTTTGATGTAAGCAAATTATATTTCTTACTGAAGGCTCGTTTCGCTTGTGCTATTCGGCATTTTATATCGCTCCTGCTTCGTCCATCTATAGTAATTCTACTTCCCAAATAACAAAATTCTTCTACCACCATAATCTTTTCTCCTCCTATTTTCACATTCTGTGAAAATATCCATCTTTGTTATTTCTACTACATTTCATTACTTTTGTTTTGTTCTTGTTTATTTTCATGCGATAGTTCTTGCGTAGGACTTCATCTATGCCGTTCATTGTTTCTTCTAAATCCTTTTTACTCTCGGCTAGAATTACTATATCATCAGCAAATCATAGCATCTTTATCTTTTCACCTTGTACTGTTACTCCGAATCTAAATGGTTCTTTAACATCATTAACTGCTAGTTCCATGTAAAGATTAAAAAGTAACGGAGATAGGGAACATCCTTGTCGGACTCCCTTTCTTATTACGGTTTCTTTCTTATGTTCTTCAATTGTTACTGTTGCTGTTTGGTTCCTGTACATGTTAGCAATTGTTCTTCTATCTATGTATTTGAACCCCAATTTTTTTTAAATGCTGAACATTTTATTCCAGTTTACGTTATCGAATGCCTTTTCTAGGTCTATAAACGCCAAGTATGTCGGTGTGTTTTTCTTTAATCTTCCTTCTACTATTAATCTGAGGCCTAAAATTGCTTCCCTTGTCCCTATACTTTTCCTGAAACCAAATTTTTCTTCTCCTAACACTTCTTCCACTCTCCTCTAAATTCTTCTGTATAGAATTCTAGTTATTTAAATACTATATACTAGTTATTTAGGAGGAGAAAAGATTATGGAGGTAGAAGAATTTTGTTATTTGGGAAGTAGAATTACTAAAGATGGACGAAGCAGGAGCGATATAAAATGCCGAATAGCACAAGCTAAAGAAGAAATATAATATGTTTACATCAAAAATTAATTTAAATGTCGGGAAAAGATTTTTGAAAGTGTATGTTTGGAGTGTCGCTTTATATGGAAGTGAAACTTGGACGATCGGAGTATCTGAGAAGAAAAGATTAGAAGAGCTTTTGAAATGCGGTGCTATAGGAGAATGTTAAAAACCAGACGGGTGGATAAAGTAACAAATGAAGAGGTATTGCGGCAAATAGATGAAGAAAGGAGCATTTGGAAAAATATAGTTAAAAGAAGAGACAGACTTATAGGCCACATTTTAAGGCATCCTGGAATAGTCGCTTTAATATTGGAAGGACAGGTAGAAGGGAAAAAATTGTTTAGGCAGGCCACGTTTGGAATATGTAAAACAAATTGTTAGGGATGTAGGATGTAGAGGGTATACTGAAATGAAACGACTAGCACTAGATAGGGAATCTTGGAGTTCTGCATCAAACCAGTCAAATGACTGAAGACAAAAAAAAATATATATGAAGTAAAAATATAAAACCTAATCCTTAGATTTAAAGTGATAAGTCAAACGAACGCTAACAAAAACATAAGTGAAACAAACTCTAAATAAACCGTATACAGTAAGAATGCGACAAAAACATACCAAATCGATTTACAACCGCAGAGATCCGTTGAGAATTGAATAAGAAAATAAAAATGAGACTAAAAGAAATAAAACTCAAATTTTTAAACGGGGCTATGTAGTAAAGTATTCAATACAAAACAACTGAAAAATTAAAGAACCCCGATGTTACTTATATTACTGTTTAAGCGAAATAAAACTCCGCTTGTGAAATATGAATTCTGATAAAAAAACTTAATACATGCGTGATAAAATGTGAATGTAAAGAAAATTTTTCATTTAATAGAGAACGTTTAAAATTACAAAACTAAAACAAAACAGTAAATGAAAAGTTTTTGAGTCCGGCTGTACTAGTTGTTGCAACAGCAAAAAAATAAAAAAATAAACTGCAAGGACCTAACATGGATATTTTAACAAGACCGGTTCAAAAAAATTAAAAGCGAATATATTCAACCGGTTCTGCGAATAAAGTAGAAAATACTAGACGTTCCTATGGAAATAAATCCTTTCTAGAAGTTCTTTTTTATTGACAAGAAGTGTTTTGTATTTTATATAAACAAAGTTCATCTATACGATTAATAAACACCGCCGACCGATCCGAGCCAAATACATATCTAATGTAGGCGATGAGAATAGAAAACAGTGGAACGGCTTTTTATTTTCAGAAATCTCAGTGTATAGCGATTCTTTCTAAGATTTGTACAAAAAAAAAAAAAAAACGAAACGTTAATTTTTTTAAACAAATTTAAAACTAAACGTTTTCTTTATAATTTGCAATTTTCATAAATAATACTGTTCTGAACAGCACAAAGAAATGGAAATAAAAAAGTGACTGAGCCCGCCACCACTCGTCAATTCATAGTATCTGGAGTACATTTTTTTTTTTTTTTGTCTTCAGTCATTTGACTGGTTTGATGCAGCTCTCCAAGATTCCCTATCTAGTGCTAGTCGTTTCATTTCAGTATACCCTCTACATCCTACATCCCCAACAATTTGGTTTACATATTCCAAACGTGGCCTGCCTACACAATTTTTTCCTTCTACTTGTCCTTCCAATATTAAAGCGACTATTTCAGGATGCCTTAGTATGTGGCCTATAAGTCTGTCTCTTCTTTTAACTATATTTTTCCAAATGCTTCTTTCTTCATCTATTTGTCGAAATACCTCTTCATTTGTCACTTTATCCACCCATCTGATTTTTAACAGTCTCCTATAGCACCGCATTTCAAAAGCTTCTAATCTTTTCTTCTCAGATACTCCGATTGTCCAAGTTTCACTTCCATATAAAGCGACACTCCTGGAGTACATATACTGTTGTTATATGCCGTGATCTGTTCTAGGCTCCTAAAAAAAACGCTTTTCATTTAGCCTCATAATCCGGCCTTCTGTACTTCGCTGTATGCGATATGAATTTCCTTGTTACGTGCTTCGCAACCCATCGAGAATAATTATCACTGAAATAAAATCCTTCCTTCGGCTTGATAACTGCAAATCCATGCACGTGTACACAAATATACGCATACGAATAGAAGAAGAGGAAGAGAAAAAGAGAAAGAAAAAAGAACATTACGTTATCAAGATTTACAGTTAATGCAATCTAAATTAATTATTAATGCGTATCTAAATTACGCAAAAAGAAATTCAAACGACATTATTACATCACTGTAAACCGGCTGTTACCTCCAATGATTAAAAAAATAAATAAGAAAACGTTTTAACATAATCGATGCTACAAACAAAAGAACCTAAATAGAAAGTGACAACTCAATGTAAAAAAAAAATAATAACAGTAAAGGTAAGATATATAAAAAAAAAAAAAAAAAAAAAAAATTAATAAGAAGTACATGAAAAGGAGGGTGTGATGTAATTTCGTAGTTTCTGAAATAGGATGTACATAATGTGTAAAACCGTGATGCTTATAGCTTACTTCCTTTCAGATTTTCTTTGTGATGTGATGCATTTTAATGATGTCCAAATCGGTCGTATATTGTTACGGATTTAACGTTTTAATCACGAGTAATGAAATGTAGTAGAAATAACAAAAATGGACCGCTGAATGTGAAAATAGGAGGAGAAAAGATTACGGAGGTAGAAGAATTTTGTTATTTGGGAAGTAGAATTACTAAAGATGGACGAAGGAGGAGAGCGAAATAAAATGCCGAATAGCACAAGCGAAACGAGCCTTCAGTAAGAAATATAATTTGTTTACATCAAAAATTAATTTAAATGTCGGGAAAAGATTTTTGAAAGTGTATGTTTGGAGTATCGCTTTATATGGAAGTGAAACTTGGACGGTCGGAGTATCTGAGAAGAAAAGATTAGAAGCTTATGAAATGTGGTGCTATAGGAGAATGTTAAAAATCAGACGGGTGGATAAAGTGACAAATGAAGAGGTATTGCGGCAAATAGATGAAGAAAGAAGCATTTGGGAAAATATAGTTAAAAGAAGAGACTTATAGGCCACATACTAAGGCATCCTGGAATAGTTGCTTTAATATTGGAAGGACAGGTAGAAGGAAAAAATTGTGTAGGCAGGCCACGTTTGGAATATGTAAAACAAATGGTTAGGATGTAGGATGTAGAGGGTATACTGAAATGAAACGACTAGCACTAGAAAGGGAATCTTGGAGAGCTGCATCAAACCAGTCAAATGACTGAAGATAAAAAAAAAAATCACGAGAGGAAAATTATCACGGCCCCGTTCAGTATTCTTAAGCTTTCCTTAACCAATGCAATATAACACTTAAGAGTAGTAGTCCTCATTTTCAACCAAAAAACTATATTAACCGATTAAAAGGAGTTTTTTCATTTCACAGGATAAATACTCCAAAATGCGCGCATTTACTACATATTCGCACGCGTGCATAGAGTATATGTATTACAAGCAAATGGACCCCATCGTACTAGTGAACTCAAGAGCTGCACCGTAGTGGAGAACTGCATCAGTAACAAGTATACGCTGTGTGAATGTACAGTACGATATACCCGCACAAAACAAATGAATGTACCTTCCAGAGCCCTAAACCGACATAAGTGTGCGAAAAGAAAGACAATAAACAGTAAGTCTAATTTAAAATACGTCGAATTTAAATTCTATTTAAAATGTAAAAATCATTAAACACTGACGAACCTATATATATTGCCAAACAGTTCGTAACGAAGTGGCGCATAGCAACTATTATTTCACAGCTTTCGAAGCTACTTTCCCTATCATATCGATTAGAAAGCACAAATGAGAAATGACATTTATAAGATTCAGAAGTATATATTAATTATAAAATGTTAAAAAATCGAACATTTATGTATTTAAAGTGATTCGGCAAAAAAACACCAGGCTGGTTATACTCACAACTTAGGCGTTCATAACTCTTTTTTTTTTCTAATTCGACGTAGAAGCACAGAAAATAAACAAATATCACTCTCTCTCTCTCTCTCTCCGTGTGCATGTGTGTGTGAGAGAGCGCGTGCGTGCGTGTGTAATTAAAAAAAAAAAAGTTGATTCAAATTACGTTATTCTGCAACAATCGATCACCTACATGACCGTAATTAAAAATATACGAGCACGCAATATCGTCATTCAGAATAAAAAACTAAGATTTTATTGACAATATATTTACAGAACCGTAACATTTTTTCGAAAACAAATAAAAAAGTATCATCTAGTATATATTTAATCGCATATATCAAATAATTAATATTATTTAAATACAAAAATTTTACGCAATCTTTTATAGCTAGTACAAAAAGGTGGCCGTTCCAAGCGATATAAATAACGTTTATTTTCCGACCTTGATAAATCATAGACATATTGACCAATGAGAAGCTGTCTGACAAGTTAGCGGGAGGCGAACGGCGAGGCTATATAGGTGAAAGTTAAGTTACAACAAACCGTTACGTGACAAGCAGGCTAGGGTTATCTTTCAAAGTGCAGCATTCCATGAAGTCTGTCCTTCAAAGTTATTTAAATCGAATAAAAAATACATATATTTATATAAAAACAAATACGTAAAAGGAATTAATTCTTAAGGTTCAAAATAAGCAAAAAAGAAACACGATTCGATTGAAATAAATATAAGTTTCTTTAACGATCAAAAATTTATTATTTTAAAGAGCACTTGTTACAACAAAATAAATATAAATTCTGGAAGAAGATATCTTTAAAGCTACTAAAAATCAATAAAAAAAAAATTTAACCTCCCGACGGTAGAATAACAAAAACAATATATTCTATTAACATTAACGTTCAAATACAGAGACGTGAACAATGAATTACAGAAAAACTTACTACAAATGCGTATGACAATATAACGTTAAATCATGAACAACCAGCTTGAGTTACAAACAGTCATGTGTTCCCAGTATATGCTAGCTTTAATTAGGCTGTTTCAAATTAATTATAAATAAATATAAATTTATCGATATCAAACACCCTTATTTAAGAAAACACGAACCGTTTGGTGAAAACTGCATTCAAATTGATCAGACGAATTTTACAACTCAAATTTTAGTTAAAAGACGGAAAACTAACGCATATACCGGTTCCGGCGAGACGGCGTAGGAAATGAATCCGCCGCAGTCAAATCAAATTTGTACTGTATGCAAAAAACTAACAATCGTAAGTGAATAAATATTTCTGCATTAAAAGTAATAATAGAAAATTCATTATTCGATGACTATTTCAATATGAGATCAGACGACTAAAAAAATCCTTTTCAAAATTATAAGTAAGATCATAAAACAATCGGATCGTGGTTTTTAAGCTTAACAAAAAAACATTATTTATTAATAATAAAACAATCGAATTGATTGTTACGAGATTTACATTTTAAACTATATTTTTGTTTAAATTCTAACAAATAAAAATAAAATCGTCCGATGAAAAGGAAATTACTTTTTGGTATTCATATTTTTCGGTATAAGTTTTTGAAGAAAACAATTTCTTTTTCTTTGCTAATTATAAGGTTTTTTTTTTGCATGAAATCCTTATTCGGCAAAATAAGAAATATTTTTTATCTAATAAATAGTAATAGTAAATACATAAATACTTCGATTTTTTTTTAATGTTTTTTTTTTCTTCAGTCATTTGACTGGTTTGATGCAAGATTACCTATCTAGTAGTGCTAGTCGTTTCATTTCAGTATACCCTCTACATCCTACATCGCTAACAATTTGTTTTACATATTCCAAACGTGGCCTGCCTACACAAATTTTTCCTTCTACCTGTCCTTCCAATATTAAAGCGACTATTCCAGGATGCCTTAGTATGTGGCCTATAAGTCTGTCTCTTCTTTTAACTATATTTTTCCAAATGCTTCTTTCTTCATCTATTTGCCGCAATACCTGTTCGTTTGTCACTTTATCCACCCGTCTGATTTTTAACATTCTCCTATAACACCGCATTTCAAAAGCTTCTAATCTTTTCTTCTCAGATACTCCGATCGTCCAAGTTTCACTTCCATATAAAAAATGTTTTCCTGTCATTTAAATTAATTTTTGATGTAAACAAATTATATTTCTGACTGAAGGCTCGTTTCGCTTGTGCTATTCGGCATTTTATATCGCTCCTGCTTCGTCCATCTTTAGTAATTCTAATTCCCAAATAACAAAATTCTTTTACCTCCATAATCTATTCTCCTCCTATTTTCACATTCAGCGGTCCATCTTTGTTATTTCTACTACATTTCATTACTTTTGTTTTGTTCTTGTTTATTTGCATGCGATAGTTCTTGCGTAGGACTTCATCTATGCCGTTCATTGTCTCTTCTAAATCCTTTTTACTCTCGGCTAGAATTACTATATCATCAGCAAATCGTAGCATCTTTATCTTTTCACCTTGTACTGTTACTCCGAATCTAAATTGTTCTTTAACATCATTAACTGCTAGTTCCATGTAAAGATTAAAAAGTAACGGAGATAGGGAACATCCTTGTCGGACTCCCTTTCTTATTACGGCTTCTTTCTTATGTTCTTCAATTGTTATTGTTGCTGTTTGGTTCCTGTACATGTTAGCAATTGTTCTTCAATCTCTGTATTTGAACCCTAACTTTTTTAAAATGCTGAACATTTATTCCAGTCTACGTTATCGAATTCCTTTTCTAGGTCTATAAACGCCAAGTAGTCTGTTTGTTTTTCTTTAATCTTCCTTCTACTATTAATCTGAGGCCTAAAATTGCTTCCCTTGTCCCTATACTTTTCCTGAAACCAAATTGGTCTTCTAAATAGTAACAGTAAATACATAAATACTTCGATTTTTTTTTTATATTACTTAACAAATATAGAATATAGAATTTATTATGTATTTATGTAAATATACTAACTGCAAAAATATACAATTTATTGTATATTGTAAATATACAACTGCAAAAATTTATGTTAAGCAACATCTCATTTTCAACTTTATAATTTCAACCCTAACTTCGCGACTTCAGTCGTGCGATCATTATAATTTACAAACTTTTATTCAAAGGAAAGATCCTCGGTAAAAACTTTCCAGAAAGTTTATTTGAAGTTTTATACAGTAATATTTCCCTCCAATAAATTTATCTGAAGAGTAAAATCACAGTTTCTTCCAACTGTTACAGAAAAACATTAAGCGCTTTGTTTTGGCAGTTCAATTTATTCGTAAATACATACTATGAATAAATTAAAAAAAAATGGCGGAGGAATGTCTCACCGTTAATAATTATCGTCAAAAGATACAACGTACTTCATTCAGGATTAAGATCGAGGAACGATGCAAGAAAATCATCGGTAGTCGATCTTACACCGCAGTTGTCGCGTAATAAGCAACTACGATAAACAATAACAGACTTCTTAGGGGGTTTAAGGCACGAGGAGATCTTGTGAGCAATACGGTAACAAAACTGTTCTTTTTTACTAACAAAATTCAATAAATATTCATTTTTGTAATACAAAAAACATCAAAATTATCTTATCCTAAATAAAATGCCCAACCAAAACTCTAAATACGGATACAAAGATAGAGGTTATAGTTCCATCAACGAGATAGTTACACGCACCAAAAAACAAACATCTTCCTCTATAATAAAATTTGATATCTATATGCACGCTATTTCATAATATAAAAAATCCAACCGTTAAATCAATAACGGGTAACATAACTTAATTTTTATTTTTTTCGAAATAATTGACTATCTGGAATCGGATAATGAAAGCAGGTACGACCAGCATTCTTTATCGATAAAAATTATTTTAAATCTGTCACTACGGCAACTGTATACCGAGCCTAAGTCTCAGACACACTATTTAAACGTAAAAATCCTTTCCAAATACATTTCAAAAAATACTTCAGTTCTCAGCAAAACTATTAATCCGGTTTACGGAGTATCAAAATGCACGACCGAAAGCATTTTTATAATGTAAGTATATACTCGACATAAAAAACGAATTAAAAAGCGACAGAATTATTATAAGCGCGTATAATTTACTTGAAAACTCATATAGTTGTAATTAATAAACGGAAATGTAAAAGCCTTGGCCCGTAACACAGAAACGGTTATGGTCTGGCCGCTCGCTTGAAGAGGTTTATTCTTAAGGAAACACTTATAATAAAAAAAGGACATCCAGCGAAAGCCAAATATTTTAAACTTTCTTATACCGAGGCGTTTCACCGTTCATAATAAAGAAATAAATAGATCAGACGAGAGATAAAAATAATCTGTGAACGAAAAAAATTATTTATCGATGAGCAAAATCACTAACAAAATTAGAAATAAGAATTTGGAATACTAGTAGTACGAAATCTATATTTAAGCCCTTATAATAATTTACAAGGTGAAAAGATAAAGATGCTACGATTTGCTGATGATATAGTAATTCTAGCCGAGAGTAAAAAGGATTTAGAAGAAACAATGAACGGCATAGATGAAGTCCTACGCAAGAACTATCGCATGAAAATAAACAAGAACAAAACAAAAGTAATGAAATGTAGTAGAAATAACAAAGATGGACCGCTGAATGTGAAAATAGGAGGAGAAAAGATTATGGAGGTAGAAGAATTTTGTTATTTGGGAGGTAGAATTACTAAAGATGGACGAAGCAGGGGCGATATAAAATGCCGAATAGCACAAGCGAAACGAGCCTTCAGTAAGAAATATAACTTGTTTACATCAAAAATTAATTTAAATGTCAGGAAAAGATTTTTGAAAGTATATGTTTGGAGTGTCACTTTATATGGAAGTGAAACTTGGACAATCGGAGTGACTGAGAAGAAAAGATTAGAAGCTTTTGAAATGCGGTGCTATAGGAGAATGTTAAAAATCAGATGTGTGGATAAAGTGACAAATGAAGAGGTATTGCGGCAAATAGATGAAGAAAGAAGCATTTGGAAAAATATAATTAAAAGAAGAGACAGACTTATAGGCCACATACTAAGGCATCCTGGAATAGTCGCTTTAATATTGGAAGGACAGGTAGAAGGAAAAAATTGTGTAGGCAGGCCACGTTTGGAATATGTAAAACAAATTGTTAGGGATGTAGGATGTAGAGGGTATACTGAAATGAAACGACTAGCACTAGATAGGGAATCTTGGAGAGCTGCATCAAACCAGTCTAATGATGAAGACAAAAAAAAAAAATTATTTACTAAATATTACAGTCACAATTTATTTTCACGACCTCGATACGTTTTAACCTAACGTAAAAAAAATTGTTTAAAAACGTTGGAGACTAATAAAGCCAATGGCGTAAATTACATTTACTGTTTTCTTTTAAAGCAAAGAAAAAAGAAAAAAAAATTATAAGTTACTCGAAATAAAATGAAACCGACGCCATACTACATTCCTATAATTATTTAATTTCTGAAAACAGATAGATATGTATTGACGAAAATTAAATTTCATAATGAAAAAAATAATTATAGTTTTTTTTCTGTTCTACGAAAAAACGATCATAAATTTGACGTGGTAAATAATTCCCGTGTAAGAACTCATTACAGATAAGATAAACGAATATTTAAGCGAGTTAAACTAAATGTACATACGGACTTTCTAAAAGTAGAACAATAATTAAATATCAAATATTTTTATTTATCAAAGAGACTTCAACATTCATCAGAATAGTAACGCATAGTAATTTTAAAAAACAAAAAAAAACAAATCGATAACCAATACTACGTGTGACCAAAATAAATAAATACAAAAAAAAAATACGGAATGTGGAGGCAGAAAATATAAATAGAAATACATGAGAAAGAAAGTTGTACTTGACCAGGTCTTTAATAAAGAGAGTGGTAAAAGTGACATTAGAAAGTAGCTTTCAACAAATTTTAAATTGGGAAGACGTGTATCAAAAACGATGAAATAAGCTGACATCATTCTTGTTGAAAACTACAATAATGAACACAAAATAATAACAGTACTCAAAACGGATGATTATCTAAGTAAATTATCAATTAATAACATTTTAACGGTTTAATTGAATTAATAATTTTACATAACGAATTAACGATCTGAAGGAGAGGAAAGGACGCGCTGGCGGAATACCGTATTCATAGGTACGCGAGATAAATGAAAATAAAAAAAATTAGTTTCAATAAACGAAAAAAAAGATCTTATATTGTGTTTCATTCAACAATATGTTATCTAAAATCTCTTCATCGAAACTATTACGAGAAACATACGAGAGAAATTATTACTAGGTAAAACATTTTTACGGGCAGTCAATAAAAATATAAAGATACTAGCTGTACCCGCCACGCTTCGCTGTGGAACATTGTGGTTGCACGGATGAGAAATGAGAAACAAAACAAAGCAAACGTTTCATACAAGTTTAATTTTGCAATACTTGTGGATATACAATATTTTGTGTTTTTCCACTGTCTGCGTAGATATAAAGTCTATCTGGTTTGCCTATTCGAGAACACGCAAGTTGCCCATGTAAGAAGTAATTCGCATCTAAATCTAAACCACACAATTCTAAAGATTAACCTTGACCTTTATCGATTGTGATTGCAAATGTCAATCGAATTGGGAATCGCAATATTTTAAATTAAAATGGTGTATCGGTCGGGATTATGGGTATTCGAGGAATAAGGACATCTTCACCTTTGAAAGGCCCGGTTAAAATCGTTGCTTCCACTACGTTATTCATCAATTTCTTAACTGCAAGTCGCGTGCCGTTGCAGAGTTTTGGCCGATTACTATTCCGCAACAGGATAATTGTCATTTTTTTATCGAACCGTCGCTAGAATCAATCTAATGAGGAATGTTTTCCCGGTTCCTCCTGGCGCATCAAAGAAGAAGGTCCCCCAACTCCGTCATTTATCATTTGCATTATGAGATCGTAAATGCCTTTCTGTTCACGCGTTAATTTGGGAATGTTTGATCGGACATATGACTGAACATCCCCGATGTTGTAACTCTGTTCACGGCCTAAATCCACATCAAATGAAGCAATCGCAGCTCGGGTGGGTGCTGGGGCATACCCGATCGACTAAGAATTTTATTTGCAAAGCTAAGCACTTGTCTTCAATATTTATCAATGCTTCGTTGTAAATGCCTTCTGTAAATTCCACGGTCATATCGGTATTTTCTAGGCGTACTCTATGCAAAATAACCTCAGCCATATGCGATCGATATCTTTCCCATAACTCTGTGGGAGATGAAGGGAAGCAAGCGGTCAATATAACTGCGAATAATGCGCGAATTTGGTTTGGACGTGCAGTGTTGCACGCGTCATTAATACACATATCCCACTGTTTTCTAATAAATTCAGAGCTTGGTGAAAGGCGCAGCTCAATCACGACACGATCACACAAAAGTACCTCGATTAAAAGTGAATATTTAATTCAGATTGTATAATAATCTGAATCGGATGCAAGTGGATACGTTTTTTTTTTTTTTGTTAATAAACAATGTAATTGGGAACAGGTGTTGTTTCACATGTGAATGCGGTTGTCGTTAGCTAGTATGGTGAGTGTTCCCCTCGCTACCGGCACATGGCGCGGTCACTGGTACACAACTGACCGTTAAAAAAAAAGTTTTCTCGCGGTCGCGGGTATGCGACTGATGCGAAAAATAGATAAAAACAATCTTTGATGCGGGTAACATATCGTGCTAAAATTGGAGCTCAATCGGTGCAGAACATTTTGAGTTTTTGAAGCCGTACACAAACGAACTTAACATTTTTATATATAAAAAATGTTATACGCAAGCGAACACATATGTAAATTTGTAAAATAAATTCCACGTTTGTAAAAAAGTGTTTTTATTACTTATACAGCTGGAGAATCGGTTCGTTCGTAAGTTAACATCACCGATTCCCGACCAATGCACAATTCCGAATCATCACTGGTGTGATGTGATGTAAGTAGAGGGCTAAACGAATAAGAAATTAATGAAACATAGCATTCCAAATTAGAATGTTTTTGTAATGATAAAAACACGAAGCATTAAAAAAAACTGCCGTGTTCAAGGTGAAGTTCTGTAACGAATCCAAAAAAAGCTTTAATCAAAAAAAGATAAAAAAGAGATTGCTTTTACGCGCAAAAACCGCTGAAATAACACAAAGTAGTATTCAAAGTCCCTCAATACACACTCGAGCCAACGCCCCTGCCTTAAAAAAAAAAACACGAAACGGAGACATTAATCAGGATTTAGTTTTTATACAGTATATTTAACGAGTAATAATGAAAAATGAAAAACAAAGAAAAATTAAATTAAAAAAAAAATTATTTAACAAGACCAACCATCCTATAAAGATGCGGTGATTGCAAAATTAATTATTTTCTCCTTATATACACAGACAAAATTAATTAAAAATCAATTATATATAAACACAATCCCTGCTAAAAATCCTGAGAAGTTTAGGGCTTCACCCAAAACTAGTCAAAATCATCGGACTAACACTAACGGATACCAAATCCAAGGTTAAATTCAGGGGAGAAATATCTGATCCATTCGACATCAAAACAGGACTGAGACAAGGAGATGGACTGTCACCGCTTTTATTCAACTGTGCCCTTGAATTTATAATACGGGATTGGAAAAAATTAAACAAAGACAACGTTAAAATTGGAAAAGGTATCTCAGTAAATCGCCTAGGCTTTGCGGACGATTTAGCCCTACTATCCCAAAATATCGAAGAGGCCAGATACCAACTGTCAACACTGGAAGAGATTGCAGGAAAAATCGGTCTAAAAATTTCATACGAAAAAACCAAAATTATGGTGAGAGACCCGCTATGCATAAGCAAAGTAAAAATAAACAATAATGACATAGAACTAGTAGAAAACTTTAAATATTTGGGGGAAAACATCACGCACAACCTCCAAGAAAATCCAAACTGGAATGAAAGAATAAATAAACTCATCAAAGCCGCAATAAAAACACAAAACGTCTACAACAAAAAATGCATGTCCATAAATAACTCGGTTATCCGACCGGAAATACTTTACGGATGCGAAACCATATTTGGACCGTACCAGACAAGGTTTACCGACAAACTGGAAAAGATTGAAAGACAGATTCTACGACGATGCATCGGGAAAAACATTAAAAAAGACGGGATTTGGAGAATTATTCCAAACGAAGAGATTTACAAAACTATCATCCCGATAACTAATAAATTTAGAAAGAAGAGAATTTCCTTTCTAGAACGTATTTTCAGAACGGAATAGACCAGACTTATCAGACGGATAATCGAACTTTTCTGGAACAAGAAAAGCAGACCGAACTGGTTATACGAAGTACAGAAAGACATGGAGGAATTAGATATAACCCGTGAAAACCTAAAAACGAAAACCGGAAACTATGAGAAATAAAAAAATAAAAAAAAAAAGATTCCTATCAAAACCCAAGAAAACAATAAGCCGGGTGTAATCTGAACAAGAAAGGGCAAGAAGATTTGAAACCCTTAGAAATTACTGGCAAAAAAGAAAAGCTGAAAAACAACAAATCAGCAAGAAAAGAAAGAACGTGCCAAAAAAAAAAATGAACTAAAGTGATCAATTATGGTCTTAAAAGAAATAATAAATTAAATAAAATAAAAAAAAAAAAAAAAAAAAAAACGCTATCAATTTATAAACATGAACACTGCACCTTAACTACGAACTTTGGTTTTTTTAACGAAGAAATTACGAGTCCATATTGTTTCAAGTAAAAGATTTCTTTTTCAGAAAATAAAAAAAACGAACTTGTTTTACAAGAAAGATATTTATCCAAATAATTTCTTCTCTCATTATAAACGTATTGATAAATAAAACTACGATTGATAAATACAATATATTACGCGTTTGAAACACTGAATTAACAGTAAACTTTTCGACTAAATTTCATTCAGATTGCAAACTTAGAAAAATAAAATCAGACTTCTAAAAACTCCTGCCATTTTTTCACTTTCTTTTAAAGATCGGCCTAACAGTACTGTCAGATTACTAGCAAGCTACCGCCAACTAATAAGACGTGTATTATTAAAATCGATCACGTCAATCAGAAAAACAAAAATAGAATTTTTCCTTACATTTTTACTTCAATATTTTTTTCTTTTTAAATCATCTTTCATTTAAACCATCTGACTGGTTTGATGATACTATTCTTCATTCCTTACTATTTTATGCCGATTTATCGCTTAACTTCAAAATATTTACTGCAACCAACAACATAATTTTTGATAATTTACATTACCAGATTTTTCTTTTCGTAAGAGTCTTCCTTCTTGTCAATCTATCTTCGAACTCTTTTCTTCTCTTCAAGTAATGTTCTACCTAAATTACGAAATTATATTTAATCCCAGATTATCCTCCTTGTTCAGTTTATTACCTTTATAATACTCGTTTATTTATTCTTAAAGCGAATTTTTCTTTTAATAATGAGATACAAAATGTCATTAGTAAAACTAGAAGACTTTACTTTTTCTCTTGAGCGGTTATTCCACTCTCCAGTTTGTCAATTTCCTGAATAACTTTTTAACAGGAAAGCGATCGTGATAAACAACATTCTTATCTAAATCTGTCTGTCTCTTTTCATCTTCTATTCTTATCGCTGCTGCCAATCCTTGTGCAAAAGATATACAAGCTTTCGTTCCGTACTTTTAATTCCAATAGTTTTTTTCATTTTAAACATCTGGTTCCATCAACAAGATCAAATTTATTTTCAGATCTTCAAATGGTATATAGACAGTTAACTAAAATTGACTGCCTTCCAAAATGTCCGAATGGCTTCACCTGCACCCGTTCCCTTTCTGAATCGTGATTGATCTTTACGGAATACCTTTCTACCGCACGGTTTATTTGCCGATTATTTATTCCAGCGAGTATATGTTGAACGTCAAAAACCTCCCGCCGATCACTTATTTAATTCCTCCCGTGATCGAACATTCCCAGCCGCATAAAGGCGCCGCATATTTTCTCACGAAAGAATGGGCTTGCACCATTGATATTTTGCTGTGCACAACAAACACCAAAGTTCCTTACGATTGTGACGTATTCAAAGCAACTTCAATGCCGGTCAAAGCAATTTTCTCTAGCGTAATGACGTTTATAAAATCAATCATTACGGTGAAGGGGTTAACGTATGCCTTGCAGAGATTTAAGTATAAATCCCGACAACATTTTGGATATCTACGAAGTCTCGGTGCAACAGGATAATCGGTAAAGAAAGCAAAAGGAAATTACTTCATTCCAACTAGTTTCTAATAAGTTGAGACAGAATGTTCTATTATTCTTGAATACGGTTATGTCACTTTCAGGAATTGTAATTACCTGATGTCATACGGCCGACAACATAAAATACAACACCACCTAAATTCACCGGAAATTTACTCGAATTTCAATTTATAATCAACAAATGGATCGGCGCAATCGGCAGAGTAAGAAACAATTGCAAACCTTACAACACCTCGTGATTTTAATGAATTATCGAGATTACAGAAGTATTGTTTAGTCACAATGTTCACTATTGTTCCAGTGTGTTTGTATATACATACATACGCAGGTGCGTGCGTGTGTATGTATATATATATATATATATATATATAAAATTATTTTTAAAATGTTTAAAATTATTAACAGACAAAGTAATTTAACACAATGGCTTCATCATAACAGAGGTATTCTCTCTTTCTTACAACGCAAACAACAATAATGTATTTAACACAATAAAGAAAAGAAAATAAGGTTCACACAATAATAAAATGAAACAGGTTTTTTAAACTAAATAAAAAATTTATAATTACTTATTTTCTCAGTTTAAGGGGAATGATGTTATGATGAAATCCTGATAGCTTTATTATACACGCTTTTATTTTTGCAATTTCAGTATTCTTGAATTTATTTTAAACGACTTTTGAAAAAAATTATTTCGTTTTATCATAAAATCTCCAACTAAAACAGTACAAGGCAATGTAACATAATTTTTACATTTTTCTTTTTTATTATTTTTTTTCATCAAATCATGTTGAACAAATTACTATTCCAGTTTTTAAATACATTATTAAAAAACAATTCAAATAAAGTCAATAAAATACTTAATAATAATAATACTCAAATTCAGTTTTTCTACAACTTAAATAATTTCAACGAAGATACTTTTTGTCAAAAAAATGTCCTTAAGATATTCAATAGATCCCTTTAAATTTTACAAAATATAAGCGTATTTTAACTTTTCATAGATATTAAAAAGGATTTTGTTTCATTATTACATCCATCAATAAGGGAAAAAATGAATAAATTATATAAAGGTTGTTTGGATTTTAGTCTTCGTACTTTTTTCGTTAGGTGGAGGGAGAAATTAATGAAATTAATTATTACGATAAATCGATTAATTAATACGATTTTAATTTGTAATACAAGTATTAAAATAGCATGAAATTACTTTTTTTTCTTTTTTTTTCTTTTCAGTCATTTGACTGGTTTGATGCAGCTCTCCAAGATTCCCTATCTAGTGCTAGTCGTTTCATTTCAGTATACCCTCTACATCCTACATCCCTAACAATTTGTTTTACATATTCCAAACGTGGCCTGCCTACATAATTAATAATTAAGAGGGCCTTCCCGCCCACCGGCTATTATTCCGGCACGGCAGGTCGGCCCCCCGGTCGGATCTTTTGTTACTTTAATTATTTGCCTGCCTCAAATCCGCAGGTACGAAGCCAGATGGTCCAGCAAAGCTGTCCCCAGCCCCACCCCGAGGACCGGGTCTCGGTCTCTTTTATGCCTGCCTCAAACCTCGCAGCCCGCCCCGGCTATGCCGTTACGGACTCCAACTATGAGGCCGGGTCTCGGTCTTAACTTTATTATTCCCCATAATTCCGATGTCCTATGCCGTTGAAGCGACAATTGCT
The DNA here is from genome assembly GCF_047948215.1 of Lycorma delicatula. Taxonomy (NCBI): domain Eukaryota; kingdom Metazoa; phylum Arthropoda; class Insecta; order Hemiptera; family Fulgoridae; genus Lycorma; species Lycorma delicatula. The sequence goes on from NC_134455.1 coordinate 35,436,708, forward strand.
AGTATGCTCTTCTTCTACCTTCCTCTTCTTTCTCCTTTACGACAGTGTAGTTGAATTTTTCAAATTTCCTCCAATTTTCATCAGAAGATAGGAGGAATCGGGAAAGTTGCTCCGGCTCCACGTCCGATATTCCAGCTCGTAATCTCACATCATACCGGTTAACACATCTGAAGATGGTGTGTTCAGGCGTATCCTCGTACTCACAATACATGCATTTGGGGCTATTTCTCAAGCCAAATCGGAAAAAATACGCCTGGAAATTTCCGTGGCCCGAGAACAAGTGTGTGATATAGTATCCGATTTCTCCGTGATTCCGATTCACCCGTTGTCTTAAACTTGGTCCACAGGGAGCCCTGATATTGGTCCCATCTTTCCTGCCATTTATCCGTTATCTGGTCCTTTGCTTGCGATTTCTCCATACCTTGGGAACGCAACCGTCTTTCTAGCACCCTAAGTTCAACGGGTGGATCGGAGGCAAGAACAGGTAAGAATTATTAAAACAGATTAAGTAAACGCGATTCAGAATTACATATTGTTAACGACTAATTAAATCAAACTGTTTTATTATACAGACCACAAACACAAGATATAATAATTAATTAAATAATATACTTAATATTATTTGTTAAGATCGAGATTCTAGCAAAAATAGTAATTAATCGCAAACATTTTATTTATAGTTAACTAATTTTTAAGCGTATTAATTAACTTGCTAAGACTCATTTACAAATCTCAAAATTCCGTAAAAGACTACTTATAATTGCTAAAACAATGCAAATCCCAAAACCGAAGTGCGCGTCACAAGTAAATGAACGTAATTCGTCGTTTATCTCCAGAGAAAAAACTGCGAAAATAGAACAAGGAACTTTTTTTATAACACCAGATGCAATTCTAAACAACATTGGCTGTATATTTCTTTAAAAAATGGTGGCCGTTGTTATACCACAATTACGTAATTACGTTGTAAAACAATCACGTAAATCCAGACAAATGCGGCGATAAAATTATAAATACGAACCGCTTGCTTCATATACAGTACACAAAATTCTTTCCAGAACTTATACTGTTCCTTCCTACTCCTAAATATACCAGTACATAAACAAGTACAATAAATACCGTTTACAACGCAATATGAAGCCGATTTTCAACATCATTTGAAGTATCGATACAGATTTCTTTAACGTTTGGTATCAAGCTATTTTAAACCTTATTCTTTCCTGAATTCATGCTAGTAAAAGGCTCTAAAAATTATTACAACCAAAAAACCTAAGAATTAGAAATCCGCCATTACGAAGGAAACGTACCCACGGTATTACTTTCATCTACGTATTTTTTAAGGGCAAAAATTAAATTCCAACGTAAAAAATTACCCTTCAGAAAAATGTTTTTCATGTACTTTCTTATATCAGCAAAGCGTGGACTCGACTCAAACTATTTCCCGACATATCGGGAACGATAATATATTTTACGGGGAAATAGCTTGAATACTTGGAACTACTTTTTGCTTTGCAAGCTTTTTTTTTAAAAATATCGTTGTTTCTCCAAACAACAATTTATCGAGTTAGAATTCAGCAGCCGAGTTGGAATTCCCAAGCGCTACATACTTCAATAACACCGTTAATATTGCGTGTACTTTCCGTTCCAAGAAAATAAATAAAAAAACCGAATGAAATTAACGAATAGGAAATAAAAAGTAGAATTAAAATAATAAAACCCAAAATCTATTGCGACCTCAGATGATTTGATTTATTGTTGAACTTTGGTGCACGGCCAAGAAAACGTGTACTGGAGGTAGTTTACAAAATATTCAGATGTAACGGTAAGTTAAGATTTTTTAAATATAATTTCATCTCATGGATATTGCGCAATCGTTTAGATATCTCTTTACTTTGCATTCCCTTACTATCTATTCCTCTTCCCTCCACCGTTACATTACTCTTACACACCGATAAATTTGTAAAACAAAGGCCCTAAGGGATCATAGAAATTGATAATAAGTGTTCCGCGACTAAAAAAAAGGCTGGTAACCGCTGCTTTAGTACATAGCCTATTTAAAAAATATACTTAAAATTTTGAACCTTTTTTCGTTTTCAGAAATAACTCCCCCAAAAAAACTTTATATAGAGATGGATGACAATATACGAAACGAATTAACTTTTTAAATACAAATCGCATTTTTATGAATTTGCTCTTATGAGATATAGTCATTCATCTTTTAAACGTATCAAATCTAACTAGCGAAACGATTCTCGAGAAAGGATTTCTCAAAACAAAATAATACAAGTCGTACAAATTTAATCTTTACATGGAACTAGCAGTTAATGATGTTAAAGAACAATTTAGATTCGGAGTAACAGTACAAGGTGAAAAGATAAAGATGCTACGATTTGCTGATGATATAGTAATTCTAGCCGAGAGTAAAAAGGATTTAGAAGAAACAATAAACGGCATAGATGAAGTCCTACGCAAGAACTATCGCGTGAAAATAAACAAGAACAAAACAAAAGTAATGAAATGTAGTAGAAATAACAAAGATGGACCGCTGAATGTGAAAATAGGAGGAGAAAAGATTATGGAGGTAGAAGAATTTTGTTATTTGGGAAGTAAAATTACTAAAGATGGACGAAGCAGGAGCGATATAAAATGCCGAATAGCACAAGCTAAACGAGCCTTCAGTAAGAAATATAATTTGTTTACATCAAAAATTAATTTAAATGTCAGGAAAAGATTTTTGAAAGTGTATGTTTGGAGTGTCGCTTTATATGGAAGTGAAACTTGGACGATCGGAGTATCTGAGATGAAAAGATTAGAAGCTTTTGAAATGCGGTGCTATAGGAGAATGTTAAAAATCAGATGGGTGGATAAAGTGACAAATGAAGAGGTATTGCGGCAAATAGATGAAGAAAGTAGCGTTTGGAAAAATATAGTTAAAAGAAGAGACAGACTTATAGGCCACATAGTAAGGCATCCTGGAATAGTCGCTTTAATATTGGAAGGACAGGTAGAAGGGAAAAATTGTGTAGGCAGGCCACGTTTGGTATATGTAAAACAAATTGTTAGGGATGTAGGATGTAGAGGGTATATTGAAATGAAACGACTAGCACTAGATAGGGAATCTTGGAAAGCTGCATCAAACCAGTCAAATGACTGAAGACAAAAAAAAAGTAAAAATCACGCTGTTATTTAAACTAACCGACATTAAATACATTCAGACACACTTAAACCCCTATTGCAACTTTTAAGTACTATCCCCTCTAAAAGAGAAATAATTTGCAAACTTAATCTTTTTCCCAAAGACAAAACAAATTACGCTGTAATGAATTTGTAAATAAGTACAATTAGGACAGGTTTGCAAAAAAAAACATTATTACAGTTTTTACTAAGACAGATGAATAAACATTATCATTATACTGACCCCTCATACCTGTTACTACTACCACAGGTCATTTAAATAGAACAACGTATTTACATCTAAAAACAACCACACCAAAGAAAGAATAATTCAATTTCAACTTGAACGATATAGAAGGAAATTATTTCCTGAATTTCGTTAAACTCTTCCGACTCTTGCGACTTCGAGTCGCAGATTCTACAAAGATTTTTCATTCGCCGCTACTGATAACGAATAAGAGATATGTTTTATCACAACTCTCTAAACGACAATTAAATTTGTTGAAGTCCAAACCGCTTAATAACTCATATTACAACGAGACTTCGTTTGTTTGGATAGATAAACAAACCGGAATGATTAGCTATTATAATCGCTTTGATTTTGTATGTAGACGGACGTTATCAGCGATTATTCTTTTCTTTGCGCCCGTTAAAAAACCGTTATCCAAAGTCTACTAAAGATAAAAGGAACTGCACCGACTCACGAAGTTACGTCAGAACCACCTCTTCAATGATTCGTATCCATTCTATAACACTTAATCGGTAGCAGTGATGAGGCAACAATTGTAATATAATTATTTATTTCATAAAACGGTGTCCAGAATCTTAAGAAAGCCTTACCGAAAATATAAAAACCGTTTCAAAAAATAAGTAACAAATTTCAATAATCAATACGGTAACCGGTAAGAACTGTAGTTAAAAGCAACTACAGAGTGTCCCATATAAAACGCAACCCATCAATCACTCATCCATGAAATTTTAGAAGTCAAGCTTACTCCCCTACTCGTTACTGAAATGGACTCGTCCAACATATGAACATCGCGGCGACGCAGTAGAACACTACCGATAGTAACAACAGTGCGATCATAACGTTCAGTGTATTGCTAGAGACAAGACGGTGTTTTCGCTAGATGAACGTGTTTTCATTGTCGAGTCGTACTTCAGTACGAAATCAGTGGTTGCAGTGCAACATTTGTTTCACCATAAGTACCCAGATAAACCGGCTCCTAACAAAACATCAGTATTAAGGTTAGTCGAAAAATTTAGAGAGACCGGTTCTGTTAATAACAAGGAACACAAAAGATCTGCGTCAGTGTTGAATACAGATACAGTCACTGAAATCAAAGACCGATTAATCGCCTCGCCAAATCAATCAATCAACTGTTCATCAACAATTACAATTACGACCTTATCGCATTCAAACGGTTCATCGACTTCTTGAGCCCGACAAAGAAAAACGGCTACAATATTGTCAACGGTTCCGTCGATTTCTGCGCGAGGGAATTAATGTTATGGATTCGTTATTTTTCACAGATAAAGCACGGTTTCATTTGGACGGCTACGTAAACAGCCAAAACAGTAGAATTTGGAGCGCTGAAAATCCCCACGTTTATCACGAAAAACAATTACACCCGCAGAAGTTAGGCGTGTGGTGCGCGATATCGCGGAAGAAAATAATCGGTCCTATTTTTTTCGAGTACACCATTAATGCAGAACGATATCAGGATATTTTATTTCAGTTTATCGCACTTTTGGAAGAGGAAGACAGAAGCTGCTGGTTACAACATGACGGTGCGACATCGCACTACGCAGGTTCAACTTCTGATTTCGTCGAGGAATTCTTTGGTAATCGTGTTATCGATCGAGGCTTGTGGCCACCAAGATCTCCAGATTTGACTGCGGCGGATTTTTTTCTACGGGTTACCTCAAGGGAAAAGCCTACAGCAACAAATTATGAACACTTGAACAATTGAAATTCAATATCGAACAAGCTGTATTAAATATCCAGCCACAAACTTTGAAAAAAGTTGCAAGAAACGCTGTAAAAAGAATTGAAGCTTGTATTCAAGAAGATGGCGGCCACTTCCAACATTTACTCTAAATGTAAGGTAATGGATGGTAATAATAAAAATTACATTTACACATGTCTTTTTATTATTTCAATAGCTACCAATATAAGGTTGGGTTGCGTTTTATATGGAACACCCTGTATAACAGAACGTTTTAAAGTTATCATTGCATTACTTTTTCCCAGAAACGAAAACTACATAGAACCTGAAGTACAACTACAAACTACTACTCAACATGATACTTAGCGACCACCGAATTGAGATAGCTTTCAGAAAGTAAATTTTGATCCTTTGCTTTATAGTTATATATACACTTGTAAAAGCTGCGGTTTTATGTCCAGTCTGTCAAAACGGATGACAGCCTCCAAAAATATTACCGTTATGCTAAAACAGCTTTAATAAGTAATGATATAATTTGTACCCAACGATTTCTAACAATTATGTACACGTAAGCACAAATATAACACGACACGTTATAACAGAAATAAAAAATGATGTAAAAAAATAAGTGAAAGATATTAGACGGTAAAAGTTAATGATATAAGAAACGCAAATTAACTCTGATAATGATGAACACATTTTATTTACTCACAGCTATGAATCATACTGATATCATCATTTATCTTTTTCATTTTAAGTATACACTTTCATATATAATTTCAATATACAGTATTAATAATTTAATATACGTAAAAATCAACATTCACAATTGTCATCGCTTATCATTTCTCTCATTGTCTTTTAACTAAAAATCTTACGCTAAAGAAAGAGGCAAAAGGGTAAGCGACAAATTAAAAATTACTAAAGCTAATTTTAATAAAATCAAAAATTATAATTTAAATTACTAAATACGCATATTTTAAACAAACGTAAAACATAATACTATAAAAATAACTCGTAAATCATTTTTTTTCTTATCTTTGGTTCATTTCAAGATATACAAAATTGAACACCCATTTTAATTTCATGTACGTCATTCCTCTATGCTCGGTCTCCACAACTCTCCAATCGTTTTATCTAACAGAAAATGAAAATTTAAAAAAACTCGTAGTCTCGAAAATTTTGTAAGGGTAAGAGTAGCAAGCTGATAGTGCGAATTAGACATGTTTTTTTTTTTTGTTTTCAGTCATTTGAGTGGTTTGATGCAGCTCTCCAAGATTCCCTATCTAGTGCTAGTCGTTTCATTTCAGTATACCCTCTACATCCTACATCCCTAACAATTTGTTTTACATATTCCAAACGTGGCCTGCCTACACAATTTTTCCCTTCTACCTGTCCTTCCAATATTAAAGCGACTATTCCAGGATGCCTTACTATGTGGCCTATAAGTCTGTCTATTCTTTTAACTATATTTTTCCAAATGCTTCTTTCTTCTTCTATTTGCCCCAATACCTCTTCATTTGTCACTTTATCCACCCATCTGATTTTTAACATTCTCCTATAGCACCGCATTTCAAAAGCTTCTAATCTTTATTAGACATGTATACCTGAAATTCTACCGAGCCATGTTGAGATTTCAATCGGGCTACACTTCCATAGACCGACTGAGTCCGGTGAAAAGTGGTTTACTCCTCCGTCAAACAAATGGATGTAAGTTCCACCCGTAATTATTTTCTTCGATTTCGTAACTGTTAACTTAAGATTTAATCTGTAGCACTGACTTTACCAAAGAGCGGTAGACTTAGACTTAGACTTACTCTTCGGCGACTAATAATTGCTAAACTCATCTTTCTCATCTATATGACTACTTACAAGAGCGGGGTTGATGATTATGCACCGACACTCCCCTATTAATGCGTCCTATAGGTGCTGGAGTTCCGCACAAAATATTCGTATCTCTCTTTGTTTCGAACTATCGGCTATATTCGATGTCCATCCGTTTAATTTTTCGCCGCGGACGCTTTTGTTATTTCATTATCACGTACAAATGCAACTACCTCAAAGTAAAATAACAATAATCAGCTGGTAAACAGACTGGATAATTCCAAACTTTTTACCAGAGAATTCAGACCGAGCGATTAACACTCGTCGAGCTAAACAAGGCGATTAGGTTAAACGGGTATTTGTGGCCGATACCAGAATTCGGTCTGTTTTACAAAAGCAATATATTTACGGTCGAACTGTATGCAATATATGAAAAAGATATACAGAAAAGGAAGGACTGTGCCGTGTACGACGTCACATCGAAAATGTATTCCATCATGCTGTGATTGAGGAAGTGCTCTTCAAGCGTCTACTTACGTTCCAGCAACCACAACGCACAAATAAGGATATATAGCCGCTAAACAAGCTTCACCGACCTTCGTAGAACGTGTAATCAATTCTGATTACATTCGCTAGTTTAAAGGCAGTTTGACAGATAGATGTCGATCGATAACTGCGACAGAATAAATATACTGTACCGCTATGGACGTGGGTCCAAGAAAGAATAATTATTTGTTAAAAGTTCATTGCAACATCGCAATCGGGTACACGTTTCAAATTAAAATAAATATAACCCTTCAATGTTATTATAATACATACTGTATATACGGCCCGTTATTAACGAATGTAGTTCGTCTCTTTTCCACTGGACAGATTTCTCCACATCATCAATATATTCATAAGTACGCAACAGGTGAGCCAACAATAGAAAATAAACACTTTGAGATATGAAACTATCGCTCACTATTCATCGGATAGTCAGATTAATGTAAGAATGTGATGACCCGCGTACTGAATTTTCGAATTTGGCAAACCCCTAGGCAGTAACGATGAGAACAACAAAACATTGTCTACCGGTATTTTTATTCTTTAACTTACAATAAATCTCTTAATATATTCAATACTTACTTATCTGTACTGGCAATTTATTTAGACACAACACAACCCTCAACAATCCCATTACATAATGTACTCCTGCCCAGATTTTTGATTGAACACACAATAGACATTAAGCGCATACGTTATTTTTCAAACTTCGTTAAAAATGTCAGGCCATTTAAAGATTTCTCTTGTTCGGCTAATGAGAATAGCGATGCTGCCATTTTCAATCTTTCGGCGTCTTCTTTAAGCGGATTAATATAAACAAACGATGGAAATTCGAAAGAATGTTGAAACTTCCATGCATTTTTACCACCAGTTAATAATTCAGTGAAATAAAAGCGGAAATGAAATGTCACCCGAAAGGGCGTGTCACTCATACTAAAATTACTCCGAACAACTAATTTTAATACATCTACCGTAACTAGAAATAAATATAGTTTATGAAAATAAAGCTAACCGACGTTGTTTTCTTGCAAGCCATCGTGAATAGCAAATAGTAATTCAATATCCGGTAAAAATAGAAATAAACGTGTGAAATAAGTGTTGCGCGAAAAGAGATATAACGTCGAGGAAAAAAAGTATAATTTGAAACGATTTTAACAGACTTTGCGAATCGATGGCCAAAAGGAATTGGAAATTTATTGAGAAAAAGTGGATTCGTGTAAATATTAAACAAAAGCCTTCTCGCGTCTACAGCAGAACATTTCAAAGATCTCAACTATTCAGTATTTAGCACCAACCTAATCGACAATAAAAAATGTATTTTTTAGACGCATACTATTTACGAATGATTGACATAAAATAGAATGATTATTAAAAATAACAGTGAACTAGCAGTGTAAGTAAAATCCAGTTATGCAAACTTTTAAATTATGAATATCCGAGATCAGTATGATTACAGTAAATAAATCGCAATCTAAAAATAGTAATAACGTAGTGTATTTTTAATATTATACGTAAAACGTTTACTAGTTGCAATTTATGTACGAAGTTAACGGGTTTCCTCAAGTAATAAAGTCTGAGCATTATGCGATAAGTGGATGACGTCAATTTCAATCTGCAACTATTTATACTGTCACCCAAGATGCAAAACCGCTTTATTTTTCATCTATAACATAATTTCGCCTACGCGCAAACATCCTAAACGTAAAATTATTAAATACTGATATTGCTCTGTGCATTAGTTTATCATCGCTAACGTATTGTAATTTTATTCTAATTCTTGATACTAAATTATTTACATATTAAAAAAAAAGTCTTCGTGTGAATTCTATCGAAATAGATAAAAAAAAGTTTAAAAATTAATCATTTTAGTAAGATAAGAGAAATGAGACTTGAATATTTTCCGAAATATTTTTTTTACAATTCTTTTTTAAACGAATAGACCTCGATAATCCTATTTACACCACGAATTGCCATTATATTATAACATCCCTCACCCTCAACCAAGTAACAAACAAGGGCAAATTATAATTATGACGGCAGTTCATATTTCCACTTATCAATAAACAAAGCTTCTTTTAAAACTACAAATTCGAATCTAAAACAAAGCGGTAACAGCCATATCTGCGAAGGGTGTTGCACGAATATTTCAAGGACAGATTCGTGGTGGGCAGATCGGAAGGTGGTGAAACGAAATTTCCGGTGGAGAGAGGTGTCCCTCAGGGTTCGTTGTTGGGTCCGGCCTTGTGGACCATTGCTTTCGATAATGTTCTAAGGCAGCGACGGCAGGATGAATTGATGCGAATTTATGGAGGCTTGGAGTTCGATGATGGGTGATCAAGGGAGGCCAGTTTCTGGGGGTGGGCGGCGGGGGCTCCTCGGAGTCGTCGCTCGTCGATCGCCCCCTGGGGACGTCTTCCGGTCACACGGATTCGGATAGTAGAGTGCCTGGGTGATCATGCAGGGGCTGTACATACCATATGACTTAGATCCGGCCCCTGCATGGTAGAAGGGGAGGTTTTTTAGCGGGTGAGAGCCCCGCACTGCCGCCAGTACGGGCCTGACGGCCATAATACTGACTATTAAATCACTTTAAGTGGCTTTGAGTATTCTTCATTATCAACTATCATAAAAATTGTTCAATCTAATAAATATTTTTTTTTTTTTTTTTTTGGTTGTGGGCGAAAAACGCTTGGGCGTTATCATCGCCCGGTAGGTATTATTAAAAGGGTAATATAACTCCGAAATAATAAGCTATACAAGGTGAAAATGTAATATTAATCATATAATAAAAATTTACCAAAACAAAAGCCAAGAAGGCAAAATAAAACCCAAAACTAATTTCACAGACAAAGTTGACAAAACAGTAAAGATAAAATAATAGAATAAAGAAAGTATAAAAACTTACCTAACTCTGATGGGTTGTGCAAAACTCCCCACCCCGGATAGTAAAATTAGACTAAAAAATCAAATCGAAAATAAAGGTTAAAATTATTAAAAAACTCTCCTTACAGAAAAACATATATAAGTATATTAAATCCTTTGCAGTAACCCACTATATGCAAAAAGAGAAACATTCGCTCCAAAACCCTGCCATCATTACTCAAGACATCACGAATGCTGGTGGGTATATTAAACTGACAACGGAACGCCGTATAACATACGCAGTCCACGAGAATGTGGTGCACAGTCATGCGGCAGTTGCATCGTGTGCACAGGGGTGGGTCTCCTACCGATATTAGATATTCGTGTGTGAGATCCTCGTATGCCCCAAGCAAATTTATATTTTTATAAAAATATAAATCAACTGTTATCACGAAAGTAAAAATTCGCATACTACTCTACTGAACAGTAAAAAATGGAGCAAATTTAACTACGCAGAATCGTTTGAGTAAAAATGATCAGTAAACCTTAAAAAACCATTAGTCAGCTCAGTACTGGAAATTTTGGATCGATCAGCCGAAAATAACGGACGGTAAAAATCCCTTCAATTAACTCAAATAAAGAATCGGGAATTCTAAAGAAGGAAACAACAGAACTTATATTTTCATTTTGATACGCTAAAGAAGAAAATGTGAAGAGCTATTATAAATACTCGTAAGTCGTATTTGAAATGAGAGATTCTTTTAAAATAATTCAGAGGTAATAATACCGTAACAATCAATATAATGTAGATAATACGGACTTTATTTGGGAAATAGAATTACTAAAGATGGACGAAGCAGGAGCAATATAAAATGCCGAATAGCACAAGCTAAACGAGCCTTCAGTAAGAAATATAATTTGTTTACATGAAAAATTAATTTAAATGTCAGGAAAAGATTTTTGAAAGTGTATGTTTGGAGTGTCGCTTTATATGGAAGTGAAACTTGGACGATCGGAGTATCTGAGAAGAAAAGGTTAGAAGCTTTTGAAATGCGGTGCTATAGGAGAATGTTAAAAATCAGATGGGTGGATAAAGTGACAAATGAAGAGGTATTGCGGCAAATAGATGAAGAAATAAGCATTTGGAAAAATATAGTTAAAAGAAGAGACAGACTTATAGGCCACATACTAAGGCATCCTGGAATAGTCGCTTTAATATTGGAAGGACAGGTGGAAGGGAAAAATTGTGTAGGCAGGCCACGTTTGGAATGTGTAAAACAAATTGTTAGGGATGTAGGATGTAGAGGGTATACTGAAATGAAACTAGCACTAGATAGGGAATCTTGGAGAACTGCATCAAACCAGTCAAATGACTGAAGACAAAAAAAAAATACGGACTGCATCGTGGGAACTGCCATTCATTTGTCGTGGGCCGGCTAATTAATTTGCTGTTGTGAGATCGGTACTTCGCTCGCTCCGGCATAGGATAAATTAATCAAATTTGTTATTTACTAATTAATTTAAATTGATCCTCAAACTAATTAAAGTTATTTTGCATTAGCATATACATTTCTCAATCGCTTTTTTTTTTAAATCATTTGTGACTGACATAGCTATCACTTGATAAATCGCTTCGAAAACCTTCTAAATTTGGCGAGTACAATGAGATTAAACATTACGCTATTGAAAGGCCATATTCAAATTTTTTTCGTTTAAGTCGAGTAATGTTAAAAAAGAAGTTAAAAGTAGTTTTATTTTCAGTTCATATTATTACTTCTTAGAAAACTTTTAATTAACTATTATGAAACTGCGTAGATTAACGAAAAAAAAAATGATTAGGAAGTAAATCAGGGCATATTTTTTGCCGAAATTATATAAGTATTTATTAAAAAGTTGTAAACACTAGTTTTGTAATCGAAAATACAGTAATATTAACAAACAGATTATGTGATATCGTACAGGCAATTTATTTGTATTTCGTTTGCGTCATATAACACGTTTATTTTTTTGCGTAATAGCAGAATCATTAAAACGGGCAACATTTTTTTTTTCTATTTGTCATTTTTGTAAACAAGATGAATTGAATTTATCTTCTCTTCATGTTTTTTTTTTGTTTTTGTCTTCAGTCATTTGACTGGTTTGATACAGCTCTCCAAGATTCCCTATCTAGTGCTAGTCGTTTCATTTCAGTATACCCTCTACATCCTACATCCCTAACAATTTGTTTTACATATTCCAAACGTAGCCTGCCTACACAATTTTTCCCTTCTACCTGTCCTTCCAATATTAAAGCGACTATTCCAGGATGCCTTAGTACGTGGCCTATAAGTCTGTCTTTTCTTTTAACTATATTTTTCCAAACGCTTCTTACTTCATCTATTTGCCGCAATACCTCTTTATTTGTCACTTTATCCACCCATCTGATTTTTAACATTCTCCTATAGCACCGCATTTCAAAAGCTTCTAATCTTTTCTTCTCAGATACTCCGATTGTCAAAGTTTCATGTTAATAATAAATTTATTAATCTGTTTAAATAAATAAAAAAGAGTTCCATTTATAGTGTAGAATTAAGATTTTCTATTACGGCACAAAAATCAAATAATTTTTATACAGCGTCTTCTACGGTAGAACTAGCAGTTTGAAGTACTTTGTATTAAAAAAAGGAATTTTTAAAAATATATTTATAAAATTGTTTAATCACCTGTAAAAAAGATTCTTTTTTATATAAAAATTGTGCATTACAAGGACTTTTTTTTTGGTAGGTAATCCCAAAATGTTCTGTATGCTGCACTTTTCTTAATTCAACATTGAATTAATTTTTTTTTTATATATTTTAACTAATTCCGAAAAACAATGTCTTTAAATCTACTGTACTATTATAAAAAAAAATTGTTCGATCATAATAACAAATATAATTTCATTAGAGAATATATCTTTTAATACTTTCTTAATGTTTCTTACAAAGAATATCCAGTTAACTAAGATATGATGGGATCATGCAATTTTTCATAATAAATGAACGAGTACAATGTCGTCTTGTCATTTACAACATTCTGTTATTCTTCATTCATTTCGATTATTTCTGATTTTTTTTTTTTTTACCTTTATACTGATTTATTTTAAAGGGAAGCAATTTTAGGCCTCAGATTAATAGTAGAACGAAGATTAAAGAAAAACAAACCGACATACTTGGCGTTTATAGACCTAGAAAAGGCATTCGATAACTTAGACTGGAATAAAATGTTCTAATTTAAAAAAAAATTAGGGTTCAAATACAGAGATAGAAGAACAATTGCTAACATGTACAGAAACCAAACAGCAACAGTAACAATTGAAGAACATAAGAAAGAAGCCGTAATAAGAAAGGGAGTCCGACAAGGATGTTCCCTATCTCCGTTACTTTTTAATCTTTACATGGAACTGGCAGTTAATGATGTTAAAGAACAATTTAGATTCGGAGTAACAGTACAAGGTGAAAAGATAAAGATGCTACGATTTGCCGATGATATAGTAATTCTAGCCGAGAGTAAAAAGGATTTAGAAGAAACAATGAACGGCATAGATGAAGTCCTACGCAAGAACTATCGCATGAAAATAAACAAGAACAAAACAAAAGTAATGAAATGTAGTAGAAATAACAAAGATTGACCGCTGAATGTGAAAATAGGAGGAGAAAAGATTACGGAGGTAGAAGAATTTTGTTATTTGGGAAGTAGAATTACTAAAGATGGACGAAGCAGGAGCAATATAAAATGCCGAATAGCACAAGCTAAACGAGCCTTCAGTAAGAAATATAATTTGTTTACATCAAAAATTAATTTAAATATCAGGAAAAGATTTTTGAAAGTATATGTTTGGAGCGTCGCTTTATATGGAAATGAAACTAGGAAGATCGGAGTATCTGAGAAGAAAAGATTAGAAGCTTTTGAAATGCGGTGCTATAGGAGAATATTAAAAATCAGTCGGGTGGATAAAGTGACAAATGAAGAGCTATTGCGACAAATAGATGAAGAAAGAAGCGTTTTGGAAAAATATAGTTAAAAGAAGAGACAGACTTATAGGCCACATACTAAGGCATCCTGGAATAGTCGCTTTAATATTGGAAGGACAGGTAGAAGGGAAAAATTGTGTAGGCAGGCCACGTTTGGAATATGTAAAACAAATTGTTAGGGATGTAGGATGTAGAGGGTATACTGAAATGAAACGACTAGCACTAGATAGGGAATCTTGGAGAGCTGCATCAAACCAGTCAAATGACTGAAGACAAAAAAAAAACTGATTTATTTCTCAATAGTTTTTGGTTGCTCAACTTCGCTTTCTGATTTAAATGAATTTTATTTATTTGTTACGAGTTTATTTATCATTATTAATGTGATTTCTTTTTGTATAACGAAAATAAAATATTTAATTTGAAATATTATCGATGCACCTGCTTCAAGAAAGTAGTTTGTACGCTTTTACTTGATGACTTATTCTTAATAAAGACAAAAAAGAATCTTGAAATATCCTAATAATGAATAATTTAACAGTTTGCTTACGACTAAAATAGTATCGTTGTTAAATAGCATCCTTTTCTTTGAGAAATAAGTAGGCTATCGTGAAAAATAAAAATAATTTTCACACAGTCAGCGTACAGTTTTCAATTTTGATAGTTTATTTAGATTCATTTTGAGAGTCCTAAGGTTCAAATCTTAGTAAAGTTAGTTACTTTTATACGCATTTCAATACTAGATCGTGAATACCGGTGTTCTTTGGTGGTTGGGTTTCAATTAACCACACATCTCAGGAACGGTCGACCTGAGACTTACAAGACTACACTTCGTTTACACTCATACATATCATGATGTAATACCTTATGGTAATT
The DNA here is from genome assembly GCF_047948215.1 of Lycorma delicatula. Classification (NCBI taxonomy): domain Eukaryota; kingdom Metazoa; phylum Arthropoda; class Insecta; order Hemiptera; family Fulgoridae; genus Lycorma; species Lycorma delicatula. The sequence goes on from NC_134455.1 coordinate 35,451,925, forward strand.
CAGGAGGATAAATAAAAAGAACAAAAGAAATACAAAAAACAGAAGATTAATTTTGAAAAGAAATACTACCGTTACGCAATTTGTTTAACTTAAATAGAGTAAAATGAGTTTTCTTTTTTAAACTGATAGTGCAACATCTGAAATTTGTATGCGGTTACTTTTTTCTATACATTATTAGTTAAATCCTACATGTAATTTAAAAAGAAAATTTTACAAAAAATTTAAAGAAAGTAAAAGGAACTATCGGAAATTAAGAAATGCTATAAACAGGAAGTGCAAACTGGTGAAAGAAGAGTGGATTAAAGAAAAGTGTTCAGAAGTGGAAAGAGAAATGAACACTGGTAAACTAGACGGAGCATACAGGAAAGTTAAGGAAAATTTTGGGGTACATAAATTAAAATCTAATAATGTGTTAAACAAAGATGGTACACCAATATATAATACAAAAGGTAAAGTCGATAGATGGGTGGAATATATTGAAGAGTTATATGGAGGAAATGAATTAGAAAATGGTGTTATAGAGGAAGAAGAAGAAGTTGAGGAGGATGAAATGGGAGAAACAATACTGAGATCTGAATTTACGAGAGCATTAAAACATTTAAATGGCAGAAAGGCTCCTGGAATAGACGGAATACCTGTAGAATTAATGCGCAGTGCAGGTGAGGAAGCGATTGATAGATTATACAAACTGGTGTGTGATATTTATGAAAAAGGGGAATTTCCGTCAGACTTCAAAAAAAGTGTTATAGTCATGATACCAAAGAAAGCAGGGGCAGATAAATGTGAAGAATGCATAACAATTAGTTTAACTAGTCATGCATCAAAAATCTTAACTAGAATTTTATACAGAAGAATTGAGAGGAGAGTGGAAGAAGTGTTAGGAGAAGACCAATTTGGTTTCAGGAAAAATATAGGGACAAGGGAAGCAATTTTAGGCCTCAGATTAATAGTAGAAGGAAGATTAAAGAAAAACAAACCGACATACTTGGCGTTTATAGACCTAGAAAAGGCTTTCGATAACGTAGACTGGAATAAAATGTTCAGCATTTAAAAAAAATTAGGGTTCAAATACAGAGATGGAACAATTGCTAACATGTACAGGAACCAAACAGCAACAGTAACAATTGAAGAACATAAGAAAGAAGCCGTAATAAGAAAGGGAGTCCGACAAGGATGTTCCCTATCCCCGTTACTTTTTAATCTTTACATGGAACTAGCAGTTAATGATGTTAAAGAACAATTTAGATTCGGGAAACAAAAAAAAACCTTGAAATTTGTTAACGTTTAAATTTAACTGATGGGACTGTTGATGTAATTGTTTATTTTTTATTTGGGAAGTTTACCGTTTGACGAGAGTCGTTCAACTATTAATTATTTTTGTATTACTAATTGAAAAATAAATGAATGTTCGGTCTTTGTTTATTTTTAAATTTGTTGTTCATTACGGCATTAGCACGCGATTATAGTGAAATGGTATTTACATACAGATTTTGTGTTACATTGTAATCGGTATACTAATTAAAATAAACGTTACGGAATATTAATATTTCAAGATAACTTATCTCGTTACCGAGAAAAGACTTTAAAGTCAATTTTATTATTACTACAAAAAAAGCATTTCCTTTTTTTATTAGCTTGTATTAAAATAAAACATCATCATTATTATTATAATTTTCTTATTAAGTAATGTAAAGTAATACGGATTTATTTACTTATAACGAAGCAAATTAATTAAATTCCGTTAACGTATAATTTTAGGGCGAAAAACGCTTGCGCGTTATCATCGCCCGGAATCTTTTTTTTTATATAAAAAATAAAAGGATTTAAAACTATTCTAAAAGATGAATAAAACTTACGACTAATATCACAGGTAAAAACTAATATAAAATCAAGAGTAAATAGTATTTTACAAAGTCCAAGATGGGTGTAAAGGGCCCATTCTTGGATAACTAAAAACTATAAATGGTCTAATATAAAACTTAAAACTAGGTTAAAAACTAAAATAACAAAATTAAGTAAAACTTAAAACTAGGTTAAAAATAAAAATTAAAAAGGAGAAATAAAGCATAAAACTAACATTAATAAAATCTTACGACTAATATCACAGAGAGTCTTTAAAATATAAAAAAAATAACTATATAAAAATTAACAAATTCCGATAAGGAGTGTAAAAGGCTCCTAATCGGATAAAAAAAAAATAAAAAACTCAGCAAAAATAAACTTATTTAAAAACTCTTCTAGCATTAAAAAATATACGCAACGATATTAAATTTTTTGCATTAACCCAGCACTACGAAGAAATAAAAACAACCGGGTTAAAATTTCATTATCATTCCACAAGACACCACGGATGTTTCTGGGTAGATTAAATTTACGACGCAACGCCGCATAACATATGCAACCCACGAGTATATGGTGCACAATCATGGGGCAGTTGCATCGTGCGCATAGGGGTGCTTGTCCTCTTATCATCAGGTAATCGTGTGTGATCCTCGTGTGTCCTATCCGCAATCGACAAAGGACTACTTCCTCACGCCGAGTTTTTCTGTATGAGGTGTCCCATGGTAACACAGAATCTTTAATCTGTCGGAGTTTATTATCAACGGTAGCCCCGTCCAGTCACCTTGCCACCACGCTCTCAGTGATTGTTTTACACGATTAATAAAATCAGAGGTAGCAATTCGGTTGGTGAAAGGAGGCTGATTACATGCTTCTTTGGCAGCAGAATCTGCATGTTCATTACCTGGAATCCCTACGTGGCTAGGGACCCGGCAAAAACTTAATTCTGTGTTGCGATTATTCAACTCAGCGATTGCGTTATAAATTTCAATGACGATAGTGTATAATTTCAATGACGTTAATGTATCATGCTTAACATTTATTTATTATTTTTTTAGAACAGTTATTGACCTTTCATGGTTATATTTAAATTAATTCTCTATTTGTATTTTATTTCTATATCGTCGCCTTTATCAATAATATTAAGTCTATTCAGAATGAATTCCTATCATAATTTAAGTCGATGATCTAGGACGAATTGTAGTTCCTCGATGTTCGGTTCAATATTTTAATGTGTACCTGTTGACGGTTGTGGATACGCGCCTGTATTAGTAAATTTTCCTTGTTTTCTACCTATTTAATTTTTCTGTGAACCAGAGGAAATAATTCGTGGAAAGTTTGAAAACTCTAGTACATACATGCGATATAATTTTGCAAGTATGATTTCAATACAATTAAATGTAAACATTAGTTGATTTTATTATACAAACTTTTAAATAGTAATCCTTCAGTATTACAATACGTGTGCTGAAAGTTTGCCCCTCGCCAAATGCTGTATCTAGTCTACTAGTTTTTCTTTACATTCTATATACACAATGTGTCATCTTATTACTAATCGGATGTCATCTGGTTAGATAGTACGACAAATCCCGCTCGCCCTTGCAGGCGAAGCCGGCCGAGAGTTCGGTAGACAAAGAAAGGGGCAAAACCTTCAAAACCACCGGGGTCGGTCTAGTGGTTAAACTCGTCATCACAATCAGCTGATTTCGAAGTCAAGAGTTCTAAGGTTCAAATCATAGTTACTTTTATACGGATTTGAATACTAGAGCGTGGATAACGGTGTTCTTTGGTGGTTGGGTTTCAATTAACCACACATCTCAGAAATAGTCGACCTGAGACTGTACAAGACTACACTTTACATTCATACATATTATCCTTTCATCCTCTGAAGCAATCCTGACGGAGGCTAAACAGAAAAAGAAAAAAAGGAGAAACCTTCAGCTCGCTTAGTGTAATTATGTATATCTCCACCCTACGACGTCTTAGGTGTTCACTATTATATTTGGCGATTCTGTACGTTCTGCAATGCAAGTACTGTTGTACCTATATGACAGGAATTTCATAGGTATATAGGAATTTCATAGTTTGTTATCTGTCAATTTAAATTCATATTTACCGTTATTAAATAATCTAGCAAATTACATACTGGCATTTTTAAAAATAAAATTCTCTATTTTTCTTGTTTAATATTATTGCCACCCAATGGTCGAACTGAGAATGTACAAGACTACACTTCATTTACACTCATACATATCATCCTCATTCATTCCCCGAAGAATTATCTAAACGGTAGTTACCATAAGAACCCTTGCATTTTACGAAAACGAATTATGGAATGTTCAATTGGCATTCACGGTGAAACAGTACGTCAGAAATTGACTTACAACAGATCTTAAGTACTGCACGATATTTTGCAGTTTACTGAATAGCAAATAATATTGATATCTTTAAGAAATGGATGTACTGAAACAAAAAATATTTGTTTTTCATAAAACCGAATATTTTGATAAATATTTTCTAGTAATTGAGAAAAGTTGCCCCGACCCATTTAGCTGTCGCACTAGACCGGTTAAGGAATCTCTTTCAGAAATATCTTCGACACTTTCAACAGGCAATCCAAATTTAAAATTAATTCCAGGCAGAGCATTGTGTACAAAATACAAAAACCACAAGATGATATAGAAAGGGAACCGAAATGTAAAGATATATTTGACTCTCGATGTGTTATAGCCGAGTCTGTAAATAAAGCTTGTTCAGCACTTGGCATTTCCCCCATTACGTTTCAAAAATTATTGAGCAGCGCAACGGAACCAATCAAAAAAAATAACGTTACAAAAATAGAGAGTCAGTTACCCGTAAATTAAACGATTTCTTTGATTTAAATATTTCTACAGAAGAAACCAGTTTAGTACCACAAAATTATGCTGATTTAGGTAGAGAATATAAAGAATTAATAATTAAAATAAAGTATAAAATAAATACAGCTACATACAAGTAGAAAAAAATTAATATTTTAAGTTTATTACCAAGCAGCTGAAGCATTGAAAAATTCAAAATGAGTTTAGTGTTAAATCAGCATTTAGCCCGTCAATCCAAACAATTAGTTAACAAGTCAAATTTTGCAACAAATCGGCAAAAAAAACCAGTCGCATAATAGATCAAAATGGTATTATATGTGCCCAAGATTTTTATCAGAGAGCACAGCCGAATAATACAATGCAAAAAGGATTGTGTCTCTGTAAAACAAGCTGACGGGAAAAAAGGCTTATTCTTATGTAACTTAAAAGAACTGTACAGAGCCTTCAAAGAAAAACATAATTTAAAAATTGGTTTTTCAAAATTTGCTGATTTAAGAGCTAAATATTGTGTTCTGGCTGGTGGGTCTGGTACTCGCTCTGTGCGGGTGGGTATTACCCAGCAGAATGTAAAACTCATGTTATCTGGTCTAAAAATGAAATTTGATTATAAAATTCTCCTTTCAACCGTGAAATGTGATATAGAAAATGAAACGTGCATGCTGTTAAAAGTGTGAAAAATGTCCAGGCACTAATGAAGTGCACAGATTACTGCAAGAGAGCTGGGATGATTTTGATTCTGAAATTATCTTCCAACAGTGGTTTCTGTTGACCGTTGTGAAATAACTACTTAAATTCTTCCATTTCAAGAGTACTTAGACAAACTTAATGAAAATTTAAATAATCTAGAAAAGGCATCATTTTGTTGCAAACAAACAAGCTACTTTCCTCAACAGAAAAATTAAAACTTGTTGGACGGTGAATATTGTAATAGGAGACTTCTCTCGAAATTTTCCTTTTGTGATACAGGATGAAGTCCAGTCATATCACTGGTCAAAACCTTACGCCACAGTACATTCACTTCTCATATATTTAAAAAAAGAAAGAAAATTACAAAGCCAAAGCTACTGTGTGATTAGTGACTACTTGAAGAACAATACTACATCGTTCTTCTGATTCCAAAAGCAAGTTATAAATAACGTAAGAACATTGTTACCACAAGTTAAATTTTTTTTTTCTGATGGTTTCTGTGTCCAGTAAAAAAATTCATAAATTTGTGCTACCATCAAGAAGATTTTGAAATCGCAGCTGAATGGCATTTTTTTACCTCATACCGTGGAAAAAACCATGTGATGTTGGTACTATAAAAAAAGAATGTGCCTAAAGCAAGCCTTCAAAAGACAGTCAATAATCAAATTGTTACACCTTCTACAATGTTCACTTACTGCAAAGACAATATTAAAAAGATAACATTTATTTTCTGCCATAACAAAGATGTTCAAGAGACTGGAAAAACTGTGGAAGGTTCTTGTTTCTCGGACTGCTGTGCTTATTTACCTGATAATGAAAACTGGAAATCAAGCAGTCCCAGAATCAACAACCTTTTACAGTTATGTTCCAAGAAGTCAGAAATGTATTCTAAAAGTCCGGGCGACCTCTGAATCAAAAACATTTATGTTAGTAACGGTACAGAAGAACATTACTGTTTCTGATTGCTTTACAGGTTTACCAAAGCCAAAATGTAAAAAAATTATATCTGCTGCATATACGATGGCAAGTGGTGGTTAGGTGAAGTCATTGAAGTAATATACATGAAAATAAAGAGGAATATCGAATATACGTTTTCCATCTGCAGGGTCCTGATACTTAAACATACATTCATAAAAATCATCGAGATAATCAAACATGGATTTAACTGGAAAATATTTTAAACATTCACACCCCTTCAGAGCTTTTTCTATCAACTACTGGAAGAGAACGCAACATTACACCAAAGATGAATGAAGACTTATCATCAGTTCTACTCAATAAAAAAATGGCAGCAGCACAACTTATATTAGTTAAGTTTGTTATCAAAAGGTGCAAGATTTAATCGTAACTTCCATTAGCAGGAGAAAAATAAGGTAAAAAAGATTTGAACAACTTGTTAATGTATTTCAATTGTTTAAAAAAATGGCAGCAGCACAAGTTATATTAGTTAAGTTGGTTATCAAAAGGTGCAAGATTTATTCATAACTTCCATTAGCAGGAGTAAAATAAGGTAAAAAAGATTTGAACAACTTGTTAATGTATTTGAATTGTTTATAATTTTGTAATTATTACTTATCATTCTGTAATTGACTATTTATTAATTACCATTTTAATTTTTTGTTTGTTTGTTTAATAAGTACTACTATTACCTAAGAGTTAAAGGAAAAAAAATAGGCTTGTTACCTTCATTATTTGTTTTGGGCCCAAAATTTTAAAAAAAAGAAAAACAATTTGTAAATGTAACTTCAGTAAACAATACAAGATTTGATTATGTAACAAAATTAATTTTGAGAACACTGAAGTTCCATCTTTACACTTTCCAAAAAGCCTGCTTTGACCTCTTTTTTTTTTTTTTGTCTTCAGTCATTTGACTGGTTTGATGCAGCTCTCCAAGATTCCCTATCTAGTGCTAGTCGTTTCATTTCAGTATACCCTCTACATCCTACATCCCTAACAATTTGTTTTACATATTCCAAACGTGGCCTGCCTACACAAGTTTTCCCTTCTACCTGTCCTTCCAATATTAAAGCGACTATTCCAGGATGCCTTAGTATGTGGCCTATAAGTCTGTCTCTTCTTTTAACTATATTTTTCCAAATGCTTCTTTCTTCATCTATTTGCCGCAATACCTCTTCATTTGTCACTTTATCCACCCGTCTGATTTTTAACATTCTCCTATAGCACCGCATTTCAAAAGCTTCTAATGTTTTCTTCTCAGATACTCCGATTGTCCAAGTTTCACTTCCATATAAAGCGACACTCCAGACATACACTTTCAAAAATCTTTTCTTGACCTCTGTATGATGTAAAATGAGAATGCTACAGCTCATGGAAAAAGTGACAAAAATGGCTGTTTTTACCTGTTGGCGAGTTAGAAAATAGTCTATTAGTGAAAAAAAAAATTGAATTAAATATAAAAAATACTTTTTGACCACTACAAGGTGGGTAGTTATCATATACATACACCAACAAATATCATCAAAATCAAAAATAGTGGTGCACTGATCATTTGTTGAATTAAACTGAATACACCTGCAGTCGGTTCATGAAAATAAACAGAAGTAAAGTATACACCATTTCAAACGACTCGTACACGTTTGAGATTATCAGTACAATAAATTAATATTTTTTCCTTAATAATGTCTGATTAAAATTTTTTAAAATTAAAATTAAAATTTTTTTTCCTTATTTATATCTAAGTATAATAAATGTATCCTGATAGGTTCAACTCAAATGTAATAAGGTTGATAACTATGAAAAAATGAATGTAACATTAATAAACGATTTATCGTAATATATTTAATTCTAAAGAAAATCAATCTGCAATATGTATACTTTGATTGCGTGTATAGCAGAAATATAAATAATTCTCATCCCCTTTCTTAAAATTGAATAAAGGAATCTACATTACTTAATATTCCACATGCAAGTACTCTTTTAACTTTTAAAAATCTTTTTATTTCCTTATTAAAAAAATAAAAACGATGACAATAATTTAAGCCATTACCAGTGTCCCACAAACAAAAATATTATAATTCTTCCAGCAGCATGGAAAGATTTCAGGTTATCACCCGAAATCTTTCCACTGTAAATCTGAAATTTTTTTGAAGTATTCTAAACAAAATGCTAGAGTACCATCTTAAAAAACAATTTTGTTGTAACTGCGCTTCAGTAGGGTCTCAAAAATGAACTATGCAAAAAATGAAGTAAAATCGGTACTGTTTTTCCTTGTTTTACCGCTGTAAGTTTTCCCCTACCGAACAGAGGCTAACTGCTTTGTTTGTTGAATGAAATCAACGCATTATTTGTTGTTTAAATAATTTGTCTCAGTTTCTTAGGAATAAAACGCATGAAAAGTTACAACAGATATCAACATTAATTTTAAGTTATGTTATTTTGACAACACTATTTTGTCTTAAGAGTAAAGATCTTCATTACACAGTCAATACCTGTGATAAAAAAGTCTCAGTCTTACGGTTAAATATCACCTCTTTTGTGGTGGGCGTAGCCTGCTGCAGTTCAATACCGTATTTGAATCTGTGTTAAGCGACAAAAAACAATTTTAATCTTGATTTTCCTTAAGAAACTTGCTATTCTTGGAATTCTTGCTAAGACTTGGATATGGCTTTTGTTTCACGTCAAGAGGCTGCTAACAATCTTAGGGATAAAACGCCGAACAAACAAATAAGTTCTGTAAAGCGTCCCGATAACTTTTGTTATTATGTAGCGGAATTCTTTAACCCAAAAACTGTTTAAAACTTAAGGATTTCCTAATACTACTTTTATTTATTTTTCTTAAACGGAGGTGTACCCAGGATCAGTCACAAGAGTTCAAACTCTTATTCATAAGTTCAAAGCTATCGGTAAAATGATGTTACGATAAACGTTTATATCAAATTTTAATTTTATCACAAACTACTGATTACCCGATGTTCTGCCAACCTTGTATTAGACGACAGGAAAAGAAATCAAATCTATCTATATTGTAAAATCAAGGTAATTTTATTTTCAGGTCTTAAAAACTATAAGTACTTTAAACAAATTAAAAAACAAAATCTTTTACTAATTCTACAGTAGTAATCTTTTTTACTATAAAATTAATAACACAAAACTTTATTATAAACAATATTTTTAGTTTTAAACTGGGATAGTTTAGTTTTTGTTCTAATAGACTTAAATTTTAACTTAAATACCATCGGAAAAGTCACCAATCAGCCAAGCAACCCCGACGACAATGGATTCAAAACTAACATGTCGTTTTCGATTATTTCTACATGTCACCTTCTTCCCACTGCTACCAGTAGGGTTGCTAAGAGTATCTTACCCCATAGTATTTTTTTTTTCCAGACAGTCGTATCTGAACCAAGTTTGGTTGAAAATCCTCCAGGTGTTACAGTTATAGTGGAACACACAAACAGACGTACATCTATTTTTAAACATATAGATAGATAACCTATTCATATTAATTTGTATATCTTCCGATTTATTAAATTATTTCCTATATTAACAGTTTTTCTAAATATTTATATGCCCAATAAATGACTGGTACATAATGAATCTTTAATTATTTTTCAACCATAATAATAATAATAATAATTATATATATATATATATATATATATATATATATACCATAACATAAAAAAATATTTTTGGGGTTTTGAATTTTATTGTCATGTTCTATTATCAGATTGCACTGCAAATATAGTGGTGTATTAAAAATTTGCGAAGGCTTAATTAAACAATAGTTATTAAAACTTGGAAGGTTAACAGTCTTTTATAACTTAAATCAAAGCCAAAAGAAACAAAAACTTTGTTAGGTAGTTATTTTGTTTATATTTTGTAACTTGTAATTTAGCTTTCACAATGAATAAAAGACTCAAATCGATATAGATTCAAATTTCACGTCAAAACCAAAATCAAACGCTAAACTTTCGTAGTTTTCCATTGCACTACTAATAGTAAGAGCATAACCAAAATTCAATGGAATAACACAAACTCATGCACACTTTATTAACCTTTGAATGCTAGACCCATTAAGATGAGTTATAAAAGTTAACTAAACTAACCCATTGGATCGGTCTAGTGGTGAATGCATCTTCCCAAATCGGTTGACTTGGAAGTTATTTACAATATGTAACATCATAATGAATGATCTGATCAAAATTTGAAGCCTATCTTCAGTGTAAAGAACTAAATTTTCTACAAAACCGCATCACTGGTATTCTTTAACTGTAATGGTTAGCCATTTTCTACAAGAATAAATACACTGAAGTTATAAACTGTGCACATATCGTTTTGTAATACTCTTATTTCTAAAGCCTATATTAATTTAAAAGATTTATTGAATAAATTTTCAGTCAATGTAATTTTTCTTCCAACAGATGAAGGTGAGGAGTAGGGAAGAGGAAGCATTCATCGCTAAGCCACCACTGATGACACCTAAGCATGACAACTGACACAAACATAGCTATTGCACACCCTTCCTTGGGCAGTTGGTTCAATGCTTTGGATACAAATTACCTAAACCATCCATTTCCAATTACCCCTTAATTTTTTTTGTAAAGGTCAGTTTGCTAAATTCAGTACGAAACGAGTGATATATACAGTTCAACGATAAACTGATCCTAATTCATTCATGTACCGCTATAATATCGAATATGTATTATCAATCTGCCTATTAAAATAACAAAGTTTTCATATTTCATTGGTTTTTTTTAAAACAATGAAATCTGCTAGAATAACACGCTGATAATTTTTTATTGACCTGTTAACGCTTTGTTTATGTTCCCGATGGGAGTCTAAGTACGTGCTCACAAAAGCCGATTAATACAATTGAATGATAAAATTATTTAACTCTTTTAGCTTTTAAAATAAATTTATCTCCCACATTAAAACTTTTACTAGTTGAATAAACTTTAGTAAAAATTAGTTTTTTAACCACGATTCTGTCAAGTAATCTTTTTACTTTTAATTTTTAATTAAAGAAAATTTAATCCTAGATTGATTGGCGAAGGAAAAGGAATCTTCTGAATTCAAAATTATAGAAATTAAGATAAATCTTTTTAATTTTGGAGAAATTATTTATTAAAACTGTTGGTATAAACACACCTTTTCAATTTAGCAATTTTAGCATAAATACTAATTCATACCTATCAAGTAGGGGGACGCTATGTCTCTAGAGAAATACTATTATTTTAAATTAAATTTTACATAAACATCTAACAAAAAAATTGATTTTTAAAAAGAAAAAAATCACACAATACGATTTTTTGTTCAAGTTCAAATATATAAGTTTATAATATTATAACATACTCTAACAATCAAAGAATTATATCACGTCATAACACGTATAAATTAGACAAAAGGACCGCATATGAATAAATGTTTAATGTATCAAACAGTAGCTTTTTGAAAGGTAGTCAAACGGTAAGTCTAAGACGAGGTCTTGCCGAGTTAAAATGCACTACGAGGCGACAGCGCGTGCCGAAGGACGTTAGTACTAGCTTAAGCAAACATCCGGCTTTGTACAGCTTCCTTCGAATATAAACGTACGCAACCACAATTACAAAAAGTCAAGATGAATCATTCAATGCTACTAAACAACACGGTACAACGTACTAGAAAAAGTGAAAGACCGTTCAACGTGCACAGAACCGAACAAAGATAATATCATACTGCTAATTAAAACACACCACTGCACCGAGAAATAATTAATAAAAAAATAGTACACATAACTGTAATAAAATATTACACTACAAAAACGTCTTACATTTCACATTCGTAACTTTGTATTGCTAAGAAAACACGAATAAAACGAAAAGTTCTGATACTAAAGAAATTTGAAATATTTATTAAATATCGTTATTTTCTAATAACAGTTGCTTAAAAATCTCGAACTATTTATGCAATCCGGCTTTTTAACAGTACTATTTCAGCAAAAACGTAAAAGACAAATGTAGACTGAGAAACGTACCGTACCAAACGAAGGAATTCTGCGGATTAGCTTAAAATAAGATTTTAACATATTTTTATGGGTTACAAAAGAAAATGCTTGTAGTTTACGAAACACCTGTATCAAAAAACAAAATCCATACTACATCTAAACTTGTTATTTTCTGTGCATACGTATTACAGCTTCATCTAATTTACAGCCAATTACACCAAAAAAAATAACCAGCTTCTCGCCTTTTTCCCGGTACTGGAATTTCCACAATCCTTACTTTTATCAAGAGTTTATGAATAAAATTACTGTTCCAAGTATATTTAAAATTAGAAATATATCTTTCGTTTAAATTACTTTTTCAGTTGTTCCGTTTCCATTTAGCATTATAAAAAATTTCAGATTCGGCTTTCCCATCGCTTTCGGTGGGTTTCTCTTAAGCACGCGTTTTAATAATACCATAACAGTTTCATAATTTTAATTAGACTTGGAAAAAGAATTGTGAAGAAAAGAAGAATTCCTACATAACTAACGGTAAATTTAACAAAAATTCTGTTCTTAAAACAATACAGTCGTTCCGTATAACAGAGTTGTACAGAAAAGTCCGATGCCTACTCTGCACGTAAACCTTACAAAAAGCGACTTCACTAACAGACGGGATCCACCCATTTTAATGGTAATTCTTCACACTCGCTATTTTTTTCTGGCTGTTGTTGAAATTAAAAATATAAAACAACGTGCATACCGAATAGAGTTGTTGAGTACAAAAAAGGTAATATCTTTATTAGAGTGGTCCAACTAGGGCAAAAGTTTTGTCGAAAAACGTGCACCCCCTGATTTAAAAGTACTCTCAAAAACAAAATTTTTGACGCGTTGATGAACCCTTTCCGTTCGAAAAAAGTCATCCCCCACTCCACTTGAATTTTAAATGGGATTTAACATGGGTTTTAGGTTATTTTCAAGTCGTTACGATATAGCGCTAGCATGTTTCATCTCAAAACTTCAAAAATAACGTATATAAGTGTTTTTGGGGTCGGAGAACACGAATTTGAAGTCAAAAACTTATTTTGACACATTGTAACTGTCAAAATCGCTGTCAATCAATTGACAACTAGCGTTCTTATGAAGGAAAATCAATGTTAGACATTACAAACAACGGTTAATTAGGGTTTTTGGGGTCTGAGAACACGAATTTGAAGTAAAAAAACTCATTAACCATAGCCAATACACCTTTATTTTTATAAAGATATTCAATTGTTATTAAAAAAAAAGTCTATAATACTTTTATTTCGGTATTATTAAGCTTCAAACACATATAAAAAGACAAGCGAATAACAGCATTACAGTAAAAATGAAGCTTCTGGCTCTACACTAGACAAACATTTCTTCTAATTTCTCCTTTAAACTTTTCTTAAAAACCAGTTTTGAAACGAAACGCTTTCAAATGAAAAGCAAGAAGCTAACGACTAAAAATAAATAAATTAGAAAAAAATACTGATATCAAAAAAAAATCTTATTATAATTTAAAAAGATTCAGGTTAAATAAATTGCAGCTAAAAGGTAATATCTAAAAATAAACATTTCAAAGTTAACGACCAAATCAGTAGACTTGTGTAACTAGTTACAGCAGTTAACTCGAACCTCACAAACTCGACTTAATAATGATCTAAACAACAAGCAATATTAGATTTACAACGTTGACACCAATTTTAAATGATATAAATCAATCGTTTTCGTTTTGGCAGACTGTAATTACCAGCACGGTGAAAATACCGCAACAAAAATTAAGCGAGGAAAAGACACATCCACGCTTTCATAATAAATACCTAAGTTATATATAATGTAAAAGTAGATCTGAATAAAAATACACAAGAATAATTAGTTTAGAAAAATATACGTTCACAAAAAAATTCACTTTTCAAATTTAACATAATTAGAATTTTAAAAGTATCTGACACATACACACCAGATAATTCTAGGTTATTCCTTTTTTTAGTATAAAATGTAAAGAAACATTTATCATTATTTTTACATGCGACTATTTTTTAATATTCTATATTACTCACAATAAATGTTATACACATATTTTAACGAGGAAGATGAAATAAATGCAACTATAATCGATACAATATTTTACACCTTACAATAAAATAAACATACTTGGCGTTTATAGACCTAGAAAAGGCATTCGATAACGTAGACTGGAATAAAATGATCAGCATCTTAAAAAAATTAGGGTTCAAATACAGAGATAGAAGAACAATTGCTAACACGTACAGGAACCAAACAGCAACAGTAATAATCGAAGAACATAAGAAAGAAGCAGTAATAAGAAAGGGAGTCCGACAAGGATGTTCCCTATCTCCGTTACTTTTTAATCTTTACATGGATCTAGCAGTTAATGATGTTAAAGAACAATTTAGATTCGGAGTAACAGTACAAGGTGAAAAGATAAAGATGCTACGATTTGCTGATTATATACTAATTCTAGCCGAGAGTAAAAAGGATTTAGAAGAAACAATGAACGGCATAGATAAGTCCTACGCAAGAACTATCGCGTGAAAATAAACAAGAACAAAACAAAAGTACTGAAATGTAGTAGAAATAACAAAGATGGACCGCTGAATGTGAAAATAGGAGGAGAAAAGATTATGGAGGTAGAAGAATTTTGTTATTTGGGAGGTAGAATTACTAAAGATGGTCGAAGCAGGAGCGATTTAAATGCCGAATAGCACAAGCTAAACGAGCCTTCAGTAAGAAATATATATGTTTACATCAAAAATTAATTTAAAGGTCAGGAAAAGATTATGGAAAGTATATGTTTGGAGCGTCGCTTTATATGGAAGTGAAACTTGGACGATCGTTGTATCTGAGAAGAAAAGATTAGAGAAGCTTTTGAAATGCGGTGCTATAGGAGATTGTTAAAAATCAGACGGGTGGATAAAGTGACAAATGAAGAGGTATTGCGGCAAATAGATGAAGAAAGAAGCATTTGGAAAAATATAGTTAAAAGAAGAGACAGACTTATAGGCCACATACTAAGGCATCCTGGAATAGTCGCTTTAATATTGGAAGGACAGGTAGAAGGGAAAAATTGTGTAGGCAGGCCACGTTTGGAATATGTAAAACAAATTGTTAGGGATGTAGGATGTAGAGGGTATACTGAAATGAAACGACTAGCACTAGATAGGGAATCTTGGAGAGTTGCATCAAACCAGTCAAAAGACCGAAGACAAAAAAAAAGAAAAGTAAATTAATGGAATAAATATAATAAAAATTACGATTAAATTTCAACAAATCAGAAGAGAAATTTAGAAAATAATTCTAGATCATCCATCGCATATTATTTCTAACATACTGGATGTTATGCAATATAACAGATACTGTCATCTTTGCTAAAATTCCCTGGGATGCGATGCAATTTTTCTCAAAAATAGACTCAAGAACAAACGAGGTTGTGAAAAAGTACTAAAATCTCCAAAAACCTAAAGGAATAAGAATAGAAAAGACACGACTATTCCGCTTATCAGTACTAAATACTGCAATCTTATTATTAGTTAATTAAAACAACAGACAATTTTTAATGACGGGTATCTAAGCCACTTGTTCCAATCAGTAGGTAATAATAAAACAGTTATCACAACAAAAATCCAATAGTTGAATAGTTGTTGTATAGCATTTTGGACTTTTAATGAAGAAATGTATACACAAATTTTTCTTAATCGATTTATTAACACAGCATAACAAATGTTTTTCAAACCATTCCTAACTGGAATAACTATTATTTGAAAAAACTTATAATCAAAAAATCTTAGGGCAAAAGATGACAAAACTGGACAATGAAAATGAAAAAGTACTAAGGGTCATAAGATAAACTGCGTTATGCACAGTTAATTAATTATTGTGTATAACAATACAACAGTATTCACGGTGCAATACACAACACATAACAATGCTTATAATATAATAAAGATGCAAAAAAGTGTGTTGTGTTTTAATAAACCTTCGATTTATTTCGTTTTTTTTTTTTATCTTAATGGATATATAAGAACACAAACTCTCAATCAAATCCAGATAAAAGTATAACCGCTACTGGATCTTATAGTAACATGTTAACAATTTATTATTTACTAGATTCTAATTTAAAATCTTCTAAAGACTTCACTGATTTCTTAATAAGACAAAATAAAAGTGTAAGAAACCTATGACTCCGTTGAGTAGAAATATGTTTTCAAGTATCATTTAATAACGCACAGTACTCTAAACAGAAGACTATATAAATTTTCCTAAAGTCCAAAGAGACTGCCGGGCAATTTTGCTAGGATACAAGGAGCTTCAGTCCAAAAGAAACTTGATCTTTGGAGATTCTCTCCTTCCAGATGAAAGCTCTAAAAGCTTCTAGGTTCAGGAAAAAAGGTACGTAAAAAGCATTTTAGGCTGAGGTGTTTGGATTGTGACCTGCACTTTTACATAAATAATCAATCTGAATGGACAAAACCAATTCCGACCTGACTGTAATTAGGCTTGAAGCTTGTAAGGTTCTACTACTCCAAAATTAACAAATAATATTTCATAAGGTATATAAAATATCTAAAATAATCAAATCGATGAATTCACACTACCGTTAAGTGATGGAATAAGCTGTTTAATTATAATTATCAAAATTTTCAAACTCATTTTGTAAAACAATTGCCTTCATTAAAATTAAAAATTATTTATGCGTATAATTAAAAATTATTTAAGATTAACATTTTTTAAATGTGTAGTATATAAATGATAAGATGAATTGAATGAATCCAATGAACTGTTTGTTGTTAATGAATCACCATAACAGTAAAATTAGTCATGGTGCGCAACACATAACATAACAATGCTTATAACATAATATAAAGATGTAAAAAAAATAGGTGTGTGTATGCGCGCGCGCGCACGCTTGCTTGCCAGTATGATTGTGCAGGATAAATAATGTACTGTTTTATCTCTATCACACAATGTACATAAAAAAATATATAACATTCAGAAATATAACTTCAATTCATATCAAATACTTTATATTCTTTGATCTAACTGTTTCCTTGATATTATATATACTCAATAAAAAGAACATTTTAACAAGCTGAAGACAAAATAACTATAATAATTACACTACCTGTAAGAAACAGAATATATGAATAAAATACCAGATTATCCAGGAAAAATTCACCAGAAAATCTTATTAGCAGATGGAAACATACAGAAAAAATATTTCATTAAAAAAAAACCATTCACTTTTACTAGTACCATCAATTCCCTGAAATAGTGTTAGTACAACTAACACTATTAGCCAAAAATAGTACGGCTGAAGGAAAATAGTACAGCCCAGGAACATATTTTTCAAATTCTGAATGTAAATAAAGGAGAACCAACCATTATTGACAACATTTAGAAACTGAGCACTAACATAAAAAATTATACGACATTAAGATTTAGATAGTGTACCTCAAAATTAACAAAAGAAAATTATACAAATTCTACATAACAACCTATACCAAAATCGAAATAACTGAATGAGAAATAGCAATGGAGAATCAAGTGTAAGTACAATATAAAAAAGAAACCTACACTTAGTTCCTCTATAAAGAAAACTTAAAGCACTACAAAAAAAAATTACATAAATCAGTCACCAAACAAAAACTAATAGACATTAATACTAACCAATAACAAATTAACACCAAACTATATTAATATTTCCTAATAAATTTATGGTCATAGATCTGAATTATTTTTATCAAACTTTACATAGTAATAATTCTTTAACATGGAAATTAAAAGAAATCAAAAAATATAATTTATACATTCCTAAAAATTCCTCCAAAATAAATTATGACAGAAAATTACTATTTTATAAAAACAAATATAACATAACATACGTATCTATGTAAAATATTGATTAAAAATAAATTTCAATATTTTTAACTTAAACCAACATCACATTATTAATAAATGATTTATAGATCCAATACAAACAGATATTACAAACATATTTTGAAACATTTTTCAAGAGACGGTAAACAGTAATGCAAAACCTTGTATACACTTATCACTCTACTCAAGTGAAGATTAAAAATTTACCAAATTACAGTTAATAATAAATTATATACAGTAAATAAATAAATGAAAAGAAACATTTCAAAAGACAATTTTACATTTTTTACTAGAACAAAGTTAAACTCCTTAAGAAATACACAAATCAACATATGGATAACAATCAAAAATGCATATAACTACAGAAACAAATAACACCTATTTTTAAACGAGATCTTTCACTTTTAATAATTAATTTTTAATAAATTTATTAATTACTTATAAATAATTAAAATAAAAAATCTATTTATTTATTTGTTCTAAGAGTCCTTGACAGTACACAATGATTTATTTTTTTTTATAACGACAAAGGTGAAAACAGAATACCAGACACTGCAGGTACATGAAGTAATGACTAGTAGGATGTTAAAAAACAAACATGCTCACCACAACATAAGCCATTATAATACAGACGGCAATGATGAGTAAATATATAACCATATGCACCACTTTTTTCAAGGCTATTTAAAATAGTACAATTCTGTTGACACTCCCAAAACACAAATACTCACACAACAAACACAAGCAACAATTATGCAACTATCTAATAATGAGCCCTGAATGTGTATATACATATTAAATGCAAACGTATTATCTGATGTGCATTCACAAAGTATACTATTCAAGAATTAATTCTAAAATTATTTTTAAAAAAGGATGAATTACAATAATCTGAATAAAAATTTTAGTAAAAAACTATTAAAATTCTATCAAAATGAAGTAATTTTTAAATATGACAATTATGTTTATATAACTTGCATAATTTTTTCTTACATGAAAAATTTCTATCTAAATTAAATAAATGTTTGAACTGAAATTTAATATGTTTTCTTTCATTAAGATGATGTAAAATGTTATTCTTCCTTCTACTTACTATATCCAGCAGGAACATGGAACTAGTGGTTCAAGCACTATAATATAAGCACATTTTAATATAAAAAGGGTCTGAACTTTTTGTGTTTACATGTATGTAAAGTTTATACTGTAGGGCAATACATTCACACAAACCGTGCGACTCAAAATAAAACTTTAAAAGTTATAAAAAGTTTAATTACTAAAATACACAAGTACTTCAATTAAACAAATACTTTATAAGACTGTAACCCAAAAAGTCTTGGAGTACAAACTTTTATTTCTGTTAGGATTCACTCATATAACGTTTGTACAGAAATCATTATTAATTCCATTTTATATGCTGCTCAATACTTTATATATACTAAATAATTTTGAATAACAGCAAACCCTGTTATTCAAACTTATTTTTGAATAGCAGTCTCGTGGTACTGTACTAGAAGATAATTACTATTATTGTTATTACAATATTCTTATAGCTAAATAAATAATCAGTAATATTTATAACACTAAATAAATTCTAAAATATTAATTCAATTTATAAATTAAATATAGAATTTATTTAATTAAATTATATAATTAAGTATAACCAAAAATAATGCTGAATGTAATAACGAATGTATTTCTATTTTATTATAGTAATGGAAATTTAATTTGAAAAACAATAAAAAAAGTATCCTAAAACATCTCTTGTAGGGTACGGAACTCATTTGAGTTATTGTTAAAAGTACTTAAAGTGTATTAGACTACTTACTCTACCAAAGATTCCTCTTTTCATAATTTGTGCAAAGCTTCAGACCACTCTGTTGTCTTATTTTAAGATACTTTTTTTATAATGGTTTACATTATAGATTAATCAACATTACAAAAATTGATAAACTGTATCTAGGGTATTACACTGGATTGCTTTATAATAAAAACCATCAATGATATTTACTCAAATCTTATTTTTTTAAGAACTAGGGAATAATAGTATAAATAAGTAAAACAAACTGCAGTTCAAAAAAAATCATAATAAGCCTATATTGTAATTTTTAATATTTTTTAAAGAATTCCCGTTTCTTAAACCGTTTTAATGAATGTAATATTACTAGCCAATAGCTTATACACTATAGAACATAGACAATTTCATACAATTTAATTCACCTATACATTCCTGTATCCAACAAAATTAACTGATAATTTTAAATTGTCATCGGAAGAAGAAGAGGGAGAAGAACAAGGAAGACCCTCTACTCGCCCCAACATCACGGACTGGAGTCCGGAACAGAGCCCAGCAGAGATGCGTCCTGGAAGGCAGCCATAACAGAAGTGGATGAAGAACTTCTACACAACCTCTCCTTTAAAACTTACAAGTTAAATAAAATAAACCAGCAATTGTGACTCCTTCGGAGTAGGGGTCGCATTGCTCCCTCCTGATAGTTAGTGCCCCGTTGTGGCGTATTCCTGCTAGCCTATGAAGCGTCAGCACCGAAAGGACTTCAGTGGACGGTCTGAAGGGGAATTACGTCGGGAGGACAGGCTTCATAAGCCTAGCCTTCCGCGGTCGGCCCATAAAATGGGTCCGATAACGCTGGTTTAACAACGGATTGGAATGCAATTAAATCCGTCCTTAAAATACTAAATAAACAAAACAAAACTTGAAAAATTAGACCCGCCATTTAAAAATAAACCTTTTATAAAACACGCCCGATTAGAGTCATCCAGCAGCAAGGGACTCTGTCCAGGTTCTGCGATAAGTAGGGAGAAATAAACTCCCCCCAACTTTGCATTCCATTCCAATTTTAAATTTGTTTTTTTTGCTGTTAACTTTCTGAGTGTTAATACTTCAAAGGCAAAATTTTGTATAGTTCAAAATTTTAATATTATTCAATTCTTTTGAAGTTAAAGCACACTAGTATGCGAATAAAAGATCTAAAATTTCCAAAGATATTTGGTTCAACTTCATTTAGTTAGGACCTAAGGCTGCTGCCCTTGTTTGTGAAGGGGGTAGTTTACAATTATAACATAAAATCCTAAAAAAACCATACCAATACACATTAAGTGGGGGTATTTAGTTTAACTAACCTACATCAAATGACGATAGGGAAGAGAACTGAAGAACCACCGTATATTACTATTGATATGCAATTAAATCTTGATCTGATTAAAATACTCTTCAGTTACTTACTTTTATTTGAGGGCAGATAATTTATTTTATTTTTATTTGAGGGCCTTTTAATTTCTTGTGAACAGCTTTTTTTCATGCAAGTACATCTTTTTGTTATTGATTTATATTTCAAATAAAAACTAAATTAAAATATGCCAAATAAGTAAGCTTAAGGGCCAAATTATGGGTTAAAAAATAAAAAAAAAACATTAAAATTATAAACTAAAAATGCTTCCAGTTAAAACTTAACCATTAGTTATACACAGAAAACTAAGAAAAATTAATAAGCATATAAAATATTAGGTTAACAGACTGCAATTACTATGCATGAGCTATTTGTAAATGTGTCAAGAAATGGAGAGGAATAAAAATTGTTCCTTGTTCTACAGTAGTCTTTGAAACTTAAGACAAAGAATAAAACATTTTAAAAGAAATTTTTAAGGCAATACTAAGTAAGGTATTTCTTTACACTATAAATCTTGATTCATCATTCTCGAGCACCATTATAATTGTTGTAAACATGAAACATTTATCAGTACACGAGGACAATAACTTGACTTCTTTGACATAAACCTAAATATTACACATACCTAAATACTGTAGTAGACCAAACTGTAGAAAATAAATTTAATTTACATATTTTATTAAAAACTATTTTTTAATAAATTTACAATGAAAATACATTTTATCATTTAAATAATTTATAGCATAACCTCCTCATAACCTTTAACCATGCTTTTAATGAAAATAACAATGAACGATTTTAATCTGGGAAGTTATTATTGTAGTAAAATTTATAAAACAGAATAAAATTCTATATGTATACATCAGGATATTATCATATATTTTTAGTATTAATAATTCATAATGTAATAAAATATTAATACCAAAAAAACATTAAACGTTTTAAAACCAATATTCATGATTTTTTTTTTTAAAAATCATGAATATTAACCAAAAATAATTTCTTAGGTTCTATGAAAAAAAAGACAGAAAAATGAGTCGTTTCACAATCAGGGAGACCACATGTTAGCTCACTAACCTGGAGTTATGTCAAAACAAGAGCTATAGAGCAAGAGGAGCTCACAAAAAAATTATATCAACTCAACCCATTTTACATTATATTAATAAATTCTACTTGAATTCAGCACTTCAACAAGAATTGAGCTGTGAACGCATAGATTGGAAAATGAAAATCATTTAACAAAGAAAATTAAACAACCTGCAAACGACTTAACAACACTTCAATCACTCACAATAACCATGTAATTTAACAGCTTGATATGAATACAGTTACTACAATCCCACAAAAAATGTATCATTTACAAAAAAATGTGAAATTTCTGTTTATTTTTTTAGATACTTTATTTACTAAAGTTTAATCTTAAAATATATAAGCTTAAATGAAACTTCTACACGGTAATGTGTGCAATTTGGATTTTTTTATCAGTAAAAATCTGCAAACTGTCCAGAATTTATGTAGAAACAAACACATGTAAAGCAAAGAGGCTAAACAACTCTGCCACAGAGACTGTGGCATTATTATTTAATCAATTCATCTAAAGGCTCGATTTTAACATTTCTTAGTATATAATTAATGCAACAGTAGGTAATAATTATTACATTTGGTTAAAATATACTTTATATTTACAGAAGCTGATTGCCCCTTAATTGAGGGGCAATCGGGTAACAATTTACTTTCAACTGAAAAACAAATTTATATATTTTGCCAGTAGTAACTGCACATTTAAAAAAAAAAGTTATATACATTTATTTATGGAGTCCTTAATTTTTTGAAGAAATTAACTGTTGACTTTTGGTAATCTAATGTAAAATGAATGTCAACAGATAAATAACGAAAGCTAATAAATAAAGACTGAACACAAGACCTAGGCAACCAGGTTTTAAACTTAAACTATAGTTTCTTTAAAAGTTCTAAATACAAAAATAGCTTCCAGAAAAGTTCAATCATCAGACATTTACAAAAGGAATTTATGAATCATGGTATGCAGTTAAATTATTTTTTAGTAGCTATAAAGAAAAAGTAAAACAAAGCAATCAACTCGAGCAATAATTCAAGCAACTTTATGTCTAAACTGGGTACTATACAGAATGAATAGACAAATTGTTTTAATAAAATGTTATTTAAAAGTGTTACATCATTACACAATAGCCAGCAAGTAATAAATAATATAACCTAAATATATGAAGAAAATATCCTTAAAATTCAATTTCTTCAAGACCAAGAGTTTTTTTTTTACGAAAGTTCATTGCCAATGCCACTTGATTTGCACAGTTTTTAAGAATCATTAATTATTATATTCAGTTTACTTTTGACATTAAATTGTATACAATTTGTATATTTAACAGTTAAGGTTAACAAGCAAAGTAAGCATATATTATGTTTTATTAAATTATGCTTATTCAGTGTATTGACAAATTGTATTTTTATCAACATATCCTAACTGAACATAACCTACGCTCACTTTACTCATCTAATTAACATTAAATGTACAAATTATACACCATTTATTAATAAAAAAAGTTATGTTTAAACTAAACAAAATAATTAACATACAAAATGGCAATAACAAGTTATAAATAGCAAATTAAACAATCAGTTACAAATAATTATGACAGTTGTTTAAAACAGTAGTTTTATAACTATTATTTATCATGCTCTCCAATTTAAGAAATTCATGCCAATGATGATGTATATGGCATATTTAATTTGGCACCAGCTTCTGCATACACGGTAAGGCAAGTGCAGTAATATTTTTAGCCCTATAAAAGAGGCGATTTTAATATTTACATAAGAAATATAAATTGAAAACTCAAAAAAATTCATTACTTATATATATGAATGGTCCAAAGAGTGTTATAATTTTATAAAATGATCTAGGAAGAGCACAAAAATTTGAAATTTACAACATAAAATGCAACTGTTCACAACCGACTTCTACATATATAATTCTTTGATGGTCATTATCATTTTTTTTTCCTACAAGTGCTGATATTTTACAGATTAAAATTATTCACAGATTATAAATAATTTACCCTGTAGTATAAAGTAATTCTTCAGTTATAATTTGTAACAAAATAATAATAGCACTGTTAAGCTTTTTCAGCTAATGATCTGAGATGTGATCCCTGATCCTCTTATCATTTTTTTAATTTCTCAAAGTTTCAGGACCACTAAGTGAAAAAAACTAAAAAAAAGGAAAATTGTAATTTTTGGTATATAATTACTATACTTCTATTACAGTGCATATTGTATTATAAATGCTGAGACATACAAAAAAAAATGTTTATGCAAAACGAGAAAATTATCAAAACGTAGATTTATCCTATTTAGTAATGGTTAGTTTACTAATTCAACACAGCTGAACTGTTTCTCATTCCACTATAATCACATTTATAACCAGTTAACATTAACACAAAATGAAGGTAACATTTTCTCAAAAGAAGAAGAGTACTAAATCAGAAAATGAATATATATATATATATATATATATATATATATATATATATATATATAAATATGTGTGTATATGAAATTTAAATATATGGTTAGGTTAAGTGTATTATTACATGTAATGCATCACTTAAAACCATTTACATTACATATGAATGTGAAAAAATATATATGTTAATCAAACAAATACATCAAAAAATTATAAAAAAAAAAATGTCAATTTTATTTTTCATTAACTACTTATTGCAGAACCAAATCAATTATATGTCTGAAACAGAAATTAAAATGAAACCTTAATGCTACATAACAAAAAACACCATTATGGCTTTTGTAACCAATAATATCTACCTAACCTTCATAAACAGCCACCACCTGTCATCAAGCAGCTTTTTTAATCAGATTTCCATAAATAAAATAGACACAGATTTACTAACATAATCAGATTTAACAATAAATAAATAAAATTTTCCATCTCATTCAAAAACACAGCTTATATCAGTCAATTACCAGTATATTGTATAATTACATCCTACATGAACTGCAAATTAAAAAATTTGCTAAGTACACTTACAAGAAACAATCATATTATTAGTCATCAGCTGACTCTTAACAATCGTCATGATATTATTAATTTAACGTATATTTCAAAACACTGAACTGTCAAACTCAATTTCAATAAAATACAATCACGTCTAAAAATAACAAACGTCGCAAGAAAACGCCATCACACACGAACATAAAATTATGCAATTAAAACCTTAAATGAATCTAAACAAACTGAAATGAACAACATTACGAGGCAAAATAAACAAAACGACTCACCAAATTTATTTATTTTTATTTTTTGAATTGAATGAAAATAATAAACTGTATGCTGAAATTCAAAACTACGACTTCAAAGAAATAACTACAAAGATCGTAAATAATAGCGCAATAAAAGGCATTGGAAAAATACACAAAATAGAGCAAACAAATTTAATTAGAAGTATAGTAATA
Source organism: Lycorma delicatula (assembly GCF_047948215.1). NCBI lineage: Eukaryota > Metazoa > Arthropoda > Insecta > Hemiptera > Fulgoridae > Lycorma > Lycorma delicatula. Next base: position 35,477,847 of record NC_134455.1, read on the forward strand.
GCGTTTAAATAAATTTCATTTTTAAAAACGCAATTAGGTCACAAAACTAAAGCTTGACATTTGAGGCTATAACTTCACTTACCCTCGGTTTGTAAAACCATTTCCGAATGGATTCCATTTTTAACTAAATGAAAACAATTTAATGCTAAGAAACGTAGAAAAAATACATATCTTTATATCGATTAGATAACATTTTTTTCACAAGTACACTGATACGCACAACTTCTGAATACGGAAACTTTATTTTGCAGCAACCATGAAACGAGGTCGCATACAGTGATGCTATTTTAGTAGTAGCAATTAAAAATATTGTATGTATTGGAACTACATCAATTTTTTTTTTAATTGTAAATTCTATTTTACTTTACTAAAGTGTTAATATTTTAATTTCTTTAAATAGTTAATATTTAATGACTTTTTATTTGTGTTTATTTATTTATTTTTCGTTTATTAATTCAATTAATTACTCTAAGATGGTTTTAAAACCGAAGCCAGCATTTATAAAATAAAACTGTATAAAGTATGAAATATAATAATAAAAAATTACCTGAAAGTTAAAATGTATTTATTTGTCTAATGTGTATGTTGCAATTTGTTCAATTAGCGAACAATAAAAAATAAGAAACAAAAATAAATTAATCACATTTTTTTCTTGTAACTCAAATTATTTCCCTGATACAGTGAAGTATGTGAGAATAATGTTTGTTGGAAGTTACTTATTTAAATATACATCTTGTAAAAATGAATTAATATTATTTTACTATCATTTTCAGAAACACAGTTACTATTATCCTGTTTTCTAATGAGAAAACCTTGATCAAAGTAGCTTCACTAAACCTAAATTAAAAAAATAAGAAATTAAAGTCCAATTAAATTAAATAATTGATGAAATTTTTTGTAGATTGTAGATTCATCAGTATAGAATAAAACATTATAGTATTAACTGAAAAGTATTTGAGTTGTATAAATTGTTTATATATTTTGAATTAAACTGCAGGAGATCCAGATTTACTTATTTAAAAATCTATTGACAACTATATTGTTTTTCTAAATAGTTATACTGTTTTAAATAAATGTCAGAGGATTTTTTAAAAAGTGTTAGATGTTTTACTAAAATGGCAAATGGCAAAATTATAATAAATAAACTTAATCATATAATAAAGTAAATTAGTAGTACTTAATCTTAAGTAAAAGTAAAGTAAAGTAATCATAAGTAAAACTTAATCATAAATAATAGTATAAATAAATAAATTTGATCATGGATACTGATGTTCTTTGGTTGTTCGGTTTCAATTAACCACACACCTCAGGAATGGTTGATCTCTCTTTTTTCTGTTTAGCCTCTGGAACCACTGTAAGGTATTACTTCAGAGGATGAATGAGAATGATATGTATGAATGTGAATGAAGTGTAGTCTTGTACAGTCTCAGGTCAACCATTCCTGAGATGTGTGGTTAATTGAAACCCAACCAGCAAAGAACACTGGTATCCATGATGTAATATTAAAATCAATAATAAAAGTAACTGCCTTTGCTAGGATTTGAACCTTAGAACTCTTGACTTGAAATCAGCTGATTTATGATGACAACACTAGACCAGCCCAGTGGTTGGAATGGTCGACCTGAGACTGTACAAGAACTTTATTTACATTCATATATATATATATAATCATCCTCATTCATCTTCTGAAGTACTACCTTATGGTGTTTATGGGAGCTAAACAGAAAAAAGAGAGAAGGGTATTAACCATTCTGTGCATCATCGTATATGCACCAGTCCAGTATTGTTGATCATATGATTAAGTAGGTTATGTTTTTTAGTTACACTTGAGAAAGCTTCACATTTGAAACAAAACATCATGTTATTGTTTTGTCATTATTTTTGCTTGCTTTATATAACAATAGTGTAATATTGTAAAATGGTTGTGTTTCCTAAATAATTATAAAATAAAATATATGTAGTTTTTAGTATTTTATCTGCATATTTATATTTATTTCCATTATCAACATAGTAACTTAATTGAGATCTAAATATTTTATGATACTGTTTTATATATATATATATATATATATATATATATATATATATATATATATATATATATTGTTAGTATTTTATTATTAGTATTTTTTATTTTTTAAAGTATATACTCTTAAACAATATAATTGTGAGGAAGTGTTCTAATTTTAACTTATTAAAAATCAGTTAATATGAATCATGTTTACATATCAAAACACACAATTATGAGATGATCTAATGGCTCATTTTTATATACCGAGTCAATCTGACATTTGGGATGATATTACATAAATATATTTTAAACATAAGTATATTGGATATAGTAAATATTTAATAATGATTGTAAGATTTATATTTTATTAAGATACTACTAAGTAAAATAGTATGGTTTTCTTTTGTTGCAAATTAAATTAATTTATCATTCTAAAAGAATTTATCATTTAAGAGAATAAAATTTGCACTATGTGCAATGAAAACAATATTATTATCACTAATGGGCATAATATTAATACAGATATTAATTGTACATTTATCTGAGTAAATACCATTGTGATTTTATCCATGCTTAAAAGTATAGCACAGTTCATCCAGTAAATAATTTTATGAGCTGCTAATGAATTTTCTATTAATTCATTCTAACAACTAAAATCAAATCATTCTATTTTGTTTTGAAGTATCTTCACAAAATACTAAATTTGTCATCATTATTAATTACTTTTAATGCTTTCTTAATACATATATTCCTATTTGAAACTTAATCTTATCTGTTGAGTCTCTTCCAAAAAATCAGAATGTTTTTTAAATATAAAAAAACAAGCTGTCCAGGTATTTCCTGTTGCCATAAATATAAATCATATATAATTATATTTAGTAAATTAAAAATTCTAACTTATCCTTACATTTGTGTTTATAAATTAATATTTTTAATCTTTATTAAAAGAAATAATAATAATGAACTTATTCTTAAAAAAATGATATTATTTTCTTCAATCAAATCAGATTATAAAACTATTTTTATGTAAATCATCACATTATTTTCGTTTACAAGAAAGGATCTTAAACTTCTGTGACTATTTTTTGTAAATTACTTATCCATTTAAAGATCTTCCCAACAATTTATTTCAAGTAACAGATTTCCTTTTACAGAAGCAATATATTACACTCTTGATGAGTTATTAATACTAATCCAAAAAGTAAAGCCCTGAATTTTTTGTGTTTAATGTGTACAAATAATAAATGTTCAAATAATTTTCACTAATGGATTCAAAATTGCTATTTTTTTAACCTATTTTTCTTTTTAATGTTTTCACATACTTGCTAACTAATATTTCATATATTAATATATATTTTAATCATTAGTATTTTTTATATTAATTGTGTATTTTTGTGATTGGTCTGATTGATGTAGGTCTTATTAAGCTTTTACCATATTTTCCCTTGATATGTCCAGGCAAATTCTGGGGCAGTTACGTTTTTATTCATGGAGTAACATATCTATGCATTCCTGACAAAATCTATACATTGTGTAATGATCAGTGTATACATTACTAATGATCAGTATTCATTAAGTGCTGATCTGAATAACATATTTATTTATTTACTAAGAACAGAAAGGAACTGAGAATACTTCTAAAGCAACTGTATTCTACAAATTAGAGTGAGGACCAACATTATAAGCCTCTTATTTGTAAATGAGACTCTCCCTTTTCCTTGTGATATTCAATACTGTCAACTTAACACCTTTATCCAAACATAAATTTTATTATCTAAATTCCTAATTACGTTTCTAAGCATCTAATTAAACTGCTTTAATTTTTTTTTAATTTATTTTTTATTAGTAAAATAAAAATTTTAAAAAGTCAATCGCTTTTAAAAATAGGAGTTTTGGTGTAAGAATTTTAAACGCACATTTTTCAACAAAATAGTTTTATTTATAGGTAATTACATAGATATAATTGGCAGAAAAAATAATACATGATAGTATGATGTTTTTGCAATATTTATAAAAATATTGAAATATTTTTTTTTTTTAAATTGAAAAACATTTTATTTTTTATCTTTGAAAATTCTTTATCGAGAATTTGTACAAAAAGAATATAAATAATATAAATGTTTTGAAATTTATAATAAAATAATAAACAATATGATTTTCAAAGCGCCTAGTTGTTAGTCCAATGTTTTCGGTTTTTACACACAGTCTATTGCACATTCATTAAAATTTTCTTGCTACATTCAAGACAGATGGGAATTTGACAATAATTGACACATTTATTCAGGGTTTTCCTTTACTTAATGGAAGGGCATTTTTCGCATTTTTCTCTTGGGCATCTTATCACAGAGATCTCCGTGATGTCCTTGTTTCGCATTTTAATTACAACATCCCTTGTGTCCCTTCTAAGATTTGGTATTTTCAGTCTCCTTCTTAGATGGGGTTCAAGTGACTTGGCAAGTTCTTTAGTGAACTGAAATCTTGTCATAATTTCTGTGTTGATGTAGCACATGTATAAAATGTGTGTGTTTACACTTGCAATGCTGACAAGTATGTAAAAAACTGTTAAGGACCAGCACCTGGACCTCCTGTTCAATGCGTACTTGGTAAACTTAATATCCACACCTGTTCTTTTCTTAATTTATTTCAATGCTATGATGCATTGTGGATATTAAAGTCACTGCTATGTTTTTCTTTGGAACAAATGGTACCAATATTCTATTCGTTGAATCTGAAACGAGCTGAATTTAGAGGTCAATCCAAACTGGGAAGGAATTCAACAGGTATTTCCTTTCTATCTTTCCTCATGGTGCCTAAATAACTCAGGCTCCTTTTTTCAAGCCGGTCCATAATTTCTGTACTCGAAAACCAATTGTCTGCTGCGACATTACAGTGACTTCTTTCAACTGGTTTGCACAACCTAACAGTGGCTTGAGTTGGTTTGCTGAAGTTGTGCTCTTCAGCAGTAAGTCCCCTTCCCATCATTATCCTTTCCCATACAAATATAGGCGTTATAGATGAAGGAAGTTTTGGCTTCTACCAGGCACATAATTTTATGACAAATTTGTGCAGTTTCTTGAGCATATACATTCAGAAACATCATGTACCTCTAAACAGGACTAATATCTCATCAATTGTTATGTTTTCTGATAAACTGTACATCTGTTTAGAGTTTTCAATCATACTGGTAAAAATTTTGGATTTGTAACTGCTTTATCAAAAGCTTTCCTTACATGCTAGATTCAAGTATCGCCAAATCTCTAATATGAGAGTAAAATTTCAGAGTGCTTTACTGAAAAAGATACATTGAAAAATGGCCTATTGATAAGATCTAGTAAACATGAATGCAATGGTTTCATGGTTAGATTTTAAAAGAGAGAACAAAAGCAATGAGCTGATTACAGCATTTATCTCAGTATTGTTGGTATCACAGTAATTTGACTTACTCATTGAATTACCTGAAGTATTTCTTACTGCTGTAAGTTTTAATTTGTGGGTACAACTATTTGATTAATTATGTTGGCATCAAAAATCATATACCATATTTCTAACTTTTCAGGCTTATTTCCTAATCTTTTTGCTATTCCAGTCAAGCCTGGCAAACATCCTCTAATGATGTTGTGTGCTGGTATTCACCTACGGACACTCATCCTTGGCTCATTAGTGCACCAAGGATAACTTGATCCAAACACATTCTTTTTCATTCAGCCTGAATCATATTCTGGCAAGTGCTTATCAACTAGTACAATTTCGTTGTGCAATTCACCACCTCTTGCTGCATCTTCAAGCCCAATTTCACTGTCCCTGTATCTTCACTTGACACTTCATTAGACAACACATAATCTATCTGGGTCAGTGTCAGAATCGTCCATAGACTCACTTATTTCTAAGTCATTATCATCTACTTTCAATTCTTCAAATATCATGTTTATGCATTCTTCATAGTTTTTGTCATTGAAAGCAACCTGCCTACTGGTACTTGGACATTCCATATTTGTCCACACTATTTATAAAATGCTTTACTAAATATATATGTTGACACTATTAACAAAATAATTTTTACAGAATATATTACAAATTAAACACTGTTTATAGAAACAATAAAATGTTTACATTGATAAATACACAATTAATAAATACAAGATATAAAGTAGACAAAAAAAATATGGTATGACAGACGTGCACATAGCAAACGCACACAGAAATATGCAGTCATATAGACCAGGTGAGTTTCACACAAAGGTAAATCATTGTCAAATACTGCCCTCAGACTACATGAAAGCAGGTTTGTTGTGGAGAACAAGTTTGTTGTTGTAGAGATCAAGGTCATGCAGGGATGCTTCCATACGAAAATGAAATTTCTTCCCAGTCTCAGATACAGGTGTTTCAGTAAAGGTGTTAATACTATCTATAATCAAGAACAGAACTTCTTTTATGTGAGGAACAGCAGTGGATATCTTAAGGATAATAATAATTAATTAATTTGCTGAAGATTCATAAGTTAAATTAGAAAAATAGTTACATCTGCAATTTCTTTTAAGATTGTGACAGTAGCTACGTCAATACCAGCTCAAATTCAAAAATAAGTTTATTTCAAAAAAGCATGAAACTAAACTTCATTTAATTCAAACAGTCCTACTTTTATTCTTAGGTTTTGAAGTTTCTCTTTCAGCTACTTTATGTATCCTGTTTGGCTACTTTAGTTTATATTCATATTTGAAGGCAACAGAGTTTGATTTTATCACATCAGGATTAGACAGTTTTCAAAATTTTTATTTTAAAAATTTAGTAGGTATGAGTGCCATTTCAAGTTTTGTTATTAGTTGCTAGACATTCCTTTTAATTTGAAATAAATTTAAATTACAGGAAACAGAAGAAACATTCATTGATGAAGAAAGGATACTTGATTATTTACCTTATTATTTCTGTAGTTTTGTCTGGTTATAATATACATATTTCTGGTAATAATATATAATAATCTGGTTATAATATACTTTTCTATTTAAGTAGAAAACTTAATACTCACACCTTAATCTATTTTTTTATTATTATTTTACTTATACATTTTTTATCATAATTACTAATGATTTTTTATATGTATGTGGCAGCATAACTCCAGTTTATTCCTTCTATCATAGTAACAGGTTTGTTTTTAATTAATGTTTATGTAACCGATTAAGTTTGTAATAATTTAAATTCAGTTTGTTTTCTTAAGAGATATTTTTGTTTTTATAAGTTGATTTTTCCCCTTTTTAAGTTCTTTCATTTTTGGGTGAAAATAACCCTGTTTATCAAAATAAATAGTGTACACATAATTGTGCTTCATCCTTTTTGTATGACAGAAATGAAAAGTGCTACGGCTGTGTTGATAAAGGCAAACTGGTAAAATGTATCTGAGACAGATTAGATGTAAAATTTTTATTATAAAAGAAAATTTCATACTGCATGTTTAGCATCATTGGTATGATGACTTTTTTTTATTTGAATTCCCTTATATATTCAATTAATACTCATTAAACAAAATTTAGTTATCTAACCTCAAACATAATAAATAAATTCTTATCCTATATAAAATAGAACAAAATTGAACTGATAAAACACTTCTAATGGTAGATTTTTAATTACAAATCACATTTTCTGAAAACTTTCTTTTTATGTAAAAATAAATATGCTACTTGTGTACAAAGATGTTTATATATCTATATATATATATATATATCTCACTCTCTCTCTCTCTCTCTCTCTCTCTCTCTCTCTCTCTCTCTCTCTCTCTCTCTCTCTCTGTGTGTGTGTGTGTGTGTGTGTGTGTGGATTTTATTTGTGGTTAATTTTTTTAGAAAAAAAAAAATTGTACAATGTTTTAAGGTAAACCCATTCCTTTTTGTAATGAGCCTACACCAATCTAAACTTTTTTCTTCAGCAATTTCAGTATTTAATCATGATTGCATTTCTTGTAATACAAAAATCTATTTTCTTTAATGTGATCAACAACTAATTTATCTATTTCTAGAAAATGGCCTAGCTGTGGTCTTTTGAAAAATTTCTGGGAAGATGTTGTGATCAGTAAGGAGTCTTTCTCCTTCTTCCAACAATGTAGATTTTTTCATCGACACCATATTTTCTGGCTGCATTACAAATATTAGACTATTTGACTTCATTAATTATTTGTAATTTAAATTTCATGTCAAAATTTTTGCAAAACATTTTAAATTTTCACTCATTTCTGGGGGAAATTAATTACAATAAATAATTTTTTTTAAAATAGGATGATACCTTCAAGTCAAACAACTTTAAACTGAGAGTTGAGAACAAAAACCAAGTGCATATACAAAAGAAAAACTGTCATGAATTACAGTGAAAACTGTTTAATGGACATCTGTGTTTATCTTACATTTTCTAATACAAACTATTCATAGCCCTTACAAGTACTATTCATAACTGAACAACCAAGTAGATAATAATTCAGAGGGATAATTCTTGTATTGTACCACTATATCAAGAAAGAAAAGAAATTATCAAATACTGACCAAAAGTAAATCTTTAACTACTATTATTTGAAGAAAAGATTAAAATAAATGAAATAAAAAACATGGTTTCACAGAAATGGGAAAATTAAAAACATTTGCTGGTCCATAGATTCATTAATCAATCCTTTTCTTTAAAGATTTGAAAATATAATTTTATGTTTTAAATTTACCTATGTTCTAATCTAAAAAGTCAATATCTTTATCTAAATAAATTATACATTTCTTTAAAATAAGAAATTCTTAATTAAAAAAAAGAAAAAGTTCTTAATTAAAAAAATCTGATGTGGACACCACATAACTTCCTTGAACACCTATTAAATTACAAATACACATTTTTAAAAGTACTTAACATTTTATTTCACTAATAACTTATGATTTTTCTCACATTTTTTTTTTTATTGTTATTATTGAATTATAATTTATCGTATAAATTTTTTTACAATCAGAGGTTAATAATTATTAATAAATCAATATATTTAAATTAAAAAAAAGAAAGGAGATGAAGTCAAATTCGAACTGATGTGCCTTCCCCAAATATTTCAAGATCCAAATATTTTATTAATTAAAATTTTATTTGGCTATAACTCTGCAACCAATGAAAATAAGTACTGCTCATGATATATTGCTGAAAAGCTCTCAATGAGGGCTTATTACTACAGTTAAAAAAATTACAAAATTCAATTTTTTTTTAATTTTGAGCTTTTTTGGACTCTTTAGGTTCAGTCTATTACAATCAAAAGAGGAGGTGCACAACTAGATGTTACAACAATCCTAAATCCAAAATTTCAACATCTTACGGCTAATCGTTTTTGAGTTATGTGAGATACATACTTACGTACAGACATCATGCCGAAACTAGTCAAAATGCATTAAGGAATGGTCAAAATGGATATTTCCGTTGAAATCTAGAACCAGAATTTTTCGCGATTACAATACTTTCTTACTTCGTACCAGGAAGTAAAATAACCTTGTCTCACGAAACCATGCAGCAAACCAAAACGTAGTATGATGATTCATATTTTATTTAATTTAGCACAATCCATTCGAGAAAATATTTCTACTTATTTAGAAATAGAAGGCCAACTTTTCAATCGTTTTCACATGCTTTTGAGTCTTTTTAGGGCTAACATGTTTATCATCAATTTTATGTTTCTTCATTGTATTAAAAATTGTTCTTTCACTACTGCCTGTTGCATTACTTGCTTTCTGAGCAATGTCTCTGACTGCAGTTGCAGGATTATCCTGTTTTAAGGTTATATATACATAGATATTCTTTTTTTCGGAGCTATTTAAGTATTTAAGTACCCTGTATTTAAGGCAGCTTACAGTACATTATACGCATAAACAATAGTTGTATTTACAGGTGGGAGAAACAGAATAACTAAACCTTTATTTTTTCCCTGTTTAGCCTCTGGGAATCACTATCAGGTATTACTTCAGTGGATGAATGAGGGTGTTACGTATAAGTGTAAGTGAAGTGTAGTCTTGTATCAGGTCGAGCATTTCTGAGATCTGTGGTTAATTGAAACCCAACCACCAAAGAACACTGGTATCTATGATTTAGTATTCAAATCAAATCTGTATAAAAGTAACTGCCTTTACTAGGATTTGAACATTGGAATTCTCAACTTTGAAATAAATGATTTGTGAAGACGCGTTCACCACTAAACCAACCCGGTGAGTTAAATGACTGAACCTAAAATACTGAAATATTACTCATACATGTTTAATTCATATTTATATCTGCTGTACAGTTTCATTAGAAAATATATCGTATTAATAATAATAGGTAATAATAATAACAGATGATAATTATTACTATAAATACAAACTGTAATAAGTTCCCCATCAGGAATATAGTAAGTCACCACTGCATATAGGTCGACTCTTCATTTTATGGGAGAAAATGTAGAAAAAACCTTGACCTATTTTCAGACATATAGGTAATTTTTAGACTTTTTTTTCAAGTTTATAAAATGTATATATTAATCTTCTTAATATGTATACTATTAAGATGTTTCATGTGCTCCTTCCATCTAAAATGGCAATTTATTATAATTCCTAAATATTTAGTGAAGGAACCATTTTCTACAATTAAAGAGTAATAAATTAAGAGTTTATTGCCTGGAGGAATCGAGCTATCAGTGTTTATTACTAGTTTGTGGTTCTGAAGGTGATGACCAGCTTTAGTTTGAGAATGGTACGATTTTTGCCTTGTCCGGGTTAAATTTTCACTAGTGATTAGAAAGCCAGTCTGATATAGTATTGATGATAAACTGAGCTCTCTGATAACAGCTTTCTCAACTGATGTCTGAAAACTCAAATAGTCCTAATATACCTGTGCTTTAATCAGTTGACTGAAAGAGAAAGCTAAATTACATGTAAAATCAATGATAATGGTGTACTTCTGCCACATTCACTGTTTACTTCTTGTCATTATATGTTATTTATTTAACTACTTATACTCTGTTACTTAAATAATTATCAAAAGATACAGCTTTCTCTGTAATTCCTATACATCTAATGTACATATAAAATTTCTGTGTTTTGGTTAATTGAATACCTTTGAAATTAAAAAATAACATTCTACGAGTCGGAGCGTGGAATGTTAGAAGCTTGAAAAAGGTTGGTAGGCTAGAGAATTTAAAAAGGGAAATGGGTAGGACAAATGTGGATATAGTAGGAATTAGTGAGGTTCGGTGGGAAGAGGAAGGCGACTTTTGGTCAGGTGATTTTAGAGTAATTAACTCAGCGTCAAATAATGGGCAGGCAGGAGTAGGTTTCGTGATGAACAAGAAGATAGGGAGGAGAGTGGAGTATTTCAAAACACATAGCGATAGAATCATTGTAATAAGGATAAAATCAAAACCTAAACCGACAACGATTGTTAACGTCTATATGCCTACAAGCGCGCATGATGATGATGAGGTAGAGTGTGTATACGAAGAGATTGATGAAGCAATTAAACACGTAAAAGGAGATGAAAATTTAATAATAGTTGGAGATTGGAATGCAAGCATTGGAAAAGGCAAGGAAGGAAATATAGTGGGTGAATACGGGCTGGGCAAAAGGAATGAAAGAGGGGGGCGACTTATAGAATTTTGCACGAAGTATAATTTAGTAATTGCCAACACCCAATTTAAAAATCATAATAGAAGAATATACACTTGAAAAAAGCCAGGCGATACTGGAAGGTATCAGATAGATTATATCATGGTTAAGCAAAGATTTAGAAATCAACTCGTTGACTGCAAAACTTACCCTGGAGCAGACATTGATAGCGACCATAATTTGGTGATAATGAAATGTAGATTGGGGTTTAAAAACCTGAAGAAAAGGTGTCAGATGAATCGGTGGAATTTAGAGAAGCTTGAGGAAGAGGAGGTAAAGAAGATTTTTGAGGAGGACATCGCAAGAGGTCTGAGTAAAAAAGATAAGGTAGAAAATGTAGAAGAAGAATGGGAGAATGTTAAAAAGGAAATTCTTAAATCAGCAGAAGCAAACTTAGGCGGAATAAAGAGAACCGTTAGAAAACCTTGGGTTTCAGACGATATATTGCAGCTGATGGATGAACGTAGAAAATATAAGAATGCAAGTGATGAAGAAAGTAAAAGGAACTATCGGAAATTAAGAAATGCTATAAACAGGAAGTGCAAACTGGTGAAAGAAGAGTGGATTAAAGAAAAGTGTTCAGAAGTGGAAAGAGAGATGAACATTGGTAAAATAGACGGAGCATACAGGAAAGTTAAGGAAAATTTTGGGGTACATAAATTAAAATCTAATAATGTGTTAAACAAAGATGGTACACCAATATATAATACGAAAGGTAAAGTCGATAGATGGGTGGAATATATTGAAGAGTTATACGGAGGAAATGAATTAGAAAATGGTGTTATAGAGGAAGAAGAGGAAGTTGAGGAGGATGAAATGGGAGAAACAATACTGAGATCTGAATTTAAGAGAGCATTAAAAGTTTTAAATGGCAGAAAGGCTCCTGGAATAGACGGAATACCTGTAGAATTACTGCGCAGTGCAGGTGAGGAAGCGATTGATAGATTATACAAACTGGTGTGTAATATTTATGAAAATGGGGAATTTCCATCAGACTTCAAAAAAAGTGTTATAGTTATGATACCAAAGAAAGCAGGGGCAGATAAATGTGAAGAATACAGAACAATTAGTTTAACTAGTCATGCATCAAAAATCTTAACTAGAATTTTATACAGAAGAATTGAGAGGAGAGTGGAGGAAGTGTTAGGAGAAGACCAATTTGGTTTTAGGAAAAGTATAGGGACAAGGGAAGCAATTTTAGGCCTCAGATTAATAGTAGAAGGAAGATTAAAGAAAAACAAACCAGCATACTTGGCGTTAATAGACCTAGAAAAGGCTTTCGATAACGTAGACTGGAATAAAATGTTCAGCATTTTAAAAAAATTAGGGTTCAAATACAGAGATAGAAGAACAATTGCTAACATGTACAGGAACCAAACAGCAACAATAACAATTGAAGAACATAAGAAAGAAGCCCTAATAAGAAAGGGAGTCCGACAAGGATGTTCCCTATCTCCGTTACTTTTTAATCTTTACATGGAACTAGCAATTAATGATGTTAAAGAGCAATTTAGATTCGGAGTAACAGTACAAGGTGAAAAGATAAAGATGCTACGATTTACTGATGATATAGTAATTCTAGCCGAGAGTAAAAAGGATTTAGAAGAAACAATGAACGGCATAGATGAAGTCCTACGCAAGAACTATCGGATGAAAATAAACAAGAACAAAACAAATGTAATGAAATGTAGTAGAAATAACAAAGATGGACCGCTGAATGTGAAAATAGGAGGAGAAAAGATTATGGAGGTAGAAGAATTTTGTTATTTGGGAAGTAAAATTACTAAAGATGGACGAAGCAGGAGCGATATAAAATGCCGAATAGCACAAGCTAAACGAGCCTTCAGTAAGAAATATAATTTGTTTACATCAAAAATTAATTTAAATGTCAGGAAAAGATTTTTGAAAGTGTATGTTTGGAGTGTCGCTTTATATGGAAGTGAAACTTGGACAATCGGAGTATCTGAGAAGAAAAGATTAGAAGCTTTTGAAATGTGGTGCTATAGGAGAATGTTAAAAATCAGATGGGTGGATAAAGTGACAAACGAAGAGGTATTGCGGCAAATAGATGAAGAAAGAAGCATTTGGAAAAATATAGTTAAAAGAAGAGACAGACTTATAGGCCACATACTAAGGCATCCTGGAATGGTCGCTTTAATATTGGAAGGACAGGTAGAAGGGAATAATTGTGTAGGCAGGCCATGTTTGGAGTATGTAAAACAAATTGTTAGGGATGTAGGATGTAGAGGGTATACTGAAATGAAACGACTAGCACTAGATAGGGAATCTTGGAGAGCTGCATCAAACCAGTCAAATGACTGAAGACAAAAAAAAAAGAATACCTTTGAGAGAATTAGGAATATCCCTCTCTCTTTCTCTTTTTCCTGTTTAGCCTCCGGTAACTACCGTTTTAGATAATGCTTCAGAGGATGAATGAGGATGATATGTATGAGTGTAAATGAAGTGTAGTCTTGTACATTCTCAGTTCGACTATTCCTGAGATGCGTGGTTAATTGAAACCCCAACCACCAAAGAACACCGGTATCCATGATCTAGTATTCAGATCCAAGTAAAAATAACTGGCTTTACTAGGCTGGAACTTTCGGCTTCCAAATCAGCTGATTTGGGAAGACGCGTTCACCACTAGACCAACCCAGTGGGTTAGGAATATCCATAAAATACTTGTTTCTCAACTCCATCCATCCATTACCTGACTTGTTTATTCTGCATACACATCATTAGTGTCTTTACCTTTGAGAACCTGAACTGATTCGGTGGCATAATATTGACATGTTAAGTCCATTTGGAAACATTTATCTGTTTTAGCAAGAGATTAAAAAAATACCAAGAGTTCATCATCTAAGAACTTTACAGTAATCACTGTAAGTCTACCTTCTGCAAGTGCTGTTTCTTTTTGGTTAACTAATTGTTCTGTTATTTTAAATAAATTTGATGAGCTTAGATTTTTTTATTTACTTGTAAATAGCAAAGTCATGCTGACCCAATAATCATTATCATCCAATATGGAGGATGATAATGATTTTTGTAGTGTAACCTGTAACCTGTAAGTGTAGCCTGACCTCAGCTTGAATTCAATATGAAAGGCAGAGATACTGCTTACTGCTACCGCTCTGAAATAGAGATCAGTATTAGGTTATTGATTACATGAGATAAGTCTATTTGTTTCCTATCTGATAAGTTTACCTATCAGTTTTTTATAAACTTCTTTATTTTTTCCACTATCTCTAAAGTAAGTTAAATCTATTTGCTTCTTCTCTGGGTGATTTTCACTTATTAAACTGGTATTTATTTTTAACATTTTGTATGACAACTTTTGCTTTTGCTAATCTCTGTATGTATATTTTACAATTTTTCAAACGTCTTTATGCTGTTTCTTGTCTGCTCAATTTTATATTTAAATTATGATATGATATCATCGAACGAACAGTTCGTTATTGAATTCAATATGTGTGTATGTGAATATTTTTGTGTAGGATTTTGATTTTGATCTCCATTTCAGATTAAGTATCATTAGAGGATTACAAACATATATGAATGGACATGATCGATCATTGGGTTCATCTCAAAATGGCTTCAAAAATTAACATTTTGTAATAATCATTACCCAATAATGGTGTAATCTATCAAGTTGGTTCAAACTGCACTAATGTAAGGTTTACTAAAATGGACAAAATATGTAAATATCAATTTTCTAAAATCAAGTGTAAGATCCCAAATGGTGGAAAAAATAATTTTTTCATAATTGAAAAAATAAAATATGCCATAAATTTGCTAAAACACAGATAAATAAATTATGTTAACTTAGTGCATGTGGCGTAAGCAGAAATTAGATATAATAATTTTGAAATTAATTAATAACAGAGAACAATATAATAAGAATGTCTTATTATATTTGGGAAAGTTTTACTTGATTTTTCATTGATAAGTGGTTTTATGACACTGTGTTCTATCTGTGATTAAGTTTTCAATATTTTTTTGTAGCTAATCTGTAATCTAATTCTTTTTATTTGTTTATTTACTGTCACCCCCACTCATTCATTGTCATCTGAGTCTCAATATAACATCAGAGTTATTTGTGACATTACTCATGAATCACATTCATGAATTACCTCCTTCTTACTTAAATCTAATTTTAATTTTCCATTTCTAATTTTATAAACCCATAATTGGTACAAGTTTTACTTGTACCAATTATGGGTTACTTGTTTTAAAACTTGTTTACTTGTTTTTTTAATATTTCTAAGTTTGTTTATATATTGTTGAAAGAATCTTGCTGCAAATGTAAATCTTATTTAATTGTTATTTATCTTTTTGTTTTGTCAATTCAGTACATCAATATTCTTGTCTTCTACAATTATAATTTAGCGGACTTTTTTTAATTGTAATCCAGTTCCCTATTTAATCCATAAGTTTTATTTTATCTTTGCTGAAGACTAAATTCCAAGGATGCCTAGACTTCATTTAATTATAAAAATGACAGTGTACAGTACATTAGTATGAATTAAATATATTAGGTTCCAAAATGGTTCTGTTTATTTCATTGTATGAAATACAATTTGTATTGTAATTTTGTATGAAAATTTGTATGAAAATTTGTAAAAAAACTCCTTTACATTTATTTTGATCTTTCTTTTTGCAGATTAATGTTTAGTTAGAAATCTTAAATGTAGCAAAGAGTTTATCATCTGGAAGAGGAGACTAGTGATGAATTTCAGAGGGTACTAATACAGATTGTTTGCGCTAAAGGTATCCAAAAGTAATGGTCTATGTTTGGAAAACCAGTCATGGCAAACATAGGCTCAATCGGCAGGAAATATCTCCAAGATTTTTTTCTTATACTCCCAAAATCAGCAGAATATATAGGTGCAGGCAAGCCGACTCTCAATAAAGTTGAAGACACTGGATACTTTGAATATTTAAATGTTAAATATAAATAATTATGTTTGAACTCTGTTGTAAATCTTAGTTGTCTATTGTATCTGTCAAGTCATCTATACTTAGTCATCTGTTTGATTCATAAATGAGTTACAATTTTTCATTTCAAAAATGTTTATGATTTTACTTTAAGTTTTATTGAATTTATACAGTTTTGATATTCCTGTTTATTAAATAATGATATCCTTTTTAAGGATGACGGAGACTAAATTTTTGCTGGTACCTCTGGCTTCATTTCTCCTAGCCATCCGATGGCTCTTATGAAGTTCCATTCTTTTTCCCTTACTAAATTCTTGGATTCCATTTGCAGGAGGATTTTATTTAGATTTAGCTGGTAAAAATCTCCCTTCTCAAAGCGATTTGGTGAGAGCTCTAAAATCCAGTCAAAATTATTTATCAATTGTCTTATTTTCCTGTTCTTTTCTTTGCTCTTTCTGGTTCTAAATTTATTTGACCATTATTCTTTTGCCATTCTCCTAGTGTACCAAATTACTTTTGCCTGATTAATTATCCACTATTACCTTTTTTTTCTTGATAGGAAGTCTATGTGCTCTTTCTATTTCTTTATTGTCAAATAGATGTTACAATGTTGGAACTACTCTTCCAGGTACCTCATCTAAGTTTTTCCTTTGATCTCAGGAATGCCATGTATCAAAATATTTTCTTTTTTTATGCTTTTAAAGATTTTTTCTCCCTCCAATTTTTATAATTATTCTTTTAGGTCTTAGTCTTCTATTCCTTACTATTGTTTAATTTTTTAAAAATTTAGCCAGAAATTCATCACAACTCAATTATGAATTACATGTAATTCCTGGATGTCATTTTTTACCCAATTAAAATGCTTCATTTGATTCAAATATTTAAAATTTAAATGAATTATTGCTCTGAAATTCTTTTTTTCATGTTTAATGTTTGATTAATTTATTCTAATGCATTATCTTCTTCATCTTGTTCTTCTGCAATACTTAATACATAAAATTTCACTATCATTAATATACTTTTAGCATATCCGTTTGCTCAGTTTACTTTCTATTTTCAAATGTTGAAGATCTTCTAACTTCATATTGGAAAATTTTATTGAATGTGTTTAGGAAGGCTTTTAAAGTAAGAAAATGACCATGTCAATAAAAACCAATAAAAATATTCTTAGAATAATTATAGTTGATAAGGTTTAAAACATCAATCTATAAAAACTTCTTGATTACTGTGAACTTTTAAATTAAATTTTATAATTTTTATTTAAATATTTATTATAATGATTTTGTTGAGCTATTATAAATGATATCTATTTAACTTAAATAATCTCTGATCATTTAGTTAGCAACAGGAGTTCAAAAAATGTATCTTTTCTTATTAGATGTAATTAGTAGAGGTAAGAGTGAGTGCTGATAATAATTACAAAAAATATTTTCTGACTTCTACTTCATCTATTTCCACTTCTACCTACAACTCCAGAACATAACTAAAGTTCACATTGTTTCCCAATTTTTAAACTTGATGTTTGTCCTTAATTATTGCAGCATTCCTTTAATGATTTCAATTTAAGTCTTAATATAAAAATTGGCCAAAATGTAGGTTGCCAAACTCTGTGAAAGGGTTCATACTGTAAAATAAACAAGAAAATTCATTTGAACAAATTTCCTATCTAGCTTCATTTTTTGGTTGTCTGTCATTTAGTGTTTTTTCAATAAAAATTCACGTGTCAAGAAAGGATTTAGATATTGCCACCAAATTTGGTATATTGTTTAAACAGACATGTAGAAAAATAAATTTTTAATTTTTGCCTTGTAATTCTGAAATCATGTGTCAAATATTCTGTGATTCATCTAAAAAAACCATGTCATTTGTGAACCTAATACAATTTACTTTTCTTGTCCCCACTCTGATGTCTTTATCTTCTTGAGGATAAAGGCAAACATCAGATTATAACTTCAACAAATACATTACATATTAAATAAGGTTTGAGGTAGGCAGCAGCCTTGCCTTATTCTTCTCCCTACATTAAATATCCAATTTATGCACCTGCTATATTCATAGCTGTTTTCTGATTCAGGTTTTTCAATTATCTGATATTACATAATGTTTTATTAACTTATAGTTTATATGGATGTATTTTATATAGAGTTTCCTTAATGAGATAAAGTAATGTATGCAACACATTTTTTCACAACAGAAATGAATAAATTAAGTTGTTACTTGTACCTATCTACCCCAATCTTTTTTATGACTGTGACTACGTAAACTACTCAAGAGGCACCAATCAGTTGCCTTCTCCTGAAATATGTTAACCACACTGCCAGTTCTTATGGTGGAGTGAAAATAATAGAGTTGTAATTAATGTAGGGTTGAATATAATTTCTTTTTTTTTTTTTTTTTTTTGGGTTTAGCCTTTAGAACCACTGTAAGGTATTACTTCAGAGGATGAATGAGGATGATATGTACAAATGTAAATGAAGAGTAGTCTTGTTCATTCTCAGATCAACCATTTCTGTGATGTGTGGTTAATTGAAACTAAACCACCAAAGAATACTGGTATCCACTGTCTAGTATTCAAATCCTTTTATTACTGGTATTTAAATCTTAGAATTCTCGTGTACAAAATCAGCTGATTTGTGATGATGAGTTAACTACTAGACCGTTATGAGTTAACTACTATATTCAGGTGGGCTGAATATAATTTAGATTTCAGAGAGCTTACCAAACTAATACGCATCAGTACATCTGAGTCAATGAAGAAGGCAATGAGAATCTTCTTAATTTCTCATTCTTCTTGAAATGGTTGTCTTTTTTAGAAGTGACTAAGACCAAAATAATTATTAATATATCTGTTATGCAAAACAATACAAAATTAACTGTTTGTATATGTAATAACATTGTGTAAAATAATTTATTCATTACAGCTTAAATGAGCATATTTCCTTCATTTTCACAAGTACATCTGTTGACTACCATCTTGACTATATTAGATTTATTCATTATAGTATAGTATTAACTCAGTGCAGGTGATATATATTTGAACTATTCATTGAACACTATAACTTACTTGTGAATACAAATGTAATCAATATATGAGCTCACACATCAAATTAAAGTAATGAGAATGTATTTTTACTTATTAATTTTCTTTTACTTTATAATAAACAAATTTTCTTATTTTCTTTCTATAATTTATTTATTTTTTTAAAAGTATAAGGCTTTTTTAAAAAGTATTTATTTTTAAAATTGTAAGACAGCAAATGAATAAATAAAAATATTTTACTAATTTGTTTGATTTTTGAAAATTTGATTTATAAATATCTACCGATTCATTATCTTCACTCACAAAAGAAAATTGAAATACCTGCAATGAACTTTACTATAATATGTGCTACACACAGTAAATATTCCTGCATTATATAAAAATGGTATGAAGTATGACCATTGTTGCCAACATTAGCTTATCCAGAATATCCACTTATCACTCATACAATATCTCCTCTCTAATTCCAGATTGCATCATTGGCTTGGGCAGTAAAGTAATACATTGTACTACTTACAAAACATGTTGGCTGCTGTTTTTTGGTTGAACAATGCTGACAGTGTGTGTGTGCATGCACGTATGTGCGAGTGAATGTGCACACGCATGCTAACAGGAAGAACAACTACTAAGATTTTAAAAATACACAATCAACAAATGATCACCTCTGCGTTGTCATTTGCTAAGTTTACACATTTGTAACTGTCAATTATACAGTAGTGCACCCAGCAACATTTTTGTCCGTAAGACTAATGTTTATTTCTAAGCAAATACTACAGCTATTATAATTAGGTATAAAGAGAAAGGAAGAAGGGAAGTCACACATTCTCATCCAGGGTTTGTCAGTTCCAGGTTTAAGGATTGAAAAATTTGAGGTGAAGATATCTGGTTAAACCCATTCTGTGTCTCAAAAACTCTAGTACAAAAAACCCATATTTTCTAATGGAACTCATGGTCTCTCACAAAGAGAGATGAAGAAGAAAGAGCTAATGAAAGAATAAAACCAACCTGTTTAACCTTTAAAATGGTTTTAGAGGCATATAGATTGGTCAGGAAATGGAGATTGACTAAAGAATATTGATGTTCCTCCTGCTTTTCCAGCACAGCAAGTAAATCTTTATCAAGTCTGTCTGAATGAGAAACACTCACTGAAATTCCTTGGAAAGAAATCCTACTTCTTACCCTACAATGGAATTACTTGATATTCAACTGTAGATTGTTCTTTGAAGATGGAATTAAAGGGAGCAGCTTAGTTGGATCACACGTTTAGAATGAAAATCTAAAGGATGGGTGAAAGGAAAATCATGAAAAGGTAGCCTGAGCACAGTAAAAGAAAAAAAAATTAAAAGGCCCTTTGAATATAAAGTTGGGTTGTTCTTTACAGCCCTCAACTGCAAAAGATAAACTGTTTATTGGTTTATTATATGTGATGATGGTATCATGTGTAATGAGACAGTAGGCGGTTGTGTGCTCTAGTATATTGTTTTTGGTCTCGAAATCGATACGTACATCTACGGTTCCTGTTTTAAGCGAATCGTTCTGACGGGAACAGTCGATTAATATTAACGGTACACTGGTCTTGAAATCTGCCAAACTGTAAGCGGGACACTCGTCCTCAAGTTTGTTGTAATAACCGGGCCGAAAGCTGGCGAACATTTTATACATCATATTCACATTATCCTGTAGATTTTCGTACGGATAGTATTGCGAATTCAAATACAGACGAACGTTTACCAATTCGCACATATCGAAGAGTGTCAGTGACTTTGTAGCTTTATCTTTTCTGTCCGTCTGTAAACCGAATATCACGTATCTCGGTTTCTCCGTTTGCGCACATGTCTTTACCGTCCATGAATGTATGTTTGTTTGTGGTAGAGCCGGATATTCGTGGATTTGCCATGAACAAAAAGCTATCGCTAACGATCTATCTTGTTCTACTTTCAACACTACTTGTTCTTCCTTCAACAATTGCAATGGCATCGTATCGGCAACGTGAACATATGGAATTTTCCACGCTACCTTAGCCACTTTCAACTTGGAATCGGGTGCCTCTTTGGAAGACACTAGTGCGTTCACGTCGTTGGAAGATCTAAGCAAAACCAATTCTTGTTTGACGTTCAATATTATGTGTTTGTAGTCTTCGGCAAAACCCATCAGCATACGCAGCGGTACGTAGAAACAAAATCGAATTTATTCGTCACATCGAACTTCCACCCGAAATTTTCCAAAATATGTTTTTCACTTTTACGCAACGATAGGATATTCTTTATCGTTGTCGTTATTCCCAACTTTTGTACACGACACATCTCCGTTCCGTTTATCTCGTATCATATCTCCTCGAAGAGAAATGGTATCGCGTTGTTTCTTAACCACGATTCTGTTGCCATTTTATCACCTGCCTTAGTAGTTAGCGTCCCTTCGACCATTAAAAAGCTTTTATGCGGTAACGTGTACACATCCTGTTGGTATCCGAATTTCATCGTTGTTGTTGAAAGTCGACGAAGCGTACGGTAGATGAGTATGTTATTCGTACTGGGTGATTGTGTTGTCGAAAGAAACACTTTCACTAACGTCCAACATATTCGCCCTTATTGCTGCCATTACGGTTCACCACAACTGTAAAACCAAGTTTTTGAAGAAACAACACGTTATGCGATGTTAACGCTTTGGCATTTGTACGTCGACTGACCAATCTGCGTACCGTTTCGCTACTACCATCGTTATTGTGTATTATCCCCATCGGTCGGTCGGTTTTCCTTTTCTTTGTAAATGCAATCTCACCGTTACGTTTTCACCGCGGAAATTTATCAGTTTTCCGTGTTGATCGGTTAACTTTATAGCGATCTCGACTAAGCTCTTTGTATTTACCGGTAGATATATTATATTCTTCGGCGATTCGATTATTTTGAAACCAGGTGGTACGCTTATAGTAAATTCATGCAACACATGTCCTTCTGATCCGTTCGTATAGGAGCCTTGTATAAGGTTGCATTCGACCCATACGGTGTTCACGTTGTTAATGGCAACCGGCTTCGATGACTCGTGCCATATATTCGCCGTTAGATTAGTTTTATCAAACCCCAACAGTGGTGCCAAACAATCTCTTGATGATAGATCGGTCATAGCACTGCATTTAAGTTCGCATTTTAACGTATTGTTATTCGGTTGCATAAGTAAATCTATTTGGTGTTTGTCTTTGAGTTCATCGCTCAAACGTTTAGCGATATCATCCATTTCGTACGATCCGGTCGGTAGTGTCAGCTTAATCGTTTTTGGAAATTTATTTGAAACGACAATAATTGTGTTGTTGATTCTCTCTTCGACATTCGGAATCGAGTTATATGATGTTAGGTTTATCAACGCCAATTCCCATTCGCCATCAGACAAATCCAATGGTGGAAAGAATGTAGCGTGTAATAACAACGTATTTCCACTTATGCAGAACATGATGATGATGATGATGATGTTTACTTGTAGATTGACGCACCACGACTGAGAAATTCAAGACATAAATGTCCGCAGATAACCGTGTTTATATTCTGTTTGG
This sequence comes from Lycorma delicatula, assembly GCF_047948215.1. NCBI lineage: Eukaryota > Metazoa > Arthropoda > Insecta > Hemiptera > Fulgoridae > Lycorma > Lycorma delicatula. The sequence continues at coordinate 35,501,012 of NC_134455.1, forward strand.
CTTTGTAGTTGAAATTTATAATCGAATCGAATGGAAAATAACCCATCAATTCGTTAGGTGGACGCAAATGACCGAAACTATCAAAATAGTCCACCATTCGTCCACGTTTTCTATAACATAACCAGTGTGTTCCACGACCGGTACTGCGATCAAGATTAACTATCGCAGACTCATTAGTCTTCGGTTTTTGGGTAATGCGACCAACATGAAGACTCTTCGAAAATCGGCTATATTTAGTTTTCTAAATAATACGTTTGGTTGCTCGTTTAAATCAGTTTAATTAACGTCATCTTAGTGCCCTGAGTTTATGAGGTATAAGCTGGAGGTAGAAAGTGACACTTTTATAATCGGAGATTCGCAAAATGAATTAAACATTCCCTTTTCTCTTGATGAACTATGGTATGCGTTGAAAAATTCCCGTGACACTTTCCCTGGAATTGATAATATCAGGTTCAGTATGTTATCTCACTTGCTGAATAGTGCATTACGATATTTTTGTCTATTTACAATAAAATATTCTCTGACCAGGTGTTTCCAGATTCCTGGTCGGAAGCATTGGTTATCCCCGTACTGAAACCTGGTAAAGATAGATCATTGCCTTCCAGTTATCGTCCTATATCCTTGACCAGTAACCTGTGCAAGTTGATGGAACGTATGGTAAACGCCTAGTGTGATATCTTGAGAGAAACGCTCTAATTACCCGAGTAAAATGCGGTTTCCGCCAAGGTAGATCGGCTATCGATCATGTAGTTGTCCTAAAATCTGTTATTTAAAACGACTTCCTACTTCGCCAACGCCTGGTTGCGGTATTTTTTGAAATGGAAAAGGCGTACGACACAACTTGGAGGAGAGGAATCCTAAATAAACTGCGTGATTGGTGTATACAAGGAAGTCTCCTTGAATTTATCAGGGGTTTCCTCAGCAGTCGGTCCTTTCGAGTTCGAGTTGTAACGACGATATCCAAAAGTTTCACACTAGTAAACGGAATATCAAAGGGAAGTGTTCTAAGCGTTACCTTATTTGCAGTAGCCATAAATAGTATAACAAACTGCGTTCAAAAACCCGTTAAGTGTTCTTTATTTATTGATGGTTTCTCAATTTGCGAAACATCTAGAACTTTAGCTACTAGCGAGAGGCTGCTCCAAAATACTATCATCCGATTAGAATCGTGGTGATAAACGACTGGATTTGCGTTTTATCCAGAGAAAACGAAATGCATCTGCTTTTCACTCTTGAGAGAAGATACTGACCCTCAAGTGATTTTACATGTTGAACCAGTCGAAACATGCACACGGGTTAGATTTTTGGGAATGTCGTTTGACCAAAGACTAACGTGGGTAACATATTAAAGAAGCTGAAGTTAAAATGTTTAAAAATATTGAAAATGCTGAGAGTTTTATCTAATACACGATGGGGAGCTGATAGACTATGCATGTTGCGCTTGCGCTTCTACCAAGCTCTAGTCCATTCCCGCTTGGACTATGGCTGTGTGGCTTATTCGTCCGCTCGGTCCACCGCTCTTAGAATACTAGAGTGGAAATGATAGACTAGATTCAGTCCATCATTCATTCATCCGTCTTGCTACAGTTGCTTTTCGCTCAAGCGCTGTGATAAGTATGGTGGAAAGTGGTGAGCAATTCCTTTCTAATAGACGGGATCAAATGATTTGTACTTACGTAGCTTCTATTAAAGCGCAACGAAATCATCCAACGTTTGATGCGGTGTTCTCTAACCAACATCTGATTCGATACCAAGAAAAGCCGAGATCTACTGCTCCACTAAGCATCAGAGCTCACCGCCTTTCCTTAGCATTAAATATACAGTTATTTCCCGTCCTTAATATTGCTGCATGTTATTACCCCCTCTCTAGGCAGCCTGCTCTGGTTAATTACTGCTTTGATCTTTGTCAATGTTATGAAAAGAACACAAATCCTGATATTGTACAAATCGAATTTTATAATATTAGAAGTAGCATGAATTCTGATGTTACAGTTTATACGGTCGGCTTTAGAAACGTTAATTTGGTTTATTGTTTTGTGTTTGGCAACAGAACATATAAGTTTGGTCTTCCTAGCATTGCCAGTAATTTCGTCGCATAACTGTATGACATTAATAAAAACAGCAATATGGTCAGCCCAAAATTTCAACATGTTCTTATTTGCGCAGATTCCATGAGTGCTTCACATCTAATTAGTGACATATACTCCAGACGCTCTGTTGTTTGTGAGATTCAGTGTGTTGTTTCACAAATGACTAGTCATAATACAACAGTGAGCTTCTGCTGGATTTGCAGCCATATAGAAATTTCAGGCAATGAGCGCACAGGCAGTGCGGCAAAAGAGGCTTGTCTTCAGCCTCCTCTTACCAGGTGCATATATTCTTACGATCTTGTCTGTTTATGTTCTTGTCTTAGGGTAGTTCATGATATGTGGCAAAGTGAGTGTGATGCTACCAATGAACAATAAACTTAGTCCAATTAAGAACACTGTTTCACAGTGGAGCTCCTCATGCAGAAATAACCGTCGAGAGGACGTTATTATCTGCCGTTTCATCCTGCTGATGGCTCTAACTGCCATGAGCAGACTACTGACTAAAACTATCCCCCCTTTCTACCAGGACTCGACTCAGAACTGTTTTACACATTACTTCAGGCCAGGTACTCTTATCCTAGCTTGAGAAGGCCACTACCTAGTTTTTACCTGGCTCAGGACTATCCAGGTTGCTCTTCTTGGCCCTGAGTATGCCCCTGATGAATCAAGCCTCACTCTCTCAGCTGCTCAGATCATGGGGCATCATCGCAACTACGTTGTGGGTGCTCAGTGCTCAGAGATCCACAAAGCATCCCTCAATCTACTGCCTACTGAGCACATTTGGAAAAGGTGTGGTTTGTGTCATCTTATTCACTGGAGCAATAGAGGCAGTCAGGGGACAGTGCTTTCCCTATGGCATGGAGATAAGCGTGGAAGTACCCATGATCCATTAAAATCTGGGTCACTTAGTACTTCATCTCTCCTTGCTGCCAGCTGTCCATGGTCTAACCAGAGGAATAATTCTTGTGGTCCAAATTCCTTCCTCTGGTTCACGGTCCCAGGTCTATTGCTAGGTCAGGAACATGTGAGTCTGTTCCTCACCGGCGATAGTTAGCTGCTCTTTGCATGCCCGTCGCCCTTCTGTAGTCTGCTTAGCGCTCTTTTGCTAAAATAATAACTCAAAAAATTTTTTTCTTTCATTTGATCTGACTTTCAAATGTCAGAGTAATAATTAATACAATTTTTAATATCTAAATACATGAATTTTGTAGCTTAAGTCTATAGCATAAACGAGAGCATCATGTTGTTAGATGTTACAATAAAAATTTATAATTTAAATAATATATAATTTCAATAAAAAATTTTAAATTCATTTTTAACAAAATCTAATTATTTAAAAATAAATAAAATACATTCACTATAAATAAATAAAATACATGGCATTCACTGAATGCTATCTTTGAACTGTAATGTGATGAGAAGTGTACTAAAATACTCACACTCCAAAGATAAAATAAAAAATTAAACACATAATTATATTAATCATACATAAACAAAAAATACTCAGTAAATCATCATCTATCCTACATAATATCTGTTTAAGTACTTTTTATGAGAGTTTCTGACTGATATTGTCGATAATAAATTGTAGAAAACAAGCCCAAATAAATATTTCTTATCGATTAAAGATGATTAATGTCACTTTTCCATCTTTATCTACAAATTGTTAGGGATGTAGGATGTAAAGGGTATACCGAAATGAAACGACTAGCACTAGATAGGGAATCTTGGAGAGCTGCATCAAACCAGTCAAATGACTGAAGACAAAAAAAAAAATGATTTATATATTATTAATCATTTATTTAATTATTTGTTAAAAACAATACTTCTATAGAACTATTGGTTCAACAGAAATATTTGTTTCATATGAAAATAAAAAATATACAATAAATTAGTAACATATTACGCTGGAGGTAAAGTGTACACCATAAATTGATAGGTAACTTAACATACTGACAATTTATCGTATCAATCGTGTCATAACAGTACATATGTAATCAAGTAACAATTCTTAATTTAAAGCGCTGTAATCTTTTATCTTGAATTTTAAGATTTTAGATTTCTGTTGAACTGTAGTAATTAAGAAAGTAAAAAAAAAGTATATAAAAAATAGAAACTTTGAAAAAGCTTTCTCCTGATTGCTGGCGCAATATTTACATAATGAAGCACAAGAGAATCTTCCAATACCTGAGAGTAAATTCAAGGCAGTTCAGTTGAATGCTAAAAGGTATTATCAGTTCTTTGTTTTTTTTAAACAATAGTACTCAAATATTAAAATAGTCAGGTGTTATTGCTTTTCAGTAATTATAATTAATTATTACAAATTAATTATTTTCAGTACAGTATTTGTTACAAAATTAAAATATAGAGAGAATAAATCTGTTTAAATTTTTTATTATTTAAAATCAATTAATTATTTATTATTAAAACAACAGTTATAAATTAAAGTTAATAATAATTTATCAAAATTTTTATGTAAATTTAATATTAAATCGATCAAGAATTTGTTAAAGATCTGAATGAAATGCTTTAAAAAGTAAAACTTAAGAGATACAAAAAAATCACAGTTAATTCATCTTTCTAAGAACATTATGAACTTAATTCAGGACAACACCACACATTATTACAACTCTTGTAAAAAAGTTTGTAAAACGTATAAAACACTTATTTCACTGTTATATTGACATATTAAACCCAAACCAAACACAGGTAAGTGTATAAAATGACAGAACGAAACAGTGTAAAAAGGTCATAATTTTTAATACTTTTTTTTTGTCTTCAGTCATTTGACTGGTTTGATGCAGCTCTCCAAGATTCCCTATCTAGTGCTAGTCGTTTCATTTCAGTATACACTCTACATCCTACATCCCTAACAATTTGTTTTACATATTCCAAACGTGGCCTGCCTACACAATTTTTTCCTTCTACCTGTCCTTCCAATATTAAAGCGACTATTCCAGGATGCCTTAGTATGTGGCCTATAAGTCTGTCTTTTCTTTTAACTATATTTTTCAAAATGCTTCTTTCTTCATCTATTTGCCGCAATACCTCTTCATTTGTCACTTTATCCACCCGTCTGATTTTTAACATTCTCCTATAGCACCGCATTTCAAAAGCTTCTAATCTTTTCTTCTTAGATACTCCGATCGTCCATGTTTCACTTCCATATAAAGCGAACTCCAAACATATACTTTCAAAAGTTTTTTCCTGACATTTAAATTAATTTTTGATGTAAACAAATTATATTTCTTATTGAAGGCTCGTTTAGCTTGTGTTATTCGGCATTTTATATCGCTCCTGCTTCATCCATCTTTAGTAATTCTACCTCCCAAATAACAAAATCCTTCGACTCTTCTATTGTTGTATAAATTTTTATTTATATTTATTTTCTATTTTCTAAAATTCTTCTATTTTTATATAAAAATTTATATCTCAAGTTCAAATACACGATTCACATTAATATTTGGTAAGCCTGTTTGTAATAATGTTTTAATATTAGCAAAAATCGGGAATTAAATATCTTCTCAAATTACAAAATGGCGGCCATGTTTATTTTTCAGTTCGTTATATCTCCGTAAATATTAGTTTTATCAAAATTTGTTTTATTTGATAAAATATTAAGCCGTTTATTTTAAACAAAATGACCTTTTTTTTTAAATCGGTTAACAAATAGCCGATTTTAAAAATATAAAATGTCATTTTGTTCAAAGTAAAAGACTTAATATTTTATTAAATAAAACAAATTTTGATAAAACTAATATTTACGGAGATATAACGGATTGAAAAATAAACATGACCACCATTTTTTAATTCCGAAGGTATTTAATTCCTGATTTTTTTCTAATTTTAAAGTGATTTTCACATTTCACCTTGGTGGGTATGTTAATAATCAGAATTAGCAGACCTGGGGTGCTGAAACCCGAACATTTTCTTTGAATCTCCTCTTTACCCACAAAAAATAGGTGCATGGTATGCGGTTTCAAGGCGATGAATAATCAGGACCCTTGCTTGTTTTTTGAAAAAATTGTAGATGCTGCCATCTACCAAGAAATTATTCAACAGTTCACAGCCTTACTGCAAGAGGATGTACGTGACTGCTGGTTGCAACAGGAAGCGCTACTCTTGCCATACAGCTTGCTCTATCATGGAGATAATAAAGGGTTTTTTCGGTGAAAGAATTATTTCTAAAGGATTATGGCCACCAAGATCTCCTGATCTGATTTTCCTCAGTAATTTTCACATTTCCCAAAAATTTGAAAAAAAAGCTCAAAGGAATAATACTCTTAATCCATTTCTCCTTTCTATCTTTATTCAGACTTTTTTATTGTATATTAATTAGCACCTATCTTGGAAGACAAAATGTCTTGTGTTACTGAATAAAAAAAATGTATAAAATATTTACTTAAATCATAAAAAAACTATATTTTCTGAGCAAAATGTATATAATAAAAGTCAATTTTTATTTTGAATAAAATTTAAATTATTTTTTTACAATAGTCTAAATTTTATTTTTACAATAATCTTCTGAAAGAACATATTTTTTTGTGGGCGAAAACCGCCTTGGCGTTATTTTCGCTCGGATATAAAATGCTATTGAGGAAAAAATAAGTAAATAAAGAGCTATATAACTAAGACCTTGAAACTAAACAATTAAACAAAAACGCAGAACTACTAATATAACAGCTAAACTTTCTTTTTTGAACGACTTAAAACTAGTATCGCAGTCTTAAAACTAAAATTAGAAACAAGCGTAAAATTAAAAACGTAAAATTAAACTAAAACTGAAAAGAATTTAACAAAGTTCAAGAGGGGTGTAAAGGGCCCCAACTTGGATAACGGGAAGATTAAAAAATAAAAATATAAAAAAAAAACTAAACCTAGGTTAAAAAAAAATAAAATTGAAATAAATTTAAGGAACTCCGAGGGGAGTGTAAAAGGCTCCTTCTCGGATACCAGAAGAAAATATAATTAAAAATCAAACACATAACGTTAAAAAAAAGAACATCACTATTAAAAGCTATGTAAAATATTAATATAACTTCCTTATTATTGCCCAGGATTTGACGAATGTACCTGGGCAATTTAAATTTACGACGCAGTGCCGCATAATAAATGCAATCCTCTAGAACATTGATTCCCAAAGTGGTCCAGGTGGATCCCCAGGGGTCCACGGGAGACTCGACGGGGTTCTACGTTGGCGTGACAAAAAAATGAGGGTTCACAATTCGTAAGCGGGGGTCCACAAAAATTCATCTGGTTTCGATAGTGAAGAACTAAAATGTTGGCTTGACTTTGCGTATCAATCTAGGCAGATAATGTTTTGAGAAGCTCAGCGACTGTAACTTACAATTACAAGGGGACAGTCTCAATTTAATAAAAACAAAGGGTGTAGTTTCAGCTTTTCTTGGTAAATTGAAATTTATGAAGCAAAATATTAGTGGGCGCGTATTTTCCCAGTTTTCAAACTTGTCACAGGTAGAATACCTTGATGTATATTCAGACATACGTTCACCATTTAATCGCCCTGCATAATGACTTCAAAATCAGATTTGAAGATATTCTGACGATGGAAATACCACCACGGATCATAAATCCATTTGATGAAACGGAAGTGGAGAATGTGATATTACAAGAGCAGCTACTCGATCTTAGCACTAATGAGGAGCTGAAGGTGAAATTTAAAAGAGGGTATCAAACATTTTGGCTGCAGGCAGAAATACCAGAAAAATTTCCTGGACTGTGGGGAATTGAGAGAAAGCTTTTGATAGCATTTCCCTCGTCATATCTTGTTGAAAAAAGTTTTAGTGTCGTTACAAACCTTTTATCAAAAAAAAAGGAGCAGATTCAATATCACAGAACGGGGAGATTTGCGCTTATTCCTAACAAAACTGAAGCCAAATATTGATAATTTGCTATCAATCCATCAAGTATATCCCTCCCATTAAAATTGAACTATTTTGTGATTGTCATAGTAGAAGTTACATTACGTTATTAATGTTTAATTTTAATTATATTACGACAATTTTATTATATTACATTGCAATACGATAACAATAATAATTAATAGCGTAATGATTACATATTTGAATAAATGCAACACAAAAAATGTACTATTTTTCTTTTGCTTTTTACCACTCTGAATGGGAAGTTTTCTAAATAAAATAAGTGAGAATCGATTGCTTTCTTGTGCTGTGAGTAGATGTCAAAAATGTAAAGTTGGATGGAAGCATTTTTTTTGATCGGCCAACTTTACTTTTTTGACATCCACTCACAGCACAGTCGATCAAAAATTAACCGATCAATTCTCACTTTTTTTCGGAAGCTGTTAGTTCGTGGAACTCAGCCGTAACGCAAATTTTCATAGTTATATCTAATCTTCACATTTTCCGTCGACTGGAAATATGGTAGAAATGAAGTTGCAGGGGGTCCACCGGAACCAGCAAAATTTTGAAAGTAGTCTATGAGAAAAATAAGTTTGGGAACCTCTGCTCTAGAATATGGCGCACAGTCAAGCGACAGTTGCATCGCACGCATGTTGGTGGATTTACTTTTGACATTAGACATCCGTGCGTGACCGCAATAGAAAAAGCCGACGGAGTTTTCTAACAGACGAGTCCCATGGCAACACAGTGTTGCCATATTGTTCGAATAGCGTGTTTTACACAATTGCTGAAATCGCATTTAGTAACACGATTGGTGAAAGAAGGTTGACTACATGCGTCCCTAGCAGCAGAATCTGCGCATTCATCGCCCACAATTCCTACATGGCTAGAGATCCAGCAGAAACTCACTTGCGTGTTTCGATGGTTCAGTTCGACGATTGCGTTAAAGATCTCGATGACCAACGGATGTCTAGAGTAAAAATCTTCCACAGCTTGGAGTGCACTAAACGTGTCGCTGCAAATAAGAATATGACGGTATTTTGGGTTAAATATATTTAAAGGTTTATTGATAGCATACAGTTCTACAGTAAAAGTACTTGTAATATTAGATAGAAACATATAGATTCTGCTATTATGAATAAATGCGTACCCAACGGTATCATTCTGTTTCGATCCATCTGTGTATACTATTGCGTCTGGGTTTATTCTGGAAAGGATATGATGAACATTTTGCTGAAAGCCGGTAGGTGGTGTTGATTGTTTCTTGTATATGGTGAGATCAAAAATAAAATTTATAAGGTTGATTCTCCCCGGTGAATACGTTGGAAAAATATGTCTACGTTAAAAATCTGTTGTAACCGCAGGATACTTATACCCATTGGTGCAGTGGATCGTGGATGGTCCTCATAACTTTGTAAATTAGGATTCGTAAGAACTGCGGTAAAAGCCTGGTGATTCCGTTGACCGACGGGCAAAGTCAAATGCTGAAAGTGGGTCACATCTATCCAAAAGTGATGGTTCACCGTACTCAACAAGTATGCCAGTTACAGGGGTTGATCTAAAATCCCCTGTAGCAAGACAGAGAGAAGCGTTATGTACAGCATCTAACAATTTCTGCGCGGAATTACGCGTTGAAGTGTAGGCGATATAACCGTAATTTAAACGGGAACGAACTAACGAATAATAAAATCGCAACATACATGACCTATCGGCTTCCCCATTGGTGTTGCTAGTAAATCGTTGCATATCTAAAATTTTGGATCATTTTGTTTTTAGTTCTTTGATGTGTTTGACCCACATAAGATGATTATCAAAAATCAAAGCTAAAAACTTGATATCAGCAGTGATAGCAATTTACTCTCCTTGAGAAAAACTTGCGGATTAGATGGGTCCCGCAAGCGAGTAAAGACTACACTTTTTGTTCTTATAGGAGAAAATGTGAAGCCGATCACCTTGGACTAAGCTTCAAGGCGAGATATTGTGTTCTGTAGTAGTCTCTCTGCTGTGACTGTTGAACGGGACGTAATATGTACGGCAAAATCATCAGAAAACAACGAACGTGAAACAAGTGGGTCCACACAGTCAGTATTACTGTTGATGGCTATAGCGAAAAAGGTGGCACTTAATACACTTCGTTGAGGGACTCCATTCTCTAAAGTGACGCTACCCGATAGAGAATCTCCAACACGAACACGGAAAGTTCGGTCATTTAAGAAACCTCTGATAAAAGCCAGCGTGTTGCCCTTTACTTCCCATTCTTTGAGGGTATTTAGTATACCACGTTGCTAGGCAGTGTCGAACGCCCTCGTGATATCAAAGAAGATAGCGATGAGGCGCTGGCGTAGCAGAAAAGAGTTCTGAATTTCAGTTTCCAATGACACTAGATGGTCAATGGATGATCGTCCTTGTCGGAAACCACACTGCTCTGGAGATAAAAGGCAATTTCTCTCTAATTACTATGTGAGCCAACGGTTCATCATTCTCTCCATTACTTTCCATAAGACGCTTGTCAAGGAGATAGGACGGTAGATTGAGAGGCTTTCTTTGTTTTTACCAGGCTTAAGCACTGGTATGACAATGGCTTCTGACCAGACTGAAGGGAAAATTTGTGAGGAGAATAAGCGATTATAAATACACAACAGGTGTTGTAGCGCTAAATTTGGAAGGTGCGAGATCATACTGAGACGAATGTTATCAGGTCCAGAGGAGGAGTCACGTGAGTTTTTAAGTGCGTGTGACACCTCGTTGAATGAAAATGGAGCGTTTAATTTACCGACTGAATCACTAATGTTAAACGGTAGTATTTCTGTCTGTATTTTGTACCTCTGAAATTCGTTACTTATGATGAGGTGAGAGACACCGAACGGAAAGAATCTGCCAAGTTACTTGCCACTGCAGAAGGTGATGGAAGGGGTTCTCCTTCTGAATAAGTGTGAGAATGGGTTGTTTTGATGATCCGTAAATTTAACGGATCTTCTTCCAGACAGCAGACGTGGAAGTAGTGTGTGAGATGGTGTCCACGTATTTCCTCCATGACTTCCTTCTAGCATCCAAGAATACTCGTCGACATACCGCTGTAGCCTTACGGTAAAAATATAAGTGCTCATTTGTAGGCCTGCGGTTAAGTTTGCGCAGTGCCTGTCGTAGATTGCAATCATCATTCCACCAAGGAACAGAAAGACGTCTTAGTTTCCCGATGTATGTGGGAAAATTCTATTAGCATTGCCAAATATCAGAGACGTAAGAGATGTAAGTTCGTCAAGGGCGGCTGCACCATCGTCATACTGTGATGCGAAGGCTTTATGGTAACTGTTCCAATCTGCCTTTTCAACAATCCATCTCCGTGGTCTTTTATTCGCCTTGCGGTCGACACCAGTGGTTATAATAATTGGCTTTTGGTCACTGCCGTGAAGTTCGTCACAAGCAGACCAATTAAGACGAGGGAGTAAATTCAGTTTACATAAGGAGAGGACGATGTTTGCAGTGTACCAGAAGATGAAGACATAAATGTGTATGACCCATCATTCAGAAAACAAAGATCTAAGTCTTGCCTGACTCTGTTTATCATATTTCCTTGAGCGGAGCATAAAGATGAGCCCCAGGAAATGGTGGGCATTGAAGTCTCCTACTATTAACGACGGCAATGAAATCTGCGCTAGGAGATTTGATATTTCTAGAGCACTGAACTCAGAGTTCGGGGAGAGATACAAATTGCAGATATGCACTTTAAATGGGACTGAGATTTTTACAGCAACAGCAAGAATGAGGGTAGCTAAAGGTAGCCTTGTAGCCGACACCTCATTCCGCATGAAAATAGCAACACCTCCACTCTCTCTACTATCAACAGCACAATTATATCTCTCACATGAATAGCCTCTGAGTGTTACCTTGCTGTAATAGATGCTTTTCTTGAAAGTACATTATTAATGGTTCAAGTGCGCGCATCATCACTTTGACATCTTCAATGCGGGACCAAAGACCTCTAATGCTCCAATGAATAATACTCATAAAAATAGTTAATACAAAAATATAGGTAAATATATATGAAAAATTTAGTTGTAAGTGATTCGGTGTTTCTTTTTCGAATTTTTTGGTTTAAAAAACTCCGATGCCCTGGGGTCGGGCAGTTCCTCTACCATATCCTCCAGTAGACATGGTTTTGGAGGGGGAGATTTAAAAAAATGGGATGTTGCAGACATCCCAGAGGAGGTGATTGTGTGGGCTCCCTTAACAGGGAGCTTATTGGGTGGCTTATCATCAGCTGTATTTACTCCTGTTCGCAAATGTAGAACTTTCTGGGGGGATCCTGCTAATGTTAGTTTCATTAGCTGCAACTACTGACTTCTTATTCACCTTTATTAACTCAAAGACAGTTGCAGTGAGTGAAGTAATCTGATCAGATAACACCTGAACAAGCTTTTTCAGTTCACTGCAGGATCCGCACTGCTGGTTGCCTACATTTATATGAGCTTTAATTGATGTCGCAGTAGAAAAGGAGAAATCCGTTTAAACGAGGTTTCCAGAGTTAACCATTGTTTTATATTCTCTTCGAGCGGCTGGGAAAGGAAGCTTTTGCTCGGTACAAATTTTTAGGATTGCCTTCTCTTCCATAAAAGTTTGGCAATCTTGAGATCGAGCTGAATTGATTACATCACAGTTAACACATTTTTCTTCTTTGTGGCAGTTGGTGTCATTGTAACCTTCTTTTGCATATCGTGCGCAAATTGCAGATTTCAAACAAGAAGTTGTGGTATGGCCATACCCTTGGTATTGAAAGCATCATCGTGGGTTGGGGATGAAAGGCCGCACCCGAACCAACAGGTAACCCACTTTCTCTGGTGGTACCGGAAGATTAAAAGTTAATATAAGGGAAGGTGTAGGTTCTTCCACTCCATTCTGCCGTTTCTTTATTTTTTTTCACCTCTACAACATCCTGATTATGAAGTTCACCAGCAATTTCATTTATATCCATCTCCAGAAGGTAGTGGCAAAAAATTACTCCCCGGCTGGTATTTAGGGTCTTGTGGCATGTTGCACTTATGTTTATTCCGCCCATATTGCTGAGGCATAACAGGGAATGACTCTGCTCATCATTAAATTTTTCTATCAGAATCGTTCCGTCTCGTAGTTTTATGATGTTCTTCGGAGAACCAATAGAACCGGTAACACATTTGTTAATCAGGAAAGGTCTCACCTTTTGGAGGAGCCAGCTTCCTGATTATTCCTAAGAACAACAAAATGAATATTCTTATATTTTAGATTAGAATTCAGTATATTCTCTTCTGCAGTAATATTATCTTCGTCAGACAAAGCTGACCAAGGCCTTTTCACTACACTAAAATTGGTGGTTTTTTCAGATGGACCACTAACTATTATAGAATTTTCTTTTAGAACTGAAATTTTGGTCCCACGAGTACCAGCGATATAACGGACCACTCCAGCAGAGCGCGTGCGTACTGGAGCTAGAGCAAAATACAACTGGGTTTGCCCCGGTTCCCAGAGTCATTGTTTGAGACTCACTACGTAGAGCCATTCACCCATCAGCATGATAGTTTCCAGCTTGGGTTACGGTTGTGCTTTGTAAGGTGTTGCAACATCATTGAGTGTATGAGAAGAAATAGTGTAAAATGTTGTAATGTAGTTGTGTGTAAAATGTTGTAATGTAGTTGTGTAAGGGTATATGTTGTTAATTGTGTAGTGTTCTTGGTGTAGTGTATGTGTAGAGTGAAAATTGTTCTGCAGCTCAGTGTGTAGTGGGAAGAAAAGCTGCAGTGGCTACGGCCATGGGGATGCCAACCCCCAAAGTCTTAAAGAATAAGACTCCTTGTCGGGGCGTGAAAGATCATGTTTTTCTCTAGTTTTACACTAATAAAAAGAAAACAGAAAAGGGTGGCAAGTGTCATTTTAATAAATGTAAATAGATGTTTTAATCAGAATAAAAAATTGATTTATTTATAGAATTGTTTTCTACATTTTACACAGAAAAGACTCTAATGATAAAATTAAATCTTTTCCATGATTTCTTTTTATGACAATAATGCGATAATGGCATCCCTTAAGTTATGTGACATTTAGTATAATTAAAATAGGATGGTTTTTGTAGAGTAGTAGTAGTAGAAGTAGTAGTAGTGTTTATTTTTTTAAAAGGTTAATTCATCATGTGATCTTGAAAACAGTACATAGGAATATGTAATAAAAACACTTGTAGACAATCAAACATGCCAAGTCTGACCATGGTATTTGTACCTAGGTTCTTCCAGTTGAAAGGTGAGATGCTACCTCCCCATCACAAAGTTTAATATGGTGACTGGAAATTAAAACCAAAATTTTTATTTTTACATCATGAAGAGTAATAACATAATTTTCTAGCAACAACTGCAAACATATCAACAGTTACCTGGAATGTCATACAATCTATAAAATTTTTAAGATGTAAATTGAATTAAAAAGTTGTTTAAATTTTAGATGTGATTTAAAAGTAGTAAGGCGTATTCCCAATGTATATAATTGCAAAGGCCGAATTTTTATTAAAGTCGCAGATGTAACATATTATTATTTTCTTATAAAGACTAATTCTTTTATATATAAAGAATTTGGTTCTCATTAATTTGATAAAAAACAAAACATAGATTTACGGCATAAATTATTTAGGGTTATAATTTATTATGAATTATATTAATTAAATAAGGTGAGTTTATTTTCACTTGCAGTATTATGCATTTAAAAACAATGTATAAATATGTATATTCAGGTAGTAAATATGAGATGTTATAAAAAAAAAATCCAAAAGACCAAGTTCTCAGTAGGTGGTTGCTACTTATACAATAGCACAAAAGATGAGTATGGTGGAACTCTCTATTGTTTTGAAAGATTACATTGTTGTACGTGTATTAAAAATGTTTCTTGTTCATAAAATTTATATTTTATATGTACCTTATAAACGATGTAACGTTTATTTAGTGTGTTTGCTTTATTTACATCATGTATTTTTCTCTTGTATGGTTATATTTTATTTTTAAGTAACAATTATGAACAAAAATGTTAAATAAAATCAACAGATACTGATTTTTCATTAATAAAAAGAGTGAAATGTGTTTAAAAGATTGCAATAATAGAACACATCAGGATATTCAACTTAAAAGAGGCCCAAATTCTTAGTTTAGTCTATAAATAATATATTATTGTCAAAATGTACATAATTTACATGAAAATGATGTCCATTCACTTCTATGCACTTATCAACACAATTGACCGTGATCTAGGCTACTCTTGTCAGCTGTATCCTGTCTACTTCCTAGACAGCATTGGTAATGTTGGTCTTGAATTACTGTAGGCTATGTGGATTGCTCCTATAAATAATTTCTTTTAAGTAACTCCACAAAAAGGAGTCTGGCCTAGTCAGATCAGGAGATCTTGGTGGCCATAATCCTTTAGAAATGATTCTTCCACTGAAAAAAACCTGTAGCATCTCCGTAGTAGAGCAAGCTGTATGGCAAGTGGTGCTTCCTGTTGCAACCAGCAGTCACATACATCCTCTTGCAGTAAGACTGTGAACTGTTGGATAATTTCTTGGTAGGCGGCAGCATCTACAATTTTTTAAAAAACAAGGGTCCATATTATTCATCGCCTTGAAACCGCATACCATGCACCTATTTTTTGTGGGTAAAGAGGAGATTCAAAGAAAATGTTCGGGTTTCAGCACCCCAGGTCTACTAGTTCTGACTATTAACATACCCACCAAGGTAAAACTACACCTCATCTGTGAAAAACACTTGATTTAAAATACCAATGTTGCCTCTAATGAAGTTCTGGTCTAACACTGAACCTATTTCATGAAATTTTTTAATTAATTTCTTCTGAATAACACTTTTCACTTGTGCTTCTTTTTCAAATTTCTCCCTGAAATTTCCCTGGCATACAACATGAGATTTTGTCTCTTAAATAAGTTTCCATCATGAATACACTTCTTCAGTAGTTAATCACATTTTAACAACAACAATACATGATTGTGAAACCTTGCTAAGAAGCCAATGCTCAACAAAGACTGGCAATACTCAAATGTTTAAGCAATAATCAGTCCTCCCCATTCCCAGCTCCAATCGTACCAACATCTTCTACGTTATTTTAACATCTCACATCAACATATGCATTTTAATAAAAATATGCCTTTGTGATGGAGTGTGTTTTAAATTGAACATCCTATATAATACTATCACAGTATATATATATTTTTTTGTATAATTCACTGAGGGTTTCAGAAAATCCTTCTAGCATCAAATAATGTTTGCAGTAAAGCTATTTGTTTATATTACTAATGCAATATGTATAAATGTGGTTGGCTATGTGAAAACGATCAAAGCTTTCCCGCACATTTTTAACTAAACAAGGCATTTGTTACTAATAAATATGAATTGTGTCTATTGATAGAATAGTACTTTAGAAAGGTATCACTAAAATAATACCATAAATAAAAATAATATTTTAACAAATTTGGGTACATACAAAAATTTATATTACTAAAAAATAACAAAAAATATATATAAAAACCACCTCCTACTCCTACACAGTACCTTTCTTTTTCCTGTTTAGCCTCCGATAACTACCATTTAGATAATTCTTCAGAGGATGAATGAGGATGATATGTATGAGTGTAAATGAAGTGTAGTCTTGTACTGTCTCAATTCGACCCATTCCCGAGATGTGTGGTTAATTGAAACCCAACCACCAAAGAA
Source organism: Lycorma delicatula (assembly GCF_047948215.1). NCBI lineage: Eukaryota > Metazoa > Arthropoda > Insecta > Hemiptera > Fulgoridae > Lycorma > Lycorma delicatula. The sequence continues at coordinate 35,517,716 of NC_134455.1, forward strand.
CACCGGTATCCACGATCTAGTATTCAAATCCATGTAAAAATATCTGGCTTTACTAGGACTTGAACGCTGTAACTCTCGACTTCCAAATCAGCTGATTTGGGAAGACGCATTAACCACTAGACCAACCCGGTGGGTTCCTACACAGTACCTATATCTAACATGGCTAACAGTCATGCCTAACATGAGTCATTGTTAATGAGGAAGTTTCTAAGATAGACAGAAGTTGGTATATATAAACTAAAATTTATATACTAGATGAAAATCAATAACATAAAAAGCAGTGAAGTTTTTATTAAAGAATGTTATGTAGAAAATAAATTAAACAAGATGGCTGCTGACTATATGTTTTTGTCTTTAATTTAAAATGTATAAATCTATTTATAATTAAAAGTTACAGAATAAACTTTTATGATTGGTTTCAAGTAATTTCAAAATTAAATCAGAAAAATTTGGCTGCAACAGCATCACATAAAACAAATAAACAATGTGAGAAAAGAATTAACGATGTTATTTTGTTTTGTCATAAATTCTTTTGATTTGGCTGTTTTACTTTTTTCCTTTATTAGTTCTGTTGATATTCAATTACATTCTTATTTCTCTCTTTCCCCACAGTAGGTTTTAACACCCTTGAATCAGATGTAGTTTGTGAAACCATTTACCTGTAAAATACTTTATAATGTCAAACAAGTTTTCTACTTTTTTAATTGTTTTCTTTACCTTAACTTTTCTTTGACTATTGTACAATATGTTATTGTCATTAATAGTACTTCCTCATAATGAAGCTGGATTTGTACACAAAAGTTTATTACTTTCTAAAGTTTTTTCTCTCGATAATTGATATAAATAGAACACAACTTTAAAAATAATTTTAAAGAAATTTAAAAATTTCTAAGAACAAACTAAGTTGCTAACTCTCTGAAAGGTTTGAATCTCTCCAGTGTTATATATCTCGTGATATGTAGAACAAAGACTGTACTGAAGACCGATTTAGGCGTTTGAAAGTGAGTATATAAACTTGAAATATGCATTTATTTAAAGTTTTCTTAGAATGACAGTCTTGTAAGTTACGGAATCAATTTTTCCCCATAAGAAAAACTTTTCATTGTGCTGCAGCAGGGTAACTAGAAAGGAAAGTATTATGACTGGCCAAAATTTTTAGTACCAGGGTTTTCACAAATGTTGACATTTCAAGATCACCCTTAATCCAGAAAACAAAAAATTTAGACATTTCCTAATGTCTAATTCCTATGTACAAATATATGATTATGTGTTAAGAAATTATTTTCAATAATATCTCCAGATCAACTCATTATAAATTCTTTGAAAATGCTTCAAAAGATTTCTATATGTGAGTGACAAATAAATAAATAACTAATTTTGGACAAAATTAAAGGAGGTGGATAGTTATTCGCCATTTTTAATTTATGACTTTTGTTTACTGGTTGTAAAAAATTGAGCTTTAATAGGATGAAAGTTCTTATTAAGTTATTTAACATTCTGAAATTTTAAGTCAATCAGATTCAAGGGTTGGCATAGTCAATATTACTTTTAAACGGTTTTTGTCTGATATCTCAAAAACCCGGTGGACCAAAATAAATGAAATTTAGCACAGATGTCTTGCTAAAATATATATTCTAGCTTTGGCCTGATTTTCAGTTCCCATGGGACAAGGGGTATCACTGACCCATATTTTTTTTTTAGTAAATATAATATTTTTTAACTTTTTTCAATAAAATTGGACTAAAAAGAGTCAATTTCTTGACACTTAACGGAAAACATTCTGGCCAACTTATAACTTTTAAGCTCTAAAAACTAAGAGGGCTGATCCACACATAAAATATCTATTTTTTTAAACTTTAGTTTTTTAATGTTGAACATCCAACTGTATCTAGTATTAATGTCGACAATATGGGTAATTTAAAAAAAAGAATGTCCCACGGACCTCAACTTAAGAATCTAAAAAATTTTTGAATTTTTTGTTATTTCTTATACATTATCAGAAAGCAGCAGTTAAGAAAAGAATTTTCCCTAACATACAAGTAATTACTATTTTTATACGGTCGTACCCAAATAATTTTTTTTTATATTTTGGCTTGATGATATCCACCACAAAATCTTGAAGATTATGCGTGGGATGTGGAAATGGAATGTTTTAGGGTATGAAAATGGTATGTCTGATCGGGATTCAAAGCCGGGACCTCCCGATGAAAGGCCGAGACGATCTAGGTCAACCATCAACCACTAAATTAGGCCAAAATATTTTTATGCATGAAATCTTAATTGTATCAACTTTTAGACCCTTAAAGACAAGTGAGTAAGGGGCTACCGAATTTTACATTTTATTCATTTTATTACCTTCTATCAATAAGCGAGAGAATTTTATATTAAGTATAAGGGAGCCAAACAACAGTGTATTCATTTTAAGGATTCTGGAATCCTGTTAGGCAGAAGAAAAAATCGGTCCCAGGTTTTTTGTTAGAAATTTTGAAAACTCGGTTTTGGAAAAAAATTAATATAATAGCTTTTGTTCAACTTGATCACTACTATTACATTTTGCAATAAAAAAATTTACACGTGCGAATTTCTGTAAAAGGGCAAAATTTGAGAATTCATAAAAATAAAAAAACGAAATAAATTTGAGATGGTTTGTCGAATTAGTTTGCGAAATTCGCTTTATTCGTAAAACGTTGAAAATTTTAAAAATAGTGCAATTATTTTTGTAGTAATTTAGTTACTTTAGTTAATAATTAAGTATCTGAAATGGTTATGTCGTTTTATTAAATAATTTTGATTGAGATTCCACAATCACACAAAAAAACATAATGTGCTCATGGCCATAGCTCACAATTATCCCTAAAAAACAGTTCATTCTTTTTTATTTTGCAAAAAAAAAAACAATTCAATTTCGTTTTGTTATTCCTCAGATATCAGTATTTATACTTTTCGTAAAAGGTTTTTTGCACATATTTTGAAGTCAAGGTCCGAAAAAACTACATGAAGTAAAACGATTTCTCCATTCGGCGCCCTCTTTTATCACCTTGCGAAATACCACCAAAACCTTTAGAAAATTGTGTAGAAATGAATTTCTACAGTATTTTCAAAAAACCGATTTCTAAAATAGGTTTCCATTTTGTATTTTATAATTAATTTATTTGATCGATTTTAGCTAATAAAATTCTAGTAAAAATTAGTTAATTTTATATTGATTTGAATAGTAGTAGTGAACAGTGAACAGTGAATATTTGAATAGTAGACAATTGTTGTTCATTAGATGAACAGACTGCAACCTACACATTAGGGAAATAAAAAGAGATAATAGTATTAAAAACCATTAATATTTAAAATTCCTATGGTGTATTTGAAATAAAAATCTATCAAGGACAAAGCCAGGAAAGTTATTAAACTCTTTGGAAATCTTAAAAAATCTGTTTTTGATTATAATTAATATAGTCATCAATTTTTTTTTACTAATTTTATATTTTTATTGAATTGGAGGGGAGCGAGTAAAATTGTTCAGTTTCATGTTTTCCTTTCTGCTTGTATGTTAATGCCAAAAAATTACAATTTAAAAATTGTTTTTAGCCAACGTGATAAGAGTAATAATTCATTGCTAAAAGTAGAATAGCTATATTTTTCATATTGTTAATAAATAAACAAAAGTATAGACAAAAATGAAATTCAAAGTTCTTTAACATTTCATGTTTTGTATATTCTTTTTTATTAATTTCTTGCAGGAGTGAAAGTACTTTCAGGGCACACCTTATGTGTGCCTTCTTTCAAAACCTTTGTCTGATGTTTAATTTTTTTTTTTTCAGTTAGAATATATTGTGATTTATTTCTGATATTCATGAATCTAAAAAGATTTTATTCTTATAATATTGTACAGCAAATGGTTTACTGATACCAGTAAGTAGATGTTGATTTAATTATTGTCTAAAAAATAATTTAATTAATTTATCTTAATTAAATTAAAATGTGCGTTATAAACAAATAAAATAAACTTTTATTAAAATCCATTTAGTTTGTAGTATTACAATTTTTTTACATATAATTTTATTTGCTAAAATTAAAAATACAAACAAAATTATCTTTATTATTTCAAATTGTAGTTCACATATGTACATAATTTTCATTATTATTAATGCTAAAATATTGACTGATATTTTGGTAGACAAACAGAAAAATATTTTGGGATTCAGTTACTTGGTTGCTCTATTATGGATTGAGATAGGTGGAGAAATCATTCCATTTCTACTCATTACATAAGGAGGTGATAATTTTTCCATTGATGTTTAATAAAATATTGGGTTTAAAGAACTTATGAGCAGGTTTGAGCTATTTGAACTTTTTCCATAAATATAACCATATTAGCAGCTAGCTAATCAAAGTTAGCTAATCAAAGCAGCTAGCAAAAATGAAATTCATTAGCTAAATGAATTTGATTTTAAGAAAATAGTCAGGACTTGAACACATCCAAGAGAATTGTACAAATATAAACAGTATATAGTAATTTTTAAATAGTACCTACTCATTTAAGAGTAATAGTTGATAATAATAGTCTTAAGTGTGAGTTTATATAATGTTAACTTAGCTCTGAAAAAAATGAATACAATTATTTACAAAATGATGAAAGAATTATTAATAATTATCCTGTGGTACCTTTGTAAAGTGAATGTTGATACAAACAGATGAATGACTTATTTTCTCTATTTCTGTGTGATTTATTCAGCTCTGATTTGAATCTACCATATCTGAATTCATTTATATTATTATATATATTATAAATAAATTATATATATATAAAATATATGTAAATATTTGGATTAAATATCTCCGAGGAATGGAGTAGGTAGTCTCTTTGGAGTAAATTTTCTCAAAATTTGGGAAACCGTACTTTATATTAAGCTCGGTACATATGAACATGCTTATCTTACTATTTAAAAAAAAAAAAATTGCCACCTAATTCTCCCGTTCCCCAAAGACTGAAAAAAGCTATCTTTTTATTTATTACATATTTTTTAACTGCATCTTTTTTATTTATGTCTTCTAAGCATAGCAGTAATGCAAATAGCCCACAAAGAATAATTTAGGTGCAATATTTTTGTTATAAAAAATTTGTTGTCAGCTTTTTTTACTTACCTTTACTCATATCATAATAACTGAGTATATTCTCATCATGTGTGTGTGTGAGTGAGTAAGCACACATGGCCATTTGCACCTGCATATATGTGTGGTGTGTATGAAGATGAAAAGAAAAGTTAGGAATAGAAAATTTTCTCAGGATAATTATTCCTTTTTTTTTAGACTACAGTCAATAAAATATCGATTAATTTTTCCTGAAAACAACCTCTATACCTCTTTCATTCTTTGAACTGCTTAGCAATAAATCTGGCTACTTTTCAAAAAGAATCCTTTCTTCCGCACTATCTCCTCATGTTCCCTTTACATATTCTTATGGTCACATTGTAACATCCAGATCCTATTCAGTAAACCCACCAGGTTCGTCTAGTAGTGAACTCATCATTGCAAATCAGCAGATTTCAAAGTCAAGATTTCTAAGTTTCAAATCCTAGTAAAGGCAGTTACTTTTATACGAATTTGAATACTATATCATGGATACCAGTGTTCTTTGATAGTTCATGGTTGGGTTTCAATTAACCACACATCTCAGGAACGGTCGACCTGAGACCGTACAAGACTACACTTCTCACACTTACATCCTCACATTTACATTAACATTACATTTACACTTACATTCACACATATCATCCTCATTTGTCCTCTGAAGTAATTACCTTACGATGGTTCTGGATGCTAAACAGAAAAAGAATGATCCTATTCAGCCGCCTTACAGCTCTTCTTGATAGATGAAAATCGAACTTACTTAAAATTTCATCGAGAAGTAATTATAGCAGTAATGTCATGAAATGAGAGGACTGATATTTAAGGTTATAAATTATTTTTATACAATTTTATGCAAATTAATGATTATTGTTCAGTTTAAATACAACAAATGTAACAATTACATTTTGAGCAGCAAAAAAATCACTTTAAATCTTTCCTAATTTTTAACATGTTGAAACATTTGTTAATTTTTTTGATTCGGAAGAAATACAAAATCGCAGTAACCATTAGTAGTAGAGGATGTTCAAATAATATGATCAGCTATTTGGTATCGGTAGAATTGGTACATTTGTTATCAATATTGGTATTGATATACTATAAGTGGTTTTATTTTGTACATTTCATCGTTGAAAGTAAGTGACACTCATACACTTATGATTATCTCACATCAATTCAAATAAAATAAATCAAATTCTATTGCCATTAGTAAATTTTAAAATATAAAGATTTGTTGATTCCAAAGAAACTGTTGTTCAAATGAGAGAGAGAGAGTGAGAGAGAGAGATTGAGAGAGAGCGAGAGTGTGTGTTGTTCATATGTATAAGTGAAATAAAGAAAGGTTTCATAGTATAGATTTATTTATATATAAACCACATAAATTAGTTCATATTCAGGAAATTTAAAACAATACTGGTATCATATAATATAACCTAATTTTATAATCATAACTATCTGTGTAATTTTTGGAATATTCATCAAAGGTTTAATTAATTAATAAATACTGTTATGAACTAATTAATTTGTTTTTAAATAAATTAAAAACAACAAAATTGCTGTATTTATTGCATGTTGCATAAATTAAACAGTTTTATTCTTTGAAGAAAAAAAACCTTTATATAATACAGACCTTTTTTCAATTTAATTTAGTGATAGCATTATCCCATATAAATAAACTTTCATGTTGTTTTTTAAAAACTTCTTTTACAGTTAGAATAAAAAAAAGAAAGAATATAAAGTTTGAGTAGTATCGAACACCAAATAAAAAGATACAATACTCAATTAGTTTTGTTAGCTTTAGTTAAACAAAGTTCACATTAAAGAAGAAAAAACACCCCCTATACTTTACTTCTATTTAGAAAGAACTGTATTCATAGGGATAGAGCGTGGTGATAATTACCACAGTGAATGGGCTTTCAGGAAATTAGGCTATTGTTAAAGAAGATTGCCAACAAGGATATAAAGGGCTGCAGATACCTTTCATCCCTCAGAATACCTTAGCACTTGCTCCTTAACAGTACTTCTCTTCTGATCGCTCTACATTTCTTTCTACATTGCAAGTAAGCTAGTCCATATATATATATATATATATATATATATTTGCGTTCAGTAAGTTATTAGATACACAAAGTTATTTTAGCACAATAATTTGTAAACCGATAAACAATTTGTTTTTTAAATATATATTAATATTGCTTTACGGCTTAATGTAAAAATTTCAATTCGCAATTTTTAATAATTATTTTTTACGTTTTTTAAATATTTACAAATCGCTTGAATTTTTGTAATTAAACAATATTTTATTATTTTTTGAGGAAATATTCTTTCATATTGCTTGTATAAAGTGTTTTGTAAATTACAAACAATTCTTTAAATTAAAGAATTTTATAGACGCTTTTTTTTAAAAAAAATATTGCAAAAAATTTACAATATGAGATTAAATAAAAATTTTTTTGGGCATTATAATTTTGAAGATCTTTAGCAACTAAAATAATAATATATAGCTGTAGCGTTCCTCTACAAAACCAGTATGAAGAGAATAAGGTAAATACATTATTATTTAAAAAAATTAATCTTACAAAGCTTTTATCAATTTATTACACGTGGAAAAAATTGAGTAAATTTTTAACTAAAACGAAAAAATGAATTAATATTTAAAAAAGTTAATAAAAACCCACAAACACAAACACACACGACTGAAAAAAAACTGTCAGTTACTAAACTATTTAGAATTAAGCCTGTCCAATTTCATCAGTACTGAAACCTAAACCTGAAGGTCGAAAACAGGAGGCGGGCCAAAATTAAATAAACGAAATAAGGATTAATAAATGTAACAAATTAATCATCGGCTTACTCATCTTGATTATTAATTTAATTTTATTATTTCAGAAATAGTAATTTTTTTGTGATGTACTACTATAAATTATTATGATTTACCATTATTATTTCAAAAGAATATAAAAATAAATTGTTTAATTATCAAAATTATGTAATTAAAAAAAAAAAATGTATTATTACTATTTAAAATACAGGACACTCAAAAACATGGGATGATATACGAAAAAAATGCCTTTTTATTGTACACAATTAAATTATCATTGTATCATTGCACTTTTTAAAAAAAAAAAAGCCAAATGTGAAAAACGCCATGCCTGACCGGGATTCGAACCCAGGACCTCCGGGTGTAAGGCCGAGACGCTACCACTCGCACCACTCGCACCACGAAGGACGGCTCGTAGAACCTTGCATAATGTCGACATCACTTTATGAGCGTGCCTAAGATTTTAGTACACTTTACATGTTTGTAGAGTTAATACAACCCACATAAATCAATTTTAAACACAAATCAAAGTAAATTTTCTTTATGACATTATTTCAGTTTGTTTATTTACTGTTAATATTATATCGTAAATTTATTATTAAAAAACAAAAAACTTTGTAATAATAAAATAATAAAAAAGAATACGAAGATTCAAAAAATATAATCTTATTATTTTGAAATTAAGGCTGCTACGGAAAAAAAGAATAACCTAATCGTATGTTGGAAAAGAAGTTAAGGCTGCGATGTTATAAAATATGGAAGTTATTATAATGGATAATGTTATTATATATGGATGGAGTCGCTAAGGCTCAACGTCCTCGTTAGACAATAATGTTTCTACTTGTAAAATCTACCTCAAAATTAATGAAACAATTTATTGGGTAATTGTTAAAAAATATTATTTTTCAAATGATAACTACGTTTAACGTAAGAATTATCCAACGCGCTTGCTTGTAATAGTAAGAAATACTGCAGGATGTATCAAAGCGATACTGAATACAAATACAGGATGTAAAAATATAGAACCTGTTGGTGAACTTTTTAACTATTAAGAACGTATTTATCATAACTATGTTTTTTTTTTGTCTTCAGTCATTTGACTGGTTTGATGCAGTTCTCCAAGATTCCCTTTCTAGTGCTAGTCGTTTCATTTCAGTATACCCTCTACATCCTACATCCCCAACAATTTGTTTTACATACTCCAAACGTGGCCTGCCTACACAATTTTTCCCTTCTACCTGTCCTTCCAATATTAAAGCGACTATTCCAGGATGCCTTAGTATGTGGCCTATAAGTCTGTCTCTTCTTTTAACTATATTTTTCCAAATGCTTCTTTCTTCATCTATTTGCCGCAATACCTCTTCATTTGTCACTTTATCCACCCGTCTGATTTTTAACATTCTCCTATAGCACCGCATTTCAAAAGCTTCTAATCTTTTCTTCTCAGATACTCCGATCATCCAAGTTTCACTTCCATATAGACACTCCAAACATTTTTTTTGTCTTCAGTCATTTGACTGGTTTGATGCAGCTCTCCAAGATTCTCTATCTAGTGCTAGTCGTTTCATTTCAGTATACCCTCTACATCCTACATCCCTAACAATTTGTTTTACATATTCCAAACGTGGCCTGCCTACACAATTTTTCCCTTCTACCTGTCCTTCCAAAATTAAAGCGACTATTCCAGGATGCCTTAGTATGTGGCCTATAAGTCTGTCTCTTCTTTTAACTATATTTTTCCAAATGCTTCTTTCTTCATCTATTTGCCGCAATACCTCCTCATTTGTCACTTTATCCACCCATCTGATTTTTAACATTCTCCTATAGCACCACATTTCAAAAGCTTCTAACCTTTTCTTCTCAGATACTCCGATTGTCCAAGTTTCACTTCCATATAAAGCGACACTCCAAACATACACTTTCAAAAATCTTTTCCTGACATTTAAATTAATTTTTGATGTAAACAACTTATATTTCTTACTGAAGGCTAGTTTAGCTTGTGCTATTCGGCATTTTATATCGCTCCTGCTTCGTCCATCTTTAGTAATTTTACTTCCCAAATAACAAAATTCTTCTACCTCCATAACCTTTTCTCCTCCTATTTTCACATTCAGCGGTCCATCTTTGTTTTTTCTACTACATTTCATTACTTTTGTTTTGTTCTTGTTTATTTTCATGCTATAGTTCTTGCGTAGGACTTCATCTATGCCGTTCATTGTTTCTTCTAAATCCTTTTTCTCTCGGCTAGAATTACTATATCATCAGCAAATCGTAGCATCTTTATCTTTTCACCTTGTACTGTTACTCCGAATCTAAATTGTTCTTTAACATCATTAACTGCTAGTTCCATGTAAAGATTAAAAAGTAACTCCAAACATATACTTTCAAAAATCTTTTCCTGACATTAAATTTTTTTTTTCAAACTATGCTTATAATTAAAGTAGTCGCCTGGGTAGAAATAAATTGGATCAGAACCAGTGATATCCAGATGCGACGCTCTTACTCCAACAGACGCTGAAGAAGTGGTTGTGATCGATACGTTATATTATACCGTACGACTATCCGAATTTATTTTTAAATATAATGGCCGAGTAAGTCATTTATTTTTTAAAATACATGAATTTTTTTTTTGTAAGAAAGAATGTACCAGAAAGTAATTTAATTCAATTTAATTTTTTAGCTTATTACATTTCAAAATTATAAGTCTTTGTGATGTGATGTTATGAATTGAAAAAGATTCAAAAACTTAATATTTTCTCTCGCTGGTGGAAAAATGTTCAAAAAGAAAAAATTTCAATAACGTTATTAAGTACAAAAAATTATTTTTTAATATAATTTTTTTATTTTATAAATGTGTGATTCAAGTGTAATCGTTATTAATTACGATTTGATTGGAAAGAATCAGTTTGTAAAAAAAAAAATCGTTGACGTATAAGTAGAATGCAACAATGTATGAATGTATGTATATGTTGATTATGTAATAATAAAGATCTTTTCTAAATATTCAAGGTAAAAAATATTTTCTCCGTACAACGAAATACCATAATCAGTAAATTGGTTTTACTTGTTTCTGTACTTCGTTTTGATAAATAATATTTATCTAAATTTAATTTTCACTTACCAACAATTAAAAAAGTGTAAATCCTAGTACTTTCGGAGCTGTTACTCCATCTTCAGGGATTTTCAGGGATGTTAATTTAAATTCAAATCGAATATCGTTTTTAAATTAAACTGTTATATTTATAATAGTCGGTCGTCAAGAATAAAATTAATTCGTTGGTCAATAAGACAGTAACGTCATGCTTGTAATATGTTTGCGACTATTATCTAACGTGGCCAAATTTTTAGTAAATTAAATCTAAACAATATTTGTAATAATTCATTAATTTTCAGGTTTTCTACTTCTTTGTACGAAGTAAAGAAAGTATACTGATCGTGAAAATTTTCGGTTTTCAGATTTCAACGGAAATATCCATTTTGGCCATCCCTGAATCCATTTTGACTAGTTTCGTCGTGACATCAGTACGTACGTACGTGTATGTATGTCGTATGTATCACATAACTCAAAAACGATTAGCCGTAGTATGTTGAAATTTTGGATTTAAGACTGTTGTAACATCTAGTTATGCACCTTCCATTTTCATCGCAATCGACTGAACTAAATAAAAGTATTCAAAAAAGCCCAAAATTCAAAATAAATTGAATTTTGTACTTTTTTTAACTGCAGTAATGCCCTCATTGAGAGCTTTTCAACGATGTATCGTAAGTGGTACTTACTTTCATTGGTTCCAGAGTTATAGCTAAATGAAATTTTAATTAATGAAATATTTGGATCCTTATAAGGGGTAGGCACATCGGTTCGAATCAGACACCTCATTTTTTTAATTTATTATCTTTAACTTTTTTGTAATTTAAATATATTGATTTATTAATAATTATTAACCCGTGATTGTAAAAACATCTTTACAGTAAATAATTTATTATTGAGTAGTAACAATAAACAAAAATATGAAATAAAATCAGAAGTTATTAGTGAAATAAAATTTTATATACTTTTTAAAATGTGGATAAGTAATTTAATAGGCATTATTGCGTACATTCGTGTATATGTAATAGATTTGGTGAAACATCTGATTATTTAATATTAATATTAATTGAAAATTATAATTTAGAATTATAATTCTAATTCGGTAAAGTTTCGAATTATTCGAATTATAATTCGGTAAAGTCGATAGATGGGTGGAATATATTATACGGAGGAAATGAATTAGAAAATGGTGTTATAGAGGAAGAAGAGGAAGTTGAGGAGGATGAAATGGGAGAAACAATACTGAGATCTGAATTTAAGAGAGCATTGAAAGATTTAAATGGCAGAAAGTATCCTGGAATAGACGGAATACCTTTAGAATTACTGCGCAGTGCAGGTGAGGAAGCGAATGATAGATTATAAAAACTGGTGTGTAATATTTATGAAAAAATTGGAATTTCCGTCAGACTTAAAAAAAAGTGTTATAGTCATGATACCAAAGAAAGCAGGGGCAGATAAATGTGAAGAATACAAAACAATTAGTTTAACTAGAATTCTATACAGAAGAATTGAGAGGAGAGTGGAGGAAGTGTTAGGAGAAGACCAATTTGGTTTCAGGAAAAGTATAGGGACAAGGGAAGCAATTTTAGGCCTCAGATTAATAGTAGGAGGAAGATTAAAGAAAAACAAACCGACATACTTGGGGTTATAGACCTAGAAAAGGCATTCGATAACGTAGAATGGAATAAAATGTTCAGCATTTTAAAAAAATTAGGGTTCGAATACAGATATTGAACAATTGCTAACATGTACAGGAACCAAACAGCAACAGTAATAATTGAAGAACATAAGAAAAAAGCCGTAATAAGAAAGGGAGTCCGACAAGGATGTTCCCTATCTCCATTACTTTTTAATCTTTACATGGATCTAGCAGTTAATGATGTTAAAGAACAATTTAGATTCGGAGTAACAGTACAAGGTGAAAAGATAAAGATGCTACGATTTGCTGATGATATAGTAATTCTAGCCGAGAGTAAAAAGGATTTAGAAGAAACAATGAACGGCATAGATGAAGTCCTACGCAAGAACTATCGCATGAAAATAAACAAGAAGAAAACAAAAGTAATGAAATGTAGTAGAAATAACAAAGATGGACCGCTGAATGTGAAAATAGGAGAAGAAAAGATTACGGAGGTATTTTTGTATGGTATTGGTATTTACGGAGAATTTTGTTATTTGGGAAGTAGAATTACTAAAGATGGACGAAGCAGGAGCGATATAAAATGCCGAATAGCACAAGCGAAACGAGCCTTCAGTAAGAAATATAATTTGTTTACATCAAAAATTAATTTAAATGTCAGGAAAAGATTTTTGAAAGTGTATGTTTGGAGTGTCGCTTTATATGGAAGTGAAACTTGGACGATCGGAGTATCTGAGAAGAAAAGATTAGAAGCTTTTGAAATGGGGTGCTATAGGAGAATGTTAAAAATCAGATGGGTGGATAAAGTGACAAATGAAGAGGTATTGCGGCAAATAGATGAAGAAAGAAGCATTTGGAAAAATATAGTTAAAAGAAGAGACAGACTTATAGGCCACATACTAAGGCATCCTGGAATAGTCGCTTTAATATTGGAAGGACAGGTAGAAGGGAAAAATTGTGTAGGCAGGCCACGTTTGGAATATGTAAAACAAATTGTTGGGGATGTAGGATGTAGAGGGTATACTGAAATGAAACTACTAGCACTAGATAGGGAATCTTGGAGAGCTGCATCAAACCAGTCAAATGACTGAAGACAAAAAAAAAATTAGAATTGCATTAATTTTAGATTTTCTAGTTTAATTTTATTTAATTATTCTGGAATTTCTGTTTAATTTTATCTACATTAATGTTAACTGCAAAGTGAATGAAAAATAGACCCTTACGAGAACAACATGTACACTGAGGCTTACGTTGGTCGATCTTTAATAGATTGCAAAAAATTCTTATCTTTTAGTTTATTACTTCTCTGATATTGTAGGACAATATTTTCCCTAAGTCGGAGTTGATCATCATTTCGTTTATTTGTTTTTTTATTGCCAATCATTTATTAGCTCTTTGGTTTATATAATTCTTCTGATCTTAATTTGTGTACACGTTTTGTAGTTTTTAAAATTTTCTCTTTATATTTATCATTTTCTCTTAATCTTTTTATCCTTTCTTTGGTTTTAACATTCTCTTCCTCTTTATATCTATAATCTTCTCTTAATTTTTTTATTCTTACCTTGTTCTTAACAATTTCTTTCTCTTCATATTCATCTTCTTGTCGTTTTTTTGAGATATATTTCTTCATTTATCTTTTTTTCCCGTATGGCTGCTTCTTTTTCATTTTTGATTATTCATCAGATAATCTACTAATAAAAACGGAATATTTTACACCGTAAGGTTGAAATTAACATTTGTAACCAGTATACAGGAGTTCACTAAACGGAATAGTTTAAATATTAACTTTTATTTACACGACATAAAAGAAATCTGAAACTTTTGTTAATTAGCAATTCACGAAGATACGAATAATACTGATCTGGTAATCCGAGGGACTTTTACTCTATTCTGATATTTCATGTAAGATTGTTAAATGAATAATAGTATACAAATTTGATGAATAATTGTATAAAAACTAATATTTCAGCAATTGTGTGACTGTCCACTTCATTAAAGAATTAGAGGATCGTATTTCACTTTCAAATGAAATAAATTTAAATAAAGTGCAGAAAAAAATGTGTACATGTAATTTAATAGACGTAAAAGAAAGTCATGTGGTGTCCACATCTGATTTTTTAAAATATGTTGTTAAAAAATCTAAATTAATCTTATTTTTGTAATAATATTGACTTTATATGTAATTAATATTAATTTATTTGCAGTTGCAATTTACGGTAATCAAATAAAATATTTAAAAAAAGAAGAATATACGAACTTATAAGGACATGAATAAAATAATGCATAGGATACAAGCAAGCTTATTCATGAAATTAGATATTACATACCAAATATTGAACTATATCGACTTACTCGCACATAACACACATACGCATACAGAAAAATCTCTTTTATTCGGTTTGGTTAAAACCTATGAGTATCCAGAATATTGTGTAATTTTTAACATCAAAGTTATTTGAAAGAGACATGACGAAGAGGAAAACATTTCTATAAAAAATTAAAGCATTTTAACATACAAATTAAAAAACAATTTATATTTAATAAAATAAAGAAGTAGTTCAAGAATTGTTTAATAATAACCACATGACACTAATTATTCCAAAAGACTGATGGTTAAATATTTAACCTAAAAAATAGTGGAAGTATCTTTTAAAAATTAAATGGTTCTCAACTTTATTTCTGATAGAATTCAAAATTTTTAACTAAAAATGTAATTAAATTTCCTCAGCCATAGAGAAGTTCAATATAATAACGAGTGATTTAAAAAGTACTTCACAACTTTAAAAGTTTTTTTTTTGTCTTCAGTCATTTGACTGGTTTGATGCAGCTCTCCAAGATTCCCTATCTAGTGCTAGTCGTTTCATTTCAGTATACCCTCTACATCCTACATCCCCAACAATTTGTTTTACATACTCCAAACGTGGCCTGCCTACACAATTTTTCCCTTCTACCTGTCCTTCCAATATTAAAGCGACTATTCCAGGATGCCTTAGTATGTGGCCTATAAGTCTGTCTCTTCTTTTAACTATATTTTTCCAAATGCTTCTTTGTTCATCTATTTGCCGCAATACCTCTTCATTTGTCACTTTTCCCACCCATCTGATTTTTAACATTCTCCTATAGCACCACATTTCAAAAGCTTCTAATCTTTTCTTCTCAGATACTCCGATCGTCCAAGTTTCACTTCCATATAAAGCGACACTCCAAACATACACTTTCAAAAATCTTTTCCTGACATTTAAATTAATTTTTTATGTAAACAAATTATATTTCTTACTGAAGGGTCGTTTAGCTTGTGCTATTCGGCATTTTATATCGCTCCTGCTTCGTCCATCTTTAGTAATTTTACTTCCCAAATAACAAAATTCTTCTACCTCCATAATCTTTTCTCCTCCTATTTTCACATTCAGCGGTCCATCTTTGTTATTTCTACTACATTTCATTACTTTTGTTTTGTTCTTGTTTATTTTCACGCGATAGTTCTTGTGTAGGACTTCATCTATGCCGTTCATTGTTTCTTCTAAATCCTTTTTACTCTCGGCTAGAATTACTATATCATCAGCAAATCGTAGCATCTTTATCTTTTCACCTTGTACTGTTACTCCGAATCTAAATTGTTCTTTAACATCATTAACTGCTAGTTCCATGTAAAGATTAAAAAGTAACGGAGATAGGGAACATCCTTGTCGGACTCCCTTTCTTATTAGGGCTTCTTTCTTATGTTCTTCAATTGTTATTGTTGCTGTTTGGTTCCTGTACATGTTACCAATTGTTCTTCTATCTCTGTATTTGAACCCTAATTTTTTAAAAATGCTGAACATTTTATTCCAATCTACGTTATCGAAAGCCTTTTAGGTCTATAAACGCCAAGTATGTCGGTTTGTTTTTCTTTAATCTTCCTTCTACTATTAATCTGAGGCCTAAAATTGCTTCCCTTGTCCCTATACTTTTCCTGAAACCACTTTAAAAGTAAAAAAAACAATTTATTGAAATAACTTACAATTCGGTTGAGGTATCATTTCAAAGAAAAACACATCAAGTTTGTTCACCGAATAATCACTTTGGTTCGATTTGGCTTCCATCTGTAATGCGATATACATCCCTCCTGTAGTCGATTTCCAGATTGTAGCCAGGAGCGGTGTGGTTTTCAATTAATCATACATCTTAGGAACGGTCGATCTGAGACTGTACAAGAGTACACTTCATTTACATTCATAAATATCATCCTTATTCATTCGCTGAAGTAATATTTTATTGTGGTTCCGGAGGCTAAACAGAAAAAGAGAGAAGAGAGGGACTGTAGCCAGCAAGTCGGGCGTTACCTCTGCAACTGCGGCGTTAATTCGAAGTCTTAGACCATTAAGATCAGCAAACAAAGGTGGTACGTAAATGCAATCTTTATTAAAATCACTCACAAAAAATCTAGCGAGGTAAAATTTGAAGAGCGAAGTGGCCATGCAATTGAACCTGTATGACCAATCCACCGACCTGGATATCGAGTATCAAGTAAATCTCGGATTTCTAGACAATAGTGAGGTGGTTCCCGGTCTTGCTGATAATTATGGCAACTTTGTCGTCATCTGTAATGTATTGAATCAAGATTAGTTTGTATGGTTTCAAGTACATTCGTTTACATAATACGCGCCAAACAGTCGTTTCTGGAATGTTAGTCTCATTTGACGCAGGTCGAGTTGATTTCTTCTGACCACAGCAGCTTCAGCCACGCGTTGGCGTCATGGCAACTTTTTCAGCAATTTTGTAATTGCTGATTTGCTGATTGTAAATCGTAAAACAAAAATGCAAAGCGAGCACGTTCGCGTACCAGTAAATGTGTCCATTTTTAACAACACTGATGTCAGCGCAGTGGATGAATTCTGTAGTAATGAACTATGCGAGTCAAACCTTGATGTGTTTTGTTACGGAATCTGTTATCAAATCTATTGAGTTATTTAAATCAATTTTTATACGGTTTTAAAGTTGTGAAGTCCTTTTTGAATCACTGGGATAAGATACAGGAAGTGTATTTAAAAAAAATAACTCGCTACTTCGAATGATAGAATCCTGAAAACAACTAAATAAAAATTTAAACATAGCACAGTCTAAATACTATTTTGTGTATCAATATCAGAAAAATACGAGGTGTGATCAAAAAATACGGTGAATAATTTTTTATTAAAAAAATTAATAAGGTTACATAGAATTCGATTTAATCTCCTACAAAGTACTGTCCTTGGCTACCAAAACACTTATCTCAACGTTGACTCCATGAGTGGAGGCATTTCTGGAAGGCGTCTTTCGGAAGGGCTTTCAGCTGCTCGGTCGTGGCCCTCTCAATGTCAGCAATGGTGTCAAAACGTTTTCCTTTAAGGACAGTTTTAATTTTTGGGAAGAGCCAAAAGTCGCATGGTGCTAAAACCGGTGAGTATGGCGGATGTAGACAGACAGGAACACTTTTTTCAGCCAAAAACTCGCGAATGAGAAGCGAGGTGTGAAACGGCGCGTTGTGGTGAGGAAGGAAGCCATCGGACCATTTTTCTGGTCGATTTCTTACTCGTCTCATTTGCAATTCATTAATTAAAATGCTTTGAACGGATCCGTACGAGATGTTAAGGTCTTCCGATAGCTCTCGAATAGTCTTTCGCTTGTTTGAACGAACCATTGTTTCTACTTTTTGCACATTTTCAACTGTTTTTGAGGTTACTGGACGTCCCGCACGCTGCTCGTCTTCAACAGACTAATTTCCGTTTTTAAATCGGTCATACCACTTGTACACAGTCTTCAAAGTTACCACATTATCGCCGTACACCGATTCTAACATTTCGTGAGTTTCTTTGGCACTCTTTTGCAACTTAATGTTAATGCGTTGTTCAAAATCCATGTTGGGCGACAGACACGATAAACACAACTTCACTCTAGCAGCTCTGGCAGCTGACTGGCAAGCTCGAAGGTTTTCCAACTTGTCCCTGCCTGTCTCAGTTGATCACGCTATTGGACAAATTACAGCATATTGATGTAGCGTCGTCAGTTGCCGCTATAAAAATTCATTCACCGTATTTTTTGATCACACCTCGTATAAAAGTTTAGAGTATACTTTTTTACAAAAAAACAAAAAAAAACACTTCACTATGAAAATTTATAACTTTTTAATTATTACGCTATTAAGGTCATACAGTAAGGTTACATTTGGCAAAATCGTTGTTCACTCCTGAGAATGAACCTATGCTTGTTGAGTGTTCATTTAGGAAATATTTTTCAAAGTTTTAAAACAGCTGTATAAAGAAAATAATTCCTTGAAAATTTCTTGATTTCTGTATGATCAGAAATTAATTTTTAATGATTTTTATAGCTCTTCAGTGTCACCCACTGTACTGGTAGGACATCAAGAATTAACAAAAAACAAACCTGAATACGAAAAAATTCCACATAAATTAAGAAATTAAGTCTGTACTAAGCTATAGCAATACGTGTCATCAAAGTTAAATGTATTTATGTTAGGTTAAATACCGAAAAGGTTATAGGCGGTGACCTAACACTAGGTACCCATCACTTTTAAAATCGACACATTTCTTGAGATAAAAATATTCCATGTCATGATTACTAACGAAATAGAATGTTTTTCCATTGCCTTCTTCGATGAACCAAATATATTATCGTTTTAAGTCATGTCAAGTCCGCGAAAATTCGGAATTTCAAGCTTAAAACTGACGTCTTCATACTAGAGATTATCTGTATAATAAAACCCATTACGCTCAGATTAGCTCCTTTTGTACTTCAATTCCAGATGCATTTCGTGCATCACAGCGACAGAAAAGTCTGAGACAGGTTAGTGTAAAGCAACAAATTAATTCCATTTCCGTTTTCTCTTTTTTCAAGAAACAATTTCCGTGTTATACACACTGCTTCTACTCAGTTGATGATAAAAATTAAATTTTTTTATAGCATAATACGAGAAAGAAGAAAATTGTGTGATTTCTGACGGTTATGTTTCTTAATGGTGTATATATTATAGCTCGTAGAACCTAGACAGACAGTTTGATAATCTTATTCAGAAAATTATAAAACGTTTTTGCCGTATTAAAATCAATATTTAAACTAAATCTATTCATTTATTTATTTTTATAATTTTTTGTAATCATTATTGGTCGACTGGTTTAATGATATTCTTCATTCCTTTCTGTTCTGTGGTAATATTTTAACCTCAACATATCTTTTGCATCCTTTTTTTTTTGTCTTCAGTCATTTGACTGGTTTGATGCAGCTCTCCAACATTCCCTATCTAGGGCTAGTCGTTTCATTTCAGTATACCCTCTACATCCTACATCCCCAACAATTTGTTTTACATATTCCAAACGTGGCCTGCCTACACAATTTTTCCCTTCTACCTGTCCTTCCAATATTAAAGCGACTATTCCAGGATGCCTTAGTATGTGGCCTATAAGTCTGTCTCTTCTTTTAACTATATTTTTCCAAATGCTTCTTTCTTCATCTATTTGCCGCAATACCTCTTCATTTATCACTTTATCCACTCGTCTGATTTTTAACATTCTCCTATAGCACCGCATTTCAAAAGCTTCTAATCTTTTCTTCTCAGATACTCCGATCGTCCAAGTTTCACTTCCATATAAAGCGACACTCAAATTATATACAGCATAAACAAATTATATTTCTTACTGAAGGCTCGTTTCGCTTGTACTATTCGGCATTTTATATCGCTCCTGCTTCATCCATCTTTAGTAATTTTACTTCCCAAATAACAAAATTGTTCTACCTCCATAATCTTTTCTCCTCCTATTTTCACATTCAGCGGTCCATCTTTGTTATTTCTACTATATTTCATTACTTTTGTTTTGTTCTTGTTTATTTTCACGCGATAGTTCTTGCATAGGACTTCATCTATGCCGTTCATTGTTTCTTCTAAATCCTTTTTACTCTCGGCTAGAATTACTATATCATCAGCAAATTGTAGCATCTTTATCTTTTCACCTTGTACTGTTACTCCGAATCTAAATTGTTCTTTAACATCATTAACTGCTAGTTCCATGTAAAGATTAAAAAGTAACGGAGATAGGGAACATCCTTGTCGGACTCCCTTTCTTATTACGGCTTCTTTCTTATGTTCTTCGATTGTTACTGTTGCTGTTTGGTTCCTGTACATGTTAGCAATTGCTCTTCTATCTCTGTATTTGAACCCTAATTTTTTTAAAATGCTGAACATTTTATTCCAGTCTACGTTATCGAATGCCTTTTCTAGGTCTATAAACGCCAAGTATGTTCATTTGCTTTCTTTAATCTTCCTTCTACTATTAATCTGAGACCTAAAATTGCTTCCCTTGTCCCTATACTTTTCCTGAAACCAAATTGGCCTTCTCCTAACAATTCCTCCACTCTCCTCTCAATTCTTCTGTATAGAATTCTAGTTAAGATTTTTGCATCCTATATTCTCAATTACTGTTTTATATTTTACGATATCTCTGTTCTACAGATCTAAAGTTTAAATAATTGTCTTAACACACGGTCTCCGACCTAGTTCATCCCTTTATAAGATTCTGCCACAAATTTCTTCCTCTCCTGTTTTTATGAGATCTCTTTATTTCGATTATTAGTATTAAATATTATTTTCATCATTCTTCCGAAACATCACATTTCAAAAGTCCTTTGTTCATTTGTGCTTTTCCTTTCATCCACGTTGTGCTACCAAAAAGTGATTTTCTCCATTCAAATATTTTCAAGATTTTCTTTATAATTCTCGGATCTGTATTTGATATTAACAGACTTCTTTATTTCATGAAAGCTCTCCTTGCTTGCGGTAGTGTGATTTTGATATCTGCATCATTTGATCCTTAGTCTGCAGTTCCACTTCGATAAAGCAAAATTCTGACATTTTGTGCTCCCTTTCTTACTAATCTAATTTGTCATTTTCTACCTTTCTGGCACATTTCATAAACCTATGCCCCTTCAGTAATTCATCAAACTTATATTTTAGTTTTTACCAATAGATCAATTTCATCTGCGAATCTAACATATTTCTTTCTTTTTTCCCCTTCAATTTAACTATAAGTTGATAAGTATCCATCCTTATTTCACTCCTTTCTGATTCAGATCTTGTTTCTGTTCGTTTTTGTCTTTTTTTATGTTTTTCATCTTTCATCTTAGTTTTACTTAAACCTGTTATTTTATGGTATTTTTTTCATTTGATTATTTTAATATTAAAGCCAATCAAATTCTCTGAATATCCTGACCTTTTTAGGGGGAGACACCCGGTCGCTACACCATCCCTTCCGTTCCCAACCCTGATGGGCATTACCGGAGATTGTCTTTTACACCCTTTAAACCGGATAACACAACACAGGTCACCAGTACAAATGCCTCGGCAGACATTTCTATCAACCCACCGGATTGGTCTAGTGGTTAACGCGTCTTCCCAAATCAGCTGATTTGGAAGTCGAGAGTTACAGCGTTCAAGTCCTAGTAAAGCCAGATATTTTTACACGGATTTGAATACTAGATCGTGGATACCGGTGTTCTTTGGTGGTTGGGTTTCAATTAACCACACATCTCAGGAACGGTCGAACTGAGAATGTACAAGACTACACTTCATTTACACTCATACATATATCATGCTCATTCATCCTCTGAAGAATTATCTAAAAACGGTAGTTACCGGAGGCTAAATAGGAAAAGAAAGAAAAGACATTTCCATCAGTGTGTTTACACAACTTACTGTCGCCTTCGTGTAGCCTCTTCCAACCACGACCATGATACCTACCATAACTTACAAGCCTCAACTATCAAGTTAACCGATTCGCGGAAGCTCGATCCCTGTATCTTCCTCTGAAACTTTCACACAAAACTCTTCCTACATCTAACTTTAACGAGACTATGGACTCAGATCATTGCTTGATTAAGTCTTTAAATACCAAAAATACTATTCTTTTACCAACAAAATAAGTGTTGATCGCAACGACAATTTTGTCCTACAATTCAATTTACTCAAGTCCTCTTGATTTATTTAAAAATCAAGAAACAAGTTCACAAATGTGATTAAGCTTTTAATGAAAATATCCTATCTCTCTCTCTCTCTCTGCTCTGATCTGCTTTCGGGAGCGAGGTCAATCCCTACACTCTCCCACACGGTAGCTCAACTTCTCTGAACATTAACTAGCATTTCATATTAAATTTGTTTTAAATTAAATTATCTGAATATGAATATTCTCCACAAAACACCGCTACTTTCTACTTAAGTAACTTTTCTAATCATTTCTTTGAAACAAATAAGAATGTACTTTTTATAAATCTTTCAACAATATTTTGCACCTCAACAATTATCTTTTTGTCAGTAATTCCAATTTATAAAAGATTTGACAAGTAAAAACATAGAGGTTAACAGTTTTATAGCGCTTAGACTTATTTAATTTACGATTTTAAAAATATTTTTCTTTCTCAAATGAGGAAAAGTATCGTTGTAAAAAATTAACAAAAAATATTTACTTTCACTTCTAAATAAGATATTACAAGTAATAGCCAAATGTAAACTATTTTTTAAATTAAATAACAGGATAAATTCTTCGGTAGCCAATGGTATTTATGTCTTATCAGTAGTAGAGTATATTAGCATTATTAATATCACACATGGCTAATCCAACCGATCATTTTGTTTAATACTCCATTCTGATCAGAGAAAGAATTGATCACGTTAGTCTCCTAGAACACCTCTCCATGGCACTTCTAGAATTTGTATAATAGTTGATGATTAGTCGGGTGAAATATTGTTCAGGCATGTAACTAAATACAAAATGTGCGCTGAATAAGTAAAAGTAAATTAGTTAGGTAGATTTATGCGTAAAACTCATGTTTATAATAATATTCTTTAAAAAATGTGGAAAATCAGAAATTAAACTAATTTTGTGTAAAATAAAATGTTTGCATTTTTATTGTACAATTAAAAATCAGAAAACGTTAATCTGGATAATTAAATTAATCATCGGAGTAATTGGATGCACTTAGAAAATTGTACGATTATTAATCTGAAACTGGAGACAAGTAAAAAGAATGCAAATTCAACAAAGCAATAAAAAGCATACGCGCACATATGGACAAAATATCAGTAAGTGTAAGATTAAAACTAATATTTTTCTCGAATTCCAAGAAACAAAATCTGGTTTAATTCTAAATCCCTTACATTTTGATTTCGCGTTGTATTAAAAAAAAACCCACACATCGTTCAACAACGTACTACAAATAGACAATACAATATTACGGTTCTTAATTTTTCTACCAGAAAGCGCTGTCATTCAGGGAATGCATGCTTCATTTCTTAACGTTTTGTTGTAGTGGGAAATACACGAACAATTTTTTGTTTATAAATGTTTTGGATGCAATAGATTTAATGTTATTGGAAAATATTAACTTAGAAATAAATTTTTCCTTTAACAAAATTGAATTTTCCAACAGATGTTTAATGTATTTTAGTAATACAAACAAGAAGATAAAATGATTAATTCCATAATCGTGTGGGACAATAAGAAAATAATTGTCTATAATTACTTCGCCACCACTTTAATGAAATATACGATCTATCATTTATAAACTTATTAATTTTATTAGAGGTTAAAAAATGAGACGTCAAAACCAATTTGTAGCCAATTTCTTATGAAATGATGAAAGTGAAGAACGTAATTGCAGCGAAGTACGCTGACAAACCTTTAGTAAAAACGATTGCGGGAGGGTATTCTTCAGTATTAATATAATATTACTAATGAGACAACTACGAGAATTAAAAGGAAATTATTGAAGTATGGCTAAGTTGAAATCGTATACTTTGGAATTTAGTGAAGATTTTTAATCGTACACCATACAACAAATGAGGTGCTGACCAAAAATAAAGCTAGGTATTTATATAAAAATATAATATTTCTGAAAAAAATCTAGCCGTTTTATTGTAAAACAAAATGACTGAAACTCAAGAACGCACTTTTAACAATTCATGTTCTAAGATTTACAATAAAATTTGTCTACAATGTAGTTTTAATTTCTGGAAAATATGTTCGTCTTTTAGTGATAGAAATAGTAAATTATTACTTTTACTTTTATAACTTATCAATAATAATATTTTTATTTATTTGCTTTGTTTGTGCAACAGAACAGTTACACAAAACCTTTGTATGTTGCACAATATCACATAAAGTCACAAAAGAACAACCACAAGTCAACAACCCACATATAAATTAAAAATACAATATTCAAAACACAATAATAATAATAACAATTATTCAGTCAAATACAAAAAAATAATAATTAGAACTTTAAAAACGGTAGCTATGGAGTGAAGTGATAATAAAAACACATAGATGAAAACATACAAAAACACAATATTACTAATACATTCCAAATAAAACAAGTTTTAAGCCATAATCCTAAAAAAATAACAATAATTTTAAAATCATGAAAGTGAGCATTACAATAAGGACAATAATCCATCAGTATCCCTCTCAAATTTTTAATGAAGGTTGTCTGATCTTCCCAAAAGCTTAGCTTATCCTGGAACTCCACTGGAACACTGGTACACCGCTCAATCGGAGACACGGTGGAACCAACCGGCGTCACAAATTGCCTAAAAGACCTCTTTGACCTGGCCTGGTTCCGCAAGACAACATGGTAACGCATCGGAAGTTTATTGTGCAGAGCTTTATAAAAGAAAACCAAGTCAAAGTACGTTCTTCTATCAGATAACCTCGAAAGGTCTAATCGTCTCAACATATCCTCTCTACTAGCGTCAACAAAACAATCTCTAAACTTAAAACGCATCCAGTTCAAGAACCTATTCTGAACACCCTCAACCAGATCAGAGGCAAAAACTCGTTTACTATTCCACATCACGGTCGAGTACTCCAAGCGACTCCTCACCAATGATTTGTACAGCAGATTACAAGTGGAAATATTGTTAAACCGTCCACAAATCCAAAGGACAAGACCAAGGTCCTGGCGTGCTTTATTGACAATCCGAGCAACATATTCGTGATAATACAACTTCGTGTCAAATAAAACCCCGAGGTCCTCAACCAATGTCTCAGCGACGATAGCGTGTGTACCAATCCTATAGCTGAGGTCAACAGAGCTCGACGTCTTACGAGACAAAGTCAAATGTTTGGTCTTTCGAAAATTCAAGGGCATACAATTGCGGTCAGCCCACTCAACAACCTTGTTAATATTTAATTGTAGCAACAGGTGATCCATACTATTCCTGATCGGATAATATATTTTGACGTCATCCGCAAACATCTGAAAATTGCACGTCAAAAGATCCCCGATATCATTTATAAAATAATGTCTGGTTGGCATTTAATTATTATTATATTAATAATAATTAAATTCTAAAATGGTTTGTTAAATCCACTTAAGGCTGTTTAATTTCACTTTGTAACTTGGCAATCTATCCAAGGTATAATGTGTAGTCAAAAAAATCTGAAATAAATAGGCCAGTTAGTTAATTTTTTTGGGGGAAGTAAAGAGTAAAAGGTTTAAAAGGATCAAGTTTTGCTAACATATTGCATAATTTTACTAATAAGGAACTAAATAAATTACAATTACATGAAATTTATTAATGTGAAATCTACATAATCGGCAAAATAAACTAAATAGTTTAAATTTAGATTAAGCCTACAACTTTAAAGTTGAACAAAATTTAACAAAAGTAATATGAATAATATTTACGCATAAATATATTTTTTGTATAATATTTCTTTTATAATATGTCGGCTATTTTTAAGATTCAAATCTATTCTATTGAAGTTAAATGCTTTCACTATGTATAAATTTTAAAGAATAATAAATAATATGTATTTTTATGTTACAGTCAAACTGAAATGTTGTTAACTAGATTACCCGCAGCAGTAATAATTGTGCTCAGTTGTCTGGTTGGCATGTTATTTGCTCAGACATTTCAGTATTCAAGAGGATGGACAAATGGAAGAAAGAGGTCATCATTAAAATCTCCCCGTGAAATCGATTGTCAACTACAGAGGCTCAGAGCAATTATCGAGGGAAAGAGCGATCAGGTATAGAAAAAATTTTTTTTTCAACCGAAACATATTTACAATTACAATTTTTATTTATGCATTTTTGTGTGATTTTGATAAAGGTAACGAGTGTTCTAGACAGGGATTAGTTCCATAAATCAATTTTGCAATTAAATTTAATTTTGGAAATTTATTTAAAAATTTTTGTTACTTAGAATAAAGTTGAATGGCAGTTTCAAAGCTAAGGTGTACAGATTTGTTTGAATCTTGAATTAAATCCGTATTGCAAGTTCATTCTTTCTGTTTTAGTGTTTTATGAGTAAATCTATATACTGAAATACTCTGTTATCATTTTCACAACGTACAATAATAAACTAATATATTCATACTAGCAATGGAAAATTATTCCTAAAACAGTAAAAAAAAGAAAGATATTGCTGAATGATTTAAATGAGAATATTCATGATAATGTGTAATTTAAATAATTGAAGAAAGTGAAAAATTAAACTGAAACTACGATTTATATCCAATTTTACATTAATGTTAACAAATGTATCTAAAAAAAAAAAAACAAACTAGGTAAACAAACGGTATTTTAAATAAAATGTAGTGAAATTAGGAATAATTGATGAAAATAATGAAAACAAATTTTGTTAAAATATAGGCTATAAGAAAATGCATTAAACTACGACTTATAATATATTGCGAAAGTTCGATATAATATTTAATTTTAATAGTCTTTTAAGATCGGTTAGAAGCTGTACGTAAAATAACATCTCTTAAAATAAAATAAAGGTTAAAAATGAAAATAAGAAAACTGATAGTCTATATTTTGAGAGTACAAAAAGAAACGAATAAAAAACTAGAAACTAAAAATTATAAATGGGAAATAATTAAAAAAGATAATTTCTCTGATTGTAAAATAATTAATTGTTATAAAAATTATATTTACTTTAAAATAATTATTTGATAAATTCTTTTTTCAGCTTTACTGGCCGTGTGCTTGGCAAAATTTTCCAGAGAATATTCAACATTCTTCACCCCCTGCAGTTCCACCAGCCCTTATTGTCGAAAATCCTGAAGATAATTAGAAGATGTATCGCCAAATTTCCTATAGTTTTTAAAAAAAAGTTATAATTTTTCATTTATATTCAAACAGTTGTACGTTTTTCAGATGGTAGAATGAAAATAAAATAATTTTATCATTAACTTTTTTTTTTGTTGACTTCATTGTAAAAAAAAAATGAGTTAAAATTGGAGTAAAATTTATCTAACAGTTTTAATTAAAAACGTTGTTGGATATCATCAGTTTGTGCGTTCAAAATATACTGAATTTAAGTTGTAAAAATTAAAAAAAAACTTTTTTAAATAAGTATAAAGTAGATAGATACATGATTTTATTGAAATTTTTGTTCCTCTCCAGCTAAACACCAAAAGCAACATTTACAATTCATTTTTGATTTTTAAAAGTATTTGGAAATGGGAAAAGTTACTCTATGTAACAAAAATATCTAAAATTAATCTTAATTAATAATTATTATAGATACCCGCCGTAGAAAAGTGTTCGGTATAGGTTTGATATTTTTTAAATTTATTTATTAAAAATCTAGAAATATTACTGCATTTTTATAAATGATAAAAAATAATTACTTTTGAAAGGTTCTATAGTAAAATATGTGCCTACATTTTATAATTCATTTATTAATTTTTTTGTTGAGATGACGAGCTTCGACTGCATTTGATAATTTAGCCCGATGAATTTTATAGCGTATGAAAAACATTATGTCTGGCCGGGATTCGAACCCGGGACCTCCTGATGAAAGGCCAAGACGCTACCATTCCGCCACAATTTATTTTTTCAGCTAATCTGTTTTCTCAACGCTGACGCATTTAAAACAAGCTCTTATATTCTTGTGCTTCAGAAAAGCAAAACGATTTTAAGCACAAAAAACTTAATTAAATACTGAAATTCCAGAGCTGTAGGTTTATTATTCTCGAACTCCCTAGGTTTTAAATTTTAAGTTATTGTTATTAACGTTTTTAAACGCTGAAAACAATGAGAACACGATCAGTACCTATATCAGAACAGTATGATTAAAGGGTGATTATGGCTAATAAGATAACAATTTAATTTACTGAGCATTTGGCACCGTTGGTATTAATACAAATGTATAAAATAAAGTTCCACTTACCAATAATTTTAAAAGTATATATCCGAGTACTTTCGGAGCCGTTACTCCATCTTCAGGGATTTCCCAAAAGATGTTAATTCATATTCAAATATATAATTGTATTTAAATTAAAATTGTTACATTTGCAATGGTCGTCAAGTACAATTTAATTTTATTTCTTGACGACCGACTATTATGAACGTAACAATTTTAATTTAAAAGGCATTCGATAACGTAGACTGGAATAAAATGTTCAGCATTTTAAAAAAATTAGGGTTCAAATACAGAGATAGAAGAACAATTGCTAACATGTACAGGAACCAAACAGCAACAGTAATAATTGAAGAACATAAGAAAGAAGCCGTAATAAGAAAGGTAGTCCGACAAGGATGTTCCCTATCTCCGTTACTTTTTAATCGTTACATGGATCTAGCAGTTAATGATGTTAAAGAACAATTTAGATTCGGATTAACAGTATAAGGTGAAATGATAAAGGTGCTACGATTTGCTGATGATATCGTAATTCTAGCCGAGAGTAAAAAGGATTTAGAAGAAACAATAAACGGCATAGATGAAGTCCTACGCAAGAACTGTCGCATGAGAATAAACAAGAAGAAAAGAAAAGTAATGAAATGTAGTAGAAATAACAAAGATGGACCGCTGAATGTGAAAATAGGAGGAGAAAAGATTATGGAGGTAGAAGAATTTTGTTATTTGGGAGGTAGAATTACTAAAGATGGACGAAGCAGGAGCGATATAAAATGCCGAATAGCACAAGCGAAACGAGCCTTCAGTAAGAAATATAATTTGTTTACATCAAAAATGAATTTAAATGTCAGGAAAAGATTTTTGAAAGTGTATGTTTGGAGTGTCGCTTTATATGGAAGTGAAACTTGGACGATCGGAGTATCTGAGAATAAAAGATTAGAAGCTTTTGAAATGCGGTGCTATAGGAGAATGTTAAAAATCAGATGGGTGGATAAAGTGACAAATGAAGAGGTATTGCGGGAAATAGATGAAGAAAGAAGCATTTGGAAAAATATAGTTAAAAGAAGAGACAGACTTATAGGCCACATACTAAGGCATCCTGGAATAGTCGCTTTAATATTGGAAGGACAGGTAGAAGGGAAAAATTGTGTAGGCAGGCCACGTTTGGAATATGTTAAACAAATTGTTAGGGATGTAGGATGTAGAGGATATACTGAAATGAAACGACTAGTACTAGATAGGTAATCTTGGAGAGCTGCATCAAACCAGTCAAATGACTGAAGACAAAAAAAAAATAACACTTAGTTGTTGCACTACTACAAATAATTAAATGTTATGCTAGTAGCGGACTTTATAATATACGAAAACACATACGAAATATATTCATCTTAGAATTTACGATACAATCCAGTTAATCAAAAACAGAAATATTAGTTCTACATATTGTGGAATGATGTAGAGTTTTAAAAATATAATTCACTAGTAAGCCAATTTTGTATATATATATATATATATATATATACATATAATAAACTTTTACAAAAATACAAATAAAATTCATAAGAAAAAATATTAAATTTGTTTTATTGATTGGAAAAATTCCTCAATTAATTACAGATGAAAATAACTAGAAAAAAACTCTTATGCAGTTCTGCGCAAGAAGATTTCGTAAATTTAATTTGGCTTTAATATTTTTTAATTTGGATTAATATTATTAACGATAGATGTCATAAATAAAGAAACATTAACTTTCCAGCTTGGAACATCATAACAAATCACCGCTTCTAACTTGCCCTCAAGAACTCAAGAACGACTCAACCAATATTCATAAAATTTTCACATTCATAATTTCAAATGCACTACTACAGCATATCTAAATTTCAATGAAATTGATTCAGTAGTTTTGGAAATTTTCAAGCCGCCTTATATATATATATAAGGAAACTCCATTTTAAATTAATGGTATTTTCGTACTCCTCATTCCGTAAAGAAAATTCAGTTTCACACTTCCCCCCAATCTCATCATTCAACCAAAAGTAATACCGTACTTTTATTCGAAAATTAGGTAAAAAATCTTTTGGTTTTAACAAAATATAATACAATAAAATGCAATGAAAAGAAAACTGAATGCCCTGTTGGAAAGAAAATTTATGAATTTTTTATCCTTCCAAAAGATTTAAACAAAATACCAATTTTATTACTTTTAAGATAATTAAAATCAGATTAAAACTGTCTTGAATACTAGATCGTGGATACCGGTGTTCTTTGGTGGTTGTGTTTCAATTAACCACACACCTCAGTAATGGTCAAGACTATCTGAGAATGTACAAGACTACACTTCATTTACACTCATACATATCATCCTCATTCATCTTCTGAAGTATTAACTGAAAGGTAGTTACCGGAGGCTAAACAGGACAAAGAAAGAAAGATTAAAACTGTCAAAATATATTAATAAATATTTAAGTACAAAATTAAATAATTCTTAAAATGCTGGCATCCATTAAATTGACATTTCTTTTCTTTTTTTTCAGAATAAACGAATTTACAAAAAAAAATATTTATTTTACTGTTGCAACTACAAGTGCGTATGTACCGTATGTACATATCCATACACATCCGCGAGCGTATAACAAAATGGGGATAAGATTTAATATTTCAATATCTGACACCATGCTAGCATATTATTTAGTTGTCGCTTTAAAGATACTTGACACAGCAATTAACTAATTATGTTTTGAAATTAGAATTCAGTTATCAAATTATTTTGTGAATTATTATTTTTTTTTTAAATTTAATAATTTTATATATTTTTTTAATTTACAATTATTATTATAATTGTATAACATTTTTAATTGTAATTGCTCACTCAAGTACCGAAATTTTTTTGTCGAAGAAGTCTGTCTATTAGTATAAATTTCAGAACACAGATCAGAATTTATATTCATAACCCATGAAGTAAGTTCATATGTTAAAAAAAATATAATAACTCCAGATCATATTAGTAAATAAATAAATACAGTATGCATTACTTGTATTAACTGAATTAACTGGTGATGTCATTAACTGGTCGACAAAAAATTGAAATATGTGGAAAAACCACAATTTCTTCGAAATGTCTCTAAACAATAAGCTAAATTTAATAACCTACTGTTTTGCTAAATTTTAGAATTGCTTCTACTTTACGAATAGAAACTTTTAACCGACAGAGGGTGTTCGAGCGTAATAAACCTGGAGTATTGGAATTTCCGTACTTAAGTTCGATAATTTTAACACTAGTTCGCTAGGACAAATTAAAAACTTATGAAGGTAAAAATATATATTTTGTGGATTTTATACACGTATTTAGATATACTCTACAACGATTACAGTACTACTATTTTTTTAATATTTACAACTAATTACTAAATTATATTACACATCGGTAATTAAAATCTTCTTTTTTTTTTGTCTTCAGTCATTTGACCGGTTTGATGCAGCTCTCCAAGATTCCCTATCTAGTGCTAGTCGTTTCATTTCAGTATACCCTCTACATCCTACATCCCTAACAATTTGTTTTACATATTCCAAACGTGGCCTGCCTACACAATTTTTCCCTTCTACCTGTCCTTCCAATATTAAAGCCACTATTCCAGGATGCCTTAGTATGTGGCCTATAAGTCTGTCTCTTCTTTTAACTATATTTTTCCAAATGCTTCTTTCTTCATCTATTTGTCACAATACCTCTTCATTTGTCACTTTATCCAACCATCTGATTTTTAACATTCTTCTATAGCACCGCATTTCAAAAGGTTCTAATCTTTTCTTCTCAGATACTCCGATCGTCCAAGTTTCACTTCCATATAAAGCGACGCTCCAAACATTTTTTTTTTTGTCTTCAGTCATTTGACTGGTTTGATGCAGCTCTCCAAGATTCCCTATCTAGTGCTAGTCGTTTAATTTCAGTATACCCTCTACATCCTACATCCCTAACAATTTGTTTTACATATTACAAAGGTGGCCTGCCTACACAATTTTTCCTTCTACCTGTCCTTCCAATATTAAAGCGACTATTCCAGGATGCCTTAGTATGTGGCTATAAGTCTGTCTCTTCTTTTAACTATATTTTTCCAAATGCTTCTTTCTTAATCTATTTGTCGCAATACCTCTTCATTTGTCACTTTATCCACCCATCTGATTTTTAACATTCTCCTATAGCACCGCATTTCAAAAGCTTCTAATCTTTTCTTCTCAGATACTCCGATCGTCCAAGTTTCACTTCCATATAAAGCGACACTCCAAACATATACTTTCAAAATTCTTTTCCTGATATTTAAATTAATTTTTGATGTAAACAAATTATATTTCTTACTGAAGGCTCGTTTCGCTTGTGCTATTTGGCATTTTCATCGCTCCTGCTTCGTCCATCTTTAGTAATTCTTCTTACCAAATAACAAAATTCTTCTACCTCCATAATCTTTTCTCCTCCTATTTTCACATACACATTAATTAAAATCTTATTAAAAAAAAACTGATTTAGATTATATTAATTTTAAAATATCATCGGTGGTCATCTGTGAAGAAAGAAACAGCAGTTAGATAAATTTATTGATTTTGTGGAATAAAATATGAAATTATATTTAAAGCTTCAATTTTCCAGGAAACATAGATGATTTTTTTTTTGTTTAAAGTGAATACGTTGTTTTCTCATTCAAAATCCGTTTCAAATCGTGTGGAATAAGAAATATGCACTTTTTTTAAGAGATTAATGCTGTAATACGAAGCGTAATAAATAAACATAGTTCACTCTGAAGGATACGTACAAATAAAGCCATTTCAGATGTAAATGTCTAATGTTGTAATCCATTTTACTGAGAGAACGTTTCTGTCGAAAAGATTTTTATTTCAAACGTTGACATTTGATATGGTTTTTATACTGCAAGAATGATTAAAATGGCCAGTTTATTGTTCTAGGTTAGAAATTTGAGAAAAACATACTTGTTTTTTAAAATAAGCCTCTTTTAAGTTTATTTTAAAAGTATAGAAAATGCGATTGTAAATAATAAATATAATATAATAAATAATAAGAAATAGAAACGTTATATGCAAAATTCTGACTTGCTAAACATTTTATGAATTTTTTTATATTAAATTAAATTTTCCTATAAAAAAAGCGATTGGCTTATATGGCAGTTCGGTTAAGTGATATTCAAATAATCAGCGTTCAATAGAACTATCGTTAAAAATTATCATAAATTAAGGATATCATGGATATGGAACTAAGAACTGTACAAAAATTTATACTTCTTATCGGGAATTAAAATAATGAAGTTATTAGAAAAAATTATTATAACAAAAGAAAAAAATTGAATCGAATAAAATATTTATTCATAAAAAAAATTAATTGGATTGCTTTTAGATAAGTGTATAAATAACCTGTAATGAAATAAAGTGTTATTCATTTTATACATTCCAGTCAACGAAAATATTTTACAAAGATATTTTAAATAATATAAATATCTGAAATAAATATAAACCAAATGAAATAAAATAGCTGTTGCTATGAGGTAAATATTTTTCATGAAGATAAGCGTATTTAGTAATTGCACATTTCGAGCTCGTGCGAATAGGTATGCGAGCTGACCAGAGCGTTCTCTTAATATTAAAAGCGTTCATTAATCACCTGCCAAAACAGACGACCAATTTCTTCCTTTTCTTTACAGCATTAAAAATGGTTATTAATCACCAGCTGACAGAAATTTTGTTTTTTTTGTTAGCAAAAAAAAATTAACTTGGGGAAAAAACAAAATAAATTCATTCTTTTTTTTTAAATTGAAATAACTTCATTTTATCTTTTCAACTGTCGTTTTAATTACTTCATTAAAGTTATTCAATATAATTTCATTTAAAAAGTTAATTTAAGTAATATTAGAAGTACTAACCGTAATAAACAATAATAATCACAAAAAATAAGATAATTAAAGCTGAATACCGGTTCATAATTAGGAGTATACTTAAATGCTTTAAAGTTTAAAGTAAATGTTAGTAGCTTCCAAAATTCAGAAGATTATTTACCAGGATTTAGGAATATAACTGTCCTGTATAGTCGGCAAGGCCCTTAAGAGCCATCCCTAAATCAAAGTACGTACCTTAAACCACACACACTTTCACTCTCACTCTCTCTCTCTCTCTCTTCCTAACTAAGTTCCTTCTGCTTCATTAGCTAAGTGCTTCACTGTTCCTCACTCCAACCCTCTTCTTTATTCTCAGTGTAAAGCTTATTTGACCGCTTCCTTAAATGGCAAATCTATTTAGAAGCGTCTGGAAACGACTTCACCTGCTAAACGGTAATGTTGTATAAAATACTCTCATTAAAGACAATAAAAAGGATATTTTTTCTGGGACTTATTCTTTACTATCATTTCTCTTTTTATTTTATTTTATACGTACATTTATTGAAAATCTATACACAAAATATAAATTAAAAGTATTCTCGTATTTTATAATAAAATATAATCTGATATATATATACATATATATTAGTGGATTAAAGTCTTTTCTTATTCAAATATGATTTCAAATTTAAGAGGTAAGATTTTCTCTTTCATTTAATCATGGTATACTTAATTGCATAAATAAAATTTAACTGCCTAACTGCCCTAAAAATATAATACACCTAGAATTAAATATTTTAAATAATCTAAATATATAAATAAACTAAAAACTAACTAAATGTAAATGTGTCTAAAATTACGAAAATCTCTATATGTAAAATTACGTTGGGCCAGTGATTTCCAAACTTTTCCGAGTCGCGGCGCTCGTTTTCAATTAAAATTTTTCCATGGCGCCCTACCCTAAGTAATAGTATGACTACTCGTAAGTAAGAGATAAAAATAAATAAAACTCGTGTATCTTCATTACTTTTTTTTTACTTTAGTAACATTAAAGTAATAATTATAAATGTCTTGGTTCAATTAATTATGAAGCTTTTACAATATCTTGCGGCGTTCCTCTGAAGAGGTCGCTGCTCCCCGTGGCGCACAGTTTGGGAATCACTGCATTAGGCCATATTTTGGGATATAACAATTGTTGATTTAAGCTATAATGAAAACATTAACCGTTATTATATAATTCTGAATTTTTATTTTCTATGAGGACCAAATAAATATGAAAAGCTCGTTGCTACTGTTTTTAGAATTTACATTTTTCATCTAAAATATAATACATTCTTATAATGATTTTACGGCTTGATAATCGAAGTTATTTAATACCATTTAAGTAATTAAGTTTAAAAATAACGGTCAATTTTTATGATAGTTTAAGAAACATACAAAATTGTAACTTATACAATTAAGGAATAAAATCTTTCTTATGGGAAAAGATTAACCAAAAATATTATTTGTATATATGTAAGGTGCTATAAACTAAAAATCTATGGGCGATCTGATGCAAGATGAAAACATTATTGTAACAACAACTGTCGTTCTCAAGATTGCAAGCATCTCATGCCAGGCAAACCAATGAAAGTGAATTTTTTTATTGTATTCTTCACTGAAACAAACATACACATCTTCATTCCAAGCCCACAGAAATTCAGGTGCTATTCATTCCTACGAGTAACATCATCACTCTGTTCATTAGGTATGTAATATATATAATTAACCTCAGAGAAAGCGATTCTGACTAGTGACTCTCTAGTAATTCAGGTGGTTTACCTGCGTCACAACCATAAGAGAGACTGGGAGATGTATTATAAAACAAATAGTTAATATACTATTTTTCTTGAGAAGCAATTCATTATACACATTCCTTCTCCTCACTAGGAGGTAAAAAACTATTTGTATTTAGATAATATACATTCCTTCTCCTCACTGGGGAAGACATATGTATACATATTATTATTATTCATTTTTGCTCTTACGAACGGTGTTTGAACATGAATGATTCATCATTATGCTATCCTAAGTTGTTCTCTCCTGCTTTTTCTCTTCCCAAAATCTCTTCATGTTTTGACTGCGTTCCGGTTTCCTCTGTTCTGTTCAAATTTCGTTTCTAATTTTTCCTCTTTCTCCCTTCATTTCCCCGTTGATCCCTGCTTGTCTTAAGTCCCCTTCTGTTTCATGTTGCCAATTGGTTTTCCTGATTGTGCCATGCATCAAAAATTCTCTTCGTAAGTCTGTTGTTGTTCATTCTTTGCATGTGCCCGTAGAATGTAAGTCGGCGTTTTCTGATCATGTCCGTTCGTTCATATAATTCTTTGGTCGGTCTCTTCATCCATATCCCATCTCTGTGTACTACTCCAAAACGTTTTCTAAGTATTTTTCGTTCTACTTTTTTGTTTCTGTTGTGCCTGATGCTTTAATTGTGTAGATAGATGATAAGTAGAAGATGTATTTATTCTATAGGTTAATCTGATTAGAATGACTGAATATATTCTCTTAATTTTCCGTACTCTGTAAGGGTTGTCACTAAAACAATTTAAATTTACAAACAGATATCAGTAATCTTCAACTCGGATGTTACCATATTGTAAATGTTTATTGCATGATTAATGAACGGTTTACTATCTTCTGAAGAGGTATTTGCATTAGAGGGAGAGAGAGAAAATGAGAGATTGCTCTATTTTTCTTCTGGTAATGTTAGGACTAACGATTTTTTTAACATCTAACTAGGCTAAAAATAAAATAGAAACTAAATAAAGTATTTCGTTTTTATTCAAAAAAAAGCATATAAATATTATAAAGTAAAAATATTATAAGTTATTACTGTATCGGCAATAGTAACGGTAAACGAATAATATTGTTTTATATAGCTGTTTTAATTTCGCATCGAAGTTGATTGGTATGAATAAAACTAATTAACTATTCTCTTTGAAAAATATTCTCATATTTATTTTAGTATAGCTAAAATAATTTGTACACAACAGTAAAAAACGGCAGAACATTCTTCATTAATAATAACGGAATAACCATTATCCATTTCATTTCTAACATCATCAAAGATTTTAATTACAGATGATCGAGTACATTTTTCATTCAATTCAATTATAGAGATCTCTAATTATAGAGATAAGATGATCTCTTATACTTGGTTGTATCACAATAAATCATTAATTATCATTTACTATACCGCTCTTTTTCTAATTTGTTAGTTTATCATATAAAATAATAATAATAATAATCTGATAAGCGTATAAAAGCAGCGTGCTGTAGGCAGTCCACGATAGACTGATATCAGGATAAGGGTCCAATTTTTCTAGTAATTACTCGGTTAAATGTCTTTCAACAAGACGGAAGAAAAGTGAGAAATTGTAACTAAAGAACGAAAACACTTAGGCAATTTGCCATCTTCTCAAAACAGGGAAAAAAAGTAAAAAATGTAACCAAGAAAAGATTATTTGATATTAAGTTCGGCTATTTGAGTAAATAAAAGTTATTCTTTTAAAAATTCAATATCTGTGAATCGATTTAAAAAAAAAAACATCAGTAAGTGTAAAACCGTGTCAGATGGGTATATTTCATAAGATTTCTATAAAAATTGCCATTAAAATAATCCAACAAACCGATTATATTTTTTATAATTAAAGTAATGGATTCTATTATTTAAAAATTCGTGTTCTATTTGATAGAAATTGCAAGTCCAATTAGATTGTGAATAACATGTTTCTCGATTTAACATAGGTGACATATCAAAAAATGAAAATGATAATTTTTAATAATTTGCTAATTTATTTTGCAAATTTTTTAATTTAATTCATTAAAAAATTTCGATAACGTAGACTGGAATAAAATGTTCAGCATTTAAAAAAAATTAGGGTTCAAATACAGAGATAGAACAATTGCTAACATGTACAGGAACCAAACAACAACAGTAACAATAGAAGAAGATAAGAAAGAAGCCGTAATAAGAAAGGGAGTCCGACGAGGATGTTCCCTATCTCCGTTACTTTTCAATCTTTACATGGAACTAGCAGTTAATGATGTTAAAGAACAATTTAGATTCGGAGTAACAGTATATTTTTTGAAAGTATAGGTTTGGAGTGTCGCTTTATATGGAAGTGAAACTTGGACGATCGGAGTATCTGAGAAGAAAAGATTAGAAGCTTTTGAAATGCGGTGCTATAGGAGAATGTTAAAAATCAGACGGGTGGATAAAGTGACAAATGAAGAGGTATTGCG
The DNA here is from genome assembly GCF_047948215.1 of Lycorma delicatula. Classification (NCBI taxonomy): domain Eukaryota; kingdom Metazoa; phylum Arthropoda; class Insecta; order Hemiptera; family Fulgoridae; genus Lycorma; species Lycorma delicatula. Next base: position 35,556,716 of record NC_134455.1, read on the forward strand.
GCAAATAGATGAAGAAAGAAGCGTTTGGAAAAATATAGTTAAAAGAAGAGACAGACTTATAGGCCACATACTAAGGTATCCTGGAATAGTCGCTTTAATACTGGAAGGACAGGTAGAAGGGAAAAATTGTGTAGGCAGGCCACGTTTGGAATATGTAAAACAAATTGTTAGGGATGTAGGATGTAGAGGGTATACTGAAATGAAATGACTAGCACTAGATAGGGAATCTTGGAGAGCTGCATCAAACCAGTCAAATGACTGAAGAAAAAAAAAGAAAATTCCTTTAAGATTTTTATTACTGTTTTTTATGATCGAAATAAAACTAAAAAAGTTAAGAACCGGTAAAATATTGCACTCTGTCGGGAGAAAATATGAAATAATGGTATGTAACTTTAGATTAATGATTTTTTAACCTCTAATTTTAAGAGAAGATTTTGGAGGTTACCATATTTATCACTGATGTAATGAATGATATATATATATATAATTTTTTTTTTGAAGGAAATATACATATTCTTTATTCCATAACGTTCAGTAAACGTAAATTTTTATGACAGCACATCGCGCTTTTAACAACCAGGCTATGGACGACTTCAATGTTACCAATTTTTAACTTAAAATTATTCTGTAATATCTCAGAAAAGGTTCAAAATTTTTTTTTCATTTATTAAAATAAGTAATTTATTCATTTTTTGTATGACTTTTTTTTTATTTCTGGTTTAAATTTTAAGTTTTTTAAAGACAAATATTTACCCCACGGTTTCAGGAATATTTTTAATATGTAGTACGTGTAATTTATGTTTACACCAAATTTCTGGAATGAATAAAATATTTTGTTTAAACAATTTCACAAATTTCAGAATGGCAGCCACATCAATCTTTTATCAAGCGATAATCATTAGTTTTATCTAAACACATTTTACTAGTTAAAATATTAAATATTTCATTGTAACAAATGAATTTACCCTTGAAAATCAGCAGTGAATAACTGAGTTACTACAGAAAATTGATCGCATAATTTTAAATCGGTTATCATTTTCACTGCTAATAAATTATTTAATTTGAATAATTTTTTTCATACTTTAGAACTTATCTAATGGCTAAAAATACTTACTGTAAAACATTATTTACATAGCAAAAAATATCTACCCACACATCTATAATTTTACATGAATAACTGTTATCGATGACAAAAAAAACATTATAGAAAAACAGTAGAATTTAATAATTCAAATAAAATTAACAACAAATTTATTTAAATTTGAACGGAATTTAAACAACATAAAGATTAAATAATCGTAAATAATTGCAGTTCGTTTTACTTTAATTCCTCTAAAGCAAATGTTTGAATTTGCCTCAAGTGGTGACAATATACTGTAATAGACGACGATTTAACGATTGTCTTACTATTTTAAAAGTTTCTGGTGTAGTTCTGATAAATCGAAAATCTTCTTTAGATTCTCCGCTGAAGATTTTCAACCGTGTTGTACTGCAAACCGTACTTTTTAAATGTCTCAAAAGTTGAAATCTACCGCGGTTTGATCAGGCGATTTTGGGTACTGATCTATTAGTCCTAAGCAATCCAACTTTCAGGGAAGTTATTGTCCGACATTGATTTTGAAGTGTGGAGACAGTATTATTCATGAACCGCATGTTATTTCTAATCATTAGAGAATTTCTCCCAAATAATTCGGTAGGAGATGTTTCAGAAAGTTTCGTTCAGCGTCTTGGCAGGAAACATGGACCATTCAGTGAATTGCCGATGAAATATTCTTTTGTAAATTTTTGCTAAATAATAGCGTGAAAACTCTCTAGTGCTCGACGATAATTATTGTCAAAACTAATGATTCCTTTTTAGTTGAATCCATCTTAATCAGTGAGTATTATTGTGGTAAGGAATTAGGAATTAGTTATCAGATTTTATAAATTAACAGTAAAATTTGCGTGTCAGCAGGTGGTCAGTTTGATTAATCGCTTGCAGGAGTCTCCAAACAAGTCATATGATCAAATTGTTCACATAACATAGTCCTTCTTGTACTATACTCTGAATTTTTCTCAGTTTATTCCGATATCTAATATTGCATCTTCAATGTTCTTGTGTTTCGTAGTCTTTTTCGACGATGCATTTTAGGAGCAAAGTTTCCGTATTGTCTTAACCTTTCATAGAAAATTACAAAAAAACTTTTTATTTGGAAAATAATGTTTTGTAGACTGCAGTCTGCCAGTCAGTAAATTAAATGCGTGTCTGCCTTTTCAGTATCAAAATAAACTTTTATTAAAAAAACAAAATTAAAACATTAAGAAATTAAATAAAACTAGTATCAAACAACTTTAATGAAAATTAATTGTCAAAATTATTTTTTAAAAATATGGTAAAACGGAAATAAAAATAACTAATTAATGTTACAAAGATTACCACTAAACCATAATAAATACAACGACACAATATTACAATTATGCTGTAGTTGTAAAACTTAATTTAATTTATTTGATTATTTATTATAAAATTAATAATTAATTATATTTGTAATTTCAATTATTTTGGTTTATTACTGGTAGAGATGAAAACTGGCAGAAAATTACGTCATCAATTTTCTGCAATAGCTTGATTTTCAAAAATAAGGTGTAAATTTGTTTAGAATGAAAAACTAACTTTTTAGCTAATAAAAAGTATTTTTAAAAACTTAGTTATCTATACATAAAAGACTAAAAAATTGTCGTGTCCGCCAGTTTAAAATTTACGAACCTGTTTACTCCATAATCTTTACTTCCTTGTTCTTGTACAAAGAAGTGTTGTAATCGAGAAAAATTTCGATTTCAGATTTCAACGGAAGTATCCAGTTTGATCATCTCTGAATCCATTTTGACTAGTTTTGGTTTGACGTCTGTACGTTCGTACGTATGTATCTTTCATAACTCAAAAACGATAGCCGTAGGATGCTGAAATATTGGATTTAGGACTGTTGTAACATCTGTTGTACCCTTTTGATTCCAATCGACTGGACCTAAAGCGTCCAAAAAACCCAAAATCTTGGACTTCTTAATAGCAGTAATAAGTCCTCATTGAGAGCTTTTCAACTATATATCATAAGTGGTACTTATTTTCATTTGTTCCAGAGTTATAGCGAAATAAAATTTTAATTAATAAAATATTTGGATCTTACAAGGGAAGGCACATCGGTTCGAAACAGAGTTAATCTCCTTGTTTCTAACTGTTTTTTCTTTTTTTTAATTTAAATATATTGATCTATTAATAATTAATAACCTCTGATTGTAAAAAATAATTTCCGATGAATAATAATTCAATAAAAAAAAATATATATATATATATATATATATATATATATATATATATGAAAAAAATATCAGAAGTTATTAATGAAATAAAATTTTATGTCTTTTTCAGTTAAAAAAAAGCGCATATGTAATTTAATAGGCGTACAAGGAAGTCTTGTGGAGTTCAAATTGGATTTTTTTTTAACAACTATAATTTTAATCAAAGTTACAGCAGTTTAGCGTAAATTTGGTATAGAGTTAAAACATACATAGTTTTGTAAATACTTTTTTTTTTTTTTTTTTTTTAACTGTAGCTGTTTTATCTTAACTAGAATTTTATACAGAAGAATTGAGAGGAGAGTGGAAGAAGTGTTAGGAGAAGACCAATTTGGTTTCAGGAAAATTATAGGGACAAGGGAAGCAATTTTAGGCCTCAGATCAATAGTAGAAGAAAGATTAAAGAAAAACAAACCAACATACTTGGCGTTTATAGACCTAGAAAAGGCTTTCGATAACGTAGACTGGAATAAAAGGTTCAACATTTTAAAAAAATTAGGGTTCAAATACAGAGATAGAAGAACAATTGCTAACATGTACAGGAACCAAACAGCAACAATAACAATTGAAGAACATAAGAAAGAAGCCCTAATAAGAAAGGGAGTCCGACAAGGATGTTCCCTATCTCCGTTACTTTTTAATCTTTACATGGAACTAGCAGTTAATGATATTAAAGAACAATTTAGATTCGGAGTAACAGTACAAGGTGAAAAGATAAAGATGCTACGATTTGCTGATGATATAGTAATTCTAGCCGAGAGTAAAAAGGATTTAGAAGAAACAATGAACGGCATAGATGAAGTCCTACGCAAGAACTATCGCATGAAAATAAACAAGAACAAAACAAAAGTAATGAAATGTAGTAGAAATAACAAAGATGGACCGCTGAATGTGAAAATAGGAGGAGAAAAGATTATGGAGGTAGAAGAATTTTGTTATTTGGAAAGTAAAATTACTAGATGGACGAAGCAGGAGCGATATAAAATGCCGAATAGCACAAGCTAAACGAGCCTTCAGTAAGAAATATAATTTGTTTACATCAAAAATGAATTTAAATGTCAGGAAAAGATTTTTGAAAGTGTATGTTTGGAGTGTCGCTTTATATGGAAGTGAAACTTGGACGATCGGAGTATCTGAGAATAAAAGATTAGAACCTTTTGAAATGCGGTGCTATAGGAGAATGTTAAAAATCAGACGGGTGGATAAAGTGACAAATGAAGAGGTATTGCGGCAAATAGATGAAGAAAGAAGGATTTGGAAAAATATAGTTAAAAGAAGAGACAGACTTATAGGCCACATACTAAGGCATCCTGGAATAGTCGCTTTAATATTGGAAGGACAGGTAGAAGGGAAAAATTGTGTAGGCAGGCCACGTTTGGAGTATGTAAAACAAATTGTTGGGGATGTAGGATGTAAAGGGTATACTGAAATGAAACGACTAGCCCTAGATAGGGAATCTTGGAGAGCTGCATCAAACCAGTCAAATGACTGAAGACAAAAAAAAAAGCTGTTTTATAAGTTTCTTTCTTTTTAAATTGATAGATTAATCAGTTCCACTTTAAGTATTGACTTTTAATATAAGCGTAATAGTTTTATTATAATCTATAGTTGATAGTATTATGGTTTTATTTTTATATGAGGGTATAAAATAAATGTAAATTTAGTTTAATATAAAGACCAGGAGTCTAATAGAATTATTTCTTTACAAATTTATATTCTTATTATGTTTAAACAAAAACGAGAATTTTTAAAATTATTTTCTCAGAATATTTTCAATTCAAAATTAGATTATTACAAAACTATTGAAAATGTTCTTATTTATAGCGAGATATACTTCTCTGGAACATTTTCCGGGAAAAAATAATAATTTTCGGAAAAATAATTTGCTCATCTATTTGTTTACACATAATTTTTTTCCAATAAAATTGTTTTTTTTTTTTCAGTTAAATTAACCTGATTGAAATCGTAATGAGTAAAATCGTTTAATAGAAATCGATGACTTCTATCTTGCTTGTTTTTTGTTCCATTTGCCAACGTATTTTTTAAAATGTTATTCTTTCTTTCGTTTTGCTTTTTCAGTTTCTTTTACGTATTAATCGCCTGTTATAAACTTAATTAAAGAATTAATAACCTTGGCCGGATGTCAGTGACTCCACCTTTTTCTTCGATTACTTTTTTTGTTACAATTAAGTAACTTGTTTCATACAATTAACATTAATTATATTTGTTATATATCTTATCTTTAATAATTTTATATAAAACGATATAACTTTTAACTTGTGTATTTCTGATAACATTCTAATCGCAGCTAAATAAACTGCACAGTTTTTTAGAATTATTCTTCTCACCGATTCTTGTGCGAATAATGAAGAAAAAAGTGCCGGCTAAAGTAAAAATCTGAACGGACATGTGTTTTGTCCATAATTGATCTTTTAATTTTAAGATATTTTTTCACTTTTAAAATCAAATTATTGTACACGTAATTTAGAATAATACCGTAAAATCAATTCTTATTTGAAATAAAAATTACAAAATATATTTGTTAGATTAGCTAAATCAACAATTAACTGAATCAGTAACCTATGTTTTTTATTCAGTTAGCTGGTTTTGCAAACAAAATTAATATTTTTACTCTCATACCGTCGGTTTAACAATGTATTATAAAACCGTACATTAATTGGCTCATTATTCTAAAGCAAAAGTATCTAAGTCAATTTATTAACACAAATTTCTTTCTTTATTCTTGAAAACTCACAACGCTTCTTTTCAGTGAGTTGGTGTAAACGTAAGGAATAAGATAGAAATATTTTTTTTTTTTTGTTTTAATAAAACTTTTATACTTTTCATTTTTTAATATGAAAATGTTTAATTCCAAATTAAGATAATCTTAAGAACAAATAATAATGTTATATTTTTAAGTTTATTAGGCTATTTGAATGCATTATTGCCACTTCTACAACGTAACTCTGAGTCACTGAGTAAGTAATGTGACAAATTCCAGTAGTTAAAAAATATCTAAGTAAGAAGTACGATAATTTCAAATTTATAAGTTGGCATCATTTTGATCAAATTAAAACATCTGATTTATTTTATAAACCAGAGCAAATTTTCTTTAAAATATTGCTTTATAAAAACAACATTCAGTGAAAAAAAATTGTAGTTAAGATGTTACCGCCGTATTCTTAAGCAATTACGTAAAAGTTGTATGAGTTATGAATATTTTTACCAGTAATCTGAGTAAGCCTAAAGTCACAGAATAAAAATTATTTATTGTATATAAAATTGATTCTCCATTGTAAAGCACAATCAACCGAGGTTTAATTTCCAGCTCTGAAATATCTTTCATCAATAAATATTTTCCAGGAAACAAAAGTAAAAAAAAATAAAATAAAATGCTGAAAATTTTGATAAGTCGGTATAGTTCACCCAATTATTCATAAAAAAACAAACTGTTGACAAATCAAACTTCGTATATGCAGGTTAAATTGATATTCTTACTTGATTGAAGCATATAAATTTTGTTAAAAATAATGATTTTGTTGAAGTGATTATTTTAGTGATCTAACCTAAACCTAAACCGACAACGATTGTTAAAGTCTATATGCCTACAAGCGCCCATGATGATGATGAGGTAGAGTGTGTATACGAAGAGATTGATGAAGCAATTAAACACGTAAAAGGAGATGAAAATTTAATAATAGTTGGAGATTGGAATGCAAGCATTGGAAAAGGCAAGGAAGGAAATATAGCGGGTGAATACGGGCTGGGCAAAAGGAATGAAAGAGGGGACCGACTTATAGAGTTTTGCACGAAGTATAATTTAGTAATTGCCTTAGTAATTTACTAAGGCATCCTGGAATAGTCGCTTTAATATTGGAAGGACAGGTAGAAGGAAAAAATTGTGTAGACAGGCCACGTTTGGAATATGTAAAACAAATTGTAGGATGTAGAGGGTATACTGAAATGAAACGGCTAGCACTAGATAGGGAATCTTGGAGAGCTGCATCAAACGAGTCAAATGACTGAAGACAAAAAAAAAAAAACATTCATTAAGAAACGGAGGCCAAACGTCAAAGCATGAAGTGGAAGCATCGTAGTTCTGCAGTTAGGAAAAATCCGAAATCTAACCATCAGCCGGCAAGTTATGACAATATACTGAAGGATACTAAAAAACCAATTTTCTTTGGAAGGACAACATTATATCAGTTACTAGTTCTGCAGAGATACCTTATGGCTATAAATAAAGTGAAACCTGTGATACTGAAAAAAAAACCGTTTCACATTGAAAAGGCATGCTCTTTTTTCGGATAATACTCGTCCAAACAAACTGTACAATTAAGACTTGTAATTTTTGAAAAATTAATTGTTAAGTTCACCTTAAAGTCTTAATAATGTTTGAGTCAAAACGGAAATAAAGTTCCTCAAAGAGTCATTATGTGCAGTCAAATGTAATAGCGATTAATAATTAAAATTAAATATATAAAACTGTTTCGCATTTAAAAAAAAAGAATTGTTTCCTGCTAGTATATAAAAAAATAATAGCCCAGGCTACGGAGAAGTGCAAGGTGGTTGCTGGAAATTAAAATGGAAAATAGATAATTTTTTTTCATAAATCATATTAGAATGACAATTTTTTATGATTAATTCACCACATAATTTTGGATCTTGGTGCGTGGGAATACGGAATGGAACTTTTAATAGCGTATGAAAAATGCCAAGTTTGACCAGGATTCGAACTGGAGCCTTCAGATAAAAGGCCGTGACGCTACCAGTTGGAAGTCGGCTAGTCTACTTATTCAATGAACCTTTTAAATAAGTGTTAAAATCAAATATGTTATAAATGACTGCTTTTAACTAATTAATATTTGTAATTTATGATACCCTGTTTCAAATTATATTCGGTTAAGAATAATAACTGCGTAGATTTACTCATTACATGTATGATTTTCCTACAATTACTCCAAAGAAACGTTTTGTTTGCGTTTATAAAAGTACTCATTATTTGTATAATCACTATATTATGTACGTACCTTGAATAACATTTGAAAATAAATCGCTTTATGAAGTTTTGACTATTTGTATGCAATAATCCAGACTATGTCACTATTTTAGACTAAAAAACAAACAAAAACACTCACAAATTCAACGAACGATTTATAGTGCTGGAATGAACAAATAATTTTAAGACCTGAAATCGTGTTGTTACGAATCATTAAAATACACCTTTGTAAGAAGATATTAAATATAGATAAATATGAGTGCAATTAAATCTGGTAAAATTTTATTTTTTAAATTCGGTGATATCATTTTTATTAATGTATTATAGATGTATTTTATACATTTTATAAGTTAATAGAAGCTTTTTGTATTTATAATATATAAACTACGCAGAAAAAGTTCTCATTAAATTTCTTTTGCAGAATGTATTTTAAGTTTTAAACTGTTCATATTTTATTAAAATAATCCTGTGACACCGTACGTAAAATCTGTGACAAAATTTTAGTTTTTATACGAATATTAAGTAATATGGTATGAAATAAATTTATAAAATAATATTTGATGTTATTAGTAAAAGGCGGAACAATGTAATGGGATGAAGTGAAAATAAATTTATGAGATGTTAGGGGATTGGATGACGTGTCTTCTAGAGAGACAGAATCCAGAGAACTTCACATAATAAAGTTAATTCAGAGTCGCTTGAGTGCTCAGGATAAGTTTTGCAGACTGTAGACAAACAGGAGGAATGATATTGTCCAGCACAGGAAACATTGATAAGAATTATTTTTTCTTGTTTTTGCTAATACGAATGAGCAATTCTAATAATTTTATTATTAATTTCAACGATATTTTATTTTGTATAGCTCAATGAAATTCTTGTGAAACAATTTTTCATAACCTTTTAGAAATGAATAAATACGAAAAAATTAAATTTATTACAACTATAAAATATAAAAACATATTTCATTTACGTAAAATTACATAATTATATTATTAAGTACGTTTCGGAGTTCAAACAATGAACGGCATTGATGAAGTCCTACGCAAGAACTATCGCATGAAAATAAACAAGAACAAAACAAAAGTAATGAAATGTACTGAAGCTAAACGAGCCTTCAGTAAGAAATATAATTTGTTTACATCAAAAATTAATTTAAATGTCAGGAAAAGATTTTTGAAAGTATATGTTTGGAGTGTCGCTTTATATGGAAGTGAAACTTGGACGATCGGAGTATCTGAGAAGAAAAGATTAGAAGCTTTTGAAATGCGGTGCTATAGGAGAATGTTAAAAATCAGACGGGTGGATAAAGTGACAAATGAAGAGGTATTGCGGCAAATAGATGAAGAAAGAAGCATTTGGAAAAATATAGTTAAAAGAAGAGACAGACTTATAGGCCACATACTAAGGCATCCTGGAATAGTCGCTTTAATATTGGAAGGACAGGTAGAAGGGAAAAATTGTGTAGGTAGGCCACGTTTGGAATATGTAAAACAAATTGTTAGGGATGTAGGATGTAGAGGGTATACTGAAATGAAACGACTAGCACTAGATAGGGAATCTTGGAGAGCTGCATCAAACCAGTCAAATGACTGAAGACAAAAAAAAGTACGTTTCAAAAAAAACTTAATTATTATCGGTCGGTATCTGCAACGATTAACACTGCTTGTAGACGTACACTGTGATTTGACTTTCCAGCAAGAATAAAAAAATGTTTCACGAATGAAAATTCTGATCACGACTTACATTCTTATGTTAACGTTCATTTGTTAACATTCTTGTTAACAAATTATCCAATTAATTATATTTTCCAAATCAGAGGCCTACATGGTTTTCATTTATTTAGCAAATAATTATAACAAAACGAGTTTATTTTTTATAATTATTCGAAAATCTTAATCATAACAATTATTAATGTGAAAACTTTTCTTGAGCGGTGTAAGAACCAATATTCTTTTTCAGTGTGTTTCATTAAGTTGTTAGGCTTCTTTAAAAAAATGTTCTATTGGTTTTGTCTTGCATGCAACCGTTTTAAAATTATTATTTTTATATACGATCGTTCCTATATAAGTATCTTTTTAAATTAAATATGCGTTTTCCTTAATCTATTTTTTTTTTGGAAAACGGACGTTAATAACCATTTTGATTTTTCGCTTACAAAGAGATATTAATTCGTACCAATAAACGATTAATGTTCAATGGAAGAATTTCGTGCTATTTTTCTTTCAATATTTTATTCTTATAACCAGTAAAAATAAAAAACGATGAATTTTCGTTATTATAAGGAGATGTTTTATCTAATAAATTACATTAGTAAAATAAATTACAATACATCGTAACTGATTTACCCTGATTCATCCATAACATTTTTTGTTAATAAGAAAAGATAAGAAGGACCAGCTTTACGCGATAAGAATCTCATCTTTAGGTTACGCTTTTTGGATGGTTTCCAGACGAAAAAGAGATTCTTGAAAGATCTATCGGTAGAGTCATCCCCGTGTCCAACCAAATTTCAAATTTTAAGGACGGCAACTTAAAAATACTCCCTCATTTCTAATCCACTGTGCGTTCACAGCAAAAACCCGTATAAAATTACCAGGGAGAGAAGAATCACAGAAAAGAGAACTGGGTGATCTCTTATCCGAAATAGATAAAGGAATATGGATAGATCTATCTATTCATCTACCTATCTATGGATAGATAAAGGAAGATATATCCATAAAGGGAGTATTAAAAGAGATAAAATCCCAGTCCATAAACTTTAAGCCTCCTCCATGCAGTGGGTACTCATCCTACCCAATATTTTGGAAGATAGGGAATATTTAACCAGAGTGAAAAAAATTAAACATTTTTATTAAATGACAATTTTTCAACACCGGCTTAACACCGTTTAAGCCTTGTGTGGTGTTGAAATATTTCAACACCGGCCTTTTTCTTCCAGATACCGACGACTCACCTTAGGCGAGGCTCAGTCTTTTTATTCATTCATATCCAGGTTTGTATAATGCACAGAACTGGATGCTTTTTCTGAACATCTTCTTCTTCAGAACTGGATGGTTCTTAGCAACATAAACCGTTCAGTCCGACGGAAGAGATCAGAACGTAATAACCACTAAACTATAAATTTCAAGTTCTATTAATCCCAATGGTTTGTACATTAATTAATGAAATAAAACTCACCTTGGGTCTCTTAATATCAACAAAAGCCGTAAATAAAAAAGTTATTTTGTCTTATTTTATCTATTAAATAACGAATTGTCTATTTTTATCGTAAATATTCAGATAAATTAGCCGAAAAGACTTCATTTCAATATTATTTAATACCATTATAATGAGGGCACCTTAATAATATACTTCGAATGAGGGCACTAGTTACGAAGACTTTCACGCACATACGTTTTGACTGAGATCTTTAATAATTTTAATTTTTTCCTAACGGTTTACAGTTCCCCAAGTCAGATTATCGTAAACTTTCATATGTCAGTATTAAGGTTTACTCATATCATTACTAAGCGAGAAGTTAAAAAAATTAAATTAAACGATTTAGAAATATATTATGTAAGCTTAAGTTCTGAGTATAATTGTTCCCTTTTGTATCTGATTATATTATTTGACCTTTTACTTTTTGAAATAATAAGTTTATGAAATTTGATACAGTAAACCTTTTATTTAACAAATTAAGATATACAAATCTACTGCAGACAAAGAATTAAATTATTTTATTCATTTCGTAATATCTAATACTCGAGTGAATATTATATTTTAAGATTCATAATTTTTATTAAATCGGAAATTATGTTTGTTTTTTTATCATTCAAAAACAAAACAAACAATTACAGCGGAAATTGTTCACCGACTGTGTCAGTAGAAATAAAGTTTACGGTACAATAATAGACAATTTCCGTTTCGTATATTGAGAAAGAAGCCATGTTATGGGGCTGAAGAGACGTTTGATATTCGATTTAATCCACTTAAGAATGTCGTGTTCTATCTTGAGGGCTTGAAAACCTTTTAAAAGTTTATTGTATACTAAGCCTCGGTTACGCTTTTTTTCTCTTTTTTCAATGTTCTTATACAAGTTCAAACTAAGAAAAAAAAAACGAAGGTAGTGAAATCATATAAAAAATTTGAGGTTAGCCAGATTAAAATAGTTTTTTTAACGGGCTTTTTTAATACAAATATTTTTTTTTAAATCAAAAAGTGTTTTCAATTTTATTGAAATATTTAGAAATTAATCAAAAGATTTATAAGATAATATGTATCTCTCCTAAACGCAATTATTAAGTTTTGAGTTTAAAAACGTTTATGTTTTACTACACCACGTAACTTAGTTTAGTGGCAAACAAAATTAATATAAATAACATTTCAAATGTGGTCAACCACAAATATGAATAATTTTTTTTTAAACTTAAATTCAATGTTGCGTACAAATGAAGCAGATATTTCTTTATAAATAAATGTATATAAAAAAAAACAATAATAATTTTATTATCGTGTTCTCTTTCTATATCTAACTCACTTAAAGTGTTTACGTGCATATTTACGAATGTCATTAACTTGTAATAATTTCATAATACAGAATGAAGTAATATTTACATTATAATTTAAAAATCACGCATATTGCTAAAAATGAAATTGCATTACGATATAATTATATTTTAAATAAAAATTTCTACATTGAAGCAAAAATTTTAAATGTAATCTAAAATATAAAAAAATATGGTAAAAACACCACAGAAATTATTAAAATGTAGAGTAATAATTTATTCCAGTTTTTAGTAATTCATACAATATTTTTGCAATAACATATAATATATTTAGAAGAAAACAGAAATTTCTAAAACAAAATACAAATAGGCCTACGTCTAAATATATTTAAAACATATAATATATTTAAATATATTGTAATGAGATTTTTTTTTGTTAAGAAAGAGCGGGAATCAACAGCTATAATTTAGTCCGGTGGAAAGTTTTAGCGTAAGAAAAGATGTCGTCACTGACCGGGATTCGAAGCCAGAACTTCCGTATGAAATGTCGAGACGCTACCTACTCAACCACGGAAATCGATTGAGGTGTTATTTAACAAGGTTGGCTAAGTTATGTGGTATTTAAACATATCAAGTACACAAACCTCACCCACCGGGTTGGTCTAGTGGTGAACGCGTCTTCCCAAATCATCTGATTTGGAAGTCGAGAGTTCCAGCGTTCAAGTCTTAGTAAAGCCAACTATTTTTACACGGATTTGAATACTAGATCGTGGATACCGGTGTTCTTTGGCGGTTTTTTTTTCTACTCTCCCCGACCGGATATCCAATTAAGTATACTCAGTCGAGGAGAGTGTCCTTTTACTCTCAAAGGAGGCGTCCCCCACCCGCCGGCTATACGTCCGGCACGGCAGGTTGGCCTCCCCGGTCTCGGATCTTTTGTTTTACATTGCCTGCCTCTAATCCCCCGCTTTAGAGCCAAGGTCCGGCTATGCCGTCCCCCAGCGCCTCAGCAGGGAACCGGGACTCGGTCTTTACGCCTTTGGCCTCTAATCGACAGCGCCGACCCTACAAAGAGCCTAGGCTCCCGCAGGGACGACCCCGCCGACCGGGACTTGGTCTTTTATTTTAACCCAAACTCAAACTCCCCTGGAGTTCACCCCCTTCTCAGGTACCCGCACACCAAGGCGTACAGTCCCTCCATGGAGTGACTGTCCGCCCTACCCTACTGTTTATACTCCCATTCTTCTGTCTTCATCCTCTTTGGCCCGCAGGACCTCCCCGGCGAACCTGCGGAACCATTCCCAGATCTCATTGTTGTACCTCAACCAGTTTATGAGATTTTCTGGTGTAAGACCATTAATTACTATTTGACCTCTGTTAACGGCCTCTTTGGCGGTTGGGTTTCAATTAACCACACGTCTCAGGTATGGTCGAACTGAGAATGTACAAGACTACACTTCATTTACACTCATACATATCATCCTCATTCATCCGCTGAAGTATTATCTAAACGGTAGTTACCGGAGGCTAAACAGGAAAAAGAAAGAAGTACATAACCTCAAGTAAATGTGAAAATTATCAGGGAAGAAAAGAGATTTAAAAATTGTTTCGTCAAAAGTGATCGCTTGTTAAATCAATTAATTAAAAAACCCCATCTTTATAAGCTTAATATTAATATTAATAACAAACAGAATTGCCGGTATCGGGCAGAAAGAAACCCACATCGGCTTCACGAGAGACTACTTTATAGCCCAAAGGTGACTGTCTGGTGTGCAATAGGAAAGGTCGGTGTTATTGGACCGTATTTTTTTGAAGAAGATGACGCTGCCGTAATTGTAACAGCTGATCGTTACATTGCGATGTTGAATACGTTTTTCATCCCAGAGTTACGAAACCGGGGAATCGATTTTCAAAATGTGTTATTCCAGCAGGATGGAGCTACAGCGCACACAGCGAGGGCAACGATGGCTGTTCTCCGTAACTTGTTTCCGGGACGGGTCGTTTCCAGATTCGGCGACATTCCTTGGACCCCTCGGTCCCCCGACTTGAGTAGTTGTGATTTTTTTCTGTGGGAATTTCTGAAATCGCGTGTAAACGGCAATAAACCGCGTACATTGGAGGACCTAAAGATCGCAATTCGTCACCCAGATTGATGTAGACATGCTGCAAAGAATCGAGGCCAGTTACCGTGAAAGGCTACAACAATGTATTGCCCAAAATGGACATCACTTGCCGGACATAATTTTTCGTTCATGAGTAACAAATGCTTTGATTTAACAAGTGTTTCAGTACCAATAAAACTTTTTTAAAGTAAATATTCAATTTTTTATGATTATTTTAAAAACATCCGGTTCCCGTGAATGACCCTGTATAAACCTTTGATTACATAACTACTACATAACTAATAATACGGTGAGTAATGAATAATGATTATATGAATAACGATTATATTATTGTTTATAGATATGGCCACGTTGTGAATCGGCGCTGATACAAGTGAAGTGATTCAGCAGAATCATAACGAACTCACTCGGACAAACACAACGTTTGTTTATTCTTTACTCTATAAGCTAACTGAATACAGTATAGTTAAAATCGTAAAGAATCTGAGAAATCCTACATATTAATGTTTGACTCAAGCAGTCTGACAAGTATCAGGAAGAGTCTTTTCACTGTTTATAATCTATCTACATATTTATGTAGCTATTAATAATCGTTCTTACTAAATTTCTGAAAATATTTTTCTTAAATGAGTTCCTAAAAATTCTTTTCTGCACCTCAAGCAGTATTAAAAGGAGAAATTTTTTATGAAATATTTTATGGTTATTCTTGTCCCCTACTACACTCTGACTTACCTGTTTAAAATTCAATTCTATTTTTAGAAAAAGAAAATAAGATTTTATTTTGTGTCTGTGATTATATAATTTTTGATCTTGCCACTTTACATGAAAACGAAATAAAATTAAAACTTTCTATTGCTTTTCTAAAACAAGCAGTTCCTAGGTTCAATCAGCGAACGCTTTTAACATATTAAATTTACATAAAATTTTAAACACTATATTAACGAAAAGAAGTGAAAATTTTATATTAAAGTTACCGATGTGTTCCATATCTCCTCAGTCCTTATTTTTCTTTTCTGTCATAACTATTTCTTTTTTTTTTGTCTTCAGTCATTTGACTGGTTTGATGCATCTCTCCAAGATTCCCTATCTAGTGCTAGTCGTTTCATTTCAGTATACCATCTACATCCTACATCCCTAACAATTTGTTTTACATATTCCAAACGTGGCCTGCCTACACAATTTTTCCTTTCTACCTGTCCTTCCAATATTAAAGCGACTATTCCAGGATGCCTTAGTATGTGGCCTATAAGTCTGTCTCTTTTTTAACTATATTTTTCCAAATGCTTCTTTCTTCATCTATTTGCCGCAATACCTCTTCATTTGTCGCTTTATCCACCCATCTGATTTTTAACATTCTCCTATAGCACCGCATTTCAAAAGCTTCTAATCTTTTCTTCTCAGATACTCCGATCGTCCAAGTTTCACTTCCATATAAAGCGACACTCCAAACGTACACTTTCAGAAATCTTTTCCTGACATTTAAATTAATTTTTGATGTAAACAAATTATATTTCTTACTGAAGGCTCGTTTAGCTTGTGCTATTCGGCATTTTATATCGCTCCTGCTTCGTCCATCTTTAGTAATTCTACCTCCCAAATAACAAAATTCTTCTACCTCCATAACCTTTTCTCCTCCTAACTGTTTCTTTAAGCGTGTATTATTCTGAGAATTTGAAAATACCCAGTTCAAGAAATACATAATAAAAAAATAAAATCAACAAAAAATAAGAATAGTTTCAATTTCAGTCTGTAAATTCATTCAAGACAAAAGCTATATATTAATGTATAAAAATTGTAATATCTTTAAAAGAGTGGGTGCCGGAAAAGTCCAAAAACGTATATTGTAGAATTACCGGGCTGTACAGAACACAACAGAGCTAAGGATCACGCGACAACTAGAGAGAGGGTAGCGGAGACTACAAACAAAATGGTCTTTGTGTTGACAATTACCCAAGACAAGACCGGTCACGCACGCTATCTTTCACATGATCAATGTGAAAGATAGCTCTTCTATTCAACCCTCTTATATAACAGGTTAAAACAAAAAAAAGAAACGAAAATTTATTGATGTGCTAGCATATATATGTTTTCATATAAAACTTTAAATAAGATTGAATACAATTAAAAGAGCGTGAAGTCCAGCCTAAAGGTTGCAATTAAACTTATTTGTTTATGTTTCAATTCGCTAAATAAATTCGTCAGTGCGTGTGTGTACTACGCCTTAATTAGGTAATTGTTTTTTTTTGCAGTAAAATAAATAAATATATGAATAAAATCACAGAAGTTCTACTTAATTCTAAGTACTTGTATTAAATTAATTAAGAAACCAATAATACATATTGAATACAAAAAATGACAAAAATATTTTCAAATATATTTTTAAACAATTTTTATGTAGACAAAATTACAGACCTTCCAGTTGTTACGTAGACAAACTGACTAATAAAAAGGAATGTTTGCAGCAAATGACTTTGCAAAATTTAAATTGTTTTATTTATATATGTGCTAGAAACAAACGAATTAAATTATGATAAAATGTTGTCTTGGACAAATATTTCTGTAAATCATCTTTTATATCATTAATAAATATGATTTTGATAATTAGAACACAAGTTATTTCACAAGGTAAAAGCCGATCAAAGTTTTTCTTTCAGTTAATCCATTTTTTCACTAAAAGAAACGGAAGTTTTTTTAAATGCAGCTCATTAATATAATTTTATTTTCTCAAAAATGTAATTACTAAATTCGATTATTATAATGTTTATATAAATATATTTCCAATATTTCTTTTAATTCGGGTCACCAAAAATTACAATTTATTAAAATTATACTTGTTTTATTTTTTTGTTATTAAAAAACATAACAATATCATGTTAGTCTAATATAATAT
This sequence comes from Lycorma delicatula, assembly GCF_047948215.1. Classification (NCBI taxonomy): domain Eukaryota; kingdom Metazoa; phylum Arthropoda; class Insecta; order Hemiptera; family Fulgoridae; genus Lycorma; species Lycorma delicatula. The sequence continues at coordinate 35,574,545 of NC_134455.1, forward strand.
TACTAACACAAAAAAAAAATCAAAAATTAATTTAAATGTCAGGAAAAGATTTTTGAAAGTGTATGTTTGGAGTGTCGCTTTATATGGAAGTGAAACTTGGACGATCGGAGTATCTGAGAAGAAAAGATTAGAAGCTTTTGAAATGCGGTGCTATAGGAGAATGTTAAAAATCAGATGGTTGGATAAAGTGACAAATGAAGAGGTATTGGGACAAACAGATGAAGAAAGAAGCATTTGGAAAAATATAGTTAAAAGAAGGGACAGACTTTTAGGCCACATACTAAGGCATCCTGGAATAGTCGCTTTAATATTGGAAGGACAGGTAGAAGGGAAAAATTGTGTAGGCAGGCCACGTTTGGAATATGTAAAACAAATTGTTAGGGATGTAGGATGTAGAGGGTATACTGAAATGAAACGACTAGCACTAGATAGGGAATCTTGGAGAGCTGCATCAAACCAGTCAAATGACTGAAGACAAAAAAAAAAATAAAAAAATAAAAACAAAAAAACGGTTAATATATGTTTTCTCATGTAAATTATTTCTTTTTTATTGACCTAAGCCTTATATTTTACAAGTATGTGAGTCAAAAGATCAATAAGATTTATGCCAATTTATTTACAAGAATGAGAATTTTTTTTAATATAAGATTTGAATTTAACCTAATCGTTAATTTAATATCATCAAACACGTAATTTGGTAAATTAAAAAAAAAAAATGAAAGTACTGATTATAAAGAGTGAGATAATATAATTTTAAATGATATAAGTTTTCTATGTGTTCGGATGTCAAAATAACGTTAGCTAGCGTTACAGTCATCGTTTGGCTTATTGCATGAGCCTTCAGTAAAGAAGGGAGATTTTTTCGGAATGAAATTGAACGCGAAAACGATTGTGTGGTTGTGTGTGTGACCTGTGAGTTATATATACGAGTGTGTTTGTGTGTCCGTTTATATAGAGGTGCGGTGTAATAAAATGAAATAGGAGTTTGTCTGACGAGGAAACAGAGAATAGATCGTAACGGGTAATCGAGTTAGGATAGCGCGTGGCATCTCACAAAGAACCGCCACCCGGCCCGGGTCCTGGTGGGGGCCATCAATAATGCACGGAAGATGTTTTGATAAAGCTGGTTGCTTTGCAATCGAATTAGACGGGCCGTGCGTCCCCCGGGACTCATGTTACCAATCAGCTTGCGTCCGCCTCTACCTCGCCCCGCGCAATGACAGTATAATCACTCGAGGGGCCGCTCACCCCCTGCTGTTGCTATTGCTGCTTAATTGGTTTCAATAAATACCACTCAACTGGTTTGCCAGGGCCATCAAATCCACCTCTCTCTCATATCCCTTTAGCAACTATAATTCCGCCTTGTTTTTCATCGAACATATGCTGATAGTTATAGTTAACTGTTTCATCCGATGAGAAAATATAAGTGATTTTTTCAGATCTATGGTATCAACGAGTAATTTCACTGAATAAATTAATTCTGCGATCAAACGATTGCCGATTTAAGACTCATTTTCTTATCATTCATCTTAGTTACACTTTCTGCTTACAAAATTTGTATTTAAAGAGCATTTACCCGTTGAAAAATCAAAATCATAAAGTGCGAGTGAATATATAAGTTTTTACACACACACACACATATATATATATATATATATATATATATATATATATATATATATGTATGTACGTATTGTCGCACGTTTTCGCGGTTCGACAAGAATATTGAGATGAAAATTATACGTAAAAATTCTTACAAATACAAATTATTATCTACTTTTAAATAAATTACTTTAAATTAGTCAACTATAAAACGCAAGATACAATTCTGATTTTACTTTAAACTTTACAATTGCTAATAGAAAATACAAAAAAAAAAAATTATATTACACTAACAATTAAGATAACGATTACAAAATCAATAATTAGCTTGTTGCAGAAATATTTGCTTCTAATATTTAGAAAAAGAGACTAGCTTACATTTACATCAATGAATTATGTCACCTTTCCCCTGTTCATAACAAACTCATCGAGTAGCTTACCTTACTTAACCACAGATAAGAACACTATCTCAAAACGGAATACTCTAGTGACATACTCTTTACTTGTACGCTCGAATATTATTGCACACTCATTTCGAATGCTATCGCACGTTATCCTCTCATTTACCGCACATTGTACTCGTATTTATCATACTGAAATCAAGTTCTCCGGTCCTCGGAAATTTTTATACCATCGGGGCTAGGGATCGATCTGTAGTAATAGCAGCCAACCTACCCTTTTGTTCGTTCAAGCGTAATAATTTCTATTGTCCGAACCGTCTGCAATGTTCTTGATATTCTTTCTAGAAATAATTTTTTGTTGATTATTATGGATTTTTCTTTTTTAATCTGTTTGTCGATTTCAGTTCTTATTTTTTCTTCCTTTTCTTATTCTAGTACTTTCTATTACTGGAAGCTTCTCTACCTGTTGCTATATACGGTATACATATTTCTGTTTTCTCCGTTCTCCGCTTTGTAGGCTATTACCATAAACACACAAACACACACAAGTGTGTGTGTATGTGTGTGTGCGCGCGCGTATATATATATAATGTATATATGCATATCTATTAATTTTTTGGAAATAATTCCTTATTTATTGCGAATCTATATACTCGTAAAGTAGGTAGTTTATCATCAGTAGACATTTTCAACAAGTCATTTCATTAAATAACCTTAATTAACAAAAAATGTATATATATATATATTTTTTTTTTTTTTTGAAAAACGAGAGCGTTCAATGTTTCCATCATTTTTTATTATCTTTTTTTTGAAGATAGTTCTTCTTTTACATAGCAGACGTAATAACTCTTAACGCTGATTGATTCGCAAAATAAACTGGATCTTGAAAACATTTAGAAAAATCTGTTTAGAAAAATTTTAATTTTGTTATTGTTTCTGCTTTTTATTACGCTATATTAAAGTGAATGGTCATGCGACTACCAAATTTTAATTTTTTTTTTCAGATTAAGCCAAAAGATTTGGCAAATTATAATTTACTGTCTTTTTTTGTACGGATAGAAAATCTTTCTCCCTTTTATATACATATAGTTGATTTTACATGAGTGTATATATATATAAAAATATTATCTTAAATGTAATTTATTTAACTTTATTTTTCTCTTTATTGGATAGAACTAAATATAATAACGAAGAAGTGTTAGGAGAAGACCAATTTGGTTTCAGGAAAAGTATAGGGACAAGGGAAGCAATTTTAGGCCTCAGATTAATAGTAAAAGGAAGATTAAAGAAAAACAAACCAACATATTTGGCGTTTATAGACCTAGAAAAGGCACTCGATAACGTAGACTGGAATAAAATGTTCAGCCTTTTTTAAAAAATTAGGGTTCAAATACAGAGAGAGAAGAACAATTGCTAACATGTACAGGAACCAAACAGCAACAGTAACAATTGAAGAACATAAGAAAGAAACCGTAATAAGAAAGGGAGTCCGACAAGGATGTTCCCTATCTCCGTTACTTTTTAGTCTTTACATGGAACTAGCAGTTAATGATGTTAAAGAACAATTTAGATTCGGAGTAACAGTACAAGGTAAAAAGGTAAAGATGCTACGATTTGCTGATGATATAGTAATTCTAGCCGAGAGTAAAAAGGATTTAGAAGAAACAATGAACGGCATAGATGAAGTCCTACGAAAGAACTATCGCATGAAAATAAACAAGAACAAAACAAGAGTAATGAAATGTAGTAGAAATAACAAAGATATTACTTTTACTGAAGAAAGACAGATTTTACTGAAAAGAGAAAAGATTATGGAGGTAGAAGAATTTTGTTATTTGGGAAGTAGAATTACTAAAAATGGACGAAGGTGGAGCGATATAAAATGCCGAATAGCACAACCTAATGAGCCTTCACTAAGATATATAATTTCTTTACATCAAAAATTAATTTAAATGTCAGGAAAAGATTTTTGAAAGTGTATGTTTGGAGTGTCGCTTTATATGGAAGTGAAACTTGGACAATCGGAGTATCTGAGAAGAAAAGATTAGAAGCTTTTGAAATGCGGTGCTATAGGAGAATGTTAAAAATCAGATGGGTGGATAAAGTGACAAATGAAGAGGTATTGCGGCAAATAGGTGAAGAAAGAAGCATTTGGAAAAATATAGTTAAAAGAAGAGACAGACTTATAGGCCACATACTAAGGCATCCTGGAATAGTCGCTTTAATATTGGAAGGACAGGTAGAAGGGAAAAATTGTGTAGGCAGGCCACGTTTGGAATATGTAAAACAAATTGTTAGGGATGTAGGATGTAGAGGGTATACTGAAATGAAACGACTAGCACTAGATAGGGAATCTTGGAGAGCTGCATCAAACCAGTCAAATGACTAAAGACAAAAATAAAAAAAATAATAACAAGACATATTTTACTTAAAAATATTATCTTTATTAATCTCTTGAGTTAACCAATCAACTATATAAACTTATAAATTCTCGTAACAATTATAATTACAATCGGCTCTCCTGCGGAGCCATAAGTAAGTTTCCTGACAAAAGCACTTGATAAGAAGGTCTTTAAGGAACCCCCAAAATAAATAATACACATTAAACAGTTGTAAGCAAACTTAAAGTCAAATATGAAATTTCAAGCTCAGTCATAAATCATAAAATGAATTAATATAAATATTACTTCTGTATGATGTGTGTATGAATGTGTATTGCCACCTGAGAAAGCTCAGAGAATTCTAAGTGAAACTTAGTGAATTTAATTTATAAGTTTATTATATGTATATAAAAAATTAAAATCAATTAACAATTAGTTCTTTTGCTAACACTGTACAGTTTACCAGACCAAAGCCAAATTTTACTAAGCGTCATTTAATTTCGGTACTTAACAGCAACAAGTTTGTTGGACATAGCCATCAGCCGTAATCCTTAATTCACATCCTTTAATTTCTCAGAATGATACTCACTGAAATTTCAAAAACCGTGGAAAAATTCATTTGTTAAAGATGTAGTAAACCATACTGTCATAGTGCAATAGAAATTTGTGCTCTGGATGAATACCGTACGGAATTCTGTTATGAGTGAAAAGTATCTGAACTATCCGGAATTCAAAAAGTTTTTTTTGTAAAAGTGAAGATTTCACCAGTTCTCTAGATGAAATTCAGTGAAGTGATATTATGTATGTATATATAATTTTCGATTAAAAATAAGTTTGACAAGAGAAGAGTAATTATAGATTACTGAAAGGCAAATAAACTTATAATTATATCATAACTGACTTAAAAATAATCCTTCCTTCTAGAAATAAATTTATTATAAAGACAATATTAAAACTCGTAGGGTTATTTGTATTTGAATATACCAAGTCGAGAAATCTTTTCGTACAATAACTGAATATGCAGTAAATGTGAATGTGTGTACGTATTCACGTCCGTAAGTCCTGTTACCTTCATACTTATCGTTATGTAAATATATTTATATATTTGTTTTCAAGGAATTACAGATGCGGGTCAATATAAGATTCTTTGTTTTTAAATAAACAATTTTACCACAAAACATAGATCTTTTTTGTATTTTCTTAAAGCTATGTTTAAATGCCGCTTATATATCATCGTCATCGATATTCGACTCACCCTCCTAGAGGAGAAAACATTGTAAAGCTAAAACATTTCATCCTAACTGTCTTAGTACTTCTGTAAAGTACTTATCTATTATTTGTACTTTTAAAAAAAGTACAATGTTATTTATTTACTACCCGTATTTGGCGAAACTAAACACGATTAGTACAAATGGCTTGGTAGATTCAACCCGTTACTACCCTTTACGTTTAATTTTTCAATAAAAAACCACTCTAATAGAACAAAGGTAACAATATTTAAAGATGTGTAATAACATTTCTTTTAAGTGAGTGAAAAGGATTTTATGAAATAAGATTTTAAGTTTAAGCTGCTTCAGAGGTAACGGGTTTGTTTTTAATAACAACAAGCTAATGAATAAAATGTATGCACGATGTACGAGATGTGTGTTAAATGCCATAATCGTAATGATTCTGGGTAATTATTCTTGTGCTTCACGTCAAAAGAATCACAAGTATCTTTCGAGAAAAAAAAAATCCCATTTCAGGCTTACTAGGCGTTGTAAGGAATTGATATGAATTTTCCCGTTGCGTTCTTCAATGAGTCGAATATACATTCGTATATTGCTAAACCGACCAGCGAAGTGGTGGTAATATTTATCTTCATCTGCTCAGCACACGATCTGTTACTACGTATTGATCAATATAACTTAAAAAAAAAAAAAACAGTTACATCTGGTGTCTCTTTTAAAGCTTCTTTTTTTAATTTACAAATTAACAACTGGATCATCTGTGAAACTTAGACAATAGTACGCGATACTGCTTTTGAGTATAAAGCAAAAAACTATGAATCAAGCATTAATCGTCATTAATTAGTAATTCTTCATGGATTCCAAAATTAGACTTCTGTAATAATATAATTTGTTAAAAATAATTAACGTAGATTGGAATAAAATGTTCAGTATTTTAAAAAAATTAGGGTTCAAATACAGAGATAGAAGAACAATTGCTAACATGTACAGGAACCAAACAGCAACAATAACAATTGAAGAACATAAGAAAGAAGCCCTAATAAGAAAGGGAGTCCGACAAGGATGTTCCCTATCGCCGTTACTTTTTAATCTTTACATGGAACTAGCAGTTAATGATGTTAAAGAACAATTTAGATTCGGAGTAACAGTACAAGGTGAAAAGATAAAGATGCTACGATTTGCTCATGATATAGTAATTCTAGCCGAGAGTAAAAAGGATTTAGAAGAAACAATGAACGGCATAGATGAAGTCCTACGCAAGAACTATCGCATGAAAATAAACAAGAACAAAACAAAAGTAATGAAATGTAGTAGAAATAACAAAGATGGACCGCTGAATGTGAAAATAGGAGGAGAAAAGATTATGGAGGTAGAAGAATTTTGTTATTTGGGAAGTAAAATTACTAAAGATGGACGAAGCAGGAGCGATATAAAATGCCGAATAGCACAAGCTAAACGAGCCTTCAGTAAGAAATATAATTTGTTTACATCAAAAATTAATTTAAATCTCAGGAAAAGATTTTTGAAAATGTATGTTTGGAGTGTCGCTTTATATGGAAGTGAAACTTGGACAATCGGAGTATCTGAGAAGAAAAGATTAGAAGCTTTTGAAATGTGGTGCTATAGGAGAATGTTAAAAATCAGACGGGTGGATAAAGTGACAAATGAAGAGGTATTGCGCAAATAGATGAAGAAAGAAGCATTTGGAAAAATATAGTTAAAAGAAGAGACAGACTTATAGGCCACGTACTAAGGCATCCTGGAATAGTCGCTTTAATATTGGAAGGACAGGTAGAAGGGAAAAAATATGTAGGCAGGCCACGTTTGGAGTATGTAAAACAAATTGTTAGGGATGTAGGATGTAGAGGGTATACTGAAATGAAACGACTAGCACTAGATAGGGAATCTTGAAGAGCTGCATCAAACCAGTCAAATGACTGAAGACAAAAAAAAAAAAAGTTAAAAATAAATATTATTATTATTTTTAGTAGATTTTATTTTTTAGTTAAATTAGCTTAAAAACTATTAATAGAATTTCCCTTTTCTTTCTGTTTTTGTTGAGTAGAGAAGTTATAAAATACTAGTTTTCATGTCTGTGGAAAGACAGATTTAATTTTATATAACTGTTAATATTTTCTGCAACTTTGTTAAACTTTTATCATTAACAACCGTTTAAAAAAAATTGACGACGTAATAAATTCTTCTTTCCTTCCCCTTTTTGGCCTGACCTTGCAAGAGGTATTTTTTTTCACTAAAAGAAGAATATGATTCGTATTCATTATATACCTGAACTATTGCGTGAAGATTGTCAGTTCTATTTTAAAATTTGTACTGCGTGCCGGCTGACCATCATTTCTATCTTTAATTAATTTTCTTTTTTTCTTTAGGTAATGAAAGATTATTTCATACAAGGAATACCATGTTTAGCACCTCAGAACTCATGCAAGATTTTGTGGTGATGTAGATTATCAAGAAGTGGTAGTATTGTGTGTGGCATCTCATTTTGTGCGCGCGCGCATACAATTTTATTATTTTGTAACTGTATATAAAACTGACGATCCCTATTTACTAGTATCCTGTCGCAGCTTCGCTCGCTATATGGTTACTTGCGTTTTCTTTCGCGGTTTGAGGATATTTTTATTAAAATTAAACATTTTTTGCTTAATATTTTATATTTTTTCATTTTTTTTGTCTTCAGTCATTTGACTGGTTTGATGCAGCTCTCAAAGATTTCCTATCTAGTGCTAGTCGTTTCATTTCAGTATACCCTCTACATCCTACATCCCGAACAATTTGTTTTACATATTCCAAACGTGGCCTGCCTACACAATTTTTTCCTTCTACCTGTCCTTCCAATATTAAAGCGACTATTCCAGGATGCCTTAGTATGTGGCCTATAAGTCTGTCTCTTCTTTTAACTATATTTATCCAAATGCTTCTTTCTTCATCTATTTGCCGCAATACCTCTTCATTTGTCACTTTATCCACCCGTCTGATTTTTAACATTCTCCTATAGCACCGCATTTCAAAAGCTTCTAATCTTTTCTTCTCAGATACTCCGATCGTCCAAGTTTCACTTCCATATAAAGCGACACTCCAAACATACACTCTCAAAAATCTTTTCCTGACATTTAAATTAATTTTTGATGTAAACAAATTATATTTCTTACTGAAGGCTCGTTTCGCTTGTGCTATTCGGCATTTTATGTCGCTCCTTCTTCGTCCATCTTTAGTAATTCTATTTCCCAAATAACAAAATTCTTCTACCTCCATAATCTTTTCTCCTCCTATTTTCACATTCAGTGGTCCATCTTTATTATTTCTACTACATTTCATTACTTTTGTTTTGTTCTTGTTTATTTTCACGCGATAGTTCTTGCGTAGGACTTCATCTATGGCGTTCATTGTTTCTTCTAAATCCTTTTTACTCTCGGCTAGAATTACTATATCATCAGCAAATCGTAGCATCTTTATCTTTTCACCTTGTACTGTTACTCCGAATCTAAATTGTTCTTTAAGTTCATTAACTGCTAGTTCCATGTAAAGATTAAAAAGTAACGGAGATAGGGAACATCCTTGTCTTACTACCTTTCTTATTACGGCTTCTTTCTTATGTTCTTCAATTATTACTGTTGCTGTTTGGTTCCGGTACATGTTAGCAATGGTTCTTCTATCTCTGTATTTGAACCGTAATTTTTTTAAAATTAGGGTTCAAAATACTGAACATTTTATTCCAGTCTACGTTATCGAATGCCTTTTCTAGGTCTATAAACGCCAAGTATGTCGGTCTGTTTTTCTTTAATCTTCCTTCTACTATTAATCTGAGGCCTAAAATTGCTTCCCTTGTCCCTATACTTTTCCTGAAACCAAATTGGTCTTCTCTTCTATTTTTTCATATGATATATATATATATATATATATGTATTTCATATGGGCCAAAGTTCTCATATTCATCTATATACATCTGCATGGATGTTATCAGCACCTTTTAACCATAAATTAGGCCATACAAGTGGTGTGAAATAAGGCAAAATAGGTGAGAGGCCACCACTTCACCGTCTACTTAGACGTATACGCTCACTGCAGTTCTACATAGATCATTTTATAAAGATCCAATTTTTAATGATTTATGCAGTAACGGAAATGACAATTATTAACCTACAACCCTTCTCAACCACTGTTAAACAGCTACTACAGTGTTCGTTATTGGGATATATCCGAGAACATGTTTACATTTAAGCGCAGTGCGCGTTAGAAAAAAAAAGTGGTTATAAAACATCTTGTGAAGCGTACGCAAATTTGGTCATCCTCATATAACTTGAGAACAAGTAACGAATAAGTTGATACATATGTCCTTTTATCCACCCATTATGATTTTTACACTTTTAAACTGGATACATTATCATCAAAAGTTTATAATAAATCCTTTTTCATTTGAAATTTATACTGTATCGTAACTCGTTTAGAATTAATCCCAGCGAGGCCTATCAAAAGAATAGTCCTTATTGTTAGCTCTTTATAAAATTTAATGGATACATAATGTTTTTAATAATAGTCATATTTAAATATATAAAATTTATAAATTTACACTATGGTATTAACACTTTAAAAATTTAATTATTATTGAAAGAATTGTTATTTTTAAATAATAATAATAAAGTTAGTATTATTAAAATAAAATAGGCGCACAAAGCCATTAAAGTAAAACGTAAGAAAACGAATGAAAAGAGGTTAAAATTAATTTTAAAATCGGAACTTAATGGGGGAAATAAAACGAAGGCGGTGAACACATATGCAGTATCAGTACTCACATATGTATTAGATACAATAAAATACAGTGAAACAGAGTTAGACGAGTTGAACAGACTCACTAGAAAAATATTCTATCAAGAAAAGTCCAACCACATTCACTCGTCAAAAGAAAGATTCATACTCCCGAGAAAGGAAGGTGGAAGAGGAGTATTTGATATTAAAAATCTATGCTACGGCCAGAACGAAAACTTAAGGGATTACTTCCATAGCAAGCAACAGCTCTTATATCAAGCCATCGTAGCGGCACACCAAAACTATACGTCATTAAACCTAACCAACAGGAATAACAACATAGAACACAAGAAAGAGAGCAATGCATATAAAATTCTAGATTGGGGAAGAAAAGAGCTGTATGGAAGATATAGACAACGTCTAGACCAGGAAGGAGTCGACAAAGCAGCTTCAAATAATTGGCTTGTGCAAGGAAAGATACATTCCGAGATGGAGGGGTTTATATGTAGCATACAGGATAAAGTAGTAGCAATAAGAAATTTTAAGAAATTTATTCTTAAAGAAAATATAAACAACAAATGTAGGCTATGTATGAAACACAATGAACCAATAGGCCATATAATCACTGGCTGTCCGATTCTAGCTCCGATGGAGTACACCAGAAGGCACAACAACGTGGCGAAAATTGTACATATAGAACTGTACAACAGATACAAGTAAGAGTTTCAAAATAATCCCTGCTATACTTATGAGCCAGCCTCCTTTTTCGAGTAGAATAACGCACAATTTTTCTGGAACCAAGGAATTGTAACACCAAAACCCATCAACTGTAATAAGCCAGATATAGTAGTAGTTGACAAAATGGAAAAATTAACTTACCTAATAGACGTAACTATCCCATCAAGTAACAACATCAACATTAAACACAATGAGAAGCTACAGAAATATACAGATCTTGTTTCTGAAATTAAAGAAATGTGGAATCGTATAATCCCAATAATTATATCTGCGGAGAGAATAATACTATCTACTTTGCACAACATTCTCGGAAAACTGAAGATCCAGTGGAAGGCCCACGCGCTAATGCAAAGGAGCCAGATAATTAACAACTGCCATGTTGTCCGGAAGGCACTTAGTCAACAATAGCAAGCCTAATCTTGTTGGAATAAATTATTCCGAGTTTAGGGAATGTCAGCGGCAAAAGGCTGTGAAAGTGTGGAATAATAGTAATATTTATATATATATAAAATAGTCATAGTTTAAGCTGTGGTAAATACTCGTAGATTTCATTGTTCTGTTATCTTAATTAACATATTACATGAATTTATTACGAATTAGTCTGCTTATCATATAGCTTACAAAAAAATAAAATATATTTTTTAATTTTTCGTGAAGATTTTGAAATATTAAGCAATCTTTTAAAATGGTTATCAGTAATTTGTTGAAACTTTTAAAATTTTATTATTTTCAATTTTTATCTGATTAAAATAAAACATATTAAAAAAAAACCTCTTGATAGAAATTACATTTTTCAGTAAATTTCAACTTTATAATCGCTAGATTATAAAGTAACAAAGTCAGTAACAAAATCGCTAGATTTTATCTTAAAATGTAGTTTGTAGATTAAATAAAATAAAATAAACGAAACCACCTTAAAATTGAGAAAATTTGCTATTAATTTCTAAAAAGTTTTTCTAGCAAAACTTTTTCAGGAAAAAATTTTTTAAAAACTTATGAAATCTTTTTTTATAAGTCATAGGTGACATTGCTAAGGTCTCCTCCGCACTGGAGAGAAACGGCGCTTAAAGTAAAAATTATTTCACAGTTTCTACAGGTTCGGCTAGATGTTGTTATCAGAACCTATGTGTGCCTGTACCCTACTTATTAAAAACTCCTATTTCACCGTATCTCCCCACCCGAGGCTGGATCAACAGTCAAGCATAGCACAACCTCGGGGGTGTCTTTTGGGCTCAGGGGGGTCAAGAGTCCTCGTGCCTCATCACCAGCACCCATCCGCACAGATGCAGATGAGTGATGGCTCTGCAGAGGGCTGTCCTTCACCCCTTCGCTCTCTGTTTAGTTTACGTCTTGTGGTCTTCCTAACCACCAATAGTGTATGTTACACATTGACCCTCTTTTGTGGAGGTTATCCCTCATCTCTTGTCATGCCGTCCTCTCTGCTTTTGGTTGTGAATACATGTGGTACGTATCTCACCACAAATTTAAATGTGTTAAATTTATCTCTGCTGCTTTACATCACCTGTATTATCGCGTCAGTTGTTATAGGTGACGTTGACGCATCTGCGCCGTTCACCTTCTCAGTGCCTACATTCGAACATGACGAGCTCTGGGGTATCGGTCTCTCGGCAGTATCGACATAGTTCGTCATCTGCTCTTCTCCTACCATGGAGGTAGATTCGGAACAAGCCGTGGCCCGTCAGTAGTTGGGTCAACCGGTAGTTCAAGTCCCCGAACTTGCGGTTGACCCATGGTTCGACCTCTCTTATTAATTGGTAATTATTATTATCTACACGAAAAATTATTAGCGCTTAATTCAGTAGTAATGTTTATTTATAATACGAATAAATTGATATTATTTAAGTTCATTAGTAGGTTGGTAATATTTAAATTTCTATGAAGACAATTTATCGGATTTCAGTCAAAATGAGGTAAGAAAATACATTATTTGTCTACAAATAATGCAATTTATTTATGAAATAATAATTTCAAGACTAAAATATTTTAACTGCCATACAGAAGAATATTAATTTTCTGTTATTTCATATGTAATTTATCGGGGAATTAAAATATTTATTTAAATAAGAAACAAAATATATTTTACTATTATTTTGAAAAAAAATTATACATAATTTAAATACTAAGAACAAAACAAAGAAAATAATCTAATATACCTTATACTATTATACAATTTTATTTTTTGTTATCTTGCATTCAAGTCTCAATGAAACTCATGAAAAAAATTGGCACCTTTTAGCAGTTTTGTCTGTAATTTGATTTTATTCTGTCGTACGTAATGGGATACGAAAAAATTAAATCTTACTTAAAAAGCCTTATTATAAGCATTTCTTGAAAAAAAGTCTTGGCGTTTGACGAAATCACGAAAATAAAGTATTGAAACTGCGTTTTCTAAAAAGGGACCCAAAAAGGATAGTTTTCAAAGCGTTGATGTCGGCTCGTCTTTCTTTTTCAAGAAACAAGTAAAAAACAAATTAAAGGAAATCTTATAAATTTTAAAATGATTTCTTGACATGTTTTAATAAAATTCTTATTTTTGGAAATATTTTCTAAACAGAAAATATTCTCTTCCTTTCTCAAATCCTACCACGCGTAGACTCATCGATTCCTGAAAAGTTAACATTAAATCCCGACTGCGAATTTTCCACTATTATTAATTTTATTTTCTATTTTTACTGAAATAATTAAAACGTCTTATATGATTATGTAAACGCACTTATTTAATATTTTATAAACGAATTTCGATTAATTTAACGATAATTTTAAAATATGATAATAAATTTGGTGCTTCTTTTATTAATATGAAAATTGGCCGCATACCAAAGAAGAATTATTTTTTCTTAAATTTTGAAGAAATTATTCATATGAAAACGAATTAAGATACAAAAAATTCAACGAAAGAAAAAGTTTACAAATTTTGTTATATGTACCATTTGATACACACACTCTTGTATCAAATGGACCTACGTACTGATAGACCAAAATACCTGGAACGCAAAATAGTATTCTGGAAAATATTGTAAAATAAAATAAAATGCTCCTAGCTGATACCACGTTTAATAAATTGCTCTTGTACATACGAAAATTAAACTACACTGAACGATGTGAGGAACGCTTGGAAGAAGTTCATTTTATTGATATTTTATTTAATTTCCTTCGTTTTAGAGATTGTCAATTCTATAATTTTGTTGGGATAGGTGGAATTTAAATATATAACACGTAAACATATTACATATATGTAATATATATTATTTCATATTTAAAATACCCTATTACTTTTCCGATCGGAAAATAATGTCGTATGGATTAATTACTGTGTTTTGGGGTGGAGCAGAGTAAGTAAGTCGACAGACTTTTGTGTGGTAAGTCGACAGACTTATCATACAAAACGTAAGTGGTATAGTTAAATATTAACGTTACTTATTCCTCAGATAGTGTTAACTAAATGACACACCTGAAAGTGTGAGAATGTGTCTCACTCTTTTTGAGACACCTTCTCACACTTTTTCGCCTTATTTGGTGCAGAAACCACTTGTTCATATATCAACACCTGATCCCAGGTTGGAATAGCTTATAAATAGATATATTCAAAAATTCACTTCATGAAAAAAGACGCTTCAATGTTACGCATATTTATGCAGAAAAATAATATGATTAGCGTCGTGAATAAATAAAAGTAAAAGAGATATACTTTAAATCTACAGATTTTCACTCACTCTCTCATCTATAAGATAAGGTTAACCGCAGACGGCACATTTAATATGGTTTAACCGCAGACTGCATTGTTTAAACTGCTTAGAAATAAAAATAACAATTTTAAGATGAAAAGTATTTGTAAATAGTTTCATGAATTAAAATTTTTTTGATTTGAGCAATTATGCGTGAATAATAGCCCTGATAAACCATTTTAATAAGCTTCTAAAAGCGATTTCTAGACCTTTACAAAGGGGAGGAATTTTAAAAATAAAATGTGTCCAATGGATATTCAAAGAGCAGTCCATGTAGTAATTTGGTATTATGGTAAAGTCTGACACCAACGGTTTGGATATCCTGCAGGATTAAATACTTTTTAATTCACCAGGTATAACTCTCTTAGTAATTCCTTTTAGTCGACCTCCAGCTTATTCGCACTCCGATTCTTATTCCGGACTGCAAGTATAATGTCTTGATTAATTGTAAGAATGTGTATATTCCTCGTTGACATGTTCAGTAAATATGATCAATGCAGAGATTTCTGTCAATATAATATTATAATCATTTTTTTTAAGTCAGTGTGTTGACCGGTATTCCAGTGGTGTTCCAGTTATTTGTGACATCTTTCGTTAACGTAACTTTTATCACTATTATACAATTTAATTTAATATCAAATTTATTTTATTATAATTTAATTTCATTACAGCAATTTTATTTTTGATTTATAAGTACCATTTTAAAATAAAATATCGATTATATGCAACAAGAGGAGCGAACAGAAAACTAGTGAATTTTACGAGTTTTTTGATTAAATAGAATATTATTTAGTTTCCTTTGAAAGTACTATTTAGTTTTGAATTGAAAATGCCTTATATTCTATTTATCTATATTTACCGTAAAATAATTAATTGAACAATTAATTTCCAGGAGTTTTATATTTTATAAGTTTCTCTTTGTACTAGACTAAATTATTATTCTAAAGTCGAATTTCCATAAGATAAAGTATACTTTTTCCACTTTCCACCTACATATTTTTTTTAGTTGTATACTTTTAAAAATCATCGTACGGTTCTATAAAATTTACGTAAGTAATAATACTATGCACATAGAAAATAATACTAAAATTAAATGCTTATAAAAGATACTGAAAAATAAGAATATACGTTTAAGTTTTTTAAAAAGGCATCTTACTTAGTCAACTTACTGAGTCTGGAGCGACTACAGGTGTATGAACCTCAGACTCGATCGCTGAACAGATGTGAGCGATGAAAATAATTTTGTAGTAGTAATGGTTTAACCTATTGTTATTTATATCGATTTCATTAAATCTTTGTTTACATTTTTATTTTATGAAGAAAATTCATAAACTTTGAGGCAAAGAATTTTTTAGAAACCTTTCCTAAAATCCGAAATTGCGTCGACGAACTTATCCATATAGCAAGTTAACATAAAAAAACCTGGTTGTTATTTTGTTTTTTTTTTTTTTTAACAGTGTTTATCCATAAAACTCATTACTTATAATTTATCTCAGAGTACATAACTTTACAAAAGTCGAATGTAAAATTGTAAGTAAATTAATGTTTTAGGTTTTTTAATTATGAATAATACAGTGCCAAATAATACTGTTTATTATATTTGGATACAAGAATTCATACGCCTAATTGTGTATTAACAAAAACCCTATTTGTATGGCCGTATGCCATTCATCAGTTACTGATGCGTGATAAGAAAACAAACACAATAGACTGGAGTACCATATGAAAGATCAGAGTCCATTTATAAAAGTTTAATGACAGCGATGGAAATGAGTAACAAACGAGATTAGGGCGAGTGGTCCATAGCCTCTGCATTAAGACGTCATCCCACCCTAGTCACAATTCAATTACCCTACAAACACCCTGCATGTATACTAACACTGTCCCGTGTACCTCCCCTAACTCTTAACAACATAAAAATTCTCTTGTGATCTGTCTCTAGGGATGCTAAATAAACTCAGTGTGTGTAGTTGTACAGCTTTTTATAATACAAAGCTTATTTTTCTTTGTGTTTTTTTTTTTTTAATTGGACAGTAGTATTCTGTATTTTTAATTAAAACCATTCATATTCCTGTATGCTGTTAAAAAATATGAATAATTTGTAATTTATGAGTAACATTTAAATGTGGGAAACTATTAAAGAAAACAAGATTTTCCTAATATAATGAAAAATAAAAAATAAGTTGACCCCAATATGTAACAAATACGTAAATTATTATAATGTCAAATAAAATTAAGTAAATGCTTTTCCAAAATATTAAATCGCAATCCATTATAATTTCTTGTACTGAATTAAAACATAAAACTATAATCTTTTTTTTACTTTAGTTTCCGGAACCGCAGTAAGGTAATACTTCAGAGGATGGTTTTTTTTTTTTTTTTTTTTTTTGAGGGCGAAAAACGCTTGTGCGTTATCATCGCCCGGATCCTTTTTTTATATAGAAAATTAAATGTTTTAAAACTATTCTAAATGATGAATAAAACTTACAACTAATATCGAAGGTAAAAACTAATATAAGATAAAAGTAAATAGAATTTTACAAAGTCCAAGATGGGTTAAGGGCCCATTCTTGGATAACAAAAGACTAAAAAAAAAAAAAACTAAAAACCATAAAAGATCCAATATAAAACTTAAAACTAAAACAACAAAATGAAATAAAACTTAGAACTAACACAAATTTTTTTTTTTTGTCTTCAGTCATTTGACTGGTTTGATGCAGCTCTCCAAGATTCCCTGTCTAGTGCTAGTCGTTTCATTTCAGTATACCCTCTACATCCTACATCCCTAACAATTTGTTTTACATATTCCAAACGTGGCCTGCCTACACAATTTTTCCCTTCTACCTGTCCTTCCAAAATTAAAGCGACTATTCCAGGATGCCTTAGTATGTGGCCTATAAGTCTGTCTCTCCTTTTAACTATATTTTTCCAAATGCTTCTTTCTTCATCTATTTGCCGCAATACCTCCTCATTTGTCACTTTATCCACCCATCTGATTTTTAACATTCTCCTATAGCACCACATTTCATAAGCTTCTAACCTTTTCTTCTCAGATACTCCGATTGTCCAAGTTTCACCTCCATATAAAGCGACACTCCAAACATACACTTTCAAAAATCTTTTCCTGACATTTAAATTAATTTTTGATGTAAACAACTTATATTTCTTACTGAAGGCTCGTTTAGCTTGTGCTATTCGGCATTTTATATCGCTCCTGCTTCGTCCATCTTTAGTAATTCTACTTCCCAAATAACAAAATTCTTCTACCTCCATAATCTTTTCTCCTCCTATTTTCACATTCAGTGGTAAAGATTAAAAAGTAACGGAGATAGAGAGCATCCTTGTCGGACTCCCTTTCTTATTATGGCTTCTATAACACAAATTATATAATTAAAACTAAATTAAAAATAAAAATTAAAAAGTTGAAATAAAACATAAAACTAACATTACTAAAATCTTACAACTAATATCACAGAGATTCTTTAAAATATAAAAAAAATAACTATATAAAATTTAACAAATTCCGATAAGGAGTGTAAAAGGCTCCTAATCGGATAAAAAAAAATAAAAAACTCAGCAAAAATAAACTTATTTAAAAACTCTTCTAGCATTAAAAAATATACGCAACGATATTACATTTTTTGCATTAACCCAGCACTTCGAAGAAATAAAAACAACCGGGTTAAAATTTCATTATCATTGCACAAGACACCACGGATGTTTCTGGGTAGATTAAATTTACGACGCAACGCCGCATAACATATGCAATCCACGAGTATATGGTGCACAGTCATGGGGCAGTTGCATCGTGCGCATAGGGGTGCTTGTCCTCTTATCATCAGGTAATCGTGTGTGATCCTCGTGTGTCCTATCCGCAATCGACAAAGGACTACTTCCTCACGCCGAGTTTTTCTGTATGAGGTGTCCCATGGTAACACAGAATCTTTATTCTGTCGGAGTTTATTATCAACGGTAGCCGTCCAGTCACCTTGCCACCACGCTCTCAGTGATTGTTTTACACGATTAATAAAATCAGAGGTAGCAATTCGGTTGGTGAAAGGAGGCTGATTACATGCTTCTTTGGCAGCAGAATCTGCATGTTCATTACCTGGAATCCCTACGTGGCTAGGGACCCGGCAAAAACTTAATTCTGTGTTGCGATTATTCAACTCAGCGTTATAAATTTCAATGACGATAGGATGTTTAGAATAAAAGTTTTTTAAGGCTTGGAGAGCGCTACACGAGTCACTGCAAATAAGAATTTTTCTATATTTAGGGTTAATGATGTTTAGAGCCTTATTTATAGCGTTCATTTATATAGTTCAGAGGATGGTATGAACGAATGTAAGTGAAGTACAGTCTTGTACAGTCTTAGGTCAACCGTTCCTGAGATTTGCGATTAATTGAATAAAACTATAATTTGACATCAAACAGGTTCGTATCCCGGTCAAGCATGGACTTTTCGTACGCTAAAAATTCCATTTTCATAATCCCACGTACAAACTTCAAAAGTTTTCGTAGTGAATAATTCATCATTCAAAAAAAGAAAAAAAACAAGAACAAAAAATATATTCACGTTGTTATTATGAGCCGAATTACTCAGAATCAAATTTGTTACAAATTTTAGCCAGTACTAATACTTGACTTTTTTATGTAAGTACAATTATTTAGACATAGTACAGCATAAATACGTCTTCATCATTTACTAATGGATTTTTCCGGGATAGATTTATGCAGTATAATTTGCCATACCTTACAAAATAGTTTTTTTTTTTTGTAATAATATTCAGTATTCATTCATGGATTTAATTCTTAAATCCAAAAAGAAAGATATTAATATAACAATCGCCAGAATGAATTGAGGAAATAAATAAAATAGCTCTTGTTCTGCATTCATCACGACGTCTCACCAACGACTGAAATAAATAAATATTATTTTATTACTACTTTCATTGAAAAATTTACATTCATAATCGTTCATCTCAAATAGTCTAACCTAACTATTGTACTATTACATCAGTCCCTCCGTAATGAAACACGTCCAATACTTAACAATTCGGCTTCCGTGGCGCAAGTCTCAGCCTTTCATCCGGAGGTCCCGGCTTCGAATCCCGGTCAGGCATGGCATTTTCACACGCTATTTGTTATTCATCTCATCCTCTGAAGCAATATCTAACGGTGGTCCTGGAGATTAAAAAAAAGTTAAGAAAGTATTATTAACAAAATATTAAGTATACTTAAAATAAATGAATGTGGAAAGTACAAACCATCAAATTTAGTTTTGTATTTCTGAGAAGGTTACCTCAAAGTACTTCAGAAATAAATTATGAACACTGCTATAACTATGAAAACCGTTTTTAATGGAAAAATAATAAGCCTAAAATATTATCACAAATTTTACTGAGTAGATAAAGGCTAAAAACTAGATTTCGATGTGAATAATTCACCTTCAGGAAGGAAGTAATAAAATTTCATCGGATCAGTAAGGCCCAGATTAATCAGCGGTTGCTGTAGAAGAAATACTGCGGTTATGACTTCCAGCAGATGATGTTTTCTGATGAGTAGTTCGTTGCTAATATTCTAGGAAATTAACAAACTACTATTATGCACTTACACAGCAGAAATATTTCATCAATTCGTATAATTCCGTCAGCCTAAAATGGGCTTAGAAAGGGGGCCGTTCAACAAATAATTTTAAAATTAATAATAAATATTTTTAAAAATATTTTGTGATAAATTTTCCTATACGTTAAGACATTTTTTGACAAATTTTGTTGCAGAAAAATTTCAATTGTATGTAAAACAGTTTAATAGTCCGATTTCTTAATAAAGTTACATTTGGTAACTATCAATAGGCCGATATTTTTTTTTTGGAATTGCCTCTTCATTTTAACACTTTCTTGACAGGATTTATTAACAAATGTGTTATCACTACAGCTTCGAACAGGCTCTTTAGAATAACTGAAATTACACTGTATAATAAAAATCACTTGTAGTAGTGGCATATGAATTAATGCTATAAAATATTATTACTATGTACTTCCTGATAAAAATAAATTTTATTGAATATTGAAAAAAAGAAGCTAAAGTGAATACATTTCAATCCTAACTTTCCTTTTTATGTTTAACAGGGAATTAATCTTAATTGTTTATAATGATTTCAGGAGTGAATCTTATATAAATTAGGTATTTTTGCTAATTATCTTTTTGATTATAGATCATAACTTAATATTTATCTTTAAAAAAACAGTCATTTTGAAACTAGTTGAGTAAATACTATTGTTACATTTGACTGAATAAAAGTTGTTTCGTTTCAGAGTTCTTTACTCTCTCCTTTAAGATTTTTTTGTTTTGCTAAAATATTAACAGTAGGCTTAAACATAATAAGGTAGTCAATCTTATCAAAATCTCAATTTGACCATACCTAAATATTTCTTTTTTTATCCTTCGAAACCACCGTAAGGAATTAATTCAGAGGATGAATGAGGATGATATGTGTGAATATAAATGAAGTTTTGTACAGTCTCAGGTAGACCATTCTTGAGATGTGTGGTTAATTAAAACCCAACCACCAAAGAACACTGTGTACACGATCTTGTTAAATCGGTAAAAAAATTACTGCCTTTATTTGAAACTTAGAACTCTCGACTTTGAAATCAGCTGATTTGCGATGACGAATTCACCACTAGACCAGCGCTAGATTACATTGACATAAAGATAACAAAAACCTAACGAATAAAGTCAAACGGTAACACGAGCATTCAAATTCAGTTAAAAAAAACCTGTGTTTAAAAGAATTTGAAAAAGTCTTGGAGCGTCATAAAACCCTTAATTAACGGGTTTTAAAGTAATAAAACTTATTTCCATTTTTATAGAGCAAGGATAGATAATTATATGGATATTAATCGGTAACATAATGTAGGTTGTATGAACAATGATATATATTACTTCCATGTGTCGAATATAATCGGTAATCGAATCGGTATATTATGTTACACTTACATTTTTCAAGAAGATGCATAATTTTTTTGTAAGAAATTAAAAATTCTGACATTGTATTTATTTTTTTAAATAATATTAGATTTTTATAAAATTTCTATATTTTATGAGTCCTAGTAAACCTGTTTAATCTATTATATATTATTTTTTAATCATTTGATGTTAGTTACAATTTTATTTCTTTCATTCGACTAAATATATCATCAACCAAGAAAACAAAAACACGATTTCATTTTATAAAAATTAAAATTTGATATTGTAGCTAGCTGAATGATTTGTCATTTCCTTTTATTTTAGTAAAATAGAGACAACACTATTTCAAACTAGTTATGAAGGGAATATAATATTATTAAAATAACAGTTATGAAGCTATTTTGATGGCAGTGTTGTCGTGCTAAGGTCGTGTGCCGCTTTCTCACACGCAACTTCTGAATGCAATATCAAAAATATGTAATTTGTCTGCCGCTACGTTGCGTGGGAGAAATACAATCGCACCCAGTTTCCGGTCCGCAACAATATAAAAAAAAAAAACACCACCCTCAACCCTCATCTATTCCCCAACCCACTACTATAAGATATACCTTCGATCCCTTTCATTGATCAATCCCCAATCAAGTACATTTTTATTTAATTTTTTTATTTTGTAATCGACCCTTCCATCTCTACTAACCACCATAAAAATGATAAAAAAAAATTAACAAGAAGTATAAATTCTGTTTTATGCTTGCAATGTTCAGTTATTAAAAATAAATTGAAACTGTACTATTCCATGGAAAAAATGAATCGATATTTCGAACTTATTAAGAACTGTACATCGGTTAAATTTCTTAAAATTAATCGTACACTACATTTAAAGAATAAAACTAACTTTAACTGTAATAAGTACTCGTAAAAAAAACATAACCTATAATCTGGGTATGTTTTTAGAATTGTTATTATATCTGGTCTTCTAAGAAACTAAAGAGTCCTGGTTCAGATAAGGTCAGTTAAGAATTACAATTACATTAATTTGGATTTGAACGTCAATATTATCGGTTTAAATTGAACTGTGTCTAAGACCGCTCAGACACAGTAAACTATATTTGTAAACTATATCCAAAAATAAAATCTGGAAATTCTGTTCTTCTCAAAGATGATGGTTTTTAACCGATATAAAATAAGAATAATAACCACCCTTTATTTCATCTTACAATAAATTATTGATAAAATGATTAAATAAAATTTTTATTTTCATACAACAGCATTATTTTTTTTTTTTTTTTTGTCTTCAGTCATTTGACTGGTTTGATGCAGCTCTCCAAGATTCCCTATCTAGTGCTCGTCGTTTCATTTCAATATACCCTCTACATCCTACATCCCCAACAATTTGTTTTACATACTCCAAACGTGGCCTGCCTACACAATTTTTCCCTTCTACCTGTCCTTCCAATATTAAAGCGACTATTCCAGGATGCCTTAGTATGTGGCCTATAAGTCTGTTTCTTCTTTTAACTATATTTTTCCAAATGCTACTTTCTTCATCTATTTGCCGCAATACCTCTTCATTTGTCACTTTATCCACCCGTCTGATTTTTAACATTCTCCTATAGCACCACATTTCAAAAGCTTCTAATCTTTTCTTCTCAGATACTCCGATTGTCCAAGTTTCACTTCCATATAAAGCGACACTCCAAACATACACTTTCAAAAATCTTTTCCTGACATTTAAATTCATTTTTGATGTAAACAAATTATATTTCTTACTGAAGGCTTGTTTAGCTTGTGCTATTCGGCATTTTATATCGCTCCTGCTTCGTCCATCTTTAGTAATTTTACTTCCCAAATAATAAAATTCTTCTACCTCCATAATCTTTTCTCCTCCTATTTTCACATTCAGTGGTCCATCTTTGTTATTTCTACTACATTTCATTACTTTTGTTTTGTTCTTGTTTATTTTCATGCGATAGTTTTTGCGTAGGACTTCATCTAAACAGCATTATGTGGTTAGTAAAATAATAAAAATAGGCTAAACATAGCTCTAATTTGTACAGCCATCGAATATTTATGTGAACATTTGAATTATCTTTCACATTGAATTACTTTAATTTAGAGGGTATGTTTAATCTTCATCTGTCAAGAAGATACAGTGGTAAAATATAATTAGAAAAAACTTTCTATAATCATACATTTCCGAATTATTAATTAAAGACTAATTCAACAGTTAACATCGGTTGAAAAACAAAACGTCAGTTTTTGGGCTTTACAGAGTTCCCATTTACTTCATAAGAAGGTGCATCAAGCACTGTGAATTACGATACGAATAGGTATCTCAAGATATGTACTGATAAGGCCAAAGTTTTTTAACCAGTCAAACAGAGACCCGCATATTTTTGCAACTTTTGTTACACACACTACCGTTAGAAATGTAGTAGTTCGTACAAGATGGAGCCAGGATATACACTGCAAATATTGTTTTGGACTTTCCGTAAGAAATTATTAACGAACGAGTCATTTCAAACCGATTATCCGATTTTGAATGAGGATAAAATTATCTCTTAATTAGTTCACATTTAAATCCATTTGATTATTTTTTTTGGAGGATTTCTATGGAAAACATTTTCCGAAAAAACTCAAAAAATAATGGAATTGGGTGCTTGAAGACTGTGAAGAAAAAATCAAGAATATGTAGGATCGAGTTTTCAACAATATCGCAGTTTGAATTCATGTTTTATTATTAAAATCGATTCTTTAAGTCTCTCTCTTTTTTCCTGTTTAGCCTCCGGTAACTACCGTTTAGATAATTCTTTAGAGGATGAATGAGGATGATATGTTTGAGTGTAAATGAAGTGTAGTCTTGTACATTCTGAGTTCGACCGTTCCTGAGATGTGTGGTTAATTGAAACCCAACCACCAAAGAACACCGGTATCCACGATCTAGTATCGATTCTTTAAGTCTAAATATCATTAAGTGGTTATAATTTTATATTCACCTTTCTCGAATTGTGATTAAAAAAAAGGTTTAAAAAAACAAACACTGGACCATTTCTTTGCCTCCTAGTACATAAGGTAAAAATAAAATTTAAAGAAAGTAGTGTAAACAGGGTAATACAAGAATTTTATGTCAGTTGAATATCGATGTTTCTCGATTTGAATTTTTGTTAACTTTACCGCTTACACTTTAAATTTTTAGTAGGCAACTCGCAAAAAGTTAATTAAAAAATATTTATATGTATTATTAGAATAACTTTTTTCGTAATTTAACAAGTTTCTTCTAGTTAATTTTACTACACAAACAAGAAATCATAAACTATTTTTTTTAACAAATCTTTTATCCTGCCTTTTTTCAAAAATTATTTCGCTAAAATTTATTTTTTAATATTGATATTCATTTTAGTTTTATATTAGTAATCGCTTTATAATACTGAGCGTAATTCTAGTCAAGTAAAAAATCAGAAACAATTTTTTTTTTTAATAGAAACCTTTTTTTAAAGTTAAAAAAAATTAAATTGCTCACGACTGTTGTCATTCATTAGTAAATCAACGACATTGGAGGTCTAGAAATATAATGCACGTGGTACTCAATTTTATAAATTGGTGAAGCAATTTTTTGCAAGTCGAAAAAGAGAAAGAAAGAATGACAGGTAAAAGAGGTAATGGACGAGGTGGGAAAGGAGAGACTGATCTCGGGTAGAGCACGCCGACCGGAAACGGAAAGCGAAATGACACGCGATTGTGGTGTGTGGACCATCATTAGAGGCGCCCAGATATACTTGCCTTTTCATCGGGCATCCCGACCATCCGACGAACTGCCTATTAACAGACTTGTCCTTCTGACAAAGTAGCTATTCTATTGCTGCGTTCAACTTCGTATCATAACAGCGTGCGAACCATATTAGAGTCGTGTTAGCGAGTATACAGTGCATAAATGCATATGTGATAGAAATCATATGTTTTTTATTTATTATTAATTTTAAATAATAAAGTATTTTTTTTTTTTAAATCTGAACGAAAGAAGAAAAAAAACGACAAAATATATACCGAGTGCTTAACGAAATTTTTTTTTCTTTTTACTGAGCGTTAAAGGGTAGAAGTGGAATTTTTCATAGATGTATTGTAACTGAAGTAATCTGTGCTGGAGTGAAGCGATTCTGCTATGACTAGATAACAACAGATAAATCGTAAAGTTCAGAAATTCTTCAAAACAAAAATTTTAATTTTAACGCCAATTTTTTTTTAACGTTTTTTTTTTAACTGAAGGTTTGTGAACGTCTGTCATTTTAAACGAAATATATTTTGATCTTGGAAAAAACTTTCTTTTCTTTTTTTTATACTACTTTTTGATTTAATAAATGAGGATTAGTATTAACGAAAAAATTCAATGGAAAAAAATAACCCCAGTATTTATTTAAACAACTCTCGATAAACACCTGAAATTCTTACAAGAGCTCTTTCTCCTAATGAATACTTTTCTTTTGTAATTACATCACTAATTCAGGAGATATGAATTAAAACCAATAAAAACTATCTGTATATAAATACATAAGCCTAAATAGTTTTTTTTGTCTTCAGTCATTTGACTGGTTTGATGCAGCTCTCCAAGATTCGCTATCTAGTGCTAGTCGTTTCATTTCAGTATACCCTCTACATCCTACATCCCTAACAATTTGTTTTACATATTCCAAACGTGGCCTGCCTACACAATTTTTCCCTTCTTCCTGTCCTTCCAATATTAAAGCGACTATTCCAGGATGCCTTAGTATGTGGCCTATAAGTCTGTCTCTTCTTTTAACTATATTTTTCCAAATGCTTCTTTCTTCATCTATTTGCCGCAATACCTCTTCATTTGTCACTTTATTCACCCATCTGATTTTTAACATTCTCCTACAGCACCGCATTTCAAAAGCTTCTAATCTTTTCTTCTCAGATATTCCGATCGTCCAAGTTTCACTTCCATATAAAGCGACACTCCAAACATATACTTTCAAAAATCTTTTCCTGACGTTTAAATTAATTTTTGATGTAAACAAATTATATTTCTTACTGAAGGCTCGTTTAGCTTGTGCTATTCAGCATTTTATATCGCTCCTGCTTCGTCCATCTTTAGTAATTCTACTTCCCAAATAACAAAATTCTTCTACCTCCATAATCTTTTCTCCTCCTATTTTCACATTCAATGGTCCATCTTTAGCGTACAAGAGAAGAAGTTTTTATAAATATCTTAACAACGATAATTTCTTTGAAGGGAATCTTTCGAGACAGTCAAGTGTTCTAAAAAAAGTGCACTACCGTTCTCATGAAAACAAATATTCAATACCAGGAAAAGTGCACTACTGCTGTATATCTTATTTCGGTTTTTTTTTTTTATTTTTACGCGAGTTTTTATTTTACAGTTTAATTATCATAATAATGTTGTTTTACTAAGACATTTTTTTGTGTAATCATTGAAGTATTGTTTTTTACCTAGTATTCAAGGACCTATTAAAAAGTAAACAAGAATATGTTTTAAATTTGATTTTTAAAATTATGAACCTTGTAATGTAATCAGAATATAAAATTATAATATAGCAGTAAATTTGTGAGAATTAAAAATTATAAGATGCATTTCATTTTCAAAATCTATCTTTGTTTGATTTGGAGAACAAAAGTAAAAAAAATGATAATATTTTTATACCCTATACAAACTATAATAAAATAATTTATTTTTCATAAATAAATTTAAATGAG
Source organism: Lycorma delicatula (assembly GCF_047948215.1). NCBI lineage: Eukaryota > Metazoa > Arthropoda > Insecta > Hemiptera > Fulgoridae > Lycorma > Lycorma delicatula. The sequence goes on from NC_134455.1 coordinate 35,602,108, forward strand.
CTATTCTGTACCATAAAGAAGATGAGCATTAAGAACGCAACCGCCGTAATAAATTCACTAAATACCTTACCTGTTTGTCAAGATAAACATGAAAAAATAAGCAAAATGGGTAATGCATTTTTTTACATTAAATAATGAAAATATAATCTTATGAGTGTATATATGTTGTGTTGTAATAAAAACCGTTTTTATTACCGGAAATGAAAACATCAGTTAGGTATTTTGAATAGTTTTTATTTAAGAATAAAAACTATATCATCTAGGCTAAAATAAGTAAAGGACGAAATAAATACCTATCTTTTTTCCAAACGAAATAAACATATGCACTTCAAATCCAGAGATATCCAGGAGATATTTACATCACCAAGAAGGATTTTCATCGGTTCATGATACGGGCTTAATTACTCTTAGAGGAAGCAATTCTGACTAGCTTACTTGTTTCTCCGGTATTTAACGCATTGTAATCATAATACGCAAGGTCTATTCCCAATAGAACTTATGGTTATAATAATGATAAATTTGATAATTTTTTTTGTTAACGTTTTTGTTGGTAGTATATTAAACCTAATAAAAGAACAATTACTTTAACTAGTCATGCATCAAAAATCTTAACTAGAATTCTATACAGAAGAATTGAGAGGAGAGTAGAGGAAGTGTTAGAAGAAGACCAATTTGGTTTCAGGAAAAGTATAGGAACAAGGGAAGCAATTATAGACCTCAGATTAATAGTAGAAGGAAGATTAAAGAAAAACAAACCAACATACTTGGCGTTTATAGACCTAGAAAAGGCTTTCGATAACGTAGACTGGAATAAAATGTTCAGCATTTTAAAAAAATTAGGGTTCAAATACAGAGATAGAAGAACAATTGCTAACATGTACAGGAACCAAACAGCAACAGTAACAATTGAAGAACATAAGAAAGAAGCCGTAATAAGAAAGGGAGTCCGACAAGGATGTTCCCTATCTCCGTTACTTTTTAATCTTTACATGGAACTAGCAGTTATGATGTTAAAGAACAATTTAGATTCGGAGTAACAGTACAAGGTGAAAAGATAAAGATGCTACGATTTGCCGATGATATAGTAATTCTAGCCGAGAGTAAAAAGGATTTAGAAGAAACAATGAACGGCATAGATGAAGTCCTACGCAAGAACTATCGCATGAAAATAAACAAGAACAAAACAAAAGTAATGAAATGTAGTAGAAATAACAAAGATGGATATTTTCACATTCTGTGAAAATAGGACGAGAAAAGATTATGGAGGTAGAAGAATTTTGTTATTTGGGAAGTAGAATTACTAAAGATGGACGAAGCAGGAGCGATATAAAATGCCGAATAGCACAAGCTAAACGAGCCTTCAGTAAGAAATATATTTGTTTACATCAAAAATTAATTTAAATGTCATGAAAAGATTTTGGAACTGTATGTTTGGAGTGTCGCTTTATATGGAAGTGAAACTTGGACGATAGAAGTATCTGAGAAGAAAAGATTAGAAGCTTTTGAAATGCGGTGCTATAGGAGAATGTTAAAAATCAGACGGGCGGATAAAGTGACAAATGAAGAGGTATTGCGGCAAATAGATTAAGAAAAACCAATTGGAAAAATATAGTTAAAAAAAGAGACAGACTTATAGGCCACATACTAAGGCATCCTGGAATAGTCGCTTTAATATTGGAAGGACAGGTAGAAGGGAAAAATTGTTTAGGCAGGCCACGTTTGGAATATGGAAAACAAATTGTTAGGGATGTAAGATGTAGAGGGTATACTGAAATGAAACGACTAGCACTCGATAGGGAATCTTGGAGAACTGCATCAAACCAGTCAAATGACTGAAGACAAAAAAAAAGTATTAAACTCAACAATGATTGAATTACGTCATAGTATAAATTTACTCAAACATGTTAATCGAATTTTGAGTAGTACTGTAGACTAAAATAGAGCTATTTATCATCGAGATGGTAAGGTGGCCCTGTCTGTAAATTCGAATGCTAGTACTCATTTACTCCGATATTTCCTTTTCGTAAAATACGAATTAAAAGATTAGGTACGAATAGAGACTATTAATCCTTCGTATGCTATAAAGGGGTACCAAATTTAAAAAAATGATAATTATTTGTTTTCAATCAAACCGGAAACAAAAACAAGACATGAAAAATTAAAATAGACCATTTTATTTGATTTGAACGATAAGATTATTCACGAAAGCCATTCTTACATTATTCAAGCATTAAAATATTTTATTAGGTAGATATATATGAAGACCTTTCAATTCTTTAAAAAAAAAACACGTTTTTTATTAAATCATTTAAATATTCGTAGGCGTTTCACTGCGGTTGTTTCTTAGTAGAGCTAAACCTATCACCATTAGGAACACGAAAGAAAAAGAGACTTAAGAGGATGTAAGGACAGTACGGGTGACACGCGAATAAGAAGAGGTCATTATACCCGACAAGGCCAATGAGTGAGTTCAAGTCATTCCTGGAACAGAAACCACAAACTAGGTGGTTCAATTAAACCACCGACTTCAAAGTTATTGCACACCTAGTATAGCGTGACTATATCGTAAAAGAAATATTAAATAATGTCATATTATGATAATTTATTCGGAAACACCGGTTTTGAAAACAAAATATTCCGTAGGTAAGTAGTTTTTGTCATTTATTAATAGCCGATAAAACCGTTTTACTCGTATAAAAATACCGTAATAAAGTGCAAACATTGTCATATCTAACGCATGAATTTTTTTAAGGGCTATGAAAATATTAGCATAATGAATGTATAGGCCGTTTACTCAGTCAATACGTTTAATGTAAAACAGTACCCTTATTTGGCGTGTTAGATGAATAAAACAAAAAACCGTAATACCCAGATTATTTAGAACTTAGCAAAAATGTCAAAATTAAGATTAATTTGAAATTTTAGGAAAAAGAAACAATTTTTTTTTAAGTTTTAATTTAAATTTATAATTTCTTACCGGATATTAAACTTTCAAAAAAATGTAATTATCGGTGCTTAACGATAATTAAATATGAAATATTTCGGAAATGATAATAAATATAATAAAGTTTTATTACATGTAAAGTTTTACTATTTAATCTTTACATGGAACCAGAAGTTAATGATATTAAATAACAATTTAGATTCGGAGTATCAGTACAAGGTGAAAAGATAAAGATGCTACGATTTGCTGATGGTATAGTAATTCTAGCCGAGAGTAAAAAGGATTTAGAAGAAACAATGAACGGCATAGATGAAGTCCTACGCAAGAACTATCGCATGAAAATAAACAAGAATAAAACAAAAGTAATGAAATGTAGTAGAAATAACAAAGATGGACCGCTGAATGTGAAAATAGGAGGGGAAAAGATTATGGAGGTAGAAGAATTTTGTTATTTGGGAAGTAGAATTATTAAAGATGGACGAAGTAGGAGCGATATAAAATGCCGAATAGCACAATCGAAACGAGCCTTCAGTAAGAAATATAATTTGTTTACATCAAAAATTAATTTAAATGTCAGGAAAAGATTTTTGAAAGTATATGTTTGGTGCGTCGCTTTATATGGAAGTGAAACTTGGATGATCGGAGTATCTGAGAAGAAAAGATTAGAAGCTTTTGAAATGCGGTGCTATAGGAGAATGTTAAAAATCAGACGGGTGGATAAAGTGACAAATGAAGTGGTATTGCGGCAAATAGATGAAGAAAGAAGCATTTGGAAAAATATAGTTAAAAAAAGAGACAGACTTATAGGCCACATACTAAGGCATCCTGGAATAGTCGCTTTAATATTGGAAGGACAGGTAGAAGGAAAATGTTGTGTAGGCAGACCACGTTTGGAATATGTAAAACAAATTGTCAGGGATGTAGGATGTATACTGAGATGAAACGACTAGCACTAGATAGGGAATCTTGGAGAGCTGCATCAAACCAGTCAAATGACTGAAGACAAAAAAAAAAAGTTTTATTATTTTTTTTTTATTGGTCTCTCTATGTTTATTACAAAAATCATCTGAAAAGCACTTAGTCGCACATGAAGAAAGAACACTAGCAATTATTTTAATAATTTACAAGAAAGATAATAAGCCAAAAATTATCTTACTTATTAATTAAGTAGATTTTAAACGTAATAATTTTATAAAAAATAAGTTTTTGTCTGCTTAGACTAGAAGTTTTTAATGAAAACAGGTATCGGTATTTTTTATGGCAGATTTCAGTATATTTCATTAAAAAGGTTATGTATGTAGATAAAGTTTCAGATTGCAAGTATTTCATTTAAATCATTGGATCGCTGAACACAGAGGATATGACGTTTCAACTTCTCGAGAATCAAAGTTAGCCGATTGTAACGGCTTGAGATTCACAGTGCTATCATGTTAAATTCACTTTAAAGATTACCACTATTATTTTTTTTATTTTTCTTGATAAAAGATTATTTAAAAGCTTACGATTATTTGCTTTGCTTTGTTCATTAATGAACAAAAAAAAAATCTTCAGTGATAGAAAATGATCCGACCACATTTTTTTCGCTACAAGCCAATATTATTTTTAATATACGATCAAGTTTTACGGATCAATTCAAATGATTCTTCTTTTCTACGTTGGGAGGTTTTCTAGTGATTCCAATTTTATTCTTTCCAAAGTAACTTATAACATTTTTTAAACGAAAAAACACATTGTCTACATACAAAATTGAAGTAATTTTTCTTCTTTTTTGCCATCATTGTTTAAAATGAGATTATATTTGCATAATGATATTAAAAGTAATTTTATATAAAAATTCAAAAAAGAAAGTTGAAAAATCTAGGTTAAGAAGTAAACCAAACTAAATTACTTAAATTAAAATCTATTTTCTAGAGTTTTTGAAATTTTTAGTTTAAAGGAAAAATCCATCAGTAATCCATTAGTTGTTTAAATCCATTTGCAATGGATTTTGGATTTTTTAAACCCAATATATTTTTTTTATTTTTCGTTAACAAATGAAGATATCAATTTAATTTTTAGTGTGTATAATTTTCAAGTATATATCTAGAAACCAATTTATAGATTTTTCAAATTAAAAGGGGTGAAGAAAGGTAAATAATTTGAATAATGATTGCAAATTTTCACCGTTTCCAACTATACTAATCGACATATTCACTAGATTTTGGCTTGCAAATACTCTTCAGATAAATATCTAAAAACACTTTTCGTTTTTTTTTTAATTTTGCACAGTGGCTCGACCAACACAGCCACTGCTACTGTTACAGTCTGTGCAACGCCACTGGTTGCACATGCCTCCGGTTACTTGATTAAAAAACATAAAATACAAATTTTTACCGCTGCAGGAAACGCAAGTAATCATATAGCGCTCTCATTAAGCATTGATGTATGGTGATGTATGGTGAACATAGTTGCATTCTAATCGACCGCCTGATTCAACTGATTAGGGTTTAATTCCCGACCATCGGCTTTATATCTACTTACTTTTTTCTTTTTTTTTGTCTTCAGTCATTTGACTGGTTTGATGCAGCTCTCCAAGATTCCTTATCTAGTGCTAGTCGTTTCATTTCCTCTCGTCGTTTCCTCTAGTCGTTTCTACATCCTCCGCTAGAATTACTATATCATCAGCAAATCGTAGCATCTTTATCTTTTCACCTTGTACTGTTACTCCGAATCTAAATTGTTCTTTAACATCATTAACTGCTAGTTCCATGTAAAGATTAAAAAGTAACGGAGATAGGGAACATCCTTGTCGGACTCCCTTTCTTATTACGGCTTCTTTCTAATGTTCTTCAATTGTTACTGTTGCTGTTTGGTTCCTGTACATGTTAGCAATTGTTCTTCTATCTCTGTATTTGAACCCTAATTTTTTTTAAATGCTGAACATTTTAGTCTACGTTATCGAATGCCTTTTCTAGGTCTATAAACGCCAAGTATGTTGGTTTGTTTTTCTTTAATCTTCCTTCTACTATTAATCTGAGGACTAAAATTGCTTCCCTTGTCCCTATGCTTTTCCTGAAACCAAATTGGTCTTCTCCTAACACTTCTTCCACTCTCCTCTCAATTCTTCTGTATAGAATTCTAGTTAAGATTTTTGATGCATGACTAGATAAACTAATTGTTATGCATTCTTCACATTTATCTGCCCCTGCTTTCTTTGGTATCATGACTATAACACTTTTTTTGAAGTCTGACGGAAATTCCCCTTTTTCATAAATGTTACACACCAGTTTGTATAATCTCTCAATCGCTTCCTCACCTGCACTGCGCAGCAATTCTACAGGTATTCCGTCTATTCCAGGAGCCTTTCTGCTATTTAAATCTTTTAATGCTCTCTTAAATTCAGTTCTCAGTATTGTTTCTCCCATTTCATCCTCCTCAACTTCCTCTATAACACCATTTTCTAATTTGAATATATTTTAAGAAAAGAAAAGTATATATTTAAAAGAAAAGTATTCTCATACGCAGTATTGTTATTTATTATTACTATTAGATGAAATAGAAGAAGACGAAGGAAAAAGATTGTGCTTTTTCTAATAAAATTTAAATTTCCTATACATTTTATATACATATAAAGAAATAACAATTGAACAATGAACTTAAGTCCTACTACGGGTAATTTAAGATAAATACCTCGTTTTGATGTAATTTTATATTTGTCAATATTTGGAAATAAAACACTTCTATTTGACAACAATTTGGTGAACGTTATATAATTTTGGGTTTTCAATTTAAAAAAAAAATGGTGTCAGTCAACCTTTCACGGTTTTATATACTTTTCAATTTGTCATATATCGACACAGATTGAAACCCGTTTCGATATATAAAATTGAAAAAAAATACTCCAATACATTCTACCATCATTTTTTATTAATAAAGAATTTTGAATGGCATTTTTCATGAAAAATAAATAAATAAACTTATTTCAATTTTTCCATAGAGATTACAGTTTAAAAAAATAACTGTTCTCACAGATATCATATTTATCAATACGTCCATTTAAAGAGATAACCATCTAAAACGAGATGAATGAAATGGGTATTCGGGTCATCCCATAAGAGCAATTTATACATACCCGTTACCTTTCATACAATGCGTTATTTAATGGCAATACAGACACCCTCTATGAGTGTACTCTACTATATGATTGCTGTAACCCACGGATATCCGTTTCCAACCATACCCCGCTCGATGCTTTGCGACAATATCAGCAAACAATTGATATGTAAATCAGAGTCAAGTGAGTAGCTGCAGTTCATTCAGAATTTCATAACATATTAAATATCTTATGTCGCTGTCGACTGTCACAAAGTAATGAAAAACAAACGTTTCCATTTAACTTAACTACTCTCTATAGTAGATTTGTATATTACAGTTTGTAAATTAATTATTATTGTTTTTTTTTGGTTTTTTTTTATTACAAAAAGGAAAATGTTCATGTAGTAAAATAGTTACTTTTTTAAAGGATAAAAGTTTCTAGTTCTAAAACTATCTGGTTATTAATTTTTTAAATGGAGTTGTAATAATATTATAAATTATGTCTTCCTTAGAAACAAATAATCATTGGAAATAAAAGAGGCTTAATTTAATAATTGGAGGCTTGAATATAATTATCAAGTAATGTGGTGATATTTAAGGATTCCAGGTGCCATAGAAATACCACATCGTGGATACCGGTGTTCTTTGGTGGTTGGGTTTCAATTAACTACACATCTCAGGAATGGTCGTTACTGAGACTGTACAAGACAACACTTCATTTACATTCACACTTATCATCCTCATTTAGGTTCTGAAGTAATACTTTACGATGGTTCCGGAGACTAAACAGAAAAACAAAGAAGGTGCCCTAGAAATAATATTATTTCTGGTTTTATAGAACTTCTAAAACCGGCGATTGATGAATTCGGGTTTAAATGCGGATGTATTTAAATTTACAATTTGGTTACTAATTATTTTAGTAGGTAATTTATAAATTTAAAGTTTAATCTTATTCTTAATCGGTCTGAAAGTATTTAAAATTTGTATTCAAAATATGTATTAAAACCAATGACAATATTTAGAAGGCAACGATTAAATATATTTTTGTACGGTTATCTCCCTTACTAAATAATAAATGAATAAAATGCTTTATTTCACTACAGACAAGAAACATAATTTGTTACTTTAACTATCTTTCCCAAATTTCCATATAACAATAATAAGCATAATGCATTTGAGAAAAAAAGTAGCAGTCAACATTTCTTTCTGTGAAAGTGATGCTGCACGTTACGCAAATAATCCTCAAGGACTGTCTGTGTAATCAGCGTTTACCATACTATGGTAAACAGCATGAAAATGTCACTTGCAAGCAAAATTTAGCCAGAATTTTACTGAGATGATGTCATCGCTACATTTAATTCAGGAAAAAACAAATATAATCCGGTATAGCGGCGGCAAAACACTGTACTCCTAATTATCCCGGATGTAGGCTGTGTACTATTCATGGATATAGTTAGGCCGTTTTCAGTGATTTATATTTATATTTTGGGTCGTCTACAACCTGATAGACCGACATTATTATTACCTATTACCCGTATGAAGCAAGTAGAATAGATTGTTGTAATTAGTTCCTGCTTTGAATATGAGCTTCATAATATTAATAATATTGATTGTAAACATATCAAAATGTAACGAATGTTACATTATAATCATTTAATAATATTGAATATTATACTACGACTGTTGTTTCATTACAATTATTTCATTTTATCACGAGAACTCTAGTAGATTAGTTTTGTTCTTAACTACCATTATAAGAAAATTTCACAACGGAAAACGTGGTTTAAAGTTTGGTGATTGTGCGATCATTATTTCATGAAATTATATTTTAAATATATAAAATTACTAATAATAAAATGATAATGAAAACTTTTTTTTTTTTTTTTTGGTCTTCAGTCATTTGACTGGTTTGATGCAGCTCTCCAAGATTCCCTATCTAGTGCTAGTCGTTTCATTTCAGTATACCCTCTACATCCTACATCCCTAACAATTTGTTTTACATATTCCAAACGTGGCCTGCCTACACAATTTTTTCCTTCTACCTGTCCTTCCAATATTAAAGCGACTATTCCAGGATGCCTTAGTTTGTGGCCTATAAGTCTGTCTCTTCTTTTAACTATATTTTTCCAAATGCTTCTTTCTTCATCTATTTGCCGCAATACCTCTTCATTTGTCACTTTTCCACCCGTCTGATTTTTAACATTCTCCTATACCACCGCATTTCAAAAGCTTCTAATCTTTTCTTCTCAGATACTCCGATCGTCCAAGTTTCACTTCCATATAAAGCGACACTCCAAACATATACTTTCAAAAATCTTTCCAATTTTTGAAATCATTCCCATTCGAAGAATGGGAGAATGTTTCTCCCATTCTTCTTCTACATTTTCTACTTTATCTTTTTTACTCAGACCTCTTGCGATGTCCTCCTCAAAAATCTTCTTTACCTCCTCTTCCTCAAGCTTCTCTAAATTCCACCGATTCATCTGACACCTTTTCTTCAGGTTTTTAAATCCCAATCTTTCTTTCTTTTAACTGTCTTTCTTTTTCCTGTTTAGACTCCGGTAACTACCGTTTTAGATAATACTTCAGAGGATGAATGAGGATGATATGTATGAGTGTGAAGTGTAGTCTTGTACATTCTCAGTTCGACCATACCTGAGATGTGTGGTTAATTGAAACCCAACCACCAAAGAACACCGGTATCCACGATCTAGTATTCAAGTCCGTGTAAAAATAGCTGGCTTTACTAGGACTTGAACGCTGGAACTTTAAATCCCAATCTACATTTCATTATCACCAAATTATGGTCGCTATCAATGTCTTCTCCAGGGTAAGTTTTGCAGTCGACGAGTTGATTTCTAAATCTTTGCTTAACCATGATATAATCTATCTGATACCTTGCAGTATCGCCTGGCTTTTTCCAAGTGTATATTCTTCTATTATGATTTTTAAATTGGGTGTTGGCAATTACTAAATTATACTTCGTGCAAAACTCTATAAGTCGGTCCCCTCTTTCATTCCTTTTGCCCAGGCCGTATTCACTCACTATATTTCCTTCCTTGCCTTTTCCAGTGCTTGCATTCCAATCTCCAATTATTATTAAATTTTCATCTCCTTTTACGTGTTTAATTGCTTCATCAATCTCTTCGTATACACACTCTACCTCATCATCATCATTGGCGCTTGTAGGCATAAGGACGTTAACAATTGTTGTCGGTTTAGATTTTGATCAAATCTACAACACCCAAAGTAATTTATTTTACTCCTAGTGAAGTAATAATGTTCAAAATTCTGTATAACACTACATAAAATGAACTACAAATTGATTAAGATGCATTTATTATTTTTTTTTTTTGCTACAAGTTTTTGCTAATTATAATAGTCAATTCTTGTTACAAAACACATATACATCCTTTTTAACGTTAGATTTTTTCTTATCAGCTAATGAAACCGAATCGTCGTAATTTTATTCCGATCATAGTCATCACGTTTATTACTAAAAAGATCCATATTATTTATATGTTTAACTGGATATTTAATTTTCATATACTGTGTGAGAAGTCTTTATGGTGAGTATAATACTTTTCACTATGTGCAGCGGTAAACTATAAAAAAGTATGTTTGAAAGAGCTGTATCTGAAAAAGTTACACACAATCAAGATCATGCTGTGGTATTATTTAAACCAAATTCTAACACTAACACTTATCAGCTGTTGGCATCGATGAATAAAATACTAAAAGAATTTTCAATGAAGCTAATGAAAGTTCATAAATACCACACGTAGAATAAAATACTCGACAAGCGATTATTAAAATAGGGTGTACGGATTTCCATACGAAAAACGATAATTAAACCATCACCATGTTTAGAGTAATAAAAAAATTTAGAATTAAAAACGAAATAGTAATGATTACAAAATATTTCTTATAGAAAGATGCGATCTTGTTTCTTCCCGCAACAATCTCACAGCTACATAAGATTGGGCGAGCTAAAATTAAACGTCCTATTTTATTGAGAGTTTAAAATAAAGAAAATATGAGTATGATAAAGACGTACACACATCGAATTAGACCACACAAAAAAGACAGACATAAAAAAACAAACGTGGCAACGCTGCAATTTTTCTCAATTTCGCCTACTCATAAAGATCATATGAGTAAAGCTAAATGTAAGTTGTGAATCCAAATTTTATCTATAAATATTATCCAACAGAATAAGTCACCCCAAGTCTAACGGTGATAGGATGAGCTTGCATTGTTGACTATTATCTTCGTAACATAATTATAATGATCGATCGATATACTTCTATAGTGGAAGTCGCCAGACATATAACGCAGCTTTGTTATCTCTGAGCTTCATGACTGCTGCATACCTTATTAATGTAGTGAATGTACGTGCAGCTTTTACACCCTTGGATCACTATACTATGAACTCTTAATTTTTTTTTTTTTTTTTTGTCTTCAGTCATTTGACTGGTTTGATGCAGCTCTCCAAGATTCCCTATCTAGTGCTAGTCGTTTCATTTCAGTATACCCTCTACATCCTACATCCCCAACAATTTGTTTTACATACTCCAAACGTGGCCTGCCTACACAATTTTCCCCTTCTACCTGTCCTTCCAATATTAAAGCGACTATTCCAGGATGCCTTAGTATGTGGACTATAAGTCTGTCTCTTCTTTTAACTATATTTTCCAAACGCTTCTCTCTTCATCTATTTGCCGCAATACCTCTTCATTTGTCACTTTATCCACCCATCTGATTTTTAACATTCTCCTATAGCACCACATTTCAAAAGCTTCTAATCTTTTCTTCTCAGATACTCCGATTGTCCAAGTTTCACTTCCATATAAAGCGACACTCCAAACATACACTTTCAAAAATCTTTTCCTGACATTTAAAAAAACTCTTAATAACTTATAAAATGTATAGTGGCCATAAGTGACTATAGATAGACCATAAGTGTGAAAATAACTGGTCCGGTTGAAGTCTACCTTCCACAAGGGGTGGTGTGGCTTGTGTTAACCGTCGGCGTCAGTGAGTTACACATCAACTACATTATCGTTGATAATATTATCGTTGTTGATAATGAAATAAGTTAGGGAATTTTCTAATTCGATAGATTTACTAGTACTCTGTATTGTTTGAGTTTTATTTTAAATAGCCAAAACGTTCATTTAAAAAAAGACGCGTTTTTTTACTTTCGTGATTACCTGTTTTTTTTTCATATAATTCACTCTAAACTAAAGACAAGTACAAATGAACAAGTAACCTATCATGAGTTTATGCAATTTAGAGAAAATTTCAAAACTAGTAAGACAATTTTTAGAAATTCTGACTCAAGAAAATAGAATAATTGAACAAAAGAACTAAAATTTAGGTTTTTAAATCAACAGATCAAAATAGTGCCACGACTACAATATTTAACAATGTGACATGATATAATGTGACTTTAAAACTACAAACATTCACGCTAGGCAAACGGTGGAAAGGGAGGAGTGAAATTATATTCTATCCCCTTTTTCACTAAGCCGAATATATCGATCGACTGCTGCAAATCAATACGTCAAATCATAGGAAATTGCAGTCGTTACTCGATCCTGTAAGTAACATCTATTAATCCGAAACCAGCTGTAAATTGAACATTATTATTTGAATTAAAACAACTGTGATTTTTTAAAAATTGTATGTTAGGTGTTAAAAATGCATTACAGACATACCAAAAACCGAAGTAATATTTTAAAACAACAATCTAATGTATTTATTTTTACCTGTTTTTTGTAGGAGAATATTAATGTGACTAAAAGAATAATGAACTTTTTTTAAAGTTTTAATGAGAATTCAAATAGTTATTAAGAGAGAACATTAAAATGTAGAATAAGTAGGTATAAGTTACCTTAGAATATTTTCAAAGGTAATGTAAATATTCTAGTTAATTAACAAAATTACCAATTTGATCGTAAAATTGTGTTAATAAAAAAATTATATTTTATTTAATTCAAATTTGGATAAAAACCAATGAAATTGTTTTTACATTTTACAGAACAAAAATAAATAATTTATTTATTAAAAACAATCATTCACTAAATAATATTAATGGTTTTAAATTACGATTGAAAAAAAAATTAAAGTTTGTTAAAAATTGAACCTATTAGTTTGGTGGAAGATAGGAATGAAATCAGTTTTCATGTACATAATCACTATTTTTCAAAATTTAATTATATAAATTATAACAATTTGTGAGAGTTTGATTTGTTAACAGAACTAAAATGAAGCAATTATATAAGTATATATATATATATATTTTTTTAGGATAAGGATAAAGTGTGTGTTAGGAAACGCATGTAAATAATTGAGAATGTGTTTTACACATTTCTTTTTTTTTGTTATGTTATTCGAGCGCCGTTTGTTTGATCATTCATTAGCAGAAGAATCTTACAACTTATTTACTGGGTGTATTACTTTTTACTGTCTACACGACACGAAGTTGCGTGTCTCCAATTCCAACCTTAATTACCTAATTGAAACATTCCTTAACATTTCCTTCCATCCGAAGTAGCTCTTCTTCGCTTCATAGAATATAAAACATGCCGCTTAATACTAGGTATAGGCCTGTAACCGCTATTTAGTAATGATACTAATTTCCTTACACTTCTAAATTACGTATTATGTTATTGATTCGTTTTTACAGTAAATAGTTTAAAACGAGATAATGAACATGTTAAAGTAATTATTTTATTTTTTTATTTTAACAAGTTCACAAAATAAGCTTCCATTTTTATATAATGATATTGTTAATAATTTTCTTATATGCTTGACTTTAGTCATTTATATTTAATAAAAACTAATAAAAATGATGCGGTTTTTAATTGTTGTTCTCTTTTATTAACCTAAAATTGTCTACCGATTATATTAAATCCACTTATTTATTTTTTATTAATTATAGGTTTTTTATTATTAACTTGCTCGGTACACTGCGTAGTACGGTGAGAAGTCAGAAATTTGTCAGCAATATTTAACCTAGTTCCAGAAGAGATAGAAGACTAAAAGTGTGCACTCATGCTTGTTGACGATTACAATAAATTTTGATAACAAAAAAAGGTCCGTAAAAAACGTGTTTTTACAGAAAATCTGGTGTTTTCAAATAACGGAAATTCAAACAACCGCGCTTCCGACGAAAGACCAGTCGATGCACAGTGCCAGTCAGCAGTGCTTTCAGCTACGCAAGAAAATTGTTTATATATGGATAGCTGTCAAGTCGGCATAGCTGTCATAGTATAGCTTCGTCTATACGGCATAGATGAAGTCCTACGCAAGAACTATCGCATAAAAATAAACAAGAACAAAACAAAAGTAATGAAATGTAGTAGAAATAACAAAGATGGACCGCTGAATGTGAAAATAGGAGGAGAAAAGATTATGCAGGTAGAAGAATTTTGTTATTTGGGAAGTAGAATTACTGAAGATGGACGAAGCAGAAGCAATATAAAATGCCGAATAGCAAAAGCGAAACGAGCCTTCAGTAAGAAATATAATTTGTTTACATCAAAAATTAATTTAAATGTCAGGAAAAGATTTTTGAAAGTGTATGTTTGGAGCGTCGCTTTATATAGAAGTGAAACTTGGACGATCGGAGTATCTGAGAAGAAAAGATTAGAAGCTTTTGAAATGCGGTGCTATAGGACAATGTTAAAAATCAGATGGGTGGATAAAGTGACAAATGAAGAGATATTGCGGCAAATAGATGAAGAAAGAAGCATTTGGAAAAACATAGTTAAAAGAAGAGACAGACTTATAAGCCACATACTAAGGCATCCTGGAATATTCGCTTTAATATTGGAAGGACAGGTAGAAGGGAAAAATTGTGTAGGCAGGCCACGTTTGGAGTATGTAAAACAAATTGTTAGGGATGTAGGATGTAGAGGGTATACTGAAATGAAACGACTAGCACTAGATAGGGAATCTTGGAGAGCTGCATCAAACCAGTCAAATGACTGAAGACAAAAAAAAAAAAGCTGTAAAGTAGTGGCAGTGAATCACTGTTCGTAGATTTATGTATTAATATGTTTAAATCGGTTATTTATTTATTTCATCTATATATTCCAGAAGAAATCCATCTACGATTGTATAATTTCGTTCAACAATCATTTTGTTCCCATCTACGATAACAAATTTGTTAGAGTTATGTAATTATTTGCACAATATATTTAAAAGTGTTAAATTACCCATCTTTCTGAGATTATGTACGAGAAGTTTAAAAATAAAACACTGTCTAATTTTGACAATAATTTTTTTGGTTTAATTGTGTCTAAAAAATATAAAATAAAAAAACTAGGTCTAGTGGTAAACTCGACATCGTAAATCAGCTGATTTCGAAGTTGAAGTTCTCTGGTTCAAATTCTAATAAAGGAGCTTATTTTATCCGGATTTGAATAATAGATCGTGGATACCGGTGTTCTTTGGTGGTTGGGTTTCAATTTACCACACGTAGTAGTCGACCTGAGAGTCAGGAGTTGTCGACCTGAGTTTGTTTAAGATTAAACTTTATCGGTACAGTAACATTACAATGATAAGTCGCTAATGACTATAATTGTTGCTGCGACTATTAATAATTATTATAAGTATTAAAATAGTGTTAAATAAGTATTAAAAAAAATAATAAAACAATACGCTTTTATTTAACTAAAGGAAAATATTACAAAAAAAGTACCGAGATATCACTAATTGGGAATTATTAAATTAACGTACAAATTGTGTAGAAAAATTTTTCAATTCAAATATATTTAAACACGTATTAAAAATAGAAGTTAGTTTCACTTTCATATTAAATCAAGAATAAATATAACCTCAAATAACATTAAATTAAATTATAATAATATTTTATATCGATAACGATAATCCATAAATTTGTTTTCTATTCAAGGTAGTGAATGTACTTTTATGTGAACATTTATTTATTACATATCTCAGCTACATTTAATTATAAAAATGAATATTGAATAAATTGATTAACAAAAACCTTTACATTTTATATCAGAAATAATAAAAGCATGGAGTCTCATTGTGTTATATAGCAAATTATCAATGAAATAATTCTTAGCTAATACTAAGTGTATCACTTAGCTTTGAACCTCCTAGATAACATGGATGACGTTAGAAAATTAAAACGGCTGCACGTTCTAGAACTTTGTGGTTCTATAGGGTCTTAAGTGTAACTTCAGCTGTAAGTGTTATACATTATCTCTTCGACTTTTATTTTCAAATTTATTGCGTATTCTTTTTTTCTTTCTCTTATTCTACTGTTAGTTGTTAAATGCTCATAATTACTTAGTGTTATGTGCTGCTTGCCACAAAATTTCTTTGTAATGCTAGTGTGTAATTTTTGAAGAATATCGCTGCGAACCCCTTATCATGTGATTGCGAGTGTGAGTTACCGATTTTTTTTTTGGTTTCAGTCATTTGACTGGTTTGATGCAGCTCTCCAAGATTCCCTATCTAGGGCTAGTCGTTTCATTTCAGTATACCATCTACATCCTACATCCCTAACAATTTGTTTTACATATTCCAAACGTGGCCTGCCTACACAATTTTTCCCTTCTACCTGTCCTTCCAATATTAAAGCGACTAATCCAGGATGCCTTAGTATGTGGCCTATAAGTCTGTCTCTTCTTTTAACTATATTTTTCCAAATGCTTCTTTCTTCATCTATTTGCCGCAATAACTATTCATTTATCACTTTATCCACTCGTCTGATTTTTAACATATATATATATTCTGTAATATATATATTATATTATATATAATAATATACATTATATTATATTATTCTGCAATATATATATATATATATATATTACAGAGCAGAAGACCAACCAGCTGAGGCGCTAGAATAATTGCTACTAACAATGTGGTTAGGTGAGGTAAATTTTTCAGCTGATTTCTTGATTTTTATATTAAAATCAATTTAAATATCACAATTACATACAGCTCTTTATTGCTCTTTAACAATCTGATGCTACTTTCATATCTCCATGATGACGCCAAAAAAAAATTAGTATCTCCAAATTGTAAATGTAGCTATATAACAATTTTAAATACTTTCATTTAAAATTTATTGAAGAACATCAAAGAAATTTCCTCTACTCAGTAAAAAAGTATACATATCGAAGACCTCCATTTTTGATATCGATTAAAAATGTCGAAGAATAAAAAGCAACTTTTATATTTGACTATGATTTTTTTTTTTTTGTCTTCAGTCATTTGACTGGTTTGATGCAGCTCTCCAAGATTCCCTATCTAGTGCTAGTCGTTTCATTTCAGTATACCGTCTACATCCTACATGCCTAACAATTTGTTTTACATATTCCAAACGTGGCCTGCCTACACAATTTTTCCCTTCTACCTGTCCTTCCAAAAAAAAATGAAGAAAAAAAATGAATGTGTAGTGGGTAGCTGTTGTGACGTAACGGGTAGACGGCTAAACTGAAAGTACTACACAACACTAGAAAATCAAAGTGAAAAATTAAATTGTTTAAGTGAATACTATGAAGTTGCGTGTACTCTGAGAGGAAAAGAGAAAACAATCTCTTGTGATTCATGTTGTACAAGAGAGTGATTCACTCTCCGATCGACAGAGTAAACGCTTACTCAATAATATGAAAATTGATGTAAGTAAAATATATCGGTTTTTCGCTTCTGCTCGCTGCATAAGAGAAGTTTGTTTTTCCATAGACTTTCTCAAAAAAAAAAAAAAAAAAAAAAACTATAAGCTTTTTCCTCCACGCGTTACTCAATTAGTCGTTTACATGTTAAGTTTTCCCGGTGGAAGAAAACATCTTTCTTTTTCCGTGACCATAGGTGAATGCACTAATACCTCTAGAGAATATTTTATTTTATTAATATCACAGCGCTGCCATTATCTAGACAAATATTGAAACAATTAAGATATTTAACAAAGAATTAATAAATTATGATTTAAGCTAGGATAATAAACACCTGTCTGTTTTTATGATGATAAACTTTTTAGGATGATAAAATTGGGATTTAAATGAAAAAATAAAGTAGAATTATACGAATAAATTTACATCTTACAATTTTTACTAAATTAAAACATTTAATAAAGAGTTAATACGTCGTTACTATTAAATCCAAAATAGTAATAAACAAGTTTCTGTTTTTTAACTTTATTCTGTGATTAAGTATTCAAAGTGTAGAATAAAAATCGATTTAATGTGATTGGAATGAGCCAGAACAGGAGCGGCGCAGCAGCAGTGAAAGATTACTGTATAGTAGTATGTATACAGAAACGTTATTGATATTCATTCAGAATGATGGAGTGCCAAACTTTGGCTGGGTCCCAACCCGCGACTCTATAGCACACGTCCCATGCGGATCGGAACGGTTTGAACCTTTGCATCGATCTTCTGTCTCACTCTCACCCCAATTAAGAATGACACGGATGTTACTAGTACCGAGATGTTTAGGGAGTTTGTATATTTTATTGGTGTTTCCAGTTTTTTGTGCCAGGTAGGTCTACTTCCCCGCGGCAACATTTATTCTTGGCGCCAGGAGTCACGACTGTGAAAAGGTTGAGCCGTTGTGTCCACCCTTATTAGGTAGGATACATAAAGTATTAATAATTACCCTAAATTTTATCACTACATAATAAAAACATGCGCATTATAAAATCGAGTAAATAAAAATATGGGAATAGAAAACACGATGGAACAGATGAACCTTTGAAATAGTAAAATATAAGTTGACTACTTTAATAAAATGTGTAACATTTCTGTCTTTTTCTTCTGTGTAATTATTATTAGCGGCTTATTTTTCATAAATATTCTATTGCTATTCTGTCTATTAGTTATCTGTTATTCTAAATATTTACTTAATTGTTTTACAATGTATTTTGTGTATTATATTTTTTTTTTTTTTTTTTTTGTCTTCAGTCATTTGACTGGTTTGATGCAGCTCTCCAACATTCCCTATCTAGTGCTAGTCGTTTCATTTCAGTATACCCTCTACATCCTACATCCCTAACAATTTGTTTTACATATTCCAAACGTGGCCTGCCTACACAATTTTTCCCTTCTTCCTGTCCTTCCAATATTAAAGCGACTATTCCAGGATGCCTTAGTATGTGGCCTATAAGTCTGTCTCTTCTTTTAACTATATTTTTCCAAATGCTTCTTTCTTCATCTATTTGCCGCAATACCTCTTCATTTGTCACTTTATCCACCCATCTGATTTTTAACATTCTCCTATAGCACCGCATTTCAAAAGCTTCTAATCTTTTCTTCTCAGATAATCCGATCGTCCAAGTTTCATTTTCATAGCGACATTCCAAACATACACTTTCAAAAATCTTTTCCTGACATTTAAATTAATTTTTGATGTAAACAAATTATATTTCTTACTGAAGGCTCGTTTAGCTTGGGCTATTCGGCATTTTATATCGCTCCTGCTTCGTCCATCTTTAGTAATTCTACTTCCCAAATAACAAAATTCTTCTACCTCCATAATCTTTTCTACTCCTATTTTCACATTCAGTGGTCCATCTTTGTTATTTCTACTACATTTCATTACTTTTGTTTTGTTCTTGTTTATTTTCATGCGATAGTTCTTGCGTAGGACTTCGTCTATGCCATTCATTGTTTCTTCTAGATCCATTTTACTCTCGGCTAGAATTACTATATCATCAGCAAATCGTAGCATCTTTATCTTTTTACCTTGTACTGTTACTCCGAATCTAAATTGTTCTTTAACATCATTAACTGCTAGTTCCATGTAAAGATTAAAAAGTAACGGAGATAGGGAACATCCTTGTCGGACTCCCTTTCTTATTACGGCTTCTTTCTTATGTTCTTCAATTGTTACTGTTGCTGTTTGGTTCCTGTACATGTTAGCAATTGTTCTTCTATCTCTGTATTTGAACCCTAATTTTTTTAAAATGCTGAACATTTTATTCCAATCTACGTTATCGAAAGCCTTTTCTAGGTCTATAAACGCCAAGTATGTCGGTTTGTTTTTCTTTAATCTTCCTTCTACTATTAATCTGGGGCCTAAAATTGCTTCCCTTGTCCCTATACTTTTCCTGAAACCAAATCGGTCTTCTCCTAACACTTCTTCCACTCTCCTCTCAATTCTTCTGTATATAATTCTAGTTAAGATTTTTGATGCACGACTAGTTAAAATAATTGTTCTGTATTCTTCACATTTATCTGCCCCTGCTTTCTTTGGTATCATAACTATAACACTTTTTTTGAAGTCTGACGGAAATTCCCCTTTTTCATAAATATTACACACCAGTTTGTATAATCTATCAATCGCTTCCTCACCTGCACTGCGCAGTAATTCTACAGGTATTCCGTTATATTTTGTAACGCATAAATTTTACCTAATGGCTTTAGGACTTAAAATCTTTGCGGCTAATACTAGCATAAATAACCGGTCTATTTCTCTTATTCTGTTAAATAATAAAAATTTAGTTTTCACAAATACATTCCCTTTTGAAATTTTCAAAGCGCTTAAGACCGATATCAAGACAAGCAATTAATTTTTTATAGGTATTCTTGTTCTTTTATTATTTCTTTTTTCCCGATTTAAGACATTAATGTATCGAAAAGCTAAACATGTACATGTTGGAGCTAAATTACTATTTTCGTTTACATTTCTGTTCTAATATGTTAGTCATTATTCTGTAATTTGACTATTTCTTACTATAATACATCTTATCAGTGGTGCAAAAATTTCAGTACACAGATGATGGTAGAATTTCTGTGGATGAAACACCTTTTGAGTTGACGATAATTATAGAAATGTTAAACACTTTTTATTACTATTAATTTAACTTTCCCTTAACCAAAATTTTAATTTCACTATCATAGTCAAATATAAAAGTTGCTTTTTATTCTTCGACATTTTTAATCGATATCAAAAATGAAGGTCTTCGATATGTATACTTTTTTACTGAGTAGAGGAAATTTCTTTGATGTTCTTCAATAAATTTTAAATGAAAGTATTTAAAATTGTTATATAGCTACATTTACAATTTGGAGATACTAATTTTTTTTTGGCGTCATCATGGAGATATGAATGTAGCATCAGATTGTTAAAGAGCAATAAACAGCTGGATGTAATTGTGATATTTAAATTGATTTTAATATAAAAATCAAGAAATCAACTGAAAAATTTACCTCAACTCACCACATTGTTAGTAGCAATTATTCTAGCGCCTCAGCTGGTTGGTCTTCTGCTCTGTAATATATATATATATATGTTTTGAAACTTTTACATTATTTTTAATTTTATAATTATAGGTCAACTATAGAAGACAATGGTTTTTCCTTCAATAAAAATTAAGTCAAATAACACTTTATGCCTACTAAGATTTTTAATTGCTTGTAATTCATGAACAAATTTTCAAAATTAAAATTTAATTTTTCGTATCTGGGTATATACTTCCCCATTAGACAGTTAAATTTCTAAATTTATATTTCTCAGGATATTTTAATTTTTATATTAGAGAAAGAAAGAAAGAAATGATTAATTTAAATCGTTCAAATTTCATTGTCTAAAATTTTCTGAAGGTTATTGAATTTTTATCCAAAAAGACCTCTTCTGAATTTTACTCTTTTTAATACTTAGTGTGAAAAAGAAATATTTTTGTGTTAGTTAAAAAGATTATTGACGTGATATTTTTTTATTTTCATATCAATGTTAAGGTCGTTAATACAGGGGGTCAGTAATTTTACCAATCTGAATCAAAGATAGGGTTAAATTTAATGTTTGATCTTTATTTCAGAGGGTGAGCCCCAACCCTTTCAGTAATATTTATTTTTTTAGTTCATATACTTACTTTTTTGTTTTTCAAAAGTTTAATTAATTTTTATTTATTTTTTTTTAATTTTTGGAACGAACGATTTTTTACTTCATTTGCCTCTCACTTTTTCTTATTTTCATCAAGATGTAGATTTTGCTTTCTTGCATAAGGATTTTTTCAAACGCATAGCACTTTTTTCCAAATCTACCAACTTTAAAAATCAGACTAAAACATGAAAAATAAACTTAAAAGCAACTTTAAAAATTAATCTGAAAATTAGAAAATAATATTTTTTCAACTTTTTTTTTAATTTCGACTTTTTAAAAAAAAAAAAATTGGGTGAAAAAATAGTAAGTTTTAGTAAGTAAAATCAGTAACTTTTTGGTAATTTTAAAAATAAACGATAATTTTAAGATTTTAAAGCAAATTTTTACATAGTACGCCTTTTAAATTTGTTTATTTTCAATGAACGAACAGTTCTTTACTGAATTCAATATAAATGTGTGTGAACACTTTTTGTGTCGGATTTCGATTTTAATTTCGGATTTTATTAAGCGTCGTTAAAAGATTACAGAAATACATGAATGGCGGTGTTCGGTCGTCGGGTTCAACTCAAAATGACCGCCTAAATTAAAATTTTATAATAATCATTACGAAAATGTTATTTATCTATAAACGATAATGTCAATTATTTGAAAAACAACGCCGTAAAACCGCCAAAAACACGTTATTAATGAATTATATAACTTAGAGTATGTAGGATCCCCAGTAGACACTTATTAAAACCATAACAAACTCATTTGCTCCTCCTGCAGATTTTGTAAAAATAAATTAATATTTAGAATTAGAAAAAGTGTAACTTTTTAATTACAACAGATACTGAAAAGGAACTAACGTCATATAAGACTACAAATTATCATTAACGTAATGTGTGAATACTGATTTGATCGGCCACCAGATAACGGTCACGTGAACTAAAGAATCTTTAAAACAAAAAAATAATCCCTTAAAAACTATACAATAATGATATTATTGATATTATTTAACTAATTTTATAATGACATATATTAAATATCATTATATGTATGTGTATACTCAAATATACTATACCTAGAGATAAATTCTATAAATAGCAATTGCATTAAATCAAACAATAATACTCAAATATATTATGCAAACATGTAATATGTAATAATCTGAGTTAAGTAGAACTTAGAGGTAATAACTCTGTTAGAAATGAATTAATATCTGAGAGAACAGTAATATTAACAGGAATGTTTGTCCGGGAGAATCTTACTAAACTTTTCATTGATAATTGGTTTTACTTTAGAACAAAAATCAGTTTATTATGATGTATTTTTTTCTTCTTTTCAACTTTAATGATTTTCAGGGATTTAGAGAACGTATTTAGAACGAAGCGTGAACTTTAATTTCATAGGGGCGTGAATAACGAATGTAAAATTTTTAAATAATTACAAATGAATTACAAAGTATAACAAATGGGTAATTTTCTTTTTGAAGGACAGGAGTGCTCCTGTCCTTCCTGGAACAATTAGCTGTTCGATGGTCTTCCCCTCACTTTACATAGCGGAAGGGCTTGATGGAATTGTGTTTGGTGTGCCCGTTCTGTAGATACCTCTTTCACTGCCTGCATCTCAGTGTTGTTTCTTCTGTGTTTCGAACGATGCCCCTACAATTTGCAATGTATTTTAACTCAAATATAGTTTTATTGTTCTCTTGCGGTTCTATGTTTACGTAAACAGTCGATGTAGGCCCTTTAGTTGCTCTGTGGCGTGCATTTATTAAGTCCTTCACCCAGTGGCCGTGGCCTTCGATTTCTTCCTTGATCACCTATAGTGGAATCGAATGGTGCTCGTTCCTAATCACGCCACGAAAGGCTCGGTGGCCTATTAAACCACGCTCTCGAACGATATTTATGATTTTCTTGTACGCTTCAATATCTTTAGAAATTATTCTATGTTGTTTACCTCCTACCAATCGAATGTTGTTATCCCCCTTACACACGACCGTTTCTAACCTTAGCACATCATTTATCTCGTAAAGTTCAACAGGTGGCGGCTTGACGGGTTTTGTTGGGTTCATAATATTGTATCCTCTAAAAAGGCCACTAAATCTATTTGATACGGGTATCCACCATTGCTAAGATTATGAATTCCAGTTTTTTTTTTTCGGCCAGGTATGGTTATCCACTGAATAGAGGTAGGTTGGGATTCCATAATTACACTGATCCATGTTGTATTCCTCCATGGCCTAGGTTAGCCCAACCAAAATTTCAAAAAGATAGATTAAAATGACTTATAAATAAGTATACCTTACAAAAAAGAAGTTTTTGTTTTCTCTTCCAAACATGCAACGAGGTCCGCAATAAATATTTCGCACAAATATCTATTTCACAATTATCAAATATAACATTTAATAAAAACAGATAAACCACAAAACAACTGCTAGGAAATATTTGGCTAAGATTAACTTTAATCTGTATTATGTGTTTTTCCACCTAAAAATCATGTGGATCATCCTTCACTTAAATATTTGGAGGATTATTGTAAATAATAAGTATGAATATCAGTTCATTTACTTTTGTCGTAGGTAGCACAGTGCCTTTATGTTACTTTTTATTTTATTCATTTTTAATACAATCCAAATAATGTGATTGTACTCCCATACAGGTTTTTTCTCGAGAGTACCTAATTTCTCTTCATCTTTAAAACAATCTTTTTTTTTTTTTTTTTTTTCCCGACCGGATATCCATTTAAGTAAACACAGTCGGGGAGAATGTCCTTTTTACTCTAAGGGAGCGTCCCCCGCCCACCGGTTGTACACCTGGCACGGCAAGTTAGCTTCCCCGGTCTCGGATCTTTAATTTTATTTTATTCGCCTGCCTCTAATCCCCCGCCTCGGAGACGGTGTATGGCTACGCCACCTCCCATCCCCTCAGCAGGGAACCGGGTCTCGGTCATTATGTCTTTGCCTCTAATCAGCGGTACCGCCCCCACTAAGCGCCGAGGCACCCGCAGGAGCGGCACCGCCAACCGGGACTCGGTCTTTTATTTGTTCCACACTCCCCAGGAGTTCCCCCCCGCCCCTTCTCAGGAACCCACACACCACGGCGTACGGGCCCTCCACGGAGAGACTATCCTCCCTACCCTAAATTCACAAACCCCTTCTTCTGTCCTCTTCTTCCTTGGTGCGTAAGATTTCCCCGGCAAACCTACGGAACCAATCCCAGTTATCGTCACTATAGACCGTCCAATTTAAGAGGTTTTCAGGTGTAAGTCCGTTGTCCGAAATTTCTCTTCTATTTGGAGCCCATCTTGGGCATACAAACACAGTGTGTTCCGCATCATCAGTCTCTGGGCAGTTCACACATTGTGGGGTAGGTCTTTTTGCAATTCTAAACAAGTAATGGCCGAACGAGCCATGCCCCGTCAACAGTTGTGTGGTATAAAAATCTACATTACCAAGTCTGTTATTAGTCCACGTATTTATGTTGGGGATTAATCGCCTGGTCCAATCCCCAACTCTAGAGAGTGTCCATGTATCCTGCCACTCTTGATCAATTAGCCGTTCGACCTCTTCTTTGGGCATACCCCTATATCTAAGTGTTCTTCGTTTAATTTGTAAATCAATGGGTATAACCTTCGTTAATATACACAACGCGTCGTACGACACTGTTCTGTATCCCGCGGCTACACGCAGTAAAGCAAGCCTGTGTACTCTTTTTAATTTTGTTTTGTTTCTCTGAATATTCATTGTATCTCCACATATAGGGGCCGCATATAAAATTGCTGACGTGGTAGCCGCAGTTATCAGTCTCCTTATTACCATTTTCGGTGTACCATGGTTCTGGAAAAGAGTCCTCAATGCCTTAATCAAAGGAGTGACCTTCTGACAAATCATCTCTACGTGTTTGCTAAATCTTAGGCTTTTATCCAAAAGAACCCCTAAATACTTTGCTTCTTTGACCTCATTAATTCTCTCTCCTCTAATATTGATATTGAGGTTTCTAATAGGTCTTCTACCTGAAAACACCAAACAACAGGATTTGTTTGGGGATATCTGTAGCATGCTTCCTACCAGCCATTCATCAATTATTCGTAACGCCTGATTTGCATTATCCTCTAGGTTATTAACTTCTCTGTATTCCACTAGGATAGCAATGTCATCAGCATATCAAACAACAAAAACCCCCTCGGGATAATCCAATCTAGAAATTTTAAAAAAACCTTTAAAACAACAATCTGTAACAAAAAATTGCGTTTGAACTAGATATATTAGAAATTTTAATAATGTTACTAGTTTTTAGAGAGATCTATTTTTATTAAAGTTTTCGTTTATTTTGTTTAAAAGTTCTTTTTCATTACTTTTCTTGACTTCTTTTATCTTTTTACAGCTTCTTTTCAGATCTTAAGGAAATTTTGCCTACTTCTCTCATTTTTGGTGGAATTCCACATTTTCGAGGCTTTTTGTCTTACAAGTTCATCGCATTCTGATTTCCACTATGCGTTTTTTAACCCTTTTACGTGATGCAACACTTGCTTTTTGTATCATTTTGGTTTTAATGTTTTCCCAACTTTCGTCCCTTAATTTTACACTAATTAATTGGTTTTTTAAAAATGCAATTACATTCAAAGATAAAATGTAATACTAATATAGACTTACCTTAATGTGAACAAGTTTATGTCAGCCCTCTCTTTTTATTAATTATTATGCCTCACAATTTTGTCATTAAGTGAAATATTAAACTAATTCCAAAAAGTTATCTAAAGATTCATTAGCATTCTAAAGTAGTTGAAGCAGTCGATTCATATTATCATTACTATTATTAATACTTATTTATTTCTATTTTTTGTATTCTATTTATGGAAACATATGGGACGCTCTGTCGAATAAGAGGAACATAGATTTGAGGGAATCACTTTTATTGTAGTTTACTATATGAGGCTGCACATATTAGACGATCAACGCAGAGTTAATTGTGAGTAATACAAATTTATCTTTATCTTATTCTAGATAAGAAATAAATTTTATAATTATGACACGAGGGCCGTTTACTCCTACATAACTAAAACTTCAGCGTTTATCGTGTAAAATAGTGTTAAAATAAACTAGCCGCACTTCAGTCAATTGCTTATTAACAGCAAAGGTCTCATACCGTTAAGTGTTCATTATAACTTTTACATTTTACGAAATAATGATCGCTACCTTCTGAATAAGTAGATAATGTGTTAGCTGATGGTTAGGTCCTCGTACTTCATATTTCATTTCTTTATCGTGGTCAAGATTTTTGGAAATTAGTTTTCAACTATAAAACAAACAAGTCCGTCTATTGATAAACGAGAACCGAAGGTACCCTAATATCTATTTCACTTTCCAACCGCCTCCTCTATCTTGAATTAATTTTACCTTCCGTAATTACTTTCTGTAGGCAGGATTGTCTCCACTGCTTTCTATGTTTGTTCGTGGTTTATAGCAGAATTTCATTCAGTGTGACAAATCAGAATTGTATGAAAATTTCCATTAAAAGATTTAAATGGCAGAAAGGCTCCTGGAATAGACGGAATACCTGTAGAATTACTGCGCAGTGCAGGTGAGGAAGCGATTGATAGATTATACAAACTGGTGTGTAATATTTATGAAAAAGGGGAATTTCCGTCAGACTTCAAAAAAAGTGTTATAGTCATGATACCAAAGAAAGCAGGGGCAGATAAATGTGAAGAATATAGAACAATTAGTTTAACTAGTCATGCATCAAAAATCTTAACTAGAATTTTATACAGAAGAATTGAGAGGAGAGTGGAAGAAGTGTTAGGAGAAGACCAATTTGGTTTCAGGAAAAGTATAGGGACAAGGGAAGCAATTTTAGGCCTCAGATTAATAGTAGAAGGAAGATTAAAGAAAAACAAACCGACATACTTGGCGTTTATAGACCTAGAAAAGGCTTTCGATAACGTAGATTGGAATAAACTGTTCAGCATTTTAAAAAAAATTAGGGTTCAAATACAGAGATAGAAGAACAATTGCTAACATGTACTGGAACCAAACAGCAGCAATAACAATTGAAGAACATAAGAAAGAAGCCCAAATAAGAAAGAGAGTCCGACAAGGATGTTCCCTATCTCCGTTACTTTTTAATCTTTACATGGAACTAGCAGTTAATGATGTTAAAGAACAATTTAGATTCGGAGTAACAGTACAAGGTGAAAAGATAAAGATGCTACGATTTGCTGATGATATAGTAATTCTATCCGAGAGTAAAAAGGATTTAGAAGAAACAATGAACGGCATAGATGAAGTCCTACGCAAGAACTATCGCATGAAAATAAACAAGAACAAAACAAAAGTAATGAAATGTAGTAGAAATAACAAAGATGAACCACTGAATGTGAAAATAGGGCAGAAAAGATTATGGAGGTAGAAGAATTTTGTTATTTGGGAAGTAGAATTACTAAAGATGGACGAAGCAGGAGCGATATAAAATGCCGAATAGCACAAGCTAAACGAGCCTTCAGTAAGAAATATAATTTGTTTACATCAAAATTTAATTTAAATGTCAGGAAAAGATTTTTGAAAGTATATGTTTGGAGTGTCGCTTTATATGGAAGTGAAACTTTGACGATCGGAGTATCGGAGAACAAAAGATTAGAAGCTTTTGAAACGTGGTGCTATAGGAGAATGTTAAAAATCAGATGGGTGGATAAAGTGACAAATGAAGAGGTATTGCGGCAAATAGATGAAGAAAGAAGCATTTGGAAAAATATAGTTAAAAGAAGAGACAGACTTATAGGCCACATACTAAGGCATCCTGGAATAGTCGCTTTAATATTGGAAGGACAGGTAGAAGGAAAAAATTGTGTAGGCAGGCCACGTTTGGAATATGTAAAACAAATTGTTGGGGATGTAGGATGTAGAGGGTATACTGAAATGAAACGAATAGCACTAGATAGGGAATCTTGGAGAGCTGCATCAAACCAGTCAAATGACTGAAGACAAAAAAAAAAAATGAAAATTTCTGTTCAAATATTTTGTAATACGGGCTGTATTTCTGTTAAAGATGTCATGGCTTTACAGATATTAAAATTATTAAAGAGTTAACATGTCTCTATTTTAAGTCAAAGTTGAAATACAGGATTATGAAGTTATCATTTTAGTATTTCTATTTTATTTTAAACTGAATTAATTAATTTCATAAAAATAAACTCCTCTATCAGTATTTTAGTATCACATTAATGCCTCGATAGAACTCAGCGAACAACCGATATGACTGACGTTTGATAGGGTGATTACAAATTTCAGAACTTTTGTTTACTATTCGGTAATATATGTTAGTGAAATATGTCATGTCAAAATTTATCACACGTTTATTGAAATTTTATATACATTTATCGTAAACTGTATGTTTCATTTGTGAATATATAAATATGGATTACATCAGTTCAAAATATCACAAGTTAAAATTCGTAAAAAAATATTTTTCATTGTCATCATTTTGATCTGTTTAGTTAGAACAGTGATGAATAAAATGATAAAAAAAATTACCCGTTTGTAAAAGTTTCATTTAATGTCCATTTACCAAACTCTTTCAGGTTTAAAATCCTCATGTTCACATATTTAAACAATAATATTTTGAAAATTGTTTTATTAATTATATTCGGCGCTTTTAATGACTATATTATTTTATTCTCTGTACTATACAACACTATTTAAGGATTCTTAATAAATTTTACATTTATTAAGAAAGTTGTGAAAGTTTAGTTCTTGCATTCTAAATATTTATTTAATATTTTTTTCAAATATTGCCTATCTTTTAATAAATCTTTCATTTCTTATTCAAATACATCATATTTACACAGGGTTCATATATTGTTGTGATCAACTGGGAAGTGAAAATCCTCAAGTATAGTAAAGCAATTTTAGAAAATATAAACATGTGTGTTTTTTGGTATCGCCTGGTCGTTAGTGTTAAGGCATCTCAAACTTTCAATTAACTCTTTCAAATTATTCTTCTACCTGTTAATCTAAAAATCTAATATTTTTGTGTTATACCGGATCTTCCTTCTTTTTCCTGTTTAGCCTCCGGTAACTACCGTTTAGATAATTCTTCAGAGGATGAATGAGGATGATATGTATGAGTGTAAATGAAGTGTAGTCTTGTACATTCTCAGTTCGACCGTTCCTGAGATGTGTGGTTAATTGAAACCCAACCACCAAAGAACACCGGTATCCACGATCTAGTATTCAAATCCGTGTAAAAATAACTGGCTTTACTAGGACTTGAACGCTGGAACTCTCGACTTCCAAATCGGCTGATTTGGGAAGACGCGTTAACCACTAGACCAACCCAGTGGGTTTACATGCCATGGCTAATCGTACAGAAGTTAACCCATTGTGTGTACTGGTTCTTAATGTTATGTGGATTTCTTCAGGAACAGTACAATCATTTTTTAACGGCTTTAATGACTAAATATATGATCACACTTTTCAAACAATGTTTAACAATTAGTTCTCAAACATTTTTTACTATTTAATAAGTTTTCCAAACTACCAGGAAACGCTTGTAAAATATTTACGTCGGTTTTAGTGCTCAAACAATGCTGCCGTGATAGATTTATATTTTATATAAAAAAAACCCTTCGTAAAGTAAAGTTGTTTGTTTTACAGCTGCATTTGTATCTTTTCAGAGAATAAATAAATGTTGAAGTGAAAAAGAAAATATGATGATATGGTTTAATTTAATGATTTAAACTGAAAATTTAATAGGTATTAGAAATTTTACTACACTTTTTTATCTCATTTTGAGATGTTGGCAAGTAAGATTAAGACCGTACATAAAACGAAAGATTACAAATTTTCGGGAAATGTGTATCTATGAGTAAAGCCATTACGATTAAAGATTTCTGGTAACATGTGGTTTTTATCATTCTTTTATGTATGGTTTTAAGGAATCAAAGCAGTTACTAAACTTGTACCTAAAGTTGCAGAAATAATCTATTATTAAGAATAGCCATTTATTCAATTTCTAATGGCGAAAGGGACAATCGATCCCTAACCTTCAGCCATTCCAGGAAGTCCTACACCAATTTCTAGTGTTTTTGTGAAAATGTAAAGATGCAATTCCATTGAACGAAAATATTATGAAACCATTTCTTGTATATAACTAACTGGGTAAAATTTAACATATATTTAACTATATTTTATGATCATGATCGTAAGAATAGACAAAAAAATTTCACAAGTTTAAAGTTTACAGTTAAATAAGTTTAACTGTAGTTCATTGGGTTAATGAGTGATGACTCACTCATTGACCCGCTAGACAAGTCACAACGATGTTGATGAATCAGAAACTCTCTTTGGAGTCTAAAATCAGCTTAATTTTATTTCATTAACATCTGATTAAATTGTAGTTATTAAGTATCTCTATTAAAATTTTGCTTTCAAAGATTCATTGAGCTCTGGATAAAAATAAACCTTTGTTAAAAGTTTATCAAAGAATATAAAAATCCTCCATAACTGTGATCATATATCAAATAAAAGTATTGTGGCTGTTTAACAAACGTCTAATTCACATTAAAGGTACGAGTTTCTAATAAACGTTGGCAATGGGTTTTTGTAATGTTTGATGTTGACGTTGCTTAAAACTGCTGAAAAATTACTTTTTTTCCGACGATGGCCAGTCAGTATATTAAGCTTGCCGATTGGTCAGAACGAGCGATCTAGTAAAATAAACCTAGTAAAGCGTGCGTAGTGGGTTATGCATGTACAGTGAGAAAGTATTTTCTTCACTGACCTCACCGACTATAATTATTTTATTAGAATAATAGATTATACTTGTATCTACTTTACCAAGATAATTCATTAATGAAATTATTAGATCACGTTCTAAAAGCGAAGGCTATGTTTCCTAATCTTTATATAAAATTAGCACTAATATTGAACGAATGAGGCTGCGAAATGCAATAATACTAATTCAGTTACATCCATTTCTGGAGAAAAAAATTTATGAATGTTAAAATATTATTTTCATTCAGTTATGCGATTGATTTCTGTAAAGTGCTTTCCATATTCGCAATTATGATTTAATTACCGTTTAGAATAGTGTATTTCAGACTTCGAGGGGTGAATTATTTACAATCATGTGTTCTTTCTTTAAAATTCTTTCTTAGTTTTTCAATTCGTTACAGTTTTTAAAAGAAATTTCTTCTTAATAACCCCCGTATATTGTCCAAATTATCCTAATTTCTTTACCGATTAATAATTTAAATTCTTTTATCCATAGATTGAATTCGTGTTTTGATAGCTTAGTTATCTTTAGTTTAGTTAAAAACCAAAAATTTAAAAGATAATCAATGAAGAAATAAGATTGTTTTAATGTCAAACCCATTAAAAAATTTAGAAACAAATCTATGTTGAAATATCAAGTAATATTTCAAACTTCTATTAACGCAATAACAAATATATGTATAAATTTTTAAGTGCGGATGGCTGTGAGTGATTGATTTAAATTAAAATATATTTTTAATATTTATAAATACTTTTTTCCATTGGAAACAATAACGATCCAAGAAAAATTTAGTTTTAGATGAAAAGAATAAGAAATTGTTAAGAATAACAAAATAATTAGGAATCTTGTCATATTTAGATATGATTCGTGGAAAAAAATTTCAGATAATAATTACTATATCAATACTGTAATAAAAGTAGCTGTGAAATTGGCAAATTTACTCCAACGACCAACTAAAATTTTTAAAGTAAAAATAACCTGATATACATAATTTTGAATCGCTGAAATGGAAATGGAACAAGGTGAATTCAGACTCATTATTTATCCAGTTGTATTTAGAAACATGGATAACTAACTGCAGCAGGGACGGTTAAACATGAAGCTTGTCCCTTTACTTCGACTACGTTAAGTAGCCTTATTTTTAAGTGATTAGAGGTAAACTATTTCGCGTTTCAACAGTTGACAACAAAGTAATTAATTTGGTCAGATAAAAACTAAAAAAATTCACTGTACATTTTTAATTCACTTGCTTTATTGCGATTAATAAATATTACATCTTTCCCGACAATATTATTTATTTCTTTATTATTTGCTTCCTCTCTAAATGTATTAGAAAATTTAGGAAATGCTTTTTAACTCCACGATTCAGTGAAAAGAAATCCTGGTATTCACTTCCTCCTGGTAGAGGGCGGCAACGCTTGTGTATATAAACAACTGTCAGTATATATTAACTGCCAGTATTTATTAGCCGCTTGTATATATTAAGAAACGGCTAACGTATGAAGGGGCAGAGTTATTCCCTTAAGGGAATACTTTATAAGGAAGTATAAGGTTCCTTCTTTTACTATTGCCAAAGGCCTCCTCAGAGGGCGGATGAGCAGTGCGAGTACAAGACATTTTATTCCCCTGAGGGTGTGAAACTGTCCCCAAGATTGAAAGAACTTCTTCAGAAAGTCGATGCTAATAGAATATAGAAGGCAACGGAAAACCTCTATATTAAAGATTTGTTATGATGCTGGCTTCTTCTGTTAAATGTTCCGGAATTAAACCAACTTCTCATCCGTATCTCTGGAAGAAGCACAAAACAAATTGAAGAAGGACCGGTTTTGTACAGGAAATTGGGATGTAAAAACTTTGTTTCAGAGTGGAAAGTTAGAAAATCTTAAGAAAGAAATTCAGATAAAAAAAGGGTATTTTTTAGCAGTGAGTAAAGCAAGATAGAAAGAATAGGATGAAATGAAGTGAGAGAAAAATGACATAGTCTGTTCTCAAAGAAAGAAAGAGTGGAAAAGATGGAGTGGCAATAATTATGAGGAATGACGTAGGAAAACGGATGCAGAAAGTATGCTACTTAAATGATTGTTTAACACCGTTAAAGATTGAATTTTACCAAAAGACTTACTTATACTTCAAAATGGAATACTTATATTCCAAAATGGAATTATGAAGAAGAAGAAGATATTGAAGAGACGTGTGAAAATATTGAAGATTTTAAATTTATAATGTATAAAATAGAGCAGAAATCTATCCGAGTGTTCTGAGAAAATATAAAAGAATAAATTGGTAAAAAAATATTACCTTTTAACCGGATGACTGTGTCATTTTAATACAAGAAATACTAAGTTTGAATTTGAAAAAGTAAGGATAACTTGAATCAAAGATTCAAGCAATTTTAAGGGTTAGGAAAAAAATATTTAACAACGGAAGCCGCTTTATACGAATTATTGGAAATGATTGTAATGAACAAGGGAAGCGATACTAATTCCCTGATGATGATTGTGATGAAAATAGAAATTATGGTGAAGAAAGCGATATTGAACAGTAAGCATCGATTTCTGATAAGTGAAAACGTTCTTTATTAGAACAGCATGATTGTCAGTAGTAGCTTTGTATTCAAAGAAATAAGCAGCAGGAGGGTGACTGTGAATCATATCTCGTAGTGTAAGAAGTCTCACTTTCCGTAGATCTATACAGTACACAGCTTACTGAGTTACTATATAAAATTTATAAGAATAAAGTTGTATAAGAAGTGTTAGTAAACAATAGATTAAGATAAATATTTGTATCGCTATAATAATAGTTGCATTATAAGGAAAGTTTTTAGATGATTGTTTATTTATTTTCTGAAAATTTATATCAAAACTTTCACTGTAGAATAACTACTGGTTTAATTTTGCCAAACTGTTCATATGTAATATATTATACGCTTATCAATTTAAGAGTAGAGTATAGAATAAGATTATAAGTAAAAAAATAAAAGAATTTCTTAGAGATCTGAGAAAATAACAGTTAAAATATAACAACTTAAGATATTTTTTTAATGGATACACTGACTGTTTCCTTAAAGGTAAAGAATATTAAATTTTAACTACAATAACATTATTTGTATAACAGGTTGCGGGTAGCCACTGGCTATCAACAACGTTACTTATACTCTGGAGTGGAGTGACAGAACAGAGCCAGCAGTCCGGCGGGTTAACCTAATAGATCGTTACGACAAATTATCTGGTCTTGTCTTTGTACTTTTCCCAGAATCCGTCAGACATAGACACGGACAGTGTTATTTCCTTAGACCTTGTAATATACTGTAGGCCGGGAAAGATTAAAAATCATTAAAAAAATATAACAAAGACAGACATAAATGTAGATTACAGTTGAATAGGTCATAAAATTTATTATACTGTGTATGAATGAAACCTTTAATTTTCTCAAGTCGCTTAAATAACACCTGATAATTTTTCTATTTCTTGTTGTAGTTTAACGTTTCTTCATATTTCATAACATTATTTCTTTCTTAATGACTTACGTTATAATTTTAATTGCTAAATACTGAATGGCTACAATTAAGCCATTACGTAGATAACAACTACGACCAATTTTTTTTGTGTGTAAAATTAATGTCTTAAGAATTATTTTCATGATACTCAAATTTTAAAGTACAAATTTTAATTTTAAAACATTACGATAAAGATACATTTCAGACGATATATTACAGCTGATGGATGAACGTAGAAAATATAAGAATGCTAGTGATGAAGAAAGTAAAAGGAAGTATCGGAAATTAAGAAATGCTATAAACAGGAAGTGCAAACTGGTGAAAGAAGAGTGGATTAAAGAAAAGTGTTCAGAAGTGGAAAGAGAAATGAACATTGGTAAAATAGACGGAGCATACAGGAAAGTTAAGGAAAATTTTGGGGTACATAAATTAAAATCTAATAATGTGTTAAACAAAGATGGTACACCAATATATAATACGAAAGGTAAAGTCGATAGATGGGTGGAATATATTGAAGAGTTATACGGAGGTAATGAATTAGAAAATGGTGTTATAGAGGAAGAAGAGGAAGTTGAGGAGGATGCAATGGGAGAAACAATACTGAGATCTGAATTTAAGAGAGCATTAAAAGATTGAAATGGCAGAAAGGCTCCTGGAATAGACGGAATACCTGTAGAATTACTGCGCAGTGCAGTAAGCGGTTGAGGAAGCGATTGATAGATTATACAAACTGGTGTGTAATATTTATGAAAATGGGGAATTTCCATCAGACATCAAAAAAAGTGTTATAGTTATGATACCAAAGAAAGCAGGGGCAGATAAATGTGAAGAATACAGAACAATTAGTTTAACTAGTCATTATATTTCTTACTGAAATTATATTACTAGAAATTATATTTCTTACTGAAGGCTCGTTTAGCTTGTGCTATTCGGCATTTTATATCGCTCCTGCTTCGTCCATCTTTAGTAATTTTACTTCCCAAATAACAAAATTCTTCTACCTCCATAATCTTTTCTCCTCCTATTTTCACATTCAGCGGTTCATCTTTGTTATTTCTACTACATTTCATTACTTTTGTATTGTTCTTGTTTACTTTCATGCGATAGTTCTTGCGTAGGACTTCATCTATGCCGTTCATTGTTTCTTCTAAATCCTTTTTACTCTCGGCTAGAATTACTATAACATCAGCAAATCGTAGCATCTTTATCTTTTCACCTTGTACTGTTACTCCGAATCTAAATTGTTCTTTAACATCATTAACTGCTAGTTCCATGTAAAGATTAAAAAGTAACGGAGATAGGGAACATCCTTGTCGGACTCCCTTTCTTATTACGGCTTCTTTCTTATGTTCTTCAATTGTTATTGTTGCTGTTTGGTTCCTGTACATGTTAGCAATTGTTCTTCTATCTCTGTATTTGAACCCTAATTTTTTTAAAATGCTGAACATTTTATTCCAGTCTACGTTACCGAATGTCTTTTCTAGGTCTATAAACGCCAAGTATGTTGGTTTGTTTTTCTTCAATCTTCCTTGTACTATTAATCTGAGGCCTAAAATTGCTTCCCTATACTTTTTTCCCTATACTTTTCCTTAAACCAAATTGGTCTTCTCCTAACACTTCTTCCACTCTCCTCTCAATTCTTCTGTATAAAATTCTAGTTAAGATTTTTGATGCAAGGAATAGTCGCTTTAATATTGGAAGGACAGGTAGAAGGGAAAATTTGTGTAGGCAGGCCACGTTTGGAGTATGTAAAACAAATTGTTGGGGATGTAGGATGTAGAGGGTATACTGAAATGAAACGACTAGCACTAGATAGGGAATCTTGGAGAGCTGCATCAAACCAGTCAAATGACTGAAGACAAAAAAAAAAAACGATAAAGAGAAAAATGGAATACAGATTTAATAAGACACTTATGTGAAGAAAACTTATGCTAAATATTAAAAATATGTGAAAAACCTTTCACATATTAACTAAAAGAAAATTAATTTTGCTCTGGTATGCTGTTTTTTACAGTGTGAAAATGAAAGTCTTCATTTCCACTGGTATTATTAGGAGTGTAATACTTAGGAACATAGTACTTCGGTACATAAAAGTACAGTAAAACGGAGATTTTCAAAGTACTTTCTAAAAATTAGCTACACGTCAGCCATTTTTTTCAATGAAGGAACATTTCATTATTGAATTCAATCGTATGTGTATAAGACATTTGTCTCGGATTTTGATTTTGGATTCCGATTAAACATCATTACATGACTACAAGAATTCACGAAAGGCAGCGATTGGCCATTACATCTCAAAATGGCCGTCAAAATAAATATTTTGCAATAACCATTATTTAGTAACGGTGTAAGCTATTTAGCTGGTCCTAACGCACTAAGATAAGATTTACTAAAATGCATAAAATAAATAAATATAAATTTTTCTGAAACCCCAAAACCCCAAATTGAAAAGAAAAAAATACCGTAAAACTTCCAAAACAAAAGATAAATAAATTATACTAATTTAGCGTAAGTAGAAGTTAGACATAATAACTTTGTTAGAAATTAATTAATAATTGAGAGGGCAGTAATAATAATAAGAATTTTCGTTCGTCAAATTCTTACTAGACTTTTCACTGATTTTTTTTTTGTCTTCAGTCATTTGATTGGTTTGATGCAGCTCTCCAAGATTCCCTATCTAGTGCTAGTCGTTTCATTTCAGTATACCCTCTACATCTTACATCCCTAAAAATTTGCTTTACATATTCCAAACGTGGCCTGCCTACACGATTTTTCCCTTCTACCTGTCCTTCCAATATTAAAGCGACTATTCCAGGATGCCTTAGTATGTGGCCTATAAGTCTGTCTCTTCTTTTAACTATATTTTTCCAAATGCTTCATTCTTCATCTACTTGCCGCAATACCTCCTGATTTGTCACTTTATCCACCCGTCGGATTTTTAACATTCTCCTATAGCACCGCATTTCAAAAGCTTCTAATCTTTTCTTCTCAGATACTCCGATCGTCCAAGTTTTACTTCCATACAAAGCGACACTCCAAACATATACTTTCAAAAATCTTTTCTAGACATTTAAATTAATTTTTGATGTAAACAAATTATATTTCTTACTGAAGGCTCGTTTCGCTTGTGCTATTCGGCATTTTATATCGCTCCTGCTTCGTCCATCTTTAGTAATTCTACTTCCCAAATAACAAAATTCTTCTACCTCCATAATCTTTTCTGCTCCTATTTTTACATTCAGTTGTCCATCTTTGTTATTTCTACTACACTTCATTATTTTTGTTTTGTTCTTGTTTATTTTCATGCGATAGTTCTTGCGTAGGACTTCATCTATGCCGTTCATTGTTTCTTCTAAATCATTTTTACTCTCGGCTAGAATTACTATATCATTGATAACTGGTTTAAATGTAAAACCATTGACGGTACAACATGAAAATCTAACAATTGGGGTATGAATAGTGCTGCTGCTTATTTAAGTATAATCATCCAAGCTCTGTAAGAAGGAATCAGATTAATTGAGAGAAAGAGAGGAAACCTCTCATCGAAACAAAATTATTTAATAACTAAGGATTATGAGAACTCAGAATAAGAAGGGATTAAGAGCACTTGTTTCCTGAAAGTACTTTTCTATTCGGAACTTCAACTCAGAATACTATAAGACCCAAGAATTATAAAAATATCTTGCACTGAAGATGTTACAATCCTGTAGATAAATTCTGAGATACACCAGAAAGATTTGTTTTATGAAAATTATTACCTGTAAGAGCACAGGCATCTATATGAAATAGTTTCAGATCAAAATGAGATAAAGGAGAGTGCATAAGAAATCTTAGTTAAATGAAATGTGTTGTCTTTTCATAACTACAAACAAGCGAACAATTAAACTTTTAATGATAATAATAGATATACTTTACTGTACTGAGGACAAACATACAGGGCATGGTCCGTATCATCGAGCCTACAATCCGGACACAAGCCGGAGTCAACCAACCTAAACCTAGCCAAACTATCCCTAAAAGCACCATGTCCCTAAAGAAATTGTATAGTATGCCGATTGGGGGATACCCAGCTAATCACTCGCAACTCTCTAACATGGAAAAAATACCATGCGTGTATCGACCTGTAGAAGAATCGTTCCACCTAGCTCGCCAAGAATCAAAACCCTGGTCTTCAATTTCCCGCATACGCCATGACGTAAGAAGGCCTCCCTTCTTAGAAATATATCGCTGGCTACGTTCCGTAGCCGAAATGTCCAGAGGTTTTATGCCAGTGATCACAGTTACTGCCTCTCGCGAGACAGTCCTGTAGCCGCCGAAACCAGCTAACAACAGAAGATGCTAGGCTCGCAAAAGAATCTCCCTATAGCATTGGAATTGTAAACGATGAGCCAAGACCTTTGTAAAGAATGCGCATGGTACGATAGTTCAACCCCCAATTGGGATGAATGACTTCCACGGATACCGAAGAAATCATCAATGGCCTTCTTCGCTACAAACTGGAGATGCTCCTTTAAGAAAAGTCTCTCATCAAAGATAACAGCCAGATACTTCTGAACGGTGACTTACCTAGGCCGTCCATCACAACCGGCGAGTGACGAGTTGCGGCCAGACAACCCTTCAAGAACATCATAGTGGTTTTCTCCGTACTGAAAACCATCTTATGCAGAAGACTCCACAACCTTAACACCTTACATGCCTGTGTCGCTCTGAGCTCGATCGCGACACGCGAATTGCCCTCGATCAGCAGCAGCCCATCGTCGGCATAAGCCACGATGGGACAGCAGCTGGACATCCGCAATCGAATGAGAGAATCGAACTCAACGACCCAGACGAGTGGACCTAGAACACTGCCCAGTAGACAACCTTAGGACATGATCTTTCATACCTCAAAACTGCCATCACGGAGGACAACGGTTCTGTTGCTGAAATAACTGGAGGAGTTCTAATCTCATTTAGCGTGCAACTACGCTGCTGCAACTGAAACAAGGCAGAGAGCCACCACAAGTTATTGAAAGACCCGGATATATCCAAAAAGACATCGAGTATATACTTGCACTAGCTGGCTAAAGCCAAATCCATAACTCAAAGAAGCGCGTCCTCTGTGCCCTTTCCAGGGCGGAAACCATACTGGTCGTCCATCAGCATGTGATTAGAAGTTTGCCTGATGTTGATGGGGAGGTATAGAATCTATTCGAAAACCTTACCTATTACAGGCAAGAGCATCAGAGGACGGTAAGAGGAGCTGACAGTGGGATCCTTGTCGCCAACCTTGAAGAGAGAGTACCTTCAAAACATCACGTTTCCAACATGCTGGGAAGTGCCCAGCAAACAACAACCTATTGAAAACCCTATTCAATGGACCAAAAATCACAGGAAGGGTGCGCACAAGGAATTCCACTGTAATACCACAAAATCCGGGGGCTTTATTCCTAGATAGGCTACAAATTACTTGCCGGACTTCCGCCTCAGTAATTTCTGAAGGTACAATGACAGAGCGAAAACCTACAACTTCCTTTCGGACATGTCGGTGATACGAGGTCTCACCAATCTCGGTATCATCTGGAAGCAGATCGTCCATCATCACCAAGATGAGTGGGGACACAATCTTTATCGATAACAACACCATCTTGGGTCGAGAGAGCCGACAGAAGAATGTCCTTTTTCTGCTTATGACCAAGAACTCGATAAACATCACCCCACGGTTCTTTATTCCTCTGGTCTTGAACAAAAGAGCGCCAGGAATCTCGTTTAGTAGAGCTAATCTTATGAAAATACTTGGCCCTCTTCCGCCGATAATCCGCAATTAAGACTGCACGCCGATCAGGATCTCCCGCACGCTGTGCGGCTCTCCTAAGCCGGCCCACAGTCCGCTTCATTGCAGTTAATTCCCGAGTCCACCATCCAGCTACTCTCTCTCGACCCGTACTTCGAGGGATAGAATGTACAGCGGCTTCAACTACCGCAGAAAAGATATTCTCTGAGAGATTATCTAATGGGACCTCGTCCAGGTTACGAGCGAAAACTTGCAGCCTGGCCGCAAGAATGTTAGAACACTTGGGCCAACCCGCCCGCCTGAGCAGGAAGCGTCCCTGCTGAACAGGAACGTCCGCCCTAAAGACATCGCGCAGCCCACCTACCCAATCAAAAACTATTAGCCGATGATCGCTTTCGCAATCATCAACTACCGATCAATTTTGAATCTTACCAGGGATATCCTTACCAATGGTAACATCGATGTTGGTACCATGGAAGGCCCTCCGCAACCCGGCTTTACCAGCGAGGCAACTCGCCGGCTACATTGAAAACATCGAACTGATGCTGCGCGATGAAACCTTCGATTAACTCACCGCCATCATCCGTGATCCCACTGTGCCAAAGAAGCGATTTTGCATAAACTCCTTTAAGAATAGGGCAACCCGCTATCAGCCTAGCAATTCTATCCCATCTTTCCAAGTGCTGTTCAGAAGGAACCCTGTACTGAAAAGACGAACTGAGTACAACTAGGTCCAAACCATTCACGGCTAGCTTAACAACGTCGTGATGCGTGTCAGAGGCCTACCCTATGAAGACACTACCTATCGACTTCCTGCACAGTACGGCGGATTTACTATCACCAACGAAAAACTTATTCTAGTCTGAAAAACCTGGCAGATCACCCTTAACCACATACAGGTGCTGCAGAAGGAGAACATCGAGACTCCGTTTCTCAACAACCTCACCTAACTCAACTTGGACCACATAGGCTCCC
The DNA here is from genome assembly GCF_047948215.1 of Lycorma delicatula. Taxonomy (NCBI): domain Eukaryota; kingdom Metazoa; phylum Arthropoda; class Insecta; order Hemiptera; family Fulgoridae; genus Lycorma; species Lycorma delicatula. Next base: position 35,643,993 of record NC_134455.1, read on the forward strand.
TGGGCATTAAGTTGACCAAACCTAACCATCAAGAGAGTTGAAATACATCTCAACTGCTCTCAAGTAATAACCATACTCTTTGCTATTTACAGAGTGCCTATGACTTTTGCGCAACCTTTTACAGTTCACGCAAGACCGAGCCTCATTCTTCTGCGGACAGTCGTCACGCTTGTGGCCCTCCTCGTCACAATGCGCGCAGACCGACGCATACTTACAGAACTTGGCCCTGTGACCAAACCTCCAATATTTGAAGCAACGCTGCACTTCAAGGTACTCCTTGACGCGACAGGATGCAAAATCAACGAAGATTCGTCCCTCCGATACGAACTTCTGATGGAGACCAGCCCCTAATTCGATACCGTGATACCGTGGGGCATCAGGCTTCCCAGTCTTGAAGATGAGCCTACAACGCTCCTTGAACGAGGCCTCTTCCAAATCAGTATTCTGCTCTTGGATGAGAGACAGAACCACGTCATCGGAGAGGCTCCTCTCTATGTCATAGACTATGACACGGGGCCTTCTCAACCGCTTGGGGTCAACCTTGGACTCAAGCTTGGTAACCGCTGGAGAGTCCTTGATGATATGGACCGTCTCCTTATTCTCAGAAACTACTACCAGACCTTTGCTGGTCTCCTTAATGTCCCTAATCTTCAGCTGATTCCGGTCACTACGAAGGGCTGCCCTGAAATCACGCTTAAGGTCTTGGCTCGTGGTTTTCGAGCCCTCTGCCTTATTTACAAAAAGTATCTCCGGCTTCTTAGCCGCCTTGCTGGATTCGTGCTTGGTCTTCAACACCTCACTCGTTCCTGCGCTAACTCCGCCGGGAAGCGTGATGAACTCAAGTAAGTAACTGATAACTCAAGTAAGTAAGTAACTGGCAAAAGTAGTCCAGGAGGATCTGGACTACTTTTGCCAGCGGGGCAGAAATTCCAGTTCTACCCTTCGCTTTCCTGAAAGCCTCGACTACTAGGGAGGACCGCACCTGGGTGGGTGCCCCCGTATCCATCGCGTCGCTTACCTCGTCCTCAGAGGAGCTCGTCGACGGCATTGGCTCAGACTTCCTTTTCCGCCTAGACTTACGGACCTCCTGGACTTGCGGACCTCCTGGAACTCGGTCATGGCCGAAGATTCCCTAACACCTAGTACACTGAACAATCCAACGGGATTTTCGCCGTCTTTCTCCTACTTGACTAAGTTGGGCAAGCCCACAAACGTGACAACTGCCCGCAGCGAGACGGGCAGTCGGAGACTTTGATATTCTCCTGTCACACTTCGTACCTCTTGGTCGCTGCTGGATCGATTACATGCAATACGACCAACGTACGGCAAAAAACCACTGATTACGGCCCTCGCTCTGAAAAGAGCGCGAGAGGACTAAAGGGCGCTACCCTTTTCTCGTTACGGGGACTAACTACTAAAAAATCGTTGCCACCTTTCAACCGCGATGAGGCGGGTACGTGTCGCATAAAACCACGCCAGTCCCTTTCCGAAGAAGTAGCTCTAAAGATTTAAAATATAATAGTGCTGACTGTGTTCACAGTTCGATCACCAGTTGAGCATTGATACTGCTGGAAGGTACACACACACAACCAGCAGCCAAAAAATCACCGATAATGAACAGAAAGCCACAGAACTCTGGCAACGCACTCAAGGAGGCCAAAGTTTGCTTAAACTGCAGAACCGACCCCGGAGGAGGAGAAACGGCGAGATAGGAGTTTTAGTCTGTAGGGTGCGGGTACACATAGGCCGAACCCGTGCGAGTCCGACGCTCCCCCATTTATGGGGGGTGCGTTATTTCTCAGACTCATCTATAACCAAAAAAAAAAAAAAAATACATGTAGTCGTGTTCGTACAGTGGAGTTCCGCTTTTTGCCACACCACACACAACAGTAATTTGTTAAATATATTTATTAACTAGAATATTCAGGTATAAAAGGGTTGTTCATAAGAATTTCAATATTCACAAACAGCTATGTATTTATGTGACTTATATAGCATAATTCTTTTTTTTATAACCGCCGACGCTGCGTTTATTGGTAGTTTGATTCAATATCGTACAGATACAGACGAAAACCAGATTAGCTTATATTTTTGATGACCTTAAATTCGTTTTCGAGATACTCAAATAGAATTATTTATAAATAAAATTTTCCTCCTTTCTAATAAAAGATTATGTATAAATTGCATAAAATAATCGATACTTAATCTCTAAAAATTATTTCTTTTCACGAAATTGCAAAAAAGCATAATATTATGTACAAATAATGATAGTTAAAATAAAAAAAAACTATAAAAAAGAGGTTACGTGGGTCAATTGTTCTAACAGCGTATATTTTATAAAATATAGAGATATTTCAGCCTATACTTTAAACGATGAAAAAAAAGATAAAATTTACAAGTGCCTGATTGAAAAAAAAAAAATATTTGACTATATGAAAAAATTTCATTCTTAATCATATTATTGCGTCTAAAATGGTTACAATATCAATTTTAAATGAACAAATTTTAGTAAGGCAGAGAAATAATAATCTAAATCACAATTCTGAACTGTTTACAGATAGACTAATTTTGGCATATTACGACTAAACAACCTGTTATATAATATAGTCTATCAAGAGTTTATTCGTGTTAATGTAATCATAAACATGTTTTATCAGAATACAGATTTTTACGTTGTTAACAAAGAATAACCGTGCTATGACGTATTCTGGCTCTCCTCAGAGAAACAGTGTTTTATTTTTTGATTTTTGAAATTTCCTTGAAAACTATGGCTGTATAAAAAAGGTTTAAAAAAATTAGTTTCTTACAATCTTTTTTCTTTCTTTAATCTATGTTCAAAAAAATTTGATGTAGACTTCCTTGTACGCCTATTAAATTACGTATACACATTTTTTAAAATGAAAAGTACATAAAATTTTATTTCATTAATAACTTCTGTTTTTTTTTTTTTTAATTGTTATTACTGAATTTCTGTTTATCGTAAAATTTATTTACAATTAGAGGTAAATAATTATTAATAAATCAATATATTTAAATTAAAAAAAAGGAGATTAAGTCTGATTCGAACCGATATCCCTTCCTCTTGTAAGATCCAAATATTTCATTACTTAAAATTTTATTTGGCTATAACTCTGAAACCAATAAAAATAAATACCAGTTATGAAATATCGTTAAAAAGCTCTCATTGAGAACTTATTTCTGCAGTTAAGAAAAATTACAAAATCCAAATTTCTTTTGAATTTTGGGCTTTTTTGGACACTTTTGGTTCAGTCGATTGCGATAAAAAAAGGAGGGGGTGCACAAGTAGATGTTACAACAATCTTAAATACAAAATTTCAACAAAAGGCTATTCGTTTTTGAGTTATGCGAGATGCATACGTATGTATAGACGTCACGAAGAAACCAGTCAAAATGAATTCAGGTATGGTCAAAATGGACGGACATTTCCGTTGTAATCTGAAAATCGAAAATTTTCGAGGTTACAATACTTGCTTTTCTTTGTACAAGGAAGTAACTGAGTTATGGGCTAAATTTACAAGATAAATAATTAAAAAAAAAAAAAAAAATTCGAGAATAACCGTATTACGGTGAATTTAATAATAAATAATATTTTTTGTTTTTTGAAGTGGCGTCCTTACAGCCACCCCAGTCCCATAGCGATCTACGGGAGGAATCAGAAGAGACAGGTCTTAGGGGCTACGAGGCAGAAAAGTCTAAACAACTGCAATATGTTAATTTGCTCATAAGAAACAATAACAGGAAATACTTCTAAATACAACTACATTAACTAATGCAAAAGAATAATACTATTTCAGAAGAATAAATATGAAAAATGAATATATATATATATATATATATATATATATATATACATCATCCAGCATAATCTAGTCAATGGAGCCATCTACAGATCGACGTATTTCATCAATAGAAGGACAGACAAAAAGATCCAATAGATTAGCGAACCTATTTTCCAGAACAAAGCATCTTAATATTGGAGAACACTCAGAAACTCTTCTAACGAAGTAGGACCTAAAGTTCCTGACGTTCTGTCAGGAGCTTTAGGTCCTGGTGGTTTAATTGCCACCCGGAGTTGTAATTCCTGACATTACAGCAAACTACCGTGGAGGAGATCTGTAGCAAACTTCAAATCGAAAACAGTCTGCCGGTGGTCCAATTTCTCTAAATTCAAATCTCTGCATTGAGCAAAGTAGAAAGTGGTATCAAATCGACCAGGAAACCTTCATCTCAACGCCCAAACCAGTTTCCTCTGGACTCTTTCAATCAAATCATTAGTGAAACCACGATACCTGTTTCAAATGACCGTACAATATTCAAAATGAGGACGAACAAGTGTTTTATACAATAATAGCCATGCGTTTATCAATATGAAATAAAGAAAAAGCCACCGCACAACACCAAATTTCTCCTTGCGAATGAAGTGATGGCCTAAATGTGGCGTACAAAAGAAAGCTTCGAGTCAAAAAGAACCCCTAAGTCCCTCATCTCCTGAATTCGCTCAATGCGAGAGTTGCTGATAAAATAAACATGACAAGACACTTCGTCTTTATTGTGAAAGTCCTTCGTCTTTTCAAAATTCAAAGGAAGTTTATTCTCAACAGACCACAACCAAGCCTCATTCAACTCTCTCTGCAACAGCAGATAATCACCACCCGATGAAATCCTCCTATAGATCTTGATTTCATTAGCAAACATCAGGACGGAATAACCAACTTGCTCAATTCTTAACAATATCGTTGATGAAAATCAAGAAAAGGAGTGGATCTTTGAGGTCCACCAAAACCAACCTGAATCTCATCAGACGTGGAGCCACCAAAACGCACTCTGAAACAACGGTTCACATAACCAACAAAGAGGAGAAACCCATTTTCTCCATTTTATTCAACAGAAGATTATGTAGAACCTTGTCAAAAAGTTTCTGGTAGTCCAGGTATGCTGCAACTACCTGACCCTGGCCTTTTACTTCTAGACCTATGATAAAAAGATAAAAAGGTTCGAGGTAGTTGATCTACCCTATAAAAATCCACGCTGCTCCATAACAACGTCAGGTTCGATGTATGATCGGAAGACCTCGTAGAGCAAAATTTCAAATACATTTTCGGCAATACACCTAACACAGAGATGGAACGAAAGTTCTTGATACTGGAATCATTCTCCTTTTAAGATATGGGGGTACCCTAGCTTTCTTCTATGTCCTAGGAAAATACCCGATCCTCAAATTTAAGTTGAATAAGTCGGCCAGAATGGGAGACTATTTTCAGCCGATTTTCCCATTAAGATGATTAATGACACAGAAGACATCATCAGCCGAAAGAACAGGAGTGGATGGCTTCATCACATCAATATCTGAGACGACAAACTGCCCAGCAACAGCAGGTTGATAAATAGACTAGAAGTATTCACCGAAATTTGACTGATAAGCTGGGGATCAGTGCACACACGATTGTCCAACATCACATCCGTAACAGAATTCTCTGGTGCCCTATTGTTACGAACGTACTTCCAGAATATTTCAGGTTGATACCTTAAATCACTTTTAACCAAAATTATTTGCCTTTGCCTATCGCGTACCAAAAACTGCTTCAATTTCGCTCTCAATGTTTTAAATTTATCATAATAGACGGAAAGACCACATTTTTTGTAAGATGCTTGGACCTTGCTTCTCACGAAGTGCTGAGATTAAATCTGTAGAGAATCAAGATGGGTAATTCCGCAACTTCGGTCGCCTTTGTGGAATATTGTTTTGCATACACCTCTTTAAAATCTCATTCAGTCCATCAACAGCATCGCCAATATTATTGAAATTATCTTTGCAAAACCTCTAATGGAACTGGTCGAGAAGACCCAGGTAGTCCCCAGCAGGATAAAAAGAGGACTTAACCTCCTCCTGCCAACAAAATGACATAACACCAATAGATAACGAGAAATGAGGTTGAAATCTATCCTTATTTAGTATCTCGAGACAATGATCATGGAGGATAAGGCGCTGAAGATTCGTAATGACCAAGTCCAAAGTGTTACAATCACATTGTTGAATTTGCTCCAAATGCATCAAATCTAAAAATTCAAACAGAACAGCAGTCTTTCTGCTCTCGCAGCGTCGTCGGCTACCATGATGGCATTGAACACAACTAACCTCACTAGCAGAAAGAGACAATGACACAGATTCAGTCAGACGCTAAACCTCATACCTAAGGGTAATAATAATAATAATAAATTAAATAATTATATGTCGAAAACCAATATTACATGTAACAATAATTCTTTCTGGCAGTTTCGTCTGCGATTTCATTACCTGTAATACCAGCATGCCCCGGAGTCCATACAAATACGCATCGCTGTCCTTGTTGTTTTAGAACGTATAAAATGGACAGGATGTTTGCAATTAGGACATCCTTAATGTTTTTGTTCCGAATTGCAACAAGTGCACTTAAAGAATCGGAACATATTAACACTCTCTCTTCGCAATAGGGTTCAGTGTAGCGAAGAGCTTGCTGAATTGCAGTGAGTTCTGCCGTGTAGACACTGGCCACATCTGGCAGTTCCAAAAGTGGGCTTCTCCATTTACATATATTGAGCATCCAACACCATGTTCGGTTTTAGAACCGTCAGTATAAATTCTAATATGTTCTTCGTAACTACTGACGGTTGCCAAATATTCCTGTTGGATGATCACTGCTGGTTTCTTTTTTATTTCTCCTTGAGAGAGATCCAAACTTGTATTTACCGCTGGCAAGAGCCATGGCGGTATTTCTCTAGTAGAAATTGCCAATGTATCTGGAAAGGCAATTTCGTATTTACTTCTTAATTCGTGGTACCTAATTCCGGCTGGTCTGGAATAGGTAGCACGACGTTCGTATAATGCAGCCATAGGATGGTTATTGAAAAGTTTATTATTTATAAGGGCAGGATAAGCCCATATATTTGCTGCGTATCTTAGTAAAAGGATCTCTCTTCTATAATGTAGTGGCATTATTCCGGCTTCAGACATCAGACTATCCGCCGAACTTGTGCGGAAAGCACCAGTTGCATATCTTATTCCGCTATTATGAAGTACGTCAAACTTTTTTAAATGCGACTTGCTAGCGGATGAATATACGATACATCCGTAGTCTAGTTTAGATTGAACCAATGCTTTATACAATCTCAATAATGTCTCTTTGTCTGAGCCCCAATTTAAGTTCGATAGACATTTTATAATGTTTAGGGCTCTTTTACATCTATCACTCAAGTCCTGAATGCTGAATGGAGGAGTTTAAATACAAAATTAAACTCAGTAAAAACTTCTCCTTATAAATGGAAAAGCGACTTTAAGTTGACTCGCCGTGAACAAGTAGCGATGACCAGACTTAGAATCGGTCACAAGCGATTAACAAATTTATATTTGTTAACCGGCGAAGTGAGACCAAGGTGCGGTGTTTGTAATAAAACACTGACAATCAAGCATCTAATAGAAGAGTGTACCATATATGAGGACCTCAGAAAGAGGTTCCGTCTTAGAAATAATATTACTGCTGATCTGGATAATGGAAATGAAGAAAATATAGTTGCATTTTTATACGCCAGTGGACTTCTTAAAAGTCTATAAAATGAAAGTTTAAAGCTGTGACAAAAGAATCTCTAAGCGGTAGTTTTATATATATATAAGGGAGTCTCGAAGCGTGGCACGTATAGTGACGGGAGGTAGCCCTCTTGCCTAGGCCATCCTGGCTCTTCTGCACTCAAGAGCAGTGAGTCGGGGTGTGTCCGATGATGCCATGGGGGACCCTCAAGGGTGGATTGAGGGCGCGAGGCTATGGGTGTTTGCAGTGCATGCCTGTAGCCTGTTTATAAGAAGGTGTCAACTGCCCCGGCACCCTGGCGCGACTGATATACTGCTCAACGGCGGCTCTGGTCGCCCCGAGGATGCTTAAACAAACTATAAACGAGACTCGTAGAAGAAAGATAGAAAGAAATGGTATTGATAAGTTGAAATTTTAATTTCATGGTTTTTTGAGAACCTTATCTCAAATTTTAATATCGGGGCCCTTTACACCTCCTAAGTGTTTGTGATTGTCCTTGTCTTTTATGTCTTAATGTATATTGTGAAGTTTGTGTTTTTTTAAAAAATAAAATGTAAGGGCCCTTTACACCCTTACATATGACGATCCTGATGGAGATAATAATTTCTTTTAAAGAATGTGACGAGGGCTAATGATCTTAGCAGTCGATGCCCATAAAAATTCAGGAAAAAAAAAAAATTGTTACAGACAAAAAGTAATTGTCTTCAATAAATTATAATTTTAGAAAGAAAAAAAAAACAAAATTAATTAATTACAAAATTGCCTTTGAAACTCATAATAATATATTTAACAATAAAAATAACACCAAATTTAATTTATAATAAAACAGCTAATAAAATAGACTGTAAAAATACAAAATAACTGTAAACACTTCAAATGAAAAACAGAAATGAAAAAAATTTACCGTTTTTTTTTAGATATTCGCAAAACAAAAATTCTTTTCCTTACTTAACTTACTTAAGCATCAATATAGATTACTCTACCCGAAAGAACTTTTCAGAGTTTAATAAATATGCGAACAACTACGTATTTAAACGTAAATTATTTCCTTATTCAATGTTCCTGTTTTCTGTTGTTAGCGTAACATGGTAATTAAATAAACTCCTTCACTGTTGTGAAAAAAATTGTTTAATACTACAACTTACACTAATAGAGGTAAGCCATGTTCATACTGAATTGTAAATATGAAAATAAAAATGAGTAAGAATTAAATTAAGTCAGTTATGTAGTAGTTAGATAACTGAACATTGCGTGCTAAAATTAAGCTTAAAGGTACGTGTCGGTCTAAATATAACGCTTATTAATAACGAATATTCGTTCTGTTAATCAAATATTCTGAAACTAAATTCAATAAAACACATGTAGCTAATCAATAAAACTATCTCTGTTATTGATACGTTAAGTTTTGCTATTTTATAAATGCAAAGTAGCACGAGGTTGCATTATTTTTATAGTAGACTTCAAACTGAATATATTTATAAGTCGCTTTTATGTCAAAAATATCATACAATCTTTCTGACGTATAAATTCCATAAAATTAGGAATAAAATCATTTTATGATGTACATTTCATCTACTGACATTCTCGCCGATTATCCATTAAAAACTGAGTAAATTAAGATAAAACTCGTATTCCATATTTGGAACAAATAAAGAATAAAAGTTAATGATCCAAATTTAGAAAGAAATGAAACACGTTAAACGTAAAATAAGAACTGCGAGTTAATAGGTTTTCAAAAAAATAATCTAATTTATAAAAGCATCATATCAAACAACTTCATGTGAATAAAATAATCTATAATTTTTTACTTCTTTTTCCTATCTTATAATTTAATATTTTCTCCAGAATTCTAAGAAATCAGTATGACTAAATCAATCGAGATTGTTTCGTATACCTTCCCTAAGGTTATGATAACTGACTTTAATTAGTATACGATAATAAAATGCTTCAAATTAATAAGTTTGATGAGATGTGAATCAAAAATTAATTTAAATGTCAGGAGAAGATTTTTGAAAGTATATGTTTGGAGTGTCGCTTTATATGTAAGTGAAACTTGGACGATCGGAGTATCTGAGAAGAAAAGATTAGAAGCTTTTGAAATGCGGTGCTATAGGAGAATGTTAAAAATCAGACGGGTGGATAAAGTGACAAATGAAGAGGTATTGTGGCAAATAGATGAAGAAAGGAGCATTTGGAAAAATATAGTTAAAAGAAGAGACAGACTTATAGGCCACATACTAAAGCATCCTGGAATAGTCGCTTTAATATTGGAAGGACAGGTAGAAGGAAAAAATTGTGTAGGCAGGCCACGTTTGGAATATGTAAAACAAATTGTTAGAGATGTAGGATGTAGAGGGTATACTGAAATGAAACGACTAGCACTAGATAGGGAATCTTGGAGAGCTGCATCAAACCAGTCAAATGACTGAAGACAAAAAAAAAAACTACTAATAATATGAAATATTTCATTTTTATTTTCATGTACATTATTAAACACTCAAATTTTAAAAAAAATCGTTGCTGGATGGATATTTCTTTTTACTATGTTCTGACGAAAAAGAATAATAATTAAACTGTGATTTTACTCCCGAAAACCTCTAGTATATTTGTATAAGTTATTACAAATGTCAGCATGTTAAAAAAGTTAAATTTTCACAAATTTAATTTTAAAACAAATTACAACGCTTAATTTTAAGTAAGCATTGTAATTATTTTTTATGGCTTACTTCAATTTCTAAGATCTAAGTATAAATTGTAAAAGGCATCGATAGTGAAAAGATTCATCAGATCAATATATCTATACGTTTTTTGAAGATTAAAAAATTTATATTCTGTAAAATTATAAAAAACAGTTTTCCCATGATTAAAACTTCCCCTGTAGAATTATTTAGTAAACAAGTTCTAATTCTTAAACTGTATAAACGTATCGTTAAGGATTCCAAATAAGTAATGATGATCCTAGCTTTGCAATTCTGAATTTCCTTACAGCATTTTGAATTTTTTTTTATATGTTTTAAATTTTAAGATCCAGAAAATTAATCTCATGTATAAAACATACCTATCATTAACTCTATTTTAGATTACCTTCGTTAAAAATATCTCAAAGTAAAATCTACATCCATCAAAGTAGTCTGAGCCTAAAATGAATTGCCGAAAGATTATCTACGGCACTTAAACTTTTATAGCTAAAACGTTAGACATTTTTAATAAAGATGGACGAAGCAGGAGCGACATAAAATGCCGAATAGCACAAGCGAAACGAGCCTTCAGTAAGAAATATAATTTGTTTACATCAAAAATTAATTTAAATGTCAGGAATAGATTTTTTAAAGTATATGTTTGGAGTGTCGCTTTATATGGAAGTGAAACTTGGACGATCGGAGTATCTGAGAAGAAAAGATTAGAAGCTTTTGAAATGCGGTGCTATAGAAGAATGTTAAAAATCAGACGGGTGGATAAAGTGACAAATGAAGAGGTATTGCGGCAAATAGATGAAGAAAGAAGCGTTTGGAAAAATATAGTTAAAAGAAGAGACAGACTTATAGGCCGCATACTAAGGCATCCTGGAATAGTCGCTTTAATATTGGAAGGACAGGTAGAAGGGAAAAATTGTGTAGGCAGGCCACGTTTGGAATATGTAAAACAAATTGTTAGAGATGTAAGATGTAGAGGGTATACTGAAATGAAACGACTAGCACTAGATAGGGAATCTTGGAGAGCTGCATCAAACCAGTCAAATGACTGAAGACAAAAAAAAAAGAGATGTGAAATAAAAACATGAAAATATACTCGTATATGGATGTACAATATTTCAGATTTCGAATGCTTATAATTTACTTTGATTATTAAGTGTGGAAAAACTATCCAAAATTAAGTGCTATATGTCACTTACATTTTTTGTTACTGGAGTAGTTGTTTTTAATATTTTTATTTAAATATTATTTAATTATATTACTAATTCATGTTGATTTTGCTTCACGTGTCTGTTTTATTATCTATTTTTAGAAAGTTAATCTTGTTATGATAATTAAATGAAAGGTTGCTTCAACCGGTCACAATTATAGTTTAATATGTCAGACGATGCTCAAATTATCCCTGTGAATATAAATGTACCATAACGTTAAGAAAAAAAAATTCTTCTGTAGGATTCAGGCTTTATTGTAATTACAGAATAGGATACGACCATATAATTTTGGAAATGGGCGAGGTTTTTTCGGAAAACCTGAAATTATTTTCATCTTGCTCTTTTTTCAAAGTGATCCAAAAATCACGTAATCCAGATTTGAAGATGTCGTACCTACCTTTTTTGATATGTGTAGGTATGATCTACTTCTTAGCAACAGGGAAATTATTATTACGCCGTAGGCAACACTGACATTTTTCTTTGAATAGTATGTGTTCCTAATGTTAAATAGTGTCCATACTTAGATTACCTTATTTTTTATTTTTTTTGGAGCCCTTATATTAGCACTTATACAATATTATTATAAGCCGGAAGCATTCTACGTGGCAGAAACTGTAAGACTGCAACTAAGGTCTACTAGAGAATCTAGAAAAAAGTGTAAAAAACTTAAAAGAAAAATTTTAAGTCCTAAATTTCAAAATAATCCGGTAAAATTAATTCTAAACAAAAAACTTTATACTACGAGTAAAAGTGAAAAACTGTCAGACACAATAAGGAAAAGATTTATGCATTTTACTTCCATTTATTTAGAATGAATAACAGTAAACTATTTAAAAAAGTTTTTGATTTCTTCCAAGTAAAACAACTAAAAGCAAATGGTTCATACAAGTCCAAGAAGACCTTTCTTTTTTTTCCTGTTTAGCCTCCGGCAACTACCGTTTAGATAATTCTTCAGAGGATGAATGAGGATGATATGTATGAGTGTAAATGAAGTGTAGTCTTTTACATTCTCAGTTTGACAGTTCCTGAGATGTGTGGTTAATTGAAACCCAACCGCCAAAGAACACCGGTATCCACGATCTAGTATTCAAATCCACGTAAAAATATCTGGCTTTACTAGGACTTGAACGCTGTAACTCTCGACTTCCAAATCAGCTGATTTGGGAAGACGCGTTAACCACTAGACCAACCCGGTGGGGAAGTCCAAGAAGACGTATAAGAACTAAAGATAACTGAAGAAATTTTAAGACAAAGATAAATTTTAAATAAAATATTAAAAGATGAAAATAGAAGATACCAGGAAGCGCTAAACCGCAAGAAAACAGAACTGAACTTTCTGAAGAGCCAAGGAAAGAGAAATCAGAAAGGTACTAGTTAGAAAAAACTGGAATAAAAAGAAACAAACCGTAAATAAATAAATTATCTAATGTGTTCTCTGGTGAACTATTCATGGAAAAAATAATATTGTCTACGGAGAAATTCTTATACATACACACACAAGTATTTCGAAACATATCTTTTTTGTGCATTTGAACCAAATAAATTGAACATTTCCTCGATCGGTTTCGTAAACATTGTAGAGCGATTGTAGGGCGGTAGAGAGGTAGCACTATGATGATCATCATTTAGTATTAAAGGCTTTAGTGATGATGACATTAGAAACCGATTGCTGCAATCTCCTAGAAAATCATTACGGTAATCTCTTCTTAGATCAACATTTTTATCTGCCTTTCATCCGGATTTTCCGGCTTCGAATCCCGGTTAGGCATGGTATTTTTGCACACGCTACAAATCATTCATCTCATCCTCTGAAGCAAATACCTAACGGTGGACTATGGACCCGGAGATAAAAAAAATCAACATTTTTAAAATTCCTTTAAGACCAATGCGACACTTATATTATTAACTTAAAAAATAAAGCGTGTTCAAAAATTTATATATAAATCTGAACAAAACGATTACAACCAATGGTTTCAGTAATTTATTTATTGTACTCTACCCTCAGATATACCTTTAAAATTACACCTATTTGAATAAAAAATAAATAAAATTAATGAACGGATGGTTGAAAAAATCTTTGTCGGGAAATGAACCTGGGATCATCTGATTTAGAAGCTGAAACGATGAAGAAGAAATAGCTAAACAGAAGAAATAAATGTATGAGTTGTTTTCAAATAGATAACAGTAAAATTATAATTAAATAATTTTATTAATTTTAAAAGTAGAGAGTGTCAGCGTAGAGGTGCACTTAAACGCATCTTTTTAAAATTTTTACAACTATTAGAAATATTTTATAAAAAAACTTAAATAAAAATTAATTTAATAGGAGGATTAAAAATAAAGTTACATTGAGTAACTCTACTATTTTTTTTAAACAGCAACTCAAAATAAGCAATAATTTCACTGACATTACGAGTTTGATGATCTCAACACTTTACTTGTAGTTTCCTAACGATGATCTTCAAACATTTGAAAATAAAGCTTCTGAATAAGTTTGTTCCTTTAATATCGGAAAGAATTGGCTATATCTAGAAATTAATTATTATATTTTAAATTTACGGAAGAAAGATTCAAATTGATAGGTCTTGTCATATTAGGAAATAGAAACGCTAACAGCCTAATTTGCCTACGGAAAATTAGGCTGTCATTCATAGATAGCTTACACCGTTTTGTAATAGTCCATTATACGCACTGTGTAACTTCTTTAACAGTTCATCGATTGCTGATTTATTTTATATGTTTTCGAACATTGCGGTGATCCAAACTGGTATAAGGATTGTAGGTGTTTTAGAGTACGTGACTAAAATACTAAAGTATTTAAAGTCGGTTATACTAAAACCGAATTTTAATTGTGTACAAGATTAATTTAAATTTTGTTTTCAGTGACAGCTATTTAAAATATCGTCGATGTAACATAATTTAATATATAAACATATAAAGAAATCTATTTATTTTTTTATTTTTGTTCTCTGTATTAACTAATTGTTTTTCTTAAGTAGTGTTTTTAATAGTGATGAGACCTGATTTATTTCATTCTTTTACTCTGTGTTCGAGATATTCACACGGTGTATATGTAACGCCGTTATTTGTTGGGTTCATTTACAATTTTCTTGTACTCTTTTCAGCCTTACTGGAATCATTTTTTCAAGATATTTTTGTACGTTAATTTTAGTTAAAACAATTTTTTTTTTTTTTAAATTTTACAGCAGAAATTTAATGTTTTTTTTTTGTCTTCAGTCATTTGACTGGTTTGATGCAGCTCTCCAAGATTCCCTATCTAGTGCTAGTCGTTTCATTTCGGTATACCCCCTTCATCCTACATCCCCAACAATTTGTTTTACATATTCCAAACGTGGCCTGCCTACACAATTTTTTCCTTCTACCTGTCCTTCCAATATTAAAGCGACTATTCCAGGATGCCTTAGTATGTGGCCTATAAGTCTGTCTCTTCTTTTAACTATATTTAACCAAATGCTTCTTTCTTCATCTATTTGCCACAATACCTCTTCATTTGTCACTTTATCCACCCATCTGATTTTTAACATTCCCTTATAGCACCACATTTCAAAAGCTTCAAATATTTTCTTCTCAGGTACTCCGATCGTCCAAGTTTCACTTCCATTTAATTTAGGCTTCAAACATATACTTTCAAAAATGTTTTAGGACGTTTAAAGTAATTTTTGATGTAAGCAAATTATACTTCTGACGGAAAGCTCGTTTCGCCCGTGCTGTTTGGCATTTTATATCGCTCCTGCTTCGTCTATCTTATACTTCCTATTATATACTTCCCAAATAATAGAATTCTTCTACTTCCATAATGTTTTCAATCCTATTTTTAAATTCAGTGGCCATCTACATTATTTCTACTGCATTTCATTACTTTCGTTTTGTTCTTGCTTATTTTCATGCAGAAGTTCTTGCATAGGACGTCATCCGTGCCATTCATTGTTTCTTCTAATTCCTTTTTACTCTCGGCTTGAATTACTATATCATCAGCAAATCGTAGCATCTTTATCTTTTCACCTTGTACTGTTACTACGAATCTAAATTGTTCTTTAACTTCATTAACTGCTAGTTCTATGTAAAGATTAAAAAGTAACGGAGATAGGGAACATCCTATTTGGACTCCCTTTCTTATTACGGCTTCTTTCTTATGTTCTTCAATTATTACTGTTGCTGTTTGGTTTCTGTACATGTTAGCAATTGTTCTTCTATCTCTGTATTTGAACCCTAATTTTTTTAAAATGCTGAACATTTTATTCCAGTCTACGTTATCGAATGCCTTTTCTAGGTCTATAAACGCCAAGTATTTCGGTCTGTTTTTCTTTAATCTTCCTTCTACTATTAATCTGAGGCCTAAAATTGCTTCCCTTGTCCCTATACTTTTCCTGAAACCAAATTGGTCTTCTCCTAACACTTCTTCCACTCTCCTCTCAATTCTTCTGTATAGAATTCTAGTTAAGATTTTTGATGCACGACTAGTTAAACTAATTGTTCTGTATTCTTCACATTTATCTGCCCCTGCTTTCTTTGGTATCATTACTATAACACTTTTTTTGAAGTCTGACGGAAATTCCCCTTTTTCATAAATATTACACACCAGTTTGTATAATCTATCAATCGCTTCCTCACCTGCACTTCGCAGTAATTCTACAGGTATTCCGTCTATTCCAGGAGCCTTTCTGCCATTTAAATCTTTTAATGCTCTCTTAAATTCAGATCTCAGTATTGTTTCTCCCATTTCATCCTCCTCAACTTCCTCTATAACACCATTTTCTAATTCATTTCCTCCGTATAACTCTTCAATATGGTTAATGTTCAATTTAATGTTATTAACTCTTAATGATTAGATCCTCGTTTATGGAATAAATGTTTTTTAGTGTACTGTATTGTATATTAAATTTAAAATTAATATAAAACAATTTTCTGAATTTTTCCAGCGTTAACGTGTACTTAAAATTAAATCCTTTACCAAAAAATATAGTTGAAAATCATTACCGCCATCTTTAATAGCTTAGATATTTATTTACTAACTATTCTCTTAATAAATGTAAAAAATAATAGAAAAATGTAGTAGAATTATAGCTTCTAAAAGTTCAAAAATCAGCCGAAATCTAAATTAATGCTTCGGCGCTTTTGAACTGTAATACATGCATCCAATATATTCTGAATTATTTGTATGAAAAAATGATTTATTTTTAATTTGGAAAAGTTAATATAATTTCTATTCTGTTAATGCCTCACTTAGATAAGATAAATAATTTTCGAATCTGCAGCTTACAAAGTAAAAAGTTAGAAAAAAATATTTCATTTAAGTGTACCACCGTTAGAATCTCTAAAATTATGAGTTAAAAAACAATTTAAAAAGGAAATTTTCAATTGTATTTCTCTAAAATATTATTTAAAGAGTACGATATTGCCATTTTTTTATTAACTTCTATTTTTTCAATATTGTGGACAACCTCTTTTGCCAATTTCCTATTAAAAATACCATTTTATACCTTTTTTTTATACTTGTTTTCCCTAAGTGTAACCGATTAGGAGCTACTATTTCCCAAATGTGTAAACCCCCAATATGATGCAATAAACGTATGCGTTGACCGGGACGGGATCAGGATTATATTTTAAAATATTTTTTTTTTTGGTAAATCAGTGTGTAGAAACTCTAGTTATAATTTTCTCAAAATAAAGTGATCTAGTGCGTCACATAGAAATTACTGTAAAATAATTTTTTTTTATTGTAGATTTTTACCTAATTAAATCTTGAAAAATATCCAAGGAATTACAAGTGGCTTTATTTAGTAGATATCAATCGAAATAAATTAAGCTGTTTTGCAGTCATTTTGATTGTACTTTACTTCAGTTTTCATACTAGCTTTTATTTCTACTTAGTAATGAGTACTTTTTTTTTTGGGAGGGGGAAATATATTCGTTTTAAAGAGATTTGGTGAAGTGAATAAACTATACTTTTTACTTTAAAGTAAATACTGGTCAAGTAAAGTAAACCCTTGAGACTAAGTGAATAACCTTTTACTAATACTTGTAAGTAAAACACTTGGAACATTTATAGTTGTCCAAGTATTGCGAGTAGTTTTCCCATTTTGCTTTTACTTATCCAGTATTCTCTTTACTTATCAAGTAAACACTTATACGATTCACATCCTGAACATCATCATGTTCAGAGACTTTTGTCAATACATCAAATGTTTCTCATGTTTTAATCAATCCATCACCGTTTGCATGCCAGTCTTTTAGCAAACATCATCATGTCTAGTGAAGAGACTAATTTCGAAGTACAAGAACCAGTCGAACCATCTGCGTTAGAAAGTAGCAGAATGTATTTGGTAAATATTCTTAAAGACAACACCGTTGTTTTAGACCGGTCTATGAGTTCTAAAAGAATTGCTGCCAAAGAAAAAGCACGGAACACTATTCAGAAGGAATATCAGAAAAGTGCGGGGAAGTCAATTACAGTAGAAAAACTAAAAAAAATTAAATAACATGAAAACTGACAAAAATAAAAGTGGGAATAGAGCAGTGAAATTACTAAAATGGGAATCAAACCTCTTTGAGTTACTTGAAATTCATGAAAATCCTGTATTTCATCAGATACCGGGAGCAACCAATGTAGGAATTGCAAATAGGATTCAAGAAGATACCCCAGCCTACTAACGTCATTTAAATGTTTCAAAACATTGTGTAAAACAGAACAAGCCCAAATACTTTTGGAATATTTCCCAATTTTCACGAACAAGATTCGCCAATATCGGGACGCCAATATCTTAAGTTGACCAAAAATGCGTTCAATAACAACTCTTTCTTTAGAATGTTGTTTATTGAACACTTCTTCCTGCTGGTTTAAAAGGTATTATTAACCACGGAGCAATTCCGTACCCACTGTCTCCCAAAAGGCATACCGTACAATTAAATTTAGCCACGGGTTGGCAAACACTGCTCCGTTTTCAAATGCGACTGTCACGGGTGCTACCCGGCCAAGAAGCATCAACGCTAGTGATTTTTTCAGTGGAATCACATGTTACCTGAACGTTGATGCTGGGATACTTCTTACGGTTTACGTAACAGTCACCGTAGCGTGCTGGTTTACTTATTTCTAAGTGCGTGCAATCCACAGCACCTATTACGCTCGGCATTTTAAAACGAGAACTCCATTTCCTCTTGGCTTCATTTAACTCATGAGCATTCTGTGGAAAGTTAATCCACTCAGATGCCTTTTCGTTTATTTTATTCAGAACGTAATCGAAAGTTTTTCATACTGTAGAACGGTGAATCCCGAAGTCTTCACCGACACCGTTTTGAAATCCAGGGTCTGATAAGTACCGCAAAAATACTTCCATATTCTGTTGCGATGACACAGCACCTCCTCGCTTTTCATTACTTTCTTCCAAAAAAGCGTTCGTCAAAAATTCAACCGATTCTTTTGTAAAAGGAATTAGTTCTTCATATCTTCTTGGACTCAATACTCGCCTTTCTTTGTAAGTTTTTGGTTGAAGAATGTTGACAAAGGCAGCCGTACCAAGTATAAAAAATTAAATGAAAGTTTGATGAATTTAATATAATATTAGTTTGGTACACTTAAATACACTACCAATTACGTCGACTTTATAATATAATGTTGAACTTCACTTGTTCGAAAGGCGGTAAAAAACATTCTGCAATCAGAGACTGATGAAATCCAGCCTTATGGAACACCAATAATTTAACTTCACATGGCGAAAATATTTATTTCTTTAGATTCTTAAATAATTGAACGAGATAATTTATCCCAGTTATGAAGGTTAAAAGGATTTAGTTAAGGAATATATGAAAAAAAAATTATTTTAATTTGAAAAGTGAACATTTATATAGATATATATTTTGACATAAAGCTTTAATATATGTACAGCGTTTTATTTATATATTTATATATATTTAACGTTTTAACATATAACTACGTTACATAATGTACAATATTAAATTATTTTTTCCTTCTTTATAATTATATTTATTATTTGAATCAAAACTTTATTAATAATACAATCATTTCAATTGTTTGTAAAGAAATAATTTACATCTGAGTTCAATTAATTTATTTTACATATTATTCTTATTACATGAAGTAGCATAGTAATAAATTTAATTACCATTGCAAAGCCTTAATAAGCAACATCAAAAATATTATTAAAAGTCTGAAAAAGTTTTTTTACAAATAAAGAATGTGAGAATTACATTATTTCTTAATCGTATTTAATTAATATTTACTGCAAATATACAAAGTTCATATATTTATATATTTTTTGATTTGTACAAATTCATTTTGATGTATAGGAAAACGTTTCCTCTAACTCTTTATTTTTATTGATAGATCTCAAGCTAATTAATTTTACAAAGAGAATATACGCATTCTTACAACAAGTAAATAAATATACTTTATAAAATAAGAGGTTGTTATTTATGGCTAATAAAAATAATTCATTTACATTCTGATTTACAGACAATATTTAAAATAAAATTATTCTGATTAAAACTTTTTAATTTGTAATATATGAGTATTTTTTTTTGGCTCTATAAAAGGATTATTAGTAGGCAAATAAATAATTTATTTTGTAAATTTAATTTATTAAGTTAAATTTTGTATTAATATGTGTAAAATATTAACTAAATGGTCTTTTATTAAATATCATCGATAAATTTATTATTAATTTTCAGATAAAATATATAAAAATATTTTTAAATTGAATATTAAAATTTGATAAAATTGTATATTTTTACTTAGTAAAATTAACGGACAATTTATTTTATTTTATGTAAGCGTTAATGAAATATCATTTCATTGTAACATGATACATGGATAATAATAAAATAAATTTTAATTTTCCAACTGACTGCTAATATTTACTAAAATCGAACTTTGAAATGGCGTATTTGAATGTAGATAGAAGTAACTGCATTATATTTTAATTTATTGGTTCTAAAAGAAGCGACGTTGACAGTCATGACAGGCCAAAATCATGTTAAATATAAACAGTTGGGCTAAACATGAATTTACAGATTTCCTTTAAAGTACAATTATAAATCCTTTTAATAATTATTTAAATATTAATTTTAAAACAATGATCCCCAAATTAATAGTTGTCAAGTTAGAAATGGCCAAAATTTGACCTTTCTGATTTGATAAAAAAGAAATTAACAGAACAAAATAAACCGGACAAATAAATCTACTTCGGCAAATAAATCGAATCTGATATAGTTTTGTGTTATGAAACCCGAATGATGGACCCGAAGAGTTCTATTAACTCCCTCGTTCCTGTGAACGAGGGAATCAAGAAGACAAATTATGTACTTATGTATAACTGATTGGAACGTAATCTCAGAAACATCTTCGCGTAATATGCACATAATTCGTTAAGTTTCATCAAACGAAATCTCTAATTTTCATTTGCCGTTTCATTAAAAGTTTATTAATCAGCTCTCTTCAGTAATCAAATTATGAATTTCTTTTCATGAATGGAAATTATATCATAGCCAGAGTGTAAATTACGCTCTGTAAGGATTAACTAGGTGGTCCCGAACTGAAATTTAGATCAAAAAGGAAATACAATTTTGCTTTTTGATTCATCAAAATTGAATTTTTTTTAACCATGGGAAAACCCATAATTTTTTTATATATTCTGCAGGTTTAGGATTACAAACTTAGTATTTTTATCATAAACGTTCTACGTTATTTTATAGAGAAAAAATTTAAATAAAAACTAAAAAGAAAAAAATTACCTAAAAAAAGGGCTTCCTAGTTTTTTTTAATATGCAATGAACAAAAGTTTTCAAAATAGAAATTATGAGAAGTTGGACGTTCGGATTAAAAGCAGATTTAGAAACGGTTTCTTTTTTTACCAACAATCTTTTATTGCATTTTGGGAAAAATAATTAACTAATATTAAAGAAAATAAAATTGTTCATAAAATAGTTATCGCTTTCTCGGTACGAAAAATAATTTCGAAACTCGACTATAGGCATTTTCTACTATCTTCACCAAACTGGTTATTGGTGCTACACTAAAGTCCGTCGTAATCTAAATGTTGACTTACAATACTGGCAAGACCTAGAATGAAGTTTATTGCCGAAAGATTATTTATGACATTAAATGTTTGTGGCTAGTTATAGTCGTTTTTAATTAAAAGTATATTGTATTCAACAGAAAATATGATGGAGCACATCTCGAAATTTGAAGATTTTTCTAATTTTAAAAAGAAAAAATAAATCCTATTAATTTTAATAATGGCTTGCATTGAATACTGTATCGTTTAACAGCATTAATAATATTAATATTTACTACTAAGACGGACGTATATAATAATATATATTAATATTTATAACAAAGATGGACCACTGAATGTGAAAATAGGAGGAGAAAAGATTATGGAGGTAGAAGAATTTTGTTATTTGGGAAGTAGAATTACTAAAGATGGACGAAGCAGGAGCGATATAAAATTCCGAATAGCGCAAGCGAAACGAGCCTTCAGTAAGAAATATAATTTGTTTACATCAAAAATTAATTTAAATGTCAGGAAAAGATTTTTGAAAGTATATGTTTGGAGTGTCGCTTTATATGGAAGTGAAACTTGGACGATCGGAGTATCTGAGAAGAAAAGATTAGAAGCTTATGAAATGCGGTGCTATAGGAGAATGTTAAAAATCAGATGGGTGGATAAAGTGACAAATGAAGAGGTATTGCGGCAAATAGGTGAAGAAAGAAGCATTTGGAAATATATAGTTAAAAGAAGAGACAGACTTATAGGCCACATACTAAGGCATAAGGCATCCTGGAATAGTCGCTTTAATATTGGAAGGACAGGTAGAAAGGAAAAATTGTGTAGGCAGGCCACATTTGGAATATGTAAAACAAGTTGTTAGGGATGTAGGATGTAGAGGGTATACTGAAATGAAACGACTAGCACTAGATAGGGAATCTTGGAGAGCTGCATCAAACCAGTCAAATGACTGAAGACAAAAAAAAACAACTACTAATAATATGAAATATTTCATTTTTATTTTCATGTACATTATTAAACACTCAAATTTAAAAAAAAAATCGTTACTGGATGGATATTTCTTTTTACTATGTTCTGACGAAAAGGAATAATAATTAAACTGTGATTTTACTCCCAAAAACCGCTAGTAGTATATTTGTATAAGTTATTACAAATGTCAGCATGTTAAAAAAGTTAAATTTTCACAAATTTAATTTTAAAACAAATTGCAACGCTTAATTTTAAGTAAGCTTTGTAATTATTTTTTATGGCTTACTTCAATTTCTAAGATCTAAGTATAAATTTTAAAACGCATCGATAGTGAAAAGATTCATCAGATCAATATATCTATACGTTTTTTGAAGATTAAAAAATTTATATTCTGTAAAATTATAAAAATAGAAGTAAAAAACAGTTTTCCCATGATTAAAAATTCCCCTGTAGAATTATTTAGTAAACAAGTTCTAATTCTTAAACTGTATAAACGTATCGTTAAGGATTCCAAATAAGTAATGATGAACCTAGGTTTGCAATTCTGAATTTCCTTACAGCATTTTGAATTTTTTTTTGTATGTTTTAAATTTTAAGATCCAGAAAATTAATCTCATGTATAAAACATACCTATCATTAACTCTCTTTTAGATTACCTTCGTTAAAAATATCTCAAAGTAAAATCTACTTCCATCAAACTAGTCTGAGCCTAAAATGAATTGCCGAAAGATTATTTACGGCACTTAAACTTTTATAGCTAAAACGTTAGACATTTTTAATTAAAATTATATTATATTCAACAAGAAATATAGAGCACGAGATTTCTAAATTTGAAGATTTTCTAATTTTAGAAAGAATAAATAAATCCTAGTAATTTTAGTAAGATTTTTTTTAGTATAAAACATTCACAAATTTTTTATTAGAAACAGTTTAGAAAAATCAATATGATTTGACACACGTAAAATTTTTACATTAATTTTTAAATAAATTTTTTACAGTACCAGTTTATTAATACATAGAAATCAATAACATAATAAAACAAAATTGACATAAATTTATATATAATACATTAATGTACATATTTACTAACAGAATAAAATCTATAATAATTGGTACTAACTAGTTTGAGTGTAATTTATTTTGTAAGAACAATGCAAGTTCACAGATAGCCGATAACTATCAAAGACTTACATTCAACCTTAAATCTTATATCAATATAGACCGTGCAAATATCTGCTGCTAAAAGCCCAGATAACATTCACATAATATACTTAACATAACTTCAGAACATAATACTTTTTTCGTAAGTAGTCGTACAGAACTACATAAGTATTAATTTCATAATCCATTAGGAATGCTCTCGGTATCAAATTTATTTAGTGTAAATTTCTAATATTCTACTTAGCAAGAAATTCGGTAATCGACCATTGTTTTTTTTTTAGGTTATTAAGAGCCACTTGATGTTATGTATATTTTATAATACATCTGGAATATATTACACAAGTAGCTCGTTTTACTTACATAACTGAACACTATTTTTACGAGTAAAATTCTGCTTAATCACGAATAAACAATTTTTAATCAGAAAATGTTGCATTTGTCTCTATTAAATTTCATCCGAACTTATTGATAGTACCTAAACTATTTTATAGTTACACTTCATACTCGATCAAGTGTCGGAACGGACAGATATAGTAGAAGATCGATCGGTTTTTACTTAAAGGAATACGTTCAAAACTGTCGTAAAGTACACTATACTTTAAATCACTAACATATAGGAGACGCTATAGGCGCCGCATATGGATGGTGATCCGTAGTAGGCGGTAACGGGGCAGATGGAGTCCAAGGTTGAAGGCTTTGCAGAGCTGATAGTGAGTTTTCCCTTTCACCGTGTTGATACATCCCTTTGCTTAGCGCTTCGGCTTGTAGAGACATCATTAATCTGTTAGCTGCTTGACGTTCGGCTTCACGTTCTTCAGCCGTTTGTCTCCTGCGAACAAACACAAGATATTATCGTTTAGGCTTTACAAATAGTAACTTAACGTAAAAAGCAAAAATTACGTTCAAAACAATATAAATACAAGATAGAAAGATTTCAATTTGTTTTTAAACGGTCGCTCGAGAAAACATTTTGCTGTGCATCTTACTTCTTTCCGAGATCTTTAAAATACAAGTAACAGGATCTTTATCTTAAATAATACATAATACCGGTGTTAATACCGTGGATACCGGTGTTCTTTGGTGGTTGGATTTCAATTAACCATACATCTCAGGAACGGTCGAACTGAGAATGTACAAGACTACACTTCATTTACACTCATACATATCATCCTCTGAAGAATTATCTAAACGGTAGTTACCGGAGGCTAAACAGGAAAAAGAAAGAAATAATACATAATACGAATCTTTGAAACTTCTAGAATTTTTTCTTAAAGAATTATAAAACAAAAATTAATCATTTTTAATCGATTAGCAATACTATCGATCTGTATAATATACAACGTCCCTGAGTTCAAATTCCAATAAAAAAAAAATGTTCATTTCAAAATTGGACTGATCTGGGTGACTTCAATCTACTGAAAACAGACTAGAATGTTAACTCGGGGTAAATATCTCGTAAGAAATTCTTCCCTTAATCAGCGTAATTCCACATTGGAGTATTTCTGCAAGAACTCCTCAAAATCTCTCCTGATTAGTGAAATATCACATGTTAAATAACTATCTAATAGGTTGTTTCTACGAATAAAATGTATCACAAAATACAATGATAATTCAAAAAAAGGCTGCAAATAAACTTCTATTAAATATACATACGTTCACTACAGTAGTTATAATGTTTATACGATTACTTTTTTAATATAAAAAATATCTAAATTTTGTTTACAGCAACCTATATTGAAAATTATACTATTGTTAAAAACAAGGGACCACTTCTTTTCTAAAATCATGGAGTTTAATATATCTACTTTGATAAATTTCATACTACAGATAATTTCGCATCGCTTGGAATTAATCAAAAGAAAAACTTAACATTGTCGGTAAAAAAAACGTACTAATCTATCAGACCGAAACTTAATGATGGATCGATAATAAAAATTGGTCGTTTAACAAAAGGAGATTGTATTTTAACTACTTGGTTAACCTGTACGGTTCATTTTATTCATTAGTGAAATGTATATTAAAAAAAAAAACTAGATAAAAAACAATTATAACAGTAAAATATACAGTCATATTTAATAAAATATGTCGCTTTACCCGCGACCCAGTAATGTTACTTTCCCGTTACTTAATTCGTACAATTTTTTTTTAAATGACTTATAAAAATTAAGTATTTTAAAGAATAACCGTTTCAGACTGAAATATGCGAAATCACAACTATCAAAAAAAGAATTTCATTATAAAAGTGACAGACGTGTCTACTGATATCTTGTGCCGAGTTATAACAAGGCATTATATTGTAGTCTGAATTATCTGTAGACTGTATTGTTTATTGTTATCTTAGTATTGTCTCAAGAAGAAATATTTTTACTCGGTGTCGTTTTTGAATAAGCGACATAATCATTCATAGCGCGTTGCTATGAACCAGCTACAAGCTGCTCCACCAAGCAACGTTGAATCACATGTAAAAAATAACCTACTGTTGCGTTTAAAGCCTAACTTACAAGGTAATACAATAAGTGAGTGTTCTGACAGGAACCCTCAGAAATCGGCGCTGCGTAAGTTAATTAGAGAAGACATTATCGATAACATGAGACTTTTCAGGAGCAGAGAATGAAAGTGATATTACGGATTTTAGTGAGGAAAACCTTCCCTTTCAAGCAATACCAGTATTGCACATACAAAATGAAAATGTCAGTCGGCAGAACTATGAAATTCCAGTGGCAAAAAAAAAGCCAACGCACAAATTATACTAAGCCTAATATTCGCGTACAATCAGCTGGTTTATCTACAGTTGCTGTTCCTAGGTCAAATAAATTTAGTCAATACAATACTCCCTATTTGTCGTTTTCTCTTTTTACTCTCTTTTCTTTGAGTTACTGTCGGAGACTCTCTGGACTCCCAAAAGAGGAGTCTTGCTACCAGAACTAAAATACAGCGAGCAGAAAAAAGACCGAACTGGAGAAGAAGAAGAATGAGAAAAATTTCATTTTTCATATAATGCAAAATATTTATGAATTATTTTTACAATTTTTGGGCATAAAAACGTAGACTGGAATAAAATGTTCAGCGTTTAAAAAAAATTAGGGTTCAAATACAGAGATAGAAAAACAATTGCTAACATGTACAGGAACCAAACAGCAACAGTAATAATTGAAGAACATAAGAAAGAAGCCGTAATAAGAAAGGAAGTCCGACAAGGATGTTCTCTATCTCCGTTACTTTTTAATCTTTACATGGAACTAGCAGATAATGATGTTAAAGAACAATTTAGATTCGGAGTAACATTACAAGGTGAAAAGATAAAGATGCTACGATTTGCTGATGATATAGTAATTCTAGCCGAGAGTAAAAAGGATTTAGAAGAAACAATGAACGGCATAGATGAAATCCTACGCAAGAACTATTGCGTGAAAATAAAAAAGAACAAAACAAAAGTAATGAAATGTAGTAGAAATAACAAAGATGGATGTGAAAATAGGAGGAGAAAAGATTATGGAGGTAGAAGAATTTTGTTATTTGGGAAGTAGAATTACGAAAGATGGACGATGCAGGAGCGATATAAAATGCCGAATAGCACAAGCGAAACGAGCCTTCAGTAAGAAATATAATTTATTTACATCAAAAATTAATTTAAATGTCAGGAAAAGATTTTTGAAAGTGTATGTTTGGAGTGTCGCTTTATATCGAAGTGAAACTTGGACGATCGGAGTATCTGAGAAGAAAAGATTAGAAGCTTTTGAAATGCGGTGCTATAGGAGAATGTTAAAAATCAGACGGGTGGATAAAGTGAAAAATGAAGAGGTATTGCGGCAAATAAGTGAAGAAAGAAGCATTTGGAAAAATATAGTTAAAAGAAGAGACAGACTTATAGGCCGCGTACTAAGGCATCCTGGAATAGTCGCTTTAATATTGGAAGGACAGGTAGAAGGGAAAAATTGTGTAGGCAGGCCACGTTTGGAATATGTAAAACAAATTGTTAGGGATGTAGGATGTAGAGGGAATACTGAAATGAAACGACTAGTACTAGATAGGGAATCTTGGAGAGCTGCATCAAACCAGTCAAATGACTGAAGACAAAAAAGGGCATAAAATTGAGTTAATTTAAAAAAATAATTAAAAAGAGTATTTTTTCGAAGGTTTCTTCATTCACCGAAGAAAAATTTTAAGATCAATTGAAATTAAGTGTGTAAATAGAAATTTGATTGGGGAATAATGAAATACCTCCCATTATTATTATTATTTAGCGAGGGAGCGCCAGGTGATCTACAGGTGGCGAAGGGTAGGCGAAGACCGGGTGACCATTGCCAACGAGGAACGCACTCGCACCGAAGAAGGTCCTCGCATGGCAAGAGACCTGGGACCACGAGACCAAAGGACGATGGACCGCAAGGCTTATCCCTCTGGTCAGACCGTGGACGGAACGACGGCATGGAGAGGTAGAATACTACATGACCCAATTTTTAACGGGTCTCTGGTACTTCCGCGCTTACCTCCATGTCATAGGAAAAGCGCCGTCCCGCGACTGCCTGTATTGCCCCGGTGTACGGGACGACGCTGAGCACAACTTTTTCAAAAGTGCTCGGTGGGCGGCAGATCGAAGGACACTTTAGGCGGATCTCGGAGCACTGAGTCCTCACAACGTGGTTGCGATGATGCTCCGTGATCTGAGCAGCTGGAAAAGTGTAGCCCGATTCGTCGGCAACATTCTCAGGGCCAAAAAGGTTGACCTGGATAGTCCTAAAAATTAGGTAGCACCTAATCAGGCTAGTATAGGAGGACTCGACCGGAAGTAATGTGTTAAACGGTTCCGGGTCGAGTCCTGGTTGAAAGGGGGGTGGTTTTAGTCGGTAGTCTGCTGATAGTGATAATACCATCAGTGGGAGCCCGACAATCCGTGCGTAAATGCAATTCCACCTCCCTCCGCAAAAAAAAAAATTATTATTTTTATATTTATATAAAACCATCTTCACTTTAAAAAAGAGAAGGGTTACATATAACATAATTTTATGGCTATGTCGATGTTGATGTTGATATTTCGAGGATTGGAATTCGAGTCCCAAACATCAATGTAAAAAGAAGGGAATTCTCTGTCGTTCTTTCTTTCTTTTTCCTGTTTAGCCTCCGGTAACTACCGTTTAGATAATTCTTCAGAGGATGAATGAGGATGATATGTATGAGTGTAAATGAAGTGTATATAGTCTTGTATATTCTCAGTTGACCATACCTGAGATGTGAGGTTAATTGAAACCCAACCACCAAAGAACACCGGTATCCACGATCTAGTATTCAAATCCATGTAAAAATATCTGGCTTTACTAGGACTTGAACGCTGTAACTCTCGACTTCCAAATCAGCTGATTTGGGAAGACGCGTTAACCACTAGACCAACCCGGTGGGTTGACTTCTTTGTCTATGAAGGTATTAGAGAGCTGAGTATACTTCAGAAATGTGCCCAAAATTTTAATATTTTAATATTTGAAGTGAATATATTTAATTCAAGACTTAATGGAGGAGGCTGCTTGAAGAAATTTTATAAAGAAATTGAAAATAGATTGTACAGAATGGTTTATCACTTTTTATTTTTATGTCTTTTTGGTTAGTGATTTTTTTTTTGCTGAGAATATTGTTCTTAATATTCCTTTCCTGATAACCAGCGGGTTGGTCTAATGGTGAACTCATCATCACAAATCAGCTGATTTTGAAGTCAAGAGTTCTAAGGTTCAAATCCTAGTAAAAGGCAGTTACTTTTATTTATATTTGAATACTTGATTGTGGAAACCGATTCGTCGGCAACATTCTCAGGGCCAAAAAGGTTGACCTGGATAATCCTAAAAATTAGGTAGCACCTAATCAGGCTAGTATAGGAGGACTCAACCGGAAGTAATGTGTTAAACGGTTCCGGGTCGAGTCCTGGTAGAAAGGGGGGTGGTTTTTGTCGGTAGTCTGCTGATAGTGATTGGATAATACCATCGGCGGGAGCCTGACACTCCGTTCGTAAATGCATTTCCACCTCCCTCCGCAGAAAAAAAAAATTGTTATTATTATAAAACCACTTCGTACAGTAAAAATATAAGTTCAATATAAGATCAGTAAAAATATAAGTTGGCTGTATTATTTGGTATAATACGGTTAAGGAATAATGTTAAGTAAATAAATTTATCGTTTGCAAATAGATCATGAAAAATAAATAGACGATATAGATGATGATAACATGAACACAATGAATGTTTTAATAACACACAGGCACCCGTGACCGAGCGTATTCATACAAAAATTAATATTCTCTGAAATAGAATTTATTATTAACAAGGTACTAAATTCATGATTGTCGAAAATTCAATGCATTAATTTTTATTATGCATCACTTTAACAACGGAACAGGTTTCACTATGAATTATTTATTTTTAATTTTTGATGCCACTCATTAAAACACATAGAGTCTGTTAACTCTTTCCTACACAGAGAATATCTTTTTTAATATTAGTCGCATTAATAACAAAATCTCTGTCCCTCTCCTTAACATTCGTGATTATCAAAAATTCTTTACGATCTTTCTTTAGAACTATAAACCTGAATTTTAATTTAAAATACAATTTCTTATTTGTAGCACACAACTTACTGATACTCACCAAGAAATACATTTCTCTACTCGTTCTATCTTGGATACATTTTTTAACTCTGAATGTTTGAATGTTAAAATTCGTTCAGATCTAAATTCGTATCATTTAACTGTCTCATCTTCCTACTGCAAGCAGTGATATAAGTAAATAAAAAGATTTGTTTCATACTATTAAAGAAATAGAAATGAAGAACAAGAATTCATAGATATTATGGTATGAAATAATTAAAATATGCAGAAATATATTAATAGTTTAAATATGGACTCTAATTTACCTCAATATTTACTTACATGTTGAAAACTTTAGGATTTTGACTCTTTTCAACTTTTTGTCTTGCAGTCATGCACTTTTCTTCTCAACTTCCTACTCCCATTTTTCTTCATCATCCATTTACCACATCCTTGTTTTTTTTTTCACTCGACTTACCTTTCTTACTATTCTGATTTTTTTCTTAATCTTTTGATATTTTTAGAATATGACCAGCCCAGGCACACAATGTCCTTCTTTATTAAATATTTAACATCAATTGAAACTACTTATTTTATATACAATGTCTAAATTTGTTTTGTTCCTCTATCCAGTTTTACCTAACCAGAAATCCTTTTTCCGATTCTCTTTTCCAAATTAGAATCACTGAACACGTTCAACCTGACTTTACAAATATTGGTCTCTGCTATGCGTCGTTACAGGTGCGAATAAATTCCCACGCCGCGTCGACGAATTCATTCCGCCTTGCCCTTAGAGTTAACTGATCGGACAATTACGATAGGTTGGTCGTAAAAAATCGTAGGCGCTGATGAACACCGAATAGGGTCTTCTCCCGCCAAATATTCATTACGTTTGCTTTTGCCAAACTGATTATATTTGGGATGTATTTGAGAGTTGATTCAAGCTGTTCTTAAGTGGACGTAGTCTATGTGTGTTGGACTTCGATCGGAAGTTGAGAATAACTGAGAGCGAATACAACTAAACCTCGTTTCTCAATGCCGATGGCGTATGGCCTCTATTCTACAGGGTGTCCCATATAAAACGCAACCCATCAATCACTCATCCATGAAATTTCAAAAGTCAAGCTTACTCCCTTACTCGTTACTGAAATGGACTCGTCCAACATCTGAACATCGCGGCGACGCAGTAGAACACTACCGATAGTAACAACAATGCGATCGTAGCGTTCAGTGTATTGCTAGAGACAAGATGGTGTTTTCGCTAGATGAACGTGTTTTCATTGTCGAGTCGTACTTCAGTACGAAATCAGCGGTTGCAGTGCAAGATTTGTTTCGCCATAAGTACCCAGATAAACCAGCTCTTAACAAAACATCAGTATTAAGGTTAGTCGCAAAATTTAGAGAGACCGGTTCTGTTAATAACAAGGAACACAAAAGGTCTGCGTCAGTGTTGAATACAGATACAGTCGCTGAAATCAAATATCGATTACTCGCCTCGCCAAATAAATCGATCAGACGTTTGTCTGCTGAAATTAATTTGTCTATATCAACTGTTCATCGGGCGACCAAACGATTAGAATTACGACCTTATCGCATTCAAACGGTTCATCGACTTCTTGAGCCCGACAAAGAAAAACGGCTACAATATTGTCAACGGTTCCGTCGATTTCTGCGCGAGGGAATAAATGTTATGGATTCGTTATTTTTCACAGATGAAGCACGGTTTCATTCGGATGGCTACGTAAACAGCCAAAACAGTAGAATTTGGAGAGCTGAAAATCCCCACGTTTATCACGAAAAAGAATTACACCCGCAAAAGTCGGGCGTGTTGCGCGCGATATCGCGGAAGAAAATAATCGGTCCTATTTTTTTCGAGTACACCATTAATGCAGAACGATATCAGGATATTTTATTTCAGTTCATCGCACTCTGAGGAAGACAGACACTGCCGGCTAGAACATGACGGTGCGACATCGCACTACACAGGTTCAACTTCTGATTTCGTTGAGGAATTCTTTGGTAATCGTGTTAACAGTCGAGGCTTGTGTCTACCAAGATCTCCAGATTTGACTGCGACGGATTTTTTTGTGTGGGGTTACCTCAAAGAAAAAGCCTACAGCAACAAACCACGAACACTTGAACGATTGAAAGTCAATATCGAACAAGCTTTATTAAATATCCGGCCACAAACTTTGAAAAAAGTTGCAAGAAACGCTGTAAAAAGAATTGAAGCTTGTATTCAAGAAGATGGCGGCCACTTTCAACATTTACTCTAAATGTAAGGTAATGGGTCGTAATAATAAAAATTACATTTACATTTACACATGCCTTTTTATTATTTCAATACCTACCAATATAAGGTTGGGTTGCGTTTTATATGGGACACCCTGTATTATGTTTCCCTTTGACATGTGACACTACAGAGTAGTGCGGATGAACTTACTTGAAAACAGGTCGGTGATTCAGTAATTCAATCAGAGCGAATTTGACTGAACGTGACTAATAAGCTTCATAAGATTAGGTGCATATTCATTGTATCAACGCCTTTCTTTTTTCTTTTTTTTTTAACTCCGGGACCACCGTTAGGTATTGTTTCAGAAGATGAAATTAATGATTTGCAGCGTGTGAAAATGCCATGCCTGATCGGGATTCGAACCCGGGACCTCCAGAAGAAAGGCTCGCCGTCATCGTAACGGGAACCCTTACAAATGCTCATTTTGAGGATTTAGTTTTCCAAGTAACCGAAACAATTATTGCAATTTCGCAAGAACTTCGTTTAGCACTCTCGACGAATTTCATAAACGATGATCTACCACTGACAACACATTTGACAGTATACATATATGAATATTAGATACACCTACCAGGTTAACCCACCGGGTTGGTCTAGTGGTTAACGCGTCTTCCCAAATCTGCTGATTTGGAAGTCGAGAGTTACAGCGTTCAAGTCCTAGTAAAGCCACATATTTTTACACGGATTTGAATACTAGATCGTGGATACCGGTGTTCTTTGGTGGTTGGGTTTCAATTAACCACAAATCTCAGGTACGGTCGAACTGAGAATGTACAAGACTACACTTCATTTACACTCATACATATCATCCTCATTCATCCTCTGAAGAATTATCTAAACGGTAGTTACCGGAGGCTAAACAGGAAAAAGAAAAAAAAAGATACACCTAACCTAAGGTAGATAATGTTCTGCCGTTTTAATGATAATTTATTGAATGTTTAATTTTATTTTTGACACATCTCATTACTCGTAATTCGTTGCATTAAAGTAGAAAACTGGTCTTTAATAAACAAAATAATTTTGGAGTATTTTAAATGTAATTTATGTATTATAAAATAGATGTTTAGCCTACCTATCAAAATTTTCATACGAATTATATTAATTAATTTTAAACGTAATTAATGAATAATCCTCGTAATATATATTTTTGAACTGTCATAAAATAGATTATCGCTCAGGGTGGTTTTCAAATAGTAATATTCCATTTTACAACTGTGTTTGTGAAATTAATTTCCATTCGGATCAAAGAGCGATGACAGTATTAACAGAGCTCTGAAAAATAACCGGGATGCAATGAATTTAATTATGGTTTATTAATGAGTGAGGGGGTATTAATTTGAAACGGGGACAGATGTATAGTTGGCAATTTGATCTGTGCTATCGGTGCCGCATTATCCGATGCGGTTGAGCCGCAGATCAGAAAGCCTGTTTGGAGACCCGCTAACAAATAGAATGCCGTTAGATAGTAGCTCCCGAGGGTCTCTTATCAATATTATATTCGTTCTTCATTACACATATATAATTAAGTTACATGCATTACATGCTATCAGTAAACGAACGGAAAATGGAGATTAGTTTTTATACTAATTAATAAAACGTACACTTAATTACAACATCTGTTTCGACGATTTGAAATGTACGTGTACTGTTTGTGAATATAAAGTAATTGAAATCGTTGCCAAACAGCAATATATCTAAAAGTACATTTAGGCCCTTATAATTACAGAGGAACAAGGAAACGATGTAATTAATTGTAAAAAAATAAAATGGAGAATAATTAAATATTATTAAAAAGAAACATTCAATATAGATTTTTTAAAAAATAATGTTCGGACCGTAAAATTGAGAGTGGTTAAGGTTGATTAAAACTATTCGATATACCTGTACAAAAATTAATTAAAAAAATTAAAAGTGTTCCTGGTCACGACTGTCATTTATTTAACAAAATTGTGTAGGTTGGATCGGATTTTTAAAAAGGAGTTTCTCGATTCGACTCTTGTGTATTTTTTTTTATTTTCAAGCTTTACTCACGACCGATTTACTAGTATCGATTCCTCTTTTATTTTACATAGAAAGTGCCTACGGTAGACACAAAGTAAGTTTTTCCAGATAAATCAAATGGAAAAGTAAATAAAAAAATTTAAAAAAAATATTTTGGATTGATATTAGATAATAAAATACAGCCTGAAATCATTGTAATATTCATTCTGACATTCCACACAGCCTTAGCTCACGTTCAATAGTAGTTATTTAACAGTGCTTCTTTGTATTCTTCTTCTTATCTTTATTAAGACGTAGGTTTCTCACTATATCCACAACTTGCGAATCTATTTTTACCTACGAATGGCGGTCTTTTATTAGTTTATATATATTTAAATAAAAATAAAATGTTTTAAATATAATACAATTATTCAAAAAAATTGTAACAGACTTCAAAAACTGAACTAAAAAACAAACAATTTTCTATAAATTTCTAATTTTTGAATTCTTTTAAATATTGATAGTTGAAGGTTACGTTTATTAATTTGACATCACAAAGTCAAAATTTAAAGAAATGAATAGAATGTATATCTTAAGTAATTTTTGGTGCGTGTTTTGAAGCTTATTTCTTAGTTATTATTTTGAAGTTTTATTTCTTAAAAAAATTATTTTATTAAAAACTTGTTTGATTTTAATTTTATTCAAAATATTACTTTCAGAGAAAAACCCGTCGACCAAATGGAAAAAAAAATCCTTTTATTTTAGTGAATTCTCACCAGTAACTATTTATGTATCAAATCCTAGCAGCACTTTTGAAGTGTTATAGATATACAGGGTAGAATATACTCGTATACCCCTTTACTTCTGAGACATATACGAGGTGCGACAATAAAGTAATGAGACTGATGTGAAAAATAATGTTGTTTACCGTTTTAGTCATGTTTAGTGTTGTCTCCTTCAAAGTAGTTCCCCTCTGATTGCACACACTAATTCCAGCGCTTCTGCCATTGATGGTAACATTTCTGGAACTCATCTTCTGTAATATCCTCCAAGACCCTCGTCAAAGGTTTTTGGACATCTTGTGTTGTTTGAAAATGGTGTCCCTTGACCGCCATTTTCACTCTTGGAAATATAAAAAAGTCGCACGGAGTGATATCTGGTGAATAAGGTGACTGTGGTAATACTGAAATTTGTTTTGAGGTTAAAAATTACTGTACTGACAGAGCAGTATGGGATGGCGCATTATCGTGATGCAGAATCCAATTATCAGCAATGTTGGCACGGACACGAAAAACTCGTTTACGAAGTCTTTCTAAAATTTCTTTGATGAAATATCGGTTAACTGTTTGTCCAGGAGGCACCCACTCTTTATGAACAATTCCCTTGGAATCGAAGAAGCACACAAGCATGCATTTCACTCTTGACTTTGACATTCGAGCTTTTTTTGGTCTAGGTGATCCCTTTGAGGACTGTTGCGAACTTTGGCCTTTTGTCTCTGGATCGTATTGAAAAAACCAACCTTCATCACCAGTGATAACACGGCTCAACAAATCTGGATTGATTTCCGTTTGCTCTAACAGATCGGCTGCCACATTTTTCCGTGTTTCTCGCTGTTGTTGTGTGAGATTTTCGGGGACCATTTTTGCACAAATCTTTCTCGTACCAAGATCTTCAGTTAATATTAGACGAACCTTTTCTCGATCGATGTTGAGTTCTTCTGCAATCATTTTCACGGATAATCTTCGATCAGATCGTACGATTTCACGCACCCTGGTCAAGTTGACATCTGTCCGTGAGGTTGATGGTCGTCCACTGCGGTCTTCATCTTCGACATTTGTTCTGCCTTCTCTAAAAATTTTATGCCATCGAAAAACTTGAGCTCTTGATAAAAGCCTCTCCAAAAGCCTTCTGAAGCTTACCGTAAGTTGTCGTCGCGTTTTCACCCGATTTAACGCAAAAAGAAATGGCATACCGTTGCACAATATTTTGCGGTTTCATTTCTGTGACGAGAGAAACAAACACGTGTTCGCTTATTACAGCACAGCTCATGACTGAGCAGTTGCATCAATTGCCGCTTGGACTAAAAGTAGGTTATAGACCAAGGTCAAAGATGGTGTTCCTACGCAAGCTACAGGGTTGCCACAGCTTGCAAAAAAAAATCAGTATCATTACTTTATTGTCGCACCTCGTACATTACTGAACAATGATAAATGCATTATTAGGGAAAAGGTTTAGTTAAAGAAATTAATAAAATTCTCCAATATTTACCCACTGGTCTAATACATATAAATTTACCTGTAACACATTCTAAAAAGAAAGATAATATTTAAAAGTACCGTAAATATTTATTTTTTATATGTTCGTATCGTAATCATCTGGTAAAATTTCATTTCTGCTCAATTTCCTGCAGAGTAATGTGATGAATTATTAAATAATAATTTTCTAAAAATTTATGAGAAGGTGAACGTTGTTGGAGTTAAAAAAAATGTATTTTTATTCTTAGATGTAGTACAATTTGAAGGAAGAATAAAGCTTGCTGTCGTAATGAACAATTCGTATACCCAATTAAAGATATTTCGAAATTCTTTTACTCCAGAATCATTGGTGATAACTGAAAGCCATTGACCAAAAAAACTAAAAAAACAAAAAAATGATTATATAAATTAAATATAAAGTAACTACATCTTTAAATGAACTTAAATCAGTCTCTCGGATATAATAAAACAGCCACAGATGAAAAGCAATAAGCTTTATAAGCAGTAATCGTTTATAATTTCGATTCTGTAAGTTTTTAAACGTATAAATGATTTTTAGTAATTAAATAAAATTCCGAATATCACTGTTACCAATTGGTTTTCTTATCAATTCTCAGGAATTAAATTTATTGTAAACCACCGTATTGAAATATAGCGGATGAATTTAGTTTTTCCAAAGAAGTATAATCTTCTTTAATGTTTTTTAGAAGAGAGGCACAGAGAAAAATAAAAAGTAAAAATATTCTTAAATATGATACCTAATAATATAGTTATTGTCATAATTTTAATGTTTTGAGGTTATTAGTACACACGATACAGGATACAGAATATAGGCCTACGAAGTTTGTTTGTTTAATAAATAAAAATTAAGTTGAAATTTGTAAAAAAAAGAAGAAATATTCTAACAAAAAAAATTAAGAAAAACTTAATTATCGTTAAACATCACCAAATTTATACATAAAAATTACACGAAATTAGAAAGATAGAATTTTTAAAGAACTTGTATGTATAGTATTATTATTTTTTATGTTTTTAAGTTAATTTACAATTAAAGTAATTAAAAATGAAATTAGTTCTAAAAAACAAATAACTAAGATGAATGCAGCGAAAAGGAAATTATATATTTTCAACACAAGATTTTTTTATAGCGATAACAAAAATTGTTGAATTTATGTTGATAGTTTTTGTGTAACTATTCTCCAGCTGTTATTTATTTCCAGATCTTCACCATATAAAACATTCAGTAGTAATTATTTCTGAAATGTGGAAATACATAGTAACAATGACGCATTGTCTGTTTATCATTATTACATTCTCTTTGTTTAATTGAAAACTGCTTTTATGAAATTTAATGACTAGTATTTCCGACCTCACTGTATTCGGTTTTTACTTAATCAATTTGAAATTGCTTAACTTTTATCTCCCTTTTGTCACTTTTTGTCGCATCACATGTAAAATTATGAAATCTGCTTTACATAATCGCTGTTTTTTTCTTTCCCAATAATATATATATATATATATATATATATATATATATATATATATATATATAGCTGCTGTAGCAGATATAGCTATAAAGAAATGAATGGTGGTCGGTACAATTTTGGGTGTGAGGAAGATTTTGCAAATTTTGGCATTTCACGACCCCGTCTAACGAAAAACATAAAACACGCATGAAATATTTAAGAAGAATATATATATTTGTACATACGTAGCGTGTATGATGGTCTGTATTTTTATTGATAACTACTTTCCGTCTGCTAACACATTACAAATTGAAACTCAAATTTTTTTACATATAGGACATTCTTACCATTGAATTTTGAACTTCTTCTATAAAGAGGATAGGGATTACCGTCTTTTCAACTGAAATTCAATTCAACGGTAGTGCTATATGAGTTGTTTTTTTGTTTTTTTTTTGTCTTCAGTCATTTAACTGGTTTGATGCAGCTCTCCAAGATTCCCTATCTAGTGGTAGTCGTTTCATTTCAGTATACCGTCTACATCCTACATCCCTAACAATTTGTTTTACATATTCCAAACGTGGCCTGCCTACACAATTTTTCCCTTCTACCTGTCCTTCCAATATTAAAGCGACTATTCCAGGATGCCTTAATATGTGGCCTATAAGTCTGTCTCTTCTTTTAACTATATTTTTCCAAATCCTTCTTTCTTCATCTATTTGCCGCAATACCTCTTCATTTGTCACTTTATCGACTCGTCTGATTTTTAACATTCTCCTACAGCACCGCATTTCAAAAGCTTCTAATCTTTTCTTCTCAGATACTCCGATCGTCCAAATTTCACTTCCATATAAAGCGACGCTCCAAACATACACTTTCAAAAATCTTTTCCTGACATTTAAATTAATTTTTGATGTAAACAAATTATATTTCTTACTGAAGGCTCGTTTAGCTTGTGCTATTCGGCATTTTATATTGCTCCTGCTTCGTCCATCTTTAGTAATTTTACTTCCCAAATAACAAAATTCTTCTACCTCCATAATCTTTTCTCCTCCTATTTTCACATTCAGCGGTCCATCTTTGTTATTTCTACTACATTTCATTACTTTTGTTTTGTTCTTGTTTATTTTCATGCGATAGTTCTTGCGTAGGACTTCATCTATGCCGTTCATTGTTTCTTCTAAATCCTTTTTACTCTCGGCTAGAATTACTATATCATCAGCAAATCGTAGCATCTTTATCTTTTCACCTTGTACTGTTACTCCGAATCTAAATTGTTCTTTAACATCATTAACTACTAGATCCATGTAAAGATTAAAAAGTAACGGAGATAGAGAACATCCTTGTCGTACTTTCTTTCTTATTACGGCTTCTTTCTTATGTTCTTCAATTGTTACTGTTGCTGTTTGGTTCCTGTACATGTTAGCAATTGTTCTTCTATCTCTGTATTTGAACCCTAATTTTTTTAAAATGCTGAACATTTTATTCCAGTCTACGTTATCGAATGCCTTTTCTAGGTCTACAACGCCAAGTATGTTGCTTTGTTTTTCTTTAATCTTCCTTTTACTATTAATCTGAGGCCTAAAATTGTTTCCCTTGTCCATATACTTTTCCTGAAACCAAATTGGTCTTCTCCTAACACTTCCTCCACTCTCCTCTCAATTCTTCTATATAGAATTCTAGTTAAGATTTTTGATGTATGACTAGTTAAACTAATTGTTCTGTATTCTTCACATTTATCTGCCCCTGCTTTCTTTGAGTTGTTTACAGTACTGAAATTTTAAGTCGATCTGGATTAAGGGTGGAGATATAATTAATAATATATGTTTTTTTCTTATGTATTTCGAAAAGGATTACTAAAAATTTTTTTTTCCTTTTTTAGATTTTGCTTAATATTTCTAAAGCGGCTTAAACATTACGCAACAAATTAGTCCCAAGTATATTCAGATCATGACATCTTAATTGTGTTAAATTCTTAGGCCTGTACAGACAAGTGGAATCCCCAATTTCGCATTTTATTAATTTTCTTGAAATATCATTAAAGAAATAATTTTTATATTTAATTATTTGTCTGAGGGTATATTAAATTTTGCCTGTGGCTACAGAAAAAAAAAAGTGCTAAGGTCGTAGCGTACAATTACTTTAAAGAATATTTTCATTCTTTTATACAATGACGGCAAAAAAACTCAATTCAATTTAATTTTGTTGTTTATGAGATCTTTTGTCTTACGAGAAAATATAAGTATTTATATTTTTTGCGTGTGTTTTGAAGTCTAGGTGGAAAGAAAATTATATATTAACATTGCAAATTAGACGACCTCTATCATATTTAGAAATATCTACAATCTATGCTCTGTAGAAATCGATTTCTAAAGTTTACTATTGTCAACTAAAATCGATTGCCAAAACTGTTTTGTTTATTATTATTATTATTTTTTTTTTTGTAATTGATTTGATGAATTTTTAGTAATAATACTAATAATACTAATAATACTAATAATACTAATAATACTAATAATACTAATAATACTAATAATAATAATAATATTAAAAACCGTGTAATTAACATAGTAAAAAACAAATGGAGTACTGATTGGAGGAGAATACCAAATTATACTCGGTAAAAACTTCTCCATATAAATGGAAAAGCGACGTGATATTGACTCGCCGTGAACAAGTAGCTGTGACCAGACTTAGAATCGGTCACAAGCGATTAACAAATTCACATTTGTTAACCGGTGAAGAGAGACCAATGTGCGGTGTTTGTAATAAAACACTGACAAATCAAGCATCTAATAGAAGAGTGTACCATATATGAGGACCTCAGAAAGAGGTTCCGTCTTACAAATAATATTAGTGCTGATCTGGATAATGGAAATGAACAAAAAATAGTTGCTTTTTTGCACGCCAGTGGACTTCTTAGAAGTCTATAAAAGTTTGAAAATTTTAAAGCTTTGAGAGAATCTCTAAGATGGAAATTTTATATGTATGGGAGTCTCGAAGCGTGGCACCGTGTAGTAACGGGAGGTAGCCCTCTTGCCTAGGCCATTTTGGATCACCTGGATTCAAGAGCAGTGAGTCGGGGTGTGTCCGATCATGGCATGGGGGACCCTCAAGGGTGGATTGAGGGCGCGAGGCTATGGATGTGCGCGGTGCATGCCTGTAGCCTGTTTATAACAAGGAGTCAACTGCCACAGCACCCTGGCGCGACTGACATACTACTCAACAGCGGTTCTGGTCCCGAGGGTGCTTAAACAAACTATAAACGAGACTCTTAGAAGAAAGAAAGAAGGATGTGGTATTGATAAGTTGAATTTTTTTAATTTCATGGTCTTTTGAGAACCTTAACTCGAATTTTAATATCGGGGCCCTTTACACCCCGTAAGTGTTGTGTGTTGTACTTATCTTTTGTGTCTTAATGTTTTTGTGTAGTTTGTGCTTTTAAATAAAATGTAAGGGCCCTTTATACACCCTTACATATGACGATCCAGATGGTGATACAAATTACTTTTAAAGAATGTCACGAGGGCTAATGACCTTAGCAGTCGATGCCCGTAAAAATTCAGTTAAAAAAAAAAATTATAATAATAATAATAGTCATTAATATTTAAAAAATACTTCGGCGTAATTGAAATAAAATCTGTCAAGAGCAATGCCGAACATTTAAGCAATTCTTTAATAGCTCTTTTTTCTTATATAAATAAAAAAATTATGTTACCTAATACCTAAAATAAACATCAACATTTTATGTTAATGTAAACTAGACTTGAAGATAATTTTCATAAAAACTTCATAATTAATAAAATAAAGCAGAACTTTGGTTATTCTTTTTTTTATAAACCTAACACTGTTATTATATAATCAACTTTGTCTCACCTTAACTTATTTATAGCCAAAAGAAAAAAAAAACCGTGTTTGTGTATCATTGTAAGCAATAAAATCTGACTAAATTGTTTTAAATTTATTTAAATTAAAAGATTTTATTTAAAATGTTAAAATTTTAAACTATAGTAAGTTTTACCTAATAATTGAAAATTATTAACTTAACAATTCAAAAATACAGTGTTCCGGAAACAGGGAAAAATAGATTTGAAGGAAGATATGAAACATAAATCATCTCAACGGACGTATCACTAATGCCATTACCTACGTAACTATTTCATGTTTGTGAAAAATTATTCGGTTAGTAATATTGGTGGCGTTGGTGATATTTTCATTGAGATGATTTATGTTTTGGATCTTTTCCTTATGTAACATGGCCTTCAAATCTATTTTCTCTATTTATGGAAACTTATGGAACACTCTGTAGTCCCAGCTGTGTTTATACGTTTTTTTATTTTTCAGCAGTGGAGGCCACGCATCTAAATACAATTTTTAAAACAATTGTAGTTATGTAGAACATATTATATAAATAAAGATGGTTCTCATTAAAAAAAATGTTTATTTTTCTCTTTCTTTATGAAAACTTATGGGACATTGTATTTTAATTGTGATTAGGCGCATTAATTTCTTTCACTTTTACATCAACCGGCATAAAATATTAAACCACGGTAATATTAGTCTTATAATAGAAACTATAGGTAATTGGAAACTTTATTCCGAAATAGGATTTTTAAATATTCAATAAGAAAGGGAGTCCGACAAGGATGTTCCCTATCTCCGTTACTTTTTAATCTTTACATGGAACTAGCAGTTAATGATGTTAAAGAACAATTTAGATTCGGAGTAACAGTACAAGGTGAAAAGATAAAGATGCTACGATTTGCTGATGATATAGTAATTCTAGCCGAAAGTAAAAACGATTTAGAAGAAACAATGAACGGCATAGATGAAGTCCTACGCAAGAACTATCGCATGAAAATAAACAAGAAGAAAACAAAAGTAATGAAATGTAGTAGAAATAACAAAGATGGACCGCTGAATGTGAAAAT
The DNA here is from genome assembly GCF_047948215.1 of Lycorma delicatula. NCBI lineage: Eukaryota > Metazoa > Arthropoda > Insecta > Hemiptera > Fulgoridae > Lycorma > Lycorma delicatula. Next base: position 35,687,146 of record NC_134455.1, read on the forward strand.
AGGAGGAGAAAAGATTATGGAGGTAGAAGAATTTTGTTATTTGGGAAGTAGAATTACTAAAGATGGACGAAGCAGGAGCGATATAAAATGCCGAATAGCACAAGCTAAACGAGCCTTCAGTAAGAAATATAATTTGTTTACATCAAAAATTAATTTAAATGTCAGGAAAAGATTTTTGAAAGTATATGTTTGGAGTGTCGCTTTATATGGAAGTGAAACTTGGACAATCGGAGTATCTGAGAAGAAAAGATTAGAAGCTTTTGAAATGTGGTGCTATAGGAGAATGTTAAAAATCAGATGGGTGGATAGTGACAATTGAAGAGGTATTGCGCCAAATAGATGAAGAAAGAAGCATTTTGAAAAATATAGTTAAAAGAAGAGACATAGGCCACATACTAAGGCATGCTGGAATAGTCGCTTTAATATTGGAAGGACAGGTAGAAGGGAAAAATTGTGTAGGCAGGCCACGTTTGGAATATGTAAAACAACTTGTTAGGGATGTAGGATGTAGAGGGTATACTGAAATGAAACGACTAGCACCAGATAGGGAATCTTGGAGAGCTGCATCAAACCAGTCAAATGACTGAAGACAAAAAAAAAAAAAATATTCATATTCATATTTGTTTTAAATAAATACACTAATACCACTCCACCGATCTCCGTGGCCCAGAGATAGCATCTCGAATTTCATCCAAAGGTCCCGGGTTCGAATTCCGGTTAGGCATGGCATTTTTCGTACGCTAAAAATTTCATTTCTATATCCCACGCACAAGATTCAAGCTTACGTGGCGAAATAATCAAGAAAAGAAACATAATTTATGAAATAAATATTTTTTTGTAAAAATCGAAATAATCATCCTTGTTTGCATTACAATTTACAAGAATTTAATAATTATAGAATAATAATAACCTTGAATTCAAAAGGCAAAACTCAATTATGAAAGATGATTTTCTACAGGAATCAACTCGCAATTTTTCATGATCCAGCATTTACGGAATCATTAATAACAACTACGTAGTAATGTACGAGTAGATATTTATATACAACTCTACGCTATATAGGCTCATAGAGATAGAGATAAAAATATCACTAAAGATAGTTTGTACAAACTATCAAAGAGTTTAAGGAAGAAGTTAATCAATGATTACTGATCGCCAACCAGATAAGGAAATAATTAGAGAAATTTCTGTATTTGGAAAAGTAATTACTTTTGAGTTATTTTGGATTAAAATTAAAGGTTACTTTAGCTATATGTATTTATTACTTTATTAGTAAATCTGCTTGAAATTATTTTTGCGCATAACAACAGAAGTATAAATTTTAGAAAAATTACCAACAAATTAATCAGAAGACTGAGTATAATGCAACTATTTATCAACAAAAGAACAAATAGTTTAGCTTTTATGTGTCATTTCAATGTACGATGTTATATAGTTTTCCTAAACTCCCGGTTTCAAAAAATTAAAATACGTGGAATGGTTGCGTAATAATTGGCCTTCGATACTTAGAAATAATTTTAAAAAATTCGTAAGGGTAAAAATTAAGATATAAATATACAGGTTGGACTGTGGGTTGGAGGGTCGTTATAGACACGTACGGAAAGAGGCCTGAGCGGATACCTGCATTCGGTCATAAATAATTATTTGCATGATCGCACATTGTTGGTTGATACGGAGAGGAGGGTCAGGTTTCCTTTAACATGTGTGGGGATTTCTCTCAAGGATCGGTCCTCGGATCTATCTTATGAAACACGTGTACGTCAGCCTACTGGGCGTGGTCTTACCGGGCGATTCTACGATGGTGGTGTACACCGACGACCTCACACTGCTTGTAGTTGTAGGTTCCGTAGACATGGATGAAGAAACAGTTAACGAGGCCATAAGACATCAGCAAATGACTCAGAGAAAAAGGGGTGGATTTATCACCGACCAAGACGGTTGTTTTGGCAACGGTAGGACGAAGGAAACTGTGGAAAATAACATTTATGGTCGACGATCACACGGTCAAGGGATCTAGCTCCGTGTAATATCATGGCGTGCATACTGATAGAGAACAGCGTTTCTGCATCCACGCGAGGCAGACGTTGGTTAAAGTAGAAAGACCATCGTCGTCGGCTAAAGCCGACGACGATGGTCATGCCAATTAAAGGGCGACCTAAAACGAGTACAAGACGTATCCTCTCATCGGTCAACAGCATCTGCACTGTTATATGCTGTTCCGGCCTGGAGTTCTGTCTTTCAGTTCAAGAGGTATATGGAATTACTCCAGTCCTTTCAGAGAAGACTGATGATCGGGGTCGCGACGGCGTATCGGACCGTGTCTGCAGACGCGGTCTGTATGATTACGGGAGTACCCCTCCGATCCCCCTCCGTATTAAACATCTTACGAGAATGTATGAAGGGATAACCAAGCGGATCAAATCCTTACGGAAGAATGCAGGCGTCCTGGGACGCTTCAGTCAAACGGGCCTGGACAAGACACCTTATCACCAGGCTGGAACCGTGGGTCCGGAGGAGTCATGGGGAGCTGTCTTACTTTCTTCCTCAGCTTCTTTCGGGCCACGGGAAGTTTGGATCTTACTTAGACAGATTTGGAAGCCGAGCCACTCCAGATTGTATGTACTGTAGTGCGGAGGACTCGCCAGAACACGTGCTTTTCTACTGTAATAGATGGGCCACATTCAGGACTTTAAGGAATGGAATTTGACTCCGGACAGCAATGGTTGAATACATGTTGGGAGGAGCAGGCGATGGGAGTCTATATCCGCCTTGGCAACAAACATCCTCAAGATTAAGGAGCAGGAAGCTGCACGCTGGACAGCCAATGTTATTCTGGATGGACACCCACCCTGGATGGAGGAAGATTAAGGACTCTTCCAAGAGAACGCCTAAGGGAGGACAGCCCTATAAAGAAATGTCCTCCATGCGAGGCGGAAGTTTATGACAGGAGGGCAAAGGGGTGACGGATAGCCCCCTGCAGAGCCGCCGTTCGTCCATAATTACGAGAATGGGCGTTGGTGATGATGCACGGGGACTCCTGACCCCCTCTGAGCCCGAAGGCACCTCTCGGGGTTGAGTATTGCTTAATTGCAGGGCCGGCCCTGGGAGGAGAGGATCGGTGAGATATGAGGTTTAGTCAGTAGGGCGCAGGCACGCATACGTTCTCTTAATAACATCTAGCGGAACCTGTTAGCGAGCCCGACAATTCGCCCTTAAGTGGGGTTTCTCAAACTTATCGTAAACAAAAAAAAATAAAGTTGGACTGAGCAACTGATCAGCTTTCTGATGGATAATATTTATAAAAATAAAAAAATCTATTAGCCCAAATCACGCTAATTTCGGGTTTATTCGCCTGATACGAATACGAAATACAATATATAAATTAATTTTAAAAGAGAATGTATATTTTTTTGCAAGGACAAGTAATATATCACACGTTCAAATTTGTCCTTGAAATTATTAAAACCTACCACATATGCACACACAAAAATAAAACAGATGGAAATCGAAACAACACTATACTATACATTTTACATATTAACACGGAAAAAGAATTATATAACGTTGAACGAAATATGATTTTGAACCTAGGAACGGTTAGAGCAGACCAAAACAAACTATTCGAACAAGTTAAATTGCACACAAGGCGCGGAAAATATTTTATACGTGCAAATTAATGAACTCCAGTTTTTAAGGGTGGAGATTTTATTTTCAACATTGTGTTTTGTTTCTATTGTATTAATTTTTATATGCTAAGAAAAGAAAAAAATTAGTCGATCGGCTTTAATAACAGGCTACAATTTTGTAATTGTATATTTCACGGTTCCCGATGAATAAATCAATACAATTAACTTATTTAAATTCATAAAAAATATAAGCAAATATTTTAAACAAATGCATATTAATTGGACTTGTGATACCTTAACAACCAAGAATATAAAAATCCGAGGGATCAGTTTTTGACCGACATCAACATTTTATCTGTATCCATAAAAATCGAGAAGTAAAATATTTCTTAAAAACATTTTTATGTGAGGTAAAATGCATGCTGTTAATTATCTTTTCTTATTCGTGTTAATTAAATATCAAGAAAAATCTCATCTAGCCTTCTATTGATTTGATTTTCATTTCTTAGCAGCAAGCCGAAGGCTATGCCAATATATGAGACGAGATTATTATTTGTATCAGGTGCACTGTCTTTTTAACAACCAATTTGTCCCATTCTAAACAGTGTTCCCTTAATTTTTTTTTTGTCTTCAGTCATTTGACTGGTTTGATGTAGCTCTCCAAGATTCCCTATCTAGTGCTAGTCGTTTCATTTCAGTATACCCTCTACATCCTACATCTCTAACAATTTGTTTTACATATTCCAAACGTGGCCTGCCTACACAATTTTTTCCTTCTACCTGTCCTTCCAATATCAAAGCGACTATTCCAGGATGCTTTAGTATGTGGCCTATAAGTCTGTCTCTTCTTTTATCTATATTTTTCCAAATGCTTCTTTCTTCATCTATTTGTCGCAATACCTCTTCATTTGTCACTTTATCCACCCGTCTGATTTTTAACATTCTCCTATAGCACCGCATTTCAAAAGCTTCTAATCTTTTCTTCTCAGATACTCCGATCGTCCAAGCTTCACTTCCATATAAAGCGGCACTTTGAAAAATCTTTTCCTGACATTTAAATTAATTTTTGATGTAAACAAATTATATTTCTTACTGAAGGCTCGTTTCGCTTATGCTATTCGGCATTTTATATCGCTCCTGCTTCGTCCATCTTTAGTAATTCTACTTCCCAAATAACAAAATTCTTTTACCTCCATAATCTTTTCTCCTCCTATTTTCCCATTAAGTGGTCCATCTTTGTTATTTCTACTAGATTTCATTACTTTTGTTTTGTTCTTGTTTATTTTAATGCGATAGTTCTTGCGTAGGACTTCATCTATGCCGTTCATTGTTTCTTCTAAATCCTTTTTTCTCTCGGCTAGAATTGCTATATCATCAGCAAATCTTAGCATCTTTATCTTAATCTCTATCATCTTTATCTTATCTCCCTTAATTAAGGTTAACAGCCAATAATTAAACTAAACAGGTAATAAGGACGTTTAAATTCAATGTACAGCATAAGAGAATGGTAGACAGGCGACCATTCGCCCAAATAATTGTTGAAATTCTAAGAAATTTCGTGAAAACGAAGAAACTTACTTATTTTTACAATATAATTAATAATAATAATAATATTTAAAATTAAACATACTATATGTATAGAAAAATAAACCACACTTCCTAAGAGTAGTCGACCTGAATTTGTTCAAGACTACAAATTTACCAGTACAGTTACAGTACACTGATAAGTCGCTAATGACTTTCATTGTTGATATGACTACAAATAAAAGTATTAAAAAAAATATATATATAAATTTCGAATTTTTAAATAGAATAAAATAATTAAAAAAGAAACTATGGTGTTATTAAATAGATTCATAATTGTATATTACTTTTAAAATAATAGATTTGCATTAACATTAAAGTTTTAAGTAATAACAAAAAAGTATGCTATACAACTATTTAATGTTTAAAGAATAAAACTGAAAAAAAACTTGTTTTACACCATAGTCCATGATTACGACGCACGGCATTCTTTATGAAAATCTTTTTTAATTATTTATTTTATGACGAAATATTATAAATGCCAATGACCTTTTCTTACATATTTAATATAAAATGAACGTATACAGAAACAAATAAACAATGTAGTTTTACTGCTTACATATGTTACCAGCAGAGTATTTCAAATCTCATATTAAATTTTAATGTCTGCACCATCGCAATTTTGATTAATTATCTAGCTAAGTGTTCTTTTCACGTTTTACTTTTACGTATATTATACGTTATTATGGTTATTAAATTAAATTGTAATGTACCGTAAGGTAGGTACTTTTTAAGTGCAGCTTTAAATTAATTTTACCATTAAAATTTTAATATCATGAATGCTCGCTACTAGTCGTATTTGCCGCTTTCAACAACATACAAAATTACACAATGACGACTTAGACCACACATCATTTTAAATACCGTATTTTTTCTTCAAATAATCAAACACAAACGCATACCCAAGCGCGCCCGCACATGCATACGCAAACATATTTATCCATAATCAGTATACAAGGTATGAACACATAATTTTATTAAATAAAGAAAGAACAGCGAAACATTAAAATTAATAAAAACACCTGCACTACAATTATTATTTATTTCATTTAGTCAACAAAAATTAGCTAACAATACTCTGGAAAAACCCTTGCGAGCAGGTATAAGTGAATTTAAGTGTTTGCCCAACTTAAACAATCTTTTTGAGATTTTAGCGTACAAAACCTTTTTTTATTACAGTTTGATCTTCTGCCAATAATCAAATTGCAGTTGAAAATATGCAGTTTTTAATAATCTAGTAAAATCAAGGGCAGCCTTTTAACTAAAACGCTTTCTTAAACTTACGTACTGCTTAGGAATTGAAAAACTTAAACAGCCATCATCTTAAGCGTACTGATTTAATATTGTTTAGCCTTGAGTGTTAATATACTCCCCCAAATAAGAATAAACATAATCTAGTTAAAAAAAAAAAGCTGAGTAATAAATCTTTATGAGTTTAATTCCTTAATTTAAATTTTTACTTATTTTTTTCTTTTTGTACTTACAGAAAAGATAATAAAAAGTAAGATAGTAAAATATATTTGAAATAAAAGATGAACAAAATTTTTATGCATAAGCTGTTTTCATGAATTACAGAACTGAAATCAATATTTAAAAAACATCCTTTGAATTCTCTCATCTGCCGATGATAAATGAACTGTCTGTATAATTAAAAACTGATTCTTACTATAAATGCTTGTAACTCTTTTGTTTGTCAAATATAAAACAAGCAAATTTGTGGAACTCAAGTTTTAGTGTAAAAAAAATTGAATTCATACTCGGTTTATATATATATATATACATGTATCCTCTAAGTTGTATAACTTAAATGTAAAATATATATATATATATATATATATATATATATATATATATATATATATATATATATATATATATATATAATTTAAAAAAACGAAAGATCGTTTTTTTATATTCGGCCTTTATAGCAGCTCAAATCTTCGTAGAAGGTAGCAGAGTACTGCGTGAAAAAATTTAGTGTGCCATACTTGTCTGAATAAATGATAGTCTAACTTATAACAACCTCGGCTCTGAAAAATCAGAGATTTAGGGGTTAGAAATTAAGCGTAAACAAGAAATAACTCAAGAATTAATAATTAATTATAATCAAATTATGATATTCAGGCGATTTGTAAGATATACACACGCATACATGAAGTGTATTCAGAAAATATAAACAGTTTGCTAACACTTCCGCTGCACCGCTGAGGACGATGCGTTTTCACATGATTCAGAAAACGACCGATCCTGTATGATAACAAAAAAGACGGTATCAGAATTAATCAGAGCTTTTTTTTTTTTGTTTAACGTCCGGTCCACCGGAGGTTAATTTGAGCATTTTTTCCCCGACATTCCTGGGCTGGACATCCACTTAAGTATACTCGGCCCAGGAACGCGTCCATTAGACTCTAATTAAATTCATGAGCATTTGTCACATGAAAACTGCACGACACCATGCATAACTAGTGGCCGTCGATGAATAGTGATTTGAAGTATGCAGGAGACTCAGAAGTTCACAGAACAAGCGGTTCACAATTTCGTCTCTTGTTTTATTTTTCCCTACAATTTCAAGGACCGGTCTTTAAGAAATTACTGTTGTAATTATATATATATATATATATATATATATATATATATATATATATATTACATTATATATATATATATATATATATATATATATTACATTTTAATTATAATATTTTCTATGTCATTGTCCAGTGCATGAAAACAAAGATAAATTATACAAGATAGAAAAGAGTATTTGTACATTTTTAAAAATAACTTGAAGGTATTTTATAAATACCCCTTGAGTATATACGCCTCGTATATATTTATATATATATATATATTTACATTTTTACGAATATAGTTGTTCATAATGTTTCATATAATATTCATAAAGATGCGTACGCTCAAAAGCACACATAATACACACACACACACACACACACACACACACACACACACACACACACACACACACACACACACACACACACACACACACACTCACACACACACGCACACACACACACACACACACACACACACACATATATATATATATATATATATACACTATACACACATAGTCGCACAGTAACACACACTTTGAATTAGCAGTTTAATTTTATTTTGTCAATTTTATTATTTTATGTCGTTATAATTGTAACCGTTATAATTTGTTAATAATTTATGTGCATAATAATTATACAATGACAATAATAGTAACGGTATTAAAAAATTATAAACTTTTGTAGGATTAGAGTAATGAATAAAATGGAAGTAATAATTTTTGAGTAAATAAAGAAAAGTAATTAAAAATTTTTACACCGTAAAGCGAAAATGAAGTTGATTCATATGAAAATATAGGCCTGCAATTAGCAAATGTTATCCAGATATTCATGAAATTATGATGAAGCAGTATTTCAAATTTAAATAGAATTTAATTCCACTGATAATAATGGTAGCTTAGTCAGAAGATGTGAAAGTGAAGACAAATTAAAATGTGGAAGCAATCTTGTACCGGGTTGTAAGGCCAGGAGTAGGGGTGGGTCGAAACAGGGTGCCGGGTGTCAAGGTGGGGTACGGAAGGGGTTAGTAATTTCATCTCGCACAGTGGCGGCGGGATCTGTTTTAACCGGGCTCGCTTATTCATGCTAATTAACACATCGAATTACCACAAACTCCCACTTGATGGCGCTTTCATAATTCATTAACACCGTAATTAAACTCGGAGCGATCCCAGCGCCACCTATCACACACAGGCGCGGCTTCTAATCCACCTTGACACTCCATTATTAAAATAGTTTAGTTCGTATCCATCCATCCCCTTCCATTCGCTTTAACGTTGTTTTGCTGCCATCTTGAAAGACGATCCGTTAAATCAACCATCTCCGAAATATATTTGCAGGATATAAGATGTTTAAAAAAATTCTAGAATGATGGCTATTTAAAATTAATATAGTAGTCCTATTCATTAAGTGAATACTTCTGTCAAGACAACAGTCTAAAGTGAGTGTAATTTATTAATATATTGTTCCGTATATTAACAACAGTTTACGCAGATCGTAGCGACGGTACATATAACATTAATACTATTACAATCTTTATTATTTGTATAATCGTACAAATAAATAAGCCCTGATAAATGCATAATTTTACGGGTCATTGACGTAATAAACCTTACCTTCATTTCTCGTTATCCAGAGCAATGTAAAATTAAAACTGTGTATAATGAGATGGGTGTTGTGTGTGAGTGAGTAGACAAAATATGAAGTCAGTAAAATGTGTTTTATGTAATGTAAAACTACAAAGAAAAAACTGGATAGTCTTCATTAGATTTTAATAAATTTCGATCAGCTTCCCTCGGTATTTTAATCAATCCATGACGTTCTGTTGACTCTACGGACTAATTACAAAAGGAAACAAAATACGTATATCAAAATTGATTATGGAATATTATAAAAAAAATACTGTTACTAAATTTCTTAAAATATTCGAAGAATATCATAAGAAACTATTAATATATATATATATATATATATATATATATATATATATATATATATAAAATAAATACTAAGTTTTAAGTATATAGCTGTCTTGTGATGGTGTTTATCATGTAAAAGGGTGGGTAAGGCTAAAAAAAGTAACACTAATATTTAGTATGAATAAGAACATCAAGAAATAAGTACCTGTAGAATATTTATGCAGCAAAACCAGATAAAATAGTGTTAAATGTAAAAAATAATACTTTGCAATAATGACGAGGATTAGATAACGTCTTAAAGAAGTATGATACAAAAAAAAACAGATCATGATGGTCGAGAAAGTTAATAGTTAACGAAGAAGTCGTTTCTAGTAAATCCTGAGCAGTTCTATTAAGAAATTTTTTTTATACAATCTCAAATCGCCTTTTTTCAGTTTTTTCAAGTTATATACAAAAAAAGAAAAAAATGCATTTTTTTCTGTTTATCTAGCTTCGAATGAATTTTAAGAAGCCAGGTCTGACATAGATTCATAACTATTGTAACATCTTCCAAGTCACTTTATTGCAATATGTTTTTGTTTTTAAGTAATATTATTTATTTTTTTTATAGAAATAAAAAATAATTTTTATAAATTATTACACTATACCTTACTGATTTTATTTACTAAGATATTTAAAAGTATCATTAAAACACTTGTGTTTCAATTATTAACATCCAAATCTCAAATCACGAAATATACGAGGTGCGACAATAAAGTAATGAGACTGATTTTTCTTTGCAAGATGTGGCAACCCTGCAGCTTCCGTAGGCACACCATATTTGCCCTTAGTCTATAATCTACTACTAGTCCAAGCGGCACATTGATGCAACTGCTCAGTCGTGAGTTGTGCTGTAATAAGTGAACACGTGTTTGTGTCTCTCGTCACAGAAATGATACCGCAAAATATTGCGCGACGGTATGCCATTTCTTTTTGCGTTAAATCGGGTGAAAACGCGACGACAACTTACGGTAAGCTTCAGAAGGCTTTTGGAGAGGAGGTTATGTCAAGAGCTCATGTTTTTCGACGGCATAAAATTTTTAGTGAAGGCAGAACGAATGTTGAAGATGAAGACCGAAGTGGTCGACCATCAACCTCACGGACAGATGTCAACTTGACCAAGGTGCGTGAAATCGTACGATCTGATCGAAGACTATCCGTGAAAATGATTGCAGAAGAACTCAACATCGATCGAGAAAAGGTTCGTCTAATATTAACTGAAGATCTTGGTACGAGAAAGATTTGTGCAAAAATGGTCCCCGATAATCTCACACAACAACAGCGAGAAACACGGAAAAATGTGGCAGCCGATCTGTTAAAGCAAACGGAAATCAATCCAGATTTGTTGAGCCATGTTATCACTGGTGATGAAGGTTGGTTTTTTCAATACCATCCACAGACAAAACGCCAAAGTTTGCGATGGTGCTCAAAGGAATCACCCAGACCAAAAAAGCTCGCATGTCAAAGTCAAAAGTGAAATGCATGTTTGTGTGCTTCTTCGATTCCAAGGGAATTGTTCATAAAGAGTGGGTGCCTCCTGGACAAACAGTTAACCGATATTTCTACAAAGAAATTTTAGAAAGACTTCGTAAACGAGATCTTCGTGTCCCTTCCGACATTGTTGATAATTGGATTCTGCATCACGATAATGCGCCATCCCATACTGCTCTGTCAGTACAGCAATTTTTAACCTCAAAACAAATTTCAGTACTACCAGAGCTACCTTATTCATTAGATATCGCTCCGTGCGACTTTTTTCTATTTCCAAGAGACAAAATGGCGGTCAAGGAACACCATTTTTAAATAACACAAGATGTCCAAAAAGCTGTGACGAGGGTCTTGGAGGAAATTACAGAAGATGAGTTCCAGAAATGTTACCATCAATGGTAGAAGTGTGTGCAATCAGAGGGGAACTACTTTAAAGGAGACAGCACTAAACATGACTAAAACGTTAAACAACATTTTTTTTCACATCAATCTCATTACTTTATTGTCGCATCTCGTATTCTATTCCAGTATTTACATCCGTAATCCATAATTTGGCGTTAAAAGTTTGTTGTTACATTTCCAGTCAATCTGCTTTGAAATCTTTTCTAAGAAATTAAAGAATCATATATAAGACTATCCTTAAAAGAGAACCAACCGGTAATACTGATTATTTTAATTAAAATAATTAAATACATTAGTGATTTATTTTAAAATTTTCCTGTTCATGAGTTTCTTTGTTTATAGCTTTTTATTCTTTTACCATTTCATTTATAAAACAAAAAATTCTGAATAAAATTAATTAGTACTATAATGAAACATCTACTGTCCACTCTTCAATACTAATAACTAATCATTCTGGCCAATTTTTTTTTTAAATATATAAAATTATACCTTTAATATGTACATAACAAGAAAATTTAATAATTACTTTGAACGAAGCATAAATGTTCTACATTTCGCTTATTCAATTATACAGTGAACTGCATTTCGGATGGTGTGTAGTACTCTGAATGGCGTTTAATTATTAAGTACATTATTTCAATTTAAAATACATAAAAAACAATATATGAAGTGATCTATAGATAAAAATTAATGACCATTCCAATAACCTTTTCTACAGAAAAAAAACATTTTTATGTTTTTCCTGACCAAAAACTTACAAACTAGTAAAAACAAGATACGAAACGAATTATTCTGTTTATAAAAATATTGACTCTAGTAGTGGTATACTATGCACGCAAACGGATAAAACTCTCGCCCACGATGATATTAACGTAAAAATTAATTAAGCGTTTGATGATTATTATAAACCATGTACTCTTATCGATCTACGTAATTCATCGTAATGAACAATATAGAAACATAAAACAGAAACCGCTTCTTTAATTACGGTTTTTTTAAAGGTATTTACCTGAGAGCAGATTATTTTCTTTGTGAGCTAAAGGAAGAAGAAAAATAAGTGAAAGAATATTTCTGTTCAATAAACCGGCATTATTTTCCTCAATATTATAAAGGCACTAGTATATAATTATGATTTAAATCTTAACAATTTATTTCATTAACTGCTACTACAAACGTCTTAAAAATAAGTTCATATAACAGACTTATTATTTGTTATTAAATAGTCTTTCTTTTTACAACCGTAAATAAAATTTAAGAAAGTAATAAAACTTACAATATTGTTTTTTTTTCTTTTTTTATATAATTCTTTTAATTTCATAACCTATTTGTACATAACGATTTAGGCTGTAAAATTATAATTTCTACTTAGATGTATAACATAGTTATATTAAAATTACCATTTTATATATGTTTAATTATGATTTTAAAAAATTATTTAATTATTACGAAGCTGAATTAACAATTAAGTTTTGCGTTTATAAATTTTATACAGGAAATTATAAGATAGTAAAGTTATGTCCTTCAATAACCTATAAGTGTTGTTTAAATAATAATTATATAATTATAAACCACAGTTCCAAGAAGCAACTAATTTATAAAAGCTTATCTTAATATTTTTAACTAGTTTTAGTCGGTAAACGATATGCTTGTAGTTCTTGTAGTTATTTATAGGTATGCATTATTTGTTTGTATCATGAAAGAAAATTGATTTATCTAATAGGGGTTGTATTAAAAATGAAAAAAAATTATTCCAGGAATCATCAATGCATCAGTCACATTACAAAATTATTTTACTTAAAAATTAATTAAGTAAGTTTGGGTTTAAAAATGTATCAAAAAATTTGAAGTAATCTTATTTTAGCAATACAGGATTTTTTTACGTATAGTATTACATTAAAAAAAACATGTTTCTTAAAATCAAACATAGTTTTATGAATAAATAAATTATTGAAATTTTAATCGAAGTTAAATTTGAAGGGCAGGAGGAAATACTGATTATTTCAAATACTAGGAAAAGCCAAACAGGAAGATTAGAAGATTTCGAAGAATGATTTTTTACAAGAGAACGAAAAAAATTATTTGTAATGATAAAATTGGAAATAAAAAGAGCTTACAATTAATTACACAGAGAGAGATTAATGGCAGCACTTCCTACAGAGTAAGCTTGGAGGTGATCTATCAGGGCATGTATGATCATTTTATGTGGTTGTAGAAGAAAGCTTAGAGACCAAAAATTGTTTTTTTTTATAATTATTCGAATATAAAAAAATCCTCGTTAGGTACGTACAATCAGAAAATAAGTTCTGATTATAAACTACTGGTATTAAAAAATATTACTATATCATCAGCAAATGCTACGATTTGCTGATGATATAGTAAATCTAGCAGAGAGTAAAAAGGATTTAGAAGAAACAATGAACTACATAGATGAAGTCCTACACATGAAAATAAACAAGAACAAAACAAAAGTAATGAAATGTAGTAGAAATAACAAAGATGGACCGCTGAATGTGAAAATAGGAGGAGAAAAGATTATGGAGGTAGAAGAATTTTGTTATTTGGGAGGTAGAATTACTAAAGATGGACGAAGCAGGAGCGATATAAAATGCCGAATAGCACAAACTAAACGAGCCTTCAGTAAGAAATATAATTTGTTTACATCAAAAATTAATTTAAATGTCAGGAAAAGATTTGAAAGTGTATGTTTGAAAGTGTCGCTTTATATGGAAGTGAAACTTGGACAATCGGAGTATCTGAGAAGAAAAGATGAGAAGGTTTTGAAATGCGGTGCTATAGGAGAATGTTAAAAATCAGACGGGTGGATAAAGTGACAAATGAAGAGGTATTGCGGCAAATAGATGAAGAAAGAAGCATTTGGAAAAATATAGTTAAAAGAAGAGACAGACTTATAGGCCACATACTAAGGCATCCTGGAATAGTCGCTTTAATATTGGAAGGACAGGTAGAAGGAAAAAATTGTGTAGGCAGGCCACGTTTGGAGTATGTAAAACAAATTGTTAGGGATGCAGGATGTAGATGGTATACTGAAATGAAACGACTAGCACTAGATAGGGAATCTTGGAGAGCTGCATCAAACCAGTCAAATGACTGAAGACAAAAAAAAAATAAAAAATATATAAATAAAAATATTTTATCACTGAACTTTATTCATTTTCTTTTTTACTCTTTTTTTTGTAATTGAAATCTCGAACCCGTATCTGATTCATATTTTTAAGATAAAATATTAGGCAGGACATTGAACGGATGGCAAGCCGGTTAAGAAATCAACCGTGTGACCGTAGCACTAATCATTACGTCTAATATAAATGTGTGTTATGTTATATATATCCTAACAGATCTAATATAAATCACATTTTCCAACATTAATGCTTATTAAACAATACGACCATTTGAATACAAATACAGTTTGAATAGCAAAAACAAAACAAGGATGTTTCTAACAGGTAATTTTTTTACTTGCCGCTTTTTTGTTTAAAAACCTTTTGTAGCATGAATTTTTTATTAGTAGCCATGGATGCAATGATTTCTGATTGAACGAGATACTTATAAATAGAATTAAATGTAAACAAGAAAATACTCTTGTTTTCCCCCCTTTTGTTAAAAAAACAACACACCTATACAGTTGCTCTTATTTTAAAAGATTTTATAATAAGCTACTGGTAGTGTAACAAGAAAAAACACACGATATTCGGAAAAATTATTTGAGTAAAAATGTATTCTTAAAAATACATTCTGGAATCCGATTAAGCCATAATGTTGGCTAATATAATAAAACATATATAGAAAGAATTAATTAATTTACACATTAAAATAAAATGTTAAATTAAATCGAAGACTCGTTAATTCTTTAGATATTTCTATTTCAAAGAATAAAGAAATAATGGTACAACTGCATGGACCTCCAGTTTTTTATTGATTCTTTACATTAGAGCTGTTTTAAACTCAATCAAACACAATTCAAGAAAAAGCTAAAAATGTTCAGGTTTTGAAGCTTTTCGTTGTAAAAGTTTTTTTTGTTCTTAGTACACTAAATTCATAAACGTTATTTAGTTACAACTTATTTAGAAGAAACAATGAACGGCATAGATGAAGTCCTACGCAAGAAGTATCGCAAGAAAATAAACAAGAACAAAACAAAACTAATGAAATGTAGTAGAAATAACAAAGGTGGATCACTGAATGTGAAAATAGGAGGAGAAAAGATTATAGCAGAATTTTGTTATTTGGGAAGTAGAATTACTAAAGATGGACGAAGCAGGAGCGATATAAAATGCCGAATAGCACAAGCTAAACGAGCCTTCAGTAAGAAATATAATTTGTTTACATCATAAATTAATTTAAATGTCAAGAAAAGATTTTTGAAAGTGTATGTTTGGAGCGTCGCTTTATATGGATGTGAAACTTGGACGATCGGAGTATCTGAGAAGAAAAGATTAGAAGCTTTTGAAATGCGGTGCTATAGGAGAATGTTAAAAATCAGATGGGTGGATAAAGTGACAAATGAAGTGGTATTGCGGAAAATAGATGAAGAAAGAAGCATTTGGAAAAATATAGTTAAAAGAAGAGACAGACTTATAGGCCACATACTAAGGCATCCTGGAATAGTCGCTTTAATATTGGAGGGACACGTAGAAGGAAAAAATTGTGTAGGCAGGCCACATTTGGAATATGTAAAAAAAATTGTTAGGGATGTAGGATGTAGAGGGTATACTGAAATGAAACGACTAGCACTAGATAGGGAATCTTGGAGAGCTGCATCAAACCAGTCAAATGACTGAAGACAAAAAAAAAAATGTTACAACTAGTAAAAGCATTTAACAAATCATATGTAATGAAATTACAAATGATTTTGGTAAACACCTTTTTCCTAATATAAATTAAAAAGTAACGAAAATAAACAGCAGTTCATTACAAAAAACATTCTACAATACCTATTTCGACGGTTAAATACGAAATATTAGTTTAAATATGAACTAAACTGTTTTATTTAACGGTCAATTCGTATTGGACAGCCCATTATTTTTAGTATTAACTATTTTGTTAACTGTTTTGAGTTCTCCCATTTTTCGTGAATATATAGCTTTTCCACTTTTATTTTAATAACCGTTTAGAGTATTTTTTCTTTATTTTATTGGAAGATTGAACAATTTTTTTTTTTTAATTAAAAATAATAAAATTAATACCAATTAAAAAATGAATTTTTTCCTAAATATATTCCTAGATCTTCAAAGCTCCAATATCAGTGAAACACTGACAATAGAAAAACAGGAAAGGCAATATAACGACCAATACTTTTAAATTTTTGAGAAAATTGAAAATTAATTGGACTAATAAAAGTATAAACCGAAGAAACAAAGTTTTTGCTAAAATGAAGAAAAAAGAACCATGCTGAAAAATTTTAAATTAAGTTTAATTGTTAATAAGGTAAAATAAAGTTCTGTAAAGGTAAGGTAAAACTAAGCTAGAATACGTGAAAAATATAATTCATTACGCAGAATGAAACGAATATTTTTAGTTCAGAAAAGTATCATACAACGAAAGGAATGGAAAACTTATTAAATAAGAAAACCCAAAAAGGATTTTTACGTAGTTTATATTGTACCAATATGTAACAGTTGTAGACGGACACTAAAAATCTTTACACATCCTCAGGTTAGAGCAATTACAAATGTGGAAGAGGTTTAAATTTGCTGAGTTATTAAGTGCATAAAGTAAGTAATTAAATATTATTACGTAACCATAAAATATTAAAAAATAATGTAATAAAAAAAAATTGTAAATAGAAATAAAAAAATAAAATCTGTAAATATAAGAAATGTTCATTACGTCTATTAGACAATTACTATGTTCACTACATACTTGCGATAAATATTATAAGCGGTAGAACAAATAGAACCTTCCTTTCACAATCTAGCCAGTTGATATTAAATTCAGACGTAAATGGTCAACCAATTTTCATCCGGAAGGTTATAGGTTCGAATCTCGATCATTTTTCATATACTTCGAAATTCACCTTATAACTGCAATTACATACATATGTTATTGCTTTATGTTATTGTAATATTAAAAAAAAAGAACTGAAATTAACTTTTTGCCTTTTTTTTTCGTATATGATTGTCCGTAAAAATCTAATATCAATTTTTTGTAGCGTATGAAAACGCCTTACCGAATACAATTTTCTAAGTGAAAATAAAGACCACTGTGGTACATTTGTCGGCAAAATTTTATATACAATTTTCTTAGTTTAGCCTACTTTATCAAAAATTGTTCGCAAATTAAATGTACGAGTATCACCAATTATTTACTGTATAGAATTTACTGTTCCATTTTAAAATGCACTTGATACAATAATTATATTCATAAATTAGAGATTAAAATAATATTGTAAAAATTATTTAAAAAAAAAATATTAGGTCTAGGAATTCAGCATCTTAGAAGCATTACTTCTGATGTACTCAGCTTTAATACATATTTTTTTTAAGTCTTGCTTTGTTTTAAAACGGTAGTAATCGCTTCATAAAATTTTAAGCTCTACTTAAGTTCTTAGAATTTTTCAAGACACTTTGAAAAGGATTTAACTTTTTTTTAGTCAAAAAGTTTACAAAAAAAAAAAAAAGAAAGGATAACA
The DNA here is from genome assembly GCF_047948215.1 of Lycorma delicatula. Lineage (NCBI taxonomy): Eukaryota > Metazoa > Arthropoda > Insecta > Hemiptera > Fulgoridae > Lycorma > Lycorma delicatula. The sequence goes on from NC_134455.1 coordinate 35,705,429, forward strand.
ACGAGATGTTTAAATAACAAAGAGAAAATAAGGGAAGGAAGACGTTGTAGTACTAATGAAAGGACTATTAGTGCAGGCTCCAAAATGGCGGCTCGTCTTGTGATAAAGCCGGCTGTGAATATTTAACGTTTCGAAACAGGCAAGTCATGTTCCAAAAGGCACAGTATGCGCTTCATTATTTACCAAGTAAATTATTCAGACCGCTTTTAAACTGTCAATTTACCGCGGCGACATTTTTTACCCTGTGAGAGAGTAGGAACATGAAAGGGCCCTCCCCTATCCACCCTTTAGAGGTGGAGTCGTACCCCAGCAAGCGCCGCGGTGTCAAAGTCAATTCTCCACATGTCAAAGGTATAAGTCGTATGTACGTTAGCTACGCTGCACCGGCAAGATAATCCGTCCGCCGTATACGTTTACACTTTATTTGATAACACGATGGACTTCCATCGAACGAACTCCCGACGGTTCTGTTTGTTTCATTTTGCTTCGTACAAGTGTCCATTTATAACAGAAATAACTACCTACGAATATTCGGCTAAAAGATGAAATATTTAATAAAATAGCGATTTAAATTAGAAGGACGTATTAACTTAACAAACATAAAGTCATCTTTAAAAAATGTAACCTTTTTTCTCAAAATTATGTCGTAACTAAAAACATAAAACTTTTTATTAATAGATTTTTAATTTCAACTAATTTATTTCCTTAAGAAAATATTACCGTATTTTTAATATTAAAAAAGTAAATAGTGTGTCGTATGACATCCACAAAAAAAAAATTAAAAAATAATTTAAAAAATGAATTAAAATTATAACTGAAAGAAATAAATGGTAAAACAAAATTTAAAAACTAGAAAACCCGGTGATTTTTCGTTGGGTTTAATCATTATATTTTATAATGATTCGTGTCATCAAAATTACTGATTGATTAATTTAAGATAGTATTAAATCTTAAAGTCATAAAAAATAAGCCAGGTGGCAGATGAAATTCGTATGTTTGAATTGGAAATCGATCACCGAACTTACTATATCTTAGTAAGATAATGTCTCTATTTTAGATCAGTAAAAATAGTCAAACATCCTTCTTAGGATGTTTGACTATCGTTATGCTACTTCATAATATGTAGTGAAGAAGAATAGATATTATTTTTTTCTTACGTCCTCATGAGTGATCAGACACGCATTTCATCGAAGAAGATGTGATGGATGAAATGATAGGCGAGTTTAATTTTGTTCTGCAGGTTACATATTTCAATGATTATTCTAAAATATTATTTTTATGGAGAAAGTAAATTGTTAGTAGCTGAACAGAAACACGTATTTGTCCACATAAATATAAATATAATTTTACAAAACAGGACCAAATGAAGTCTGAGATAATGAAAAAATTTAGTTATAAATATAAACATTACGTGACAAATTAATAAATATAAATATGAAATGGCTTGGAAATAATACAAGATTCAAAATATTTATTTTTTATTAATTTTGAGAAAAATAACGGAAAAGCAATAAAAACGACAGAATTTATTAGAAAATAAATTAATTTATTGAACTGTAAATTAAAAAGATCCCTGTTTACCAGAAATCTGACGATTCGATAGTTATGAATTAGCATCTCTTGAATGCATCTTCTATGAAAATAATTGTAAAATTCAAATTTAATATATAGTTAGAGAAATATGGAGAATTGGTATCTCATGGAGAAATTTTAACTGGAAGGCTTGAACCGATTTTAATTTACTTTTTTTAAAACCAGAAATATTTGAGCACTATACATTCAGATGGGTTTGAGAAGAGATTTATACAACAACTTTCGCGTTAAGTTAATGGATAACTAGTAATGAACGAATCTATTTTTTTTTTTGTCTTCAGTCATTTGACTGGTTGGATGCAGCTCTCCAAGATTCCCTATCTAGCGCTAGTCGTTTCATTTCAGTATATCCTCTACATCCTACATCCCTAACAATTTGTTTTACATATTCCAAACGTGGCCTACCTACACAATTCTTTCCTTCTACCTGTCCTTCCAATATTAAAGCGACTATTCCAGGATGCCTTAGTATGAGGCCTATAAGTTTGTCTCTTCTTTTAACTATAATTTTCCAAATGCTACTTTCTTCATCTATTTGCCGCAATACCTCTTTATTTCTCACTTTTCCACCCGTCTGATTTTTAACATTCTCCTATAGCACCGCATTTCAAAAGCTTCTAATCTTTTCTTCTCAGATGCTCCGATCGTTCAAGTTTCACTTCCATATAAAGCGACGCTCCAAACATACACTTTCAAAAATCTTTTCCTGACATTTAAATTAATTTTTGATGTAAACAAATTATATTTCTTACTGAAGGCTCGTTTAGCTTGTGCTATTCGGCATTTTATATCGCTCCTGCTTCGTCCATCTTTAGTAATTTTACTTCCCAAATAACAAAATTCTTCTACCTCCATAATCTTTTCTCCTCCTATTTCCACATTCAGCGGTCCATCTTTGTTATTTCTACTACATTTCATTACTTTTGTTTTGTTCTTGTTTATTTTCACGCGATAGTTCTTGCGTAGCACTTCATCTATGCCGTTCATTGTTTCTTCTAAATCCTTTTTACTCTCGGCTAGAATTACTATATCATCTGCAAATCGTAGCATCTTTATCTTTTCACCTTGTACTGTTACTCCGAATCTAAATTTTTCTTTAACATCATGAACTGCTAGTTCCATGTAAAGATTAAAAAGTAACGGAGATAGGGAACATCCTTGTCGGACTCCCTTTCTTATTACGGCATCTTTCTTATGTTCTTCAATTGTTACTGTTGCTGTTTGGTTCCTGTACATGTTAGCAATTATTCTTCTATCTCTGTATTTGAAATTTATTGACCGTAAAATAATACTTAATTAATAATATCAACTACGGTTTTTTCCTACATTTAGTTAAATAGTTTACTTTCTTCTGTTAATATAATTTAAAATTAGTCACGTTTAAAATGTTGCATATATTATAAAATTATTTTCTTACATGACGACATTTTAAAAATTTAATATTATGAAATTACGTAAGTTATTCGAGTATTACTTATTTAATACCTCAATGAATTATTTATTACTAATAATATTTCTGAGATAATTATCGGTTATTATAATTATTTAAGGAGAACCTTATGATTTCTTGATATATTTATTTCTGAGATTAATATTAAAATTCCATTCCTTCAAGGTATTTTGCGAGTGAATGAAAACGGGCAACCAATTTTATCTACTTTAATAAATTATAAGATGCAAAATTAAATGTTCAGTTTTAAATTTCGTAATATTTTGTAACGTTTAATCAAATACAGCTAGGAAATATTATAAGTTTCAATAATTCTCATTTTTGAATGTAACATTGATCAATGTATAAGTAATAAAATTAGATAAAAAATATTCCTTCTCTCATTCAATAAATAAATTATTACCGAAAAAAAAAATATGTTCGAATGTTTTCAAGGTTTTGTAATTAGTGGACATATATGTCAGATAAATATAAAAACTAACCCGATGAAGTATGATAATAATTAAAAATATTTATTTTCAAACTATCGACTTTATTATACTTTATTAATTATGTTACTAGTTTCGCCAATTCAGAACTATTGGTATCAAGAAATAACTTTGCGTAACAGATTCAAGATAATGCATTTTCAAGCGGCAACATTATTTCAGTTAGTGTTATTTTACATAAACATGTATTTAGTAAAACTTAGTTTAAGACTAAGTCTTAAAATAAGTTTATCATATTTTAAAACTGTAAATTTCTAAGCTCATTTTTTCATACTTTTACATAATTAATTGACTTAAGCGGAAAGACAAAAATTACGGTAATCTTTTACTTACAATAATTTATTTATTTATTTATTTTTTTGTTTGTCTTCAGTCATTTGACTGGTTTGATGCAGCTCTCCAAGATTCCCTATCTAGTGCTAGTCGTTTCATTTCAGTATACCCTCTACATCCTACATCTCTAACAATTTGTTTTACATATTCCAAACGTGGCCTGCCTACACAATTTTTCCCTTCTACCTATCCTTCCAATATTAAAGCGACTATTCCAGGATGCCTTAGTATGTGGCCTATAAGTCTGTCTCTTCTTTTAACTACATATTTCCAAATGCTTCTTTCTTCATCTATTTGCCGCAATACCTCTTCATTTGTCACTTTATCCACCCATCTGATTTTTAACATTCTCCTATAGCACTACATTTCAAAAGCTTCTAATCTTTTCTTCTCAGATACTCCGATTGTCCAAGTTTCACTTCCACATAAAGCGACACTCCAAACATATACTTTCAAAAATCTTTTCCTGACATTTAAATTAATTTTTGATGTAAACAAATTATATTTCTTACTGAAGGCTCGTTTAGTTTGTGCTATTCGGCATTCTATATCGCTCCTGCTTCGTCCATCTTTAGTAATTCTACTTCCCAAATAACAAAATTCTTCTACCTCCATAATCTTTTCTCCTACTTTCACATTCAGTGATCCATCTTTGTTATTTCTACTACATAATTTTTTTTATGTTTTTTTTTCTCCAATATATATATATAAATGAAAATCGACCAAACTACAAAATGTAACTTGTAAAATTGCTATAATCCTGCATTTATTTTTTTTGTAAGAGTCACAAAATGAAAGAAGTAAATGTTTTTAAAAGATACTTTTTAAAAACAATATCAAAATGACGTAACGCAATTTTTTAAATAAATTAAAATTACCAAGCATTCAGAAAAAAGATTAACAGAATTTTTATTTTATTTTATATAGGACTGAAATGTCATGTTATTACGGTTTTTTTCTGCAACTTGACCCTATTTTCGCAAACAATCCAACGTAAGTAATTCAGGTGATACAACACAAATTTAATAACTTGTAACAATATTATGTAGCATGAATTAAGATATTTTGGTCTATTTCTTCATTTTCTTATTACAAAACTAAATGTTTTGCATTATTTAAAAATATTTTTTTTTATTACCACAAATGAAATATTTCAATAAAAATAAAAAAAGTCAGTAAACTGGTCTAGGTTAAAAACATTGAAAGAAATAACATTATTAAGATAAAATTATTATATTTCATAGCTTACTTAATACGACTTCAGTTTTTACTTATATTTCATAACTAGTTAGCCATACCTCAACGGCAAGCAGAAGAAAGGAATTGTAACATATAATAATATTTTAATTTCGTTATTTTATTGAGCATCACATTTTTTTTGCCAATAAAGTTTCATTTTATACGTCTTTTTTAGTTAATTATGTTATACAACAGTACGAGACAGATATATTCATTATTAATATATGTTGAAATTGCAATTCAGATGAAATTTTGTAAAAGTAATTAATTTAATTCTTTACTAGGCGTACATTTCTTTCAATCCCTTGGCCACCATCAATCTATCCGTTTCATTATATAGCAATTCTCTTCAGTTTCTGATTATGTATGCTTTTAATTACAACATACGCACTTTATAAACTTGAACATTTCCCATTATCTGCCAACTTTCATTTAAGTTTTTTTTAGGTTACGTAACTCGATTTTCTTTTTTTAATTTTTAACTATCTTTAAAAACAAATAATAATTAATGATGAACTACCATAATTTTATTTTTATGCTTTTATATTTATTTGTCGCTTCGAGCAGTAGACTAATGAAAAAGTAAAAATCAAAAAGGATTTATCCATATTTGCTACAGTTTTGAATAAATTCAAAATAAAATTTGTACTTTTGAAATTAATTCTGAAAAAACAGCTTCATTAATTAATTTTACTTATCGAAGAATGACGACCTACAAAAAAATTGGTTATTGATAGCTTAAATAGTTACGACTTGCAGAAAAATCGCAGAGCAAAAAAAACATTATCGAAAAATAAATAATGTTATGAAAACTGGATATTTATTTAACTCATATAAGAAAACTTATATATTTATATTTTTAACAAAATAAAGATTTTCTTTCTTTTACATAATGTTTAAATCAAATGTTTAAACTTTATTACATAATTTATTAGATAATTACATCATCAAATTATTCACATCTTTTTGCATCTTAGAAGTCATGTACACTTGAGTTACGACACGCAAACTCGTTTCTAAGAATGGGTGCAACCGCTTCGCGAGCGTATACCGGTACGTCTGTTAGGCGCACTGACACCAAGGGAGTTCATGGTAATAGTATAGGAAGAGTGGGAAACATCAAGAGTATACAACAAATTCCAACCGTCATGTCACGCATATTGGTGGACCCCTGAAATTGAACAGCTGAGAAAAACGGTCTGGGCCGCCAGGCGAAGCTATCAGAGGGCAACTAGACGAGTCCCACAGCTGCACGTATTAGATTCAAAGCGGCTAGGGCGGCTTACAAAACGGCCATAAAGATCACAAAGAACCTTGCTGGAGGGAACTCTGCGAAGAAGTGGACCGAGACCCGTGGGGGAACCGCATTGTGTCTAGGAAGTTCGGGAGGAAACCCCCGGTACTAACGACGCAGCAAGCTCAGGTGGCAGTTGAGACGCTATTTCCACAGCGATACGACTTCGTCAGGGAGGAAAGTGTAACAGGGGAAACAGAATTGTTCAGCGTGGAAGAACTTAAGACAGCAGGAAGAAATCTGAAACCTAAGACGAATCCCAGTCCGGATGGGAAACCACTGGAAGTAGTGCGAGTTTTAATTGAGAAAACACCGGCAGAACTCCTTCACATATTGAACACCATGCTCACGGAAGATTATATACCATCAGAGTGGAAGGAGTCGCGACTTGTACTACTTCCGAAACCAGGAGCTCCAGCTAATGCTTACCGTCCAATATATCTAACAAACACATTGTGCAAACTGCTGGAAAAGTTTATAGATGTCAGGCTGAAACGAGGCCTAGAGAACAGCGGAGGCTTCTCAAACAGCCAATACATCAAGGAGATCTGCCCCAGACTCTGTGAACAAAGTCTTCAGTCTGGCATCAGAGGCAGCAGCCGGAACCAGGCGAACGAGGAGAATTCCAGCGGTCATACTATTGAATGTGAAAAATGCATTCAACTCGCTGCGCTGGGAGGCCGTATTCCAGACCCTTAAGGATAGGGGGATCGATAACGGCATTAGACGGCTCATACAAAGACAACTGGAAATAGGTATCTGTTGTATGACACAGTCGACTAGAGGGCCCGCATTCCCAACATATGCGGGGTGCCACTTAGGCCCGACCATCTGGAATGCCGTCTTCACCGGTCTCCTCCGTCTTCAACTACCTGAGGGAGTGACTCCTGTAGCTTTCGCAGATGACCTCGCTCTTGTGGTCTTGGAAAGAGAAGTTGAAGAAGTGACAATCACGGCTAACGAAGCCATAAGGCGAGTACAGATGCGGTTGTTGGACAACGGTGTAGCTCTCTCTGTAGCCAAAACGACCTTCGTTTGCTTGGCTGGAAGACTGCCAATACCGGCCATACCGATAAGGATTGATGACGCTTTAATTATCCAGGTCGAAACAGCTAAGTACCTGGGGATATAACTGGATTACGGAAGGTCGTTTTCGTCACACGTGAAACAAGTGTCAGGCAAAGCTGCGGAGACAGTGCGAGTTCTCAGCAGACTACTAGGAAAAGTCACAGGCCCCAGAACGGTCAAAAATAAGCTCTACGCCACGTCGTCAACTTTTTACTACTCAATTGGGTGTCAGTATGGGTGAAGGCCTTAGAGATAGGTAAGCATAGACGTGTACTAGGAGTGCAGCGACGGATCGCTCTACGAGTAGTCTCCGCGTACTCCTCGGTTTCGACTGAGGCTACACTAGTTTTGGCTGGTATGCCTTCTCTTCAACAGATGGCCCACATGACAAAGAATATAGAAGAAGGAATGGACAAGACTGTGGCACGGAGACGAATGTTACAGGAGCGGCAGGGCGATGGACTCATCGGCTTATAACGCAGATTGACCTGTGGGTCAACCGTAAGTTCGGAGAACTGAATTATTGGTTAACCCAACTACTGACAGGACATGGCGTGTCAGGGCGTACATATACGGAAGAAGAACGGCAGAAAATGATCTCTGCCGTTACTGTGGAGAAAAACAGACATCCCTGAATATATCATGTTCGACTGTCAACAGTGGGAAGACAAGCGTCGTCGGTGCGCTCAAATAACCGGACCTTACCCAGCTGACACTTTAACTGAAAAAATACTGAACAACGACGAGAATTTTAAAGCCATCGCAGGGCTTACTACACAAATTCTGCAGTAGAAGGCCAGGGAGGATGAAATGGCGAGGGGTGAGGGATAGCCCTACAGACAATAACACACGCTGTAGAAGAAACCCCATGCATGAAACAAAAGACCCAGACCAGCCACAGCGCTTTCTAGGAAGTGTAAGTGGTAGAGGCATGAGGCATAAAGACCGAAACCCAGCCTTTGGAGTGAGGCCCAGGAACGACATAGTCGGGCTTGGCCACATCATTTCAAAAGTTAGAGGCAGGCAAAAATAAAAGATATAAACTGGCGAGCTGACCTGTCTTACCGCACGTACTGCCGGCGAAAGGGAAGGACAACCTCCTGAGATGTGCTAAGATTAATCCTGTAGTATCCAGCTCGGAAGGTAGGAGAAAAAAAAAGCACTCCTTGCATCACTATTCCTAATCTTCATTTAATACTTAATATGTACGGCCAATAATAAACATTCATTTTTACTGGAATCTCAACTAAAACGACATTTTTTTTTAAAAATGAGCTTTAGAACAGCTAAAAATAGTTTAAATTTTTTTCTGTAATAAAATAATGTACTTTTCTTTTACGTAATTTTTTTGTCCAGCTAAAAAATAAAAAATTTGTAAAAAAATATTTAAAACCTAGGTAAGTCACGTAAAATTATTTGTACAGCTTCTTCTATTAAATACCTAAATTGATTCAATCTATAATTTACTTTACCTATGTCAACTATGAAGTTAGTTCAAAACCAACTCATAACCAACATTTAACTTTGAGACCGGGATATACCATCCTCGTCGTGATTATGGTTATTAATGCGCTCACACGCATTTAAATTTACACTGAACAGAATACCGCTGATTCTAATTTTATTATGTTTTTGAAGTCTTAGTCTTGAAAGAATTAATGCTTTCAAAACCAAATTAATGTCTTCTGATATCAAAATCTATCACTAGATATTTTCCATCTTAGTAACTTAGTTAGTCATTAATACAAATATTTATTAAAATAAAGTTATACTGTTTCTACTAATTAGTAGATAAATTTTTGATTACTGCTTCATTTTATCTTTGCACGTTCAATATGATGAAATCGTACATTAAGTGTTGAAAATAAAAAATCTTCTTTATATGAGTGTATTTGGTAAAGTTTCTTTATAAAAATTCGTAAAAGTAGTAGGCAGATTTTTAAACCATATCTTCCCCAAAAAAAAATTGATAAAAATAAATTTCAATACTTTCCGTAGCAAAGATAAAATATAAGCGATGTGAAAAGTAAATTAATTAATCTAAAAAATAGTTGAGAAAGTCTTAATGAACACCTTAATTAAGATTTATTCTTAGCTAATAATTATATTTCATGCGTACAGTTTGTGAAATAAAATTATGCGGATAAAATAATAAAGGAAACAACAGATTTTGTATTAAAACGATTTATAAAAATAAACACTATTATATACGTTTGCAACAATACGTGATCAATTTAGATAAGATTTTATCTAAAATAATTTAAGCTATTGTAATAAGCTATTGTATTAGTTTGAGGATCATATATGAAGACAGGTCTTGTGTTTCTACAGTTACAGTAAACGGTGATTGAAGTAGAGATTGATAAGGCAGTGCACGCAGTCCCCACAGCTGATTGCATCTGGTCCCCACCATACGGAGAGAGCTCTTATTGGCTGACGACGCTGGCGCCCCTAGAGACGCCGACGCTCGGGTCAATGGCGCCTAACGACGCCCCACATGTCCCCGCCAATTACTCTAACAAGACACAACTCTAACGCAGGGCTCTCAACCTCAGAGAACACCACCCACCCCTGCCAACTCACCAACTGGTGTAATTAAGCGACTACTACAGTCTGTTTTAACTCCCAACATAATTACTATTAGTTTATCAAACTGACCGCTTGATTACAACTAAAGAAAAATAATTCCTGTAAATATATGTTATCAGCAATAAACAAATATGAAAAACTGATAATCGGTTGCGTAATTTTAGAAAATTAAAATTTATTCTCGATGATTGGTTTCGATACAAAAAAAAAGATTACTTTCTCAGGTTATTTTCTGAATAAACTACACAAACCTATTGCAGTAACAATATTAAAAAAGGAAAGCTGCTTAAAATCGATAACGAAAAGCTGTTAATTTATTACGTTCCAGTTAACATTTATAACATTTTCCTTTAATGTATATGTATATGAAATATGTTCGAAGTATGTATGTGTGTGTGGGGGGGTTGAGATAGATAGATAGATAAATAGAGAGAGAGAGAGAACGAGTGAGAGAGAGAGAGAGCGAAGCGCGCGCGCGCACACACACATACACACACGCACACACACACAAAGGTACTCAAGGTCTGTGCTGATAAACATCAATTTATAAAATCCTCTACCTAGACAATACTACAATATTTATTTTGTGGACACCTCAGAAAAGAATGAGCCAGGGAAATAGGAAAGATTAAATTCCACTAACTAAAAAAAAAGTGTACAAAGACTGTTAAACGACACTACTTAAAACTGATTTCTTGATCATTTATAAAAATTAATTACAGGCGTAGCCAAAATATTATGAGAAAATTTGGATCGCTACATTTTTTTGCACTGATACTTCATCTTCGGCGTCAAGCTATCTCGTTCCATTTTTCAAAATGTCATATCTTAAATCACGATACTTTAAGAGGCTACCCGATTTGGGAATATCTAGATAGTAAGATGTTTAACAAACTTCATATATAGGATGTTCAGCTATAAGTAGTGGACTAAGTGCAGGAAATAATTAACAAGGTGTGTTGAGATGATGGAGGTTCCAGCTACGCGACTTCATAATTCAGTCGTGGTGAATTCAGTTATGGTGAACCACTCACACAGATGAAAGGAACTACAAGATAGCGATATTTATTAACATTCTGAAGTGTATTTGTGATGTACGATTTCACGTTAGCACAAAATAAATTTACAGCATCACTTTTATTCGTTTCTCTTGTTTTGCTTTCTTCAGCTTAGGAGAGTTTGAAGACATTCCAAAAAACATAATTGATTTTTGGTTTCTGGATTGTGTCTACACACTTACAATTTATATCATTTATTACATTTTTGCCAAGATCTTTTGCAAAATTAAGTACTAATTAGTAAAAAACATCTACTTTTTAAGGAAAAAGTGTAAAAGTGCATATAAAAGATTTTTCAAGCGTTGGCTTAATAATGGATAATTGGAAACAAAAAAGTCTCGTAAAAATGACTTCCACTACAACAGAGTTATTAACGTAACGCAGCTTATTGTTGCCTTGAGCTTGCCGTTCACTTTTCAGACTGCTCTCAACCGAAATTTCACGAAGCATAAATAGAGTCAATCATAACCTTCAAAAGGTCAATGGACCTTCGTTGGCGGGTATTTATTATTTGGCGGGTACTCCAACTGAAATTCCTACGCGACTAAAACCCATCAGAAATGACCAACGACCGTTTAACAAGAAATAATACATTAACATAAGAACAGAAATGATGTCGAAGAGGAAGCAAAGTATTCCCGAAGCAAACAGCAAAATCTGTATATGATTTACGTAGATTATAGAAATGCTTTCATTAACGTGCTGCGCACATGGAAGTCATCGAAGTCTTGTGCATTTATAAAATAGAGTTGGACTTATAATTTTTCTGACGCAAATCGTGCTTACTTGGAAAACAACAATGCAAGTTACCACCGATCGAGGACCGATTTCAGGCCACGACCGAAAAAATCAATATCTACAGGGAAATATTCCAAAGCGTCTCTCTCTGTGGTTCTGTTTGGTGCTGTGCTATTCAGAGCGCTGAATGAGACATCGTACTAAATAAGAAGACTTCGCAAGCATATCGAATCACCCACCCCTTGTACATGGAAACCTTACGCTGTACGCTACTACAGTTCACCAACTCCAGTCGTTCTACAGCTTACCAAAACATTCAGTAGGAGTATAAAGTAGGCGTTCGGATTAGTTAAATGCAGCACTCGAAGAATCCAGAAAGGTCACCAGAATCCTGGAAGGGCATACGTTGCGTACAGATGAAACGATCGATCCCATGCATGAGGGAAAGCTTATAAAATCCTCAGATATTAGCGGTCAATTAAACTGGATCACGGTAAATAAAACAGAAACTGTGCAATAAATATGTCAGCCGATTGAAACAAATCCATAAGACGAAGCTAAGCGGGAGTAACAAAGCGAAAGCTATTAATGCGTACGCCACACCGCTGTTAGCCTTCTCGTTCGGAGCTGTTAAATGAAGCAACACCGAGCTCGAAGAAACAAACCGAATAACAAGGACGACGAACACAAATTTCCGCTATCATCATCCATCAAACGATTTCGTCAACCGAAAACATATATAGGGCGAGGAACAACCGATATGGAAAATTCGCACTACATGCACATCCAGGCACTCCGACGATATTTTCAATCGAAAACGAAACGGGAAATTTAGACGCCGCTGCTATCCGTGCTGATAAGTGGACACCTTTTAATCTTCAAGACGAAAGATTGACCCTCCAAAATGTAACGGTGGACGGAAAAAATCTACGGGCGGTAAAAGTGATACATGATAGGTATTAATATCATTTGTAGCAACCATTTGCTGACGAGAAAGCATCAAACATGTGGCTGTGAAGAGGAAACATACAAGTTGAAGCAAGAGACTTCATGTTCAATATCCAAGATGCCACTGTTAAAACAGAAATTAAACCATACATAACATTAAAGATAACACCTAAACCGATTCTTGCCGACGATGCAACTTATTGAGTTCATCGATCACAACAGGGGAAGATGTACTTAGTGATATACTACCCGCTACGACCTCGTCTCTAAAATCATAATCAAGAAATAAATATGAAATACGGATTATCTCACTTAAAACACATAACTCGAAATTAAACCGGATGGGATAATCGAAACCGAAAGAATAAAGCTGTACTGGAACGGAGAAATAATAACTGACAGAACTATCGCGCATAATAAATTGCATATTACTATAACGAAAGAAAAAAACATTTCTTTCGATTGCTCTTCGATACCGAAGAGCAAAACCTTGGACAAAAAGCATAGCTAAAAAGTTGAGAAATGTATACAGTTATCTCAGAAAATTAAGGAAATGTGGCAAAAACAGCGTGTTCGCATAGTGCCGATTCATCTCGACTGTGGAGATAATACGAAAAAACTACTAGTGAACATCGAAAAATTTCCACTCGACCAGTGGATCTTGTCAGAGTTACAGAAAAGTTTAATCTTCAGTACCTTCTTTCTTCTTTCTTTCCTGTTTAGCCTCCGGTAACTACCGCTTAGATAATTCTTCAGAGGATGAATGAGGATGATATGTATGAGTGTAAATGAAGTGTAGTCTTGTACATTCTCAGTTCGACCGTTCCTGAGATGTGTGGTTAATTAAAACCCAACCACCAAAGTACACCGGTATCCACGATCTAGTATTCAAATCCGTGTAAAAATAACTTGACTTGACTTGAAAAATAACTAGGACTTGAACGCTGGAACTCTCGACTTCCAAATCAGCTGATTTGGGAAGACGCGTTAACCACTAGACCAACCCGGTGGGTCAAATAAAAACTTGCTTAATAATTTTTAACTCTATTCAAATAATGTAACGTCAATTAACGCCATCTCTTGCATTTTAAGAGAACTATCCAAGACCAGCACTATTGCAGAATATTGTACATCCTAAAAAGAATGCAATAATTATACTTCCACAAATTATTATACAGAGTTATCATAAAAGAACAGTTTCAGTAATTCATAGGCAGATTGTAGGTAAATTTTTAGAGTTTGTTTATCAGCAGTTGTAACCGCAACGTCAGTTCTTAAATTGTTGTTGCGGTGAGTTTAGCGAGTTACTATGTTCTCGGATAAAGACAATCTTCAGTACCTGTAGCATAGTTAGGAAAGTCTTACTATGAAGTAGTTGGATAGCTTGACAAAAGAAGTCCGCACCACCAATATCACCAAGCTGTTGAGTTAAAAAAAATAATCTGTTAATATGGATGCTTATCTTCCATAAAACTGTTTTAAAAAGGTGTAAGGGATATTAATAAATGTCCTATGCAAGGGTTTCTCCAAAACAGGGGTTTTATAAAATAACTAAAAAATTCCTTGTTTTGTTACAGCAAGATTATAAATATTCTTGAGCGGCCGAATAAAACAAATTAGCATAATTTTGATTCGTCTATTATATAAATAATTTTCAATGAAACTAATTGCTTATTTTTTCTTTTAATTTTTATCACTCCAGTTAAAAAAAATATTAACTTTTTATCGATTGATTTTTTACAGGTTTTCGTTTGTATTTAAAATTTTTTTTATTGTTTTTACCACGATTTTCTTCTGGTACCACAATTTTTCCTTTTTTTGTATTGTAATTTATAAAAACGATCGATAAAATGATACACCATTGAGTGTAGCATTATAATCTTGTTGTACAATTTTTAAAAGCAAATGTGTAGTGTCGATAAAGTTCATTAAATGTAAGAGTTTACAGTGAGAGGGATAGTTTGACAAGGGCTTGTCTTAGAGTATTATCCCTCAAAACCACCACCCTCACGCAATTCACTTAGTAGAACGGTCACATCTGGTTCTTCTGGCCTATCTCAGAGCTCACGCTTTCTTCTCAGACTGGACGTAAAAACGAGGGTAGTTGTCTTGAAAGTAACATTAAATTAATTCTGGATAAATACTCATAATTATCGATGAAATATATGGAGCAAGAAAAGAAAGAATTAATTTAATATTTTTACTTAGCCTGAACTTAAATTCATAGAATATTCTGTTCTTATATTCATCCGATATCAATGGATGAATTCATCCTTTATCACATATCCATTCATTACCGAATCGTACTATACGCTGTGTGATAATAATACGTTATATAAATCCGAGTAAAAATGTGTAATGATATTGTCCGACCAGAAATCAAACCGTGTTATTGTACGATGAATGATTATTCATCAGATTTTTTTCTTCCAGTTAGATTAGCTTCAATTGATTACTTCTTTTGTCTAAATCATTTTTAAATGATAATTTTATTTTAATTTTCATACTTACAGTTATTTGAGAAAATAATAAAATCAGCCTCAAGAAAGTAAAATTAATCTACTTTTATTTATTTTTGAGGAATATTATCTGATTCCCTTTCTGACGCCAATATGAATGAAATATACAATCATATGTATAAAAATAAAAAATAAATGCCATAGATTGTAGTTGTTAAGTTGGAACAGACCTAAGTGCACTAAAGGCAGTGACTTTTTATACAGATTTGAATACTAGATCGTGGATACAGATGTTCTTTGGTGCTTGGATTTCAATTAACCACACATCTCAGGAATGGTGGACCTGAGACTGTACGAAACTACACTTCACTTACACTCATACATATCCTCATTCATTCTCTGAAGAAATACCTGACGATGATTCCCGGAGGCTAAACAGGAAAAATGTTTATCGATATATTCTTATCTGGTATGGTAATACAACTTCATAATTTTTAATTACTTGCGAAGGTTTTAATAATTAAATATTTTGAGAAAATTTTACTTATGTGGAAAAGAAGAGATAAATTTTAAGTTAAACTGGAAACGTTTTGTTAAGAAATAACAAGTAAAAATGATATTTACTTTAGCAAAGCTTACCGATCAAAAACTGATTCTTATTCTTTTACCAGCGGTTAACACTGATTTTGATTAAAACTTCTTTTGCAGAAAACAGAGTTATGGAAACTTATTTAAAAATAAAATTAAAAATCTATGTTGCTTAGAAGACTTTTAGTTACGTTTAAGAATGTATATTTTTGAACATGTGGAAACTGTTGCGCGTGTGTAGGTGTAATTTTGTAATTGCATATATTGCTACTTGCTACATTTTACGGCTGAGTGTATTGAGAGACAATTAGATTTAATAAATCTTTTAAAAATTTTTTATGTTATTTTTTTATTTTGATGATTTATATTGATTTGATTTTGTAGAGTTGTAATTTTATAACATAATTAATAAATTATTATTTTTTTTATTAAAAACTATTAATGATTTATATTGCTCTTAAATCTCATAAACCTGTATTTCAGTTTTCATTAAATTTCAATTACAAGTTCATATTTGGTATACGTCTGTAGATGTTACCATTTTGAAACCTTAATTTTAGTGAACCGGATATCCTACAGCTAATAGAAATTATTTCTCTTTTATTAAATAACTAGCCGTAATTACAGCACAGTGCAGTGCAGGTGTGGAAGCGATTGATAGATTATACAAACTGGTGTGTAATATTTATGAAAAAGGGGAATTTCCGTCAGACTTCAAAAAAAGTGTTATAGTCATGATACCAAAGAAAGCAGAGGCAGATAAATGTGAAGAATACAGAACAATTAGTTTAACTAGTCATGCTAAAACTAACTAGAATTCTATACAGAAGAATTGAGAGGAGAGTGGAGGAAGTGTTCGAAGAAAGCCAATTTGGTTTCAGGAAAAGTATAGGAACAAGGGAAGGAAAAAATTAGGGTTCAAATACAGAGATAGAAGAACAATTGCTAACATGTACAGGAACCAAACAGTAACAATTGAAGAACATAAGAAAGAAGCCGTAATAAGAAAGGGAGTCCGACAAGGATGTTCCCTATCTCCGTTACTTTTTAATCTTTACATGGAACTAGCAGTTAATGATAAAGAACAATTTAGATTCGGAGAAACAGTACAAGGTGAAAAGATAAAGATGCTACGATTTGTTGATGATATAGTAATTCTAGCCGAGAGTAGAAAGGATTTAGAAGAAACAATGAACGGCATAGATGAAGTCCTACGCAAGATCTATCGCATGCAAATAAACAAGAACAAAACAAAAGTAATGAAATGTAGTAGAAATAACAAAGATGGACCACTGAATGTGAAAATAGGAGGAGAAAAGATTATGGAGGTAGAAGAATTTTGTTATTTGGGAAGTAGAATTACTAAAGATGGACGAAGCAGGAGCGATATAAAATACCGAATAGCTCAAGCCAAACGAGCTTTCAGTAAGAAATATAATTTGTTTACATCAAAAATTAATTTAAATGCCAGGAAAAGATTTTTGAAAGTGTATGTTTGGAGTGTGTCGCTTTATATGGAAGTGAAACTTGGACAATCGGAGTATTTGAGAAGAAAAGATTAGAAGCTTTTGAAATGCGGTGCTATAGGAGAATGTTAAAAATCAGATGGGTGGATAAAGTGACAAATGAAGAGGTATTGCGGCAAATAGATGAAGAGAGAAGCGTTTGGAAAATATAGTTAAAAGAAGAGACAGACTTATAGGCCACATACTAAGGCATCCTGGAATAGTCGCTTTAATATTGGAAGGACAGGTAGAAGGAAAAAATTGTGTAGGCAGGCCACGTTTGGAATATGTAAAACAAACTGTTAGGGATATAGGATGTAGAGGGTATACTGAAATGAAACGACTAGCACTAGATAGGGAATCTTGGATAGCTGCATCAAACCAGTCAAATGACTGAAGACAAAAAAAAAAAATCACAGCACGGCGTGCCATCTTTTTGCTTCAGTAAAATTCCGTCAGATTTAGTAGCTGCAAATAAAAATACGTAAAAATAATTAAATATAATCAGTTTAAATCAACTAATAAATATAAATATTTAATTCAGGTGAACATTAATTTTGTTTGTTCTCTGTAGTTCAGTCGGTGGATCTAATATATGGGACGTTCGTGGTTCGATTTCCTGTACATCTAAACAATATTTTTGTTCAATTAACTTTTCATTAAAATAAAACTTAACACCTGCTGAACTCAGTAAGAAACACCACAAATAATAATAATGAATAAAATATTATATATTTTTAAATTGAGTTAACTAATTCCATAAATCTAAAATTTTAGTTTTTTCTCTTTATTTTTTGTGCAAGCTATTCTACAGACGTTTTTGCGCAAAAATTTATCAAATTATAAAAGTTACTTCATAAATTAATCATATTTAGGAATTACACTCACCCATTTAATGTAGCCAAAATAAACGTTTCAAAAGACAATCGTATTGTACAATAATTAGTTGTAAATGATGGGAGCTCTCTATCTATAGTGTAAATTGCTTCTATATTTTTCCGATGCCATGATTTATATGATTTAATAAATTGATTGCTACTCCTTTAGACTCATCGCATCAAATGGAGTGACAGATATTTAGAGGAGCATAATAGGTTAAACTGGGCTGATGTAATTAAATATAAATTCCTTCAATCAAATACATACAACGAGACAGACATTCCGCACATAAAGAAAGGGGACAGAGATCTTATTGCGCTTTAAATGACTACACTACAATCAAACATACAACTTCTAGGGTACTTTTTAAACAGACCCGCTATGTTTTTATTATATAGCAACCCTAGCAGACAAGAATTTGACTTAGTTATTCTATCCAGCCGAATCTTTCAGAAAAGCCGTAAAGATGGCATGAAAAAAGGTATTGGAAGATTATTTCTACCAGGCCACACAAACACAAATCTATCCTATAAACTGTTACAAAAAGAGCTTATTCCTGAAACCAAGGGATTTCTATTGTCAATTTTGAGACAAGTTATTTCAAGAAAAGATTACAGAAAGTGAATCTTGAACGACCGTGCAATTTGAATTGCTAAATGTAATAAATGTCATATAGCTATTGAAACAACACATCCAACTATAAGATAATTCAGATAAGCCCAGATACTTGGAGATATATTATGTAACTGCAATCAATTTCACCAACAAATAGAATACTGTTCAATTTAATCTTACGAGAAGCTCCATATAAGAAATATACTCAATCGATATTATAGAAGGAAACAGCAAATAACGAGACAGAACATTTACTAACAAAAACTATTTAAATAACCGATTAAACAAAATCATATTGTTACAAGAAGTTACATCTGCAACAGGAATTAAATCACAAAACTTTATAGGCAACCTAGATATGTTTAAAATTTTGGAAAATATCCACGTAAAAACACTAAAATCAATAATTTTAGTCATGCAGGATGGCGCAAAATTTTTCCAAAGTAAAAGTAGTAGTGGAGTGACAATTCCTAACACGCTACAAAGAGTAAAAGATGTATAATCAACGGTCTGTTCATCTACTTAGCATAAAAAGATTAGTAAATTTTAATCTAATAAAAGCGATATGAATATAGCTGAGAAATGGTACTAATATATAAGCAATGCGGAAGGAGTAATGAATGAGAATTCATCATCGCCAAATTAAAGTGGGAATAGGGGCCCGTAGCTACCATGGTCCGGAACGCTACAATCACCTTAAAATATAATTTTAGAGCGTACAAAAGTACGTTTACATAAGACCTATAATTAGGTGTTATGAAACTTCACTTTACATCAAGCGAAGGGATCTCACAAAATATTAAGAGGTTTTTTAATTGTACACCGACACAAAGTTTGCTACATAAGTATTCAAACCATACTCTCAGACTTTGGTGCTTTATAATTCAGATTTAGGTAAAGAATTGAAAAATACCGTTAAAATGTCACCTTGAAATTTAATACAAAGTTATATTACATTGTAAAACAAAGGGGACATGTGTTAATAAGTTTATTTACAGGAAAACATTACTGAAAATCAGTTTGGTACAGAAAAAGAAGTTAATTATACACACAAAAGTAAATCTTCTCTGCAGTTTATGGCAGCAGAATTTTTCTTCTTAAATCCCAAAGGAATAAAATAATGGAGACGTAAATTCCTCATGCTTACAATTGCAGTTTATATCTCTTCTTTGAATTGTAAATCTGACTGCATTCAATAAATTTTAAATATCAGAAGATTGAACAGAACGAGAAATAGGTTAGATGAATGAGAAGTCATTCACTTTATTGCATAAAAATAGATAAAATATTTAAAAAGAATTTGATTAATCCTAAATTATTCTTACATTTGTTACTAAAAAAAAAGAAAAAACAATGAAACGGAAATAAAAATTTATATTTTAATAGAAATCCCTTCCGTATACAATTCTTAAGTACATGAAACACCATAAATAATAATTCTTAACATATTATGAAACAGATTTTAAATTGTATTACGTCAAAAAGAAGGTAAACATTTCAACTCTTTTCTTGGCTATTTGAAAGTGTGGTATATATTGGTACGATACTCCCATATGCGCTTAATCTCGTACACGCGTGAGAATGTACAGTCGATCGATATTACAATGGTACGATTTCGAATTCCCGTAATGTTAACTAGAAACGAAGATAAAAACCTTATTCTTTATGAATAACGTAAGAAAATTGGATGATTTTATATCTTGTTTTCAGAGCAGTCACCCCACATGTTTTTTGTGAAAAATTTTCATTAAGAATCATCCCACTTCATTGTGATAATGAGACGAGCAACCGTCTTGCCATTTACAATTATCTCTTTCTTCATACACCTCCCGTTTCAATATTCCCGTTTCAACCCGTTATTCAATATTTTTAAGTGCAATATTTCCACGGTGGTAACTTATGCAAAGGAGGAGAAAAGATTATGGAGGTAGAAGAATTTTGTTATTTGGGAAGTAGAATTACTAAAGATGGACGAAGCAGGAGCGATATAAAATGCCGAATAGCACAAGCTAAACGAGCCTTCAGTAAGAAATATAATTTGTTTGCATCAAAAATTAATTTAAACGTAAGGAAAAGATTTTTGAAAGTGTATGTTTGGAGTGTCGCTTTATATGGAAGTGAAACTTGGACGATCGGAGTATCTGAGAAGAAAAGATTAGAAGCTTTTGAAATGCGGTGCTATAGGAGAATGTTAAAAATCAGACGGGTGGATAAAGTGACAAATGAAGAGATATTGCGGCAAATAGATGAAGAAAGAAGCGTTTGGCAAAATATAGTTAAAAGAAGAGACAGACTTATAGGCCACATACTAAGGCATCCTGGAATAGTCGCTTTAATATTGGAAGGACAGGTAGAAGGAAAAACTTGTGTAGGCAGGCCACGTTTGGAATATGTAAAACAAATTGTTAGGGATGTAGGATGTAGAGGGTATACTGAAATGAAACGACTAGCACTAGATAGGAAATCTTGGAGAGCTGCATCAAACCAGTCAAATAACTGAAGACAAAAAAAAAACTTATGCAAAGAAAATTAGTTCCTATAACTTGAGCTTTGAAGTAGCACGACATATATTCACCTTTAGTGAGAGCCAGATATACTGATAATCAAGCAGGAATCGGTTTACACCGTATTAACACACTGTGTGATTCGCAATCCCAGACAGATGTAAAGTTTCTTCTTCGCTAAAGACGCGAATAATATAGTGAAACTTCTAAATTAAAAACTCAAACTTTCAGAAATGAAACAAATGATGTGATTGTTCACCATTATGACATCAACTGAAGCTTGTAGGGTTCAACCTTCGATCTCTTACGAATAATTTAAAAAAACCGTTGATGTCGATAAGCTTTTCTAATATGACCATTCAATGTCTTTACATTTCACCCTGGATGTTCCCACCATAGGAAATTAAAACCCAGCCTTCATAGTAAAAACATTTCATGTTACATTATGATTCCGTTCTAAGGATGAGGCTCTTGCTAAATTTCTATTCGAAATCGTCACTATGCGGTCATAACAGAAATTTATTACGTAATCATAACATAAAATCGTTCCTCCATTTGAATTAGCATCATATTTGCTACCATTATTACTTAGCGAGATACTATGGCAAATATTTCCCAGCGGTTACCTTCATATTTCGGAAAAGTTTTGTTTAATTTCAATGTAATATATTTTACTGTTTCATAATTTTTTAATGGTAAATACCTAAAAGAATTATCGACTTGTAAATAACTGATGTTATTATCTACTACCAGTTATTTATACTGCGAATTTTAAATGGAAACGTTAAAGAAGAAATAATGAACATCTACATTATAAAAATTCATACAAAACTATTAAATTACAAGGGAAGAATATACGACACATCATATTCTGGGTTACGGCAATTTTTTTACCAGAAAACAAAATGTCACATATCACAAAAAGGTTTTAGTTTCGAAATGGAGTACACTGTATTCTTAGTTACGTTAAAATTGAAAAATGGAGATAAAAATATAAAAGAGTAGTTCCGTAGGGAGTATTTTTGTTTACAAAATTTTACTCTATACAGATTTATTGTTTCATCTTCGAAATTATTGGTAGAGTACTAAGTGCCTGAAAGTCAACTCAGTAATAATTGTCGGGAAAGCTCTAATTATTAAAGCCTTTCCAATGTCATAGTGCTTGTTATTAAAACACTGTTATTAAATATTATGTGGATTATTTCCTTATTTAACCAAATTAAGTGATATATATAAATAACTGTTTATTACACTAAGAAATTCACATTATTAAACCAACTGACCTATTTTAAAATCTAATGAAAATATTCTTTAGGATGCTTCACGAAGAAACGGAAAGAATTTCAGGACGAGCCTAGCTGTGAAAATTTTAAAAGTTAAAAAAAATATTTATATAAACATGGTTCCGGAAACGATTCATCAGCGAGTTACGGCTGGCGAAAGATTTCGCTATGATTCCTGAGCAAAGAGTGAAATAAAGTTAAACTGAAATTTTAGGAACACAAATTAAGGGATAAGCTTGATAGTTTCCTATGCTTTTTGATATGACAAATTGAATAAAATAGGTTTCAGAACTCTATCTACAGTGGTTTTTGAGAAAACTGAGCAAAAACGCAAAAAAATGTGGTGGAACCCCCGTTTTGTTATGTTTTACGTGCAATAACATTGTTAATTATAAAGAATATGATCTAAATAAAGTCAAATACAAAACAATACCATGTTACAAAAATTAATTTTATTAACATGAAAATATTCAAAACGTGGCTGAAAAAAATACATTAATTTTTAAACGGAAAGAATAATACTTTTAACATCGGAGAACATCTAGAAATAAAATTATTTAATAAAAATGAGATCAACAGAAAAGAAGTAACATAATATGATTAATAACTTTACTAGCAATTGTTGAAAATAAAAAAAATAATGGTAAAATAATTTTTTTTTCTTTTTCATAATTTGGCAGTTTTAACAGCTGATCAACAATCACAATTTGTCAACGGAATGTGAATAATTTTGTACACTTTTAAAAGTTGTAGTCAATTTTGCAGTATGTGTGAAGTTGAAGTGTTTGTGTTTCGCGTTCACAAAATGTCCATTTCAGTTTTTAAATGAGGACTATACTGACATAATTTTTATTTATGGTTATTGTAATGGTAACTCGTTGGCTGCAAAAATGCAATATCAAGAAAGATTTCCTAATAAAAGGATTCCAAATCGCTAAATCTTCGCTTCAGTGTTCCATTATTTACGCACAACCGGTTCTTTTTCTACACGTTCTTATTCTGTTGAAAGACAAGAATAACGTCGTCCCGTTAACGAGAAGAACGTGATAAAGCAACTTCAACATAGCCCGGGGCTTAGTACTAGACGACTTTTAAATCCCATTGGTTTGCCGCAGAGTACAGTATCGCGAATACTTAACAAAAAAAAGTCTCTACCAGCACCGCTATTAGAAGGTTCAAAATATTCTTCTGGCGACTTTGCATTGCGACTAAAGTTTTGTCATTGGTTTCAAGAAAACCGTCATAAAGTAAGTTCTATTTTATTCGCTGATGAGGCAAAATTTATAAGAGATGGAGTTAATAACTTGCCAAATAAACATCAATGCGATTTTGAAAATTCACATCCCACAGTAAATATAGTTTTCAACACCGGTTTTTAGTTAATGTTTGATGTGGCATTATTGATAAGCGTATTATTGGATCGTTTATTTTCGATGCTCGCCTTACGGGAAACGAGTATGTAATTCTTTCAGAAAATAGCCTGCCGCAGCTTTTAGAAGACATTCCACTAATAACGAGATAAGAAATGATTTTTCAATACGAAGGCGCATCTATACATTTTTATGAAGTAGTTAAAATTATTTGAATGTAACATTTAGGATTGGATCGGGCGAGAAGGACCAATTAATTGGCCTCCTGCGTGGGAACATATGAAATCGATAGTATACGCTGAAAATGTAACTACAAAAGAACTGAGATCAAGAATTTTCAGTGCACTTGAAATTCTACGAAATAATCCAGATACGGTGAAAAGAGTCACCGAAGGAATTTTAAAATGAGCTGAGTAGTGTGTTAACAGTGAAGGAGAACATTTTGAACAGTTGTTGTAATAGTAATTCTTAATGTGTTTTTATTATTTTAATTTTCTTGAATAATTTTATTTCTAGATGTTCTCCGATGTTAAAAGTATTATTCTTTCTGTTTAAAAATTAATGTATTTTTTTCAGCCACGTTTTGAATATTTTCATGTTAATAAAATTAATTTTTGTAACATGGTATTGTTTTGTAGTTGACTTTATTTAGATCATATTCTTTATAATTAAATTCTATACAGTTTCGTTAATCATTTTACTTCTTTATTACCCATGTAACAATGTTATTGCACGTAAAACATAACAAAACGGGGTTTCCACCACATTTTTTGGCGTTTTTGCTCAGTTTTCTCAAAAACCACTACAGATAGAGTTCTGAAACCTATTTTATTCAATTTGTCAGATCAATAAGCATAGGAAACTATCAAGCTTACCCCTTAATTTGGATTCCTAGAATTTCAGTACGGCTTTATTTCGCTCTTTGCTCAGGAATCATGGCGAAATCTTTCGCCAGCCGTAACTCGCTGACGAAGCGTTTTTGGACCCATGTTTATATAAATTTTTTTCCTTTTTTTCCACTGGAAGAACTCATCCTGAAATTCTTTCCATTTCTTGGTGAAACACCCTATAAAATAAAGAAATATACACAGATGAGAACTATTTTGTTTCTGAGCGGACAAAATAAATTTAACCTTTTTTTTTTGTATTGATAGGGTTGACTCATCATTTTACTGGAATAAGATCAAAAAGTAAATACTAACGTGAGCGGAAGACCATGTAAGCTATGATATATATATATATATTACATTCCTTGCTTGTTACACAGTGAAATAAATGCCGACGTTGTGTATTCACTAGTAATTAGGGAATAAAATTGAAAACCACTCGTATCTTTGGTCAAGGTTATTGTGGTTTCTTATATCTCTATACGCAGACAGTCCTTCCCTATATACGAAGGCCATACTCCCACATTCACTTGCGTACGTACGTAAAAATAGCTAGCTTGTAAGTAGGATGTACTTGCCTTAAAACATACTTTCAATAAATAATACAGTCGGAATTAATAAAAATCTTACATTATTATGATGAAAATAAAATTACACATGGTCGATTACATTGATGTTGTTTTTCTAATTACAGTTGATTAGGGTAAAAAATAACAATATTTATAAATTAGAACTAAATTATCATAAATAATTTAAAAAAGCTTCAAAGACCTGCTAAGTAATTAAAAATAACTTATTTATTGTAAATTATTTAATACATTAATTAGATTTGAGAAAGAATACCTTTACATATTTTTGCCATCGGTTGAAACCACATAAACATTTCACAAAAATAGAATCATGATGTTTAGTTAGTTTACCTAAATAAAATTAATCCCCTCTACAATTTTTATACACCTGCTGAATTGAAGCAGTATGCATAAAATGTATTGTTTTACTACGGAAGGGAGAGCATTATTTCGTCGTTTTACATTATCTCTCTCATTTTTTCGTATTGCTGTGACAAATCACGGAGGAACTAGAAGTTCGATTCAAAGCTTTTTTTTTTTTTTGTCTTCAGTCATTTGACTGGTTTGATGCAGCTCTCCAAGATTCCCTATCTAGTGCTAGTCGTTTCATTTCAGTATACCCTCTACATCCTACATCCCTAACAATTTGTTTTACATATTCCAAACGTGGCCTGCCTACACAATTTTTTTCTTCTACCTGTCCTTCCAACATTAAAGCTACTATTCCAGGATGCCTTAGTAAGTGGCCTATAAGTCTGTTTCTTCTTTTAACTATATTTTTTCCAAATGCTTCTTTCTTCATCTATTTGCCGCAATACCTCTTCGGAAGTTTCACTTCCATATAAAGCGACACTCCAAACATACACTTTCAAAAATCTTTTTATTCTCAAGCTTTTTAATAATAAAACTTTTTATTTTCAATATATTAGTGTACCTATAATGAACAGTGTAAAGATGTGACTTGTAGAGTTCGGCATTACCTCATTTCGATCTGCTTACAATGCAGATACGCAATTATATATTCAGGCTCAGTGAAGAAGTCAACGAGAAACCATCTCACGCCCCATTTTTCTTGGTGAACCTCGCATCTGATGAGATATAACCTCGCTTATTAATTTCGAGAGTGGTTTCATTATTTTTATGAGCGACTTGTGATTCATGTCAGGTTGCCTTAAACCATCACTGTTGTAGAACTTATACGTACTTAACAATTGTGTGTGTGTCTCTCTCTCTCTCTCTCTCTCTGTGTGTGTGTGTGTGTGTGTGTGTGTGTGTGTGTGTGTGTGTGTGTGTGTTTGGATTGCTGTATCACAATATTAAACAATAACACATTATTGACTTAACAGTGTCGAGTTCTTTAACCATGTCTGTTTTTTTTTCTATTTTGTTCTATTCCACCTATTCTAACGGCACAAACTTGGTTGAAAGAAAAATGGAGTAATATGTTACTAAAGAAAACGAAAAAAAATAATTTATATTATCCATAAGAGGTAGAAAAATTTAATATGTTTACCAAAAATAAATTTATCCTATATTATGTTAATGAGCTACTCTTCCCATTTTTTTTACACTTAAAGATAATTAAATATTATTTGCCATTCATGCTAACCACAAAATTATGGTTACAGTTCCTGGAAATATACTTTCTGTTTCAGATCCTGTAATTTATAATTATCCAATAAATCAGAGTCAGAAATGAAACGATCATTTATTAAGATCGGGAAGCTTGGTACGCTTCCCGATTTTTTTATCGCGACATTATATGCGATAAAAATCGCAATTGACATGCGATTTTTATCGCATGTCAATTCCACTAAACTATCCAATTAATTTACCGAAAATATTCTATTTCCTAAAGAAAGAAGGAAGATTTCAATGGATTTATAACTTTATATTTTATCAAACTCATCGATTTTGATGATCATTTTATTCTATAGAGGAATTTTTTCTGATAGTCACGTAATAAAGTTATTCAGAAAACTCAAGAAGACTATAAAAGGATTTTTTTTAATGAAAAATTTCATATTTTGTAGAGATTATTTGAACTGATTTTTTATTTGTCATGGAAATTTTTGTACAGTCTATTTCGGTTAAAATACTGCAAAAATCAGGGCGGAATGAAAGAATTCCAGAGAATAATAAGATAGAACTAGAGGGTAACTTCTTTCTTGATTTTTAACTTAGTCAATAGGATTGAATAAATTCAGTAGTAGGACAAAATTGTGGTTGTTGCCATCAACACTTTGATTTCGTGGTGTGAGAATAATATTTTTGGTTTTTAAAGACTAAATTACGTAATACTTTAAGTGTATAGTCTAATTAAATTTAGATATGAGAAAAGTTTTTGTGTGAAATCTTCGGTGTTAGAGAAAGGCGCGGGGATCGCGCTTCCGCGAATTCGTTAATTTGATAGATGAAGGTGTTACGTTACATTACGTTAGATGAACGTGGTTGGAAGAAGCCCCATACGAAGGCGATAGTAAGTTGTGATGAAAATTTCAGTGTTGGAAATTCCTGTCGAAGCATATACATCGGTGGTATCCTGACAGAGGCCAAAGTGATGACTGTGATGTGTTATCAGGTTAAGAGGGTTTAAAAGACGACCTCCGGTAGTGCCCATCAGGGCTAAGATCAGATGGGTGGGTGTGGCGACCGGGATTGTCACAAAGCGGGTGTCTTCCTCTATGTAAAGTCAGGATATCTAATGTAGTGAAAAAGCCCTTTTTACCTTTTTATGTATTTTTAAAAGAGAGTTTTATTGTTGTTTTTAGAATTAAAAATTTAGTTTAAATATTTAACTAACTTAATTCCAGTTAAAAAAAAACTGTCTACGGTAATATATTGAAAAACAGGATGTGTAACTTCCGCGGCCTAATTGCATTTATTTCAAAATTGTTTACTTCAGAGAATCATAAAATACAGATGATAATTTTTCCAATAGTAAGTGTTCTTTTCCAAAAAGATGATTTAAAAAAAAAATTCAAGTTGATCGATTTTTTAAATTTTATTTTGTATATTTTTTTGTGTGAAAAGTATAAAAAACATAAATAAAGAAAAACAGTAAACGTTTATATTTTTATTTAATATTAAAACATATTTTTTGTTTATAAGGAAGTTAAATTATTATAACTGTAATTTGATAAAATAATTAAAAATAACGAGCAGAACCTATACACAAACATTAAGTTTAAATTCACTCACAACTGTATCTCACTGTATAAGCGCGTATGAAAAATACACCAATACATAATTAACATTACCTCAAATTGAGGTTTAGTTAACGTCAAATTAAGGTTATGTTGTCTGTTGTCGACCTTAAATTGACCGTAATTCAAAAACGGCTCAAGCAATCTATCAAATTCTCACAAGCACAACTTCAGATAGACTGCTACAGCATATCTATATTTCAATGAAATTGATCCAGTAATTTTGGAGATTTTCGAGTAACAAAGTGTTATACATTAAAGGTATTTTCGTAATCATCATACCTCAAAACGTAAAGGAAATTAATTTTAATCCCACCATGCGACCGAAAAAATAATTATGTTGTCTGTTGTCAATTTTAAATTGAGCGTAACTCAGAAACAACTCAACACTAATCTTCATCAAATTTTCACATCCACAACTTCATACACATTACTATAACATATTTAAATTTCAATGAAATTAAGATATAATCAAGTAGTTTTTGAGCCAAAAATTTTATATATATATATATATATATATATATATATATATAAAAGACATTTTAGTGAATGGTGTTTTCGTACTTCTCATACCTCAAGATGTAAAGAAACTTCAATTTCATCCCCCTCCAGTTCAACCTTGATCGAAAGTAATACCGTACTTTTCTTCAAAAAGTCAGAAATAAAAAATAAATCAATAAAGATATTTAGTTGTGCCGTAAAATAAATTAATGAATAGTATTTAAATTTATTTTAATTTTATTTAAATCTTATTTTTATTTATCCTTTTATTTTTAGAAAAGTATAAATATTTAAAAAAATGAACGTTTAAGTTACACACTAGTTTAAGATTTAAAAAATTGTAATTACATAATTAAAATAGAAAAAATCAAATTAAATAAATAATTTAATAATTTTATTCATTAATTAGATTAAAATAAATATTAAAGAAAAACAAACCAACATACTTGGCGTTTATAGACCTAGAAAAGGCTTTCGATAACGTAGATTGGAATAAAATGTTCAGCATTTAAAAAAAATTAGGGTTCAAATACAGAGATAGAAGAACAATTGCTAACATGTACAGGAACCAAACAGCAACAATAACAATTGAAGAACATAAGAAAGAAGCCCTAATAAGAAAGGGAGTCCGACAAAGATGTTCCCTATCTCCGTTACTTTTTAATCTTTACATGGAACTAGCAGTTAATGATGTTAAAGAACAATTTAGATTCGGAGTAACAGTACAAGGTGAAAAGATAAAGATGCTACGATTTGCTGATGATATAGTAATTCTAGCCGAGAGTAAAAAGGATTTAGAAGAAACAATGAACGGCATAGATGAAGTCCTACGCAAGAACTATCGCATGAAAATAAACAAGAACTAAACAAAAGTAATGAAATGTAGTAGAAATAACAAAGATGGACCGCTGAATGTGAAAATAGGAGGAGAAAAGATTATGGAGGTAGAAGAATTTTGTTATTTGGGAAGTAAAATTACTAAAGATGGACGAAGCAGGAGCGATATAAAATGCCGAATAGCACAAGCTAAACGAGCCTTCAGTAAGAAATATAATTTGTTTACATCAAAAATTAATTTAAATGTCAGGAAAAGATTTTTGAAAGTGTATGTTTGGAGTGTCGCTTTATATGGAAGTGAAACTTGGACAATCGGAGTATCTGAGAAGAAAAGATTAGAAGCTTTTGAAATGTGGTGCTATAGGAGAATGTTAAAAATCAGACGGGTGGATAAAGTGACAAATGAAGAGGTATTGAGGCAAATAGATGAAGAAAGAAGCATTTGGAAAAATATAGTTAAAAGAAGAGACAGACTTATAGGCCACATACTAAGGCATCCTGGAATAGTCGCTTTAATATTGGAAGGACAGGTAGAAGGGAAAAATTGTGTAGGCAGGCCACGTTTGGAGTATGTAAAACAAAGGATGTAGAGGGTATACTGAAATGAAATGACTAGCACTAGATAGGGAATCTTGGAGAGCTGCATCAAACCAGTCAAATGACTGAAGACAAAAAAAAAAAAAAAAGTTAAAAATAAATATTATTATTATTTTTAGTAGATTTTATTTTTTAGTTAAATTAGCTTAAAATTTATTAATAGAAAAAAAAAAAAAATATTTTTCAGGTTGTCACCAACTTCAAGATAACATACGAGTAAAGTTACGGTTACATTTGAAAACCTAAAATATTATTGGTTATTCAGATAATTTTGATTTATTATATACTTTTTCTGTAGAATTAAAATGAAAACTAAGTTAAATATTTAAAAATATGTTACGTGGTAAATTAAAAAAAGAGTTAAATAAAGAAGCACCCATATAAAAATCAAGATACAGAAGCTATAAAAAATTTAAATCGTGACATATTTTGATTGAATATGGAATTTAATTGATAGATTATGATAATAATGACATATAATAATAAATTCATTTATTATAAGGATTTATTATGGATAATTAAAAGTTTTTTTTTTTTTATTATTTTATATAAAATAAAATTAGAATTAAGAAAGGAATGCGATTCCGGTTTACCGATTTACAGAGCAGACGCTGAGTTACGTGTACCACTTAATTTAATCAAACTTTAATGACACACTCTAAATTACACCGATATACTTTATTCAAATATAAAAGCGACTTATAAGTGCAAAAAGTAAAATATAAAACACTCAAACACTATTAATAATGCACGTGTACAAATACATACAGCATTTTTGTTTTCTATTATTTGTTAGATTTAAAATTTTAATATTAATTCGTATCTCGTGCTTCCGACCGAAGCGATTACTTAAGATCCATTAGTATGATATCAATTAATTTAAAAGAACAAAAACAATAATAAACAAGCGGCAACAGTGTTACGTTATTGTAGGTAAAGCAAAGAACGAGAACAAAAGAAAAAGAGATAATGTAAGCGAAAGGGTAAATATTAAAACTGGCAACGTCGGGACAGGAGTTGTCCATTAAGAAGGAGCGATATGATAAGGTGAGACATAATTAAAATGTTACATCAGTCTGTTAGTAGCAATTAATACTTCTCTTATCGTCGACCACAACCACTTCACCTAAAAGCCGTACTTTTATTTTCATTGACTGGATCTAGCGGTCGAATAGTTGTTATAACGAAGACTATAGGAGACGTGTCTTGGAGCTAAATGCACATATGTTGTACTTTTAAAACTGTTTCCGTGCCATAGCCGACCGAACGCTTGTTGTGACTTAACGATCCACAACTATTTGTAATACTCTTCTCTTAAGTGACCATTAGTTACGTTACAACAGTCCGTGACATCGCATATTCGAATGCGATTAATTTATTTAAAAATATTATATAAAAAAAAAAAAAAAAAAAAAATAGTGTTTAATTACGAGGATAATGTACGAAAAATATAAATTTCCATAAATAATAAAATTTAATTAAGTTTAATTTAATTAAATAAAAATAAATCAAGCTGGTCTTTTTTATTTAAATGAATGACAAGGAACATACGACGTAATCTGTTTTTTATACAAACATATAAATAAAAACTATAACCGAAAATGTAAGATTATTTGTTATATATCATAACGCAAAAGGGAAAAACGAAGAGGGATATCTTGATATATCTCCCATCGGAACCGTATGAAAATGAAGAAAAATGAACGATTTCTATCACAGTTGCCATGATAGGTTTATATACCAACTCTGGCAAAACACGTTAAGCTTAAGGCTATTCCATGATTTAATAATAATAATAATAATAATAATAACAAATAATTTTTTATTTAATTTATTGACTTCATTTAATACTTTAATCCGATGTTGACCAAAAATATAATAAAATTATCACAGAACAAACCAGGTATAAGGAATCAAATTGTAGAAACAAATTAAAGAATTAAAAAAAAATTTGTTTTTAACGCACGCAAAATTAATTATAAAATCATAAAATTACTCTTATATATTAATACCAGTGTTTCCCTTTTAAAAAAAAATAGCTCATTTAATTTTTTTTTTTGTCTGTATATGGAAGTTTCACTTCAATATAAAGCGACACTCCAAACATATACTTTAAAAATCTTTTCCTGACATTTAAATTAATTTTTGATGTAAACAAATTATATTTCTTACTGAAGGCTCGTTTCGCTTGTGCTATTCGGCATTTTATAACGCTCCTGCTTCGTCCATCTTTAGTAATTCTACTTCCCAAATAACAAAATTCTTCTACCTCCATAATCTTTTCTCCTCCTATTTTCACATTCAGCGGTCCATCTTTGTTATTTCTACTACATTTCATTACTTTTGTTTTGTTCTTGTTTATTTTCTTGCGATAGTTCTTGCGTAGGACTTCATCTATGCCGTTCATTGTTTCTTCTAAATTCTTTTTACTCTCGGCTAGAATTACTGTATCATCGGCAAATCGTAGCATCCTTATCTTTTCACCTTGTACTGTTACTCCGAATCTAAATTGTTCTTTAACATCATTAACTGCTAGTTCCATGTAAAGATTAAAAAGTAACGGAGATAGGGAACATCCTTGTCGGACTCCCTTTCTTATTACGGCTTCTTTCTTATGTTCTTCAATTATTACTGTTGCTGTTTGGTTCCTGTACATGTTAGCAATTATTCTTCTATCTCTGTATTTGAACCCTATTTTTTTTTAAATGCTGACCATTTTATTCCATTCTACGTTATCGAATGCCTTTTCTAGGTCTATAAACGCCAAGTATGTCGGTTTGTTTTTCTTTAATCTTCCTTCTACTATTAATCTGAGGCCTAAAATTGCTTCCCTTGTCCCTATACTTTTCCTGAAGCTCATTTAATAACAATTACAAAAAAAAAAGATCAATCGATTAAAATGGCATTTTTTATTAACGAAGCTGTTTCTTAACTGCAGTTGTTCAATCTTCAAATTCCGTTTTTGAATTCGAAGAACACGAAATATTATCTGATTTTTATAATTATCTATTGTAAATTAACATTCATTCCATGAAATAAATACTTAGAGTTATCTTCAAATGAGAATTGTTCAGTCAAACCGGTGAACAGTAAACTTCCGTTGAGTACACCAGGCTGAGAGCAGAAATAATCAATTTGCTGATTGATGCATCCCATTGGGTATCAAAGATGGTTGTTAGAATTTCAACTAGATATTCCTACAAGAAGCATTATGAATACATCAAAACTACCCCTTTACATTAGCTTCAATCAGATAGCAACATAATACTATATATAACATTACATTACGTTAATAGAAAATTCAACAGAGAAAGCACACTAAAATTATGAATGATTAGCGATTGTCCATCCATGACGACACTCCGTACTTGAAAAATCGATTAGGTTATAGAAAGTTGCATATAGGACTGGCTCAACAACTCACAACTGACAATTTTAACATCGCCATTGAATGTTATGTGTTTTTAGACTGAAAATTCCCCACGATGGTACGCGATGTAATAGATCCAATGAATAAAAGCATTTAAAATTCGAACTGACCTGAACAAATTCAACCTGGACATATATGGAATTTCTCAGCATTATTAGAACGAGGAATTACGTTGAGAAATGTGGTGAGTTACATGATGGGGATCAAATTAGCCATCGTAATTTGTGATTGTGATGCTGTTGAAGAATGGAAACCATGGATACACAATGAGAATCCTACTTAATTCGGTGCTTCGTTGTCAAAACTCGGTTAATAATATAACTGATAAAATGATTCTTAAATTATGGATAATACTCTTAAAGTATTCACTTATCATCTCAAACGCACTATAATTAATGCTAAATTATAACTTGTTAAACACGTGTTATAGATAGGTTAAGTGAATAAATAACTTCTCTTCAAGCTATTTGAATTGACAATTGAAATAGTATTTTATTAATTGAGCTAAATACAAAGTGTATCGCAAAGTAGTTCTCCCGGGACTTTCATAACCTATTCTATTCGTAAAAATAATGAAAAAAAAAATCATATAAATATATGTTCATAAACTGCGTCGTTTGCGAATTACGCTAGTGAAAGATTTTGCTCGGATTTCTGCTACTCCGGTGAAATGAGATCGTACTGAAATTTTTATACCTTTAATTAAGAGTCAGAATTATTGATTTATTATGGTTTTTGACCTGAAAAATCGAATGAAATAGATTCCAGAACAATATCTGCCGTAGTTTTTGAGAAATCTAGGGTGAAAACCAATAAATTGTGGTAAAAAACCCTGTTTTTTTTTTATGTTTGACGTAAGTAACTTTGTTAACTGGGTAATAATCACTTTTTTTTCTTTTTTTTTGTCTTCAGTCATTTGACTGGTTTGATGCAGCTCTCCAAGCTTCCCTATCTAGTGCTAGTCGTTTCATTTCAGTATACCCTCTACATCCTACATCCCTAACAATTTGTTTTACATATTCCAAACGTAGCCTGCCTACACAATTTTTTCCTTCTACCTGTCCTTCCAATATTAAAGCGACTCTTCCAGGATGCCTTAGTATGTGGCCTATAAGTCTGTCTCTTCTTTTAACTATATTTTTCCAAATGCTTCTTTTTTCATCTATTTGCCGCAATACCTCTTCATTTGTCACTTTATCCACCCGTCTGATTTTTAACATTCTCCTATAGCACCACATTTCAAAAGCTTCTAATCTTTTCTTCTCAGATACTCCGATCGTCCAAATATAATTGTCCAAATAATCACACAAAAAATTTAAATTAAACTTGTAGAGAATTTAATTTTGAACAAAATGGTGTAAGATAAGTTGTATAAAACAAAGAAAAGAAAATTTCCAATTTCATTTAGAAAACAGTACACTAGACCAATGTGCATTATACATAGGAGTTTATAATAATTGTTCAAAAGTGCTCTCCATTCTCTACAATTTTTTAAGTTTTATATGTTTATTAATTATTTAACAAAGTTAATGTACGTCAAACATAAAAAAACAGGGTTTTTTATCCCAATTTATTGGTTTTCATTCCAGATTTCTCAAAAACTGCTGCATATACGGTTCTGGGACTTATTTTATTTGATTTTTCAGGTCAAAAATAATAAGAATCACTAAGCCTGTCCTTTTATTAACGTTCTAAAAATTTCAATACCTCATTTCACAGCTATAGCTGAAATCCAAGAGAAATCTTTCACTAGCCGTAACGTGCAAACGAAGTATTTAGGACATATATTTGTATAAAATATTTCAATTATTTTTACGGGTAGAATAGGATATGAAATTTCCAGGAGAACTTCGTGATACATTCTATATATTGCTGCATATCAATATAATATTCAGCTAACCGAAATACAGGAATATTCTGGAAAACAAGTGATACGCCACTGGGATCTAACAGTTAGTGGTTGAGGTGAAAACTTGGTGGATCGCAAAAATTTGAATGTATTTGTAATTATTACTTTTGTTAATTTTAAACATTTTAAAATTACCATTATAAGTAAGCGTTTTCTGAATAATTAGCGATTTTGTGAAATAAGAAATAGACAGAATTTTTTTTTTTATTTGATATCCCCAAATAATCTTGAAGCTTGTGTGTGGGATATGGAAATCGAATTTTTGCATAGTATGAAATAAGCCTAAAAATTCCTAACCGGAATTCTAAACCGGGATCTCAGGTTGAAAGGCTGAGACGCTAACATTCCACCACAGGGATCACAAATATTGTGTTAGCAATATTTAACAATTAAACTGTATTTATTCAATCCATATAGAAACCTTAGCTGAATTTAAATATCGTCTTAATCATAAGTTAATGTATCTGTTTCAAGTGTCGTATTTAAACTTTTCCTGTAGTAGCAATATAATCAACTTTAAGGTAATTATTTATAGTCAGTATTTTTATCTGAATTGCAGTATTAAAAAGAAATTGTTAAAGAATGTAGATATTTTGAATTCTGTACTATTCTTGCCATCAGAAAATATTCATTCGCTGAATTACGTATTTGTCTGAGTCCAAGCTCTGAGTAGCTGCCAATGTGAAGGATTCGGGTGAGGAAAAAACGGTGTAATTTATTGCAGTGATAATACATTTGTATAATAAAGATTAGTAATGTTTTAATTAACGATGTATATTGCAACCCGTTTTAGTATATCAGTAGTTTTTTTTTGTACTATGGAGACCCTTTAAGTAAAATAGTACTAAACTACGCATTCTTCTACTACAGAGTAATTGACACTTCCCATTCCTTTCTGCTAGTCTTACAATGTAGTGTAGTATTTATTAATGAGTTTACTTAAATTTCTAAAAGGTAGTACGAGAAATTATTTATTTAAATTTAAATATAATTGAATAAATGAAATTCTAATAATTTATAGTTAAATTATTCTAATAAATTTCTTTGAATAAATTTTACATTAGTTTAAAATCAAAATCAGAGTTTATAAAAAACGAATAAAAATCAAACTAAATTTATTAAACATTGATACTGTAATAAATTTTTTAAAAATATAGATTAGTTGATAAATTACTGAATAATTTTGCTATTTACTTTAGTAGTACAATATTATTAGTGTCTAATTTAAAGAAACCAAGACATAATATAAATTTTATAATTCAACTTTTTTATTAAATCCTACTAATACGTACTGATAACGAAATACTTTTTGACTTATCGACAGGACTAGAATAATTACTCTCTGCTTGAGCGTGCGTGCGTACGTGTGAGAGAGAGCGCGCACGCACACACACACACACACACACACAATACAAACGACTGACATTAATGTTGTTTAATTTTTTAAATATAAAATTATATTATCATTCACTTTATTAGTTTCACAAATACATAATAAAGAAAGAAGTCGTTAACAAACTTCATTTGCATGCTCGTTTACTCTTATAAATCTTTTCCATTAAAATTCCTCATCGATTATTCACGGCTTATAGTAGAGGTTGATATTCCATTAGGATAATAGAAAGGAGGTTAACGTCGCTGGTAGTTTTGAGATTGTTAATAAAAGGGCTCATGTAAACTTTCTCCAGTCTTTATGGATACTGAAACCTATACACTTGTCATAAAATGAGCTCAATTTACTCTGTGTTTTGCACCTGACTTTCTTTAAAGGTGGGCTAAGTTAAGTTCACTAAATAATTAGTTTAGGGAAAACGTAAACTAGTTAAAAGAGTATAAATATATACTGCATTCAGTTTTTATTTATAAATAGGTCTACGTAGAACTATAAAGTCAGTTCCTGGCGAACTATAAAGATTATCGTTAGTTCCTGTAGAACTGTAAAGTAAGTTCCTGCCGTTGGTTTTAGTTTTATTCGATTTTATTTAACATTCAGAATAATGTTAAGTTGAAATGAATCAATATTTTGAAAAAAAAATCATTATGAAAAAGTTTTTTCTAGGAATATGCGTAGAATAATAAAATAAAATTTAGAATATTTGCTGCATTAAAAACGTATACGATTAAAAAATTGAATAAAATTATAGTTAATGTTCCGTAAATATTTTTCCAGTATCAAACGTAATGTTTAGAAAATGGTATTTTTAACTGACTTCAATTAAAGGCGTTGATTCTCAATTCAACGTATATATCTTTATGATGTCTTCATCAATTGGATCGCTTACGATAATCTGTTTTTTCTTCTTTTTTTTTCGAAGAGAAAGTTCAAGTTCAAGGTGATGCCATTGTAATTTTCCCAGTTAAAACAAATTAAACGACAACAAATATTAACATGGACAATTTGCATATTTTTATTTTCCCGGTTGTAGCGACATAGGCTGCTACAGCAGATATAAATTATAACAGGGAAGTATATAAACAATAAATAAAAAAATCTAAAAAATTAAACTTTTTTAGAGTTTTGTGCCTTTAAAAAAAGAATTTTTAACAAGAAAGGAGTACATTTTAAACTTATATTTAATAAATTTTGTTGTTATAATCGAACAAATGTAATTGGAAAATTTAGATTAATTATTAAATTAAAAAATAATCTTTTTTCATACCGGATAATATTTAATTCTCACCAAAAATCGGGTTTTTGTAGGCTTATTCATATTTTAAATAAAAATATAAAATAAGATAATTTAGTCATTTACTTTTTCTATCCATTAGAACAGCTAGACTGACGTAAGATATTAATTACTATGATGAATGATAAGGATTCTGTAAAAAAGCCAGCTCAGGAATGTTTTACTATTTTTACTTCCTTGTACGAAGGGAAGGAAGTATTGTGATCGCGAAAAATTTCGGTTTTCAGATTTCAACTTAAATATCCATTTTACCCATCCCTGAATCCATTTTGACTAAATTCGGCGTGATATCTGTACGTATGTATGTATGTATGTATTATATACGTACGTATCTCGTATAACTCAAAATCGATTAGCCGTAGTATGTTGAAATTTTTGGATTTAGGACTGTTGTAACATCCAGTTGTGCACCTTCCCTTTTGATTGCAGTTTACTGAACCAAAAGTGTCCAAAAAAGGCCAAAATCCTCCAAAAATTGAATTTTGGAATTTTTCTTAACTCTAGTAATAAGCCCTCATTGAGAAATTCTCAACGATATATCATAAATCGTATTTAATTTCATTGGTTCCAGAGCTATAGCCAAATGAAATATTTGGATCTTAAAAGGAAAGGCACATCGGTTCAAATCAGACGTCATCTCCTTTGTTTTTTTAATTTATTTTTTTTACATTTTATTTTTTTTATTTTAATATATTCATTTTTTTTTGTCTTCAGTCATTTGAGTGGTTTGATGCAGCTCTCCAAGATTCCCTATCTAGTGCTAGTCGTTTCACTTCAGTATACCCTCTACATCCTACATCCCTAACAATTTGTTTTACATATTCCAAACGTGGCCTGCCTACACAATTTTTCCCTTCTACCTCTCCTTCCAATATTAAAGCGACTATTCCAGGATGCCTTAGTATGTGGCCTATAAGTCTGTCTCTTCTTTTAACTATATTTTTCCAAATGCTTCTTTCTTCATCTATTTGCCGCAATACCTCTTCATTTGTCACTTTATCCACCCATCTGATTTTTAACATTCTCCTATACCATTCTCCTATTAAATATTCATTTAATAATTATTAAACCGTGATGGAATTCAATAATAATAATAATAGTAAAAAAAATGAAAATATCAGTAGTTTTTACTGGAATAAAAGTTTATATACTTTTAAATATATGTCTATATGTAATTTAAAAGGCATTATTACATACGAGGTGCGACAATAAAGTAATGAGACTGATTATTCTTTGCAAGATGTGGCAACCCTGCAGCTTGCGTAGGCACACCATCTTTGACCTTGGTCTATAAGCTACTTCTAGTCCAAGCGGCACATTGATGAAACTGCACAGTCGTGAGTTGTTCTGTAATAAGTGAACACGTGTTTGTGTCTCTCGTCACAGAAATGAAACCGCAAAATATTGCGCAACGGTATGCCATTTCTTTTTGCGTTAATTCGGGTGAAAACCCGACGACAACTTACGGTAAGCTTCAGAAGGCTTTTGGAGAGGAGGTTATGTCAAGAGCTCAAGTTTTTCGGTGGCATTAAATTTTTAGTGAAGGCAGAACGAATGTTGAAGATGAAGACCGCAGTGGACGACCATCAACCTTACGGACAGATGTCAACTTGACCAGGGTGCGTTAAATCGTACGATCTGATCGAAGATTATTCGTGAAAATGATTGCAGAAGAACTCAACATCGATCGAGAAACGGTTCGTCTAATATTAACTGAAATCTTGGTACGAGAAAGATTTGTGCAAAAATGGTCCCCGAAAATCTCACACAACAGCGAGAAACACGGAAAAATGTGGCAGCCGATCTGTTAGAGCAAACGGAAATCAATCCAGATTTGTTGAGCCGTGTTATCACTGGTGATGAAGGTTGGTTTTTTCAATACGATCCAGAGATAAAACGCCAAAGTTTGCGATGGTGCTCAAAGGAATCACCCACACCAAAAAAAGCTCGCATGTCAAAGTCTAAAGTGAAATGCACGCTTGTGTATTCTTTGATTCCAAGGGAATTTTTCATAAAGAGTGGGTGCCTCCTGGACAAATAGTTAACCCATATTTCGACAAAGAAATTTTAGAAAGACTTCGTAAACGAGTTCTTCGTGTCCGTGCCAACATTACTGATAATTGGATTCTGCATCACGATAATGCGACATCCCATACTGCTCTGTCAGTACAGCAATTTTTAACCTCAAAACAAATTTCAGTACTACCACAGCCACCTTATTCATCAGATATCGCTCCGTGCGACTTTTTTCTATTTCCAAGAGTGAAAATGGCGGTCAAGGGATACCATTTTCAAACAACACAAGATGTACAAAGAGCTGTGACGAGAGACACAAACACGTGTTCACTTATTACAGCACAACTCACGACTGAGCATTTGCATCAATGTGCCGCTTGGACTAGAAGTAGCTTATAGACCAAGGTCAAAGATGGTGTGCCTACGCAAGCTGCAGGGTTGCCACATCTTGCAAAGAAAAATCATTCTCATTACTTTATTGTCGCACCTTGTATGTGTATATTTTGTAGATTTTCTCAAACATCTGATTATTTAACATTAATTGAAAATCATAACTTAGAATCATATTATTTTTTGATTTTCTAGTTTAATTTCTGTTTAATTTTATTTAATTATTCTGGAATTTCTGTTTAATTTTATCTCCATTAAAGTTTACTACAGAGTGACTGAAGAATAGACAGTGACAAGAACAATATACACACTGAGGCATGCATACCTGATCTTTAATAGATTGCAAAAAATTCTTATCTTTTAGTTCATTACTCTTCTGATACTGTCGGACAACATTCTCCCTAAATCATAGTCGATCATTTCGTTTATTGGTTTTTTTTTTATCAATCATTTAATCGCTCTTTAATTTTATATTATTCTTCTGATCTTAATTTGTGTACTCGTTGTCCAGTTTTCAGATTTTCTCTCTCTTTATATTAAAGTTCTATTGCAGTACTCGTTTGATGCACTTCTTAGTTTATATTTAATTCATCATTAAAATATACACGCCGGCCTCCGTGGCACGAGTGGTAGCGGCTCTACCTTTTATCCAGAGGTCCAGGGTTAGAATCCTGGTCAGGCATGACATTTTCACACGCTACAAATCATTCATCTCATCCTCTTAAAGCAATCCTTAAAGGTGGTCCCGGACGTAAAAAAAAAACATATATACCCAAAATGATGTTAAAACTAATTATTTACTGTTAATGTATACCAATTGTAATGGTAATGTTATTTGTATAACTAAAGTTCATGTTTGATTAATTAATAATTATTAATATTTATTGGTAAAAAGTTTTACGATAAATTAGAATTCAATAAATTATTAATGAAATAAAATATTATGTATTTTTCAAATTTCAAAAAGGTGTATATGTAATTTAATAGTCATACAAGGAAGTCATTTTAATGTCCACATCAGATTTTT
This sequence comes from Lycorma delicatula, assembly GCF_047948215.1. Lineage (NCBI taxonomy): Eukaryota > Metazoa > Arthropoda > Insecta > Hemiptera > Fulgoridae > Lycorma > Lycorma delicatula. The sequence goes on from NC_134455.1 coordinate 35,747,486, forward strand.
AATAATAATAATAATTATTATTTTTATTATTATAATTATAACGATGAAACAAACTTAATAAACCGAAAAATTAAGATAATACTTCTTCAATTCTACAAATTTCAACGTTTTCATTTTAACGTTTGGTGGTTGATTATAATTTAGGGCTAGAAAGGTCCAAATATTTAAAGGAAAGAATATTATAATTTTTTTGTAAATATTTAAACTAAGTTTATTATCATTTAAAAAAAAAAAATATTTTATTTAATTAACTAATCAACGTTCAGCAATCAATAATTTTAGTAGCAGAGTAGAATTATAACAAACAGCGAAGAACATTAACCATGATTACCATAATTTTAATTCAACTTTTATCCGTTGAAATTCGCTAATTATAACGTCCTACGCAACAGAACCTAAACAGTTTCGAGTGAGGTGAGTTCAGGGTGATCGATATACATATTATCTGTGCTAATTTCAATTAACACGTTGCTTCATTTAGCTATCCGAGTTGGAACCAATCCCTTTGCACGATCTGGATTTTTGTAAAATTCACGATCAATCCTAAAAGTATCTCAGAAATCATCGCTACAGATTGTCAAATACTTTGAAGCACCCAAGATTTATGAAGAAATGTTTTTTTTAAAAATACAGTAATAGGGAGCCTGTAAAAAAAATCCTAGCTTACGATATTAAAAATATATTTGTACTGCTACACTATTAAACTGTTATCAAAATACGAAACCTCGATGAAAGGTTCGGATAATTAAGCAAATGCGACATTCTAAATATTTCTTAGAATATTCTAAACAAGAAATAGCATACAAAATCATTCAGTTTTATACAAACTCAATTTTATAAACTGAAGAAAGAAAAAAAAAAGACTTAATCCAACTTATTTTAAGCTAGCCGAAAATAATTGGATGTAGAAACAAAACATGTATATTTATAATTCCTAAGTTGTAAAGATGTTTATTTTGTAATAAAAATTCGATTTATTTCTGGTTTCTGTACTACTGTTTCTTTGAATATTTTTATCGCTCGTATTCTTAATTACTCTTTCAATCAGGTGAAATATCATCATCTTTATAAAGGTTTGCGTAGTAATTACAGTTTTAAAAGTTAGTTTTATTAATATAATTTTGAAGTAGGCTTCCTTGATAGCGATTAAAGAAAGCCAACTTCTATTAACATTTTGGCAAACAACCAGTTTGGTTACGTCCTTAAAATTCTGTTTGTTTAGTAATACTATTTTTGTATTTATGATAAAGCAAATTATTTTTTATTATAATTTGTATATTGATATTGATGGTTATATTCTGCGTGAAAGAACTCTTGTCTTCCTAAATCACGTAACGTACAGATAAATATCTGCATGTATATTATTTTGACGAATTCACAAAAAAAACATCAACCAACAAAACTACATATAAAAGTTTGCAATTCAGAAGAATTATCTTTAAAAGTATGTATGATAACTGTTCAATATTTTTATTTTAAAATAAGCTTATCTTGTGTTCTAAGAATTATTATTACCGCCTACTCGTGCAGCACGAGTGGGGGGGGGGGGGGGGGTAGCGATGAGACGCGGGGACTCTCGCGCCCCAAGCGAAAAAGACAGAGTACCGGCGGGGATGCCCCACTCGGGGTGTTCCCGTTAGAGGCATTGGCATAAAGAACGAGTCCCGGCTCCCGGAGTGGTGACTCACGGACGGCATAGCCAGCCGGGTCTGGTGGATCCTACTCTAAGTGTTTGAGATGGGCGCAAAAAGTGAGATCCGACCTGCGGGCCGAGACGTGGAAGCCCGTTAGTGTAAAGGATATTCCCCCGGGCTGTGTAATACTTAACTGCAGAATCCGACCCGGGGGAGAAGAAGAAAAATTAAAAAAAGTATATATTATTTAGTATTTTTTAAAGAAAAATACAAGTAATTTTTAATAATAGAAAATATTTTTTTTATTACACCTTAAATTTTATATAATTTTAAACAGAATTTATAATTACCTCCACTTAGTTCGTCTATTCTGAAACCACGTCTTGACCTGTGCATCAGTCATTTTCAGGGTTTTAGCTAATGCAGCTCTTTCCGCTGAAGCGAGGTACTTCTGTTTGTGAAATCGTTTTTCTAATTCTGCAATTTGTAGTCGTGTAAATGACGTTCTTGGCTTCTTCCTCTTTGGTGGTGTCCTGTTTTGATAAGGGTGGCCTATTCTTCTTGTCATTGGAAATGTTGCTGAAAACAGTAAAAAAAACACATCATAACGCTTGTTTATATTACGTATAGTAATAATAATAATAATATACAGCCAAAGTAAATAGACAAACAAATTTTACAATTTCAGAACGCGTAGTCAAAACAAAGCGTGATGATAAAAATAATACTCCGCTGAATTTTTACTGATATGTAATAATTAATGAGAAAAAATTGTTAGTATATACAATTTAGATCATGTATTAAGGTTAAGACACATTAATCCCGTATTAATTTAATTGGTTTGGTTTATTTTACAAGCCACCTGCACGAAATGGTAGTCTACTATTTCAATATTAATCTACTAAAAACGATCTGACATAGCAAACATTGGCTACTGAATGTTACCACTAACTAAATAAAATACCTCACACAAAATAGTGAAAGTTACTACAGGCTTAATGTCATAAAATGAACTACTAAATTTCATTACTTTCTTTTTATATACTTTTTTCTACAACTCTACTAAAAGAAGATCCCGTTATATTATATAATTTTGTGCAACAGAATTAAAAAGAAAAACTTTATTTTAAAACTTTAATTAGATGCTTACGTAAATGAAAAAGAATCTTTTTATTAAAAAAAAATTGTAATAAAAAACCCACGATTACTGTAGATCAATTTTTTTATTTATTATATAGTTTTATGTAAAAATAACTATTTTTAAGTAAAAATAAAATGAGCAAAATAAAAGCAAAACTAACATAAAACTAAGTAGTACGAAATTTTAATTATTTATATATTATGAATACGAATAAATAACGTTTTCAGTTGTGTAATAACCTTTTTCTTCAAATCAGCGATGTTAAATATATTATGTCCAATTGAACCACAGTGTCGCATGTTCCCTTATTCTTATATTTATAAAATTAATCGTCGGCCGTGGGAAAGAGCTTGATGAAATGTAGTTGCCAGACTGCATGTACGTAATATCTCTTTCACCCACTCACTCATACAGTTAAAGCAAACGTGCGTTTTACAAAAAATCCTATACTGCGGCAAATAACGATTGCGCAACGTTGCGCCTAGTTATTGGTGGAAGTGGCTTGTTACGACAGCCAATGTCTGTGACGAAGCTAAGTTCCCTCCAAGCAAAATCTAGTATTACATTCCTAACATACGAAAGCAGTCACTAAGTAGACATCAGGATCGACATTCGATTATAAAACTCTACAATAAACGTAAAACCGTCGCTTATGCCGAGTAGCATTGCCTATTCTGAGTAAATGCGTATAAAAGTAACAAAAAAAAGTAGCTATTTAAGCAGTAATTTGGAAGTTTGTTGTATATCAAAATTAAATATCTTACTTTGCAACATTTCAACTCTACGTAAGATGATATTTTTGGCTAAGAATAAATGTTGATGCAATTGGCCAGTTCCCTTTCCTTTAAAAAAGTAGACTGATGTACGTTAATAAAAAAATAATCAATGAATTAATCTCAAAAATCATAATGTCGTACACAACAACATTAAAATTATAATACATACAATATAACTAGGCAAATGGAGTTTTTTATAAAATAAAAACCAAATTAAAGTTAATTATGCCTTAAAGTTTTCAATTTTCAAAAATAAATGAAAAAGTTACTGCTTTTTTGGAAAATTTGATGTTTTAAAGTGGTTATTACATTATTTTATATTAAGAAACAAGTCAAACTTCGCTATAAATTATACTAAGCGCATTCTTAAGTGATCCTGCGGATGAACTGTTTACCGTCCAGTTTGATACATCTACCCCATTCAAACTTCCAGAATGAAAGTGGATTTTATTTAAAGGTAGCGTTTCTTATTTGATTTTTTTTTTAAGTTTGATGTAAAAACAGTCTGATACAGCTCCAATATGAATTGGCTAATATGTAATCACTGACTGTTTTCCAACCCTTCTTCAATATACCCCAAAACATACGCCACTCGAAGGAAACTCAAACCGATTGGGTTGTTTATTGTCTGGTTCCGCAGTTACAAGATACAATAAGATACATCAATCTTTTTCACTTACCCTTGATTTTTATCTACGGTGTTTTCTAAGGGTATAATTCAGATGTTCACTTTATTTTCTAAGCTAAGCATGTGGAAAATTATAGAGTAAATATGTCGTTTGTATTAATATGGTTTGATGGAGATAGATACGGGTTTGCGTCTTTGACCCACCGGGTTGGTCTAGTGTCGAACACGTCTTCGCAAACCGGCTGACATCAAAATCGAGAGTTCCAACGTTCAAATTCTAGTAAAGACAGTTACTTTTATAAGGATTTGAATACTAGATCGTGAATACCGGTGTTCTTTGGTGGTTGGGTTTCAATTAACCGCACATCTCTTAAATGGTCGTACTGGGACTGTACAAGATTTACAGTTCACATTCATTCATACATATGCTCATTCATCCTCTGAAATAATACCTGACGGTGATTCTCGAAGGCTAAACAGGAAAAAAGATACAGGTTTGCGTATGGAACTCTTGGACGAGAAAATAATTTCTCATTGTCCAGAAAACCCCAGATTTCTTATTCCTCCGAATAAATATATCGTATATACTATATTAAAGTCTCTAATCAATAATGCAGCCGGTTGTAAATTTTTAATTACCCACAAAAGTATTTAAAATTAAGGAAAATAATATTTTTCGTTATTTAAATTCTCTTTTGAATGATTTCTGTTTGTTACAAAGGAAGGATCTATTAAATCTTGTAGTAAAAAGATTTTTCAGTTAATTTATATTTTATAATTTATGCCTTTAAAGAGGAAAGGGAGCATTAAAAGATTTAAATGGCAGAAAGGCTCCTGGAATAGACGGAATACATGTAGAATTACTGCGCAGTGCAGGTAAGGAAGCGATTGATAGATTATACAAACTGGTGTGTAATATTTATGAAAAAGGGGAATTCGATAACGTAGACTGGAATAAAATGTTCAGCATTTAAAAAAAAATTAGGGTTCAAATACAGAGATATAAGATTAATTGCTAACATGTACAGGAACCAAACAGCAATAGTAACAATTGAAGAACATAAGAAAGAAGCCGTAATAAGAAAGGGAGTCCGACAAGGATGTTCCCTATCTCCGTTGCTTTTTAATCTTTATATGGAACTAGCAGTTAATGATGTTAAAGAACAATTTAGATTCGGAGTAACAGTACAAGGTGAAAAGATAAAGATGCTACGATTTGCTGATGATATAGTAATTCTAGCCGAGAGTATTAAGGATTTAGAAGAAACAATGAACGGCATAGATGAAGTCCTACGCAAGAACTATCGTATGAAAATAAACAAGAACAAAACGAAAGTAATGAAATGTAGTACAAATAACAAAGATGGACCACTGAATGTGAAAATAGGAGGAGAAAAGATTATGGAGGTAGAAGAATTTTGTTATTTGGGAAGTAAAATTACTAAAGATGGACGAAGCAGGAGCGATATAAAATGCCGAATAGCACAAGTTAAACGAGCCTTCAGTAATAAATATAATTTGTTTACATCAAAAATTAACTTAAATGCCAGGAAAAGATTTTTGAAAGTGTATGTTTGGAGTATCGCTTTATATGGAAGTGAAACTTGGACGATCGGAGTATCTGAGAAGAAAAGATTAGAAGCTTTTGAAATGCGGTGCTATAGGAGAATGTTAAAAATCAGACGGGTGGATAAAGTGACAAATGAAGAAGTATTGCGACAAATAGATGAAGAAAGAAGCGTTTGGAAAAATATAGTTAAAAGAAGAGACAGACTTATAGGCCACATACTAAGGCGTCCTGGAATAGTCGCTTTAATATTGGAAGGACAGGTGGAAGGGAAAAATTGTGTAGGCAGGCCACGTTTGGAATATGTAAAACAAATTGTTAGGGATGTAGGATGTAGAGGGTATATTGGAATGAAACGACTAGCACTAGAAAGGGAATCTTGGAGAGCTGCATCAAACCAGTCAAATGACTGAAGACAAAAAAAAAAGGAAAGAACTGGGATTTTTATGTATACATATAACTCAATAATTAATACAATTCTCCAATGCTGACTGCAACATTTTATAAAGTGGATGCTGATAGCAAAGTTAAAACATAAACTTTTTAAAAATGTATTAACATTTTAAATGTATAGCAATCTTTTTAAAATGTATTACATTTTTTTAAATAAATATTTTGCTCGATTACTATAATTAAAAAAGGGAAGTAATAATTAATCCGGTATAATAAATTTTAAACTGTAAAATGAGTGTTAAATTTATTAATCGATCTTAATTAACGATAATATTACTACTTTTAATTTTATTTATTTTGTAAAATCCATTAAGAGTAATGGAGTGTAAATTAAAAGTCATGGAGTTTATCTTTAGCGTATTAGTTTTACGAGCGGTGCAATGTCTTTAATAGCCGGAATAGAATATGATTAACTTTATACGAAGAGAAAATTGCTGCCTTGAGCGGAGTTTTATTGCTTGGATGCAAATGATAACCGTGATAAGAGATGTGTGGACCTGTCACCCTACTATTAAACTAAAGTGGTCAACCGCTTTAAAAGGAATGTAGGTTTAAATTATATTTTAACTCTTATCTCAGCTAGCCGACCAGCATTTTGTATACAACCGATATTAAAACAGTGACTTGAATTCAACATTTTATCTTAAATGTAGAAATTACTTTAAAAATAAAAGGACTTAAAATAATGACTTCCATCTCCTCGATGTTATTATACTTTTACGGACGGTATTACGAAATAAAATATAAAATTTATAAAAGTACAAGAAAAAATTAACTACCTTTCTGTTTTTAATACAAACCACTCGTTTAAAAAACATATAAAACAGTCAAATATTTATACATTCATCGTCAAGCTGTATATTAATACCGAAATATAAAATCAATCAGAGATAAGATTTTCCAATTTTATATTAAGCTATATTAAAGGAAATTTATGCCGCTTTTCACAATTCTTAAATAAGATAATAAAGAATAAGAAAATTATATCCCCAACATAAATTAAGTAAGAACAAGTTACTTATATTTTTCAGTATTATATTATTTCATTACTAATACTAAAAAGCACTTATTGTAATTTAAATATAGTTTTTAAATTAACTGCCTGTGTCAGTTGACATATTCAAGTAATAATAATAAAAAAAAATCCTTAAGCACTAAAAATGTATACTAAGAGCTCCTTCTAAGCCAAGCGGAGAAGAAGAGCACTGAAGCAATGATTCAAAATTTTTGTATGATTTCTTTAAAATCGAGTAATTTAGACATTTCTAAAAATAAATTAAAAGTAATTTTTTCTAATTTAGTTACAATTATTACTCTCTGTTAAAAAGTTTTAGGTTATTTAAATAATATATAAGAGAGGTAGCAATGTAATATTTTGTTTTATTTGTTCCAAAATAATTTCGTTAATGAATATGGAATTCCAAAGAGTTTTATAAAAATTCAAAGAAAAGTTAAAAAAACAATCTTTCCTATAACACCACTCTATAACAGGTACAGTCAACCTGTTTAAAGCTAAGTTGAGTTACATACTTCTGCTGGAATTGTATATACCTCTTCACGCTTATTAATGTTCTTTTTTAGAGACTGACTTTGTTTTAACAAAACACAATGATAAATTAATTTAAGACGATGATTTCAATATTTCAAATCAGCGTAATAATTAGACTAAAAATTATAACGTATAAATGCGTGTTAAAATAAAAAAAAAACCCTTTCGGCACGTCGGAATTCGGAGGTAGATTTCACCTGTGCTAAGCAGGGGATAAAAAATATTTCCACCTTAAAGTTAAAAAAAAACTTCAAATTTACTTAATACGACAATGGTTGCGAGTGAAAAAAAGTTTCACGTGTTTAGCATTCGACAAGCCCCATTTCTTACAATTCCAGCAATATTTTGATCATCCCTTGTCGTAAGGTTTCATCTTATCAAGAATTGTTTCAGACAAGAGTTTTAGGTAATGTTTAGAGGACTAACGACCACTTTAAACCGATTAGATAATATGCCTATTAAGAGAGGTATGATTTTTTTTTGTCTTCAAAACCCAATTTTTTCCACCCCCTGGGCCAACGGTTGGTAATATTAAAAAACTTTACTTAGATAAGTTTAAGACTCTTATCCAAAGAATAGTAGAAACATTAAATGAATTTGATATTTTACTTAAGAAAGCTATTACGACATTTTGGTTTTTTTTTTTTTTTGAAAGAGTCCCATATTTCCAACCCATTGTCCGATTATGTACATTAACGAACTCATTGAGATTTTAGGTTGTTATATTTTATGTATCAGTTTGATAGTGATAGGCGGAAAAATACGCCAATTATTATGTTATAGTTATTATATTATAAGAAAGTGAAATTTGTATATATATATATATATATATATATAAAATTTTAAGCTGATGGTGGTTTTGGGGGTCTGGAGGATGTGAAACGCGAAGATATATCCAAATTTTCCGTAAGTCAAATCATTTTATCCATTACAATAGGTAGGTTTCTTATGAAATCTACCTAATAGGAAGGAATACGGAAAGATAAAAAAGATAACGTAGACTGGAATAAAATGTTCAGCATTTTAAAAAATTAGGGTTTAAATACAGAGATAGAAGAACAATTGCTAACATGTACAGGAACCAAACAGCAACAGTAACAATTGAAGAACATAAGAAAGAAGCCGTAATAAGAAAGGGAGTACGACAAGGATGTTCCCTATCTCCTTTCGTTTTTATTCTTTACATGGAACTAGCAGTTAATGATGTTAAAGAACAATTTAAATTCGGAGTAACAGTACAAGGTGAAAAGATAAAGATGCTACGATTTGCTGATGATATAGTAATTCTAGTCGAGAGTAAAAAGGATTTAAAAGAAACAATGAACGGCATAGATGAAGTCCTACGCAAGAACTATCGCATGAAAATAAACAAGAAGAAAACAAAAGTAATGAAATGTAGTAGAAATAACAAAGATGGATATTTTCACTGAATGTGAAAATAGGAGGAGAAAAGATTATGGAGGTAGAAGAATTTTGTTATTTGGGAAGTAGAATTACTAAAGATGGACGAAGCAGGAGCGATATAAAATGCCGAATAGCGAAACGAGCCTTCACTAAGAAATATAATTTGTTTACGTCAAAAATTAATTTAAATGTCAGGAAAAGATTTTTGAAAGTGTATGTTTGGAATGTCGCTTTATATGGAAGTGAAACTTGGACGATCGGAGTATCTGAGAAGAAAAGATTAGAAGCTTTTGCAATGCGGTGCTATAGGAGAATTTTAAAAATCAGATGGGTGGATAAAGTGACAAATGAAGAGGTATTGCGACAAATAGATGAAGAAAGAAGCGTTTGGAAAAATATAGTTAAAAGAAGAGACAGACTTATAGGCCACATACTAAGGCATCCTGGAATAGTCGCTTTAATATTGGAAGGACAGGTAGAAGGGAAAAATTGTGTAGGCAGGCCACGTTTGGAATATGTAAAACAAATTGTTAGGGATGTAGGATGTAGAGGGTAGATAGGGAATCTTGGAGAGCTGCATCAAACCAGTCAAATGACTGAAGACAAAAAAAAAAAAAAAAAAAACAAAAAAAAAAGTCTTTTGGACAGACAAAAAGCTAATAAGAAATTAATTTTAATATTTTTAATACGAGAAAACAGTGACCGATAACCCCAGAGTTAATTCTTTCATTTCTGATAAATTTTAAATGATGAATTCACAAACAGCCTAAACGCTAATTTTTAGGAGAAGTTTTATTTTCATCTATTATTTAATTCATCTAAAACCTAAGGAAAAATATTTACATTTCAATTTTTTTCTTGAAAATCTATCGGGACCTGACTTGACATCTTTTAGTTCCATTATTATCTCTCTTAAAGCTCTTTAATCTTATATGGCAAAATGACAAAAAAATATCGTTGAAAATGGAATATTGCTATGTATATTTTCAGAATGAACATGGAATATTGCTACTTCGTCATGAATTGTAATTCAAAAGATAGCGCATATTTCAGAGATTAGAGACGTACTTAAATCTGTGACAAAAATTCAAAATTTAGGATAATACATTTTTCAGATAATTCCTCCTGGTATTCTGGTCATAGGAAAACGCATATTATTGTTAAAGAAATTATTCAACATCACTTATTTTCTCTCTCGCCGCCATCAAACTACTTGCAAGATACCAACTGTGACGATAAATATTTTTTTAATTTTCTTGCCGTAATTTATTGAATACCGCGATTTGCGTAACTGCCTGCTAACTTCATATTGGAATAAATTTCTACCTCAGGGAAATTACGATCGTAAATACCCACAATGGACTTTGTGTACGATTTCCAGAAAGGGCGATAAATGATTAGTATCATTAGAAATCTACACTTACACCTACCAGCATAAGGCCAACAATCATAACATACGTACGATACGTGTGATATGTATTATAAGATTTCTTTTCCAAAAGTTTAAATTCAGTCCGTATAAACGTTGAAACACTATATAAATTATCCTTAGCTTACTCTCTAATACTGCTGAAGACCTACTCTTTAGACCTGAAGATTTATAAATGGAGGATTAAGATTAATATAAATAAAGTGACACACATATCACCTTCAGATTCTTACAAATTCTTATTAAAAGGAATAAAAAGTATCCTGATCAACGGCTAAACAACGTGGAATCAACTCATTAGAACAAAAATGCTTGATTTGAACAACCGACAAAAGATTTGCTTACACTTCCGTCAGTTTGTTGGATCAAATAAAAGCCGTATAACGGCATCATAATACCTGTATAGATCTGTAAGTAATCGTACATAACTATACCGTACCATTTCCTATCAAAAGCCTATCAAAGAACTAGAAACTCAAAAATTTCGGTTATAATCATAGACTTACCCCTTTAAGTATGTAATTTCACGTTACACTCTCACCTTACAGTAGTAGGTGAGATTGCCTGTTCATCAGGCATTCTTATCTATTTAAGATTACAAAAGAAACTGGAGCAGAAATCTTCTGTAATATTTCTTTTTACACAATGTATTTAGTTTCAATATTTATAAAGTCAGCATCGAACATAAACTTTCCTGAATCATGCTACTCATTATTTTTTTTCTTAACTGATTTAAATTTATTCCCTCATCAGTGTAAAGTTCTGCTGAATATTCGTTTTTCGAGACGTGAACTCTTAGGACTGTCCCATTCTTTGAAAGTCTGTGCATGTCTTTTGTAAATTAATTTACGCATTATCTAAGATAATGCGTATACAATATTATATATATTTATAGGTATAAAAAAAGAGTTGTAGATAAAAAATAATTTACTTATAAGGAAAAAGAAAAACAATTAATTACAAACGTTTAATTTATTATTATAAACTGTTAATATTTTACCAGTAAAGTTATTTTGATTTACAATCGGTCCCAATTAACCGGAACAATAAATAAATTTAATTATAATAAACAAATAATATGCAAAGAGAGGTCTTCATTGAAACCATACATCTATGTACATTTTACACATCTTAAACGGTACACTCAAATATATAGTAAAAATAAACAAATAAATACATTAAGTCCAAAGATCATTGATAAAGCCCGTACCGTAAAAAGAAAACAAAACACAAAGTAGTATATCTCACAGCTAAAGAATCACAAAAAACGAACCGAACGAAGAAATATCAGAAAGAGGAAAAATAAATAGTTAAAATGAAAAAAAAATGAAAACAAAACTAAATTCGAAGTAAAACGAGATACTTTGACGAAACGTAATGTCCCAATGTAGTGGATTCAACCAAATCTCGAAAAACCTCACAAATCCAATACGTACAGTCGCTTTAGGCGCCAAACATCTTGCCTGTTTACCAAGAGAGATTACCTGCGAGCCAACTCATATGACAGTACAGTCACATTTTGTATTTAGTACAGAATCGTTGTATCTCCTTTCGAACGCTCGGAACTCCCAGATATCCATGTACGTCTGTGTGTTTCTTATTAACCACCGCGTTTATCCTATAGTTTTCAATAAAGTATTCCGAAATCGCTGAACGTTTTCAATGCCAGTATCCCACAGCTGGATAGGTCCAAATAGCTTTCAGGATTGTTGTATACAACTGTCGGTTCGATAACTGTAATTACGATCCTCTGCTTAGCAACCAGTATATCTGCCTGAACTTAAATTAAGCTGTTTCCATTTCTTCCTGACATGAGTCCTCAACGCCAGACGGCGATCCAAGTGCAGACCCAGCTATCGCACGCTGTTAGAATACGGGATGTAAACGCTATTCGGTTTAACTCAAGGGCAGTCACCATTCCTTATCGCAAAAGTAACACGTGTAGACTTTGCCGGATCTACTTTCATCTACCGTTTAGATAGTCTTCGCTAATTAGATCCGATACAGTCTGCGGCTTATTAGAAGCTGCGATAGGATCAGTATCCACAGCCAGGAATTCCAAACGATTCAACCGTGATGTCCTCAGGTGTCGGAAGTTCTGCCGTGAAGATCGGAAATAAAACAGATCCTAAAACCGATCGCTGAGGAAAATCCGTCTCGGTATCAAAGAATACCGACAGGTCCTAATTGTACCTTTTTTTTCCCCCCCTACTCTCCCCGACCGGATATCCATTTAAGTATACTCAGTCGGGGAGAATGTCCTTTTTACTCTAAGGGAGCGTCCCCCGCCCACCGGTTGTACACCCGGCACGGCAGGTTAGCTCCCCCGGTCTCGGATCTTTAATTTTATTTTATTCGCCTGCCTCTAATCCGCCGCCTCGGAGACGGGGTATGGCTACGCCACCTCCCATCCCATCAGCAGGGAACCGGGTCTCGGTCATTATGCCTTTGCCTCTAATCAGCGGTACCGCCCCCACTAAGCGCCGAGGCACCCGCAGGAGCGGCACCGCCAACCGGGACTCGGTCTTTTATTTGTCCCACACTCCCTAGGAATTCCCCCCCTTCTCAGGAACCCGCACACCACGGCGTACGGGCCCTCCACGGAGGGACTGTCCTCCCTAATTTCCCCCTAATTTCACAAACCCCTTCTTCTGTCCTCTTCTTCCTTGGTGCGTAAGATTTCCCCGGCAAACCTACGGAACCAATCCCAGTTATCGTCACTATAGACCATCCAAGAGGTTTTCAGGTGTAAGTCCGTTGTCCGAAATTTCTATTCTATTTGGAGCCCATCTTGGGCATACAAACACAGTGTGTTCCGCATCATCAGTCTCTGGGCAGTACACACATTGTGGGGTAGGTCTTTTTCCAATTCTAATTGTACCTGGGACCAGGTAGCTTTTCACGATCAAGTAATACGGCTGAGGAAGAATCCTTTTCAACTTCATATTAGACCGGGAAGCCAGACCTTGTCAAAGGCCTGCGGGATGTCAAGAAAAACAGCCACATCTTCTCTTCTATGCGCTTTCCGAAAACGTTCAAAATCTGGTGTGTTTATTCTATCGTCAAGTGATCACCCCTAAAATTGAATTACGGTCAGGAATAACACGTCCCTTTTCCAGAAACGGTCATAATATTTGAAGAAGTAGTCTTTCAAATAACTTCGATAGAATTGGCAATAGCTTCATCGGTCTGGACGAGGCTACATAGTACTCCGCTTTTCATATTTGCACTTGATATTTTTTTTTTTTGCAACACATATTTGCGGCATTAATGGGAAAATCAAAGAAGCTAAACAGATTCTAAAATTAGTATATAATGTCTCTCGTACTCACAGATATAAATAGACAACCGTTTGCGGACTAGCACATATATGTTTTTTTTTCTGAATTAAACAGAAAAATATGCTTAAATTAAGAACTAAAACTAAATCGTTGAAAATGTGAACCTAAACCGTAAATGCAAGAAAGGTTTTCGTATTAAAATGTTTGAATAAAATTAGTCAGCAGTATGAATCGGAAGGTAGTCAGCCGTATGAATTTTTTATACATCAAATAAATTATTAAGAATGATTATATCATCGGTAATAGTCAGGTAGTTAAGTTACATATTCCTACAGTAAGTGGAAGGAGACGTTCTATTAGCATACAACTAACGAGGCGGGCGTTGTCCCTCCCGGCCGGTAGACAACATACTAGAAGCAAAACACAAGTAACTTATTTGGCTGTCCACTGTAATTAGTTGTTATTGTTGCGTTCACGAAGCGAAACGTTATTACAACAGCATTCGGTTAAGTAGTATCAGCCGCTTAGACAAGATGGCGCACAGTTAACAGCGTAATTAGTATGATGTTAACACCGCGTTGACATGAAACCAAGCGCCATATTACTTTCCTGATTACCGATTCTCACGCCAACATTTTATTACTTGTTCTGCTCTTTTGATTTTAATATAATACACGTACAAATAAGAATGTTAAATAATCTATGTTTATTTAAATATCTATTTATTATTATTTCTTTTTTATCTTCTTACACGTGTTTTTACTTAGTCTACAGTAATATCAGTGAGCTAATTAAAATTTTTCTATTTAATTGTTTTCATTTATATAAATTCCATTATATAAAATTACTCGCATTATATTAGTAATTAGTAGAGATATTATCAAGCATGTTTTATAAATTCATCGTTTAGATAATAGTTATAATACAGTAATTTTTTTGTCGGTTCGTAATAATTTTACTTTGTAATATTCTATCCTTAAAAACTACCCAACTAAACGTAGATTAATTGAATATAGATTTTTTTTTATTAATTTCTAATTTTTATTGAATTTATTTCTATTACATCTTTTCAAAAAAAAAAAAAAAAAAATATGAACTAATTAAATAATCCTTTTTTTTTTTTTTGTCTTCAGTCATTTGACTGGTTTGATGCAGCTCTCCAAGATTCCCTGTCTAGTGCTAGTCGTTTCATTTCAGTATACCCTCTACATCCTACATCCCTAACAATTTGTTTTACATATTCCAAACGTGGCCTGCCTACACAATTTTTCCCTTCTACCTGTCCTTCCAAAATTAAAGCGACTATTCCAGGATGCCTTAGTATGTGGCCTATAAGTCTGTCTCTTCTTTTAACTATAATTTTCCAAATGCTTCTTTCTACATCTATTTGCCGCAATACCTCCTCATTTGTCACTTTATCCACCCATCTGATTTTTAACATTCTCCTATAGCACCACATTTCAAAAGCTTCTAACCTTTTCTTCTCAGATACTCCGATTGTCCAAGTTTCACTTCCATATAAAGCGACACTCCAAACATACACTTTCAAAAATCTTTTCCTGACATTTAAATTAATTTTTGATGTAAACAACTTATATTTCTTACTGAAGGCTCGTTTAGCTTGTGCTATTCGGCATTTTATATCGCTCCTGCTTCGTCCATCTTTAGTAATTCTACTTCCCAAATAACAAAATTTTTCTACCTCCATAATCTTTTCTCCTCCTATTTTCACATTCAGCGGTCCATCTTTGTTATTTCTACTACATTTCATTACTTTTGTTTTGTTCTTGTTTATTTTCATGCGATAGTTCTTGCGTAGGACTTCATCTATGCCGTTCATTGTTTCTTCTAAATCCTTTTTACTCTCGGCTAGAATTACTATATCATCAGCAAATCGTAGCATCTTTATCTTTTCACCTTGTACTGTTACTCCGAATCTAAATTGTTCTTTAACATCATTAACTGCTAGTTCCATGTAAAGATTAAAAAGTAACGGAGATAGAGAACATCCTTGTCGGACTCCCTTTCTTATTATGGCTTCTTTCTTATGTTCTTCAATTGCTACTGTTGCTGTTTGGTTCCTGTACATGTTAGCAATTGTTCTTCTATCTCTGCATTTGAACCCTAATTTTTTTAAAATGCTGAACATTTTATTCCAGTCTACGTTATCGAATGCCTTTTCCAGGTCTATAAACGCCAAGTATGTTGGTTTGTTTTTCTTTAATCTTCCTTCTACTATTAATCTGAGGCCTAAAATTGCTTCCCTTGTCCGTATACTTTTCCTGAAACCAAATTGGTCTTCTCCTAACACTTCCTCTACTCTCCTCTCAATTCTTCTGTATAGAATTCTAGTTAAGATTTTTGATGCATGACTAGTTTAACTAATTGTTCTGTTTTCTTCACATTTATCTGCCCCTGATTTCTTTGGTATCATTACTATAACACTTTTTTTGAAGTCTGACGGAAATTCCCCTTTTTCATAAATATTACACACCAGTTTGTATAATCTATCAATCGCCTCCTCCCCTGCACTGCGCAGTAATTCTACAGGGTAAATAATCCAGGGTTAGAAAATGTTTATTTCTGTTTTTAATGTTAAAAAATAAAAAATACGAATAAGTTTCGGAAGTGTTACAGGTTATTTTTTTATACATGTGTAGAATATTATACAGGAAAAACAACCAAACAGCTGGCCGTTTTTCTTACAAAAATCTACGTCTTAGTAAAATGTAATGCAGTAAATTTGACGTTATTATCTAGGAAAATTAATAAAAGCAAAAAACCGGAAGAAAAATATGATTTGCCTTAACTTTAGGCAAAACGATGGAGTTGTTTATTTATCAGGAGGTGTTTATCAGCAGACAACGGTTAAAATGGGAGAACAAATTAGAAGTATACAGTACAACAACAAATTAACTACCTTTAATTAGGTGAGGAATCAAATTGTTTTAAGAACGGCAATTTGAAAGAACAATGTTGCGTTAGTTATTTTCCTTTTCCTTTATTCCGAACTTGAAATCTTTTTTCTTCTTTTTATGTTTTTCCTTAAGTTTTCTGGAAAATTATAAACAAGAATTTTATTGTTTTTCGAAAAATATACAAGAAATTAATAAATTACTAGAAAAGACCATCGGTTTGAGGGAAGACAAATAACGTCTGATACCCAAGGGCGAGAAAAATGCTAAGGTGCTTATTTTAGCTGGGTAATATCGATTTATTTAGTTATTATATACAGAATCAGAAAAATCGTAAATTTATGTTCGGCAGACTTTATTATACAACCTATAGTTCATTTTGTACTTTTTTATAAAATAATAAATTTTTACTACTATATGTAATGAGAATATATTATGTCAAACTGACGGAAACATACACTAGGTCTACATTTTTATAAACTGGCTTATATCTCTTCGTGCATACAACTAAAACATCCAATTTGAACCTATCACATGCTACCATCATCTGATATTCTTAAGACATTGACGTAATTAGAGATACAAACCACGGGCTATAGTCAGTTCCTCCTTTACTCAGAAGTATATACCGTAATAGAATGAATAATGCATTACCCAAAGAAAAATATAACTTATATTATAAAGAATTAATTATTTCCACTGTACCCTGATCTTTTTCAATGTACAGCCTTTAAGGATTATCCAAATAATTAGCCCAAAAATAAAAAAATAAAAAAATCCCACATAAACTACACATATGTTTAATATTTTAGAAAGACAGAAAAATAAATTTTAAAATATTATAAAAACACTTGCAACTTAGAGCATCCGAAGCTCAAAAAGAAAAACTACACTAAGAAGTTAAAACAATAAATCAGAATGTAGCAAAATTGTCATCAATTACTTGAAAATAAATTAATAACAAAAGAAGTTATGAGATAAAATTTATTTCAAAAATAAATCTAATAGCTTTAAAAAAATCTAAATCATTTATTTCGCCCGCAACATTACCAATTCTGCTTGATAATACTCCATAAACACAATCTAGAAGAATTTAATGAAAAATTGCACAGAATTTGAGTATCATCGTGTGGGATGAGAAATCCATGCGTTAATGAGTTGCCATCAAAGAGCAAACTATACAGAACAATTTTGTCGCGGTGATTATCGCTCACTGATGATTTCCGTGATAAAATATAAATGTATATATCTTTACTGTGATGCTCTCATTCTACTATAAACAATGGCCATTTTGCTACACTGTTTTCATCCGACGCTTCAACAAAACATGAAAAATTAGAATTTATTATTCGATTTGCAAAATTGATTAAATGTAGACTTCCTTAGTAGCGTACTCATCTCAATTATGGAATTTTTATTGTATTTATTAAATCGGCAGAAACTGAAGAGGACATCGCGATTGCCAAAATCTGTGATAGTTCTTAATTTCCGAAATTAAAAAGTATAAGCAATCGGTCAAGTTCACCGTCAGAGAAAAAATTTATTTCAGTCTATTTTGTAAAATTACATAGGAAAAACCTTTCTATTTTATATGTTGTAAATCAAAATGAAATATATTGTAATTTTCTCAAGTTATTTCATCTTTAATTTATTCTTTAATGATTAAATTGCTGATGTTTAAATTAATGTTTAAATGTTTAATGTTTAAATTAAATTAAATTTTGCTGATGATATAGTAATTCTAGCCGAGAATAAAAAGGATTTAGAAGAAACAATGAACGGCATAGATGAAGTCCTACGCAAGAACTATCGCATGAAAATAAACAAGAACAAAACAAAAGTAATGAAATGTAGTAGAAATAACAAAGATGGACCACTGAATGTGAAAATAGGAGGAGAAAAGATTATGGAGGTAGAAGAATTTTGTTATTTGGGAAGTAGAATTACTAAAGATGGACGAAGCAGGAGCGATATAAAATGCCGAATAGCACAAGCTAAATGAGCCTTCAGTAAGAAATATAAGTTGTTTACATCAAAAATTAATTTAAATGTCAGGAAAAGATTTTTGAAAGTGTATGTTTGGAGTGTCGCTTTATATGGAAGTGAAACTTGGACAATTGGAGTATCTGAGAAGAAAAGGTTAGAAGCTTTCGAAATGTGGTGCTATAGGAGAATGTTAAAAATCAGATGGCTGGATAAAGTGACAAATGAGGAGGTATTGCGGCAAATAGATGAAGAAAGAAGCATTTGGAAAAATATAGTTAAAAGAAGAGACAGACTTATAGGCCACATACTAAGGCATCCTGGAATAGTCGCTTTAATTTTGGAAGGACAGGTAGAAGGGAAAAATTGTGTAGGCAGGCCACGTTTGGAATATGTAAAACAAATTGTTAGGGATGTAGGATGTAGAGGGTATACTGAAATGAAACGACTAGCACTAGATAGGGAATCTTGGAGAGCTGCATCAAACCAGTCAAATGACTGAAGACAAAAAAAAAAAAAATGATTAAATCATCTCACTTATGCGATAAACAACCCAAAAAGGATTTAATCTATTTAAAAGATTTAATTTTGAGTTTCGGATGTACTAAATGACTTATATTTTTAGGCTTAATCTGAGTTCAGGTGTTCTAATTTGTTTTCTAAAATCAACCCCGTTTATTATTGGGTTATATTGTTCAACCTTATTAAACAACATTCATTGTTTGAAATACTATCAAAGTAAGTGTATGGAATATGCTGTGTTTGTTTCTTGAATTTACAATAATAGCTAGGTTAGTGATTTTTTTTTTTGTATATATATATATTAATAAACTACTTTATTCAGTAACTGATAAAACTGAACATATATATACGTAACTTCAACAATTTATTTATTTAAAACAAATGGATACAAAAGTTTACATCGCAGCCGAGTTCCATAAAATAGTCGTATTTCTAATAGCTAACTATAATTTATATTCACAGTACAAGTAACAAATGAAACGGCAAATAGTTAAGTAACAGCCTGTGATTATTTTCTTTGTTCGATAACAGTTTTAAGCATTTATAAATTGCCGAGTAAGAAAACGATATACTATTTACTGTAATTTAATCTCTTATACAATATAATCGTGCATTCCATTTGAAAGCACGTTCGATTTGAAAGCCATGTAGCATACAGTCCTATTGAAGATCAACAATAATAATCAGTACTTCATAATAATGAGCAGTCTAAAGGTCGTAAGGTCATGGATCTTAGACTCTATAAAATTATTTGAAATTGTTTCTTCCTCGTCCTTTAAATGAGAATTTCTTTGGATAATTTAAAATTGTGATCCTTTTATCTAATTTTATTAAGTAATAAATAAAACAAAAACTTGAAACATAATTGAGCTCATAAAATTTATACGTATAAAGTTTTTGTCTGTAAAACAAAGTATTTTTGTCTGTTACGAGCAAGTTAAAAAACCAGTAAACTATATGTAGTTCTACTGGCAAGTTCTTTTTTACCCTAAATAGGGTAAACTATAGATATATTATTGATTTGGCGTAAGGGCCTCTTATAAATATTTTTTTTGTATTAAAAAGCAATCCTTCGTTAAGGATGGGTTTATGTTAAAAAACCGCGATTAAATGTAGGTTAATTTAAATTTGGGACATTTTTTTTAGTTTGAACATCTACCTCTGATGTTCTCATTTGGGATTATTTCAATTTAAAGATATATTTGTTAAAAATATTTTGGTATACAAATAAACAAATACCTAATTTAAAATAATTTTTTTTTTAACTCCATCTCTTTTTTGAGATTACTTAAATATCAAAGTGGCGGGGCTATCTAGTAACCACCGTTTAAGGCTGTTCAAAATAATCAGTCGAATAACTAAATTACTTGGAATTACATTATTACTAAACTTTAATTATTTGTGTTCAAATTTTAAATGTTTCCTGAGGCTAAATATCTTTTACTATGTAAGACTTTGGTTTAGTAATCTTTTTATACAAGACAACTATTAAATTTGATTTTAAAAATAAAACTAAGTCCTAATTTCATCCGGATCATACCTCACGCTAAAGAGCAACTGTGTCTGTCAAATTATTTTTTTGTGAAACAGCCGAAATTAAAGAAAAAAATATATGTATTACCTTTAACTAAGAATTATGTGCACCATCCGTGAATAAAATGAATTTGAGAGATGAATAGAGACAGGATACCGGATTGGACATTAAGAATTATTCACAACTAATCATTCTCTAACCAAAGACCTGAGTATCTTGTTATCACTGACCGGTTCTAAAAGTTAATAATTTTTCCTAAACGGTGAAATTATATCTGTTACTTGGATATTAAAAATTCAATTTAAATGACTATGAAGAGAACGCTTTAACTTTATTCCGACTTGTTCGATTCTCCATCAGCGCAGATCACTTGCCGTTATTATTAATCAGCGATAATGTTTTATGTTTAAACCTTATTAAACCAATAGATTAAATAACTGGCCGTGTAGTTATATTTTTAGAATTAATCTGATTTCATGTGTACTAATTTGTTTTCTAAAATCAAACCCGTTTATTATTGTGTTATATTGCATCTCCAGCTAAATTTATTTAACTCGACTTAACTATTTATTAAATGTTACGATGAATTCTAATCGTTGATTACCTTATTCTATTCTTCTACGGTCTAATTATTAAAATGTACAATTATGTAGAAATTCAGTAAGCCCGAAATTATCTATTTTCGAAAAAAATAACGGGAAAGGGCTTCTTCACTCTCAGATGTTAATTTCTGGAAAAAGTGCAAAGTAAAAATTAAAACCGAAGCGCCTGAAAAAATTCTTCTATTGTCGTTCCTAAAAAATATGTACTACTTCGTGACGTCAGGGTTTATAAACTGTGAAGTCCTGGATAACTATAATTTAGTATTTCTTTTCATCTAATCTTCATCGCTGATATCATTGAATATATTATATTCGGAATATTAAATAATTAAAATTTTTTACAGGAATAACAAAGTTTTTTTTTGTCTTCAGTCATTTGACTGGTTTGATGCAGATAAATGTGAAGAATACAGAACAATTAGTTTAACTAGTCGTGCATCAAAAATCTTAACTAGAATTCTATACAGAAGAATTGAGAGGAGAGTGGAGGAAGTGTTAGGAGAAGACCAATTTGGTTTCAGGAAAAGTATAGGGACAAGGGAAGCAATTTTAGGCCTCAGATTAATAGTGGAAGGAAGATTAAAGAAAAACAAACCGACATACTTGCCGTTTATAGACCTAGAAAAGGCATTCGATAACGTAGACTGGAATAAAATGTTCAGCATTTAAAAGAAATTAGGGTTCAAATACAGAGATAGAAGAACAATTGCTAACATGTACAGGAACCTAACAGCAACAGTAACAATTGAAGAACATAAGAAAGAAGCCGTAATAAGAAAGGGAGTCCGAAAAGGATGTTCCCTGTCTCCGTTACTTTTTAATCTTTACATGGAACTAGCAGTTAATGATGTTAAAGAACAATTTAGATTCGGAGTAACAGTACAAGGTGAAAAGATAAAGATGCTCCGATTTGCTGATGATATAGTAATTCTAGCCGAAAGGATGTAGAGGGTATACTGAAATGAAACGACTAGCACTAGATAGGGAATCTTGGAGAGCTTCATCAAACCAGTCAAATGACTGAAGACAAAAAAAAAAAAAAAATAAAGCAACAAACAATTCCTTATTTCTACTCATCGTTTGTCTTTTTAACCGAATGTGGATTTTCAAAATGAAATGTTTGTCAAATATCAGTATTAATAACAACGACGAATTTATGAACTGTAACGGTATTGACATGAATAGAGGACACATTCGAGGAAGTGTAGAGAAATATAAAATAGGCAACTTTAGTAGGTTAACTGATTCCACTTACTCACTTTGAATGATTTTGTTCAAATGATGTAAAGTTACGGTGTCACCATTAAGGAATTTTGGACAAACACAATTTCTTTATCATAAGAAAATATAGCTGACGATTTTTAAAGTAAAATATGCTTACTAAATCGTAAAGTAAGTAAAGTTTGACTATAGCACTAATAATATTTTTTTTTTTAGAATTTTTTATGAAAATCAAACAGAAAAAAAATGTTTATTTAAAAATATATATTTAGACGTAAAATAATTCTATCCCATTTTCTGGAATGCAAATGATTTTTTGTTTTAGAATTATCAAACCTTCCTTTACATCATTTTCAACGGTTTTCTTTTTTAAATCAAATTTATTATATTTAATCTGTACAATGCAAAAACCGTAAATGTGAATTGAATCCGATAGTATTTCTATATGGTTTTTAAGTATTTTCAATCTTACTTTTCTACAGAACATATTGGACAAAAGAAAATATCAATTGATTTAAATATACCTTAATTAAATCTGTTTTCAATCCCATTGTATGATTTCTTCATATGTCTTACGTTTATAAACATAATAATAAAAATTTAACAAAATTGCTAAGAAACAAAAATGATACGCAGACCGTGTTTAAGCTATTCTTCATATTTCATCTACAATATAAAATTAGTTTTGGCCGAGAATTATTAAAAGGATTTTACAAATTAATTATTCGTAATATATATATATATATATATTAATTACTACAAAAAAAGCCCTGAATTTTCCCAGAGAACCAGCTGAACGAAGGTAAAAATATTATTAATTATAATTCTTTTGGTACGCTATAATAACATCAGTTTTGAGTTAAGGAAACATGAACAGCAGGCGGTAAGAAGCAAACGGCTATGTTCAAGTAAGAGATAATTAGATTTAATAACGGCGACCTTGAGAAACTGATCATTAGGGAGCAGCGATCATCATTATAACCGACCAATAAGAGCGCGGGTCATTACTTCAAAGCCGGCTATTGGTCTATCTCTCTCATTACCGGAGCCTCAAGCCCCCTCGGTTCCCCACCATTCCTTTCAAGAGCACGAACTCACAATGAATTGAACAACAAATTGTGGCCACTAGCCCTCCTCTTCCCTTCATCACTTCGCCATCGTTCTCATGTTATGTCGTGCTACAACAGCCCGAAGCAAATTACACCTTTTCCTTTCTTTTGTTTCATTTTGATTCATATTTTATACATACACACAATTACACATGCATACATACAAATATACATAACTATAATGTAAAGTATTATTTATTACATCTATTTTTTTTTTATCTTTTAAATGTTATTTAAACCTATTCTGAAAAAGTAATTTGTTATTAAGTCTATAAGTATTACCTACGAAAACAAGAAATTAAGTTTAAATTATCTTTACCGAAGAACCACAATTTTAATTTAATTTTTCTTTTCAGCAAATAAATATTTAAGACTATTTAATGTTTCTTTTATTATCTAATTTAGTCGCGGTTTTTAAATAAGTGCATAAAATGTTACAGAATACATCTCTACCGTAACAAATCTTATATAATTTTATCGTAATAAATATAATATATATACTACATACACTTTTTCAGTACGTAAATTTTAGACAAGTTTGAACTTCATAAAATAATTAATAGAATAATAGGAAATTTAATGTAGTATATCTTAAACGGTATAGATCTTAAGAGTTATTAAACAATAGACATCCTATAAAATTTAATCTTGTAACCGCTAATAAGAGATAAAAAGATTGAAATTAATAGCTTACTAAACAAGAATTTAATACTCAAAGAACTTAGTATAAAACATATACTCGTATAACATACGCTAAGAAGATATAATGGCGTGAGTTTTTGGTTTTGAGTCATCAGTCATTTGATTTGTTTGCGTTATTTTAGTTTCTCTTCTTGTTCAATTATTCTTAATATAATTACTACATCATATATCCTTAAAAGAGAAATTAAGTAAAGGTACGAGTAGTTAACAACTACTTGTTTCAAGCATTTTAAAATCTATCATCCTGTACAGTTTTCGGATTCTACACATCTATATAGTACCAAATTAACTCCAAATTCGAATAGCTTAAGATCTGGTCTACCATCCTAAATCGTCTCTTTAAAAGATTCTACCAAAAATTCTAGTCGTCAATCAGATGGGTGGATAAAGTGACTAATGAAGAGGTATTGCGGCAAATAGATGAAAAAAGAAGCGTTTGGAAAAATATAGTTAAAAGAAGAGACAGACTTATAGGCCACATACTAAGGAATCCTGGAATAGTCGCTTTAATATTGGAAGGACAGGTAGAAGGGGAAAATTGTGTAGGCAGGCCACGTTTGGAATATGTAAAACAAATTGTTAGGGATGTAGGATGTAAAGGGTATACTGAAATTAAACGACTAGCACTAGATAGGGAATCTTGGAGAGCTGCATCAAACCAGTCAAATGACTGAACACAAAAAAAATGAATATATTAAAATAAAAAAAAATAAAATGTAAATAAAATAAATTAAAAAAGCAAAGGAGATGACGTCTGATTTGAACCGATGTGCCTTTCCTTTTAAGATCCAAATATTTCATTTGGCTATAGCTCTGGAACCAATGAAATTAAATACGATTTGTAATATATCGTTGAGAATTTCTCAATGAGGGCTTATTACTAGAGTTAAGAAAAAGTCCAAAATTCAATTTTTGGAGGATTTTGGCCTTTTTTGGACACTTTGGTTCAGTAAACTGCAATCAAAAGGGATGGTGCACAACTGGATGTTACAACAGTCCTAAATCCAAAATTTCAACATACTACGGCTAATCGATTTTGAGTTATACGAGATAAGTACGTATATAATACATACATACATACATACGTACAGATATCACGCCGAAACTAGTCAAAATGGATTCAGGGATGGGTAAAATGGATATTTCCGTTGAAATCTGAAAACCGAAATTTTTCGCGATCACAATACTTCCTTCCCTTCGTACAAGGAAGTAAAAATAGTAAAACATTCCTGAGCTGGCTTTTTTACAGAATCCTTATCATTCATCATAATAATTAATATTGTACGTCAGTCTAGCTGTTCTAATGGATTGAAAAAGTAAATGACTAAATTATGTTATTTTATATTTTTATTTAAAATATGAATAAGCCTACAAAAACCCGATTTTTGGTGAGAATTAAATATTATCCGGTATGAAAAAAGATTATTTTTTAATGTAATAATTAATCTAAATTTTCCTATTACATTTGTTCGATTAGAAGAACAAAATTTATTAAATATAAGTTTAAAATGTACTCTTTTCTTGTTAAAAATTCTTTTTTTAAAGGCACAAAACTCTAAAAAAGTTTAATTTTTTAGATTTTTTTTTTACCTGTTTATATACTTCCCTGTTATAATTTATATCTGCTATAGCAGCCTATGTCGCTACAACCGGGAAAATAAAAATCTGCAAATTGTCCATGTTAATATTTGTTGTCGTTTAATTTGTCTTAACTGGGAAAATTACAATGGCATCACCTTGAACTTGAACTTTCTCTTCGAAAAAAAAGAAGAAAAAACAGATTATCGTAAGCGATCCAATTAATGAAGACATCATAAAGATATATACGTTGAATTGAGAATCAACGCCTTTAATTGAAGTCAGTTAAAAATACCATTTTCTAAACATTACGTTTGATACTGGAAAAATATTTACGGAACATTAACTATAATTTTATTCAATTTTTTAATCGTATACGTTTTTAATGCAGCAAATATTCTAAATTTTGTTTTATTATTCTACGCATATTCCTAGAAAAAACTTTTTCATTAATGATTTTTTTTTTCAAAATATTGATTTATTTCAACTCAACATTATTCTGAATGTTAAATAAAATCGAATAAAACTAAAACCAACGGCAGGAACTTACTTTATAGTTCTACAGGAACTAACGATAATCTTTATAGTTCGCCAGGAACTGACTTTATAGTTCTACGTAGACTGAAGACAAAAAAAAAAAATAAATATTTCGTAAAAATATTTAAAAAGCAAATTATTTACAAAATATTTTGTAAATAGCTAAATATATTATTATTATTTCTTAATTTTATTTTTTATAATGAACAATGGAAAATTTTATTTCTACTCGGAACTAAAAAGCGGAAAATCGTGTAAAATGTATTATTATTAAGAATTAGAACTTTGGTTCATTTTTACATCCTTGTAAGTAAGAAGTAAAGGAATTATTGTGATCGCGAAAAATTTCGATTTTCAGATTTCAACAGAAATATCAATTTTGACCATCCCTGAATTCATTTCGACCGGTTTCGGTGTGACGTCTGTATCTCGCATAACTCAAAAACTATTCGCCGTAGGATGTTGAAATGTTGGATTTAGGATTGTTGTAACATCTAGTTGTGCACGTTTCCTTTTGATTGCAATTGACTGGATCAAAAGTGTACCAAAAGCCCTTCCTTAACTGTAGTAATAAGCCCTCATTGAGAGCTTTTAAATGATATGTAATAAGTGGTACAAATTTTCATCGGTTCCAGAGTTATAACCAAATAAAATTTTAATTAATGAATTATTTGGAACTTACAAGAAGAAGGCACATCGGTTTGAACCGACTTCATCTCCTGTTTTTTAACATTTTTTTTTTTTAATTTAAATTTACTGATTTATTAATAATTGTTATGTAAAACAAATTGTTGGGGATGTAGGATGTAGAGGGTATACTGAAACGAAACGACTAGCACTAGATAGGGAATCTTGGAGAGCTGCATCAAACCAGTCAAATGACTGAAGACAAAAAAAAAAATAATAATTGTTAACCTTTGATCACAGAAAAATTTTTACGGTAAATTTTTTTTTTGTCTTCAGTCATTTGACTGGTTTGATGCAGCTCTCCAAGATTCCCTATCTAGTGCTAGTCGTTTCATTTCAGTATACCCTCTACATCCTACATCCCCAACAATTTGTTTTACATACTCCAAACGTGGCCTGCCTACACAATTTTTCCCTTCTACCTGTCCTTCCAATATTAAAGCGACTATTCCAGGATGCCTTAGTATGTGGCCTATAAGTCTGTCTCTTCTTTTAACTATATTTTTCCAAATGCTACTTTCTTCATCTATTTGCTGCAATACCTCTTCATTTGTCACTTTATCCACCCATCTGATTTTTAACATTCTCCTATAGCACCACATTTCAAAAGCTTCTAATCTTTTCTTCTCAGATACTCCGATCGTCCAAGTTTCACTTCCATATAAAGCGACACTCCAAACATACACTTTCAAAAATCTTTTCCTGACATTTAAATTCATTTTTGATGTAAACAAATTATATTTCTTACTGAAGGCTCGTTTAGCTTGTGCTATTCGGCATTTTATATCGCTCCTGCTTCGTCCATCTTTAGTAATTTTACTTCCCAAATAACAAAATTCTTCTACCTCCATAATCTTTTCTCCTCCTATTTTCACATTCAGTGGTCCATCTTTGTTATTTCTACTACATTTCATTACTTTTGTTTTGTTCTTGTTTATTTTCATGCGATAGTTTTTGCGTAGGACTTCATCTATGCCGTTCATTGTTTCTTCTAAATCCTTTTTACTCTCGGCTAGAATTACTATATCATCAGCAAATCGTAGCATCTTTATCTTTTCACCTTGTACTGTTACTCCGAATCTAAATTGTTCTTTAACATCATTAACTGCTAGTTCCATGTAAAGATTAAAAAGTAACGGAAATAGGGAACATCCTTGTCGGACTCCCTTTCTTATTAGGGCTTCTTTCTTATGTTCTTCAATTGTTATTGTTGCTGTTTGGTTCCTGTACATGTTAGCAATGGTTCTTCTATCTCTGTATTTGAACCCTAATTTTTTTTAAATGCTGAACATTTTATTCCAGTCTACATTATCGAAAGCCTTTTCTAGGTCTATAAACGCCAAGTATGTTGGTTTGTTTTTCTTTAATCTTCCTTCTACTATTAATCTGAGGCTACGGTAAATAATAATTCAATAATAACAATAAAAAAAGTAAGAAACAGATAAATTAAATACGAAGTATTTAATTGTACTTTTCATTTTAAAAAAAATGTTTATATGTAATTTAATAGGCGTACAAGGAAATCATGTAGCGTTTACATCAGATTTTTTACAATTTAAACTAATTCTGAGAATCACAGATACGGATAGTATACTCTACAAATTACAATTAACTGTTAAATTTATTATGAAACCTAAAGAAATAATGATTTTTTTTTCAAATTACGGTACAACATTAATAAAAAGAGTTATTCAATAAGTTTAAATAATTACAATAAATATAATGACATCGCTAATAGAAAATATATCATAGATCTAACGATTATATGATTACAAAATAATGAAAATTTATTTAAATTACAGAATATTGTTATATGGATTCTTTTGATGAGATCATAGATAAATTTATAATCTAAAATTTAAAGGAAATATATAAACTGAATACTAAATAAAGCAATACGTTCACGATAATAATCAAATCGTGATAAAATATTATGATTAAACGAATTAATTCAATACTACCTTGAACAAGCAATTTACTGAAAAAAATATGTGTATACAAAAATATTGAATCTGTATTATTATTATTATATTTTTTAATTTACATTTTAAAACGCATACATTTTGATCATGTTCTTTATAATTCATTTAAATAGGTCAACAAATTTATTTGGAAAAAATCACACAGCAAATTCATTTGAATGCTCCAATCGCGATCTACTATCTTGTTTTAAAACTGTTGAAATTACTAAATTCGTTTGATTGTGTTCGAGGTTCAAAGCTGTAATTGATTAAATCCTGGTACAAAACGAGTTAAGGGACTCTTTCATCACCTGCAATAAATATTGGGACCTGGTACTACGAGCAATAAAAGAGATTAGATGCGTATCTGTTACGTTCGAATCAGGAACGTAGCAGGTAGGAAATGGAATTACAGTCATACGGCCTGTATAGCCGCGGTGCGGAATTCCGAATTGTTGGACGAGCGGTTTGCATGTTCACTACATTAAACCACTCCCCCTACAATTTCCTGACAAATTTCAATAACAGCGTCAACTTGTCTGCACAAAAATCATTCTATGAGTAATAATATTAATACGCGTGTATTACTAAAACATGCTATATTGATCTGATATAGGTTACCGAATTGAATTATAAATTGTATATCGCATGAGAACACATGCGAACTTTTGTATGCGCATGCATGCATGCATGCGCGCGCGCGTGTGTGTTTAAAAAGTAATTCTGTCATTTTAATAAATCCTCGTAGTATTATTAATACATGAGTATATTGAATCATTAAAAATAAACTAACAAATTATCGCCAACTAACGAAAATCAGTATTAGTTACGTTGAATAATAAAGTAAAATTCTCATTATAATAAAAATACGCAAATAAAAATTAATAATTCCAGGTTGTTTATTTCTTACATTAATCAGTGATAGTCTTATTTTATAATTCTAAGTAAACAGAATGAATAATTGCGAATGTAATTGTTAGGTAAAAGAGTGTTATCCTTGATTCTTTGATCTAACATTAAATAAAACATTTCATGCAGATTGAAAAGAAAATCAATAAGACAATCTCCGTTTCTTCTCTAAGATATTTTGGGTTACGAACGCGTTATTTTAATAATTACTCGATATGAAATACATTGCAGTATCATATTTCTTCTGAATACATAGTTCAAAATTACTTGCGACACATGATTTATTTTGGTATAAATATATAATTTATGAAATATAAATCTGATGTGGACACCACATAACTTCCTTATACGCCTATTAAGTTACATAAACACATTTTTTTAAATTGAAAAATACATAAAATTTTCATTTCATTAATAACTTCTGATATTTTTTCACGGATTTAAATTAATTGTTTTATTTTCAATTATTTTTTTTGTATTGTTATTATTGAACTATTATCAAAAACTTTTATTACAATCAGAGGTTAATATTAATTAATAAATCAATGTATTTGAAGTCTGATTTGAACCGATGTGCCTTTCCCTTGATCCAAATATTTCATTAATCAAACTTTTATTTGACTGTAACTCTGGAACCGATGAAAATAAGTATCACTTATGATATATCGTTGAAAAATCTCAATGAGGAGTTATTACTACATAAGAAAAAATCCAAAATCAAAATATTTTTGATTTTGGGCATTTGAAGATTTTTGGTGGTCGATTGCAATCAAAAGGAGAGGTGCAGAATTATCTAATTGTGTACCTCTGAGTACTTTAGGGCTGTTACATCAGTCCTAAATACAAGATTACAATATCCTACGGCTAATCATTTTTGAGTTATGCGATATGTTACGTACAGACGTCAC
Organism: Lycorma delicatula; assembly: GCF_047948215.1. NCBI lineage: Eukaryota > Metazoa > Arthropoda > Insecta > Hemiptera > Fulgoridae > Lycorma > Lycorma delicatula. Next base: position 35,778,516 of record NC_134455.1, read on the forward strand.
GCCGAAACTAGTGAAAATGGATTCAGGGATGGTCAAAATGTATATTTCCATTGATATCTGACATTTTTCGCGAACACAACACTTCATTTACTTTGTACAAGGGAGTAAAAATCGGGTTCATGGCATCGTCTAAGTAAAACTAGTTGGTGCAAAAAAAAGATGACTAATCATATTCAATAGCATTTATTGATATATAATTTTAAATCAATAATTGAAAATGCCCTAATCACAACTAGTGCTAAAACAGAAAAATTAGGCTACAGGTGCCTTTTTGAAATATCAGATAGTTTTTAATAAATCTATATGTACAAGACTGCACCGGTACATATAGAATTTTGTGATCGTAAAAAAATGTACTAGTAAAATAGTTTATAAATTTATTCAGGAGCTAAGTTTTTTCTGTATTAACGGAAGATACATCAATTCATCTTAACAGCGTAATAAACACAATTAAAAACGAAGTCATACGATCGACTTAGTCTACGATCTACGATCTACGACTTAGTCGATCTAAGATCGACTTAGTCGTACACTAAATTAAATTTTTGTCGAGAATAAGATTAAAATAAAACTTTTTCTTTGTGATTTTTTTATCTTGCGAATTAACCATTATATGAGCACATATACGAGTATTTCTTTAAAACAAGTTTCTTTTGTTAATATCAATAGGCCTAATCATATTTCTGAGATAATTGTGAATCAGCTGCTTACTTCAATTTATAAACTAGTAAATATTTGTCTTTATAGAAACAATAATAAAAAGAATAATATATTATGTCTTTAATTTTTTTTATTTTCTAACAGAAAAAATTGGACTTAAAAATTTTTGTATAAGCGACAGTCTGGAACAGGTTTGTCGAGTAGAGAACTAAAATAGTTCCCTTGTAGAGCTTCATTGTGTTGATGCGATATCTATACTATATATATATATAGTATAAAAAAAAAAAAAAAAATGGGTAAAAAATGGGTACTAAGAAAAACTCCATCACACTAAATTGCCTAGGATTTGCAGATGACCTCGCTCTTTTAGCAAATAATATTCAAGAAGCCAAAACACAAATCATGAGCCTTCAAAACCTAGCACAAAAGATAGGGCTTCATATCTGTTTCGAAAAAACTGAACTAATGGCCATAGATCCTCTGGTAATAGAGCGCATTACGGTAAACAATCAGAAAATTAAAATAGTAAAACAATTTAAATATCTAGGGGAAATAATAACTTATAATTTAAATGAAAAAGTGACATGGCAAAACAGGACAAATAAAATGATTAAATCCCAAAAATTAACTCGGTCAACATATAACAAATAATGCCTTTCTGCTAAAACAAAACTTAAACATTATAAAACTGTAGTACAGCCAGAAGTCACCTACGGAAGCGAGACCCTTTTCAAAATCACTCAGAAAAACCGAATTGAAAAAATTGTGAAAATAGAGAGGAGAATTGTCAGAACGTGTATCAATAAAAAACACCAAAAAGAAGGCCGATGGTGGATTGTGCCAAATGAGGTGGTGTATCGAGAAATAGAGCCTGTTACTGATACTATGCGGAAAAAAAGAATCTCTTTCTTCGGTCATCTCATAAGGACACCGCAAACAAGACTGTCAAGAAATATCATTGAAAAGCTCTGGTTCCAAAAGCTAGAAGTAGGATGGATCAAAGAAATTAGAGAAGATATGAAAGAATTGGGAATTTCCCAGACTGACCTACAGAATAAAACTGGAAAAATTACAAAGCTAAAAGATAAAAGCATTAGATTTAAACAAAAGACAGACAAACGACAAAATACAACGAAGTTTACGGATGAAGAAAAGAAAGCAAGATCTGAACGGATGAAGAAATACTGGGCAGCTCGAAAGAGTAAAATAACACGCTTTTCTCAGAAAAGATCCAACTAAACTTGACTTAAGTGGTCCCATGTTGGCCGTAAAAGCATAATAATAATAATAATAATAATATATATATATATATAGCAAACATTTCAGGTTAAATTTTAATTAATCACTTATAGCAGTTTTCAGTTGCAGAATAATTGCTATTACCCTCACACCAACCTAGAATCATTATAGGTTGTTTTATTATCATTGCTCGGTTGTGGTAATAACGTAAAAGCCTAAGTAAAATTTTACTGATAACTGTTTGTTGATTCGTTTAATTTAAAGCAGATTTTTTATGAAAAAAGACATTTTTCCAATTAATGATATTATTCATATCAGTTCAATGAAAATTAATATTACGAAATCATCTTAACAGCACAAAAAGCTGCTTTGTAATAAGCTACTTAAGTTTGAATCGTTACGCTGATGTTTTAAATTATAACATCAGCTACCGTCGCTTGGTTAACACTTCATCAAATTTATCCCCCGTTAAAAACTAATATCTTAATAAAAGTTTTACAACGATGAAGAAATCTTTATTGAACCTGACGTCAAAGAAAAATGAAGGACAGAACGAAAAAAGTTGATTCAATTTTTCATCGTGTTTTTAATTCAGAAAGCAACTCCGTTTTCTGCATCATTTTTCGCACTTTTAATATTTTTAACAACGCCCAGAAAAGTTATGGAGGGTTTGGGAGGAAGATCGTAAAAGTGAAGCGGAGAAGGAAGTGTAGCGAGTGGGGGGGGGGGGGGGGGTCAAAATGAAAGCGGGTTGTAAAGAAGCGGTCTGGTTAGGCCCAATATTCATGAGGGAGAACGTTGAGCCTAAAAGGCGAGTCATTCTGAAAGCAAGAAGGCTGTTATAATTTCATAAACACCCTTTATCCCCTCCACAATTCTCACGACCGGAAGTAAACACCAGTTTAATTAGTTTCTCACGTCTACCCTTAAAACCGTACCCTACTTGCCCGACCAATATCACACGTAATTGGTAAATGCGAAATGTTGAACCCCTCTACATCCTCGTACAACTCTTATACTAATTTGAGTCTCTTAACATTTTTACTTTAGCTTTTTAACTTTAACATTTAGAGTCGTTTTAAGATATATATTTTAAGTTTTTAACGTGCCTTATGTAAAACAATCTCTTCTCCCTAGAAAAAGTCGACAAATTTACTTGTTTTTATACAAGAATGCATTTATACTGATAAATTACTGAAGTACAGAAAAAAAATTACAAATTATCAAAAGAAGTTTTTATGCAAAGAATCATAATCTCTAATATATTAAAAAATAAACGCGGACTAGTACATAAAACAATGTTATTTATATCTATTTTTTTTATAATGTATCGTAATGATTCTAATAACTTTTAATTATTTTAATAATTTGTAATAACTCTCGTATTATGCTACTAGTAATAAATAAAAATTAGTTTTAATTTTCAATACAAATATAAAATATATTTGTATATTTAAATATATTTGGGAAGTAGAATTACTAAAGATGGACGAAGCAGGAGCGATATAAAATGCCGAATAGCACAAGCTAAACGAGCCTTCAGTAAGAAATATAAGTTGTTTACATCAAAAATTAATTTAAATGTCAGGAAAAGATTTTTGAAAGTATATGTTTGGAGTGTCGCTTTATATGGAAGTGAAACTTGGACGATCGGAGTATCTGAGAAGAAAAGGTTAGAAGCTTTTGAAATGTGGTGCTATAGGAGAATGTTAAAAATCAGATGGGTGGATAAAGTAACAAATGAGGACGTATAGCGGCAAATAGATGAAGAAAGAAGCGTTTGGAAAAATATAGTTAAAAGAAGAGACAGACTTATAGGCCACATACTAAGGCATCCTGGAATAGTCGCTTTAATTTTGGAAGGACAGGTAGAAGGGAAAAATTGTGTAGGCAGGCCACGTTTGGAATATGTAAAACAAATTGTTAGGGATGTAGGATGTAGAGGGTATACTGAAATGAAACGACTAGCACTAGATAGGGAATCTTGGAGAGCTGCATCAAACCAGTCAAATGACTGAAGACAAAAAAAAAAAAAAAAAACAAATATAAAAAAAATAATTTTTTTAGGATTTATATTAACCACAATAAATAACTTAATCCTACGATTTTAGTTAAACTTTATAAGTATTGATTTCACTTACTTTATATTCCTTACCACACATACCACACAAAGCAACAAACAGTAACGAAATAGCCGTCTTGACATTATACGTGATTATGTGAGGATAATTTTTAAAAGGAACAATTGAAAATATTACTAAAAGTTTTGCAGGATTGTTTTTTTCATACTGAAGGAAGAGGAAATATTTTGGAAGACAAAGGTTTCAAAGGGTTACATGCGATTCCATTAAGATATCAGTATTGTTTTCAAACTAAGGGTTTACTAATACTGATAATATACAGATTTATAATACTGTTATATTTATTACACAAGTCTAACTCTTTTAATTAATACACAACTATCGAATTGAAGCTACCGACCGAAATTTTTTTCCTGGAAAAAAAATTTACAGATTATAGAAAAAATAGGTTATATTTCCTTTTACTACTACATATTAATAAACAGAATAGATGTAGAACTGTTGGGTATTGCTGTCAGATGGTGAATTATGCAAGCAGTACTCACTTAACCAATCGAAACTATATTCATTACGACTAGATTCTAGCTTTATTATCAGTAAAAAAATCCGTTGTCTTAATACCTTATATTCTTTACTTATATAAACTTGACTTTTTAAATTAATTCTTTAGTGTAACAAATTAATAAATAATTAATTCTGATCTACACATATATACATTACATAGACGGTATAGCCCATAAGTAGTAGACCACATTTTAACTCGACATAACCTCTAGCAGAAATGAATTTTCTGATTAGTTTAACTTTTAACATACATTAGAGGTGTCACATTGCAATATTCCATAAGAGTTTTTTTACAGCTTGAACTTCTGAAATGACGACTAGTAGGATTCTTGTGGAGCAAGGAATTCGGTGCGAATTCTTGAACTCAGCAACCGACAACGTGTTGGAAGTTCATCGATGTATGAGTCAGGAGTATGGACCGGAGACCGCTGAAAAGCCGAAGAGCACTGCACGTTTAAACAAAAACTTCGATGCAACTGGCACCGTATTGGATATGCCGTGTACAGAGAGACTATAAACTGTCAACATGGCCGGGAAAAAGGAGCGGCTGCAACAGATGTTGCTGTCATCACCCCAGAAATCCAAATAAAGCTATTTGTCTGCAGCACTGACAATTTCTCGGAACATCATTACAGTGAACGCTCAAATATATGAAATTGAAGCTATATCAACTGAGACTCATCAAAAAGTTGAATGAAAATGATCCTGTTCGCCGCCTTCAGTTTGCTGAAGAGTGGTTCACCAAGTTGGAAGAGGACTCACAGTTGGAACAGAATGTAATTTGGACTGATGAACCCAAATATCACCAGTCCGGTAGTGCATAAGACATAATTATGTTTACTGGCGTAAGTAGAATGAAAATGTGAAAGTCGAGTACGCTGATAAAAGTTCTGGTATCACGGTCTGGGAGGTGTTACGTACCAAGAAATCACTGGCCTTTTCCACTTTGAAGATAGTGCGAATTACCTGGAACTCATTAGGAGAACAGAGAGACCTGTTTGATCAGTTGTGGTGGCAAGATAAAGCTCTCGCTCATTACGCCACAATAGTTTGGAATCGGTTGGACCAGGCATTCCCTGGACGTTAGATCAGACGTCGCGAGCCAATTGAATGGCTGGCCCGCTCTCCTGATCTCACCCCACCACACTTTTTCTTACGGGGCTCTTTAAAGGACAAAATTTATTCCCAGAACATCAACATCCTACAGGACTTGAAGGATGTGATTACTGAGGAATTTACTGCTATTTCTTATGAACTGTGTGCAAAATCATTTGAAAATGTGTCTTTGCGATTACAGGCCTGTATGACCTAACGGCATAACAGACCATTGACATAATGACATAATGGCCACAGGCTAATGGCATAATGGCTAACAGGCTTAATGGCATCCAAGTTGATCGCACAATGGAAAACGGATATTAAAGGTATTTGTGTTACAAAATAAGCCATCTGTTTTTTTTTTCATGTCACACTGCTAGAAGTTTCGCTGCATTAAAGTATGGTCTACTACTATGGGTCACGTATATATCGTCGAAAAAATTTATTAGATCATGCATTTAATTACACTATAAGCCCACAAAGTTGCATCACGCTATTTAAGTGGTTTATTCGTTTGTAATTTGGTCTGTTTACTAATTTTAGTTGGTATGACGAGGAAAACCTACGATTTTCATCTTTTAATGGTTGGTGTTAAAATCTAATAATGTGTTAAACAAAGATGGTACACCTATATATAATACGAAAGGTAAAGTCGATAGATGGGTGGAATATATTGAAGAGTTATACGGAGGAAATGAATTAGAAAATGGTTTTATAGAGGAAGAAGAGGAAGTTGAGGAGGATGAAATGGGAGAAACAATACTGAGATCTGAATTTAAGAGAGCATTAAAAGATTTAAATGGCAGAAAGGCTCCTGGAATAGACGGAATACCTGTAGAATTACTGCGCAGTGCAGGGGAGGAGGCGATTGATAGATTATACAAACTGGTGTGTAATATTTATGAAAAAGGGGAATTTCCGTTAGACTTCAAAAAAAGTGTTATAGTAATGATACCAAAGAAATCAGGGGCAGATAAATGTGAAGAATACAGAACAATTAGTTTAACTAGTCATGCATCAAAAATCTTAACTAGAATTCTATACAGAAGAATTGAGAGGAGAGTGGAGAAAGTGTTAGGAGAAGACCAATTGGTTTCAGGAAAAGTATAGGGACAAGGGAAGCAATTTTAGGCCTCAGATTAATAGTAGAAGGAAGATTAAAGAAAAACAAACCAACATACGTGGCGTTTATAGACCTAGAAAAGGCATTCGATAACGTAGACTGGAATAAAATGTTCAGCATTTTAAAAAAATTAGGGTTCAAATACAGAGATAGAAGAACAATTGCTAACATGTACAGGAACCAAACAGCAACAGTAGCAATTGAAGAACATAAGAAAGAAGCCATAATTAGAAAGGGAGTCCGACAAGGATGTTCTCTATCTCCGTTACTTTTTAATCTTTACATGGAACTAGCAGTTAATGATGTTAAAGAACAATTTAGATTCGGAGTAACAGTACAAGGTGAAAAGATAAAGATGCTACGATTTGCTGATGATATAGTAATTCTAGCGGAGAATAAAAAGGATTTAAAAGAAATAATGAACGGCATAGATGAAGTCCTACGCAAGAACTATCGCATGAAAATAAACAAGAACAAAACAAAAGTAATGAAATGTAGTAGAAATAACAAAGATGGACCACTGAATGTGAAAATAGGAGGAGAAAAGATTGTGGAGGTAGAAGAATTTTGTTATTTGGGAAGTAGAATTACTAAAGATGGACGAAGCAGGAGCGATACAAAATGCCGAATAGCACAAGGTAAACGAGCCTTCAGTAAGAAATATAAGTTGTTTACATCAAAAATTAATTTAAATGTCAGGAAAAGATTTTTGAAACCCTTATATACGTTATTTTTGAAGTTTTGTGATGAAACATGCTAGCGCTATATCGTCACGACTTGAAAATAACCTAAAACCCATGTTAAATCCCCTTTAAAATTCAAGTGGAATGGGGGATGACTTTTTTCGAACGGAAAGGGTTCATCAACGCGTCAAAAATTTTGTTTTTGAGAGTACTTTTAAAACAGGGGGTGCACGTTTTTCGACAAAAATTTTGCCCTATTTAGACCACTCTAATATATATATATATATATATATATATATATATATATATATATATATATATATATATATATATATAGTTACTATTAAAATTAATAACTTATAAATGATTTACATAAAATTAAGTTTGAAGATAGAGAAGTTTATAATTAAAGCTAAAGTAAATTTTTATTTGTTAGTAGACGGATATTAAATCACCTATTAATAGGATAAGTAGTTTATTGATGAAGTTTTTAGTTATAGTCTAAGCGCTATATCGTGTAGCTTATATATTTTTATTCAAGCGCCGTCTAATTAAATCTACGACTTAAATAAACTTACATAAAGTAGCATAAAATACAATGTAAAATGATTAGATTATCTTAATAAGATTATAACCGGTAAATAATTGAAAAGTTAATGAAACAGTTTTCCGCGCGATAATAATTACAAAATAATTGTGGAAAATTATGCGGTATTTAATACTTGAATTTATTACATCATCCGGTCACATTGGTAGAGCGTTTCTTCGGTTAAAAATTAATTTCTAGCTATAATAGTTTTGTACGAATGAAGATATTAACAAATAATTAACGTGATTATTATTTTATACAAAGAAAATACGTCGTACATTAATTCGCTTCTATAAAATAAATTAACATGTATTATAAGAATTGTCGGTTTATACGAAACGACTGAATATTAAAGAGTATTAGCGTTGATGGTGTCAGCTTAAGTTGTATTTACTTTAAAAAAAGAGGGCTGGAATAACCATAGAATATGTGGAATTTACGGCGCTTCTTAAAACTTTCCCCGAGAGAATACTTGATACAACTTTTAGAACGACGATACAAAAAAATACAAAGTAGATGCAAGTAGATGAAGCAATCTCGAAAATTAAAACATACCCCAGAGGAAGCTATCTCGTATCGCGGGAGGGGTTGAGGAGACTTTAGGGGCTGGAGAAAAGGGCTGGAAAAGTTCTCGTCAATATCGGAGATTAATATACAATTTTATGTGTAGTGGGGAGCCTCAACATGAAACCGTGGAACTCTCTATCGTGATATCGGTTAAATAACCAATACGCTGGATATCCGGCCTGCTACATCCACTACCCACCCTTTCTTATAGCTAACGCATCCCTTGTTCAGCTCTGGTTGCAAAGGATATGATAGACCGATAAGCAAACCAATTTTCCTCGTTTTTCCTGATACTTTAAATTACTCAAACCGTCATTACTTAATTTACGCTAACTCTTTTCCCTTTTAAAATTATATTTATTGCGACAAAAGAGGTTTATATTTCGTTGTAAATAGCAAACATATGAAAGAAAAAAAATCAAAAACAGGAAATTATGCTGAATTTCTGAAGTAAATAAGACCAAATAGTATTTTTTTTTTATTAGTTTATAGTTTATTACCTCTAAATAAATTATGACCTAGCGTAAAAATGTTAAAACTGAATTTACATCTATAGGAACGTAAATGAAATTTTGTCTTTCTCCCTTTCAGATGCGAAACATACGAATATTAAATATAAAATAAGGAAACGATGTTGTAGAATAGCATCAGATGAAAAATGAATTTTTGTAACCTGCTTTTGTGATTTATTAGAGATAAATATTATAATTTGTTACTAGAAAACATTTTATTGACCGTTAAAAATTATTGACAAATTAAAATTCATTTTGAGTTTAGATTTCTTTCTTATAACAATATATTAAAAACCCGTTTATTAAAATCAGGAATAATCAATCGTCTCAGGAGATTTGACTTAAAAATTAAAAACTTGTTGATAAATATATTTAATGAAATGATCCTTTAGAATAAATGTGCAGTATAACTCTATATTGAGTATAGAAAAGTAAATGATTTTGAAGACGTTTAAACAAGTTTTTACAATAAATTTTTGTCTTTATCTTTTCACCATTTGAAAGTCTTGCACTTGAAATGGACACGAAAACGTTCTTGAATACCAAAATAATTATACTTGTCTGAAGAGTTCTTTTATACACAACTTACAATATCTCAGTAACTACACCAATTTTCCTGTGTAACCTCTCACTGAATTTGAAATTCAAAGAGCTAACGTTTAAAATAATAAAAGTAGTAAAAAAGTTATTTTTGCAATAAATATTGAATTTCCAAAAAACAACCATTTTAATGGTTTTTCGGTTTTTTTCAGTAACTAATTAACGAAATTCAACGTTCAAGAGCTTAAATTACAGGTACTACAAATGCCCACAAACATTACTTAGAACTATTTCGCCTAGGAAGTTTACCTTGGCCTACAAAATAGAAAAACCGATTTTCACCAACTTTGAATGGCGGTCATTTTGTCAAGTTAGCGAAAGTTTTGTCCAGTCGCATTTAAACAAGTTATATTTATCCTAATCTACAACCCATGACCTTCCCTCAACTTTACTAATTTTCTTCAAAAATCTGCCTTTTTCGCCCTCGTTGACTGGACTAAGAAAAACAGAGTGAGACAAGACTTGTACCTGTATCTGCTGAATAATGGACGATGGACGTTTATGTCGTCATCGTCTGGTTCATTATCCAACATTGACCTCTCCTTATGTTCACCGAGTTTTCTCCCTCGTTTTAATTGGTTTGTTAATGACAACTTCTACGGTAGTGACCATAGGCCAATTATTATTGCTTTTGGTATTGACCGCACGGTGAAAAAAGACACGGAGAGAGATTGTTGAAAGAGTGGAATGGAACGTTTACCATAGGGCCTTCCCATTATAGTATGATGTTGGTGCTGACGTCCTGGACCAACTTTCCTCTTTTGTCTCACTGCTAATAGGTACATCCCACAAACATCTGGAGATCCTAGACGTCACTTGATGGAATGATGATTGCCAAAACACGATTAGTAAACGGCGGCAGGAACTGCAATCGTTTTATTATAATTTTAACCGCAGAACTACAAATGAAAATTTCAGTTTGTACCGTTAAGGCGAGAGTGGTACGTCACTGGTTATTCTTAGACGTTAAGAGAAAGTCACGGACGAATTACGTAGACACCTTCTCACTCTTCCACGCTTTAGAAGATTTATATTCTACACATCCTATAGTCATCGAAATCTATAATGCAATCGCTGAGTTGAATCATTGCAACACATAAGTGAGTTTCTGCTGGATCCCTAGCCAAGTGGAAATTACGGTAATAAACGTGAGAATTACGGGTCTTTCACTACTCGTGTTACTGATGACGACTTTATTAATCGTGTAAAACACACTCTTAGAGCAAACTGGCAAGGTGACTGAAATGCTACAATATATAATAAACTCCGAGACATCAAGGATACCGCCCGTGAAATCTGAAATTAATGACATTAAAACCTTTAACGGTATTATCATAGTATAATATATTGCGAAATATTGTTGTACCAAAGATACTTTTAACATTATCTGAATATTTTTTTTCTGGTTTTTCAGTCAAAAGCAGTCTTTTCTTCGAACTTCGAAGAGGTTATTCTTTGCTGGCTAAGGCATTCTCGTAATTTTACATGGTAATATGACAATTATATTGTAAAGGGGACACTATAACAGACCAGGGTAACGGATTTTTTTCCGATTTTGAAGAAAGAAAGAGAGAATAAGAATGAAAAGAAGAATCCAGAAGGAGCTAAAAGGGATCCTTTTCTTGGAGTAATACAGACAATAGCACCACCAAAAACATGTTGTTCGACCAGAAGGGTGACCAAACCGAAATAAGAATATATAGATAATCGTATCTCTCTATTAATCATGAGACCTTGCCGATGGTGAGGAGGCCTGAGTGCTCAGTGATACAGAATAGCTGGATCGAAGGTGCAACAATATCAGAGAGGTATTTGTTGAGAGCCAGACTAAGGAATGATTCCTAAAAGAGGGCAGCAGCTCTTTCAGTAGTTGTTAAGAGCGAAGGTCAGGAGGAATTAAACGGTCATATCAACATCACTTAATCTTCTGAGTACTGCGCAGCTGAAAGTAATGAACTAACAATGGTTGTTTTTTTTTCAAGAAAATCTAGCTCTCTGCTTTTTCATGTAACAAATATTGAGGCGCTTTCCTTGGTAAAATGTTCCGGAGGTAAACTAGTCCCCAGTTCGGATCTCCGTGTGGGGACTACTAAGGAAGGGGTCACCAGAATATTAAAAAATAACATTCTATGAATCGGCTCATATCCTACAGCCATATCCTGGAGCAGACATTGGTAGCGACCATAATTTAGTGATAATGAAACGTAGATGGGTTTAAAAACCTGAAGAAAACCTGAACCTGTCAGATGAATCGGTGGTATTTAGAGAAGCTTAAAACTTTTTCAGATCATGAAGCCTTGGAACTGGTTATGTACAGCGTCAGTTTTAAAACGGTGTTACAAAATCATTTTATATGGCATCTAAGTCAGTTATTTTGATTTATATTCACAAAGAAAGCAGTTTTATTACACAATTTGAACGACGTTTATACGATGTAAAATGTTTTATTTATACTAGAAAGAATATGACCATTTTTTTCTCAGAAATGTTTTTGTGTGTGTGTGTGTGTGTGTGTGTGTGTGTGTGTGTGTGTGTGTGTGTGTGTAACTTGTGTATTATAATTACTATGAAGATTACGGAATTATTTATTATTTACAAAAATAGCTTATTTTACTAGCAACATATCGATGTATTGAAACACATAATAAATTATGATATACGGCGCACAAAAAAAAAAGGAATTTTTGGTCATAAATACGTCACTTTTACTTGGGGTCTATAAATATCGTTTTTGACAAATGATATCGGTAAACATGTAACACGTATCGATTCGTAATGAATAAGAGTATACAGTAAAAATGGTTTTTTGTCAATCTGAATAGCCTTTTGAGTGGTGGGAATTTTTATAAAACGTAGTTTTCTGAATCTACTTTCACTTATACTAATATATGTTACTAATCTGTGATTTATGACACGGGTTTTTTATCATATTTTGCCCAATTTTCAATCGATTTGCTTGAAAGTATTATTTTTAAAAGTGGCAACCTATGTTTCATAAACACAAAGCAAAAAAAAAATTCGCTAATAAAAAATGCGGTAGAAATACGCAAAAAAATTCTGCAATTAAATTATCGTAACTTTTGTAGTTTCAATTTTTTTTTTTTTGTTACACGCATAATAAATATCCAATCGTAACGGTTTTTTTTGGTCAGAATCTATTAAATCTCTGTAATTTTTTGAAATTTTTTCACAAGAGGGTAGCATAAGACTATGAAGGGAGGCAATCAGATGCCAACATATTTTCGCGGAGCGCTAATATGTTGGATCATATTAGCCGCACATCATTGTGATGGGAAAAGGTTTAAGAAAGAGGATGTAAAGATCTTTGAGAAGGACATCGCAAGAAGTCTGAGTAAAAACGATAAGGTAAAAAATATAGAAGAAGAATGGGAGAATGTTAAAAAGGAAATCCTTAAATCAGCGGAAGCTAACGTAGGGGGAACAAAGAGGAATGGTAGAAAACCATGGATATCGGAGGATATATTGAAGCTGATAGATGAACATAGAAAGTATAAGAATGCTAGTGATAAATGGAACTATCGACAATTAAGAAATACTACAAACAAGAAGTGCAAATTAGTGAAAGAAGAGTGGATTAAAGAAAAGAGTTCAGAAGTCGACAGAGAAATGACCATTGGTAAAATAGACGGAGCATACAGGAAAGTTAAGGAAAATTTTGGGGTACATAAATTAAAATCTAATAATGTGCTAAACAAAGATATATAATACCGATATATAATACGAAAGGTAAAGTCGATAGATGGGTGGAATATATTAAAGAGTTATACGGAGGAAATGAATTAGAAAATGGTGTTATAGAGGAAGAAGAGGAAGTTTAAGAGGATGAAATGGGAGAAACAATACTCAGATCTGAATTTAAGAGAGCATTAAAAGATTTAAATGGCAGAAAGGCTCCTGGAATAGACGGAATACCTGTAGAATTACTGCGCAGTGCAGGTAAGGAAGCGATTGATAGATTATACAAACTGGTGTGTAATATTTATGAAAGAGAGGAAGTTCCGTCAGACTTCAAAAAAAGTGTTACAGTCATGATACCAAAGAAAGCAGGGGCAGATAAATGTGAAGAATACAGAACAATTAGTTTAACTAGAATTCTATACAGAAGAATTGAGAGGAGAGTGGAGGAAGTGTTAGGAGAAGACCAATTTGGTTTCAGGAAAAGTATAGGGACAAGGGAAGCAATTTTAGGCCTCAGATTAACAGTAGAAGGAAGATTAAAGAAAAACAAACCAACATACTTGGCGTTTATAGACCTAGAAAAGGGATTCGATAACTTAGACTGGAATAAAATGTTCAGCATTTTAAAAAAATTACGGTTTAAATGCAGAGATAGAAGAACAATTGCTAACATGTACAGGAACCAAACAGCAACAGTAACAATTGAAGAACATAAGAAAGAAGTCGTAATAAGAAAGGGAGTCCGACAAGGATGTTCCCTATCTCCGTTACTTTTTAGTCTTTACATGGAACTAGCAGTTAATGATGTTAAAGAACAATTTAGATTCGGAGTAACAGTACAAGGTGAAAAGATAAAGATGCTACGATTTGCTGATGATATAGTAATTCTAGCCGAGAGTAAAAAGGATTTAGAAGAAACAATGAACGGCATAGATGAAGTCCTACGCAAGAACTTCTGCATGAAAATAAACAAGAACAAAGCAAAAGTAATGAAATGCAGTAGAAATAATGTAGATGGACCACTGAATATAAAAATAGGATAGAAAACATTATGGAAGTAGAAGAATTCTATTATTTGGGAATTAGATAGACGAAGCAGGAGCGATATAAAATGCCAAACAGCACGGGCGAAACTAGCTTTCTGTCAGAAGTATAATTTTCTTACATCAAAAATTAATTTAAACGTATATGAAAGTATATGTTTGGATCGTAAATTAAATGGAAGTGAAACTTGGACGATCGGAGTACTTGAGAAGAAAAGATTTGAAGCTAAAGAAATGAGTTGCAATAGCAGAATGTTAATAATAAGTTGGTTAGATAAATTGACAAATGAGGAGGTGTTGCGGCAAACTGATGAAGAAAGAAGCATTTGAAAAAATATTGTAGGCCACATATTAAGGCATCATGGAATAGTCGCTTTGATAATAGCGGAATAGGTAAATAGGAAAGATTGTGCAGGCAGGCAACGCTTGGAGTATGTAAACCAATTATAAGAGATACATGATATACTGAGTACACCGAAATGAAACGACTGGCACTAGACGGGGAATCTTGGAGAACTGCATCAAACCAGTCAAATTACTGAGACAAAAAAAAGAAAAACCCATGGGCGCGGACGTTGAAAATTATTACACTTTAACAATTAAAGGGATGAGATGGGTACTGGTTCTGCAGGCCAGAGGATATAAATATTGTCAGGGACCTGCGGAAAGAGTGAGTAGTTTGGCGAAGCCGTGATCGGCGCAGTTGTGATAACAAGCAATAATAGTCAGTCAGTTTCGCAAGCTAACAGTAAGCGTTTGGTAAACATTTGTAGAGTACGTCACGAGCATACCTTTCTGGACTGTGGGTGAATACAAGAATTTGTTCGGTGAGTTATTGTTAAACAGTAGTGAAACTAATAGTATTATATTCATTCATAAACTGTAGGGTAGTTCTTTTATAAATAATAAAAGTAATAATACTTGCAAAAAATTGAATTGTATAAACTTTAGATTTTTCTAGTGTTATCTTCTTAATGCAATATTAGGTTCTAGCGGTCATTATAACGTTTTTTGTAAATTCACTCTATTCTGGTTTTTTATAATTTAACTGTCATTAAAAAAGTCTATTAAATAAAAAGTTTATTTTTATTTAAATTACTATTTTTTATGTTATGTATACGTATTGTCATTATTATTATATTATTTTGTTTATACGTATTTAGGGTAATACAGAAATTTGGTTATATGTCTTTATGGGTGGCACAGAAATTTTTACTTTTGATAGTCTCTCAATATTCTCATCGAATATTTTCAGTCGGATTTTGTTTAGGATAATGAAGTGGTAATCATAAACTGAATGACTTTTAGACTAAATATATTTTATTTTATTTGTAAGTCATTGCTTTTAGCCTATTTCGTTTTATTATGCGTACAAGTTGTCAACAAAGATGTTGCATATGGTATATTACATTCTGTTTTGTTAACCGGGTCAGTATTTCCGCTTTCGTGAGTTGGAATTTGGAGCAGACTTATGTAGTAGTGATTCGTACGATGTCAAACACAAATGTAGGGTTAAACGTTAAAGTAAAAATGTACGGTATTTAATAATGAAGGTATAAGAATAATTTTGTTTTTAATGAAAAAAAAAGTAAAATAATAAATAACTATTGAGAAATGTAATTAAAATTATTTTTTGTTGTAAATAACATTGAGTCTGATGAATTTAGAAGAATAATTTTTTTAACATATTATAACTGTTAACTTAATTTGGGGAATAATTGTTATTATGATTACAAAAAAAAAAGAAAACAGTGAGTTGCTAAAATAAAAGAAGCTGAATTCAAATTACGGAATACAGTTTCTCAGTCCTATTTATATTATTTTTTTGAAAATAGACAATTGTATGAGTGAAAGTAGAATACTTTTACTCGTATTAATTATATATGTTTAAAATATAGATTTTTTTCAATTCTATTGTCATTACATTCATTATTGAAAGCGCGTGTTAGCATTGTTAAACGATTCCGAGATTCGGCGGGATATTTTCTTAAAAAATGGGAATCTTTAACCGATGACCTATTGAACATTCTTACTGCCATGTAACTTAAATGATACTGTAGTTACAAAATTGTATACATTCGATTTATAAATACTGAAAAATAATGGTGTTAATCTTTCAAATGTTATTTTTTATCTTCTTTTAATTTTAGATCAAATTCAATATTATAAACAATTTTTTTATCCAATAAAATGAATAAATTTCTTATCAAATTTTTTGTTTGAATTTGTTACTGAAACATTTAAGGCAGGAATAATTATTAAAATTTTATATTAATTATATAATTTACATAAATCTTATTTCAGAAAACCTTGTTAGAAATGTACCTGATAATTTAGATATTTTAACTAATAATTATAACTAATTAAATAGGAGGAGAAAAGATTATGGAGGTAGAAGAATTTTGTTATTTGGAAAGTAGAATTACTAAAGATGGACGAAGCAGGAGCGATATAAAATGCCGAATAGCACAAGCTAAACGAGCCTTCAGTAAGAAATATAATTTGTTTACATCAAAAATTAATTTAAATGTCAGGAAAAGATTTTTGAAAGTGTATGTTTGGAGTGTCGCTTTATATGGAAGTGAAACTTGGACGATCGGAGTATCTGAGAAGAAAAGATTAGAAGCTTTTGAAATGCGGTGCTATAGGAGAATGTTAAAAATCAGATGGGTGGATAAAGTGACAAATGAAGAGGTATTGCGACAAATAGATGAAGAAAGAAGCATTTGAAAAAATATAGTTAAAAGAAGAGTCAGACTTATATTGCCGGTCTTATCTAAATTGTTTGAGAAGCTTCTACTGCACAGGCTTAGGCCAATGTTGAAGAGTAAGGGGATAATTCCGGACTATCAGTTTGGGTTCAGGTGTGGCCATTCCACAATCGAACAATCCCATAGAGTCATTAGTGGGTGTCCGGAGGAGCAGAAATTCTGCTTGGCGGCGTTCTTAGACATCCAACAGGCCTTTGATAAGGTATGAATACCTGGCTTACTCTACAAGTTAAAGCTACAACTTCCTCAATCCTACTTCCTCGTGTTGCGGAATTATCTTGAGGGGCGTTTTGCTCAGCTGAAATAAAATGACGAGTTTTTAAGATTCTTTGAGATTGGATCGGGTGTCCCTCAGGGCTCTGTACTTGGCCCTGTGTTGTATTCCATATTCGCTGCAAACATTCCGGTCCTAGATGATTGCATCGTCGCCACGTTCACTGATGACACTGTTATCCTAGCCGTTAACGAAAACCCTGGCAGCCTCGCAGACCTAAAAATGGCGCTGAATCGTATGTCCGTGTGGCAGAAAAAGTGGAGGATTAAGGTTAATCAGGGTAAGTCGAGGCACGTCACATTTGCCATGCGGAGAGGTGACTGTCCTGGTGTGTACTTCGATGGTGTTTTGATCCCGTAAACGGAGGCTGTGCGGTAACTGGGACTTCACCTGGATCGGCGTTTGACTTGGAAGTGTCACGTGAAGATGAAGAAGAAACAGCTAAACGCAAGGTACAGGGAACTTCATTGGCTGCTACGGAAGAACTCAGGCCTCACGTTATCAAACAAGATCTTAATTTACAAGACTATCCTGCGCCCAATCTGGACGTACGGTGTGGAATTGAGGGGAACGGCTAGTATTAGTATTGTGGAAATTATACAACATTTTCAGAACAAAGTAGCGAGAGTAATTGCCGAAGCTCCGTGGTTCACGCGGAATGATGAGATTCAGGATTATCTGGAGCTCCCATCGGTTCGTGAGATTGCACAACAGTGCAATGTCAAATACCTGCAAAGGCTTCGGAATCATGTAAACCACTTTGCAATTAATCTACTCGATAACAGCAGTGACGTCCGACGGTTGAAACGAACCCATGTATTCCACTTAGGGTCTGCTTAACAGTTTGGAATCTAACACCGTCAAGTTTAGTGGTGTCGTATATGATTTCTTTTACTTCTCTTACTTTTTTCTTTTTATTTGTTATTAATGTTTGTTTTGTGGATTATATGGTGCTAAAATGGTTGGTTTGTGATTTATGACTGAGCTTGAAATTTCATATTTGACTTTAAGTTTGCTTGCAACTATTTATTGTGTTATTTTGGAGGTTCCTTAAGGACCTTCTTATCACGTGATTTTGTCAGGAAACTTACTTATGGCTCCGCAGGAGAGCCGATTGTAATTATAATTGTTATTGAGCAAAAAAAAAAGAAGTTATTATGATGATAGAAAATTACGAATTATATAGCCCGTAAAACCTTTGGAAAAATTGTACTGAACAGATAAAAGATATAACTGTTAATTTCCAATACTTTAAAAACTCATATATTACAAGCAATAAAACACTTAAAATTCTATGAAAAAATTCACATCTATAAATAAAATAAAAGGAATAATATTATCCAAAATAGTTTTTCTTTCATTTTATTAATTTTTTGAGATACATATAGCAGCTGTAGAAGCGCTACGCCATGTAAATCGTTGGTAGACACGTGGGTACTTGGGTTGTTTCTATGCCTATAGGGTCACTTGTTGATTATACTCGTAATTTATTTAGAAAATTTTACAGACGTAATTAAAAGTTTTATGCATAGGCTAACTAAAGACATCAAATAGGTGTATTCTAGCAAATGTTGAAAATTTACGTATGATTCTTTAACGGAAATGGTCGACTAAGTAGTGATAAAATAAAATAATTACGTTATTTTTAATTACAAGGACTAACTTTAAAATACCCAGCATTTTAATTTTGGTACGTCGGTTTCCTACGCTGAGTGGACAGCAGACACAGATAAAAGCAGATGATTGGGGGTGAGGCTTTCATTCAGAAGGAAATCGAGTGTAAATAATAAATATTATGATTTTTAAAATGAATATGACTGATAATTCTTAAGTTATAAAAAATATTTGCAATAATATTCTATCATGTGTTAGGATTAATTGTAGTCCTACAGGCTAAAGGAGGTCAACATACGCATATCAATTTTCTTACACTTGTACAGTATACTTGTATTTTTATTGTATTTAATTTAATTGGATTAACTAAAAAATATTAATTACAATGTAATTTTTTTTAATGTAATAACAATAATAGATAGCCTCGCCTAAAATGACCCCAATATTTCATTAACTTTGTTTTTCATGATTTTCATTTATTGATTTCTTTGCAATATGTACGAGTCTATCTATTTCATCAGTCAATATAATTTGTTAATGTTCATTTTAAGAATCTCATCAATCGTTTCAATCAAATAAATTGGTTACCAATTATTGACAATCAATTTATTGGCTATATTATAGTAAATTGAATTTTATATTAGACGATTCGTTATATTAGCTGTGCTATTTTAAAGCATATATAATAATATGTATCGATTACATTTACTATTCTAATATCAAAGTTCACAATTTACTTATTATTATTTTTTTTTATTTTACCTTATTATATTAATATAATTGTACAATTTATTTTATTTTTAAAATGATTGTTATAATGATAAAAAAAAGTATTGAAGAACTAGTAACTTTAATTCATTGTTTTTATATTAGATTATTTCTGAAATAAAAATCGAGGGTAAGCGTTTTAAATTGCACAACAACCAGGTTTCTATAAAAACATTCAAAATTCTTTATAAAGAGATAAGAAACGAAATCGATTGAACGAGAGGTTTTAATGTTATTATATCTTTTACATTTTATTATCCACGACCTATTATTAAAATAATCTTTGGAATTTTAAGAAGTAATTTTAAAAAGGAATTTCTTGAAGTCATATCAGATCTGAAGGATTAAACCACTTTCCAGTTAACATTACAAAGATCTTCTAATTTATTTTTTCATATTAATATTGCTTAAATCAATTTAAAGGTTTGTAAATTTTATGGATTCTATCTATAATGTGTTTTTTATCATTAATTATTCTCTAGAATTAAAAAAAAGGGAGCTATAATACTCTTGATTATTTACATTATTTAAATATTTTTAATGTTTTAACTTAACATAAAAACAAAAACAAAAATATTATTGTGTAATAGTAGAATTGAATTAATTAAAAAATAATAATAACCATTTGCCTATTACCTAGGAGTACTTTTTTCGGAGTAGTGATTAATCAGCTTTGCAAATTTAAAATATGTATATACAGGAGTATATAAAAAATCCAAAACAAATTTTGTCTAATTTGTATTACGACTATAATTTTACGGATATACTGATATACTTTGCTATTCTAAACTTTAAAATACTATAGCCGTATTAAATTTTTGCAATACGAGAAAATAAGTTTTCAGAACTGGATATCAAATATTTTTTGAATTCTATCCAATAACACCAGCAGTAAATACGAGTAAATATAGCTTGTTCTTTTGAAACCGTAACTCCAAAACGCCTGTACTAATCTTCATGAGTAACCGTATATTCAAATTGCACGAATGATTCTAAGGACGATGTGAAAGACAAAATTTGAACTGTTATACACTATTTTTTCAGATATCGATAAAAGAAAATTGTTTGAAATAAATTGAAGTTTTCAAATAAAATATAAAAAATCCCTTTCGGCACGCCGGAAGGCGAAAGTAGATTTCACCGGGGCTAAGTAGTGAATAAAAAAACTTTTTCCGCCTTAAAGTCAAGAAAAACTTCAAATTTTCTCAATACGACAATGGTTACATATGAAAAAAAAGTTTCACACATATATATTTATATATATATATATAAAATGCCGAATAGCACAAGCGAAACGAGCCTTCAGTAAAAAATATAATTTGTTTACATCAAAATTAATTTAAATGTCTGGAAAAAATTTTTGAAAGTTGCCGCCGGTTTTGGCTTGGCGGGTGTTGGGGAGGGTACCTCCCCTTTTTTCACCACCGCCTTGGGCACAGGTGCCGGCACCTCCGGTTTGGGGGCTGTTTTACCCCCACCGGCAACGCGGGCCCAGCTGCGGCCGTCGAGAGTCGCGGGCTTTTTAAGTCCCTTGACTTTGGTTGTCTGCTCCTTGTAATAGGGGCAGCCCCTGTAATTGGCCGGATGTGGCCCCTTACAGTTGACGCATGAGGTATGAGGGTAATTGGTCTGTAAGAAGAAAATTCCTGTGCACGCTTCCTTGGTTTCAAAATCATCGTCACCTGCGACACCTTCCATTCCGCTGGGAAGTAAGACGTCCGCAGAACAGCGTTAAACAGATTCCTGATGTGCTCGATCCCTTTAGAGGGTAGCATGACAAGCATTTTGTGCGGCACTAAGTCAAAGCCTGGGGCCTTCCTTAATCGTCTTACTTGGTTGACTAATTTCAGTATCTCCCTTGCAGAGATCGGTTTAATCGTGATGCTGATTGGCATCGGGCTCTCAAGGAAGTCATTAACATCCGCATCGTGGATCGGAACGTTACCTCTAGATGTGAAGCAAACAGATTGGCGTTTTCTCTGTCAATCCTCGCTCACGATCCAGTACGCCTCCATAGGGTGGGGAGCGTTCTTGATGATCGTTGCAGTCCCTTTGTAGCCTTCCATAAGGAGCATCCGTCTCCATTTAGGCGAGAAAGATATTCTATGTACTCCTTGATTGTCTCGTCCATGATAGTTCTCAACAACTCATAAAAACTAGAATTGAGTTTAAAATTATACCACTTAAAGTCTGCTGTGAATGAAGTAATATCTTTTATCTCCTCTAATAAATTATTAAATTCTCATAACTCAAGGTAAGAGGAAAAGACAAATTGTATATATTTTTCCTGAACATCCTAGAAGGTAAACTTTAGCAGCATCTAGAAAAACTTCAAGACACAAATATCTTTTAGAACTCATGCAGACGACTGTTATCTATCTTTTTTACAAAGTTGTAAGGTACAATCAAGAAGATATCGCAATGAACCGGACTACCTAAAAAACTGTAAAACGATAACATATTAAAATTTTGTTGTGGGAAAGGAAATGGGAAGCTAAGAAATTAATTACTGTGTGTCAAATATTCAAGCGTTAAATAAGGTAATAAAAATACTTTTAAATGAGTACCAAGAAATTTTGAAAAAACATGTGCATTATCAAAATTAGTTAATAAAGCAAAATTGTTCGAACCAGAAAATGAAAGCGATAAACCCTTTGAACGATTTACGTAACAATTGTAGTAATTAAAAAGAATAAGTAAATTATGTATTTCCTAAGAATATTAAGGAAATTTTATACCTCGATAACCTTTTCCAAATTTTAAATTATCAGAAATGTAAATTTTTCCTCTTACAGCTGGACCTGCCAATTATTATTACGGTATATTTAAAAGAGCATAAAAATGTTGGACATTGACAAATTTACCTTTTAAATAATCTACAGATCTATACAGATTAACGCAGATCGACGTATTAATATCTTAAAATTTATTATCGCTGCAGTAAAGTTTAACTAGCAGTATTTTTTTTTCTTGATGATATCGCCACATAAGCTTGAAGTGTACGTGGGATGTAAAAATGGATTTTTTAGCGTACGAAAAATGCCATACTTGACCGGGATACGAACCCGGGACCTCCAGATGAAAGGCCGAGATGCTACTACTCACACCACGGAGGCCGGCGCGAATGCTATTTCATGCAGTAAATCTATATCCCGATTATATCATGAACTATCGATTAAAATAGCTACGCTAGAAGAAATAATTTTGGTTTCTCATCATAATTTATAGCGGAGAAATTGTAAGACACTTAAAGTTATATTTGTACAGAATATGATGAATTTTATTTTTATCGTGTAAAGTTATATTGAAATGATCGAGAACTCCGGTACAATAGTAAGAGAAATAAATGAAAGAGCATGATGAGATAAGGTTGTCATTTTTTAATATTTCCTATTTCCCAGTACTACATCAAATTTTCTACTTACATGCTCAACTGTTTTCTAACATTCATGGAAGAATTCTGTATTATTCTACCCGTATTACAAATTTCAAATTAGGAGATTACCAAATAGTTGACTCTCAATGATAAAAATATCAATCAGACTAGTTTAAGTAAGTTTGTTAAATTTATGTAACTGATTTTGATTAAACTTTATTTAAAATGCGTATGACTTAAATTTCTACTTTCACTTTTATATATAATTGTGTGAAACAACTTAACCAAATAATAATTTTATTCAACGAAGACCTAAATATAATAATGATATTTTACAGATAAACTTGGGGTAAAAATTTAATTACTTCTGGCATTTCTTGCTCAGATTCGGTGTGTAAATTTGTAAATTGATATATATTACATAATACATAGGCTTGTTGTTAATCGGTATAAACGACACATCAAGGAGTCTAGAGCCTGAATAATTTAATATTTTATTTTACACCATGTAATTTATTTAACTACTAAGGTACAAATAATTTATTGTACTTATAAGGCAATAATCAAATTACACAGATGTTATTTAATCGATTTTAATTTAGAACGAAATGTTCTCGATTACTAAAAGCTTGGTATATTTAATTTTAAATGATAAAAGAGTAACTTTAAAATAACTTAATTCTTACACGTCACACAGGATAATAATATGAAACGATGAAACATCGCAAATAAATCCGGTTAAGTATACGAGGGGTGTGAGAAAAGTAATGAGATTGGTAACACTGCGAGCGATCTGGCAACGCTGTGTCTATCGGTCTGTGCTAGACCGGTTAGTTCTTATCTATTACACATGCTCAGTACGAGTTTCAACTCCGTTCAGCCAACACATTATTTTTTACAGCACCATCAGTGAAGTTGTGTTTTTGTTGTGTGTTACGAAAATGGAGCATCGGAATTTAGAACAACGTTGTGCAATCAAGTTTTATGTTAAACTTAGGGAATCCGCGAGTATGACCTATGAAAAGTTAAAACAGGCCTATGGGGAACATTTCTTATCAAGAGCACAAGTTTTCCTCTGGCACAAATCATTTTTGGAAGGTCGAGAACATGTTGAAGATCAACTTCGCTCAGGGAGAGCTTCAACTTCAAAATCTGACGAAAACGTTGAGCGTGTGAGGGTTCTTGTGAGATCAGACCGTCGTTTAACAATAAGGATGATGAGTGAACAGTTAAATTTAAACACTTTCACCGTTCATCAAATTTTTACAGACGATTTGGACATGCGAAAGGTTTGTGCGAAATTGGTGCCGAAAAACCTCACAACGGAACAAAAGGACAATCGAAGAAACGTGTTTGCGTTGGTCTTCTTGAGAGAATTGACAATGAGAAAGAATTCTTCAATCATGTGATCACAGGTGATGAATCCTGGATATTTGAGTACGATCCTGAAACAAAGCGTCAAAGCGAAGATGGCACACTGTTATCTCGACTGAAAAAATGTTGAATGAACAAATCAAAGATCAAAACCATGCTGATTTGCTTTTTTGACAGTAGGAGAATCGCGCATAAAGAATATGTTCCTCCAGGACAAACTATCAGCCAAGTATTTTACAAAGGTGTCCATGAAAGACTCAGGAAAAGAGTGATTCGCGTGAGACCAGACATTGCAGACAAGTGGATGCTTCATCATGACAATGTCCCATGTCACACGGTCATTTCCATCAGGGAATTTTTGAGTCCCCTTGATTTGACTCCTTGTGACTTTTTCCTTTTCCCGAAATTGAAACATGTCTTAAAAGGATAACATTTTGGAACTCTGGAGGACATTAAAAAGACTGTGACCGACCAGTTAAAAGCCCTACCCGTTGATGTCTTCCAGCGCTGCTACCAGGAGTGGGAATAACGACTCCGCCGGTGTATAGTTGCCCAAGGGAACTACTTTGAAGGGATAATATTGAAGTTTGAAAAAAAATAAAAACTTTGGTAAATAATAAGTCAGTCTCATTACTTATCTCACACACCTCGTATATATATATATATATATATATATATATATATTTTTTTTGTCTTCAGTCATTTGACTTGTTTGATGCAGCTCTCCAAGATTCCCTATGTAATGCTAGTCGTTTTATTTTAGTATACCCTCTACATTCTATATCCCTAACAATTTGTTTTACATATTCCAAACGTGGCCTCCTACACAATTTTTTCCTTCTACCTGTCCTTCCAATAATAAAGCGACTATTCCAGGATATAAGTCTGTCTCTTCTTTTAACTATATTTTTCCAAATGTTATTTCTTCATCTATTTGCCGGAATACCTCTTCATTTGTCACTATCCATCCATCTGATTTTTAACATTCTCCTATAGCACCGCATTTCAAAAGCTTCTAATCTTTTCTTCTCAGATACTCCGATCGTCCAAGTTTCACTTCCATATACAGCGACACTCCAAACATACACTTTCAAAAATCTTTTCCTGACATTTAAATTAATTTTTGATGTAAACAAATTATATTTCTTACTGAAGGCTCGATTAGCTTGTGCTATTCGGAATTTTATATCGCTCCTGCTTCGTCCATCTTTAGTAATTCTACTTCCCAAATATCAAAATTCTTCTACCTCCATAATCTTTTCTACTCCTATTTTCACATTCAGCGGTCCATCTTTGTTATTTCTACTACATTTCATTACTTTTGTTTTGTTCTTGTTTATTTTCATGCGATAGTTCTTGCGAAGGACTTCATCTACGCCGTTCATTGTTTCTTCTAAATCCTTTTTACTCTCGGCTAGAATTACTATATCATCAGAAAATCGTAGCATCTTTATCTTTTCACCTTGTACTGTTACTCCGAATCTAAATTGTTCTTTAACATCATTAACTGCTAGTTCCATGTAAAGATTAAAAAGTAACGAAGATAGAGCACATCCTTGTCGGACTCCCTTTCTTATTACGGCTTCTTTCTTATGTTCTTCAATTGTTACTGTTGCTGTTTGGTTCCTGTACATGTTAGCAATTGTTCTTCTATCTCTGTATTTGAACCCTAATTTTTTTTAAATGCTGAACATTTTATTCCAGTCTACGTTATATATATATATATATATATATATATATATATAAAATATATATAATATATATATATGAAATAGGTTATATGTATATAATATTTAACCTGTATTGAACATAGAAGTATTTATTAAAGATTATCAAACAAACTCAACTACACATTATCGTTTTTAACACCGGAAAAATTCCGAAGAATAGGGATGATTCAAAATGAATAATTTTTTATGAGATTTAGGTTTTTACTAACGAATTTGCAAGCTATCCCAGTTTGCGTGCGAGAAATGTATTATTTTGTTATGTGAGCGAAAGAGTTGGAAAGAAATCTACCGCACGTCATGATTTGGCTGGAATGACAGCTCGTCATTTGTTTGGTCCTTATTTTTTTGACTTTTTTAGAGATGTTGCAGGCACAGTTAATACCACAGCTTCAAGAGAAAGATGTCATGGAACGAGAATGTTTGCAGCAGGATGGAGCTCCTGTAGAATTTTCTCTATCAGTCCGCGCGTTATTAAATGAAAAATTTCCAAGATGTTTGATTGACCGCGGTACTCCAGCGTCACCAGGTTCGTTATTATGACAACCACGAAGACCTGATCTCACCACATCAGACAACTCCTTACGGGAAATTATCAAGGCACACATATCTGCACATCGTTACACCACAGATGAAGAATACATGACACTGTGAGGTACGCCTTCCGTAACGTAAGACCAGAAATGCTCCGTCGCATGTCACAGAGGATATGGTGATGTGCAGAGTTGTGCGTGCAAGATGAGAGCGAATGAACACACAAACCCACTGGACCGTTAAAATTAATACTTTATATCAAGTAAGTAAATAAAGTAATTCATTATTATATCGCATTTATCCTTTATAACTCATTACAAATTTTTAGTTCTAGTTCTAACTTTAGGGGATAGGGTTACTTCCCGGCCGCTCTGTATAAATATATTTTTTACTTAAAACTATTTTAATTGAATTAATCAAAATCTCCTTTAAATAAATAAGCGATAACTGAATTAAATTTCACAATATATATTGTGTTTTAAAAATAGGCAACCGTAATTTTACTTTTTTTTAAAGATATTTTGGTTATACATTACCAAATCAGTAATAACGAGTTTAATATTATCTTACAAACGCTTTTAGTTTCCATTTAAAAGAAACAATATAGTTTTTATTTTTTATTTCAAAAATGGTAAAAACAATCTTTGATGTTTTACTTTAACATATCAAATAAGGATTAGCTGTATATTAGTTTCAGCTTAATTTGAACTTCCCTTAAAACGGTAATTTTAACTGAACGCTGTAGGTTAAAGCTTAATTCCAAAATTAGTTAAAACTTTCTCTATTCACTGATCTCTTTGTTGTCAATAGGAATAATTCAACGTGTTGATGTGATATAAATTAACAAAGTAAAACGCATCAAAAATTTTACCATAGGCTGATAACCTAAAAACAATTTATTTTTAAATAATACACAAGCAATGATAAATTTAGAAGAAAAAGCAAATTGAAGATGTATAACTTTATAGGCAATAAGATTATAATTTCGATAATGTTTGTGATGAGTTTTTTGTTCGTTTAAAAAATAATATCATATCGACAAAAATTACTAATTTGTATCATTAAAAATAATATCTACAATTTCAATATAAATTATAATAAAATCCGATAGTAATTGGATTTGGAAATATAATCCTTAGTATTAGCTTTATAAAAAAAAATAAAAAAATAATAATAAAATTAAAAACAAAAAACAAAATGACGAAAGTCATCGGTTAAAAAAAATGACTATTGTTTCAATATCTACGCCATTACGCCATTGAAATCAACTTAAGAACAAGGTTGATTTTAATTCGTTATCTCCGGCTGGCCACGGAGGCAGTTAAAATAGATATATAATAGTTACGTGGTAGGCGGATACTTTTACAATTGGACTTTCAGTAATGATATGTTACAACAAATTTTCGAAACGAAAATAAACCTTAATAGCTGTTAATATATAAAATGAGACTATAATACGTAATAAGAATCTTTGATGGATGCATATTACATTTTACAATGAGAAAAAAACAAAAGCTATATAGTAGGCTACATCTGGATCCTTATGTTGGAAATATACAAAATTTCAAATGTAATTGATATATCTTTTATTAGAGTAAAAATGTATATACTCGTAGTATCATAAAATAAAAAAACTTATTTTCATATATAGAAAAACATTTAACATGGGATTGGTATTAAGGGTGTTTATATATATGTGTGTGTGTGTGTGAGCGCGCGCGCGTAGTCTTACAGAGGTAAAAAAAATCACGTATTCTATAAAATTAAAATAATAGATAAAACTCTGATGTGCGTTTGAGATCTAGGTTTTCTTAAATTTTTTTAACTGTACTTTTTGGATATTATTATACTACCATAACATGAAGTAAAAAACGTATCATCGTAGAAAGAACTATTTTAAAATGATGGTCTGACAAATGTTTGATTAAATACTTTATCAGAATTATGATCAAACTTTGTTTGAATTTAATATTATTGTTACGGAAATTTGAACGACAAGATTAAAAACTAAATAATTTTTAGCGGAAAAGAATGAAAACGTTCATTCGTATAAAGAACTTTGTTTTGTTTTATACGAATGAAAAGTACAAATGTACTAGACAGAGAGCTTGGTGTTAGCAATTTAAATGCTCACACAATGGGAAGAAGTAAATAACTGAACAAATCAGAAAAATCATTTTCTAACCCTATTTTTTTAGAAAAAAAGAAAATGTTGAAACCGGAATACAAAAAACGACTTATCTTTGAAGGAAGAAAAAGGATCAATTATACCTTCTTAAAGGTGCAATGCTGTTGGATGAACATAGAAAATATAAGGATGTTAGTGATGAAAAAAGTAAAAGGAACTATCGGCAATTAAGAAATGCTATAAACAGGAAGTGCAAACTGGCGAAAGAAGAGTGGATTAAAGAAAAGTGTTCAGAAGTGGAAAGAGAAATGAACATCGGTAAAATAGACGGAGCATACAGGAAAGTTAAGGAAAATTTTGGGGTACATAAATTAAAATCTAATAATGTGTTAAACAAAGATGGTACACCGATATATAATACGAAAGGTAAAGTCGATAGATGGGTGGAATATATTGAAGAGTTATACGGAGGAAATGAATTAGAAAATGGAATTATAGAGGAAGATGAGGAAGTTGAGGTGGATGAAATGGGAGAAACAATAATGAGATCTGAATTTAAGAGAGCATTAAAAGATTTAAATGGCAGAAAGGCTCCTGGAATACACGGAATACCTGTAGAATTACTGTGAAGTGCAGGTGAGGAAGCGATTGATAGATTATACAAACTGGTGTGTAATATTTATGAAAAAGGGGAATTATCGTCAGACTTCAAAAAAAGTGTTATAGTAATGATACCAAAGAAAGCAGGGAAAGATAAATGTGAAGAATACAGAACAATTAGTTTAACTAGTCATTAGTCATGCATCAAAAATCTTAACTAGAATTCTATACAGAAGAATTGAGAGGAGAGTGGAGGAAGTGTTAGGAGAAGACCGATTTGGTTTCAGGAAAAGTATAGGGACAAGGGAAGCAATTTTAGGTCTCAGATTAATAGTAGCAGGAAGATTAAAGAAAAACAAACCAACATACTTGGCGTTTATAGACCTAGAAAAGGCATTCGATAACGTAGGCTGGAATAAAATGTTCAACATTTTTAAAAAATTAGGGTTCAAATACAGATATAGAACAATTGCTACCATGTACAGGAGCCAAACAGCAACAGTAACAATTGAAGAACATAAGAAAGAAGCCGTAATAAAAAAGGGAGTCCGACAAGGATGTTCTCTATCTCCGTCACTTTTTAATCTTTACATGGAACTAGCAGTTAATGATGTCAAGAACAATTTAGATTCGGAGTAACAGTACAAGGTGAAAAGATAAAGATGCTACGAGTTGCTGATGATATAGTAATTCTAGCCGAGAGTAAAAAGGATTTAGAAGAAACAATGAACGGCATAGATGAACTCCTACGCAAGAACTATCGCATGAAAATAAGCAAGAACAAAACAAAAGTAATGAAATGTAGTAGAAATAACAAAGATGGACCGCTGAATGTGAAAATAGGGGGAGAAAAGATTATGGAGGTAGAAGAATTTTGTTATTTGAGAAGTAGAATTACTAAAGATGGACGAAGCAGGAGCGATATAAAATGCCGAATAGCACAAGCTAAACGAGCCTTCAGTAAGAAATATAATTTGTTTACATCAAAAATTAATTTAAATGTCAGGAAAAGATTTTTGAAAGTGGATGTTTGGCGTGTCGCTTTATATGGAAGTGAAACTTGGACGATCGGAATATCTGAGAAGAAAAGATTAGAAGCTTTTGAAATGCGGTACTATAGGAGAATGTTAAAAATCAGATGGGAGGATAAAGTGACAAATGAAGAGGTATTGCGGCAAATAGATGAAGAAAGAAGCATTTGGAAAAATATAGTTAAAAGAAGAAACAGACTAATAGGCCACATACTACGGCATCCTGGAATAGTCGCTTTAATATTGGAAGGACAGGTAGAAGGGAAAAATTGTGTAGGCAGGCCACGTTTGGAATATGTAAAACAAATTGTCAGGGATGTAGAGGGTATATTGAAATGAAACGACTAGCACTAGATAGGGAATCTTGGAGAGCTGCATCAAACCAGTCAAATCACTGAAGACAAAAAAAAAAAAGGTGCAATTTTAGAACTAAATGGTATTCATTTTAGAAACGCTGGTTGAATTTTAGAATTAAATGTGAAACGAAGTTCTCAAAGGTATCTTCAATCTTTAAAATGGAACAATATGTCCGACTGCAAAGGAATAATTTTTTTAAGGGCAAGATCATAAACAATAGTATTTGATAGTGATTTCTAAAATAACTGACCTAAAAAAAAATTTGGTTTTTGTAGAAGGAAGTCCATAAAATGTTTCCGGAACACGCTGGTCATTTTTATTCAGAATATATTCACTGTGAAAGATGGAAATCCATTAAAACATTTTATTTTATTTTACTCTAATGATTTCAGAATATTTTTAGAAAAAGGGAAGTTTTAAGTCCTTTAATTGATATAACAGCTTATAAACTTATGCGAAGATTTATAGTATAGTGGATACGAGCAGTAGGTTAACAAATTAAAATCTTTGTAAATCATTAAGTGTTAAGAGAATTTGTGATTTGTCCTTTTCAGTGTTTTAGTTGTTTATCTTGAATGGAAATATAAATGTATCGGTCAACGATACAAGTCTTCTTTTTTTACTGAATATCGGTTTATTTGCAGACAAAACTGTCAGCAAGTCAACAAATAATATTTTTAAGGTGATTTCAACAAATGTTTCCGGGTACGGATACATACATCTAAACCTTGAACTCAGAGAACAAGACTAGTTCATTTAAGTCAGTTTAGACACCACGAAACACATTCAATCATAAGTTTTAAAGTTACAAAAGTTGTGTCTACACGACATTACGGATTGAAGTTATAAATTTCTATAAACCATGATGTAATCTGTCAGTGATTTAAAGATCAAATGAACTTCTTTAGACATGCTAAATTTGAAGGACCCGGATCTGGAATGAATCTGGAATTTCTAGTAAAGCCAGCTATTTTTACACGGACTTGAATACTAGATCGTGTATACAGGTGTTCTTTGGTGGTTGGGTTTCAATTAACCACACATCTCAGGTATGGTCGAACTGATAATGTACAAGACTACACTTCATTCACACTCATACATATCATCCTCACTCATCCTCTGAAGTATTATCTAAACGGTAGTTACCGGAGGCTAAACAGGAAAAAAAAGAAAGGAAAAGAAAGGAAAAGAAAGGATCTGGAATGAAGCTACAAGAAAAGAGTTTATATTTAGTGCTTAAGCGTTGGAAAAGATGAAATACGTAGTAAAATCGAATAAAATTTCCTTAAAAAATACTTCAATAGAAGCTTATGTACCTACCGATTATCTACTTACTTGTTATAAGTTAGATCGCTATAAATTTAAAATAAGTTTAAAATTGTAAAATCAGTCCCCTGTATTAAAAACATAATAAAATATAAACATAAAAATAAGAATTTTTCTCTTTTACCTGACAGAGGTAAAATTATAGCTAAGCTCAAAAGAAAAGCTTGTTAAAAGTAAGACCGATTAAGTTGTAATTTATCAAATATTTACCCTAAAGATATTCAAAAACAAAAATAACTTCAATATTTCTTTGTAATCATTTAAAGTTTGTGAGACTTTTTCGTCGAAAATTAATTAAGTATTCTTTTTTCAAAAAAATTCTCACTGACGGAGAAGTAAGTTACTACAAACGTATATGAAGAAAACTAAATATAAAAGTTATATTTTTATGATTTTAATGCGCAATTTTTGTAATATCAGTCGTAATAAATTTGTATGCTCGTTCTTTTCATCAGTTGATAAGTGAAAATATTAAGTAAACCCTGGGCGGTTTAGGGGAAGCAAGGTGAAGGAACAGTATGGCGCTTCGAGGTAGCAATCGTCATAATATATCTGCAGAAATGGGATGCAAAACGCGTATTTTATGTCTATCCTGAATGTAAGTATGTAGAGCGCAGTGCGGGGGATGATATGTAGCTCCACTTTGTAAAAACAGCTACACCACCCTTACATATGACTTGCATTTAACCTAAACGTCTCTCCTTTCCAGTCCTTCCCTGCTACAAGTGCATGTGGCGGAATATTTTTATTTATTTTTACCATCATATCAAAAGTAACCTGAACAGAATCATGCAGAGAGCAACTGTCAGAAATGGAGGCTTAGAGAAAAACAATTTTAGCGATGAAAAAATCTTTCTTCTCCACGAATGAATTCAAAGAGGAAAATCAATGAGTAATCAATTAATGTTACTTAGAAAATATGGGATATTGTAATCAAAAACCCTTTTAATATTACTGCGATCTGATAGAATATTAGCATAATATAATATATAATTAATTAACACAACAAAATTATTGAGATAGAATATTAGATCTAGTAAAATATTCTTTCTTCTTATTCTAAAAGCAAAGAATTTAGGAATAATAACAACTTGCCATGATTGAAAGCGCAAGAAGTTTTGTTAAAAAATATATTCAAATTTGTTTTTAGTTAATAACATTTCGTACACTTTTTTCCTACGTTTACAGCATTTACACAGATTTCTGTTTCTTCAGAACAAATTCTTTCCTTTTTTTTTTAATTAAAAATTATTGCAAACTACATTAGCACGTAATTGAGATATAGTTACAGTATCATGTTTGGATAAACACAAAATATTATGTGTATCTCATATATAAGGTACCTGTAGATGAAAAATATTTTTTTAATTTTTTTCTCTTGATATAATATAATTTTTAGCTATTTTTTAAACACACACACACACACACACATATATATATATATATAAATAAATAAATATATATATATATATGTCGGAGAGGCGAGGAGATTTGTCAGGGATTCAACGTTTTGTGTTTCACTCACTTTTATTATTACAAGTGGAGAATATATAAGACTATAATAAAGCTCAACCAATAAAAATGAGTAGACAACTCGTACAATGAAATAATTACAAATGATAATTATCACTTATCAATAACTCAGTAGTACACGAATTATAATATAAGATTAATTTAATTTAGAATTCAAATAATATTAAAACAACTTGCGATAGACCGAGGCTCAGGGAAATAACGAATTCGCGATCACCAGGACGTCTGTTCGATCTGGGTTCCAAAGCAAGACTACCTTTTCTCAATATTCTCAAATAATATACCTACTGCATATTTCCTTTTCCTTATTAATTTTATGATACCCCTATCGTCCTGGGATCCCGACTACGTTGACAACCATGTGCCTACCTAGGCCTAAGCCTACCGCAATAAAACAATTTAAACCTTATTTTACAAAACATTACAAGTAATAGTACATTTCTTAAAACTACTAAAAATACAGATATTCTAAAGAATATTCTCATCGTTTTGTCGGAAGATACTCCACTGTACTTTATTCTCCGACATATATATATATAATACAGTAGGGTGCAAATTAATCCGAATACAGGAAATTTTTTGTTTATTTTTATGTTGCGGCTTCACTGTTTGACCACACCCATTCTTTAAGTTGCTGTGTAATGTGAGGTTGATTTTCTTTGGTTATTTAGCAAGTTCAATACAATAAATAGTGTTTTGTGGAAGTTATTTCATTTATTTTTATTACAAAATCATGTTTTTGTATATTTTTTTTCTGTGTGTCTTGAATATAATGATAAACATAACTCCAATTAAACATTCAAAAATTTCTGTTTCTGAGCATAGCAGTATGACACATCGAAAAATAACGTCTAATCGTGGTATTGAACTAGGGACAGTGAATACTATTTTAAAATCAATTTAAAGAAACTGATTCCTTTTCACCTCAAAGAAAAACCAATATTACCATAAAAA
Organism: Lycorma delicatula; assembly: GCF_047948215.1. Taxonomy (NCBI): domain Eukaryota; kingdom Metazoa; phylum Arthropoda; class Insecta; order Hemiptera; family Fulgoridae; genus Lycorma; species Lycorma delicatula. The sequence continues at coordinate 35,813,341 of NC_134455.1, forward strand.
AAGAAAAACTATTTCAAACAGGATCAGTTATTATTGAGAAAAAGTAAACTTGATCCAAAGTTATCTGCTGTGAACCTTAATCGAAAATTAGCAGCTAGTGGAACAAATTTATACGTGGCAACTGTTAGATGCCGATTTCTTTCAGCTGGACGGAAAGTTCATCTTCCAGCTAAAAAGCAGGTTTTAACACCAGCATTATTCAAAAAAAGCTCTTGTGGACCGAATAACATGCTAGCTGGACCAACGAAGACTGGAAAAATTTTATGGTTTCCTACAATTCATTTTTATGTTCAGAAACAAAGTATTTCATACTTTAGAAGAGTATCAGATGAAAATACATCTCCGGTTCATAATTCAATCAGTTAAACATCCCCAGAAAAAATGTTTTGAAGTTATTTCACGTTTAAATCAGAATTCAGCACTTGTTCATTACTTCCAGTAGATTGTATGTTGGAAAGTGATGGATAAATCAAGATTCTGGAGGAAAGGGTTGTGAGACAATTTTAAAACAAATTCCCACAAGGTAACGGTCTGTTACAATAAAATTTGACGCCAACCCATACATCCAAAAAAGTAGAAAATATTAGGCAGTAGTCAAAAACGACTTTCAAAAATGAATTGTACCACAAATTGATGACATTGAAGTAATAACATCGGTATGGTTTCACGATGAAGAAATCAATTTGTTTTACTCGAAAATGTTTAAACCAAATTATTTGTTTAAATTGTTAACTCCTAATTGTTTACGTTAAGTGATAAAGAATATTTTATTTTTTATTTTTTTTGTCTTCAGTCATTTGACTGGTTTGATGCAGCTCTCCAAGATTCCCTATCTAGTGCTAGTCGTTTCATTTCAGTATACCCTCTACATCCTACATCCCTAACAATTTGTTTTACATATTCCAAACGTGGCCTGCCTACACAATTTTTTCTTTCTACCTGTCCTTCCAATATTAAAGCGACTATTCCAGTATGTGGCCTATAAGTCTGTCTCTTCTTTTAACTATATTTTTCCAAATGCTTCTTTCTTCATCTATTTGCCGCAATACCTCTTCATTTGTCACTTTATCCACTCATCTGATTTTTAACATTCTCCTATAGCACCGCAAAAGCTTCTAATCTTTTCTTCTCAGATACTCCGATTGTCCAACTTTCACTTCGATATAAAGCGACACTCCAAACATACAGTGATAAAGAATAGAGAAGAACATATTAATTACTAGAATTTCACAAATTGTATAAATATAATTTTTTTTCTAAATAAAGTTGCTTTTTATCAAATAAATATCTGTGTTCGGATTAATTTTCACGCTATTGTATATTAAGAGAGAGTTTTTAATTACTTTTATTTATAACTGAATCTAACGAAAATACATATCTTGTATTTTCCCGTTAAATTTTTGACTGCAACAAAAAAAAACAAAATACTGAACTTGAATCTAAATTCAATAACCTTATAGAAACAAGTCATGAAGTGTAAAATATATAACTTTTTTGGATAATGATTTAAACATTAACGATATTCCTTTTTGACTTATTTTTAGTTGTTTCAACCTAGACATTGTAAAAGACAAAAAAAATCTGTCGAATTATCGTTGCATCAAGACTTAAATATTTCATCCGTCACAGTGAACGTGAAGATTGCGGTTTACTAATAGTATATAATTTCTAAAAATAAATAAAATATTTCATCACGATATCTTTCTTTGTGTATACTAATTAATTTTATCTGTATACTAATTTCAGATTTCTGACTTTAACGATTTGGCTGAATTTTTTGGCTAGAAGACACTCTAATATAAACAGTTAACGGTTTCAATGCAACCCTTAAGAGAATTCTGCTTACATCAGTATGATGCAGAATCACGATAATAGTAATAATAACAGTTATTTATCACTAATTCTATTCTTCTGTGTTTGACATCTAATTTTTTTATTCCCACACCTTCAGCAAATGAAATTAATAATTACTAAATCCAAAAATCAAGAGTTTATGTGCTAATGAACTCTAAATGAATTAAGTAAAATATAATTAAGTAATACAATTAAAACTACTGAGATAAAGGCATCATACGTTCTTATAATAATTAATTAGTTCACCAGTAAATATCAACCCGCCAACAATTCAAGAAGTTCTCGCAGCCTTAAATGAAATAAAAAACTACAAAGCAAGCGGAGAAGACCAGCTTTTCGCAGAACTCTGGAAACACTCATCAGTTTATTCAGTCAAAACTTCCCTACATGTATGCCTCGTGAAAATATGGAACGAAGAAAAACTTCCAGAACACTGGACCACAGCCCTCATCCATCCATTACATAAAAAAGGGGATAAAACTAATCCTGAAAACTACAGAGGCATATCTCTCCTGGATTGCACATACAAAATCCTGTCGAGAATCATATACAACCGATGCAAAGACCAACTTGAACTGGAACTTGGGGAATACCAAGGGGGATTTAGGCCATGGAGAGGTTGCCCGGAACAAATAATATCCCTAAAACTTATGATGGACTTATATAAGAGACGGAAAAAACAACTAATAATCACCTTCGTCGACTTTAAAAGGGCCTATGATTGTATACACCGACCATCCATGCTGAATATTCTGAGAAACCTGGGCCTTCACCCTAAACTCGTAAACATGATAAAATTAACTTTAACCGATACCCAGTCCAGAGTGAAATTCAGAGGTGAACTCTCTCAACCCTTCTACATAAAAACTGGATTGAGGCAAGGAGACGGCCTCTCACCACTCCTTTTTAACTGCGCCCTCGAATTTGTCATGAGAAAATGGTATGAAATAAATCCCAAAAATATAAAAACGGGTACTAAGAAAAATTCCATCACACTAAATCGCCTAGGATTTGCAGATGACCTCGCTCTTTTAGCAAATAATATTCAAGAAGCCAAAACGCAAATCATGAGCCTTCAAAACCTAGCACAAAAGATAGGGCTTCATATCTCTTTCGAAAAAACTGAACTGATGGCCATAGATCCTCTGGTAATAGAGCACATTACGGTAAACAATCAGAAAATTAAAATAGTAAAACAATTTAAATATCTAGGGGAAATAATAACTTATAAATTAAATGAAAAAGTGACATGGCAAAACAGGACAAATAAAATGATTAAATCCCAAAAATTAACTCGGTCAACATATAACAAAAAATGCCTTTCTGCTAAAACAAAACTTAAACATTATAAAACTGTAGTACAGCCAGAAGTCACCTACGGAAGCGAAACCCTTTTCAAAATCACTCAGAAAAACCGAATTGAAAAAATTCTGAAAATAGAGAGGAGAATTGTCAGAACGTGTATCAATAAAAAACACCAAAAAGAAGGCCGATGGTGGATTGTACCAAATGAGGTGGTGTATCGAGAAATAGAGCCTGTTACTGATACTATGCGGAAAAAAAGAATCTCTTTCTTCGGTCATCTCATAAGGACACCGCAAACAAGACTGTCAAGAAATATCATTGAAAAGCTCTGGTTCCAAAAGCTAGAAGTAGGATGGATCAAAGAAATTAGAGAAGATATGAAAGAATTGGGAATTTCCCTGACCGACCTACAGAATAAAACTGGAAAAATTACAAAGCTAAAAGATAAAAGCATTAGATTTAAACAAAAGACAGACAAACGACAAAATACAACGAAGAGGGTGTTTACGGATGAAGAAAAGAAAGCAAGATCTGAACGGATGAAGAAATACTGGGCAGCTCGAAAGAGTAAAATAGCACGCTTTTCTCAGAAAAGATCCAACTAAAATTGACTTAAGTGGTCCCATGTTGGCCGTAAAAGCATAATAATAATAATAATAATAATAATTAATTAGAAGTAAAATCTACTACTGGTTTTCTAAAGTCTACAACTAGAACCACCAAAAATATGTAGTTAAGCTATAAATCACTTTTTTTATCAATATCCATTATTACACGGTTAAATCGTTCTATTATACATTCAGATTTTACTAAATCTATTAAAAATTCTTATACCAAAATTTAAATTAGAAATTATTCATTGCTATTATTCATTAAATTAAGTAAAAACTACGGTTTTTATTAAATTTTTTCTTTAATATATATTAAAATAACATAATGAAAAAAATTACAGCTTGATAATTTAGTCATTAAATATAGAATTACTCCTTAAACAACCGGTCAAAACTAAGAAAGTAAAGACAAGTCATTTCGAAGAATAAATTATTACATTAAACAGTGATCAAGAACATACATTTTATGTAACCGACTGTATATGGCTATAAATTATGTATACTTTTGAACGACCTTGACCGAGGAGGCCCGGATATCCTTTTAAGGTGACAAGGGAAGGCTTTCAGACAATTTAATCTTAACGGCTAGCGAGAGATAAAAACACCCCGCCTTACCTGTGACAAAGCAAGGAAGCAAACACCTTCGCGTCCACCGACGACCAGGCGCTTCTGTCATCCACGGACAAGACATTATTTACAATATAAATAATATTAATATAAATAAACATACAACGATGATATTAATAGAATTTGATAACAAATAAAAAATAATAATAAAATTAGTGTGAATTAACACGAATAAAATAAAGTTTAATATATTTTTATCTTTTCAATATTTCCATTTCCATTTAGAAATTGAAATTTGTTGTTCGGTAATCTTGATGTAATTTATTAATGATAGCCTACAGGTAATGTATTTTATTCCTGCCTTTCAACGTAATTTGAATAATACCACCGTTCCGTCAACAGAACAAACGTATTCTGTACCCGAATATTTTTTAAAATTTGCGACTGATTTTGTGTTCATGCATGTAAAAAACACAATATACATATTATAAAAAACAGGCTCATATTTACTCATTTATTTCGAGATGATTTTTAAAAAAAATTAAAAATAAAGACCTGAAAGCATTAGACTATTTGTAACTTGTACAGATATTAATAATATTAACAAAAATTGTTTTAGTTATACTTTAATATAAATAAATTATTAAATTTGGCTGGTAAACTGTTATGCAACTGTAGATGATCGTGGTTTGCGGTACAGTTTAAAATTGTAATGTATCTAGAGCTTTCATTATGCGTCCTTCATTGTTATTCTTACGTTGAGAATCCACCGAATATTACTGATATTTAATATGTTCAATGATTACCTACGTTAAAACGGTCAGTGTGTGTTGTAAGCTCATAACAAAGAAAAATTTCCAACAAATATAAATTCATAATTATCAGTACATGATTATATAATTACATTAGGAATGGATAACGTCACATTCAATGGATAAAAAATGGAATTCCAATAGCATTAGGTTGAAACGATTAAGGAAAATCATGAAAAATTTTAATTATAGCTTCTAATAAAGTATAAAAAATTATTAAATAAAAGAGAGAATTATTAAAGCTCATAAAAAAATAATTATATGAGATAATCGAGATCCAAATAAGTGAATACAATAAATAAATTCAATAAGTATACAATAAAATTAGAATTTTTAGAGTTAATTGAAATGTATTTAATTAAATATCATCTGTATATACGAGGTGCGACAATAAAGTAATGAGACTGATTTTTCTTTGCAAGATGTGGCAACCCTGCAGCTTGCGTAGGCACACCATCTTTGACCTTGGTCTATAAGCTACTTCTAGTCCAAGCGGCACATTGATGAAACTGCTCAGTCGTGAGTTGTGCTGTAATAAGTGAACACGTGTTTGTGTCTCTCGTCACAGAAATGAAACCGCAAAATATTGCGCAACGGTATGCCATTTCTTTTTGCGTTAATTCGGATGAAAACGCGACGACAACTTACGGTAAGCTTCAGAAGCCTTTTGGAGAGGAGATTATGTCAAGAGCTGAAATTTTTCGGTGGCATAAAATTTTTAGTCAAGGCAGAACGAATGTTGAAGATGAAGACCGCAGTGGACGACCATCAACCACACGGACAGATGTCAACTTTACCAGGGTGCGTGAAATCGTACGATCTGATCGAAGATTATCCGTGAAAATTATTGCAGAAGAACTCAACATCGATCGAGAAACGGTTCGTCTAATATTAACTGAAGATCTTGGTGTGAGAAAGATTTGTGCAAAAATGGTCCCCGAAAATCTCACACAACAACAGCGAGAAACACGGAAAAATGTGGCAGCCGATCTGTTAGAGCAAACGGAAATCAATCCAGATTTGTTGAGCCGTGTTATCACTGGTGATGAAGGTCGGTTTTTGGCAATACGATCCAGAGACAAAACGCCAAAGTTCGCAACGGTCCTCAAAGGGATCACCCAGACCTAAAAAAGCTCGCATGTCAAAGTCAAAAGTGAAATGCACGCTTGTGTGCTTCTTCGATTCCAAGGGAATTGTTCATAAAGAGTGGGTGCCTCCTGGACAAACAGTTAACCGATATTTCTACAAAAAAATTTTAGAAAGACTTCGTAAACGAGTTCTTCGTATCCGTGCCAACATTGCTGATAATTGGATTCTGCATCACGATAATTCCATACTGCTCTGTCAGTACAGCAATTTTTAACCTCAAAACAAATTTCAGTACTACCACAGCCACCTTATTCACCAGATATCGCTCCGTGCGACTTTTTTCTATTTCCAAGAGTCAAAATGGCGGTCAAGGAACACCATTTTCAAATAACACAAGATGTCCAAAAAGCTGTGACGAGGGTCTTGGAGGATATTACAGAAGATGAGTTCCAGAAATGTTACCATCAATGGCAGAAGCGCTGGAATAAGTGTGTTCAATCATAGGGGAACTACTTTGAAGGAGACGACACTAAACATGACTAAAACGGTAAGCAACATTTTTTTTTCACATCAGTCTCATTACTTTATTGTCGTACCTCGTATATATATATATATATATATTTTTTTTTTTTCATTAAACTAGAATACGAACAATTCATTTCATCAGCATTAATGAAAATCTGATCGACATATTAGTATTGTTTTTATAAGGAAATATCTTTCGAGAAAAATGTGCAAGAACAAGGTAAAATCTTCTATTATCATTTTTTAAAAACGATAAAGAAGATTTCTTTTTGGCCAAAGTACTACGTCAAATTACGTAAAGATACTTGTCAGATTTGATAGAAGTGGTATTATTACTCATATTATTCTTAGTAATGAGTAATAACTGTATAAATTGATTTTTAACAAAAGAAGTATAATTTTAAATATACACAGTATAAAGAAATGATTATATGTCTGTTCGATTCATATTTAAATTATTTGCGCCAAAAGATATTTATATTCCATCTTTGTGTCCTGAAATCTCTACTTGAGTTGAAGGAAATCCAGTAAAATGTTTACAGTGTAAAATACAATACACGATATTTTCAGATATGATTTTATGAGGAAATAATAAATATTTAATAAAGATTGGAAGGTTAGGCTTAGGTTCTTAAAGACGAAATAAAGCGATTGATTTGATTCTATTAAAAATTAAATCAATTAATTATGTGATCGTACAATGAAAATGTATTATTATAGAAGACACGTAGAATTTCACTCTACGGGCAACAGAAGTACCATTAATCGTATCTTCATTGATAAGACTATTATCTACGCAATTGAAAATTGTCTACCTAAAAACCACATTCAACATTTTTATCTGTTTTTAAAGTTAGGTCCATAGTTATACATCTTCCGATGAATAACTTTTTATAGTTACAACATAAAATTGTTTAATTTCATTAACTAATAGAATAATAATTATCTTCAGACATAATTACATTATGATCTGCGAAGAGGTCCAGGAACGTGTTGTTTTCTTATTGTTTTTTTATATTTTTCAAAAAGATTATCTATTAAATATGATATAAATATAGGTCTCTTGTTTAAATTTAAAAAAATTCTTTATTCACTCTCCTGAATTACTTCATTTTTTACTCTATACATTTAATCTTTTATAATATTCTTCACAATGTCATTTAAAATCTCTGTTTTGCTTAGTGCCCATTTTTTTCTATTCACTAGGTACTCTAAAAATACAATACGACACGCGATTTAGATGTCTGTAATTTCACCTTAATACATAACAACTGTTTCTTTCTATAAATCTTCCTTAATTATTGCTACATGATTTTATTTTGTTTTTGCTTTTTCAAACTTTTATTAACTTAGTATTTACGAACCAGAACTGCTTTATCTGTTCAATTCTTATTTTTTCGTGTAGGTATTTGTCAGCTTTTAGTCTCCTAATAATATTACTTTTGTTTTCTTAATAACCGAAGTCATAATGTAATCTTTGTGACAAATGCTTGGTGTTAAGGCGCGGTTTAAAAATAAGGGCTGATTGGTAACAAAATGAGAACAATTGAAAAATGTATTAATGGCTTCAGACACTTATTTATTTATTTTATTTTTCTGCATAGTCACTATTTCTTTTCAAATAATTTTTCAAGCCCAGTACATAAATTCTTTCGCCTAAAAATTTTAGCCGAGGAATTTAGTCGTACGAAATCAATGAATCATCACTAGTGATGATATGGGGAAAAACTAGTCTCTCTCGTGCTTAAAATGGTCGAGAAAAGCACATGCAGATGTCAGTGTCAATCATAATTCTCAACGATGTTGTCTTTGGAAACTTCTGGAATTCTAGAGAAAGATTGCTAATCGTAAACCGACGATTTTTCTCACTTTTGCATTCATATGTTCAACGAGATCATCAGTCTGGACATCAGGTTGTCACTTGTATGTTCGTCGTAAACATTTAAATGGCTTTCTTGAACTCACGATACTATTTCCTCTATTTTTCTTCACCCATTGCGGTAGACTCATATGATTCATACAATTGATGGTGAATTTCAGCAGCATTTTTGAACTTGTGTTTAGAAATTTATTCCTGATCGAATTTCACAACTGGCGGAAATTGTTTTTACCGCACTCATTTTAACACATTTTTCGCTAAGGCAAATTATATTTTTTTATAGAATAAAAAACAGATGGATGACATTCATAAACGATTTAAAACATATGAAATTATTAATCATGAAGAAAAAGGGAATTTAAAAAGGAGTTTTTTTTTTTTTTTTTTTTTAGTTTTGTTCTGTATATAAAATTAGATTATAAAATGTATTATTTTACCCTACTGGCATTTACGTAAGATAACTATAAAAACGTAAGGCAGATAAATGTATAAACAAATAAAATATATTTATACAGCTGTTCTCGTAATATTAGAATTTTGAAATCCAACAAAACAGTGACATTTGTATGATATGATGATGATGTCAGTTACAAGCAATTTCACAAGATGAGTCCACTGAAATCCTTGTGTATTACAAGAAACGGAGGAGGTGAATCAAAATGCGGATCGAAACCTGTTTTTTGTTCTTTTTCTATAATACTCAGGTTTGATTGTTAAAACACTCACGAAGCATTTATCTGATCTGTTTGACATGAAATGATTAATTATGCGTAAAACAACTTATTTATTCCTCCATATATAGACTGTATAGTCCCTTTAGAAATGTAAAAATAAAATGAAATTATATTTCAGCGGGTAAAAGAAAAAAAAAGATAATTATCACAAACATACATTTCTGAATTTGCATTTCTCTCTCTTGCTCTATCTAACTATCTAGCTAGAGAGAGAATACACGAGATAGGTAGATACCTATCTCGTGTATTCTCTCTCAGTGCTTCAGCATGCAAGTTAAATGTATAATTTGTAGAAATAAAATGCCATTGGACTATAGAATAAATTTTTAATCTGTTAACTAAAAAATATATTATTTTATGTATAATCTGAGCGAGCGAATTCTAAGTACAACGTCTGAGAATCAGTTTATAACAACAAGAAATTTGCTGCATTGATGAAGTTTTAAGCTAAAGATAAAACTGTAATTGGAAAGTTTTGTTCCAGAAAATCAGTTAACTAGTTCAAACAGAGGTCTTATTTCAGAGATATCGGCATTTAATATGGAAACTTTTGAATTAAAACTACAAGATGAGTACCTTATACCGACAGATAGTCCTTTCACTGTGGAAGGATGGAATTCGTTACATGTTAACGCATCTAATTATTTTGTGTTTTTTTCACGGTTCTCGATTTTTAATTTTCTAATTGCGTATTTTAATTGCCAAAAATTACCAATTTGTGACTGCCTTTTTTATTTTAAATATAAAACAAATAAAATATATTTAAAATATATATTACTGTTGCAAACGTATTATTCTGAAATTTACAAATGTTACCGTAAACATAATGGTTGCAACCAACCTTACACGAGTGACAAAAAGCACCCAGGTGAGACTTAATAAAAAAATTGAGGAGTAAAGTGATTTCCCGTTGCTTTCTTCTCCGATCCGAATATAATACTGTATATTAGCGTGCAGCAGATTAGAATTCAGGTGGTATTTAGTTCTACAAAGGATATTTAATTTTCTAATTGCGTATTTTAATTGCCAAAAATTACCAATTTGTGACTGCCTTTTTTATTTTAAATATAAAACAAATAAAATATATTTAAAATATATATTACTGTTGCAAACGTATTATTCTGAAATTTACAAATGTTACCGTAAACATAATGGTTGCAACCAACCTTACACGAGTGACAAAAAGCACCCAGGTGAGACTTAATAAAAAAATTGAGGAGTAAAGTGATTTCCCGTTGCTTTCTTCTCCGATCCGAATATAATACTGTATATTAGCGTGCAGCAGATTAGAATTCAGGTGGTATTTAGTTCTACAAAGGATACCCCATTCCTTTACCATTCCTATTTACCACACACATAGGCTATATAAGAAACACGATAACTTTCAGTGAAAACAACTATGATCTGTGCTTTTTGAACCTCAGATACTTTAATATCACGACAGAAAGAAAGACTGAGAGACAGATAGTAAGAAGCAACAAATTAATGTTATTTTGTAAGTTACAAAACGATGCTTTTATATACACTTCTTAAACGTGGCAGGAGAAATATATGTCTAAAAAAATTTTACGATTAAATATATACCTAATATTTTCTTCAGTTTGTTTAAATGCATTATAGTTATTACTAATAAACGGTATTATTTGAATACATACATGTGTGTTCGACAATAAAGAAATCTTTACTTTTTTATTTTCTCAGAAGCTTTTATAAAAGGTGTTTTATAAAAAAAATAATGACGAATTTGAAACAAAAAGAAACAACAAAAGCAGAATCAATGAAATGAAAAAAGTGTGTACAATAAATATTTTCTCATATCATAAGGATTAATGACGTATTATAAGAACGATAATACGGTTTAATGAAAATAATAATAGCTATTTTTAAGTAGTATTCATAAAAAAGTTTTAATTCAGTTTAATAAAGTAAAATAAAATGAAACAATTAATTATATGTATGAAACGAACGTATACAGTTATATTCCGAATAGACAATGAATTCGCATTGTTCTGTCCGACAATTATGTACTCTTTACTCGACAAGTTACAACCACTTATATGTTAAATACGTCTACTCGTATAATAGTCTTAGGAAATTAGTAAGGGTCTTTAATGGCATGTTATTGTTACGGTAGTAAGCATATACTACATTTAACTAAGTATGCTGACGTTTAAAATAATATATAATGATGGTAGAGGAAAATGTACGGTGAAAGTAGTATAAAAAAATGTGTGCGACCATGTATGAGTAAATAACTAAAAGACCACGCAATTAAAACCTGATTATTAATAAAGTAATATGTAATGTAGAACAATAACATTAAATTAGTCACTATACTATCCGTTTCGCCAGTATAATTGCTACCAGTCGTGACTTTCAATCAGGAGCCATGAGTTCGAAGTAGGTTCCCGTTGTTTTCTATTCGTAAGACAAATTTTCCTAAAACAATACTAATTACATTTGGTACTTCATTACAAGGCATTAACATTAGTACAATAATACTTCATACTACATCAAAATTACCTTGTCATCTAGTCATCTATATATATATATATATATACATGTCGGAGAATAAAGTACAGTGGAGTATCTTCCGACAAAACGATGAGAATATTCTTTAGAATATCTGTATTTTTAGTAGTTTTAAGAAATGTACTATTACTTGTAATGTTTTGTAAAATAAGGTTTAAATTGTTTTATTGCGGTAGGCTTAGGCCTAGGTAGGCACATGGTTGTCAACGTAGTCGGGATCCCAGGACGATAGGGGTATCATAAAATTAATAAGGAAAAGGAAATATGCAGTAGGTATATTATTTGAGAATATTGAGAAAAGGTAGTCTTGCTTTGGAACCCAGATCGAACGGACGTCCTGGTGGTCGCGAATTCGTTATTTCCCTGAGCCTCGGTCTATCGCAAGTTGTTTTAGTATTGTTTGAGTTCTAAATTAAATTAATCTTATATTATGATTCGTGTACTGCTGAGTTATTGATGGGTGATAGTTATCATTTGTAATTGTTTCATTGTACGAGTTGTTTACTCATTTTTATTGGTTGAGCTTTATTATAGTCTTATATATTCTCCACTTGTAATAATAAAAGTGAGTGAAACACAAAACGTTGAATCCCTGACAAATCTCCTCGCCTCTCCGACATACATATATATATATATATATATATATATATATATATATATATATGTGTGTGTGTGTGTGTTTGATTCAAGAAAATATTTTCCTTTTCTTTATGGCTCTACAGCTCATGATGAGTGTTTGCTTCGTAATATCAAGTTCCATGTATCTGATCTTACTTTCGTTCTCCTCCATCCCCTCATCTCATATTCTCACCCAAATATCAATCACCTCTCCATTATTACTCCTTTTTCTTTTATAAATCATCTTTTTCATCACTACTTTCGGTATTCGTGATAAATTAATCCTTATCAATGTCGTTATGTTTATACCATCATCTAATTTGAGTATAAATTCTATGTATAAAACGAATTAATGCTAGGAGAATTTATTATAAATATTGATGGATCAAAAGATTTTACTCTTATTTTATTTTAAATTTAATATTATAAAGTAACATTTAAATCTAATTATTTTCATTACAATTATTTTAAATAATATGATTAATTTTGTTATTATTACAGTACATATTGAAACGAGCCTATAATGATAGCATTAATGCACGAGAGCGAAGAAAGTATTACGACCACGAGCCTTGGAGAGCGTCATAAACTTTGCAAGAGTACATTAATGCTCATTATAGAGAGTTGCATACGGTATTTTTCTACAGCTGAGAAAATATTTGGATTATTGATTTAAATCAATAATACATTGATTACGGAATTTTTTTTTTTTAATTTTTCAAAACGTGCATTAAATGATACATTTCTGTGGCAATAGAAATTCTGCTCTCGATTTGATAAATTCTGCTTGTCATTAATATCGATCGGTGTTGCAGGCAGGCATTACTTCCTTAGAATCTGACGTCCGGAGGTCCCGGGTTCGAAACCCGGTCAGGCATGGCATTTTCACAAGCTATAAATCAATTATCTCATCCTCTGAAGAAATACCAAACAGTGGTCCCGGAGGTTAAAAAATAAAAAAAAACTACTAATCTGGATTATAATCAAAGTAAATCGAATCGGCTGATACATTAAACCCGCTTTTGGTTGGTCAGTGCTTGAAAAGAGTAGCCTTTTGATTGGTTGAAAATCTGTTTCATAATGACCCTCGTTTTGACACAGGTTCAAACCGCTTGATTCAAACATTATAATACAGCCGTGGAAAAAATAATATTAAATATTTATATATCTACTTTAACTGATGAAGAATTCATGTAATCGTTAAAATTATCCAAATTTGTTAGATATAAATATCTTGAGTTCATTTTTCGTTTGGAAACTCGTATCGAATTCTTTAAAAAAAAAAACTTAAACGTAGTTATACGCTCACAATATTGCATATTTTAAATTCAGCTGTATTATACTGTAGAGGATCTACCTACTAGAAACCTTATTTCAGTTTTTTTTTGTCTTCATTCATTTGACTGGTTTGATGCAGCTCTCCAAGATTCCCTATCTAGTGCTAGTCGTTATTTCAGTACATTTTCGAAAAATCAAATCAACAATTTTTCTAATTAAGCATTTAAATTATCCAGTGAAATTAAACTATGTCAGGTCTATATTTCGCTTATTATTTATCTGTTTTTTTTTTAAATTTTAATATTCTAGTAGAATATGGAGTTAATAATATTAAAAAAAAGATTTGGCAGCAGCGTTTTTAGACTTTCTTCAAAAATGGCTCAGCATAAACATCCCACAATACATAGAAGTCAACGTGATAAATTTGAAGAATTTTAGTTCATCCACCCCGGTGTTATTAATCCAAAGACATTAAAGCTCACACACACAAATATAGGAATGAATCCTTTTTTTATTTTTTGACTTTCAAAACGCCTGACTCCAATAAGTCCACTAAATGGAAAGGTGATGTTTACCATTATTACCATACCTCCCTCTTGTATTATAATACTTATTACATTATACTCGTATATAGGAAAGTAAAAAAATGTAATATTAATCTGTTGGATCTTTTTATTCCTTCCTATTTTATGCTATTCTTGTAATCTCAATATTTTTTCTGAGATTTTAATTATTGTGCAGTTTTACTTCACCCATCGTTGTGGATGGTTTCCTCATAATATCTCAAAGGACAGAGGATGAAAAAAGAATCATATCTCAAATTCATATTCAGTCTCAAAAACAAAAAAATACCTGTTGCAGTAAGTGCTGCGTCAGAAGAACGGATTTCCGGTTATAGTTAAAAAAGAAAAGATGATGCACTGTTGTAATGATTTTTGAAAATAATATTCTTTTCGGTGTAACCCAAATCTGATTTGGGCTACAAACTTGATATTTTTGGACCATTGAGAAACCAACTCGCTCTTATTGGTGCTCATCCAATTTTGCCTTTTTAACATATCACCCTTTAAGATACAACATGAAAACTTTGAAAACGTACCAAAAAACCAGTTTTTTGTCTACCTCCGGTTCCCGTAAACCGATTTTGTTTGAAAATGAACAGGGATTTATTTCTACTAGGTTTACGTAATCCAATCATCTTTCATCAAAATCGGTTAAAAATTGTGCCGAATAGAACGAAAAAACTGAAAATGTACCCAAAAATCCCATTTTTTGGCTGTAACTGCAGTTTTGTTTGCATAAAAACTGCAGTTAGTCGCTTGAAAAACACCAGGGCTCTATTCCCAATAGGTTTACATCACCTCACCCAATTTCGTCAAATTGGTTAACATTTGCGTTCGGTAGAGCCGACAAAAATCTAATATATATATATATATACATTGCAGAATCGTGCTCAGGAAACTCCAAAACGTAGAGAAAGTTGGTTCCCCCTCCGCCCGACATCTTAGAAAATCTGATCGAGAGCAGTAGTGCAGTAGTAATTTCTACAAATTCTTTGAAAAAATCAATAATTTTTAAATATTACTTATTCGCAATATTTGCTTATTTTTAAGTAAATATACTTGACCAACTTAATTGCATGAGTTAAATAAAAATAATGTACGTATGAATTACTTTTTTCATTATGTAATTAACTGGTAATATCGTTTTTATAATTATTTTATAATAAGATATATTAGTTTCTCTTATGACTACGTACGTTTAAGAAGAAACTTTTTTTTTTAATTTCTTAAAACTGTTAATACTTATAAAATATGATTAAAGATCACTGCAACATAATAATATATGATTTTTTTCTTTACCAGCGGCAGTAGCGATTTATACAAACTCTTTGTGTATCCGCTAGAAAGTTGAAAACGTACCCTCGTTTTTTACCTCTAACTTCGGTTACTGTGAACCGATTCGCTTGAAAATCAACAGGGCTCTATTTCCAATAGATTTGCATCACCCTAACAAGTTTCGTTAAAATCTGATAAGATTTGCGTCTAGTAGAGCGGAAAAAACAGCTTTGTGTCTATGTATACAAACATGAACGGGCGGAATAGCAATTTCCGAATTCTTTCGAAATTTGCTAAGAAAATGTTTCAACAAATAAAATGTCTAACAATTTGTATGAAAAAACAAAGAACTCTGAACCTAAATTTCATAATTTTGATTAATTTTAAAATATAAAATCAGTTCAAACTGTGCAATAATAGACCGATTTTTTTTTTTTGTCTTCAGTCATTTGACTGGTTTGATGCAGCTCTCCAAGATTCCCTATCTAGTGCTAGTCGTTTCATTTCAGTATACCCTCTACATCCTACATCCCCAACAATTTGTTTTACATACTCCAAACGTGGCCTGCCTACACAATTTTTTCCTTCTACCTGTCCATCCAATATTAAAGCGACTATTCCAGGATGCCTTAATATGTGGCCTATAAGTCTGTCTCTTCTTTTAACTATATTTTTCCAAATGCTTCTTTCTTCATCTATTTGCCGCAATACCTCTTCATTTGTCACTTTATCCACCCATCTGATTTTGACCGATTACTCATACAGTAATACGTAAAAATTTTTAAATTTCTATAAAAAAATCAACATTTTTCAAATTTAATGGAAAAAATTAAGAATAAAATACCATTACTAAAAAAAATGTTGTAAATTAAAGAAAAAATTAAGATTGAGTTTTATTCCGTTTAAATTACACTGTTGTATGCATCTCGATTAAAATAATCATTAACGATACAACGAACAGCTCGGAAAGGAGGTACTTGTTTATCCTATTCCTTATTTCCATCAACTGAGAGTTTATACATGAATGGACCACAAATTGTGATGGTATTGTGTTCGCTATTGAAATTTTTAAAATGCAATAGTTAATAGTTAATTCTATAACAATTAACTAAGGCATTGTAGCCTTAATTTAACAGAATGCCATTAATTTATAATAGATTACGTTTACAATCATAGTAAAAAAAATTTTTTATATGTTAATTTATGGCTTCTTAATGATGTTAAATAAAAACTTGAGATGCTAACCTGCGTAAAGTACGAATGGAAAGAGTTTAATAATATTCTTCATTTTTGTTTTTCTTACAAAACTTTCTCTTATAAAAAAAAAAAATTAAATACATAAAATCAGTAAAGAAGGATATTCAACAAAGGAGGTAAACGTAACAATAATTAATTATAATATAAACAATGCATAAATACTATATTTATTATTAAAAAAATATGATTTAAGCTATTAAATAAATAATTCAAAGCATTTAATTCTCAACCTTGACAAAAAGCAATGTCTTTTTTTAGCATCGTTTCCACTAAGCATACGATGAATTGAGATGATCTATCGTCAGCTAGGTCAATAAATTTGTATATAAAATGTCAATGAATCGATATATAATTAGAATTATCTATTTACTTATAAAATATATATATATATATAAGTTTTAGGGGCATCTACTGCTATAATCATTAGCCCCATTATTATTAGTATTATTATTATTCGTATGTGGTTATTATATCGTTATGTTCTTGGCCACTAGTAAAATGGAATGTACCCACCGGGTTGGTCTAGTGGTGAACGCGTCTTCCCAAATCAGCTGATTTGGAAGTCGAGAGTTTCAAAAGTCCTAGTAAAGCTAGCTATTTTTACACGGACTTGAATACTAGATCGTGGATACCGGTATTCTTTGGTGGTTGGGTTTCAATTAACCACACATCTCAGGAACGGTCGAACTGAGAATGTACTCTTCATTTACACTCATACATATAATCCTCATTCATCCTCTGAAGAATTATCTAAACGGTAGTTACCGTAGGCTAAACAGGAAAAAGGAAAGAAAGAAAGAAAGTAAAATGGAATGTAGCGAAAATAAATTAGAATCATAGGATGGATATTCTTTGATATATTACTAGCAGAATTGGGAATGCTTCGCTATTGCTAGATTTGATTATACATATAGATTAAATGAACACAATTGAAAGTTTGATAAAACATTAACAAAATGAACATTACGGAACTTCATAAAATTTAACCTTTCCCTATTTTTCCTTTTACCTTTCTCCCTTTTCCCTTTCCCACTTTCCTTTTCCCCCTTTCCCTGTTTTCCAAAAAAAATGTCCCCTTTACCTTTTGCTTTCCCCATTTTCTTCTCCTATTTTCATTTTTAGCATATTCTCTTCCACTTTCCCATTTCCCTCCTTTCCTCTTATTTTCCTTTTATTTTCCCCATTTAACTTTCATGTATTCCCCTTTTCCCTTTTCTTTGTTCTATTTTCCTCGTTCAATTTCTTTTTCACATTTTTCCTTTCCTCCTGTTTCCCCTATTTTTCTTTTTTCCATTTTCCTCTTCTTGCCTTTTACCTTTTTCGATTTTTTCCTTTTCCGATTTTTCCCTTTCTCCCTTTTTCCGTGCGCGTAAATCGGTTTTTACTCTATAGTGGAGACACATATTGGAAACACTGAAATGGGATCGTAAAATATTTGGTATAGCGTGTGTTGCTTTTACGTCCAACAGATAGCGCTCTTTTTAAAAAAAACATGTTTTTACCTGTTGCAAGTGTGACATCTTAGGTTTATAAATAGTAGCTACCTAAAAGCACGCGCGTATTCGAATTTAACGTGTATCAAAATTTCAAACCAATCGGTGAAGAACTTTCGAAGATTTAAGATTTTGAAGAAACGAACATTTACATTTGTTTTTATATAGATTAATATTTTTGTACCTCGACCTCAGCATTTTTTTTTTTTTACTTTTTAAACAAGGATACTGAGGTAAATGAAAAGAAAAATGAAAATATCCTAAACCCTTAATGGGAATCGAACTCGACTATAGTTAATCAAGCTAGGTATAAACTGACCGACCAGTAGGTATAGTAGTAATAAATGGTGCATCAATAAAAAATCTACTATAAACACCTTCATATTTAGTTTTTAAAATAATTTATGCTTGTATTATATACTTCAGAATCAGTGCTGTTTCAGAATACTTGATATTTAATTTTTT
Organism: Lycorma delicatula; assembly: GCF_047948215.1. NCBI lineage: Eukaryota > Metazoa > Arthropoda > Insecta > Hemiptera > Fulgoridae > Lycorma > Lycorma delicatula. The sequence continues at coordinate 35,832,198 of NC_134455.1, forward strand.
CTTGACACAAAGCTAATGGATGATAAAGCTTTACCTTTTTGGTCATAAAATTATTCAACATATTTTATTCAAAATCGTAAGACCAAACCTGATTAAAAACAAACATAAAAAGAAAATCTTAAATAATTTTCCATACAAAAACTAACACATAAAAATAAAAACAAATTATTGATTAAAAGTAAACTAAATCTCTTGGAATGAAATTTATAAAAAATAAAAGATTAATTATTTTTTTAAAGAAATATGTTATATACTGACTAACAAATAAATTTCAATTTACGAAATGTTAATATAAAATAAAAAAAAAACAGTTCTTTTTCGATTAAATGTAATTCTGTATTTAACGAATAATTATCATTTAAGAAATCAATTTCATCGGCTAAAATCTTATTAATTAAATCTTATTAAATCAGATGTCAAATTCAGAGTACGAATAAAAAAAAAAACCTGATCCATTCAAATTTATTTACATAATATACGTGTTCGTGTGTGTATTACATAAATATAATTATAAAGTTGTATTTATGCATATGATATAATAATTAAAGCTTTTATACTGAATTCCGATATTATTAAAAAATAGATGAAATGCCATTATTACGTAAGAACAAGTCTTGACAAAGTTATGTTAAAACCTTGTTTTAATACCGTGTAACACAAATCAATTATAAATAGTTTTATGTTTCTGGTTAAAAGGTTGAAATGACAAACACAAGAATTAGATTTCAACGGTGAGAAGACAGGAGTGATCAAATTAAATGAGGCTTTGCTACGGTTCACTCCACAAATGTATTTTAAAATTAAGCAAATAAGATTAAAATAATTAAATGTTAATTATAGTAAAACTGGTTAATCTGGTATCAACGTTTGTCCGAGATGGATTAAAGAAAAGATCTAGGAGAAAGACAGAACGAGAGGGGGACGGTGAGATAAATGAAAGAGAATAAGTAAAAGAGAAAAATAATAGTATTAAAGAGACAAGCCATAATTTTGTGTACGTGTATGTTCGAGTAAAAAACTTAACTCGTAACTGGTTTCTTATAAATGGCAAAGATAGAATACATTCAGCTTATCTTTCTCCTTTAACTAACTCTTCTATACATAGATTTATAAAATATTTCTTAAATGGACCAGACAAATACCATCCATCAGCTTATATAAAATAACTAATAGGCTTTATTCCGGAAAACAAAAAAAAAGACCTATTCTTAAAGTCTTTTGCTTTCTTATAATACACGACTATCAATTGTGACCGATACAAAAAATACAAAATAAAAAGTCATTCGCTCCCACTATGACTAAATCTACAGATTAAAAGTTATGTAATACCTAAACATTTACCAGTACAGAGCGATGAATTATAAAATTAAAGCGTTTTAACGATCACAATTGAACCACCCTGGTAAACTGCTGAATAATTTACACATGCTATATGATAAATTCACGTTCAGTTTTTTAATATTTTTTTTTTGTCTTCAGTCATTTGACTGGTTTGATGCAGCTCTCCAAGATTCCCTATCTAGTGCTAGTCGTTTCATTTCAGTATACCCTCTACATCCTACATCCCTAACAATTTGTTTTACATATTCCAAACGTGGCCTGCCTACACAATTTTTTCCTTCTACCTGTCCTTCCAATATTAAAGCGACTATACCAGGATGCCTTAGTATGTGGCCTATAAGTCTGTCTCTTCTTTTAACTATATTTTACAAAATGCTTCTTTCTTCATCTATTTGCCGCAATACCATTTGTCACTTTATCTACCCGTCTGATTTTTAACATTCTCCTATAGCACCACATTTCAAAAGCTTCTAATCTTTTCTTCTCAGATATTCCGATCGTCCAAGTTTCACTTCCATATAAAGCGACACTCCAAACATATACTTTCAAAAATCTTGTCCTAAAATTTAAATTAATTTTTGATGTAAACAAATTATATTTCTTACTGACGGCTCGTTTCGAACATTTTTTTATAACGAGAATCATGTTGTAAATTAATAATATAAGAAGTAGATGAAATAAAGTAAGCGCTTAAGATTGTGGATACATATGAAGTTTCATAAAACACAAAGGTGTACATTCAAAAGTACATCGGAATATAACAACGGGTGTGAAGGATAGCAACCATTAGGAGTTCCTGCAATAGTAATGTCGTGAAATGCAATTAGAAGGTAAAGCCGGTGGGGTCAGACCACCCGTCCTTAATACAAACCCCTCACCGACAGCACAGTAACTCAGTGGTGTAATTAACAACTCCCGCTCTGTCATCTAGCCAACAATCCTCCTACGAATTGACTTCATCTAACTCTAGCCTACCTGTTTATCTAAACTTCCTACCGGTTAATATATTACTTTATACTACTTTTATATCGGTCTATCAACTTAAAAATATTTCGCTTGTAATTTATTTGTAAGAATAATAATTTTTACGTGCACGAATGAAAGAGAAGTTTGATATATGCTTTGTTATTAAAGTGTATCAATTCCTTCCTTCAAGTAGCAGAAGAAAGCTATTAAAATAAAAATTTTACAAAAAAAAAATTATGTAATTTACTATTAGTAGGAAACGATTATGTTAAACTCATATTATTAAACAAAGCAAATCTTGCTAGATTAATAATTATAATTGGCGTAAAATTACAGAAACTAATATTTATATTGCTCATATATTCAAATAACGAACTGTAGTTAGAATTTACACTATTCCTTCTGTATTGAGTGTATTCAACTAAATCTAAAAACTGAAATTGTATTTCACTACGAGCTTACACGTTTACCTATGTTTCATATGTTTTAACGAATCCGTACCGATTTGTATGTTAATACAAATCCGAATTAGGTGTAGCGTCTACCTAATCTTTCCATACTTTCTACTTAACGTGCATTTTAATAGCATTACAGTGAATTAAATAATCTAAATAAAACAGTCTACTGAGTTAACATTAGGTAAATAAATAATCGTTTTACATAATATAATTAAATATAATATAATATAATTTGTTAAATATAATTTGTTTACATCAAAACTTAATTTAAATGTCAGGAAAATATTTTTGAAAGTGTATGTTTGGAGTGTCGCTTTATATGGAAGTGAAACTTGGACGATCGGAGTATCTGAGAAGAAAAGATTAGAAGCTTTTGAAATGCGGTGATATAGGAGAATGTTAAAAATCAGACGGGTGGATAAAGTGACAAATGAAGAGGTATTGCGGCAAATAGATGAAGAAAGAAGCATTTGGTAAAATATAGTTAAAAGAAGAGACAGACTTATAAGCCACATACTAAGGCATCCTGGAATAGTCGCTTTAATATTGGAAGGACAGGTAGAAGGGAAAAATTGTGTAGGCAGGCCACGTTTGGAATATGTAAAACAAATTGTTAGGGATGTAGGATGTAGAGGGTATACTGAAATGAAACGACTAGCACTAGATAGGGAATCTTGGAGAGCTGCATCAAACCAGTCAAATGACTGAAGACAAAAAAAAAATTGTTATTATTTATCGTAAAATTTTTTTACAATCAGAGGTTAATAATTATTAATAAATCAATATATTTAAATTAAAAAAAAAAAGGAGATGAAGTCTGATTCGAATCGATGTGCCTTCCCCTTTATCCACTGTTAAAACAATCCTAAATCCAAAATTTCAACATCTTACGGCTAATGGTTTTTGACTAATGCGTGCGAGATACATACGTGTATGTACGTACGGACGTCACGCTTAAACTAGTCAAAATGGATTCAGGGATGGTCAAAATGAGAGCTGAAAGTATGCCCCTCGTCAACAGCTGTATCTAGTGTACTAGTCTGTTGTGTTTTGCATTTTATAAGCAAATTTGTCATGTACTAGGATGATGTCATCTGGTTAGGTAATACAACAACCCTCGCTCGCCCGTCTCGCCAAAGCCAGCAAATAGTTCGGTTGACAAAGACGAGGCAAACCTTAACCTTATTTAGTGTATTTTAAAATAACAATAAATAAAAATAAAATTCATTCTAAAAACTGATTCCTCAAGCCATAAATCCGGCAGACCAAATGATTTTATCTCAGAAAAATATATTAATATCATTTTTACACGACTTAAAATAAATGCTATTGATGTAAAGAACATTTTTTTCTCAAGTTATTTTTTCGTGTTATTGCTGATTATATTGTTTTACTATCTTTTTTATAAAATTAATTAGTCGGGTCTTATTTAAATTAGATTTAGCATTATTAATACTATATTAATATGTGAAAACTTATTTGAAGAAGAATATTATACAATAAATAACTAAATAATAAATAAAAATAATAATAATTATAATATCATTTTTTCTTTGCTTGGGAAAAGGGCTAATGTCCATAGCATTCGAGGTCCGTAATACCAAAAAATCTCAATATTAAAGAAGCTGAGGTAAGAAAATCTTAACTTCAAGAAAAATGTGTGAAAGACTGTGCAGAATGATTAGAGTGAAAAGGGGTTACTAGCAGGCCAGATAAAATTATAAATACAAAGTAATATTTTTCAAATAATGATATATTAATCTCCAGTTAAAATGTTTAATTAGTACACCAATCTTTGCCATTGAACAGATTAGAGCCTTAAAGAAATTAGAACCTTTGCCATTAGAGCAAGTTTATAAAAAAAATTTAGATTTCAATAAGTCACCGAATCAAAGTTATGCAATTCAGGATAAAATGAAACGTAGTACGAGTAGATAAACATATACCCATGATTATCATAAAAGTTATAAATAATTGTTATGGGCTGGCACTTTTTCTGTCACTACTGCTTCTAAAATTTCTACTTTTAAAAAATTTGTTTAGTAATAAATCATACTCCATTGCTTAAACCCTGTCCTATTTTATTACCAAAACTGCAGTCAGTATAATTAATTTAAAAGAAATAAATTATCATCATAATTTACTGAGAAATAACAACTATAAAACAATGTAGAAAGAATTCCAGAGTTGCTTATACATAATTTTTAAGGTTAAGCGGAATATTTAGAAACTGTATATTTATATTTACTAGATACATTTTTTCCAGAAATTAATAACAAATAATAATACTGAATTTTGAACTTTTACACCATATATTTTCGTATTTATTAGCCCGGTTTGATAACCGCCTCAAAGCCACCACAGCCTTCGTATTCAAAGCCTAAGTGAATTTCTAATAGTGACGACAATTAATTCCTTTTCCCTTAGCATATAACCTGTAACCAAAAGTAATTTTTTGAGCAAATGTATGAACAAAAAGTTTTGAACTTCACACGAGTGCATTTATAGAATAATAGTAGTATCTTCATATAATTTTTTTATTCGAAATTAATTGATTATTCTTTGATTAACAGACCACTAAAAACCCAATCTGAGCATGTACTTGAAATTATATTTTCTGTTGTTAATTTAAGATTATAATGTAAGAATAAAACCGGTTAATTAATTAAATTCGTTTTAAAAAAAATACACCTTTTTTAGGTTTAGTTAATAATTTAAGTACAACAAAAAGAAATTTAAAGACTATTATAAGATATTTTTTTAAGTTAATTTTTATATTCAGCATAAATTGGATAATATGTTTAAGTATTTTGACCGATTAAATTGTAACCATATTATCACTGACTCTTCTTAATTTTATGTTTTAATTAACAACAGTTTTATACGAATTATTTGATTTCAAAATAGTCATAAAATAATTTTAAAAAAATGAACTTAGTTGAGAATTATAAGAAAACTTCATATTTTTTTCAATGAAAATTAGACTTTATAACATAAAATAGTTATGATACCAAAGAAAGCAGGGGCAGAAAAATGTGAAGAATACAGAACAATTAGTTTAACTAGTCATGCATCAAAAATCTTAACTAGAATTTTATACAGAAGAATTGAGAGGAGAGTGGAAGAAGTGTTAGGAGAAGACCAATTTGGTTTCAGGAAAAGTATAGGGAGAAGGGAAGCAATTTTAGGACTCAGATTAATAGTAGAAGGAAGATTAAAGAAAAACAAATCAACATACTTGGCGTTTATAGACCTAGAAAAGGCCTTCGATAACGTAGACTGGAATAAAATATTCAGCATTTAAAAAAATTAGGGTTCAAATACAGAGATAGAAGAACAATTGCTAACATGTACAGGAACCAAACAGCAACAATAACAATTGAAGAACATAAGAAAGAAGCCGTAATAAGAAAGGGAGTCCGACAAGGATGTTCCCTATCTCCGTTACTTTTTAATCTTTACATGGAACTAGCAGTTAATGATGTTAAAGAACAATTAAGATTCGGAGTAACAGTACAAGGTGAAAAGATAAAGATGCTACGATTTGCTGATGATATAGTAATTCTAGCCGAGAGTAAAAAGGATTTAGAAGAAACAATGAACGGCATAGATGAAGTCATACGCAAGAACTATAGCATGAAAATAAACAAGAAAAAAACAAAAGCAATGAAATGTAGTAGAAATAACAAAGATGGACCGCTGAATGTGAAAATAGGAGGAGAAAAGATTATGGAGGTAGAAGAATTTTGTTATTTGGGAAATAGAATTACTAAAGATGGACGAAGCAGGAGCGATATAAAATGCCGAATAGCACAAGCGAAACTAGCCTTCAGTAAGAAATATTATTTGTTTACATCAAAAATTTATTTAAATGTCAGGAAGATTTTTGAAAGTGTATGTTTGGAGTGTCGCTTTATATGGAAGTGAAACTTGGACGATCGGAGTATCTGAGAAGAAAAGATTAGAAGCTTTTGAAATGCGGTGCTATAGGAGAATGTTAAAAATCAGACGGGTGGATAAAGTGACAAATGAAGAGGTATTGCGGCAAATAGATGAAGAAAGAAGCGTTTGGATAAATATAGTTAAAAGAAGAGACAGACTTATAGGCCACATACTAAGGCATCCTGGAATAGTCGCTTTAATATTAGAAGGACAGGTAGAAGGGAAAAATTGTGTAGGCAGGCCTCGTTTGGAGTATGTAAAACAAATTGTTGGGGATGTAGGATGTAGAGGGTATACTGAAATGAAACGACTAGCACTAGATAGGGAATCTTGGATAGTTGCATCAAACTAGTCAAATGACTGAAAACAAAAAAAATAAAACCAGAAAATTCAAATTTAATAACAGATTTTTATTATAGAAATGTAGTGTCTTAACTTTTTTGATATCAGTATAGTTTTGTTAAAAACGGTTTTATTTATAATACAGAAATTTTTGCTTTTTGAGCGGAAGAAATGATATCTTCTTTGTTTTCCCTATTTAGTCTCCGGCAATTACTGTTCATAAAATACTTCAGAGGATGAATGAGGATTATATGTATAACTGTAAATGAAGTGTAGTCTTGTATAGTTTCAGTTCGACCGTTCCTGAGATGTGTGGTTAATTGGAACCCAACCATCAAAGAACACCGGTATCCACGATCTAGTATTCAGATCCATATAAAAGAACTATCTATACTAGGACTTGAACGCTCTACTCTCGACTTTCAAATCAACTGATTTGGAAAGACGTGTTCACTACTTGACCAACCCGATGGGTTAAGAAGAAATTATATCTGCGAGACTATTACCGTACGGTTTACAGTTTCATTGTAATTTTTTTGGATATCACTGCGTTTTATTACATTATTTTAATTTTTTTTATGAATTACTGATTGTTATCTTAGGAATTATAATTAAAATTTTTCTCTAATAACAAACAAATTGAATTTCACCGCCAATTTTTTTTTAATTGATATTTTCACTTCATATCATATTTTTCATTTTTTAATGCCTTTACGAATCGAAAATTGTAATATTTCACTTATTACTTTGTAAGTATAACCCTTCATTTTTATCGTTAAATTCGACTTTATCAATCGAATTTATTTCTGTTTTATTCCTTTTTATAATAAAACTAGGATAATCTCTTGTAAACTAATACTTTTATTTTTTTTTTAAAGACGTGATGGAAATTAAAATAATTGTTTCATTTTCAGTACTTTCATTTACATAACTATTTAGATATCTGATTACATATGGTATCATTTACATATCTATTTAGTATGAAAACAAGTTGTATTATATTTTCTTTTAAATTTTATTATTTCAAGTACATTATCAAGTTTTTTTATACAACCTAGAACTATGAAGTCACGCCTGCTATCTAGCGGCGTGATTTGTAAAGGTTCATTAAAAAAAATAAATAAAATGACATATTCAAATCCCGTGGTTCATAAAATGAAAAAACATCGTTGTCTAAAAAAAATCGAGGTATTTTTGGAAAGTATTTTTTATTACTAATCTAACTAAACTGAAATATAATGTTTTGACGCTATTTTTTCCCCCATTTTTATTTCACTTTTAGGTTACGTCAACTATTGATCTAACCTAATGGTGAAATTAAAATACTAAAAACGTAGTTCGTTGACTTTTTACTTTTCCTTTCTTTTTCCTGTTTAGCCTCCGGTAACTACCGTTTAGATAATTCTTCAGAGGATGAATGAGGATGATATGTATGAGTGTAAATGAAGTGTAGTCTTGTACATTCTCAGTTCGACCGTTCCTGAGATGTGTGGTTAATTGAAACCCAACCACCAAAGAACACCGGTATCCATGATCTAGTATTCAAATTCATGTAAAAATAACTGGCTAATAGGACTTGAACGCTGGAACTCTTGACTTCCAAATCGGCTGATTTGGGAAGACACGTTAACCACTAGACCAACCCGGTGGGTTCGTTGAGGTTTTACTGACGAAGTTCTAACAAACTCTATAATTACACTACAAATAGTTATAATAATTAAACATGAATTGGTGAATATGTAAATAATTGCTTTGTCTAGTTTTTTTGATTTCAAATCAATAAAAAGTACAATTAAAAATTTTTTGGACGTTTGGAAATATTTGTATTTTTTATCACACTGACCTGTGATAACGGAACTTGGTTTCATATTTCAATAAGAATAACATCGAATGGAAGGAAAACGTAGTAGCACACATGCATACGATATTTAAATCAAAATATTTAATTTCAACAATGTTACTGGAGTCACTGTTAGAATTACATGCCACATATATCATGTTTTTTTTTTTAAACGTTCTATATTAATAGAACAGCATGTTTTCATTATGCGAACAATCATGAGCTATCTGAAGAAAACTATTTCGGTCAGATTATTCCTACAGTATCAAAAATCCATGATTACGGAGTAATTATTGAATAGCTGGCTTTGATCTCAACGAAAGTAGAAACAATTGATTGAATGTATACCTAAAGCTGTTACCGGTAACTTTAAGGAAGAAATACTGGATTTCAAGAAATACATAGAAATCAACATAGCGATTAATCTGGCAAGCAGATAAGTCATGAAAGCGCATATTTCTTGAATTAAAATTAAGACGTTATCGTATGAATGTTGTTGATTTAAAGGCGCTTTATAAAGAAAAAACTTTTCCATTATTGTTAATAGCTCTTAAACACTCACTCTAAAATATGTGTTCCTTGATCATTTATTTTTACCCATAGATGAAATCCGGTTTGATTTTTTTTAAATAAGTTCTTAAAAAATATACGACGTTGGGCAGTTGAAATCTCATATGACTCATTCTAATCAAAACCATTTAGCCGATTAAAAAACTGATTTATGAAAATTTTCAGGACACTGTATCATTGAACTTTTCTGCTCCCAAAATATTCTGAATACAAATATTTATATACGGATAGACAAAAATTGTATAAGTTAATTGAATCTAAAGGTATTCTTCGACACGTCTAACCCCTGGTTTTTTTTTTTTTTTTAATCCATGCCTAATTTACAGAAAACTGTACTACCGGCACAAGTATGTGGCTGCCCGTTTCTTTACGAAGTAGCCACATAAGTGCTCTAATATCCAACTTACTTAAAACTCTGGACCTTGTCTAAACTGGAATGAATCTTACAAAACAACCCAAGAATGTTGAAAGATGTTTCGCTAAAAGGTTTTAGAACTGACAGGATAAAGATTTCAGAATTAAATTAACTGAATTAGCAGAGTATTCCTAATAGAATAATTCAGCGAGCATAAATATTCAGTCAGCATCGGGAACTGATAATGAACAATTAATTCCAATAAAGCTTTGACGTGAACGATCAAATTTTATTATAAGTCAAATTTTATTTGTTCATAACAAATCATAGCACCATGTGTTATTTAGCGTAGATAATTTTATTTTCAATCAAATGTAATTATTATTAAATAAAACTGTAACCTATGTTTTGGTTCAATTTAATCTGCGCGAGTCTCGAATAAAAATAATGAAGTTACATTTTCATTAAATTCCCTGTCTGATGAATTTAGCAGTATTTATTAACAAGGAATACATGTCTATACAAACAAATATTTATTCACTTTTACTGTGAAAAATACATTACTTGTGATAAAATAATATAAATTCATTTTAAAGACTAAATGATAAAAGTTGGTAAATCCTAATTTTGGTGAAATTCTCCGTTGAATTATCTTTGATATTACTTTTCTACTTTTTTATTTGTGTTTATTCTTCATTTTATTGCCGTAATATACCAATTTTTGTCAGTTTGGCCTATACAGGAGAGATTTGGAATGACCTTGAATATGAAAATAACCTATCAACTTCGTTATGCCTAATATTACTTAAAATTTGTATTAAATCCAGAAACCAATTCTGACACCCTCAGAAAAATCAAATGGAGAACGATTAGTTTCAGCTAAAATACAAGAAAGAAAAATTATAAATAAAGGAAAGGAAAAAAAAAAATCAAACATCCAACTGAAAATAACAAAAATAATTTAAATTAAAAGATTCACAATATAAAATAAAACAAAAAATAACTAAAAAAAAAACAACTTCATAAGAAATTCTTTGAGAAATTCTACGCATACAACCCAATAAAGAATAAACAGAATTAGATGACCAACCAGCAATTATAATAAAATAAACACCTAAACCAGAACAACAAAAAGAAAAAGAAAAAGACAATAAGAAAATCCGACAAAATTAAAACTAAAAGGAAATATCAACCAAAAAATTAAAGAAACAGAAAGACCAAGAATAGGTACAAAAAAATAAATTTGGTAACCACTGTGTTGACAAAATTAAAGCTTGTCATATAATAAAAAAATTTGCTTTTGATAAAGTATTTTACCACCCAATATGAATTATACTTCAAATTGTATTTAATAATATTAAAATATTTAAAAATTACAGCAATCAAATTTTTTTTCAAGAGAAAATGTTTTTTAATCAGTATTTCAACAAAAAACATTATCTTTGTCATAATATTAAACGTAATTTACATTTTGAAACATTAAAATAGCGTAATAAACCCCTTAAACAATAAGAGTAATAATCGAGTTGTTGACTTATATTACTATTAACAAAGCTACAATTAAATATATTTTTTTTAAAATCATCAGTAATGATAATAATATATGTTAGTTTAATGTACGACCAATAGCATTTAAAAATAAGACATTTGACGCTAAACTAGTTAGTACAATGTTTATTGAACAAATTGCTAACACAACACTACAGTTACAACAGTCACGCACAAAACAATCATATTAAACTTCATCAACTGTTTATGAAATTGCGGTTTTAACCGCAATATCGTACATGCAATACGTTTAAATAAATTGCAGAAATATTTTTACTTGATTGTACCACGAGAACTATAGTACATTGTGAACAATCATTTTTTCATTTTTACTATACGAAAAAGCAAAAACTATGAAGGTTATAACAAAATAATATTACACGCACATGAATTAAGTGAAATATAACAATAACAAAAAAATCTCATGTAGGCACCCCGTGACTTCCTTGTACTCATATTAAATTATATATGCACATATTTTTTAAATGAAAAGTACATAAAATTTTATTTAATTAATAACTTTTGATATTTTTTCATATTATTTTTTCTTATTGTTATTATCAAAGATAGACCGCTGAATGTGAAAATAGGAGGAGAAAAGATTATGGAGGTAGAAGAATTTTGTTATTTGGGAAGTAGAATTACTAAAGATGGACGAAGCAGGAGCGATATAAAATGCCGAACAGCACAAGCGAAACGAGCCTTCAGTAAGAAATATAATTTGTTTACATCAAAAATTAATTTAAATGTCAGGAAAAGATTTTTGAAATTATATGTTTGGACTGTCGCTTTATATGGAAGTGAAACTTGGACGATCGGAGTATCTGAGAAGAAAAGATTAGAAGCTTTTGAAATGCGGTGCTATAGGAGAATGTTAAAAATCAGATGGGTGGATAAAGTGACAAATGAAGAGGTATTGCGGCAAATATATGAAGAAAGAAGCATTTGGAAAAATATAGTTAAAAGAAGAGACAGACTTATAGGCCACATACTAAGGCATCCTGGAATAGTCGCTTTATTATTGGAAGTACAGGTAGAAGGGAAAAATTGTGTAGGCAGGCCACGTTTGGAATATGTAAAACAAATTGTTAGGGATGTAGGGTGTAGAGGGTATACTGAAATGAAACGACTAGCACTAGATAGGGAATCTTAGAGAGCTGCATGACACCAGTCAAATGACTGAAGACAAAAAAAAATTGTTATTATTTATCGTAAAATTTTTTTACAATCAGAGGTTAATAATTATTAATAAATCAATATATTTAAATTAAAAAAAAAAAGGAGATGAAGTCTGATTCGAATCGATGTGCCTTCCCCTTTATCCACTGTTAAAACAGTCCTAAATCCAAAATTTCAACATCTTACGGCTAATGGTTTTTGACTAATGCGTGCGAGATACATATGTGTATGTACGTACGGACGTCACGCTTAAACTAGTCAAAATGGATTCAGGGATGGTCAAAATGGATTTTTCCATTGAAATCTTAAAATGAAAATTTTTCACGATCACAATAATAATTTCTTTACTTCGTACAAAGAAGTAAAAAGAAAAACAAAAATTATTTTACCGCATTATAAAATAAATTTATAAATTGTATTTATATGTAATTAACTTATAACGTTTGCTGCGAGATAGTTTTATTGAATTTAAACTGAACAGATATAATTTTATTTAAATAAATAACACTTTATTGAAAAAAATCGAATTAAAATACTTTATATATTAATATTAATTAAAAATATTGTATATTATATAAATTATAAAGAAATTAATGATACTATAAAACGTATATATAAATTAAAATTATCGAAATTTTTATGGAACTACATAAAACATAGAGAAAAAAGAATTAAATAACGTAATAAAAATAAAGAAAATTTAATGAAAGGATTACGCTGTTAAAAAACATCATATAATTACTAACATATAAACGACTAATTACATTACATTCTCTGAATTATAAAGTAAAACGTTTTGTTATTGCGACAATGAAATTTCTTAAAGAACATTAATTGATGTGAACTATACGGAGAAGATAATGTAATATAAGTATTATAATGAAAATTTATTTTAGAAATCATATAATTTTTTTTAATAACTTGCAAAGCTATCATCACTGAACCGTATTATAATAGTAATCATTAAAATTTTTATTTATAAAAAATAAAATTACCGTACTGAAGGATATATTATACATAATATTATTTCCATGATGTTTTTTATTAAAAAGAATAAAATGTTTTATATGCGAATGTTTTATTGTGCTACAGTAAATATGGCAAAAATAATTTTAGAAACCCGTTTCAATTGATTACAGAGTAATTTTTAGATGTATGTCTAATTAATCTATAATTTATTTAAACGTAACAGATAAATTGATAGAGATAAAATAAATATGTAAAAGTATTATAATTCTGTAAAACAAATATGTATCAGAATATGTGTATTTTTTTTTTTTTTTTTTTTGTCTTCAGTCATTTGACTGGTTTGATGCAGCTCTCCAAGATTCCCTATCTAGTGCTAGTCGTTTCATTTCAGTATACCCTCTACATCCTACATCCCCAACAATTTGTTTTACATACTCCAAACGTGGCCTGCCTACACAATTTTTTCCTTCTACCTGTCCTTCCAATATTAAAACGACTATTCCAGGATGCCTTAGTATGTGGCCTATAAGTCTGTCTCTTCTTTTAACTATATTTTTCCAAATGCTTCTTTCTTCATCTATTTGCCGCAATACCTCTTTATTTGTCAATTTATCCACCCGTCTGATTTTTAACATTCTCCTATAGCACCGCATTTCAAAAGCGTCTAATCTTTTCTTCTCAGATACTCCGATTGTCCAAGTTTCACTTCCATATAAAGCGACACTCCAAACATACACTTTCAAAAATCTTTTCCTGACATTTAAATTAATTTTTGATGTAAACAAATTATATTTCTTACTGAAGGCTAGTTTAGCTTGTGCTATTCGGCATTTTATATCGCTCCTGCTTCGTCCATCTTTAGTAATTTTACTTCCCAAATAACAAAATTCTTCTACCTCCATAATCTTTTCTCCTCCTATTTTCACATTCAGCGGTCCATCTTTGTTATTTCTACTACATTTCATTACTTTTGTTTTGTTCTTGTTTATTTTCATGAGATAGTTCTTGCGTAGGACTTCATCTACGCCGTTCATTGTTTCTTCTAAATCCTTTTTACTCTCGGCTAGAATTACTATATCATCAGCAAATCGTAGCATCTTTATCTTTTCACCTTGTACTCTTACTCCGAATCTAAATTGTTCTTTAACATCATTAACTGCTAGTTCCATGTAAAGATTAAAAAGTAACGGAGATAGGGAACATCCTTGTCGGACTCCCTTTCTTATTACGGCTTCTTTCTTATGTTCTTCAATTATTACTGTTACTGTTTGGTTCCTGTACATGTTAGCAATTGTTCTTCTATCTCTGTATTTGAACCCTATTTTTTTTAAAATGCTGAACATTTTATTCCAGTCTACGTTATCGAAAGCCTTTTCTAGGTCTATAAACGCCAAGTATGTTGGTTTGTTTTTCTTTAATCTTCCTTCTACTATTAATCTGAGGCCTAAAATTGCTTCCCTTGTCTCTATACTTTTCCTGAAACCAAATTGGTCTTCTCCTAACACTTCTTCCACTCTCCTCTCAATTCTTCTGTATAAAATTCTAGTTAAGATTTTTGATGCGTGACTAGTTAAACTAATTGTTCTGTATTCTTCACATTTATCTGCCCCTGCTTTCTTTGGTATCATAACTATAACACTTTTTTTGAAGTCTGATGGAAATTCCCCATTTTCATAAATATTACACACCAGTTTGTATAATCTATCAATCGCTTCCTCACCTGCACTGCGCAGTAATTCTACAGGTATTCCGTCTATTCCAGGAGCCTTTCTGCCATTTAAATCTTTTAATGCTCTCTTAAATTCAGATCTCAGTATTGTTTCTCCCATTTCATCCTCCTCAACTTCCTCTTCTTCCTCTATAACACCATTTTCTAATTCATTTCCTCCGTATAACTCCGTATAACTAATATGTGTATGTACACTTTTTATTATGCGTACCACCAACTCCTCAATACAACTGCATCGAGTAATTTTCAGGACATCTACGTGTATTACTTCATTAGTAAATGTGAGGGCTTCAAAATAACGAATCAAGGAAAATCATGTATTCCATTAGGACATTCAACCTTCTTGTATGTACAAACAAGAAATCTAAATTATTGACCGAGCGAATTATTGAATGAGTAACGATTTTCCATTTTACAACGGTATCTACTTTATTAATACAAGAAATAATGAAGAGAAGTAATGGAAATTAACTTACTCTCCTGCTGATTTACTTATCTAGCTTAATAGCGCTCTGGGAAAAATTTTAGAACGCATGATAAACTATCGATCCATGTAGATAATTGAAAAAGAAAAATGGATTTCACCTCATAAAGCGGAGATATCTTAAATTTCGCTCCACCACAGACCAGATGATTAATGTTGAAAATTTTATATTAAATAGTTTTATAAATAAAAAAACATTGTGGGTCTTTTTCGATTTAGAGAAAGCCTTTGATAGGACTTGGAGATAAGGCATCTTAAAACAACTACAAGATTAGGGAATAAGAGGTAGTCTCCAAAATATTATTGAAGTTATTTGGACAAAAGCCACTTTTGCGTCAGAATTGGAAACGAATATTCGTCGCTCAGGAAGTTAGAAAATAGTATCTCAAGAATCGCCGCGTAGCGGAACCTTATTTACAATCGCAGTGAACTAGGTTATTCCTGCTATACCATCTGATATTGGAAAAAGTTTATATGTGGACGATCTTGCGATTTTCTACGCCAACAATCAAACCGCAGTGATCTCCGTTACTGATCTCGTTTACTATCCCTCTAGGAAATAATTTAGAACGCGTGATAAACTATCGACTAAATACAAGCTACGACGGCTATTAACAAGCTCGTTGAAGTAGCAAATATGAATGGATTCCGGTTTTCAACTGAGAACACTAAAAGATTGGCATACAGTAGTCCAATTTTGACAATGACCAACAGTAAAGAGACAGTTTATTTCTTAATTCCCACTTTGAACAGATACCTTTCATGGAGAGCGCAAGTGTCAGAAAGCCCTAAATGTGATCAAGTGTTTATCAAATCTTAATTGGGGCTCTGAAAAAAAGGAATTGCTGAGACTTTGCAAAGCATTGGTCCAATCTAGAATAGATTACGGATCGATAGAGTTTGGTTCCGCCAAAAAGTTTCATTTTAAGAAACTCAACGTGATCCGTAACTAAGGAATCAGACTTTCTACAGGAACTTACCGTACAAACCCGACTGACAGCATTTTGCCAGAAGCAGGAGTTATGCCGTTGAATTACAGAAGGGAAACAATTCTACTAAGATATTCAGCTTATGTCTTTACGTCCCCAAGACATAATTTTTTTCCTTTTATAATCAGAATTTGGTCGAACAGTATCGGAAAAGACCCGCTTTTTCTAGACCACCTGGAATAAGGAGAATGGATATCTGCGGAAGTTACGGTCTTGATTTGCCAGAAGTTCTCCCGGTCTCCAGAATAGGAGCCTTACCGTGGTTGATGTCAACAGCGGAAAGTCGCATAGACTTGAAGGAGAAGATAGAACAGGGATTACCAAACGTTTATATTCAAAATGCTTTTCGACGACTGACTGCTGAATATAAAAATGTAACTCGTGTATTCACCGATAAGTCGAAGATTGAGAACGGCGTCGGAAGCTCTTAAGCCGTATATGACAAATCCCACTTTTGAGACTCATCTACAATAGATAGTGTGTACACGGAAGAATTATACGTAATTCAACAAGATCTTCGTTATGTATTACATTACAACGAAGAGACAGTGCTTCTTTGGTACAATTCTTTAAGTGTAATCACCGCTTTAAGAAACGGTTTCACGCATGATGCACTCGTTCAAGATATATTGACAGCATTTAAAAATGCTCCGATACATTCAGACTTGCGGTTTGGTCGTTCGGTGCGAGGCTGGATCTGGTTGCGGAATGGAATCCAGATCCGAAAAAGTGACCAGTTGGCGACGATTCGGTGGTGGGGTAGCTGGCTATGTTACGACGGTATATAAGGCCGCTTGTATGCCATGACCAGCCAGCCGTTTTTCTGGATGTGGCCAAGGCCTTTGACAAAGTTTGGCATAGCGGGCTGCTTTACAAGCTAGCGCGATCGGCGATCCCTTACCGCTATGTCAGACTGATGCGGTCATATCTGCTAGACCGACATTTTATCGTGCGCGTAGGGGAAACGATTTCCTCTACCAGAGAAATAGCCGCTGGGGTTCCCCAAGGAGCAGTGCTCTCCCCGTTCCTGTATACTTTGTACGTGAACGATATGTCGCTGTCGGAAGGGGTCAAAACGGCCCTTTACGCAGACGACACGGCATATTTCTACAAATCCGCAAATGTGGATTACGCGGTCCGGAGGCTCCAAAGGCAGCTGGAGTTAGTGGAACCGTGGCTCGACATGTGGAGAATCAGGGTCAACGGTGAAAAATCGGTGGCCGTGATGTTCACAAGCAAGACACGAAAACCGGCCAGACAGCTGGAAATCTCAGGGGAGAAAATCCCATTTGAGAAAACGGTTAAGTACCTGGGGGTGGTGTTGGACAGGCGGCTTACCTTCGGCGAACATGTAAATTATGCGACCCGGAGGGCTAAGGCCGCCAGAGCCTCGCTATACTCAGTGCTGAACAGTGCCAGCCCCTACCCACTGGCAACTAAGCTTCTCATTTTTCGGCTGTACGTACTGCCGATTCTAACATATGCTTACCCGGCATGGGGGGCAGTGTTGAGCTCCTCGCTTCAAAAGAAGATCGAGGCCGTCCAAAACACCGCGTTGCGGACGATCTTTGGAGCTCCGTGGTTCGTCAGGAACGCCACTCTCCGATCTGATGCGAGATTTCAATCCGTGTCCGAGATGGGGGTGGCGCAGGCGCGCAGACTGTTCGGGAGAGCGGCTGTGTCCGAACACAGTCATCTTCGGGACATCTGCAGAGAGGACCCAACTCCGACAGTTGTAAGGAAGCGGCCTCACGCCGTACTGGACGAACCACCGTGATGGTGCGGAGCGGTAGCCGAAAATCGACAAACCAGGCTTAGGGGCCTCCATATCGCATGAGCCATAAACGGAATAGTGCGTCAGACGCGTTTCCGGGGTCGCGAGTGAATAGTTTTCGCGAGTTATATAGTCTGAATACGTCAAATACGGTAAGTCGCGCATAAAACAAAAACGCGGTCAAAATTTTTAAATTTTTTTTTTTTTTTTTTTTCCGCGTGTGTTTTGTTCTGTTTCTCTTGTTTCAGAAACGGGAGAAACGTGGATGTGGAACGACTCGTGGTGCCGTCTTGGGAAACGCCCTTTCCTTCCTCTCATCCTGCCAGTCCAAAGAAAAATAAAAATTTTTTTTTTTTTTTTTTTTTTTACAAGAAGGATAAAATAACCCAGCAATTGCGACTCCTCCGGAAAAGGGGACGCATTGCTCTTTCCTTATAGCTAGTGCCCCGTTGTGGCGTTTTCCGGCTAGCCTATTAAGAGTTAGCACCGAAAGGACTTCAGTGGTCGGTCTGAAGGGGAATTACGTCGGGAGGACAGGCTTTATAAGCCTAGCCTTCCGCGGTCGGCCCATAAAATGGGTTCGATAACGCTGGTTCAACAACGGATTGGAATGCAATTAAATCCGTCTTAAATTCACTAAAATAACACAAAACTTGAAAAATTAGACCCGAGATATAAAATAACCCTTTTAAAAAACCAAGCCCGATTAGAATCATCCAGCAGCAAGGGACTCTGTCCAGGTTCTGCGATAAAGTAGGGAGTAATAAACTCCCGCCAACTTTGCATTCCATTCCATTCCATTCCATGACCAGCCAGTTGTTTGTATGAATCTACCCGGTCACAATTACTTAGGTCCTGGCAACCCAATCGATAACGGGCCCCCGGTGGATATCGATGATCAGATCGCGCTTGAGCACGACCGCAGAATACATCGGAGTTACATATTGATACCATTGTTACAGTCAAGACAACTGTAAACAATGCATCTTGGTATGGACACTTGGTTACGTCGGAGTTCCTGGTAATAAAGCAGCCAAACACCAAAGAAATCGATACTCGTTTAGTTTGATTAGATTTTCTTATAAACTGTAGTAAACAGATCATCAGAAAAGAACGGATGAAAAGGTGGGTGCTCTTACAATGAAATTCAACTCCAAGAAGATTCCAATCCCATTAAAATAAGAAACATATTAACCGGTCGAGAACAAGTAGCCTAGTTAGACTTCGAATAGGTCATTCTAGACTTACTTCGATCGAAATGCTAGCAGGAGAACAGTAACCAAAATGTTGAAGCTACTACACATAGTTCACAGAAAACACGTAATAGAAGAATGAACGTTGTATAGAGACCTTAGAATGACGCTCAAACTAACCGTAACAACTTGGCCCACGATTTGTCATATAATGATAAAAAATAACAGTAAATGATCAAATTTCTCAGGAGAAGCGGTTTATTGGAGCGACTATGATTCATTCATTAACATGAATAATCATGGAAATCACTTTTAGCTGTGTTTGTATCTTAACTGTCATTTATGTTTTCCCAGTTTTGGGTTCTAGTGAAACCCAAAACACAAAACATTTTATTTTGTGGTAAAGTTTTTGTAGTAAAAATTCATCAATTCAGTAATTGATGAATTTTTTAATTATCTGTTTTAATAGTTGCGGGCCCTTTACACCCGCTTTGATAATTTGACATAGCTAGAGAAATAAATTGCACATTTTAAGTGACAAGGGCCCCATACATCCTTATCATCTAACGGTTTTCTGCGGTTTCATTTTTTTGCGACTAATCCGTTTTTCCAGATGGTCTGTTTGACAATACTGGCATTTGACCTAGTCACTTTTATTGAAGGAGGAAAAGTTTTTAGTTTGTGACAAGGGCTAATGATCGTAGTAGTCGATACTCACTATATTGTTGAAAAAAAAAAACAAACCTATTTAATTAAAAAAAAAAAAAAAAAAAAAAAAAACAACACTAATTGAAATGTATAATTACAGTTAAAAAAATAAAACACATGAAAGAATAAACATTTTTTTTCCAATTGATATATTTTCAATTTTTATTGGGCAAAATTAAAAAAAAAAAATAACTAAGATTACGTCAAATGACAACTTACTAATCCTTCGACTTCAAAAAGGTGAAATCTAAAAGAGAATTGAAAAGTAATATTTTTCATCTTATTATAGTTATAAAATATGATTTTATCATGCTTTATAGGTTTAATTTATTTAAATTGTTTAGGTTTTATGACATGGATAAAAAGCCAAACGAATAAGTAGTCTTGGTAGTTTGACAAAAATCTATTCGTAAGTAACTTACGTGTTGATAAAAATAAAAAATCTGATGTCACATTTTTTGCTGGACTTCATTTAAACTTATTTCATTTGAAAGTGAGATACGATCCTCCAATTCTTTAATAAAGTGGACAGTTACACAATTGCTGAAATATTAGTTTTTATTAACATCAAATATTTATACAATTATTAATTCAACAATATTACATGAAATATTAGGATAGAGTAAAAGTCCCTTTATTAGATCAGTATTATTCTTATTTTCGGGAGATGCTGATTAACAAAAGTTGTAGATTTCTGGTTAAAAGTTATTAATAATTAAATTATTCCGTTTAGTGAACTCCTGCATACCGGTTACAAATATTAATTTTTAGCTTACGGTACAGAATAATCAGTTTTTATTATTGGATTATTTGGTAAATAATCAAAAATTACAATAAAAAATCATACAGGAAAAAGAAAGATAACATGTAGAAATACATCTCATAAAAACGACAAGAAGATGAATATGAAGGGAAGAAAATCTTAAGAACGGGGAATATAAAGAGATGATAAGTACACAAAGGATGAAAATGTTACCAAAGAAAAAAATAAAGAGGAAGAAAATTTTGCAAACCAAAACAAAATAAACATTAAGAAAATTCTGCAAACAAAGAAAAAATAAAAAGATTAAGAGATAATAAATACAAAGAGGAAGAAAACAATAAAACCAAGGAAAGATTAAAAAGATTAAGACAGAATGATGAATATAAAGAGAGAAAATTTGAAAACTAGAGAACATGTACACAAATTAAGATCAGAAGAATTATATCAAACCAAACAGTGATTAAATGATAGGAAAAAAAATAAATAAACGAAATGATGATCAACTCCGACAGGAAGAATATTGTCCGACAATATCAGGAGTAATAAACTAAAATATAAGGACTTTTTGCAATTTATTAAAGATCAGGCATGCATGCTTCAGTGTATATGTTGTTCTTGTGAGGGTTTATTTTTCAGTCACTCTGTAGGTAACTTTAATGTAAAATTAAACAGTAATTCCAGAATAATTAAATAATATTAAACAGAAATTAAACTAGAAAATCCAAAAATAATACGATTCTAAATTATAATTTTCATTTAATATTAAATAATCAGATGTTTCACCATATCTCCTGCATATACAGATATGTAGTAATGGCTATTAAATTACATACACACGTTTTTAAAAGTACATAAAATTTTATTTCACAATAACTTCTGACTTTTTTCATATTTTTATTATTATTATTTATTGTAAAACTAATTTTACAATCACGTGTTAATAATTATTAAATCAATATATTTAAATTAAAAAAAGTCAAAAAAATAAACTAAAAAAAGTTAAAAAAAAAGAAAATGAGATGAAGTCTGATTCGAACAGATGTGCCCTTGATCCAAATATTTCATTAATTAAAATTCAATTGACTATAACTCTGAAACCAATGAAAATAAGTACCACTTATGATATATCATTGAAAATATCTCAATGAGGGCTTATTGCTCCCGTTAATAAAAAGTCCAAAATCCAAAATTTTGAGGATTTTGGGCTTTTTTTGACACTTTTGGTTGAGTCGATTCAATCAAAAGAGGAGATGCGCAATTAGATGTTACAAAAGTCCTAAATGCAAAATTTCTACATCCTACGGCTAATGGTTTTTGAGTTATGCGAGATAAATACATACGTACGTATTGACGTCACCCCGAAACTAGTCAAAATGGATTCAGGGATGGTCAAAATGGATATTTTTGTTGAAATCTGAAAACCAAAATTTTTCGCTACCACAATACTTCCTTTGCTTCGTACAAGGGAGTAAAAAAGGAACGCCGAGAAACGACTTAGAAATTACTACGTACGAGACTAAGCCTCTGTTGAATGTAGAAACATTTCAGTAATGAAAATTTACGAGACAAAACAGCCTTTTGCCGATCAACAGTTATGAAGACTGCTAAAAATTACAGGAAAAAAGCTGACAACACATTTGTGCCGTACCGGTTACGCACATACGGCACTTAATTCACGCGGGTGTGGCAGAACTAGCGGCGACAATCGGTACTAACTTTTTTTTTTTTTTGTCTTCAGTCATTTGACTGGTTTGATGCAGCTCTCCAAGATTCCCTATCTAGTGCTAGTCGTTTCATTTCAGTATACCCTCTACATCCTACATCCCCAACAATTTGTTTTACATACTCCAAACGTGGCCTGCCTACACAATTTTTCCCTTCTACCTGTCCCTCCAATATTAAAGCGACTATTCCAGGATGCCTTAGTATGTGGCCTATAAGTCTGTCTCTTCTTTTAACTATATTTTTCCAAATGCTTCTTTCTTCATCTATTTGCCGCAATACCTCTTCATTTGTCACTTTATCCACCCATCTGATTTTTAACATTCTCCTATAGCACCGCATTTCAAAAGCTTCTAATCTTTTCTTCTCAGATACTCCGATCGTCCAAGTTTCACTTCCATGTAAAGCGACACTCCAAACATACACTTTCAAAAATCTTTTCCTGACATTAAAATTAATTTTTGATGGAAACAAATTATATTTCTTACTGAAGGCTCGTTTAGCTTGTGCTATTCGGCATTTTATATCGCTCCTGCTTCGTTCATCTTTAGTAATTTTACTTCCCAAATAACAAAATTCTTTTACCTCCATAATCTTTTCTCCTCCTATTTTCACATTCAGCGGTCCATCTTTGTTATATCTACTACATTTCATTACTTTTATTTTCTTCTTGTTTATTTTCATGCGATAGTTCTTGCGTAGGACTTCATCTATGCCGTTCGTTGTTTCTACTAAATCCTTTATACTCTCGGCTAGAATTACTATATCATCAGCAAATCGTAGCATCTTTATCTTTTCACCTTGTACTGTTACTCCGAATCTAAATTGTTCTTTAACATCATTAACTGCTAGTTCCATGTAAAGATTAAAAAGTAACGGAGATAGGGAACATCCTTGTCGGACTCCCTTTCTTATTAGGGCTTCTTTCTTATGTTTTTCAATTGTTATTGTTGCTGTTTGGTTCCTGTACATGTTAGCAATTGTTCTTCTATCTCTGTATTTGAACCCTAATTTTTTTAAAATGCTGAACATTTTATTCCAGTCTACGTTATCAAAAGCCTTTTCTAGGTCTATAAACGCCAAGTATGTTGGTTTGTTTTTCTTTAATCTCCCTTCTACTATTAATCTAACTTATTAATCTCGGTACTAACTAAACCAATGTAATTTCGCAACTCAGAACAAATTTCGCTTGTATAGTCGGTAGACTGGTGTATCCGCTAGGCTTAACGAACTAGGGTCCAAGTCGTCCGGGACATCGAGTTCGAAACACAGCCCAGACCTAGTTACATTTTACACTTTAAATATTATTAATTTATTTAATTCTACCGCTCACCTGTGACGTCACAACATAGTAGGCAACTTCAATTTTTTTGGGCTGGTGATGCGATTTTGGAAAACGTTTTTTGCGAATATTTTTATTTTTTAATCGTAAAAAAATGCGCTTAAGTAAAGTACAACTGATCAGGCGAAATCTCGACATACTGAGAGTAAATTTCCTCTATAGTCTCATCCCCTTGACCTTTTAAGTTAAAAATTTAATGGCATCAATGCCCTACACATAGAAGTAATCTGACCGAGTTTGATTAAAATCGGCTCGGTAGTTCTAAAGATGTAACGTGATTTAGAGGCCGAAAACGAACACACACATGTACATAGGAACATTAATAACCGTAAAATTTTCATCCTATTTTTTGGGTGCCTTAGGTGGCAAAAATCAATCTCCGGTGTAAACCGCATATGCCCAAATTGGACCGATTACAATACTTTCCCTTCTAGTGTTATAGCTCTGCTATTGCGCTATCTAGACGGAAAATAAAATACTTGTATTTCTTAAGTATGATAAAGAAAGCGTGAAACATTTTTTTTTTAATTATCAGATTTTTGGGAAAATTCTGAGTACGCTTTAAATTATGTAATTAAAATCAATAAAATTTTTAGTGAAAATTAATGAATCAATAATGAGAATAGATTAAAATTCACGCAAATTAATTCTGAAAAGATAGGAAATAACTTATATGCATAATTCCTTTAAAATGAAAATACATCATAATTTAATAGAATGTAGCAGGCACACTTAATGTAATTAACACTAGATAAACAACATTTCCCTATTTGCCGTACAAAATATTCCTATCTACGTACATATGTAATTATAAGTGTTTCCTTAACTAAACAGCGATAACTTTGACAATGTACATAATATAGCCCATAAATAAATCATTTTTTTTAACCAGCTTACATGCTGCCGGACGTGACTAAAACAGCTAGTGTTAAGATTATCGCATAAAAAAATGACTAATATTTGCAAATAAGCCTTAAATAATGGACGATAATTACAGTATTTAGCATATTAACTAGTCTGAATTCCTAGTAAGCGCTATTGTCTAGACAGTCTGTAAGTAATCTGTATCGGTTAAGTAACACCCCTTTTTCAATGCCACACAGTAGAACAATTAAAGTATAAGCATGGGCAAATAATAAATAATAAAATAGTTTGCATTAAACTTCTTCCTCAAATAAAATACAATTGAATATTATAGCCTGCTATATATATATATATATATATAGCGATAATCTTAGTTTGAAGCCCTTAGTTTTAGAGATTAATTCAAATATTTAAATAATTCAAAACTGTACGTAAGTTCAAATAATTGTTAAATAATTTTTAATTAACCAGAATAACTTAAAAAAGGCAACTATAAATATAAAAACACATGTATTAAACGCTTTCTAATAAAAAAAAGTAGTATTTTATGAATAGAAGAAATACAGAGTGATTCAAAGAAACGGGAAATTTTGAAAGTTGTGTTGGTAGCCGCGGGCGATTGGTACCACTTGATAAGTGGCGCCAGCCTCTCTAATCTAACCTGCAATTTAGTTATCATGAATCCTTTGGAGTGGTGTGCAACGTACATTTGCTATCAAAGCGTTTTACAAAAACAATGACAGTGTGGAGGAAGCGCGTAGAGAATTTCGCCGTCATTTTAATCCGGGACGGCACTACCGTGTTCCATCAGCACATGCAATTAAAACATGGATATCTAATTTTGAGGAAACCGGTTCGGCAATGAAAAAGAAACCTCCAGGCCATGAGGGAACCGTCCGTACACCACAGAATGTTCAAGCTTTACAAGATGCTGTCACACGAAGTCCACATCAATCCGTCGTCTCTCAGCATCTTTACAATCGCATAGTTCAAGCGTTCGAAGAATGTTAGCGAAGGACTTGCAATACCATCTGTACAAGTTGCAGATCGTCCAGGAACTGAAACCGAACGATGCAGTTGTGCGAGCACAATTCTGTAATGTAATGCTTCAGAAGATAAACGATAACGAAGAGTTTGTTCACGAACTGTGGATGTCAGACGAAGCGCATTTCTACCTCAGTGGATTTGTTAACAAGAAAAATTTCAGATACCGGGTACAAGAAAATACTACGCAGCTACACCAGCGTACGTTGCACAGCCAAAAAGTGACCGTGTAGTGTGCTATGTCATCTTACGGTGTTATAGGCCCTTTTTTTTTTGAGGATGACAACGGTCTTGCGATTACAGTGAGGTCAGCTCGTTACGTAGCCGTGCTTGAAATCTTTGTTGTGGAACAACAAAAGAGATTTCCACCGATTCTTAACACAGCCTGGTTTCAACAAGACGGAGCAACGTCACATACTGCACGAATATCGATGCCAGCTGTACGCCGATTGTTTGGACAACGTGTCATTTCACGAAATGGTGACATTAGATGGCCTCCCAGATCGCCTGATCTCTCAGCTTGCGATTACTGTTTGTGGGGTCACCTTAAAAGCAAACTGTTCCAAAGTAGACCTGCTACAACGGAGGAACTGAAGGCAAAGAGCTTAGAAGCAATTGCGGAAATTCCAGTTGAGATGTTACGTCAAACCATGAACAATTTAACGAAGAGACTTCGCGAGTGTTTATGTAGAAGAGGAGGTCACCTGCAAGATGTCATCTTTAAAAAATAACTAAAATGTTTGTATCCTAAAATGGCAATATTTGTACAATTACATGAAATAAAATTCATTTTCTAAAAAAACTTTTTCATTAACGTTATCTAATTTTTTTAAATTTCCCGTTTCTTTGAATCATTCTGTATTTCATAATTTTATCTTAAAACAAACTGCATCATTTGACCTAGTGCAATTTCAGGTCTATTAGCTCAGAAGTGAACCTTTTAATTCATCACCGACGACAAAACTAGATGTAAGCGAATAGTACATCTATTTTTTTCCAAAATGAATGTTAATTAGGTTAAAAAAATCCCTTTCGGCACGCCGGAAGGCGGAGGTAGATTTCACCGGTGCTAAGTAGGGGATAAAAAATATTTCCCCCTTAAAGTTAAGAAAAACTTCAAATTTACTCAACACGACAATAGCTGATGTGAAACTTTTTTCACATGTTTAGCATACGATAAGCCCCATCTTCTTACAATTCTGGCACATTTTGGTCATCCCTTGCCGTAACGGTTGGTCATGTCAAAAATTGTTTCAAACAAAAGTTTTAGGTAATGTTTAGAGAACCACTTTAAACAGATTCGATACTGTGCCTATTAAGGAAGGTATAATTTTTTGTTTTCAAAACCCCATTTTTTCCAGCCCCTGGGTCAATAGCTGGTGATATCAAAAAAACGTTACTTAAATAAGTTTTAGGCCATTATCCAAAGAGAAATGGTAAGTTTAAAAAAATTGGATATTTTACTTAATAAGAAAGTTATAGCGATATTTTCCTTTTTCGAGAAAATCCTTCCCCCCATTTGTACCACCATGGTCCGATTTTTGCCGTTAATGAACTCGATCGAGATTTTAAAACGAGGTATTTTTAAAAAACAATTTGAAAGTGATTGGAGCAAAATTACGGGATTTATCGTGTCCACAAGAAAGTGAAATATATATATATGTATAAAAATATTTGTATAAACTTTTCAACTGACGGTTGTTTCGGGGTCTGGAAGATGTGAAACACGAAGATATGTCAAAATTTTCCGGAAGTCAAATCATAGTACCCACTACCCTAGGTAGCTTTCTTATGAAATCTACCTAAAATTATTGTTTGAAAGAATTGTTTTAAAAACTAATAAATTATAATAAAAAAAAATATAATAAAAATAACATGATGAATAGGGCATATTATATAAAAGTATGCAATTCACTTTGTAAATCTATAAAGTTAAAACTAAAACACCTAAATGCACAAGTAACTCCTTTTGTAGGGTAGACATAAAAACCGGCTTTCCAGGGTTAATTTCTCAAAAAAAAAACACTTCGATAACATTTTGACGTATTTATTTTAATAAGAAATGAAAAATGTTGGCAAATATTTTTAGCTACTGTAAGGAATTTAAAAAAATGTGAACTATATTGTCTTTTTTCATAAAACTTGGTCATAAAATTGGTTGTCATGACTTTTGTAACGTTAATGAAAATGCTCTTTTTGCGTTTCATTTTATTATTTATTAAAATATCTATTCATACAAATATTCTATCACTTCCCATTTCCGAGTAACTCTTAACCTTCCTACCTATTAATCTGTTAACAAAGCCTTTAAAGACTCGTATGTTTTGTAAAGTTTAGTTTGAGTCCTGTCTTACATACAATCAAGTTCTTTAAAAGATTTTATTATATTTTACATAAAATAGCACGTTCTAGTCGTCGATGTAAAACTCCAGGGAATAAGTTTTGTTATATATAGTTTTAAGTTAAAATAAAGCAGATAAAAACCTATAATTATTAATATTATTCTCTTTTAACTACATTTTATTTTATTTAACGATTATTCAATAACATAATATGTACATATCGATTTTGAACTGTTTACATATATTTGTTTAATACAGTTTACTAAAATTCTACTTTCTTTTTCCTGTTTAGCCTCCGGTATCTACCGTTTAGATAATTCTTCAGAGGATGAATGAGGATGATATGTATGAGTGTAAATGAAGTGTAGTCTTGTACATTCTCAGTTCTACCATTCCTGAGATGTGTGGTTAATTGAAACCCAACCACCAAAGAACACCGGTATTCACGATCTAGTATTCAAATCCGTGTAAAAATAACTGGCTTTACTAGGACTTGAACGCTGTAACTCTCGACTTCCAAATCAGTTGATTTGGGAAGACGCGTTAACCACTAGCCCTAGAATGGTACGTATACACCTATTAGACGTAGTTCAGTAGTTGAACAGCCGCCATTTTGTTTTGGAGGAGAATAATACTGCCTTCTAGATATACTACACCTGACTCTCCATTGGAGGATTAGTGTACTTCAAACCTCAGAAGTGTTCACATCAAGGTCAGTGCATTTTTTCTAACAAATCCTACCACGCCTCTCAGGCGTGTTGGTACTATTCTTGATGTATTTTTTTTTTTTTGCTAAATATAGCAAGCTATAATGCTTACATTATTTATTTGCACAATTTTTTTATGAAAAATAATGGTGACAAGAAGCCTTTGTCAAGATTTCACTTGCTCATGAAATTGGCCGATCAACTGTCAATTCCGTGGATGATGGAGAGACTGAAACAGTGACACATGCCTCACAACCTACGAAGCATCATAAAAGATTGTCTCGGTGTGACGGATGCACCTGTTGAAATACAAGCGGCATCAAAATCTGAAAAAAGGCAGTATTGTACGTACTGTTCTTATGAGTAAAATGAGCTGCTGCAACTGCAGAAAGCCAGTGTGTGGCGAACATTGTTTCAACATTTGCCAAGTTTGTAAAAAATAATAAATTTATGACCAATTTTTGTTTAAATCTCATTAAAGTGTTTTTTATATACCTCATCCTTTCATTTAAACATTTTTACCTGCTTGAAAAAATTCCTGGGAATCGAATTCAAATTTATTTTCTATAATGATGTTTTCTTACTTGCAGTTTTGTTTAATATTTTAATTCTAAGAGCAGTTTTTCATTCTATGATATGTAGTAAGTATGCAAATAGAAGAAGATTTAACATTTATTGACATTTACAGAATTTAAAATATTTATTATACCATTTTTTGGCACTTTTCAGGGCTGTACGTCTATAAGACGTATAGGTACCATTCACTATTGTTGTGTATAGGTACTATTCTAGGGCTAGACCAACCCGGTGGGTTACTAAGTAAAATTTTACTGCGGCAAATAAACAACACAAAAATTAAAATCTCTGTTTGTAATTAATGTTATAGAAGAAGGTTATTTAAAATATTAAGTGGGTTTTGAAATAGTGCATCTAGATTTACCACGCTAGAAAAAATGTACAGTAATATTAAGTTTGTAATATAAAAGTTTTTTCCATTAGAGATGTCGTAAAACATTTTACGACATTTTCATTTGTATGAACCGTCCCAGCTTACTACTATAGTAAATATCAATAGAGATTATTAAAGTTAACTCTGCTAGATGCGGTAGCGTCGTCGTTGTATTAATTTTAAAGGTATGAATGTTGTATTATATTTATCCCAGTAGTCATTAGAGTTGGTGTCTCTGTGTGCACTTGAGATAAATGCCAACCCTAAGAAATAAGGCGATCCGAACTCTGCTACATAAGTAAGTACGCTTCTTGGAAACGTTTTGTTGTGCTTTCTAAACCGATTTTTCTATCGCCTCGGGGTTACCTAATAACCCTAACCTACCATTACGTTGGCCGCAGTAGGGTAAGCCCGTAAAATTTTCTCCATAAAACCTTTCGAAATAAATTTGTCTGTGTTAAATGTGCATATATAACCCGTAAAAAATTTATTAAAACACAGAAATTGTCAAAATAATACCGGCTTAATAACTGCCATTCATAACGTATGAACAGAACAATATCGTTCGATATCATTCAATAAAATTATATAACGAACAAATTATTTATTTACATTAAAACTGCTCGGTTGTTTTATGTATATAAGAAAGAATTAAGTAAGAATAACAATAAAAACATAAAATATCCTATTTATAATTAGGTAAATTAATGAAGGATAAATATGCGATTAAAAAATCAATCCGAGGTAAAAAACAGATATATGTCATCTGGGGAGTACTGATTCACATCTTTCCTTGGGCTTACGATATCAGGTACAAAGTTAAAGGACACAACCAAAATAAAATTTCAAACAAGATCATTCTACCCAATAAATAAAATAATATTTTGAACTATAGCAAATACATTTATCCTACTTACATGAATTGGAGCACGACCAGTTGAAGAGCCATATATTATTACAGGACAAATCTTAACCACAATTTACTTTCATTTTTTGTTATCTACCCAATGTCCACAAAGATATGGGATAAATTATAAGTTAATAAGCTCAAAGCAATATAACTTGAACTTATAAGAAAGTATAAAATACTATTAACTTTTTAATCACCTTAAAATAATTAAAAACAAAAAGCCCTAAAAATAATAAAAACCAAAATATAATTTAAAGTCACAGGTAAGTAAGTTCTTCAACACATATATATCAATTTGTCATAACGATATCGAGGAAAGGAACCACGAACCCAAATAAAAAAATAAATAAGAAAAATAACCTTAAAAAAAAAAACAAATTTATACAATCACCCCCCAAAAAAACTAAACAAGTAAAAAATCTCATAAACATCATATTTCTATATTCAGATAGAAAAAACAAAGAGAATCTAAATGATCTATACTCAACATTAAACCCAGA
This sequence comes from Lycorma delicatula, assembly GCF_047948215.1. NCBI lineage: Eukaryota > Metazoa > Arthropoda > Insecta > Hemiptera > Fulgoridae > Lycorma > Lycorma delicatula. The sequence goes on from NC_134455.1 coordinate 35,863,728, forward strand.
AACCAATTCAGACTCACCCTCAGAAAAATCAAATGGAGAACGAATAGTTTCAGCCAATATACAAGAAAGAAAAATTATAAACAAGGCGAAAGAAAAAAAAAATCAAATATCCAACTGAAAATAACAAAAATAATTTAAATTAAAAGATTCACAATATAAAATAAAACAAAAAATTACCAAAAAAAAACAACTTCATAAGAAATTCTCTGAGAAATTCTTCGTATACAACTTAGAAAAAAATACACAGAATTTGAAGACCACCCATCAATTATAATAAAATAAACTCCCAAACCAGAACAACAAGAAAAAAAAAGGCAATAAGAAAATCCAACAAAATTAAAACTAAAAGGAAATATTAACCAAAAAATTAAAGAAACAGAAAGACCCAAAATAGGTACAAAAAAATAAATTAAATAATTTCCAAAAACTAAATAAATTCCCTTCTAAATAACTTTAAAGCATCTCTAAAAGGCTGCAATAAACCAAATAAACCAACCTTATTAGGACCTTTACAAAATTGAATATAACCCAAAACCCTACGTTCAAATAAAGTAAAAAAAGCAACACCCAAGAGAATAAAAATAAATTTAAAAAAAGAACAAAGAATAAACATTTACTAACTGTAAAAATACATTATTAAATTCTAAATTTAAAGCACTTAAATCTTAAAGCCAAATTAGTAAATAAATTATTATATTACCAAAAATCCTTTCGTACCAATTAGAATAAATTAAAAGAAGATAGAAACCAACCTGGCTCACGCCGGCTTGAACTCACATCATGTAAAATTTTAAAGGTCGAACAGACCTAAAACTGTAAAACCTACCCCACAGAAACTTTTAATCCAACATCGAGGTCGCAAACAAATCTATCAATAACAACTCTCCAGATTTATAACGCTGTTATCCCTAAGGTATCTTAATCTTTTAATTAAAATAAAGGATCAAAACTCCATAAAAAAAGTAAAAAAAAAATAATGATTAAAATTTTATTTGTCTTTATATTATAAAGATAATATAAGATGTATACCCTCTGGTAAAACATGAGTTAATGAAAAAAAAAAGTCAATGAATATATATATATATCCAAACAACATAGAAATTTCAATAAATCATGTAGGACAACGTGCTTGGCATTAGGGTATAAAAATCGAAACTACCATGTGACGAAGATGACGTACCTCAGAGAACAAGCAGTATTTCTAGATTATATTGTAAAATCTTTATTTTAAAGCGAAAGTGAAATAATATGAATTAAACAGGAAAGACACATGCACCACACACTCTCATATAATTAACAAATCATGAACTACATGTACAGTTAGTTCGTTGGTTATTGGGATCGTACAAAATACTCCTCAGCAGCCTTCGTATAGCCCCTCAGCAGAGGCGCTTATACTAAATGTTTGTTATCTATTAAACTTCTACTACATATCTGCTGAAGGTAGATATTATTAACTGATAAAATTTGTCTATATTTAGATGAAAATACAAATTATTTTTTAAATAGTATTATTGTCGATTTTTAAAGAAGATTGTATTTAGGGGGTATGACAGATTAAATACAAGTCAACCGATTTTTCTTAATTATTTATTTACATGAACAAACTTATTCATAAAAAAAAATAAAAAATATAAAGATAAAAGTGCGTTATCAAACAAACGAAGTAACTGAGGAAGAGAGTACACACATGCAAGTTCTATTGTAAATTTACCGTCAAAATGAAATAGTGAAGTTTCTACTCGTACTTACTGTTGTTACTTTAATCTATAAATTGAATATTAATTTAATAATATTGATGAATGCTCCAAACGTAATTAAAACCGGTTGTATTTTTGACGTAACTAGGCTAAGAAAGTAAACCTATTGTCAAGGAATCAATTTAAATTATTTATAAAATTATTATTTAGCTATTTATATGTTTCTGAAGATACATTTATAAAAAGAAAAATAATATTACATTTTATTCTTCTAGGAATAAAAAATAGAATCATAAATACATTTTTTTCAAGAATTATACTCTGCTAACATTTAGCCGAATGAAACTTGGTCGATTGAAATCGTATTCATACAATTGCAGTGCCAAAACATTCACAATAAAATTAATATTTTAAATGTTTAATTATATAAGGATTTCATAAAACTATTAACTATTGAAGAATAGTTAACGAAAGGTAAAGTCGATAGATGGGTGGAATATATTGAAGAGTTATACGGAGGAAATGAATTAGAAAATGGTGTTATAGAGGAAGAAGAAGAAGTTGAGGAGGATGAAATAGGAGAAACAATACTGAGATCTGAATTTAAGAGAGCATTAAAGATTTAAATGGCAGAAAGGCTCCTGGAATAGACGGAATACCTGTAGAATTACTGCGCAGTGCAGGTGAGAAAGCGATTGATAGATTATACAAACTGGTGTGTAATATTTATGAAAAAGGGGAATTTTCGTCAGACTTCAAAAAAAGTGTTAGTCATGATACCAAAGAAAGCAGGGGCAGATAAATGTAAAGAATACAGAACAATTAGTTTAACTAGTCATGCATCAAAAATCTTAACTAGAATTCTATGCAGAAGAATTGAGAGGAGAGTGGAGGAAGTGTTAGGAGAAGACCGATTTGGTTTCAGGAAAAGTATAGGGACAAGGGAAGCAATTTTAGGCCTCAGATTAATAGTAGAAGGAAGATTAAAGAAAAACCAACCGACATATTTGGCGTTTATAGACCTAGAAAAGGCATTCGATCGGAGTATCTGAGAAGAAAAGATTAGAAGAGCTTTTGAAATGCGGTGCTATAGGAGATTGTTAAAAAGCAGATGGGTGGATAAAGTGACAAATGAAGAGGTATTTCGGCAAATAGATGAAGAAAGAAGTATTTGGAAAAATATAGTTAAAAGAAGAGACAGACTTATAGGCCACATACTAAGGCATCCTGGAATAGTCGCTTTAATATTGGAAGGACAGGTGGAAGGGAAAAATTGTGTAAGCAGGCCACGTTTGGAATATGTAAAACAAATTGTTAGGGATGTAGGATGTAGAGGGTATACTGGAATGAAACGACTAGCACTAGAAAGGGAATCTTGGAGAGCTGCATCAAACCAGTCAAATGATTGAAGACAAAAAAAAAGTATTAAATTTAACCGTGCTTAAAAGGGAACAAAGATATATTTCTGAATTTAAAGATAGAAAGTTAATGATGTTAGTTAAATTGTACTTTATAAAACCGTAAACCTAAGAATTACAAAGAATTTTACTAACATTTGATATAATATCAGCACTATAACGACTCCCCTAAAAATACAACTTACAGTGATTTTTTTTTTTATCAGATCATAGAACGTCAAGTTATACAAATTGTTTTCTTTGATCTAAACAACGAAGCGAAAATAAATAACGATAAAAAGAAGAAAGGATATTGTAAAAAAAAAAAAAATAACAATAACAATAAAATTCATAAGCCTTTTAAATAGGTGTGGTTCGTTCTGAACTATTAGTTTATGTATATTATTGAGATGAACAATTTCGTCACAACTAGTCCAGTAGAGTAAGCAAACGAAGACAGCAGGTGAACGGATACAAGACAGTTCAGCCAACTTGACGGTCTTGAAGCAAGGCTTAATTTTCCGGTCCGTTGAACACCCTGCCCGCATATTGCCAACGCAACGTTTCAAATTTTATCACCTCTATAAGATAAGCATAACACTCATCGAACAACGTTTTACACTCAACTAAGTCTGAGTAGTTCAGCGTTAGCATCTCCTTGTAGTTAATACAAAACACACCCATCCTTAACGTATTGACAATTTATCATGAAAAATTACTTTCAACAGCCGTTCTTTCCTTATCAAACTCATCAAAAATCGTTTTTTCAGTTGGTTGTTCACAAAGTTATTTCTCAATTTAATAATAGCTAATTTCTACAAACAATTAAGAAATAATATTATGCGATAGAGTTGAATTCCTGTGGTTTTGGAATGAATATTTTGTTAATATTAGTTAAGTTATTTATAATACATGCATTTCTATCTTCGGTAACATAATTACGATTAATAATAAAACAATTCAGTAATGATAACTTAGCATTGACAGCCGTAAACAGAGAAAATATCTTCACAAAAAAATTTACTTTTTTCTAAATATCTACAAATCACTGTAGCTGATGGTGCAGATTATTTTTCTTACTAGTTTAATAGTTATTTGATAAAAAAATTACACGATCACATTTTTATTTTTTTCTGATTAGAAATAAGATAACTGAATTTTTTTTTTAGAAATAAATCCCCAAAAACACATACGAATATAAAAACCTGTATTCGAAACGATTAAACTAAAACTAATTTTAAAAAAATTAACGCGTACATTAATATTAAATATTTTTATCTTTATGAGTACTGATTTTAAAAAGTTATCTTCCTACAGAAAAACCAAACCCGCATACGAACTTGAAATACCAAGGCGTCACCTAGAGAGAGTTTACTGGCTCGGATATTTAATCAAGTGGATTTGTTACACGTTAATTTGTTTTCACAAAACAGAGATATTATTACAATTCTGAATATTAATTAAATAAAAACAATTTTAGTTACGCATAACGATTTATTGTTTTTTCAACTAATTTTTTTTTTTATATAAACTCTCATCACGTAAGTTTGAATTGTGGTTTCACAATGCCCAGTTAACATTGAACTTCTATTCTTACACGATCCTATTATGATTGACGTTGTTACATTAATACTCTTCTTTAAATGAATTTAAAAGCGTAATTTCTATAAACAAAGAATATTTTGAGGTAACTCCACATGAGAAATTTCCAGGGAACAATTCACGACTTGTTGGAGACCAAGAATAGCCGCTTCAAGCTACCTTCGTTTTTCAATGAAAGTAAACATTTAAAATTTTAATTTTAGTTTAGTAGTACGAAAACGTTTCAGCAGCTGGGTTGGTCTAGTGGTGAATCCGTCTTCTCAATTCAGCTGATTTGGAAGTCGAGAATTCCAACGTTCAAGTCCTAGTAAAGTCAGTTATTTTACACGGATTTGAATACTAGATCGTGGATACCGGTGTTCTTTGGTGGTTGGGTTTCAATTAACCACACATCTCAGGAATGATCGAACTGAGACTGTACAAGACTACATTTAATTTATACTGATATATATCATTTTCTGAAGTATTATCTGAACGGTAATTACCAGAGGCTAAACAAGAAAAAGAAAGTTTATTAACATTATTCCCATGTTTAAATAAATTTCTTTAATTCTAGATCAAACATGTAAAGGTAGGCAAAAGAATGATTAAATTCAATATTGGAAAATTAATTTCATTAAAATCGGTTCAGTGATTTTAGAGTTATGTAAGAAGAAAATAAATAAACATCGATGATCAGATACATATGATAATTTTGGTTATTATAATATAAAATTGTGCACAAAAGTTTGCTAAAAAGCTATTTCTGAAGATAAACAGCCTTAGTAAATATTACAACTTATTACGTAATCAACAATTAGAACACTAAAAAAGAATTATAATTACATTACAGAAAATATTAAAAATACATTTTTGAAAGTTATTGAAAGCGGATTTTACACGGATATTTTTAATTTTCTGAAAATTTATTAATATTATTAAAACGAGGAAGTAAAAGAAACAGGAGAACTTTAGTTCTGTTTTTATTAAAATAAATAATATACAATTAATTAAAAAAAATTACTAATTACACTTCATAATTTGTCATGAAGTAATTAAATTAGATTTGTCAGTAAAACAATAAAACGTGTTCAGTTCCCGTAAGGACTAGAAGCCACACCTATTACTGTCAAACTCATTAAATTTGCAAAAACCTTTTGTTACCCCTTCTTGCAGCAACCCGGTGGTCGCCTCCAGGGAGAGAATCCGAACAACCCGAGGGACTTGTGTTTCCCTTCGATTGGAGTCTGACCCTTTCTGAAATATTCAATGGTTTTTTGTTCTTTTACCATCTCCTGTAGCTTTTGAAGGTACAAACACGGTAGTTTAAATTTTTAATTAAATAGCATCGCCTGATATGCACGAGATAAAGTAACCGAGATACTCTAACAGTAATTTTCAATTTTTAATTTAACCTTATTCTCATTATAATTAAACTTAAATACGCAATTTAGACATGATTACAAAATAAAATTAGATACTAAACTTCAAACAACATCGTTTTCAAATGTAGTATCTGAAATAAAACGAAATTGTTTTAAAAGATAAAGATAGTTAGCCATTCCAAGAGAATAAAACTAAATATTTATAAATTACTGTAGAATATTACAAAAAAAAAAAAATTTAAATGCATAAGAACGGTTAAAAAAATTTATTGTCGAAACGTAAATTAATTATTATTAATAAACTGAGTTTTCAAAAATTGAAGTTTGCGGTCAACACAATAGTAGTAGTAGTTATTTATTCTTAAACATCCAAAATTCAGGCAAAAAATGATATTAACTAACCTTATTGTATAGTCATTGCACTCTTCAATGGAATCAAGCTAAACAAATAATATTAGAAAATAAGTTAAAGTTAAGAAAATTAAATTAGTTAACTGGCATTTTAATTAAACTTTATGCGAGTTTGTAATTATTGTATTTGGTTCTGTTTTTATTAAAATATATATTATACAATTAATTAAAACAAAAAAAATTACTAATTACACTTCTTAATTTGTCATAAAAAGTAATAAGTTAGAATTCCGTAAGGACTAGAACAAGATTTTGTTTGAGGTTCTGGAAAGTTTATTTAGAAAAGTTAAATCACGTTTTTTTTTTTTGTCTTCAGTCATTTGACTGGTTTGATGCAGCTCTCCAAGATTCCCTATCTAGTGCTAGTCGTTTCATTTCAGTATACCCTCTACATCCTACATCCCTAACAATTTGTTTTACATATTCCAAACGTGGCCTGCCTACACAATTTTTCCCTTCTACCTGTCCTTCCAAAATTAAAGTAACTATTCCAGGATGCCTTAGTATGTGGCCCATAAGTCTGTCTCTTCTTTTAACTATATTTTTCCAAATGCTTCTTTCTTCATCTATTTGCCGCAATACCTCTTCATTTGTCACTTTATCCACCCATCTGATTTTTAACATTCTCCTATAGCACCGCATTTCAAAAGCTTCTAATCTTTTCTTCTCAGATACTCCGATCGTCCAAGTTTCACTTCCATATAAAGCGACACTCCAAACATATACTTTCAAAAATCTTTTCCTGACATTTAAATTAATTTTTGATGTAAACAAATTATATTTCTTACTGAAGGCTCCTTTAGCTTGTGCTATTCGGCATTTTATATCGCTCCTGCTTCGTCCATCTTTAGTAATTTTACTTCCCAAATAACAAAATTCTTCTACCTCCATAATCTTTTCTCCTCCTATTTTCACATTCAGCGGTCCATCTTTGTTATTTCTACTACATTTCATTACTTTTGTTTTGTTCTTGTTTATTTTCATGCGATAGTTCTTGTGTAGGACTTCATCTATGCCGTTCATTGTTTCTTCTAAATCCTTTTTACTCTCGGCTAGAATTACTATATCATCAGCAAATCGTAGCAACTTTATCTTTTCACCTTGTACTGTTACTCCGAATCTAAATTGTTCTTTAACATCATTAACTGCTAGTTCCATGTAAAGATTAAAAAGTAACGGAGATAGGGAACATCCTTGTCGGACTCCCTTTCTTATTACGGCTTCTTTCTTATGTTCTTCAATTGTTACTGTTGCCGTTTGGTTCCTGTACATGTTAGCAATTGTTCTTCTATCTCTGTATTTGAACCCTAATTTTTTTAAAATGCTGAACATTTTATTCCAGTCTACGTTATCGAAAGCCTTTTCTAGGTCTATAAACGCCAAGTATGTTGGTTTGTTTTTCTTTAATCTTCCTTCTACTATTAATCTGAGGCCTAAAATTGCTTCCCTTGTCCCTATACTTTTCCTGAAACCAAATTGGTCTTCTCCTAACACTTCTTCCACTCTCCTCTCACGTTAACCTAAATCTCTCCTAAATCACGTTAACCTACACAATTTATTACTTAATGAAAATCATTGAAATAGCACGATTCAAATAAGTGGGGTAAATGAAAATACCTAATTTAGACTTTTTGTTTAACCTACGTGGAAGAACTAATAAAATCGATCAGTTACAGTTCACCCAATTTTTTATGCTAATATATTAAAAGCTGAATAGTTAATAAGGTTCTTTTTAACTAACCCTTTATATACAAGGGTTTCTACTCAATTATAATCTAAACTTCATCAATTTTATAGAAAAAAAGACTTGGAAAGATGTTTTAAAAGGCCTAAATCTTGACGCTCTTCTTAGTAAAAGTTTTGGATTTGTATTTTTTAAAGCTTTCTGAATAAAGAATATGAAAAAGTTCTAACACTTTAACTAACACAACAAATGTAATGCAGTGTCCGTTTGAACTTATTAAACGGCTCATTAATTTAAATTCTGCCAAATGATTGAGCATTGAAACAATTAGGAAGTGAAAAAATTAGTATGAACTGATTAATCATTTCTACATCTATTTTTACACTTTGGAGGATGAAATTAAAAAATGAATAAAAAAAGAAAACAAAGTGTATACATGCTTTAATACATGGTATAATTTAAATCTTCTACGATCAAGTATTCTAGAAATTCAGTGATGAGTATATAACCAGTATTTCGCCATTGAAAGCGTAGATTAATGTTTAAATATTTAATCAAACAAGAAAAAGCTCTCGACACTTAATCAGTTTCTTGTCAAAAGTGCAAACGCGAAACCGTTGAAAAAAATTGAAATCCTTAGAGTTCGCGTGTTAATCAAACATTTAAATTTTGTGAGGAAATGAGATAAAGAATGATTTGCGAGCTGTCATTGAAATGCTCTTAAACTCATGTTTTTCTCTCCTAAAATTAATGATTATTAACCGTACTAGATAAGATTCTCGTTAGTATAAATATATATCGGTTCTATAGTTCTACCTTTTTAAACGTATGCAAGTCGTCCTGAATAAAATAAAGTAATAATTTGAATAATAAATAAATTTCTAAACGGATGGATAAAATCAACCACTTCGTATTCATCACAGCTACCGTTTTCATACCTTCAAAAATTCAACCGGGAAAAGGATGAAGCAGAGTTCTGACAAAAACCGGTGTTAAGAATATAATTTTCCCACTTCATTACACGTCTGGACGTATCTGCTAATTGTTGCACGCCGTTGAATATTACAGTTCACCATTAAATCACATACGTTTAAAAATAAATTGAAATACTCACGGATTAGACGAAATGTAAATCAAAGAGAAAGGAATACACAATTAATTTTTTAAAACAAATGTAAAAGTGAGAAAAAATAATTTTAATTTTTTTTTAATCCAATTCTGCAAGCTCTCTTTAATTAGTAGACAATTTAAAGAATAATAATTAATGACGTCTTGATTACGCAAAAGTTACCTGTTCAATTAAATTAATCAATAAATATCAAAATTAATCAAAACTAAATAAAAGTCACTCCCCCTTCTTACTTAGATTACTAACTTTGTAATGTTGAAGAAAACTACAAAAAAAAAACTTTTTATAAAATATATATTTTTTTTTAAATCAGAAACAAAAAATAGAATCTTTTTTTATTTTTATTTCTTATTTAAATTTCTTCTTAATGAAATCAAAACCAAGTTGAAAACAATAATCAATAAATTACCAATCCTTAGTTTAACCTGACTTTAAAATTCAAAATGTATACAAAAATAATGAATAAACATAAATAAATACGGATCAAACTACTTCCATTTTTAAAGGCGGTTGAAAGAGAATTTCAATTCTTTTTTTGAATTAACGCAAAATTTCCACGGTTTGTGAAATCAGTAAAAGCGGGTAAACTTTTAACGGACAAAACTGTGGTTTACGACAGTTTCCAGCTAAAGGATATTCAAAAGGTGACAATATGAAAAATATATTATAATTATGCTTGTTAAAAACGTTGACTCCAAGTATAATTTATACTTCGATAACAAACTTCTCGTACATTAATTTACTGTTTGATAATTATATTAAATGAACTTAGCATTTTCAATCAACATTATTTTTTAAAAATAATCTGATATTTTATTTTATCGCTTCAAAACAGGTGAAATAAAATTACTTCGATAAAAATTATTTTCAGATTTTTAGCTTCCCAGAAATAATACATTAAAATGGATGTTATTCTGATTAATTCGACTGAAAAATGAGTAAGCGGAGAGGAGTTAGCAAATTATTGAAATAAAAAAATTCAACAGAATGTGATCAGAAAATATTAAAAACGAAAAATTTACATTTTAAGGAACATTTTAATTAATATTAATCAAGATTAATCTCCATTAATAAAACGGATGTAATCTGAGCAAATTTTAATTGATGTTGATATCTAAGCTAAAATAAACTCAATTTCTACATTCAAAATCGTAAGTAAAAAAAAAAAAATTGCGTCTCGATTATTATTTGTGTTTGTGAACGATTTTAATTGATAATAATCAATTCCAAAACAAATTTTTAGGAATGTAAGATGAGAGGGTACACCGAAATACTCTCTTGGAGAGCTGCATCAAACCAGTCAAATGAGTGAAAACAAAAAAAAATCTATTCCAACGTTTACTGTTGATACATGAATGTAATTATTCATAACTACAATTCAGCTGAGATGTAGTCTTTGTAAAATAAAAGCTAAATTGAAGACGAATAAGTTATAAGAAACCTCTGCGTTTGTTTGTAGTCAAGAATGTCGTCAATCTATGAATGAGACAAGAGCGGTTTGAAAGGAAGGGTGGTTGTGAGATGGATGTGTGGTCTGGTGTTGACGTGGCAATCGCGTTACAAGGGGAGATACAACCCTACCCACACAGACATCGCCCACCCCTTAAATTTCATCGATGTCCAGCCATCGAATACTGCTATGTAACTGCTGATCATATCACCTTCTTTATTTTTCTTACTTTTTTCCCGATAAACGCAGTGAAAACGACCGGACGAGCCATGAAATTTATAGAACTACAAATACAAGAACTTCCGTTTTATTCGGTTGTTAACTTGCCAATATAAAAACACTAAACTTAAATGCGTAAAAACCCTTTTTTTGTCCAAATAAATCTTTATCGCTTACCACATATTCAGTCGCAATTTTCGTTTACGGAACCCTGCTGAAATAAAAAAATCGCAAAACTTTTGTTTTCGTTTATTTATCTGATGCCAAATGGTAACTATTTAATATTTATTTATTAATTATATCGATTATATAACTTAAATGTTTTTTTTTTTATTTCATAGATGGGTAAAGAATACTTTCATAAAGGTTTAACTTAAATTAATCGCTCTTATTGATGATGAATAAAGATGGTTCCGCTCATCTGGTAATTTGAAATTAGGATACGTTTAATTCATGTCAAAATAACTAACATAATTCCTTTTATTGTACGGCTAAACAAATAAATAATATAATGTTACAATTATTCTTCTACAATGTTACAATTATATAACAGGAAATTAACTTTGTTTACCTTTCACAGACGTTTTTAACAAAATCCATTTTTTACACTTTATTATACAAATTTCTACTAAAGACGACTTGGTAAAACAAAATATGTTTATCAAATTAATTTTTGAACATAAAATAAACAGGATAATAAATTGTTAATATTAAACAAGTTGTAATGAAACTAACAATTTATTTTTATAATCTATACTCACAGATGGATCATTAGTGCATAAGAAACATCGACCTTTCCTTATGTAATCTGTATGATTTATACTTATGATCCAATTACCGGTTTAATTATTTATTTATTTATAAAAAAAAAAAACAACTATAATATTGTGAATTATATTAGAATGCAATAAATATTACTAGTAAACAATCAAAAGAAACGTAAGGTATTTAGCTGACTTTTTATTAAAATGAATGTTTTAAAGATAATAATATATAATTATTATTATAGAAACAAAACTAGGCATCCTTATATTGTATAACACAAAAAAATAAGTTTTTATTGCACGTTTGCATTCACGTAACACGCCTATAAAATAGATATATAACGGTTACTTATGATTTAATGAGATATTGTAACAGTATTTCTGTTTATGCAGGCATTTTCATAAATATTTTAATGTTGGATAAAAAATACGATTGTCAGTAATACATTATTCTCAAATATAGCTCACTCACTCCCACGTACGCGCGATGTGGGGTGCAATAACTTCCTTCTGCATCAATCCCTCTACTATTCTAGCCATGTTCAATTATCGATTTTTTCATAATCTTCGTTAACCTTACTGCTTTTACACACTGAACTACCTTCAATTTAATCGATTAATAAGTATCTTAAGATATAACCGTTTTCAAATTTTGTTCTGGAGACTGGATTTCTTCGGTAGTAATTTAAAACTTTGCATCGACTTAATTTTCAGTATTTTCTTTTTTTTTCTTTTTTTTTTTTTGTCTTCAGTCATTTGACTGGTTTGATGCAGCTCTCCAAGATTCCCTATCTAGTGCTAGTCGTTTCATTTCAGTATACCCTCTACTACATCCTACATCCCCAACAATTTGTTTTACATACTCCAAACGTGGCCTGCCTACACAATTTTTCCCTTCTACCTGTCCTTCCAATATTAAAGCGACTATTCCAGGATGGCTTAGTATGTGGCCTATAAGTCTGTCTCTTCTTTTAACTATATTTCTCCAAATGCTTCTTTCTTCATCTATTTGGCGCAATACCTCTTCATTTGTCACTTTATACACCCATCTGATTTTTAACATTCTCCTATAGCACTACATTTCAAAAGCTTCTAATCTTTTCTTCTCAGATACTCCGATCGTCCAAGCTTCACTTCCATATAAAGCGACACTCCAAACATACACTTTCAAAAATCTTTTCCTGACATTTAAATTAATTTTCGATGTAAACAAATTATATTTCTTACTGAAGGCTCGTTTAGCTTGTGCTATTCGGCATTTTATATCGTTCCTGCTTCGTCCATCTTTAGTAATTTTACTTCCCAAATAACAAAATTCTTCTACCTCCATAATCTTTTCTCCTCCTATTTTCACATTCAGCGGTCCATCTTTGTTATTTCTACTACATTTCATTACTTTTGTTTTGTTCTTGTTTATTTTCACGCGATAGTTCTTGCGTAGGACTTCATCTATGCCGTTCATTGTTTCTTCTAAATCCTTTTTACTCTCGGCTAGAATTACTATATCATCAGCAAATCGTAGCATCTTTATCTTTTCACCTTGTACTGTTACTCCGAATCTAAATTGTTCTTTAACATCATTAACTGCTAGTTCCATGTAAAGATTAAAAAGTAACGGAGATAGGGAACATCCTTGTCGGACTCCCTTTCTTATTAGGGCTTCTTTCTTATGTTCTTCAATTGTTATTGTTGCTGTTTGGTTCCTGTACATGTTAGCAATTGTTCTTCTATCTCTGTATTTGAACTCTAATTTTTTTTAAATGCTGAACATTTTATTCCAGTCTACGTTATCGAAAGCCTTTTCTAGGTCTATAAACGACAAGTATGTTGGTTTGTTTTTCTTTAATCTTCCTTCTACTATTAATCTGAGGCCTAAAGTTGCTTCCCTTGTCCCTATACTTTTCCTGAAACCAAATTGGTCTTCTCCTAACACTTCTTCCACTCTCCTCTCAATTCTTCTGTATAGAATTCTAGTTAAGATTTTTCATGCATGACTAGTTAAACTTATTGTTCTGTATTCTTCACATTTATCTGCCCCTGCTTTCTTTGGTATCATAACTATAACACTTTTTTTGAAGTCTGATGGAAATTCCCCATTTTCATAAATATTACACACCAGTTTGTATAATCTATCAATCGCTTCCTCACCTGCACTGCGCAGTAATTCTACAGGTATTCCGTCTATTCCAGGAGCCTTTCTGCCATTTAAATCTTTTAATGCTCTGTTAAATTCAGATCTCAGTATTGTTTCTCCCATTTCATCCTCCTCAACTTCCTCTTCTTCCTCTATAACACCATTTTCTAATTCATTTCCTCCGTATAACTCTTCAATATATTCCACCCATCTATCGACTTTACCTTTCGTATTATATATTGGTGTACCATCTTTGTTTAACACATTATTAGATTTTAATTTATGTACCCCAAAACTTTCCTTAACTTTCCTGTATGCTCCGTCTATTTTACCAATGTTCATTTCTCTTTCCACTTCTGAACACTTTTCTTTAATCCACTCTTCTTTCACCAGTTTGCACTTCCTGTATTTTCTTTAACAATATATATATCTTTGTAGACTTAAATGTAGGGCAAAATTCGAGTATAAAATAAAATTTTACAAGATTATGACACTGCTTATCCCTTTATGAATTGAAGAAAGTTGGACTATCGGCAAAAAGGATTGATGTAAATCCAGATTCCAGAAATGAAATTTCTGCGTGCTGTTAAAAGTTGATCAGCTCAAGATAGAACCGGGGCATCGGACGATTGTCAGGAGTTGAACGATAAATCATCAATGAAAATCTCGAGGAACGAAGGCGTTAATGGTATTTATACGGAGGACGGTAGAATACAAAAACATCTGGAAACATATTAACTGAAAAGGTAATAGGGAAGACGGCAAAATATGTGTAAAGAAACTTTCTTTGGACCGGAACAGGGGGCTGCGTAAATAATGATGGAGAAAGTTATATTTTAAAAGGTTCGTTCTTCATTTATCGGATTTTCTAATAGTCAGTGACTCGCGGGCATAAAATATTACACATTTTACGATTATTTTTAACTCAAATCCATATTTAATACTGCGGACAAGTTTCACTTCTTGCTTTTGAAAATCGAATCTCATTTTCCTATCCTTTGAAATATTTCAGACAACAGTTTTCATATTTTAGTAGTACTTTTATAGATCTTTCACGAAATTATGTACAGAATAAAACGAACATTTTAAGCACAATTTTTTTTTTTCTTTTAATCTCCTGGCATCTCAGTTCTAAAGCTCTATTGCAAGAAGGAAAGTGTCGTAATCAGTCAAAAAATTAGATATGTTTTTTCATTTCTCGACGTTTCATAACCCAGGATCTCCAA
This sequence comes from Lycorma delicatula, assembly GCF_047948215.1. Taxonomy (NCBI): domain Eukaryota; kingdom Metazoa; phylum Arthropoda; class Insecta; order Hemiptera; family Fulgoridae; genus Lycorma; species Lycorma delicatula. Next base: position 35,878,808 of record NC_134455.1, read on the forward strand.
AAAAAAGGAAAAAAGTGGGAGGTAATTTTCAAATATAAGTACGTATGTTCGTGTTTTGTCTTAAAAGCTTAATAACTTTTGACTGGATAAACTGATTTTGACAAAACTTTGTAGAAAAACTCGTGCATATGGAGCAACTTTGTAAAATTTTGGGGTCAATATCTCGAAGGGAGTAGATAATTTTATGGGGTCAATATTCTCAAGATTTTAACCACTTTCTTTTTCCTTTTCCTGTTTAGGCTCAGCAACTACCATAAGGAATTACTTCGAGGATCAATGAGAAGGATGTGTATGAATATAAATGAAGTGTAGTCTTGTACAGTCTCTGGTCGACCATTCCTGAGATGTGTGGTTAATTGAAACCCAACCACCAAAGAACACCGGTATCCACGATCTAGTATTTAAATCCGTATAAAAGTAATTGCCTTACTAGAATTCGAAATTTAGAACTCTCGGACTTCAGCTGATGACGAGTTCACCATTAGACATAAACCCCGCTTTATATTAACCTCAGTATATGCGTACATGTTTATCTTACCATTTGAAAGAAAAACTGCCCCAAATTTCTCCTTCCTCAAAAATCTAAAAAAAGTATTCTTTTATTTATTTGATAATTTTTAGAAGAATTTGTTTGTCAGCTTAATACTTTGGGGAATATTGCGGGTAGGAGAGCCGATAAAAGTTTAAAAATATCGATTTTCTTATTTTTTCAAAGCTTTTTTTTATTTAAACTTTTAATATAATTATTAAAAAAGAAATCATAGGCAACGTTTATTGGTTGTACATTTTTTAGTGGATTGTTTATAGTTTCTTTTATTTAAAAAATTAAATTTAGATAAATCAATAGATTCATTTGGAGGACATTGAGCAGAAAAATAGATTTAAAATTTTACCGATTTCTTGAATTTAAAAAATTTTTTTCTTTGTTAAACATATAATGATAATTTTACGATAAAACGTCATCACAAATTACCCTTGCTCCAAAAAAGAAATCTTGGCTAACTTTTTTCATGTAAAACTATTTTTTCATACTATAAAAATAAACAGCCGATGCCAGGAAAGTATAATAACTTTATTGTCATCATATTTTTTCAGGATCTTACAAACGGACCTTGTCCACAGAAAATTTTAAAACGGCAAAACCCGTTACATTACATATTATTAAAATCAGGTTCATTTACTTAATAATAAATAAATAATTATGTTTCGAATAATAAAAATAACGAATGTACGTAAAAAAAAAACTTTTGCATATAGCATAAACTAGAAAGCGGACAAATTTAAAAAAATGAAATGTTAATTTTTATTACAGCTATTTATAGCAGGATACACGATATCACTTTCATTAGTGTCGGCAATGAAACAATGAACAGGTAATCTATAGTATAATCTATAAGTAAATTACACAACTAAACTTTAAAATATTACGATGACAAAATTGAGAGACTAATAAGATTGCGATTCCGCTTTTACTACGATTGCCTGGTCATGTTTGCGCAACAATGTTACACCGCATTCAGTGTACAGAGCTAAGCTTGTGCTACCTGGTGGCGGCGGTTGACTGCGGTTTGCCTCCTTTCACGAGTCGTCGAGTCTCTGCTATTTGATCTCATAGCCTTAACATTGGCCTTTCCGACTTATTATTACAAATAACAACTGTTTATAATCTTAAATGTAGTAATTTTAAATACCATTACATTTTTGAATAAACTTTTCAAAATCTTCCTCTCCGTGAGAAAAGTCATAAGTAAATATTGTTAATTAGAGTACAAAAAATTAGACTCACAATATAAATGATTTAAAATCAGCATTTTAAAAAAATTAGGGTTCAAATACAGAGATAGAAGAACAATTGCAAACTTGTACAGGAACCAAACAGCAACAATAACAATTGAAGAACATAAGAAAGAAGCCGTAATAAGAAAGGGAGTCCGACAAAGATGTTCCCTATCTCCGTTACTTTTTAATCTTTACATGGAACTAGCAGTTAATGATGTTAAAGAACAATTTAGATTCGGAGTAACAGTACAAGGTGAAAAGATAAAGATGCTACGATTTGCTGATGATATAGTAATTCTAGCCGAGAGTAAAAAGGATTTAGAAGAAACAATGAACGGCATAGATGAAATCCTACGCAAGAACTATCGCGTGAAAATAAACAAGAACAAAACAAAAGTAATGAAATGTAGTAGAAATAACAAAGATGGACCGCTGAATGTGAAAATAGGAGGAGAAAAGATTATGCAGGTAGAAGAATTTTGTTATTTGGGAGGTAGAATTACTAAAGATGAAAGAAGCAGGAGCGATATAAAATGCCGAATAGCACAAGCTAAACGAGCCTTCAGTAAGAAATATAATTTGTTTACATCAAAAATTAATTTAAATGTCAGGAAAAGATTTTTGAAAGTGTAGGTTTGGAGCGTCGCTTTATATGTAAGTGAAACTTGGACGATCGGAGTATCTGAGAAGAAAAGATTAGAAGCTTTTGAAATGCGGTGTTATAGGAAAATGTTAAAAATCAGATGGCTGGATAAAGTGACAAATGAAGAGGTATTGCGGCAAATAGATGAAGAAAGAAGCATTTGGTAAAATATAGTTAAAAGAAGAGACAGACTTATAGGCCACATACTAAGGCATCCTGGAATAGTCGCTTTAATATTGGAAGGACAGGTAGAAGGGAAAAATTGTGTAGGCAGACCACGTTTGGAATATGTAAAAAAAATTGTTGGGGATGTAGGATGTAGAGGGTATACTGAAATTAAACGACTAGCACTAGATAGGGAATCTTGGAGAGCTGCATCCAAGACAAAAAAAAAAAATTATATAAATGAGCGTATTTGTGGGTTGCTAAAAGTCAATTCAAGATTTAAACGTATAATTTATACCTATTCGAGTTCAATTACACTTAAATATTGTTATAACACAGGTGTCTTGGACAAGGTGGTAAACTGACGCAGTATACTATTTGTTACATAGGAGCATATCTACACACACGGGAGGATTATATACAACTACAGTGACAAATAAACAAAGTTTTCTTTAATGTTTCATATGTATAAAGTATTACTAATTACGTATATCATTATTTCTTTCGAGGTTTTTCATAGCATTTTTTATGAGTAGTGTAATCTTTATATATTACCCATTGATAAGCCTTGAGAAACAATTCCACGTGTATTTTACGGGCGCATTCTCCTTTCCTATTAGACTAGGTAAAATACCTCGGAAAATATCTTAATAGGCAACAAACTTGGAAACCACACGTACACAGATGGAACTAATTAACATGTAAGTTTCTATAACTTTACTAAATTTTATGGAACCTTATAATTTTCAATAACGTTCTCCTGATTTCATAAATTTTTTATGAAATTTCTTTGGATTTGCGGAATTCAATTGTAGTGAACAAGCATTTAAAATATTAAAATCTTACTGTCTCCAAAAACGGTTTCAATTGAAACTCCTCCGCACAATCACTGAGCCAACAAGGAATCATCCTAATTTTATAATCTACCAAAAATAAAACATACTGACTATTAACAAAGAAATTCATAACATATCATCAAAAACTACAAAATCAATAAAATCACAAAGGACTACATTTCTAGACAACGATGATATCCCAGGGAGACTATGAAGCAGATATATCCATTCAACTTAAAAATACAAGATTTAAAATAAGAGATATATAACACAACACAAAAAGGCTCCAAGAAAGAATGCCAGTGAGTTTCTCAACAATGATAAACATTATATAACAGTATATCTCTATTTGCTGCTAACAAGCTCACAAAAAAAGAGCAGATTGTAGATAAATAGCTGTTTTTTTAAAGAGTGATAGTAATAACTATAAAATATTAAATGTTATATTTCTAGACATACAACAATAATATATACTAATTTTTCTTGTATAGTACGAAAACACATGTTTAGTTTTAACTAAATTCGTATGTCAGTTTTAAGTTAAATTATTTCAAGATATTGCGAACTATAGCAGTTTGACAATAGTATTACATTATCATTTTTACATGACATTTATAATAAAACCGGCAATTTTTAAATGTATTAAAACAATTTACGTGAAATAGTAATCAGAAAAATAAATCTATTCTTTATGTATACAAGATACCTTTACACATAGTTTAAAAAAAATAGAAAAGTTAAAGATATCGCCTTATAACATCAAATTAATGTTACTTTAAATTTAAAACCTTTGTTCGATAAACCTTTGTTAACAAAGAGAAAGAGTGATCGAGTTTAAAAACTTAATCGGTTAGACAAACCAATTAATGAATTAACTATTAACTAAAACAATAATTCGTGTTGATCATTTCTTAGTTGAACCTGTTTTTTTTTATTTCTCTAAACAGGTTGTTGTGCAACGTACAAAGCTGTTTACAACTTGTTCTAACGTGACATCCATATTAATTCGCGGAAGAGCATATAATAACCTATACAAACACGAGAATATTATCTTAATTCTACATTTTAAATGTATTATATTAAATTATAAATTAAAAAAACAGGCTGCTTAAAACAAGTTTCATTAAATAAAAATACTATAGAATCACTTATATTCCACTATAAAAAAATTCGATTTTAATTAATAAATAGTTGTGAATATTCAATACAGTGAATCCATCAGGTCCGAAACCGAAACGTCTGTTAATATACGACACATATATTTTGTGTGTGTGTGTGTGTGTGTGTGTGTCTGTGTGTGAATTGGGTTAGCCTAGATAGTACCTAATAGTAGTGATAAAGAAGTCATAGCTTAACAAAATTGATATTTAGCTTACTAAACATAATCAGATAAGGATCCATCTATAATCACCCAAAGGGATTTAAACCATCTAAAAAAGCAAAGCATTGAAAGGAGAGTGGAAGAAATGTTAGCAGAAGACCAAATTGGTTTCAGGAAAAGTATAGGGACAAGGGAAGCAATTTTAGGCCTCAGATTAATAGTAGAAGGAAGATTAAAGAAAAATAAACCGACATACTTGGCGTTTGTAGACCTAGAAAAGGCATTCGATAACGTAGACTGGAATAAAATGTTCAGCATTTTAAAAAAATTAGGGTTCAAATAGAGAGATAGAAGAACAATTGCTAACGTGTACAGGAACCAAACAGCAACAGTAATAGTTGAAGAACATAAGAAAGAAGCCGTAATAAGAAAGGGAGTCCGACAAGGATGTTCCCTATCTACGTTACTTTTTAATCTTTACATGGAACTAGCAGTTAATGATGTTAAAGAACAATTTAGATTCGGAGTAACAGTACAAGGTGAAAAGATAAAGATGCTACGATTTGCGGATGATATAGTAATTCCAGCCTAGAGTAAAAAGGATTTAGAAGAAACAGTGAACGGCATAGATGAAGTCCTACGCAAGAACTATCGCATGAAAATAAACAAGAACAGAACAAAAGTAATGAAATGTAGTAGAAATAACAAAGATGGACCACTGAATGTGAAAATAAGAGGAGAAAAAATTATGGAGGTAGAAGAATTTTGTTATTTGGGAAGTAGAATTACTAAAGATGGGCGAAAAGCAGCAGCGATATAAAATGCCGAATAGCACAAGCTAAACGAGCCTTCAGTAAGAAATATAATTTGTTTACATCAAAAATTAATTTAAATGTCAGGAAAAGATTTTTGAAAGTGTATGTTTGGAGTGTCGCTTTATATGGAAGTGAAACTTGGACGATCGGAGTATCTGAGAAGAAAAGATTAGAAGCTTTTGAAATGCGGTGCTTTAGGAGAATGTTAAAAATCAGATAGGTGGATAAAGTGACAAATGAAGAGGTATTGCGGCAAATAGATGAAGAAAGAAGCATTTGGAAAAATATAGTTAAAAGAAGAGACAGACTTATAGGCCACATACTAAGGCATCCTGGAATAGTCGCTTTAATATTGGAAGGACAGGTAGAAGGGAAAAATTGTGTAGGCAGGCCACGTTTGGAATATGTAAAACAAATTGTTAGGGATGTAGGACGTAGAGGGTATACCGAAATGAAACGACTAGCACTAGATACGGAATCTTGGAGAGCTGCATAAAACCAGTCAAATGACTGAAGACAAAAAAAAAGCAAGTTGTTTCCTCTAGATATACCTAGAAGATGTTCCACATATTTTACTAATACTGAATATTCTATACTCGTACATCGTAAAAAATAATATTATGCAAATCCCGTAAACGGAATTTATTATTTTTTATAAGTTTTTTTAATTAATTTAATCTTATATATATATATTACATATATACATATGTATATACCCTATAACACTTCCGGTTACATAAGGATTCCAACACGGGGTTATACATCTAAATCGGTTCAGCTGTTGAGCTCCTACGATGAAACAAATACACATACATACACCCTAAATACATTACATTCTTTTTTGGGCAGTCGCGTTATTTATTTCGCTTAAGTTTAATACTTAACACAGAATTTAAGTAATATTTTTTTGTTCGAGTGGAGAAAATATGTCAGATATTCTCTTCTCTTCTCAATTTCATCAGGTATACCACTATTTATATTCTCTTTCAACGATAAAGACTTGGGTATTATTTCATATTCTACATTATAATTCATCGATTACATCGTAAGTATTATCAGTAAACCAGGCCGATATCTGGGTATTTTTTTCATTGATGCTTTTTACTGTTTAAATCTCGTCTTTTTTTTTTTTTATAGAAATCTACACAATAATTTCCGATCGGTATTTGACAACCAGCAACGAAGCTAAGAAATATTGTACTATATTACTCCTACCAGTTCAACAGTCTAGACGGTAAGGTTTATTTTAGTGATTGTAAATTTTAAACGTTATTTGAAATAAATTATAACATTATTATCAACACGTTTAGGTGTTTACGAGAGAAGTTATATTTTTATTTTGGGATTGAATTTTATTTCCCATTCATACTAATTACATTCTACCCCTATTCTAAGTGGCTTCGTTTCATTCTTAGCAACTTACCTACTAATGTTATATTACATTGATTTCTCTCGCTACGTAGTTTCTTTTACACGACTAGAAGTTGTTTTAATTCATTTTAACGGGTGAACAAATATTTAAATTTTTTGAGGTTGATTTATTCATTATTTTAAATTAATTTTTTTTAGAGTGACTATTATTAGGTCATTTTTTTTTAAATATTCAACGAATATAATCTATTTAAAAGAATTATTATTCGAAAATTTCAACAAAAATCTAAAAAACATAAACTTATATTTTATTAATTTTTAGAAGGTCATATATTAGAATACTATTATAATTACATCGAAATTTATATAATGGTGATAAAAAATAAAAGATTTAATTTTAAAACCTCCAACAACGATTATTATGTAGGCAACAAAAACAATAGGACAATTTCAAGCGATGATACATTACACCGGAGCGGATCGATAAATCACTCCATGTGATAAAAGATGAATATTAAAACCGTTTCATGACAAATATTTTTAAAACAAAATAAAAAAGTGAAACCACATGAAATGTACGATTGAATGTTAAGTTATGTAGATAATAATCTGTACATGTTTTTATAAAATTATATCGCTGATTTTTTTCTATGAAATACAGCCTACATAAAAATTAAAACTTTGGTATGTTTAGTGGTGGCTGTATAGCGATGGATTTTTTGATCTTATCTCTCTATATTCATAAATTATTTATTATTTACTGAAATTAAGACAGATGTAACCGGAAAAAAAGAAGAACCGTCCGCAATTATTGTCTATAATTTTATACATATATATTTTTTTTTTATAACGATACAGTAACTTTACAATCTGTTCAGCAAGATAATTGAACAATACGTAAATAAGATCTATTTGAACTAACATTAAGTAGCCACTGAGCCAGCGACTTGTGACTTAATAATGAAGTAGAAAAGCAATCCGTACGGTCAGACTATTTTTTTTTTTTTTTGTCTTCAGTCATTTGACTGGTTTGATGCAGCTCTCCAAGATTCCCTATCTAGTGCTAGTCGTTTCATTTCAGTATACCCTCTACATCCTACATCCCTAACAATTTGTTTTACATATTCCAAACGTGGCCTGCCTACACAATTTTTTTCCTTCTACCTGTCCTTCCAAAATTAAAGCGACTATTCCAGGATGCCTTAGTATGTGGCCTATAAGTCTGTCTCTTCTTTTAACTATATTTTTCCAAATGCTTCTTTCTTCATCTATTTGCCGCAATACCTCCTCATTTGTCACTTTATCCACCCATCTGATTTTTAACATTCTCCTATAGCACCACATTTCAAAAGCTTCTAACCTTTTCTTCTCAGATACTCCGATTGTCCAAGTTTCACTTTCATATAAAGGTCAGACCATAAGGTCACCTAATTGAAACGATAAGACAAACCAAGAATATTATTCCTCAGCAGGGGCTTGAAAATCAATGATCGTGTCATCTAATAAATTGACCGCCAAATAATTTGGGTGCCGATCCAAACGACTCTGGTGCAGTAGGCTGACCAGAGAGATTCCTGCCAAAAGGTTCGCAACTTGAGATCGTTATAGATGAGACTATTCTTACGTACCAGGGTATGTTGAATATTTACCGCAGTGTTTTTGTCTGGTAGCATTCAAGTCCGTTAATACTAGAATTTCATGCCGTATCCCACAATTCATGTCCGTAAGTCCAAACAGGCTTAAAAACGGATTTATAAATTAATAATTTACTTTCTGCTGAAAGCCGAGATCTATGTCCTATCAGCCACTATATGTGTTTAAACTTAAGATCCAACTGTTTCCGCTTAGATATGTTTGGCCCAAGTAAGTCGTCGATCAAGATGTAAACCCAAATTTTTAGTCTTGAAACTCGGAATCGGAACATTGAAGATAGAAAGAGGAGGACAGTGTTCCTTTCGTAAGGAATTTTATAATAAATGGGAATTATTATAAGTAGCTTATATGAAAATTACATTTCTTGATGCGAGTTCGTAATTATTTAGTGCTTCAGTACAAACAAATTTTTCTTTTTAAAAATTAAATATATAGTTTTTTTTTATATTTGTGATACTGAAGAACTACTTTTTAAGGAAAATTAAATTAAAAATTTATAAAAAAAAAGAAAAGTTTAGCATTTCTTAATTTTCTTACAACTTTTTTCCAAATCGGGTTACAATCGCAATCATACAGAACGTCTACTATAGTGAGTAAAAGAAATCTATAATTAAACAGGTTAACTAAAAATTCTAGTAAAATGAAATAATCATTCACTAAATGGTTTCTTTCTACAAGAGTTTATTAATACGACCAAACGAAGTTTAAATGAAAAGAATTGAAAAGTTTTTGTAAAAAAATATCTCAATAATATATATATATTTTTTTAATTTTCTGAAGGTTTTAGTTGGAAATAGTAAATACCGTTTTCAAATAAATAAATGGTTGTATTAGATAATGGAAATTTTTTTCAACAAATGGCATCTTATATTCAGTTATGTTCATCTAACGTGAGGTATTTTCTATAATTTCCTTTTACAAATATAATCAGTTCCATAACATATAAAAAAATTAAAATAAATTTTCGTTTGACTTAAAAATTTTTTTACATGAATCATATTAACTGAAGTTAATTATTTTTAACAATAAAAAACTTATTTTCAATTTCCGAATTTCTCAAGAAAACTGTGTGATTTTTAGATAAGCAAAAAGCTTATTACCAGCAAAGAGTAGAGTATTTCAGTTTTAGTCCTAATTTCAAATTCAAGCAACAAATAAATTGAAATGAATCTAAATTTTTATGAACTGAAGTTCATTTATATGTTTTTTTTTATGTTTATGCAATTTAAATACGGTTACTAATTTTTTAAATAATAAAACTAAAAAAAATAAAAATTAAAAAACACTGGTTGTAGTAAATAATGGATGAAATCTTCTTTAAATATATATATAAATAAATAAATATGTTGAATTATTTTAGAAGTTTTTAGCAATTTGTGAAAACATGACGCTACATTATGGAATCACTTAATGTTCCGATGAAAAATCGCATAGGTTTCATTAATTTACGTGTTTTTTTTGGTTTTTTTTTTTTAAATGATGGGAATATTTAACTCTGTTATAATTTTTCATTCCTTAGGTGTCATGATCATTTATTTATGTTACATACTATCCTCAAAAAATGATAAATTATAACAATAAACTTTTAAAAACCCGATCTCAGCCGAATACATTTTGAGGAACTGCAGATTATAATATGATAAAAAGAGACAGACAATTTTTATTGGCTGTAAAATCTAAACCGACATTCCAGAGATAATTCCTAATTATTATTCAAATAATTAGGAAACTGTGAAAGCGGTAACATAAGGCGCGGTTCGAACCCGCTTCAATAATCACCAAAAATCAAAGTCAAGTTTAAAGACTTTAACAAACCATTATATATATACTTTCTCGTTATTAAAACCGCATTTATTCTATACTTGATTTAACGGTTATTGTAAACAGAAGTGCATAATATTATTCTAACAATTACGGAAATATAAATAATAATAACAGTAATAACAATAAACGCATCGAGGCATGAACATGCGGGTCAGGGAATTACTGGTAGCCTGGTGAGGAAGTGAAGTAAACTAAGTACTTCTGCCTGTCCTAGGTTAAAATAATGCTATCGCCAGCGTAATTTTATCAAAACAATAAATTACTGACACGTTCTATACAGTTCTGTTACAACATAAAGTGTTATATGTTGTGTTAGTAATAAGATAAAACGTATTCTAAAAACAAATAACTTTACGCTGATATGGTAAAGTGTTATTTTTATATTATGTTTTTATTTATTCTGGGTAATTAAATGCGTGAAATTATTTAAAACCTACAAAGAAAATTAAAAATTAAATCGACTTCTGTAAGAGAAAATATTAAAAATAAAATAAATTACTCTAAAAATACAAATTTTTTACCACGGTAATTTTAAATGAAAATTTAAAAAAAACACACTACTTATATGACTACATTAAACTAAATGAACTTTTTGTGGTAAATTATTCGTAAATGATAATCGACTGGGTATAATATCAATACATTTAAAAATCGTAAAATAAAATCGCTTACTAGGGGTTTGTTATTTGGGGAAGTAGAATTACTAAAGATGGACGAAGCAGGAGCGATATAAAATGCCGAATAGCACAAGCTAAACGAGCCTTCAGTAAGAAATATAATTTGTTTACGTCAAAAATTAATTTAAATGTCAGGAAAAGATTTTTGAAAGTGTATGTTTGGAGCATCGATTTATATGGAAGTGAAACTTGGACGATCTTCACGTGGGAACTTGAGAGAGTGAATTCTTTTCTAAAGTCGTGGGTTAACTGGAAAACCCGCAGTTAATTGTTAATTGTGGCTGGCTTTCTTGGGTTTCTTGCCGTTTAAAAATTAGCTGAAGGGGTTTGAGTAGTACCCCGGGTGGCTAGAGACCCGTCTGGTCACTTTATTAGCTGAAGGTGGGCGTACTTGGCATCGAGACCATATTAGATAATCTGCTTAAAATAAATATGTAGCTGTGTCATGATCGGTAGCGTGGTACCCACCCTCCCGAGAAACAACCGACTTGTTGTTACTTGTAGGGAACCCTATGTTGGAGCTGCGGATTGGAAGAGTGAAGGCGTTGACTTCGCCTCCGTTACCGGGGAAAAGTAAATCTCACGCGAGACTCTGTGGTTGAGCTGCAGTGGGAGGCGGGAGGTCTGTCCTCAATGCCGGCGGACCAAACCAGAAGTTCCAGTTAAAGTTTAAAGTTGATTTATTTTCATAATAGTTTATTTAACCTAACGGCAGAATTAGGTTAAAATTATCATTGTTGCTATCAAAAATCTGAGTGGTATCAGTTTTATAATCGATATTAGACTCGTTTAGATGAAAGTTATGACGTTTACAGTAATTTCTAGCTTAGTTCAACTGAAGTATTGAAAAAGGCGCGGAGTTTGCGTTTCTGCAAACTCGATTAGCTCGTTCTGAGGGCAACGAAGTAGGACAGAAGAGTGAAGATGTCCGAAGAAAGCCTGCAACGAAGTCAAAGGCTGAGAAATAAATTATTGATGTAGATGTCTACTTGGAATTTACATCCATGGTATTCCAACTGAGGCCTGGCTGAAAATTGTGATGTGTAATCAGTTAGAGGGTCTATAAGACGACCTCCGGTAAAGTCCATAAGACTTAGGAACGGAGGAAGTGATGTGGTGACCGGAATCGCCACATTCCATCCCCTACGGGGGTTGGCATGTATCCTGAGTGTAGGCATTGACCTCGCTCCCGAAAGCGGACCAGATCAGAGAGAGAATGGGTATGTTTTCATTAGAGACTTATTAAATTTGTTAATCCTTTTCTTAATTTTTTAAATAAATCAAGAGGACTTTGAGTAAATTGAATTGTAGGACAAAATTGTCGTTGTTGCGATCAAAACTTCTTTTGTAGGTATGAGAATAATATTTTTGGTGTTGAAAGATTCAAGTAATGATCCGAGTGCATAGTCTAATTGACGTTAGATATAGGAAGAGGTTTGGTCTGAATCCTTCAGTGTTAGAGGAAGGCATGAGGATCAGACTTCCGCTAATCGGATTAATTTAATAGTTGAGGATTGTAAGTTATTGTATGTAGGTGGTCGTAGTTGGAAGAGACCATACGAAGGTTGTATAACTACTCTGATGGAAATGTCTGCCGAGGCATTTGCATCGGTGGCATCCGGATAGAGACCAAACTGATGACTGTGTTTTGTTATCAAGTTTAGAGAGTCTAAAAGATTCTCTAAAGCCCTAGCTAAGCCCTGGGCTAAAGCCCAGGGCTAGAAACGGAGGGAGAAGTGTGGCCCGCGCCAAGGAACGTCACAAAGCGGGTGTTTTCCCTTACGGGGGTCAGGATGTAACCTGAAAAAATACCTGTAAAAAAAATTTTTTTTTCCTTTTCTAACAAAAAATTGTTAGAAGCACAAGTTTCTGTGCTTGTTTTACGATTTTTTGTTAGTTTTTCGTAATTAATTTAGGTAGATGCGCGTACAATTAGTAGTCGGGTTTTTTGTTTTTTAATAATTATTTTATTGGGAATTTTTTTTAAAAATTCCACTAATCCTGATCATATGGAAGACGGCGTTGGTACAAAAATTCCGGGTAAATTTCTTTTCACACTTTTAAAATGAAAATATTACTATTTTTTTTAAATTAAATATATAACAATGTAATATATAAATGAACCGATCTACTTACCAGATAGCCGTTCTTTGACGAGATGAGATGCAAATGCAGCAGCTGCTGCTGATCGATGCATCAGCGAAGTAGGATCCATAGCTAGCCAGGGAAATCCTGGAGGCGGTGGCCTTTGCGCGGGTACCCGAATAACACCTCCTGGAGCAAAAACAGGTAGCTGAGGACATAGATTCGTAGCTCCTGGAGCCGTCGATTCTTGCCGTCGAGGACTGTCACCGAGAAGACGAGAAATACTGAACGGCAAACTGGGAGCCGACTGTTCATCGTCTTCACCTTCTTCGTTACCGGAATCGACGTTGATTTCCTGCTCTTGCTCCTCTTCGGAGACAACTCCGCTAAGAGACGACGTCATACTCATTTGAAATATAAATTCTGAACACTTTTCCTTTCGCAAATTAAAGTACTTTTTTATTTTTAATCGGTAAATTTAAAAATCTATTAAATATACGATTAACATTACATAATTAGTTGTAAACGCACAACGTTAAATTCACTGAACAACTTTGTAATTTATAATAAAAAAGTCTAGACATCACTTCATTCAAAAAACCTTTTCTTTATTAAGTTAAGTTACTCAAATTCATGTTATTATAAAAATAATTATCGTATTTAACGAAAAGTATTATCGACAAAAATTTATACTAACACTAAGTACGCCGATCTAATCACTGACCGATAATACATGTAATTTCTACTGCGCAAATCTTCTTTTGCATTATTTAAAAGTAATATTATTTTAACTGTTGAATTTATTAAGTTACTGTGTTAAAATACAAATATATCACAACTTTCCATGCTATTAGCATTTATACTTTTTTTTAAAATCACGAAGTTATTTTTTAAACTAATAAAAACGTAAATACATTAATTTTTTTAAAATAGTAATTTACTAAAACAAAAAATGTATAATTGTTCGATTATTCAGCAATAATTAAAGGTATGTATATTCATCAGTTCTTTCAACACTCACGTTTTCCCATATATAGTATTAGTAATATATGCAGGTTGCCTGTAGCCTTTTCACCTGGAAGAAAACCAATGAATATTACTTACCGACAATTGAAGGACATTAATTTAAAAACAAAAAAAATATAATATTTTTATACAATTAACAGTAATATAACTAAAGGTAAATTACTCTTAATAAATTGAATATGAAAACTTGAATTTCGTCAAAATTATTTAAGCATACTTCTGATTTAGAACTATTTATTTAGCGATGAAGATTTGATTGTAGATATTAGTGTCTTTGTTACTTTAAAGTAAGTAAAATAATAAAAGGAATGCAAAATAGAGAAATATAAACAATTATTTTTACCCAAAAATAATAAAAGATCAGATAACAATAAAAGAATGAGGGCGTAAAATGATGTCCCTTTTAATTAACGTAGAAATAAATCATTCTTGTTTGTAAAATACATATTTTGATTAATAATAGATTATAACTGATAAAAATGGAACTATTCTTACGGTTCAAAATAGAAACTACCGAATTAAACAGAAATTACGAAAATAAGCGATTAATTTACTCAACTTTTAAGACAAAATTTTAATTTAACAAAACTGCAGTATGCGGAAAACCATATATTATTAAAATTATAAATAAATATCTATATGAAATGATATCACCAGTTATATAAATAAATTTATGAATAATATTACTTTAAAACCACTTTTCTTAGCAGGTAAACAAAATATATATATATATAACTGATATATTATTTAGTTTTATTCGTTTTAATAGAGCAATATTTGTTGATTGTTTTTGACTTTTAGGGATTGTGATTTCAGCGGAAGAGGTAAACGCGTTCAATGGATGAATAGGTATAGAAATTTTCTAATGAAAGTTTATCGGTTATTCTTCCAATTTGTATTTTCATTACATTTATTAATACTGTTTTATGTATTTCCTATCATTTCTTCTTTCATTGGTGATTTATTACGATTATTTAATTTCAAATATGGAACTATAAACTGTGGCAGGAAAGACAAGCTATTGTTAAAGTAATCTAGTGCGTTTCCATTTACTATTTTCATAAATAAATAAAATTAACTTAAGATAGGGTATAAAACAAGTTATCCAAAAACGATTATTTTTTAAAATTCATACGCTACTTACGTGAAAAACAATAAACTTACGTATAAGTTGTTAACGAATCAGTTTCAACAATTAAAAAATTAAACATCGTATGAATTGATTTTCATTTTTTATTTTTCAAATAGAAAATTATATGTTTAATAATAGATAAATATTAAATAAAAAAATTAGAAAACTCGACTGCTATAAAAAAAAAAAAAAAAAACATTGCTCTTTAATATAGGATAACTATTAATATAAGATAATTAAAGAGCGCGCGGTTGACAGTTTTGTATATAGTACAATTTTTATTTTTTCAATTATTTTAAGTTTATTTAAACATTATATATATATATATATATATATATATCCCCCTCTATGAATCATGAGACCTTGCCGTTGGTGAGGGGGCTTGAGTGCTCAGGGATACAGAGTAGCTGGACCGAAGGTGCAACCATATCGGAGAGGTATCTGTTGAGAGCCAGACTAAGGAATGATTCCTGAAAAAGGGCAGCAGCTCTTTCAGTAGTTGTTAGGGGCGTGAGTCACAATGACTTAAACGGCCATATCAACATCACTCAGTCCTCTCAGTACTGCGCAGCTGAAAGCAATGGAAAACTACAGCTGTTTTTTTTTCCAAGAAAATGTGGCTCTCTGCATTTTCACACAACAATAATGGAGGCGCCTTCCTTGGCAAAATATTCCGGAGGTAAAATAGTCCCCCGTTCGGATCTCCGGGTGGGGACTACTAAGGAAGGGGTCACCAGAAAAAAACAAATTGTTAGGGATGTAGGATGTAGAGGGTATACTGAAATGAAACGACTACCACTAGATAGGGAACCTTGGAGAGCTGCATCAAACCAGTCAAATGACTGAAGACAAAAAAAAAAAATATATATATATTATATAGTGTATGACAGTCCCGGTAACGTAAGGGTCATACACCTATATCAGTCCAGCCGTGAGGTGCTACCATGGAACATATAGTCATATACACACCCTAAATATATTAGACTACTTTTTGAGCAGTCGTGTAAAAATACAAGTAATCTTAAAAATTTCATAAATAATAACGGAAAGACAATATATTAATAACTTACTGTTGGAAATTTTAGTTGTTTGTGGGTTATTTACTATAACAAATTTAGGATTAGTTGAGGGGCAGTTGTTTTATAGTAACTTAAAAATTTGTTTCTTCTGATCTTTTTTATTTAATTGGTATTGTTTATAATCGTTTATGTAGACGTAAACTTTTTGTTGTTAAGGGTCTTTTGAATTATTTACCTTCTATAAAATTTTTTAATTTTAATTTTTTGTAATATAAATATTTCATATTTAAAACATCATGAAGAACAATTGCTACAGGAACCACACAGCAACAGTAACAATTGAAGAACATAAGAAAGAAGCCGTAATAAGAAAGGGAGTCCGACAAGGATGTTCCCTATTTCCGTTACTTTTTAATCTTTACATGGAACTAGCAGTTAATGATGTTAAAGAACAATTTAGATTCGGAGTAACAGTATATTTTTTGAAAGTATATGTTTGGAGTGTCGCTTTATATGGAAGTGAAACTTGGACGATCGGAGTATCTGAGAAGAAAAGATTAGAAGCTTTTGAAATGCGGTGCTATAGGAGAATGTTAAAAATCAAACGGGTGGATAAAATGACAAACGAAGAGGTATTACGGCAAATAGATGAAGAAAGAAGCATTTGGAAAAATATAGTTAAAAGAAGAGACAGACTTATAGGCCACATACTAAGGCATCCTGGAATAGTCGCTTTAATATTGGAAGGACAGGTAGAAGGAAAAAATTGTGTAGGCAGGCCAGGTTTGGAATATGTAAAACAAATTGTTAGGGATGTAGGATGTAGAGGATATACTGAAATGAAACGACTAGCACTAGAAAGGGAATCTTGGAGAGCTGCATCAAACCAGTCAAATGACTGAAGACAAAAAAAAAGCCTATTTAATGTAATATTACAGTATAACCAAACGTTTAAAGATAAAATGAAAAAGGTTTTTCGTTAATATATTAAAATAAGCATTTTTATTTGTTGTATTCTAGATATTTTATTTACTTTCATATGTATTTAATTACCACCAAAATAATGTCAAGGAGGAGAAAGAATAAAAAATTTCCCCGTCCGATTGTATTATACATTGCTGTTCTTATGAAGCACTGCCATTATTACAAAAATACAATAATAATTTCGTCTTTTGAAAATATTGTATCAATATTTATTCCAGAAATCTGATGTAAAGAAGAATATTTATAGTAATCCTAAATGCCGCATTTAGAAAATATGCCGTTTTTTCTTTGTTCCTGAAGTTACAGGAGATAGAGCTTCTTATAATGTTATATATAAAATTTTATCATATCGCCTTATATGATTATTTTATTTATCTTCGTTATCTTTGTATTTCATTAGATCTTTTTCAGTTGATCCATATCTTTTAAAATATTATGTACTTTTATTAGATTTATAATACGTATAATTTTCACGGTATATGGGTTAAATTACGAGAAAAAATGTTTAAATTATGGTGGTAATTAAAATAATGTTACGTAATAAAACAGCATCTGAGGTAAGTACAAATAACGCTAGCAACAAGAAAATGTTAAACTTTTATCCTTTTAAAAATTACTTTTATATTTTTTGCCTTACTCGGCAACAAAAAATATATAAATGAAATATTAATTAATGTATTATAGTAACAAACCAAAAATAAGACATTATAACTCAATTATCCAACCAGAAATACTTTACGGATGCGAAACCATATTTGGGCCGTACCAGACAATGTTTACCGATAAACTGGAAAAGATTGAAAGACCGATTCTACGACGATCCATCGGGAAAAACATTAAAAAAGACGGGATTTGGAGAATTATTCCAAACGAAGAGATTTAAAAAACTATCATCCCGATAACTAATAAATTTAGAAAGAAGAGAATTTCCTTTCTAGGACGTATTTTCAGAACGGAATAGACCAGACTTATCAGACGGATAATCGAACTTTTCTGGAACAAGAAAAGCAGACCGAACTGGTTATACGAAGTACAGAAAGACATGGAGGAATTAGACATAACCCGTGAAAACCTAAAAACGAAAACCGGAAACTATGAGAAATTAAAAAATAAAGAAACAAGATTCCTATCAAAACCCAAGAAAAGCCGGGTGTAATCTGAACAAGAAAGGGCAAGAAGATCTGAAACCCTTAGAAATTACTGGCAAAAAAGAAAAGCTGAAAAACAACAAATAAGCAAGAAAAGAAAGAACTTGCCAAAAAAAAAAAAATGAACAAGTGATCCATTATGGTCTTAAAAGTAATAAAAAAAATATATTATAGTGTAAATATGAAACAAATTCTGCGGTAATATATTTTAGATTGTTACATTTATATTTTTTCTTTAATTATGATACGATAAAATTTTATTCATTATAATTTAAAGTTTTGTATTCTATACGATACGTATTTTAAAATCAGTAAATTACATGGTAAATTAATTGAACACTTAAACGAATAATCATAAGGTTTTATAAAAGAATTAATATCTTATTGATTACTGCAATCTTTTTTTAATGTAAGAAGAGGAGCTACATTAAAAATTTAATTTTAATTTTAATTTATAAAAATTTGCTTACTCTTTCAGCACAGTATCTCGTTAATTTTTAATAATTATTAGATACTTTAATTTTATTGAAGTATGAAAACCGTGTACCGCGCTAAAACGTTTTGTGCGTATATACGAGTAGTATGCTTACTGTTGCTATAAAGAGCATAAAATATTTATAGGCAACATTAGTTCACTCGGTAGATCCATTCGGGAGTAGACACGGGGTACATGTTAAATTAATTAACCGGTAAACATATATAGAATGAAATGTTTTCCATCATTCTAAATATCATTGTTTATTAATAATTTTTCAAGTCCTAACGAACGGTTAACGATAACCTATTATAAAAAAGTAGCTTTTAAATTATTTCGTCAAATTTAATTATGTATCGTAAAAATTAAAATATGTACGTAAATTATATAAATCGATCGGTATTATTTATTTTTAAACATGACATATATTACTATATAAAAACTATAAGTACTTACGGGTAATTATATTTTAGTGATGTCTAAATTATAGGATGGATGAATAAGTATTTAACTGATTTTGTACGTTGTATTAATTAAATAATAATGATCTAAGCTACTAATTTATCAATTTATTAAAAGTAAAACTGAATATAATATTTGAATATGAAGTTATATGTCCTTCTTTCTTTTTCCTGTTTAGCCTCCGGTAACTACCGTTTAGATAATACTTCAGAGGATGATATGTATGAGTGTAAATGAAGTATAAGTCTTGTACATTCTCAGTTCGACCATTTCTGAGATGTGTGGTTAATTGAAACCCAACCACCAAAGAACACCGATATCCACGATCTAGTATTCAAGTCCGCGTAAAAATAACTGGCTTTACTAGGACTTGAACGAAGTTATATGTCCTACAAAGAGATAACAATACGAGCTAAAAACTAAAAAGCAAATGTCTAAAAACTTAAACTCCTATCGGATGTTCACAAATGTATTCGCACTTATAGTGTATTTATAAATTATCAAATACATTTTCGTAAAGTTAAAATTAAAACTTTTACTACTACGTTTTACTAGGGTAAATAATTACCCTAGAAATTGGGAACTAGTAACAGAGGAAAATATGACAGACGGTTTTGTTTTTGTGTTTTTAAATGGTAACTACGTAAATATTTTACCGATTCTAATGTAAATGTAATCTGATATAAAAAGAAAAGATTCTACAAAAGCATATTTTATCGGAATAAAAACTTACATAAAGTATTTAATTCATACCGTTCATAATACACTGATTGCACAAGTAATATTTTTGTTTTAGAATTTTTATTTTACATTATTAAAATAAATATATTTATTAGTTATAAACGATATTACATTTTTAAATATAGAAATAATATATTAAAACTGTTCGGTTATGAAATCCATACAAAAAAAACTAGATTTATTTTCTTAAAATTTCGATCTATCACAGTTGTAATTTATCGTTAATAAAATCAATTAGGATCGACGCAATTTAATTTTAAAATTTGATTTATTTGTATCAATCGTGTAGAAGACTCATCTTCATTTCTGGCTGCTGTTTTCTGGTTTTAATTAGGATAAATGGAAATTAAAATAAAATTTTATTAACCAAGTAAATTATAAAAACGTTTTCCGAAATCAACAAATTTTTATGAAAATAATTATTATAGAATTTCTACATCCTAATTAAATATTGAATGGAAATTATTCCTTTTTTTTTATTCAGGTATTCTTATCAGAGTATTTATCAATTAAAATAATAAATAAGCATAATTTATGTAAAGTTACATAAAAGTTACCATACGAGCTCTATTAATAGCTATCTCATATCTACTGCTATAGTACACAGGCGCAAGTTTTTTCTCAAAGTTCAGTTAAAAGAATTAAAAAGGAAGTTTACTAAAGAAAATTATAATAAATTAAATCTTTAAGTATAATATCAATTTATTATAAGTTTAAATTACCATATATCATATAACTCCTTGAGAAAGAAGTTAGTTAAAACTAATCAGTAGATATACTTTCATCATAAACAAACAAAACTAATTATGCAATAAACTAATGAAAAGCGGGTGACAATAAAATAAATAAATAATTTGAACAAATCGTTGCGTAATTATAAATTATATGGATCACGGCAGGAACGAGTATAATTCTACAGATTAGAAAAAGGAACTTCATTTACTTGGATGTATCAAGGTAAAACCTTGATAAAGTTGCGTGTTAGAATACACAAATAATAAAAATAAAATACTCGAGGTTAAAGTTCATAAAGCTAAAGCAAATATGTGAAGTTAATTTTAAAAAAAAGCAAAAAAAGCTGAGCAATCTAACAAAGGGTTTTTTTTAGAATTATAAAAACGAATTATATAGTAAATTCTGTAAAAAATATCTTTTAATTTTATTACAGATAAATTGATGGGAAAAGCTTTTAAGCGGGCAAATAATAGATCGATTAAAAATGGAAACCTAAAAGGGATTAAGTATATGTACGCCAAATTGTATCGTTAATAGTTATGTTTGGTTTGATAAAACTGGATATTGTAATTGATTTAAGATTTGAGGGACTTTAAAGGCAAAAACATATTTTTTTAAAAATCTGTTTGGTTTATTCCTACAATAACGAGATATGATACAATAAAACAATATGAGCGACATATGCGCAAAATATCATCGACTAAATTTATAAATTATACTGTTTTAAGAGCCGTAATTCTGTTTACCGATAATTCTAAACATTCTAAATAAGAGCCCTACAAGTAAAAAGAACAAGCGTAAAACTTACTAAATGTTCACATTTTTCCCAATAATTAGTTTTATTTAAATTAATTAATTAATTTTTCCTAATCTATGTTACATTTATCAATCAATTCTGGGTGAAATAACACATACCTCCTTTATATTTGTAGCTATAATTACCACTATTCAACTATTTCTTGCAGGTATAATACTTTAACGCAGTTAATTGTAAGTGAACAAAACTTAGTAGTGTCATCTCTTAAATAAGCTGTATTTGCGCTTCCCGTGTTTAAAAAAGAAACAAATATAAAAACGTAGTCTTCATTTACTCAATAAAATAACACTGTATATAAAGATCAGTAACTCATTTTATTTGCGGTAGGTAATAATATAATTTAAAGAGTAAAGATGTGTCCCTTATTTTATGAAACCGGTAATCAAAAATGAATGATTCAATGTATTCAACAATAATTTTAAAAGACGTTGCACTAACAACAAAATAAAAAGCTATTTAATACATAAGTTGATACAAAACAACTAAATACTTCAATTTTATTCTATTTTAATAAGAAAATTGCAATAATATTGTTCAGATTAAGAAGCCGTATGGTTTGACAGAACACTGAAATTTTACCAGTTTACTGTAAGGATGGAAGATTAATTGTACACAGAGATATAAAAATAAGATAGAAAAAACCTTATGGAGGATATTTCTTAACGTCTGAAATAACTTTAATCCGTCCCTGAAACAAATATTTTGTAAGACGAGATAATGAATTTAGTTAATTGAATGTCATTAAAAAAAATAAAAATCATAGTCTTTTTAAATAATACCATAATAAACTTTCATAAATCTGATCTTTTTCTAAAAAAAAAAAAAAAAAAAAATGAAACTTCCATAAACTACAACATTAGTTAATCTAATAATATATTTGCTTATGTAGGCCTAATAAGTTAACGAAATAATCATAAAATTTAATTTTATTATTTATTAAAATATATTTATACAAAAGAAACGTTACATATATAATAATTTCTATTACAATCTTATATTTTTAAAAACAGAAATCTAAATATCGTAATCCTCTTTAGTTTTATTGATTACCAAAGGTTAACAAATAAAACAAGGGGATTGCCGTAAATAGCTAACAAATCCCGCTCATCATAACCCACCGAAAAAGAGTTAAAAATTCTATTATGAAATTATAAAATACAGACCAGTAATAAGTTATTATCACAGAATTTAACTCATAGAGGCCTAAATGATATGTAACGGTTCAATAAAAGACATTTATTTTTCACGGGTGGTATTTTATCAGGTCGAGAGTTTAGGCTTTAATAGAAATTTAGAGTATGTTATATGAAATGTCCAAGAATACTTAAATAATTCATCACAGAAACGATTCTGCAATGATTATTAGTTAGTTTTATATATAATATACTTCACGACGTCAATGTAATCAATCTTAAATTAAGTAAAAATATATTTAAGCCGAAAAAAAATTAGAATTATAGAATAACGGTGTGAAAATATTACTTCTTTCCATTTATGCAAAACTTGAAAAAAAAAATGAACTTATTTATAATAGAAAGTTCATTTAACAAACTACTCTATTTCTCCGTGGAAAACGTTTAATGATAATTTATAAATAATTATTATTTAGTCGATAAATCATCATGTTAATTCATTAAGAGAAAATAAAAGTAATTTTCATCCAAATACTTTAATTATGAGAAATGTAAAATTAATAAAAAATTATTTTTAGTTTTATTTCATTCGTTTCCTAGACCTAAAATAAAATGAAAATAAAATGTGTTATGAATTAAAATAAGTTAGACGAACAGTTTTCAAATTAGGAGGAGATAAAGTTAATGCAAAAATTATTATTTAATATATTAAAATTGAAATGTTCCTCTGAACTACTTGGTATAAAAAACTATACGTAACTATTAAAAAAAATTATAAATTAATTATTATTAGTTACTTCAGTATTTATTATTTTAACCGATTGTTAAATAATTAAAATTAAGTGATTTATGATTACGGAAATGACTTTTGTGATGTCCGGGCCAGCGTAAATGACCCTATGTTAAAACAGTTTGTGTTTGTTAATAAACACAGTAACATAATTTAGAATTGAAGGTACTTACTTAACTTAGACGAACAGAAGTAATACCTGGTTTTCACTAAACAGATATTAATGGCAAAATTAATTGTAGAACAAGACACTTAGCACACAAATATGAATTAAGTTTTCAATTTGACACTATGCAGCATGTGGTTTTGCACTCACGCAGTCAAACATTCCGGCAAGACAATTTGAGACCAGCTTAGAAGCGCCTATCAATTAGTCAGGGTACCCAGGCAACACTGATCCTCACTCCAACAAAGAGGATAGACCAACAATTATGGAGGCGGAGTTTATCTGGTCCGGGGGGCCCCACCAACCTATCGAGCGACCAACCGAATCGAGCCGAGTCTCCCTCCTCGTCAGTTACACCCCGTCACTTCATTGGTCGGCTTGTTATTATCGCTGTACAATCCTGAAATTGAATCTCACTTAACTTGAAGAAACCGCTGGAACGATTCTCGCGCTCTCCCGTGGCCACACAAAGACTTAATTACACTTTTATTGTCCCATACTCCACCTACAAGTAACTTCTTTTCTTTTATCTCTCTTACTGAAGAAGTCCATTTCAAAATCTTTTAATTCCGTTCACCTTACTACGTAATGCTTTTAAAATTCTCGTTTCAAGCCATCCATTCTTAATTTCTTCAAGTTAAAAAACAAGCTTTTTATCGATTTAAACAATTTTAACTATATGAAAAAGCATAACGTGCAAGTAATGATCGTAAAAAATCAAAAGATTTAAGTTATTGTTAGAGATTTTTAATATTAAATTAACAGGTAGAAATATTTTTGTTCTTAAGTAAATAACATAATATTATTCGGTTATGTATCCAATGTCCTTATAATATGTTTACCTTAATAAGCACTCTTAAAGGTAATAAAATAAAACTAGTAAAAAATTTTGAAATTATTTTTTCTCCCAAATTATTACAAGAGTTTATATTTATCTGACAAAAACGCACGGGCCTATGTTGAACAAAATGTTGTGAAAAAAAATGTTAGGCTGTATAGAATTTCTAAAAATTTTAGATTACTAAGATTAACTACAAAATGTATGAAATTTTTCAGGTTCTTATTTATTAAAAAAATACATCTTAATGCCTCTGACTACAAAGACATCCATGTTCAGCAACTAAAAAGTGGAACCGAGATCACGAAATATCTTGACCGACTAACTTCTCTTCTTTGTTGTTGGCCAACAAAGAGTGTTTGTTACTGATGTACTTTGGCTCATCTCATTACAGATATTTTTTCTCTTCTTTAGACAAGGGCAGTAAGAAATTAAGGTAGCCGCAATATCATAAAAGAAAAAACAAAATAAGCAAATTTTAACCTCAAATAACAATTAAACTTAAAAGCAGCCTCAAATAGAAGCTGAAATTCATCTCCAAATGTTGGAAGACGATGTAAGTATAAAATAAATTAGATTTTATCAAATGATTTAAGTAGTAACTCGGGTATTTTTTTTTTTTATTAGGAAACAGTTGAAGAAAATCATTCCTTAAATTACTTAGAAAATTCAAAGGAATTAAAAAAAAAAAATTGAAATGGACGTTCTTAGAGGAGAGAATAAAAGGGTATAAGCGTTCTTTAATTTTTTCCTTTAAAAAACTAGTATTTAAATTCCATATGTTTAAAAAAATATTTCTATTTAAAATATCTGAAAAAGAATAAACTAGAATTAAATAATTGATTTGAGAGAGGACGATTGACACCAGTATTTTTTCCTATTAATATTGAAATAAATTATTATTTTCTTATTTCATATAAAATTTAACCCCCAAACAATAATTCAGGTAAAAAAATCCTTCAGTGGTAGTTATAATCCGTCTATAACGGAAAAACTTTATTAAAATAAAGTTTCGTACTCCAGCCCAGTGTACATTTTATAAATTTCAATATCAGGAATTACGTAAAATTCAGTAACACTGAACATTGTAGACGTCAGAAATAATGCTTATTGATGTACTTGTTATTTGACACCTGCCATTCGTAAAAATCTTAGTGTTTTCATTTCAGAAATCAAACTTTCGTATTACATCTAATGAAGCTGTTGGAACATCGTAAAAAAATATCTTTTATTCATAATAAAATAAAGAAATGTACTTTCACAAATTACATCTTTGGATTAATTAGGAGATTACATTTTAAAGCCAAACTACTACTGAAAATTTATATAATACTATAAAATTTAGTTTTCTTATAATTAATTATACGATACGCTTTAAAAGTTGTTGATATTTTTATATTAAATTAATACTTAATTCTTAATTTGAACTTACTGGTAATCCAGACATATTTTTAGAAAATAACAACTTTGGTCCAGTTAAAAAATAATCGATGTATCAAACGAATAGCCTAATGATTATGCAGCACTTAAAAGGATAGGTAGTTAAAACCGTACACCGTAAAAGATAATTTCTAATACCTGATTAATTAAAATGTGATCGATATGAATATTAAATTAACATTTTATGTAATAATTAACTAATGATGTGCTTGTATGGAGTACGTAATTTCATTTCCTTGATTGTTTTTTGGTATTTGAATAAACATTACTTTCTTTCGGTTAAGTGCTAACGTTTATAATAGATTGTTTTGTTCTTTACTCAAATCTATAATGTAAGTCACTCTTACACTTTTTGAGCTTAACAAAGAATTATGTTTATACATACAGTTTTATTGAAAGTAAATATTTTTATTAAGCATTTCCTTTTTTCTCCTTTGATTCTTTACTGTAGTTTAAGAGTTAAAAATTATTAAAAATAACAATATAAGTATTTTTTTCTAATTAGATTTTGGGTGAAAGTGGTATCAAAAGTTATCGAACAGCTTATTTATCAACTGTTAAAATGAAAAAATTATCCTATGATTCAGTTCATTACTTATTTTTAGCGTTACATCAAAACGCGAACGGGATAATCCGACAACGGATCATCTATCTGATCGTGTAGAGAGAAACGCTTACATTTTTTTTTTTGTATTCAGTCATTTGACTGGTTAGATGGAGCTCTCCAAGATTCCCTATCTAGTGCTAGTCGTTTCATTTCAGTATACCCTCTACATCCTACATCCCTAACAATTTGTTTTACATATTCCAAACGTGGCCTGCCAACACAATTTTTTCCTTCTACCTGTCCTTCCAATATTAAAGCGACTATTGCAGGATGCCTTAGTATGTGGCCTATAAGTCTGTCTCTTCTTTTAACTATATTTTTCCAAATGCTTCTTTCTTCATCTATTTGGCGCAATACCTCTTCATTTGTCACTTTATCCACCCATCTGATTTTTAACGTTCTCCTATAGCACCGCATTTCAAAAGCTTCTAATCTTTTCTTCTCAGATATTCCGATCGTCCAAGTTTCACTTCCATATAGAGCGACACTCCAAACATATACTTTCAAAAATCTTTTCCTGACAATTAAATTAATTTTTGATGTAAACAAATTATATTTCTTACTGAAGGCTCGTTTCGCTTGTGCTATTCGGCATTTTATATCGCTCCTGCTTCGTTCATCTTTAGTAATTATACTTCCCAAATAACTAAATTCTTAATACCTTAAAATGACTTCCATAATCTATTCTCCTCCTATTTTCACATTCAGTGGTCCATCTTTGTTATTTCTACTACATTTCATTACTTTTGTTTTGTTCTTGTTTATTTTCATGCGATAGTCCTTGCGTAGGACTTCATCTATGCCGTTCATTGTTTCATCTAAATACTTTTTACTCTCGACTAGAATTACTATATCATCAGCAAATCTTTATCTTTTCACCTTGTACTGTTACTCCGAATCTAAATTGTTCTTTAACATCATTAACTGCTAGTTCCATGTAAAGATTAAAAAGTAACGGAGATAGGGAACATCCTTGTCGGACTCCCTTTCTTATTACGGCTTCTTTTTTATGTTCTTCAATTATTACTTTTGCTGTTTGGTTCCTGTACATGTTAGCAATTGTTCTTCTATCTCTGTATTTGAACCCTATTTTTTTAAAGTGGTGAACATTTTATTCCAGTCTACGTTATCGAATGCCTTTTCTAGGTCTATAAATGGCAAGTATATCGGTATGTTTTTC
This sequence comes from Lycorma delicatula, assembly GCF_047948215.1. Lineage (NCBI taxonomy): Eukaryota > Metazoa > Arthropoda > Insecta > Hemiptera > Fulgoridae > Lycorma > Lycorma delicatula. Next base: position 35,906,670 of record NC_134455.1, read on the forward strand.
TTTAATCTTCCTTCTACTATTAATCTGTGGCCTAAAATACGCTTACATTAAAAATCGTAAATCGACATAAGTAACTAATAAGCACAAAGAGATTGTAATTAATAGACAAAAACTTACATAGCTTAGATCTGCGTGATAATCCTCAAAGAAAGTTGAAAAAACACGAAATAAAACCTTTTTTGGTAGACTATAGAGAATTATTATAAATAAAGAACTACTTTGGCGACCTCCTTATTGTTTCCCTTTTATTCACTGTTTTTTTCTTTTTATCATTTCTAAATTAGCCTTATGTAATTGTACAAAAAAAGAAGATTTAGAAAGAAATTTATTTTTTTTATTTTTTATTTTTACTATCAATATTTTAAAAATTTATTAAAATAATTTTTTAAAAAGAATTAAAATTTGTAGACTTATAAAATTAACTGCAATTACAGTTAAAAAAGAAAAAAAATGAAAAAAAAGGAATTGACTGAAAATCCACATATTTCAACGTAGTGTATTTATAACGCACATATTTTTATTAACGCTGTGGTAAAAAACTCAAGGAAAAGAATTGTCTGTTTAATAGAAACAATTGTTTTCAAAGAAACCTTGGATTATTTTAGTTACAAATTTTTACTAATTTTGAAAAAAAATGTACACATTTTTAGTACCGTCAGGAATATTATTACTATTTGTATAATGTATAATATTTGTTATAAGTAATAATAATTATAGGCATAAATTATGTATAATAATATAATAAACATTATTTACACAATAATAGATATAAATTAAAATTTAAAAAAAACCATTTGCAGTTTTTTTTATTCTTTCATTTTATTGTATTAACAATTGAAGAACATAAGAAAGAAGCCGTAATAAGAAACGGAGTCCGACAAGGATGTTCCCTATCACCGTTACTTTTTAATCTTTACATGGAACTAGCAGTTAATGATGTTAAAGAACAATTTAGATTCGGAGTAACAGTACAAGGTGAAAAGATAAAGATGCTACGATTTGCTGATGATATAGTAATTCTAGCCGAGAGTAAAAAGGATTTAGAAGAAACAATGAACGGCGTAGATGAAGTCCTACGAAAGAAAAATCGCATGAATATAAACAAGAACAAAACAAAAGTAGTGAAATGTAGTAGAAATAACAAAGATGGACCGCTGAATGTGAAAATAGGAGGAGAAAAGATTATGAAGGTAGAAGAATTTTGTTATTTCGGAAGTAGAATTACCAAAAGATGGACGTAGCAGGAGCGATATAAAATGCCGAATAGCACCAGCTAAATGAGCCTTCAGTAAGAAATATAATTTGTTTACATCAAAAATTAATTTAAATGTCAGGAAAAGATTTTTGAAAGTCTATGTTTGGAGTGTCCCTTTATATGGAAGTGAAACTTGGACGACCGGAGTATCTGAGAAGAAAAGATTAGAAGCTTTTGAAATGCGGTGCTATAGGAGAATGTTAAAAATCAGATGGGTGGATAAAGTGACAAATGAAGAGGTATTGCGGCAAATAGATGAAGAAAGAAGCATCTGGAAAAATATAGTTAAAAGAAGAGACAGACTTATAGGCCACATACTAAGGCATCCTGGAATAGTCGCTTTAATATTGGAAGGACAGGTAGAAGGAAAAGATTGTGTAGGCAGGCCACGTTTGGAATATGTAAAACAAATTGTTAGAGATGTAGGATGTAGAGGGTATACTGAAATGAAACGACTAGCACTAGATAGGGAATCTTGGAGAGCTGCATCAAACCAGTCAAATGAGTGAAGATAAAAAAAAAAAGTAATAACAAAAAATCTCTTATGAATAAAACAGATCATGCCTACGTCACCAAAAAAATGTGTTTTTTTTAAAGATTTTATGATTATTTATTAAATGTATGAAAAAAATTGTTTTTTCACTAATTGTTCCTGATACTTTAACTCGCAATAGTATCTATACCAGAAACGATAATGCTTGTCGGCTAAAAATTTGATTTATATTTAAATATATACGTTCCTCACAATTATGGTTAGGGGTTACCGAAATCCGTGTTTGTACTCCTAACAATATTCTGCTAAGGATTGTGTTTCGATTAGTTATAACTCATAAGCTTTTGTAAATTGATTCTTTATCATACTCGTATATTATTAGCGACATGATTAATCAAAATCGTCGCAGGCCAAACATATTAACAAAAGTCTGTGTTAGCGGATACCTACTTTTCAAAAATACTTAAATATTTTGTATAATCATTATCTAAAGATTATTTCATTTGATGATTTATCATCAAATTGTAAGAAATTTAAACTGTAAAAAAGAAAAAACGAAAGAAAAAGAAAAAACTGTAAAAAAGAAATTTATATTGTAAGAAATTTAAACATAAGTAACAAATTTAATTATAATATATTAAACAGTAATAGAACACCGTAAAAGTAGTTCCATAATTACGAACTATATTACGAAATTATATGTTTCAGCCTCGGCTATTATTGAAAACCTACCAAAAAATTTCGTTATTTTGTAATCAGTTTTTGACGAATATTATAGATTATTACTTTTAAATGAAATACCATTCAATCAAATTTACAAAAATCCTTAGAAAGTTTTAGAGAAAAAAAATTTGATTTAGACAAAAAATAATCGATACACCAACAAACGAATAACTAACCTTGAAACAACTAATGTTCATGCAAAAAGGAAACGGTAAATCTTTAAAATTCTTGACATAAAAAAATTGTATATATGATTAATATGAATGTAGAATAGAAATATTGAAATAGTCTGTAATCTATTAACCTGATTTACATCTTTTGCGACCCAAATTTTTATCTTGTTCAGGTGTTTTAGTGAATAAAATATTAATAAATTTTTTTTTTGTCTTCAGTCATTTGACTGGTTTGATGCAGCTCTCCAAGTTTCCCTATCTAGTGCTAGTCGTTTCATTTCAGTATTTTCACCTTGTACTGTTACTCCGAATCTAAATTGTTCTTTAACATCATTAACTGCTAGTTCCATGTAAAGGTTAAAATGTAACGGAGATAGAGAACATCCTTGTCGGACTCCCTTTTTTATTACGGCTTCTTTCTTATGTTCTTCGATTGTTACTGTTGCTGTTTGGTTCCTGCACATGTTAGCAATTGTTCTTCTATCTCTGTATTTGCACCCTAATTTTTTTTTAAATGCTGAACATTTTATTCCAGTCTACGTTATCGAATGCCTTTCCTAGGTCTATAAACGCCAAGTATGTTGGTTTGTTTTTCTTTAATCTTCCTTTTATTATTACTACACGATTTATTTTTTTAAATAACTTACTTCCTTTTATGAATGTAAATTTTAAGTTATTTAAAAAAATAAATCGTGTAGTAATAATAAAAATTCTCTTATAATTAAAACAGATCATGCCTACGTCACCGAAAAAATGTTTTTGTTTAAAATTTTATGATTATTTATTTAAATGTATGAAAAAAAAATTCTAATTCTTCCTGATACTTTAAGGAAAAAATAACGGTGCGTCCGTATGATTGTTGATTCAATTTCCGCTAATTCTACTTACACCTCTTTCGATTAGGTCGATAATCCAGCTGATGTTTTGTCAAACTACAAAGTTACTATTACTATTTGACAATATACTATTAAATGCAGTAGTAGAAAAAAGCTTACAAAAATGGTAATGGCTTTTACATTAATCACAATACCGATAACACAAATAGAATAACAGAAAAATTAAATTAAGTTTTTATCGTATGGAAACCATCGGTTGCTATAAACTGTTTTTCCTGGTTCTATATTTATTTATCTAGGAAATATTAGCTATTATGCTGAATTGTTTTTTAAGGACTCACGATAAAAATAATTATTGCGATTTATACTTAACAAAATAAAATAAATAATGTATTAAAATTTTCCGTGAGTCCTGGAATCGGTCGTTATTCAGAAAACCGGAATAACCTTTACCCTTTTCAACATCTTTCATGGATTTTCACAGTTTTTCGAAAAACCATAACCGCTTGAAATTGTTTTTTCTAGGTGATAGTAATATATTTCAGGAGAATAAGTTAGTTAGTCTTTGTAATTTTATCTCCCAAAAATTTTAAACATTTAAAAAAATATTTGTGAAAAAATAAAAAATTTGCATTTACTATAATTTTCTTAAATCTTTTCTTTAAAAACATACAAATTTTCTACCGGTTCAATAGAAATTATATAAAGACAAATAATTTCACTTTGATACATTAATATCATCCTTAAATGTAGCCAATACATAAGGAAAAAATTTTTTCTTTATCAAAGCAGAATTTCATATAGATGCATATGTTTTTGTTGAAAAATCTGCTAAAAGTCTCCAAATTCTGCTTTTCCTTCAAATTCAGCAGTTTTTATGACCTTATTTTCCTACAGCGCACACTTTAAGTTTTAATTCTACTCTGAAATGATAATTTTAGCATTTCTCGTAATTAAAAATAAAACTCCATTATTTATTTACTTAAATAAAGATTTAAATTTAAAGTGAAAATACTGATTTAAAACCGGTGGCGCTGGAAGAACAATTAAAAATTGGAACAGAGGGTTGGATCGTTTGGACCTTTTATTTTCACCAGCCTGTCAGAACTGAAACCCCCTTACAATTAGCTATGCTGTAGAGATGCCTAATTGTCTTCACTAATTCAGGTATTAAGTGGCTTTTCTCATTTAACTCCCCCACATGTAGCTTAACTGTTATATACACAATAATTTTACGCATCATCCCAGTACACTCTGCTTGTTTTATGATATTTAAATATGTCGCTGTCAATTCCGGTTTTGACAAAGTGCATTTTGATTTGAACATGAAGCCGTATTTAAATAAGTGTAAGTCTTGTAAATGAACATAACATTCAGATTTATGTCAATATGTACTATAATTTCAGTCAACAGATCTTCTACCAATATTTCATGAACCTGTGATAGGTGCAATTATCAAAGTTTTACAGATTTTTTTCAAATTGAATGTAAAAAATACATATCTTTTACTAAAAGAACAAAGAATAACATTGTAATTATTTAAGAAATTACGTCACTTAAAAGTTGAGGCAGTTTTAATATTAACACTACGTTAATATTTTTTTTTCTGTCTTCAGTCATTTGACTGGTTTGATGCAGCTCTCCAAGATTTCCTATCTAGTGCTAGTCGTTTCATTTCAGTATACCCTCTACATCCTACATCCTCAACAATTTGTTTTACATATTCCAAACGTGGCCTGCCTACACAATTTTTTCCTTCTACCTGTCCTTCCAATATTAAAGCGACTATTCCAAGATGCCTTAGTATGTGGCCTGTAAGTCTGTCTCTTCTTTTAACTATATTTTTCCAAATGCTTCTTTCTTCATCTATTTGCCGCAATACCTCTTCATTTGTCACTTTTACAACCACCTGATTTTTAACATTCTCCTATAGCACCGCATTTCAAAAGCTTCTAATCTTTTCTTCTCAGATACTCCGATCGTCCAAGTTTCACTTCCATATAAAGCGACACTCCAAACATATACTTTAAAAATCTTTTCCTGACATTTAAATTAATTTTTGATGTAAACAAATTATATTTCTTACTGAAGGCTCGTTTAGCTTGTGTTATTCGGCATTTTATATCGCTCCTGCTTCGTCCATCTTTAGTAATTCTACTTCCCAAATAACAAAATTCTTCTACTTTCATAATCTTTTCTCCTCCTATTTTCACATTCAGCGGTCCATCTTTGTTATTTCTACTACATTTCATTACTTTTGTTTTCTTCTTGTTTATTTTCATGCGATAGTTCTTGCGTAGAACTTCCATCTATGCCGTTCATTGTTTCTTCTAAATCCTTTTTATTCTCAGCTAGAATTACTATATCATCAGCAAATCGTAGCATCTTTATCTTTTCACGTATTTATTATTATCCTCAAGTTAGGTAACTCCTGAATAATAAATATAAAAGCCACTCTTTGCTTTTTACAAGACTGCCCAAAAAGGAGTGTAATGTATTTAGTGTGTATGATTATGTGTTGCACCAAAGCAGCTCAACGGCTGAACTCATGTAGGTGTACGATCCCGCGTTGGAATCCTTACATCACCGGGAGTGTCATAGCCTATATATATGTTTAAATAAAATTTAAAAATTAGAAAAAGTATAGTACTCGTATTTACACCAATATTATATACTAAACTGTCACCCGCCTGATTTTTAATTATGCTGTATTAAAAGACAATGTTTTTCGCCTGCACGTCTAACGCGCTCAAATTGGTTAATTTGAAAATCAAAAGCGAATTTCAAAAACCGTGCCCAGAAGTTTCCGATTTCGATCGATAGGTGGCGAACTGTATTCGTGATTGATTTCGAAATTCACTGTGATGAAATAAACGAAGCAATCTTGCACTCAGTCACCAAGCAGTAAAATCAAATTTCTTCGAACGAAATGAACAATGTAATTTCCAAGTTATAGGAAAAGGGAAGTTTATAGTACGTGGGCATTTTAACCGAGGTAGCGATCCGATTTGGAGCATAATCACGCGGTAGTCAGTGAACGGCAAATGCTGCGACCGCAATTGCATATTCGGCATTGAAGCCTCAGCTCGAATAATAGTCATCAAAATTGGATAGAGGTTTGCTAGTCGGTGACAATTAATTCTAGCAATGCTCGGTGCACTTGGTAGAGAGGCGTCTATCTGAATACCGAAGAATTTTCACCCTCTGTGACTCGGTAAACATGCATTTGACATGCAAGTTCAACCGTTTGTAGTTGATGGATTTATCAATCCCACTGCCCCTGAAGAATTACCAGAGAGCTACTTTAGTAATATAAAATCGGGCGTCGAACATTTCTTCCATGAGCGCAGGATCGTGACCAGTCAAAACAGTACTCAGTCGCGATATTTAAGGATAAAGCTCATTTCAATATCTTTTCTTAATTTTTTTTTTAGCAGTATGTTTTTTAATTATGTGGGTAATATTACGACTGGAATAATTCCTCAAAATCAGTGGAGCCTATCGAATCAGATTATTAACCATGCTTACTGGAAATAATTTGGGTAAGTAATTGGACTGAAGTATTTTATACAACCGCATCCAGTTTGAATCTCAAGTTACATGGAAATGAGATTTTTAATGTTTTAATAGTATGGAAGTGTGGTAAAAAAACAAACAATAACTCTAAAAATGTATGACTCTATTACGCTTTAGTGTCTCTGATAGCAATCAATCAATGCATAGAACCGGTTAATACGATATAACTACTACAGGCTTCAGTTATCTGCATTAAATAGTCTCGTAAGTTATAATCCGAGCAACCATACAACTCTATTTGAATTTTTTATGTTTTTATTTTATGAAAATGCAGTAATAGAGACTTTACGGTCTACTTAATATCCTGTACTAACAAAACCGATCGATCAAATGAAGAAGTCTATAGATGTTTATGAAATTACGCATAGCTATTATATGGAACGATATATGACATTTTTTCACAATTTTTTCCCTTCTAAAGTGGCGGATACACTCTTTTTAAGAAGGAGTGAAAAAGAGGTTCGGGGGAGGGAAAGTTTCCTTCCCAAGCCACCGCTGCTGGTAATGACAGTAAAACATACTATCTACCTCCACGCTTGAAGTCATATTTTAATCCATTTCTCGGTACCTACGCGTTAGATTCTGCATAATTTCACATTTTCAACTTTTAAACCTAATATTTTTTTCTTACATAGTTCTCTAAATCGATAAAATCTTGTAAATCAATATGGATTTTTCAGTACACAGTTAAATAGCCTATGTTAGTTCGTTTTGATAGATGTATTTTTTACCAATTTACCATCAGGTATCTTATTTACAATTTATTTTTTACAATCAGTCGCCAAAAGGATTGCGAACATCAGTAAAATTATATGGCTAAGAGTAACGTGTCAGAAAACCATCTAATGATAGCTACCTCAAATACAATATTTATTTATAAGATAATATTCGTTTCTCTCGTGACAGAAACGAAGAAATTACTTAATAAAAACAAAGAAAACAGATAACAAATAATAAAGGCAGATAAAGGAGATGATAGTAATAATAATAAAGTCTCAAAACTTCATCATCATTCAAATAAAGTGAAAAATACAGGATGTCCCATGTAAAACGCAACCCATCAATCACTCATCCATGAAATTTCAAAAGTCAAGCTTACTCCCCTACTCGTTGTTGAAATGGACTCGTCCAACAAATGAACATCGCGGCGAAGCAGTAGAACACTACCGATAGTAACAACAATGCAATCGTAACGTTCAGTGTATTGCTAGAGACAAGATGGTGTTTTCGCTAGATGAACGTGTTTTCATTGTCGAGTCGTACTTCAGTACGAAATCAGTGGTTGCAGTGCAAGATATGTTTCGCCATAAGTACCGAGATAAACCAGCTCCTAACAAAACATCAGTATTAAGGTCAGTCGCAAAATTTAGAGAGACCTGTTCTGTTAATTACAAGGAACACAAAAGATCTGCGTCAGTGTTGAATACAGATACAGTCGCTGAAATCAAAGACCGATTACTCGCCTCGCCAAATAAATCGATAAGACATTTCTCTGCTGAAATTAATTTGTCTAAATCGACTGTTCATCGGGCGACCAAACGATTACAATTACGACCATATCGCATTCAAACGGTTCATCGACTTCTTGAGCCCGACAAAGCAAAACGGCTACAATATTGTCAACGGTTTATGTTGATTTCTGCGCGAGGGAATTAATGTTACGGATTCGTTATTTTTCACAGATGAAGCACGGTTTCATTTGGACGGCTACGTAAACAGCCAAAACAGTAGAATTTGGAGCGCTGAAAATCCCCACGTTTATCACGAAAAACAATTACACCCGCAGTAGTCGGGCGTGTTGCGCGCGATATCGCGGAAGAAAATAATCGGTCCTATTTTTTTCGAGTACACCATTAATGCAGAACGATATCAGGATATTTTATTTCAGTTCATCGCACTCTTGGAAGAGGAAGACAGACGCTGCTGGCTACAACATGACGGTGCGACATTGCACTTCGCAGGTTCAACTTCTGATTTCGTTGAGGAATTGTTTGGACTCGTGTTATCGGTCGAGGCTTGTGGCCACCGAGATCTCTAGATTTGAGTGTGGCGGATTTTTTTCTACGGGATTACTTCAAAGAAAAAGCCTACAGCAACAAACCACGAACACTTGAACGATAGAAAGTCAATATTGAACAAACTGTATTAAATATCCGGCCACAAACTTTGAAAAAGTTGCAAGAAACGCTGTAACAAGAATTGAAGCTTGTATTCAAAAAGATGGCGGCCACTTCCAACATTTACTCTAAATGTAAAGTAATGGATGGTAATAATAGAAATTACATTTACATTTATACATGCCTTTTTATTATTTCAATACCTACCAATATAAGGTTGGGTTGCGTTTTATATAGGACACCCCGTATTAAAGTCAGAAAAAGACAGATAGATTGTAAAAACAAATAGATTTTTAGTATAGATTCGAAAAGTTTATACTATATTTAACATAATAATCACTGTATAATCACGGGTCACCTACTTCCCAATCATCATCCATGCCTTCTAAAATCAGCGAGGTCCAGTAAATGTAACCACCTCAATCGTCTTACTTCACCATTTTCAAATAAATTCAGCGCTAATTCGATTTGACTTCCATGAAGGAAGTGAAAAAAAAAACTCTAGGAGGGGTCAAAACTCCAGAAACAGAACTTTTTAATTATTTTTAAATTAATTTTTCTAAGATCTAAAAAAAATAAAGTGTATTTAAAAATATTAAAAATGTGTTGTGCACTTAAATTATAGCTTAGCTGTAAATTACATATATAGTAATACAATTCTTCCCGGTTTAAGTTGAACTCCCAAACATTCAAGCCGTTAAGAAACTACATTATTTAACTTTTAAAGAAACTACAAAACACAAGAAATTAAATAATAAATAAATACAAAAAAAGAAACATATAGTTTAAATTCAAAAATGTTGTAACATGAATGTAAAAGTAATGAACTCTGTTAGCAATAGAATGCAAAAACGTTTAAAAATAATAATGACATTAGAATATAACAGCTGAGAAACGATCACTATTTCATGAAATAATAAAATAATATTAAAAAGAAGAAACAAACAAAACTAAAAACGAAAGGATAATTTATTAAGAATTAACGAATATAACTTGATAATACTGTTTAGCAAAAAAATTACATAATTCGCAGATTTATATAATTTTAAGGAAAACTCTCTACTTGTAGATACAGAAGGTCTAAAATCCTCATTGGATGGATGTAAAAACGGTTGTTTTTATTTTCTACCCTATTAAGTATGTCAGCATGCTATTCAGTACTACTGCTATACGCATATGTTACCAAGAATATCACTACAGATCGAGCAAGGAACCAGATAAAAATTAATTATACCTAACAAAATATCTGGATACTATTTAGATGTACGAGGTAACAGATTGCTTGATTATTGGGCTTAGGTTTACGTCAGAAAACAGCATAAGGTAACACGAGATAGATTCAAATTAGGGAAAGTGTTACTAATCAGTTATTTTATTTTCCTAATGTGTACGTTGCAATCTGTTAACTGGTGAACAATAAGCAATTCCTTCACGACGGCTTAGTGTGATGAGGATGATATGAATAAAGTGCAGTCCTGTACAGACAGTAGCCGACCGTTCTTGAGATGTGTCGTTAATTAAACCCCAACTACCAAAGTACACTGTATCCACCGTCTAGTATTCAAATTCGTATAAAAGCAAATTTTAATCGGTTAGATATGATTAATTTTGTTCTAAATTATAATGAAAATGACATAAAACTGCAGTTATTATTTAAAATACGCCTGCAGATAATCATTTTTTTTTTTTTTTTAATATTTATTACGGTTACAGATTTGGTAGTTCGTAGTTTTATTTTTAACGTGTAATTAAAGACTGCTCAATAAGATTACAAAAATTCTATGTCTGATAATAATTGTTAGTTGCAATGAATAGTGGAATCGATTCTAAAAAACAGGCTATTTATAAAATTAGATTATCCCTCTATTACAAAATTAAGTTTAGAATTCTAAGCTACAAATAAAAAAAATTATAGTTACACAAGTATAAAAAATTATTTTATATTACTAACGTGTTAAAATACTCTTACAAATTTTCAAAATTTTTACACATGTTCTTACGAAGTAAGTGCGCACTAAGAAAGAATTTTTTGAAATTCCGAATTTAAAGGGTTAAAGTGAAGCAACAATGAAATCGACTATTTTATTTTAATTTCTCAATAACAAATGAAGATATCAACTTGATTTTTGGTGTGTGTAATTTTCATGTGAATATCTAAAAACTAATTTCTAGATTTTTCGAAATTCAACCTTGAAAGGGATGAAGAAAGCAAAAGATTTTGAACAATGATTGGAAATATTCACCATTTACGACTGTAATAAACTAGACATTCAGTAGATTTGGGCTTTTGAATACTCTTCAGTAAAATATCGAAAAAACCATTCACGATTTTTTAAGGGATGCGACAGAGTACGGCGCGGCTGCTCTATAACACAGCCGCTGCCACTGTTAACTGTTGTGTGCAACGCGACTGGCTGCATCTACCTCCGATTACTTGACTAAAATAATAGAAACTAAGTAAATAATAATAGATAATAATAATAATTTTTGGCAACCGTCAGTAGTTACGAAGAACATATTAGAATTTATACTGACGGTTCTAAAACCGAACATGGTATTGGATGCTCAATATATGTAAATGGAGAAGCCCACTTTTGGAAACTGCCAGATGTGGCCAGTGTCTACACGGCAGAACTCACCGCACTTCAGCAAGCTCTTCGCTACACTGAACACAATTGCGAAGAGAGAGTGCTAATATGTTCCGATTCTTTAAGTGCACTCGTCGCAATTCAGAACAAGAACATTAAGGATGTCCTAATTGCAAACATCCTGTCCATTTTATACGTTCTAAATCAACGAGGACAGCGATGCGTATTTGTATGGACTCCAAGGGCATGCTGGTATTACAGGTAATGAAATCGCAAACGAAGCTGCCAGAAAGGCAACAGTCTGCGATGATTTGGATGCATTTCCTGTAAGAGTGGCAGATGTTAAAAACCGTTTAACAAACATAGTAAAAAACAAGTGGAATGCTGAATGGAGGAGTTTAAATACAAAATTAAACTCAGTGAAAACTTCTCCTTATAAATGGAAAAGCGACTTTAAGTTGACTCGCCGTGAACAAGTAGCGGTGACCAGACTTTGAATCGGTCCCACGCGATTAACATATTCATATTTGTTAACCGGCGAAGTGAGACCAATGTGCGGTGTTTGTAATAAAACACTGACAATCAAGCATCTAATAGAAGAGTGTACCATATATGAGGACCTCAGAAAGTGGTTCCGTCTTAGAAATAATATTACTGCTGATCTGGATAATGGAAATGAAGAAAATATAGTTGCATTTTTATACGCCAGTGGACTTCTTAAAAGTCTATAAAATGAAAGTTTAAAGCTGTGACAAAAGAATCTCTAAGCGGTAGTTTTATATATACATATATAAGGGAGTCTCGAAGCGTGGCACGTATAGTGACGGGTGGTAGCCCTCTTGCCTAGCCTATTTTGGCTCACCTGCATTCAAGAGCAGTGAGTTGGGTTGTGTCCGATGATGGCATGGGGGACCCTCAAGGGTGGATTGAGGGCGCGAGGCTGTGGGTGTGCGCGGTGCATGCCTATAGCCTGTTTATAAGAAGGATTCAACTGCCACGGCACCCTGGCGCAACTGATATACTGCTCAACGGCGGTTCTGGTCACCCCGAGGGTGCTGAAACAAACTATAAACGAGACTCGTAGAAGAAAGAAAGAAGAATGTGGTATTGATGGGTTGAATTTTTAATTTCATGGTCTTTTGAGAACCTTATCTCAAATTTTAGTATCGGGGCTCTTTACACCCCGTAAGTGTTGTGTGTTGTACTTGTCTTTTGTGTCTTAATGTTTTTGTGTAGTTTGTGCTTGTAAATAAAATGTAAGGGCCCTTTACACCCTTACATATGACGATCCAGATGGTGATACAAATTACTTTTAAAGAATGTGACGAGGGCTAATGACCTTAGCAGTCGATGCCCGTAAAACTAAGTAAGCAACTCCTAGTGGTGTTTTTAGGGTAACGCTAAGAACCGGGGAAAATACTATTTACCAGTATGAATGTCGGGTAACAGCTATAACTACATTATTTTTAAGGAGAAAAGACTATTTTGAAACCCGCAGTCTTCAGATCACTCGAAGATTCCGGTCCTGTACTGACCAAAGTGTTGCTCTGAATCAATTGGAAATTACAATATAAGTAACATTATATTAATATTTTTTATAAATTGAACAGGCCTTAATTTCTATTTATTATTTTCGCAAGCATGAGTTTCATGAACGAGCGGGGTCTGGGAGGCAGAGCTCCCTGGCTAGACCAGGTAATAAATTAATATAAACTCTTCTCAAGACTACAGAAGTACGCTTAATTCATCTGAACCGAAATAAAAATCAGCAAAACGATTTCTCAATAAAAATAAGATCGCAAATATACATCTGATATACAGTAATTAGAAAATTACTTCACATAATTACCACTAGTAATAAAAATTAATTGAAGACTTTTTTTTTATTGAACTATTTATCTACGACAAAAAAGTCAAAACTTAAAAGATAGTTGATATCCTATCAACTATCTAATTGTTGCTAAACACTGTTCATTGGTTTGCAAGAGCCTTATTTAAAATAAAAGATATCTGTGTGAGGCGTATGGCGACGTAGGTCTTTCAATGAAAATAACACTGTCTATGTTTTCATGATTCTAATTCGTTTAAATACCTTTGCAACATATTTAATTTTATAGAGATTAAAAACTGTCATATTAACGGCATTGTTGAACACGGTTTATGGCAGCTTATCTGATATAACAGGTATACTAATTGTTTTTTAATATTGTTATTTCATATAAAATTAGTATTGAATTATAGCTTAATGAAATTTTGAATGATTAAGTGTTTGCCAAACTGAAAAATAAATTATAAACGGTAATGTATGATCATCGCAAAAAACAAGGATATTTATACAGTGTCCCATATAAAACGTAACCCAACCTTATATTGGTAGGTATTGAAATAATAAAAAGGCATGTGTAAATGTAAATGTAATTTTTATTATTACCATCCATTACCTTACACTTAGAGTAAATGTTGGAAGTGGCCGCCATCTTCTTAAATACAAGCTTCGATTCTTTTTACAGCGTTTCTTGCAACTTTTTTCAAAGTTTGTAACCGGATATTTAATACAGCTTGTTCGATATTGACTTTCAATCGTTCAAGTGTTCGTTGCTGTAGGATTTTTCTTTGAGGTAACCCAATAGAAAAAAATCCGCCGCAGTCAAATCTGGAGATCTTGGTGGCCATAAGCCTCGACAGATAACACCATTACCAAAGAATTCCTTGACGAAATCAGAAGTTGTACCTGCGTAGTGCGATGTCGCACCGTCATGTTGTAGCCGGCAGTGTGTCTTCCTTTTCCAAGAGTGCGATGAACTGAAATAAAATATCCTGATATCGTTTTGCATTAATGGTGTACTCGAAAAAAATAGGACCGATTATTTTCTTCCGCGATATCGCGCACAAAACGCCCGACTTCTGCGGGTGTAATTATTTTTCGTGATAAACGTGGGGATTTTCAGCGCTCCAAATTCTACTGTTTTGGCTGTTTACGTAGCCATCTATATGAAACCGTGCTTCATCTGTGAAAAATAACGAATTCATAACATTAATTCGCTCACGCAGAAATCGACGGAACCGTTGACAATATTGTAGCCGTTTTTCTTTGTCGGGCTCAAGAAGTTGATGAACCGTTTGAATGCGATAAGGTCGTAATTGTAATCGTTTGGTCGCCCGATGAACAGTCGATTTAGACAAATTAATTTCAGCAGACAAACGTCTGATCGATTTATTTGGCGAGTCGTGTAATCGGTCTTTGATTTCAGTGACTGTGTCTGTATTCAACACTAACGCAGATCTTTTGTGTTCCTTGTTATTAACAGAACCAGACTCTCTAAATTTTGCGACTGACCTTAATACTGATGTTTTGTTAGGAGCTGGTTTATCTCGGTACTTATGGCGAAACAAATCTTGCACTCCAACCGCTGATTTCGTACTGAAGTACGACTCGACAATGAAAACACGTTCATCTAGCAAAAACACCATCTTGTCTCTAGCAATACACTGAACGTTATGATTGCATTGTTGTTACTATCGGTAGTGTTCTATTGCGTCGCCGCGATGTTTTCATGTTGGGCGAGTCCATTTCAGTAACGTGTAGGGGGGTAAGTTTGACTTTTGATATTTCATGGATGAGTGATTGATGGGTTGCGTTTTATATGGAACACTCTGTAGATGCACAGAAGTTAATAGTGCTGTATTATTAACAAAGATCAGCTAAGATTTTTTCTCAACAGTATCTTTAAATCTATGTTTACTGAAGTATTTATTACCCGGATACATTTTACTTTCCTGGCATTATAGCTCTAGAGACATGATGCAAAAAAGGAATGTATGGTAATCAGTCAAAAAATGGGGTATGGTTCTTTTTTTGCATTTCTCGATGTTTCATGAAACAAGAATCCCGTAAACAAAAAAAAAAAAAATGTGGTGGGGTAATATTCGTATGTATTTCTGTTGGGGTATTTAACGTTTAATGAATTTGATTGGATAAACCGATTTGTATATGCAGCAATATGTTGGAAAAATGTTGAGGATTTATATCTATAGAATGGGGTGAGTATTTTGGTGGTTAATTTTCTCAAAATTCTATCCCCACTTTATATTAATCTTTACATTAGGCAAAATACAAAAAAAACTATGTTTTTATTTATTGGATATTTTAACCACATTTCTGTAATATCTTCCTAGTTATAGTAGTAGTAGTACAACAAGCTACTATATTTTTCCATTATTATTAAGCTATATTTTTCCAAATGCTTCTTTCTTCTTATATTTGTCGCAATACCTCTTCATTTGTAACTTCTGATTTTTTTTTCCTAAAAAAAAAAAGAATTTATATAACCAACATTTAATTACCTCAGTTAATTATTAAATGCAATCATCCTTAAATACATTAAATATTATGAAGTATATCAAAAGATAACGTTGTATTGAATTTGTCGATTATAACATCATTGTGTTTCTTCGCTCATGTATGAGTGTTGAAGACAAAAACAGGTTCTTGTCACTTACTGTGGATAATTATAGAAATCAATTAACACTCAATTTTCTACTGAATCATTGTTTTTCAAAATTGATTTTGTCCATTTTAGTGATAAAGTTTTAATTTTTAAATTAGCAACAGAATTAGAGCAATAACAAATAAAATATAATAATAATAATTTTTTTTTTGTCTTCAGTCATTTGACTGGTTTAATGCAGCTCTCCAAGATTCCCTATCTAGTGCTAGTCGTTTCATTTCAGTATACCCTCTACATCCTACATCCCTAACAATTTGATTTACATACTCCAAACGTGGCCTGCCTACACAATTTTTCCCTTCTACCTGCCCTTCCAATATTAAAGCGACTATTCCAGGATGTGGCCTATAAGTCTGTTTCTTCTTTTAACTATATTTTTCCAAATGCTTCTTTCTTCATCTATTTGCCGCAACACCTTTTCATTTGTCACTTTATCCACCCATCTGATTTTTAACATTCTCCTATAGCACCGCATTTCAAAAGCATCTAATCTTTTCTTCTCAGATACTCCGATCGTCCAAATTTCACTTCCATATAAAGCGACACTCCAAACATATACTCTCAAAAATCTTTTCCTGACATTTAAATTAATTTTTGATGTAAACAAATTATATTTCTTACTGAAGGCTCGTTTCGCTTGTGCTATTCGGCATTTTATATCGCTCCTGCTTCGTCCATCTTTAGTAATTTTACTTCCCAAATAACAAAATTCTTCTACCTCCATAATCTTTTCTCCTCCTATTTTTGGATTTAGGACTGCTGTAACATCTGGTTGTGCACCTCTCCTTTTGATTGCAATCGACTGGACCAAAAGCCTAAAATCCCCAAAAATAGGATTTTTGACTTTTTCTTAACTGCAGTAATAAGCCCTCATTGAGACATTTTCAAGATATATCATAAGTGGTACTTATTTTTCAATGGTTCCAGATTTATAGTCAAATAAAATTTTAATTAATAAAATATTTGGATCTTACAAGGGAAAGGCACATAGGTTCAAATCAGACTTGATCTCCTCTTTTTTTAACTTAAATATACTGATTTATTAATAATTATTAACCTTTGATGGTAAAAAAAAATTACAATGAATAATAATTCAATAATAACTATAAAAAAAAATTAAAAAATATCAGAAGTTATTAATGAAATAAACTTTTATGTACTATTTATTAAAAAAAAAAAAAAAAAAAAAAAAAAAAAAAAAAAAATTTAGAAGATGAATATATTATTTAATATAGACAATATACAAGAAGCATAATTACTATATATAGAAGACAATTTTTCTGATTTTCTGATCAAAATTACTTAAATAGTATTTCTTTAAATAAATGATTTTTTTATTTAAAAAAAATTATATAATGTTTGTTAATAATAAGTCTTGACCAAATTTTTAACTTTTAAATTTAAGTTACGTTAAAATACAGCACAAAATATGTGCATCACCGGGATTTGTAAACAGTAAAGAAAAATAACGTACAGTTACATAAAATAAAGATATTAATTATTATTTACGCAGGGTTGTTATTAAATCCAACAAATTAGTCTTTAATAGTTTGGAGTTTGCTGCATCATTCATCAAAAAGTTCAAAATCCTATAAAACAATATTAGTCTATTTACTCATAATTGCGTAACAATTTAATTAAATTTAGACGACAAAGAAAAGTAGACAAAATTTATTATAAATGTACTGATAGGTTATCAAATGTTAATTAAGAAGGAACGACCTTAATCGAAACACAAAAATTGTTACAACGAACAATAATCAAATTTAATATCTAAAATTGTATAAAAATTTATAATTAAAAGTAGAAAATTTAAATGCATTGATGAAATTAATTAGATTTAAAATATTTACACACGAAGCTTACAAAACTAAATGAATTTTCCGTATGAAATATAATATAAATTTATATTTGTTAAGTTTTATTTTTTAATCATAGTAGAATATAGTTTCAAACTGTATACGTTTTATTAAACCTTTTTAAACCTGGTGAGAGATTCATTAATTTTAAGAGTAAAGGAATACGCAAAATTCCAGTCATTGTAAAATGTGTATTTTTCGTTATAAGTTACAAAAAACATATCATATATAATTAATTAAAACCTACAGATTATTACAATAACTTTTTTATAAATGGAAAACTATATATTGTTTAATAAGAAGTAATTCAGATTTTCAAAAACTTCACAAAATAAAAGTTTACCTATTGTAACTGCTGACAACGAATTGATGTAAAATGATTGTGATGACAAGTTCATTTAAAATAGCATTATTGAATAGAGTAGATAAAATTTTTGAGTTACGCAATGTTGCAGGAGATAATATGGTAGCATGTTGGTCGTAAAGATACATGTTTGTATTAAAAATTAGTGTTAAGATGTTATTTGATATTAACTCTTACATTTCATAGTTTGACATTGACGGAAGTTAACTTTGAAGAGAGGGCCTGATTCAATTTGTTTATATTAAGTCTATTTTCCTTTTTATTATCAGAATCATTCATTCATAAAAAAACACATAAGTATAATCGAGGGAAAATTACATGAATGTTAATTATTAGAATATATACACATTTTCTACTAAGATCGTCATAATTGTTATATTGTAACTCGAGTACAGCGAGTTTTAAAAATGGAATACATTCGAAACGCGACAACATATGATTTAATTATAAATACGAGAGCAATTCAGAAAGTAAGGAACGTTTCCACCTGACGCCGCCAGGCGCACGCCAATCGCGTATATATTGGTGTGCTCATGATGAAAGTAACAAGGTGTAGCATTGCACACAGTATTCGGCGCGCATGCGTATACGCTCGTCCCAAAATCTCATTTTCTACCGGGTTATTTGAACATATAAGTAAGGAATTTTGGGACAAAAGTTTTTAGTTGTACAAAAATTTTACAAAATTTTAAATACATGATAATGATTAAACGAGCTTTTTTTTTTTTGTCTTCAGTCATTTGACTGGTTTGATGCAGCTCTCCAAGATTCCCTATCTAGTGCTAGTCGTTTCATTTCAGTATACCCTCTACATCCTACATCCCTAACAATTTATTTTACATATTCCAAACGTGGCCTGCCTACACAATTTTTCCCTTCCACCTGTCCTTCCAATATTAAAGCGACTATTCCAGGATGCCTTAGTATGTGGCCTATAAGTCTGTCTCTTCTTTTAACTATATTTTTCCAAATGCTTCTTTCTTCATCTATTTGCCGCAATACCTCTTCATTTGTCACTTTATCCACCCATCTGATTTTTAACATTCTCCTATAGCACCGCATTTCAAAAGCTTCTAATCTTTTCTTCTCAGATACTCCGATCGTCCAAGTTTCACTTCCATATAAAGCGACACTCCAAACATATACTCTCAAACATTTTTTCCTGACATTTAATTTAATTTTTGATGCAAACAAATTATATTTCTTACTGAAGGCTCGTTTAGCTTGTGCTATACGGCATTTTATATCGCTCCTGCTTCGTCCATCTTTAGTAATTCTACTTCCCAAATAACAAAATTCTTCTACCTCCATAATCTTTTCTCCTCCTATTTTCACATTCAGCGGTCTGGTATTTATATATATATATTATCTTAATAAAGTATCTATTTTATAAAAAAACGTATATTTCATTTTATAATAGTTTTATTATAACTTTAGTTGAATAAATTCATAAAACATATTTATTAAATATGTATTTAAATGTAAAATTATCATTAATTTTGACACTTCAGAAAATAAATTTTATAAACAAATAGAATTATATAAAAAATCATACAACCGATTTCAGAGTTTTTGAACCTCAAACTGGAAAGAACAAAGTATCAGATCCGATGAAAATTGTTTACAATTATCTAAAATATCAAATTTTCTCATCTAAGATTCATCATATAAACACTGTACCTGATTTTGTGCAGAAATACTTTTTAAATTTAAAAAAGAAAGAATTAAACCAAATTCACATGACCAATTTCAGAAAGGATATAAAATCAATTTTTTTTTCTAGGAAAAAAAAATAAATAAAATTTACTAAAATTATTATTTATTAGTATCATGAGAGTGCTCATTCCTTCATTACACTGAGAACCTTCAGCGTTCTGAGAATGCTAAAAGGTTGTGATGTAATAATTGTTTTACATTCAAATTTAAGTTAAAAATTAAAAAAAAATAGTTTTCTTTATTTTAACGCACAAAATGTAAAACCAAAACTATTAATAAATCTGGACTAGTTATATTCCAAACATTTCATATATTCTTAATTAACCATGTAGTACGACTGTTATCTGTGTCGCTAAATTAACACGACCAGATAGTAGAAGACCCTCTGGTAATGTAGCCACGTGAAAAGTCGAATAAATACACGGATTTATTATTTTTATTCATGAAACGCACTACGTCCTTGTATTTAAATTACATATCCTAATATAACTAACAGCTTAAAAACAAAAACGAATATAAAGGCAATTTATTCTGTTTAGATGAAAAAGATAAAATATTCTCATATAAGCTATAATTCAGTTAACAATTGAATTAAATTAAAAAAAGAAAGAATTAAAACAAATTTAGTATACATTGTATTTTTATAAAACCATATATTAGTTGAATTTTGTAGCTTGTAATCAAAGTAACGTGAGAACGTGCAGTAGAGGAAGAGGGGAAGATTAGATCTTGCCTAAGAGAGTATGTAACAATTTGTTTCCACACTGCGGTTTTAATTTTCTATTTTGATGGTGAGAAATTAATTCGGGTATCTTATAGAATGTTTTATTTTTATTTATACTTAACGTTAGTATAACAAATTCTTTAACATGTACCTTACAACTAATTTTGTGTTTGAAACAACTGGTGTAACAAAACAATTTAAAAATTCATAATGAAAAAGAGACATATGCCGAAGCTTAACAATTTTTTATCATATTCTTATTTTAAAAGCTATTTTAAAATAAAATCATCTTAATTTACAAATAATTAAAAACAGTGTTTAAGATTTTCCTTTAAATGGTGTTAATTAAATTAATTAGTAATTGCATTAATAAATTGAATTCACTTAAAACATGCTGCTATGATTTACCTCAGTACCAGGAAAGTCTGTTCCAACGCTTAACCCACAGGACATTATTTGGGAAATGTGAAGTGTTAAATGGTAGGAAGTAATTGGAATGCTGTCCGTGGTCGAACAGATATAATTTAAAATTTAAATACCTTTGAAGGAAAAGGTTAAAATTTTTTTAAAAGTTTAGTAGAACAAATGGAACAAGTTGTGTAAACGGATGTCAGTGAAAACGTTCATGTTGTACTTGGAACATAATACGATCTTTTGTGTTTATACGCTCTAAAAATATGCTCTCGTTATGCGCTCTTTATAGTGATAATCGTTCAAGCCCTTTCCAATCAAAAGAATCGGTTCGTCCAATGATAAAGAGATTTGACAATAAAATTAATATACACCATGATTTTAATCGGCTTCACAACGGTAAAAGCCACAATAGCTTATTAGTTCTCAATGAGGCTACATCGTATAACCGTTATTTCTTATTTAGTAACAAAAAATTCTGCAAAACTCTTTAAAAAAGTACTAGTTACCTACTGCTGGAAAAATGTTAATATTCTGTGGATGACTGTCTTAAGGCGAGAGTAACTATGACTCACTTACTGCGAGCTTCAAGGTTGCTTAACCTTCGCTTGGCAACTGAACAGGCCCCCGTCTGAGGGTTATAGTTGCTGTAACTACGGCTTCGGTCGTACTTTGAAAGTTCTGACGGCAGAAGAGGTGTTTCTGTCCCTTGTGGGGGGTCTACGGATGTCTTCTTATGGCGCCGTGTTCGTACCCGGTCCGCTTTGCGGCCGGCGAACCATAATTAGCGGCTAAATTGGGCCCAAAGTGGTATGAACTAGGGGTGTACCGTTCTCTGAAAGTAGCGTTCCTAACATCAGGGCATCAAATTCACGTCCGGCCTTATATTTACCCAGCCTGTTGGAGGGTGTGGAGATAGTGTTGAGGCTAGCTACCATACGAATAATCTGATTTCTATTTAAGTGATCTAAGGTGTTTATTGGTTGCAACTGTGCAAAATTTAACTGCTTTCATCAACCTATTAAACTTTATTTATGTATTCTTTTTAACTATTATATATAATTGATCTTGAGACTCACCATCTCGACGTCTAATGGCTAGGAAGGGCCAGGACACTGTTCATATGTTTTCTATCCCTTCGAAGAGCAGCAGTGCATGTTCATTGGTATTTCGAACTGCAAAGGGTAGAAACAAGCTGGTGGATTATTACAACACGAATCATCCAAAGGTAGCGATCGAGTGGTCTTGGATCAAGGGTAGCAGAACCCGATATCCCACTTATATCGCGGCGGGTGTGCATCAGGCTAAGTCTAAAGGCCCGGCTCCTCCGGAGGAAGGTGGTATCAGTGTCTTGCGGATGGCTGTGGCCAAGCTTTCACTACAAAGAGTGGGCTTAGGGTGCACCTCCGCAGCGCGCATCCAGTGCTTGCCAAACAAAGGGCAATGGGGACGACTAAGAGTCGGATTGAGCCTATTAGTGACCCGCAAAAGACACTAAGCCGTGAGCACCTCCCAGTGTATGTTCAGAACGAAGGGGAAGATCCGCGGATACAGAATGCTCCTGACCTTATGAGCGGTGTGAATCAGGGGACCGAACCGGTGAGTAAGCATGTCGGCTCATCCCCACTCGGATCACCTAAAGTGCCCATTGGAGGGGGAAAACGACGCTGATGGTCATCTCAGTTTGATGGTTTGGAGGGCTGGAGAGGCCAATCCCCGGTTCATAAACGATAAACTCCCTAAGTTCATTGCAAAATGTAACGTTTGCTGGATCGCGTAATAGCGGGGAAGAGTTCGGCTGT
Organism: Lycorma delicatula; assembly: GCF_047948215.1. NCBI lineage: Eukaryota > Metazoa > Arthropoda > Insecta > Hemiptera > Fulgoridae > Lycorma > Lycorma delicatula. Next base: position 35,929,815 of record NC_134455.1, read on the forward strand.
GAAATTATTGACAGGTTGATCGGAGAACTCGCCGATGCCCTTAAATCTAAACATTTTAATAGTAAATCTCGTAATACAAAAATTTAATAGTTATAATATGGGACGCACACGCAATAAGATTCATAACAGCAGGAAAAAGCGTAGATGCACTGAAACCCAAGAGCTCTGCCGCAAGGCGCCAAGCAAACTTGTCGATGTAGTAGTTGCAGGCAATATTTCCCTTCTCAAAGACCCGGAGGAGAAGATTAATGCCCCGCTTGCTCGGTTGAAGGATACCTACAACGAGTTATGGGGGCAGTCCGTTAGGTCAAAATTTACTTATCCTGCTTCTGATAAAATTATTATTGATTTAATCATGCCGCTGTTTGAGATTACAAATTTAGGCATATCGTAAATCGACTCAACGCAAAACGAGCCCCTGGCCCCGATGGCTTTTGTCCCGGCGATGTGCTTATTGCGGGGTTTGAGCACCGCCAGCTGAAACGTTTTATTCTTTTATTTATTAAAAATTACTACCCTGAGCCTTGGAAAGTAAATCGTACCATATTCATTCTCAAGGTGGTTTGGAAGCTGGAGATGACGGAAGTCCTGAAGAGTCACTGAGTACTGGAGACCTTCCCAAAGATCCGGCAGGTCTTGGTGGCCGGTGGTAAGTTGCTTCTTTTGTGGAACTCTTGTATGGTAGTCGACCATATTGAAATAGCTCGTTGCTTCAAATTTCAGAGCTTCGGTCACACCTCTCTCCGCTGCAGAGCGCAGTCGGAGATGAATGGTCACTGCGCCCGAGGTAGGCATAGAGAAGCTAATTGCCCGATTAAACCCGCACATGCAAAGTGCGTTGCCTGTGTCTTGGTGAAAGATTGATGCTGGACAACGAGTTGATAGTAAGCTTTGCAGGTCGCACGACTTAGCTTAGGCGAGAGCTGTTAATAACACTGCGTATGAGGACGCCTGAATGGGGGAACTCGTGGGGAAAACAACCGCCATGTCGAACAGCCTGGGGGCAGTCCTTTTACACCACTGCTCTCTATCCATCTCTCTAACAAAACTTTTCCTTCATCCCCTTGTAGTTTTCAGTCTCTACCTCACTATTAACCCTTCTTCTATCCCTTCTTTTCTCATTCAACTGACCCTTTCAACGCAGTTGTGAAAATTCCACTTCCTCTACTAATATGTCCTAACCAGTTCTTTTTTTCTTTTGTGTATTTCCTATACAAGTGTTCTTTCTTTTTTAATCGTTTTAATTACTTCCTCGATGCTTACTTTATTTACCCATATTTCTTCATTATTCTTCATATCCACATTTCCAAGAGATCTATCCTGTCCCTCTTCCTCTAGTCGGGATTGCGAAAATTTACAATCAATGTTCAAATTTTTTTTACCCTTTCTTTTACTCGTTTCAGGGGGGTGAAGAAAGGTAACTCTTTAAACTCCGAATATCAAAAATCTATACACATACAAAAATATTAAGCTGATGATATCTTCATTTGTTACTAAAAAATAAAAAAAAAATTGTAAATTTCATTATTTCTTCATTTTACACCTTTAAACTCGGAATTTCGAAAATCCTTTCTTAGTGTGGACTGCACTGTAAGAATAAGGTGAATACAAATTTACATCAATTTATTTTCAGTACTTTTTACTTGGAATTGACTATGAATCACTCACGATATGTTGCTGTCTTCAGTTTCACTAAGACCTCTATTGAAAATATCTCTATTGGAGAATATCTTGGGGATCGGCTCGCCATAAAAAGGTGCACGAGAATTTAGCGGCTCGTCACATATCGGCCCGAATGAGAATTGCAGCTTCGTAAAGAGATTATTTATTATTTACACGTTTTGGTACATAATGTTTCATCTTAATATTGTCTATGACACTCTGGATTACACAATAAAGTTATTGTTAAAATTTGGTGGTAATGAGTTTAGTGGTTCTTGAGATTTTTTATAACATACGAACATTTCTTCTTATATTTGTTATGATGGAGAACATTAAAGATTAGATAGACTATTGAAAAGAGAGTTTTTAAATTAGAAGTAATGGAAGAAAATGTGTAGGAGAAAACTAAAATCTATGTCAGAGGTTAAATTATTTGAAGTAAAAAATCATTGAAAATTTTAATAAATACGTTGAAATTAAAATATCAGAGAAGAATGAAGTATATAAATTTTAATTAAAAGTCTGGGAAAAAATGTTTAACCTTAACATATTTAAATCAAACTTATTAAAATTTTAGAGTAGCCTCATTTATTACTGACATATTATCCATTTAAACAGAAATACAGTATATGTTAAATATCGTTGCGATATTATTTCCAACTGCAGCAATTTATTCGTACTACCTAAATCCTTTTTAAGCGTAAACAGATTTTACACAAGTTACAGAAAACAGTTTCAACGAACAAGTATATTCACTTTCTCTACATAATATATGTTTTGAAGTCGATCACAATTTTATATTTACATTGGAAAAAAAACCTCTATTATCTGCCCAATTATGGAATTTTACGATTAGTAAATTCACAAGATATTTTTATCACCCTCATTATACGTACATTATAAGGTGAATGGAAAAAAATAATACACGGTTATTTGTTTTACAAGTTTCATTGCTGTGAGGTAATAATATCCATAATATAACTACGAAAGCATTACCTAAAATTGCTTATTGTTTTACAATAAACAGAAATGATATCCTTATTAAACAAAATCCATCAAACTATAGCGTAAACTTATTTTAATATTACTTAATTTTTTATTGGTGGCCTAAATGGTTTCATAAATTTGTGAAGAAATAAATCTAGTATTGTTTCTAAGTTTCTCTTTTATAGGTATAACTTGCAAATAAAAATTTACACGAACATATGTCTTCTCATTCGAAGAATACAAATAAAACAGTGAATTTTAGATAATTTTAACACTATAACAGAATACAAAACTTCAATTTATCTTAAATTGGGGTAAATTTCTAACTTAGTTTTACCTACGGTTTCAGGTTATGAACTATTATTGGACTATAAAAAAAAAAAAAAGAGCAAGATTAAACGAAATTGTTTAGCTAGTAAGTAATAAGTTTGCCAAACATTTTTTTTCTCAGGGAAGGAAACTTATAAATCTAAATTCTGTTTTATTATTTTTCTTAACTCGATAAAACACTAATAATAGTTTTGATGGTATACTACATATATAAACCATTTCTGAAGGCTTATTGAGTCTTTAAAGCCTAAATTTTACATTTATTAAGCTCTTATCAAATTTTGAACTTAATAGAGAGAATTTTGAAATCATCGTCGATTTATTCTTTGTTCTCCATCAATTCAGCAGACAAATTCCCCTCTCTACATTGCTGTACGTCTTCATATCAACTGTCAATTTATTCTTCTCTACCGAATGGCAACGTGTACTGTCTACACTTTTGGTTTACTCTAAATTCATTTCCCCAAAATAGGTTCGTTTTTTAACATATTACATTTATAAGTATTTAGTAATTAACATACTTAGTAATTTTAAATACTTATCATTTCCATCGTTTTTTTATTATTTAGTGTCCTTAATCATCTTATTCATATTTCCCTCGAGAAATTTCAAACAGGGTTCAAAATAGATCATATATTCAGAATATATCAGAAAAGTATGCTTGGCTATTTATTTTAGGATACGTAAAAGCTGTTTCTGAATACCATTTTAGGATAACTATAAGTTTAATTTTTTGTAGTGTCACCTATTTGTCAACATACATACAGTAACTTCACGTTTTCTACAGTTGGACCATGTGAGACTGTTTTCACAAAAAAAACAATAGTGTTAGACCCATTTTTACAACACTTTTAACTGTAAAATTTTCATAAAAATTTACTTAATTTTCCTCTAGTTATTCTTTAATGCAGTGACATCGTGTTGTATACATTGTTTTAATTTATCAAAAGAGTTTACTAATACTCTTGGCAATTTTTTATTTCATTCATATTTCAAAGTAATAATCATTTATTATTAAAAATATTTCAGATATTACACCAGTCACCAGTTACAGTCAACAATTTCTTCAAGAAAAATTCATTTAGCTAATTCTTTAACTACAATCGTCCTAATCATATACCACAAGATATGCAATTATGGAAGAAAATGTTTTATATTTTTTCTCTAATTTAAGTCCAAAATTTGTTTCTAGCAGTAGCTGGACTTCTAAATACGTTCAATGAGGTTTAAAATCAGAGATCGACAGATTTTTCAGAATTTAATCGATAATAATTATATCGATTATAATTTACAATTATAATTACAATTAAAGTAAACTATAATTTACAAACAATTTCTACTGTCGAATTAGCCCTCAAATTTGAGAAAAGTTCTAGTGTATAAAGTTAAAAAAAATGTTTTTAGATGGAATAATTTTTTATACTATTGCTACCAGCTGTAATACTACATTCTGTTCAACGGCAGTAAAAATAAGCAAAATTAAAATAAAAGAGACACGTAGTGAAGTATATTTTAAGACGAATGATTAATATTAAGAATAAAGATAATCTCTGAAATAATAATATCCTAATACTAATGGAAATAATTCCTAATTTTCGTTGATTTACGCGTAGATAATTTTATCGATAAAAAATTCTTTTCTTCAAGATCAGAAAGTATGTTAAGTATATTTTTTCGTCATTTTAATGAAGACATATATCTTTATTATCATGATTATTTGTTCAGCTTAACTGTTTAAAAATGTCCAATTATATTCTGTTAGATTTATGTATTAAGTTTAATGATGCAATAAAACCTATCTTTTTGGTTTTATAAATTGACTAGAACTAGTCAATTTAGCAATTTAATTGCTAAAAAATCAGGATTTTCGTACAAATCTTTGTTTATAATTTGTACTAAAAGTAGTACTTTTTTTTATCTTTAACAATATTTATTTTAAGAACTTTATAAATACACTTGTTACTAATGTAACATAGGATGTTAAACGCTCTTTTGAACTTTCTTAATTGAAAGCGCTCAGGTGGGTCTATAATGGAACTAATTTATTTAACGAGAACAGATCTTTCAATTATAGAATTACTGTTTTTTTTCAAAATTAAAGTCGTTAATGTTATGCGGTCATGATTATCAAGAGTGGACCAAATTTGCAGTTCAAAGACACGATGGTTAGAACAACGATCGTGTTGAGGATGTTAGTGACATAATTAATACGTTTTATGATTGTGCTCCGAAGATTGCTTGTCTAATTGTAGCAAATACCCCTCTTCCATAAAACAGAAGAGATTTAGAGTTTTTAAGGTGCTAAAAATTTACCGAAAGATGACTACTGATAATTTTAAACAGCAATACTTAAGAAGTACACAGACAGTATAAGCGGCTTTTAACAATAGAAAAAAGTAGAAACTGCCAAAGATGAGGCAACTTTTTGGAAACTGGTAGGATATTTTAAGAAGAAACAATATATAGATAATTCAGATATATCGATTACAGACCAGATTCAACATTTCTAACTCCCATAATTTGTGGCTATGATAAGTTGTTACAAGAACCGTTTATTACTAATGAATTTTAAAAAGCTCCATTTAACAGACTGAATTATTTGTGGTTCTCAAAAACTAAAGTTGGAAAAACTCCATCTGGTGAGATGTATTATGAATTTATAAAGAATTTGTCTAAAATATTCCTCCATAATTTTTTACGAATGTAAAAGCTTTATGAAACTAGAGCTGTACCTGAAAATATCAGAAGATCAATCATATTCCTAGTCTATAAAAAAAGAATGTAAATAACTTAAGAATTATAGTGGCACCAAGTTTTGTAAAATTTTAGAGAAAATTTGGTTTCTAATGCACGTAATGGAAACTTGGTTGAATAAACAGTGTTCGTTGATGGAATTCCAGGCTAGGTTTCTTGATATTCGACTGTGGATAATGTGTTTCATTATTATCCATCCAGATAAAACTCCCGGTAAAACGCTAAAATGTATTCACTCTTCTATAAACTAAAAGAAAATATAAATGTGTTTTTAAAAGTGATAATTACTCTGGCATTCTTTGTACTAATATATACTCGTATAATTAGTTTCGAGCAATAAGGGTTATATCTGGGGGTTATATAAGTTTCACGGCTGTTAATCTAGGATGCTTACTTATTAAGTCCACTCCTTTTTCTATTTTTTTTTTTTTTTTTGTCTTTAGTCATTTGACTGGTTTGATGCAGCTCTCCAAGATTCCCTATCTAGTGCTAGTCGTTTCATTTCAGTATACCCTCTACATCCTACATCCCCAACAATTTGTTTTACATATTCCAAACGTGGCCTGCCTACACAATTTTTCCCTACTACCTGTCCTTCCAATATTAAAGCGACTATTCCAGGATGCCTTAGTATGTGGCCTATAAGTCTGTCTCTTTATTTAACTATATTTTTCCAAATGGTTTTTCTTCATCTATTTGCCGCAATACCTCTTCATTTGTCACTTTATCCGCCCGTCTGATTTTTAACATTCTCCTATAGCACCGCACTTCAAAAGCTTCTAATCTTTTCTTCTCAGATACTCCGATCGTCCAAGTTTCACTTCCATATAAAGCGACGCTCCAAACATACACTTTCAAAAATCTTTTCCTGACATTTAAATTAATTTTTGATCTAAACAAATTATATTTCTTACTGAAGGCTCGTTTAGCTTGTGCTATTCGGCATTTTATATCGCTCCTGCTTCGTCCATCTTTAGTAATTCTACTTCCCAAATAACAAAATTCTTCTACCTCCATAATCTTTCTCCTCCTATTTTCACATTCAGTGGTCCATCTTTGTTATTTCTACTACATTTCATTACTTTTGTTTTCTTCTTGTTTATTTTCTATATTTTTTAATAATTTGGAAATAATATGCATGTTGAGTTCAATGAGAACGGTCCTACTTATTGGCATAGTTTGATGATATGCTACTGTTAACATCTGATCGGCTGGCGCTTAAAAAAATAGTTGCAGAACTCTAAAATTACTTTTTTGACGGAATTCAGAAGATAAGTTATCTAAATAAGAAATAACAGTATTTAGAATAAGTAAAATGAAGTTGTTAGTATGTATAAACATATTTCGGGATGCACATTTTAACTGCTTTATCAATGAAACGGCTATCTCGCGGATCAATCATCCAAAACCAAAATCTCCACAAATGCCACTGTATTACTTTTTGTAAAAAAAATTAAAATATGTTGTCTGCAAGACAATTCTATGCTATGCTGCTCCAATTTGGAGTATAAAATATTTGACAAGTGTGAAACGGACCTACTATTTTTGTATTATTGTTGGATAAAGCAATTGGATTACTGCTAACAGTTGAATAATATCGAGTTGACGAATGTTGATCAACATTCGCTAGACGATCAACTGATCACAGTTATACTGACAGTGTTGATATAGGTTTTTTTTTTTGTAGTTTTGTTTGTTATGGCTCAAGAATAATAATAATAATAATTATTATTATATATAAAATTTTCCATTTCATACTTTTTCTACATTGTACTACAAATTTTGTGCAACAGTAAATTCAGACTAAGAGGTATTCGATCTAACCGGACTCAGGTTAATAATCTACTGATTTTAATCTGTAAGTCAATAAAAATCAATAAAATAATTACTATGAGAAAATTAAAAAAATGTGTGATGGAAATTTAAAGCAGTTATAAAGGGATTTTTAACTTATAAAAGGTGCGTATACGTTTTTAACAAAGTTTATTTGTATGAAGGTATGAATAATAAATTGATTTTATTTTCTGTAAATATAGCGATTCAAGAGATAGAAACAGAGTTTACGATAAAGAAAGATTAGGAAACGCAGTGCTGTATTGCCTCCATCTAGAACTAATCGGATAATGTGAGACGACTGTAGCCGAGTTTACGGATGCAAAATATTGATTTTTAATCAGGGTGTATCACTCCGGGTTATTGTCTAGAGGGTGTAATTAAATTGCTCCCCCTTGGACGGTCAATAATGTACCAGGGTGATGGTTAGTGCTCTGGTCACGGTTACCGGTAATAAAACGGTAATTCTTTTGTTCTGCTCGATACGTGCTCTGAATTTGGCCGGTCGAGTTATTGCTCACGCTTTAGCCTATGGTCTCCAAATTAGGTTTCCCCCATACAACCCTCAGCCCCACGATTTATGAAATCCGTTACATATTTCATTGGCCACTTCAAGTCTGTTCGCATCCTCGAATGTATCTTGCACGCTCTGGGACAGTGCAAATATTCTTTCGTTGAATTATTCTACCCAATCAGATGAACATACTTCCTTGAGCAGCAACAACTCCAGTTTATTAAGTCTACCTTCTCTAACAAATATCAATATCTTTATCCCTAAGTGAAAAAGAAAAAAAAACGCGCTCATACAAAATGGCGAATCTTTATTGAGAATCCTTGAATAAAATATCGCATTAGGTTTGCCGATGCTATTTCAAATGTGGAATAAATAGTTAATTATAACCTAAAAAGCAATTTACATAAAAATTAATATAATAATTTCAATATAAATATAATTATACAATCGCTAACTTTTATAAAATTTTATAAATTAACTTTGTCAATTGTAATACTTTACAGAATTTGATAATTTCTTACTATGTTTAAGCAAACATTGTAAAAAATGATTAATAACTTTTAATTAATAAATAAGTTTACTGAATAATTGCGTAAAATTAATATATTGATTGTAAAATATTTCTAAGCCCTTAGAATTTTTATAACTTAGCGATATTAGATTTACCATCTTTAAATCTTCAGCATAAACTTTTCTCATTAGTTTGCTTATTTTTCGAACAGCTTATAAACTTTAAAAATTTTCAAGGGAAATCAAACGATTACTTTCAAAATTAACTGATATTTAAAATAACCGCTTCATCCATTATACGATTTAAAATCTTTAAAATAATCTCCATTGTACAATATTTTAAATCATCAATAATCTGATTACAACTATAAATAATATTCGTATGACAGGCCCTTTCCGCACAAGTCCGCCAACTAGCCTTATATCCGAAGCCGGAATAATGCCACTACATTATAGAAGAGAGATCCTTTTGCTAAGATATGCAGCAAATATATGGGCTTTTCCTGCCCATATAAATAACAAACTTTTCAACAACCATCCTATGGTTGCATTATACGAACGTCGTGCTACCTACTCCAGACCAGCCGGAATTAGGTACCACGAATTGAGAAGGAAATACGAAATTGCTATTACAGACACATTAGCAATTTCTACTAGAGAAATACCGCCATGGCTCTTGCCAGCGGTAAATACAAGGTTGGATCTCTCTCAGGAAGAAATAAAAAAGAAACCAGCAGTGATCATCCAACGGGAATTTTTAGCAACCGTCAGTAGTTACGAAGAAACCCACCGAGTTGGTCTAGTGGTTAACGCGTCTTCCCAAATCAGCTGATTTGGAAGTCGAGAGTTACAGCGTTCAAGTCCTAGCAAAGCCAGTTATTTTTACACGGATTTGAATACTAGATCGTGGATACCGGTGTTCTTTGGTGGTTGGGTTTCAATTAACCACACATCTCAGGAATGGTCGAACTGAGAATGTACAAGACTACACTTCATTTACACTCATACATATCATCCTCTGAAGAATTATCTAAACGGTAGTTACCGGAGGCTAAACAGGAAAAAGCAACAGTAGTTACGAAGAACATATTAGAATTTGACGGTTCTAAAACCGAATCGGTTCTAAAGCCCATTCTCCATGTAAATGGAGAAGCCCACTTTTGGAAACTGCCAGATATGGTCAGTGTCTACACGGCAGAACTTACTGCAATTCAGCAAGCTCTTCGCTACATAGAACATTATTGTTAAGAGAGTGCTAATATGTTTAGATTCTCTTAGTGCACGTGTTGCAATTCGGAACAAGAACATTAAGGATGTCCTAATTGCAAACATCCTATCCATTTTATACGTTCTAAATCAACGAGGACAGCGATGCGTATTTGTATGGATTCCAGGGCATGCTGGTATTACAGGTAATGAAAGCGCAGACGATGCTGCCAGAAAAGCAACAGTCTGCGATGTTTTGGATGCATTTCCTGTAAGAGTGGCAGATGTTAAAAACCGTCTAACTAACATAGTAAGAAACAAATAGAGTACTGATTGGAGGAGTTTAAATACAAAATTAAACACAGTGAAAACTTCTCCATATAAATGGAAAAGCGACTTTAAGTTGACTCGCCGTGAACAAGTAGCGGTGACCAGACTTAGAATCGGTCACACGCGATTAACAAATTTATATTTGTTAACCGGCGAAGTGAGACCAATGTGCGGTGTTTGTAATAAAACACTGACAATCAAGCCTCTTGTAGAAGAGTGTACCATATATGAGGACCTCAGAAAGAGGTTCCGTCTAAGAAATGACATTACTGCTGATCTGGATAATGGAAATGAAGAAAAGATAGTTGCTTATTTACACGCCAGTGGACTTCTTAGAAGTCTGTAAAAGTGAGAAATTTGAAGCTGTGATAAAGAGTCTCTGAGAGGTAGTTTCATTTATATATGGGAGTCTCGAAGCGTGGCACGTATAACGACGGGAGGTAGCTCTCTTGGCTAGGCCAACCTGGCTCGTCTGCATTCAAGATCACTGAGTCGGGGTGTGTCCGATCATGGCATGGGGGACCCTCAAGGGTGGACTGAGGGCGCGAGGCTATGGGTGGGCGTGGTACATGTCTGTAGTCTATTTATAAGGAGTCAACTGCCACAGCACCATGGCGCGACTGATATACACCCCAACGGCGGTTCTGGTCGCCCCGAGGGTGCTTAAACAAACTATAAACGAGACTCGCAGAAGAAAAAAAGAAGAATGTGGTATTGATGGGTTGAATTTTTAATTTCATGGTCTTTTGAGAACCTTATCTCAAATTTTAATATCGGGGCCCTTTACACCCCGTAAGTGTTGTGCTTGTATTTGTTATTTGTGTTTAATTGTTTCTGTGTAATTTGTGCTTTTAAATAAAACGTAAGGTCCCTTTACACCCTTACATATGACGATCCAGATGGTGATAATAATTTCTTTTAAAGAATGTGACGAGGGCTAATGATTAGTAGTCGATGCCCGTAAAAATACATAAAAAAAAAATATAAAAAAATATTCGTATGTTATAAATACTTTTCGTATATGTATTTTACGAATATGTATAAATGTAACACTTACGTCAAGTTGAACCAAAGCCTCATACAACGCAATTAATTTAGATTTACTCGCATCTGAACTCAGAAGAGAGGAGTAATAAATTGCTTTTAATATTCTGATGAGACAATCGATTTTCACAGTTATAGATTAAATTCATTAGTTGAATAAATAATAGGTAATCGAATATTTTAGTGTAATGAAAAATACTAAATTGAACAAAGATTCGAACACGAAATATTTCGTATCCTTCACCTGCAACTGGAGTAGGGAATTTCTCATAACTTACAAATATAAATGTTTGGCAATTTTTGGTTAAAATATTAAAAGATAAAATGTTCACTATGTTTCATATTTCTGCTTGGATTATAATAATTGATTGAGTTTTATTTTAATTTTGTTACTGTATCGTTCGTAGTTGACATGTTTCGGAGTACCTCCATTCTCAAAAACATATTTAGCATTCATGAGTGTTAAAAGTAGTTTTGAGAATATCTTTTAAAAGTACTTTTAACAATTGAGGTTCTCCAAAACGTGTCACATACGAATGTTAGAGTGACAATGCTAGAAGAGAAACGGCAGAAAATAACACTCAAATCAATTAGCAAAGGATATTAAATACACAAAGTCGTATAGATATGGTCATTTACGGGAACCGGATGTTTTTAAAATAATCATAAAAATATTTAATTGAATATTTACTTTAAAAAAGTTTTATTGGTAATGAAACACTTAGATCAAAGCATTTGTTACTTACTCATGAACGAAAAATTATGTCCAGCAAGGTATGTCCATTTTGGGCAATACATTGTTGTAGCCTTTCACGGTAACTGGCCTCAATTCTTTTCAGCATGTGTACATCAATCTGGGTGACGTGATGACGAATCGCGATCTTTAGGTCCTCCAATGTACGCGGTTTATTGCCGGCGATTTCAGAAACCCCCATAAAAAAAATCACAACTACTGAAGTCGGGCGACCGAGGGGGCCAAGGAATGTCGACGAATTTGGAAACGATCAGTCCCGGAAACAAATTACGGATAACAGCCATCGTTGCCCTCGCTGTGTGCGCTGTAGCTCCATCCTGCTGGAATAACACATTTTGAAAATCGATTCCCCGGTTTCGTAACTGTGGGTTGAAAAACGTATTCAACATCGCAATGTAACGATCAGCTGTTACAGTTACGGCAGCGTCATTTTCTTCAAAAAAAAAAAAAACCAATAACACTGACCTTTCCTGCTGCACACCAGACCTTTGGGCTATGAAGTGGTCTCTCGTGAAGCTGATGTGGGTTTCTTTCTGCCCGATACCGGCAATTCTGTTTGTTGACAAAAGCCATTCAGATGAAAATGGGCTTCGTCACTCATTAACGATAACAAATTTTCATTTTCTTCAAAAATGGTAAGCATTTGTCAACAAAATTGTAATCGCTGCTTGAAATCTTGCTCGTTTAACTGCTGCACGACGGCTATCTTGTAAGGATGGAAATGCAGGTCTGTATGCTGAATTCGTCTTACCGTACTTGTGCTCATATGAAGCGCTGCTGAATACCTCTGAATAGAGCGGCGTGGGCTTCTGACAATGGCTTCCCTTACTCGTTCGATGTTCTCCGGAGTGCTAGCGGTTCGTCGGGGACCCGGTGGTTTTTTCTTCAATATTGAACCGCTTGTTCGAAGGTTTTTTACCCATCGCAATATTGTGTTACGAGAAGGGACACTTGCATTACGATGGATATTAAACTGACGGCGGAAATCTCGCTGAACAGCAGTTACGGATTCGTCATTTGACAGCAAAACTGTCATACGCGTACAGGCTTTGGTCTAGCGTCCACGGCTCCATCTCAACGACTAAAATGTAAATGCTATGAACAAAGGAAGCCTCAGACACCAGCCACGTGCCCCTCCCACCACGAACGCCCGAGTACAACCCACTTCAAAAACATCCGGTTGTCGAGAATGACCCTGTATAATAAAAAAGGCCCCCATACATAAAAATAAGTAAAGGAAGACCAAAATAAAGTAAATATTGAAATAAAAGATGTCAGCATAGTGAAAGAATGAAAGAATCTGGAGGAGATAAAGGGAAAACTTGGAATTAAAATATTTGCGTGGTCCTCAGCAGACCTGTTCGGAAGAAAAAAAGAAATAAGGAATAAACACTTGTGTATGGAAAATCAGGATTAAAGTATAATGAAAGAAGACAAAAATTCTCTTTTTTTTTGTCTTCAGTCATTTGACTGGTTTGATGCAGCTCTCCAAGATTCCCTATCTAGTGCTAGTCGTTTCATTTCAGTATACCCTCTACATCCTACATCCCCAACAATTTGTTGTACATACTCCAAACGTGGCCTGCCTACACAATTTTTCCCTTCTACCTGTCCTTCCAATATTAAAGCGACTATTCCAGGATGCCTTAGTATGTGGCCCCTATAAGTCTGTCTCTTCTTTTAACTATGTTTTTCCAAATGCTTCTTTCTTCATCTATTTGCCGCAATACCTCTTCGTTTGTCACTTTATCCACCTATCTGATTTTTAACATTCTCATATAGCACCACATTTCAAAAGCTTCTAATCTTTTCTTCTCAGATACTCCGATCGTCCAAGTTTCACTTCCATATAAAGCGACACTCCAAACATATACTTTCAAAAATCTTTCCAATTTTTGAAATCATTCCCATTAGAAGAATGGGAGAATGTTTCTCCTATTCTTCTTCTACATTTTCTACTTTATCTTTTTTACTCAGACCTCTTGCGATGTCCTCCTCAAAAATCTTCTTTACCTCCTCTTCCTCAAGCTTCTCTAAATTCCACCGATTCATCTGACACCTTTTCTTCAGGTTTTTAAACCCCAATCTACATTTCATTATCACCAAATTATGGTCGCTATTAATGTCTGCTCCAGGGTAAGTTTTGCAGTCAACGAGTTGATTTCTAAATCTTTGATATCTTTGATATCTCTATCTGATACCTTGCAGTATCGCCTGACTTTTTCCAAGTGTATATTCTTCTATTATGATTTTTAAATTGGGTGTTGGCAATTACTAAATTATACTTCGTGCAAAATTCTATAAGTCGGTCCCCTCTTTCATTCCTTTTGCCCAGCCCGTATTCACCCACTATATTTCCTTCCTTGCCTTTTGCAATGCTTGCATTCCAATCTCCAACTATTATTAAATTTTCATCTCCTTTTACGTGTTTAATTGCTTCATCAATCTCTTCGTATACACACTCTACCTCATCATCATCATGGGCGCTTGTAGGCATATAAACGTTAACAATCGTTGTCGGTTTAGGTTTTGATTTTATCCTTATTACAATGATTCTATCGCTATACGTTTTGAAATACTCCACTCTCCTCCCTATCTTCTTGTTCATCACGAAACCTACTCCTGCCTGCCCATTATTTGACGCTGAGTTAATTACTCTAAAATCACCTGACCAAAAGTCGCCTTCCTCTTCCCACCGAACCTCACTAATTCCTACTATATCCACATTCACCCTACCCATTTCCCTTTTTAAATTTTCAAAAAAAAATTCTCAATATTTAAAAATTATTATACCTAATTTTCTTAGCTTCTACGTTATTTGAAAAAATCTTTAAATATAACCCATTATTAAGATCCTACTGAATAGAATCTATTTTATTTTTTAGTCGTATATTTCTCTATCCTTTTTTGTTACTACTGCATTCTTATTATACGAAATAAATTAAAAGTCTTCATCAGATTCTATGGAATTCATTTTTATTTGAAAAATTGCCACAATCATGCACGTAGCTCCGACATGCTTTTTATGAACCATTTGCAATTTATTTTTAGTACAAATCATAAATAATGTAATTATAAACGTTCTAGTGAAAAAAAGTTTGTTTCATTTTGTAAATAATATTATCGATAGAGAAAGCTAACTTTTTAATAATATTTTATGGAAAACTGTCATATCGGTTTATATATAAAAACTAGCATTCCCAGTCGCGGTCAGTTTTTTTTAATTTTATTTTTTTTAGTTAAGTAACCGGAGAGGTAAGTGTTACCAGTCGCATTGCACATGCAGTAACAGTGGCATTGGTTGTGTTATTTGAGCTGCCAAGCTGCACACAATCACACCCATTAAAAAAATTCTAGGTTTACTCATAAACTAGTAAACCTAGTTTAATATAGTCCAAATGGGGAAAATTTTCAATCATTGTTCAAAATATTTTTCCTCTTTCTAAGTCGGATTTTAAAAAATCGAATAATTGGTACTTAGATATTCACATAATTATTATACGCACCAAAAATCAAGTTGATTTCTTCATTTGCTACCGAGAAATTAAAAAAAATAGTAAATTTTATTGTTATTTTATTTTAAACCTTTAAATTCGAAATGCCAAAAAAAATCCTTACCTTTGTTTTCACTTACCCCGTAAAAAGAATGTATATTCAAATTTTCATTGATTTATCTTCAGACGTTTTTTACTGGGCGTTGATTATGAATCACTCACGTCGTAAAGAAGATCATGCTTACATTAACAGAAGGAATAAACTTAAAAAAATAATCAAATTAAATATTGTGTAAGTGAAGAAGTGATAATCGTAAGAGAAAGAAGCGATTTTCAGGACATACAAAAGGTGAAATTTATTACTATTTAAGGTATATCCAATTTGCTCATATACGATTACATATTTTACAAAGAATAATCGAGAATTATTGTCATATTAAATTAACTGGAAAATATAGACATGTAAGATTTCTACACAATAATTTAATTAATGTCGCATATACTGCACATCGTAACATGTTATATTTAAAAACATAATTAAACTAAATTATATACAGTATTAAATAGTATTAATTATTGTCTAAAATATCTAATAAAAAATCATGTCATGGATGTAGACTAAAATAATGATTACAAAATCAGTTTAACCCATTTCGGATCAACGTTTAATGAAGTAAATTTAAAAAAATTTCATTCATAAGTTCATAAGTTTCATTCATAAGATCAAAACGATTGGGATAGGTTATATTTCAAAATCTAAGGCAATAAATATTTCTGAAAATTTAAGGACAAATTCATATTGCTTGTTTACAAAACTCCACATCTCTCAATCAACGATATTTTTATTCTACCCTAGTTAAGGGTATTTGTATGTATCTGTTTACGTGTGCATCCCTCTTAGCTGAGAAAATGCTAACATGATGGAACATACTGCCCGTCAAAAAATCATAAGAAGATTTTTGATAAATGTTCATAAACAATAAATAACAATAGTAATAATAATTATAAAATAAATTAATACATTTTATTACCGTAATTCACTATCCATTTAGAATTGTGTATATGATTTTTCTGTGGCCTTGTAGTTACAATTAAACATACATATAGGCAAAATACGTGGGTCAAATGAAATGGTAAACAATAAAGATAAAAATTAGAAGAAATAATAATGGTCAAAAATCCTATATACGAGGTGCGACAATAAAGTAATGAGACTGATTTTTCTTTGCAAGATGTGGCAACCCTGCAGCTTGCGTAGGCACACCATCTTTGACCTTGGTCTATAAGCTACTTCTAGTCCAAGCGGCACATTGATGCAACTGCTCAGTCGTGAGTTGTGCTGTAATAAGTGAACACGTGTTTGTGTCTCTCGTCACAGAAATAAAACCGCAAAATATTGCGCAACGGTATGCCATTTCTTTTTGCGTTAAATCGGGTAAAAACGCGACGACAACTTACGGTAAGCTTCAGAAGGCTTTTGAAGAGGAGGTTATGTCAAGAGCTCAAGTTTTTCGGTGGCATAAAATTTTTAGAGAAGGCTGAACGAATGTTGAAGATGAAGAACGCAGTGGACGACCATCAACCTCACGGACAGATGTCAACTTGACCAGGGTGCGTGAAATCGTACGATCTGATCGAAGATTATTCGTGAAAATTATTGCAGAAGAACTCAACATCAATTGAAGATCTTGATACGAGAAAGATTTGTGCAAAAATTGGTCCCCAAAAATCTCACACAAAACAGCGTGAAACACGGAAAACTGTGGCAGCCGTTCTGTTAGAGCAAACGGAAATCAATCCATATTTGTTGAGCCGTGTTATCACTGGTGATGAAGGTTGGTTTTCTCAATACGATCCAGAGACAAAACGCCAAAGTTCGCAATGGGCTCACCCAGACCAAAAAAAGCTCGCATGTCAAAGTCAAAAGTGAACTGCATGCTTGTGTGCTTCTTCGATTCCAACGGAATTGTTCATAAAGAGTGGGTGCCTCCTGGACAAACAGTCACCACAGCCACCTTATTCACCAGATATCGCTCCGTGCGACTTTTTTCTATTTCCAAGAGTCAAAATGGCGGTCAAGGGACACCATTTTCAAACAACACAAGATGTCCAAAAAGCTGTGACGAGGAGGATATTGCAGAAGATGAGTTCCAGAAATGTTACCATCAATGGCAGAAGCGCTGGAATAAGTGTGTGGAATCAGAGGGGAACTACTTTGAAGGAGACAACACTAAACATGACTTAAAACGGTAAGCAACATTTTTTCACATCAGTCTCATTATTTTATTGTCGCACCTCGTATGCTCCTTAGCGATTCATTGATTCTGAAGCCAACTTCTCTTTTATTATTGTGTCAAGTAAGGTTAGTTTCGTATTACGATAATTTGTTTCGTAAATTGGATATAATATATAAATTAATTTATATTTAAGCTTCCAGCTGTCGTATTGAGTGAATCTGAACATGGATATTATGGATCTCGATGAAAATGTTGTGTGTGCGATCTATAAAATATGCCTCTTCCGATCTAAACAGTTGGCAAGAATATTTTTCTTGATCAATTTTCATTGACAAGGATTTTCCTTGATCAATTTTCATAATTAAAAAAAAAAAATATTTACACAAGAGGTAATCTCAGTTTTGGAGATAAAATAATCTAGTTCCGAGACGCCACCCGCCAGGGCAACCCACCCGCAGGGCCTACCCACGCGAAACTAGTAATATATTAAGCTAATACCAAAATTTACAATCTAGCGATGACAGGGCTTGATTGGCAACCAGCTGTGTTTATGTAACATAACTATCAAAAAATGTGTAAATT
The DNA here is from genome assembly GCF_047948215.1 of Lycorma delicatula. Taxonomy (NCBI): domain Eukaryota; kingdom Metazoa; phylum Arthropoda; class Insecta; order Hemiptera; family Fulgoridae; genus Lycorma; species Lycorma delicatula. Next base: position 35,948,052 of record NC_134455.1, read on the forward strand.
TCCATCGTACTGAAAGTAATTCGTCAAGAAAATAAAAACAAATACGTTATTATTAAAAAACATAATTAAACTAACAAATTAACACATTACACGTTTTATTACACGTTTGTAAAAAGTTACACAGGTTTATGAAATTATTTTTGCAAAGTAAATGAAGTGACTCCTTTTGTTCCTTCGTAGTTAAATGAGTTTCATGCACATTCTCAAACCTTACTTTCAGCAAGAAAATAGTTTAGTTTCACTATCGATGTTCTACCCGATTAAGTCTATTTTCCCAATTATCCGGTACGTTACTATTTGTAACTATATTTCTCGCGGAATCATGAATAATATTTTCTGACAACAGTCATAATTTGCTATTATTTTTACTTGAAGTAACGAGTTCTTTAATTTCAAAGGAAAAATTACAATTAATCATAATCATATTTAATTATATTAAAGTTATTTTATTCTTCATCATCTGCAGCCGTATTAACTTATGTAATTCTTTATTGATTTTCCCAATTTTTTCATCATAAACATCTCTATCTAGAAGGAGTTTAGCATTATATTATTTGTATCTATAATCCTTTCTCCTCAGCAAGACCACGACTAAAAAAATAAAAATAATAAATGTTAGAAATTTGTGTTTATCAAAATAAAATTTTTAACATCCCTAAAATATATTCGTTTTACCATTAAATTACTCACTAACCATTAAATTATAATAAATGGTTTTAAAAAATGCAGAATTGAAGAAAGTTCGAATTCAATGAACGGGTGGATAGTCTTGATAAAAAAAAATATTTAAATATATCTAAAAGGCAATAAATAGGAAGGAAACGTTCTACCCCTCAGACATTTTTATCGAAATGGGACACCTTGAATTTTTATCACTCCCTAGAAGGATTAAAAAAATCTGATGTGAACACCACCTGATTTCCTTGTATGCCTATTAAATCACATACACATTTTTTTTTAAAATGAAAATACATAAAAATTTATTTCATTAATATTTTTTTTTTTTATTGTTATTATTGAATATTATTCACCGTAAAAATTTGTTTACAGTCAGAGATTAGTAATTATTAATAAATCAATATATTAAAATAAAAAAATAAAAGAAAGGAGATGAAGTTTGATTCGAACCGATGTACCTTCTCCTTGTAAGATCCAAATATTTCATTGATTAAAATTTTATTTAGCTATAACTCTGGAACCAATGAAAATAAGTACCACTTATTAAATTTCTTTAAAAAGCCCTCAATGAGCGCATATTACTGCAGTTAAGAAAAAGTATTTTTTTGGACACTTTTGGTTTAGTCAATTGTAGTCAAAAGGGAAGGTGCGTAACTAGGTGTTACAACAGTCCTAAATCCAAAATTTCAACATCCTACGGCTAGTCGTTTAGTTATGTAAGATATGTACGTACAGACGTCTCGCCGAAACCAGTCAAAATGGATTCAAGAATGGTTGAAATCTGAAAACATAAATTTTTCGCGATCACAATACTTCCTTTACTTCGTACAAGGAAGTAAATATATATTGTCGCCAAATGGCTTCGACGGCACATGGCACTTACTAACCTTATAATAGCTCCGAAAAGGGCCGTTTTTGACGTCGATTGGCTTCGACGTCAAAAACCTTATGGCTTCGCTCGTTGTAATTTCTAACCTTACAGTAGCCCTGAGAAGAGCTGTTGTCGTCGAATGGCTTCGATGGTTCGTAATTCATAACAGTTATGAATTACATTAGCTATGAGAAGCGCTGCTGGGTTGGGAAGCTGGTCTCCGGCGAAGTCAGGGAGTTGCGGCTCGTCCATTGAAGTCAGACCGGGCTTCCCCTCAGCGGCAGTTGGGTCCCCACTACAGCGTAGCAGTGGTGGCCCCCAAAGCCCCGCAGTGTCGGGTCGGCGTCGGTCGTCCTTCGCCTACGCGGCCGAGGCGGTTCTCCCCGAGCGATCCTATGCTGGGCCGGCTACTGCTGCCGAGTCCGCCGGCCAGGGCGATTGAAGTCCGGTGAGCTGGAGCGGGAAGGTAGCGTCCGCGTCCAGCGGCTCCCTCGGCAGGCCGGCCAGGCCTGCTGCTCCGGCGGGGATGTTGGCATCCGCCGGGAGGTCCCACGTTGAGCCAGCCAGGGAACTTCTTCTATCTTCTTCCAGCTTCTTCTTCTTCTTGGTCTTCTCCAGGTGGTGGTCGACGATGAATTGAAAATTAACTTTTCAATTCATCACACGCTCTTTTATTGGAGTGTGAGAGTGGTGGGCCTTCAGCGCCGCTATGGTGGGAGAACTGCGCGGTCATCTGCGCGGCGGTAGTGATTCTTGGTATCAGCACGTCCATATACTGTGTGCCAGCTCACATCTGAGTTGCTATACAGTGTTCGTCCGCCGATATTAAATTAGGCATGTGGTAACAACATATACATTATTATAGAACATATATATATATATATATATATACACATGTTATACAACATAAACACACACAAAACATTACAATTACTGTCGCATATTAAATCTTATGTCAACCCCTTCCTGAAATATTAAACGAAATTAAGCCCCAACACACACACACACACACACACACACACACACACACACACACACACACACACACACACACACACACACACACAACACACACACACACACAAACACACACACACGCACGCACAAACACAAACACACGCACGCACACAAACACAAACACACGCACAAACACAAACACAAACACAAACACAAACACAAACACAAACACAAACACAAACACAAACACAAACACAAACACAAACACAAACACACGCACAAACACAAACACACGCACAAACACAAACACACGCACAAACACAAACACACGCACAAACACAAACACACGCACAAACACAAACACACGCACAAACACAAACACACGCACAAACACAAACACACGCACAAACACAAACACATGCACAAACACAAACACAAACACAAACACAAACACAAACACAAACACAAACACAAACACAAACACAAACACAAACACAAACACAAACACAAACACAAACACAAACACAAACACAAACACAAACACAAACACACACACACAAACACACACACAAACACACACACACACAAACACACACAAACACAAACACACAAACACAAACACACAAACACACACACAAACACACAAACACAAACACAAACACAAACACAAACACAAACACAAACACAAACACAAACACAAACACAAACACACAAACACAAACACACCCACACACACACACACACACACATTTTTGTTAGCTACACATTTTTTCCGATCACCACCATTTTTCGATTCTCTCAGATGGAAAATATATCTCGTTGGGTCATATTTGACTTGGTATAAATAATTTCCCTCTATTATATTAACAGGGGGGAAGTAAATGGAACTGAGAAAAATAACGACAGACAAGAAAATGTTTTGTAAAAAAGGAAGTTTAAAAGAAATATCATTTTAAAGAAGTTGTTTTTTTTAAATTTTATTTATAACTAATTGAGTAAATAAAGTAATTAATATGAAAATTAGAATAACATTAAAAGCCCTTGGACTCTAAAGCAAAAAAGACAAAAAATTATGCCATTCAGTATCAGTCCTAAAAATAGATAAATCATGCTCAGGATAAAATTGTTTTTTTAAATATAAAAGTGAGCTTTTTATTAATTTTACACCAATAATCTTATGCAATAAGTTACAGAAGATAATACAAATATAATAAATAATGTACCAAGAAATATTGCAATTCAGTTTTCAATGGAAGCGCCAATGATCGACCAATCTTCTAATGATCCATAAAAAGACAAACATAAACATCCACAATCCGCTTGCGATTATTAGAAAAACACAAACTGAAATTACCAGGTTCTGATCTTCATGTAAAAATAACCAGTTCTGTAAAAATAAAAATGTTCCTGTTATTCTGTTAAATCATTAAATAAGAAACAAGAATGGTTCGTTCCAAAAATAGAACAGCCTATCCAAAGGATTGAATAAAATATGTAACATTATCTTAAATTGTATCAAAACCAACTTGTTAACTGTAGCAAACTTAACAGGTGTAGTAGTAAATGCTTGGTAAAAAACCCCCAAAAGGTGTTATATAACGCAGATAGTCCTCAAACTTTTGTAAATGAGGATTCGCAAGGACTTTAAAAATTCGGTTGTCCTTTAAGACGGGCAGAGTAAAATGTTAGAAGTTAGTCCAGTCTATCCTTAAGTATTGCCTCACCGCAGTCAACAAGTATGCTTGGGACAGGGCTTGATTTAAAGGCACCTGTTGCAAGACGAAGGAAAGCATGTTGTACAGCATTAAGCACAGTATGATGCTCTGATGAGTAGACTACACAACCGTAATCTAAACGGGAACGAACTAAAGAATAGTAAAAACGCAAAATACATGAACGATCGGCTCCCCCACAGTTGGTACTGCTAAGGAATTTCAACATTTCTAGAAGTTAGGAACATTTCGTTTTAACTTATTTGATGTGTTTGACCCACGTATGACGGCTATAAAAAGATAAACCTAAAAAATGTAGCATCAGGAGAGACAGCAATCCGTTGAAAAGACTGGCGGATTGAAAGATTCACGAAGTCGAGAAAAGACTACTCATTTTGTTTTCTCAGATGAAAACATGAAGCCAGTAAGTAACCTTTGAGGAAGCTTCAAGGTGAGATTTAGCGTTCTGTAGCAGTCTTTCTGCTGTGGTTATTGAACGGGAAGTGATGTACGCATATAGCAAAATCATCAACAGTTAAAGAACATGAAACAGGTGACTGCACACATTTAATAGTAGTGTTTATGGCTTTAGCAAACTAGGTGGCAATTAACACACTTCCTTGAGGCACTCCACTTTCCAAGGTGATGCTATACAACAAAGAATCTCAAACACGAACCCGCAGAGTTCGGTCATTTAAGAAACCCCTACTACCATGCCATGCCTTGTCGTACGCCTTCTTGATATCAAGGAAGGTAGCGATGAGGCGCTGGCGGAATAGGAAAGCGTGTTGGAGAACTGTTTTCAGTGACACTAATGTTAAATGGAAGACCGTCCTTGGCGGAAACCACACTGTTCTGGAGATAAAAGTCCATGTCTCTCTAAGTATCATGGAAGCCTGCGGTTCATCATCCTCTCCTTCAATTTACATTAAACGACTGTCAAGAAGGTAGAGCAGTAGCCTGAGAGGCGTGCTTTGCTTTACCAGGTTTAAATAATGTTACGATAGTGGCTTCCGTCCAGACCAGACGGGCGGGAAGACTTGTGAGGAGAATAAACCATTATAAATGCACAATATCTGTTGTATTTCCGAATAAGGAAGGTGCGGGGTCATACTGAGATTAATGTTCAGGTCAAGGGAAAATGCTCATAAATAAAGCTAACTATAGATACAGAATTACAGATTAATATATAAAAAATTAATTGTTGGTGATCCGGTTTTTCTTATTAAAATTTTTAATTTTAAAAACTCCGATGCCCTGGGGTCGGGATGTGATGGAGGCGGAGATTTTTAAAAATGGGAAGTCGCTGTCGACAATCCAAGAAGAGTGTTTGTGTGGGCTCTATTAACAGGGGACTTATTAGGTGGTTTACCTGTATTTACTCTTGTCCGCAAACGCAAAACTTTAGGGACAGGAACATGCAGAGGAATCCCACTGTTGGATTCACTAGCTGCTACTATTGCTGCTAATATGAAAAATATGCGAACTGTTCAGCATGACATACAGCTCGGTCCCAAATTTGTCCAACTTTACAGTAGAGAAGACAATTCTAAAAAATCTGTGGAGAACAGAAGCTATATTTTCCAGCGCACAAAGAGAATGTAAGAATACGCTAAACTCTGCAATCAGCTAAAAACTAAAAATTTTAGTATAGCGTCTTCTTAAATTTTCTTCGTGCGGCTAGAAAATATAACTTCTGCTATCTACAGGTTTTTAGGGTTGCCTTCTCTACTTTAAAGTTGAGCAATTTCGGGAACGAGCTGTATGTGATCCTCTACAGTTCGCATATTTTTCATATTCTTGGCAGTTAGTGTCATTGTGACCTCCTTAACACATCCAGCAGAAATTACAGTTTTCGAACAAGATGTAGTCTGGCCATATCCTTGACATTGTAAACGTCATAGTGGGTTGGAGATAATGGTCATGATTGTACTCGCACCTTTCGGTGCGAGTAGTTCCTTAAGTAATTTATTATGTACTTTGGTAAGCCACATGATTCTGTTACTAGTTTGTTGATCAAGATAGGCGTTACATTAACGAATCTACATTATTAAACTGTGAACGGGGTGCGTCATAATTTACTTTATTTTCCATACTACTGACATCCTCCTCAGACAACGCTGAGCCCTTTTCAACAAACTACTTTTGGTAGTTTTTGCAGATGGACCACCAACCATCATAGGGGTTTCTCGTGGATCACTAATTTTGGTCTCACGAGTACCGGAGAAATATATTTATCCGGTACTCGTGGGTGATCCTATAGGATCACCTCTGCAGTGCCCATTCGTACAAAGGGTAGATCTAATTACAACTGGGATCGCCCAGTTGACATCGTTCATGATTCTCTATGTACAGTCACGATATGTATAGGCACGATAATTTCCCCCTTGGGTTACGGTTGCATTTCGAGAGATTTGGCAACATCAACGAGTGTAAATGTAAAACGGAATAGCGTAGGATGTTGTTGTGTAAGTGTATTTGTTGTAATTTGTGTAGTGTTCTTGATGTTGTATGTGTGTGAATAGGGTAAGTATTATGCTGCTCTGCGTGTAATGGGAAGACAAGCTGTAAATGCTAGGACTGTGAGGTTGCCAACCCCCAGGTTTTAAAAAATTGAAAAACTGTAAAAAATTGAAAAACTGTAAAAAATTGAAAATTTTAATTGAAAAACGGTAGATACACCGAGCACATAGTCAATGTATGCAACAAGGCAGAAAGGATGATAAAAAGTCTAAACATCATTATGTCATCGCAGAATGCCCCTCGGGCCTCAAAGCGCTGTTTACTGGCGACCACCGTCGTGTCTTCGCTTATGTGTGCCGTTCCGGGCTGGTGGCGCTCTATCGCCATCAGGCGCAACAAAGAGAGACTGGCGAGGACGCACAGGTGTGTGCTCCTAGGTGTTGTGTCCGCATTCAGGACAGTGTCCTATGCCGCCCTGTGCGTGTTATCGGGTACACCTCCTATTGACCTAATCGCAAAAAAGAGGGTGGAGAGGGCACAAGGCAAGCCAGAACAAGAGGTCAGGGATGCCGTTTATAATATCTGGCAGGAAATATGGTCGCAGGAAGTTGTGGGTCGATGGACGAGAACCCTCATCCCCAACATCAAGCCACGGTTGTCGAGAAGATTTGGTGAGGTTGATCATCACCTATCGCAGTTTTTTACAGGACATGGTTCCTTCAATAACTACCTGCACAAAATAGGCAAGAGAGAAGAGCCGATTTGCAACTACTGCAACGAGATAGATGATGCTGAGCACACCTTTTTTGAGTGCAATAGGTGGGACACACTTAGACATAGTAAGGCACTGACAGGTATAACTCTAGAGACAACAATAGACTACATGCTAAGAAGCGAGTCAAACTGGAATAATTTTGCTAGTTTTGTTAGACAAGTTGTTCTACAGAAATACTCCGTTGAGAGAAGACAAGGTGTTGGCTAGAATAGGACTGGGTGGACAGCCTTGCTGGTGAGGTCCAGCATGCTGCGTTGTGTTGGCACTAATGAGCCACCAAGGACTCCACGGGTAACAGTCAGGCAACAGCACACTGAATACTGAAGGGACCCGGCGCCGCGTCGCGGCAAACTGGGTCTGGCGTGGTGTAATAATGTGGTGTATTAGTATTGCCCTTTTGGGTCCCCAAGGGGGCAATATTGATAAAGAACTCTCAAAAAGAGCTAACCGGTAGGCCGACCTGCCTTGCCGGTATATAGCCGGTAGGTGGGGAGGCCTATTTGAGTTTAAAGACACTCCCCTGGGCGGCGTAATACCAACAAGTCGGTCCGGCCCAGGGGAGCTGAGAGGAAAAAAAAGTTTTAAAAAATAATTCGTAGCTCAGAGTCTTAAAGTAGTATTAATAAATACAAAAAAACAAATAGTATCGTCAGCCAAATATTATTTACGGCATACGTGGTAATTTACACCGCATCTGTACCCCATGGTTTATCTTATTGCACTTATATGGTATTACCTCTCATGTTATTATTACTATTATTATTTCCGAGTCCAAGTTACTTATACCTTATGGATGGCAATGATCTCACTGCTGGAAAAGATTATTTGAACTAGCGGATGAGTCAAATCAAATACTTTGTTGATGAACACAGTATCAACAGGTTGAACAGTCATTTAGATCTGAAACATGTTATGTTGACAGATGAATTCATATCGTAAAGAATTCACACAATGTCTACAATCATATTTTGTTAAAGCTTTTACACAATAAAAGATCAATTCTATTTTAAAATAGAACTTTTTTGTAATGCGTACTGAGAAAATCAGAAACTCCTAAGAAATGTAAAATAGTTTTATACGTTCAAAAAACCAACTGCCGCCCTCAAATCAAATATTTGATCGCAGAACAAAACGAAGGCATTAGAAAAAATTAGTATGTACCTTACTTCCGGTTCCCATTCATTATCAAAGAAAGTAAACGTTTTTTTAATATATTTACAGTTTTAAACAGTCAACATATAACTGCAAACAGAAAAATGATATCTCAATAAAAAAGAATAATTTAGTAAATGAGCTTATACAGATTAATGAATTTTTTTATCTCTTTTAACGTAATTAAACTATCTCAATATTCAGATCACGGGAATGTGAATATTTTGAATAATTAATCAAAGTGAAGAAAAGTTGGAATCTTTTTTGAACAATATTATTCCATAAAAATGATTTTTGATCTTTGTGCGCCTTAGTATTTTTACCCAATTTGGTATTTCTGTGTGTTATTTCAAACAATAAACACTTTTATACGTTAACTATTTTTAAAAAAATAGTCGTAAGTGAGATGTACAAACAGGTTTTTCAGAATTACTTTTAAAGACAGTAAAATTTTATTACCTGATTTTTTTATTACCTTTTTATATGAAGAAAATTTTATTTAAGATAATTTATATAATACAAATCTATCTATTTTTCTCATTTAATGTCTAATTTACCATTAATTAGTTTTTTAATAACTAAAAATTTATTAGAAAAAAATAATGAAACCTGCTTAAATCAATTATTCCTTTTAATAATATACATACATTACTGAAAAAAAAATTGAAAAATTTAATCGACAGTATTACAATAAAAATTCAAAGTAGTTGTGAGATTAGACATAATTTTACCGACATGTTTTTGCAATTCATTCAATAAAATATATAAAACAAGGAAAAAATCAAGAAATACCAAAGAATAGTTTAAAAAAAAAATAAAAACAATGCAGTTTGAAGTACGCCTTCTGAGCTCCATTGTAAAGCCATATCAGTTAGGGTTAAAATGTAGGAGGGTACACAATTTTGCTACATTATATTAAAGTTGGGTTCTGTTTTTTTTTCTAATCTTTCAAACAATGTCTTTTTAATAATTGGTGAATGCCGCCTCTAGTTCGCTAAGAATACTTTCTTTCCTTCCAGGCAAAAAATAAAACTATTTAGTTGAAGCTAATTAATTTAAAAAGTTTTTTATTTTGAAGGATTGTTTTTATATTTCCACTACGTCTTTTTTTAAAAATCATTATAAGGCCTCAATTATATTCAGAGTATATTATTGTTATATAATAATGGTTTTGTAATAAGGAGGATTTTCAATAGAAAAAAAAAATCAGGCAGACCATATTTCATCGTATTTAAAAAAATATTTCAAGGACACTATATAAAAATGTGACGCACATTATGCGTCTGGTACCGGTGGTGCGGTGTACGTTTCACTATCCGCTGAGAATAATGTGTCATTAAATGGTCTTTATATCAAATGGGCGTGCTCAATGTAATCGTGTCCAATTGCTTTCAGGAACCTCCATTAACAGTGATATCAGTTTTAGGGACCTTTACATGTAATAATAACAATAATATATGACTACTCCTTCGACCAATCACAATATTATACGTACAATTGAAAAGCTTATTATGATGCACCATGTAAAGCCAACAAATCACATTTTTACGTTCTTTCATAAAGTAAATTATAGTCTCATTATCCGCTATAATAGCTACATTATACTGGATACTATAAAACGTGGGACATCACGTATTCAATTTCGATTCGAAACAAGATAACATGCTGTACTCGTTCGCATTTTACTTATAAGAAAGCCTATTATCAAGTTTTTTTTAACAAACGAATAAATTATTTAATATTATAAATCATAAATTACCTTCTTTATTAGTTTACCAGTTGCATACCAGCTTGATACAAATTTATTTGAAAACATTTCCAAAAATTATAAATAAGTTGATAATTCGCTGTTAACAAATATATTAAGTTAATTCAGATTTAAAACGTTACAGTTGAATTTTCTCAAAATTTGTATAGAGCTTAAAATTGTTACCACATTCCTAGTAAAAAAACCTGATTTTTACAAAAAAAGTATCTAACTTAGAAGTACATGATTATTACATTAAATCTGTAAAGCATAATAAAAATATACACAAATAGAACAATTTTTTACGGTATCATAGAATTTAGTCATAGAAGGCCTCAAAAAAAAAAATGCATAGTTTGAGTCATTTGAGAAAAAACTTGCAATTATAAAAAAATTAATATTTATTTTTATCTAGAAAACGCTTTACATAGCATACATAGCAAACTATACTTTTACACAGATAACACATCATTTAGAGAAAAATAATGAAATATGTTTCAAGTAGAAACTACAAGGTTTTTAATAATTAATTTAGCAATGTAATCCATTGCTTGTTTCTTGTATTAAACATTTTTTAGAATCAATATAATACAGTTATACATCAACACTTGAGAGCAGTCGAAACACGAATTTTTAATAAAATTGAGGTAATATCATATTACAATTTCACGAAGAGTATATTTCTGTATGTTAAATAGTAGTATCTCCTAACATGATTTATACATGTATAAACATGTTTTGAAAAAGTTAAAACCAGTTTGTTGGTAGGTTAACAGCCGTTAATTTTTTTTTTGACCTCTGAGACCGCCGTTAGGTAATCACTTCTTTTACAATTTTTTTTAGCGTGTGAAAATGCCATACTTGTCTGGGATTTGAACCCGGAACCTCCGGATGAAAGGCCAAGACGCTACCACCCGCACTACGGAGCAGTTATTTAGTTACAGTCGTGTACACCAGATGTGCTGCCCGGGTTCGAATCCGCGCAGGCATGGCTGAGAGTGTAGCGTGTTTTCACACGCTACAAAAATTGTCATTTCATCTCCCTCACGGTGGTTCTGGAGACTAAAAAAGAAAACGAATAAAAGCACTGTACATAGTAAGCAGTTGTATCAGCGTATCTGGTTATGAAGTATAACAGAACTTTGTTGTTTAGTGTATTATTTTATATCCTATTCTTTATTTCAGTGATTTTTTTTTCCAAAATGAATGACAATAATGTACGAAAGATTACAAATACTGTTAGTTTTAGAACCTGCTGCAGTGTTTAATCTTACTAAGGAAATATTAAAAAGTAACCCTACTTTTGAAGGTATGTGAAAATTGTTTAAATATTGATTTTTTGTTTTCTTTACATTTTATCTGTCAAATTATTTTTAATCTATATAAATAAAAAACAATCTTCGTTTTGTTTGTGCCCTAATAACTACAAAAACTACTTAAACGATTTCGCTGAAAATTTCACAATTTATTATTTTTTCCGAGATTGTTTACATATTACTTATTACTCGAACATTTAATTGACATGTTTTGCATGTAATAACATGTAATAAACATGTTTTACAGTTTTACATGTTATTACGATAACGATCGATATCGATCGATGTAGACAATGACAATCGATAAGACGATATCTCTTGATATACAAAACGACATTAAATTTAGTAAAAGAAGTTTTTTTAAGGTTTGAACTGTGGTATCATTCCGGGGGTCATAAGAAGAAAGAAAAAAAATTAATAATGAATTAATATTGTAAAATTTATTGTTTTCGTAATCGTTTCCCGTCGTGGTCAGGAGATACTAGATCACTTTTTTAAAAAAATCAGTTTATTGTACTTTTTTCAGAGCAACAGTTAGATCAGTATACGACCTGAAACTTTGAATGATCTGAAGATTGCGTGTTTTAACCATTTTTCATAGGGGTAAAAATGGGTTTCACATAGTTCTTAGTGTTATCCGACAAACACCATTAGAAGGCGTTTGTTTTCATGTGTTTATCGTTTTGTAGAAGGTGTTTAGAATTTCGTTAATATTTTTTTTTTTCTATTTTTTTTATTTTAGTTGTAAGTAACTGGAAGCAAATGCAGCCGCCAGTCGACTAGCACATACAGTAACAGTGACTGAAGCTGCCGCACTACACTAAGTCGCACCACTTGAAAACCGAAATCCAAAATGGTTTTTAGATATTTATCTGAAGAGTATTTGCAAGCCTAATTCAAGTCTCATTTACTATAGTCGGAAATGATGAAAATTTGCAATCGTTGTACAAAATATTTTTACCTATCTTCAACCTTTGTAAGACTGAATTTCGGAAAATTTAGAAATTTGTTTTTATATATTCACATGTACACACCGAAAACAATCTGATATCTTCATTTGTAACAGAGATTAAAAAAAAATAGTAAATTTCATTGTTACTCTATTTTAATCCTTTAAAATGTTCAATCTATCTCTTTTAAACGGTCTTTCACAATGGAACTTATAACATGTAGACACTCCCGGAATAAATTGTGAAATCTTAAGAATAAAAAGATATTAGTTGAAGAAAGATAAAGGATTTTAACAATGATTGCAGATTTTTTTTCATTTCCGATTAGATTATACTAAAAGAAATATTCGGTAGATTTGGCTTGCAAATTAATCTTTAGATAAATATCTGAAAACCATTTTCGGGTTAGTTTTAATTAAAATTTTTTAAGAGGTGTGACGGTGCCCGGCGCGGCGGCTCAACCAACATAACCACTGCCCACTCTTACTGTATGCGCGAAGCGAATGGCTGGCTGCACCTGTCTCTGGTTATTTGATTAAAAACAATTAAAAAATTGACTGCGATTGTAATCGCAAATAGCTATATAAAACAAGTGAAGCCGCGATGGGTATACTAGTTGAGAATAAATTATTGTTTATATGTATTTTGTTAATTATAATACTCTTAATAGATTAATAATTGAAATTTTAGTGTTTTGTTGTAGTTACGTGTTTTTTTGTAGTTATTTATCTGATGCCATTTTGTTTTATTAATTTCGAATCCTTCTACTCAAAGTAGTGAAAACAAAAATTTATTATGAAGATTTACAATAAAATTAACAAATGTGAAGATTGTATAAACTGTATGAAAACGAACGTTAATGAAATAATATTACGTGATGGAATTTGATAAGAATTTATGAACGATGAGAAAATACTGGAAGAACTTAAATAAAGATTAGCAACATTATTTTCTCTAATTTGGATATGTGCTTAAAACCACTTATCAACTTATAAATTCTGTATTATTATTATTGTTAGAACTAAATTAGCATCTCGTGTATTATTTTAGTATTAAAAGCCAGATGTAAACATTAAGTTTTACAATTTGTATAACATAACATTAACTTGAAATTTAAACTTTTCAAGAGAATTAGAAGAAAATGATATTAATCTTAGCAATAACAATTACCATTGGGTAATAGTGAAAGTGATCAAACGGAAAACAATAGTAAAAATGTAGCAATATCACAAAAAATTGACAACAATGATGATGATCCTAATTATGCTCACAGCGATAATGATCAAAACATTGAATCGACAGAGTCGATTGCAATCAAAAGGGGAGGTTCAAAACTAGATGTTACAATACTCCTAAATCCAAAATTTCAACATTCTACGGCTAATTGTTATTGAGATATTGTTGATAAATATTTATATACGTAAGTACGTACAGACGTCACTAGTCAAAATGGATTCAGGGATGAACAAAATGGATATTTCCGTTGAAATCTTAAAACCGAAAATTTTTGCGATTACAATTCTTCTTGTGTACGAGGAAGTATAAAAATGCTAAAATTTATTTTGTTTCATATTTCATTAGTTTGTTGTAATTCGTTTTGAAATTTTGCTTTCTACTAATATTACTCAACTTTTAATCTACATAAAAATTAACAATTTTGTGAGATTCCATGTTTTAATGTTTTAGTTTACCCATTATCAAGTAATTTTTTGCATCTAACCTGGTAGTAATATAGATTTCTTAAGAGTTAAATTTTATAAATTTCAGTAGCCTGAAAAAAATAAATTTGTCTTTCTAAATTTTTTTTCTTCAAGGCTGGTAAATATTTTTATAAAATTATTTGTATTATTGCAATAAATATGATAATATTTCATTGTTTCCAAACTAGATGAATTGGAATTGCCATTATTTACCTTTCAGGTGTTGATATACATCAATTTATATCTACACCAATCTTCATTGTTTCCAAGTTGAACCATCTTGAATATAAAAAAAACGTGATAGAACGACACATATTCATACGCACAAGATTATTTAAAATCCTGTATTCTGTTAATTCAAAAACCCAGGAATAACGTTTTGATCGATAGTAATTTTCTTTACTTTTGAAAGGATTCGTATTTTATTCGTACGTCGAGTAAAACGTATTCTACGTTGGATATCACCCTTGAATAGACCCACAGTACACATGTATTTTCTGGATGGTCCATGTTCAATAATAAAAAGCAGAACTTTCCTCCAGTTCCGAACTGAATTTGTGAGTCAAGAAGTTGCTAGGATCGTTAATTATTGTCTCCCGTAAGACATTTTGTGGTTCCATCTAAAAACCGCAGTTCTTTATACGGTTGAATCTATGCAAAAAACAGGTTGAATCTATAACCTAGGTCCTATAAATAAAAAATATTTAGCGAGCACATAATTTTCTCAACTATATTTGCCTTGATAGCTTCTGTTCAATAGTTATCTACATTCTTGTGGACAATAAACGTAAATAGAAGGGTCGAATGATACATATTCCAGCCCGGTTTTGGCATTAATCCTACAATCTGGGGTTCAGAATAGTGGTTGTTCCTTGTTACACAGAAGGGGAATATTTTCATTCCAGCTTATGCTCAATGTAATCAGAGAAGTAATGAGTTTTGTGAGTGATACTTACTTAGAAGTCTGTCTCTTCTTTTAACTATATTTTTCCAAATGTTTCTTTCTTCATATATTCGCCGCAATACCTCTTCATTTGTCACTTTATCCACCCATCTGATTTTTAACAATCTCCTATAGCACCGCATTTCAAAAGCTTCTAATCTTTTCTACTCAGGAAATCTGATCGTCCAAGTTTCACTTCCATATAAAGCGACGCTCCAAATATATAATTTAAAAAATCTTTTCTTGACATTTATATTAATTTTTGATGTAAACAAATCATACTTCTGACTGAAAGCTCATTGTGCCTGTGCTATTCGGCATTTTATATCACTCCTGCTTCGTTCATCTTTAGTAATTCTACTTCCCAAATAACAAAATTCTTCTACCTCCATAATATTTTCTCCTCCTATTTTCACATTCATTGGTCCATCTTTGTTATTTCTACTACATTTCATTACTTTTGTTTTCTTCTTGTTTATTTTCATACGATAGTTTTTGCGTAGGATTTCATCTATGCCGTTCATTGTTTCTTCTAAATCCTTTTTACTCTCGGCTAGAATTACTATATCATCAGCAAATCGTAGCATCTTTATCTTTTTACCTTGTACTGTTACTCCGAATCTAAATTGTTCTTTAACATCATTAATTGCTAGTTCCATGTAAAGATTAAAAAGTAACGGTGATAGGGAACATCCTTGTCGGACTCCCTTTCTTATTACGGCTTCTTTCTTATGTTCTTCAGTTGTTACTGTTGCTGTTTAGTTCCTGTACGTGTTAGCAATTGTTCTTCTATCTCTGTATTTGAACCCTATTTTTTTTAAAACGCTGAACATTTTATTCCAGTCTACGTTATCGAATGCCTTCTCTAGGTCTATAAACGCCAAGTATGTCGGTTTGTTTTTCTTTAATCTTCCTTCTACTATTAATCTGAAGCCTAAAATTGCTTCCTTTGTCCCTATACTTTTCCTGAAACCAAATTGGTCTTCTCCTAACACTTCTTCCACTCTCCTCTCAATTCTTCTGTATAGAATTCTAGTTAAGATTTTTTGATGCATGACTAGTTAAACTAATTGTTCTGTATTCTTCACATTTATCTGCCTCTGCTTTCTTTGGTATCATTACTATGATACAAGTACTATGTACACTAGTTGTACAAACAGAAACGTTAATACAGCAGCTGTAGTTGTAATACACAAATCGCAAAGTAATTTTCTTACCCAACAGTATTCCAAATCAAAAAGAAAATTCTGTAATAAATTTTTTAAAACAAAACAATTTAAAAACTTTAAAAAACTTTGATTACCGGGTGAAAGGAATGATATAAATCACCTGAAATGTTTCGGGAAAAGTGATAGATTTAAAGTTAAACTATATTTTTTCTTTCCCACAATTGTCGGCGTTGTAAATATATATATTTTGGCGTTTTTAAGTTAATATTTTGCAGAAAGTGTTTGAAAGGGAAAAATTAACTTAAAAACATATTATACAAAAAGGACGGGTGTTCTTCATGTGTAATCTAATTTTTATTTTTCTAAGCTACAGCTTAACGTTCTAAGCTTTATTCGCGGTAGAAGAAAAAATTGCAGAAAAAGCGCTTCAATTTCTTAAAAAATTAACCACTTTGAAAAAAGTGATTCATTTATCTTTAATTATCTTTACTACTTGACCTACATCTTTCACAGAAAAAAGTTAATTCAATAGATTATTCCGGCAAACCTTAATCGACTTAAAAATGTTCTTTTTTTATGAATATTACTTGATAAAATTAATCATTAGTAACTTACATGAACCGTAGAATTTTCAAGCCAATTATATAAATAATCTATTATTTTTATCTATTTATCTTTACTTTATTGTTGTTATTTATTTTTTTGTTAAAGAATAAATGCACTTCATTTCATGATATTATTGAAACAAAACATTGTAGAAAATAAAAACATCTGAAGGGTTTAGACAGTTTAAGCATCATTTAACGAAGAAAAACAAAGGAAAAAACCAGCCAATAGAATACGACTATCCGACTAATGGAGACAAACATTAGTGAAGGAATTGTTACTCTAAACGAGTTTTAATAACGGTACTAAGATGAAAAACTGCAATGTTGTTCTAAGAAAAACATTGAACTGAAGTCAGAGCATTCCTATTTACACGCTTCAAATACTCTGCGAAAAAAAGAAAAGAAAATACAATCGTTTTTTTTTTTTACAATCTAATGTTATAATATACACTTCACTCTTATAAAAATCATCATTTTTAATAATATTTTTCTTGTAACTGATCCTAGACGGAGGACTCATGGGTAATTCTTTAATTCTTTAATAAAATACTCACTTACAAAGTTTCATCATTTTTTTTTTAATACTACGTCAGTGTATATGAACAATTTTATTTGATTTTCACAATTTCAGGAAACTACGAAAGTAATTATTATTTTTTTTTTTTTTGTCTTCAGTCATTTGACTGGTTTGATGCAGCTCTCCAAGATTCCCTATCTAGTGCTAGTCGTTTCATTTCAGTATACCCTCTACATCCTACATCCCTAACAATTTGTTTTACATATTCCAAACGTGGCCTACCTACACAATTTTTTTCCTTCTACCTGTCCTTCCAATATTAAAGCGACTATTCCAGGATGCCTTAGTATGTGGCCCTATAAGTCTGTCTCTTCTTTTAACTATATTTTTTCAAATGCTTCTTTCTTCATCTATTTGTCGCAATACCTCTTCATTTGTCACTTTATCCACCCGTCTGATTTTTAACATTCTACTATAGCACCGCATTTCATAAGCTTCTAATCTTTTCTTCTCAGATACTCCGATCGTCCAAGTTTCACTTCCATATAAAGCGACACTCCAAACATATACTTTCAAAAATCTTTTCCTGACATTTAAATTAATTTTTGATGTACACAAATTATAGTTCTTACTGAAGGCTCGTTTCGCTTGTGCTATTCGGCATTTTATATCGCTCCTGCTTCTTTAGTAATTCTACTTCCCAAATAACAAAATTCTTCTACCTCCATAATCTTTTCTCCTCCTATTTTCACATCCAATAGGCTAATATATTTTTTTCTTACACAGATAGTAATTTTATTTTTCCAGAATTTTAATTAGTTTTATTTATTAATTAATTATGGATGCATTTTTAAAAAATTAATAACGTCAGCGAGTAACGTAACACAATCATATTGACAATAAAACCTTTATTTTTGTTTTAATTTTTTTCTGTTTGTATCTTCTGATAATTTTCACGCAAATACATTAAAAATATATAAAATCTGTCCCACTATTCAATAAATAAAATTTATTTCACAATTTTCACAATTCATTTAAACCCACTGAAGTAAGGCAGGCATATCAAGATTATCTCAGTACCGATGTTAAATCTTGAGTAAATAGCGAATAATAATTTTTGCCCACTATAACTCTAGATTATCCTTATCAGATATTTGATACACTAGTACATTTTACAGTAATAATCTAATCCCGCAGTCCAGAATTTAGTAATATACGTAATAGAATCCTACTATTATATATTACGCGTTTTATAGAAACCGATAACTTTACCGGGCTGCTAAATAAGTTAAATTAAAAATTATGTATATACGTTAATTGCTATTTCTAATGAATTTGTTATTACACTACATATAATTAATTCTTTATTAAATGGGATCAAAGAAAAATATTTTTATCTTCATAAAATCAGCGTAGAATTTTACGGCTCATGAACTGTACACATGGTTGTCACAGACACACTGATATGACGTTTTAAAAGTATTATAAAGACACTGAGTGCCTCGTTCCTCTTTGTAAACTGGAAGGAGATCCTGAGAAAATTAATTGCTGTATGATGACATCTTTCTAGTCAGTAAGATACACTAATAACTTATCAGCCATTACGTTAAATGTTTTCTTTAATCGTTACGTACATAAGCCGCATTATTACGCTAATAAATGTATACAGGGTACCGATCTTTATTTAGGAGCATTTTCTTACAGTTTTGGTCTACTTTATTGTCACGTTGTGTACTTATGAAGTTATTGTATCCTTATGAATGTAATTCTTTTGAAATTTACAATGAAATAATCATTTGTAGTAGTAGGTAGCGTCTCGGCATTTCATGCGGAGGTCCTGGGTTTGAATCTCGGTAAGGAATGGCATCTTTTCATACGCTACCAATTTCCACCGGGTTAATGACCATACCTGTTGATGGTCGCTTTTGTTTTATTTAATCAGCACGTCACTCGATGTTTATATTCTTATGCGGTTTATTAGCATTATTTACATTTATTGTGATTAAATCTTGTTTACTTATTAATTAACAAGACAAAAAGGTTGAAACTTTATCTTGATAAGCGGTAAAATGATCATAATAACAAAATTTTATTCACAAAAATAATTTAATATTTCTTTATTTACCTTTATAATTAAAAACCGTGCATCATTGCCTTCAATTGAGATATAACTTTTACCAGTTTGATTTGTCTAATAAATCGTAAGAACTTTTACTACTAGATCCAATACTGCAAACTAACTACAAAGTTCTTTTATATATATACTTGCAATTTATATTAAAATTGTTTACAATTATAGGTTTATGTCATTTTTATTTATTTATGAAAGAGGGGGAGAGTCCTACAGTACTGGCCGTCGTACAGTACCGACCTGGGCTAATTTTCGATTTTGACAATAGATGGCAGGAGATTATGGTTGCCTAAAGTAAGTTTTTGTATCAATACGCACTACAGCCCGGGGACTTTGTTTTTCTGTTCAGTATTTTGTCTTCAGTAAGAGAGTTAAGTTGTTTCCTGAAATCTTCCTGTGAAACAGATATATTAAAGCATCAATTACACCTTTTCAAGGTAAGAGGATAATTAAAATTATAAATTAGTATTATCTACATTCTCAATGGCAACGAAAATAGTGAAGCTATTTACAGTTATGAGAAGTGAAGCTACCATGTGGTTATCGTGCAGTATCGGCCATCCGTCTGTCTTCCAGTATAGGTCATTATACTTTTTAACGAAAAGAGTATAAACTTATTTTTACTGTTTTTAAGATTGAAATGGCGGACACTGATAAGAAGAGAAGGAGAAAATGAACTGAGGAATCTATGAAAATGGCGGTAGATGTAGTTATAACCCAGAAAATTACTGCTAGGCAGGCAGCAGAGTCATTTTCAGTCCCAACAAGTACTTTAGGGGACCGTTTAAGGGAAATAAGATTAGGTAATCTAGTGGACCTAACTCCTCAGATAGGTAGATTTAAAAAGAAGTTTGATGATGAAATGGAAAATCAATTAATTTAAATAATATATGAAAGAACTGGACAGCAAATTCATGCCCCTCAGTAAGAAGGAATTTTTGCAATTGACATTCGCTTTGGCAAAACATTTAAAGATACCTTACCGGTTCTCAAATGAAAAGAAATCTTTTGGCAAGCAATTTTATTTTGATTTTATGGCTAGAAACCCAGAGCGGTCTCTAAGAACTGCAGAGTCCACTAGCCTACAGAGAGCTGTAGGGTTTAACGAACGTCAAGTTAATCTCCTTTTTAATAAGTATAAAGAGTCGCTTCAGAAATACAATTTCACAGCCAGCAGAATACATAACTGCGATGAGACTGGCATTTCTATTGTTCATGACAATAACGTCAAAGTAATCTCGCAGAAAGGAAAGAAGCAAGTCAGCAAGATAACATCAGTGGAGCGAGGAAGAAACGTGACCGTTCTACTTTGCATAAATGCTGCTGGGGACATTTTTATTCCTCTTTTTTTTATTTCCAAATAAGTCCAGAATTGATGCAATGCTAAAAAAGGACGCTCCTCCAGGAAGTATTTTTCCAGCGGAAGAAAGCGGATGGATAACTGCAAAGTGGTTTTTGAAATGGCTGGAGGTATTTGTTGAAACAACTCGACCAAGTAAAGAAGAACCGTGCTCCTGATTCTTGATGGACACAGCAGTCATAAGGATCTTGAAGTTATCCTGTTCGCAAGAAAACATCATGTGCACATGATAAGTCTGTCACCTCACACTACACACAAGCTGCAACCTCTGGACCGGACCGCAATGAGGCATTTTAAAGGCGCCTACAATCAAGCTTGCGCTGTTTGGTTGAGGAAATATCAGCCTATGAAAACTGCTCAAAGGTATATTGCAGGTCTGGTAAATACTGCCTACTCCTCAGTCAGCAGAATGGATCTAGCTCAATCAGCATTTATGTGTACAGGACTTCGGCCATTTAACCCACGTGTATTCATTTGGACTTCATTCCTGCTGAACATTTTGAAGAGCATGAACCTCAACATGAAATGACTGACTTACCACCCTCTGCAGAGAATGTTTTGGAAGCAACGAGACAGAATGGTGCATCAGTTCTCGCTGCAAACTCTCTCGCTGAACCTGGCTCTTCAACAACACATTCTCTAATTAATCCCTCTCCAGCTATACTGTCTACCCAGGATTTACCAGCTATACCTTTAGTGTCGAATCAAACTGCAGAATTTAAGATTTCTCCAGTCTCCCTTCCATCACAGGAGACCTCAAAGATCTACAACGGCAGCTATTTTTAAGAAAGCAATTGAAAATATCTCTCCAGTAAACAAAGAAAAGGAGACAAAGAACACAAAAGAGTGAGATTTTAACATCATCGCCTTATAAGGCTAAAAACGAAAGGCGCTGAGGAAAAGAAAAAGAAAGCAAACAAAAAAAAAGTCTGGGAGAGAGAAAAAGAAGCTAAAAAGTCAGGCGCTTCTGATGAAAGAAAGGAAGATGAACCTAATAAGCGACGAAGAAAGTTGAACTTCGATGGAGCCGGCAAGGCATCCGAGGAGAATGGAAAGTGCATTATCTGTTTGGAATCATTTGATGAGGACTGGATGCAGTGGTTGAAATGTAAAGGTTAGGCACATGTTGAGTGCGTGGATCAAGAGAGTATTTTGTATTTTACTTGTGACTATTGTGCAAAAAAGAATTCAAATTTTAGCTTGATAGGCCTGTCAATAATCATTAAGACTTCAAAATATTTCAAAATTGTTACTGGCCGCTACTGCAAGACGACTTTTTCACACCTTTGAAATCAATTTCCATACAGATTTATGCAATAAGTATTAACAAAAAATGTTACGAAAAATCATTTACACACATTCATAAAACGTGTTTTTAAAGTAATAGATTACTGTATCATAACCTGATATAACCCAAATCTTTAAGAATTACAGTTAAAAAACTTAAACTGGCCGATATACTGCAGGACTCTCTCCTAAAAATAAAATAAAAAAAACTGTTACATTAACGAGACGAGATATTTTCACTCACTAACATTTGTAAAAAAATATCAAATTTTATTAAATTTTACAAACTAATCAATATTTTTGACTGAAAACGTCGTTTGCATCTGTGGTAAATAAAATGTATAATTATTTATGGGACTAAATTTCCAAAGAAAAATGATTTTACTCCTTCATAAAAAAATAATTATTAAATAAAATAAAATTAAAAAAAAATAATTATAAATATTTTTTAGTTGTAAATAAGTGAAGCTTTCACATATCATTTGATATTTTGGTACCTTTTGCACACCAATTACATTAAAATTATTCGAAAGAAATAATGTACAATGTACAATTATACGAAACAAAGAAAACAATTATTCATAGAACAAAAGAAATGTCTTTGGCTGAGAACACTGTAAAATATACAATCTGGGAAATAGCTAAATAATATAACTCGTAAGCAAATAAAAGTAAAAATTATATAATCTCTTACAATTTCTTTTTATCTTGATGATGTTAATGACAACTATGTTAGTTTATTTAGAAATTTTGTTCTTGACCGGTTGAAAATAACAACAAAGAAAAACTGATCGGTTATTATTGACATCATTAGCAATAAATTAACTACTTACAATTGATCACTTTCAAAGAAATGTACACCGTTACATTTTTCAGTAATTTACTGATGAATTTAATACAAGGCACAATTTCTTAAAGACAGTATATGAAGTCAAAAGAAAAACAGCCAATCGAGCTCAAAAATTTTATTTTTTCCAGATTAAACTTCATTGTCTGTAGAAATTTTACAAATGGTAGATAATAAACTAATCGATATGTTGCGTCAAACTTCAAAAAGTTAACAAATAAAAATTTACCTAAATATATTTTGACCTGTAAACCATACATTGTTTGAGATTTAATAATTTCTAAGGAGGAATGAAGAGATCCTTTCGTAGGTGAAATAATATTCCATCATTCATACAATGAAAAGGATTCGTTTAAAGCTCTGTATTCCAACATTGAATGCAATGATATTGATTTGTCAGTGTTTTTGTTTAATTTTGTTTAAATTGAGAAAATAAAACAAAATTTGTCGGATTTAACGTATAGATTTACTGAAGTTTAAGTTTACATTGCATAGGTATTATTGTTTGAACGATCAAGAAACTACTCCAAATACTTAATTTAAAAAAACATTGGGAAAGTTATCTGAGACACAAAGAAGACATAACACATAACGTAGCATAGTATATGGTTTAATTTTTATTACAATGACATACGGTTAAACATGTAATGAATTTCATTGAACATAAGGTCCATTAAAGGTAAATCAATGTATCTGTCTCAGCTATATTTATAAGCCGATTACACTAGTGTAAATATCACATTGATATTTTAATGTTTCCTAAAACACTGATTTTAAGAAATAAAATTTTTGATGGATGGATTTCATTTCCCTTCAAGGCATCCACTTTTTTCTTCTTTTTTTTTGTCTTCAGTCATTTGACTGGTTTGATGCAGCTCTCCAACATTCCCTATCTAGTGCTAGTCGTTTCATTTCAGTATACCCTCTACATCCTACATCCCTAACAATTTGTTTTACATATTCCAAACGTGGCCTGCCTACACAATTTTTTCCTTCTACCTGTCCTTCCAATATTAAAGCGACTATTCCAGGATGCCTTAGTATGTGGCCTATAAATCTGTCTCTTCTTTTAACTATATTTTTCCAAATGCTTCTTTCTTCATATATTCGCCGCAATACCTCTTCATTTGTCACTTTATCCACCCATCTGATTTTTAACATTCTCCTATAGCAACGCATTTCAAAATCTTCTAATCTTTTCTTCTCAGATACTCCGATCGTACAAGTTTCACTTCCATATAAAGCGACACTCCAAACATACACTTTCAAAAATCTTTTCCTGACATTTAAATTAATTTTTGATGTAAACAAATTATATTTCTTACTGAAGGCTCGTTTCGCTTGTGCTATTTGGTATTTTATATCGCTCCTGCTTCGTCCATCTTTAGTAATTCTACTTCCCAAATAACAAAATTCTTCTACTTCCATAATCTTTTCTCTTCCTATTTTCACATTCAGTGGTCCATCTTTGTTATTTCTACTACATTTCATTACTTTTGTTTTGTTCTTGTTTATTTTCATGCCATAGCTCTTGCGTAGGGCTTCATCTATGCCGTTCATTGTTTCTTCTAAATCCTTTTTACTCTCGGCAAGAATTACTATATCATCAGCAAATCGTAGCATCTTTATCTTTTCACCTTGTACTGTTACTCCGAATCTAAATTGTTCTTTAACATCATTAACTGCTAGTTCTATGTAAAGATTAAAAAGTAACGGAGATAGGGAACATCCTTGTCGGACTCCCTTTCTTATGTTCTTCAATTATTACTGTTGCTGTTTGGTTCCTGTACATGTTAGCAGTTGTTTTTCTATCTCTGTATTTGAACCCTAATTTTTTTTAAATGCTGAACATTTTATTCCAGTCTACATTATCGAATACCTTTTCTAGGTCTATAAACACCAAGCATGTCGGTTTGTTTTTCTTTAATCTTCCTTCTACTATTAATCTGAGGCCTAAGATTGCTTCCCTTGTCCCTATACTTTTCCTGAAACCAAATTGGTCTTCTCCTAACACTTCTTCCACTCTCCTCTCAATTCTTCTGTATAGAATTCTAGTTAAGATTTTTGATGCATGACTAGTTAAACTAATTGTTCTGTATTCTTCACATTTATCTGCTCCTGCTTTCTTTGGTATCATGACTATAACTCCTTTTTTGAAGTCTGACGGAAATTCCCCTTTTTCATAAATATTACATGCCAGTTTGTATAATCTATCAATCGCTTCCTCACCTACACTGCGCAGTAATTCTACAGGTATACCGTCTATTCCAGGAGCCTTTCTGCAATTTAAATCTTTTAATGCTCTCTTAAATTCAGATCTCAGCATTGTATCTCCCATTTCATATTTTTCAACTTCCTCTTCTTCCTCTATAACACCATTTTATAATTCATTTCCTTCGTATAACTCTTCAATATATTCCACCCATCTATCGACTTTACCTTTCGTATTATATATTGGTGTACCATCTTTGTTTAACGCATTATTAGATTTTAATTTATGTACCCCAAAATTTTCCTTAACTTTCCTGTATGCTCCGTCTATTTTACCAATGTTCATTTCTCTTTCCACTTCTGAACACTTTTCTTTAATCCACTCTTCTTTCGCCAGTTTGCACTTCCTGTTTATAGCATTTCTTAATTGCCGATAGTTCCTTTTACTTTCTGCATCCACTATGAAATTAAAAAAGTTTTTAAATAAATAAATAGCGGCTACGTAAGTCACCACTTTGCTGACTAAGGCGGTGAATTGATTGCGTCTCAGCCTCTCATCTCGAATGCCTTGTCTTGGGAGTTTGAATTCTAGTCAGGCATGGAAAGTTTCAGAACGTTACAATACTTTCATTCCATATTCCCACGCTTAAGCTTTCAATAATATACGGTGTGTAAGTTCAATTTAATACCATCACGTTATCTAATCGAGCCTTTGAATGAACTAAATTCGATACGGAGTTTACTAATAAGGTCATGTATGTAATAAAATTGTAAAGCTGAAACTACTTTGATTTAGTAACAAACACTATTGTTGATTGCACAAAGGGTCGATATAAAATATATTAAACGAAAAGACTAATACGTATACCAAATAGAAATTAAAATATTGTCAAGAGTTCTCCTTAAGCGCTATCGAACAAATTAAAAAAAAAGGAAAGAATTCAATCGATACACAATGAACATTTTCTGACCGAATAATCAAATTATTAACGAGGACAAATAGCTAACATGTCAACAAAAGGTTACAAGATTTAAAAAATGAAAAGTCTTATCGATTATTATTTTTACTTATTCATTTTTAGATTATTCAACATAAATAATAATTAGAGTATGTGAACATTAAACTATTTATTTTTTTTAGCATAAATTCACTGCATAGCATAAAAAAAAAGGAGCAAAATGCGTGGAATCCCTATTTTACACAACTAGATAAGAATTTTTCGTTTAGACAAATTTGTAGTCTCAACCGGATCGTATTGTGGTCTCATGATATACCAGATTTTATACTTTTATAAGGATTTATTTAAAGATTTATAAGAAAAAAATAAAAGAATATGGAAAAAAATTTATTTATTTAGTCATGGCGGAATGTAAAACCACTCAGATTAAAACCTTAATGTAATTAAACTAAATAATACCACTTCATAAAATTAATTTAATATTACCTACACTTAATGCATTTAAGATTATAAAGTATAAAAACATAAAATAATAGTCTTAAATTATAATAAAAGAAAAGAACTGAAAAAGATTTAACAACAGCCACAGAATTACTTGTAGCAAATGATACTTTATAAAAGCCAATAATCATTTTTTTTCGTGTCCTTCTAGTAACCTGTAATAATAATTTACAGTAAATTCTATTGCGCCATGTAAATAAACACTATAATTTTTCTTTAAATTACCTATTTCATATTTTTTAACCTTGATATACCTAATGAAAGTGAAGTACAGAATAAGAATATTTTGAGTAAAATAAAGATAGTGTACGCTGTAATAGCCGGTAAAATATTCTGCTTTATATCATTGCAAAGGAATATTTTTATAATGGTTGTGTACAATAATACAAATAAAACAAACTAAACTGTTACTTATTGTTATGTAATACACGAACGAAAGAAGAATAGTAGAAGATAAGCTATGTCGCTCTATTGGGTAATGATGCTGTACGAACGGGTTTTATAGCGGCTGCTTACGGCCGCAGTTGTAGTTCCTATGTCGTACCGAATAGAAAAACGTCGGGTAGACGATAGACGGGGTTATTTCTATAGTATCTAAACTGCTATTAGGCCGTTTTCGTTCGGTGAAATGTTTATAAACGTACCTAATTGGTTTCATAGTCACGAGGGCGAGGGGGATTTTACGGGCCTGGACGGAGAAGGGTTTCGGTTTAGTCAACGAGCGTTCCGGCTGGAACGCAGCAGACTGCTGTTATTAGGAGATAACAGCGGACCGCGCCACTCTGGTCACATCGTGATCCTTTCCTAATGATATCCTTTTTGTGCCATTAAACCTTTACCCGAGTACACCCACTCGCTAATGCATTGATCATAGATATGTCTCATATAGGAACGAGGTAATTTCATATACCTTTACCTTCCACTAAACGGTTTTTGTTTCAAAAGGAAAGGGTTAATACATTTTTTTTTCTTCGCAAGTAAAATGATTCCTGTCGAAGAAATTGTCTTTGTCTTTTAAAAACGTTCAAACCTATTACCCAAACTCGTTTGCCAAAGGTGGCATTATAGGCAGATGTTTTTATTTTTAATTTTTTTTTTTATAATAACGTAGTAAAACATTTTGTTTTTTTTTTTCATAAAGTAAAATGACTCTTTACAGGGAAAAAATTAGTTTCGTATTGAATAATAGTAACAAAAATAATGATCTTACATGTGCTTTATAATTTTCTAGAATTGCAATTTAGTTAAAACACAAGAGTATATATTTTAATAAAATATATAACAACCCGTATCAAACTAAAGTTCAAAAAATAAATTTTCTCCTGAAGTACATGTGACGTCTGCAATCTAGACTAATCTTTACAAACAAATATTTACTTCGAGCTTCTTCCCTTTCAATCTAGAATTTATTTTACTAGTTCACTTACTTACGAACCTGATTTAACAACTAATAAGAAAAAAAAAAAAAAAAGAAGACAAATCCTCTAAAATATTTATTTTGACATCTTGAACTGGGAACTCGTGTGCAAGGTGAAACAGTTTTGATGCATTTACTTTGCTGGATATACTTTGATCGGAATGAAACTAGACGTAAGAAGCAGCGTTAAATTAAAAAAAAAAAAAAAATTTTATTTGTGTAAATGTGTGAACGAATGGTTGCAACATAACCTTTTAAAAAACTGAAAAATCGCGTATTCAAGATTGCTTATTAAATGAAGAAAAATAAATCTTCAAACATCCAATATAGGAAAGAAAACAAGAATTGACCGAGTCAAACAACCTTCGTCTTTTTGAAGAAATTGGATCTCTGGAAGACGAGGTCTGTAAGCATAAAACGGGATCTGTTGACGAAAGGTCACTAGTCCCCTGAGCGAAATATTGTACTGATCAATTTTTTTTTTTGTCTTCAGTCATTTGACTGGTTTGATGCAGCTCTCCAAGATTTCCTATCTAGGGCTAGTCGTTTCATTTCAGTATACCCTCTACATCCTACATCCCTAACAATTTGTTTTACATATTACAAAACGTGGCCTGCCTACACAATTTTTTCCTTCTACCTGTCCTTCCAGTATTAAAGCGACTATTCCAGGATGCCTTAGTATGTGGCCTATAAGTCTGTCTCTTCTTTTAACTATATTTTTCCAAATGATTCTTTCTTCATATATTCGCCGCAATACCTCTTCATTTGTCACTTTATCCACCCATCACTTTATCAACATTCTCCTATAGCACCGCATTTCAAAAGCTTCTAATCTTTTCTTCTCAGATACTCCGATCATCCAAGTTTCACTTCCATATAAAGCGATACTCCAAACATACACTTTCAAAAATCTTTTCCTGACATTTAAATTAATTTTTGATGTAAACAAATTATATTTCTTACTGAAGGCTCGTTTCGCTTGTGCTATTCGGCATTTTATATCGCTCCTGCTTCGTCCATCTTTAGTAATTCTACTTCCCAAATAACAAAATTCTTCTATCTCCATAATCTTTTCTCCTCCTATTTTCACATTCAGTGGCCCATCTTTGTTATTTCTACTATATTTCATTACTTTTGTTTTCTTCTTGTTTATTTTCATGCGATAGTTCTTGCGTAGGACTTCATCTATGCCGTTCATTGTTTCTTCTAAATCCTTTTTACTCTCGGCTAGAATTACTATATCAACTGATCAATAAAAAAAATTAAATATTTGCAGTAAAAAAGAATGCTATTGTATTTAATATTTTAGCCAAAAAAAAAAAAAAAAAAATCAAGATCGATTTATATTTCAATTTTCAAATACAAATCTTTGATGAATAAACATTGAAATATTATTTAATAAATGAAAAAAATAAATATAATTCTTATTGTGTTAATGAAATTTCTAGGGCACTGGAAACTTCAACTTATAGTTTAGGAATTAAAATTGTTTAAATTAACAAAACTACGTAAATTCTTGATAACTATTTCGTTTCTTTTGATATCGATCGCTAACGGAATATTACTTTCTTTGTTACTAAGAATAGCATTGTGAAATAAATTTAACTTTGTTTATTTCAATGAATAAATACGCCCGTTTACGCAAACACTATTTATACATGTCTCGTGGTGTTGGTGTTATGATACCGAAGGTAACAAAATTATCTAATTTTGCGTAGATAATATGACCTTCTTTGACAAGAGCAACCAGTATCTCACAATCAACACGTCAAGCAGCTGACCTTGGATTTAAATTTTGATATTTCTTTTATCTCCTTCTTACTGGAGCTACCAAATTTATGGTTGCATTAACTCAATGTTTGCACAATGATCTACCGCTAATCATCCATTCAACCAGGTATTTACTGAATTGTGGCATTTGAATGATGTGGAAGAGGCTCCTGTTTGGTCCGTTGCCACTTAGGACTAATTGTTACTTTAAAACAGTTATTTGTACTATCGAAAAAATTTACTTTGTATCGAAATTTTAAGAAACCGCTATAAATATATATTCTACAAAATGAACTATAAACTGTCTATCAAGAAGTAAATTATTTCTAAAAATGAATTAACTACTTACAATCTATTTGAATTAACCGTCAGAAAAACTCGCGCGCATTATCTTCCTTTGTACGTAAGCTATCTCAAATATGAGTTTTATTTCCACCCTATTTCTGTTCTTACCCGGATTTCTTATTCCAAGAAAATAAAAATACAGTTAAGAAAAATAGAAGTAGAAATATAAAATAGATTTCACACTACATTAGAAAACCACCGGTTAGAAATCAATTTTCATTAATAAAATGTTTACTAGATATGATAAATATTTTACTTACCGTAACTAATAATTAATTTTAGTTGAACAAAAAAGAAACCCGTTAATTATTTAAAAAAATGCAATACCCATAAAGAACTTCAAAATTATTAAACACAAAATTCTCTTATCCGAGTTATTGGTGCTCAACCTAACAGATATTCTTTTTAAATACATTATCTGCAATAACTTATTAAGTAATTTTGGCGTAGATCGGAAAAAATCTCCAAGAACACCTTACGAAGCTCGTTTCAAAAACTTATGATTTTTTTGGAAAATATTACTATTTTCATAAATCTAAAATAAAAAGATTACACTTTACAACGAATAGTAAAAATACTCTTCTCTACATGTCTCACTATAAAGAATACAAAATGTCAGCCAGTCTTTTCATTTTCCATCTACTTTTTTATTTTTTTTTTGACTTCAGTCATTTGACTGGTTTGATGCAGCTCTCCAAGATTCCCTATCTAGTGCTAGTCGTTTCATTTTAGTATACCCTCTACATCCTACATCCCTAACAATTTTTTTACATATTCCAAATGTGGCATGCCTACACAATTTTTCCCTTCTACCTGTCCTTACAATATTAAAGCTACTATTCCAGGATGCCTTAGTTGTGGCCTATAAGTC
The DNA here is from genome assembly GCF_047948215.1 of Lycorma delicatula. Lineage (NCBI taxonomy): Eukaryota > Metazoa > Arthropoda > Insecta > Hemiptera > Fulgoridae > Lycorma > Lycorma delicatula. The sequence continues at coordinate 35,979,312 of NC_134455.1, forward strand.
TGTCTCTTCTTTTAACTATATTTTTCCAAATGCTTCTTTCTTCATCTATTTGCCGCAATACCTCTTCATTTGTCACTTTATCCACCCGTCTGATTTTTAACATTCTCCTATAGCCCGGCATTTCAAAAGCTTCTAATCGTTTCTTCTCAGATACTCCGATCGTCCAAGTTTCACTTCCATATAAAGCGACACTACAAACATACACTTTCAAAAATCTTTTCCTGACATTTCAATTAATTTTTGATGTAAACAAATTATATTTATTACTTATTTATAAATAATATAAATTTTTGCTAGTTCCTCTTAATACAAAATTTATCTTTGAAAAAAAATTATAGGTCCGTTGTATTTAAGCCACATATTTAACAATTATAATTTTGTCATAATATTTAGAAATATAACAGATGTTATCTAAGATCACGCAATATGCACTCACTCATCAATGATACAGATACACAACAGATTTTCAGGAAATATAAGTGTCAGTAAAATTATTATATTTTAATACAAATTTTTACTTAGTAAGATTACAATACATCCGTAAAAAATTCCTTATTATTTTCAATAAAATTTAATATTCACGTTAATTTTTATGAGCAGGCTGCTGTTTAACTGCTGTTTCTTTGATTTAAACAACCTTCGTAACATAATTTACTTAAAATGATAGTTAAAATTATGAACTTCACTAATGTGTGTAAAAGTTAAATGTAAACATCTTTTTTTAATTACTTTGAAATTTTTATTAATAATCATTATAAAATAATTACAAAACAGAGTTATATTACTCATTGAAAATTTTATTTTCATAATAACAATAATAAAATTTTAATTACAACCCTGTAATTAATCACTGTTTATCCTCAGTTACAGAAACGATTCTTGAAATAAAATACGTAAGCAATGTTTCATAATATTTTTTTTTGGAAAAATTTCTACAACCTTTATTTAAAATAAAAAATAAAGTTAGGTTTTATTTTATGCTCTAATCTCTTTTCTGCTAACCAATTTTTACACAAAGTTTGGTAATTTTATTATAAAATTTGTTAAAAAAATAAATAAAAAAAGGTAATAAAGAAAAACTAATAATAACTAAACGGTCGTAAATCACATTTTACGCCCGTGACGTCACGTTCAAAAACACATATTTCTAAAAGTTTAACTAATTAACTACTTCCAACTAATTTATTTTTTCTGTTCTTCTCTGTAGCTGTTTCTTAATAAACAGTATTCTACTGTTTTTAGCTATTTATCAATAAATAGCTGTATTTAAGACAAATCTGGTATGTTCGTTTTGATAAGGTTTATATAAAAAAGCGTATAATAATAATAAATCATAACTATTATTAAGGGAGATGAAATAGTACTGTAACGACAGAAAAAAAAATAGCTGTTGTGGTGGGCATCCGATTGAATGACATTGCACCAGCTATCATTTCGTTATCAGCGTTACTGTTCATTACATATATTGACGCTAAACTTAAAAATAAAATTTTTATTTACAGGTTCATTATACATTTTCTTACTCAATTTATCAAAACTATATTTTTTTTCTAATAAATATATTTGATTTATACAGAGCCATTCATGGGAACCGGATATTTTTGAAGTGGGTTGTACTCGGGCATTCGTGGTGGGAGGGGCACGTGGCTGGTGTCTGATGTTTCCTTTATTCATAGCATTTACATTTTAGTCGTTGAAATGGAGCCGTGGACGCTAGACCAACGCCTGTACGCGTATGACAGTTTTGTGCGAAATGACGAATCCGTAAATGCTGTTCAGCGAGATTTCCGCCGTCAGTTCAACCTTCGAACAAGCGGTTCAATATTGAAGAAAAAACCACCGGGTCCCCGACGAACTGCTAGCACTCCAGAGAACATCGAACGAGTAAGGGATGCCATTGGCAGAAGCCTCTTCAGAGACATTCAGCAGCGCTTCAAATGAGCACAAGTACGGTAAGACGAATTCTGCATACAGACCTGCATTTCCATCCTTACAAGATAGCCGTCGTGCAGCAGTTAAACGAGCAAGATTTCACGCAGCGATTACAATTTTGTCGAGAAATGCTTACCATTTTTGAAGAAAATGAAAATTTGTTATTGTTAATGAGTGACGAAGCCCATTTTCATCTGAATGGCTTCGTCAACAAACAAAATTACCGGTATCGGGCAGAAAGAAACCCACATCAGCTTCACGAGAGACCACTTCATAGCCCAAAGGTAACAGTCTGGTGTGCAGTAGGAAAGGTCGGTGTTATTGGATTTTTTTTTGAAGAAAATGACGCTGTTGTAACTGTAAAAGCTGATCGTTACATTGCGATGTTGAATACGTTTTTCATCCCTGAGTTACGAAACCAGGGAATCAATTTTCAAAATGTGTTATTCCAGCAGGATGGAGCTACAGCGCACACAGCGAGAGCAACGATACCTATTCTCCGTAACTTATTTCCGGGACGGATCGTTTCCAGTTTCAGCGACATTCCTTGGCCCCCTCGGTCCCCCGACTTGAGTAGTTGTGATTTTTTTCTGTGGGGGTTTCTGAAATCGCGTGTGTACGGATATAAACCGCGTACATTGGAGGACCTAAAGATCGCAATTCGTCATCACGTCACCCAGATTGATGTAGACATGCTGCAAAGAATTGAGGCCAGTTACCGTGAAAGGCTACAACAATGTATTGCCCAAAATGGACATCACTTGTCGGACATAATTTTTCGTTCACGAGTAAGTAACAAATGCTTTGATTTAAAAAGTGTTTCATTACCAATAAAACTTTTTTAAAGTAAATATTCAATTTTTTTATGATTATTTTAAAAACATCCGGATCCCGTGAATGACCCTGTATAACAATTGCTTGTAAATTGCAGGTAAAGAAAGGAAGAGCTTTGTCTTTTTACTTCAGGAAAGACTGTTAAGTTTTTCTTATAAAAGAATTAATTATTAGGCATTTAATAAGTTAGAAATAATATTTGAAGAAATCTTCTTGAACGTTTCACATGAAATTTTATCCAGTTACTTTGCAAAGGGTAACGCGTTTGTTAAGTTATCTTCCACTTTTTTGAAAAACATAATAGTAATGAAGTTATATAATTTCGCAACAGCAAGAAACGTTTGAGAAGTAATATAAAATTCCCGGTATTATGGAGCGAATGTTGTAAAGTAGATTATAGCAGAAAATAAAAGATTAGAAAATGTTAAATATTATTTCTCTGACTGAAGTAGATTGTTATTACTAATATTATTGTTATTTTGTCTGCAGATTTCATTTTCGTACAGTAGTTTAAATTGCCATAATTTGACTAATGATTTATATGACAAAGTTGGTTTTGTTGAGTTAATATGATTCTCATACGTCAATTATTAATATGTATTTTGTGTGAAAGACTATCACGGAGACAATAATATATTTAAGTTTTTAAATTCGTAATCGGTAGTGGAAACACAACATTTCCGTTCAAAATTGCACGAGTAAGTAATGTTATTTAAATCTTAAATCAGATTTTATTTAAAATAGAGTGTAATTCAGTACAAAGGTGGCCATAGCTGAAGATGATTTGAATGTTTAATATTTTATGCGAGACATTATATGTACACTTTTTAAACTGAATCTTCGATGATAGAAGAACCCAACTAAGTTTACTTAAAATTATAGTCTCAAATTTTTGCCTGCGAATTAGACGAGCATTTTTATAACAAAAGATATATAACTGTATTTTTATATTATTGTATTGAAATTAATTGTATGGTCGACTTTTCGAAGAAAAGTACGGTACTACTTTCGGTCATATGGTGTGATTGGGGGGAAAAAATTGGTTTTCTTTAAATTTTGAGGTACCAGGAGAATCCATTCAGTTTAAATGTAATTTCCTTTATATGTAATATATATGCACAGGAAGAAAAAAATACTCAATATAAACATAGGTCAAAAAACGGTTTGTTAGCGATTTTCTGCTCGCGAAACTTTTAGCCCGGCTTTCTGCTCCATCTGAAATTAAACCGTAATAAAATTTGTTGAGTACAAATCGAGAGGTAAATTTGAAACTTTCTTATGGTTTTTGATCTATCAAATTGAATAAAAGTAGTCCCAAACCTCTACCTCACCTAGATTTTAAGATAAATGAAGTAAAACACAAAACGTTTTTCGAAAAATACACTAGTATTGATTCGGAATAAAATAACTTTGTTAATTTACCAATAAAAAAAAATCTAATTTACTTTATAGAGAATTTAATTCTGAGAAAAGTTAAGTAAATAACGTCTATAAAAATTAAACGCACATTTGAGAGTTCAAATTTAATTATAAACATAACGGACAAACTGCACCGCAAAATTGGTACTGTTTTAAACAGAAAATTTTACATACAAGTGCTAAAAATTATAAAAAATAAATTTGAAAGACCTCCTTCTGAAACTTATTAAACATTTTTATTTTTTCATGTGTTGGTAATAATAGCTGATCAACTATTAAGTTCAGTGTCTAGCATTTTAATATTAATTTCAGTGGTGTTATGTGTTGTTATTGTTCCGTCAATCTTTCACAATGGGTTATATAACAAAAATTTATTTTAATTTGGAGAGTTGCCATACACGTTAATTTACGGTAAAGTAAATAAAATTTGTGTGAAAATTATCCAGAACGAAGAGTACCGGATCGTAAAACATTTGATGCTTTGGAAAGGCGAGTTCGAGATGCAAATGTCCTTAAACCACGATTCGATGCTGGTCCTGAATGTTTTGTGAGAAATTCCAACAATGAAGCAGCAGTATTGAATGCGGTACAAGTATCTCCCACCTCAAGCATCATGAGGTGGGGCGCGCGTGCGTGTGTGTTCAATATCTCATATGAAGAAGATACTTATACAAAAGGATGAAATTCAGTCGACGGCTAATTAGAAAAATGTGAACACGATCTCAATTTCCTAACTAATATTCTAATTACTGATGAATCCTGTTTTACAAAAAAATGGCATTGTAAATTATCTAAACACTCACATTTGGACAAAAGAAAATCCCCGTGAGACCTGCTACAAATCATTTTCAATGCCCTTTTTCGATTAATGTGTTCTGTGGTTTTCTTGGTGATAATCTCATAGGCCCTTTTTTTCCGCCTAGGCTCAATGAAGAGCGATACTAGCATGTTTTTTAAACAAATCTGATGAACTCTTGGAAGATATTCCGCTTGCAGATGATAAGAGTGCAGATGTTGATTTTCAATGATAGCACACCTGCTCGCTTCTGTTATGATGCGAGAATCATTTAAATAACACGTTTTGTAAGCAATGGATCGGTCGAGACTGCAGTAAAATCACCACGTCGTTGGATGCAGTCGTTAGTCTATTCCGCCTGTATTGGCACACAAGCAGAATCGAGTTATCATCTAATAGAAGCTGGAGCTACTATCAGGAATAACAATAATGCTATTAGACAAGCCCGGCTAACATGGATCCGAAAAGCTGAACTATGCATTGAACAGAATGGCGGCCACATTGAGTAACTGCTTTAAGAAATGTTTGTAGCTACATCAAGTAACCATTTTGATATTTAATAATATTTAGGAAAAACCAAAACGTATTTTTTTTAATCAATTTTTTATCATTTTTTCTGTTATTATATTAACCAGCGGTTGTTAAGATATTAACAATTAATAGTTTATATGGCTGCAGCTTTGAAATGGATTGAGCGTTTAGATTCCTTATTTTCAAACAAGTAGATAGGTTAGCATTAAATGAAATTTCATCTTCATACGTAGGATAAACCTCTCCTGAGAAACAGATTTTAATATGAAAAATACAAAATGGCGTCTAGATGGTAAACTAAGCGTCTCCGGACATATTTTGATAAACATTTTTTCCTTTATTTCAATGTAGCGGATCAACCCCTGAATTTTGAAACTCTTTTTATAAGCACGGTATATATATATATATATATATATATATATATATATATATACAGGTGTCCCATATAAAACGCAACCCATCAATCACTCATCCATGAAATTTCAAAAGTCAAGCTTACTCCCCTACTCGTTACTGAAATAGACTCGTCCAACATCTGAACATCGCGGAGAAGCAGTAGAACACTACCGACAGTAACATCAATGCGATCATAACGTTCAGTGTATTGTTAGAGACAAGATGGTGTTTTCGCTAGATGAACGCGTCTTCATTGTCGAGTCGTACTTCAGTACGAAATCGGTGGTTGCAGTGCAAGATTTGTTTCGCCATAAGTACCCAGATAAACCAGCTCCTAACAAAACATCAGTATTAAGGTTAGTTACAAAATTTAGAGAGACCGGTTCTGTTAATAACAAGGAACACAAAAGATCTGCGTCAGTGTTGAATACAGATACAGTCACTAAAATCAAAGACCGATTACTCGCCTCGCCAAATAAATCGATCAGACGTTTGTCTGCTGAAATTAATTTGTCTAAATTGACTGTTCGTCGGGCGACCAAACGATTACAATTACGACCTTATCGCATTCAAACGGTTCATCGACTTCTTGAGCCGGACAAAGAAAAACGGCTACAATATTGTCAACGGTTCCGTCGATTTCTGCGTGAGGGAATTAATGTTATGGATTCGTTATTTTTCACAGATGAAGCACGGTTTCATTCGGATGGCATTCGGAACAGTAGAATTTGGAGCGCTGAAAATCCTCACGTTTATCACAAAAAACAAATACATCCGCAGAAGTTGGGCGTGTGGTGCGCGATATCGCGGAAGAAAAGTATCGGTTCTATTTTTTTTCGAGTACACCATTAATGCAGAACGATATCAGGATATTTTATTTTAGTTCATCGCACTCTTGGAAGAGGAAGACAGCTGCTGGCTACAACATGACGGTGCGACATCGCACTACAAAGGTTCAACTTCTGATTTCGTCGAGGAATTGTTTGGTAATCGGGTTATCGGTCGAGGCTTGTGGCCACCGAGATCTCCATATTTGACTGCGACGGATTCTTTTCTAGGGGGTTACCTCAAAGAAAAAGCCTACAGCAACAAACCACGAACACTTGAACGATTGAAAGTCGATATTGAACAAGCTGTATTAAATATCCGGCCACAAACTTTGAAAAAAGTTGCAAGAAACGCTGTAAAAATAATTGAAGCTTGTATTCAAGAAGATGGCGGCCACTTCCAACATTTACTCTAAATGTAAGGTAATGGATAGTAATAATAAAAATTACATTTACATTTACAAATGACTTTTTATTATTTCAACACCTACCAATATATGGTTGGGTTGCGTTTTACATGGGACACTCTGTATATATATATATATATATATATATATATATATATATAAATGTATGTGTGTGTGTTTTTTATCAAATGTATTGATTTTCTATTATGCTAATGGTTGCATGAATCCCATAGCCAGTTCTTATTCAAAAAAGATAATTAAAAACAACATATTATCCTAAGTTATTTCTAAATTATTCAACGAGTGAACATTAAACATTTAAACCAACTACGTAAACATAAAGTAACTTAATCTAACTTGTATTAATGTAACGTAATTAATTATAAAGTATTCGATGTAAGTCATTCCACATTTGGAATATGTAAAACAAATTGTTACGGATGTATGATGTAGAGGGTATACTGAAATGAAACAACTAGCACTAGATAGGAAATCTTGGAGAGCTGCATCAAACCAGTCAAATGACTGAAGACAAAAAAAAAAAAAATAGAATTATCATTGTTTTAAACTTATGCGGTTCTAAAAAATTGAATGAAAAATACCTAGAAAGAATTATTCATTAAATTATCAAAATCAACTTTAAAATTCAAAATATCTGTTTGAATTAGTTAAAATAAAAAAAACTCTAAAATGTCATAATTAAGGAAAAAAGAAATACTACAACTATACGAAGCTGGTCGGTTACATAAAACTAACTTAATTTAATATTTACATGAGTCTCGATTTTGATTTTTATCGACGACTTTAAAACAATAAATTTGATGTCACCACATGACTTCCTTGTACGCCTATTAAATTACATACACATATTCTTTTAAAATGAAAAATACGTAAAATTTTATTTCATTAATAACTTCTAATATTTTTTCATATTTTTTTTATTTTTATTGTTATTATTGAATATTATTTATCGTAATTTTTTACAATCAGAGGTTAATAATAATAAATCAACATATTTAAATTTAAAAAAAAATAAATATTAAAGGGATATGAAGTCTGATTCGAACTGATGTGCCTTCCCCTTGTAAGATCCAAATATTTCATTAATTAAAATTTTATTTGGCTATAACTCTGGAACCAATGAAAATATGATATTTCGTTGAAAAGCTCTCAATGAGCGCATATTACTGCAGTTAAGAAGTCTTTTTTTTTTTTGACACTTTTGGTTGAGTAAATTGCAATCTAAAGGGAAGGTGCACAACTATATGTTACAACAGCCTTAAATCCAAAATTTCAACATCCTACGGCTAATCGTTTTTGAGTTATGCGAAATATATACGTATGTACAGACGTTACGTCGAAACTAGTCAAAATGGATTCAAAAATGATCAAAATGAATATTTCCGTCGAAATCTGAAAACCGAAATTTTCGTGATCACAATACTTCCTTTACTTCGTACAAGGAAGTAAAAATTGAATTTTTTTTTATTTTACGTAAACTGCGAATACAACGCGAAACATTAAAATAAAAAAACTAAATATTAAAAAAATTGGGTTAATAAATGCGAGGCAATTTTATGGCAATATGTTAAATTTTTAAGAAACTATAACCTAACGCTTAATTACAGCCGCTTATGAAAGATAAGAGGTTTTATTAAGCCTAACTAGGTTCCTAATTCAGAAAAATAAATTATCCAACTCATAAATACAAATAGGGATTTAAAAAGTAAAAATTATTTCTTTAATGACACCTCCCCAATCCGAATAAAGGAAAATTTATTAATAATCTTTAACTTAGGTTGAGATATTTTTTATTTAATTAATTTTTGTCGTACGATAATAAAAAAAAAATCATAATTTTAGACAAAAATGAACAAAAATGTTACGTGCTATTTTTCTCAAAGAGCGATAATGTTTGTACCAAAAAAGGCTAGTGAGAGAGATTAATTTTTCCTCACTAGCATTAAAAGTAGGGTGTATTTTTACACCGGCATTTTTAAATATAAATGCGAACTTGTATTTAACCAGTTTTTTCCATAACACCAAATCTTTTGCTGTTTTTCCTCAACCGCTAATGAAGTCCCACAGGAATTTACTGATCGGTTCAATAAAATTATTTTTTAATTTTAATAATTAAATTATTGTAGAAATTGCCTTACAAAGTTGTCGTAAAACTTCAAATGGAGAAGGGAGGATCATAAAATTAAGATATAGTGACTAAAGCACTGCTCTATTTATTGTTTCATTTTTTTATTATAAATTCGTATCGGCCGCGTGCCAGACTACAACCCGGACCCCTGCTTTGTATCCTGCGACAGTAAAGTGCCGTGAAGAGTGCTAGCTACATCTAGAAAATTCACGCATAATTTCCCATAGTGTCAAAATAAACCTGTAATTCTTGACATCGGACTGTCTGTCCCGTTAGTAAAATCTCTTCCACGGCCCAGATGGAATTTTTGCCGTACTAATTTGACAAGGTTTCTCTGACTATTTGGATAAATACTTTTGTTTTATTTAACCGGGACCAAAGAGCTGTAATCGATTTGTAGGAGCTGTTCTTGTCACTGCTATGAAATATATTCCTCTTAGATACAGGAAGAAGTATATACCAGGAAAGAATGAACAGTTTGAACAAATGTATGAAGATTATTGTAGAAGCAGTGACAGCGAAAATGCGGACGACCTCCTTCACAAGCTTGACACTGCCTGAAAAGCAGTAGGTTGGAAAGAAATCGAGCACTTATTCAAAATTTAAGGAGTGCCCAGCGAAGAGCCTTAATTGTATTCACTGCTGTATTTAAAACAACCTCCTACGAGGCTACCACTGTATTGGGAAAGGCTTTCCCAATCGATTTAGTGGTGAAAGTTCCGGCGGCCATGCAAAAATTGCGAAGAGGCAGAGAGACCGAGGTATTTGGGATCCGGTTTCGAGCCGGGTCTGTACCGGAGCGGAACGGTGATCTCAATGCACCGGTTCTAGATTTCGAACAGTTGTCCATCTTCCGCCTGCGAAGGAGGCTTTACAACCTTGCGATGGAAGCATGGCAGCAAGAATAGCACGCCACGACTAAGTGAAGGTCCTTGTACAGATTTATACAGGATCTGGGGGGACGATGGTATTCCTCTCTTTCGTTTTTAAGGAAAACAGTAGCCCGAATGCTCTCTAACCATGTAAATTTAAACCAATATTTGTTTCGATTCCACCTGGCAGCTGATGAGCTGTCCGTTTGCGGGGAGGTCCAATCGAACGAAGACATGATGTTCGATTGCTCAGCTCTTGGAGGGGCAGAACTCAGGCCACCCTGGAACTTAGAGGTCAAGGGGAAAATTGGCCACTCACAAGCGGCGAGTCTATGTGGCGAGAGCCGCATTGTCGGGAGTTCCTTGATGCGGTTGGTTTGTTCAGCCGACATCAGTAGTTTACCTAAGGGAAAAGACTCCTACCGCGCTGCTGTAGGAAGCTAATCGAAAGATATGGCTGGCTACCAGTCAGATTAAGGCTCCAAGCGCTTTATTGGTGGTAAGGTATTTGCTGGCAATCAACGACCTATATGGGGAGATACAATGAATATTCAGAGAAACAAAACGAAATTAAAAAGAGTACACAGGCTTGCTTTACTGCGTGTAGCCGCGGGATACAGAACAGTGTCATACGACGCGTTGTGTATACTAACGAAGGTTCTACCCATTGATTTACAAATTAAACCGAAGAAAATTTAGATATAGGGGTATGTCCAAAGATGAGATTGAACGGCTAATTGATCAAGAGTGGCAGGATACATGGACACACTCTAGAGTTGGGGATTGGACCAGGCGACTAATCCCCAACATAAATATGTGGACTAGTAATAAAATAGGTAATGTAGATTTTTATACGGCACAACTGTTGACGGGGCATGGCTCGTTCGGCCATTATCTGTTTAGAATTGGAAAAAGACCTACCCCACAATGTGTGTACTGCCCAGAGACTGATGATGCGGAACACACTGTGTTTGTATGCCCAAGATGGGCTCCAAATAGAAGAGAAATTTCGGACAACGGACTTACACCTGAAAACCTCTTAAATTGGATGGTCTATAGTGACGATAACTGGGATTGGTTCCGTAGGTTTGCCGGGGAAATCTTACGCACCAAGGAAGAAGAGGACAGAAGAAGGGGTTTGTAAATTAGGGTAGGGAGGACAGTCCCTCCGTGGAGGGTCCGTACGCCGTGGTGTGCGGGTTCCTGAGAAGGGGGGGATCTCCTGGGAAGTGTGGGACAAATAAAGACCGAGTCCCGGTTGGCGGTGCCGCTCCTGCGGGTGCCTCGGCGCTTAGTGGGGGCGGTGCCGCTGATTAGAGGCAAAGGCATAATGACCGAGACCTGGTTCCCTGCTGAAGGGATGGGAGGTGGCGTAGCCATACCCCGTCTCCGAGGCGGAGGATTGGAGGCAGGCGAATAAAATAAAATTAAAGATCCGAGACCGGGGGAGCTAACCTGCCGTGCCGGGTGTACAACCGGTGGGTGGGGAACACTCCCTTAGAGTAAAAGGACACTATCCCCGACTGAGTATACTTAAATGGATATCCGGTCGGGGAGAGTAGGGGAAAAACGACCTAGGCGTGGCAGCGAATTGCTGTCTTTGACAAGGTAAATTGATTATCGATAGTCATATATGTTTTAGTAGTTGACGGGGTGCGCCTACCTATTTTAGTGATATATGATAAGTGGGTGGTGGAACACGCAAGCAAGTGGTGTATGGTACCACGTTTATTCCGCTCACGCTTTTAGGTTAGCTCTAGGAGCTATTTAGGACACTGGTCGCTAAACTGTTTGGTGGCTCAGTAGCCGTTTGTGGCAAAGACATTCGGTCTTATGCTTTAGGGCGACCGAATGGGGTGATAACGGGAGAAATGCCAAGCAAACCAAACCAAACCAATCTCGTAGGAATTACTTTACCTTTTAACGAGAAATATAATTTCAACCCCTTTTTAGAGGGTGGCCAAGTTTCTAACACACTGTGTGATACATCATTTTAAAGGGCTCTTTAAGACAAGAAAAATGGTATAAATAAAAAGATGGTACAATGCCTCTCAAAATGGCGGCGGGATAATTTTGATTTTGAAAATTACTAAATTTAGTGAGTTGAAATAAAAAGAAATTAAACTGGTTTAATTTAATTAAAATTTATTTTAAAATTAAATTTAGATTTAAAAAAAAAATGTTTTTTTTTTAACACAAAGAATTGTTTTTGTTCAATTTAATGAGTAAATAAGTAAAAATACTGTCACCTAATCATTCTGATCAGCTTATCATTGATGATCTCTTACCACTGTTGCAAAAATGAGGCATACTTCATTGTCTAATATTCCATTTACAGTGTTTCATTACTACACTGTTTCTTATGAGAATTTATCGTGATCGGTTAGCTGTGATTTTGTCATCTTGTGATTTACATCTTTTTTTTTTACTTTTTTTGTAATTGTTTTTACTGAATTAAACTTTTCTATGGTATCTACTAACAAAGGTACAGTGTCGAAACCCATTAGTTTGAAGAAACATGGAGTGTATTAATAGGGAAAACCAGGGAGGCCTAAATCTGCAACAAATCGTTAAAGATTATTCAAGAATTTACTGAGAAAATTAACCATAGTTCAGCGAATTGAAAACTAACAATTGAAAATTTCAAACCTTTAAAAATTAGTCTGGAGCAAGAACTTAATGAAGATCAAAAACTTGAGTTCTGCGAGTGAAAGTAAATGTATGGAAAAGTAATGTGGGTGGATGATTGATAGTGTCTACATTTATTGATAGAATTAAACGCAGTGAAATATGAGGCTCTGCTTTTCGGTCAAATCATTCCTAACAATCAAAACAACGTTGTCGACCCCAACTTCCAAAACAATTGGTTTCAGCAAGATGGTGCCCACTTCAGTTCGGTCTTCCGATACGTGAAATTTTAAATGCATTTTTTCCCTAGAAGATGAATTGGCCGAAGGGGTTAAATAGAAAGGCCAGCGAGATTACCTTATATGAGGCCGCTTAAAACCTATTCTTTATCATAATAAGCCCCAACATATCGATGATTTACAAAATAGAATTCGAGAATATGCACAAAATATCACTAGAAAATCGTTGAATAATGCAGTATCATCCTTTTACAGTCGACTGGAACACTGTCAAACAATAGGAGGACATTTCGAAAATTTATTAAAATGAAATCTAAATATCCAAACGTTATTGCTTAATAATTTTTTTTTTAAATAAATTTATTCAATAATATCCACCATCAAATTTTATAAATTTATTTATTTGTGATAACAATTTCTTAAATTAATGTAACTTTTTCAAAATCCAAACTTAATCCCGTCACCATGTTGAGTAAAGAGATCTAACCAAATTTTTATTTATGACTTTTTTCCCTTTAAAATGATAAACCACACAAAGTGTGTTAGAATTTAAAATACTTCAGTTGCAAGCCCTGGATCATCCCCCAAGTACGGGTTGAAATTTTATTTCTCGTCAAAAGGCAAAGTAGTTGACAATACTATATCCTGAAAGTAATAATATTCTATCTGGAACGCTTTTAAAGTAGTTGTGGGGTTCCCATACTTTGACTCGCTTTGTATAATTTTATTTTAAACGTTTTATTTTTTTTGTCTTCAGTCATTTGACTGGTTTGATGCAACTCTCCAAGGTTCCCTATCTAGTGTTAGTCGTTTCATTTCAGTATACCCTCTACATCCTACATCCCTAACAATTTTTTTACATATTCCAAACGTGGCCTGCCGACACAATTTTTTCCTTCTACCTGTCCTTCCAATATTAAAGCGACTATTCCAGGATGCCTTAGTATGTGGCCTATAAGTCTGTCTCTTCTTTTAACTATATTTTTCCAAATGCTTCTTTCTTCATCTATTTGCCGCAATACCTCTTCATTTGTCACTTTATCCACCCATCTGATTTTTAACATTCTCCTATAGCACCGCATTTCAAAAACTTCTAATCTTTTCTTCTCAGATACTCCCGATCGTCCAAGTTTCACTTCCATATAAAGCGACACTCCAAAAATATACTTTCAAAAATCTTTTCCTGTTATTTAAATTAATTTTTGATGTAAACAAATTATATTTCTTACTGAAGGCTCGTTTCGCTTGTGCTATTCAGCATTTTATATCGCTCCTGCTTCGTCCATCTTTAGTAATTCTACTTCCCAAATAACAAAATTCTTCTACCTCCATAATCGTTTAAACGTAATAAAGCATTTTTAATCGTAGAACACCTGAAACATATTTTCGTTTACTCTAATATTTACGTCATTTGTTTAGAGATTAAGTATCTTTCTACATTTCCAAATTGTTTTAACGGTTTATATAGATTTAAATATACTACAAAAGCTTGTAGTTTGATTCGTTTCAATATTTGAGTACTGAATATGACTGAAAAGGCTATCATAATTTTATCGTAAAAGTAATACATCTGTCTAGAAATAAATTGGATGTATTATTTTTATGATAAAATTACGATATTCCCGTTGTCACAGTCAATGCTCGATTACTCTAACTATTCAAACATACACGTTTTTGTACTGAACTTAATTAGAATGAAATTAAATTTCTGCCATTACACGTAAGCACCAGTTATTCAATATATAAAAAAAGAAATATTAAATACGTTTCAGCAAATGATTTTAACAGTACGAAGATTAACTGTTTTTCTGACATTCTGGAACCTATCTTCATCGGCTGTTACGGGTTAAAATAACAGGAATGTCAACTTAATGGTCAACTAAAGTAAAAACGTTATAAATTTCATACAAATTGCCTTGGTAACAATATACATCAGATATATATCCATGGGTTGACGATTGCTGGTCTAATAAAACCTATTTCATTTATTGTATCTAAATAATTCTTTACTACTTTTTGTCCTGTGGCAATGATTGTTACTCATAATACATTGGAATAAGGGACACCACATGTTTTTCTCATGAATGCACCAAAAGTTGTGACTCTGTTCAGCGGGTGATAAGACTTGATTAGATCAAATTACTCTACAAAGTTTGAAACGTACATACAATCTCTGATGAAAAGAAAAGTAAAGAAAAAAATTCTATTTAAAAGATCGTACAACATTATTTTAACTTGATTTCAGTAACAAGATGCGATTTTGTTAAAAGTTTAAGATCCCTAATTGCATTTTGTAAGACATTAACAGTTCACAGTTAATCTACTAATAAAAATGAAACTAATTTTTCTGCCAATCTTATATTCCACCGTCTTAAATCATTTAAGAGGAATAAGAAATAATTTTAAAAAAATTCGTTTAATTTATTTACTTAATTACTCGTAAAAATTTACGCATGAGAACACTCACACTGCAATCTTAATTTTATTACCATTATATTTCATTTATATTTGAATTGTTAAATGTATTGAAAGTTACCGGCTATCACACCACGTGCTAGTAATACGCCGTTAATCCCACTTTCAATAATTCAAACAATCGGTCCTCTCTAAAAGTGTAATAGTACAGGGTGGAGAGCTTTTTTTCCAAACCACCGCAATTGGAGCCGCTAAAATAGGGGTCATAAAAAAGCAAGAAGCATAAAACATGCATTGTGCTCTATATTACACAGGCAGACTATTAAAACACACTGGAAATCGTTCCCCTTCCTGATTGGTTCCGGATTAGCCGTGCAATTTCTCTCGGCCAATAGTAGCTCCTCAATTATTTATTGCTCGCCGCTTTTTCAAATGAAGATCCCTATGAAGCAAAGGACTAATAGGAACCCCCCCGTAACCAGGCGTGCCGGCTACAGGGAACTTTTCGCAAACTCAAGGTAGAAATTAAATGGGAAATCTAATTCTCTTCAATCTATAAATCAATTATCCAACAGTTCTACCAACCTAATTAACTACAAGCGCTTTCTCAAAGCGCTTAAAATCTACCGCTTTTTGCTACGTTATTGAATTATGAGTTAATTCATCCTTTCATATATTAATGTAGAACAACGGAATAAATTATAATTAAACTAAACCGCTTTAGTAAATTTTCTACAGCGAAGGGAAATAAAGCGTTCAACCTTTTAAAATAAAAGATTACTGCAGATACAAATAAAATAAATTATAATCTTAACAGAATTGTGTATATTAATAAATTAATTATTACCATTAATAGTAATGAACATTTTCTCCGAAAATGAATTTAAAAATTAGCTCAGATTACTTTAATCGATTAAATTAAATCTAATTAAACTAACTTAAATAACACGATAAACATTTTTACAAGTAACAACAACGTTCTATTTTGCGTAATAGATGTATCTATTTACTACGTAATTTACATAAGAATCATGAATGAAACGTTACAAATTTAAGCCTAATTCTTTGTGGACTTAAGAGCGAGTGCTTAATTATAACCGAAAGCGAGCTTATGAAAAGTTTCCAAAATTCTCCTTCTTTTTGTTTTACGTTTTAACTTTTTATTATTTCCTAATTTAGTGGCTGCAGTCTGATGTTTAATTACAGTTTCTATTATTTTTTTATGAGTAATAATCGTAATGTATAATTTACATACAATAAACTATAATTACCATTACACAAATATAAAATGCTTTCCTAAGGGTAGTGTCCGTAATATCGCGCTCATTTAAATCATAAATATTTTTCTAAAATCTGAAATAATTAATATTTGAGATTAATTATCACCAACAATTGTACTCATTTAGTGGAACTGTAAACATGCAACTCTATTCTAAATCCAATTATAGTTTCAAATTTTATTCAAAATTTCTATTTACAAATTATTCAAAAAAATTAAAAGAAGTACACTTAAGAGAGAATGAAAAGTTGTGTTTCTAACATTACACACCGCGTGCGATATCAGGTAACTAGATATTATTTATGTTAGTAAAGCCAGCTATTTTTATACGGACTTGAATACTAGATCGTGGATACCGGTGTTCTTTGGTGGTTGGGTTTCAATTAACCACACATCTCAGGAATGGTCGAACTGAGAATGTACAAGACTACACTTCATTTACAATCGTACATATCATCTTCATTCATCCTCTGAAGAATTATCTAAACGGTAGTTACCGGAGGCTAAACAGGAAAATAGAGAGAGAGAGAGAGAGAGAGAGAGAGAGAGAGAGAGAGAGAGAGATTATTTATGTCATAGAATATTGTTTTTAATATGGATTATATTTATATAATTTTGTCGATTAAAAAATTACCAAATAAAAAATTTAACTGAATCTATTTACCTATATCAATCAATCTCTACGTATGGATCACGATCACATCTATCACGGATCACATCTATAACGTCCGCAGAGGTGGGAAACAGCGTTGTACAGTCACAAACCGTCCGATTAAACTTCGTTCTCCGTCCATTCGGAACGTTATATACTTGAAGAGAGTTTAAGATTACTGTCAAATTACATCTACGGATCAAACAGTCCTGCTTGTTTATCTTGAGCGATGACAAATCTCTTCAGAAAGAAGATTGTGGCATCTTAAGTTGATAGGGTGGCTCACGGTAGAACTAACCGATTTAACACAGAGATTTTATCGCTGTGTTCCAATACGGTAATTAACGCAGGTAGTGCCTCCGTTAATTAAACAGGAAGCCAGTTTGTACGCACAGGAGTAGTAGTCAATTCGCTTATTAATGACTTGATATTTCAACATAAGCGACAGGCAGGTAGGTAGATGAAATTTCATGAAGTCTTGAACATTTTTTTGGTGGATTGAGTTTTCTTACTAATAGTGGAACCTGAAAATCATACTTAAATATGTTCATATGTATCTTTGACGGGAAACAAGGAGGGAAATTTAAGGTAATTTTCATTATCTCATTCTTCAATCCTTTTATTGTAGAAAAAAAAACTGTAAATTTTATAATAAAGGAAATTAAAAATTAAGAAAGCATTGATTTTAAAATTGAAAAAAGCGATTTTTAGAAATAAATTTTTCTAACATTTATTAATAAAGAGAACTTAAGGGTACGCTGAAAGGACAATTTTTTGGCATTAAAAGAACCGAAAATATCCAAGTTATTGTAGAAAATCATGGAACTGGAACTGCTAAAAACGGTGCTGTGATCTGCCGAGACTTACTTATGCGCTCTGAAGATGAAATTGTATCTGACATTTAAGATGAATAGATAATAGTGTGCAAATGACAAACATGGGAATTGAAGGGCAAGTCATATCTTTTTACCTTCTCACATTCTTAGGTTTAATTCAATCGCAAGAATTTCAATCGTGTATTTCACTATCGCAATTTCACTTATACAGTTAATATACATATACAGAGGCATACAGGTATAGCCATATAGGAAAGAAAAGCTACAACTCTTCACAAAAATTCTTTTTGGGTAAATTGCAAATGACAGTACCTTTCAAATCTACTAATTGATGAGTTTATAAAAGGAAATGCAATTTAGGAAACGTCTAGAAGAAGCTTACTAAACTTGAGAGTAGATATTATAATAATAAATAATAAATATACCGGGAATAAAATACTTCGCGTAAACAGTTGAAAAAAAAATAATAGGTTTTAGTAAATTTATTAAGAGAAAGCCTATGTGCAACGCAAGTACAGATTCATGTTATTTTGTCATCAGAGCGCGATCTATCGAAGAAAGTTTAGTTCGCAGATTGGGATAAATTAAACTTTCTTATTGGAATAAATATCAGCAATTAGCAGCGTTATTTAATGAATATACAAAATATGATATATTCGACAAATCATGCTGCATCTGGCTTCACAGATTAACAGACGTCAACACACCTTTCAATTTCTTTAAAAAAACTTACATCAGTTGATTTCATGAAATTTCCCACCAAAATAAATAATAATGAATTACCCTCCAAGAAAGCAAAATACACAGACCTTAAGTAGGTTTTTTAAATACACCTGAACTTAATATTTTTTGGAACTGTATACATCATTCCTAGCATTAGGGACAAAATCATATAAGTTGAAGGCATCCATATAATCTACACAGGTTGACCCAAAAACATCGGTGGGTTCATCGAAACCCATAGTTTCTTATGGAATACCTGGTTTCCTACAAAAAGATCCAAACACTAATATCTCAAAAAACGGTGGGATTGGTAGGTGCTACCAAGAAGTCATCACATGGAGGTTCGTCAAAGGGACAGCCGCAATCAGAAAAACCCGAAATTGAATTTTAGCACTTAAGAGGAAAATATTATTGAAATATTTGACATTGTAGAAGTAATCGTAAAACGGAAAATCGAATGCGGCTCTACAGAATCGCAAACAAATTCAGAAACTGGTAAAAATGTTCGCAATAAAAATAGAAGGTTAGACTACAGGAAAAGTTGCTCTTTATGATTACAGGATGTCTGATAGAATGTAATATTAATAGTTTTATCCGACATTTAGGTGATACTTTAATATTAATAAAACATGGTAGCAATAGCAAATAGATGTTGCTGCATTCATTTACACTTGTATTACCATCTCGTCGTTTGAATGTGAATGCTTTGTGACAAACTACTTCTATACGATCTTTCTCTTCGGGTGGAGTGGTAACTTCTACTTACCAGACGGAAACTGGAGCTTCGACGGTCAGCGGGACTTGTATGATCAACTCCCAATTCCACTAATTTTTGAAGGGGATTTCAATGCTTTAAAACCAGTTTGAATTCATAACGTTTAAACAACAGAAGAATTTCTATAGAAGAAATACTACGAATAACGATCTCGTTTTCTTACGCAAAGCTATGGGAACTTTGTATTATACAATTATATTAAAAGTACATTAACTGTAAAAACAAAAACTTAACAATAAATTTATTTTTCTATAGTTCAGTCTCGTCGCTATATTTAGATTGAAAATTTTCTCAATATCTGCAAGTAAACGATAACGTTCCAGTATTTAATTTAAGACATACGTAGAAGCTGCAATGTTCGATGGTGTCCAAATCAAGAGAACTGGATTGGTAATATTATTCCAAATTATACTACACATTTTTTTTATACTCTTCCAGTAGCAACTAAAATCACATTTGATAATACTAAACCTATTACAGACGTTACTTTATACTCAGTAGAAAAAAGCCCCCTCTATGAATCATGAGACCTTGCCGTTGGTGAGGAGGCTTGAGTGCTCAGAGATACAGAGTAGCTGGACCGAAGGTGCAACCATATCGGAGAGGTATCTGTTTGAGAGCCAGACTAAGGAATGATTACTGAAAGAGGGCAGCAGCTCTTTCAGTAGTTGTTAGACGCGTGAGTCACAATGACTTAAACGGCCATATCAACATCACTCAGTCCTCTGAGTACTGCGCAGCTGAAAGCAATGGAAAACTACAGCTGCTTTTTTTTTTCCAAGAAAATGTGGCTCTCTGCATTTTCACACAACAATAATGGAGGCGCCTTCCTTGGTAAAATATTCCGGAGGTAAAATAGTCCCCCGTTCGGATCTCCGGGTGGGGACTATTAAGGAACGGGTCACCAGAAAACTAAAAAATAACATTCTACGAGTCGGAGCGTGGAATGTTAAAAGCTTGAAAAAGGTTGGTAGGCTAGAAAATTTAAAATGGGAAATGGGTAGGATGAAGGTGGATATAGTAGGAATTAGTCGCTTTAATATTGGAAGGACAGGTAGAAGGGAAAGATTGTGTAGGCAGGCCACGTTTGGAATATGTAAAACAAATTGTTAGAGATGTAGGATGTAGAAGGTATACTGAAATGAAACGACTAGCACTAGATAGGGAATCTTGGAGAGCTGCATCAAACCAGTCAAATGACTGAAGACAAAAAAAAAAAAGATAACACTCCTGTGCTTTGTAAAAAAAAAATAAACTTCTTGATGGACTGTTGAATTCAGTATAGCACTAATCAGAAAAAAAATTTTATTTTTGAAGGGTCGAAAAACGTTTTTGCGTTACCAGGTAAAAGAACACTATAACTTCAAGATAAATCATACCGGTAAAATTAAATATCTTTTAAAATACATTATGGAAAGGGAAGATGAACTCTTACATTATCATACAACACCTGCAGTAGAGTTATACGTAAAGCTATAGCAGTAGCAGTTTGTTTCTGCAATTTTTCCGTAATTGGTCTTAATCACGGAGCAACGTTGTAATCTCTCTAGAAGCCATAACCGAATTACTGACTAAACTACTTAATGGAAAGGATTCTCTCTATTACCAGTATCGAAAAGCTTAAAAAAATGTGTTAACAATAGCTTGATAACAGGAATCTTGGAGGAACACAATAAACAAGAAGTAAAAAAAACAATTTCCGACTGACCATATAGTACAACTGGAAAACATTATTCAAAATTTATTTAGCTCTAAAAACGTATATAAATAGACACTTCATTAGAGTAACTTTCTTGTATAGAAAAAATTAACATGACCTCGTGGTATGATATTTTTAGAAAAATTCATGGTCTACAAGAAAACCCCCGATGCTATTCACCAGCTACTTATCAAAAAGGATACTGCGAGATTGCATCAACAGTGACCGATGAACAATTAAGACATTCAAAAATAAAATTCCTCAAAAATTCACGCTTAGCGGTACCTTTTGTACAATCAGTGGGTACGGGCTTATTAAAATTAATTCCTTATGATATTGGAGTTGTATATACGCCAACAGAGGAAGTAAAATCTTTTTCGTCTACTTTTCGGTAAAACATTAAATTGGCATTAATCGTCAACTAGTCATTAAAAATATTTTTAGCCTGACATATCGATTACTGTAAAGCTATTTGAAAGCGAATATTAAAATAAGTTGTTGATGTAGATTCAATAAATACTTTTTTAAATTAAAATTACGTAAATACTTTTAATTTAAAAAAAATTAAATTCAAATGGTTGTAAATCAAATTTTCAGCTGCAACCCCATCATTTTCCAGCATTTCTTTGAGTCTTTAAGCGAACCCATTTTTGTTAAAAATTCCTACTGAATGCAGATTGCATGAGAATGAATGTACAGATTGACTACAGAATGTATAAGACTATTTTTGAGAGAAGAGTAAAAAAACTTGTTTCATAACATTTATCTACTCCAGCCTTTCAATGGCTGTAGCAAGTCTCCCGCAAAATGATCGAGACGAAATAGACATTAATCGGTGTTGTTTTCTCTGAGAGTAATAGTTTTCAGTAACAGGTTACATTGAGTTTAGTAAAAAAAAGTTGGAGGAAGCCATATTATCACTTTTATTTTTTTTTTTTTTTTGTCTTCAGTCATTTGACTGGTTTGATGCAGCTCTCCAAGATTCCCTATTTAGTGCTAGTCGTTTCATTTCAGTATACCCTCTACATCCTACATCCCTAACAATTTGTTTTACATATTCCAAACGTGGCCTGCCTACACAATTTTTCCCTTCTACCTGTCCTTCCAAAATTAAAGCGACTATTCCAGGGTGCCTTAGTATGTGGCCTATAAGTCTGTCTCTTCTTTTAACTATATTTTTCCAAACGCTTCTTTCTTCATCTATTTGCCGCAATACCTCTTCATTTGTCACTTTATCCACCCATCTGATTTTTAACATTCTCCTATAGCACCGCATTTCAAAAGCTTCTAACCTTTTCTTCTCAGATACTCCGATCGTCCAAGTTTCACTTCCATATAAAGCGACACTCCAAACATACACTTTCAAAAATCTTTTCCTGACATTTAAATTAATTTTTGATGTAAACAACTTATATTTCTTACTGAAGGCTCGTTTAGCTTGTGCTATTCGGCATTTTATATCGCTCGTGCTTCGTCCATCTTTAGTAATTCTACTTCCCAAATAACAAAATTCTTCTACCTCCATAATCTTTTCTCCTCCTATTTTCACATTCAGCGGTCCATCTTTGTTTATTTCTACTACATTTCATTACTTTTGTTTTGTTCTTGATTATTTTCATGCGATAGTTCTTGCGTAGGACTTCATCTATGCCGTTCATTGTTTCTTCTAAATCCTTTTTATTCTCGGCTAGAATTACTATATCATCAGCAAATCGTAGCATCTTTATATTTTCACCTTGTACTGTTACTCCGAATCTAAATTGTTCTTTAACATCATTAACTGCTAGTTCCATATAATCACTCACTTCCATGTACTCACTTTCCTTATTAGAGTTGAACTGAGTTGGCATGCAAGTTATTTTTGAGTACGGCCAAGTTATTTCCCGAACTACCTGGATTTCATATCAGGTCACCATCACGCCTCAAGTTATTGTCAATGCTGATAAGTAGTTAATTACATTCAATTGTATTGTTTTTAAAACAGAATCTTGGACTAAAACATTCTGAAAACATCCTATTTCACCCCCCAAGTAAAACGACATATATATTTATTTTTTTGAAAACATTTCAAATAAAAGTTAGTGTGACTAGATTGCTACTGACCAAAAAACGTGCTAATGGTATTCCAAACCTGAATGTGATTATTATTAGTCAAGAGAAAAGAAATTCATTTGAATCAAGTTGACAATAAATGACTTCAATAATTTAGGTTAATAGCCTCCATTATAGTATAACGAAAGGTACACTTCGTTTTACAAAAGAGTTATCACCTCGTGGTTTTATAGCAGTAAGAAATACTGCATGTATATCACTGTGGTAGTAAATGATATAAAAGTACAGGATGACACTGCGTTTGTAATGGTTTATGTTAGTAATTTTGTTCAACATTATATTAATATATCTTTTCATTGTTATTTTTCAAATTATTTTTTTAATAACCATTTTTAAATAAAAAATGAATGAACGATGGATTGTAAGTTTTTATCCAACTATTAAGACGGTCAAAATTAAAGGTATAATCGATAATATGAGAGCGATATTTATTCCTGCAATACTACGTTTACGATGATTTTATACAAATATTTTCACACTAAACTAACAAGTAAGAATTCAAATGCACGTACTACATGTATAGAGTTAATGAATGTCTTTCTCACTTAAGAATTTAAAAATAATTATTCTTGTAATTCTTTTGTTTTAGTTAGCTGGTTATTTTTTTGTTGACTTTTAACAATAGTTAAAATTTAGATAGTTTTACTGATACTGTTATCAGTCAGTATTCTATAACATTCGAGACGTACTATTTTGAACCAAATCGGTCGGTTTATACGACCCGATAACTCTAGACCTGAAAGCGAATTCCGATTAAAATTAAAGACAAAAAACATAATCGTGAGCTAAATAAAGATCTTCAAGTTAAGGGAAAAGAGATTTTTTTTTTAAGTAGTCTAATAATGAATATTATTTTCAGGAACCATATAGCAACGGCGTTTACTTGAGAACTAATTGATATGAAGGAGGTAAGGATTAAGTGAGAGTTAACTGGGACGTAATTCAATTAGAATATCAGGTGGTTGGAAGGAGAAAAAAGTAGAGGGGATAGAAGACAACCGGTAGAAGATTGATAAAATGGAGGGGATAATAAAGATGGAGGGGCATGACAAGTGAGTTGAGAAACCCAGCCGCGCTACCGCACCGCTGATAATGAGATTACAAATTAATTACAAGAACAAAAAGTAATTAACCATTGTTTTCATTTTTCCGTGAACAACGGACATCTTTCACAACCGGTAAAAGGAAAATATTAAAATAGAGTTCTTATCTTACTTTCTTCCTTCAACAAACGGAATTGTTTATTAAGTCTAGATTGAGAACAATTTATGTAATCTGTATTCCTTACAAAACTTCACAACTCATATTCAAATTTCTGCTTTGTTATAAATTCGTTATTTTATGCCGTTTAGAAGAAACCGAAAATTATCATAAATTAAAATTAAATAGAGCTTACGTTTACATCCGGTTAACTAAATTTTAATTTTTTTATACTATAATTTTATTATGAATAGACTATGTTTTATTCTATTCCAATCAATTTTTTTGAAGCACTTTTCAATAATCAATGATATTTAAGCGTTAACAACAGCTTTTTAAACATTTACTTAGTGCAAATATTTATTATTACGCTTATAATCATTAAAATAAGATTCTATTCATAAATATAATATATATTCTGATATATATCTTCAATCATAAAAAATAAAAATCAAAGAAAACGGCTTTATTCGACCTTTCTTTCTTTTTACTGTTTCGCCTCCGGTAACTACCGTTTAGATAATTCTTCAGAGGATGATATGTATCAGTGTAAATGAAGTGTAGTGTTGTACATTCTCAGTTCGACCATTCCTGAGATGTGTAGTTAATTGAAACCCAACCACCAGAGAACACCGGCATCCACGATCTAGTATTCAAATCCGTGTAAAAAGAACTGGCTTTACTGGGACTTGAACGCTGGAACTCTCGACTTCCAAATCAGTTGATTTGGGAAGACGCGTTAACCATTAGACCAACCCGGTGGTGGGTTGGCTTTATTCGACCTACCATTTTAAAAAAACATGTAGACGTTTGTTCTGTGTAAAACACGCGAATACAAAATATCATTTAAAAATATGAAAACTCCAATTAGGGACATTTTAACTGTAATAAATCTTTTCCATTTTCCTTGCTTCATTAAGATTGTAAAAAAATACGTTTTCCCTGTTACTGACAACCTTTAAATTGATATATTCATCTCTGTTAAATTACAAAAAAATGTTTTGGTTTGCGTTAGCGAAATAAGAAAATAAGTATTGTAATTAACAGAAGAAAGAGATACGGCAGGAACGGATAGGGTCTGAAAAAAATTAGCGTTACATTAGCCGCTACAGACGTGAAGAAATAAAATAAAAAAATACAATATTCTACAATGTTCTGCATATTAATGATATCCAAATTAAACAAAGAAACTGAGAAAAGTGTTTTTGTGTTTTACATGCGGGAGGAATAAGTTAAAAATTACATCAAAGGTTTACGTTAATAAAGGTTCTCTTTTCTTTAAATTTCCTTTAATTCTTTCTCGAAGACAATTTTAGTAATGTAATGAAATGAAATTCGTACACTAATTCAACGTTATCACTAATAAAATAAGAAAATCCGTGATTTTTTTTTAATAATATGAAGCAAATTATAAAGATTCAAACTCAACAGCAAAAATTTAACTTTACAAGGCCTTACATTAACATTCATACTCTAGACAACAAAGGTTTTTCGTATAGGACAATTGATAAGCATCAAACCAGTCTTATCTCTTAAAATAGTTTATTCTTAAGAAAATAAAAGTAAATGTAAAAAAATGCGTCCAGCATTACGAAAAATAGCTGAAAATGTACGGTACCAACAAACCCCGTTTTTTTTTGGCTCAAATTATGGTTCCTCTGATCCGATTCGTCAATAGAGTTATATTCCTAGTAGGTTGACATGACTCCAAGAAATTTCGTCGAAATCGGTTACGATTTCTATCCGGTAGAGCGGACGAAAATGTCATGAATCTCATCAGTGATTCTCAACCCTTGTGCCGCGGCACTTTTGTGTGCCGCCAAATTTTAAAAGTGTGCCGCCAAATTTTGTAAATA
Source organism: Lycorma delicatula (assembly GCF_047948215.1). Taxonomy (NCBI): domain Eukaryota; kingdom Metazoa; phylum Arthropoda; class Insecta; order Hemiptera; family Fulgoridae; genus Lycorma; species Lycorma delicatula. The sequence continues at coordinate 36,005,889 of NC_134455.1, forward strand.
TATAATAATGTTAATATTAAAAAATTATTTAAAAAAAATAAAAATATATTTAACATGAATATATATTTAAATCCACAAAAAAAAATTATTTTATTATTTACTTTGCAAGGCGTTTTTTCTTAGTGCCGAATTGTGATGAAGTGGCATGCATAGCAATAGGAATTGTCTTCAGTTGGCGCACGCTTGTCATTTCTGCGTATAAACGTGTTGTTTTAGTGATAGTTGGAATTTACAAGGTGTTGCATAGTAGTTACTGCACCTTTTATTTCGTTAAAATTAGCAAACGTTATTATTCGGTTTATTATTAATTAATTTGCATATAGTTTCAAATTATAAATTTGTAAACTTATTAACTTTGCAGTACACATATCCATTGATTTACAACGTTTCCTTTTTGTTTTTATCGCACTCTACGAAATACTACTGTGATTGAATACGTTCTCTGTGTACACATCTCTCAAAAAATCCCGAGCTTATGTGCTGAATTGCTGCACGCATACAGTGTCCGCATTTATTCACATAAAATTTAATTTTTATTTACGGAAAATTGTATTTGAGTGAAAGTTATACAATTTCAGAAAGGTTAAATTTTCCATATTCATAAATTACAAGTTATCGCATAATTTTGATAATTATAAATTCAAATGTTATATTTGAACCATTTTTTTTTTCATTTTTCGACAATTTTTTTTTTTTATTTTTTCAGACCCTTCTAAAAATGGACAAATGGATAAAAAGAAAAAAGTGTAACAATGAAAATAGAGATAATGATGACGTTCACGACCAAGTTAATGAACCAACCCCCGAAACAAGTAAATATACACCTTTCTCAAAAAAGTACGTTGTCCCTCGGAAATATAATGATGATTTTTTAAAATTTGGATTTACCTCGTCAATGGAAAATGACATAGTTGTTCCCGAGTGTGTAATATGCGGTTTTAAATTATCAAACAGTGCTATGGTTCCTAGCAAACTTCAACGTCACTTGGTGACTAACCGTCCTTCGCTTTCAACAAAAGAGAAAAGCTAATTTGAAAGTTATTTATCATCAAAACTTAAGCAAGGAAAAAATTTAAAAAAAAAATTATGTGTGAAAAGGCTCAAGTCGCTTCTTATGAAATCGCTGAATTGATTGCAGTAAAATTAAAGCCTCATAATTTGGCAGAAGAAATTATATTACCTGCGTGTCGTAAAATTGTTAAAACAATGATCGGTGGATCTGCTGATATTGAAATTTCCAAAATACCCCTTTCAAATGATACAATACATCGCAGGATAAAAGACTTGTCTGAAAATATTGAGGCAGAATACTGCAAAAACTCTTGCAAATTCGAATTTTGCTATACAAATAGATGAAACAACCGATATTACAGGAAATTCTCAATTAATTGCATTTGTTAGGTTTATTCACGAAAATGATATTATTAATCAATTTTTATGTTGTCGAGAGTTATCTGATTTTACAACCGGTAAACATATTTTTAATGTAATCAATTCATATTTAGAAGAAATTAAAGTTTCTTGGAAGACATGTATTGGAATTTGCATAGATGGTGCTCCAGCTATGACTGGACATATAAAAGGATTTGTTGCACACGTTAAAGAATTAAATGAAAATATATTAGTTACCCGTTGTTTTTTGCATCGAGAAGCACTTGTAACAAAATTTTTGCCATCAGATTTAAAAATAGTTCTGGAACAATGTGTAAAAATGGTTAATTATATCAAATCTAGACCGTTAAAAAGTAGATTATTTAAAGAATTATGCCAAGCAATGGAAGCCAAGTACGAATCTTTATTACTCCATACAGAAGTAAGATGGTTGTCCAGAGGAAAAGTTTTATCTCGTGTTCTGAAATTAAAAGATGAAATGAAAATTTTTTTTGAACAAAATAAAAATCATGAATTTGTAAAACTGTTGGAAGACAAAATATGGTGCACTAAACTGGCTTACTTATCAGACATTTTTGTTATTTTTAACAACATCAATTCAAGTATGCAAGGGCCTAATGAAAATATCTTAAACTCAACCGATAAGCTGGTGGGACTCAAAAAACAAATAACTTTATGGAAAAATAAAGCTCAAGAAGGCAATTTAGAAAAGTTTGAGTCGGTCCCTAAAGACAGTTATAAAACAATTAAAGTAATTGTTCTTGATCATTTGACAGCGTTAGAGGAGAGAATTGTTCATTATTTCCCAAAATTAGATATTAAGAAATTTGATCGGGTTCGTAATCCATTTCTCATTACGGACACTTCTGTATTTGACTTAACTTTAAATGAAGAGGAAGAACTTATTTTGCTTTCCAGTAATCGAGATTTAATTTTAAAACATTCAGAAGAATCAATTAATTCATTTTGGATTAACATCAGATGCGAGTATCCAATCATAGCCAAAAAAGCTTTATACATTTTATTACAATTTTCCACATCTTATTTGTGTGAATTCGGATTTTCAGCATTAGCAAACATTAAAACTAAAAAAAGATCAAGATTGTTAAATGTAGAAGACTATATGAGAGTAGCATTGTCATTTTTACGACCAAATATAAATGAAATTATCAAAAAACATCAAGCTCAAATTTCGCATTAAAAATATTTTAATTATTAGCTTTTAATTTAATCACGTAATAAAGTTTAGTTATTTTTAGTTTAATTTGCTTATTTAACAATTTGTCATAAACTATATTTATTCAGTGTGTTGTAATAAGACAATAGTTTTTATTTTTTTCTTTATGTGCCGCCAAATTTCGAAATCGTTTAAAATGTGCCGCAGCAGAAAAAAGGTTGAGAACCACTGCACTACATGACTGGGCGCAGTAGAGATTTCCAAAGAATTTGGAAATCCACATAATCCTTGAGTATTGATCAAATATATGGAATTTTTTCATTCAATTTAAAGTAGCATTATACTCATAAAAAATATTAGCTTTAAAGTACTGATAATAAGTTAGTAATAAAACAAACAGCTGAACTCTAAGTGAGTATAGTTTTTGTAAATAGCATTAAAAAAATCCTTTGAATCTAATAAATATAAACTGTAAAATAATCCTTAATACTATCGAAATACGAGAAGTAATGAATCCATAACAAAAATTAACAAGTCTAAATAAAAGTTAACAATAATATTTCACACTCTAAAATAAAAAAATAAAAGAACTACGGTAATAAATAATAATAATAGAATTAAAAATAAAACTGTATGAGAAGTTTAACGAAAAACTAAACGTATAAATGTAAAAAAAATGCAGTAGAAATAGTAATAATTGTATATTATTTAAAATGCTAAAATAATTTGCATTAAAATTGTCAACAAGTATAAAATATTTTTATAATGAACGAACAACATTAAATAATGTTTTAACAAAAAATTTTACAAAACTATAACATTGTCTAAAATAGCATTTAATATGATTACATGCGACCATTTAATTTAAAAAAATGATTTTACAAGAAACATGTTTAAAATATTTTATTATAGTTAACAGAATAAATTTATTAGTAGACTGTAATGTAAATTTAATATACATACGTTACGTAAAGCAAGTTTATGCAACATCTTTAAACTGAAGACTAATTTTTCAAAACTGCAACATAAATTTGGTACGATGAAATATTTAATTTTAATCATGCAATGATACACGAACCATGTCCTGTTAAGAAAATGATATTCGGATTTCAATTATTAGTATAACTAAATTAAACATAATCTTATCGGACAAGATAAGTAGACTTCATTCCAACAGTTAAATTATTATTATTTATATATATGAAGGTGCTAGAACCTCCCATAACTCAAAAAATTAGAAATTTAGTTAGCAGTTGTTTTCAACAATAAAAATTTCCCCAGGAATACGAATATTGAATCAAATTGCGTCAAAACTCATTAAATCCTATAGAAAAATATGGTTAAAAACAGCTGTAAGAATTAAAAGTCACATAATCCAATGAATCGAGTGATTGTTGACTCATAGCAGCTTTTTAATACTTTTGAGGTTATATACGTTTGTTTATTTTTGGTTTAAGTTGAGCTAAGTGACATTTTACCTATCGTAAATTTGAATGTTTTACCAGTCAAAGTTGGTAAAAAATCAAGGAAACTATTAAGGCAACCTGAAAAATGGTAAAAACCAAGCAAAAATGTAAGGTAAATAACCTTTTACTAATGTTAAACACGTAATTTTCTTTTGTATAGTTTAATAATTTGATTTAATTTTTTAGTTTTAAATTCCTTGCTTCTTAAAAGTAATATTGAAATACTTCTGATAGTTGGTATGACAGAAGTTAAACCTAAAAGTATTAATTAGGGAAAAAAATTCAGTATCAATTTTAGACCGTGTAGTATGAACCCTCACTAATTTTACACCGAGTAGTGAGAATATATTTTAAATATAGAAAATATCACTGCAGAATCCAAATAAGAGAAAATTACTTTTACCTGGTGGTGTTTTCTGTATTTTAGGTACTATCCAAAAGATGTACCTAAATATCCCCAATGCATTCACAAAGAGGATAAATTTTCGTGTAAAATTGTTACAATTAAAAACATTGCAACATAGCGCGTCTTATTTTACAAAAAAAAAAAAAATAGACTGCAATACCAATATAAAATTATTATAAACTATGTTGAAATTCACAATTCAATGTTCAATGAGACGAAGACTAGAACAGTCAAAGAAGTAATAAAATTTAAAATTTACTCCCCCAACTTCTCCCGCGTTTTTTCATACAAAAATTACTTAGTATGGCATGTTTTATAATAATTGATGAATAAACATTAGAGAAATACCGTAGTAACCTTATAATTCAATAAAAATAATACAATAATACAAGCCTATACTTGTTTTATACCGGTCATTTTAAACTTTCTCCATATTAACATATTTTACTTATTAAAAATGTAAGCATTACTGCTTATAATTATAAATATATTCTAACCAAACTTACCCTACGCTCGCTAATCTTGACTAATTAACAGTAATATTTTAATTATTTAAATAATAAATTCAATAATTATTGCAATTTATTATTTAAATAATCAAAATATTACTGTTTATTAGTCAAAATTAGCGAGCGTAGTGTAAGTTTAGTTTTTTTTTTTTTTTTTTTTTTTTTGTCTTCAGTCATTTGACTGGTTTGATGCAGCTCTCCAAGATTCCCTATCTAGTGCTAGTCGTTTCATTTCAGTATACCCTCTACATCCTACATCCCCAACAATTTGTTTTACATACTCCAAACGTGGCCTGCCTACACAATTTTTCCCTTCTACCTGTCCTTCCAATATTAAAGCGACTATTCCAGGATGCCTTAGTATGTGGCCTATAAGTCTGTCTCTTCTTTTAACTATATTTTTCCAAATACTTCTTTTTTTTATCTATTTGCCGCAATACCTCTTCATTTGTCAATTTATCCACCTATCTGATTTTTAACATTCTCCTATACCACCGCATTTCAAAAGCTTCTAATCTTTTCTTCTCAGATACTCCGATCGTCCAAGTTTCACTTCCATATAAAGTGATACTCCAAACATACACTTTCAAAAATCTTTTCCTGACATTTAAATTCATTTTTGATGTAAACAAATTATATTTCTATAAGTTTAGTTAGATTATATTTATAATTTCTCTGGAAGTACCTCCAAATACCCACTGATTTGGAAGCACTCTGCTTCAATTGTACTTTCTTTTTGAATTTTGAAAATGAGGACGCGTGTCTATACTGTCATACCTGGGGACCTCCCTTTCTGACCTTTCCTGGTTTTATTAATAAATGATCAGCACACACACACACACACACACACCCTTTCTCAGGTACATTTTCCAATCCGTTATTGCTTCCATTAACTTACGCCGCTTCGCTCGCTAACCCTGACTAATATGTCAATATGTAAAATTTTTTTTTTGCGAAAAACATTTTCACATTATCGTTGTCCGTAAAATAAAAATATAAAATCAAATAAAAAACATAACAAACTAAAGACCTAAACTAAAATATTAACACAAAAAACATATAAATACAATCACAGCTAACATACTAAAAATTGCCGATAATTAAAAACTCTCTCTCTCTCTCTCTCTCTCTCTCTCTCTCTCTATATATATATATATATATATATATATACATATACATATATATATATATATATATACATACATACACAGAATAAAATTAAAATAAATTTAACGATCACCGAGAGGAGTGTGAAGGGATCCTTCTCGAATAACAGAAAGAAAAAAGATGTAACATAAAATTCATGACAATAAAAAAAAATGGAACAATAATATTAAAAGGTATTGAAAATACTAACATGGAGAAACAAAGACACCCGATCCAAATCTTCTTTATCATTGCCCAGGATTTGACGAATGATTCAGGGCAATTTAAATTTACGATTCAAGGCCACATAACATATGAAATCCACAAAAATTTGGTGCAATGCTTAGCGGCAGTTGCAATTGGTGCGTTTACTGTTGATATCAGATACTCGTGAGTGACTGTCTGGTATGGCCTAATCGCAATCGACAAAGACCACTTCTCCTCGACGTAGTTTTCTCCATGAAAATAAAATGTTTTTGTAATGAGACTTTTAATATCCACTGCAGCAGTTCAGTTATCTTGCCACTTTGCCCGAATAGTGTGTTTTACACAATTAATAAAGTCAGATGTAGTAATACGTGCGATGAAGGACGGTTGACTGCATCTTTAGCAGAGAATCTTCACGTTCACTACCCGGAATTCCCACGCGGCTAGTGGTGATCCAGCAAAAACACACTTGCGTATTGCGGTGGTTCAACTCAGCGATTTCATTATAGATCTCGGTGACGGTGTAGTATATTTAGAATACATATTTTCTAAAGCTTGGAGTGCACTACACGAGTCACCGCAGATAAGGAAATAGCTGTATTTTGGGTTAACGATATCAAAGCTTTATTGATAGCTTTCATTCAACAGTAAAGGTACTTGTAATATTAGGTAGACCAAACATATTGATTCTGTAATTCGACATAACGCTATACTAGTAAGTTGTGTATTTAGTCGCTCCCAACGAATATATTTATTTCTGCGGTTTCAGTATGATTTTTTGTGAATTTTGTTCTTTGTTTGTTATTAAGGGTGTAATTGTTTGTTTGGTTTTATTTTGGGATATTATTTTCTGTGTAACTGGTTGTTCCTAATTTTTGTTGCTTGGATAGTCTTAGTCTATCTGGACTATAACATAGTTGGGTGGTTTAATTTAAGTCATACTTCTGAGTGGCTTTTCTTTTTGTTTTGGTGTATTCTGTAAGAAAATACAATTGTTTTAGCTGTTTGTTTGATTTTAATATAATTCAAATAAATTTGTTCATTACTCAGTTGTGATTTTGTTTACATTGGCAACAGCTATATTGGTTCTTTGTGATTGGTCGTTATGTTTGGCAGCGGCCATCTTGCATTAATCTGATTGGTCTTTCCTTTGTTTATATTGCCATCTGATTTATTGAACTTTACAGTGAACAGCTTTAGATTAATTTAATAGTCTTTGTTTGTTTTATTCGATTAATATTGAGTATGTTTTATAAAGAGGGTAAAAAGGTTAGGGCCAGGCGGACAAAATGCGCTCCTGATGAACTAACAGCTGAAGTGCGGCCTGATTTCCTCCTCATCAGGAGATAATGAGCCAAGGGCTGGGATGTCGGGTGTCTCTATCCGAGTTAAGGACTTAGTACAGGATTTTGTTCAACCAACAGGGCGTGTGGGGCGCTCGGCTTTACTTGTGGGGAGTTTAACGAGCAATATGAAAGGCATATGCATTTCTTAGAGAGTCCGACGAACAGTTCAGCTAAGGTTCGCGAAAAGGTTGTCCCCAGAATGAGAGGATTCGATTCAATTATTTCTGCCATCATGGAAGGGTATGATAAGTTGGTTGACAGGCCTCCAGAGTGCGTGAAGTGATTGGAAAGGAAAAGGTTGCTGTTCAAGTTGTGATGCCACAGCTTAAACCTTATTCTCAGGTATTGACGGAGAAACGGGAGGCCAGTCTGTCTCGAAAGCAGTCTGAGGTTATTTTCGTTAATTTAAAGCAAGAGTATCGGCGAAATATAGCAAGGAAATGGACAAATTTCCTAGCTATATTCTCTTCTGTCTTCGACAGAAGAGGTCGAGCCTAAGAATTTGAAAGGGCTAGTTGTCGTTGCAGACGACAAAGAGACAATTAAAATTATTTCTGACTGCTTCGAGGTCGGTAAAACCGACATGAAAGTCGCCCTTAAAAGGAAGAAGCGACCAAAGGTCATTGTATCTGATATTGATCAACATCTATCTAAGGAGAAGTTAATTACACTCATCCAGTAGCAGAATACTCAGATGGCTGAGGAGGCCTTCAAGGCTGATTGTCGACTGTTATTCAAAACGCGTAGGCGCGAGGCAGAGCGTTACCAGGTGTCTTTGAGGTGAGTCCTGAATTATTTAAAGTCTTCGTATCTGAGGGCAGGTTGTTTATTGACTTCTCTTCGTGTAAGGTTAAAGAATATGTAGATGTTCAACGTTGTTTTAAGTGCTGTCAGTTTGGACACACAGTTAAACTGTGTAAACACCTTAAAGTAATGTGCTCCCACTGTGGGGATGATGAACACAAACAAGAGGAGTGTTCTAAGAAGTTGGCGGGCCCGACTTGTATTAACTGCAGACTTCTCCGAAAGGACCATAAGTACTCTGTTATGTACTCTGACACAAGTACTCTGTTAAGTTATCTGTTATCAGAGGACTGTCACAATGTATTACTACAAATCAATATCGTTAGCCGGTTAAAACTGGACACTTAAATGCACAGGGTGCTTACATGGTACAGATTGAACTTAGAGAGATCGTCATACGTAGGGGGTGGATCCTATGTTGTGTCCGGTGAACTGCTAGGTTTTTCTCGTTGGAAGTGATTTTATTTTGTTTTTCATAGCATGTCTCCTGTACTGTGCAGAAGGAAATTTGACTGTGTCTGCAATCGACAGCTCTCTAACGATCATCATGTTGTTGTCCGTGTGAATGTTCAGAACTTCCATCGGTATTTGGAAGTTCGTATTTTCAATATAGAGATCCTGCTGATCTTCATCTTGAGGTCTGGGATAAAATCCTACGATTCTCTGGTACCAGTCCAATCCTTATTGACGAGAATGTGAAAGGTAAGTCACTTTTGTAGCATAGCGGGTTCACCGATGATAAGGGTGAATTAATTGAGGACATTTTAGCCCACTATGGTCTCCAGGTATAAAATATACCTGGTGAGTTGCCCATCTGCGCAGGGAATGTAGATGGGCGTCAGCGTTTTGGTGGAACAAACATCGGCGTTACAGTTAATAGGTTTATTCCTACCAATGTTTGAAACTGGAAAGTGGTTGATTACAGCTCAAGTTATGGATTCGTTATTTTTCACAGATGAAGCACGGTTTCATTTGGATGCCTACGTAAACAGCCAATTGAATTTGGACAAACAAACAGAAGAATTATCCCCACGTTTATCACGAAAAACAATTACACCCGCAGAAGTCGGGCGTGTAGTGCGCGATATCGCGGAAGAAAATAATCGGTCCTATTTTTTCGAGTACACCACTAATGCAGAACGATATCATGATATTTTATTTCAGTTCATCGCACTCTTGGAAGAGGATGACAGACACTGTCGGCTACAACATGACGGTGCGACATCGCACTACGCAGATTCAACTTCTGATTTCGTCGAGAAATTCTTAGGTAATCGTGTTATCGGTCGAGGCTTGTGGCCAGGAAGGTCTCCAGATTTGACTGCGGCGAATTTTTTTCTACGGGGTTACCTCAAAGAAAAAGCCTACAGCAACAAACCATGAACACTTGAACGATTGAAAGTCAATACTGAACAAGCTGTATTAAATATCCAGCCACAAACTTTGAAAAAAGTTGCAAGAAACGCCGTAAAAATAATTGAAGCTTGTATTCAAGAAGATGGCGGCCACTTCCAACATTTACTCTAAATGTAAGGTAATGGATGGTAATAATAAAAATTACATTTACATTTACACATGCCTTTTTATTATTTCAATACCTACCAATATAAGGTTGGGTTGCGTTTTATATGGGACACTCTGTATTTATATAGCTTATGACACTCCCGGTAACGAAAGGAAGCCAACGCGGGGTCATACATCTAAATCTATCGTACATTCATATATCTCAAATATATTACACTCCTTTTTGGGAAGTCGTGTAAAAATAGACAAATATTTATTACAAACACTAAATAAAAAAAACATTACACAAACTATTAAAAAAAGTATTTTTAAATTATAATTTTTGTTGTATTTTATCATTTTTAATTAACTTTTTTTTTTTACTTTTATAATGAGGTTCCAAAAATAAGTTTTTAAAATAATATACTTTTCTAACCTGTTCTATGTTTTACCTCTTATAAAGTGATCCAACTTCGACTTATTTTGTAAAAGATTAATTTTGTTATTTTTTCAACAAATTAAAAATCTCATGAAGAAGCCAAATAAAATCATTATTTCATGCTATTTAAAAAAAAATCAGGTTTCATAAGAAATATTAAGTGTATTCTAGATAAACTAATAGTCATAAAATGGGGACTTAAATACGGCTATTTTATCCTAGTATTATATGTATGCACAATATTACTGTTAACTATTAATTAAAACAAATACCAGTAATTTAATAACGGATTTATTCAAATAGGCGATATTACAAAAATAATTATTTCTATAATGATTCAGATATAAAAATTCGTATTATAAAAAATAAAGTAATTACGAAATATTGCTGCCGATATGTTCAGGATAATTTTTCATTAGTGAAATTTTTCTTCCTAAGCTGACAACTAAACTGAAAATTCTTAGCTCTGATAGTGATATTACTATACACGGAAAATTTCCAAACTAAGTTAATAGTTCCATCCTTTACCATTTTAAGAAACTGTTATTCCGTAAAGGACAAAACTATAATTTTTCTTTTACATTAGTATTATTTTTAATTAAAAAAACTCTTTCATTTGAAATATAATAAACCTTATAACTAAAATAGAAACATTTTTGTATAATTATAAAATTATAATAAAAGTGGTCGTAAACATACAACATTCAGCAAGAGAACAATCTGCTATATAATTTATAAACGTTATTATATTTCATTATCAGATAGAAGACGGTTTTCATATAACTGATAAATAAAATTAATTAATATATTACGAACAGTATTCAGCGCTGCGTTGTAAGACTCCTTGTAATTATTTTAATAATATCTGCAATTAGGTCCCTCTCTCTGTCCTCAAGCTACAAACTAATTACCCCTCCACCGACCCGCCTATCTGTTAATTTCACCCTTAGGAAAACACAGTTGAGTGTAAAGCTCATATTTTCCTCTGTAAAATTCATTGGATGTATATCTCCCTTGAGTTAGGTCGTATTTAATTCCATTATTCATTTATGTAAATATATTTTATAATAATATTAATTAATTTATCATTGCAACAGCCTAATAAACCAATAAAAAATTTAATTTTCATAAAAAAGCAAAAATTATTTTCCTAAAGAAATTAACTTATTTAAAATAACAGAAAATATAACTAATATTATTAATCAGAATCTAATCGGCTTAAAAAATTAAGTTTCTGCATTCGAATATAATAAGTATTACATGTATTTGTATAAGTATATATATACTAGCGGACCCTACAAACGTTGTCCTGTCGTGCCATTGTTCTGTAATAAATGCACAACACATAAATATAAATAACTTATTTAAGTTAAAATTAGCAGGAGTGTGGACGAAATTTCATTAATATGACTATTAGTATGATTATTATCAGTTTGAGATTGTTGTATTGTTGTAATGGGTTTATTGATTAATTATGTGTAGTATGGTTAATATTTATTTTCACTAAATATTGAGATGTCCGATGAAAATTGAATTAAAAAATCGAAACGTCGTAAAATTAATAATTAGTGTAATTAATAAATTTCGGTACTTACGTATTAACGCCACCCCAGCTACAAGTTTATTTAAAAACAAAGTAGTCAATCGGATTTCGGTGGAAAATGGGCCGATATAGAGTTTAATATAGATTCAAAACAGTCTCTTTATTAATTTTAATAATGTTATTTATATTTATTTATTTTATAAATATAATTTAACCAAACTTAACCTACGCTCGCTTCGCTCGCTAACCTTGACTAATTAACACGAGTGTTTTGATTGTTTAAATAATAAATAATTACTGAATTTATTAAATAAATATTCAAAAAATTACGGTATTAATTAGTCAAGGTTAGCGAGCGTAGTTTAAGTTTGGTTAAATTATATTTATAAAATAAATAAATATAAATAACCATTTATTAAAATTAATAAAGAGACTGTTCATTTTCTACCGAAATCCGATTGACTACTTTATTTTTAAATAAAGCTGTAGCTGCGGTGGCATTATTACGTAAGTGCCTAAATTTTCATCCACGTTACTTCTAATTTTCACTTAGATCATTTTAAAAAAGTACCTCCTGCATTTTTTTTTAATTTAATAATTTTGAAGTTTCATAACCATGTGATAGCTTAATTAATCAATTAATAAAAAATTAAAGCACTGTAAAAAAAGCAACGTAGTTAAAATTTTAGTAGAAATTTTTATCATTTTTCTCATTCTTTATTTTAACATCTATTTTACCAAATTTTGATATTGAAATTAAAAGAATTTTAGAAAACTTTTTATAAAATTAATCGGCTAAAACATTATAAATTCAATTTTATAAATATGCTTTAAACTATATATTTAGTAACTTATATTTTAATTTTATAAATGTTATAATTTATTTTACAAACTTAAATTTTTATTTTCAAAGATCCGTTCAATACTTCATAAGTTTCATAGAATCAAATGATAACTGACAATTTAAATTTGCAGGTTAAGTTGATTGTTATTGAATGCAGGTGTATACATCATTAAAATTCATGTAAAATACTCACGTAAATACTGTATCTTACAAATTTGCACAATGTATATTTTTTAATTACACTTTAAAACGTTATTTAAATAAATAATATTCTCAATAAGCGCGCAATTCTACCAAACTCGGCAATGCTTCGCTATTGCTAGATTTGAGTATACATACAAATTAAATGAAGACAATTGAAAGTTTCATAAAACCTTAAAAACAATGAACATTAGGAACTTCACAAAATTTAACCTTTCACTTTGTAAAAATTAGAATGTAAATAAATCCAAATGGCAAAATAACAGCACTACCTATCGGATTTAATTCACACCACTCTCTAATCACAGTATTCGGTAGAAAATAATTTTTTAACGAAAAGGGTTGTGGCTGCAAAATCATTACAATTAAAATACTCAACATTAAGAAACTTACAAAACATTACGGAACTTCATAAAATTTAACCTTTCACTTTATAAAAGTCACCTTTATACGAGATCGCAGCGCTGCCTACCGGATTTAATTGTGAACCTTAACCATCGCAACCACCTTAACCTCAACAACAACACATAAATAAATAAATTAATTAAAGAAAACATTTTCTATCGGATCAAATTGTGAATCTAAATTATTCTCGAATCAACTTAATCACACACAAAATTTCATCAAAATCAGTCCAACCGTTTAGGAGAAGTTCAGTGACATACACATGCACAGAAGAAATATATATATATATATATATAAAGATATATATATATATATATATATATATATAAGCTAACTTGTTAACCATTGGAATGATCTCGATGAAATCTTTAGAAATCATTCTAACGTACTAGAATTGATTTTCCTGTAATCAAGAATTTTAATGATGAAGAAAATTTATATTATCAATAATTGATATGCCTGAATGTTCAGGCATAAAATTTTCTTAAGGACGAAAAATAATACACTGAAAAAATAAAGATTCCAATTATCACAGAAACAAGAAATGATTGAATTCAAAATCATGATTATTGATAATCTAATTTTAATCTTTAATTTAACTGTTAATTGTTATAATCAAGAGAATGATTAATTTTTCTATAAAAGAACCGTAATCAAATATAATAACGAGTATAAGAAAGTACATATTTTTCGATTTTTAATATTTTGAAATAAATTGTTTAATCGACAGAAGAAAATTACGTTAGATACTACAGTTTTTTTTTTGTATAAATTTCAAATGACAAAGCTACTCGATTAAGCAATAGATTTTTTTTCAATTCACTTATTTTATTAAATTTCTACGAACATTTTACTTTTAATAATATATAGATAAATAGATATAGATTTTATTAACAAACGTCATTATTATATTATTTAAATTGCCAAACACTCACAAAAGATGATTTACACAAGTTGTAAATGTTTAAGTGAATTCTTTAGGAACTGTGAAAAAGTTTAACGATAAAGGAAAATCCTAATGAAACATTTACACAGTAGAAAAGAAAATAAAAAAAATAAAATGGTATAAAAATATATTTACATTATACCTAACGTTTAATATAATTTGTTTTATTTATTTTTTTATCATAAAAAAGCTCCCAATAAAAAATGGTTATGATCTCTGAATAAAGAAAAAAAAATACCGTTCTAGTTCGAAAACAGAAATACCGGTATAAAGACTCAAATATCGTCTGAAACGTTTACGTGGTTCGGTCCTACATGGAAAGGTGTAAATACCTACATCAGCTATTGGTGAGAACGCAAAAATATATGTGTAGAAAATTATCTTAGATGTACATTATATGAAAAAAATATCATTATATAAATATCTGATAGTGCTTGGATTGGATTTATGGAGTCGTTCTACAAAATAACATGGCGGGATACACGTGATAAAAGATAATAAATTTCATTAAGATAAGTACGGGATAAATATCAGCAGTAAATCAACTTATTTCGGACGGCAGACCGAATACACATAAACCCCTTGGGGGACGGTCATGATTTGTCGCATAAGATGGATTGGAGGCATTGCCGCGAAGGTGTTGTATCTCCGCCGGGATCGCGGTTGATTTTCTAGCCGCTCTCGTGGTGGATGTACTTACGTCTGAATTATTGATATTGCGACTGTCCTGGTGGTTCCTTGTTATGGACCTGGGGTCCCGGAGGGTGTCGGTTAGTCAACATGCGCTTAGCGTAGTATGTTACAGCAGGGGCACTTTCCGCGGAAACCACCTTAATTGAGAAAGTGGGACGACAATTTTCCTTCGTGTAAACATTTGCATGCTCCGTTGATATAACTGTAATGGGGGCTGACAATTTCGGCTACTAAGTTATAGTTTTACTTAGTAACAAATTTTATTTATTTATTTTTTATTTCTTGTTTGATTTTTGATTTGTATTGTTTAACATTGTTTATGGTTATTAAGAGTTGTGTCCTTGTTGGGAAACCTTAAATAGGTTTGGTGTGGCACTCAATAGTAATGGCATTCTGCCCTTCACCATAAGCCTGTTGTACGGGATTTCAAAAACACGCTATCATGGTCGTACAAGCTGGCCCGGCGACGGCACACGATCTGATCTTTGGACGCAGGGAAAACCAGGTACGCCCTCTGTGCGCATAGACGGCGTGTCGGCGTAGATGTGGGCCCCGTACAGTAGGTATTAGTGAGGGTTATAGTACTACGGAAGATAGGTAGCCACTGTGCGCAGTTTTCTACGGCGCTTTATGGGCAACGGTGTCGTACGAGAGCCGTCCTCTGCAACGGGCGCCGGCAAGGGTACACTCTGCGAAACGGCTTCACCCAGGTGAGGTGACGGTTTGCAGCCGGCAGTGTCGTCGCGTCCTTCTCTCTCTGACGGCGGTTCGCTCCTGTAACCTGGTCGAAGCAGAGGCTGCTGCCGTTTTGGTAATGAGCGGAATAGCTGCCGACATGCGTACTCAGATGGCAGGCCACACGTACGGCGGAGTTGACGGGATTATTCTGGGTATAAGCCTATCTGTGAAATTGTATGAACGGTACATTTTTCTGGAGTAAAATAGAACCAGGTGCCACTCCTTTCGTAGGCAGTTATGCACTTGCCTTCAGTTTCGAGACCCCTCACATGGGTGAGGGTAGGTTGGTCAGCCTACGGTGTCCGGGGAGCATGTCGTGTCCAGCACGCGGAACGGCTCTACGCACACTTTTGATTGAAATTGCTTGTTGGAAAGGGCGTCTACCGGTGACACTGGCACCCATGGTTTAAGTTCTGTATATTGTTTTATTACGATCACTTCGCATATTGAAATTATATTAATTTATGTTCTTGCGACGCTATTTATTTTATTGCTTTTGGTAGCATTGATTTTTATTCTGTCTATTTATATCTTGTGTATTCTATTATATTGTGTTATTTACTCTGTATTATTTTAATGATCTCTAATTGATAACAGTATGCAGAAATTATATGATATCTCATATGGTGACGAGGGTTCATCTCCCCTCGTGCGAAGAGGGACGCTGAAGGAAGTATCGTCTGATGGAGAGGCGTCGACATCGGCTGCTTCTGCTCCTAGTAGATAGATGAAAGGTGCTACAGCCTTTAAGGAGACTGTTGCGAAGCAATTACACGCACAGGGACATATTGTGGGAGAATCCAAAAGGAGTTCGAATTCTTGAAAATGACAGCGACACTGAAAAGAAGATCCTTGCTAACTCGAATTTACAGTTCTATTCGATTAAAACTCTTCCGCTGCAGCCTTTACGGCCGCGAATGATAATGTACGATGTACCGAAGGAGATGCAAGAAGACAGATTGTTGGAGGCTATCCGTACTAAAAAAAATACGAATCAATCTGCGTTAGAATTTAGAAAAAACTTCTAAATTGTGTTCCGTACAGGTAAGAAGGAAGGAGACCGCTGGTGCATTATGTATTTGAATGTGATGAAAAGTTGCGACGTCAATTCCTAGCGAATGGTAGATTATATATTGATTATCAGGCTTGTAAGATGGGTGACTTTATTCGGGTCACGCGATGATTTAAATATTCAGGATTGGGTCATGTGGACAAATTTTGTAAAGAAAAGGAATTGTGCACATTTTGCGGGACGGAGGGGCATCGCCTCGTGAATTGTCCTGTACGGAAATCTCATGGAAAGTCTACTTGAATTAATTGCAGAAACATGAAGAAGTCAGATCAACACGATAGTGTTGATCTACTTCTTCATGTAGAAGAAGTACGCAGGACGAGTGCCCTGCGTATCGGCGGACAAGAGAACTTCTCTTGTAAGGCAAGAACCTTATGTAACGATGTCCAAGGTCACTGGTTTCACCGGGGCTGGTATGCTATATACGCCGGTGAGGAGGCTATGTCAGCGATCTTCGTTCGACAAAAATTTACTGTACTCTGTTTCCGATACGTATCATGTTTGTGTTAAGATTCAGTCGCCTGAGCTGGAATTGGTTTTGATTTCGTCATACTTTAAATATGCTGACCCGGTAAAGCGGCATCTGGTTCGATGGGGTCATGTATTTCGAGAACTCCCTTCTGAGGGTTTACTTGTTGAAGCTGATGTGAACGCAAAGTCACGGTTGTGGCATTCTGGTTTGACTGATGCGAAAGGCTCGTTAGTGGAGGATTTCATTTCTCAACATGATTTATGTATTCACAACAAAGATGGAGAATTATCCTTGACGACCCCATTGGGGTCGAGGGGACCAGGAACCAATATCTATATTACGTTAAACAAAGGGGCTATTGCCATATCGAACTGGCGTGTTTCAGATGAATCTATGAGTGATCATCGACTTTTTCTGTATAAAGTAGCTTTTCGACTGTTTTGGATTTTATGAGTAATGCTTCCACACTGGGGAGATACCTTTTGCTTGTGGCGGATTGGAGACTTTTTCGACGACATCTGCGACGGCAATTCGCTGACTGGAGGCGTGGTTTCCCGGAGATGGATGCAAATGCAGCAACAGAAACTTTTACTGTGGTCTTTACTGACTCCGCTACAAGTCTATACCTGTGAATTCAGGCTGGGAACGGCTTTCACGATGGTGGTTAGAAGATCTGGCTGAACTCAGGCGATGAACTAGGCGTTTTCGACGGCTAGCCCAACATGAATTAGACCCGGATGTACGTAGAGCAGCATAAGAGGTTTACAAACGAGCTCGGAAAGCGTACAGAACTACTGTTCGTGAAGCCAAGCGTTCTATGTGGAGACAATTTGTTACCGCTCAAGGAGGTAGTGATCCTTGGGGGATTATTTATCGTTTATTACTTGGTAAGCGAAGAAGTAGAACTATTTTGTCAGCGTTACGGGTTGGTACAGATGTTGTAACTGATTATCCTGAGATGCTTAGGTATTTGTTGTCTGGTTTGCTGCTAGATGATGAAATAACTGATGATACAGGCTATCATACTCGTGTTCGCCGTGAGATTGAGGTGTTGCATATACTAGAGAATTCTCCTGAGATTACAATGAAGGACGTGTCAAGCACTTGATGAAACGGGGTAAGGCCCCTGGTTTGGATGGTATCATAGTAGAGATATTGCTGAGGTCGATAGGTTTTTTTCTGTGACTTGACGCAGTTATACAATAAGGCAATGTGTAGTTTTTGCTTCCCTAATTTCTAGAAGTTTGATAAGTTAGTGCTGTTGTATAAAGGTCAAGGTAAAGATCCTGCTCAAGTAAGTTCATATCGCCCATTGACGTTGTTGCTAGTCCTGGATATACTCTTTGAGCGTATATTAAACGGTAGGATATATAAAAGACTGAACGATCGTGGTCTTCTTTGTGGTAATCAGTATGGCTTTCGGGTTGGAAGCAGTAGTGAGGATGCTATATGCGCCGTACAACGTAAATTACATGCTACACAGAACTATACGTGCTGGGTGTATTTTTGGATATCTCCGGAGCCTTTGGTAGTTTATGGTGGCCGTCCGTGATGTATCAGTTGGCTGAACGAGGTGCTCCGTTGGAGAAATTTGAGGTAATGAAGAACTACTTTGAAAATAGACAAGTAAAATTACAACACGGAGCATATGTACGTCGAAAGTTATTGTCCAAAGGTAGTTCCCAGGGAAGCGTGTTAAGTCCACTCCTGTGAACAGTAGAGTTTTACCCTCCTTCGGGTTCAGTTATCGCCCGGATGCGAAGTCATTGCCTACGCGGTTGCTGCCCTCCTCATGGTTGAGGGGCGGTCACGTTTAGATATAGAACGGAAGGCTAAAAAAGCCTGTAAGCAGTTGTCATTAAGGGCTCACCAACATAAGCTAACTTTTAGTCTTGTAAAAACGACGGCGATGATGTTGAAGGGCAGGTTCCACCGACATAGAAGACCGGAGGTGTATTTGGCTGGTGAACGAATAACATACGTCACGATGAAAAGGTATTTGGGATTATCCTGTTTTTGAAGCGTATTTCTCATGTAGGCCAGAAAGCGTATGACTCTTTTCAGATCAGACTTGTTCGTTCAAGTTGGGGCCTAGATTTTAAGACTGATGATATTGTATACTGGGCTTGCGGAGGTGATCATGCTGTATGCCTCGGCGGCATGGGCCGATAGAGGGTGCTATCAACGGTATAGAGATAAGTTGAACAAGATGTAACGCCTTATTCTTATTGTGGTGACTAGGGCGTATTGCACAGTTTCTGGTGATGCTTTGAAAGTAATTGCCGTGTAATATAAAATTGCCGCTTGCTGTAATAGCTGTAGAGAGGAAGAAAATGCATGCTCTTTGTTGATGCGGAAATTATACCGCGGAAGGATTGAGAGGTATCGAAATGGAGGGATTCTTGGAATGGCAACAGCACTGGAATGTGTCATCAAAAGGCAGATATACACACCGGTTATTTCCAGATGTTCGTTTGCGTTGTGAGATGAAATGAATCAAGTCTAATTTCGAGTTAACTCAAGTTTTGTCTGGCCATGGTGATTTCTGTGCGAAGTTGCATATTTTAGGCTAGCTGATGATGACCGTTGTGCGGTATGCCTAGACCCTCAACCGTGAATCATATATTGTATGATTGTGTACGCTTTGAACGAGCAAGGGATAGACTACGACGAGATGGATACCAAATGGATATAGGTTGCTTGTTGGTTTGTCAAGTATGTGTTTTTAGGTGAAGCGACTAACTACAGTCAACCCGGCTGGTTAGGGCTGCATGGCTCTCGGGTCATGCAACCTGCTCCAGCCAGTCGAGACTCTGTTTAGGGAAGGGCGGCCCGTAGTTGAAAATCATACTGATAATTTATTTTGTGAACTCACCATGCATTTTGTCGTTTAGCTGTGTTGTTGGTGTGGCGGTCTTGTAGGACGAATGGAGTCCACTAGTGATGGCTAAATTCGTTGAAAGAACACGACCGGGTCGGCATTTGAGTGCCGGCTCGAGGAAATTCTCGATGAAGTCGGAGGCTTTGCCGGGGATGACTGAGGGGGAGACAACTGCGCCTGGTAAGGGCCTCTAGCACCAATGTACCGAGGGCTTTTGAAGACTGCAGGCAAAGGCTTCTGCCTAGGAACTGCAGGGGTGGTGTACCGAAATAGTCCAAGGTGGGTACCTCTTAAACAAAAATAAAGACCGAATACACAAGCTCTCTAACCGAATGCAAATTTACATCCTAAGTGAAATATTCGTGCACAGAACTATCAGCGTACACAGCACTCAGATTCACCAGAAGTAAAAATCTGATAAACTTCTATGACTTTATACTGAATATAAAGTAAGTTCCTACCTATTTTTCTGGAATTATAAATTTAGAGAATCCTGATCGATGCATGTATATGACTGATTATGAATTTTGGATAAATATACTTTTTTGTAACCTATTCTAAAATTTTTAACGCCATTTTATTACCATAAACTGTATTGTTGTGTAAAAGGTTTTTTTCTTTAGCACTTTTTTCACTATTGCCTGTAGTTATTCAATTTACTCATCAGTACGTATTGATTTTCTACTGGAATCTGTGTCACAATGCCACACTCATTTGAAAATAAAACTTAAACAATATTTATTTTTGGCGCAAATAAAAGAAATTATCACGAAGCAAAGTACACTTTAACGATTTTTTTCCTGATTGCCTTGTTTCATGAAGCTACCTTAAAAAGGTTCAGAACTTTAATATAAGTCAAAACGATTGGAAGCGTTAACAACAAACAAAGGAACAGGTCATTCTCCTCCAGATCACAAAAATTAATATTCTTTGCGAGTATTTGGTAAATCCCAAACAGTCTGCTAGGAATATTAGTATTAAGGATGAAATATTTATAAGAAACGTTTCAAAAACAAAAAGAATTCACTCTTGCTTGAAACTAACAATCAATACCCGAAAAAGTTAACTTTTGGGTTATCATTGTAAGTAATCATGCGATTGGAATATTATTCATTGATGACAATCTTGCAGAAGCTCTGTATTTGCAGATGTTAAGAGACAATTTTGATCGTCTCGGTGATTAAAAATATTACGGGTGTCATCCGGAAGAATTCTTGAAAATGAAACCGTTTTCCAACAAAATGAAACCGTTTACTTCACTTCAATAGAAAAGTAAGAGACATCTTAAATGGTAATTTTCAAGAAAAACGGATAGGTCAAAGAGGATCAGTGAAAAGGCCAGAAAGTTCATTAGATCTAACTCCACTAGACTTTGTTGTGGGGCAAAGTAAAGTTCACTGATTACAAAACACTTGTAACAGATATTGAAGACTTGGAAAACAACATAACTGACGTTTGGAATCCCTTATCTTTTTGTCCATATAAATGTAAGGAGAGCATTTCAAGATAAATATACTATTAAAACGTTTCACCTTTTTTATGAAAATTAGCTTTAAAAATGAATAAAAATGGTTTCAATTTCAATAAAGCGAAGTGATTTTATTTTTACCCAATCTATTGGGTAAAACAATGGAAGAAGTTAAAGATAAGACAAACCTGTCGCTAGAAATAGTAGCTAGATGGTTGCATACAAGAGGGTTACAATTATCTGTGAATAAGTGTAAATATGTCAAGTTCACCGGACGTAGGTTACTAGAATCGGTTGATATACACATCGATGGTCACAGAATAGAGGAAGTACAGATGCTAAAATATTTGGGAGTCACATTGCAGAAGAACTGTCGTTTTACAGAACATGTTTTAAAAATATGTGATAGTGCAGAAAGAATGATGAGAAGTTTGAATGCGTTAATGTCAAAGAAGAGAGCACCAAGGGCTTCGAAGAGAAGACTTCTTGCGTCGACAGTGACTTCTGCAATGTTGTATGCCGTTCCGGCATGGTAGTCAGCATTCAATATTGGAAGGAATAGAGATAGAATGAAGAAGATACACACGGGGGTACTCTTAGGAGTTGTATCGGCCTACAGAACGGTCTCTTATGAGGCTCTCTGTGTCCTTTCTGGAGTTTTCCCTATAGATCTTATCGCTAAATACAGAGTTGAGAAATATTTAGGCAGAACAGATAATGAAGTAAAAGAAGAGCTATATAACTTATGGCAGCAAAGATGGCTGGATGCAGGGGTAGCTAATTGGACTAGATTATTAATACCTATGACTAGATTATTAGATTAATATGGACAAGTAGGCGTCACGGTGAAATGGATTATTATGTTACACAATTTTTAACAGGGCATGGTTGTTTCAATGCATATCTTCATAAAATTGTCAAAAGAGATCAGCCTATGTGTATGTACTGTGTAGAACAAGATGATGTTGAGCATACCATTTTGAGATGCCACAAATGGCAGGAGTTAAGGCAGTATGCAGGTATTAGAGGGAAAACTCCGAAGGAAACAGTTGATTATATGCTTGATAGTGAGGTAAAATGGAAAAAGGTTGCTGATTACATAAGAACAGTTTTAAAGCAAAAGAGCATAGATGGTGGACAGCCTCAGCAGTGAGAGCCAGCATGCTGAGGTGTGCTGGTTTCAATGATCTGCTGAGGACTCCTTGGGTGTGTTTGGTAGGAATAAAAAATAACAAAAGATCCATGGGCCACATCATGGGGCATTGAGGTATGGTGTGGCGCCATAAAGTACAAAAATGAAAGAAACCTCAAAAGTGCCACCGGTTAGCCCGACCTGCCATGCCGGTATATAGCCGGTAGGTGGGGAGGGCTAATTAGAGTAACGGACACTCCCCTAGGTGGCGTAATACCATCAAGTCGGTCCGGCCCAGGGGAGTAGAGGGGAAAAAAAATCTATCGGGTAAAGTATAGTCAAAAATCTATCAGTTTAGTCAAAATATAAGAATCAGAAATTAATAAATTAGCATCCTTATTCAGCAAGCTTTTGAATATTTAATATCTTGAAAACGGGTAGAAATATCAAAGCATGACTTTTTCTATCGATTTTTTCGTTAAGATTTATATCAAATTCAAGTATCGTATGACCAAAGTAACAATTAAAAAATAAAGTTGAATCCAATATAACGGAAACAAGATTCTACCGCTTTACAATATGGTAAAAAATAGTATTTATGTCCAAATTAAATATAGTAATGTTCACGATTTCCTAAGTTAACACTTTTGGAAGAAAAGGGAAGGAATTAACTTTTCATGCACTGTGTATATTGATGCATAATAGAGTAATAGCATTTTATTCAGCTATAAGTTAATTTTGATCAAAAGTTTTGCTTTCTTGTACGATGGTGCTCTTATTAATATTACTTGTGCCACTCTGTAATCAAATTTTTAATGGCTTTAATGGGAGATAATTTTTAATACAGAAATTTTGAACTTAAGAATAATTATTTACTATTATAACACATTTACAATATACGAGAAAGTAAAATCTGTTTAAATTCCATAAAAAATTATAAATTATATACTTTTATTTTTAGTACCAACAGTAATTAATTTTTAGAACTAACTTTACGTGAAGGTAACATATTTCGCTGATTTAACAGAAATACTTCATTTAAGTTTAATAGATAACCCAAACAGGACATGTATAAATTTTAATATAACACACAAACAAAAATATTTGAAAATACAGTTTCGAAATTCAGTTTCACAACAAGATTCAAAATTATAGATTTCCATCCAGAAAACCAATCTCTCCGAAGCAAATATTTATATGACATGCAGTTTGATGTAACACAACTCAAACCCATATTTTATAAACATGTTTTATATACTGAACCGACACAACGTTCGAAAGTTATTCATTTGCTACCGGTGTACAACCTCTAAACATACGCATAGAAAGAATAAAGTACAATAACTCTGACAAGTTTTATTTTAAAGGTATTGATTATTTTTTAACTAAGTTTTTCTTATATACTTTACGCAACTAATTCTATTTTATCACACAATCATAGATTGTTAGAATATTTCGATGCCAAAAGTATTTTGTGTATGTAATATGAAAAAAAATCTTTCTTTGGATTTCTATATTCATAAATTAAGTAGACAACTTCTGACGGTAACAATTTCAAAAATATAAACTTCGGTTAGCCGAATTAAATTAAATGTTAAAAACGATTGCAAGGTATTGTTGTACACTTATACAGTACACAAACCCCTATTATATAACCATAAATTCACCTAAAACGAACTTTCATCAGATTTCTTAGCGTACAGGTCATACAGTATTCTGCGGTAAGATAGTTAATAAATGTAAACCTACTCTTGCTAGGGAATGAATGATTTTTAAGTCTTTACAATTATAATTTTTAAAAGCAATATTTTTTTGCATTACTCATCCGACTTCGCTCATCCTATATATTTTCCAGTTGTAATTAAAAGCACAAAAAGATGTAGGAATATGCGAAAATTAAGGAAAGAACTTGTATTTGCGAGTGGAATACTTTTCCTTCGCAAACGTTGCTCTGATTTTGTAATGAAATCTCTGTACTACGCTTTAATCGAAAGCAGATTGAAATATGGCTTAACGATATGGGGTAATGCTTACCACATCCTACTGCATCCCTTGATCGTGGGACAAAAATGTATAATCAGGACAATCTAAGAAACCTCGTCTTACGAATCCGTTACCAATTTTTGACAGTGGGACTTAAAAACCTTTTATCAAAAAATAAAAATCTTTTATCTTAAAAATCTTTTTTATCAAACGTGGATAAAAACAAAAAAATTACTGTTGGCGAGTACACAACCTGCGATCACTCGTAAACTTCATACTACCAGTACCAAATAAAATAAAGAAATATTTCGTAGCTCTTACCTTTACATAGCTCCTCGACTTTACAATACTACACACAATGAAATAATGAACTTTACTTATGCAAAATTTAAATCTAATATTAAACGATGGCATTTAGAAAAATATAATGTTGACTGCTTATTTCTTTAAGCTGACAAGATGTATCTTCTCTTTATAGATACATCTTTATAGAATACAGTACATATCTTCTCTTTATAGATATGTACTGTATTCTTCTTTTTTATTTTATTTTTTTAAATGAAATACTTTAGAACGTATTAACCGCTTCTTGATATAATATTATAAATTGATCAAATTAAATTAACAACAAAACACAGTTAAAGAGCTGATTTATTAAACCTCCAAATGTACTTTCGCAAACCACTCGTATCATCAGATGGTGACGTTATGCTGATGTTATGATTAAATAAACAAATGAAAACATAAATAAATAGTTTTTTGAGTTTTGTTTTTGTCTTCAGTCATTTGACTGGTTTGATGCAGCTCTCCAAGATTCCCTATCTAGTGCTAATCGTTTCATCTCAGTATACCCTCTACATCCTACATCCCTAACAATTTGTTTTACATATTCCAAACGTGGCCTGCCTACACAATTTTTTCCTTCTACCTCTCCTTCCAATATTAAAGCGACTATTCCAGGATGCCTTAGTATGTGGCCTATAAGTCTGTCTCTTCTTTTAACTATATTTTTCCAAATGCTTCTTTCTTCATCTATTTGCCGCAATACCTCTTCATTTGTCACTTTATACACCCATCTAATTTTTAACATTCTCCTATAGCACCGCATTTCAAAAGCTTCTAATCTTTAATATCGAGTAATATTATTCTCGTCAGACTAATCTGACCGAGGCCTTTTCACTAGACTTAAAATTGGTGGGTTTTTCAGATGAACCACCAACCATCATAGGATTTATTGTTGGAACTGAAATTTTGGTCCCACGAGTACCGGCGATATAACGAACCACTCCAGCAGAGCGCACACGTACTGGAGCTAAAGCTAAATACAACTGGGTTCGCCCTGGTGCCCAGAGAACATCGTTCGAGGCTCACTACGTACAGTTATTCATCCATCGGCACGATAGTTCCCACCATGGGTTATGGTTGCGTTACCCAAGTTTAAATGTAAGAGAAAATTTTGTTGGAAGTTATGTAGTTGTGTAAGGGTATATGTTGTAAGTTATGTAGTGTTCTTGGCGATTATATTTCTCGATTCATATAAGAATGGATTTATCTGCAACAAAGAAAATTTGTTTAACAAACCGAAATACGAAAATCTCCACATTAACAGCATAACTGCAGTACATTTGATCCAATATTTTATCATTACTAATCTCATCCATTATCTCCATATTATCAAGTAATTACACGTTTGCGTATTCGTTTGCAATAATAGAAGGCCTTGAACAGTCTACGCATACGCTATTTTGCGATTACATTATTAAGATAGATTTGCCGCAATTATATAAATTTTTGCTAACTTACTCTTGAAGTCATGAAAAAATATAGCTGCATAAAGGATGACAACATTTGTCCGTGCACAAAGTATACCGTCATTATTTTAGCAAAGCTCTAAATTCTGCATTACTTCGCCAACAATACGTCACCGAGAGCAGTAAGAAGTATTCGATCCCAACGAGAGGTTAGATGGCTTTTAAAATCACCTAGCATTAAAAAGTGGAGATGGAACTAGAGATAAGAAATTACGGATGTTTAATTCTATAAAGTAAGAACGCGATTGGAGTTATTGCAAAAAAAAAAACAAAGTGAAACGTGCATGAACCGAAACAGGAAATCCGAATATTATCGATTTTTCTTCTCCGAACAGCTACAAATTATTTTCACTTTTACATAAATAAAAGAATCCTGATGCAGTATTTAATTAAAACAATTTTAGAGTACAGATCAAATTAGAACTCTTTTCTTTGTTTTCTGAGTCGTGAAACTTTCAACTAACATAATAAAGACCAAGAAAAAATAATAATGGAAAACGGCCGTCATAAAAAGGAAGAACCGTGTTTAGAAGCAATTTATTAAGAGAAAAGAGAACAGAAACTTTTCAAATAAACATTTGGTGCGATGCGTGAAATTAGGTTCCTTACGGGTTCTGATTTATTAAGCAAGATTGCCGTGGTGGATGGTCCAATGCATTGCCACCGTACAGTATACAGAGTAACTCTGTTAGTAGCAGTATTGTTTTGGGTCTACAACTTCGTTCACTTCCTTTAGTTCCTACTACAGTATTTGCTACTGCGGTTGTGCTAGTTCGCTAAACTTGTTCTCTGAAATAATTTATTCATTCACCTTCATAATTAATAATATTCATTTAACATTACTTGTTCTGAAATTGATATAATTTTTTTTTTTATAAATAATAAAGGGTTAATTAAAAATAATATGTAATTAAGCAAAAACTATCTATGTACTAACTAACTATAATATGTTTATGCAAAAACTATCGCATGAAAATAAACAAGAACAAAACAAAAGTAATGAAATGTAGTAGAAATAACAAAGATGGACCACTGAATGTGAAAATAGGAGGAGAAAAGATTATGGAGGTAGAAGAATTTTGTTATTTGGGAAGTAAAATTACTAAAGATGGACGAAGCAGGAGCGATATAAAATGCCGAATAGCACAAGCTAAACGAGCCTTCAGTAAGAAATATAATTTGTTTACATCAAAAATGAATTTAAATGTCAGGAAAAGATTTTTGAAAGTGTATGTTTGGAGTGTCGCTTTATATGGAAGTGAAACTTGGACGATCGGAGTATCTGAGAAGAAAAGATTAGAAGCTTTTGAAATGCGGTGCTATAGGAGAATGTTAAAAATCAGACGGGTGGATAAAGTGACAAATGAAGAGGTATTGTGACAAATAGATGAAGAAAGAAGCGTTTGGAAAAATATAGTTAAAAGAAGTGACAGACTTATAGGCCACATACTAAGGCATCCTGGAATAGTCGCTTTAATATTGGAAGGACAGGTAGAAGGGAAAAATTGTGTAGGCAGGCCACGTTTGGAGTATGTAAAACAAATTGTTGGGGATGTAGGATGTAGAGGGTATACTGAAATGAAACGACTAGCACTAGATAGGGAATCTTGGAGAGCTGCATCAAACCAGTCAAATGACTGAAGACAAAAAAAAAAAATGTAATTAAGTTACTTAAAACAAAATAGATTTCTTTGTTTAATCTATGAAAGAACCTCATCCAAACACCTCTGAGAATTTTTTTATTAGCGGTATAATATCTATATTATATTAAGGCTACTATTGCATTAAATTACTTAATTCGCCTTTCATTATAAAATAAAATTATGAGTAGATTTTCTTTGATTAAAATCACAATGAACATTTTCAGTTGTGATGTCGTCTGTATTTCCTTGCTAGTAAAATAGAAACACGTTGTCTTTGTGGCTAAAGTAAGAGTGCAATATTATTATTATCTGTCTTCTTTTTAGACGAAATATCATTACTGTCAAAATATTATTACGTTAAACAAAAGAATATGCCAAAACAATTTTAAACAGCATCTGATTAAAAGATATCTTTTCGGTTGCATACAAACGATTAATTAAATCCAAAAATGAATTATTGACCAATAAGGTTGCTAACTAGACCCCGTATGAAGAAATGTACTGTCCATAGTATCAGCATTAAGTTTGATAAATTTATACGAATAGTGCATATAATTTATAACTGAATTATTGATAATAATCGATTATTGAATTAATCGATTTTAAGAACTTAGACTTTACATGTTTAAATTATTATTTAACTACTAAGTTATGTTTATTCAAAATTGAATTTTCTTTATATATTTATCAATCTACTTATTCATTCATGTTAATAAAAACTGAATTATCGACCCAAGGTTGAAAACTAGAATCCCCCATGAAAAAAATGAGCATTAATTTTTTTTTTGGATGGGAGAAAAACGTTTTCAAGTTATCATCACCCGTAAAATAAATGTTAAATATCAAAAGAAAAAAATATAAAATTAGCAAATATAAAAATTAAAACAAATTAAAAAAATCTTAAACTAATATATATAAAAAACAAAAAAAATAACTTGCACCTACTGTCACAGATAACTAAAAAATTACTTATAACTATTATCACCGACAAAATCTTAAAAATAATTAATATAAAAATATATATATATATATAATATATATATAATATATAATAAAATATATATATATATATATATATAAAACTAAGAAAATGAAAATAAATTTAACGAAGTCCGAGAGAAATGTAAAGGGCTACTTGTCAGATAACAGAAACTTTTTTTTTTTTTGTCTTCAGTCATTTGACTGGTTTGATGCAGCTCTCCAAGATTCCCTATCTAGTGCTAGTCGTTTCATTTCAGTATACCCTCTACAACCTACATCCCTAAAAATTTGTTTTACATATCCCAAACGTGGCCTGCCTACACAATTTTTACCTTCTACCTATCCTTCCAATATTAAAGCGACTATTCCAGGATGCCTTAGTATGTGGCCTATAAGTCTGTCTCTTCTTTTAACTATATTTTTCCAAATGCTTCTTCCTTCATCTATTTGCCGCAATACCTCTTCATTTGTCACTTTATCCACCAGTCTGATTTTTAACATTCTCCTATAGCACCGCATTTCAAAAGCTTCTAATCTTTTCTTCTCAGATACTCCGATCGTCCAAGTTTCACTTCCATATAAAGCGACACTCCAAACATACACTTTCAAAAATCTTTTCGTGAGATTTAAATTAATTTTTGATGTAAACAAATTATATTTCTTACTGAAGGCTCGTTTAGCTTGTGCTATTCGGCATTTTATATCGCTGCTGCTTCGTCCATCTTTAGTAATTTTACTTCCCAAATAACAAAATTCTTCTACCTCCATAATCTTTTCTCCTCCTATTTTCACATTCAGCGGTCCATCTTTGTTATTTCTACTACATTTCATTACTTTTGTTTTGTTCTTTTTTATTTTCATGCGATAGTTCTTGCGTAGGACTTCATCTATGCCGTTCAATGTTTCTTCTAAAATGCTAACATTTTATTCCAGTCTACGTTATCGAATGCATTTTCGATAGAAAACAGAAACATTAACATGAAATTTATAACAGTTATAAAATGAAAACAGTTGTAACAACAGTAACATTAAATATTATGTAAAATACTCATATGTCGAAAAAATAAAATCATCCGGTTTAAAACATCTTTGTCATTGCCCAGAATTAGACAAATGTTCTTGGGCAATTTAAATTTATAACACAAGGGCGTATAACGCATGCAGTCCACAAGAATGTGGCGCTCAGTCAACCGGCAGTTACATCGTATGCATACCGGTGCGTTTACTGCTGACATCAGATACCCGTAAGTAGGACTCGCATATCCTATCCGCAATCGACAGAGGACCACTTCCTCACGACGTATCTTCCTGTAGTAAGAGTCAGAATCTTTAGTGTTCCGGAGGTTTTTATCTACTGTAGCCATTCAGTTATCTCGTCACTGCACGAAGAGTGAGTTTTCAATATTTAATACAGTCTGATGTAATAACATGAGTAGTGAAGAATGGTTGAACACATGCGTATTTACATGCGCAACGGAATCTGGACGTTCATTACCATGAATCCCTACGTGGCTAGGGATCCAGCAGAAACTCAATTGTTTGTTGCGATGGTTCAACTAGGCGATTGCATTGTAGATTTCGGTGACGATAGGATGTCAGGATTAAAATTTTTTAAGGCTTGGATAGCACTACACGAGTCGTTATAATTAATCATATGACGGTACTTAAGGTTAATGATATTCAAAATCTTATTTATAGCGTATAGTTCAACAGTAAAGATACTCGTAATACCAGGTAGACCAAAAATATAGGTCATTTCATTTACAATAAATACTCATCCAAGGGTATCCTTCTTTTCCGATCCATCTGTTTATACTGCTGCGTCTGAATTTATCTTGGAGAGAATATAGTGAAACATTTGCTGAAAGAAAATAGATGGTGTTGATCCTTTATTGTATATCGTGAGGTCAACCATAAAATTTATAAGGTTAATTCTCCACGGAGAATATGATCACGGATAAATTGGAAAGGCGCGTCGACATTTATAAGGTACAGTATACGTCGGGTACGTACAAGTGCAGTATAACGTGGATGGTCATCATACCTTCGAAAATTAGCATTTTCAAGGACTGTGTCAAAAGCCGGGTAATGGCTATCCTTTAAGACAGGTAAAATAAGATGCTAAAACGTATCCCAAAGTGATGACTCACCCCAGCCAACAAGGATGCTTACGATAGGGCTTGATCTAAATAAACCTGTAGCAAGCTGAAGGAAAGCATGTTGTACAGCATCCACCGTTAAGCATGTTATTATGCGCTGAAGAGTAGGCGACTCAACCGTAATCTAAACGGCAAAGAACTAAGGAATAGTAAAAACTCAACGTACATGACTGATTGGCTCCCCAATTGGTACTGCGGAAAACTCGTAGCTTATCTAAAAGTTCGGAAGATTTTGTTTTTAATTCTTTGATGTGTATGACCCACCGTAAAAAAAACCTAAAAATCCGTCATCAAGAGAGATTAGCTCTCCGATTAGAAAGACTTACGGAATAAAGGCGAGAAAACTTTTCCCGCAGGCGAGAAAAGACTATACATTTTGTTTTCTCAAGTGAAAAGATAAAACCGGTAATCTTGGATCAACCTTCAAGGGGAGATATACTCGTATACTTAATACACTACCCTGAGGTACTCCATTCTCCAAGACGACGATACCTGAGAGAGAATCTCCAACAAGAACGCGGAAAGTTCGGTCATTTAAGAAACCTCTCTAATAAAAGCAGGCATGTTGCCTTTGACTCTCGATTCATTGAAGGTGCATAAAATACCATGGCGTATTTGCCACATTGGAAAAATAACAAATGTATAAATTTACTGACTGCTAATTTTGAGCCTATTTTTAACAATTCAATATTTAACCAAGAATTAGAAAAAAAAATAGTTTTGTTTTATTTCTTGCGGTTGAAGTTTTATTTCAAAAAAATTTAGTTCGCTTTATTTTTTTTTTTTTTTAAATATGGATTGTCTAATAATAATTTCTGTTTATATGAATACAAACTTTGCAAGAATTATGAAGGCTAGAAACTACGTTTTCAAAAAAAAAAATTATTGCGGTGAAAGATACTCTCATGAAACTTATGCAAACGCTATTTGAAAAGTGGGAATATATATGTATATCTTACTCAGTTTAAAAACTTAAAATAAAATAAATTTTTAGCAAAAGAATAATCCGAACATCAAACTTTTTGTTTGTGTAAGTCTAGTTAACATTTAGAATATCAAAGAAGAATACTACAAAATAATATACAGTAATTGTATTTATGTGATGGAAATCGCGTTTTTACTTGCAAGAAATTTTTTTAGCGCTGTTTTTATCAGTTTATTGGTGTAACAGCTATGAGATAATATACATGTGTTGAAAATTTTGTAAAAATCAATAAAACTTTAACAATAATAATTTCTGCAATAGGCTACCAACACGGATCAGTTCACGAGAATAATTTGTCATTTCTGTAATGGAAAGGAGGTTAGCAAAAATTAAAATCTATAATTTTTACGTTAAATATAAATTTGTTGAAATAAACGAAAGGATGGGGTAAGCAATTCTATTTTGAAATGTATTTTTTCATGTACAGTACTAAAAATAAAGCTTAACCATCAATAGTAGATTGTTTAGGTCTGGAGGTAATAATTCAATGTTTATACGCAGTAAAGCTGCGGTCGCAGAACAGACTTGACGTGCACGGTGAATCGGGCAGGAGTAAAGGGATATAGAGAAATACCGGAGAAAGAGAAAAACACGGTCGGGGGAACGGGGGAAACCCCCTGGGCGTTATTTTGTTGTTTCAGCCGGGTATATGGCAAGAACGAAACAAAATAATATAAAAGCTGGCCTAACCAGGTTACCGGCTTATCACCATTTGTAAACCCCGGCTCTTTCCCCATAGCAATCCACCTACACCCGCTTACCCCTAAAATTCCAACCCATCCAACACAACACCCTTTCTCCTTTTGCTTTGCTGATAACATAAAAAATAAACACCTTTTGCATACAAATAAATTCATTCCCGTAATTACATTTTACTGCAATTCATATAAATATTTTTGAAGTGCTCGCACATCACTGTAATGAGTCTGGCTTTTTTTATATTAGAATTTTAGCAGTCTTTATCAAATTTCAAAGCCGAGCACCATCATTTTTTAAATAATTAACAATTACATTTTATTAAATAAAGGTTATGAATTTTCTCCTAAACAAAATAATATCTCATTTGCTCAAATAAAAATGTAATTAACCAATTTTCAATACAAAAAATCGATCAAAATAAAAGCAACTTATTTTCTAAATTCTTGAAAACAGTGTTAACTTAAAAAGAAAAAAATATAAGGATCTTTCGTAATCCCAGATTTTATTTAAATAACCTGCCCGATAGAGAAATATATATTTCATAAATGGGAAACTGTTCCAATAATTTAAAACTTCAACACGGAAACTGTCGTAATTCAACAACTTTAAAGTTACGGAATAGAATATGTAAAATACTGAAATGTGCCAAATATTAAAAAAAAAAAAAAAAACACAAAAGTAAAACACTTTTTTTAACTCTGTAATTTATACCGTTAACACGACATTATCGTATTGAAATTAACTTCTAGGAATACATTCGGCGAGTTAGTTAAAAACTTAAAAAATGTTTGTTTCTCGTAATAGAAGGTATAGGAGCTGAATCAATATTATTTCTTTGAATGTAGATAGAATTCTACTCTTTCATAATATACTATGTAACTTCGATGCTTCTTCTAAATCATAAACTGAATGATTATACACATTATTGAAATGAATATTTTTTTTTTTTGTTTCAGTCATTTGACTGGTTTGATGCAGCTCTCCAAGATTCCCTATCTAGTGCTAGTCGTTTCATTTCAGTATACCCTCTACATCCTACATCCCTAACAATTTGTTTTACATATTCCAAACGTGGCCTGCCTACATAATTTTTTCCTTCTATCTGTCCTTCCAATATTAAAGTGACTATTCCAGGATGGCTTAGTATGTGGCCTATAAGTCTGTCTCTTCTTTTAACTATATTTTTCCAAATGCTTCTTTCTTCATCTATTTCCCGCAATACCTCTTCATTTGTCACTTTATCCACCTATCTGATTTTTAACATTCTCCTATAGCACCACATTTCAAAAGCTTCTTGTCTTTTCTTCTCAGATACTCGGATCGTCCAAGTTTCACTTCCATATAAAGCAACACTCCAGCTGTTTTGATAGTTTACATTTAGATTCGTATGAATTAACTCATATTACGACCAGAAAAAAATTCTAAATTCAAAAAACTCATATTTTTTTACAGCTGCTACTTAGACCACAATACTGAGAATTTATTCATTTTCCTTTATTTCAACTACGCTCCAGTGAAGAAAAACTTGGGGTAGGTATAATAAAGTAAAAATATAGAGTGCAACTATTCTCATGAAAACCCAGTACCAACTGCCACTGCTGAAATTGGCAGGTCCTTTGTTGTTACTAAGAGTTTGCACGGTACGACACAAAACCCCCAACGAATCTTTTAACAATGTTATTTGTAGTAGAGTCCCAAAAAATATTTTTGGTAGTTCAGAAACTTTTAGGTTTAGGTACATATGACAGTGTTGTTACTTTTAATGAGTATGCTGTTGGAAGAGATAACGATTTTAAATTTCTTGGTATTGAATTTGGGGGGAAATACTTCGATCAGTTTAGTCGACAATGATGAAATTAGAGTAAAAAAAAAGGTAAAAAAGAAGCTACATTCACGCGTAAAAAAACCAATAGTAAATGGTAGACGCTGAATATGAAGAGGAAAATGCAGGTGACGGGTCATATGGTGCAGTGATAGATTAAGACAAGATAGGTCGCTTTTAATGCACGTTTTCCGTAAATTAGATTTTTTTTAACTTTATGTACCCTTTTCCTAAGAACCATTCAACTTGGAGAGATGAAATCTTCTGGTGATTTTTGTGATGCATTTGTACAGCTACTTACAGTTTTCTGGACATATAGCTCTTTTCAGACTTGAGATAATGTGGCTAACAATTCAAAAAATGTTAATTTTAGTTTAGTAGTACGAAAAAGTTTCAGCAGCTGGGTTGGTCTAGTGGTTAACGCGTCTTCCCAAATCAGCTGATTTGGAAGTCGAGAGTTACAGCGTTCAAGTCCTAGTAAAGCCAGTTATTTTTACACGGATTTGAATACTAGATCGCGGATACCGGTGTTCTTCGGTGGTTGGGTTTCAATTAACCACAGATCTCAGGAACGGTCGAACTGAGAATGTACAAGACTACACTTCATCTATACTCATACATATCATCCTCATTCATCCTCTGAAAAATTATCTAAACGTAGTTACCGGAGGCTAAACAGGAAAAAGAAAGAAAATGGTATATTAAATCTGTATTTAAATATGTGAAAAATTTCAAAGGTGTAGCGTTTCTACAAGGTGAGAAAAAGAAACTTGAAAATTGACGAATTAACATTATTAAGATACATGGTGTCCTGCTCTCCTTAAGATAAAATGACTTGATTAAACTGTTGTACCGGAATAACTGAATAGTCATAGTTTATGATTGTACTGAATATTGTAATATTGTGTATTTAACAAATAACACGCGAATGCAAAAATTATTTTTATAGATTTTACAAAAAAAATATCCTAATCGCACATATAATTAAAGAGAACGATCTCCTAACAGAAGAATACTAAACCACAAAACGTTTTCCTCAGTATTTGAATAAGTATTCGTAAACGGTTTGTTTGCTTCATCCTCATACTTTGTTGAACATTCGGTACAATTAAATGTTGATGAAGAAGAAAATGTAATTCCCATTTGTTTAACATTACCCACAGGTTAACACAAAATTAATTTTACATCATAACAGTTGTTCTACTGTAAATTATAGTAATTAATTTGTAATAAAAGCTTGCAACCTTTTCAGCATTCATCGTCAATATTTATAAAAAAAACGTCATGCAACGCAGTTAAGCCTTCACTGTTTATAAAAAGAAAAATGAATAGTCGTATTTAAGAGTTTTGTTACAAAGTTTCGAAACACACTGTAATAGTAACAGTATAAACACATACACGCACCATCTGTAAGTAATGTTGGCAAGACTCAAAAGGGCTCCCATCTAAATTTAGGAAAGCTTTAACTTTCATTTTTTTTAAATTGAAAATCAAGTTCTACTATATTATCATTTAGAATACTGCCATTTTTGCGAGCTTATTTAAATTTGTACTGCAGTGCTAAATAACAAACACAATTAAGAATGTGACGATTGATCGGGATAACTGGTAGAAAACTCAGGACAAATATTAAGTTATTGGACGAGACTTGCCTTTTAATCTAAATTTCTAGGTGTATTTTTACAACACTGTGTAAGTTAATTCTAACATTATACTCGTAATATCCTCCAACGTATTTATTTCAGTTTTAATCATAATTTGCCTTTCAACCTATCCAACAACCTTTTATTTTCATTGAACTCTGCATGTTTCTCTCTTTCTTGTTTCGGAGATTACCAAAGAAAAATCATTAAAGTACCCATACGTAAAACCATACCAATTGAGCAATCATCAATGAATGTTTTCAACAATACAATTCTTTCATATATATATATATATATATTTTTTTTTTTTTTGTCTTCAGTCATTTGACTGGTATGATGCAGCTCTCCAAGATTCCCTATCTAGAGCTAGTGGTTTCATTTCAGTATACCCTCTACATCCTACATCCCTAACAATTTGTTTTGCATATTCGAAACGTGCCCTGCGTACACAATTTTTCCCTTCTACATGTCATTCCAGTATTAAAGCGACTATTCCAGGATGCCTTAGTATGTGGCCTATAAGTCTGTTTCTTCTTTTAACTATATTTTTCCAAATGCTTCTTTCTTCATCTATTTGCCGCAATACCTCATCATTTGTCACTTTATCCACCGTGTCTGATTTTTAACATTCTCCTATAGCACCGCATTTCAAAAGCTTCTAATCTTTTCTTCTCAGATACTCCGATCGTCCAAGTTTCACTTCCATATTAAGTGACACTCCAAACATACACTGTCAAAAACCTTTTCTGGCATTTAAATTAATTTTTGATGTAAACAAATTATATTTCTTACTGAAGGCTCGTTTCGCTTGTGCTATTCAGCATTTTATATCGCTCCTGCTTCGTCCATCTTTAGTAATTCCCAAATAACACCTCCCATACCATACCTCCCAAATAACAAAATTCTTCTACCTCCATAATCTTTTCTCCTCCTATTTTCACATTCAGCGGTCCATCTTTGTTATTTCTACTACATTTCATTACTTTTGTTTTGTTCTTGTTTATTTTCATACGATAGTTCTTGCGTAGGACTTCATCTATGCCGTTCATTGTTTCTTCTAAATCCTTTTTACTCTCGGCTAGAATTACTATGTCATCAGCAAATCGTAGCATCTTTATCTTTTCACCTTGTACTGTTACTCCGAATCTAAATTGTTCTTTAATATCATTAACTGCTAGTTCCATGTAAAGATTAAAAAGTAACGGAGATAGGGAACATCCTTGTCGGACTCCCTTTCTTATTACGGCTTCTTTCTTATGTTCTTCAATTATTACTGTTGCTGTTTGGTTCCTGTACATGCTAGCAATTGTTCTTCTATCTCTGTATTTGAACCCTAATTTTTTTAAAATGCTGAACATTTTATTCCAGTCTACGTATCGAATGCCTT
Source organism: Lycorma delicatula (assembly GCF_047948215.1). Taxonomy (NCBI): domain Eukaryota; kingdom Metazoa; phylum Arthropoda; class Insecta; order Hemiptera; family Fulgoridae; genus Lycorma; species Lycorma delicatula. The sequence continues at coordinate 36,043,792 of NC_134455.1, forward strand.
TTCTAGGTCTATAAACGTCAAGTATGTCGGTTTGTTTTTCTTTAATCTTCCTTCTACTATTAATCTGAGACCTAAAATTGTTTCCCTTGTCCCTATACTTTTCCTGAAACCAAATTGGTCTTCTCCTAACACTTCTTCCACTCAACTCTCAATTTTTCTGTATAGAATTCTAGTTAAGATTTTTGATGCATGACTAGTTAAACTAATTGTTCTGTATTCTTCACATTTATCTGCCCCTGCTTTCTTTGGTATCATGAATAAAGAGAACTTTATTATATATATATATACAAGGTCTGTAAATAAAGTAATGAGACTGGTTCAGAAAAATGTTTTATTTACAATCCAATCAAACATGGACTCTGTCACCTTCGAAATCGTTCCTTTGGGAAGCCGCGCAACACTTCAAATGGTTTTCCCACTCTTCGTAGCAGTGTTGGAACTCAGAACCCGGAATATTGTTCAGATGGTCGGTTACATTTTTTTTTTGTTTTCTACTGTTCCAAAATGGTTCTTTGAGGTGTTTTTTTTTTTAGAGCGGCAACACGAAAAATTCGCAGGGACTCATTTCAGATGAATAAGGGGATTGAGGAACTACAGGAATTGTTTTCTTTGCCAAAAATTGACAGTGCAGTGCGACACGGTACATTTTCATGATGCAGTATCCAGTTGTCTTTTATAACTGGTATCAATTTTTACTCCTGCTGCATTTTGTTTCTGGGTCGTACTCAAATATCCAAGATTCATCAACAGTAATCACATTTTTTTTGAAAATCAGGATCAGTTTCAATTCGCGCTAGAAGCAGCGGCACACTTCCACCCTGTTTTTTTTTTTTTTTGTTCAACAGTGAGGTTTATTGGGATCCATTCTGCACAAACCTTTTTCATGTCATATTTGTGTATCAAAATTTGATGGACTTTGGTACGATTCTAATTCAATTGTTCTGCAATCAGTGGTACAGTTAATCGTCGGTCATACTGTATAAAGTCTCTGATTCGCTCAAGATTGTCATCAATTTTTGACGTTAACGGTCTTCCAGAGCCTGGATCATCCGCAACTGATTCCTGGGCAATCTGAAAATGCTATAAACCTCCTTAATAACTTGGGCTGATGACAAAGCGTCATCTCCATTTCAATTTTAAAAAAGTTCCAGTATCATTTTCAGCGAGTTTAACACAAAAAATCACTCATTTTTGTAACGCACAAAAAAAATTCCTTTCACGAAAAAATACGTCTCGCATGACAACAATAGACTAAAAATATTAATACCTAATATAAATCAGCTGTTCATATAACCATATGTTTAGTTGTAACCTTATAGTATTGCCACTTTGGCTGACAAAATAACTAATCTCATTACTTTATTTACAGACTTCGTATGTATAATTAGGAGAAAGTGCAACAGAAGAGGTAATTGTATAAAATGGAGGAGATAGTTTTTAAGAACCGTATTGTGTATAGAAGGAACTATTGCAAATATCTTAAGTGGGGTTTAATACTCGTCATTCAGCGGCTACACACCGTCAAAGAAAGACATCATTCGGTAATTTCCAATCTTTTCTTGTTAACAAGTATGTAGAAACATGGCCCGTGTTTTAATAAATACCAGAGATTATGTTTCCCAGGACTATAAGATAATTTGTAAAAATAATTAATTTTTACAATTTTATTAATTTCATTTCATTAAACGGGCTATATATTTCAGTTTGATCAGCGACAAGTATAAGGTTTATGAAATAGGGACGAATCATAAATTCCTTTCTGGTAACAATAAACTATACTTGCGTATTGAACATTTTACGCACATAAAGTAAAAAATAAAGTACAAGATTGAAGAAGCAGAGTTTCTTTCCGGCATGATGGTCCATAAAACAAAGTTGAATAACAAGATAACAAATTCCATGCGGCCAAGAATATTTGTATCTGAATTGAAGAAATCGTAAAGTTGTACTTCAGGTTGTACCCAAAGTTTCACTGCCTTACATGCTCCCTGGTGCCCCGTACCCTCAGAATTGAGCAAGCAGTAGGTGCGTGTATGATTCGGGAATAATTCATCTCTTGGCGGACAGTGAAGGAACTAATCCAGGACTTCTTTCCTAAGCATTACCTAGGGATTTAAAGGCGGAACATAGATCCATTTATGTCTCACCCAGTTCATATTTTCAATCGTTCCTTCGGGATATGAATTAATAATCTAAATTAGTTTTTTCTACTTTTACCACACATATGGTTCACTTTTTCCCTCCATTTTTAACTTCCGATAAAAACCAGTACAAAGAGAAATAAAATTAGATACATTAAAATATAAAAACTATACATATTTTTAAATTAAAATTACTGCATTGCAGCAAATTATTTAATATTTTCTTATTTTTTGTGCAAGCAAAAAGAAAAGGTTTTTCAATAGTCATACAAAATGTAATTGAAAGGTAGGCTGCAGCATTTACAGCCTAATACTAATTACTGTAAATTTTTCAGGCATTTTTTTATTATAATTTTAAAAATGATCAGTCTAAGAAATTGTTTTGTAATAAATTTAAAACTAAATTTACATAGCTGAATAAGAAAAGGGAAGACGATAAATTATAATTCCAAGCTATAATTTAATATTCTACGCTTCATTTAAAATTTTAATTTAAAACAGATTTTAATTTATACAAATTGCAATATATATATATATATATATATATATATATATATATATTTAAAAATAAATAAACAGTATACTTTACAATAAATTATTACTAATTTTCTAAAGTATTGCTTTAGAGGATGAGATTAATGATCTGTAGCGTGTAAAAATATCAATGCCTGACCGGGATTCGAACCCGGAACCTCCTGATGAAAGGCCGAGACGCTACCACTCGCGCCACGGTGATCGGAATTACTAATTAGCAGATTACAAACAAAAACAAGCCAGTTTGGTATGGTGGTTAAACTCGTCAACGTAAAATCAGCTGATTTTTTTTAAGTCAAGTGTTCTAAGGTTTGAGTCCTTAAAAGGCAGTTACTTTTATATAGATTTGAATGCTAAACTGTGGATATCGGTGTTTTTTTGGAGATTGAGTTTCAATTAACCACAGATCTTGCTTATGTATAATGTTTTTAATAAATGGTCGACCTAAGTCTGTTCAATGCTTCTTGTTTACTGGTAAATTTACACTTGCATTGCCATATGTCAGGCCTGGCAAGCCGGTAGCAGCGATTGCAGTTACTAAACTATACAACATGCACACCCAGATCCGGCAAAAGCTGGAAAACTGGTTGGAGAAAACAAATCTGAAAAAAGAGCAAACTATTTGTAATCAGGCAAAAAAATTATGTCATTATAAAATTATATTACTTTATTTTTAAAATAAACAGGAAGTGCAAACTGGTGAAAGAAGAGTGGATTAAAGAAAAGTGTTCAGAAGTGGAAAGAGAAATAAACATTGGTAAAATAGACGGAGCATACAGGAAAGTTAAAGAAAATTTTGGGGTACATAAATTAAAATCGAATAATGTGTTAAACAAAGATGGCACACCAATATATAATACGAAAGGTAAAGTCGATAGATGGGTGGAATATATTGAAGGAAATGAATTAGAAAATGGTGTTATAGAGGAAGAAGAGGAAGTTGAGGAGGATGAAATGGGAGAAACAATACTGAGATCTGAATTTAAGAGAGCATTAAAAGATTTAAATGGCAGAAAGGCTCCTGGAATAGACGGAATACCTGTAGAATTAATGCGCAGTGCAGGTGAGGAAGCGATTGATAGATTATACAAAACTGGTGTGTAATATTTATGAAAATGGGGAATTTCCATCAGACTTCAAAAAAAGTGTTATAGTTATGATACCAAAGAAAGCAGGGGCAGATAAATGTGAAGATTACAGAACAATTAGTTTAACTAGTCATGCAACAAAAATCTTAACTAGAATTTTATACAGAAGAATTGAGAGGAGAGTGGAAGAAGTGTTAGGAGAAGACCAATTTGGTTTCAGGAAAAGTATAGGGACAAGGGAAGCAATTTTAGGCCTCAGATTAATAGTAGAAGGAAGATTAAAGAAAAACAAACCAAAATTCTTGGCGTTTATAGACCTAGAAAAGGCATTCGATAACGTAGACTGGAATAAAATGTTCATCATTTTAAAAAAATTAGGGTTCAAATACAGAGATAGAAGAACAATTGCTAACATGTACAGGAACCAAACAGCAACAATAACAATTGAAGAACATAAGAAAGAAGCCCTAATAAGAAAGGGAGTCCGACAAGGATGTTCCCTATCTCCGTTACTTTTTAATCTTTACATGGAACTAGCAGTTAATGATATTAAAGAACAATTTAGATTCAGAGTAACAGTACAAGGTGAAAAGATAAAGATGCTACGATTTGCTGATGATATAGTAATTCTAGCCGAGAGTAAAAAGGATTTAGAAGAAACAATGAACGGCATAGATGAAGTCCTACGCAAGAACTAACGCGTGAAAATAAACAAGAACAAAACAAAAGTAATGAAATGTAGTAGAAATAACAAAGATGGACCGCTGAATGTGAAGAAAATAGGAGGAGAAAAGATTATGGAGGTAGAAGAATTTTGTTATTTGGGAAGTAAAATTACTAAAGATGGACGAAGCAGGAGCGATATAAAATGCCGAATAGCACAAGCTAAACGAGCCTTCAGTAAGAAATATAATTTGTTTACATCAAAAATTAATTTAAATGTCGGGAAAAGATTTTTGAAAGTGTATGTTTGGAGTGTCGCTTTATATGGAAGTGAAACTTGGACAATCGGAGTATCTGAGAAGAAAAGATTAGAAGCTTTTGAAATGTGGTGCTATAGGAGAATGTTAAAAATCAGATGGGTGGATAAAGTAACAAATGAAGAGGTATTGCGGCAAATAGATGAAGAAAGAAGCATTTGGAAAAATATAGTTAAAAGAAGAGACAGACTTGTAGGCCACATACTAAGGCATCCTGGAATAGTCGCTTTAATATTGGAAGGACAGGTAGAAGGGAAAAATTGTGTAGGCAGGCCACGTTTGGAGTATGTAAAACAAATTGTTGGGGATGTAGGATGTAGAGGGTATACTGAAATGAAACGACTAGCACTAGATAGGGAATCTTGGAGAGCTGCATCAAACCAGTCAAATGACTGAAGACCAAAAAAAAAAGAAATTTTTAAATATCAAATTCATTCTACCCGCAAAATTACAGAAATTAAGTATTCACGCTTTAAGTAACCTCAAATCTGACATTTAAATTAATTTCATAGAACATAAAACAGTAACAAATGTTGTTAATTTATACATTCCTAAGCAATTGTTAACTGTAAATTGTGTGCGTGTGTGCGCGCGCGCGTGGGTGTACAAAAAAAAATTACAATTATCCATTCTTAAACCACAATCATACCAAATCTTCATTCTAATACTGTTTACGATGTAATTAAATTTTATAAAAGTATCATTAGTGAGATTTGAAATATCAATAAATAAGTTAAAAAAGTACAGGAAAATAAATCACAACTGAAAGTTATCAAAACCTGATATTAATCAAAGAATAAAAGTACAAATTTAACTTTTCTGCTTCCCCAAGTGGCTGTAAACCCAGAATGTGTTCTTAAATTTTCATGCAGACACCCTATCGAGGTTGCGTTTACTGTTAAATGTCAGAAAATAAAGTAGTCAGAAAAGAACAAATGCTTCCCTAAGTTTACTGCTGTTCATTTGCTTTGCTTGAAAGATTTATAGGATGACAATATGGCACCGTAGAATAGGGAATACTGTGTAAGTTACTCCGTAAATTTTTTTTTTGTCATTCGGGTTTTGTACTTTTCTTAAATCGTTTCATTCTTTTTTCATGCGGTAAAATGCAATACAAAAATATATTAAAGAAGCATCCTTGTTATAATAAAGACTTGAAACTTTATTACACCTTTTTTTTTTTTTTTATTAATCATCACTTAGTTTTGAGATTCTGCCTAATAAATTTGTTATTTATACAATTAAACATGAAATTTGGACAGCACATTCCTTGACTTTGAGAGCCACCTTTTACAGGTTGCAGTGCTCAACTACGTGTGGGCAGATATTGTAACGCTATTGTACGTGTGGGCAATCATATAGAGTTATTAATGTAAATCACAGGATAAATGAATACATTTACTTAGCATCTGCATGGTTTTTTCCTTTTGAACCTATTTTCCTAGCTTTCTAGGTTGAGTTTATTACAACTGCGCTTTATTATTGATAATTACAAATATCTTCACTATATAATGTAATAAACTTCATAATGTATAATGTAGTAAGCCAATATGATCTGTGAAAATATCTATATCACAGAGTTCTTAATCGCAAACGAAAATCGGAAGGTCCCGGGTTCGAATCCTGATCACACATGGGCATTTTTCACACGCTAAAAAATTCCATTTCCATATCCCACGTACAAGCTTCAAGCTTATGTGGTGATCAAGCCAAAAAAAAAAATTAAGGTAACATAAAATGCATATTTTATTTCTATAGAAGGTAAAATAAAGTACGAATGTCAATTCTTAGTTATATTCTTTTAATTTGACCGACGAGGTAGTCTATCATACTGTAGGTGATTATATAAGATGAAACAGTATCGGGTTACATAATAACAAAGCTAATTTTCGAAAATCAAATAAAGGAATATAAACAGTAACCGTAGGAAAAATGGATACTAATTATAATTTATGATGATGAAGAAATGCAGTTTAAAAACCACTTATCCGATTGCTAAAAAAATATCCATCGAACAGTAACCTAATTTGTTTTTCACTTTTTACATCAAAATAAAAACGAACGGCCTCATTTACTGGAGTAAACCATAAGTTTAATTTTTGAGAAAAATGGAACAATAAACGACCGAAAATAGGAAATTAATTAACACAACTGAAAATCGAGTAAACTATAAACCACAGTGTTGTATACTATTAAAGAAAAGTTCCAATTTTTAGACAGTTTCTAAGCTAACTTTCCGTTTCGTCTTCAGTTGACTAAAATGATATATTATAGATTTTTATATTGAACCATTTTTATTATCATACATAAACGTCAACATGTTAATATGTAATTCGTTTTTGGAACTAGCAGTTAATGATGTTAAAGAACAATTTAGATTCGGAGTAAACAGTACAAGGTGAAAAGATAAAGATGCTACGATTTGCTGATGGTATAGTAATTCTAGCCGAGAGTAAAAAGAATTTAGAAGAAACAATGAACGGCATAGATGATGTCCTACGCAAGAACTATCGCATGAAAATAAACAAGAACAAAACAAAAGTAATGAAATGTAGTAGAAATAACAAAGATGGACCGCTGAATGTGAAGAAAATAGGAGTAGAAAAGATTATGGAGGTAGAAGAATTTTGTTATTTGGAAAGTAGAATTACTAAAGATGGTCGAAGCAGGAGCGATATAAAATGACGAATAGCACAAGCTAAACGAGCCTTCAGTAAGAAATATAATTTGTTTACATCAAAAATTAATTTAAATGTCAGGAAAAGATTTTTGAGAGTATATGTTTGTAGTGTCCGCTTTATATGGAAGTGAAACTTGGACGATCGGAGTATCTGAGAAGAAAAGATGAGAAGCTTTTGAAATGCGGTGCTATAGGAGAATGTTAAAAATCAGATGGGTGGATAAAGTGACAAATGAAGAGGTATTGCGGCAAATAGATGAAGAAAGAAGCATTTGGAAAAATATAGTTAAAAGAAGAGACAGACTTATATGCCACATACTAAGGCATCCTGGAATAGTCGCTTTAATATTGGAAGGACAGGTAGAAGGGAAAAATTGTGTAGGCAGGCCACGTTTGGAATATGTAAAACAAATTGTTAGGGATGTAGGATGTAGAGGGTATACTGAAATGAAACGACTAGCACTAGATAGGGAATCTTGGAGAGCCCCATCAAACCAGTCAAATGACTGAAGACAAAAAAAAAATTATTATTATTATATTTTATTTGTTATTGCTGTTATTCTCTTGCTAATTTCAAAATTAAAACTTTATCACTAAAATGGACAAAGTCAATTTTGATAAATAATGATTCAGTAGAAAATTGAGTGTTAATTGATTTCTATAATTATCCACAGTAAGTGACAAGAACCTGTTTTTGTCTTCAACACTCATACATGAGCGGAGAAACACAATGATGTTATAATCGACAAATTCAATACAACGTTATCTTTTGATATACTGCATAATATTTAATGTATTTAAGGATGATTGCATTTAATAATTAACTGAGGTAATTAAATGTTGGTTATATAAATTCTTTTTTTTAAGAAAAAAAAATTTCATCAAGTTAATTTGAACGATAAACAGTGTTAAAGTAAAGATGCAAGAAAGTGCCTAATAACTACACGGATAAAAGCTTTTAAAAGAATCTAATAAAATGGCTTTTAAAAGACTTCGATAAGAAAGCAACTGTCTTAAGATACTTAACACGGCGCCAACGCCTTCCTGCTGAGTACATGCTAACTCTCTCTAGAGCTCAGTTCACTCCACACGCAGCTGTTATGCTACCTATCTGTAAACAACAAATCAAAACAAGACTTTTCTGGAGTTATATTTCATCGTTCAACATAAAATAAATCAATTAAATAATTTAAAAATTAACTAAATTCCCGAATACAGAAAATTCTAATTAATTTTATATTAAGAGTAAGTATATCTTTCGAAATAGAAAATAAAAAAAATACTTTTATTATGAAAGAAAAAAAACCACATCATTCTATTATTTTAGCCCCCAGCTTAAACTTGCGACGCAATGCCGTTTAACAAATACAATGCACAAGGATGTGATTCAAATGGTAAGCACAAACTGGTGCATCTGATTGAGTCATCAGATATCTATGAGTAAGCCTAGTGTGCTGTATTCGCAAACGACAAATAATAACCTCCTCTCGACGGTTATTTCTGCTTGAGGAGCGCCACGGTGAAACAGTGTTCTTTATTGGGTGAAGTTTATTATTCATGGTAGCATTCCAATCACTTTCCCCACTCATCATGAATTTACCCACTTCAGGAAACAGACAAGATCGTTATTATAAGGGGCGCCATCGGTGAAAGGAGGCTGGAAAAAAGTCTCCTTTGCCGCACTATCTACCCGCAGATAGTGTAGTGTTTCTAATGTTCTTTGGGTAACAACCAGAACCTGTAACAACTTTGTTCATCAGGAAAGGCAAGACCTTATCGAAGAACAACAAATCGAATATCTTTATATACTAGACTTAACGCATCAGAATTTAATGTACTATCTTCTGCAGAACTATTTTCCTCGTCAGGCAAAGCTACCGAGGCCTTTTCACAAGACAATTTTTAGTGTTTTTTTCAGATGGACACCAACCATTATACATTTTTTTTTGTGTAGTAGTAATTTTGGTCCCACGAGTACCGGCGATAAAACGGACCTCTCTAGCAGAGCGCACGCGTAATGGAGCTAGAGATAAATACAACTGGGTTCGCCCAGGTATCCAAAGGACATCGTTTGAGACTTACTAAGTAGAATCATCCACCCACCGGCAAGATAGTTTCTACTTTGCGGTTGCGGTTGCGTTTCGTAAGATGTCGCAACACCACCGTAAATGTAAGAAGAAAGAGTGCACGATGTTTTTGTGTGGTTGTGTAGTGTTTTTTGCTGTAGTGTATGTGTATAATATAAAGTGTTCTGTAGCTGTGTATGTAATGGGAAGAAAGACTGCACAGGCTAGGGCCGTAGAGAAGCCAACCACGAAAGTCTTAGAGTAAGACTATCCGTCGGGGAATGATTTAGAAAATTTCCTCAAAATCGAAATTAATTGTTAAAACATCTCATAATTAATTACTAAAGGCTTGATAGTTAGCTTAAATTATTAACTGCAGTTTAAAGCACTTGTTGAATTATAATTTCAAGAACAAATAAAGCGTCCTGTCGAGTTGGTAAAATATTGCCAAACTTTTACAAGTCTTCGGTCTCCATCGCACCAGAGAGAACGAAATTAAACAGATTAGTGTAGACGTTTCTACAGTCCCTTGCAGTTTCCATTTCTGTCTTAAACCTCTTTGAATGTTATGGCCGCTTAAAATTACTTATTCAGAAATTGTCAGTCATTTTGTGACTGACAAAAATTACACATTTATTGGCGCCATTGTTTACGCCATTCTGGCATAAAGTTTTCCGTTATTTTCTACGAATTCCAAGCTAGGATGGGTCCCGTTGCTTTGTTACAAGGAATGTTTGAATTCCACTTGGTTTCGTATTGCTGGGTCTGTAAAGCCCACCTGTTTCTATTATTGTTCTTGTGTTCGACCCTCCCACCGTCATCCTTAGCGAGCGCGCCCATTATTCTATCGAGTTATTTCTGACTACCCTTTTCATACACCCGTTATTTTTTCGTCCCCTTACTAATACACACACATACTCTCCTGTCCACTACCTGGATCTGGTTACCCCCGCCTTTTTTCGCCATCTTTTCGACAGAGTAAATCCAACTTCTCACCACTGCAGTCGCCTAGGGCAATACTCTCCTGCAAACTTTGTGGTAACATTCACGCTCAAGCAGAATTTCAAACTCATCACTACACATTTGAGATTCCACGCCTCATTCTACCACTAAACCACATCACGCCGCTGTATTCCTGATTCACCGTGCGGACTACGCCCAGGACTACATAGGTATTCTTCTGTACTTGCTGTTACGAGTTCATCTCTGGCAAATATTTGTGTGCTACAGGCAAGTTCAGTTTTTCACTACTCATTACGTTAAACCTTTATGTTATCATTCAAATTTGTGGAACATTCAGTTCATCCTACCTATGCCGTTCAAGTTTCAATTTCACTTTAGTACAGTCACGACAGGTCACTTACAGAAGGCTGTCATTGTTCAGCTGCAACCCATTTCATGTGCTCAATTAAGTTCAGTGTGATTATATTGTAATTAACTCTTTTGTACTGTAATATTATTGTGTCTTTTTCTACGTCAAACTAGAATTACATTTTTACATTATTTAACGTTAAGTTTGTGGTTCATAAATCAGGAAAGGCCAATGCCAATCAAGATTTACGGAAATTTGTTTTTCTAAGTTAATGACATTTGTTCATTCCTAATCTTTCGATATTACAACATTTGTCAGCAATGCAATAGTTTTCAGACATACTATGTTTATTGATGTCATATTTTTCTAAAGTTATAATTAAAACTAAGGTGTTTCATGTTATCCTTCAGGCTTTGTCAAAAACGTATATTGTAAAAATCTGTATTTAGAAGCGTGTACTCATGTATTTTTTCATTTAACTATCATTGTTCAGACGCTGATTTCAGCTGATGTATTAAGTAGTTTTTAAGGTTATAATAATTAACTTATATTAATTTGTTTTCATTAAAGTCCAATTTCTTTTGGCAAATACTAGCTGTGTGTTTTTTTTATTTTTTAACTTTACCCAACAGCCATAGTATATTATGTGTGAGCGCTATATTGTTTTGCACTAATAAAGAATGAAGTTACTTGCTGACATTAACAATAACAAAGATATTATTAAGTCAATTTTGCAATTTTACAGCTTGTCTTGAAAGAATTATCAATAATAAAAAGATCACAATTTTTATGTATGTTTTATCAGAATGTATATTTAAAATCATGAATTGTATTTGAGTTTTATTACTCTATAACTATACTTTTTCTATCAGACAATTCTAACCTGGGTCTTCTCACAAACACGAAGGAGAAAGTTTTATTAAATATTTTCTTGAATGTTTTTTACCAACCATCGAGGGATAAAAATTCGGTCCGTGAAAACAATCTGGCGGACAGGAAGTCATAAAGTTTCTCCGGGAACATTCTGCACGTTTTCTCGGGTTGATAATTATGTCGCATAGACCGGCATTAAATATGTTCAACCCTCTTATTACTTGGCATATCCCAAAGGGGATGATTGGAAGGAGAACGACCTTGGAATATTCAACTCAATTTAGCCTTACCCCCACTTGAACTTCAAAATAAACAAACTGTTAAGTACTCACGGCACAAAAGCGATCACTGCCGATGTAAACTTAAAAAAAAGATGGATAAATGTATGCGTTTATGGTTATGGTAACTTTTAAATGCATATATGTGAAATGCATAATGTTACGTTTATCAGTAAAGGTAATGTGGATGTAGTTGTAACCAAAGTACTGTTGCAAATATTTGAAACCAGTTTGACCCCGACGTTTTTGCTTCCAGAAATTTAAAAGTTGAGTCCCGCTGGTAGAACGAAATTCTTAAAAAAATTAATCTGGGAGATTACTATTGTCAGAATAGATTAACACAAATACATACAAACAGTAAATACCGTGCATTGTTTCAGAGAAATAAATAAAATAATATTCATATTCACTAGGCCGGATTGTTTCTTTTGAACATTGTCATGGTATAATTTATTCGCGGAATTTTTAATCAGGAATTATAAAATTAATTAAAAACTCAAAAAAAAAAAAATGGTTTAATTTAATAGACACAAACAATAAAAGGTATATAAAAATGTTACTTTAAAGAAAAACGCAATCTTTAAAACGTGTTGGGCAGTTAATATGTACGTAAAGGATTTTATAGTATGTAGACCAACTTCGTATTAGTCAGGGATAGAAATCCCAGTGGAATCAAGAGTGCCAAATCGTGTCTCCGGTGATAACCTGGAACATCTAACTAATTAACTTAGCCCAAGCAGTAATTAATAATAATACCACTCCTTGACGTAAAATATTTTTCAAAACGAATAATTTATTGTATTTAAAAAGGTTTTGCTTGTATTTAATCCGTTATCTAAAGCTGAAAGTAAATTTGAGAAGTGCTGTCTTTTATTTCCTGGGGTTTCAATTATTATTCCTGTCATTGAGATGATAAACGAATTTAATGCATTCAGTTAAAACGTAACGATCCGTCTAACCAACAGATCGCCGTGTCTATCTCTTCAGCACTATAAATAACTTAAATACAAATTTATTTCATTATATTAAATAAGAAACGTGGAATTTTAAAGATTTCAATAGATTTAAGAAAGAAATCTCTTACATATTAGAGATCAAACTAATTTAAAATAAATCAGGTTATTTTATTATAGCTTTTTGACAATTAAACTTATAATTAAAAGAAATAATAAACAAATATAGAAAGAAATAACAACATAATTCCTTTTTTTCTTTTTTTTACAAAAACTGATGGTTACTATCCATTAGGGTATAAGAATAAAATACTAAGTATAACTCTGTTACGAATTTTTTCAGTAATTCAGAAGTCGACGTAAAATTCCAATATATTTAAAGTAAAGTAAAACGTATATATAAAAATGTATTATATAAGAGTAGTTTATATAGCCAATTAATTTTGTTTAACTACGAGCATTTTATTATTTCACGCCAGTTTATAAATTCAGAAACACTAAGTAGTCTTCCTAAACCAGCTTTTCTTAAGGACAAACAAATCCTAATTCACAGACATCTTAATAATAACAGTAATATTTGCGCTATTGAAATAAATAATCGACAAAATGTCAAAATAATAATTATTCACCAAACTACACAATTTTGAACCACCAAAGGAATTTTTTACTTCCAAAAAATTAAGAGTCCACCTGACTCGAAACCACCAACTCAAGAAGAAGTCAAGGACATCATCAAACAATTAAAAAACAATAAAGCATCAGGCGAAGACAACATAGTCGCAGAACTGTGGAAAAACTCCAGTGACAGTATGATAAAATGCCTGACAGAAATTTTACGGGAGATCTGGAAAACAAACAAACTTCCAGATGATTGGACTACGGCGTTAATACATCCATTACATAAGAAAAGCGATAAAACAAACCCAAAAAATTACAGAGGAATATCCTTACTACCCGTAACTTATAAAATCATTTCCAAAACACTCTTAAACCGGGCTGAGACAACACTTGACCCACAACTGGGTGAATATCAGGGAGGGTTTAGGAAGGGCAGGTCATGCTAAGAACAAATACTAAACCATAGAAGCCTGATGGATATTAAAAGAATTAGAAATTTCAAGTATAACTTTCTTTGACTTTAAGAAGCCCTATGTTTCCATAGACAGAGACACATTCAACATTTTAAGAGAACTGGGACTGAACAGTAAAACTACAGAGTTGATCAAAGCCACATTAACAAACACCACCTCCAAAGTTAAATTCACGGGAGAATTCTCTCAGAGCCGTTTAAAATTAAAACAGGAGTAGGACAAGGAGATGGCTTATCACCGTTATTGTTCAATTGCGTTTTAGAGAAGATAGTTAGAGAATGGAGAAAGGGCGATTAACACCAAAGGCCTACATCTCGGAACAAAAAACAAGAGAGTTGTTATAGACCGCTTAGCTTTTGTTGATGATATGGCGTTAATCACCGATACAATAGAACATGCGCAGGAACAAATAACAGAACTCCAAAGACAAGCGGCTAAGGCTGGCTTACAGATCTCCTTACATTACAAACATCAAGAACGCGCCACAACATCTTAAAATAAACAGAAATAAAATAACCAGAACTGAAGTTTAAATACCTAGGAGAATGGATAACACAAAACAATAGTGAAAAAATAGCTCTAGAAAACAGATTACTCAAAATAGAAAAAGCATACAATATCACAAAGAATACCTACAACAAGAAATCCCTTTCCTGGAACGCCAAACTAAGAAGCTACCAAACGGTAGTTAGACCAGAAATACTATATGCGGCAGAAACGCTGAAACTACAGAAAGTACAGGACGTAGAGAGAATAGAGAAAATAGAGAGAAGAATCTTACGCAAAATATTAGGCCTGAAAAACAACACAGGACTAGATTATAAACAAAGATCAAACCAAGAACTATATTCCAAAATAGAAAAAATAATAGATGTAATCAGGAAAAGAGGACTCCAATTCTATGGACACATATACAACAGAATGGAGAACACCAGACCAACAAATCTGATCTTCACCCTACTAAACACTCACAAGAACAAGATAACCTGGCTTAAAGAAATAGATAATGACCTCGTAAACGATTCAATAGACTCAGACATTTTAAAAGACAGAGCAACATTCAGAAAAACAATATAGGAATTAGAGTTTCAGGAAAGGAAAAAACTTACTTGTAGAAGAGGGAGAAAATGGACTCAAGAAGACAAAGAACACCACTCTAGAAAAATGAAAGAAGCATGGGCTAAAAATTGATTAGCGTGCCCTCTAAATGGGATATTCGAAAAGAAATAAAATACAAAGGAACATTATGGAAAAAGTTAAAACTAAATACAAACTTTAAAATAATATTACGTTAAAATCATTTTTTTTTTAAAGTCAAAACTCTAAAAATATAAAAATAAAAGAGCCACTCATTTACTGAATTATATGCAAAAAATTATTATACATTACCTTACGCTAAGCCACAAATTGAAAATTACAAAATATATACTTGTAAATTTGGAAGAATTTATTAAGAACTATAATAATTTACAAAGTAATAAATAATTATATAATAACAAAGTAATTAAATCATTTAGATTTTTTTCTGGACGCACAGCGAAGTTTATAAGTTTTATCTTTATTTATTAGCGCCAGAACTCTATATTTATGAAGTAAACAAACAAATATTAAAAATTAACTTAAAAACTAGACAACAGTAATATAAAAACACAGTATAGATGGAAAACTCCTATGACGTATGCCAAAAGTGAAATAAAACCTCAATTAAATTTTTTTTTTCTGTTCAGTCATTTGACTGGTTTGATGCAACTCTCCAAGATTCCCTATCTAGTGCTAGTCGTTTCATTTCAGTATACTCTCTACATCCTACATCCCTAACAATTTGTTTTACATATTCCAAACGTGGCCTGCCTACACAATTTTTCCCTTCTACCTATCCTTCCAATATTAAATCTATTTGCCGCAATACCTATTCATTTGTCACTTTATCCACCCATCTGATTTTTAACATTCTCCTATAGCACCGCATTTCAAAAGCTTCTAATCTTTTCTTCTCAGATACTCCGATCGTCCAAGTTTCACTTCCATATAAAGCGACACTCCAAACATACACTTTCAAAAATCTTTCCTGACATTTAAATTAATTTTTGATGTAAACAAATTATATTTCTTACTGAAGGCTCGTTTCGCTTGTGCTATTCGGCATTTTATATCGCTCCTGCTTCGTCCATCTTTAGTAATTCTACTTCCCAAATAACAAAATTCTTCTACCTCCATAATCTTTTCTCCTCCTATTTTCACATTCAGTGGTCCATCTATGTTATTTCTACTACATTTCATTATTTTTGTTTTGTTCTTGTTTATTTTCATGCGATAGTTCTTGCGTAGGATTTCATCTATGCCGTTCATTGTTTCTTCTAAATCCTTTTTACTCTCGACTAGAATTACTATATCATCAGCAAATCGTAGCATCTTTATCTTTTCACCTTTTACTGTTACTCCGAATCTAAATTGTTCTTTAACATCATTAACTGCTAGTTCCATGTAAAGATTAACAAGTAACGGAGATAGGGAACATCCTTGTCGGACTCCCTTTCTTATGTTCTTCAATTGTTACTGTTGCTGTTTGGTTCCTGTACATGTTAGCAATTGTTTTTCTATCTCTGTATTTGAACCCTAATTTTTTTAAAATGCTGAACATTTTATTCCAGTCTACATTATCGAATGCCTTTTCTAGGTCTATAAACGCCAAGTATGTCGGTTTGTTTTTCTTTAATCTTCCTTCTACTATTAATCTGAGGCCTAAAATTGCTTCCCTTGTCGCTATACTTTTCCTGAAACCAAATTGGCCTTCTCCTAACACTCCCTCCACTCTCCTCTCAGTTCTTCTGTATAGAATTCTAGTTAAGATTTTTGATGCATGACTAGTTAAACTAATTGTTCTGTATTCTTCACATTTATCTGCCCCTGCTTTCTTTGGTATCATTACTATAACACTTTTTTTGAAGTCTGACGGAAATTCACCTTTTTCATAAATATTACACACCAGTTTGTATAATCTATTAATCGCTTCCTCACCTGCACTGCGCAGTAATTCTACAGGTATTACGTCTATTCCAGGAGACTTTCTGCCATTTAAATCTTTTAATGCTCTGTTAAATTCAGATCTCAGTATTGTTTCTCCCATTTCATCCTCCTCAACTTCCTCTTCTTCCTCTATAACACCATTTTCTGATTCATTTCCTCCGTATAACTCTTCAATATATTCCACCAATCTATCGACTTTACCTTTCGTATTATATATTGGTGTACGATCTTTGTTTAACACATTATTAGATTTTAATTTATGTACTCCAAACTTTTCCTTAACTTTCCTGTATGCTCCGTCTATTTTACCAATGTTCATTTCTCTTTCCACTTCTGAACACTTTTCTTTAATCCACTCTTCTTTCGCCAGTTTGCACTTCCTGTTTATAGCATTTCTTAGTTGCCGATAGTTCCTTTTACTTTCTTCATCAGTAGCATTCTTATATTTTCTACGTTCATCCATCAGCTGCAATATATACATATCCAACAGCTCAATGAAATACAAAATCAAAAATGTAACTAAAAATAAAAAATTACCATCTGGCATACGTCAAATTGCATAAATAGAAGAAAAATATTATATGAATAATTGAATTTTTGAATCCAAATGCTCGGCCTTAAGAAATCGTAAGACATTCGATAACATCGTTATATTGTTCCCTAATATATTTTGAATGTTAGCTGTTAGCCCCTAATTTAATCTTCCGACGCAATGCAGGATAAGAGACACAGTCCATAATGATGTGGTATACCGTTAGTTGGCAGTCGCAGCGAACACAAACTGGTGCATGGGTCTAATTCATGAGATATCCATGAGCCAGTTTAATGTGCCCTATTCGCAAACGGCAAATAATAACCTCCTCTCGGCGGTTATTCCTGCATGAAAAGTTCCACCGTGACACAGTGTTCTTAACTGAACAAAGTTTATTGCTAACGGCAGCAGTCCGTTCACTTAGCCACTTATCACGGACCACTCTCTTAAGTAATTTAGAGCAGTGTTTCCCAGCCACTTGTCCGCGGGACTTTGCTGCCGTTCGGCGAAAAATTTTAAAATTCTAATATCCTTATTAAGGTTACTTGATCCTTTTAACTACTTTTCACAAATATAAACCTAAATACATAAACAACGTGTATGCATCAAAAGAGAACATATTAAATATACATCCTAATTATAAATGGTTAAATATTTTACATGTTCTCGATTCAACAATTATTTTAATGAATCACGCCGCTGCGCTGCTAAATGTATCGCTACATATGTTGGCGCAGGGACTAAAAACCTATGTACTAGCATTTTGCAAGCACTGGTCTTTATTACACGCAAACATTGTCATTTTCTATATGTCTTTTGTGGTATGGTAAATAAAAAACAGGTTTCATAACTTAAACCACCGGGTTGGTCTAGTGGTGAACGCGTCTTCCCAAATCAGCTGATTTTGAAGCCGAGAGTTCCTGCGTTCAAGTCCTAGTAAAGTCAGTTATTTTTACACGGATTTGAACACTAGATCGTGGATGCCGGTGTTCTTTGGTGGTTGGGTTTCAATTAACCACACATCTCAGGAATGGTCGAACTGAGAATGTACAAGACCACACTCATACATATCATCCTTATTCATCCTCTGAAGTATTATCTGAACGGTAATTACCAGAGGCTAAATAGGCAAAAGAAAAAGAAAGGTTTCATAACTTCCTGTAAATAATATAATTGTTTTTTTTTTGTTTTTTTTTTTATGAGGGCGAAAAACGCCTACGCGTTATTGTTGCCCGGATTGTTATTTAAAAAAAAATAAAAGAAATTAAAGCTAATGTAGAAGATAAAAATTAAACTTACAACTAATATCACAGATAAAATTTTAAAAATAACCAAAAGTAAATAGAATTTAACAAAGGCCGAGATGGGTGTAAAGGGCCCATTCTGGGATAACAAAAGGACTAAAACGAAAACTAAAAAACATAAAAGCTTTAACATAAAACTTAAAACTAGGTTAAAAACTAAAATAACAAAATTAAATAAAACTTAAAACTAATACCATTAAAAAACAACTAATATAACTAAAATCTTACAACTAATATCACAGACGGATACTTTAAAACATAAAAGCAAAAATAATAAAAAACCTATATAAAATTTAACATATAGTTAAAAGAAGAGACAGACTTATAGGACACATACTAATGCATCCTGGAATAGTCGCTTTAATATTGGAAGGACAGGTAGAAGGGAAAAATTGTGTAGGCAGGCCACGTTTGGAGTATGTAAAACAAATTTTTGGGGATGTAGGATGTAGAGGGTATACTTAAATGAAACGACTAGCACTAGATAGGGAATCTTGGAGAGCTGCATCAAACCAGTCAAATGACTGAAGACAAAAAAAAAAAATTAAAAAAAAAAATAAAATTTAACAAATTCCGATAGGTAGTGTAAAAAGCTCGCTACTCAGGTAACAAAATCGAAAATAAAGAACCACAAAAATTTTAAATAAAATCAAAATAAAAAACAAACTTATTAAAAATTCTTCCAGCACAAAAAAATATACGAACAATATTAAATGTTTTGTATTAACCCAGCACTTCGCAAAAATAGAAACATTCGGTTTAAGATTTCATTAACATTGTACAAGACACCACGGATGTTTCTGGGTAGTTAAATTAACGACGCAACGTCGCATAACTTATGCGATCTATGATTATGTGGCGCACAGTCATGCAGCGGTTGAATCGTACGCATAGGGGGGTGCGTGTCCTCCTGACATCAGGCACTCGAGTGTGACTACCGTAATCCGCATTGGACAGAGGACTACTTCATCACGACGAGTTTTTCTGCATGAAGATTCCCATGGCAAAACAGAATCTTTAATCTGCCGGAGTTTATTATCAACGGTAGCCGTCCAGTCACTTTGCCACTTTGCTCTTAGAGATTGTTTTACATAATTAATAACATCAAAAGTAGCAACTCTGGTGGTGAAAGGAGGAATGATTACTTTGGCAGCGGAATCTGCAAGTTGATTACCTAGAATCCTTACGTGGCTTGGGATCCAGCAGAAACTTACTTCTGTGTTGCGATTATTCAACTCAGCGATTGAGTTGTAAATTTCAATGACGATAGGATGTCTGTAATAAACGCTTTCTAAGGCTTGGAGAGAACTACACTGCAAATAAGGATTTTTCTATACTTAGGGTTAATAATATTTAGAGCCTTATTTATAGAGTATAGATCAGTTGTAAACACACTCGTAATACCAGGTAGACTAAACATATAAGTTCATTGACAAAAAATGCACAATCAACGGTATCGTTTTGTTTCGATCCATCAGTGTATACCACCGCGTCTGGGTTCATCTTGGAGAGAACACACTGAAACATTTGCTGGAAGACAGTAGATAGTGTAGATAGTTTATTGTATGTCGTAAGGTCAAACGTAAAATTTATAAGGTTTATTCCCCAGGGAGGAGGATATGAGCACGGATACGTAGGAAAGAATGACGGTGTGTCAACACTTATAAGCTGCAGCAGACGTCGGGTACAACGTGGATAGTCCTCATACCTTCATAAATTAGGATTTCTAAGGACTTAGTCAAAAGCCGGGTGATTTGGCTGTCCTTTGGGACGAGCAAAATAAGATAATATAAGCTTGTGTCGTCTATTCAAAAGTGATAGTTCATCACAGTCTACAAGTAAGCTTGCGATAGGGATTGATATAAATGCGCCTGTGGCAAGCCGAAGGAAAGCATGATGTACAGCATCCAGCATTTTAAGTACGGTAAGACGAGCTGAAGAGTAGGTGACACAACAACCGTAATCTAAACGGGAACGAAGAAATGAATAATAAAAACGTATCATGCATGATCTATCGGCTCCCCAATTGGTGTTACTAAGGACAAACATCATATCTAAAAGTTTGAAAAATTTTGTTTTTAATTCGTTTACATGTTTGACCCAAGTAAGACGGCTATCAAAAAATAAATTAAAAAACTTGACTTAAGGAGAGATAGCAATAAGCTCTCCGTTCAGCTAAACTTGCGGAATAGAAGGGTTTCGTAGCCGAGAAAAGGCTACACATTTTGTTTTGTCTGATGAAAATGTGAAACCGGTAATCCTGGACCAAGCTTCAACGTGAGATATTGTGTTCGTGCTCTCTCTGCTGTGGGTGTTGAACGGCTCGCAATATAAATAGCAAAATCGTCAACATATAGAGAACATGAGACAGGAGCCTGCACGCAATTGGAAATACTGTTTATGTCTATAGAATATAAGGTGGCACTTAATACACCTCCTTGAGGCACCTCGTTCTCCAAGGTGACACTACCTAAGAAGAATCGTCCACACGAACACGAAACGTTCGGCGATTTAATTATCCCTGAATAAAAGCAAGCATATTGCCCTTGATTCCCCATTCTTTGAGGGTTTTAAGAATACCACGTCGCCAGGCCGTGTCGTATCCCGTTTTTATATCAAAGAAGATAGCGACGAGGTGCTGGCAGTTTAGGAAAGCGTCTTGTATGGCTATTTCGACACTAAATGGTCAATGGAAGATCGTCCTGGTCGAAAACCACACTGTTCTGGAAATAGAAAGCCATGTCTCTCCAAGTACCATGTAAGCCTGCGGTTTACCACTATCTCCACTGCTTTGCACAAAACGCTTGTTAAAGAGATAGGGTGGTAGCTTGAGGGGTTTTTTTTCCCCTACTCTCCCCGACCGGATATCCAATTAAGTATACCCAGTCGGGGAGAGTGTCCTTTTACTCTCAAAGGAGGCGTCCCCCACCCGCCGGCTATACGTCCGGCATGGCAGGTTGGCCTCCCCGGTCTCGGATCTTTTGTTTTACATTGCCTGCCTCTAACCCCCCGTCGAAGTGATAGCCGCGGTTATCAATCTTCGAATAACCATTTTAGGTGTGCCGTAGTTTTGAAATAATCCTCTTAATCCCTTTACAGCAGGAGTAACTCTCCCAGAAATCATATCAATATGCTTGCTGAACCTTAAACTTTTGTCCAGAAGTACCCCCAAGTATTTTGTTTCTTTTACTTCATCAATTCTCTGTCCTCTGATATTTAGATTCACACTTCTTAATGGTTTTCTACCCGAGAGGACCAGGCAACAGGATTTATTAGGAGCTATTTCTAATTTGTTATCCTCCATCCATTCATCTATTGTTCTAAGCGCTTGGTTTGCCTAGTTCTCCAGTTCATTAATATCTCTGTCTTCTACTAATATTGCGATATCATCCGCGTATCCTACTATCGATACCCCTTCGGGGTAGTTCAGCCTGAAGATTTTATCATAGAAAACATTCCATAAGGTTGGGCCAAGGACAGATCCCTGCGGCACCCCTCCGAATACCTGAAATATGGCTTTCCTTTCTAGGGTTTTGACCTCTATGAACCTATTTTGCAGATATTGATCTATCTGATTTACTAAGTATTTACTTATTTGCATGGCTTGAAGCGCCTCAATGATGGCTGTCCAGGGGACCGTACCAAATGCGTTTCTAACATCAAGCATTATGATCATGGGGATTTTTCTAGTCCTCCATGTACCGCTTCTGCAATTTAATGCCCAGTTTTTTACCTTCTCGACTGCGGTCACCGTGGACCGTCCCTTTCTAAATCCGTATTGTTCCGGATGTAGACATTGTTTT
This sequence comes from Lycorma delicatula, assembly GCF_047948215.1. Lineage (NCBI taxonomy): Eukaryota > Metazoa > Arthropoda > Insecta > Hemiptera > Fulgoridae > Lycorma > Lycorma delicatula. The sequence continues at coordinate 36,066,454 of NC_134455.1, forward strand.
TCCTCTATTTCCTCTCTAAGTCTATTTTCTAACAATCTTTCAACTACGTTTCCCATATTATTTATGAGCGTAATCGGTCTATATGCTATGATCTCTTGAATTTGTCCTGCCTTTGGGAGGAAGACTGTTCTTGCTTCCTTCCAGCATTCAGGGAAGCTTCTATTTTGTAGGCCGTAGCTGGCTACATCGACTATTTGATGTAGCTTGAGGGGTTGGTTTGTCTTTACCAGTTTTAAGTACTGGTATAATAAATGTTTCTGACCAGCCGGGTAGGAAGACTTGTACGGAGAATAAACCATTAAAAACGTTCAAAAGATGTTGTAGTACCGAATTAGGAAGGTGTGTAAGCATGCCGAAGCGAATATTGTCCGGTCCAGGGGAAGTGCCATATCGGTGACATATCTACTTCTATCTGTATCTGTATCTTGTACATTTGAAAATCGTTATTATATGATGAAGTGAGTGACACCGAGCGGAAGATTTTGCTAAAGTATTTGCCACAGCTGAAGATGATGAAAGGAGTTCTCCTTCATCAATAAGACGGAGAATTGATTGTTTCGGTGATCCGAAAATTGCACGGATTTTTTTCCACACAGTAGACGCGGGAGTAGTGCGTGAGATGGTGTTTACATATTTCGTCCATTACTTTCTCTTAGCGTTCAAGGATACGCGACGGTATACCACTCTAATCCTGCAGTATAAATTTAGATGTTCAGTTGTAGGCCTACTATTAAATTTGTGTAGTGCCTGCTGTCAATTTGCAATCATCAATCCATCATGGAATTGAAGGACGTCTAAGAATTACCGGATGTTTGTGAGATATATCTGTTGGCATTCTCAAGTACCATGGACGTAAAAGAGGAACATTGGTCAAGAATGTTCGCATCATCGCCATACTGTGACTGGAAGGCTTTATGGTATTCATTCCAATCCGCCTTTTCAACAATCTATCTCCCTGGCGTTCTTTTAACCTCGCGGTCTACACCGAAACCAATAATAATTGGTCTGTGATCACTGCCATGAAAGTCATCAGAAAGAGACCATTCAAGATGAGGGAGTAAATTCAGTGAGCATACAGAGAGGTCGATGTCATGAACAGTACCAGATGATAAAGACATGAATGTGTGTGATTCATTCAGTAGACAAAAGTCCAAGTTCTTTCTCACTCTGTTTATCATATTTACTCTAGTGGAGCAGAAGGTTGAGCCCCACGAAATATGGTGAGCATTGAACTCTCCTACTATGAACGATGGAGATGGTATTTGCGTGAGGAGATTTGAGATATCCAGAGCATTGAACTCAGTGTTCGTGAGAGATACAAATTGCAGATATGCAATGTGAAGGGGATAGAGACATTTACTGCAACAGCAGGACTGAGAGTGGTCAGTTGAATCCTTGTAGCAGACACCCCAATCTTCATTAAAAAACAGCACTCCACCACTCTCTCTATTGTCTACTAGATATTCGTATCTCTCACCAAAGTGTATCTCTCACTCTGAGTGTTAATGGGTCATGTTGTAGAAGATGTGTTTCTTGGAAACACATGTTTAGTGGTGGTTCATGTGCGTGCGCCAGTACTCTAATATCTTCAATGCGGTACCAAAGACCTCTAACATTCCATTGAAATAATGTTCATAATTTAAAAAAAATAAATTCAGGACACTATATAAAAATTAGTTGTACGTGATTTGTTTTTTTATTTTTTTGTGTTTTTTATTTTAAAGAACTCCGATGCCCTGGGGTTGGGTGGATCTTCAACCATATCCTCCAGTATATGAGGTGATGGTGGAGGAGATTTATTAGAATGGGATGCCGCAGAAGATAACCCAGTGGGGGTGGTTATGTGGATTCCGTTAACGGAGAGCTTATTAGGTGGCTTACTGTCAGCTGTGATAATCCCTGCCCGTACCAGTAAAACTTTGGGAACAGTAACTTTCATAGAGATCACACTGTTGGATTTACTAACTGCGACAAAGACATTTTGTTCATAGTGGCTGTTAGTGATGCAACTTGATCAGATAACATCTGAACAAGCTTTTTTAGCTCACTGCAGGATCCCATAGCCGTGGCTATGGGATCCTGCAGTGGATAACCGTAGTGCAGTGGCAACAAAAGATACTTCTGGTTTAACCAGGTTCTTTGCGTTAATAGGTTTTTGTATTCTCTGCGTGCCGCTGGAAAAGATAGTTTCAGCTCGGTAGAGATTCTGAGAACTGCCTTTTCTTCCTTAATCTCGTGAGCGAGCTGTATGCGAACCATTGCAATTAGCACATTTTTCATCTCCTTGGCAGTTAGTATCACTGTGGCCTTCTTTAGCACATCTACCACAGATCTCTGTTATTGAGCAAGATGTTGTAGTGTGACCGTACCCTTGACATTTAAAATATCGTAGTGGGTTGGGAATGAAAGGTCGTACTCGTACTGAAAAATAACCAATTTTATTTTTTCCGGTAGGACTTCCGGTAGGAAGATTGAACGTAAGTATAAGATGAGTAGTTGGTTCCTCCACTCCGTTTTGCCTTTTCATTATATGCTTCACTTCTACGTCTTGAGCTCGAAGTTCATAAATTATTTCAGTCACCTCTACATCCATAAGATCTGGACAAAAAATTATCCCGCGAGTCGTATTTTGGGTTTTGTGTCATTCCGCACTTATTTTTATACTGCCCATTTTTAACGGACCACTCCAGCAGAGCACACACATCTGCAGCTAGCGCTAAATACAACTGGGTTCGCTCTGTGCCCAGAGGACATTGTTCGAGACTCTTTACGTAGAGCCATTCACCCATCGGCACGATTTGTTCACACCTTGGGTTACGATTGCGTTTCGTAAGATCTCGCAACACCATCGAGTGTAGATGTAAGAAATATCAGTGTAGGATGTTGTTGTGTAAGTGTGTATGTTGTAATTTAAGTAGTGTTCTTGGTGTAATACATGTGTATAGTGTAAAGTGTTATGCAGCTCTGTGTTGGTGGGAAGAAAAGCTGCAGAGGCTAGGCCCGTGGGAACGCCAACCCCCAAAGTCTTAAAGAATAAGACTCTCCGTCGGGGAATATAATTGTTAGAGATTTGCTTATAATTCACAATATAGCAGTGAATTAGTATATGCTTCCTTTCGTATAGCAAATAATAGTAATGATTCACGAATCACGCATGAGTAATGAGCTATTTATGAATTTTTGTAAACACAACACGCAATTCATTTACTTATTTTTAATATACTCTAATCTTTGCGCTGTGAAGAATCGTATTTTACACATCGCTTGTAATTATGTTCTAGAAGTGGTTGTTATAGAAACATTTATTGCGGTGTATATTTTGCTTAATGAAGTGAATAGCTCTTAGTGATTTATTTTTACAATTTGTTGTGTTGTTTTCATTTAAGGCTTTGTCACAAAAATTCAGTCAGGTAAATTTTTAATATTTTAATATAGTTATTTTCTTTTAAAATGCCCAAGTTAGGAGGAAAAGGAACAGTAGTTCATAGTCAAGCGAGGGAAACACAATGTTTACAATCATTGTTCACAAAACATTGCCGGAACCGGAATAGTGAGGAAAATGGTGGAGTTAGTAAAGCCTTGCTTCTTAGATGTCCTACAATAATTTTTAGGTCTTATGTCGTATCTATGGCTTTTTCGAATAATACTATAATGAGAAAAATTGCTGACATGGCTACCGACATAGAAATGCAAGTTACAGAGAGAATCAAGAAATCGAAATGTTTTGCGATTCAAGTTGATGAATCAACTGATGTGAGTAACCATGGTATCTTACTTTGCTTCGTGAGATATAGAGACGATAAAGACTTACGGGAAGAACTTCTATGTTGCCTTGAATTACCTGAAAGGACCAATCGTTCAGATATATTTAATAACCTTAATGAGTATTCTCAAGCTCAGGGCTTAGACTGCAGCATATGCGTCGGAGTGTGTACAGACAGGGCTGCTAGCATGAATGGCCGTCAATCAGGAGTAGTTGAATAAATAAAAGAAGTTTAACACCTACCACCAAAGAAGCTTTCCCCTGAATCAGAATTAAATATAGTGATGAATCATGCGGTGAAGATAATGAACGTAGACGAGTTACGAATTCCAGCCTATTTACAACTTTGTGTGAGAGTATGGACTCAAACCACCAACATCTTTTATCCCACGCAAAAGTGAGGTGGTTATCAAGAGGAAGAGTTCTCGCATGTCTTTTTATGCAATTCCTCCTACTAGAGCCAAAATCTCACCTAGTAGATTATTTGTTGAATGAGGAATGGCTGGCTAAGCTTGAGTATATGACCAACGTATTTGGTATTCTTAAGAACTTAATTTTTTTTTTCAGGGATCTTATACGGACATTTTTATACTTAGAAATAAAATGGAGGATTCAAAAAGAGACTGACTCTTTGGGATAGTCGCGAATAAGAGAAAGATTTAGAAATGTTTCCACTTTTCGGAGAATTCTTGATTTCTTCTGACATCAATCAAAATGTCATATTCAACATAATAAACCAACATTTAGGGCCGTTAATTAAAAATTTTAATCATTATTTCCCTGAAACTCAAGATCTACGTAAAGATAACCTCTGGATTAATAATCATTTTTTAGAAGATGTAAATTCATGCGCACTTGATCTTTATGACAAGGAAAAACTGATCGAATTGTCTTCTGATGTCACTCGTGTTCAGACATAAAATGCAATCATTGTCTCAATTCTGTATATCTCTGTTATAAAGGTATCAAATTGTTGGTCGTTTTAGCGACTTCCTATTTATGTGAAAAAACTTTCAACTATGTCAGTAAAAAAAACCAAACAAAGAAATCGATTGGATGTCAATGCAGCACTTCGTATCGCATAAACAAACCTGCAGCCACGTATATAAAATGTATTAAAAAATCAGCAGCAGCAAATGTCTCACTAACTAAAAATTATATTTGTATAACATTAGATTTAATAAATGAAATACCTTTTAATATTTTTTTTTTTTTTTATTTTTGGCTGACGCCGGTTCGCGAAATTCTTTTCCTATTTTCGCCGGTCCACAGATGTAAAAGGTTGGAAAACACTGATTTAGAGCACACCGTCAACCCACCGGGTTGGTCTAGTGGTTAACGCGTCTTCTCAAATCAGCTGATTTGGAAGTCGAGAGTTACAGCGTTCAAGTCCTAGTAAAGCCAGTTATTTTTACACGGATTTGAATACTAGATCGTGGATACCGGTGTTCTTTGGTGGTTGGGTTTCAGTTAACCACACATCTCAGGAACGGTCGAACTGAGAATGTACAAGACTACACTTCATCTACACTCACACATATCATCCTCATTTATCCTCTGAATAATTATCTAAACGGTAATTACCGGAGGCTAAACAGGAAAAAGAAAGAAAAAATTACTGTCAAAAATAGAATTAAAAAATTTAAGCTACCTAGAAAATTTCTTAAATCAAATAAATTAAATGAGATTGCGAAAATTATAAAATCTCACCTCCTCTTACGAAAATAATATAGCAATCAAATTAATAAAAATAATGAAAAAAAGGTTAATCTTAAAAAACAGGTTAATAGGTTACTAAACAAAAAAAGATTGTTTGTTGTATTTTTTGTTCTTAAAATATCCAAAGTAACATCTTTTTTAGTGAATGACGAGATATAATTATCGCCAGAAAAACTCGCAGTTCACAACACCGTAAGTTGAAAAACAACTAGTTCATTTTGAATTACATCTGAATAAACGATAACCATAAAATTACGTAAAACAAGTTTTAGAAGCAGCCTGATAAGAAGAACAATAAAGAAAATAACAGCTTACAACAGACCCCAAAAACTATATAACTTACAAAATTAAGAGCGCAGAAAAATAACTACTGAAAAAGAAAAGTCATAAAATATTAGGTAATTACGTAATATACGCGACCTCCAGTTTCATAGGCGGACATGTGTTCTTAAGAGTTATTTTCAGCTAACAGTTGATTCGTATGGTATTTATCACGTAGAATTCAACAACAGTATTAATTTTTTTTAAACTGAAAAATTATGTTTTATGAAGTTTTTCCTTCGCTAAAACTATTCTACAAAAATATGCTAATTATTATACTGATACATAAAAATTGTAATATTATTATAATATGCACGTTTACATAAGCGTAAAATTCTTCCACTTTTAGTGGTCATTTAACAAGAATTCAAATAAATTGAAACGTAGTAAAACTAACTTATATGACGTTACTGAGGTAATACTCTAAAATTCGAAAGCTATATAAAGTCCTTAGGGCATGTACGTTGCGCTCTTGCGATCGAACATAACTATTGAATTCCTTCGACATACTGAGCAATGAAAGAGTAATTGCAGATAACACGGAGATTTCATACGAGGTTAGACAGATATTACTATTTTGAAGTCATCACGTTCGAATTACAATGAAAAAGCAAGTGATTACCAGAATAATATGACCTTGTACTTGCTGGCAGGCTTGAGTTCGAATCATTCGTCGGTAGAACCCTGAGTTAGATCGGTCACAAGACGGTAAAGTGGTATTAGCTTATACGTGTTATGCTATTAACTCTCCATGTAACAGCTCGCCGCGGCTCTTTGATTCTAAACATTTATAATACCCGTCCATTACAGGCGGATAAGTGAACCTTTGTTAAATTACTTTTATTCGTTCCCTCTTACTCACATATCCTTCGAATAAACTTGAATAGTTTATTAATAACAATTTCCTGACTACATTATTCATTCTTTAAGCTATATAATCATAGATCACAGTAACAACTTCTTTCGATTAATTCTTACTACAATACAAGTTTGTGTTTTGAATGCAAATGATACAATTTTTAAATATTATAGTGTAACCTATTTATTATGAGATAAAACAAGTTGTCAGTTCACATTTGAGAGCTTTACATTGCTTTCTTGAAACGTGTACGGACAATTTTATTAATAAAAGTATAAATAATGTTTCACAAGGACGAAATATTCATACAAATACATAAATTTCAAATTATACTTCGGAAAATAAATATTCGAGAAAAATATTATGTCAGTTGAAATCGGGATAAAAGCGTAATAATAAATAAGTATTTTTTAAAACGGCGAAAATCTTTTATAAAAAATTTTAGTCGTTTGGTTTTCCAGATTTGTAATGACATTTAATTTTCTAAGAATGAAATTCTAAAAAGTTATAATACCTTGGGTACTGGGAGATAAGAAACGGGATGAATTTCTTTTTCTATTTAGCTTCCAGAACCACCGGTTTTAAGTCAGAAGGTGAATGAGGATGATATGTATGAATGTAAATGAGGTGTAATCTTGAACCGTTTCAGGTTCATGAGATGTATGGTTATTTTTTTTTTGGGGGGGGGGGCAAAAACCCCCATGGCGTGTTATCATCGCCCGGATATAAAATTTTACTGAGAAAAAAAAATAAATAAATTGCTAAAAAACTAAAACACTGAAACTAAAAATAAAAACAAAAACTTACAACTAATATCACAGAAAAACTTTCGTTTTTAAAACAGATTTAAAACTGGTATCACAGTCTTAAAACTAAAATTAAAAATAAGCGTAAATATAAAAAACTAAACCTAGGTTAAAAACGTAAAACTAAAACCTTAATACTATCACTAAAATAAATATAACTGCTATCATAGATAAAAAACTTAAAAATAAATAAAAACTCTCTCTCTCTCTCTCTCTCTCTATATATATATATATATATATATATATATTATTATTATTTTTACGGCCAACATGGGACCACTTAAGTCAATTTTAGTTGGATCTTTTCTGAGAAAAGCGTGTTATTTTACTCTTTCGAGCTGCCCAGTATTTCTTCATCCGTTCAGATCTTGCTTTCTTTTCTTCATCCGTAATCACCCTCTTCGTTGTATTTTGTCGTTTGTCTGTCTTTTGTTTAAATCTAATGCTTTTATCTTTTAGCTTTGTAATTTTTCCAGTTTTATTCTGTAGGTCAGTCAGGGAAATTCCCAATTCTTTCATATCTTCTCTAATTTCTTTGATCCATCCTACTTCTAGCTTTTGGAACCAGAGTTTTTCAATGATATTTCTTGAAGGTCTTGTTTGCGGTGTCCTTATGAGATGACCGAAGAAAGAGATTCTTTTTTTCCGCATAGTATCAGTAACAGGCTCTATTTCTCGATACACCACCTCATTTGGCACAATCCACCATCGGCCTTCTTTTTGGTGTTTTTTATCGATACACGTTCTGACAATTCTCCTCTCTATTTTCAGAATTTTTTCAATTCGGTTTTTCTGAGTGATTTTGAAAAGGGTCTCGCTTCCGTAGGTGACTTCTGGCTGTACTACAGTTTTATAATGTTTAAGTTTTGTTTTAGCAGAAAGGCATTTTTTGTTATATGTTGACCGAGTTAATTTTTGGGATTTAATCATTTTATTTGTCCTGTTTTGCCATGTCACTTTTTCATTTAAATTATAAGTTATTATTTCCCCTAGATATTTAAATTGTTTTACTATTTTAATTTTCTGATCGTTTACCGTAATGCGCTCTATTACCAGAGGATCTATGGCCATCAGTTCAGTTTTTTCGAAAGAGATATGAAGCCCTATCTTTTGTGCTAGGTTTTGAAGGCTCATGATTTGTGTTTTGGCTTCTTGAATATTATTTGCTAAAAGAGCGAGGTCATCTGCAAATCCTAGGCAATTTAGTGCGATGGAGTTTTTCTTAGTACCCATTTTTATATTTTTGGGATTTATTTCATACCATTTTCTCATGACAAATTCGAGTGCGCAGTTAAAAAGGAGTGGTGAGAGGCCGTCTCCTTGCCTCAATCCAGTTTTTATGTAGAAGGGTTGAGAGAGTTCACCTCTGAATTTCACTCTGGACTGAGTATCGGTTAAAGTTAATTTTATCATGTTTAGGAGTTTAGGGTGAAGGCCCAGGTTTCTCAGAATATTCAGCATGGATGGTCGGTGTATACAATCATAGGCCCTTTTAAAGTCGACGAAGGTGATTATTAGTTGTTTTTTCCGTCTTTTATATAAGTCCATCATAAGTTTTAGGGATATTATTTGCTCCGGGCAACCTCTCCATGGCCTAAATCCCCCTTGGTATTCCCCAAGTTCCAGTTCAAGTTGGTCTTTGCATCGGTTGTATATGATTCTCGACAGGATTTTGTATGTGCAATCCAGGAGAGATATGCCTCTGTAGTTTTCAGGATTAGTTTTATCCCCTTTTTTTATGTAATAGATTGATGAGGGCTGTGGTCCAGTGTTCTGGAAGTTTTTCTTCGTTCCATATTTTCACGAGGCATAGATGTAGGGAAGTTTTGACTGAATAAACTGATGAGTGTTTCCAGAGTTCTGCGAAAAGCTGGTCTTCTCCGCTTGCTTTGTAGTTTTTTATTTCATTTAAGGCTGCGAGAACTTCTTGAATTGTTGGCGGGTTGATATTTACCGGTGAAGTTTTAACTGGAGTTTCAGTGTCAATCTCAAAAAGCTCTGGGGGGTCGTCACAGTTGAGGAGTCTATTGAAGGTTTCTGCCAAAATTTCAGCATTTTCTTTTTTGGTGTGGGCCATATATCCTTTTTTTCCTCTCAGCATAAGGGTGGGTGGTTCATATCTTTGAAGAGCCTGACCAAACATTTTATAATAGTCTCGGAAATTAGTTTTCTTGGAACTTTCTTCTATTTGCTGAATCAAGTTTTTATATAAACAAAATAAAATTGAAATAAATTTAACAAATTCCGAGAGGAGTATAAAAGGCTTCTTCTCGGAAAACACGAAAATATAATTAAAAATCAAACACATAACAATAAAAATACGTATGTAAAATATTAATACGTCTAAGATATAAAAACACCCGGTGCAAAACATCCTTATTATTGCCCAGGATTTGACGATTCAAAATACAAGAAAGAAAGAAATTTTTCCTGGGCAAAATACATTTACGACGCAAGGCCGCATAATGCACACAATCCACAAGGATGTGGCGCACCGTCAAGGGAGACAGTTGCATCGTATGCATATTGGTGCGTTTACTGCTGATATTAAATAACCGTGTACCTCTCGTATGCCTCAGCAGAGAACCACATCCTCACGACGAGCTTTTCTGCACTAGGATTCCCATGGCAACACAGAATCCTTAATATCCCGGCGTTTGTTATCAACCGTAGCCGTCCAATTCCCTTGCCACTTTACTCGAAGAGATTGTTTTATACAATTAACAAAGTCAGAAGATGCAACACGAGTGATAAAAGGAGGTTGAGTGCATGCGTCTTTAGCAACAAAATCTGCATGTTCATTAACTGCAATTCCCACATGAATAGGAATCCAACAAAAACTCAGTGTGTTCCGACGGTTCAACTCAGCGATTGCATTATAAATTTCAGTGACCAAAGGATGACGAGAGTAAAAATCATCTAAAGCATGGAGTGCACTATACGAGTCGCTACAAATAAGGACATGACGGTATGTTGGGTTAACTATATTCAATACTTTATTAATAGGATACAGTTCAGCAGTAAATATACTTGTAATATTAGGTAGATCAAACGTATAGATTCTGCTATTAATAATAAATGCGCATCCAACAGTATTAGCCTTTTTCGATCCACATATGTGTTTGCGTCTGGGTTTATTCTGGAAAGGATATGGTGAAATGTTTGATGAAAGACAATAGGTGGTGTTGATAAAGAACACCAAAGAACACCGGTATCCACGATCTAGTATTCAATTCCGTGTAAAGGTATCGTGTAAACGTTTTTCCTTTACTAAGATTTTAATTCTTAGAAATCCAATTTGAAATCACCCGAATTGCGATGAGTTAACCGCTAGATCAGTGGTTATATTTATATATACATAACGAAATTATTTTCATAACGAAAAGAAATTTACACCGACAGGAAAATTATTACTCATAATTTAACCCTAACAGTTTAGGGGGAAAAAATAACCATGGCAGTTATTTATTAACTAATTTTACATATTATGTAAAAATCAAAATAATTTTACTATCACTTTTTTTTTGAAGCATAACGAAGATTTGTTATTAGCACCATTGTATAAAGTTATTATAATAAATAAATAAATAAATATTATGTTAAAGAACAATTTAGATTCTGAGTAACAGTACAAGGTGAAAAGATAAAGATTTGCTGATGATATAGTAATTCTAGCCGAGAGTAAAAAGGATTTAGAAGAAACAATGAACGGCATAGATGAAGTCCTACGAAAGAACTATCGCATGATAATAAACAAGAACAAAACAAAAGTAATGAAATGTAGTAGAAATAACAAAGATGGACCACTGAATGTGAAAATAGGAGGAGAAAAGATTATGGAGGTAGAAGAATTTTGTTATTTGGGAAGTAGAATTACTAAAGATGGACGAAGCAGGAGCGATATAAAATGCCGAATAGCACAAGCTAAATGAGCCTTCAGTAAGAAATATAATTTGTTTACATCAAAAATTAATTTAAACGTCAGGAAAAGATTTTTGAAAGTGTATGTTTGGAGAGTCGCCTTATATGGAAGTGAAACTTGGACGATCGGAGTATCTGAGAAGAAAAGATTAGAAGCTTTTGAAATGCGGTGTTATAGGAGAATGTTGAAAATCAAACGGGTGGATAAAGTGACAAATGAAGAGGTGTTGCGGCAAATAGATGAAGAAAGAAACATTTGGAAAAATATAGTTAAAAGAAGAGACAGACTTATAGGCCACATACTAAGGCATCCTGGAATAGTCGCTTTAATATTGGAAGGACAGGTAGAAGGGAAAAATTGTGTAGGCAGGTCACGTTTGGAATATGTAAAACAAATTGTTAGGGATGTAGGATGTAGAGGGTATACTGAAATGGAACGACTAGCACTAGATAGGGAATCTTGGAGAGCTGCATCAAACCAGTCAAATGACTGAAGACAAAAAAAAAAAAAAATAAATAATTTAACAACACCAAAACGCAGTATCAAGTACAATTATATCATACATACACTATATCACAGGTGTAAAAATCCAGACAATATACAAATATACACAAGGTACAATAAAAATTAGAACCTAAATTAGAATAATAATAAGAAAAAAAAATAATTATAACAAGCAATATTGCCGTTAATAAAATATTCCATACTCTACAGCATGGGTGCAAAAAGGCCAAACCACATGAATAAGGCAGAATATTTTTTTTTGGGGTGGGGAGGTTTTATGGGCGAAAAACGCTTTGGCGTTATCATCGACCGGAATAAAATTTTATAAAAGAAAAAATAAATAGTAAAAAAAAAACAACTACCTTAAAAATTAAATAAAAAATTATAACTAATATCACAGCTAAAATTTTATTTTTAAAAAACACTTAAAACTAATATCAAAGACATAAAACTAAAAACGTAAATTTAACTAAAAATAAGAAGAGTTTAGTAAGGTCCAAATACGTGTAAAGGGCGCCAACTTGGATAACGGGAAGAATAAAAAATTAACATAAGAAATTAAAACTAGGTTAAAAACTAATATATTAAAAAACTAAAACTTACAAATAAGCACATAAAAATATCACTAAAAACTTAAAACTAATATCACTAAAAAATATATAACTAATATCAAAACTTAACAAAGTAAAATTTATTTAAAAGGAAACAAAGTAAGAAAAATATATAAAATTTAAATAAATTCAACAAAGTCCGAGAAGGGTGTAAAAGGTCTCTTCTCGGATATAGAATAAAAAACATATTTAAAACATAATAAATAATAAATAAACAGAAAAAAAAACAAGTTTAATTCTTCAGCGCTAGAATAAAAAATTTATATCACAATTTTAAATTGTGTGAAACTTTCTTAATATTGCCCAGAATTTGGTGAATGTTTATATGTAATTTAAATTTTCGACGCAGCGCCGCTTAACATATGGAATCCACAATTATGTGGCGCACAGTCATGCAGCAGTCGCATCGTGTGCATAGTGGTGCGTGTCCTACTGACATGAGGTACTCGTGTGCGACTCTGGTATTTCCTAATCGCAATCGACTGAGAACAACTTCCTCACGACGTATTTTTTTGCATAAAAAATACCATGTGCCGAGGTTTGTTATGAACGGTACCCATCCCGTCACCTTGCCGCTTTGCTTGAAGAGACTGTTTTATACAATTACTAAAATCAGATTTAGCAACACGAGCGGTGAAGGGAAGTTGATTACATGATGCGTCTTTAGCAGCGGAATCTTCACGTTCATTTACCTGGAAATCCTGTACAAAATTCAACAGAAACTCACTTGTTTTGCGATTACATTATAGATTTCAGTGACCAAAGGATGTCTAGAGTAAAAATCTTAGAAAACTTGGAGCGCACTTCACGAGTCGCTGCGAGTAAAATGACATGACGGTATTTTGGGTTAACGATATATAAAGCGTTATTTATAGCGTACAGTGCAGTAGTAAATATACTTTTTAGGTAGACAAACATATAGATTCTGTTATTAAGAATAAATGCCCATCCAACGTTATCATTCTACTATTGCGTCCGAGTTTATTTCGGAGAGATATCGCGAAAACTTTGCTGAAAGACCGACAGGTGGTGTTGATTGTTTCTTGTATATAGTAAGATCAAAAATAAAATTTATATGGTTGATTCTCCACGGAGAATATGAACAGGGATATTTTGGAAAAATAAAAGGTAAGTCAACGGTAACCGCCGGGTACTACACCCATAAGTTCAGTACCACGTGGCTGTTCTTTATACCTTCGGAAATAAAATTTGGAATATTTTGTTTTTAATTCTTTGAGGTGTTTGACCCACATAAGACGGCTGTCAGAAAACAAACCTTAAAACTTAGCATCATGGGAGATAGCAAGTTACTCTCCCTTAAGAACGTTTTGTGGTATAAAAGGGTCCCGCAAGCGAGAAAAGACTATACATTTTGTTTTCTCGGGTGAAAATGTGAAGCCGGTAACCTTGGACCAAGCTTCAAAGCTTATATTATATTATTACGTTTATTATATTACGTTTATTAGCTTATTATTATATTACGTTTTGTAGTAATCTTTCTACTGTGGGTGTTGAAAGGGACGTAATATATACAGCAAAATCATCAACAACTAACGAACATGAAACACGTGTTGCACACATTCAGTAATACAGTTGACGGCTACAGCAAACAACGTGGCACTATTATATTTGTTATTATACTTACTTGAGGTTCTCAAAGGTGACGATATCCGATAAGGAATGTCCAACACGAACAAGGAAAGTTCTGTCATTTATAAACCCCCTGATAAATGCAAGCATACAGCCCTTGACACCCCATTGTTTAAGGGTGTTTAGAATACCACGTCATCAGGCCGTGTAGTAAGTCTTCTTGATATTCAAGAAGATAGCGACGAGGCGCTGGCGGAATAAGAAAGCGTTTTGAACAGCTGCTTCCAGTAACACTAAATGATCAATGGAAGAACCTCCTTGGCGGAAACCGCATTATTCTACACAAAGAAGGCCTTGTCTCTCTCTCTCTATTTACCATGTGAGCCTGCGATTCAGCATTCTTTTAATCGCTTTACATTAAACGCTTGTTAAAGGCGGCGACGTCCAGTGAGGTTCGGCGAGCGAACCGGGTGGCGATTGGGGAGTTCGCCAGGGATGCGGTTGTTAATCGCAACTGACATAGATGAGCCCAAGTTATCGGCGGAGGCCACAAAGAAGATCAGAGAAGTGGTGAGATCAGAGAGGTGATGAAGCCCAGAGTAGATGAGATCCAGGTGAAGAACATACGTAAACAGAAACAAGGTGGCGTTTTGTTGGAAACGGCTGACAAGGCGGGAGCAAATAGATTGCTGGAAACCCAGGCCTTGAAAAAAGAGGGTCTAATTCCTAGCGTCCCTAGGGTAATTCGGCCAAAAAGTCATGTACGTAAATATATGATGTTCCCGACCTTCCGAAGGAGGAGGTAGTATATTGTATTTTTGATAAAAATAAGGTGGGGAGGCCCAGTAGCGGAGGTTTTTAATGAGGGTCTTAAACTTTTCAAAGAGATTAAGACCGCGAAGTGTGAGAGGCACTGGGTTTTTGAATGTTCCCCAGAGATCAGAAATCGGTTGAGAAGGAGTGAGAGGATTTTCATAGACGAACTGCTCCCGGGTCAAAGACTACCGTGATGTCTCGAGATGTTACAGATGCCAGGGCTGCGGACATGTAGGCACCTACTGCCGATAAAAGCAGGTGTGTGGTCGTTGCGGCAAGGAGCATGACCTTAAGGCTTGTCCACATAAGGACAAGAAGTTTTCTTGCCAAGCTTGCGCCAGGTTTGGACGCAAGTTGGACTTGCCCAGTTTTAGAAGAACCGACTATGGCCGGTGAACAACTCTCTGGACAGCCTGGTTATCTGGATGCGGAAGAGAGCTACACGATTCCCTGAGAGCCTGGGCCATGCCGGTGGTGTGCTTGATGGTTTCAGCGGCCGGGGGAGCATATGCGACATCATAGAAGCATGCATGCGGGAGTCAGTGTGAGGTTCAGGTGTTGCATGTACGAGAGGACGTTTAGTGGGCCCCATGCGTCTCTTTGCCGTTATGCAAAGTGCAGAAGAGTGATGTTGGGCGATTTTCCGTTCGAGTGTGAGGTATGTTTGCGGTGGTTTCGATCTAAGTTGGGAGTCTTATAGAGTGTCTAATGATGGGAGTGTCAGTATAAGAGACACTCAGTGGTCAGGTTGGCGGAGAGGGGTAGCCTGATGGCGAGGCGTGAAAGGCGGGGTCCCAGGACTTTGAGTTTGAATGAAAAAGAAGTTTTGATCAACTTCTTTGCAAGACGTGAGGGGGAGGGGTAGTATAACGTGGCCTTGAGGGACCTGTTGCCAGAAAAATCAGCTAAGCAGATTCGTGATAAGGTGGCTCTGCTGCGGCGAAGAGGGGTCATGTCTGGTCCTTCTTCTACGGCTCAGGAAAGTTCGGAGGTTTGCAGTTCTTCTTCAACGATAGCTCTGGCCGCGGTGGTGCTATTTCTTCTCCTTCAATTGAGTTATGATAGGCACCCTACGGTGAATGATAGTCTGGCTGGCCGGTGGTCTGAGGATCTGCGGATTGCTTGGATCGGAAGAGATCATGTTAATGTCCTAGCACAACATCTGACTAGTGAATGGATGGCGAATGATGATCTAGGTAATGCGTGGATCGATGAGGTTGCTGCGAAGGTAACTGGTCTGATGCTGGATAATGAGAGTACGAAGGAACCACGAAGGCGTGCTCGGATGAGTAGGCGTAGGCCGGTGCATAATCAGAAGAGGCGTTGGTTTGCGAATACCCAGGAGTTGTTTAAGGGCTGTCCTTCGAAATTAGGAGACAAGGTTCAGAAAAATCACCTAGGGGAGTTGTTGCCTGGACAGGAGGACCGGCCGCCGGTGGCGCTGATACGGCAGATGTATCAAGAGTTGTGGGGTGCCGAAGGAAGTTGTGAGCTACGGGTTGCTGCCAGTGATCGGTTGATCGTGAGCGGTCCGGTCACCAGTGGTGAGGTGAGAAGTAGGCTCAAGAGAATGAACCCAAACGGTGCCCCGGGACCTGATAGTGTAAGAAAGGAGATGGTTTCGGGGATTCCTGGTATTTATGATCTGTTGGCCGGTTTCTTTAATCTATTGATCCGGTAATGCTATTTTCCTCAAACCTGGAGAAAAATATGACAACCTTTATTCCGAAGGACGGTAAGGACTTGTCCTTGGCTGGTGGCTGGAGGCCGATCACGGTGGGTAATCTCTTAGCTCGGCTGTTTAGTGGTGTGATTGAGGGCAAACTCAGGGCCTCGGTGGAATTGACTGCGGCACAGAGAGATTTTCTGGCAGAGAACAGCTGTTTTGTCAACATCACATAGATGGATGAGGCTATAGCGGCCGGTAAGAAGAGGCGTTCGATTGTGTCGCACATGAGTCTATTATGGACGTCCTGAGGGCGCAGTGTGTGAATGTTGAAGTGAGGTGGATTGTCCGGGAAATGTACAGGGGCGTCACAACAGAGCTCAAACGGTGTGCAAGTAAGGAGATTCCAATCAAGAGAGGGGTTAAGCAGGAGGATCCGTTGTCTCCATTGTTGTTTAATTTGGTACTTGACCCGCTAATTCGGCGAATATCTTGGAAGTGTTGGCCTGTGTCTTTCTCCGGACAAATGTGGTGTGTTTGGATTTGAGAGAAAAAGAGAAGACCTGGATCGAGAAGAAGGTTGAGTTAACGTTAGTGAAGTCTTTTTTCGGAAATTTGGGGTGATGGAGGAAGTTCGCTACCTGGGGGCATTTTTTAGTGTCGCCAGGGGTGTATCTTGCTCCTGAAGTCTTGACGAGTAGTAATGTCAGCAGAGACAGTGGGTAGGTTGGTTTTGCAGCCAGGATAGAAATTGGATTTGTTACGCTTTCATGTGTTACCAGGTTATTACCATCGTTTTATATCGGACCTACCGTCCTTGACAAGACTGAAAATGTTTGACGGAGTAGTGAGAAAATCGGTAAAGGAGTTTTTAATTTACGTAGGAGTACTTCCAATGGCTTACTACGAGGGTAAGTCAATTATTATCCGCAATTTAGTTATATTTTTGTTTATGTTGGCAGTACATCGAAGACTTTCCGTGTACAGTACGGGCAGTGTGTTGCCGCAACGGAGTGTCTACGAATGGATTGAAAAATTCAAAAATGGTCGTACAAGTGTTACGTACGACGAAGGAGCCGGACGACCGTTTACCGCCACAAATGAGGAAAACATTGAGCGTGCACGTGAACATGGTTTTCTTAGACAGACGAGTAACGATTGATGATGAAGTGGCATATCGTCTGCAAATTAGTCACGGTTCTACCTACGAAATCATCCACAACAGACTTGGGTTTTATAAAGTCTGTGCAAGATGGGTCCGAAAACAACTCACACAGTGGCATTCCTGGCTTGCAGCTCAAATGATAACCTTCTTTTATGAGGGCATCAGGAAGCTTGGGCAACGATGGATCAAGTGCATTGAAATGCAAGGGGACTATGTTGAAAAATTATGTATACGTAAGTTTCCTATTTGTATTGCAATAAAATTTATAACTACATTGCGGATAATAATTGACTTATCCTTATATACTTTGGCGTATGTGACGGTGGATTGGGAGTACCCAAGATGGTGGATTTGGTGAGGACGACCAACTTGAAAGCTTATTGTGCCGTGGAAGCTGTGGAAGAGGATAATGTGAAAGGATATTAGTTGAGGGTCAGGGGGCGTCCTGTCGGAAGGTGTCTGAGAATATGCGTCTGCCTGCCATTGAGAGGTAGAAGATGGAAAGGAAGTTTGACGACTGGAGAAACCACCTCTCCTGAAGATGGTTCAGGGTCGGGGTGTCGGTTGTTTTAAAGGTAATAAGATCGGCAATTGTTGATTGAACAGAAGTGAGTTACATGCCGGTGAGAATATTGATTTGCTTCGGATTAGAAGTAATGTGTTTCCTACGAGGAAGTATCTGCATCGGATAGATCCCGATGTGGAGAAAACTTGTAGAAGATGTCATGAAAAAGAGGAGTCGCTGGATTTAGAAGTGTCCTGCAGGGAAAGGTGCTAGAAATGCCAGGAATGTTAAAGTGGTTGATATTATTCATGAGAAGGCCAGAGAATCTGGATTTTTAGTAGCAAGAGAGCAACTGTTTCAGGTTGGGGCAGGGACATTGAGGCCGGATCTGCTTATTAAAATAACGGTGAGCTCTTATTGTCGATTTCACGGTCCGTTTTGAACAGGGCAATTCCTTGAAGGATGGGACTCAGGAGAAGAAAGAAAAATATCAGAGAATAATGGAGCAGGTCAAGCAAGACATAGGTGTGGAAGAGGTTGTTATATTATTACCAGTGTGATTGGAGCGAGAGGTGGCTTGATTAGCGAAACAGAGAGGCACCTTTGAACCCTAGCCCTGGGCAAACTGGGAGAAATTGAGAATCATGTTCTAAGAGAAGTACGGGGCTCAATTTATACTGGGCGAGCCCTATGGATTATAGATAAACTGAGAAAATTATAAAATATATGAAGGTAGGAGGAAATGATGAGGTTGGAGGCAGGACACGGGGACCCGGCTACCGCGCCGTGATAGAAAAGCTGGTAGCTGTGGTAGGGGGCCCCACACTAGTCCCCGCTAGTGTGTACCTTCCAGCAGTATCAAGGCTTAACTGGTTATCAGACTGCGGACACAGTTAGCACTATTGTATTTTGGACTCATCTTTGCTAATTTCTTCGGTGGTGATGGTGGTAACTGGTGTGGATTTGTACGCGTAACCACCTCATCGTGGCTGAAAGGTGGCAACAACTGCTGGTCGTTAGTCCCCGTAACGAGAAAAGGATAGCGTCCTTTAGTCCTACTCGCGCTCTTTTCAGAGCGAGTGGTTTCTTGCCGTACGTTGGACGTATTGCATTTAATTGATCCAGCAGCAACCAAGAGGTACGAAGTGTGACAGGAGAATATCAAGGTCTCCGGCTGTCATTCTCGCTGCGGGCAGTTGTTACGTTTATGGGCTTGCCCATCTTAGTACGGCGAGAATCTCGTTTAGTCCGTTAGGGTTAGTGTATTAGGGAATTCGGTCAGGGAAGGTTTCCAGGAGGTACAGAAGTCCAGGCGGAAGCGCAAGCCGGAGCCTCTGCCATCAACCTCCTCTGAGGACGAGTCAAGCGTGATGGACACGGGCGCACCTGCCCGGGTCTAAACACTGCCGGCTGTGGTTGAGTTTCGTAAGGCGAAGGGTAGACCAGGCAGTTCTGCCCTGCTGCCTAAGGTGGTCCAGAAGGACCACCTTAGCCAGGTCCAGCCGGTCGAGAAGGACTGTCTTGTGTAGTTTCTTTCCCTTCCCGGCGGCGTCAACGTTGCGACGAGGAAGACCACGCCACCGCAGCTATTGAAGGTGAAAGAGGCAGTGGTGACTTTGGCAGATGGGTTTGAATCCTTGGCTTCTAAGCCCAAGGAAGTCAGGTGGTACCAAAACTTGTTCAGGCCCAAGCGCAGCCCAGGTGCTACGCTGATGTCCTTAAAAACAAGCGGGAAGCGAGCAAGGTGGCTAAGAAACTAGAGGTACTCGAGGTACTACAGGTTCGTAAACAAAGCGGAGGGTTCGAAGACCATGAGCCAAGAGCTTAAGCGGAACTTCCAGGTTGCTCTTAGCGATAACCGGAAGGAACTTCGTATCAGGGTCATAAAGGAGACCAACAAAGGGCTGGTAGTGGTTGCTGACAACAAGGAGACTGTACGAGTCTACACGGAGTCTCCGGCTGTAAAGAAGCTTGAGGTCAAGGTTGACCCCAAGCGTTTGAGGTCACGGGTCATAATTTATGGCATTGAGCGGAACCTGTCCGATTCGGAGGTTTTGTCTCTCATTCGAGAGCAAAACACCGATTTGGACGAGGATTCGTTCAAGGACCAGTGTTGGTTGGTCTTCAAGATAGGCAAGCGTGATGCCCCACAGTATCACGAGGTGTTTGAGTTAGATGCTGGTTTCCACCAGAAGTGCGTGTCGGAGGGACAAATCTTCTTGGATTTTGCATCCTGTCGCGTTAAGGAGTACCTTGACGTGCAGAGGTGCTTTAAGTGTTGTAGGTTTGGCCACAGGGCCAAGTTCTGTAAGTATGCTTCCGTCTACGCGCATTTCAGCGAGGAGGGTCAAAAGCATGAGGACTGTCCACTGAAAAAGGAGGCTCCGACGTGCGTGAACTGTAAAAAATTGCTCAAAAGTCATAGGGACTCGTTGAATAGCAAAGATTTTAGTTGTTACTTGAGAGCAGTTTAGATGTATTTCAACTCTCTTGATGGTTAGGTTCGGTCAACTTAATGCATAGGGAGCCTATGCAGTCCAAGTAGAGTTAGGTGAGGTTGTTGAGAATCGGAGCTTCGATGTTATCCTTCTACAGCACCCGTATGTGGTCAAGGGTGATCTGCCAAGTTTTTCAGGCTGGATTAAGTTTTACGTTGGTGATAGTAAATCCGCCGTTCTGTGCAGGAAGTCCGTAAATAGTGTATTCATACTGCAGGCCTCTTAACACGCATCATGTCGTGGTTAAGCTTGCCGTGAATGGTTTGGACCTGCTCGTTGCAAGTTCGTACTTTCAGTAAACAGATCTCACTGAACAGCATTTGGAAAGATGGGACAGAATTGTTAGGCTGGTGGCGGGTCGTGCTAATCTTACAGGAGTCAATGTGATCGCCAAATCGCTTCTTTGGCATAGTGGGATCACGACGATGGCGGTGAGTTAATTGAAGGTTTCATTGTGCAGCATCAGTTTGATATTTTCAATGTAGCCGGCGAGTTGACAACCTTCGCCAGTTTGCGGAGGGCCTTCCATGGTACCAACATTGATGTTACCATTGGTAAAGATTTCCCTGGTAGGATTCTTAATTGGTCAGTAGTCGATGACTGCGAAAGCGATCACCGACTAATAATTTTTGATTGGGTAGGAGGTCTGTGTAATGTATTTAGGGTGGACGTTCCTGTTCAGCAGGGGCGGATTGTGAGCTTCCTACACAGGCGGGCGGATTGGTCCAAGTTTTCTAACATTCTTGCAGCCGGTCTGCGAGTTTTTTTTACCCGCAGCCTGGACGAGGTCCCATTAGATGACCTGGCAGAGAAATTCTCTTCTGCGGTAGTCGAAGCTGCTGAACACTTTATCCCTCGGAGTACGGGTCGAGAGATAGTAGCTGAATGGTGGATCACCCGCATAGCGTCCGAGTGATCCTGATCGGTATGCAGTCTTGATTGCGGATTATCGTCGGAAAAGGACCGAGTATTTTCAGAAGATTAGGTCTTCTAAACGAGATTCATGGCGCTCTTTTGTTCAAGAGCAATGGAATAAGGACCCATGGGATGTTGTGTTTATCGAGTCCTTGGTCATAAGCGGAAAAATATGGGGTCGTTCTTCTGTCGGCTCTCTTGACCCAAGATCGTGTTGTTATAGATAAAGATCGTGTCCTCACTCATCTGATGGACGATCTACTTCCAGATGATATGTTGAAAAGACTTCGTATCATCGACGTGTCCGAAAGGAAGTTGTAGGTTTTCGCTCTGAGACTGTGTCTTCAGAAATTACTGAGGCGAAAGTCCACCAAGTAATTTCTAGCTTAACTAGGAATAAAGCCCCCGGATACGATGATATCACGGTGAAACTCCTAGTTCGCACCCTGCCTGTGATTCTTGGTCCATTGACTAGGGTTTTCAATAGGTTGCTGTTTTCTGGGCCATTCCCAGCATGTTGAAAACGAGGTGTTTTGAAATTGCCCTTCAAGGGTGGCAACAAGAATCTCGTCCTCTGACGCTCTTGCCTGTAATAGCTAAGGTTCTCGAGAAGGTTTTATACCTCCGCATCAACAGCAGGCTGACTTCTAATCAAATGCTGATGGACGACCAGTATGGTTTTCGCCCTGGCAAGAGCACAGAGGACGCGCTTCTTAGGGTTATGGAATTGGCTTCAGCCAGAGAGTGCAAGTATGTACGTACAAGTATGTACGTAGTAAGGGTGTATGGGCGTTCAAAAACTTGTGGTGGCCCTCAGCTCTCTTTCAACTGCAGCAGCATGGTTGCACGTTAAATGTGATTAGAACTCTCTCGAGCTATTTCAGCGACAGAACTGTCGTACTTCATGACGGCAGTTCGGAGGTAGGAAAGACCGCATCTAAAGGTTGTCCACAGGGCAGTGTTCTAGGTCCACTCGTTTAGGTCGTTGAGTTCGATTCTCTCATACGATTGCGGCTGTCGCATCGTGTCTTATGCCGACGATGAACTGCTGCTGGTTGAGGGCAATTCGCGTGCCGAGATCGAGCTCAGAGCGACGCAAGCATGTAAGGTGCTAAGGTGTTGGAGTCTTCAACATAAGATGGTTTTCAGTGCGGAGAAAATCACTGTGATGTTCTTGAAGGGCCGTTTCGCCGCAACTTGCCATCCACGAGTTGTGATGGACGGTATGTCACCGTTAAGAAGTATCTGGTTGTTATCCTTGATGAGAGGCTTCTCTTCAAGAAGCACCTCCAGTTTGTAGCGACGAAAGGCATCGATGCTTTCTTCAGTGTCCGCAGTCATCCATCTCGATTGGCGGTTGAATTATCACACCATGCGTATTCTTTATAAAGGTGTCGGTGAGGCCATAATGTTGTACGTTGCATCCGTCTGGGCTCATCGTTTACAATTCCAATGTTATAGGGACATTCTTTTACGAGCCCGGCGTCTTCTTTTGTTAGCTGTTGTCGGTGGCTACATGATTGTTTCGCGAGTCAGTCACTGTGATTGCCGGCATGAAACCCCTGGATATTTTGGTAGCGTAGCCAGCGGTCAAAGAAGGAAGGCCTTCTAACGTCAGGGCGTTTGCGGGAAATTGAAGACCAAGGTTTTAACTCTTGGCAAACCAGGAGGAACGATTTTTCTACTGGTTGATATACCCATGGCATTTTTCCAAATGTTAGGGAGTTGCGTGCTATTAGCTGGGTTTCTCCCCAATCGGCATATTATTCAATTTCTTTCGAGTGCTTTTAGGGATAGTTTGGCTAGGTTTAGGTTGGTTGACTCCAGCTTGTGTCCGCAATGTAGGGTCGATGACACGGTGGACCATGTCCTGTACTTCTGTCTAAGGTACGAAGCTGAGCGTACCAGACTTATTAGGGAACATGAGAGAGTGAAATCCTTCTTTGATCTGCGGGTCAACTGGAGGACCCGTAGAGAATGGACAACGTAGGATGGCTGATGGAATTTAGTAGAGTAGGAAACCGGGTGGCTAGAGTCCACCTGGACAGTTTGATTGACCGAAGGTAGGCGTTTCGGCAGCGAGCCACGGTTAGTTAGATAAGAGGTGTCAATGATTATTGAAGCTGTCGGCGAAACGACGACTGCACTGCAGATGGGCATGGGATGCCATGCAGCCGTGATGTGTAGCGGCGTTTTGACGAGAGCATTTTAGAACGAGCGAACGACAATCGGTGGGATGCTGCTGCACTGCTGAAGGACATGGGACACAATGCAACCGTGAGTTGTAACGGCACCTAGACAACGGTTTATTGTAGTGAATGTCACTCGGGACTCTATGATGAAGCTGAGTGGGAGTAGGCGATCAATCCGCATCTACCTGCTAGACCAGACCGGAGTCCGTAATTAACCTAAGTCAGAGGTTTAATTAAAGCGCAAGCTGTGTTTCACTATGGAAATTAGGACTAAATTTCGTTGTTGCGATCAACATGTTTGGTGGTATGTTGTGTTATTTTGCCTAGAATTACGATATATTCACGACTCATAATAAGTAGAACTAGGCGCGGGGTTCGCACTTCTGCGAGCTCGGTTAGCTAGTTCAAAGGGAGAGGATGTAGGACATTCAAGATGTCCGAATGAGGCCCACAGAGAAGGCAATAAACTGAGTTATTAAATCACCAATGTAAATGTCTACCGAGGCATTTGCATCGGTGGCATCCCAACGAGGCCAGGCTTATTACTATGAGATGTAAAAAGTCACAGGGCGTTAGACGACTCCTGTTAAAGCCCAACAGGACAAGGAACGGTGAGGGTGGTGGAATGGCAACCGGAACTTTACTAGGCGGGTGTCTTTCCTTACGGGGTTGGGATGGACTCGTGGGGTAGTTTCTATATTCTCTTCGTAACACTGGAAAGTTATCCCTCGGTACAGATTCTGAGAATTGCCTTCCCTTCTTTAAAAGTTGGGCAATCCCAGTAGCGAGCTGTATGTGATCCACTGCTGTTCGTACATTTCTCGTTTTCTTGCCAGTTAGTGTCACTGTGGCCTTCCTTAGCACATAGAGCCCAGATATCTGTTTTTGAGAGAGATGTCGTAGTGTGTCCATACCCTTGGCATCTGAAACATCGCCGTGGGTTGTGTATGAATGGTCGTACTCAAACCGATAGCAACCTACTTTTACTTTCTCTGGTGGTAACGGAAAGTTAAATGTCAAGATAAGGTTCTTCCACTCCGCTTTGCCTTTTCATTATTCGCTTCACTTCCACAACTTCCTGAGGACGAAGTTTACTAGCTATTTCATTATCGTCCATTTGGGAAGATTCCGGCAAAAGATTACTCCTCGACTAGTATTTAAAGATTTATGGCATGCCGTCTCAATGTTTATATTACCCATATGGGTAAGATGTAAGAAAGATCGGCTCTGTTCGTCACTAAACGCCTCAACCAATACTGATCCGTCTCTTAACTTCCGGACGTTTTCCGACGAACCAACTGAACCGGTTATCACTTATTTATCAGAAAGTGAGAGACCTTTTGAAGGGAGCCTCCTTCCTGATTGTTCTGAAGAACGATAAATCGTATATTTCTATACGATGGATGGGATGCATCACCATTGAGTACTTTGAGATTATTGAAGTATTTTCTTCAATACAGTTTTTATCCTCATCGGAAAACGCCGAGTGAGGTCTTTTCACGTGACCAATGTTGGTGGTTTTTCAGATGGACTATCAACTATCGTAACAATCTGGACTAGAAATTTTAGTCCAGGCAATATATGAGTACCGACAATATAACGGACCACTCCTGCAGAGCGCACGCGTACTAGAACTAGAACTTAATACAACTGGGTTCGCTTGGTGCTTAGAGGACATCGTTCGAGACTCACTACGTAGAGTCATTCAGGCGTAGAGTCATTATCGTGTCCATCGACACGATAGTTCCCTCCATTGGTTACGGTTGCGTTTCTTAGGTTGTCGCAACACCACCGAATGCAAATGTAAGAAAAAACAGTGTAGGATGTTGTTGGGTAGTTGTGTTAGGGTATATGTTGTAATTTGTGTAGTGTTGTTGGTGTAAAGTATATGTGTATAGTGTGAAATATTCTGTAGCTCTGGGTGTAGTGCAAAGAAAAGTTGCAGCGGCTAGGGCCGTAGGGATGCTAACCCCCATCTTAAAGAATAAAACTCCCCGTCGGGGAGTATGGATGGCAGACAAAGGCATCACACTGGCGTTGAACAAGATCCAGATGACGGTCATTCCGGCAGAAAAACTCACTTTAATTCATGATGGCGTTATTATACAATAGAAGCCTTATGCCAAATACTTGGGAATCTGGCTAGAAAAAAGACGTTCGTTCAGGATTCATGTCAGAGAGATATGCACCAAGGAAGTAAATACCATAAATAGAAGACTGCTGGCCAACGTACGGAAACTAAGGACACATGTAAGCGCAGGCTGTACACGCACGTCGTCAATTCAGTCTTAATGTACGGTGTTCAAGTTTGGCACCGCGCATTGGATGTGGTGCGAAATTTGAGGCTCATGGAAAGACTGCAGAGAAGAACAGCCTTAAGAGTCATATGTAACTTTAGAAGTGGCACTGGTCATCGCGCAGATAACCCCGGTAAGCAGTTGACAAGAATGAGGGTTTTCATCCACAGTGATATGGAAAAGAGTGAGGCTACTCAAGTAATGTTAAGTGAGTAGTAAACGAGATGGGAGCGTGCCAATACTGGTCGCTGGACGTTCCGCTTAATTCAGGACCTTGACTCTGGTACGGGAGGGGGTTCGGGGAGCTAAACGTTTCGTTTGTCGGATTCCTGACCACGGTCCATATACAGATCACCTTCACCGTAGATGCAGAACAACTGATAACATCTGTGTGTATTGCGAGAACATAGATACGACAGCTCGTCTGTGTTTGAGTGCTCGAAGTAGGTAGCCGAGCGCAGAACAGTTACTTTTTTGGTAGGACAGCTTAGTGTCAATAATAGCTACGTTCAGAACGAGATTTTGATACGATCTTAGCTTATGTTACTGACGTCAGGAAAAAGGATGAGGAAGCCAGAAGGCTGAACCTTCTGGAAGATCCTGATTATCATGAAGAATTTGTGAAGACTTGTGAAGATCCGGGTAATAAAGAACGGTGTCGTCAGACCGATAGACCTGGGGATAAGGGTCAGTCTGACAACGGAACCGTTGTCTGTCTGCACAAGCGCGGGTCGACGGCGGCAATGACGCTCCTGGAACACAAGAGCTGTTCCGTTTCATTATTTACTTAATATCATTAACTTCTTAAGGACGAAGCTCATCATCAATCTCTGCAACGCTGGTAACCTTCATATCCAGAAGGTCATGGCAAAAACTACCCCTCAGCATGAATTGAATATTTTGTGGCATACCACACTTACGTTTATACCATCCGTATTAGTAAGTCGTAAAAGAGACCGCCTCTGCTCGTAATTATATGTTTCAATTAGAGTCAATCCGTCTCGCAGTTTCCTGATTTTCCTTAAAACGTTTGCTCCCACGAGTACCGGCGATATAACGGACCACTCCTATAGACCGCACGCGTACTGGAGCTAGTATTAAATGCAACTGGTAGTGAGGCATCGTACAATAATTTACTTATCTAATAAGTGACAATGAGATAGAAGTAAAATGTAAATTGAATCTGTAATAGGTCACTTCCAGACGTTTTTTAAAGAAATAAAGCAAATGCTTCTTTACAATTTAACAAATAATTCCTACGACAAACAATTGCGACTGTAACCGTTAATAATTGACAAGTAAGATTTTGACATATCATGGTGTCTTTTTTAATTAAACTGGGAATTTATTTTCAAATTACGCATATTACATTAAAGCGTTAATTAAATCTTTTTTCATGAATTATCTACACCGTCATAGAGCAAAATAATATCTATGATAAAGCGGTTGTGCGTTGTCAAGACTGAATTGATGTTAGTTAGAATGTTGATTAGTTTATATCTATCTAACCTTTTTGGTACTGCACGGATTTAGTAATCGGTAGATAGGTCCGTTGTTAATTTAAATGTATGATGAGAACACGTTCTAAAGCGAAAACGAGTTTAAAGTTCTAAAACAATCTGCGGCCAGGTAATCGATAACATTTAAATGGTTAACACTTTCGATTCTGGAAAGAGGGAATGATACCGGCTATTAACAATGGATGGGGCAATCAGTGCCCAGCAGGGTGATACCGTAGCGGTAGAAAGCATACTGATTGGGCCGATGGCGATGGCACTTGTCACCGTATCGTGTTTATAAATCACACAACTGACAACCGTACACTTATAAAATATTCTACAACGATTTCCATTCATCACTCTCCGGTGCAAAAACAACTAGAATAAAACCAATCGACTAAATAACCATCCTAGTTTATAAAGAATGCAACGCAAAGCTAGCTGCAACTCGTGTCAAACAATTATTGCTAACATTCTATATATATATACAATTCAGTACATACTTTCCAACGGAAATCAACTTTTCACCGTATACATTTATTTCAGAATTTAAATACTGGAAATTGTCAAACATTAACAATTCTAGTACGATACACCGCATGGATAAGCGAATTCAATACTTCTACGAATAATAATAACGATTAAACAGCTACTGTTCAGTTCAAAAACATTTTGAAGTAGTAAAGTTTTGGAAAGTCATGAAATTAATTTTCTCATTTCAATAATGATAACGACAAATTATCCTACACAGTTACAAATATATATTAAAATTTACGAATATCTTTCTTTTTCATATACGAGTTACGAACTAAAAGGATCATTATCCCCAAATGTTTTAATTCCCATGTATTAATTTTGAGACAAGTCACATCAAGATAAATTATTTTTAAAAAAATCTTATGTGGACACTGCATGACTTCCTTGAACGTCTATTAAATTGCATAGACACGTTTATTTTTAAATGAAAAGTACATAAAATTTTATTTCATTAATAACTTTTGATATTTTTCCATTTTTTTTTTTTTTTAATGTTATTTTTGAATTATTATTTATTGTAAAAATCTTTACAATTAGAGATTAATAATTAATAAATCAGTCTATTTAAATTGTTTAAATAAACGTAAAGAAAAAAAGGAGATGAAGTCTGATTCGAACCAATCGTTGAAAAACTCTCAATGAGGGCTTATTACTGCAGTAAAGAAAAAGTCGAAAATCCAAATTCAGATGGACCACTAACCATCATAGTATTTATAATTGGAAATTGAAACTTTGTTCCCACGAGTACTGACGAAAAAATGGACCACTCAGTTTTTTGTAGAGCAAAATACAACTGGGTTCGCCCTGGTGCCCAGAGAACATCATTCGAGACTTACAAAAAAAACATATTACAGAAGGTAGAGGAATAGCCTTGTCTGTGACGTAAAGAATTATATTTTAGAAACTTCTTTATTAATAACACTGGTAATACTAGGGAACAGTGAAAAACTAATTGATCAGTTAATAGGTATAAAGGATAAAAAATATGAAATAGAAGGAATTAAAGCCGAGATTACTATTTATAGGAGCTATTTTTTAGGAATCGCAAAGAAACTGAAAACACCTCTTGAGAATATTACAGTTCAGAATCAATATTTATATAACAATTTTTTACCGTAACAAAAGTAGGAGCCGCTATTTTCCTAGAGCTTACACATTATCGCGAGATTGAAAAAATGATTAAGTTTATGAAAATGCGTTTGGTTTTGATGAAATTTCTTCGTATGCCCTAAAATTTGTGTGTCAACATATTTCTCATATTTTTATCTACTCATGGAATTTGAATCGTAGTCGGATAAATTTCCAGATAAACTTAAAGAAGCAGTGGTAGTTCCTAATTACAAAAAAGGGAAATATAATTATTTCGGGAACTTCAGGCTTTCATAATTTTTAAGGATTCTGGAAACTGTAATAAAGTCATGATTGGTTAACTTTCTTAATAAAATTTTTTTTTTCAATGTTAATCAATTTGGCAAAAAAATTTAAGCACTGATAATGCCTTACTTAAATTTGTCTCACAGTTGGTAAACGGCATCAATAAAAGTTCTAAAGGTGGCGATCTCTTTCTGGATATTCAGAAGGCCTTTGTTGATGTCATCGATCATAATATATTATTAAATAAGATGGACCAAGCGGGTACAAGAGGTTTAGCCTTTAACTGTTGAATCCTACTTAAAGGGAACTCAAAAGGTTCAAATAAAATAACAAAGAATTAGAATTCCGTGTCGGTCAGGATCAGTTTTGGGTCCAATTCTGTTTCTAATTTATATTACCGACTTCTGTTCTGGCAAAGGTTATTTGACCTCATATGCAGATGACACTGCTCTTTTTTATAGAGAAAAAAGCTTTTAAAATCTATCGAAGAAGACTTATTTTTATATTAGTTGCGGTTGACCAGAAACGGAATTACGTTAAATGTATCTAAATCCAAATACATAATCTTCCAGTTAAAGGGTGAGAAAACTACCAACTCGTATGTTAAACATCATAATCTCACTTGCTCTAGAATAGCTGAGCGTAGTTGCGATAGTACTGATCAAGTCGATAGTATGAAATATGTAGGGATAACTATCGATTGCAATCTTTCATGGGAAAAATATATTCTTAGTCTTAAGAACAAAATGTTATGTCAACGTGAGAAAGTTTTATTATCTTCGAGATTTCTGCCCGGTTGGTGTTCTAAGAATGCTTTAGTTAGCTTTTGTTGAATTTCGTTTAAGATATAAAATTAAGTGTTGCGGTAGTGCGTATTTTAATCAAATCCGTCCTATAGTGATAAGCCAGATACTTCTTATACGTATAATATGTAAAATACTTACTAGGACACACTCATTCCCGTTTTTTTGTATCCTGAACTTGTTCCTTTTGAGGCATTTTTACTTAATTAAGGTAAAAAGGTTTGTCTTAGGAGTGGAGATAAGGTTTTTAAATATTGATTAATTGACCGAGGAATGCGAAGTAAGGGTAATTTTGTACTTCCTACAACCCGGAAGGAGTGTGTTCATAGATTTTTCAGTTTGGTATCAAAGGTTTATAGTTTTTTACCAAATTGTGTGAAAGATAGTCTAGGTTTAAATTCGTTCAGAATTTCTCTTGAACGTTGACTCATTCAGTATGAAAACCGTCGTCTTTTTTATTTAATCTGACTAACAATGACAAGTTATCTTAGGGAAGCATAAAGGTTATGGCTTTCGTGAATCACCATTTGACTTCTAATAACAAACTGAATGATTTTCGCTCTCTTTAATATATCTATAATTTATAGTAATTGTTACATTTCTACTCAGCCACTTCTGCTCTCAATTATATACCTAATATTTTTCAACGTTTTAATCATAAATTGATGGTAACTCCAAAAACAGGACTTTTGTCCTCAAGGAGTACCTAATTTTCCAAACTATTATTAAATCATAAAAAATTTCATTATAAATTATTACAGCAATTTAAAACTAGAAAAGTATAGTTACTTTTGTGAGCCTATTGTAATTCAATTAGAAGCTACGGGTACATTTTTTTTGAGCGCGAAAGCGCTTTCGTGTTATCATCACCTGGAACAAAAGCTTTCATGAAGAATTAAAAGAAGCATAATAATACAAAATAAAAATATATAAAATTCAACAAAAAATAAAACTTTACAAACTCCGAAACGGGGTGTAAGGGCCCCGTCTCGGAAAACAGAAAGATTAAAAACTATAACTAAACTAAAAAACTACAACTAAACTAAAAACTATAACCAACAAAAAAAAATATATAGCTAACAAAACGAAAATATTAAAAATGATATAATAATTAAAATTAATATCACTAAAAACTTATACCTGATACTACTAAGGACTTAAAACTGATAACTAATATCACAGTCAGAATTTAAAAATCGATAAAAATTATTTAAAAGAAAAATAAAAACAAAAAACCATATAAAATTTACATAAATATAGAATTTCACAATACCCGAGAGGGTGTAAAGAGGCCCTTCTTGGATAACAGAATAAAAATTTAAAAAATCAAACGCAGAAACATAAAAATGAAAAATGAAACAGACATTAAAAATAAAACAGACATACTTTACCAAAAACAAAACCTATAATACGCTACAATATCAAATTTTAGATATAAGATAAGCACGATGCAAAAAGAGAAACAACGGTCTAAAACTTCGCATCATTGTCCAAAAATTGATGGATATTTCCGGGTAATTTAAATTTACGACGCAAAGCCGCCTAACGTATGCAATCCACAAGTATGTGGTACACGGTATTGTTTTGGCGAAAAACGCCATAGCGTTATTATCGTACGGATATAAAATTTTATTAAGAAAAAATTTTATAAAGAATAAGCGGAAAATTAAAAAAGTAAAATAAAGACTAAAACTAAAAAGAATTTAACAAGGTCCAAGAGGGGAGTGAAAGGCCCCAACTTGGATAACGGGAAGACTAAAACTAAACCTACGTTACAAACGTAATACTAATATCACTAATATATATATATATATATATATATATATATTAGAGTGGTCCAAATAGGACAAAATTTTTGTCGAAAAACATGCACCCCCTGATTTAAAAGTACTCTCAAAACCAAAATTTTTGACGCGTTGATGAACCCTTTCCGTTCGAAAAAAGTCATCCCCCACTCCACTTGAATTTTAAAGGGGATTTAACATGGGTTTTAGGTTATTTTCAAGTCGTTACGAAATAGCGCTTGCATGTTTCATCACAAAACTTCAAAAATAACGTATATAAGGGTTTTTGGGGTCGGAGAACACGAATTTTAAGTTAAAACCTTATTTTGACAAGTTAAAACTGTCAAAATCGCTGCCAATTAATTGACAACTAGCTTTTTTATGTAGAAAAATCAATGTTAGACATTACAAACAACATTAAGTAGGGTTTTTGGGGTCAGAGAACACGAATTTGAAGTGAAAAAATTGTTTTGACACATTAAAACTGTTGAAGTCGTTGTCAATTAAAAAAAATCTGAAGGATAGATTCAAAAAGATCAA
Source organism: Lycorma delicatula (assembly GCF_047948215.1). Classification (NCBI taxonomy): domain Eukaryota; kingdom Metazoa; phylum Arthropoda; class Insecta; order Hemiptera; family Fulgoridae; genus Lycorma; species Lycorma delicatula. The sequence goes on from NC_134455.1 coordinate 36,099,140, forward strand.
CCTCTCATTTTATTTAAAAAATTTTATATCCATGTATATAATTATTCAAATAATGTTGTTAAAATTTTATGATTTCTATTTCTATTATTATATTAATTACATATGTAATGTAATTATATACATTTGGATGTTTTTTGCGATGATCATATACAATTTTTAGTACATATTGCAATTGACTTTCATCTATAATGAATTTACATCTAAATTCTTTCACCAACTTAACCATTCTTTCTGAGCGGTCATTGACGACCTTTAGATTTTTAACACAATTCAAAGCAGCCAAATAATCTTCGTTTTCGCTCCACTTACATGGATCAATTTCTAGAAAGCTAGTCGCAAGTTCGAATCGTTTAAAAAAATTCAAGGACTCCGTGTTGACAAAAAAGTCGATTTCTTTGTTTAACAATTCTGCTAATTGAGCAGGTTCGTTATCATAATCACAATCATCATCTGTCGCAGATAATAAATTTTCGTAAGTTTCACCCGAAATTGCTAGTTTTTCAACCATTTTCAGTTTTAATTCAGTTGAGATGTCTTCATCAAAAAGAGCTAGCGTAGCTAGCCAAAATGAGTTTTTTTACTTCAAATTCGTGTTCTCCGACCCCAAAAACCCTAATTAACGTTGTTTGTAACGTCTAACATTGATTTTCCTTCATAAGAACGCAAGTTGTCAATTGATTGACAGCGATTTTGACAGTTACAATGTGTCAAAATAAGTTTTTGATTTCAAATTCGTGTTCTCCGACCCCAAAAACCCTTATATACGTTATTTTTGAAGATTTGTGATGAAACATGCTAGCGCTATATCGTTACGACTTGAAAATAACCTAAAACCCATGTTAAATCCCATTTAATATTCAAGTGGAGTGGGGGATGACTTTTTTCGAACGGAAAGGGTTCATCAACGCGTCAAAAATTTTGTTTTTGAGAGTACTTTTAAATCAGGGGGTGCATGTTTTTCGAAAAAAATGTTGCCCTATTTGGACTATTCTAATATATATATATATATAACTACTGTCACAGATAAATACTTAAAAATAAATAAAATTTATATATATAAAAACAATATAAACTCGTACGAAAATTAGATGCCTTATGCAGATTCATTCAAGGTATTGGTTCATGACAATAAAGACGGTTGTCCAATTTAGAAATTCTACTATCTGAATTCTACACTGACACATGAAGCAGCTCAGATAATAAAAAACTTAGCTGTTACTGATGCTAATTACCCCGTTGCTTGGAAATTGTTACAAGAACGATACGAAAACAAGAGATTGATTGCATCGGTTCATGTTAGAGAAATAATTAATATTAAGTTATTTAGTAAGGAAAATGCCAACCAATTGCGTCAGTTCATCAATACGGCGATTAGTAATTTTAATACTCTCAATGTTCTAAATAATCAAACACCAATTCATGAAATAATTTTAAGTCAACTGTATATAGATAGATTAGATGCAAAAACCAAACGAGAATGGGAATCAAAGAATTCTACACAATATTTTCCATCTCTCAAAGATCTTTTTGAATTTTTAGAAAATAAAATTCTAGCCGAGAGTAAAAAGGATTTAGAAGAAACAATGAACGGCATAGATGAAGTTCTACGCAAGAACTATCGCATGAAAATAAACAAGAACAAAACAAAAGTAATGAAATGTAGTAGAAATAACAAAGATGGACCGCTGAATGTGAAAATAGGAGGAGAAAAGATTATGGAGGTAGAAGAATTTTGTTATTTGGGAAGTAGAATTACTAAAGATGGACGAAGCAGGAGCGGTATAAAATGCCGAATAGCACAATCGAAACGAGGCTTCAGTAAGAAATATAATTTGTTTACATCAAAAATTAATTTAAATGTCAGGAAAAGATTTTTGAAAGTGTATGTTTGGATTGTCGCTTTATATGGAAGTGAAACTTGGACGATCGGAGTATCTGAGAAGAAAACATTAGAAGCTTTTGAAATGTGGTTCTATAGGAGAATGTTAAAAATCAGACGGGTGGATAAAATGACAAATGAAGAGGTATTGCGGCAAATAGATGAAGAAAGAATCATTTGGAAAAATATAGTTAAAAGAAGAGACAGACTTATAGGCCACATACTAAGGCATCCTGGAATGTCGCTTTAATATTGGAAGGACAGGTAGAAGGGAAAAATTGTGTAGGCAGGCCACGTTTGGAATATGTAAAACAAATTGTTAGGGATGTAGGATGTAGAGGGTATACTGAAATGAAACTACTAGCACTAGATAGGGAATCTTGGAGAGCTGCATCAAACCAGTCAAATGACTGAAGACGAAAAAAAAGTCAAGCCTTGGAGGGTTTAGCCTCTTGAAGCAGTAATAAACAAAAAACAGTGGATGAACGGCAAAAAGATAAACCTGTTCGACATTCTAACTCATATGTTACTACTGAGTCCAAAGTATGTGAATGTTGGAATCAACCTCACACTTTATACAAGTATTCGAAGTTTAGTAATTTAAGTGTTTCTGATAAATCTAAGTTTGTTAAGGATAAGAAGTTATGTTACAATTGTCTTAGATTAGGTCATTTAGTAAGGAATTGTTCTTCAGGATGCTGTCGAATTTGAAAGGCAAACATCACACCTCATTACATATAAATTCAGAAAATAATTCCTTTAAATCTAATAGCAATAATGATTCAGTTTCAAACCAGAAAATTTCTAGTTGTTCGCAAGACAGCCCAGTTCACATCATAGCTCTTCTAACACATATTGTTCGCTCAAATCAAGAGTGCAATAGAATACTCTTCTTTCTGCAGCGATTGTTAAGGTCCAAAATAGTCAAGGAAGATTACAACAATGTATATTGCTATTATATTCAGCTAGCCAATCAAACTTTATTACTGAAAACTATGTTGAACGTTTAGGTTTAAGAAAAATTCGTCAGTCAGTACCAATTATGGGTATAAATAATACTCCTACTAAAACAAATTATAGTGTAGACGTACAATTATTTTCTACTTATAACGCTTTTAGTGCAAATATTTCTTGTTTAATGTTAACACAAATAACTAGCAGTATGCCATGCAATGTTATCAACTACAAATCATGGAATCTGCCTTCGAATTTAAAATTATCTGATCCAGAATTTTATAACCCAGGAAATATTGGCATATTAATAGGCGCTGAGCTATATTTCGAAATTATGAAATGTCAAAAAAAAGTAAGACCGGGTGGATTTCCAGTTATCTTTGAAACTGAATTACGATGGATTCTATCAGGAAAATATCCATCAGAAAATACCTCTTCAAGTCCTCAAACTGCATGTTTAACATTAACAAATGATCAGCTTCAACAACAGCTCAAACAATTTTGGAAATTGGAAGAGTTGGTTGTTCTACCCAAGGCTAAGGAACAAGACGAGTGTGAACAATATCATCGGAACACAACAATCCGAGATTCTTCAGGTCGTCTTATCGTCAGACTTCCTCTAAAGCCAGATCATTTACCTTTAGGAGATTCATTCGATCAAGCAAGTTTGCGATTTCAAGCCTTAGAGAAAAGGCTTCAAAGGAATCATTCAATTCGTCTGGAATACTCAAAATTTCTTCAAGAATATAAGGAACTCAGTCACATGAAGCCACTGCCTCTTCAAGATAATGATTGTAAACAGCAGTTCTACCTTCCTCATTTTTAAGCAAAATAGTACCACAACTAAACTTCGGGTAGTTTTTTACGGTTCAGCTAAAACATCCACGGGAACTTCTCTTAAAGATTGGTCCTACTGTACAGCAAGACTTATTTTCGATTATGGTAAGATTTAGAACCCATGCCGTTGCGTTTACAGCAGACATTGAGAAAATATACCGCCAAATTAAAATTCATCCACAAGATTGCAGCATACAACGCATTCTTTGGCGGGACTCATCAACTGATCAAATTCAACGTTATGAGCTTCAAACGGTAATTTATGGTACTGCCTCAGCTCCATTCTTGGTTACAAGGTCCCGACAACATCTAGCAGGAGAAGAAAAACACATGTCCCCAACTGGAGGCAAAATTTTATGTCGTAATTTCTACGTGGATGATTTAGTTTCTGGAGCTAATGACATCAACACAGCTCTGGCAATCCAATCAGAGTTAATGGAGTTGTTAAGGTCTGGTGGATTTCAACTGAGAAAATGGAGTTCTAATCAAATCACTTTTAAATTCATTACCTCAAGAACTTGTAAATACAAAAACATCAATTCAGCTTGAAAAAAGAGATAGCATTCAAACTTTAGGCTTTAAGTGGTTTCCTCAACCAGATGTTTCTATTTCTTCCAAAATTCCACCATTTAAAGACGTAGTAACAAAAAGAGAAGTAGCGTCTACAGTAGTTTCCATTTATAATCCAATTGGTTTAATCAGCTCTATTGTAATCTCTTACAAAATATTTTTGCAACGATTGTGGCTTAGTGGTATTGATTGGAAAAATAACTTACCATCATCACTGCTCCAGAAATGGCATGTTTTGGTGTCACAACTTTCTTTAATTGATGATAGAAGATTAAAATAAATAGAAGGGTTATTATCAATATTCCTTTTTCTTTTTTTTTTTTTTTTCTCTCTCAGCTCCCCTGGGCCGGACCGACTTGTTGGTATTACGCCGCCCAGGGGAGTGTCTTTAAACTCAAATAGGCCTTCCCACCTACCGGCTATATACCGGCAAGGCAGGTCGGCCTACCGGTTAGCTCTTTTTGAGAGTTCTTTATCAATATTGCCCCTCTGGGGACCCAAAAGGGCAATACTAATACACCACATTATTACACCACGCCAGACCCAGTTCGCCCCGACGCGGTGCTGGGTCCCCTCAGTATTCATTGTGCTGTTGCCTGACAGTTACCCGTGGAGTCCTTGGTGGCTCATCAGTCCAACACACCGCAGCATGCTGGACCTCACCAGCAAGGCTGTCCACCCGGTCCTATTCTAGCCAACACCTTGTCTTCTCTCATCGGAGTATTTCTGTAGAACAACTTGTCTAACAAAACTAGCAAAATTATTCCAGTTTGACTCGCTTCTTAGCATGTAGTCTATTGTTGTCTCTGGAGTTATACCTGTGAGTGCCTTACTATGTCTAAGTGTGTCCCACCTATTGCACTCAAAAAAGGTGTGCTCAGCATCATCTATCTCGTTGCAGTAGTTGCAAATTGGCTCTTCTCTCCTGCCTATTTTGTGCAGGTAGTTATTGAAGGAACCATGTCCTGTAAAAAACTGCGATAGGTGATGATGTACCTCACCAAATCTTCTCGACAACCATGGCTTGATCAAACCATTCATCAGCATGCATTTGATGCATGCATTGATCACAGCATGCATTTGGTGCTTGTCTGTATTTGCGTTCTGTCAATACTGAGGGAGAGATTTCAGTTCAACTACTTTGCTAGAAATCTCGTGTCGCACCAGTGAAAACTATCAGCATACCACAGTTAAGAGTTGTGTGGCGCTTTACTGTTGTCAAAATTGTTACGAAAAACATTACCAATCCTGAATTTGTCGATTGAAAGGGTTCATCTTTGGACGGACTCCAAAATCTGCTTGGCATGGATCTCAGCTCCTGCATCGAAGTGGAAAACGTTCGTTGCAAATCGAGTTTCGCAGATTCAAGGTCTAACAGACATCAATGACTGGAAACATGTCGCTTCGTCAGACAATCCTGCTGATCTCATTTCCAGAGGTTCCAATCCAAAGAGTTTAGATATAGGCATCTGGTGGTATGGACCAATCTGGTTGTATTTACCCTCCAGTTCTTGGCCTAATTCAGACAGTCAAGATGTTCAAGATATTCCAGAAGTTCGACAAACGGAAACTAGTTTGACGTGTGTTTTTCCGCCAAATGACGATTTAGTTTGTAAGTTTTCAAGTATTTCTAGATTGACAAGAGTAGTTGCCCTATGCAAGAGATTTATTTATAATTGTCGTAATAAAAAAAAGAAAACAGGAAATCTTAATACTGCAGACATTCAAGATTCATTACAAACATGCATCTGGAGGGTACAGCAAGAAATATATTGTCAAGAAATTAATGATCTTCGATCAACTTCTTCCTAAAAAAAGGTGACCTTCGTTTTTTGCAATTTTTTGCAATTTTTTTGCATCCTTTTTTGAAAAGGATTTCATCCTTTTCTCGACGATCGTAATATAATTCGAGTTGGTGGAAGGCTGATATTGCGTACGATATTAAACATCAGATTTTGCCACCAAAACACCATCTTACGATGTTGATCATCAAGGCTGAACATTTGAGGTTATTGCACGCTGCACCTCAATTATTGTTAGCGTCACTAAGACTCAAATATTGGATACCACGAGCTCGAAAGGTCGTCCTTTTCTTAACTCAGGAGTAGACTATGCGGGACCATTTCAAATCAAGTATGAGAATCCGAGAAGTAAAATAACAACCAAATGTTATGTTGCAATTTTTGTGTGTCTTTCAACTCATGCTATTCACATAGAGTTAGTCAGTAATCTTACATCACAAGCCTTCCTCGCAGCCTTAAGACATTTCACTGCAAGAAGAGGTCACGTCGCCAACTTGTATAGTGACAACGGCACTAATTTTGTTAGAGCCAACAACGAGTTAAGGAAACTCTTTCACGATAAAGAATTTAATACAGACATTGAAAATTACGCTGCCAAGTCACAGCTCAAATGGCACTTCATACCAACTAATTCACCTCATTTTGGGGGCCTATGGGCCTTTTGGGGCCTATAATACCATCTCAAAAAAGTCATAGGTAAAACTTATCTAACTTTCCAAGAATTGTCTACCCTTTTATCCGATATAGAAGCTATCCTCAATTGTAGACCTATTTCTATTTTATCCGATGACCCTAGCGATCCATCTTACTTGACACCTGGACATTTTCTTATTGGTAATCCTTTAATAACACTATCTGAAACCAATTTGTTTGCTTTCCAGATGGCAGCAGCTTTAGAAGATACAACAGAGTCTTTGGTCACGATGGTCTCACGATTATCTCCATGGTTTGCAACAGCGCAGCAAGTGGAAGTCACCTTCCGAAAATCTTCGACCAGGTCTAGTAGTGTTAGTGAAAGAAGACAACTTACCACCTCAATTTTGTAAAATGGCTGTAATAGTGTTTTCCCAGATAAAGATGATCTAGTACGCATAGTTCAGTTGAAGGTAGGGAGCACATTTTTTAAGAGACCTATTACTAAATTTGTGCCATTGCCAATAAACTGAGACAATGTAATTAATATTGTCAAAGATCAACATGCGGGAAGTATGTTCGATTTAAAATCAGACAGACACTCAACGCTGCCTATGGGCAGCTTTAGTATTAAGAACATTCAGTGTATACTGGGTAGTAGGATTTGAACAATGATAGAGTTATGATGTAAATGCACGCCAGTACGGCCTCTGCAATGAGTATTAGTTTGTTTCAGTTATATAGTAGTTTAAGTGTATTGTTTTTCATTTAAATACAGTTCCTTTCATCTTTTTTACTGTGCTTATTTTGTAATACAGTCCATTACAATTTGTTAAATTCGCTATAACGTACAGCCCGTTACAGACTCCATTCTCTAAAGTGACCTTACCGATAGATAATCTCTAACACGAACACAGAAATCTCGGTCATTTAAGAAACCTCCGATAAAAGCCAGCATGTTAATGGATACTAAGTCGCCAGGCCGTGTCGAACGCCATCGTGATATCAAAGAATATAGCGATGAGGCGCTGGCGTAGCAGAAAAGCGTTCTTTCCAATGACACTAAATGGTCAATGGATTATCGTCCTTGACGGAAACCACACTGCTCTGAAGATAAAAGGCCATTTCTCTCTAAATACCATGTAAACCTGCGGTTGCATTCTCTCCATTATTTTGCATAAGATACTTGTCCAGGAGATAGGACGGTAGCTTGAGGTGCTTTTTTTGTCTTTACCAGGCACTGATATGACAATGGCTTCTGACCAGACCTAAGGGAAAGTGAATAGAATAAACCATCATAAATATATAATAGGTGTTGTAGGACTGAATTTGGAAGGTGCGAGTTCATAAGGTCCAGGGGAGGTGTCACGTGAGTTTTTTAAATGCATGTGATAACTCGTCGAATGAAAATGGAGCGTTTAATGCACCAACCGAATCACTAATGTTGAACGGTAGTTCTTCCGTCTGTACTTTGTACCTCTGAAAATCTGTACCTCCGATACTCTGTGATGAGGTGAGAGACCGAAAGGAAAGAATCTGCTAAGTTACTTGCCACTGCAGGTGATGTAAGGGGTTCTCTTTCATGAATAATTAATTTATTCCTTCATGAATATATTCTCCGAGAATGAGTTATTTTGGCGCAAATTGTAGGGATCTTCTTCCACACAGCAGACGTGGGGGTAGTACGTGAGATGGTGTCCACGTATTTCCTCCACGACTTTCTCCTAGCGTCCAAGAATACTCAACGACATACCGCTCTAGCCTTACAGTGTAAATCTAATTGTTCATTTGTAGGCCTTCGGTTAAATTTGCGCAGTGCCTGTCATCGATTGCTAATAGCGTTTCAGCAATCATCATTCCACCAAGGAACGAAAGAAGTCTTGGATTTCCCGATGTTTATGGGATATATGTATTATATCAATGGGATATGTCATTGTCAACTATCAGACACGCAAGAGATGAAAGTTCAAGGGCGACTACACCATCGTCAAACTGTGATGGGAAGGCTTTATGGTTACCGATCCAATCTGCCTTTTCAACAATCCATCTTCGTGGCCTTTTATTCGTTTTGCGATCGACACCAGTGTTTATAATAATTGGCCTACGGTCACTGCAGTGAAGGTCGTCACAAACAGACGAGGGAGTAAATTCGGTGAACACAAGGAGAGATCGATGTTTAACAATGTGCCAGATGATGAAGACATAAATGTGTATGACCATCATTCAGAAGAAAAAGATCTAAATCTTTTCTGACTCCTTGAGCGAAGCAGAAAGATGAACTCTAGGAAATATGGTGAGCATTGAAGTCTCCTACTATTAATGATGGCAATGGAATTTTCGTGAGGAGATTTGTTATTTCTAGAGCACTCAACTCAGAGTTCGGGGAGAAACACAAACTGTAAATATTCATTTAAACGGGACTGAGATTTTTACAGCAATAGCAGGAATGTGGGTAACTAGAGGTAGCCTTGTAGCCGACACCTCATTCCGCATGAAAATAGCAACACCACCACTTTCTCTACTATCTATAAGATAATCGTATCTCTGACATGGATAGCCTCTGAGAGTTACATATCTTGCTGAATAGATGCGTTTCTTGGAAGCACATTATTAATGGTTCATGTGAACACATCAACACTCAACATCTTCAATTCGGGACGTAAGACCTCTTAAAGTTCCACTGAACAATGTTCATAAGAATAGATAAATAAAGTCAGGAAAATATAAAAATTAGTTGTATGCGATTCGGTTTTTTTAGTCCGACGGTTCTTTGAGTTAATAGTTTTTTATATTCTCTGCGTGCTGCCGGAAAAGATAGTTTCTGCTTCAAAAAGAGCTAGCAGTATGCGAACCACTGCAATTAGTACATTTTTCATCATCTTGGCAGTTAGCATCATTGTGGCCTTCCTTAGCACTACCACAGACCTCTGTTTTCGAGCAAGATGTTGTAGTGTGACCATACCCTTGACATTTAAAACATCGTCGACGGTTAGTAATGAAAGCTCGTACTCGAACTATAACTACTTTTTATTTTTTCCGGTGGGACAGGAAGGTTGAAAGTTAGTATAAGAGACGGTGTTGGCTCTTCCATTCCGTTCTGCTTTTTCATTATACGCTTCATTTCTACAACATCTTGGGCACGATTCTCATCAGCTATTTCACTGACATCTACATCTAAGATCTCGGCAAAAAATTACCTCGCGACTTGTATTTAGGGTTTTGTGATATTCCGCTTATATTTATACTGCCCATTTTACGGAGAGGTAAGATAGATCGACTCTGCACCTCACTGAATGTTTCAATCAGAATCGATCCGACACGTAATTTTCTGATGTTCTTCGGGGATCCACTTGCACCAGTTATAACTTTGTTTATCAAGAAAGGCGACAACTTTTGGAGGAGGGAGCCACCTTCTTGATTACTTCGGAGGACAACGAATCGAATATTTTTAAAATTCATATCTAAAGATTTATAATTCTTTTCTATAGGACTTTTATCCTCATCAGACAAAGCTGACCGAGGCCTCTTCACAAAACTAGGTTTGATGGGTTTTTCAGATGGACCACCAATCATCATAGTATTATTATTTGGAACTGAAATTTTGGTCCCACGAGTAGGGCGATAAAACGGACCACTGCAGCAGTGCGCATGCGTACTAGAGCAAGAGCTAAATACAACTGGGTACGCCCTGGTGCCCAGAGGACATCGTTTGAGACTTCTTAGAGCCATTCACCCATCGGCACGATAGAACTATCGTTGGGTCACCCTGGGTTATATCTCCTTGAGTTACGGTTGCGTTTCGTAAGATGTTGTAACATTACCGAGTGTAAATGTAAGGTGTAGGATGTTTTTGTGTAGTTGTGTAAGGATATATGTTGTAATCTATTAGTGTTCTTGGTGTAGTATATATGTTTAGTGTAAAGTGTTCTGCAGCTTTGGGTGTAGTGGAAAGAAAAGCTGCAGAGGCTAGGGCGGTGGGGATGCCAACCCCCAAAGTCTTAAAGAATAAGGCGGGGTGTGCAAGCTTTCAAACAGCTGTACCAACATCCACATATAAAGGCTAGTGTAATATTCTCCATTCATTGGCTAAAATTCCAAAGGCACATTCAGCGTACCTTCTAGCTCTTGTAAGGCGGTAATCGAATATTCTTTTTTTGCTCGTCTAAATGTGTTTCACCATAAGGTTTCATTAGGTATTTGTGTAATGCAAAACCCTCATCTCCAACGAGCATATAAGGAACATTAGTATTTGAATGTTCGTTCAAAGGCTTCGGTATTGGAGTATTCAAATTATTAGCCAAAAAGTAAGAATCACAGTCTGTACCATACGCTCCGACATTTGTATTTATAAAACAATATCTACAACCACTAACAATAAAATTGAAAAATAGTTCTTGTAATTGAAATACACTGAGCCACTGAACGGTGTTTTTTTTAATCCTGATTTGTTTTCCGTCAACAGCACCAAGGCAATGAGGAAAATTTGCTTTAGTCTGAAATCCATTTAATATTTCCTCCCATAAGTCAGATGTGTCTGGTAATCGTACAAATTCGCTATGCAGAATGTTCCGTATTACTTTCGTTACTTCTTTCACAATGTTGCTAATAGTTGAAACACCGACTCTATAGTAATAATGAAGATTTTAAATGAACACCCAGACGCCAAATATCTGTAACAAATAAAAACATCAAACTGCATTTAATATCATATTACTGTAAACTAAGACACCGTAATATTGTTAAACGACTTTTTTTTTTGTCTTCAGTCATTTGACTGGTTTGATGCAGCCCTCCAAGATTCTATCTAGTGCTAGTCGTTTCATTTCAGTATACCCTCTACATCCTACATTCCTAACAATTTGTTTTACATATTCCAAATGTGGCCTGCCTACACAATTTTTCCCTTCTACCTGTCCTTCCAATATTAAAGCGACTATTCCAGGATGCCTTAGTATGTGGCCTATAAGTCTGTCTCTTCTTTTAACTATATTTTTACAAATGCTTCTTTCTTCATCTATTTGCCGCAATACCTCTTCATTTGTCACTTTATCCACCCATCTGATTTTTAACATTCTCCTATAGCACCGCATTTCAAAAGCTTCTAATCTTTTCTTCTCAGATACTCCGATCGTCCAAGTTTCACTTCCATATAAAGCGACACTCCAAACATATACTTTCAAAAATCTTTTCCTGACATTTAAATTAATTTTTTATGTAAACTAATTATATTTCTTACTGAAGGCTCGTTTCGCTTGTGCTATTCGGCATTTTATATCGCTCCTGCTTCGTCCATCTTTAGTAATTCTACTTCCCAAATAACAAAATTCTTCTACCTCCATAATCTTTTCTCCTCCTATTTTCACATTCAGCGGTCCATCATTGTTATTTCTACTACATTTCATTGTTTTGTTTTCTTCTTGTTTATTTTCATGCGATAGTTCTTGCGTAGGACTTCATCTATGCCGTTCATTGTTTCTTCTAAATCCTCTTTACTCTCGGCTAGAATTACTATATCATCAGCAAATCGTAGCATCTTTATCTTTTCACCTTGTACTGTTACTCCGAATCTAAATTGTTCTTTAACATCATAACTGCTAGTTCCATGTAAAGATTAAAAAGTAACGGAGATGGGGAACATCCTTATATATGTTAAACGACATATATTTTAATCTATTTGTTACAGGCAAACCAATTATCAAAAAGCGGACGCACACAAGAGACTCTTGGATGAAGTCCATTAAAAAAAATAAAACGAACAAATAACTACTGGTTCTGCTTCCAAACAGTCGTGACGTTATATCATGAACAAATGAATTTTTTGAAAAAAACTATTACGGATATAACAGCCACCCACGAGAACACAGACAATAAAAACAAAGAAAACCGCGACTAAAAAACTAGCCACAAACCTACAATCAAAACGGTTTCCTCTGGTGTAACAAGGAAAAGGAGGACGATGCTGAACTATGAATTGGATTCTAAAATGATAAAATACACGGAACATCAAATGAATCTTTCAACCAAAGGTCAATTAATACGCAAAATGAGAGCCATTTATCATTTTTTACTAGTCTTTTGCCTTCCTTGTCGTCACTTAATGATGACCATACCTTGGAATTTCAGTCAGGTGTCAATTTCAGTCATTTTACTGTCAAACATGATTACACCATTTAGTCTTGTCATAGAAGTTTGCCGTCATTGACAAAATATTTTGCAAATTTGTCTCTCACAGTTTGTGCGTATTTGCTTCTGTTATTCAAACTTTCTTCATTGTGGTTTACAAATGGTGCTACATAATAAGACTATCTTCCTCCCTGTACCCATCACGATATCTTATGTAGTTATATAGGACGCAACACCCCATGATAATTGATTCGGCAAATTCTATTTTAACGTTCAGAGGCCTTTGAAAAATTTCCCACTTGACCAATACTCCGAATGTACATTCTATGTAGCGGCGAGCCCTTGGCAGTCTGTAGCTGATGATTCTTTTCTCATGAGGCAATTGCTTCCCAACATAAGGGCGCATAATGTGTTTTGAAAGCCCAAAAGCTTCATCAGAACAAATACGCAAGGTAAATTAGTTTTGTCTAAGTTTGATATTGGTTTAGGTTCTGGGATGTTAAATTTACTTTCCTTTACATTTTTGTAGAATAACGATTCGTGGAAAATTGCTGAATCACTACTTTTGCCGTAAGACCCGACATGTAGATGTCGGGACAACAAGGAAACAACAGTTTGCGTCACATACAGCTAGAAGAACAATTGAAAAGAAATGTTTATAGTACAGAGACCCTGTGCTACTTGGTTGCACAATTCGGATGTGTTTACCGTCTATTGCACCTATACAATTCGGAAAATTTGCGTATTTTTGGAACTCTTCGCTGATTTCTTTCCACCTCTCTTCAGAAATAGGTGGAATACAAAAAGGTTTCAGTAATTTCCACAAATTTGAACAAACTTGCCGCACTATACTTGCAGCTGTAGATTTCCCCAATATGTAATTGTAATATATTTCAACAAAAGAGCATCCCGAGGCGAAATATCTGAAAAAAAGGTACACATACGAGGTGCGAAAATAAAGTAATGAGACTGATGTGAAAAAAATGTTGCTTACCGTTTTAGTCATGTTTAGTGTTGTCTCCTTCAAAGTAGTTCCCCTCTGATTGCACACACTTATTCCAGCGCTTCTGCCATTGATGGTAACATTTCTAGAACTCATCTTCTGTAATATCCTCCAAGACCCTCGTCACAGCTTTTTGGACATCTTGTGTTTCAAAATGGTGTCCCTTGACCGCCAATTTGACTCTTGGAAATAGAGTTAGAAAGTCGCACGGAGCGATATCTGATGAATAAGGTGGCTGTGGTAGTACTGAAATTTGTTTTGAGGTTAAAAATTGCTGTACTGACAGAGCAGTATGGGATGAAGCATTATCGTGATACAGAATCCAATTATCAGCGATGTTGGCACGGACACGAAGAACTCGTTTACAAAGTCTTTCTAAAATTTCTTTGAAGAAATATTGGTTAACTGTTTGTCCAGGAGGCACCCACTCTTTATGAACTTCCCTTGGAATCGAAGAAGCACACAAGCATGCATTTCACTTTTGACTTTGACATGTAACCTTCATCACCAGTGATAACACGGCTCAACAAATCTGGTTTGATTTTCCGTTGGCTGCCACATTTTTCCGTGTTTCTCGTAGTTTTTGTGTGAGATTTTTGGGGACCATTTTTGCACAAATCTTTCTCATACCAAGATCTTCAGTTAATATTAGACGAACCGTTTTTCGATTGATGTTGAGTTCTTCTGCAATCATTTTCACGGATAATCTTCGATCAGATCGTACGATTTCACGCACCCTGGTCAAGTTGACATCGTCCGTGAGGTTGATAGTCGTCCGCTGCGGTCTTTATCTTCAACATTCGTTCTGCCTTCACTAAAAATTTTATGCCACCGAAAAACTTGAGCTCTTGACATAACCTCCTCTCCAAAAGCCTTCTGAAGCTTACCTTAAATTGTCGTCGTGTTTTCACACAATTTAACGCAAAAAGAAATGGCATACCGTTGCGCAATATTTTGCGGTTTCATTTCTGTGACGAGAGACACAAACACGTGTTCACTTATTACAGCACAACTCACGACTGAGCAGTTGCATCAAAGTGCCGCTTGGACTAGAAGTAGCTTATAGACCAAGGTCAAAGATGGTGTGCCTACGCAAGCTGCAGGGTTGCCACATCTTGCAAAGAAAAATCAGTCTCATTACTTTATTGTCGCACCTTATATCTCATATATTATCTCTATTGTATCTCAGTTGTATATTGTGTCTGTTCCTGTAGGCCTACTGTGTCCGTTTTTTATGTGATTATATTATATTCTTAAGTTAGTATTTATAGTATGTTTATCATATGTTATGTTATTGTTTATCATAAAGTATTATCTATTGGAAATACATTGTTTGTAATGTACTGCATTTTTTTTTTTTTTTTTTTTTTTTTTTTTTAGGAACTACGTTGCAGAAAATATGGAAAAGTGTAAAACAATCTTTCTAGGCACATAAAAGCAGAAGAAAATAAAAACTGGAACCGGAGCAAAATACTTTCAACGACTTATGTTTCTTCAAAAAATCTTTAACAAATAAAACTTACAAGACGATGATATACAACTCGAAGATGAATTACAATGTGAGGATTTACAGCCGCCGACAGATCCTGGACCGAGTCAGGATGTTGTGGTTGGTAACAAAAAATTTTAACTGAATCCTGTTGACAAGCACTTCGTTGATATTTTAAATAAAAGTATTGCAAGAAGAGAAAAACGAGAAGAAGAAACTGCTAATCAAGATGAGGACAAACTGTTTTGTTTGTCATTGTATAAGGATTTGTAAAAAGTACCAGAACATGCTCGCATCCGAACTAAGATTCAAATATTAGAAGTTATTCAGAGAGCTCAAGATTTTTATAACATGCCGATACAAACCAAAGTTCAAGGTTATCAACCCGTACCAACCCCAGGCCTACAACGAATTTAGTTTCGGAGCCAATCTTCAGTATAGTCAAATACCAACTGTATCTCAAGACAGTTTCTCCAGTTATAACACTCAACCACCACCCTTCCATCAGCAAACTAACCAGGCAACCTTCAGAAAATGTAGCATCTTCATCTGCCCTTTCACCAGTACATAGCATCAGTTCTCAAACTAGTTCTGCAATTTCAGATATCTACAACTAAATATCCCACGACATTGGACGTTGCTGTTTTTATAAATCAGCCTATATATTATTAGTTTAGGGGACTTTAAGTATATAATTTCCTCAAATTGACAATAATTTTATTGTAAATCTTTTACTTTTAAAAATTAATAATTGTAATAAATTAAATATATATTTTTTTTAAATAATAAACAACAATTACCTTAATGTGATGAGTTTTTCTTCTGGTGAAATGCTATCCCTCACAATATACTCGCATTGGGAAATATGATCTTTTCCGACAATAATTGAAAAACTTTGGTGAGTGTTCCCTCAATTTTGGGTACAGTGTCACAAATACAGTGTTTGCTAGCCTATCTTTTAATATAGGATGCACCCACCACTGCCGTTGCCTTCTTCGTCTTGTTCTATATCGACGGTATAACCAAATGCATGTTAATTCTTCCACTTCCATAGTTCAACTGTGGCAGTAGTTTTATAGATGAAACGTGTAAGTTGTTTGTATGGAACGCGATCCAAGCACTGTGAAAGCGCTTTCCATGTGTACGGCACCCTTAAATGCTAACGCATTTCAGGGTGCCGTACACAAACGCATTTTTTTTTTTTTTTTTGTCTTCAGTCATTTGACTGGTTTGATGCAGCTCTCAAAGATTCCCTATCTTTCATTTCAGTATACCCTCTACATCCTACATCCCTAACAATTTGTTTTACATATTCCAAACGTGACCTGCCTACACAATTTTTCCCTTCTACCTGTCCTTCCAATATTAAAGCGACTATTCCAGGATGCCTTAGTATGTGGCCTATAAGTCTGTCTCTTCTTTTAACTATATTTTCCAAATGCTTCTTTCTTCATCTATTTGCCGCAATACCTCTTCATTTGTCACTTTATCCACCCGTCTGATTTCTAACATTCTCCTATAGCACCACATTTCAAAAGCTTCTAATCTTTTCTTCTCAGATACTCCGATTGTCGATATAAAGCGACACTCTTCTGGGTGAAAAGTTTAGAAAGAGATTCTTCTAATCTACTATTTCATTTTAAATGTTTACTTTGATTGAATAGGAAAATTTTGGGGTACATAAATTAAAATCTAATAATGTGTCAAACAAAGATGGTACACCAATATATAATATGAAAGGTAAAGTCGATAGATGGGTGGAATATATTGACGAGTTATACAGAAGAAATGAATTAGAAAATGGTGTTATAGTGGAAGAAGAGGAAGTTCAGGAGGATGAAATGAGAGAAACAATACTGAGATCTGAATTTAAGAGATCATTAAAAGATTTAAATGGCAGAAAGGCTCCTGGAATAGACGGAATACCTGTAGAATTACTGCTCAGTGCAGGTGAGGAAGCGATTGATACATTATACAAACTGGTGTGTAATATTTATGAAAAAGGGGAATTTCTGTCAGACATCAAAAATAGTATTATAGTCATGATATCAAAGAAAGCAGGGGCAGATAAATGTGAAGAATACAAAACAATTAGTTTAACTAGTCATGCATCAAAAATCTTAACTAGAATTCTATACAGAAAAATTGAGAGGAGAGTGGAGGAAGTGTTAGGAGAAGACCAATTTGGTTTCAGGAAAAGTATAGGGACAAAGGAAGCAATTTTAGGCCTCAAATAGTAGAAAGGAAGATTAAAGAAAAACAAACCGACATACTTGGCGTTTATAGACCTATAAAACGCATTCGATAACGTAGACTGGATAAAATGTTCAGCATTTTAAAAAAATTAGGGTTCAAATACAGAGATAGAAGAACAATTGCTAACATGTACAGGAACCAAACAGCAACAGTAACAACTGAAAAACATAAGAAAGAAGCCGTAATAAGAAAGGGAGTCCGACAAGGATGTTCCCTATCTCCATTACTTTTTAATCTTTACATGGAACTAGCAGTTAATGATGTTAAAGAACAATTTAGATTCGGAGTAACAGTACAAGGTGAAAAGATAAAGGTGCTACGATTTCCTGATGGTATAGTAATTCTAGCAGAGAGTAAAAAGGATTTAGAAGAAACAATGAACGGCATAGATGAAGTCCTACGCAAGAACTATCGCATGAAAATAAACAAGAACAAAACAAAAGTAATGAAATGTAGTAGAAAAAACAAAGATGGACCGCTGAATGTGAAAATAGGAGGAGAAAAGATTATGGAGATAGAAGAAGTTTGTTATTTGGGAAGTAGAATTACTAAAGATGGACGAAGCAGGAGCGATATAAAATGCCGAATAGCACAAGCTAAACGAGCCTCCAGTAAGAAATATATTTGTTTACATCAAAAATTAATTTAAATGTCATGAAAAGATTTTTGAAACTGTATGTTTGGAGTGTCGCTTTATATGGAAGTGAAGCTTGGACGATCGGAGTATCTGAGAAGAAAAGATTAGAAGCTTTTGAAATATGGTGCTGTAGGAGAATGTTAAAAATCAGACGGGTGGATAAAGTGACAAATTAAGAGGTATTGCGGCAAATAGCTGAAGAAAAAGAAGCATTTGGAAAAATATAGTTAACAGAAGAGACAGACTTATAGGCCACATACTAAAGCATCCTGGAATAGTCGCTTTAATATTGGAAGGACAGGTAGAAGGAAAAAATTGTATAGGCAGGCCACGCCTAAAATATGTAAAACAAATTGTTAGGGATGTAGGATGCAGAGGGTATACTGAAATGAAACGATTAGCACTAGATAGGGAATCTTGGAGAGCTGCATCAAACCAGTCAAATGACTGAAGACAAAAAAAAAACTTTGATTGAATCAGCTCTTAAATAAAATAACTATTAACATAAAATTTAATATTTTCTTTTTTGTGATCTGGATTTTGTTTGAATAAAGTTCCATTTTTGGTTTAGTTTAAGAAAATTCATAATAATTCATACTTAAACTTTAAATGCAAATTATTATGAAATAAATTTATCTGAATTGAATTTGGTTTAATCTTCAATGTATTGAACATATTTAATTTAATTTGATAGAAAATATAATTTTTATTGCGTATTTTATTTTCATAGTCAAAGATTTTCATTATTTGAATTTTGTTTCTTTGTAAATGTTGTATGTTACATCTGATTAGTTATTGTTACAAGTACTATATATGCTGCTGAGAATAAATGTCCAAATAAGTGTTCTCGACTTTTTTTATTTATTATCCGTGCCACATTTTTTATAAAGGTTAGTACCAATCACATGTTTCATTTAACATATTGATATATTCGTACATCACAGTAATGATGTATTTTATTCTCTCTCATGTAATTTACAAACTTAAAAATGGGACGTGAAAGGACCTCACAAGTAGAATAGTCTAGGGCCTCTTTTCATCTAAATCCGGCCCTGGATGTATGTGATCAGATTGGTTCTTATAATTCACCACGTCGATGGGGTATAACGTGGCATCGAAAATTGGTGTTTGAATGATTACTTAACACTTTTGTAATAAATGCTCATCTTATATTTAAAATGACAGCAGGGAAACATATAGACGTAACATTTATGGAAAGGCTTGTCGTAGAATTGTGCCCCAATAAAAAAAGTTCCAGATGCTATTACTAATTCACATCTTTTAACAAAGGTGATGCACAGTTTGTTACAACAGACTGACGAAAAGTTTGGCCGAAATCGTACTTCAAAAAATACTATAATAGTTACAACTAGCTGTCCTGGTTACCCTGAGGTGAAGTAACTTACATGAGTTCTGTTTTCTTCTTTTTTTTCAACACAGTGTAACAAAAAAAGTAAAATAATAATTTCATTGACTGTTTTTAGTAATTAGGGTTAATTTAGTTTTATTAGTCTGTTTCTCAAAAGAAATCCGAGTAGGTTAGATGACTGTAATGTAGTTCATGTACTGCTTGTTGTTATATTTATGATGACTGAAGTAATAATTATAATATTTTATAAACACAATGTAAATGCAACTTAATAAAAAATTGTGAATTTTTATGTAATTTTTGACGTTTTTAAAAAAATCTGTTTAGATTCAATAACAGACAATAAAGAAATTGTCAATCGTGCTAGCAGAAATTATAATTATCAGGAAGTAAAAAGTTATAACTGTCATCACTATTTAAATTGATGTTAAAAACATCTAATTTTATATACTAAAAATTTTTAATTGTCCATTCTTATGTGTCCAGGTTTGGTACACATGGGCCTGACAGCTACTAAATTCAGTTATAGCTTTGTACAGGCCACATGTACCATAAGTGAACACCCATGCATTTTAATGATTTAAATAAATGCCCACAGAATACATCATAATAAGTTTATTAAAAGTCTAGAAATAGAATTTTTTAAATCTGTGGTCCAGGCCAGGGGGAAAGTATGACCGTAACAGGCTGGTAGCCAACACGTTAACTGAAAAATTAAAGAAAAAATTATCTTAGAAAAAAAGAATTCCTCAGGACTCTAGGCAGTCTTCTGTTTGGTATAGCACGGTCTCAAGCACCACACTTTCTCATGCTACGCTCAGATCTCAAGCCATACTCTCATTTTGTAAAGTACACTACACCACAGATCTTAAAGAGTACTTTATAAAGTACAAGAGTTCCTGTCTGAAACACACGTGTCAGTAGGTTATACTGATGAACAACAAAAGTCAATTAATAAATAATAAGCTTTTTATCGAGGGCTCAACCTCTAGATTCACTACATTCAGTTCAAAACAGAATCACCACAAGAAAACAATGGAAAATCCATATGTAGTGATCTTGGATAAAAGAAACTGCATCAGTTAAATTTACCCCTGAGGAAATCCTCACAATTCCATTAATAAAGTTGAACACTTTTTTGTTTTACAAACCAAAAATTTTCTTAAGATGACTAAAAAAAGGTTTTTTGTTCTTAACTGTTGTAGTTGCAAGTTGAAAAGCAAACCTACAAATAACAGGTTAACTGCCATAAAACAACAAATGATGTCTCACATTGTTATCCATGATCGCTATGAGAAATAAGTATGTCTCATCTTTACAATCCAGTACTGCTGCGAGACATGATTGTACGTCACAGTTTTACTGATTTTTTTTTTGCATTGCTATAGAGTTATGGTACTTTACTCTTCTTTGTATCAAACATAATAATTTAAAAGATAAATATTTGCAAATTTTGGAAATATGCTTAGGACAATAAATTAATTTGTTTGTTTAAAAAATAAGTAATTTTAATACATTAAAGAAATAATTCAACGGAAAAGTATTTTTCTAGGTTCTCACATGCATTTATTCTTTTTCACAAACATTTCATAAGATTGACAGTGAAATATTTTTGTATACACTACTATTTTGTTATCCTGTTTACTCTGGTTATGCAAATGTATTTTCATAAAGTTCCAAGTGTGTTTAGATTGATTTAGCAATTTTCTTTAAACTCTTATAAAGTTTGCAATTGTATCTGTTAAATGAATTACATTAAAATGGATGAAGAATCTATTGAAGAATTTCTCTAAATTTTTCATCTTAGCCAACAAATTTTTTTTGACTCTGAACAGACCTCTTGAGGATAACTTAGAGGTTAGTTCTGATGAAAAATGATTTACATGATGTAGGTATAACTGATGTTGAAAATATTATTCAAAAAGAATAGACAATATTCCATTACCTCATCAGCTTAAATTAACAGGAAATTCTATGAATAATTGGGGTTTTGTAGGAAAAGTTAGTGATTTGGAACCAATGCTATTATAATCCTAATCATGAAATATTTGGTATTAATAATGATATTGAAACAATGGGTGAATGTTCCCCAGTTGAATTTTGGAGCCCATATGTCACAGAAAATATTATTACAAAATTAATTGAAGAAACAAAAATTTTCCCATTAGTTGAAACGCATCCAGTTGAAATGAAACAGTTTTTAGGTACAATAATGTACATGGGACTCAACCCATTACCTTCTTCAGCTCACTATTGACGCAATGAAAATTTGTATTTTGTTTTGTATCGAGTAGGAATAAGTTTGAACTGATACGCACATCTCATTGTGCCTACAATGAGATTGCACCCCCTGTAGACACAACTGCAAAAGTGTGTGACATAGTGGAGGAATTGGAAAACAATTTTAAATGTTCTTATCACTACAGCAAAAATTTTATATTGAAGAAAGCATAATACCATTTTTGGGCTGGTTATTTTTCCATCATTACATAATAGGTAAGCCCCACAACCACAAGAATTGCATTCAAAATATTTAACTTTGTACTACAAATTTTTATACCACATCAAAACACATTGTGGTAAAGAATCAGGCGGGGGGGGGGGGGGAACAAGTTTCATGAAAATTGTGATGGAACTAGTAAAGCCCTATTTACACTGTGGGTGTACCAGTTATACTGATAAATAATTAGTACACCAATATGGACCTTGCTGAAAAACTTCTCAGTTAAGAGACACACCTGGTAGGAACTATCTGTAAAAAAAATAGAAAATATAATCCTAAGGAAGTCCAGTAAGAAATTGAGAGTTCATGAATGTGTGCCCCAAAAAAACAGAAATAATATGGTCATGAGGGGAAAGACCGGAGGAATATTTTAATGCTTACTATAAAGCATACTGATGATACGATTCCACAGCGAAGCAGAGGAACAATAAAGCAATTGTGCAATTTAGGAATATAAGAGTAAGTTGTGTATTGACTTATCAGACAGAATAGGATCATACTCAAATCCAACAAGACGTTCAGTTAAATGGTATAAGAAAATCATTTTCGAAATACTGATGACATGTACAGTAGATGTGTTAAGTATTTATAAAAGTTAAAAAAAAATAAGAAAATAAAATTATAGTTTCTAGGGAAGAAATAGTAAAATCTTTATTCAAAAAAAGTTGAAATAATAATAGTTACACAAGAAAACATTCTGGATTTTTTCCATCAAGTGGCAGCAGCATTTGCATTTTATTGGGAATAGTGTAAACACACCTCAGAATGAGATGGAATGGCATCATAGCCACATGGCGTGTCATTATCACCAACCTACACCGTAATTTATTTATACAGCATTTAGTGTAAGAGCTGTTGTTTGTACTAGTGAGATTTTACTGTAGTGTATGCAACTGTGTTAATGCAGTATTTACTGGATGATTGTACAAGACTACACTTCATTTATACTCATACATATCATCCTCATTCATCCTCTGAAGTAATACCTTACGGTGGTTCTGGAGGCTAAACAGAAAGAGAAAAGTATTTATTCAGCAACCCAATTCCTTAGTCCTCACCAGTATGAAAATAATACTTTATTGTCTATAATGTTTTTGTCAACAGTAATAAAACTTTTTAAGTATAACTGCCATGTAATTAATTCATAAACTATTCGATTCAGTCGATGCCGAATGAAAACATCAGACATAAATCAGATCATAAATTATAAACATAACATACATATATCTGTATGCGTACTTTTGAAACAGTCTATTACAACACCCTGCAGTTTGTTTACAACGAGATAGCCCTTAAAGCGAATTGAGTATATAATAAATACTACATCCTCACATTCATGCAAGTTGAAGCCTTCATTCACTGTTATCATTGTTTTTATAAAAAAGTAATTTTTATTTGCTAAAATGAATTTATTGCAATTGACCTGTCACATTCACAAAAACAAAACAGCTATTCAATTCTTGCAAAACGAAGATTGTTCTACACAGTTTACACTTAGTGTTAATGGGCACAAATTGAAATTATACACTTGTGCTAAAGTGCGTTGGGTATGTTCGAGAAAAGACTGTCGGACCAGACAGATCCACAGAAATTTTTTTTGCCAGTCATGTGACAATACACTACACCAGGGACTACTATTTTGTCAGATGAATGGGCAGCATATGGGCTCACCCACAGCATTACGTATACCAGATGGTGAATCACACACTATATTTTGTTGATCCGCAAACCCAAGCCCATACTCAAAGCAGAGTTTGAGTGAGTATACGCAAAACACTCAGTATGCCACATACTGAAAGTATGTGGGCAAAGGCCAAAAATCTGAACAAGAAACATTGGGAAATAAGAGAATCGAAGATAGATTCGTACTAGGTTGAATACATGTAGTGGCAGCAATATCAAAATGAGATTTATCTGAAAAAATTGTTCAGTGTAATTTATCTACCCAAATAATCTATCTTTCATATTTTGTATTCTATATTGTTATTGTTCTATATTTTAGGCCTGTAATATTCTTAGTTCCTCATTTTATTTTTTTATGTATGTTTATTTTTGTGTAGTGTATATAGATTATTATTGTGTAGTGTATGTATATTTATAATAAAGTTAAAAAATCAATTTAAAAAAAAGTAAGTAATAACAATGTAATCAATCAAATACCAAATTATTATTGTTTTGACAATAATCTGGTACTGCCAAGTTGTGGCCAGCAGGCAGTCACTGTGGTGTTGTCAGCAATTTACAACAATGATGACATTCCAGATTAAACTGAGGCATATTAACACAATTACCAACAAAATGCAAATGTTGCCACTGTCAGAGAAATCTTCAGAAAAAATTCAGCATCTCAGAGAAATATCAGAAAGGTTAATACGTTATGTAAGGCTTGAGGGAAAACAATGCGTTGATTGCTTTTTGAAAAGCACATACTGAAAGCAATTTTTTTTTAGTGACCTGAGTTTCATTGTATAAAATTTAAATAGATAATCCTTTTGTTTGTTACAAAAGTGTAAGTTTTTTCAACAACTTAAAACATATTTGGATTTAAAGCAAACTAGTGCTGAATTACATTGTATATAGTGTAAATAAATTTTTTACTTGTTAAAGTGTTAATAAGTGTCTTCAACATACAGAAGTGTATTGAGACACATTGGAACCATTTTCATAAATAAATGCATATAAAGTAAATGCATGAATGAAATGTACTTAATATTGAGAAACACATTTATGTCTCGTTATCCCCTATGAATAACACAGAAATTGGTCTTAAACTTATTTCTGAATAGTTCAGAAAGTACAATTACAAATTAAAAATTGCATCTAAGTTAGTTATAGGAGCATTATAATTAAAAAAAAAAAAAAAAAAAACAGCATTGGTGGATATTTTACATACACTAACTTCAGCAGCCTTGGCAGTGTTGTATTTTTAAGTGTAGCAGTCAGGGAGAACTGAAATAAATTTTTTATCAAGGACTTAACTTCTATATTCCCAACATTCAGTTCAAAACAGAATCATCACAAACAGGCACATGTTCTGAACTAGGATATAAGAAACTGCACCAGTTAAATTTATCCCTGAGGAAATCTTCCAATTTCCATTAATAAAATTGAACACTTTTTTGTTTTTTGTTTTACAACTAGAAATCCAAAAATTTCTTAAGATGACTCTAAAACAAACACAATATTTACAACACAATATTTTTATCTTATATATTAAAATGAGAGAGAAAATCTCTCTCTCTCTCTCTCTATATATATATATATATATATATATATATATATATATATATCTGTTACTTATTTTAAGAGTTAGTTCAGATAGGCAGAGAAACAGAACTATTAAAAAAAATTAAAATGTAACAACAAAGTAAATAAATAATACCAGTAAAAAATAAATAACATCGGCAATCTTAAATTTGACCACAATAGAACACCGTTTATCCATCTCACATATGGGACCAAGTGATGGGTTGGGATGAAAAAAGGTAGGATATTGCAAGGAGAAAAAAATCATTATTAAAGCACAAAGAAAAAAAAAAAGAAGATATATTATGACATTCTAACCAACTGTAAATAAAAAAATAAATTTAATTTGACTTACATGATGTTATTGGTGAAATATTTGATTGTTATTGAAGAGAAAAAAAAAACTCACAATATTGCACTGATGCAACAAAACAAGTTTTTTTTTTTTTAAATAAAAAGCTTAAAATAAAAGTGGAAAACAGTACATAGACTTTGAAGTACTGTATTACTATATAATGGTTTTAAAAAACACTACAAACAAACTCTTTATCTCAGTTATGACCAGTTAGTACAAATAAAAAAACAACTGTACATCAAAACAGATTTATAAAGGAAAAAGTCTGTTTTTTTTTAAGTCAATATCCTGTGGATTTGGCTGCTATGCCTCTCCACTTCTTCACTCATAAAATACCCATACGCATTAAATTCAGGTGCTAATAATTTTTCCTCAACCATATTAACATGAATTCCATGGTGCTTCTTCCACACATGAAGCCATCCTTCACTTGCTGTGAATTTTTCACTTTCCTCAGTCTTATTCAGAACCGCTGCTTTTTCTTTAGTAATGGGTTCAGATAAAGGAATTCCTTTCTGCGGTTCTTGGCATAAGTAAAGACATAGTGCACCTGCTTCAGACTTTCTCAGAATTTTTTGTTTTTTTTTTTAACACATCTCCTTCAACAGTCTGTTTATGTGGTTCGAGAGTCATTAGTGACATATACAACTAACAATAATAACATACAAAATAAAAACTAACAAAGTTTAATAGCCTGCTCATAAAATTCATGCTTGACAGTGACACTATAAATATGCTTATGCAATAATGGACAAACACACACTATTCTATTGTACTGATTAAATTAAAACATATTTTTATTCTACATATATATATATATATATATATATACACGACCATACAGTATGTAGTCTCTCCTGAAATGACAGGATAATATGACTAACAGTTGTGGTAATTCAATACATAAACAAGTTTAAGCATGCACATACACATCAAGCTACATTACTATACTGTGTCAGTTGGATATAACAATAAGTCTGTTATACAGAGGCTGGGTTACAGGAGGTGCTACTATAAAACAATTAAAACTTATATTTCATTACTAATAATAAAAATTATAATGTTACAGCAACAATAGTAATATTACTAAATAATTATTAATCCATATTAGATTATAAATCACAATAAAATATTAGTCAATAGTACTTATATTAAATCATAAAATAATCTATACTACTGTACAGTATACATATCTATAATATATATATATTTTTTTATTTATATATATATATATATATATATATATTAATAGTAAATTCTGACTCGCTAATCACCTTGACATCAAAGAACAAATAGACTAAACAGGAGTCACTACCATAGTGGCTGATAAATTGGGTTGGTTATAAGTAGCTACTTCCTTCTGCCTTTTCCAAATCTATTGGTTACATACAGTTTATAACCAGGATGCTAATAAGTTTAAGCAGGCAAAGATAGTTCCAGTTATCTCACTGAGAAATACAACAGAATTGATGCTTCTTAAAAATGCCCCTAATCATGTCAAAATGTTAGAAAGGATTGCATGTTAATAAGACACATTTCAAGTGCAGTTGGAGTCTTTTTAAACTCACCTGTTAATTCTGAAAATGTTTAAACCACGAGCATTACTAATGACAAGAAAGGTTAATGTAAAATTAAGTAAATAAAAATATAATTGTTAATAATAAAAACTGGATCTACCAATTTTAGAGTTAAAGCTTACAGGAGTAAAATTTGGGTCTGGATGATGTACAACTTGCTGCTAAACTCCCTGCAATAAAAATATCATCAATCACAAATTCAATTAATTATTTAATTTATAGTACAACACAAGCAGCAGTGTCCAATACCTTAAAGTTATAGTACAAAGATATCATTTATAAAAAAAAATGTAGAAGCTTATCAATACAAGATTAATGAATTTCATTTAACACATAATAACAAATTATGCATCAGGTTTTGAAACAATTTGGGCATGGATTTCAAAGATTAACACCATTCAACTTAACCTTCGCAATTAGAGCTTTAAAAATATATTTTTAAGACACCTAAAACCCTCAACTTGTTTTAAAAATAAACAATTTCTAACGCATAAACTAAATTAAAAATAACATTAAAGTTCCAAATATACTTTACAAAAATGCAACACATCGTTTCCGAAATATTAATACACTCAAACTCGACCACGCATAAATTGTGATCAGATAGAGCAAAATACAGGTTGCCCACAAAAAATGAAACCTAACTTAACAAAAAAACCACTGTGGCACTATTCACATTAAAATCACTTATTTAAGCCATGACGTACGTCCAACAATAATAATTGTATTTTATATTCATGTAAGTTGCAGTTAACATAGATGCTTTCAAACATCCTTAAAAATATTTTCCTATTCCCACGAAATAGGTACCGATTACGTTTACAGTACCTTTTATCTGTTACTACCAGCTTAATAAAATAAGCATAATAAAATGACCTAATAAAACAAGACTTAACTTGTGTTTGTTACAAATGTATAAATAATTAAAATGTCATCTATATGAATTAAAAGCTCAAAGATTATAATAAAATAATTTATATTATAAACGAAATAAAGACTTTTATTTGAATGAACAGCGAATAATAAAATATTTAGAATTAAACCTAACTGAGGTACTGAACCAAGGCGGCATATTGCTCCACATCTTGATTCCTATAATACAAATTTAATCTATATGAACCTTCAGCAATATTAACATTATTTACAGGCACATGCTATAACTGCCCAAGTGCCTACTTTAAGCCAACCTTCGATAACACCGAAAAGTTTAACACTTACCGACTTAACGTTTTAGAAACTAAATTTAAATGATTTAACAAAATAATCAAATCTTAGTTGGCAATTTCATTCAATAACTTATAATTTTTAACAATCAGTCACCGTCAAAGTTACCGCAATACACATGGTTGCCAACAAGCAAAATGTTTTCGTACTACATTTTTTTACTAAAAAAGTACTAGATTATAAAAAAAGTTACAGACCATTTTCTTTCTCAAAAAAAAAAAAAAAACAGTATTATTCACAACAAGACAGCGTAGAAAACCAATCCACAGACCAATCTCAAGCAACCATTGCTTAAATGAGAAATTTGTAATAACACTGCCAACAAATTTTTTTTTAATGTTTTCTCAGTTTATAAGTCAAATCTTACTAATTTTTGGTTGAGAAAAACAAATATGACAAAAAAAAACTTTTATAAGCTCTAGTTTCTGTGATACAATAGGTGAAAGTATTGTATTTTAACGGATTAAAAGAAAACTATACATTTTAATTACAAATACCAACAACAGAGAAAGTCCATTTGACATTTTTTTAATGATGATTACATTCTAAGAGTTCTTAATTGATGGAAGAATACCTGGTAGTTGGTTGGGTCAGAAGAGAATCATGTGGTGACTTTATGAGATCGTTGTCTTTTAGCTTTCCTCTTGTAAGCGAGTACTGGAACATCTCTACATACATACCAGCAGTAATCCGCAAGCATTGCATCATTCCAACGGTCCTGATATCTTTGTTCCATTACAGAAATATCCTGATGGAATCGTGATCAACTAAGAGGGAAAAAGTCCAGATGTGAGTGAAGAAAATGTATTGTAAGGGACATGTCGCATTTGAGTTGGTGGTATCTTTGAAGAAATACTGTCACCAACTGACTGTAGGTTTCATCTCTTTTGTTGCCTAAAAATCCATGAATGACTCTCTTTAAGGCTTCCTTTTCTTTCCCTATCAAAATTCGGTCAAACGCAGGATCCTTTACAAGGTCGAGTTTGTGGTCCAACAAAAATTCCTTCCTTTCCTAAGAGAAATTTCCTAAAAGAAAGAAAGAGACAAATTTCCTAAGAAAAATTTGTCTGTTAAGTACTTTAAGGCCTGTCCTTCTTGGTTCATACTTTTGACAAACTTTTTCTAAAACCCAGCTTTATATGAAGGGTTGGAAAAACGTATTTTGGATCCACGAGAGGCTTGGCAACAACATTTTTCTCGCCAGAGTTAATATTTCTTGCAGGCCAGTCTGCTTGAATATAATGTGATTTCCTATACTTACTGTTCCACATACATAAAAAGCAGCAGTAATTAGTATATCCCAGTTGCATTCAGCGAAAACCTTTAGATCGCCACAGATTTTCCACTTGTGTTCAGCATATTTGATTGAGTTCAATAGGATCGCCATGTATGCATAAGTCTCCTTCATGTGAACTCTAAACCCCCTCGGGGAAGACACTCGCCGTGTGACGATTCCGGTCGCCTCACCATCCATCCCATTCATAGCCCTGATGGGCTTTAATGGGAGTCGTCTTTTGTTCTTTAACTTTAACATCTCATAGTAATAAGTCAGACCTTGTTGGGATGCTACCGAACGAAGTAAATGCCTCAGTAGACATTTACATCAGTGGTTTTGAAACTCAGCTTTTGCTTTCGCTGTAGGTGTCGCCCAGATATCTTGAATGTCCTACATAGTTGCCCTCTGAAGTAGCTAATCGAGTTCACGAAAGCACAAACCCCACGCCTAGTTCTACTTTTAACTGAAGTACCTGTTTCCCTTAAAAACGAGCTCGAGGCATACCATCCACTGAAATCCTGTATAAACTTATACAAGGATCTTCCCTTAGTCATTGTGTACCATTCCAGCTGCCATGCTTCCATCGCGAGGCTCTGCAGCCTCTTCCACAGGCAAGAGGCCTCCCTAACATTTGGAAAAATACCATGCATGTATCAATCAGTAGAAGAATCGTTCCACCTAGCTTGCTAAGAGTCAAAACTTTGGTCTTCAATTTCTCACATACACCCAGAAGTAACAAGGCCTCCCCTCTTAGAAACATGCGGCTTGCTACGTTCCATAGCAAGAATATCAATGGATTTAATGCCGGCAATCGCAGAGACTGCCTCCCGCGAGACAGTTCTGTAGCCACCAACAACAGCTAACAATAGAAGATGCTGGGCTCACAAAAATATGACCCTGACAGGTGCAGTGTACAACATTATGGCCTCACAGACACCATAGTACAATAATTCTGACTCTACGAACACCAAAGAAGGCATCAATAGCCTTCCTTGTGACAAACTGAAGGTGTTCCTTGAATTGAAGCCTCTAATCAAGGATGACACCCAGATATTTCTGAATGGTGACATACCTAATTGGAAGGATTGTCACACTGCAAATAAAGGGCAATTTGAGGGTTTTAATTGATTGATGCTTAACAGCAGCTGCAGTATGCAATCAGAAACTTCTCAATCTGTCGGAGGTGCACACATTATCGACAGTCAAAACACTAAATATGCAAACCAAATAACCACAGAGATCTCTGGCAAAGCATCCAAGGGACCAAGGAATAGGTCAAATAGCAGGTGGAAGATTAGGGTATTGAACTATTTTTTCTTTTCTTTATTGACAATCCTGCCTTTATAGGTGGAGTCAAGGAGAAATAGCAGTTCAGTTATCTGTATGGTTTGTAGAATCCCACCAAACCACAGGCATAGCTAATAGCCATAGATTGCTTTCTTACATTTAGCCATTCTCATAGAACATTCTCACTGAACAAGATTTGCAACATGTATCTGGAGCCCATGACTTATCCTGCTCCCCTACCTTCATACTAAACTAATGCTGATAGGCAGTCTTCACAAGAGGCGTCAGATTGCGTTTCTATGATGAAAATGCTATTTATCCACAAATGTAACAAAAATTATTCACTGAATTTACATATATTTTCATAGCATTTTTATTTAACAAATTTTTCACTTGCAAACCAGAAATTCTACACTAATTACAACACAAACAATATGAAACTCACAGTCACAGCAACAGTAATAATGTTTGTAACCTACAAACAGCTGGAGAATGTTATGTTTTGTCATTTAACTGATGTGACAACTCCAAAAACAAAATTACCCCAAACTAAAAATCTAGATCGGGTAAAAATAACATGTCATTGTATCTCTGAGCAAGGGCTAATCGGTCATTTTTATGATGATTTTTGAATTCAGCAGATGAAAATACATAACAATAAGCTATTTTTGAGCGCGAAACATTTTCATTGTTGGGCAGACATATTTTGAACTTCATGTTGGGAAGTTCACTGGGCTGGTCTTGTGTTTAACTCGTATTTACAAATTAGTTGATTAAAAGTTGATTTTCAACTTCGAAGGTTCTGGGGTATGAATCCTTGTAAAAACTAGTTGCTTTTATATGTATTTGAATACTAGACAGTGGATACCATATATCTTAGTGTGTGGGGTTCAATTAACCACACATTTTAGGATTGGTCAGCCTTAGCCTATACAAGACTACACATCATCCTCATCTCATTGGCCATTGTGAGGGATGGTTGCATATTGTGCACTAGTTGAACAGATTGCAACGTACACATTAGGAAAATAAAAATGGTGGAAATCAGCAATACTGCAGCCTCAATCACCATTTTAATATTTCTAAGTTAACTACAAGTTGACAATCATTTATATATTTTTAGAACGTGCACACTAAGACTATTCTCACATATTTTAATTCAATTTTCACGCACACTTTTGTCCTCAGATACATTTTTGAAGTTGTCTATAATTTTAGAATTACATTCAATTACATTTAGTTCAATATTCACATGGATTTGGGCTTCTCTTAATCCTTGGAAGACTTTGCCAAGGCCATAAGCTGTTTTTAAATGTAAAAGTTTTGGCAAATGAATGTTTCTGTTTCTCCTGTGTTAGAAGGTGCCCTTCAACATGAAAGATTGGAGTTTTGCAATTTGGTCTTGTTAATAGTAACAGCAGAAAAGACACATTCTGTTCCAGCAGAAGAATGTGGTAAACAGATCATTGCCCTCACAAATTTCATCAAATTTGGGAAGATTAAATACCCTGTAGGGTCTTTCACTTCAAAAGCAGAGTTCCAAAATTTCACTCTGTCATATTATGATTCTTTTTTAGCGATTCAATGGACTTAACTACCAATCCCCTGTGTAATGCTTCATAAACAATTTCTGCATTTACATTAGGGAAATATACAGCTAATTTCATAATACTTTAGAAACCATAATTTTTTTCCATTTTTCTGGGCTCAACATAGACAGATTTCTTATAATAGGATTATGAAAATCCACCCTTTCAAAACCTGTTTGCAGAATTTATCATCAAAGGATAGACACTTGACTCATGTTTTTTTTTTTTCATTTCTTTCATGTTCTTCTGCTGCAGTGTAAAAGCTTATGTACTATCTCCTAATAAATATTCTAACTGGTAAAAAGCATATTATTTGCAGGATTTATATCTTGAATTGAGTATTTGTTATGTAGTATTTCAAAGTTATTTTTATTTGATCTCCTAAAGATGAGAGCAACTGGTGAAGCCTATATGAAGTACCCTGATACTCTAAAGTGAATTGTGTCACAGTTGTACAGTTGTACAGTTGTACAGTACCCCTTTATGACAAGGTCATAAAGAACATTTAAAATAAGCTGTGCTAGTTTTATTTCATCTTCTACAGCACATAAACTAAAGTAAGACAGTCATTCAGTCCTCTGTTCTACAATCCTTTGAACTACATCATTCATAGACAACCATCATGTTTTGAATAATTTAAGTAAGCTACTAGCTTTTAAGATTCAATAACTGTTTGATCTCCTTAAATTCTCTTAATCTTTTTTGATTTCTTTTGAATGAAATTTTATATGTCCCTACAAAGCTCTTCTATAGCATTTGGAAGATATTTACATGCTTCAGGCAAACTAAAGTTGTGTGAAATGCATCTAGATACATAGAAATATTCATTCTCTTTAAGCCTAGCTTGAATTCTTATATGCTATCCCATCCACAGAGGCATTATCAGTGGCAAATCCTAATAAGTTTGTGAGTAGCACTTTTATTTCTTCAAGCAGTGAAGTAGTTGCTTTGAATGAAGAACTACTGGCTTCAGTTATATCTATAATACTTAGGAAAGAGTTTTCTATAGCTTGTCCAAGCTGAATTGGCACAGATCTTATCTAGGCAATGGTTGCCTAACTAGCGCAGGGCTATAATATGGTACTCCTGGAAGACAGTATACATATGGTAAATAAATAAAAACATTATTTGGGTAACGGTACCAGGGGCAGATAAATGTGAAGAATACAAAACAATTAGTTTAACTAGTCATGCATCAAAAATCTTAACTAGAATTCTATACAGAAGAACTGAGAGAAGAGTGGAGGAAGTGTTAGGAGAAGACAAATTTGGTTTCATGAAAAGTATAGGGACAAGGGAAGCAATTTTAGGCCTCAGATTAATAGTAGAAGGAAGATTAAAGAAAAGCAAACCGACATACTTGGCGTTTATAGACCTAGAAAAGGCATTCGATAACGTAGACTGGAATAAAATGTTCAGCATTTTAAAAAAATTAGGGTTCAAATACAGAGATAGAAGAATAATTGCTAACATGTACAGGAACCAAAGAGCAACAGTAACAATTGAAGAACATAAGAAAGAAGCCGTAATAAGAAAGGGAGTCCGACAAGGATGTTCCCTATCTCCGTTACTTTTTAATCTTTACATGGAACTAGCAGTTAATAATGTTAAAGAACAATTTAGATTCGGAGTAACAGTACAAGGTGAAAAGATAAAGATGCTACGATTTGCTGATGATATAGTAATTCTAGCCGAGAGTAAAAAGGATTTAGAAGAAACAATGAACGGCACAGATGAATTCCTACGCTTGAACTATCGCATGAAAATAAACAAGAACAAAACAAAAGTAATGAAATGTAGTAGAACTAACAAAGGTTGACCGCTGAATGTGAAAATAGGAGGAGAAAAGATTATGGAGGTAGAGGAATTTTGTTATTTGGGAAGTAGAATTACTAAAGATGGACAAAGCAGGAGCGATATAAAATGCCGAATAGCACAAGCTAAACGAGCCTTCAGTAAGAAATATAATTTGTTTACATCAAAAATTAATTTAAATGTCAGGAAAAGATTTTTGAAAGTGTTTGTTTGGAGTGTCGCTTTATATGGAAGTGAAACTTGGACGATCGGAGTATCAGAGAAGAAAAGATTAGAAGCTTTTGAAATGTAGTGCTATAGGAGAATGTTAAAAATCAGACGGGTGCATAAAGTGACAAATGAAGTGGTATTGCGGCAAATAGATGAAGAAAGAAGCATTTGGAAAAATATAGTTAAAAGAAGAGATAGACTTATAGGCCACATACTAAGGCATCCTGGAATAGTCGCTTTAATATTGGAAGGACAGGTAGAAGGGAAAAATTGTGTAGGCAGGCCACGTTTGGAATATGTAAAACAAATTGTTAGGGATGTAGGATGTAGAGGGTATACTGAAATGAAACGACTAGCACTAGATAGGGAATCTTGGAGAGCTCCATCAAACCGGTCAAATGACTGAAGACAAAAAAAAAAAAATATGCTGGATAAAAAATTTTAATAATGGATCATCTAACCAGATATTACTTTTTTACCCAAACTGGGTAAATTTGTCTGTCAGAGTGAATCATTAATATACTTTCAACAAATCATTACTACTGCCCTACAAAGTCAAAGCAATACTTTCAGCTAGATGATCACTGCCACTTTTTTCTTTCAAAATTAGAAATTTAAACTGCAAAAGTTTATTTGTGTTTTTTTTTCATTCTGATATACTGTATTTGAATTATGATCGGTTTTATTAATTGCAATAACTACTTACACAATACGGCATTTATTATTAATACAAATGACTAATACTATAGTCATATAGAAGTTCATCACACTACATACACAACTATCAATGCTGCAAATGAAACTGAAGCAACTCAAACACAGGAAACCAGTGAACTGAGCTTGCAAGCATGATCTAGCATGAAAAATTTTAATTCTGGGGATTTACCTGGCAGTGTATTCATACAGTGATAATTAAATATTGGATATAGTCAAGCGAGAAAGGAATCCAGTTGCTAATTAAATTCTGCTTGTTTTTCATAAATAGTTGATGTTTGAATTTAATAAGTATTATACCTCAGAAAACGGTACTAGATTTTTATAAAAAGAATTGAAGTACTAAAAGTTTTCAGAAAGTATTAGACCTTTAGTACTAAAATATTAAAGGTGGCAACTTTTTAAACCCAACTTACATAATATAAAGTTTGCCCAAGCTTTTGTAAGCTTCACGCAGCCTCAAAAATCTAGGGCCCCATCAGGCGCATTCCTATTAGACAAAAGGCAGTAGCACCAAAAGACCATCAGTGGAGGTCTGAAGGGAATGGCAGTAGGGAGAAGGACACAAATATTTAGCTTATCTCCTAAGGAATAACCCAAATAAAAACATTTCAAAACCCGATCTACAAAGGATTGAAGCACAATCCCCAATCCATCTTAAAATAAAAACAAATATTAAATAAATTAAAAATTTATTAAATATTACAATGCTGATAAGTATTGGATTTTTTAAGCTGGAGGGCAATACATGCCATACTATCAGCTAGAACCAATTTATAGACGTCTACATTCACATATCGCTTACACCACATAAATTCACATCAATCAAAAGTCCAATAGTGCTCTATTTGTGTCACACTTGTTTCTTGTAACTTTGTTCAGCTAGACTAGTGATGGTGAACCTTTTTGAGAAGTGGATCAAATATTGTTCATTTTTTTTTTTTAATACTAGCCCATGGGTAACTAAGTTAGTGGTTTCACTTGTAAAGGAGGGGAGAATGTGTTAAAAGGGTACCAATAATTTGGAAATACTGAAAATCTGTTAACAGAAAAACTTGATAGTTGACCCTTTTTTTTTGGTTCTTACTTTTAAAATACTCTAAAAGGGTTTACATTTATTTCCTTTCTATTTTAAAACTTTTACTTTTGCAAGTGAGGAGCAAAAAATAAAAGTCAACATCAAAAAATTTAGTAATGGATGGGGGTGATAACATGAATTATCTATCACACCAGGTGACACCATCCTAGTTGCACTTCTGCATTGAGTATCTGAATGAACAAGGAATAAAGAAAAGCACATTTATATTATGAAATATTCTTTTAACATAGTTACAGGATTGTGTATGTATAATAAAGTTGATAAAAGTACAGGGTCCGGCATATAAACCTGACAATGTTTGAGCAAAAATAATTAAACTGTGTTTTGTACAATTAAAACATTAAATATATCAAATTAAGATCAATTTTTGCAATTTATAGTGAATTACTTACATAGATTTTTTTTTTATTTGAATATTGTATCGTCCAAATGTTTTCCATTACTCTTCATACACTCACTTAACCTCATTCTAAAATTTGGCATTGCTCGCTCAATCATCACTTGTGGAACTACTTCAATTTCTCGTTGAATGGCCTCCTTGAGTTCTGCAATTGACTGTGATCGACTACTGAAGACTTTATGTTTGAGATACTCCCACAGAAAAAAATCACAAAGCCAGATCAGGTGAACGCGCTGGCCAAGGAATGTCGCCAAATCGGGAAATCAAACGTCCAGGAAAGTTTTCTCGCAGAACATCCATTGCGATTCTCGCCGTATGGGCGGTGGCATCATCCTGTTGAAATCAAATTTCATCTCCTTGAAAGTCATTCAGTTTCGGTCGTAGAAATTCATTCAACATGTTTACGTATCGATGAGATGTTACTGTTACTCTGCGATTTAACTCCTCAAAAAAATACGGGTCAATTATGCCCGTATGAAACCGCACACAACACTGTAACATATTAGCTGTGAAGTGGTTTTTCAAGAATTTGCGTGGATTATGCGAAGCCCAATAACGGTAATTTTATTTATTCACAAATCCTGACAGATGAAAATGTGCCTCGTCACTTAAAAGAATAATGGCATCCTGGTGGACATTTTCGAGGATGACCTCGCAAGCTGCTTTGCGAGACGCCCAATCATTTGCGATAAGTTGCTGCACTAACATCATCTTTTACGGATGAAATTTCAGGTCGGTATGAAGAATTCGTCGTTCACTTCGATCAGAAATGGCTAGCGCAGCAGCATATCTCGCTGCTGAACGTCGTGCAGACCGCGTAACAGCTAACCTTACAGCGTTAATGTTTTCAGGCGTTCTCACAGTTTGTTTTCGTCCTGTTGGTTTCATTTATAAAGTAGACGATCTGTTCCTAAAATTCTTCACCCGCAACAATATCGTATTTCTACTAGGAACAGACGCGTGTAAATTTAAATTGAAATGTCTGCGAAATAAACGCTATGTTATATTTAATCTTTTAATTTTTAATTTGTTCTCAAAATATGTCGTCTAAGTATACAATTACACGGTTATATACGAATTTTGTATATATTTTTTTAATTAAATGGTTTAAATAATTATTTTTCTGACAGAAATAAATTTAAAGAATTGATAAAACGACTGATAAAACCCTTTCACCCTATTGGGTGAAAGGGTTAATGAAATAAATAAAAAAAATTAAGATAAAAATAATCGAAATAATACATTTATAATTAATCAAACATTTATTTTTTATTCAAAAATAATTGTAAATAATTTTTTCATAAATAAGTATAACTAAAAATTATGAATAAAAGCCGTCAATTAATTCACGTTCAAGTCGTCATTTCTTTATTAGAAGTTGAATTTGAAATACGCGCGTGGATCGACTGTCAGGAGAACTCGAGCGAGAGATCGGCTCATTTCGGGCGGGTTCGTGGCTCCTCACCATCCTGTCTCGAGACACAAGTCCCTGTCGATGTACAACACTCCCGCCTTCTCATTGACAGTGGTGCCAACATAACAATTACTACAAAATCGTCAGATTTACATGCCGGACCCTGTATATTTAATGTTAAATATGTTGTTGCTTATTTTCGCAGTCAATTCATTTCCAGGTTTATTTCTGTTGATAGTATTTACAAAATTCACTGGAAAATAATTTTTTACAGGAATATGTGGACCCAAACATTGTTAAAAGAGCATTAGCATGTTATTTTCATTGATATAAAATTGTTTGGTAAAGAATCCCACATGTTTAATATTTTCAGTTTTTATCGTAGGATCATAATTATTTGCACTACTTTCAAAAATTTTTCCTTCTGCTTCGAAAATTTCAAAACTTAGCAATTGCATAACTGTTCTCTTTATTAAAGAATTGGAGGACCATATCTCATTTTCAAATGAAATAAATTTAAATGAAGTGTAGCAAAAAAATGTATATATGTAATTAAATAGTTATGCAAGGAAGTTATGTGATGTCCACATCAGATTTTGTCATTCAAAAAGCGCTTTATTTCTTCTAATAAATTGACAAACTGATTAAGAACTTGTTTGCAACTGAGCCATCCAACATTGTTGTAGGTCAAAACCCCAGAATATTGGCACTCAATTTCCACTAATAATTGCGCAAATTATCTATCAAGACCTCTTGCATTTATAAAGTTGATGAATTTTATTACAACTGGCATTACATTGGAAAATGTTTTTAAACCTTAATTTGCACATAACTTGCTGTCAAATTCAATCAG
Organism: Lycorma delicatula; assembly: GCF_047948215.1. Classification (NCBI taxonomy): domain Eukaryota; kingdom Metazoa; phylum Arthropoda; class Insecta; order Hemiptera; family Fulgoridae; genus Lycorma; species Lycorma delicatula. The sequence continues at coordinate 36,138,254 of NC_134455.1, forward strand.
AGAATGTCTAATACTTTGCTTAAGCTGCTGATAAAACCACTGTTTTTTCCCATCTTATTGGGTCTGTTGTTACAAAAACAATTTTTTCTGTCAATATCCATTCCTTTAAATGCGTTATCAAGTTCTTTAAAAAAAACAAGACCTATGCAATCCCTTTTCAGTGTTATTAGTTTCATTAGCTCTTCTTTCAATATATTGCCTGATTTATATCCAGCAAAAACTGCTAGTTGTGCATAAACATTTACATCATTACTCTCATCTAAAGTGATTGAATATATTTCTGCATACTTTAAGTCATAGTATTTGTGAATGAATATTTCTTTCTGATTCTATTACTCGATTTTTAACTGTATTGTGACTTATTGGTAACTCATTTATATGCTTTATAATCAAGCTTTTGTCTTTAAAATTTGCAAACAAATTAGCACTACTTTATAAAGATACTTGTTTACAAACTCTCCTTCTGAAAGAGGTTTCCATGGTGAACAAAGCAATGTTATTGCTTGAAATTTAGCAGCTGTAATGTTACGTTTTGGTATCAAAAAAGTTTCAAACACTGGTTTGTGATAATTATGTTTCTTCTTTTGTAGAAAATATTCTTTTCTTTCTTCATCTGTTGAGAAGATGAGACTTGAATGCAACTTTTCAAAATGTTTTTTTTACATTGTATGTACGTGAAGTGACTTTTTCGTTACAAAATACACACACAGTTGTTTTATTCTTTTCAATCACACCATATTTATCAGACCATTCTGTTTGATATGATCCTCAATCTACAATGCAACAAATATGCGCACCAAGTTTATGACTGACTGTCTTAAGTGATATGCAGATACAATGATGTAGAAAATCAGTTAGCCTACGTCCACTTGGAAATATTTATATTTTTTTTATAAATTCAGCTTAGATATTTTTACTTTAATTTTTTAATGTTTTTGATCGTCTTTTCTCTCTTTTATGATATAAAACATAGGTTTATAAAAATCAATGCGTGGGTCATTTAAAAAGCCTTCGGAGATCAGTGTCTGACCTGTGGGTCATAGGTTCACCACCATTGAGCTAGACATTAAGTATTTCCAATGATTTGTATGTGAGCACCTGTTTGGATCAAAAAAATTATACCTTTGAATGAGTATAAGCTAATTATAATTATTTGGCAACTTTTGAATTAGCAGCCTATTTACCCTCTACTCATCGGATATAATTGTTCATCCGGAAGTATATTATGTTCAATAATTGATAACAAATGGTACACACCTCTATATTTTACTGAAAATAAAAAACACCCTCTAGTCTCACAACAATAACCACCAAATACCCATTGTTGGGGCAAAACACAGCCAGCATGGTTTTTCCTTCTGGAGAATAAACTTTCATTGATTTCTATTATAGAATTATAGAGTTGGACCACTGATTTATGTGGGATTTTGTAATATATTAGTGGCACACACTTCACTCAAGTGGTTTGACCAACTGATTCATGTGTTATGATTTTTCTCCAATTCTTGTTGACAAAATTTCTTGGTTGTTAAATCTTTAGCACAATAATAAATGAATGAGTCTTCTTTTGGAAAACCAACTTTGACCCGATTAAAAACATATTTTCACAGATCTGCTTGTATTCACTTAACTTACATTTGCTGCCATTTCACTGCATGTCTGTTTTCATGTAATTTTATTTTATTTTTCATATAATCCATCATATCTCCATTAGTCTGAATTGCATCTACCAAATGATAAAAATTCATTCCCCACTAAACTGTTCTCTGATTGAATATATACTGCCGACTAAAAAATTTAAATAAGGAGTTAATTATAATCATAACAAATTAGGTCATCATACAGTTCTGCATTATTATACAAACCATCATGAAAATACACTTTTGTTTGTTCTTATCTAAATGCAGAATTTGCTTTACATAATGTATTTAATCTACTTAAAATTATGCATGGATCTGACATTAACAATTTTCAGTGTTTGAGGTGTATCTGAAAAGATCCCTCTTCTAATGATTTTTTAATATATCTAGTTAGTGTATATTGAAGTAGTTTGAGGAAATGGATATAAAAATTAATTTTTATCATACATTTCATTCATTGATAGTGTTCTGCCATTAAGACAGATCTTGTCACAGCTGCTACTCTCCATCTTCTTCTATCCTTTACTAACCTCTTTATCTCCACATATGTTCCCTTTTCCATAACCTCACCCATCATTTGAAATTTCTTCCTTCCTATTCTTTTCCTTTCATTCCTTTTGCTATATTCAATCACATTTAGCATTTTCCTGATATCTCTGGTTCTCATTATACTTCTTCATTTGTTACATGGTCTTGCCATCTGATATTTATCATTCTGCACCACACCCACATCTCAAAAGCCACAATTTATTTTCTATCTGCATTTCTCATCATTCATGTTTCAACTTCATATAGTAGCACAGTCCAAATAAAATATTTCATTAATCTCTCCCTTAATGCTAAATTTAACTTTCCACACAACAGTCTTCCCTTCTTATTAAACGCCTGCTTACTTCTTGATATTCTTGTTTTAAGTTCTACTGTGCAAGTCAGGTCATCAGTTATGAAGCTCCATAACTTTTGAAATTTCTTCACCTGCTCTAAAACTTCATTTCCTATCTTAATCTCAATCCTCTCCTCTTTTTCACCTAATACTTTAGATTTTGTATTCTTTTTGTTTATCCTCATATGTTGACTTTCGCAAGCTTCATTTAAGTCATCAAGTATTCTATTTAATTTACTTGGACTCTCCACCAGTAGCACCATGATATCAGCAAAACATGTACACATTCTAGTCTTCTTCCCCTGATCTTTATATCTCTTTTTCCATTCAAACAGCATTTAATTATTTTTTCCAAATGTATAGTAAACAGTGTTGGTGACGTGCAGTATACCTGCCTCAGTCCCCTTCCAATCCCTATTCTTCCTGTCATTTTATCTCTACCCTTACTTTTATTCCCTGGTTATAGTACAGCTCTTTTATTAGGCACCTCTCTTTCCAGTCAACTCCCTTCTTTCCCAAAATTATCAGTAATTTATTCCAAATAACTCTATCAAATGCCTTTTCTAGGTCGACAATTGCAACATACACTATCACCTCCTTTCCATTTATCTCTCACCTATTACTCACTATATTGTCCCTTACTCCAACATCTCTTCTAAACCCATACTGTTCTTTCTCAATATTGGCATCCAATTTATTGTATATCCTCTTGTTTAGAGCCCTTAATTGTACCTTAGCTGCATGTGACACTAAGCTAATCATTCTATGTTCTTCAGACTTTTTGGTATTTTTTTTTTCTATCAATTCAATTATTGTATTCTGGAAGTCCTCCAATCACTTTCCTTCTTCAAGTATTCCATTGCATAGATCTAGTAATAACAATTCTACTGACTCTCCTAGTGCTTTGAACAGTTCAATTGGTATTTCATCACATCTCTCAACTTTTCCTTTTCACTTACATTTATATCAATGAATTATATTTTTTTTAGTTTGCCCTTTTTAGTTAGGTATTGCCTTTGCAAATCAATTTATAGATTTCCTCTCTTTCCTCCAAATTTAGTTTTATCTTTATACAAAATTTATTTCTCTGTAATAAGTTTCTAGATCAAGTAGTACACCATTTGCTCTTAAACAACTATATTAAAGCTATAATCTTTTGTAAATAAGATGAAATGAATTTTTGTTAATGCAGTAATTAATAGTGTATTTTTTCTGGAAATATTAACTAATTATATTGTAGAAATTAATTTAAAATTGGTAAATCTGTTTAGTTTCAAAGTAAGATTATGTTTTTGTTAATTTCATTTAATTTTTTTGTGAAAATATTCAGTGTCATAAAATTTATCAGAAACACAAAAAATGTCATTCACTTATCTTAACCAAACTCGCAGAAAATATTGAATCTGTTTTTAGGTTTTATTTTGATGTTACCCATAAAGCTTCAGGTAAGAATCCAGACAGAGGACTTATTGCTCTTCCATCAATTTGTTTGAAATGCATGATTAATTTTTTAAAGTGTACTATTTGAATTAGTGAGCTGTGTTAATTTTTTTCCAGGATCACATGTAAATGTAGTCCTAATAATATGCTCTCACATGTCTATATAATAAGAGGGAGTGTTAGTAGTGCTGACTCCTTACCACACCAAAAAGAAATAGGAAGCAAGTGATATACATATATATACATCATGAGTATATATACAAGGTCTGTAAATAAAGTAATGAGACTGATTCAGAAAAACCTTTTATTTACAATCCAATTTAAAATGGACTCTATACCTTCAAAATAGTTATTGGGAACCCACACAACACTTCAAACAGTTTTCCCACTCTTCATAGCAGTATTGGAACTCAGAAACCGGAATATTCTTTATATGGTCAGTTATATTTTTTTTGTGTTTTCTACTGTTCCAAAATGGTGTCCTTTTAAAATCAGGAACAGGAAAAAGTCACAGGGAGTCAAGAAAGGTGAATAAGGTGGTTAAGGAACTACAGGAATATTTTTCTTTCCCAAAAACTAATTAATTTTGAGTGCAGTGTGACAAGGTACATTGTCATGATGCAGCATCCAGTTATCTTTGATGGCTGGTCTCATGTGGGCAACTCTTTTCCACAGTCTTTCAAAACTTTCTCGGTAAACATATTGATTTACAGTCTGTCCTGTAGGCAAAAACTCCTTATGGACAATGTCATTACTTGAAGAAGCAAATTAGCATGGTTTAAATTTTTAATTTGATCATTTTTGTATTTCTGGGACCTATTGAGTTTGAAGTGTGCTACTGCTTGCTCTGGCGATTTTGTTTCTGGGATGTACTCAAATATCCAAGATTTATCACCAGTAATAACATTTTTTAGAAAGTCAGGATCAGTTTCAATTTGCCCTAGAAGATCGTGGTACATTTCCACCCTATTGTTTTTCTGTTCAACAGTGAGGTTTTTTGAGGCCAATTTTCCACAAACTTGGACTGTGGTATGGTTCAAATTCGATTGTTCTGCAATCATTCTGAATGTTAATCGCTGGTCATACTGTATCAAGTCTCTGATTCACTCAACATTATTGTCACATTTTGATGTTAATGGTCTTCCAGAGCGTGGATCGTCCACAACTGATTCCTGGCCATCTGAAAATACTTTAAACCACCTAAAAACTTGGGCTTGTGACAGAGCATCATCTCCATATGCCCTTTTCAATCTTTAAAAAGTTTCAGTAGCATTCTCATCGATTTTAACCCAAAACTTGATTGCACGTTTCTCATAATTGGTATCACTCATTTTTATAATGCATAACAAAAACTCATTTCATGAAAAGATTGTTTACGTCTCACATGGCAGCAATAGACTAAAAATATTAATACCTAATATAAATCAGCTGTTCATACAACCGTATGTTTACTAGTAACTTTACAGTGTTGCCAGTTTGGCTGCCAAAATAAACTAGTCTCAATACTTTATTTACAGTCCTCGTATATATATATATATATATATACACACACATATTTTTCTCAAATTCCTTACTCCTTTTCAGATTTTTGTTCTAATTATTTACCAGTTGTGTCTATTTAGTAATGGAAGTACAAATTTCTGTACAGAAGATGAAAAACTAATTATGGAATCTCACTGAAGTTTTTTTTTTTTTAAATGAAGCATTTAATTACTGTTCACTAGTTAGATTTTCATTCATTTATTCTTTCTTGCAGGTAAAAAGAAACCTCAAGTCTTTAAAGCGAAGTGATGAAATATACATTTTATTGTGCATAAAGCGTGCTCAAAATGTTTAAACATATCTCTTCTTGAAGAGATATAATATAAATAAATATGTTAATGAAGAATGTAATGCTAATAGTCAGTTTTGTAAAAAAAATAGAAAAAATACATTGAAATGCTCATCAATCTTTTTCATAAATACAAAATTTTAATGAAGAGGAAATTGTATCTTATCAACTTCATTCATAATTGCAAGAAACAAAACTTTCTAAAATTACTGTTTTCAAAATATCTAGGGCGTTCAATAATAGAGCATTCAAAATATCTAGGAACTATCCTTATTAGTATAATAACTTGTCTAGTGAATTGTAATCATAAATAAATGTTGTTTTACAAAACAATTTTCGCAGAGGACTTCTTGAAGGTAATTTTATTATCAGGGATGAGTGTGCATTTAGCAAATGAGGAAAATTTCTTGTTTCATGCTTTCTAGTGGTTTGATGATTTATGGTGAAGGCGCTTTCTAGGAGAAATGTCAGGGTTGTTCACCATTCCATTTCTATGCTCATAATTTTTCCTTTTCATCTTTTTATTAAACTCACTGCCACATTTAGCCAATATTGACTAATCAAAATCACATTGCGCACAAAAATTCAAAAGTTAAATCAATAATGGATGGAATTATTTGTCAATATTCCACTATTAATATTTAATATTAGCTTAAATGAACATTGGTTGTCAAATCAAAATAGAGATAAATTAAGTAGAATAAAGAATCATGTTGTGGCTTATTGTATTCTAAAACTAGCTCATCCATAGGAGAACTAGGATTCATGGTTAAAAGTTAAAATCGGTACAATGTTATTGTTTTTAATAGCCAAAAATTTGTTTCATGTGTTTATAAAAATGTTTACCTATTTATCTAATCCTTTTTTTCTCTTTTTTTTTGTTTAGAGGTAGACAAACCCCATTTACGGGTGCTGAAGCAGTGTCGGACTCGCTAACAGGTTCCACAAGATGTTATTAAGTGAGTATGTGTTCTTGCGCACTACTGACAAACCTCCATCCCTGGGTTTCTGCCCCCCTTGGGAATCGCTTTGCAGCATTACTTCAGGAAGGCGGAAACACCCACACACACAATTGGTCACTACAATCACAACTGAAACATCCAAACACACACTCACACAACACAACTCATGCAGCACCAAGGATAACACCAACACAAGGAGTAATAAATCACAACAAGGAAAAAACTTTTTTTTTAACAATTAAAAATTATTTAGGACAAATTAACAATTATCTAGGGCAAAGTGACCAAAGCAGTTTAATTAGGTCCTTTCAGTCTTACTTAAGACTTGGTGAGATGTGTTTTGTTTTGATTATTAAATAGTAGTACACCAATGGGAATGTCACGGCATTCGCATCGGTGGCGTCCTGGCCGAGGTGGACTGGAATATGTTGAAAACCGAGGTTTCGAAGATGACTTTCGGTAAAGCCCATAAGGGCTTGGAACAGAGGGGGTGGTGGAGGGTGTCTTCTTCTATGGGGTCAAGATGACCAAAGCAGTCGTTGCCCATCATCTCACAAAAAAAATGTTTGTTGCCCATCTTCTCACAAAAAAAATTACTCAACTTACTTATGACTGGGAAAGGATAGGTACAGAATAAGAACATATTTTAGTCAGAACTACTTAAACATTTTAAACAATTTTTCTTATCATGGCCACCAGCAGCAACTCACTGGTAAATCCTCCGTAAAAGAAAATTAAAATAGGTTCTGTAAAACTGTCCTATGAACAAATAAAATGTTTTATATTTTCATAAATCACTTATTCCATTTCTTGTATTTGTTACAATTATGAGTGTCTAAAAAATTTCTTTTAAAATTTGTCTGCCTAAAATTAATTATTGCTTTATAAATAAAAAATGAAAACACCTAATTCTAGACCTCTGAAAGAAATCCATCCTGTTTCATGTTTTCTTTTAAGGATTTTGTAGCTTACCCATGGTCATTCCCAGAGAGGATATGAACAAATTTTATCTACCATTTTTTTTATATAACCTATTAATGCATTTTTTGTAATTTCCCTTTTATAAATCTGTTTTGCATTTTATCCTTAATACTTTCATTTAGATGGGTTCAACTAAAATAATTCTAAATTATTTCTCTATTGTTTATATTCATCACTTTTACATGTATAATAAATACATGTATTTTCAATAGATATTGTACATGACTTCCTATCTGAGTGGTGTATAAAATGTACAACTCTAATAATACACAAAAATGTGCATTAGTATAATGCACATTTTTTCTTTAGAAAGATAAATTTTTGGTTCATAATATCTGCTCCAGTGTTTATTTTGGTGGTGTCTGTAAAGCACCGAAACTACAAGTGACACTAGTAAGAGTTGCCTTCTACAAGTATAATGACGTTCATTACAATACAAAAAAATTTATGTAAATCTTTCTGAGGGAAAAATAATATAGTACATTCATGTACTATTATTTTTTAATGATAGTAAGACATGTCTTGTGTAGTGTATGAAAATATGCAGTCTGAATGTTTTTCAAACCTAGAATCTTTCAAATTAAAGACAGAGATGCTACCACTCCACCACAGAGATCTGCATTAAAAATATAATAATTTAAAATTATGATCCACTTATTAATATTGTTGTGTATACAGTGTTTCATTTTAATCACCCCAGGCAATTTGCTCATAAACTACACATACAAAAATATTACTTAAACAAAAGTTACTCAGATTGGAGGGGGACATCTCATGGTGACCTTGGATTTGAGCTTGAACTTGTCCTTGATCGTTATTTGAAGTTTAACACGTTTTTTCCAATGGAATGACCTATTTTTGATCCCAACAATGAAAAGAGCAGAAAGTTTTACATTGAAATATGCTGGTCACACATTTAACCTTGGACTTTTTTGAAGGTCATACGGCTAACCATTAGAAATAGTATTATATAAGTGATAATGTTATACCAGTTACATGTTTTTGAAGGTGATACAATACTACTGGAATATTTATATTCCAGGCCATTTATCTTGCAAACTATGGGGAAGAGCTTAAAAATGACTTTACACCATCTCTGATGGTTAGCTATGACCTTCAAAAAGGTCCAAGATCATACGTGTGACTATATATTTCAATATAACATTTTCTGATCTTTTCATTGGTGGGGTGAAAAATATGCCATTCCAATTGAAAAAAATCATGTTAACCTTGAAATAATGGCCAAGGTCAAGTTCAAGGTAAATAAAAGGTCACCATGAGGTGTCCCCCTTCAATTTGAGTAACTTTTGTTTAGGTCATTTTTTTGGTATTGTGTGTAGTTTATGACAAAATTTCCTTGGGCGTTCTACCATGTTTTCTACTAAAATAGCTTATTTATTTGGTACATGGTGTCTTATACTTATATGTATTTAACATTTTTTTTAATGAATTGTAGCATCATGTCCAGTGATTTGTGAAAGAAAAGCAGTAATTCTTTTGCAAAAAAATATTTTATTAAAAAGTGCTCTTCATAAACGATAATATTAGTGCAACACAGCCTCCTGATTGTTTTGTCCAAGTGACAAATAAATTGTGCAATAAAATGTTTGTTCAATATTCTAACACTGTTACAATGAAAATAAAAAGGTAATTAAAAGACTTTAATTATTATAAAATAATTTGGCTTAGACAAAAAAGTGTAATACAATATAATATTTTTGTTACGGACATTAAAAAAAAATGTACAAAGAACTAAAAAGTATAATCATTTCTTCAGTAGTAGTACTATAAAGAAGATTTATAATGTACTATAAAGATTCACAAAAAAAATCAAAATTTATAACAAAAAATGATTAAATAGTAGAAAATCTACAACATATTCAAATACAATTTATTAATAAAACTAATATTCTAAACTAAATCTTTCATTAAAAATAATTATTTCCTCTAGTCTTCATCAATTTCTACTTCAGAGAAATCATTTACTTCACTAGGGACATACAGCACATCCTAGGAAATGACAAGAATGTACTAGATCGGGTATTGCTACTTCTAAAACAAATTAATATACTTGTCTAAAGATCTACCAGTCAAAATTTTTATATTATTTTGTTATTCATGTTTCATGTATTACTGTAATTATTATGTGTCTTTCACTACCCAATTTTATTCATATTATTGTCTTAGTTTTCATCATAGTTTTAACCCTGTTTTACTAATATGTTATTATCCAAAAAGACGCCTCTCGTTATTATTTTGACCCGGACGATGATAAGCAAAAGAGTTTTTTGCCCCAAATAAAAAAAAAATCACCACTTACGTAAGTTTTGATAAAAGAGATGCACTATGATTGTAAATACTTGTAGAGTTAACAGCCCTGTGTATTTTAATAGTGAAATCAGTTTTGGATCGATTTTAATGACATCAAGTTCATCTGGAAGCTTGATGTCATTTTTTCTCAAATTAACTGAAAGAAATTCTTTGTCAACATCAGTTTCATATTTATAAAATAACTCATCAATATTTTCTTGCTGAACTTTAATCAGAACAAATTGTGAGAGGAGTATTAGCTGCTTATTAAAAACTTTCCTGTAAATAAACGGAATTGTCTTACTGTACACTGATTTAAAGTTCTTGCAATCATGTAATTCCATATTGCTAACATATTCCTTTTTTTAGCAATGGCAAACCAGTTGCTGCGAATCTCTAGGTGTCGATATCTGTAAGTAACCCATTATTTTTTTCTTGTTTTGTTCTGTTAGTGCATGGACATTGTCGGCTTCCATATGTGTATGGACTTTTAACAACAATTTATGACTAATACGCTTATCTGTGGATATCGGTGTAAAATGTAGAAAAAACACATAACAATAGCCAAAATTTTGTTTTGGTCATAGCAATTATCTGAGCCTAATACTATTCATTCATTTTCTGAATTGGGATTGTTTTGTTTAGCTCATTTTAGAATGAAAGAAGCTACATCATTCCCACCACGTCTTGCCTTAGTTTCATCCCAGATCATACTGAATGAAGTCGATCACTACAGTCATAAACTATGAAATTAAACATCTACAACTTTATGGAGTAAAAACTTTCGGTGTTTATTAACAGTGGTGTTGGTAAATATTTTTGTAGATCACCTGTCTACACTTTTGGTGTTTGACTGTTCTTTGCATCTTGAGTATCTTTACTTTTTTGTTCATATCACTTCTATGATTTTTGATTCTCCTTAAAGTGCAATTCATAATTACTTTGAATAAATTTTTTACCACCTGAAGTATACCTTTTAATTTTACTAGATATGAATCACAGGTACCTGTTTGTGCTGTTTAAATGACAAGTTGAATTTTTTGCTGATATACCATCTACGTAAAGCCACTTTTTTGCTACTTTTTCTTTACCTATTTTATTTTCAGCATAGAATTCATGATACAATGAATACAATTTCTCTAAATTTAAATCGAGGCTTAAAAACTGTTTCTTGGTTTTCAACCCCAGAGCTTCAACCACTTAGCTCTTATATTTTGGGATAACATATGTGTTGAATAACATTTTGAATTATTTCTTCAGTTATTTTCATGACAGGTGTATGCCATCCTCCATTGTCAATTTCTATGATTCCTCCAGGTTCTTGTTTTTTTAATTCCATTAACTATAACTATAGCAGACAGTTATAGTTAATGCAATCCTTATTTAATAGTTATACACATCCTTATTTTACATCATTTATATTTAAACTATAATTAAAAGAATTTTCTTTTGATTATGTACCATCTGTACCTCTACATCTTTCTTTTGGTCTTATTCAATGCAGGATGCAACAAACTGTCTTTTTAAATCGTGACCCTTTCTTTAATCCCGGCAAGCCTTAAAAGTTTCATTCAATTGTAATTTAGTAATTTTTTGGTAACACTTAATTTTAAACATAAATGGAGGATTAATTTCTTAATAAGGTATTTTAGTAAAAAAAAAGTTATGATGGAAGGTGATGACCAAAGGAAATTAGCAAAAACAAATTTCAAAACTTCAAACTGCTGTACTGTATAATTGTAAAAATGGAGATAATATCCTTTACCTCTGGGCTACAGAATTGTTCTAAAGAGTATATAATAATATCTGCACTTGGTGTTGTTTACCTCAATAAAATTTGTACTTCTAGTCATTCTAAAAGTAGCTATCTTGTTTGTTATTCACAACTGGAGATAGTGCTGTATACCAATGGAAACAGCGCAAAAATTACTGTATGATTCACTCATAAACCCATTTTCGATAAAAATGGAGTTTGTGTCCTTTACCTCTGGTCTACAGATATGTGTGTGTATGTGTGTGTGTGTGTGTGTGTGTGTGTGTGTGTGTGTGTGTGTGTGTGTGTGTGTGTGTGTGTGTGTGTGTGTGTGTGTGTGTGTGTGTGTGTGTGTGTGTGTGTGTGCATGTGTGTGCATGTGTGTGGGTGCGTGTGCAATTCTGTGTGCATTTTCTCATAATTATCCTAGTTATTGCTATGTCTGTGGGTAGTTAGTACAAATTAGAATTACAATTTTCTGATAATTTTTTTTTATTAAGTATGGTTTCTATGGCTGTTCAGCTGTTTAAGGTACTGTTAGGTATGTTTGATGTCTATTTTGGAGGCCGAGTTCTTATATAGTGAGCTTTATGTTTGATTTGTGATAGAGAAGTGAAATTTGAAGAATGGTTTTCACTATTTTTGCTTGTTTAGGTGGAGAATTTGTTAGATACATTTTTTAATTTTTTTTATGTATTTCATATTTCTGTTGGAAATTAGAAACTTTACAAAGATATACTGAATAAGCAATTACATCATTTATACTGCTTAGTTTTTAATACATTAGAAGCTTATCATTTCTATGCGAAAAAACTATTTCATCCAATACAGTGGCTCTTAAAAGTATTTCTTCTGTATATATTTTATACTATTCCTTTTAACTGATCATGGAAAGTGCCTTTATCATGGAAAGTTTTAAGAGTAAAGATAAATTATAAAATTCTAGTTGATAATTTTGTTTTATATATATATATATATATATATATATATATATATATATATATATATATATATATATATATAATTCTTCCTTCTCCATTTTTAACTATAAAGCTGAAATCAGGAATAACAATCTTATAATATAGGGTTGAGGTCATTAAATAAAAATTAATCTTAAGAAAACAGTTAATTTTTAATATTTACACTATTTTATAAAAACAAATACCAAATTATAAGTAGCATATATATACAAAATTATACACATTTTATATATACAATATTAATTATTTATAGTAATTTTACAATGTACTAATTTTAAAGACAAGAGTTTCAAATAACTTTCTTAATCTTTCTTGTTTTTGTTACAATATATCTGTTGTTACAAAATAACTTATTTTCTTCATATAGCAATTATTTGTAATCGGAAATAACAAAAAGTAACCTATTATTTGATAACACCAGTACTAATTAAAACATATATTTTTATAATCTTATCAGTAGCATATAAAAAGTCATCTGAATCACAGCTTGAAAGCATCTCAACAAACAAAACAACATTACTCTTCTACAGAAAATCATGTACTGAGAAAAATCTTTCTTATGTTCATTCAATTATCATAAATAAAAATAATTTTTTACCAATCCTTATCAACTCAAGTATCAAATTAACATAATTAAATAAATATATATAATTTAAAAGAGTTTTCAGAAAAAAAAATTACTAAAAGTAAAATAAATATAAATCAATATATGTAGCCTACTAGTTCTAAATATCATTTTATATACATTTACTAATCCTCTTTAATAAATTATTATTTTCATAATTAGAATACAATATGCACATTTTCTAATAAAGTTGGTATTTTACCAGCTAATTTATTTTACAGTACAACAAACAAGTAGTTATGATTGAATAATAAAAAATTCAAGATATGTCTACTTCAATTCAACCTTCTGGATCTAGTCAACTCTACTTTTTTGTCATTATATTTCCCCTTTATAAATTATACAGAACATCAGAATGCAGCTTATAAGGTGGACCAGGTGAAAGTTTGTGATTGAATTTTTCATAGGTAAAGATCAATGCTAATTTTTTGGATGGTAAGCCATTACTGAAGTGATATTCCAAAGGTAACGTAATGTAACTACTATTACTCTTTATACTTAGAGGAAAAAAATAAAAAGTAACTTTCTGAGAAACTTGCTTGGATTCTTATTTTGTCATTCTTTTTATTGTGTTCTTTCGCTCTATCTCTCGTTCTCTCTCATTCTCACTCAGTCTGCTGGCTGTACAATGAAGTATGAACTGATAATTTTTTAACATTGCCTTCTCAATGTTAATTTTTTTTAAGACCATGTGGAATTTAGCTGTTTACAATTTTTATTCCATTCAAAAAAAAAAGTGACAGAATATATACAGAACAATAGCATATGGCATACTTGCAATCTAGAGCAAACTATAAGTTAAAATATAACACAATGATGATTTCACATAAAAATAATTTACATATATTACCAGAAATTTGCAATATTTTTATCTTTCTGCTATTACATTCATCTACCTTGAAACTTCCTTACTTTAAAACTTGAATATATAGTTTTTTACTTTCATCAAATATGTTTTCTATTAGTCTTATATGTCTTTCTATCTTTTTCTCTCTATTCTTTATACTTTGTTTTCTAAATTTTTTTCTTATGATTTCTAAAGTAATGCGTGGTAAGGATTATTAAACAAAATTTTTTTTAGCAAGATAAATTAAGAGTACTTCTTATGAAAAGAACAATTTTATTTAAATATTTTACTTTCTTTTTCTGTTTAGCTTCTGGAACCACCATAAGGTATTATTACTTCAGAAGATGATATGTATAAATGTAAATGAAGTACAGTCTTGTACAGTCTCAAGTCGACCATTCCTGAGAAGTGTGGTTAATTGAAATACAAGCTCCAGTTTCTGATTGAAACACTAGTTTCCATATCTAGTATTCAAATCCATGTAAAAGTCAAAGCCTTTAGAAGGATTTGAACTAGAACTCTCAACTTCTAAATCAGCTGATTTGCGATGGCAAATCAAGTTCACCACTAGAATAAACCGGTGGGTTTTTTATTTAAATACTCTTTGAACTAATATAAATCTGTATTATGTTTCAAAACTGATTAATTTTCTTTGTAGTGGCTAATGGTAGTCGTACAATTACTTATGCAATTATTTATAAACTAATTATTATAGTCACTTTTTTTTAATAGCTGCAATAAATCTTGTCACACATAAAGTATGTATATTCCATTTAACATTAGTTCTAAAATATTACGTACATGATCTTATGTAACTTAGATCAATTTAATTTTTAACAGTTGTGTATTTGAGATTAATATATTGTCATTAGAATTTGTTTTATCAAAATTATTATGTAGATAATAAGTGATTCAAAAACACTGATGTGTTAAGTCAGTAGGTATATAAGTTATTCAATTGTATGAAGTGGCAATTGAATAGTTGTATGTTTTCTTTTAAAGGATTAATTTATTTGTGAATTTAGTAGTTCTATATTTATTCTTAGTGAAAAATAAACTAGTAGTTACTGCCAAAATAAATTAAGAAATTTAATGAAACTTACGAGTGTAAATATAAACTTTAAAAAAGTTACATAGCTCCTTTGTATCATACAGAGTTGTTGGTGTATTTCTGTGAATTCATATGTTGATGGCTGGATCTAATAATACTAGATGTAATAATGCATTGCAGGCAGTCAGAAGTGAATATTATACATTACTAACTTAAAATTAAGATACAACATTTTTGAAATGTGTAAATTACTCATTTTCAAATTAATGAAAGTTGTTTTTCTAAAGGCTTTTCAGAGAAATTATCAGCATCTTCAATTTTCAGTGGCTGTTAATGATTATGGGAAACATTCAGGGTATTTTGAAAATGAATCATACACAATTTTTAAAACATATAATGAATTTTTTATCCACCACTCTGATCAACAGACTGATTTATATATGGTGCCTACATGATTATGTAAAAATATGTTATAACTTATATTTACACTATATAACTAATAATAAATAATTATTACATATTATTCTAGATAAATCTAAATTTTAAAATATAACATCTTTATTTACATATATAATAATATTAAATAAATAAAAAAATTACTGAAGAATAGAGTTAAAACTTCATCATAAATCACAGTAAGATTATTGTTCTAGACAGAAACTTTATTTTCTTGTAGTTTTTATCACCTTACATATTCTTATCTCAATAAAAAAACTTATGAAACAGACGAAGGTATAATTGAATACAGTTTCATATTAATTTTCATTGTAAATTTTGTATGTTTTAAAACAAAGATTTCTTTCTATATTTTTTTTGACGATTTCATAAAAGAATGATGTCTTTAAATTACTTTATCCACTGTTCAGAAGTTTTGAATGGTTAAGCACATGAAATAGTTTATTCAACATTTACCGATTACATAAAGATTTTTTTACAATACACTTCATTAATTTTACAGTGTCTATATTAATTATGAAAAAAAATATACTCACTTTCCATAGGGTTATACTGCTTTCCAATTACAATTCAATTGAGCAATAAAGATAGTATTGTCATTAAAATCAAGTCAGTTATTATACATGTGTGACACTGAAAAAGAGGGAACATGTGCTTTATACATGAATGATAAGACATACTGTAGATTTTCATGGATTTTTAATTTTCTGTATTATCATGATATTCTAGAAATTCACAGATAATTATTGCTTTTATCATGTTATGTTGTTTTTCCCCTGTAATCAGTTATGTCACAGTAAAATAAAATTTAAAAGAATAATATATTTTTCATTGTATACCCAGTAAGTTATTTTCATTAACTTTCTGGCTGTTTTTCTTTGGGTACAGTACGTGGGCTGCGTGAAGTAAGTCTCAGTTCACTAGGAAGATCATAACAACGGCAGACACAACAGGATGGAAATTTAAACCAATCAGAAAAAATACCTCTGCAATCATTGCTGGGATCATATGCTAGAAGACGATGCAGTCTGTATTGCTGTTCACAGCGACAACCTTGTCGACAGAACATCTGCTTGTTCTCAAACCTTAACAAATTTATATTTATTGCATGAAAATCAATGTTTAATATAAAAATTTATATTTATATACATATACACTTTTAGTAAGTTACATTAGAGAAAATATAATTTATTTTATAGTATTAGTAATAATGTCACCGTACCTGAAGATTTTGTGATATTTCACCCAAAAATTATGTTTTAAAAGTTCATTTTTACTTTTATTTTAACCATTTTATAATAGTTGAGCAACTAAAGAAGATTTAAAAAAAAATAATATCAAATATTTTTCTACATTATTAACTTGAAATTATTTTATTTATTTTCCATTAACAGCTTCTATTTTTTATTTACATAATAATCCAATGAAATTCTTATTAGTCATAATTAGCAAACACTCAAAATTCAAGCAGATATGACTTACAGACTTTCAAATGTTAGTAAAAACATATTGTTAAACATAAACAGCAATAGACAGATACTTGAAATTGATATACATTAGAAAGAAAGAAAAATTTAAAGATATCTTCGAAGAGAAATATATACTTTGAGAAAATAATGGTTAATATAAAGTAAGTAAAATAATTCATCAAACACATTTATAAATATTGTAAAATCATGAAAATAAGCAGTATTAATATTATGAATATACGGTATGTACATATATAATTAATATACTTAATGCATATATGTATATAATAAATATTATTTAAATCAATGAATTTATATATATATATATGAATGTTTGTTACATATGTGTTTCTATGCCATTCACCCGATTGCGATGAAACTTTGGTGAAATATATATATATATATATATATACAGACTTTCTTCTTCTTCTATATATACACATAAAAGGCAATGTTCATATGTGTGTCCACTGTAGACTAAAAAACTACTAGTCCAATTTACACACGGGAAAAAGGTAAAGGGGAAATGGGGAAAGGGGAAAGAGAAAAGGGGAAGGGAAAAGAGGCATGAAAAGGGAAAGAGGAGAAGGGAAAAATTAAAAAAATAAAAAAGAGAAAGGGTAAAATGGGGAACGGGAAAAGGGAAAGGAGGAAAAGAGAAGGGGTGATGGGGGGGAAAAATAGAGAAATGGGGAACAGGGAAACAGAGAAATAGGGAAAAAGGAAAATAGGGTAAAAGTGAAAGGTAAAATTTTGTGATTTCCTTAATGTTCAGTTTTTTAATGTTTTATCAAACTTGTGTTTGAAAACAAAATAGTATTCATTTAATATATATATATATATATATATATATACAAAAATGAATCTTTGTTTGTTTGTTTATGCGTTCCTGCACCATTCATCCGATTATTGCGATGAAACTTTGGTGAGTTGTGCGCACGCCTTCGAAGGTTTCTGAATTAGTTTGGACCCGCTAGGTGGCACTGGGGTAGATATATTTCGAAAAATTTTGCCTATGGTCCGATTTGGTTCATATTCAGAATATATGTTACGTGGAAAGAAATACCTCCGTAAAAAAAAAAGGACCCGCTAGATGGCGATGGAGTCGCGATATTTGGAAAAATTGCATCTATGGTCTGATTTGGCTCATGTTCAGAATATATACTAGTTAAATGAAAAGAAAAATTTTGCAAAAACTATAGCAGAGGACAGGGCTAGTTGATACGGAGGCAGGTTGATACATTGTAATTTTTTAAGTGTCTGCTGACAGCAGCAACTCCAAATATATACAAACCTCTTCCTACATTCTATGCCATGTGCTCATGTAGTTTGAGTGTCAAGCTGCTGGAGGAAGGTTGTTTTGTTCATTTTTGTGTTTATGAATATGGAAAGAATTTGGACATTAAATGAAAATATATTTATTTGCTCAGCTGTTACCCACAGAGAAAACGACATAGGGAGTAATTATGGAAACGATGAGTTGTCAATGCCAACAAAAGACAGTTCATCTGAAGAAGGGACTGCCACATCAACAAGGAACAAGATGCCTGCAAATGATCGGTCCAGCTTGAATGAGATGTCTGCAGTTAGACCTATTGCAACACTGAAAGAAATTCGTCCTTAAAAGCGGCTCCAAGAACGCAAACAAACCGGGGTAAAAAGAAGTGAAATCAAGCATCCTCACAAATACTCCTGTAAAGGAAGAAATTCACACTCAGAAGAAGCAAGACAAAGAAAACATCACCATAAGAAAAAGAAATCAAGGCATAAATTAAACTTAAGATAATCAGATAAAATGCCAGCCTCCATGATGCGAGTGGTAGCATCTTGACCTTTCATCCGGAGGTTCTGGGTTCGAATCCAGTTCAGGCATGGCATTTTCATACACGCTACAAATCATTTATTTCATCCTCTGAAGCAATACCTAACGGCGGTACCGGAGATTAAAAAAAAAAGTAAACCAGATAAAATGGAGACAAAGAAATCAAGGAAACCAAAACCAGCTAAAGACAGCAATTCTGATGAGGATTACTTGTGTATAATTTGTTTACATCCATTTAATAAATAAAAACCTGGATGCAATGGGTGTAGTGTATAAAGTGTAAGAAGTAGGCTCATTCTGCATGTGTCGATTATAACAGAACATTTTATTGATGTATTCACTCTAATTCAAACAATGGGAAAGGAAAAAATAAAAAATGGAAAAGGGGGAAAAGAGATAAGGGGAAGGGGGAAATGAGGAAATATAAAAGGGGAATTATGGAGAAAGAAATAGGAAATGGAGAAAGGGGAAATGGGGGTACATTGAAAGGTTAAATTTTGTGAATTCCTTAATGTTTAGTTTTTTAATGTTTTATCAAACTTTTGTTTGAAATCAAAATTGTGTTCATTTAATCTTTATATATTATATATATATATTTATACTCAAACATAGCAACAGTGAAGCATAGCTGGATCTGCAAGTATA
The DNA here is from genome assembly GCF_047948215.1 of Lycorma delicatula. Classification (NCBI taxonomy): domain Eukaryota; kingdom Metazoa; phylum Arthropoda; class Insecta; order Hemiptera; family Fulgoridae; genus Lycorma; species Lycorma delicatula. The sequence goes on from NC_134455.1 coordinate 36,157,949, forward strand.
TGTATAAAAATGAATCTTTATTTGTTCGTATGGGTTTCTAGTGGGTTAGCAGGTGTAAAGTTTTCTGGATCTATTGTAAGAAATGGACTTATGTAATTATTATCATAAATATTATTATTGTTACTGGTATTCCTATAATGTCCTTGATTGTGAAATAAGGATGGGATGGAATTTTATCAATATTATTTTTTATTCCTAGGGGATTTGATGATCCTGATTCATGTAGGAAGGAATTTGGTGTATTATTACCATTATGATAGAATAAATGGTATAATAAAATGAAATGTGAAAAAATTACAATTCATCCGATTGCAATGAAACTTTGGTGAGTTGTGCGCACGCCTGTGAATTTTCTGTATACATTTATACTATACATTTATCCTATATATACAACCAAATCTAGCAATGGCAAAGCATTGCCAGGTCAGCTAGTAAGCAGTATAAAAGGAGGGGCATATTATATAATAAGGAACATTTGCTGAATTTTTTTTTAATCTTTTACTTTTGAGTAGTTACTTAAGAGGTACTTTAGGTCATTTTTTAAACTATCTTTGAGAAAACTATTAAATGGTTGTCATTTTGGTTGTGATTGTCATACCCTGATGGGTTTACATGAAAACATGAAAAGATTTGTTTCTCAATATTCTTTAAAATAGTGTGTCACAAATCTATTCTTTCCATTAAGAATTTTTGAATTGCTCCCCATGGAGATTCCTGTGGCAGCTTGGGTTGTGGTTTTACCAAAAAATAGATTCTTTTGAGGAAGAAGCAGTGCTAAATTTAATCTTTCTATGTTTAACTGTTGTAACGTTATTTAATGATTCCCATTCTTTATTAACAGTATATTTAAATATTTTAATTTATATATATGTTGTTATGTAATGACAAGTTTCAGTTAATTAAAGCTATAAATTTATAAAGGTTTGCTAACATAATAACTGAAATAAAATTAACTATTCTTCTGCAATTAAAATTTACTGTTTTGTTATTGAATTTAAATAAAAATTTATTATTTTAAATACTTTTTTTGATATGGCGAGATCAAGAAAGTTAATTTATTTATTCTTTTTATTTAATTGTAAAGTTTGGTTTATAGTATATTTTTTTATCTTTTGGTTGATATGTTGTAAAGTAATAAACTTAAGTAAATCAGTTAATTGGATATTTTCTTATACAGTCTGTGTAAAAAGAGTTAAAACATTCCACCAAAAAAATTAAAGTACAAACTAGTATAGAAATCAGACAGATGTTCCTGACAAATGTATTAGTTATTATTACTAACAATATTTTTAGCTGATAATATTTATTTATAGCCGACAATATTTTTGAGAAAGATTACATAAACCAACTAATTTTTGTTTAAACTGATTCCTTGACTGATTTACAGTTTCTGGGTAATTTACAATTTATCTAAGAACTCCTATCCTGAGTAAATAGCAGTTTTATTAAAAATTTAAAAATCTTTTATCTGTAAACATACTATAAAAAAAAAAAATTTTACAAACTTCATGTAAGATGTTGATAAATATAGATTTAATACAACTAGTTTAATAATATAGTATCTATGTATAAAATGAATGCTAACATGAGAGTCTTGATTAGAATATTACTATTTATAGTTGAAGAATTTCAATGTGTACTCTTGACAACATTGTTTATTGTTGCTGAAACACAAAATATTTAATTCAAAATTAAATTACAAAAATATTTACGAAGTACTACGAAAATATTATTAATTGAATGTTTTCATGTCTTTGAGCTATTTTGGAACAAAAGTAGTTGTTCAGGCACCCATTGAAGAGGATATTTTAATAAATAATAACAATATCACTTTTTTTTTTGTCTTGCTTCATTTGATTGATTTGATACAACTGTCCAAGATTCCCTATCTAGTGCTAGTCGTTTCATTTTGGTATATCCCTATGTTCTAAATCCCTAAAAATTTGTTTTACATATTCTAAACATTGCCTTCCTGCACAAGTTTTCCCTGCTACTTGTCCATCCAATATCAAAGCGACTATTCCAGGATACCTTAAGATGTGGCCTATAATTCTGTCTCTTTTTTTAGCATATTTTTCCAAATGCTTCTTTCTTCATCAATTTGTCACAACACCTGTTCATTTGTCACTTTATCCACCCATCTGATTTTTAATATTCTCCTTTAGCACCACATTTCAAATGCTTCTAATCTTTTCTTCTCAGATACTCCAATTGTCCAAGTTTCACTTCCATGTAAAGCTGCACAAAAAACATATACTTTCAAAGATGTTTTCTGATGTTTAAACTAATTTTTGATGTAAGCAAATTATATTTCTGACTGAAAGCTCATTTTGCTGTACTATTCAGGATTTTATATCACTCCTGCTTCATCTATTTTTAGTAATTCTACTTCTCAAATAATAAAATTCTTCTATCTCCATAGTCCTTTCTAGTTCTATTTTTATATTCAGTGTCCATCTACTTTACCTCTACTACACTTCAATACTTTCATTTGTTCTTTATAAGTAAAAAATATAATGATCCAAGAGGGATTGTACTAAAGGTTCTTTTTTTGGGAGGGTGAAAAACACTTTCATGTTGGATCATCGCTCAGAATAAAAGGTTTTCATTAAAAAAAACTATTAACTGCAAACAGTCTAAAAATTTAAATAAAAAAAACTTACAACTAATACCACAGATAAAAATTTCTTAAAATTAATACCACAGCTGTAAACATAGAATTAAAATAATCATAAATATTATTAAAATATATATATATATATATATATATATATATATATATATATATATAAAATTTAACTAAAAATAAATAAAATTTTACAATGTCCGAGAAGGGTGTAAGGGCCCCTTCTTGGATAACAAAAATAATAAGAACTGACTTAAAAATTATAACTAACAATAAAACTAAAATATTAAAAATTTAATATTAATATTGTAATACCAAGTAGACCTAACATATAAGTTCTATCATTGAGAACAAACGCGCAACCAACAGTATCGTTCTGTTTTGATCCCTCAGTGTATACTACTGCATCTGGGTTTATCTTGGAAAGAATATACTGAAACATTTGCTGGAAGGCAGTTGGTGGTGTTGATTGTTTATTGTATATTGTAAGGTCAAACATAAAATTTATAAGGTTTATTTCCAACAGAGGATATGAGGTGGATAGGTGCTTGAGGGGTTTGCTTTGTCTTTACCAGGTTTAAGTACTGTTATGATAATGGCTTCTGACCAGCTGGGTGGGAAGACTTGTTCAAATAATAAACCATTATAAATGTTTAATAGCAGTTGTAGCACCGAATTAGGAAGGTGTGACAGCATACCAAGGTAAATGTTGTCAGGTCCAGGGGAAGTGTCACGTGAGTTTTTAAGTGCATGTGACAGTTCACTTAATATGAATGGGGCGTTTAATTTGCCAACCGAATCACCAATGTCTAACAATAATACTTCCATCTGTATCTTATACCTCTGAAAATCGTTATTATACGATGAAGTGGGAGACACCGAGAGGATAGATTTTGCTAAGGTATTTGCTACTGCAGAAGATAATGAAAGGAGTTCTCCTTCATGAATAAGATCAAGAATAGATTGTTTCGGTGATCTGCATTTGCAAGGATTTTTTTTCACACTAGACTTAAGGGATTAGTACTTCAGGTTCTACCTAATATTTTATGCTAAGTAAAAATTTTCTATCTAAAATATATATAAATTGGTCCAAGCTCATAATGTTGTCTTCTTAAATACTTCTTTACATATTACACTTCTTAGGTAAGTATAGAAACAAATTTTATGCTATTCTGTTAGGCATACATGGCTTGCAATTTTTCTAAATGCTGCCGTTGTTTCCCTTCTCGGATGTTCAAGAAGTGCATTGATGTCAAATGACACAATCTGTCTTTTGCTCTTATCATGAGTTATCCCATTATATTTTATAATTTTAATTTTTTATTAATATATCACTTGATGATAATTTTACAGTTGCTGCTAAAGTGTTTTTTGTTCCCTTCTTTACTAAAATATCTGCCATCTCTTTTCTATGTATTCCTTTATGCAATGGTGCACTGAGTAACCACCTTGACTCCATCTGCTGTTATGGAGGAGATGGATCTTATTTACTTTATACTAGGCATAACTGGTCCTAAAGCAATGTTATTGCTTTGATAAGAGATAAAAACAAACTAAAACTTTTGAATGTAGAATCAAAAGCATAGAAATACAAAAGAAATGCTTTAAAAATGATTCTTAACCAACTACCAGAAATTTTTGCCACAAATAGCTGCCTACCCTTTACTTAAGATTCTTAAATCAAAATTGATTTTCAAATAAACTTACGTGCATCGTTCCCAATGAACATACTGTTCAAAAGGATATAAGTTGAGTAGAGCAAGAACTTCTCCTCGTGTATTGTTTGCCCAAAAAGGTGCTACAACCTCTTCTTTAACAGGACATGCATTTCTGACAACAAAAAAAAAACAATTATTCAAAATCAATGAATTAATTCTCTACTGAAAAGACATAATCCATAAAGTATGACAAAATTTAATATTTCAAATCAGTTGAAATATTAAATTTGTACCTGCAGGATGCTAAAACTAGGGTGAAGCAACAAATATGGTAAAGTGATACAGTGATACACAATGGATTAAATAAGGGAATAAATAGATTATTAATTAAATAATTTACAAATAGAAAATCTAAGTATTTTGATCTTTTAAGATAATATCCTAATTCTGGTCATCAATAAAAGAAATACTGAGGAGATAGAAAAGCAGTTAAACTACATTGTGGGTTGATCATCCCCTACTGTTCTTTATCCTTTTCATCAGTGTTCTTTTAATCTGTAATTTTTATTCATTCTTTATTCCCTGATTTACTGGCTTCTTTGGTTCTAACATTTTTATTGACTGGTACCTGTTAGAGCAGCCACTTCCTTAAAGAGGTGACAACTCTTCCTGTGGGTTTTTTCAAGGACTCTTGCTTCCTCTCAAAAAGTTGCTAAAAAGGTGAAGTAGCATATGAGGTGCATACTAAGGAAAACTCCAATTTTTTCTATGGTCTATAACTAATAAGAGATTTGAGTGCATAATAACGGAAGTGAGACTAGGAACGAATAAATAAAAATCATTAGGTGTCTCATATCTCTCAGTTTTCCTTCAACATTCTCCCATTTTATTGCTTTTCCGTGAACTATTCCTGGTGTTGCAAAGAATAAAAGGGAATACAAAATGATATAAGCTAAAACAGTGCATTTATGCATACAATCATTTATGAAGGTAAAATTTTGTAAATCTAAAAAAACGTTTCCATTAAAAGAAAAAATTTTATACCATTTTTTTTTTTTTTAATAACCACATGTTATGAACCAAATTCACATTATTATGGGCTGTAAACCTAAAATATGTCTTAAAAGGTTTTCATTATTGTAACTATTAGTACCTTTTATAAATGAATATAATTTTAACAACCTAACTTTATTCATTTATTTTATTTTGAATTGTTTCATTATGAACTATTAATTTTACTTTTTATGATTTTCTTTGATTCTACTAGGCAAATGCTAAAGTAGGTCATCTATTACCCATGTAATGGCATACCTGCTTATTGCTGCAATGATAATAATGTTTACTAACATTAAGTCAATTTTTATTTCTCTAACTATTTTTTGCTCAAGTAATACATATACAAAATAACAAGTTAATGATTACATGCTAATTTTCTCAATTTCTAAAGTTAGTAGAATCCTTGACATTTTAAAGAACTTAAAAGAGGATTTTATTTAATTTAAGCATTATAAGAAATCATTATATGATAAAAATGTCTGTACTAAGAATGAAACCTGGTGTTTAGACTTTATGTTACATAATACCTTTACACGAACTACAGAGGCCTACACATAGTTTTTAATGGTCAGTTTTTAGGACTAGCATTTTTTTAAGTCAAGTAATACAATAACCAATTAAGTAATTAATTAAAAACAATTTAACCTACACTCCTCTAAGTTTGTATAATGGTGTCTCCTCAGTAGTTTGTTGTTTTTCAAAAAGTTCATGTTTGTATAATTGTGGACTGGAATGTTCTGGTTCAGTGTGCTTGGTAGTCTGCTCAGACTCAACTGTGGTTGACTCAAAGTTTACTTCTGTTGTAAATGGATCATCATCACTGATAGTGCTAGAGCTGAATTCACTACCAGTTGTAGTAATTATTGGTTCCTGTGATGTTATTGGAGATGTACTTGTTGTAGATGTAGTTGAAGGTGTAGTACTTGTAGTTGTAGTAGTTGTAGTGGTAGAAGTTGTACTTGTGCTGACAGTGCTTCTTGGTTCATTTTTTGGTTGGTAATTTTTTAAAATTGAATCATGGAAAGACCACCCAGCTTCACTCTGGTAATCGACATCATTTGATTCAATCTCTGACCTAAGAACAGATATATGTCGTTCATCACCATACATTCTTCTCATCAGCCCATGGTTTTCAAATACAAATCTCCTAACAGCTCTCCTGTAAAAAATAAATAAATAATGAATAAAACTTAAGATTAAAAAGAATAGTAATAAATTTGTCATCACTATTTATAACAAATTTTAAAAAGTTTAAGTTCATTGTAAAAATTATTTTGTATATTTTCTAGGTAAGCATTAAACTTTTGAAATAATTGTAAATATTATTATTATTTGTTATAATATTACTGATTAACTTTTGTTTTTTTTTTTATTTTCTTAATACATGAAAAAAAGTAAATGCACATCAATAATTCTTTCATAAAATTATCAACTATGAAAAAGAAATATACAGAAATAAGAGTATCAGTAACCACAATTTAATTTAAGCTATTCATATATACTCCAAATGGTATGGTACAGTTTTTACCATACCACACCGTAATACATACATGTCTTAATATAATATAAAGCAACATTTGCTTTTAATTGATTTAAAATGCATACATATTTTATTTATAAACCATTATTCAAGTTCAGCAAAAGTAAAGTAAATCATTCATTACATATTATAATATGTACAAAGAATGAATATTTTATGTAAAATTCTGTTGAATACAAGTTAATGAAATAGAAAATTGACTAATTATCTTTTAGCGTATAATGAAAACCTAAACATTATAGAATTATAATCTACAAGCTAAAATTATATGTAGGCCTATAAATGATCACAGAATGTTAGAAATGCATTAAAATTTCTTTGGGGACTATAAAATTTAGTTTATAGCATTAAGTTAGTAATATTTTTATTAGTATTGTATCAAATGTTTTTTGAAATAAGCTTCAGTAGGTGGCCTCATATATTATCAGTAGATACTCAAAATTAAAGTATTACAAATACATTTTCAGGTTCTGCTAATTACAATGGTATTCTAGTTGAGTTTTTTTTTAAAGTAATAATACAGTTAATATTTTTAATTCTTTGAATAACTATCTGCAACAGTTAGGATATTTATTATGAGGTAGAATATGTATTACTCTATTTTGTATTAAGAATAACCTTCTGGAATCTGCAGAATTACCCATAAGAGTTCACCATATCTAAAAAGAGATTTAAAAAATAAAGCTTAATAAATTATTCTCATAGTTTTTACTAAGTTTTATACTTGGCAATCTACAATCTGCATTTCGCAAGTAAACAAGTTCATGTTTGATGGCACATTTATGAAGCTCTCAGAGCAGTGTTTAATGATGTTTATTACACAAAGAACAGTTTTTTATTGATAACTTGTTATCATAAAAATCTCTTTGAACATTATTTTAACAAAACATTAAGGTAATTTTCATTGGATAGTAAATAAAACACTACATGATAATAAAAAAATGCTTGAAAAGGAATATTAAAGTTCTAGGCAAAATATTTTTGTATAAATTAGGTAGTTTAAGACATAAAAGGGTGACAGTTTTAAAAACAAACATTTTCATTTATAGAAAACACTATTACAAACATGTCTGCATGCACGCACATGTGTACGAACAAAACCATATTTATCGTTATACATAAAGTATAGTTTGTGTGTGTGTGTGTGTGTGTGTGTGTGTATGTGTATGTGAGAGTGTGTGTGCATGCATGGATGTGTATTTTAAATTGGTAAATAAAATTCTACTATCTATCTGTCTCTTTAGGTATCACTCCTGAAAACACCCATCTTGAATGAAACTTGCAGGTTTATTTAATTTTTATCTGATTGAAATTTAAGTAATATAGCATTTCAAAAGTAGGGTGAAGGGTTCAGCCTCACTTTTAGGCAGAAACAACTTTTGCCATTTTCTAATATGAATGTAACTAGTAAAAACTTAACAAGAACATGAACACAATTTAATATTTATAACATAAAAATAATTTAATATTATCTTATTTTTATATTTAATTATTATTTTATTTATTTATTTTATTTTTATAACAAATAAATAAATTAATATTTATAACATTAATTAAAATCATATTATTCCTGATCCCAGGATTCTTCAAATTGGTAATGGCTAAAGAAGTTTACAAACACTAAATAATATTTCTAAATTCTTTGAAGTTTTAAAAATCCTGATGTATTCAAGTAAGTTACTCACAAGTTGAGAGGAGCATATGAAACGATATTCATGAAAATTCTGTAAGTACAATTTCATTTTATTTGTTTTATTATTCATTTAAAACACATTGTTTTTTTCAGTATTATTTTTGAAGAATTTTTAGTGTTTCAGTTTAAATTTGCTTTCAACTGCATGTTCTAACTAATCTTCAAATTTATTAATTTATTAAATTGTTTTCAATTTTATTTTTTCTATTTAAACTTTACGTACAACTAATGTCATTAAATTGAAATAAATGGTTTAATTATACTTTATTTACTTTACATCTTTCAAGCTCCAATCAGAACTAAATCCAATTAATCTGGAGTACAATTTTATTATAACCAAAAATACAAATGTATAAAAAAGATCATTTAATATTTTTATTATTTTGTTATAAACACTATTTTGTGTTTAAAAATATGTAAAAATTTTTTTAATCGTAAAATACAATTGAATAAAAGAGTAAGACCAACGATTGACGTGGGAATACATTTAAAAGAGCTGAATGTAAAATATCTAAAAATGTTAGACGTGCTGAAAGTTCTGTCTAACACTGGTTAGGAAGCTGATCAAGTATGTATGTTTCGCTTCTATCGAGCTGTGGTTGGTTTCCGTTTGTACTGCAGCTGTGTGGCTTATTCGTCCGTATGGACCATCGCTCTCAGAATGCTTGATGTAGTCCATTATTCATTTGTCTGCTTTGTTACAGGTGCGTTTTGTTCAGGCCCAGTGGTAAGTCTACCAGTGGATTGTGGTGAACCAACTCTTTGGTATAGACGAAACCAAATGATCTACTCCTATGTAGCTTGCATTAAAGCACAGCCAAACCATCCTACTTTAGATGCGGTGTTCTCCAACCAGCATCTTAATCTATATCAGGAACGCTCAAGATCTACTGCCTCGCTAGGCATCAGAGCTCATCACCTATTTTTATTTCTAAATATATGATTATCTCCAGTTCTATTGGTTACTTAACGTTAACTCAATGTTAGCATTATGTTGCAGACGATATGTACTCCAGACACCATGTTGTCTGTGATATAGTCTATTATATCTGAAATGATTCAGTGTAACACAACTGTGAGCTTCTGCTGATTCTCCGCCATATTGAAATTTCAAGAAATTTCATTAATGCATTGTTTGAAGAGGCCTGTTCTTAGCCTTGTATAGGTTACAGGTTTTAAAGAGGCCTGTATGAAGCCTTCTTTCACTAATTGTGTTGTTTCGAATGATCTTCTGTTTTACGAAGAGGGTGGTTTGTAATGAATGGCAGAGTGAGTGGAATGATGTCATCAACAATAAACTTCATCCAGATCAGAACACTGGAGCTCTTCATGCAGAAGTAATTGTTGAGAGGAGGTAATTATTTTCCATTTGTGAATAAAGCACACTAGGTTCATTCATGGATATCTCATGACTCAGACATAAAACTTCTTTTAGTAATATTCTGTCTGGGCGCTGATAATGACACTTTGTTCTGTGCTCAGAAAAAAAAGTATATACACAATTGTCAAAACACATTATCCTACTTCTACAGTAAGTTAAAAATGCATTTTTACCAGACAATGCAAATACAAATAAGTTAGATCACCTACGAGTATCTATAAATATCTACGTGTTAGGTTTGTATATCTAGTATGAGACTTGTTAGGTTTAGTGTGTTAGTAATTTAATGGTGAATGGTATGAGCTTTGTTTAAAATTATCCTGTTTGTGTTTGTGTATATATATGAGTGTGTGTGTTGTGTTTTGTGTATGTGTGTGAAATAATTTGCTTTGTAGCTGTAGATGAATGTTTATTCTTACTGACCAATGTACTGGACTCAGTATTTTATATATTCTTGGGTTATTGTGTTTGTCAGTAGTATGTCTATTTAATATGTTGTGTAATATTCTGCATTTTGTTATAGTTTTGAAAGCAACACAGTAACCTACTTTCCTGAAAATTTTGATAATTTTGTATAAATGTTAATTGATCTATAACTCAGCTGACAACTGAAAGTACACGTACTGCAATAGTATTTACTAAATAAAATAATATGTAAAAAAAATATATCATGTATTATATACATGCTTTAGCTATACCAAGTTGTATGTATATAATTTTCCATACTTACTAACTTACCTTCTGTATTCAGGTCCAACTGATTCTTCCAAAAATATTCCATAAATAGCTTCTTTGTCTTCTGTTACATTATACTTTGCTCTTTACAAAGTCCCTAGTTCTATTTATAATATTTTTCAGACACTACTTTTCAGACATTTTTTTTTTACATAACAACCTTATTCAAACGTAAATAAGTAGAAGAAGAATTATCTTGATTAGATTATTTCAATCATCATATCAATCTATGAGAAAACCAAACTTACTATAAAACAACACAAAGACTATGCTCATAGGGTTTTTATGTAGCTTAAATAAAAGCAGTCTTGCAGAAGAAAACCAAGATAGAAAATGGGGAAAGAAGTCAAATTTTTTCCAGTAGGAAATTTGTTGTAATTGTAGTAGTTTAAAATCTATGGTTTTAACGTCTTTTTATTAAAATAAAGGACAGAAAAAATTCTTAAATAACATAAAGATTAATCTTACTTTTATTAACTCAGAAAAACTACACAATTAACAATCTATAAGAAAAAAAGAAGAATAAACAAGATTAATTATTTTTAATCATATATTTATTAATTTATATAAATTATATTTTTCTTTGTGATCAAATTTAATTTAAATCAATTAATTTATTCTAAAACTAATGAGTTTTGAAAGAGTAATGTCATTTTCAAAAACTTAAAGAGAAATGAATTTTTTGTCTTTCTATTATATTTTGTTAAAAAACTAACCACGGATAAGACGATCCAGGTATCGTACACCAATTACGACTTCTGAAGTCACATGGAAGGTCAATTCTACTTTTAGATGACCTGTAGGGCTTTGAACATGTTGTGTAGCCATCATATCCATATGCAGAGGCTGAGACAACACTAAGAAACAGCTAAAAAAAAATAAAAAAAGTAAAAATGTTAGATATACATAAATTTCCTCTATTGAGTGGAAACAGTGTATGTATTATCAGTGTTTCCATAGAATAGAATACCTCAGTTTATTGCTTTACAGTGCCCATCCCAGTCCTTTATACATTTGTGACAAATGTAAAAATGTGTTTCTGATTAAGTGGCATCTGATTAGCATCTGAGAGTAATGATGCTAATTAAACAGCAAATCTTTGATGAACTGGAGAAGATGTCACTCTAAGGGTGAATATTACAAGAACTTTGGATTTTTCAAGAATATTTGAAGAAGACACAGGAAGCTACTTTACTTCTTCCTTTTTCTACTAAGTTTTGTGTAGGGTGGCTATAATTCTTAAGAATGGCGATGTTATTATGTGAGTTACTTTGTCTCATGTTAACAACTGTTAGGTTATGGCACCCAACACAGATAAATATAAATATAAATATAAGAAGATTGTCTAATATTTCAGTAGTAGGTCTTCCCTCTTAGTAGAATGTGAACAAATTTTGAAACATAAGTCTGGGCATATTTAGTTTTCCATCTCTGTGTTTCTGTCTTTTAACTAAAATTTTCACTCTTTAGAATGGCTTAAGATATTTTAATAAAATGTAGAATACAAGTTATTCTACAAAATAAATAAAAGGAAAGTTAAAAATGATAAAATGGTAGTTATGTTAAATTTTGAATCGTCACTTAAACATCACTCTTATTAAATCTGGATTATATTAACTTAAGATTCCATATATTTTACTGTACATGGTATTACAATCTTATTTGTTTATATAGAAATTCAAACAATCAAGCTCAAACAAAAATTATTTGTGCAAAAAATAGTTCAGTGCCAGGATTTCTCTGATTGAAGTAGTGTTTACTATGCCATTGCTTATTGATATTTTAAATGCGGAATGTATTTAATTGAAAATAATGTTGATTAATTAATTGATTTTTAATTATTCTAGAAGTCTTCAAATATCCAAATTTATTGAGTGAAATCCAGTGGCAGCTGCATTCCTTTTTAAGTAGCGAATTAAGTAATGACAACTGGAATCATGTTTTTTTAACTTTTTTCAGTGTTTGGCTTGAAAAATTCTTTTTCTTTATAGTTCACCTCATAATCTTGAAGCTTGTGGGTGAAAATATGGTAAAGAAATATCATAGCAAAGAAAAATGCCATGCCTTATCAGGATTAGAACTGTAAAATAATCATTCAAAATCCGGATGAAAAGCTAAAATACTACTTTTCTACCATAGAAATTGGCATTTGTAGTGAATATTAATTCAAGTATGTGAACAAAGTTTTATTAAAATATGTCAGTCAGTTATGGATGTATGAATTTTTATTTAAAAAAAAAAAAAACAGACAGAAACATGTTTAACATTTCCAGAAATATGTACTAATAAGATTTTTTTTATGATAATATGAGGAACACAATACTGGAATATTAAATAACTTTTTTATTTTATTTATTTATAAGATACTACCAGTTACTTAATGTAAAAACAATATGTTATGTACTCAATAATAGTTATATTTATAATAATTAACTCCAATTAATAACTAAGTGTAATTAAAAATGAAAATGTAATTAAAAATCAGTAATTAATAACTAGAAATATATATAATAATAAGTAATAAAAATTAGAAAAAAAAAAAGATTTTGACAACCTGAGAACCAAAATTCAAGAACTTGTGCCGGATTACCAACATATAAATATGTATAACAATACTTCATATTTCATTCAAATAAATAAGTTATTACAGACATTTTTACCCAGCACAAATATGACACTTGTACAAATATAACATCAAAATGAGAAACTTTTTTCTCAAATCAGATTATTCTGAGAGAGCATATTAGATCGACTTAAAAAAAAAAAAATTATATATATTTTGAATTTTTTTAAAAGTACCTTATTAATCAGTTATATCTTAGAATTCGAAATCTGAAAAAACAACTATATATGGATCCTGATTCATCTGATAATATGTAAACACCTTTATTTTGGAGATTATCCAAAATATTTTCATGAAAAAATTCAAAAGATTATGTTACTGCAATGATTTAGCACACAAAGCTTTCAACTTTACCAATGTGAACGGTTGGTCATATCTTTACATAATATACATATTTGAATAAGATTATACGTACTTGAAAGTTTAATTTTTTAATGTCTATCAACAGAACTTATGAAAAACAAAATTACATACAAGATAATATAACATAATACACTTATCATACATCCAGGTTAGTTTATAAAAATAGTGTTTTTAATTAGTTATTAGTTGATCAATTTCACTACACTGCTCATTTTGAATATTATTGTTTGCTGTAAAGAGCAGCTTTTCCATAGCTTGTTCAGAGTAATCAAGATGACCAAGGTATTTTGAACACAAATTACAATCATAGAAAATATCTATAATAAAATTTTAATTAAAACAGACTTCATAAATCATTATTTTCACTGAACTTCTTATATCTCAGCAGAAAATTGAAAACATCCCTTTTTATACATTACTTAGCAATTAATTAATCTTTCAATTGCATTAATCTTAAAAGTTTTTTATTACTAAGAAGGCCATGAAAAAATGCTTTGAAGGTTATGAAAAATTGGTCATTTTTGGATGAGCAAAAATTAAACAAATTTTTGTGCTCTACTTTACAATGTTTAAAGTTGGAACTTTAAAAATTAAAACAATAATAAAGGTAAAGAAAAGCTTCATGTGATTGGAAACCTGTATGTCTTCTTCTTCTTCCATCACGGTATAGGCGATTCACCTGTTCTGGTTTCAAAGGGTTACCAGCGCTTTCTTAACTGTCCCACACTTCTTTTGCCTTTCAGTTGATAGTGTATTATTTCCTTGGAGAACCTTCTGTCTACCATCCTATTAACATGGTCCTTCCACCTCTCTCTGTTCTCTGCAACTGTGTTGCACAAGGATAGAACATTTAATTCTCTTCTGATATCCTTGTTCTTAAAACGATTTTGTCTAGTGCACCCCTTTACCAAATGCAGGTATGTCATTTCCATTGCCTGAATTTTACTGAGCTGTCTCTTTGATAAGATCCAACCCTCAGAGCCATACAACAGAGCACGAACAGCCATCACTTTATAAAACTTCATTTGAGTCTCATTCAGCACCTTCCTGTGCAGTGTTCTCCTTATTGTTCCACAAATGGCTTGAAATCTAGAGATCTTCTTATTGCAATCTCTATCGTTCTCGTAAGTAATATCACAGCCTAGATAATTAAAATGAGACACCTGTTCAAGAATCTTATCTCCTAGAATGATTTTTGATTTAATAGGAAACTTTTCCAGAAATGCCATGAGTTTTGTCTTTGTCAGGGATATCTTCATATTATATTGAGAGCTTAAACCATTCAGATAGAACACAGCCTTCTGCAAATCATCTTCTGTTCTTTAAAGGATTACCTGATCATCCACAAATAAGATGTTATTGATGGATACATTAGGGTTTATTTGTATCCCTTGGCTCACTGCACTCTTCCATTCTCTACACATTTCATCTGTATATATATATATATATATATATTAAACAGAGAGGGAGAAAAAGGACAACCCTGCCGTACACCTCTATTTATCACAGACTCCTCAGTCATCCTCCCATCACAGACGATTATTGTTGATGTCTTTGCATACACATACTTTTAATCACATTTATTAAATGTTGTAGAATCCCTTTTTCATCACGATGTACCATAATTTTCCTCTGAGTACCCTATAAAAGGTCTTCTCATAGTCTACAAAACAGAGATGTGTCTCTAAATTAAACTCTACTCTTTTTCCAATGATCTACTGAAGAGAAAAACACTGTCCATGCACGACTGGCCTCTTCAAAAACCCACCTGGTCCTCCATTAAATACTACCTCCAAAATACTTTGCAGTCTATGATTGACAATACTGCTATATAACTTATAGCAGGTGCTTAACAAATTTATCCCTCTGTAATTCTTCCCTCTTTAAGAGAGGGGAACTTCTATCCCCTCTCTTAAAAAGGGATATCACCTTGGCTATCTTCTTCTCTTTAGTGATTTTTGAATTCATCCAACACATATTAAGTAAGTGTAAGAGGCGCAGCTAAAATATTTCTTAATATTTAATATTTATTAATATTAAATATATCTGAAACAAACCCACCCTGAAGCACCCTCCTTTCAGGCCTTTTCATAAATAAATTCAATATTCCTATATGTATGTATAAGTATATACAAAGGTAGTGTGAAAAACCATTAGTAAACATAATCAAAATATACACGTTAAACATTATAGTTGAAAATAACACAACAAAGAAGTATATTTTCTTGACCTCACTATCACAATAAGCATCAAACTAAAAACACACTTTCAGAATAAACGAAAACAAAAAATGACACTCATTTAAGAATACTTCAAATCACCCAACTTCATGTAAACCAGTTACTTGTAAAAACATGATCCACATACTAGTCAACACAATCATGTCATTCGAAGACAACATAGAAGAATTAAACTTCTGTTTTCTTAAAATATCTACTGTATAACTGCATACTTATTGACAGACTCCTACACAAAATAAATAAAAATAAAGAAACAATGAACAATTGAAAGTGCTCCATATTATAGTCAACATTTTCAACCATCTCATGGACACAAATCTATAAAAAATACTTGAACAATCTATTGACAACAAATTTGATATAACATTTTTACACGTACACAGAAAGTGCCACATTGTAATACACTCAAACATAAAATATGTGAACACATAAAAATATAAACAAAGGGCTAAGTGAACAGACACAATTGAAATCCAACACTTTTTGAGCACATAAAAAAATCAACTGATAACAGCAGCACCAATCACTGATAAAGTCACAAGTCAAATGAAGACATCTTGAAGTTACAAAACTTCAATTATAAAATATTTTGTTTGATTTGTTATTTTAGTTTTTTTTTTTTTAGCTTTATTTAAGCAATCACAAGTTATAAGTTGCAGTTTAAAATTTTTAAGTTGATATTGGTAAAATGCAGGAGTGATTAGAACCCCTTTGAAAATAATTTTGAAACAGTTCTCTCCCAAGGATGATGAGCATGCCAACAAACAGAATTATAAATTTCTTGTAGTTTTTTTAATACTAAATGTGAAGTTTTTTTAAATGAACACCTTTTTTAAAATTAGATTCAATATTTCACTTTAGTGTTTTAACTTGTATATATTACCTTAAAATTCATTATTATAATGTCTTATTATACTTGTATATACAAGAACATTCAGAAAGATTATAATGAATAAACAAGCATCAATGTCATATTGAAAAAAGTATTTATTTGCAAATAATAATAGTTATAATTGTTATCAATGAAACAATAAATATTGTGATATGGGCTTGTACATATCTAAACAAACTAGTAAATATTTTGGTTTAATTTTATGAAAGTAACTGGCTGACTATTACAGTGTTTAGTAAGTTGTATTGTTAATCTGAAGTCTAGATTAGCAACTTTCACTTGGTGGTGAAAAATTTCTCCTTTGAATAGCCTTAATTATAACTATAACAGGTTACATATTTATAAGCATAAATGAAAGTAAAGACATTCCATTAACTTATCATAATAAGTATTTAATAAACTAGAGACACAAAAATAAACACAATTGATTGTTGAAATGGTATAAGATAATACTCATAATATATCTAAAAAGTAATATCTAAAAGATTTTTATTTTTAACAGAAATAAAAATTTTGGCCAATTATATTTTTTAATTTCAAGTTTACTTATGTAAAAAAATATCAAAATAAATAATCTGACTCAGATGACCCAATCTCCGAATGTACACAAAATTTGGTCAAAAACAGCATATGTAGTTATGTATTTGGATGGAAAATATGAATAAAACAATCTTTAATTAGTTTATGTATTTATTCATAGATTACAACAGATACTTTTTTAAAAAAATAATAATTAATTTAGTTTTGGTTCACATAAGAAAATAATATTACATAAAATGTAAGAAACATTGTATATTTTGTACTACAAAGAAGCAGATAAAAAAAAAAAAATAAAGAAATATGATCAAGTGTCTAATAAAAAGGTAATATAACAGTACATTAAAAACCCACTTGTGAAATATATTAAAAAAAAACTTTGAAAATAAGAGTAATAAATAAGAACTGAGACTATGGCAGTTCAAATGTAATTTTAATTTTAATTTTAATGTACAATTTAGACTGGTTTGAGGTGTGTTGGTATTAATATCAACAATTTTGAGGAAAGAATAACAAATGAAAATTTAAAAATAATTTCCTTGTGAGTAGTACACACCAGATTTAATTACTAAATGATAGTATTATAGCACGTCATATGTATTGTCAGAATGTGAATTATGATTTTGTGAAATTTGGTAATTTTTTTTTCAGTAAATGTTTTACTGCTGTGCTTGAGGGTAGATTATCTGGAGTGGAATAAAAAAAAAATTACAAGTTTTATTTTAAATTTCATTTAAATAGACCAATAAAAGCAATGAATGCATCTAAAAAATTCAAATTCTGTGACTTAATAAAGCTGGGAAATTTAAGATAATTTCTGATTTACCCAGACTTACGGTATGCTTTTTTGAATGCAGTGCAGTAACATCAAGCCTGAATTAACAGATTTAAACTATGAAGGCTCTCAAAAACTGTACTGCTAGTACAACAATTCTACTGTAAGTGGAATTATAATTTTAAATCCTGTTAAAGAAGTTCAAGTCATTCATAGATCATAAATCTGAATAGACTGTTGAGAAAGTTAATAGCAATATCAAAAATTTTGATCATAAGTTGCAGAGGCAGGTATATTTCAAGTTTACCAGAATAAAGTAATGTGATTATTACAGAGCTATTAGTGAACTGAATCAATATTCAACTGGCCTGATGAAATTTCTTTTTTTTTTTGTCTTCCTAAAACACTTACTTTGTTGCGGTAAAAAAGATGTTATGGACTTTTTAACTGGTATTTATCTGGTATTTAAAACCCGAGACTAGCCCATTTTTTGTAAGATATTTGTCTGTTACGGTCATTTACAGTTTAGTTACGAGGGATTAAATAGAAATATTTTGCTACGGACTACTGGATGCCTTTTCTATCGCCAATCTACCAGAGGGTACACCCAGGTTAATGAACGTAAAAGAATGCATGCTATTATGAATGGTCGCCGGCAATCTACTAACTACACCCAGTGCTATTCAATATATAGGCATTATTGTGTAATTAGGGAGAAAGAACCTGGAGTTCATAATTGGTATGGAACACAAAAAAGGATAGTTGGGACTTCATTTTTCGACAGA
The DNA here is from genome assembly GCF_047948215.1 of Lycorma delicatula. NCBI lineage: Eukaryota > Metazoa > Arthropoda > Insecta > Hemiptera > Fulgoridae > Lycorma > Lycorma delicatula. The sequence continues at coordinate 36,176,853 of NC_134455.1, forward strand.
AGTGTCGAAATAGTGGCAATTTCTATCTTGAGTTGTTAAAAGATGTTGTTATCCCCATGCTATTTAACAACCCTCTCTGTTTGACATTAGCCATCCCAGATTTTGGTAACAAAATGCAAGATGCCTCTTCATTGTAGTCTTAAAATTATGTACTATCTCGATTGAAATTTTCCTGAATGGTAGGATGCTGGGGAACAATTGAATGGCAACTGTATACATGTGATCTAACACTTTGGAATTTTTCAATCGGGGAAATCACCAGACATACTATTTTTTCATCTGTCGTTAAATTCATGTATCATAAAGTGACCGTAATTGGGCATAAGCCTTTGTTGCTTTGAAATAAATTAATAAATTCTTTTGCATTATTTACTATATTTTGAGCAAAATCTTAGTTTTATTCATTATTTTCTTTTTTATAAGAATCATTTTGTATTTTATGCATGCAATAAAATTTATGTTTTAAAGAAAGTTTGATAAATTTCCTGATCAATTTCATAAATAGTAGTAAACAGTTGGGAATTAATATAGTTTAACAGAAGACAATGAAAAAAGGCGAATCAGGAGATTTTTAGGAATTCTTTTTTAAATTACTAAAAACATAAAGAATAGAAGAAATATCATAAAATAAATTTTAATCCATAATTACTTTTTTTTAAGCAATCTCAGAATCCAAGAATATATAATTCTTTTGGTGCAAAAAAACTGCTAAGTAATGTATGATTCTAATTATGCATATTTAAAAGGACTAAGTACTGTATTTACATTATTGAATTTTCACTAGCTGTTGCATACTGTTACAATAATAAATTACCTGACCGACAGTAAGTGAAATTTTATCCATTGTACAAAGTAAATTAATTTTTGAGAAGGTTAATAATACCAATATTATCAATGTGCTGTGATGGATAGCATTCAGATGTGTTTGAAAAAATAAAGACATATTCTGGATAAAATGTTTAGGCATTATAAAAATAGGAGTATTTTCTGCAGATGTTTTTTCATAATATGACCAGTTATTAATTAACTTTTAATGTGATTAATAGAGCTCTTTGCTTTCCAGTTCCCACCAAACTGACTGTTTTTAAATATAAAAAGAAAGTATTAAAAAAAAAAAAAGAAAAATTCATATTTTTTCATTATTTTATTTATTTTTTGCTTAATTTAAACGAAAAAAATTATCCAGAAAGAGATTTTAATAAAACAATAGTGTTCTGCATGTAAATCTGTTAAAAAAAATATGTTAAAAATACTATTATTGTTCATTTTTGCCACCAAAAACTATAAATAAAACGATATACCGGTACTATTAAAAAAACTGTCGTTTATTACTTGAAATGTAACAAACTAACACTTAATATAAAGTCTACATTAAACTACTTTCATGGATAAACTTAAATGAATATTGTATAACTATTTCAATCCAACAGACAACAATGGTCAGGTGCGCTATTTTAGAGTTACACTCTTTCTCATCAGAAGCATACAGTTTTGGTTAACGATACAATAGCTGGTCAAAAGAGCATATAGCAAAATCAACATAATATGATAATTTATAGGCTACCAGACAAATCAACCAAAAGCGCAGTCAGAAGAGATTTTACCAAAAGCAAAATATTGATTTTTAAATTATTCGGAAATAGAAAATGGGTGTATTAAAATTGATGACTTCCAAAAAATCAGTGAATTAACTAAAAATTCTTTCTTAAAAAGACACTTTTAAAACAAACCGTCTTATTAATGCAGTTGAACAAGCCAAGATTATGGTTGAGCAGTAAATGCAACTTAAAATTACAGAATGCAAGTCATTTTTGTACATTAATTTTGTAGGATGAAATTTAGAAATATTCTATATTAGCTTATTAAAATAAGGTATAAAAAGAAGAGGGTATAAAGTCGTAAACCATTGGTCGACCTGTTTTTACGAGACAACCTGTCTTACAGGCTTTAGCGAGTGAAAACCTACCGACGCTCACGTCGACGAAGGTACTGAAAGTGCGGGTGGATAGGCAACATGAAGAATACGTGCTCCCACTTATGGTACATCACATGACCAAAACAACTCACTGTCCTTGACCTTGATAAAGACTATACCAAACTCATAATAAATTAAGTTGTAACGTATCACAACACTTTCGAATTTTAATAATATTTTTTTTTAGCAACTTATTTAAAGTATATTTTCAATAAAAATGTTGATGATTATCATGTGATAATATTTTTACCCTTGACTGTGTTTTATAGAATACCTATCCATTAAAAAAAAAACTGTACTTGTGAACTTAACATTGAGAATTTTATTTTAAATAATTAATTCGCTTAGCGTTAAAAACTCGATATAATATAAACATTTTATTTACGAAAACTAAAAATTACCGTCCAGTTGTAAAAGTGTTTTTGGTATGACTTTATTTGAACAAATAGCTAATATTCAAAATAGTCGTCATAGGCTTCTAAACGAGTCTTAGATTTGATTTTAGGTAAAGTTTTATAAATTTTAACCAGCCGTTTCATTTTCCGCATTCTTCTCACATCTCAAGACTAGGTAGTCTTTTCGTTCATCCGGTAATACTCGTATTGAAACAATTTCCTGATTACATTAATGGATAAATATATTAATCTAGAGAATATCTGTAGTGTACATGAAGTATTAAGATATCTTAAGGATTAAGGGATATTATGCAAGGGATAAATTAAGGTAAATTACTTTAAAAATACTTGCTTATAAACCGTGATTTAAAAATCACTTTACCAAACTTATCGACATAACTTGTCATATTTTTTTTTTTGTCTTCAGTCATTTGACTGGTTTGATGCAGCTCTCCAAGATTCCCTATCTAGTGCTAATCGTTTCATTTCAGTATACCCTCTACATCCTACATCCCTAACAATTTGTTTTACATATTCCAAACGTGGCCTGCCTACACAATTTTTTCCTTCTACTTGTCCTTCCAATATTAAAGCGACTATTCCAGGATGCCTTAGTATGTGGCCTATAAGTCTGTCTCTTCTTTTAACTATATTTTTCCAAATGCTTCTTTCTTCATCTATTTGCCGCAATACCTCTTTGTTTGTCACTTTATCCACCCATCTGATTTTTAACATTCTCCTATAGCACCACATTTCAAAAGCTTCTAATCTTATACTCCGATCGTCCTAGTTTCACTTCCATATAAAGCGACACTCCAAACATATACTTTCAAAAATCTTTTCCTGACATTTAAATTAATTTTTGATGTAAACAAGTTATATTTCTTACCGAAGGCTCGTTTCGCTTGTGCTATTCGGCATTTTATATCGGTCCTGCTTCGTCCATCTTTAGTAATTCTACTTCCCAAATAACAAAATTCTTCTACCTCCATAATCTTTTCTCCTCCTACTTTCACATTCAGTGGCCCATCTTTGTTATTTCTACTACATTTCATTACTTTTGTTTTGTACCTGTTTATTTTCATGCGATAGTTCTTGCGTAGGACTTCATCTATGCCGTTCATTGTTTCTTCTAAATCCTTTTTACTCTCGGCTAAAATTACTATATCATCAGCAAATCGTAGCATCTTTATCTTTTCACCTTGTACTGTTACTCCGAATCTAAATTGTTCTTTAACATCATTAACTGCTAGTTCTATGTAAAGATTAAAAAACAACGGGGATAGGGAACATCCTTGTCGGACTCCCTTTCTTATTACGACTTCTTTCTTATGTTCTTCAATTGTTACTGTTGCTGTTTGGTTCCTGTACATGTTAGCAATTGTTCTTCTATCTCTGTATTTGAACCCTAAATTTTTTCAAATGCTGAACATTTTATTCCAGTCTACGTTATCGAATGCCTTTTCTAGGTCTATAAACGCCAAGTATGTTGGTTTGTTTTTCTTTAATCTTCCTTCTACTATTAATCTGAGGCCTAAAATTGCTTCCCTTGCCCCTATACTTTTCCTGAAACCAAATTGGTCTTCTCCTAATACTTCCTCCACTCTTCTCTCAATTCTTCTGTATAGAAAAAATATGTAATAAATAAAAAACTTTTTCGATTTTTGCGGAAGGGAAAAATTTTTTTAAATTGTAAGATAACCATGCACGCATGTAGCGTAATATAAAGTGGGGTTTCGTTTGCAAAATTTTGAGAAAATTGACCTCAAAAAACTATCTACCCCTCTTGGAGATATTGACCCCAGAATTTTACCAACTAATTACTCCATATACACGAATCTTTGTATAAAATTTCATCAAAATCGGTTTATACCGTCAAAACTTATTAATTTCAACACATGTATATACACGTACGTATGTACGTGCGGTGTACTTGAAAATAATTAAAAAAAAAAAAAAAAAAAACTGTACCTTAACTGGTACAAAATTTCTGGTTAATATGTAATTAGTTTAGTAAAATTTTCAAAGTGTGACTACATTTAATAACAGAAGTGAAATTTATGTGTGTGTATATGTGTGCGTGCGGGTTCTTACAAACACCACACAGACACACAATGAGACTGGAATTGAATAACTAGTACGCAAAATTCAACCAGTGATTCTAAAGTGAACTCGACCGAAGTAAGAGCTAATAATTTATCATCGTTGGAACCTATCAATTCCGGTTAAAACTGCAGTTGGCGAAAAGATAAACCATTAATACAAAAATGATTGTTTAAAAACAAATATAACAATAACAATCCAAATTTAATTGCAGTAGAATGAACTGGAAAATGTAGAGACGTAACTGAAAGATTAATGATACATAATACCTAATTTCTCAATTTTAACATATTTTTATTAGTAAAATCTAGGAATATGTCATGATAATATCTAATAATCTGTCATGATATGTCTAGGTAAGTCATGATAAGTGATAAATGATAAGTAATAAGATTATCAAATAAAAATCTAATAATAATTATGATAAAAGAGTGGGATATCTTAGTGTATGCAATATAAAATTAATTTATTTTGCAATTCAAATTTATTAATTTATTCGTGGTTACGGTTATCTAATAAAAAAATAACTGTAATTTAATTTTATGACTTCTTAAATGTACATTAAGTTAGTTAAGGAGAAGGGTATGTAGCCATGCTAGCAGTTCTTATAAGAGGACGATTACCGCTGATGCTGTTGTATACATCCGCACTTAAACCCCGTTATGACCTCTAGACCCGGCTAGCTTTTGTACGTTACATATATATACATGCACACATACAAATACAACATATCCATGAGAAGAAATATATAGTTTATTTGTGTGCGGACATCCCCACTCAAACACACACACACACACACACACACACACACACACACACACACACACACACACACACACACACACACACACACACACACACACACACACACACACACACACACACACACACACTTTTGCACGTGACTTCTTAAAGTATATACTGTATTTCCTTCGTAACACTGACTTATATTACTAATGTAATTACGTACGTCTAATTCATTATGATCTTCACTTTTGGATTACGAGCTGTAGGAAACAGCAGTATGTAAATAAAATTTGAATCTTATTAATATGACAAAGAAATAATATATTTTTACTATAACCGATCAGACACTTTGTGTAGACACTTGATATTCACAGTCACATCACTTCAGATACCAGAAACTGACTGTGTTTTTTTTTTTCAATTGTGACTCAGTATTCGCAGGTTTCAGATATTCATTTTTCACTTTTTTTTTGTGATTTTCATTCTTAATTTATCTTGGGTATGTAACGGTAGTTTTATAAAAAATTTAAAAAATCTGATGTAGACACTACATGACTTCCTTGTACGCCTATTAAATTACATATACACATATTTTACTGCACTTCATTTAAACTTATTTCATTTGAAAATGAGATACGATCCTCCAATTCTTTAATAAAGAATGTTTTTATTTTATTTTTTATTTATTTTTTTGTTATTATTTATTGTAATTTTTTTTACAATCACAGGTTAATAATTATTAATAAATCAATATATTTAAATTAAAAAATTTTCCTTCTCCTTGTAAAATAAATATTTCATTAATTATAATTTTAATTGGCTATAACTCTGAAACCAATGAAAATAAGTACCTGTTACGATACATTGTTGAAAAGCTCTCAATGATGGCTTATTACTGCAGTTAAAAAAAAAGTCAAATATTTTGGATTTTGAGCGGTTTTTGATAATTTTGGTCCAGTCAATTTCAATCAAAAGGGGAGGTGCACAACTAGATGTTACAACAGTCCTAAATTCAAAATTTCAATATTCTCTAGCTAATCGTTTTTTAGTTATGCGAGATGCATACGTACGTACAGTCGTCACGCCGAAACTAGTCAAAATGGATTCAGGGTTAGTCAAAATGGATATTTCCGTTGAAATTTGAAAACCGAAATTTTTCGCGATCACAATACTTCCTTTATTTAGTGCAAAGCAGTAAAAAATATTTTCAATAAAATCACGATGGCGAGAACTATCCAAAAAACAAAGAAACTGGTTTTTGAATTCTAATATTATATCTAATATAATAAATAAAGAATTACGAGAATAAAGAGTCTAGTGAACACGATATTTTCCGTATTTTAAGTACATTTTTGTTGGCTGTTTCATTCATAATTCTTGATTAAGAATACGTATGGACTATTTTTAAAATTTAATATCGATTAACATGTAAATTGAAAAGAATACGTAAGAAATCACCTCATAATCCGAATTAGATAAAATTGCATAAAATCTTACAAATTAAGCTATCTCTACAAATTTTTTTCGCAAAACAATTTGCGTTCTAAAACAATATTATAATCACGAATTAATCGTCTGAATTCTACTTTACCTAAAATCATTCTCTGTTACGCTGAAGCATTGTACACATTGTTTCAACACAAAAAAGAGTAGATTAAGCTATTGCTTTATACTGTCTGTGTCATCTTTTCGACTGATGTGACGCACGTAAAGCACCTTAGATGCAAGAGACACCGATGCAAAGTTTTGTTCTCTAAGAGTAATAGTTTTCGCTAAGTAGTTCGTCTCTATTGTTTACAGAGTGAACGTTTTACTTCTAGACCTGAATAATATCTGAATTTTAGTGGTCTGGCCTGCTGAGGTAGAACCGTATATTCGATTCAATAAGAATACAACGGAAAACCATTTTACTCAATCAACCTGACAAGGGGTGAATTTTATTGTTCTGAATAGTGATATCTCTTTCGGAAACGACATGACTCATGTTAAGTCGCTTTACCCATTGCGGTTATAGTAATTAATATTCATGTAGAGAGTATACCAGTTTCTAGCTGGGAATCAAACTAGGAACCAGATAATCTAGAATCTACTTTATTAAAAACTACGCTAGTAGATCAGGGAATTAATTTCTTATCGAAACAAATAATTCGTAAATCTTTTTCAATGCTACACTGTTAACGGAATTGTACCGGATTAAGTCGGTTTTGCAGGCCCTAACGGGGAGAAACATAGACGAATGGAACAGAGAATTCGATAGCGTGATAGGGACGCAGTATTCGAATTGATATTTGATCTATTTATTTGGTAATCTCGAAATTATTATCGAGTTTCTCCTTGTTGTTCCTTCTAAAAACGATCAGAACCTATGAATGCTTTGATATTTATTGAAAAAACTCAATTGAAAAACACGACTTAATGACGAAAATAACTTTTTCCTTCATTTAGATGAACTTATTCAAGGCGTAGACCATGAAAAGGTTAGTGGCTCTGGCAGTTTACGCGATGGCCATTGCACAAATATATATTTATGTAGCGAGCATATATTTATACTCGCTACAATCTTGATCTGTCCATTCTTATAATATGATCACGTATCCTCACGACTAGAAACATATTTGTTCTTCTTAAATCGTTGTCTATTTCTTGCTAAGAATGAGATCCTTTATTCAGTCACTGATCAAGGAATCTCTTCTTTATCTCTTGTAATCTTTGCAGTTATTAACTTGTGCGCACTAAATATTTATATTCTACACGTATGTAATAGAAAAGACTCGTTCACTCAATACTTACAACCTAAGAGGTTTAGAATGTAAGCTAAAACGGGTGAACAGTCTTAAGGATTGAGAAAAAGATCATCTCCAATAATCAAAAGAGTGGGTGAACGCACAGGAAGACATCCATAATCACAGTTGCTTGTATATTTAAAATGAGTTATCAGCACCATCACCAAACTACTAATGTAACCTCAACGATTATCTTTACTTCCATATTAATAAAAGGTGGTAACGTTTAAATTATTTTATGTTAATTTAAATTATTTTTGGACATTTCAAATGTGTCTTGGAAACGGAAATTAGAATATCTTTTTATTTGCTGAAACTTCCGCATTTTAAAAGTAAAACTACGGAGTGATTCGAAAAGGATTTCACAAGTTTAAAAGCATATAAAAGTTATAAAAAAAAACAAAAAACAAAATAAAGCATAAACTTTGTCACCGAATAGTCACTTTGGTTCGATATGGCTTCCATTTGCAATGCGACATATTCCACCTGAAGTCGATTTCATTTCAGACTGTAGACAGCAAGTCAAGCGTTACCTCTGCAGCTACGACGTTAATTCAAAGTCTTAACTCAACAAGATCAGCAGGCAAAGGTGGCACATAAACCCGACTTTAATTAAGTCCCACAAAGAAAACTTTAGTTGAGTCAAATCTGGAGAGCGAGGTGGTCGTGCAATTGGACCCTCGCGACCAATCCACCGACCAGGGAATCAAGTATCAAGAAAATCTCGGACTTCTAGGCGATAGAGAGGTAGTGTCCTGACTTGTAATGGAGTCCATCTTGGTTATCATCGTCTAACTGAGGAATTAAAAAATGTTTAAGCATGTCCAGATAAACGATACCATTTACGATTGCCTCCTGGTAGAAGAACGCGCCGTACAGTCTTTGTTTGCTTTAGGCACAAAAAACGTTGAACTTGGGCTACCACGAATGGTTTTTGTTACCCCTATTCGGTAGTTATGAGTGTTCACTTTGCCACTGATGTGAAACGTTGACTCATCACTAAAAATTACGCGCCTAAAAATGTATCGTTGTCTGTAATTCTATTCATCATTTCCATACAAAACTGCAGCCGAGCATCTTTGTCGTCATCTGTAACGTTTTGTACCACGGTTAGTTTGTTTGGCTTCAAGTGCAATCGTTTTCGTAATACATATACAAACACGAAGAGAGCACGTTCAGCACCAGTAAATGTATCCATTTTTAACAAAACTGGTGGCTGAATTCGGTACTAGTGAACTACGCGAGTCAAAACTTGATGTGGTTTGCTACGAAATGAAACCTCAACCAAATCTGTAAGTTATCTGAATAAACTTCTACATACTTTTGATGTTTTGAAGTGCTTTTTGAATCACTTTGTACGGTTAATATTCTCAAAAATATAGTATGAAGTATGTCTTACAAAGAGCAATTTTTGGTGTTGGCAATAGATATACCCCTTATTACTTCTGTGAAAACCTACATGAAAAATACACCTAAAAAAGCACCTATCAATTCCTCAAATATCTTTAGAAACAAATATTGTATTTTCAACAAAAAAAACTGTATTAAAATCAGTCATGCAAGAACTATTTATAAATTTCCTGCGATAAGGTACGGTTCTAAACTCTCTTCTTTTCATTGTACGCAGTGTAGCGGGCCTTTACACTAAATATAAATTCTTCGTAGACCGACTTGTTATAGAAACCCCTTCCCGGACATACGTGTGTCTGGAGATTAATATTATCTACAGTAAAGAACTTCTGTTTGCTTCTGAAAAGGCAATCGCCGCCCCAAAACCGCGATCGCGAATTACCACCAAATTGTAAGTTCTCTATTCCCTTTCCTTTCAAGAAAGAAGAATGAGGGAACGAGCCCAGCAGTCACAAGCCCAGCAGTCACCTGCCCAGCAGCCACTGACAGCATGGAAGAAAGAAGAAATCTGCACTTTCCCCCGTTCGGGGCCTCGGGAATACTAAGGTTAACGGTATGTAACTTCGGTTACTACCAATTCTCGGAAAGTGAAGGCCAAAGAAGAATGAAGAAGTCATCGGAAGAAGAAGAGGGAGAAGAAGAAGATGAAGAAGAAGGAAGACCCTCTACTCGTCCCAACATCACGGATTGGAGTCCGGAACAGAGCCCAGCAGAGATGCGTCCTGAAAGGCAGCCATAACAGAAGTGGATGAAGAGTTTCTACACAACCCTTCCTTTAAAACTTACATAAAAATTAACACAAATCAGCAATTGCGACTCCTCCGGAAAAGGGGGCGCATTGCTCTCTCCATATAGTTAGTGACCCGTTCTGGCGTATTCCTGCTAGCCTATGAAGCGTTAGCACCGAAAGGACTTCAGTGGACGGTCTGAAGGGGAATTACGTCGGGAGGACAGGTTGCATAAGCCTAGCCTTCCGCGGTCGGCCCATAAAATGGGTTCGATAACGCCGGTTTAACAACGGATTGGAATGCAATTAAATCCGTCCTTAAAATACTAAATATTAAATAAAACAAAACTTGAAAAATTAGACCCGTCACTTAAAATAAACCTCTTAAAAACACCCCCGATTAGAATCATCCAGCAGCAAGGGACTCTGTCCAGGTTCTGCGATCCGTAGGGAGAAATAAACTCCCGCCAACTTTACATTCCATTCCATGTTATAGAATTTTAATGTTGAATAACTTTGATTAATCTCAAATCTAATATTAATATAATTAAGAAAGAAATTAATAAGCGTAAAACATTTAATTCTGAAATTAAAAATTTTTATTTAGGTTTTTATTATACTTTATCAGAAACAGCGTTTTATTATTTTGCCATGAATATTTTGAGATTAATTTCCTGCTACAGAAACTTCCGTATACATCTGTTAATTTACCCTACCGACTGTAAATTCATTGCGGGTCCTCGGGCACGTATCTAACATAAGTCTTAAGTAATACATCCATAATTCAGTTCCCCCTTCTTATTGTGTCCGCGCAATTTTTGTTGTGCTGATATTATCTTCTCGTTTTATTAACCTTAGGCTACACTGAACAATAGGTTTATACTAAGACTAATATTTGATATGATAAAATTGTTTGGTGAGAAATTATTACGGTACTTATAATAAATTTTAAAAGAAAAAATATGTTATTAGATACTGAAAAATAAAATTAAAATAAAATTTTACGTTTTGTTAATGTAGTTTTTGCGATAATATCTTAATGGGTTGAGTACACGACTTGTTTTTCATATTCTTTGATTCAACCGGCCAAATATCGTGAGCGTCCAGTATAAAACCTGCATCATCTCGTAATACTACAGGAGTAAGGCACGTCAAACGGTAATTTTTTTAATAAATCATATCTTGTAGGAATTATAAATAAAGCAGGGGTTTACAGTTCTGTTTAATTTTTTCAGTAAAATATTTAACAATGCAATTATAAATTAATTACTTTATGAATAAACTAAGATTTTCTTTTAAAAAAAATAATAAATGAATAACATTTTGAATCTACTTATTGTGCCCTAGTAACACTGTTGTTTTTGTAATCTACTTTTTAATCTCCATATTTATGTGGTATTATGCCGCAAATTGTTTTCGTAAGAAATTCTAATTTTACATGAAACAATAAACCGATGGAGTTAAATGAAATGATTAACCCGTAAAAATTAAATATTTCTCGATAGAACAAAAAGGTGATTGCAGTTAAGATGATTACATCGTAATACTACCGATAAAAAAATTTTATATCTTTTCAGTTTAGCACTAACAATTTATTACTATTACCCCTCTTAACCGAATGAAATAATTTAGTATTCTTCCGATCGAAGTTTAAAAGAAAAGTAAACAAATTGATTCGGTATTCAGCGATTCAAAGAATCTTAATAGAAACTTCACGAAATGTAATTGTAAAGAAGATTACACGGGTAAGTAAATTGAAAAGCGTAAATATTTCTCAACATTAACTTTCATCTCCTCATTTTTATCATTTCTCCTATGAAAACGAATTCCAACATACGCGGGTTGCTGTCTATCCTTTTAAAGCACAGCAACTGGAAAGAATAGTCAGCGTTATAAAGATGATTCCAACAAAACGTAGCTTTCACTTTATACCGGTTCTGCGTTAAAATGGCAATAATACAGGCAGCAATATCGCATTCAAGTTAACCTACCTTTCAGTAATCATCATAAGAATAGCTTTCGATAAGAAAAATTATTATTGGCTACAAGTAAATAAATTACTTCATAATCAGGGCTACCATGCATCCGTTACTACCACATACACAAACCCTCCCGCGCGTACTCCTTAATATATATAATAAAGCTGTTCTAATGATTGTGTATTAATTTGCACGGTTTTGAGGTCCATTTCGTGAAAAAGGATTTCTTTTCTATTAAAGATAAAAAAAATGATACGGCTAACAATTATTATAAAAATTCTCTTTGTTTCACTGAAAATTAATTATCTTGTTAAAACTTAATGTAATGCTCAATAAAAAAAATCAGTAATACGTAATCTAAATGAAGATAATTAAAAAATAGCAAAACCCTTTTCTTGCAATTTAGTAGGAATCTCATTTTAACACCTCTGTTTTTGCAGTTCGTTCACTAAATCAAACTCCGATAAAAGTATTTGTATATAAGAGTGGAAAATTAATCTGTCATCTGTAAATGATAATTCTTAAAGCTTCATCCTTACGGGTAGAGGTTTTCAACAATCTTATTGGAATCATTGTAAGGGGAAAATGTGAAGGCTTTTCCTTCAAATTTAGATACATGTGAATATTAAGTGATAGCTTTCAAGGTTAAATTAAAAAATTATTATTTTTTATCTAATAATGTCATGCCACAGAATTCAAAATCTGATTCAATTATTTCAAAAAATCTGTAAGAGTTTATAATGGTGTATTTGTTTAATTAAAAAATAATAAAACCATAAAAATAAATATTATGATTATATTATATTATATTATGATTTCTTTAAGGAAATTTTAAAGAAATAGTTTTTATATGCAACTGAATTTCGTAGCTCTTTTATAACTTAACAGTTACAGCATAAAAATACAATTTAGAAGAAATGAATGAATATACGATATTGAAAGCATTAAATTACAAATTTTTTCCACTTTATTTTTAATGTCATTAAACTATACAATTTTTTTAATTCATCCTATCTGTTACGATTCGCTTTAGATGAGAAACATCAGTGAATTTTTAAAATTTAATAATGTAATTAATAGTTAATGATGTTAAAGAACAATTTAGATTCGGAGTAACAGTACAAGGTGAAAAGATAAAGATGCTACGATTTGCTGATGATATAATAATTCTAGCCGAGAGTAAAAAGGATTTAGAAGAAACAATGAACGGCATAGATGAAGTCCTACGCAAGAACTATCGCATGAAAATAAAAAAGAACAAAACAAAAGTAATGAAATGTAGTAGATATAACAAAGATGGACCACTGAATGTGAAAATAGGAGGAGAAAAGATTATGGAGGTTGAGGAATTTTGTTATTTGGGAAGTAGAATTACTAAAGATGGACGAAGCAGGGGCGATATAAAATGCCGAATAGCACAAGCTAAACGAACCTTCAGTAAGAAATATAATTTGTTTATATGAAAAATTAATTTAAATGTCAGGAAAAGATTTTTGAAAGTGTATTTTTGGAGTGTCGCTTTATATGGAAGTGAAACTTGGACGATTGGAGTATCTGAGAAGAAAAGATTACAAGCTTTTGAAATGCGGTGCTATAGGAGAATGTTAAAAATCATATGGGTGGATAAAGTGACAAAGGAAGAGGTATTGCGGCAAATAGATGAAGAAAGAAGCATTTGGAAAAATATAGTTAAAAGAAGAGACAGACTTATAGGCCACATACTAAGACATCCTGGAATAGTCGCTTTGATATTGGAAGGACAAGTAGAAGGGAAAAATTGTGTAGGCAGGCCACGTTTGGAATATGTAAAACATATTGTTAGGGATGTAGGATGTAGAGGGTATACTGAAATGAAACTACTAGCACCAGATAGGGAATCTTGGAGAGTTGCATCAAACCAGTCAAATGACGGAAGACAAAAAAAAATGCAATTAATTATCTAAAAGGTTTTGGTAATGTTATGTAGAAGTATGCGGTTTTTCCAAAGCAATTAAAAATCCTTATTCCTACTTTGTTGCGGTAAAAAAGATGTTATGGTCTTTTTAACTGGTATTTATCTGGTATTTAAAACCCGAGGCTAGCCCATTTTTTGTAAGATATTTGTCTGTTACGGTCATTTACAGTTTAGTTACGAGGAATTAAATAGAAATATTTTGCTACGGACTACTGGATGCCTTTTCTATCGCCAATCTACCAGAGGGTACACCCAGGTTAATGAACGTAAAAGAATGCATGCTATTATGAATGGTCGCCGGCAATCTACTAACTACACCCAGTGCTATTCAATATTTAGGCACTGTATTAAAATATTACTAAGAAATATTACCCCATGAATTGAAATAAATAGAAAGGAAAAAACAGGAATTAATAAATCTTAAATGTTTTAATCCAAATATTAAGGATTATTAATTAATCTTTTAAACATAATTAACTAAAATTAAACATCATACGTAAACTTCACCAAATATATTTTCTGCGAGTAACTCTAAATTATGATAATAATAATAGTAAAACATAGTGCTCAGCACGTTACAAGGTGACGTGTGCAGATATTAAAAATAAGTAAGTAAGAAATTTCAGTAAAACGGTCAGCAGGACGGTTACAACACTCGAGTAAGCCTATAAAACCTGTTCATGCTCATCGAAAGAACTGCGTTATTTAATCTGATGATTGGTTGTGAAATTAAAATAACCAAACAAAAGTTAATCTAGATTGATTATTTTTACCGACTTTTTTTCAGGTTTTGGTAAACAGTTTTTAAAAAAAGCTGAAATTTTTAAAAAATTTTAATTAAGGAACGTTCTTCATGATTCGATCCGCAAATTTATTTTAACGAATTTTATTTTATCTAATATAGTGTTAGGAGATATTAAGTAGTAAATAGATTAACAAGGGCTTCGGTAAATACCTTAAAAATTTTGTAATAATTTTTTCAGAGTTTGTAAGGTTTCGAGTTGACAGAACGTATAAATTCTAAGAAATCAATGATGCTCTCTATTTAAAAGAGAACCAAATTAATTTAAATAAACTAACTCACAAATAATAAGTAACACAGAATGCGTCAAGAAAAATACTTATTTGCACTAGTAGGAGACTTAGTTAATTATATTAATTCAATCGTAGGTAACAGCTGTAAGTTTTGAACTTTACTCACCATCAACGTACAAAACAGTATTTACATTTTCTTGGAAATGGAAGTGGAAATAGGTTATCACCCGTAATTAAAGAGATACTTATACTGTGTTCACCAGGGAAACAAGTTTCTCAAGTAAAAAAAAAAACTATGTGAAAAACTCAACGATTAAAACAATAGCTATTGTCCGTTCTGTTATAAATTTCTTAAAATAATACCGTAATATGCTAAACCATTTGTACAATTTATTAATTAATCGAGATATGAACTGTTTTAGGCTGCATAATTAAGAAAAATGTATGCTACAGTATTAATTTATTATTTATATTTATATTTATTTTATTTTTATTTAGTATTTGTATTTATTTATTATTTCGTATGAAGAAATAATGCTGATATGGAATACGAAATTAATGAACTATGATTTATCAGATCACGTGAAAACATTTAAGAAGATATATAACGTTACATTAATATAATTTTTAAAAATTATAAAAAAGCAAGAAAATAATTAGTATCTTGAATTTTTTCGTTTAAAAGTAATAATAAACAGAATAAGTAGCGAAGAATTGATTATTCTGATCTTTTTCTTTTTACTCGTTTTGTCTTTCTTTGGTGGATTTTAGGTTATTCTTCTTAACTTATATTTTTCATCAGTTTCATCTTAGCGTAATATTAGGACGTTTTAAAAATTGTGGTTTTATAATCAAAAACAATCTATAACTTACGTTTCTACTATCATGTATTGGAAAAAAATTACAGATGCAGTAAAGTGTTGACGCTGATAAATATGGAGGACCGAAAAATTATTTATTTGCAAGTTTAAGAACAATAATAAAAATTTATAGTTACATACGTAAAAACGAGAATATTAACTTCTTCTAGCCTACGTTTTTAACAGGTGTTTTATAACCAACAAAGTTTTAGGTGTATTAATGAAATACAGAAGAAGTCTCCTATTTAATACTATAATAAAAAAAAAAAGGTATATGGAATTTACTTCCGAGTCTAATGCTAGGAAACATACCTCTGTTTAATAATAATAATCTCGATTTTTTCTGATTTTTTATTTAAAAAAATTATATTCCTCCAGCATACGTTTTAAGCTTGGAACATTAAGTTACGACCATATGGAATATTATATATTCACGAAAGGTGTTAATATTATTCCAAAGTTATTCCAAAAAAATAATTACATTTATATTTCCATTATTTAACAGATCGATAGTTCTTTGTAAATAATAATAAAAACATAAAAGTTAAAACAAAAATCTGATGTGGACACCCCTTGACTTCCTTGTACACCTATTAAATTACATATACACATTTTTAAGTACATAAAATTTTATTTCACTAATACTTCTGATTTTTTTATTGTTATTATTGAATTATTATTTATTATAAAACTTTTTACAATCAGAGATTAACTATTAATATATTTAAATCAATATATTTAAATTTAAAAAAAGTTAAAAAAAGGAAATGAAGTCAGATTCGAATCGATGTGCCTTCTCCTTGTAAGATGCAAATATTTCATTAATTAAATTTTTATTTGGCTATAACTCTGGAATAAAAGAAAATAAGTATCACTTATGATATATCGTTGAAAAGCTCTCGATGATGGCTTATTACTACAGTAAAGAAAAAGTCCAAAATCCAAATTGTTTGAATTCTCGGCTTTTCTGGACACTTTTGGTCCAGTCAATTGCAATCAAAAGGGAAGGTGCACGACTAGATGTTACAACAGTCCTAAATCCAAAATTTCAACATTCTACGTCTAATCGTTTTTGAGTTATGCGAGATAAATACGTACATACGTACGTATGTACAGACGTCACGCCGAGACTTATCAAAATGGATTCAGGGATGGTCAAAATGGATATTTCCGTTGAAATCTGAAAACCGAAATTTTTCGCGATTAATACAAGGAAGTAAAAATAGGCAAATAAAATATTACCTTTTTCATTCTTATTTTAAAATATGAATTTTCTAATATAACTTTTACTCACATTAAAATTTGGAGCAAAATATTTCTATAGACGTGGCTGTACAAGTTATTCCTATAAAAAAGGATCTGTCATTTATAAAAAAAATCAGTATTCTGGTGTAATAGAAACAATAATGATTTTCGTTATTAATAATAATTATCTGATTGAGAAATATATTTATATTAAAGTCGATTGATAAGTTATACCATTAAGGGTAATATTTAAACAATTATTATAACGAATAATGTAATTTAAATAATAAAATAAATATTGTCCTGTAGCAAGATTAGTATAACAACTCAGAAAATATCAAGTACTTACTATTTTACGTATTTAGAAATAATTATTTTCTAATTTGATCATTACACTGTGTCAACTAATTTGTTATAATGCAGAATATAAAATAATGGATCTATTTCATTATATTTTGGAAAAAAAAATGGAAAATGTATGTTATCATAATATTTTATGTTTACGCTACCGTGTTTATAATAATAAAAATTGGAATATGATTTAATCAGTAAAAAAAAAAAGTATTATATTCATTAACTATTTATATTGTTAGATTTTTCACACGCTATGTTTACACCCAGAAAAGTAAACGTTTTAGTGTGGTAGAGTACAATTAAAAGTAAAAATCAGAATTCCCTTAAAAAGTGGAAAAAATTATAAAATTTATAAAGATAATACAAGATTTTTCAAAAATAAAGGATATCAGTTACTTGTTTGCATAAGTACCGACCATGCGCATGCCCGTTTTATACAACAGCTAACGCTATCTCATATACCTGCGGATAAGTTGTATTTGGATTTGTATACTTTTAATCAGATAAGAGCTGTAACTTCAAAGTTCACTTTAGTCGTTAATTTAATAGGTGTTTTGTAAGCATATGTATATTTCTGGAAGTAAAAATCCACTTTCTACCAAACCCAAAATAAGCCAAAGCAATCAATATTTCTCCTGGTACCTTTCTTTCTTTCTTTTTCCTGTTTAGCCTCCGGTAACTACCGTTTAGATAATTCTTCAGAGGATGATATGTATGAGTGTAAATGAAGTGTAGTCTTGTGTACATTCTCAGTTCGACCGTTCTTAAGATGTGTGGTTAATTGAAACCCAACCGCCAAAGAACACCGGTATCCACGATCTAGTATTCAAATCCGTGTAAAAATAACTGGCTTTACTAGGACTTGAACGCTGTAACTCTCGACTTCCAAATCAGCTGATTTGGGAAGACGCGTTAACCACTAGACCAACCCGGTGGGTTTTCTCCTGGTACCAGATTTTATATACTGTCTACAAGAGATCCCTCAACCAAAACTCAAAAAAAAATTTCGTATGAAAATTGTTTAAAATGTTATTTACTTTAATACTTGTCCATCTAAAATGTATTGCTGATATTTATCCAGCGTATAAATCAAGAAATATTCACCTCGCGAGAGAGAGATTGATTAATTCTACTAGAAGTTTCAAAAACGTTTTTGTGTTAACTATTTAAGATTATATTTGCTTTTATTTTAATAGAGTCAAAACTTTTGTTAAAATGCATCCTGATGAGAATATATTAATTCAAATTTTTAATTTTATTCGTGTATATTCCTGTCTAGTTAAAAGTACTGTAATTTCATTTCACAGGTTAACGCTTAATCCCTGTAATCCAGCATAAACAAAAGCAGGCGTTGAAATAAAGCAATTGAAGCCAAAGCTCATCGCTTTATTTATTTTTTGTATCAATATAATTATAACGTGAAAATAAAATTTATTTCAGAAAATATTTACAAACCCAGTTTAAATTAAAGTTACAACACAAAAACAGTAGGCCTTTTAAAAAATAACTTTACTCGCCTATTTACGATAGTAAAACAAAATTTTCTATAAATAGATGATACCTCAAAATCAGTTTCATTTTAAAAAAATAAAACGGAAAATAAAGTTCAAACTTTTACATACTTTTTTTTTGCTCGGGAACCATACAGTTATCTCTTACAGAAAGTGATTAATTCAGCGACTGAAAATATGTCATCACGAAAAATTACGCCATAAAACACAACACTTTAAGTTGGGCTAGGCTTTAAAGCTCGACCCACCGGGTCTTCCCAAATCAGCTGATTTGGAAGTCGAGAGTTACAGCGTTCAAGTCCAAGTAAAGCCAGTTATTTTTACACGGATTTGAATACTAGATCGTGGATACCGGTGTTCTTTGGTGGTTGGGTTTCAATTAACCACACATCTCAGGAATGGTCGACTGAGACTGTACAAGACTACACCTCATTTACACTCATACATATCATCCTCATTCATCCTCTGAAGTATTATCTGAAAGGTAATTACCGTAGGCTAAACAGGAAAACGAAAGAAGAACGGTATAGCGAGCCTGAGTAACGGGTTCCTACCATTTTTCATGAAAGTAACAATTAATATAATAATGGGAGAAATTCAGAAAGGGACAAAAAGGAGAACCCTTTTTGTAAAGTACAGGTCCGTTTTACAATCATTCTTTGTTACACTGCCTGCTGACCTGTTGACGGTGAAAAGAGACCAGGTTTGAAATTCATGGGAACTAAAGCCTCGGCAGGTAAAGTCCGGCAGGTAAAGAAGCTAGCAGTATAAATAGCTCAGTAAGACCAGCTAAAAATGGAGACAAAATAACCCAGCAATTGCGACTCCTCCGGAAACGGGGACGCATTGCTCCCTCCTTGCAGATAGTGCCCCGTTGTGGCGTATTCCTGCTAGCCTATTAAAGAGTTAGCACCGAAAGGACTTCAGTGGACGGTCTGAAGGGGAATTACGTCGGGAGGACAGGCATTATAAGCCTAGCCTTCCGCGGTCGGCCCGTAAAATGGGTTCGATAACGCTGGTTAAACAACGGAATTGGAATGCAATTAAATCCGTCTTAAATTCACAAAAATAATAATAGACAAAAATTGAAAAATTAGATCCGAGATTAAAAATAACCTTTTAAAAAACAAGCCCGATTAGAAGGATCCAGCAGCAAGGGACTCTGTCCAGGTTCTGCGATGGAGTAGGGAGTGATGGACTCCTGCCAGCTTTGCATTCCATTCCATTCCTAAAAATGAGTTCTATTAGAACCAGTCTAAGAGACGCTACGGCGTCGGTCTCGCAAAGGCAATTCTGCGAGGAGTTCAGAAAGAAGAGGCTGAGAGCTGTATCGGTTTGTCGGAGGTCTGCGAACCAATCCAGTGAGAGTTTCGACGTCGGTTCAGCGAGGAGAGTCACAGGTGTGAGTCTGTGAGACGTCAGTCCAGCAAGGAGAGTCTTAAATTCGGTTCCATACAAGTAAGATGACGCCATGAGTAATTCCAGTAAACTAGAAATACTATCGGGGAGTTACAGTAAAACTATAAGTGTATAAGTGAAAGAAATAATGTAATAAACTTCATTCATAAACTGTTAGGGTAGACGGCAAAGATATTTGCAGGTGAACTTTATACGAATGTTAGCTGCTATAAGACTAGTGGTTAAAAAGGGTTAAGACTAACAGTTTCTTTTGTTAATGGGTCTAGTTTTAAATTTATCTACTTAGAATAAATTCCAAACGATTATTTATTATGAATTCTGTCTTCTGGGTAATCTGTATTTACTTATTTACCATCACTATTTTACGTGTAATATTTTGATTGTTATTCTTTGTTGATTACTTTATATATTTTGCTCTGTTTTTATGTCATATTTACTGTTTTGATTATGTTACGTATTAATTGTTTCAGTTGTTATTGACATGTAATAATGATATCGTTTAGTACAATTATCCTGATTATGATTGTGGTTATAATTACTATATTAATATTTTTGTTCATTAATTGTTTTGTTATTGGTCTTCCCAAATCAGCTGATTTGGAAGTCGAGAGTTCCAGCGTTCAAGTCCTAGGAAAGCCAGTTATTTTTACACGGATTTGAATACTAGATCGTGGATACCGGTGTTCTTTGGTGGTTGGGTTTCAATTAACCCATACATCTCAGGTATGGTTGAACTGAGACTGTACAAGACTACACTTCACTTACACTCATACATATCATCCTTATTCATCCTCTGAAGAATTATCTAAACGGTAGTTACCGGAGGCTAAAACAGGAAAAAGAAAGGCTTTAAAGCTCAGGTAAGTTGTACTGCTCCTCTAATGGTAAAATACATAGATAAATTCACGCCTAAAATTAACTTAGTTCAATAAATACTTCAAAAAAAAACCATTCTAACAGTTCCAGTGGTTCTTGAGTTTTAAGCAAATATCACACATTTACATACAAACATACACACGGACGGTCTAATTTGTTGATAAAGAAGATTCCTTTTGGAAACATTAAATAAGCTTAATAGGTCTCAAGTAAAACTCCTCTTCTACTAAACTCTCTAACCTTGGAGAATAACAATTGCATAAAAAGTAAATATTCTTCTGTAAATGGATTTGTATCGTTTTAGGTTTAGGTCCGTATGATATTTCTGATTTTTGAGTGTGATAATTGTAGTCGGTCCTGTTAAGGATGAATTTTTATTCTACAGAACATATATTAAATAAATTTCATATAAGACGCCAACGTGTATATATACGTTATATATAACAGGTCAGGTATATATATGTTTGTATACAGAGTGATTCAGGATGAAAGTGAAATAATTTAGGAACTGATTCTAAAGCATGAAATAAGGAAAAAAGTTCATATAAATAAATATTGTCCAAAATGGGCTTTATCAAGTTACGGCTAGCGGAATATTTCGTCCAGATTGCAGTAACCCCGGTTTAATGAAGTCATACTGAAACTTCAAGTATTATATAAGGGGTAAATTCTTATGTTTTTTGAACTAAAAAATAAAATAAAACAGGTTAAAAAATTGTATCTCCCGTAGTTTTCATGATATCCAACACAAAACAGAAAATTCGGTAACGAAAAACACTTTTTTGGGGGGGGGGGGGTTTGAATTACAATAACTTTGTAAAATGACTAATACAGAGTCTCCCATATAAAACGCAACCCATCAATCACTCTCCATAAAATTTCAAAAGGCAAGCTTACTCCCCTACTCGTTACTGAAATGGATTCGTCCAACATCTGAACATCGCGGCGACGCAGTAGAACACTACAGATAGTAATAACAATGTAATCATAACGTTCAGCGTATTGCTAGAGACAAGATGGTGTTTTCGCTAGATGAACGTGTTTTCATTGTTGAGTCGTACTTCAGTACGAAATCAGCGGTTGCAGTGCAAGATTTGTTTCGCCATAAGTACCCAGATAAACCGGCTCCTAACAAAACATCAGTATTAAGGTTAGTCGCAAAATTTAGAGAGACCGGTTCTGTTAATAACAAGGAACACAAAAGATCTGCGTCAGTGTTGAATACAGATACAGTCGCTGAAATCAAAGACCGATTACTCGCCTCGCCAAATAAATCGATCAGACGTTTGTCTGCTGAAATTAATTTGTCTAAATCGACTGTTCGTCGGGCGACTAAACGATTACAATTACGACCTTATCGCATTCAAACGGTTCATCGACTTCTTGAGCCCGACAAAGAAAAACGGCTACAATATTGTCAACGGTTCCATCGACTCCTGCGCGAGGAAATTAATGTTATGGATTCGTTATTTTTCACAGATGAAGCACGGTTTCATTTGGATGGCTACGTAAACACCCAAAACAGTAGAATTTGGAGCGCTGAAAATCCCCACGTTTATCACGAAAAACAATTACACCCGCAAAAGTCAGGGGGTGTGGTGCGCGATATCGCGGAAGAAAATAATCGGTCCTATTTTTTTCGAGTACACCATTAATGCAGAATGATATCAGGATATTTTATTTCAGTTCATCGCACTCTTGGAAGAGGAAGACAGACACTGCCGGCTACAACATGACGGTGCGACATCGCACTACGCAGGTTCAACTTCTGATTTCGTCGAGGAATTCTTCGGTAATCGTGTTATCGGTCGAGGCTTGTGGCCACCAAGATCTCCAGATTTGACTGCGGCGGATTTTTTTCTACGGGGTTACCTCAAAGAAAAAGCGTACAGCGACAAACCACGAACACTTGAACGATAGAAAGTCAATATTGAACAAGCTGTATTAAATATCCGGCCACAAACTTTGAAAAAAGTTGCAAGAAACGCTGTAAAAAGAATTGAAGCTTGTATTCAAGAAGATGGCAGCCACTTCCAACATTTACTCTAAATGTAAGGTAATGGATGGTAATAATAAAAATTACATTTACATTTACACATGCCTTTTTATTATTTCACTACCTACCAATATACGGTTGGGTTGCGTTTTATATGGGACACTCTGTATATGCGTAAATTTTATTATTTAAACTTTTACAGAATTTAATTCTGAGAAAATTAATAAAGTATACGAAAAACAAAAAAAAATCTTTTATTAAAAACAAAACAAAATATAACTTAACAGAAGTTGATGTGAATTTGTAAAAAACCAAAGATCTGTTTATTAAAATAAAATTAAACCTTTGTAAAACTAAGATACTTTTATATACTATTAAAAACGTACTCACTGTAGCCTATACTGAAATTATTTTACAGTAAATGTTCGAAAATTCTACCATTGATATCGAGCACTTGTATAATTCGTTTCCTTATATTTTCTGTCGCCAATCTAATGATATCTTCGCTATTCCTTGATGAGGGCCACAGCATTGAAAATACGAGCGATCAGTTCATCACGTGTATCTACTTTCTGTTTGTATACTTCGTACTTCATCCATCCCCATAAACAGTAAGGTCCGGTGATCGATTTACCTATTCACTACTCCAATTAATTTATCAGTAAAGTTTTCATCTAAGAATTGTTACTTCACTCATGATATGTGTTGATGCTACATTAATCTGATAGAATATTTCAATTCGTTTCTCCAATCAGAAATTTTCAAGTACTGTAAGAAATTCATTGTTTAAAAATTCCAGATAATTTCTATCCGTAATACGTTGTTGTAGTATTAAAGGGCCTATACCACACCAATGGGGTTATCTAGTATTGGTTGTCGATCGTTCCACACCAAACGTTCACAGAAAATCTTTGCTATAAATTTGATTCGACTACAGCATGCAGGTGGTTGGTAAAATCAGTGGTTTATCGTTGGTAAAATCGATGTTGTTTGTACTATTACAAGTAAAAGTAGCTTCATCCACAAAAAAATGTGAACGGAATTAAGTTGTAATTATTGCTAACTAATTGACAATGTGCAGTCGCCTGGCATAATCACCAAGCTGGAGTCGTTGAACTTTCTGAATATGACGAAGACCTAGTCCGTGAGCATGTAATATCCTCCACAATGTACTTTGTGGAATGCTGAGTCGTGTAGAAATTCCTCGTGTGCTCTTTGGAGGACGAAGCTGTACAACATGAAGAATGTTTTCCCTTTCATTACCATGTACCGTTGACATTCAGATGAAACATAAGCGCTGGGAAGTGTACCATTCTCATGAAGATTGTTGAAGTTTTGAAACTATTCGTCCATCGCACTTTTGTTATTCTTCCACAGCAGCTGGAGCATTTTCATCGCAAAAGACGAACGCAAAAATCATACGAGCATATTCTGCATGAGTGAAGAGACGCGGCATTTTTAAAAACAAAGAATTCAAAACGGAATTTCACTTTTTTAAATTCAGATTCGGATGTAACAATGTTGGCACAGTTTTAGAGTACAACAAACAAAAAAACACTACATAACTTGATTCTCAAAAATAATTAAATACAATCAAAATTCTGTCAAAAACAACTAAACTGACTTAACGTTTATTATTAACAAATAATCACAATTTTATAACAATGTGTAGTATTCAAATTAATCTCGAAGCATGCAGTTAAATTCACCACATTTTTCTGTTAAGTTTTGTTTTTAATAATAAAAGTTCTTTTTTTTGTTTTCATAGACTTTATCAAATAATTTATCATTCTCTCAGAATTAAATTTTCTACAAGTTTTGATAATAAAATCTCCGCGTTTATTAATTATTTAACAAAATTATTATACTTCAAAACTAAAAATCGTGTTTTTCGTCGATGAATTTTTTTTGTTTTCTGTTGGATATCACAATAACTATGGGACATACAGTTCTGGGACCTATTTTATTCTATTATTCAGGTCAAAAAAATATAAGAGAACATCAAATTTATAATGGCTTAAAAATTTAAGTACAACCTTATTTAACCGGGGGAACTGAGATCTGAGCGAAATTTTTCGCTACCCAACTCGACAACAAACCGTTTTCGGTCGGACATATATTTGCATGAACGTTTTTCCTTATTTCAAGCTCTAGAATCAGTTCTCAAATTATTTCCCTTTCCTACTGAATCATCTGTATCTATGAACTCGAAAACGATCTATCAAAAATTTTATTCAGAAACAGAGAAGTTTTCTGAGCTTTAATTATGAATTATTATAACAACCACAGAAAGCAGTAAAATAAGCTATGATCATATTCCTTGAAATATAATCCTGCACTGGAAAGTCGGTGTGAAAAAAGTAGCCTTTCGTTAATCTTTTTTTATAAAGCAATAAATCCTTTGTAATTAGTTTGAAATTTACCTCCAGAAGTATTTCAGAGTTACGATGTCATTTTAGAGCGGTAAGAAAATCCGTTTATTTTTTAGTCAAATAGTTTTCATCTGTGTAATGTTTCTCCATTTATTATTCTATTTTAGCACATTTAATTTATTTGTAAATTTAAAAATATTCTTCAGCTTTTTGAGCTGGAGAAATTGGGTATTCTGTGTAACATTTGAATGTTATAGTTAATCATTCATCAAGAAAAGAAAGCAGGTGCAGATAAATGTGAAGAATAAAGAACAATTAGTTTAACTAGTCATGCATCAAAACTCTTAACTAGAATTTTATACAGAAGAATTGAGAGGTGAGTGGAGGAAGTGTTAGGAGAAGACCAATTTGGTTTCAGGAAAAGTATAGGGACAAGGGAAGCAATTTTAGGCCTCAGATTAATAGTAGAAGGAAGATTAAAGAAAAACAAACCGACATACTTGGCGTTTATAGACCTAGAAAAGGCATTCGATAACGTAGACTGGAATAAAATGTTCAGCATTTTAAAAAATTTAGGGTTCAAATACAGAGATAGAAGAACAATTGCTAACATGTACAGGAACCAAACAGCAACAGTAACAATTGAAGAACATAAGAAAGAAGCCGTAATAAGAAAGGGAGTCCGACAAGGATGTTCCCTATCTCCGTTACTTTTTAATTTTTACATGGAACTAGCAGTTAATGATGTTAAATAACAATTTAGATTCGGAGTAACAGTACAAGGTGAAAAGATAAAGATGCTACGATTTGCCGATGATATAGTAATTCTAGCCGAGAGTAAAAAGGATTTAGAAGAAACAATGAACGGCATAGATGAAGTCCTACGCAAGAAATATCGCATGAAAATAAACAAGAACAAAACAAAAGTAATGAAATGTAGTAGATATAACAAAGATGGACCACTGAATGTGAAAATAGGAGGAGAAAAGATTATGGAGGTTGAAGAATTTTGTTATTTGGGAAGTAGAATCACTAAAGATGGACGAAGCAGGGGCGATATAAAATGCCGAATAGCCCAAGCTAAACGAGCCTTCAGTAAGAAATATAATTTGTTTACACCAAAAATTAATTTAAATGTCTGGAAAAGATTTTTGAAAGTGTATGTTTGGAGTGTCGCTTTATATGAAAGTGAAACTTGGACGATCGGATTATCTGAGAAGAAAAGATTAGAAGCTTTTGAAATGCGGTGCTATAGGAGAATGTTAAAAATCAGATGGGTGGATAAGGTGACAAATGAAGAAGTATTGCGGCAAATAGATGAAGAAAGAAGCATTTGGAAAAATATAGTTAAAAGAAGAGACAGACTTATAGGCCACATACTAAGGCATCCTGGAATAGTCGCTTTAATATTGGAAGGACAGGTAGAAGGAAAAAATTGTGTAGGAAGGCCACGTTTGGAATATGTAAAACAAATTGTTAGGGATGTAGGATGTAGAGGGTATACTGAAATGAAACGACTGGCACTAGATAGGGAATCTTGGAGAGCTGCATCAAACCAGTCAAATGACTGAAGACAAAAAAAAAAAGTTAATCATTGCAAGATAAATTTTGTAGAGGTTGGTATCGAATCTGGTTTATTTGACAGATGTAATATTTGGTATACACATTGCAGTCTAATTTGTTTATTTCTGGGTTACCGTATTCATGAGTCTTTTTTTATATTTCTATGGTCTATGGTTTTTTAATATTTCATTACTAATTAAAAAAAGCAAGAAAAAAATCATCATTTTTCCTTTAAATATTAATAAATTTGAATGACTACCATAATATATATATATATATGTTATCTATTTTTGTCACTAACTGTCAAAAGCTAAGTGTTAATTTCCTTCCCAAATGTGCCTAATTACCATTTTTTATGAAAGTAACAATTAATATAATAATGGGAGAAATTCAGAAAGGGACAAAAAGGAGAACCCTTTTTGTAAAGTACAGGTCCGTTTTACAATCATTCTTTGTTACACTGCCTGCTGACCTGTTGACGGTGAAAAGAGACCAGGTTTGAAATTCATGGGAACTAAAGCCTCGGTCGACTGTTCTCACGTTTCGAGTTGGGTCCGGTCCGGCAGGTAAAGAAGCTAGCAGTATAAATAGCTCTGTAAGACCAGCTAAAAATGAGAAGAACGAAGAGGTCTTCGGAAGAAGAAGAGGGAGAAGAAGAAGTAAGACCAACCACTCGCCTCAACATCAAGGACTGGAGTCTGGAACAGAGCCCAGCAGAGATGCGTCCTGAAGGGCAGCCATACCAGAAGCGGATGAAGAGCTTCTACACAACCTCTCCTATTTCAAAACTTACAATAAGACAAAATAACCCAGCAATTGCGACTCCTCCGGAAAAGGGGACGCATTGCTCCCTCCTTATAGCTAGTGCCCCGTTGTGGCGTATTCCTGCTAGCCTATTAAAGAGTTAGCACCGAAAGGACTTCAGTGGACGGTCTGAAGGGGAATTACGTCGGGAGGACAGGCTTTATAAGCCTAGCCTTCCGCGGTCAGCCCATAAAATGGGTTCGATAACGCTGGTTTAACAACGGATTGGAATGCAATTAAATCCATCTTAAATTCACTAAAATAATAATAGACAAAACTTGAAAAAATTAGACCCGCTATTAAAAATTTACCCTTTTAAAAAAAAACAAGCCCGATTAGAATGATCCAGCAGCAAGGGACTCTGTCCAGGTTCTGCGATAAAGTAGGGAGTAATAAACTCCTGCCAACTTTGCATTCCATTCCATTCCCTAAAAATGAGTTCTATTAGAACCAGTCTAAGAGACGCTACGGCGTCGGTCTCGCAAAGGCAATTCTGCGAGGAGTTCAGAAAGAAGAGGCTGAGAGCTGTATGGGTTTGTCGGAGGTCTGCGAACCAATCCAGTGAGAGTTTCGACGTCGGTTCAGCGAGGAGAGTCACAGGTGTGAGTCTGCGAGACGTCACTCCAGCAAGGAGAGTCTTAAATTCGGTTCCATACAAGTAAGATGACGCCATGAGTAATTCTAGTAAACTAGAAATTCTATCGGTGAGTTACAGTAAAACTATAAGTGTATAAGTTAAAGAAATAATGTAATAAACTTCATTCATAAACTGTTAGGGTAGACGGCAAAGATATTTGCAGGTGAACTTTATACGAATGTTAGCTGCAATAAGACTAGTGGTTAAAAAGGGTTAAGACTAACAGTTTCTTTTGTTAATGGGTCTAGTTTTAAATTTATCTACCTAGAATAAATTCCAAACGATTATTTATTATGAATTCTGTCTTCTGGGTAATCTGTATTTACTTATTTACCATCACTATTTTACGTGTAATATTTTGATTGTTATTCTTTGTTGATTACTTTATATATTTTGCTCTGCTTTTATGTCATATTTACTGTTTTGATTATGTTATGTATTAATTGTTTCAGTTGTTATTGACATGTAATAATGATATCGTTTAGTACAATTATCCTGATTATGATTGTGGTTATAATTAGTATATTAATATTTTTGTTCATTAATTGTTTTGTTATTGGCACTTATTATTCTTCATTATTGTATTTATCATCATTGTTGTTATTATTAGTTTGCCTGGTTGTAATTTGAACATTTTAAACCAATAAACTGTAATTATATAAACATTCTAAATTATCAACAACCTCTCGATATCCTTTCTTTTTCCTGTTTAGCCTCCGGTAACTACCGTTTAGATAATTCTTCAGAGGATGATATGTATGAGTGTAAATGAAGCGTAGTCTTGTACATTCTCAGTTCGACCATTCCTGAGATGTGTGGCTAATTGATGAAACCCAACCACCAAAGAACACCGGTATCCACAATCTAGTATTCAAATCCGTGTAAAAATCTTGGAACTTTACTAGGACTTGAACGCTGTAACTCTCGACTTCCAAATCAGCTGATTTGTGAAGACGCGTTAACCACTAGACCAACCCGGTGGGTTAACCTCTCGATATCCTGATCGAGCCGCGGAACACACGACAGTATGTAAAAAACTCCTCATGTTTATGTTTTTAGGGTGATTAGTTGTGTTTTGAATAAGTGTAGCATCTGGGGGGGAGGGGGGTTCTATGTGTATTAAGTTGGCGCAATCCACATATTAGATAAACAAATAGAATACAAATAAAATATAATTTCAAACTACATACTAGACGAATTTCCTAACCACTTTAAAAATATAGCTATTCATAACAGCGTCATCTGCTACACAGCTGAGGATGGAATTGCATTTTAGTTCTGAAAAGTACTTATGTAGTGTAAGTACAATTAGAATATTTAGAAAGTGTGCCGTACTACTTTCTTTTAAGTTCATAGCGCATTTTTTCATGCTAATTTACGATATTTAAAAAAATCTTTTACTTATAATATTCGTCTTTCTTTTTCTAGATTTGTGAAACATTCCAGAGATCTCCAAACATCTAATGCAGATGCAACCTTTTTTTATTTGGGCCCATAGTCCCATAGTTTTATCTGGGCCCATAGGTATGCTTTTTTCGTGTAATGAGAATACCCTTTTTAATGTACATATACACTCTTTCAATTTCTCCAGTTACAGATTAAAGCATCTCATACAATTATTACTTTCATTCGAGTATGAAATTTATACCATAAATACATGGGATTTTGTCGCAGATTTTAATGATTTAGTTATACATTTTCTAATTCATATGTTCCTAGAAGGGTTCTTTACGCGTGAGCCCGGTAGACGATTTTTTTCTGAAACTTACCCAATATTATTATCATAAATATTAAATCATTAAAGGAAACAGTAATAATTCTTCTACGATCAAATAAAAAAATAATCCTAAATTATTTCTATCTTAAACATCTTAAGAATAGAAACGAGAACATTTTAACATCTTGACACAAAATGGGGACAATAAAAAAGGAAACATGAAATTTGTATATTATCCATCTGGTTGATCCAGTGGTAAAATCGTCGTAGATTCTAAACACCAAATTAAATAAGCTTGCTAAAAATCATCTGATTTCTAAGATCGAAGATTCTGAGGTTCAAATCCTAGTAAAGATAAATTATTTTTATATGGATCTGAATACTAGACAGTGGATACCGGTGTACATTGGTGATTAGGGTAGGCCTGAGTCTGTCCATGAGGTTGCTTATTGTTCACAAACTGAACAGATTGCAACTTCCATATTAGGAATAGGAAATAAAAGTATAAAGTTTGCACAAGATCTAACTTTCTTATAAAATTTATTAATAAAAATCCCTTTCGACACGCCGGAAGGCGGAGGTACATTTCACCTGCCACTGGGAAATCTACCTCCTCTACTCAATACGACAATTCTTGTAAAAGAATTATGTTATTCTGATTTTCGAAAAATCAAAATGAAACTGTAGAATTTAAAAAAGATGGTTGCACAAGCAGGATTCAAATAAGGTTTCATTCCACCTACTCTAAAAATAATGGTGATCTTTAAAATTAAACAACAGTGAAATACAAATTTAGATGTAGTACAGAAAAATTGTTTTCTCTTTACAAACACATGTATAGTGTCGAAAATATGGTTATACCTGTTATTTATTTAAATACTACACAAAAGTAGAATTCTATACAGAAGAATTGAGAGGAGAGTGGAGGAAGTGTTAGGAGAAGACCAATTTGGTTTCAGGAAAAGTATAGGGACAAGGGAAGCAATTTTAGGCCTCAGATTAATAGTAGGAGGAAGATTAAAGAAAAACAAACCGACATACTTGGCGTTTATAGACCTAGAAAAGGCATTCGATAACGTAGACTGGAATAAAATGTTCAGCATTTTAAAAAAATTGAGTTCAAATACAGAGATAGAAGAACAATTGCTAACATGTACAGGAACCAAACAGCAACAGTAACAATTTAAGAACATAAGAAAGAAGCCGTAATAAGAAAGGGAGTCCGACAAGGATGTTCCCTATCACCGTTGCTTTTTAATCTTTACATGAAACTAGCAGTTAATGATATTAAAGAACAATTTAGATTCGGAGTAACAGTACAAGGTGAAAAGATAAAGATGCTACGATTTGCTGATGATATAGTAATTCTAGCCGAGAGTAAAAAGGATTTAGAAGAAACAATGAACGGCATAGATGAAGTCCTACGCAAGAACTATCGCGTGAAAATAAACAAGAACAAAACAAAAGTATATAATTATTGTAAAGAAAATAATCAGGTAGCATTTAGTTATGAATAAATGGCAGATGTATTTTATAAAAGTGTAAAATTTACCTGGAATGTATAAAAAACGTAAATAATTTTCATTAATTTCGGTTGCTTTTACAATAAGTGTGGTAGTTGTATCCATACAAATATCGAAAAGTGACAATTTTTTAGAATTAATGACCACCATTTGAAATACTTTTCTCGACTAAAAAATAATTGGATGGAAAATAGCTAATAGTCCATTTTTTTTTTTTTTTTTTGTTTCTGTTTAATAATTGCTACGGAGTAAAACTATACAATTATACAGAAATACTTTATGAAGCACGAATATTGTTAGAAATGGTAATGATTTTTTGTCGGTACAGATCACTAAAACTCTTGCACTGGATTATACTATGAATTATGAATTTATACGAAATTATCTTCTTTTTTTTTTCTTTTCCTGTTTAGCCTCCGGTAACTACCGTTTAGATAATTCTTCAGAGGATGAATGAAGATGATATATGATGTATGAGTGTAAATGAAGTGTAGTCTTGTACATTCTCAGTTCGACCGTTCCTGAGATGTGTGGTTAATTGAAACCCAACCACCAAAGAACACCGGTATCCACGATCTAGCATTCAAATCCATGTAAAAATAACTGACTTTACTAGAACTTGAACGCTGGAACTCTCGGCTTCCAAATCAGCTGATTTGGGAAGACGCGTTCACCACTAGACCAACCCGGTGGGTATACGAAATTATCTTTCTTTCTTTCCTGTTAAGCCTCCGGTAACTACCGTTTAGATAATTCTTCAGAGGATGATATGTATGAGTGTGAATGAAGTGTAGTCTTGTACATTCTCAGTTCGACCATTTCTGAAATGTGTGGTTAATTGAAACCCAACCACCAAAGAACACCGGTATCCACGATCTAGCATTCAAATCCATGTAAAAATAACTGGCTTTACTAGAACTTGAACGCTGGAACTCTCGGCTTCCAAATCAGCTGATTTGGGAAGACGCGTTCACCACTAGACCAACCCGGTAGGTATACGAAATTATCTTTCTTTCTTTCCTGTTTAGCCTCCGGTAACTACCGTTTAGATAATACTTCAGAGGATGATATGTATGAGTGTAAATGAAGTGTAGTCTTGTATATTCTCAGTTCGACCGTTCCTGAGATGTGTGGTTAATTGAAACCCAACCACCAAAGAACACCGGTATCCACGATCTAGCATTCAAATCCATGTAAAAATAACTGGCTTTACTAGAACTTGAACGCTGGAACTCTCGGCTTCCAAATCAGCTGATTTGGGAAGACGCGTTCACCACTAGACCAACCCGGTGGGTATACGAAATTATCTTTCTTTCTTTCCTGTTTAGCCTCCGGTAACTACCGTTTAGATAATTCTTCAGAGGATGAATGAGGATGATATGTATGAATGTAAGTGAAGTGTAGTCTTGTACATTCTCAGTTCGACCATTCCAATTGAAACCCAACCACCAAAGAATACCGGTATCCACGATCTAGTATTCAAATCCGATACGAAATTATCTGGATCTTATAATTCTCACTCCAATCGCAAACAAAAAAATGAAAAGTAAAATAAATAATATAGGCTACGTTAAAAATATATCGGATATTAAATAACAGATACACGGACATTAAATAATATATAGATACCAAGTAGTAAACCGCATTTTTTAATATTTCAAAAGATGTTCATTGTAAATACATCCTTAATACCGAATTAACAGCTTTAACAACAGCGTTATTGTTTACATCCTTAACAACAGGATACAAGTCGAATTACAGAAAAGCAGTTGATATTTTTAATCTCAGATAAACTATTTCTGAGCCATCAATTAGCAGTCACTTAATTGTGATACTTTAATAAAATATTTCGGTAGATATTTTACATTCGGTTTGGTTCAGTAACTGTAAATTAATTCTCTATTAGTTTATAATTAATCCGTTTTGTTCTCAATTAACTTTCTGATTTATGTTATCCAAGGGCGATACATCCTAAAGAATAACCATAACAGTATAATTTAAAGAAATATAATAATTTTTAAATATATTAACCAATATGCACTAATAAAATATTCTGTAACCCCACTAACATGTTCATAATTACCATATATAATAAATATAGTATAGCCTATAATTAGTAGATATTGTCAGTAGACTATATAATTAATAAAGTGGTAGGTAGGCTGTATATAATACAACCCCGCTGAAACATTACATTAATTATATTCAATATAATCTTTAGTTCTTTTAAGAAGTGGAATATTATTTATTAATAGATTCAACCGCATAAATATAAAAGAGGTTTAATATGAAATAGGACATAAAGAACCATTTAAATAACGGGTCCTTCTATAAAAATTAAAAAACCCCTCTAGCTAGATCCATTTAGTTTCAATATGTAGCTCTACTACTTCGGATTAAAACGGATGACAGCATCTGACCAAAACATCTTTGGAATAATAATAAATTAACGGCATATAAACTTACATCAAAATGTAAAAAACATAATATTGTATTTGGGACTTACGGTAAATTAATAAGTAACAAGGTAATTTAATTTATTATTAATAATAATAATAATAATTATTATTATTAATTAATTTTTATCCCAAAAAATACTTTTTAAATTAATCTACCAGACTTACTCATCTTCGATAGCTTTACTGAGGTAATGTCTCTCCGAATTAATGTAAAAAAATTTGTTTTATAAGAGGAAAAAATTAAAAAAAAACTTTCTTAAAACTATTTTTTGATGAATAAATGATTTTTTTTCAAATAAGGCCTAATGGACGAGTAAAAAACAAAATTATGTTTCATTATGACAGCTTCAATCGTCAAAAGTTCTTTTTTGATTAAAAAAATAAATAAATTTTTAAATAAAATTAAAAAAAACTAGTTTCCAGCAATTATTAGTCTAAAAATAAACAAGAACAAAACAAAAGTAATGAAATGTAGTAGAAATAACAAAGATGGACCACTGAATGTGAAAATAAGAGGAGAAAAGATTATGGAGGTAGAAGAATTTTGTTATTTGGGAAGTAGAATTACTAAAGATGGACGAAGCAGGAGCGATATAAAATGCCGAATAGCACAAGCAAAACGAGCCTTCAGTAAGAAATATAATTTGTTTACATCAAAAATTAATTTAAATGTCAGGAAAAGATTTTTGAAAGTATATGTTTGGAGTGTCCCTTTATATGGAAGTGAAACTTGGACGATCGGAGTATCTGAGAAGAAAAGATTAGAAGCTTTTTAAATGCGGTGCTATAGGAGAATGTTAAAAATCAGATGGGTGGATAAAGTGACAAATGAAGAGGTATTGCGACAAATAGATGAAGAAAGAAGCGCTTGGAAAAATATAGTTAAAAGAAGAGACAGACTTATAGGCCACATACTAAGGCATCCTGGAATAGTCGCTTTAATATTGGAAGGACAGGTAGAAGGGAAAAATTGTGTAGGCAGGTCACGTTTGGAATATGTAAAACAAATTGTTAGGGATGTAGGATGTAGAGGGTATACTGAAATGAAACGACTAGCACTAGATAGGGA
Organism: Lycorma delicatula; assembly: GCF_047948215.1. Lineage (NCBI taxonomy): Eukaryota > Metazoa > Arthropoda > Insecta > Hemiptera > Fulgoridae > Lycorma > Lycorma delicatula. Next base: position 36,212,366 of record NC_134455.1, read on the forward strand.
ATCTTGGAGAACTGCATCAAACCAGTCAAATGACTGAAGACAAAAAAAAAATTAATCCAAAATTTATAAGTGTTTAAGTTGTTATGTAAGAATGTATTTTGAATTTGTCGCGCAAAAAGCTAATCAAAATATAAATGGCTGTAAACAAGTATTTTAAGTCGTAATACGCTTTGTTAGAATAATTTTTAAGATTACTTCACCCTTCACGATTTTATTTTTTCTTAATTCGGTTGTTATCGTTGTGGACAAACAAACGAAAAAATACAGGCAAAAAATTAGGATAAATAAATTTTAACAGTCTTAAATTATTCTTAAACAAATCCCTAAGTTGCAATTAAAAAACCTGTATTTTTAATAGCAATGCACAGACAAAATTTAAATATTACGACTGTTGCATGATGGGCCTCTTGAAACGCTAATTTCATTTATTCCGTTATATGCCTTTCAGCATTTATGTAAATAATGTGCCAACAAAGAACTTTATTAGATTAATTCAAATTTCACTTTTAACAGCTTGTCAAAATTAAAAATTAAGCAAAATTAAAAAGCAATTCTTATTAGGAGAGAGAAATATTATTAAAACATAAAAAATGTTTCAATCAGCAGTAACCAAAGTTTCAGAATTATTGTTTTTGTAACCGATTTTAAAAAAATAACAGACTAAACTACAGATTTAAAATTTATTTTTAAAAATTACGTTTCCTACAAATTAAAAGTTAGTTAATAGTTAGTCGTTTTTAATTTTATTCAAATTTCAAAGGTTGAAATTTAAGGAAGAATTGAGAAAAATTTTCATACAATGGTTTATTTTACAATTTAGTACGGTTCTCTTCTTTTTTTTATATATTTATTTCATTTTTAATTAAGTTTCCGATAAATCTATTTGAAGAGATTTCATAATCGATAAGATAAGTTTTCATCAAAAAGGATTCATAAGATAACTCTCTAACATCAAATATGTGAAACCTATACATATAGGTTTCACATATTTGATATTAAACAGATATAGTTAAAAGAGTCGAAAGTGAAGATAATTTTATTTTATGCTGCCTGATATTAAAGCCCTTTCTTCGTCGTATGTTGTGATTTATCACAACATAGAACTTCATTCTATTTATGTTAGTTATATATACAAATAAAACCGTGACTTCCATCCGGAGAAAAGCTGGGTCTCCTTAACAGATAAACAAATTTTTTTTTTGTCTTCAGTCATTTGACTAGTTTTATGCAGCTCTCCAAGATTCCCTATCTAGTGCTAGTCGTTTCATTTCAGTATACCCTCTACATCCTACATCCCTAACAATTTGTTTTACATATTCCAAACGTGGCCTGCCTACACAATTTTTCCCTTCTACCTGTCCTTCCAATATTAAAGCGACTATTCCAATATGTGGCCTATAAGTCTGTCTCTTCTTTTAACTATATTTTTTCCAAATGCTTCTTTCATCAAACAAATAAATAAAATAATACAACGAAGTTTTAGGTAATTATTATTTTTAGCTTTATACAAAATGTTTTTCTTTTTCATTGCATTCTTAATGAAAATAGTTAAAAGAAAAACATTTCCACCTAGACTGGACCGCAACTGCCAGAAAGAAAAATTTAAGATAATACTAAGTGACCCGTGTGTTGCTCCACAGCATCAGTAAATAAATTAATTTAAGTTATAATAAATAATTTACTTTGTTATTCACAAGACTTCCTTCCAGGCAACATTAGCCGTGGGTCGATTCTTAAATTAATCTCCCCCGTTTAACCAAACAGAGAGCATAAATACTTGCTTTCTTATTGGTTAAATAACGTTCCCTCAAAACGTTTTTAGTCATCGAGTGATCGAACTCGATGTGAGCTAATTTGATGGCGCGTTGGTGAGTTTTAAAACCCAAATCGATTTTGTATCTTAATTAACTACTGAGATATTTTAATGCCACTGAGATATGAGAAAAGCTATGTTTTCTTAAAACTTCTGTTATTTGTGGTCTGATATAATGAGTGTTTTAAGACCCCAACGAAGTCTGTAACTAAATTGGTTACCGAGTAATTGCAGGAAAACTAATATTTTTTAATATATAGATACAGTTTAGCAGTAGTAATAGTTTAAGGTTTAATTTATATTCAGAGGGTTTCTGGTTAATTAAAAATAAATAAAGGAGAAAATGTTGTAAAATTCGTATCTTATCGTTTGTCTTGAGATAAACCTACTAACAGAATTACCAAATAAACATTCAATACTGGGAAAATCATTTAATTTTTGTTACGTTATCTATTTATATTAATTTAGTAACTACAGGCAAACCACCCGATTAGTTTTTTTATGAACGTGAGCGTTTTAGCGGGCCAAACTCGATTGGGATTCAAACCCAGAATCTACCAGATGAAAGCCACAGACCTGCTCTGCGTGAAGATCGCAATTATAATCGCACAAAAAAAGATATTAATAAAAAAAATTCATATTAATTTACTTATTATGCCAAAAATAATAGGAACAAAAATATTAATCTGTAACGTAGAAAATAAACCGTCCAGAAAATTTTTAACTACACCGGCCGACCTTTTAATAAATTTTAAACGATTTATCATTTCTGTCATAAAAACCTCTACAGTAATTAAACTATTATAAAACGTTTAAGAACAACGTTGTTTAAAGAATGCATGCGTGCGTTTATGTACGAGCTTGTACGCGTGTATTACAATCTCGGACGTTAATTCAAATTCGCATAATCATAACGAGAAAAGCGAGACGAATAAAACAATAAGTGAAAAAATACAGTCTCTTGCCAAAAATCGAACCCGAGACCGGCTAACCTAAAAGCCAACCGGCTAACTAGCCGTTACACTAACCTTAAACGAATAAAAAACATGAATAAAACTAATTACGATGAGGCGATTATAATTTATTATTAGCATTGTAAAATTACTTTTTTTATATATAAGGGCAATAGATATCTGTTTATCGCCGGCCTACCTTATATAAATTACCTTAGCTCGAGGATGTTATTTGATTACTTCAAGTGTACGTATATTAATGATGCTTGCATAAAAAATGAGGTCTGCTTTTTAGACTGTTTGAGAAACTAATGTAGAAATCCCACTTACCGAAGCATAAATAAAACGTAACTGATATCGATAAAATTATGTAAACAACGTCCACTTAAATTAAAATCTAACCGTTAGAAAGAATTCAGACACGCTTGCATTAATTAGCCGAATTAAAAAAGATTACGTTAGCACTGACAATTATTTTATGTAATACCACTTTTTTATTAATAATTACAAAAAATTAAATTAACACTTAACTATTTTTATAATTCAGTAGTATTTTATTTGATTATATGCAATACATACTAAGAAAAAATCAACAACGTTAATGTTATTCCTCATAACTTTGTATTTTATTTTGTTTAGTAACCTTACTGCTATATAAAAATCAAAATCGATGTGTTTAGATTAAAACAATGGAAACGTCTACTGAAGTAAAACATATTTTAAAAAACACCCGAAAAAATAAATTTCAAAAATTAGTTTAAACAAATCTTTTATATTACCAAATATTTTTTTCAACAAGACTGCTTTAGGTAGAAAAATAATCATTTTTAACAATATAGTCGTTATTACTGTTAGTTAATCAAATTAATTATATAATATAATGATACATAAGTTACAAATAACATTTAATATTAAAGTAAAACACAAAAAGTCAAGAGCATCGTACATTTAACCGCACATTCTTTAAAATTAATAACTTTTAATATACTTTAAAATTGTCTATTTACAATTAAATTGAGTAGAAATTCTGCATTAATTAAACCGTTTTTTTTTTTAAATTAGTTAAAAATAAAATCGTAATATCGATTAACTCGACTTAATAATCGGTTACAGTTAAATCATATCAGAAAATTACGGACCGTCTTACAGTTTTTCATGAATTCTACAATTTACTTTTTGCCTGAATTATTGTATACATCTATTTATTAAAACGATCACCTCAAAAGTTCAACATAAACGTTCGCGATTGAAAGAATCGTGTAGGAAATTTTACATTTAGCGCTTAACATGTTTGAAATTACCGTAAAGGACTTAGCGACGAACAGTGATACTAAAATTAATAATATCGTGTTTACCTGTTATCGTAATGAAATTATTGATCGGTGATGATGAATATTATTCGATTTATATTACGCAAACAAAACCGATTTATGTGGCCGAAGCGAGCGTGATAAACGAATAAACGTTATTCTCACACGGCCGGTTGCGGTTCCACTGGTCAACGAGGGGTTTGCCAGTGACCCACTTGATCGAAACAACACTAGTAAACGCACAACATAATCTAATGGCACATCCGACGAAGGGACCGAGTCAAACCATCAAACAACATATAGATTACTCGTAGTAGCCTGGTGGTACTTACCCAGAAAACTCTCGGCTTCATCGAGTCGCAGCTGGGGATACATGTACGTATAATGGCACGCACGACATGAGTGAGTGAGGCCGGGTCACTCATCAATGGAGTAACTGGGAACTGGGTCACAGTGGCACGGCGCGGCGCGGGAGGGATGAACCGTTAGCCGCCCAACCCATCTGTGTCACCCATCACTTTCTTTCCCCACTCGTTCCTTTCTTCATTTGAATAACTTTTCCCTTCTCGATTGACGCAGATCGCGACAGTCCTAGGGGCTAACAGTACCGAGGTCGCCTGCTGACCCACCATCATCGTCTGGGCATAGGCCCAGACGCAGACGATGAGACTTCGTCCATCTACAACAGCTTAACGTTCGCCTTGATCTTACTTCGGTAGAGGGATGGACGGTACCCTCTAATACGCGGCAGTTTAATTACTATTCGGCTAAATACTGCAAAACATCTAAATATGGGTCACGTAACATAATTCTATTTCGTAGCGCTAATGTTAGCTTTTTAGTAAAACATCTATCCTCGAAATTACATACCCTCGATCTCACTAAAATGATAAATCTTTATAAAAAGATGATTTTAATAGAAGATCTTTACATACAACGAACGTGTAGTCTATTCAACTAATAAATTTATTGAAAGGGAAAGCGTAACAATAACAGTTCGTCTTAGCTTTTGTTTAGCAAAACAATGGTTTAAACATTATCCTTTCAACAATAATAACTTTCTACCTCTAATCTAAACCATTCGATTAAAAAATAACGCAATTCTCTTCATTAATGATGCTGAGATTAATATTTAAAAACGTTCGTTCAATAATATAAGTAATGGTAGGTGAAGTATGAATTTTAACACGATAATAAAGAACTACCTTGGCTTTTAAGTACCTTTATTTTGTATGTAACAGTGAAGCCACGTAAAAATTATTATTTTCAACTTTCATTTTCAATTAAATAAAAAACTAAATGAAATTAAAATTTTAATAAAATAATATAAATCTAATACAAAAAGAGACAAATAAAAATTCGATTACTTTAAAGGAATTTTAGAATACAATAAATGTTTTCTTAATATCACAGTTACGATCGAAAAACAGCAACAAATCAAAATCGGTTTCGCTATCAAAGCAAAAGTAATTTTTGATATCTTCTATATTTTCCTTATTTTGAAAATATAAAATTTAAAAACGGTTAAATTAACTAAAATTCACACCGTTTTGTAGATTTTGATTTCATCGATAATCTAATAGTCTTATATTTGCTATAAAAACGGATAAAAATGAAGTCTACAAGAAAATGTTCAACCAGCCGATCGTCTATTCCAGCAACAATTTAAAGCATCTTTCACTGCCGTTTCTGCTTTAAAATTTGTTCTTCATTTGGCTCTTTCTATGCTAATTAATCCGATGTGTCATAAACACGAGCTGTAGAGATGTCTTTTTATTAAGGATGATTTCAGGAAGGTCTTCTGTTTCAGCTTTTTTCTCCAGATTTTCCGTCAGCTAGTTAAAAATTCTCCTTCGGTAGTTTCTCGAAAAGTAAACCTAGAACTTCTAAATTTTTTTCAATATTTCCCCGACGTTAAATCTACAAACCCTGCTTGCTGAACCTTGTTCAACACCTTATTTACTGAGGAACATTATTTAGGAAATGTTCACGAAACACGTTGGTTAAGCGGACAGAGTATGGTCATAGATCGATCACGACGTTGTAATAAAACAAAGTTAAACAAGGACCTTAACATTGTCTGTAGTCATTCTTATATTTGCACATAAGAGGGCATTTAATCTCACAATGACCTAGTAATTTCTTGTAATATATTGTAATAATTGTAATATATGTAATTTTGTAATTTGTAATATATTGTAATTTTCTTGTAATTTATTGTATTTCTTGTAATATATGTGACAAGTTAGTTTTATCATATTTGTAAAGAAAGCACTTTACGTAAAATTAAGTGTAAACAGTGGAAGTAAATATTAAAAATTCTATCTATGGTTATCAAGAAAATTATTTATTATTTTTCATGACAGACCGAATCAATTTATAATAAATTAACAAGAAATGTAATTTAAAAAATAATTTTAAATTGTGTCCATTACCAAGTAAAGTCCGTAATATTTGTATTTTATTATTATTAAACCACGCCTTATTCACAAGGAAGTTCGCAAATCGGCCCAACGTTGATTAAAAATATTTTAAAAAGTTATGTGTGAACTATCACCAAATTGTGTGCGTAAATTCAGAGAATCAACTGAACACAAATTTTTTTGTTTTAAAACGAAATTAACGTTCATCTAAAGACCGAACGAACAGTGAGAAAAAATAACTTCTCTGAAAATAATTTTAAGAAGTGAAATAGTAAATTCCTTAAAAGAAACTAAAAATGGTAAGTAAAATGATAAATGTATCCTTATCGCTGGGGTTCCTCACGTTTAATTTTCCAAGACTGCGATGGAAATTGCGACAATCACCTGATCTACGTAACAGTCAATAATGCTTTGTAAATGAATAATTATTCATTTACTTTTATATAGTAGCCTGTTTATAAAATCTCCAGCCTTTTAATGAAATGCTATTTTCTAAACAAGTATAACTTTCGTTTGCAAACTTCAGCTTGCTTATAGATTGCCTTTTGTCATAAAATTTAATTTATAATAGAATGTTGGAATTATAGAAAAAGGCAGGGGGTGCTTAAACAAAATGAAATTAACTTTACAAATATTATACTCATTAACCACAAATGTTCAGCATTTTAAAAAAATTAGGGTTCAAATACAGAGATAGAAGAACAATTGCTAACATGTACAGGAACCAAACAGCAACAGTAACAATTGAAGAACATAAGAAAGAAGTCGTAATAAGAAAGGGAGTCCGACAAGGATGTTCCCTATCTCCGTTACTTTTTAATCTTTACATGGAACTAGCAGTTAATGATGTTAAAGAACAATTTAGATTCGGAGTAACAGTACAAGGTGAAAAGATAAAGATGCTACGATTTGCCGATGATATAGTAATTCTAGCCGAGAGTAAAAAGGATTTAGAAGAAACAATGAACGGCATAGATGAAGTCCTACGAAAGAACTATCGCGTGAAAATAAACAAGAACAAAACAAAAGTAATGAAATGTAGTAGAAATAACAAAGATGGACCGCTGAATGTGAAAATAGGAGGAGAAAAGATTATGGAGGTAGAAGAATTTTGTTATTTGGGAAGTAGAATTACTAAAGATGGACAAAGCAGGAGCGATATAAAATGCCGAATAGCACAAGCTAAACGAGCCTTCAGTAAGAAATATAATTTGTTTACATAAAAAATTAATTTAAATGTCAGCAAAAGATTTTTGAAAGTGTATGTTTGGAGTGTCGCTTTATATGGAAGTGAAACTTGGACGATCAGAGTATAAGATTAGAAGCTTTTGAAATGTGGTGCTATAGGAGAATGTTAAAAATCAGATGGGTGGATAAAGTGACAAACAAAGAGGTATTGCGGCAAATAGATGAAGAAAGAAGCATTTGGAAAAATATAGTTAAAAGAAGAGACAGACTTATAGGCCACATACTAAGGCATCCTGGAATAGTCGCTTTAATATTGGAAGGACAGGTAGAAGGAAAAAATTGTGTAGGCAGGCCACATTTGGAATATGTAAAACAAGTTGTTAGGGATGTAGGATGTAGAGGGTATACTGAAATGAAACGACTAGCACTAGATAGGGAATCTTGGAGAGCTGCATCAAACCAGTCAAATGACTGAAGACAAAAAAAAAATAACCACACTGTAAAATAATTTAATTATCAACAAAATAATAAAATATACATACAGATTAAAAAAAATTGCTTTTTTATGCATACACATTAAAAAAAAATAAATTACTGTACTTACTGTAATCGATGCAAACATAAAAAATTATCAAATTTATGTACTACTAAAAAGCTTGTCTAAGTAAAGGATAACTCAAAATTATTGCAAAAATTCCTTTTCTCTAGTTTATTTATTCCTAATTGGTCAGTTGGTGTAGAAGACTCCAAAATCAATTGGTTTCAAATTTTATTTTTAGTAAGAGTATGAAATTTATTCTCATAAGTGATAAGTGACATGTTTTCACTTATCATTTTCATTAACTCAACTTTCTCATAAACAATGTTAAAGCGTATTTGAAGTAATGATAATAAAAAGTAACTTTAAATGTAATTAATCATAATGATGCATAACTGTGCATTAAAAATTAATGGATCAAAAAATGATGCTGTAAAAATATTTGGGTTACTGAAAACATTATCATCTTAAGGGTGGTTATATACATGCAATAATAGAGCTTAAAAAGAGGTTTGTTTCACTGTCCAGAAAATGTAAAATTACTAACTTCATATTTGTATTTAACTTTCTTTCAGCAACACATATATGATATTTCAGGCTTTGAAATTGAGTTTGAATGAATTATAAGTGTAGATTTGATAATTATATATTTTATTGAAAACTTTAATTTTTCCTAAAATTAGAGAATTTAAAATATTCAAATGTAAATTGTACAAATTTGTTTTACGTACTGCATTAATTTCAATTGAAAGTTAAAATATAACATTATAATCTTGCATTTTTCAGGTTAAGAAGCAGTATGGTGCTAGTACGTGGTGAGATAAATGAACAGTAAATAAAATAAGGGAATTCCTAGAAGCCAAATCCAATTATAATGTATCAAATAAATTTTATATTACCCGATGATTCGTGTGCTTATTTATTTCAGCAGTACATTATTTGAAATTTATTCAGCAATAGCAAATTAACTTGAGAATATACTTACCATAAATAAAAGTTTTGAATACTAATATTCCAAGGTTAAAAAATATTGTACTTTCAGTCCTGTACTTCTATAAGCTAAATTCAAAATGAAGCATGCTCAAGAAAATTAAACTTTTAGTGGGAGGGTAAGGATTGTTCTTAACAATTGAGAGCTGTATTAGAGTTTGAAATGAAAGTTAAAAATAAACTACGATAAATAGGAAAGTAGTCTAAAAACCTTGGTTAAAGAATTGCTACGGAACAAATCAAGCAGGCAAAAATTTGAATTCTGCACTAAGAGAAGACAGGAAAGATATTTCATCAGCTCTACTTTATTACTTTCCTGGCATCATAACTCTAGAACTATGCTCCAAGTAAGAAAGTATAGTAATCAGTCAAGAAATGGGGTACGGGTTTTTCTCAATGTTTCATGACCCAGAGACCCCAAAAAACAAAAAAAAGTGGGGAGTAACATTCATACTTACGTACGTATGTACTTTGGCATCTTTGAAACTTAATAACTTCTGACTGGTTAAACTGTTTTTGATAAAATTTGGCACAGAGACTTGTGAATATGGGGCACTTTGTAAATGTTTGGAGTCAATACCTCCACAGGGTGGGGTAGATAGTTCTTTGCGGTCAATTTTCTCAAAATTTTGCAAACCCAACTTTATATTACGTTAAGTACATGCTTATCTTACCATTTTAAAATAAATTTTTGCCCCTGAATTCTCCCCTTTCCAAAAAAATTTAAAAAAGTACTTTTTATTGATTGCATATTTTTTAACCAAAGTTTTTTTAAGTCTTCCTAAGTATAGTAGCAGTGCAAGTGACCCAAATTATTTCTTACAATTTCCTTTTATTCCTACAGTTTTTATTGCTTGATGCTAGCTTTTTAATGTTACTACCTAAAAGTATAATGTTATATAAAAAAAATTCATGACTAACAAGTTATGTTCTTTAATATTAATATTTAAGTCTTCATTTACTGTTTCATTTATCACATAATCCATATTTTAATATTTAAAATTTGTGAATAGATTTGATAAATTTTCAATCTTTAACTCAATAAATCTGTCTTATCCAAGAAAGGACATCATAGTAAGTGTCAACTGCCTTTATCAGAACTGCATACTCATTTGTGTGCATGTGTAAATATACATTGTCGCCTGGTTCCACGGCTTGATCAGAATAATGTGAGGTTGACAATTTAGAATGTTTATATATTTACCGTTTATTGGTTATGTTCATAATTACAACCTGACAAATTAATAATAATAACAATGGTGTTAAATGTAATAATAATAATTTTTTTTTTTTTTGCGGAGGGAGGTGGAAATGCATTTACGCACAGACTGTCGGGCTCCCGTTGATGGTATTATCCAATCACTATCAGCAGACTACCAACTAAAACCACCCCTCATTCTACCAGGACTCGACTCGGAACTGTTTAACACATTACTTCCGGTCGAGTCCTCCTATACTAGCCTGATTAGGTGCTACCTAATTTTCAGGACTATCCAGGTCAACCTTTTTGGCCCTGAGAATGTTGCCGACGAATCAGGCTACACTTTCCCAGCTGCTAAGGTCACAGAGCATCATCACAACCACGTTGTGGGGACTCAGTGTTCCGAGATCCGCCTCTAGTGTCCCTTGACCTGCCGCCCACCGAGCACATTTGAAAAACGAGTGCTTGCATGTTTTGACATTCAATAGGCCGAATCTTCCTGAAAAGGTACGAGCTGGCATCCATCGGCTTGATGTACAGGCAATCATTCTGTAGCCAATGAGAAGTTTTAAGTGTCAACGTTTTGGACACACTGCAGCTAGGGAAGCGCAGGAAATATGTATATGTGGAGTGAAAACACATGAGGGTGATCCATGTAAAGACCCTCCAATCTGCGTTAACTGTAAATGGCACCACAACTGTTGTTCAAGGAACTGCCCTGTATATAAATTAGAAATGGCTATTCAGGAAGTCAAAACGCTTCAAAAAGTTAGTTACCCTGAAGCGAAGAAAATTGTCAACTCACAAACACCTCGACCATCGACTACATATGCAGAAGCGGCGGCTGCTCCTTCCACATGTAAAATGAATGTGGAGCAGTTGCTTAATACGATGGCACCGAGTCATGCGACAATGATAGAAAGAATCATTGATTCCAAGATTGAGTCGACTCATCAGACAGAACAAAGTAAACATGAGAAGGCTCATTCCCAAACTGACGTTTTTAACGTAAGACATATACCAGCACAGCCTAAAAAACTAGCAAAACCAGCGATTTTAACGCCACCAACTGATGTAATAAATAAAAGTCTTGAAAAAGGAAAAAGATCACTCTATCGTCTAGTAATAAGACTAAAGAAATTATCCCAAGAGTACAGGAAAAGTCTGAGTCTACCGAAATGGAGGTGCAAGTCATTATTGAAAAATCACCAGACACAGACGATAGACAAACTGCAACAATGGAGCCTCCAAAAGCTCAAAGAACAGCTTCAGCTAGAGCATCTATTTCAGCTGGACCCAGCACTTCATTAGAGATCGAATCCAGCTCATCAGCCGCCAAAAGTGCATCGCTTGCTAGTTTAGATTCCATAGCAACGATGCTTACAGCACCAACGAAGCTTTCATCACCTGATGTAAGCCGGCGAACGTCATTGGCATCAGAAAGAGAAGAGGATGCCATTTCTGAGGCCTCAGATACACTCTCATCAGAAGCTGAGGCCGTTCGCAGAATGGAAAAATGGTGCAAGAAAGGATGGCCGAAAGGAAAGCCTAGAAGGTGAATATTGGATTTGAATGCATATTAGAATATGAAATTTTGTATCTTTTTTTAATTTTTTTTTTGAAGTGGGATGGGGCTAATGACCAAAGTATTTGATGCCCCTAAAAACGTCAAAAAAAATAAAAATAATAATAATAAATATTAACAATAAAATTAATGAGCACAAATATATATATATAGTAATTACAACCACAATCATAATCAGGATAATAATACTAAACAATATTAATATTACATGTCAATAATAACACATCAAACAATTAATACATAACATAATCAAAACAGCAATTATGACATAAAAACAGAGCATAATACATAATATAATCAACAAAGAATAACAATCAAAATATTACACATCAAATAGTGATGAATGCTAATAGTAAATAATAAATACAGATTACACACACAAGACAGAGTTCAAAATAAGTAATCATTTGGAATTTATTCCAGGTAGATAAGTAGAAAACTAGAATTTAGACCCATTAACAAAAGAAACCATGAGTCTTAACCCTTTCTAACCACTAGTCTTATATTAACTAACAATTGTATCAAGTTCACTTGCAAATACCTTTAATTTCTTCTTCTAACAGTTTATGAATGAAGTTTATTGTATTATTTCTTTCACTTATACACTTATAGTTTTACTGTAACTCACCGAAAGAATTTCTAGTTTACTGGAATTACTTGTAACGTCATCTTACTTGCATTGAACCGAATTCAAGACTTTCCTTGCTGGACTGACGTCTCACAGACTCACACCTGTGACGCTCCTTGCTGGATCAACGTCATAAAATAACTTTTTGAACTCCACTGAACCCACACAATTTGCAACCTCTCCTCTCTGAACTGCCCTTGCGAGACCAACGCCATAACGTCTCGCAGACTGGTTCTAATAGAACTCTTTTTTAGCTGGTCTTACTGGGTTATTTATACTGCAAGCCTGTTTACCTGCCAGACCGGACCCAAGTCAAAGCGTGAGAACAGTTGACCTAGGCCTTAGTTCCCATGAATTCCAAACCTGGTCTCTTCTCACTGAACAACAGGTGTTCATTGTTTGTCAGCAGGCAGTATAACAAAAATTAATTGTAAAACGGATCTGTACTTTACAAAAAGGGTTCTCCTTTTGTCCCTTTCTGAATTTCTCCCATTATTATATTAATTGTTACTTTCATAAAAATTGGTAGGAATCCGTTACTCAGGCCCGCTATACCTGTCTTGTTAAAATATTTAGTAGGTGGAATAGGGTTTCTTAGAATTATACTATAACAATGGTGATTGTATTATATTAAATTTTATAACTAAATTTAATCTTTTTTCTTTTCAGATGGTTCATAGAACCCATAATGGCAAATATAATTTAAATACTGATACAAGAAAATGGGGATTAAAAGAATATTGGAATTCTTAACATGTTGAAACCTTTAGAAGAAACCAGATTCGAACATTTGGTACTCAGGCCCCAAAGAGATAAACCATTTACTCCCTTCATGACAAATTTAATACTACTGGTTCAATTCTTAATGTTCCAAAAATTAGTCAATCCAAAACAGTTTGCACAGAAGATCATAAGCAACTTTCTGCCAAAGCATTTGTTCGTAGTCCCAAAACGTCAACAAGAAAAGCCTCAGGAGAATTAAGCATTTCACAAACATCTATTAAACAAATCCTGAAATCTATTGGATTGAAAGCTTATCATCCACTGCTAATTCACGGCTTATTGGAGGATGACCCAAACAGGTGGCAATTAAGTGAAATCATACTGAATGAAATTAGAGAAAATCCAATAATTTTAGAAAATACTGTCTGGTCCAAAAAAGCTTCTTTCAAATTAGCTGTAACATTAACAGATAAAATTGTGTTTACTATTATACTGAGAACATGCATTTAACATCAAAGCAATAACTAAACCAGCCTGGTGTCACTGTTTGAGGTAGTATTCAGTATTCCAAGTTCTGTTATTTTAGGAGAAATTTTTTTTATGGTATAGTCACAGATAAGTATCTCAGAATTAAAATGAATCAAATTGTTACAGTTACAACAGCCTAATTCATATGACCTTTATTTCCAACAAGATGGGTTCCTCCACATTATTCAACAGCTGTTTGTGAGTATCTCGAAGAAATATTTCCTGAGAAATGGACTGGCCAAACAGGGCCAACTGGCTGGCAGCATGTTCACCTGACTTTACCCCATTGTAGTTTTTCTTTTGACAAATACTGAAGGACAAAGTTTATAGTTGAAAATCATGAAGTGTTAGTGATTTGAAAAATTACATCAAAAATGCATTTTAAGAAATTAATACATAAAGATACTTATGCAAAAATATTTGTCAAAGTATGAAAGGTAGACTTCAAAGCTGTTTAAATTGTGATGGATAGCAGTTTGAGCACATGCATTGCTAAAATTCAATAATTGTGCAAGCTACTGAAAATGATAGACATCAGACTAAAACAGGGCATAGAGAATAGAGGTTTCTCAAACAGCCAATACTGCTTTAGGAAAAGGAGATTTGCCCCAGACGCAATGAACAAAGTCCAGTCTGGCATCAGAGGCAGCAGCCAGAACCAGGTGCACGAGGAGAATTCCAATTGTCATACTATTGGATGTAAAGAATGCAATCAACTCACTGCGCTGGAAGCCATATTCCAGACCCTTAAGGATAGGAGAATCGTTAACGGCATTAGACGGCTCATACAAAGATACCTGGAGGATAGGTATCTGTTGTATGACCCTGTTGACCAGAGGCTCCTCATTCCCATAACATGCGGAGTGCCACAAGGCTCAGTCTTGGGCCCCAACCTCTGAAATGCTGTCTTCGACGATGTCCTCCACCTTCAACTACCTGAGGGAGTGACTCTAGTAGCTTTCACAGATGACCTCACTCTTGTGGTTTCGGAAAGAACAGTTTAAGAAGTGACAACGACAGCTAATGAGGCCCTAAGGCAAGTACAAATGCGGTTGTTGGACAAGGGTTTAGCTCTCTCTGGGGCCAAAACGACCTTCCTCTGCTTGGCTGGAAGATGGCCACCACCGGCCATACCGATAAGGACTGACAATGCCTTTATCACTCAGGTCAAAACAGCTAAGTACCTGTGGATATGGCTGGATCACAGAAGGTCGTTCTCGTCACATGTGAAACAAGTGTCAGGCAAAGCTGGAGAGATAGTGCAAGCTCTCAACAGACTACTAGGAAACATCACAGACCCCAGAATGAGCGAAAAGAAGCTCTATGGTCACATCATCTACTCCATACTACTGTATGGGGCTAGGCCTTAGAGATAAATAAGCATAGGCGTATACAAGGAGTGCAGCGATGGATTGCTCTAGAAGTAGTCTTCACGTACTCCTTGGTTTCAACTGAGGCTACACTAGTTTTGGCTGGCATGCCTCCTCTTCAACAGATGGCCCACATGAGGAACAATGTGGAAGAAGGAATGGACAAGACCGAGGCACGGAGACGAATGTTACAGGAGTGGCAAGGGCAATGGGACCAATCTTCAACAGGGTGATAGACTCATTGCCTAATAACATAGATTGAACCGTGGGTCAACCTTAAGACTGGAGAACTGAACTATTGGTTGACCCAACTACTGACAGGACATGGTGTGATCAGGGCGTACCTATACGAAAAAAGAAGGGCAGAAAATGACCTCCGCTGCTACAGTGGAGGAACAGACACCCCTGAACATCATATTCGACTGTCAACAGTGGGAAGGCAAGCGTCAACAGTGCACTCAAATAACCAGAACTTTCACAGCTGATAATTTAATTGAAACCATGCTGAACAACGAGGAGAATTTTAAAGCCATTGCAGGGCTTACTACACAAATCCTACAGCAGAAGGGCAGGGAGGACAAAATGACAAAGGGTGAGGGATAGCCCTACAGACACAATAACACACACTTTTGAAGAAGGGCGACTCACAAAACTCCTTATGGGAAAGAAAAGACCCAGATCCGCCAAAGCGCTCTAAAGGGAGCGTACATAGTAGAGGCATGAGGCATAAAGACCTCATGGTCTTTATGCCTCATTTCAAAGGTCACCTCATTTCAAAAGTTAGAGGCAGGCAAAAATTAAAGATCCAAACTGGCAGGCTGACCTGTCATACCAGACACACTGCCAGTGGATGGGAAGGCATGAGTTAGACAACCTTCTGAGCTGTGCTAAGCTTATTCAGCTTGGGAGGTAGGAGAAAAAAAAAGAATAAATTCTCACCAGGTCTTACATCAATAAGAAGATTGTGTCCTTCAATGAAAATTTTTAAATACAGTCTTAATGGGGGCTCTTTAATATAGGATAATTACTATTCAGAGCTCTTTAATATAGGACAATTACTATTCAGAGACTCCTGACTGTATATATATATATATATATATATATATATATATATATATATATATATATATATATTTAAGTTGATGACTGGTGACCCATTATTTTATTTTAATGAATACTACATAACTATAATTGGTCCTTTATTTCCATATTTTGTTTTCTTTTTTTTTAGTTTCATTTATTGTCATTTTTCTAGTTCAATTTACATACTGATTTTTTTGGCAGCCATGTTTTTTCATTTTTATAATTGTGTTAATATTTAATATTTTTTAGTGATCATCGAGAAAAATTCACAATTCAAAAACTTATAGATATAATGTATTTAATGTACTGAGCAATTGAGGAAACTATAAACATTAAAATTTATTTATTTAATTGCCATATACCAACCTAAACTTACAGATTTCTCAAGCGGTTAAGTTCCTTGAGAGACTTTTTACTGTGCGGATCATATAGCAATTTTCTGTGATCCAAACTAATGGCTAAATGCTTAATTGTCTCACACAACTCACTGCTACTGAGTCGCCAAAATCAGTGACAAGGCCTAGTCCTAGTAATTTATGCACCATCACAGTCCAACACAATATTAGTGCAGCATACTTCATTCTTCTTTGCCCTGTCCCTCTAAAGCACCAAATTCGACAACAGTGAGCTCGATCCTCAATCTGATGGCAGCATTATCTCTAATCAAACTCTAAAAGACCGTTTGTGAGAGCTCACCAGGCTCCAGCTGGTCTCGGCATACTCAGGTCACTGTATTTTTCTGAGAGTATCAGTTAATTTTTGTTCTACTTCCAGTGTGATTTTGTACTATATTAGCAAACACCCTGCTTCAATTTTGAAAATTGGAAAATTAGTTGTGAAGATATAACAAAATTTCCGAATAACTGTGATCTGTGACTAAGAGTAAATTGGGGATCACTAAATTCTATCTTTTAACCTCTGAGAATTACAATAATTTTTTGTAATACTGAAATCTAACTGAAAAATCATAATTCATTCAAAATATTTTCTCAAGCACACTAGTTCAAGATTGGTTTCATTCAAGCGATGAATTATTTAACAATCCAATCACAGTTGATTACTTAAAAGAATGGGAAAAGGCTGTGTGGATTATGTTGATCTGTTACACTTGCACTCTAGATGATTCTGTTCCAGTATTAAAAGTTATTATTCTAGCAGTATTAAACGCCTTAGTAGTATTTATTTGCTACATATAATTTAATAATATTACCATTCTACAAAAAGTTTCCAGTTATAAATTTTGACTTTGGACATTTCTGAGATGTGTGGTTAATTGAAACCCAACCACAAAAGAACACCAGTATCAATGATCTAGTATTCAAATCCATATCTAGTATTATAATCCATATAAAAGTAACTGCCTTTACTAGGATTTGAACATTGGAACTCTCGACTTCGAAATCAGCTGATTTGCGAAGACACGTTCATCACTAGGCCAACCTGGTGGGTGACTAAGGCTCAGTCTATTAACAGCAAATCCCACCTTTATGAAAATTCCAACACAATAACAATTTATTCCACATTTCATATGTGAAATAAATTGTTATTATTTTACTGATATTGATTTAGAATCTAAAAACCTGTACTTTTTACACTAGGTCACAAGACCATGTCAAGACAGAAATCATTGAGATATCTATTACCTAATCTGATGATTATGGATTTTGAAAACAAAAGTCTTCTACACCAGATAGGTTATTTCAAAAAAAATATATAATTTAATCTTTCATATAACTATTTTCTTTTAAATACAATCAAACTTTGATTAAAAAGGTAAAATTATTTTTCTCAGTAAGAGAGCAAAAAGCATGATACAACTACAAAGAAATCAATATAACAAATCTAAGCTGTAATAACATTTTTTTTATTGTTCATGTCTCAATATTTGTTCATTAATCTATACTTATTTCAATTACAATAAAATATATGCACACTTGAAAAATTATTTTAACAATTCAGTTATTGAAAACATTAATCAGAATGAGATTACTTATCACGAAATATTAAAATAAACTAATAAAAGAACAATGAATAATAAAAATATAAAAGTTTTTTTGAATTGTATAAACATTACAAATTCATAATTTTCAGAGTTTATTAAATTAAGTACTATTTATTAATAAAAAAGTAATTTATCTTGCTATTTATTATCAAAATAGCCAAATAAAAGATGTGTGTGTTTATATATATATCGTAAAAACTACATCTTTATAGACTTCATTGCAGCAGAATCCATTTTTAACACACATCACAAATTGTAACTTTTAAAGCCGTTTATTTGAATGATTAGGTCCTAATGGAATAAACTGATTAATGTAACTATACTTTTTTTCAAAAATAGTCAACTTTCTATAAAAATTGAGAACATCAGGATTTGCCCAAACTTTTTTAATATCAAAATCAATAACACGAAGAGATGAAAGATTTTTAGCTCGAGATAAAGCCACATATGCTTGTCCAGCTTCAAATACCTGAGCAAGAGTCATTTCAACGCAATCTAGTGTCAGACCCTGAAATATGAAGCTTATATAAATAAATAACATACTATATAAAGATAAAATAGTATTAGTAGTTAAGGATACAAATCAGATATTAAAATAAATCAATACTAAAAATACTATCGATTATCCATTTGGAATCATACGAGGTGCGACAATAAAGTAATGAGACTGATGTGAAAAAAAATGTTGCTTACCGTTTTAGTCATGTTTAGTGTTGTCTCCTTCAAAGTAGCCCCTCTGATTGCACACACTAATTCCAGCGCTTATGCCATTGATGGTAACATTTCTGGAACTCATCTTCTGTAATATCCACCAAGACCCTCGTCACAGCTTTTTGGATATCTTGGGTTGTTTGAAAATGGTGTCCCCCTTGACCGCCATTTTGACTCTTGGAAATAGAAAAAATTTGCACGGAGCGATATCTGGTGAATAAGGTGGCTGTGGTAGTACTGAAATTTGTTTTGAGGTTAAAAATTGCTGTACTGACAGAGCAGTATGGGATGGCGCATTATCGTGATGCAGAATCTAATTATCAGCAATGTTGGCACGGACACGAAGAACTCGTTTACGAAGTCTTTCTAAAATTTCTTTGTAGAAATATCGGTTAACTGATTGTCCAGGAGGCACCCACTCTTTATGAACAATTCCCTTGGAATCGAAGAAACACACAAGCATGCATTTCACTTTTAACTTTGACATGCGAGCTTTTTTTGGTCTGGGTGATCCCTTTGAGCACCATTGCGAACTTTGGCGTTTTGTCTCTGGATCATATTGAAAAAACCAAACTTCATCACCAGTGATAACACGGCTCAACAAATCTGGTTTGATTTTCCGTTGGCTGCCACATTTTTCCGTGTTTCTCGCTGTTGTTGTGTGAGATTTTTGCACAAATCTTTATCATACCAAGATCTTCAGTTAATATTAAATGAACCGTTTCTCGATTGATGTTGAGTTCTTCTGCAATCATTTTCACGGATAATCTTCGATCAGATCGTATGATTTCACGCACCCTGGTCAAGTTGACATCTGTCCGTGAGGTTGATGGTCGTCTACTGCGGTCTTCATCTTCAACATTCGTTCTGCCTTCACCAAAAATTTTATGCCACCGTAAAAAATTGAGCTCTTGACATAACCTCCTCTCCGAAAGCCTTCTGAAGCTTACCATAAGTAGTCATCGTGTTTTCACCCAATTTAACGCAAAAAGAAATGGCATACCGTTGCGCAATATTTTGCGGTTTCATTTCTGTGACGAGAGACACAAACACGTGTTCACTTATTACAACACAACTCACAACTGAGCAGTTGCATCAATGTGCCGCTTGGACTAGAAGTAGCTTATAGATGAAGGTCAAAGATGGTGTGCCTACGCAAGCTGCAGGGTTGCCACATCTTCAGTCTCATTACTTTATTGTCGCATCTCATATATGATTTTTTGTGACCTTTTAGTTACAATTAAACTTATATATAGTTTTTTAAACACGTTGTCTTGTGTGTCAAATCACAATTAAGAAAGGATTTTAACACTTAAAGGTGAGATCAGTCTTATTTTTTATATATATATGTATGTATGGTGATTCTTAAACTATAAATAGTTAATACATATATATAGCCTATGACACTCCCCGTAACGTAAGGATTCCAACGTGCGGTCATAGATCTAAATTGGTTTGGCCGTTAAGCTGCTATGGTGGAACAAACATACAAGGTCTGTTAAAAAAATAACCAAACTTTTTTAATTATGCACTACTGGAGAAATTTAGTGACATGCGGTTGGCAGCATTATGTTTCGCATAACTTCCTCTGCAACCACATGTTCTTGGATTTTTGATACCTTGTTTTGTTTTCGTGTTATTGTTATTTGAGTGCAACATGTTTAAGTGTTAGTAGCGATTTTTGTAATATGCAATTTTTTGACGATGTTTGTCTCAATGTCGTAGCCATAAACCCAGCTTTCATTTCCCATTATGATCCTTTGCATGAATGTTTCGTCATCATTGGTTTGTTCAAGAAGTTACCAGCAATTGTCCACTAGATGTTCTTTCTACTGTTCTATCATCTAACGAGGAACAAACTTTGCTGCAACTCGATGTATGTTCAATTTTTCAGTCAAAATGTCACAGCATGATCCATTCGAGATGCTAACCCTTTCTGCAAGTTTTCTGACAGTCAATCGGTGATTTGCACACACCAGATCGTTGATTTTCTAAACATGTATGTCATCAGTTGAAGTCAAAGTCCTTCTTGGTTGAGGGTCATTTTCAATTGACTGACGATCACCTTTAAATAATGAAAACCATTTGCAGCATTGCGAACGACCCAGAGCATCATCTTCATAAGCTTGTTTCAAAAGCTGAAATGTTTCTGTGAGTTTTCTCCAGTTTCACAAAAAATTTTACGTTGTACAGTTGCTTCCGATAAACACACATTACAAAAATCATTACTAACACTTAAACACTCAAATAACAATAACATGAAAACTAAATGAAATATCAACAATCCAAGAATATGTGGTTACAGAGGGGAGGTTATTCAGAACACAATACCGCCAACCGTATGTCACTAAAATCTCTGTTTGCGCATAATTAAAAATATGTACGTACATACATACATACTTATACACACCCTAAAACAATTACACTCCTTTTTGGACAGTCATGCAACAAAGATATTTAATACTAATATAAACGCTTAAACTCTGCTGAAGGTTTTTCAAAAATTGATATAATGCTGGTAAACAAGAGAATTAAAAATAATAGAAAAGGAATGCCTTCTTTTATATGTAAGAAATTTTAGATCCAGCATGGGTTTTCAACTTCCTTTTGAGAAGTAGTATTTTCAGTCCAGACAACCAACTTGAAGTGTCAAAGCACATCAGTTCTGTGCTACTTTACTTTGAGATATTGCTCAGAGGTATTTATGGGTGATCCACGTTGAAAGGAAATTTCATGACCAAGTTAGTCATTTCTCTTTCCTCCACCATAATCGAAATGCCTGAAGAAGGAACAATAATTTCAATATTCACAATCATCTTTAGAAAATCAGACTTTTTTATTAGAAATGGGTTTGTTCTCATTAACTAAATTAAAAGATTGTTTCTGTGATATGCAATCTCCCAGAAGTATAGATCCAACCCTGCTGGTGAATGGATCTGACTTCTGCTGAGCTTGTAACAGTATGGATACAATATCCTACTGGAAAGAATGACAAACACAAAAATACTCTTTGTATTTATATTAACTATCCCTTTCTCGTTTTTTTTTTTTTTTTTTTTTTTTTGTTAGAAGACTGTTTGCTTCTGCTAACTGAATGACTGATCTGTAACAAAAAGCTTTAGGAATAACTGTAAAGACAAAATATTTCTAGATCTTTTAATAGAGTAAGTAATTCTAAGAAACAGATTCTTCCACAGTATGTCTTAGTGCACATTTGTACCAATTACAGTGCCTTAGTCTGTTAGAAAAATTAGATGGTTTTTGTCAGTCACATTCTTAAATGTAAAAAACAAGTGGTCCCTGAAACCATGTACAGTAATAGACTGCTAATTTTGGATTATGCTGGGGGTAAACCAAATATATATATAAACAAATTGGCTGAAAATGTTTGCATTTTATAGTTCAGTACTTAAGATACATACATGCATGGAAAACACACACACATATATTTTCTTATTTTTTTGTGAATGGGAAAATACTTGTTCACCAAGTGTAGATGGTACATGGTGCATAGAATTAAGTTTAAGTTAGTTGTATGGTACCTAACTTGACATGTATGTGTTCTGGCAGTATTTACTTTTTTCATCAAAATATGTTCAGCAATATTTGGTACAAACATTTTATTCAGATCAGTACAAAATTACACTTCATAATTTAGTAGTCTCTAATACAGTTTTTCTTTCATGACCCTTACTGTATCTGGACTGTGATGAAGGAGTAAACACTTTATAAATCTTCATCAACTTTCTTGCATTGGTGGTCTGCCACAAACCTCTCAAACAATATTATCGAACACTCACATAATCTTAGATTTTTATAGAATATAATGAACAGCTATTAATAATACTTCTCTTTTAAGGCAGCTTTCATTCACATCTAGAGTTAACCATCCATTCAGTTTCATATCTACAAAATTACAACAGTGAATGCCAATTACAATAGTCTCACTGCAAAATATAAATTTCTACACAGGTTAACTGTTGTGATGCTGATATTATATTCAGTATCCTATTATATTGTATACCTTTTTGACCATAAACAAATTCAATTTAAAACTTTTCACTACAATTGGTGATGAATTGATATTGGAAAGTGAATGGACCTTTTACCAACATAAATGAAGGATCAATGATAAAAGGAATTTTGATGGCTGCTTGGAGCCAGGTATCAAGGACTGGCATGTTAGTCTACATCTACAGTCACTTCAAATTATGCTGATTCAAAAGTAATAACTTTAGCAGTGAGTCAAGTCAATTGTAAGAAAGTTCCACATACAGAATTTTTGGAATCCTCTGATTATTTCAGAGAAACTTCATAATGTTATGATTTAACATCTTTCAGGGTAAAAAAGAATTGGTATTAATAAAATATTAGCTATGTCTAGTCACTACAAGTAAAATTTTGTGGGATGAAAAGGAAAGCAAAACATTATATTAATAAATGAATAATATCTAATAACAGTAAAAAAATTATCACTAATGGTAATTAGTAACTAACAATTTTTTTCTTATTATTTATGAATACCTGAGATTTATGAATTGAGAAAGCCCATGCTAAACGCAGAGGCAATTGCTGTCTAGAAATAATGTTTCCACTGGATAAACGCACAACCCACTTAGATTGCTGCACAGTGCATTCAGTTATTAGGAACTTAACAACTGGTAAACCTGATAATACATAAACCTCATATTATTTTCATCTTAAATTAACTGCTTAGGATTTACATTTTATTGCAACAATTATGAAATAAAAAAGTACATAAACAGCAACATATAAAAAAATTGTAGCTCAACTACCACTTCTGTCCTACCACAATCTTGCATAGCTACATACATAATAGTATTCATTCATTTTTTTTATTTCTTAGATTGGACACATAGTTTTAAGCATGCTGAAACTTTAATTGTAAGAAAGAAATTTCTGAACATAAAGTGAATTTAGCTTTATTAACCGTTTCAAAGCATATATGATCTTTTAAAAGAATATAATACAATATGATATTTAATTTAATAAATTCAAAATATTTAAAATCACAAATAACAAATAAAAATTGTAAGAATGATCTTACCAGTAATAAAGTCCTTAGAAATCTCACAGATTTTTCATTAGTTATTAAAGCAAAAATACAATAATACTGCAGAAAAGTCACAAGGAAAGCCCTGACTCTTGCAATTTTTTTTCTAACATCCTAGAATCTAGGTAATAATAGAACACCTATCTAATGTAACAAAGTGCAGCATTTTCTTTTTGTGTATCTTGATCTAGTAGGCCATTCTTAAAATGTAAGATCTGATACCCAATACAAAGCCCTGTGACCAAATAATATGGTGACTGATGAGCTACAACACTACATTCATCAAGTTGTTTCCAGCAAACCTCACTTTTATGATAAGATGCAAACCAGTAAGAAGACTACGAGATCCATGCCCTATAAAATTATGCTTTCTATATATGAAATACATCCATTCAATTTCTAACATTACAGGAAGTAAATTTTTTGGTTACTATTAATACTGTTTTATTCACCTGTCAAATTTTTTAACTAGCAAAACAAATATGGCTAATCAGTCATACTGAAGTATTCATCACAACTTTATGTTTAATAGATGGTTTCACATACATGATTTATTAAATTACAAAATGAATAAACAAATAAGTTTGTTTATTGAAAAATAAACTTAGAACAGTGAGTAGCAATGTCATTAGAATAAAGTTATAAATACAGATTGACTGCTGGTTCAGCAATATCATAATAATAATAAGCTTTAATTACTCATCTGGAAATGTACAAATGATATGAATTGTTAATATTGTTTTGTTAAGAAAGGAATGTGTCATATTAGTTTTACATCAGTCTAGCTACTTACTGCATCTCTGTCTATAATGTAAACAAATTATATAAAAATATAACTACTAATTTTTTGCTATATTATTGTAATACCATTTATCTCAAATTAGTTCAATCCCTTACTACTAAAGCAACAGTAAACTTCATGTTCTGAGTGGATGACAGGGATTTATTTAAAATTAGTACTTAGTAGCAAGTTTTATGATTTTAATTATTGTTGATAGCTGGCTTTATGATTGAATTTATGGTTGTTCAGTTTTTGTTGAATTTTTAAGTATATTTGAGAATTCTTTGAATTCAGTGGAATTTTTTTTTTTGGATGAATATTAGAATCTTTTCTACCTTTGTATATGTAATAAATAATATTAATATAGCAAAAAAAAACATGAGTTTTTTTTGTATTTGTTCAGCTACTAAGGCAAAGTTTCCATTATATCATTTTTTTTTTGTTTTCATTTGCTAGGCCTTCTATCTGTGGATAAAAAACAATGTAAATGATGACATAATTCATTTTCCGCACAAAATATTTAAAAAAAGAGTTGTTTATGAAAAACATTGTCTGCAATCATCTTTTACAAACAACATGAAAACAGAATTACAGAAAATTTTTATACATAAATAATAAATATTACACTGATTGAAGGCATTTTAGATACATTACATCATCTCCACAACCATCAAATCCAAACAATAGTTTTGCGAATGCTCTTTGCATTCCCTTGATTTTTCAACCTTAGCTTGAAAAAACTGAAACCAGTTAAAACCTGATACGTAAATCTCAATAAAATTATACCTTCTGTCAAAAAAAGGTTAGTTGAAAAATTAAAAACAAATATCAAAATTAAAAAAAGACAAGAAAAAATTATTATTAGACTGATGATATTAATATCAAAGTGTTAATATGACTGATGCTATCAAAGTGATGAAAAATCATTTATCACTTTTAGTGTCCCTATTTTTTAAACCCAATTGCGTCAGCCTAACAATTATGAAATACTGAGGAGCAAAACCTGCATTAAAACTCGATCACTTTATGCAAATAAATGTGTAATAATGGTTTTGTGATTCCTGTTCAGTCAACCATTGGAAGATGGCTGCGAATTTAAATTTTCAAACCAGAAATAAATGAACAATTTATTTACTCTGTTCAAGCAAAAAGTGGATTGTATGGCAGAAAATGAAAAACAAACTACTGTTTCCTTGATGAACTGTACATAACAAGGACCCTGGTATGTAATGTGAAGGATAACATTGTGAAAGATTTCCAAGACCTGGGAAAAGAGGGCCGATACCCTACCCCTGCCAAATAGTGTCTTAGTTTTCATGATTTGAGCTATTATTAAAGGAGAAAAGTATCTTTCACATTACATTCACAGGGCATCACTAAAAAGTGAAAAATTATATAAAATTGTACTAGGTACAGTTAAAAGTTTTTGACTAATTGGACTAAATGCACATGTAAGTGATCAAGGATTCAACAATAGATCTGTAATCAAAATGTTGGCAGTTAAAGAAAAAATCCTTACTTCATGGTAAACAATAGTAAGGTATTTGTTGTTTATGATATATCACATTTAAAATAAATGTAAAAGAAATAATTAATAAAAACAGGAAAAGATGGTTAGAATATCGGCCAAATTTAACAAATTGTTGTATAGCAGAATGACAGGATTTAAATGAGTTTTACTCCCTTGATTCCCATCTGATATGAGCTAGAAAAGCATAAAAATTAACTGAAGACATTTATTTCTAAACTAATTTGTAAAAAAAAGATGGTTAAATTAATTATGCAAGTATTCAGTAATTCTATATCTGTAACAATGCACACAGTAGTGTATGATAAAGCTAAATTCTATGCACTGTTTGCAAATAAATTAAATAATTTATTAAATTTTTTAAACAGTGCTCAGTGATTTAGCTCTTATTCTAACATATGAGCTTTATCAGAATCTACAGATAATCCAGTTTAAAAAAAAAAATTAAGGTTTAAACTGGGTGAAAAATTGGTCAGTGGTTAAATCTGGTAAAAGACCTTAGACTTTTATTGCACTTGAAATTTCTATAAATTCAAATCTACATTTTTGGGAAGACTTAAAAAAATTACTTCCAACTGTAAATAACTTCAATCTGAATGAAGACTTACAGCTATTTCATATTGGTTCCTTTAAAAAAGGAAACTGTGGCCTATAAACCAGATACTGACAAAATATTTTAATCTACTGATGATATTAAATAGTTGTGATGAAAGAGATGAAGTACATGAAGAGGGTGCACTGAGCATGCCATACAACCACCTTGGAAGAATGTTCTTAGCAGTAAATTCAATTTCTTTACTTATTTATTTAAATAACTTACATTAAAATTAATAAGCCTACTGAAGAATTTGAGATAATCTATGCCATATTTATTTACTGTCTATGTAAATTTTATTTAAATATGATACTAAATTGAAGGCCTAAACCTAGGTATTGTCCAGTAGTTTCAGTCAGTTATTAGTAAAGTGATTTTACTTACAGGTATTTTGCTGGGTGTGCAGTCCAAGCTACCATAAAAAATTCAAATGTATGGAATAAAAAAAGGGCTTGGCAAGAGAATTTCTTACCTCAGGAGATTATATTTTGATTAATAAAAAAACAAGTCTTACCCTGAACTTGAAAAAAATATTATTAAACTAGTGTGTCCAAGTATGAAACAATAGATGTAGTCTTTATGCATAAAATATTTTTGGTAATTTTTTTTACTACAAAATGCACTTACAATTCTTAAGAGAGGCAATTTGTTGGAAATATGAAGAAAGCATTGCAAAAAAAAACTCAGACTGGCTTAATTGGACACCAGTTGCACCCACATGAAAGTATTAATAGATGTAATTTTAATATAGTTATCTAATGATATGAAACAGCCTTTGAAATGGAATAACTTGAAAATTTGTTTGTTTTAATATTGTATTTTTATTCAACCAATAAAATAGCAGAATTTCATAAACACAGCAGTAAAATTAACAGTTTCTGGATTTTTTTTTAGAGCACATGATTTATGCACATAAATTCGATTCGGAAATAAAAATTTATGCAAGTGTCAATTATGCTATTTCAAAAGATTCAATTGAACTGATGCTATTGAACACATATAATTACATTTTCATTCTTCAGCTACATTACTTATTACATTTTGATGTGGACTTCTATACTATAAATCATCATGAACTTTAAACCAAAAATCCCCTAGCCAACTTTCTTTTATAGCATCTATGA
The DNA here is from genome assembly GCF_047948215.1 of Lycorma delicatula. Taxonomy (NCBI): domain Eukaryota; kingdom Metazoa; phylum Arthropoda; class Insecta; order Hemiptera; family Fulgoridae; genus Lycorma; species Lycorma delicatula. Next base: position 36,240,514 of record NC_134455.1, read on the forward strand.
TATATCATTCCAATATGGGTCCATCTGTCATTAAGCAAATTATGTATAGATTATTGTTATTTTTTTCTTTTCTAAATATACTAATCATGTTATATTTATTTATAAGAAAAATTTATGTCCCTGTAATATTCCTAACTTAAATATTAGCAGCATCTATCTGACAAATCATGAATTGCCATGTTTATTCAATAAAGTTTGTTAAATAGAATTAAAGGATAGATTTAGTAACTCACGTAACTGCATGCAATTGTATGATCATGCAACCACCAATTTTGGTATGCAAAATAAAAACTACATTTTATTAATCATTATGAACTCTCTGTTAATATCTGAAATTCTAGTAAGGTGTCAATAACTATCATTAAAATTAATGAAAGTATAGAGGTTTTCATTTCATGTATTCAGTAAGAAAATTAATCTTTTGGACATGTTTTATTAGTAACGAAAGTTATTAGAATTATTACTGTTTAAAATAAAAATTCCTCAAGGGTACCAATAATTTTGCTACTGCTTTCTACATTTTGAGTTTATTATTTTATTTTTATTTATTTAATTATACAATGAAAATGTGAAAATAGATCTAGTCTTTTACTGGGGTTTTCTGTAATTCTAGTTTAGTAATACTATGACTAAATTGTTGAAGTTGTTTGAAATATGATTTTTATTTTTGTACTTGGGTGCCAAGTAAAGGAAAATATTTGATAGATTGTAAATTATTTTCTGATTTTCTTTTAAATTGTTAACTACATAATTATTTTCGAAAAATAATCTTTTTTTTAATTGCCTATAAAGTAAAGGAAATAACTTTAGACTGATTGTATTTTTTTGTATGTTTAGAAATTATTAAAAGATTATTTGCAAAAATATTTTGTTGATTTCTGTAATTTTTGGTATTGTGTAAAGTAAAAAAAAAAAAAATCTTTTTTATTGGTTGTATTCTTTTCATTTTATATAATTTAAAAATAATTATTATTCAAACATTTTTATTCAAATACAATATAATTTTTACTTTTTTATTCACCAGTTTCCTCTCGTAAACAACCTGTAATTTATAATTTTCAAAATCATAAATCTTTAATAATAAATTTTAAATTATAGTCTTCAGAGATTAAAAAATTTGCCATACTATTTTTTTCTTTTATAACAACTTGAGATAGGCAGAACAAGTGATATTGTCACATTTAAAAAAATGACCTGGCCACTTTTTTAGCTTTAGGAGCTTGTAACCAAGTCATCTTCAACTGTCTTAACGGAAATTGCTTATGAAAAATCAATTGTTTCTTTTTACCAATAAAAATAAAAATTAATAAAGATAATACCTGAAAATGAAAAATAAATATTCAAATCCTGATTTTTCAGGGAACACTACATTTTCATACGCAATTTCTCATGAATACATTTTTTAACCTGCATTGAAAAGAGAAGATATACAAATGGAAGTGTAAAACTGAAGATATAATTTTTTTTACAAAAAGTAAATGATTAATTATTTTTGTAGCATACTATTATACTTTTCTCTTTCGTTTGAAATAGATAAAATACTTTAAAAAATTAATTAACTGCTATAAAAATATTTTTAGATTATAATTTTAATTGATAATTAAAACGAAATAAAAAATAACTATGGTACTGTAATTTATAACTTTAAATTGAATAATGAAAATTACTTAGTAAAAAAAAAATATATATATATATATATTATTATATTATTATGCTTTTACGGCCAACATGGGACCACTTAAGTCAATTTTAGTTGGATCTTTTCTGAGAAAAGCGTGTTATTTTACTCTTCCGAGCTGCCCAGTATTTCTTCATCCGTTCAGATCTTGCTTTCTTTTCTTCATCCGTAAACACCCTCTTCATTGTATTTTGTCGTTTGTCTGTCTTCTGTTTAAATCTAATGCTTTTATCTTTTAGCTTTGTAATTTTTCCAGTTTTATTCTGTAGGTCAGTCAGGGAAATTCCCAATTCTTTCATATCTTCTCTAATTTCTTTGATCCATCCTACTTCTAGCTTTTGGAACCTGAGATTTTCAATGATATTTCTTGACAGTCTTGTTTCCGGTGTCCTTATGAGATGACCGAAGAAAGAGATTCTTTTTTTCCGCATAGTATCAGTAACAGGCTCTATTTCTCGATACAATATATGTATATATACATATATATTATGAAGAATTATAAATTAAAAACATTGAATAAAAGAAATATTTTTAAATTGACTTTTCTGATAAATTAATTGATTAATTGGTAAATTTTAATTTAAATAAGCAATTCAAAATCAATGAATTTACTATAATAACCTTTTCTACTTAATTTGAAGATACTAGAGCTGTGGCATGTTTTTAACTTGGTTACTGCGCACATTTACCAACAAAATGTTTCTTATGCGAACTAACAATGTTTCTCCAACTTGGATTACACCACCACAAACATCTATTAACAATGTGGGATTAGTCTGTCAGGAGGGTGAATATTATGCTATCTGTGTTGACCTAGCACGAAAGATTGCCACCAGGCTTTGGACTGGTTTCTATTATTATCTAGATTTAAGGACAGCATTCAATTAACAAAAAATGGAACAGCTCATTATTGATCATTTCAATCACAATCTTATCAATCAACCATTCCTCACAGAATTATATTTTTTGGCAAAGTTCTCAATCCATTTCTTTTGATGATATTCATAAGAAGAAAGGCAAAAACAGAAGCATTTGCCTCCTGCTGACAAACACTACTACATTGTAAATTGTGGCTGAAAGAATACACAGAACACAACTAACATACACTAGAACAATCACCTGCACTACAGTTTCAAAACTATTTTGGCTTACTTTAAACAACCAACTTCACCAGCTCAATAATTAGCTATCTCTATCTCATAAACAGTTTTCATAGGGTTCTGCTCTTTCACAACATATATTAATCTTTTTCTGATATACTGGTTACTTGTTATTTTGTTATCTAGTTAACTGTTATTTGTACAGGCAAATACTGAATTTCTAAGCTCTTGTTTGCATTTCTTTCCAATTTTATGACTAAGAAGCACTTTAAAATAGAAATGATAACTTTTATAGTCCAGTGAATTTAAAACTCAATCCACAAACAAAATGTGCGATTGGCTACCTGACATTAGATTTTTTGTCTTTCATATGAGGTTTTTGTTATATGTTTCAACCACATTTCGAATATAAAGTAGAAAAATCCATACATCTCTAGTTTCATCTTTTTAAGGTTGGTTTAACGGAAAATTCTGAATTATATTTTCATAAAAAATAACAACTGCCTTTAAGAGGATTATTTTTATATGGATTTGAATACTAAATCATGGATACCAGTGTTCTTTGGTGGTTGGGTTTCATTTAACCACACATCTCAGGAATGGTCAATCTGAGACTGTACAAGACTACACTTCATTTACATTCATACATATCATCCTCATTCATCTTCTGAAATAATACCTTATGGTGGTTCCAGAGGCTAAACAGAAAAAGAAAAAAGTCGGTTTTAAAGGAAATAACAAACAGGTTTGTGTCAATTTTACAAATCTCAAAAGTGTTGAAGTACATATTTGTGAAAGTCTCACTCTGCATCTGAGCTAGAAAAGGATACGCCGCTGACTTTATAAAAATGATTTATACCACTTTGCCACTGGATGATTGTTCTGTATATGTATTCAAGTGTGACTGTGCGTGTGTTGTGTGGTGGGGGTGGACGAATGAGTGTACGAAAGTAGGGAGCGACAGGAGAGTGAGTCTGGTATTGGAAGCGTGATCGTCAACATGTGTTAATACAGTCCACTAGTTCAATGTGTAATTAGTTCAGTAATCAATAAATCAAATTATAATTCAAGGTGGGTGTGTCATTAAATACCAGCGCAAAATCATTCAGCCACATTAGGGAAGAGCAAGAAAAAAATTATTTCCCCTAATAGAAGTAAATTTCTATTAGGGAAAACATCCCTGCCAGGTTGCAAGTTTTCAACTCTTTTGTTATGGTACTCTTTTTATCATCCATTACAGAATGTTAACTTAAATAATTTCTACTTATTTTCTAAAGGACCCTCAAAGGAAGAATTATGCAAATTTACAGTTTCCTAGCCAAGTAATAAATAGGAGAATAGTGATGAATGATGGGTCCCCTTTTTGCACACAGATTTACTATATTCTAGGATTTACAGTTTTTTGTAGTTTTTCATACATTTATTGAATAAAATGAGACATATTCTATGATGTTAATATACTGATAATTGAAAACTATGATTAATGTATTAATGATGATATTAAACTACTGATATTATTAAAAATTATTACTATACCATTAACAAACTTTGTTAGAACTCCACGAGCACCATTTACTAGACCTTTAGCCACATTAATATTTTTTAGAAGCATAACCTGGGCACCTACTTTCAGGACAATCTTCTTTGGCACAGGTGTAAGCTCATCAAGCATTTTACTATTTCCACTTCCATTATCAACTGCTTCAAACTCTTTTGGCTCCTCTGAAACAGAGATGAACTTAAAAAATACAATTATTTTTCAATTCTGTAAGCTGACCATTACTCAAGTAATCATCTTTGCTACCAAGGTTGTACATCCAGTACTGAACTGGATGATCAATACAGCTTAGCAGTTTTTTTTTATTTTTACTGAATTTTATATAAATATATATATATGTATAATAAATGTGTTTAATTTGTATATATAAATATATGTATACTCGTATTATGAATATATTACATATTATATACTATACAGCTATAAATTTTAGATAATAAGCAATAACAGCTAAGTCGACAACGATTGTTAACATCTATATGGCTACAAGTGTCCAGGATGATGATGAGGTACATCGTGTATATAATTGACGAAACAATTAAATACATAAAAGGGGATCAAATATCTACTAATAGTTGGAGATTGGAATGCAAGATTGCAAAAAGCAAGAGATTGGAAAAAGCAAGAAAGGAAATATTGTGGATGAATACGGGCTGAGCAAAAGAAATGAATGACGGGACCAACTTACAGAATTCTGCACAAAGTATAATTTAGTAATTGCCAACACCCAATTTAAAAATCATAATAGAAGAATATACACATGGAAAAAGCCAGGCGATACTGCAAGGTATCAGATAGATTATATCATGGTTAAGCAAAGATTTAGAAATCAACTTGTCGACTGCAAAACAGGAGCAGATATTGATAGCATCCATAATTTAGTGATAACGAAATGTAAATTGGGTTTTAAAATCCTAAAAAAAAGGTGTCAGATGAAAAGGTGGAATTTAGAGAAGCTTGAGGAAGAGGAGGTAAAGAGATTTTTAAGGAGGACATCACAAGAGATCTGAGTAAGAAAGATAAGATAGAAAATATAGAAGAAGAATGGGAGAATGTAAAAAGGAAATTCTTAAATCAGCAGATGCAAATTTAGGCGGAACAAAGAGAACTGGTAGAAAACCTTGGACATCAGAGGATATATTTATTGCAGCTGTTGGATGAACATAGAAAGTATAAGAATGCTAGTGATGAAGAAGATAAAAGGACCTATAGAAAATTAAGAAATACTATATAATGTATTAAATAAAGATGGTATATCAATTTATGATATGAAAGGAAAGGTTGATAGGCGAGTGGAAAATATTGAAGTTATACATAGGAAATGAATTAGAAACTGGTTTTATAGAGAAAAAAGAGGAAGTCGAAGAGGATGAAAAGGGAGATAAGATACTGAGATCTGAATTTAAGAGAGCATTAAAGGATATGAATATGAGAAAGGCTCCTGAGATAGATGGGATACCTGCAGACTTACTACGCAGTGCAGGTGAGGAAGTGATGGATTGATTATATCTTATACAAACTGATGTGTGTAATATTTATGAAAAAGGGGAAGTTCCATCAGACTTCAAAAACAGTGTTACTGTCATGGTTCCAAAGAAAGCAGGAGCAGATAAATATGAAGAATACAGAACAATTAGCTTAACTACTCATGCATCAAACATTTTAACTAGAATTTTTCTGTACAGAAAAATTGAGTGGAGTGGAAGAAGTGTTAGGAGAAGAACAACTTGATTTCAGGAAAAGTACAGAGACAAAGAAAGCAATTTTAGTGCTCAGATTAATAGGAGAAGGAAGATTAAAGGAAAAAAACTAACATACATGGCCTCTATAGACTTAGAAAATACAACAGATAACATAGACTGAAATAAAATATTCAGCATTTAAAAAAATTTATGGTTCAAGTATAGAGATAGAAAAACAATAGCTAGCATTTACAGGAACCAAACTGCAACAGTTATAATCGAAGAGCATTAAAAAGAAGCAATAATAAAAAAGGGAATCCAACAAGGATGTTCCCTATCCCAGTTACTTTTAATCTTTACACAGAACTAGTAGTTAATGATATTAAAGAACAGTTTAGATCTGGAGTAACAGTGTAAGGTCAAAGGATAAAGATGCTACAATTTGCTGATGATACAGTAATTCTAGCCAAGAGTAAAAAAGATTTACAAGAAACAATGAATGGCATGAATGACGTCCTACACAAGAACTACCACATGAAAATAAACAAGATGAAAGTAATGAAATGTAGTAGAAATAAAGCAAATGGACTACTGAATATAAAAATAGGATGAAAAAATACTATGGAAGTAGAAGAATTTTGTTATTTGGGAAGTAGTTCCAATTAAAGATGGATGAAGCAAGAGCGATATAAAATGCCGAATAGACAAAATGAGCTTTCAGTCAGAAATATAATTTGCTTACATCAAAGTTTAATTTAAACATCAGGAAAAAATCTTTGAAAGTATATCTTTGGAGTGTAACTTTATAGGGAAGTAAAACTTGGTTGACCAGAGTACCTGAGAAGAAAAGATTAGAAGCTTTTGAAATGTGGTCCTGTAGGAAAAAGTTAAAAATCAGATGGGTGGATAAAGTCACAAATGAAGAGATGTTGCAGCAAATTGATGAAGAAAGAAGCATTTGAAAAAATATAGCTAAAAGAAGAGACAGACTTACAGTCCACATATTAACGCATCCTGGAATAGTTGCTTGATGTTGGAGGGACATGTAGATGGGAAAAACTGTGCAGGCAGGCAATGTTTGGAATATGTACAACAAATTGTTAGGCATGTAGGATGTAGGGGGTATACCAAAATGAAACGATGATAGGAAAGACACTAGATAGGAAATCTTGAAAGCTGCATCAAATCAGTCAAATGACTGAAGACAAAAAAAAAATTGTTCTTGAGCTATTATAAAGTGAAAGATGGGTGCCACTTTCAAATTACAAACAAAATTTTCAAATTCACAAAGGCTGTTTCCAAATTATTATTATTTCCAAATTGTCTTCATCCAATTCAAAACAAACAGGCTGTTAAATATTTATTTAACTTCTTCAGTTTTTTAACTAAAATACCTATGTTAAAAAAAGTATAAACAAGAATACATCTGACTGTGTACAGATAGGTACAACTCTTAGTTAACATGGAAGAACATGACATTCAAAAATTGTTTTCAGTGTTCTGCTTTTAGAGACCCTGAATGAAACTCAATAATGTCAAACAGCTCAGGACTACCACATCTGCCATAGACAAACTAGACATAGACATCCTTGCAAATGACTAGACATAACACAACAGTGAGCTTCTGCAGGATCCCCAGCCATACTGGAATTTCAGGCATTGGGCACGTAATCAGTGCTGCAAAAGAGGCTTGTTTTCAGCCTACTTTTACCAACTGCATTGCTTCTAACGATCTTGTTTGTTTCCTGAAGATGGTAGTTCGCGATAAGTGGCAAAGTGAATGGGATGCTACTATTAACAATCATCCAATTAAGCATACTGTGTCGCTGTGGAAGTCCTCATGCATAAATAATCATTGACGGGAAGTTATTATTTGCTGTTTACGAATAGGCACACTAGGCTCACTCATCGACATCTGATGATGCAAACAGACATACCCCTCTGTGCTTGCTGCCAGTGGCAACTAATAGTGCACCACATCCTTGTGGATTGTATCTGTTACGTGGCATTGCATCACAAGTTTACACTAGGGGCTGACATGCTTAATGTATGTTGGGAAACAATACAATGACTGTCTTTTAATTTATAAAGGCTGTGCATTTTCATTCAAGAATTTAATTATTTATATGGTCCTTGTCAACTGTGTATACTGTTTGGTATATGTCGGATGGTAATTTTTATTCTTTTAAGTTACTTTTTTAATGGTGTGTCCACTATGGTTTTTATTTCGCTTTAAGCATACGTTACAGGCTTTTTAATTTTACGATGTATTTTTACATTGCTAGGTTTAATTTTTAACTTTTTCTTATCTACAACAAATATATCATGTCAGGGCGATGATAACAGAAAAATGTTTTTCCCCAGAAAAACAAAAACACAAAAAAATTGACGTCTTTGGTTTCCTTTAAATTAGAAAAACTGAAATACTGTAATTGTTGAACTGTTCTTTTTTAAAATTTAATTTACTTTCAGAAATAAGTAAAAAGAAAAATACTGATGTCAAAGAGATTTAGGCCCCCAAACCTTATGCTGCCTGCAGCCACTAATCAACAAAAATCAAAATATTGTAATATCCAAAACATTTTTTTGACCATGAAATCTGGACCCAAGATCTCATGAACCTCTAATTAAAAATAATTGCAATAACGTGATATTTGAACCAATATTTTTCAAATATAACTAACTTTCTGGATAAGTACAAATTAAGATGACCACATTTAGCCTCTTTAAAATAACAAAAAACTGAAATATTATGAGATTGAGATTGTTTAATGATGGTTTATTGATCATTAAAAAAACATTTTCTGTTTCCAGTAGACAAGTAAAAGATTTAATGATGTCATAATGTTTGGCCAACATTACAACCTATTTTTTCCTTCATAAATTGAGAAAAGCAAATATGTTAATATTTGGAATGCTTACAAAGGACTCAAAACATTAATAACAAAAATCTGGTTACTTTTTGAACAGACTTGGACAACTGATCTCAGTTATTCAAATGTTGGATTTAATATGTTATCCAAATCTGCTGCAACTAGGTTAACCTAATTAAGTACTAAATACTTCTAGTGCTGGCCTACTGACATTTTACATAGTTTTATTTACTCTTTCACTCACATAATAATTCGAATAGTTTATAAATTTTGTAATATTTTTTATTTTTGTATGAGTGGACAATTGTTTGGTTTTTTATCACCAAAAAGGCACAAGCAGCTATAATACAGATGAGCTGCAATGAAATGCAAATTTTCAGAAAAAATGATAGTAAATATAATGAAAAATATACCAACTATAAAGTATAACATAGTAATAACAATTATCAAGTACCATTATTAAATACAACATAATTACATTTTATATCTTGAAAGTGAAGGAACCCTCACAAACTGAAAGAATAAACCTGAGTCAAGTATAATAGGTAAAATTAACATGAGAACAAATGTAAAATTAAAAACAAATACCAGAACTGCTTTGGCCTTGTTAAACAACTACAGGTAACCCATGAGAATAAAGCCAACATCTGAAGATAACTTATTTATACGCCTATATACAACTTACTTATCTACACATTCATACATCTTAATATGTACTTAGATGAACATACTACACATAATCTTACAATATGTTGATTAAAAGTATCTTATGACACAAAACTTAATCATACAAATACAAAATAAAATTCCAGATACTAACAAACTGCTTCTTCATGGAGTAATACAATATAAAAGCTGAAATTTGTTTTCTACAATAATAATTGTCTATATATGACACAATTAAACATGGATAATAAAAAAAAATCAACATAATTTGAATAAACTTAAAATTCATAATCTTACCTTTGATATTATCTAAATTTGTGGCATTAATCAAATTAGCTTCTTGTGTATAACAGCAAAGCCGAGTAGCCTGGATTCCATTACCACCAATTGTTTGACTTCCAGTTTTAACCAGCTTTTCAGCAATTTCTGGAGTAATTCTAAAAAGAAAAAAATATTAAAAATGATTATATTGTAATAAAAGTACACCTAAATTAATGTAATTTTGCGAACTTAAAAATGTTTTACTATTTTGGTAATTTTTTGTTATATTCTATAAAATATAACATTAAAATATGCTAATTATCATTAATTTTTATTTGAGCACGACTATTTTCTATTACTGCTTTTGTGAATATTATGTAAACAGGAAACAAAAAAATTACTTCCATTTTCTAAAAATAGTATTACTTATATTTCATATTTGTCATCTCAATGAAAGAAAGGCAAGCAAGAGCTTATATTAACTGAGCCTACTACACAAAAATTGGTAAATATTTTTTTTTTCATTAAGAAGTTAAAAAGTGTATCATCATCCTAATAATAATAAGCAAAAAGAAAAACCAACTTTTTTTATTTAAAGAATTTTTTTTTACTACATAAGATATGTAGTGGATGATCACAAGAAATTGATGTCGGAATTACTTTGATGGGAACTCCTAAAAAGTTGACAATTGGTTAAAAATGAGGTTATGTAAGTTTCAGCTTGATCAGATAACATTAAGATTTGCCTCATCAGACCTAAATTATTAAAAAATGGCTATATTTCTAAAAAAAAAACTGAGGTTTTTTCACTACAGAATTACAATTTATCTTAGGAATATGTTTTTATTAGTTTTTTAGAGAATGGTCGTGGCTTCAATTTTCACTTCCACAACTTGTTTCATAAATGTAGAACGCTTTATTGTGCACCAGACCCAAAAGATTTTTTTTCAAAAATATATTAAAATTGCTACAAACATGATAAAATTACTTTTTAACCATGCTTTAATTATTGGTTGAATTCTTTGCATTCAAACACATCAAAGTACTGTTTCAACATAAGTTTTTTATATTTACGAGGGATGTTCAATAATTAACAAGACCAACTGATATAAAGAAAAAATGATTCAATCAATGAATGAAACATTTTGGAAGTCAAGTTGGCAACCTTGGGAACACATTCAATCAGCTGTTTGATCATAATTAATCTAAACATAACCTCTTTTGTTGATTTCAGAATGTCAGCTCCGCTTGAAACATGTACACTGAAAGAGCAAAATTCAGTGATAAGATTTTTGCTATCAGAAGGTGTGAAACTGATGGAAATTTACTCAAGAATGTTAAAATAATATGGTGAAAAGTGTCTAAACCGCAATAACATGTATATGTGGGTGGTACAGTTTATTTTGAGCAGAATAAGTGTGACTGATCTTCATTGCTCTGGAAGTCCAGTTGAAGTTTTGATTACGGCGCTGCAAAATCGCATAAATGATCTTATTCACGAAGACAGGTGAGTCAAAATTTGTCAAATTGCTAGGTTTTGTAATACTGGTGTTGGAATCGTGCATTCAATCATTCATGATGTGCTGAATTATTGCAAAATGTGTTCAAGGGTAGGTTCCAAGACAGCTGACTCAAGCCTACAAAAACACCCAGATTCACATTTGTTCTGGAATGGTTTGAAACAGAAGGTTTTTCTAGACCATATAATAACCTGTGATGAAGTGTGGAAACACGATTTCGAGCCCAAATCCAAACGGCAAAGTCTTGAGTGAAAACAACTGGATTCATCAAACCAAAAAAAAAAATTCAAAACTTACACGTTAGGTAGTAAAGTGATGTTAGGTAGTAAAGTGATGTTCTGGAACTTGCATTTTTAATGATTATTTAGAAGAACAATGTATTGTGAACAATGAGTACTATTCTAACATGCTCCAACAGAAAGTAAGACCCACAATAAGGCAAAAACATCAGGGTATTCTCTCAAAAGGTGTGATTCTCATGCATGACAATGTGCGCCTCCACATCGCTTAGAGAACAGGAGAAATGCTGAAGAATTTTGACTTGGAGGTACTGCCACATCCTCCTTACAGCCCAGAACTAGCCACATCTGATATTCATTTGGTGGGCCCGCTCAAAGACGTTTTATGCACCAAGAAGTTTGACGATGATGAAGTGGTCAAAAAAACTATATACGGAGGGTTCAAACAGCAAGGTAATTGGTTTGCTTGGCATTTCTCCTGCCACCACTCCATTTGATCACCCTAAAGCATAAAACCAAATGTCTGTGCCATAAACGGCAACTGAGCCTCAAATCAGTTTAGCAACCAGCGTTCTAAATAGCTCCATAGGTCCTAGAGCATATCTAACAGCATGAGCGGACTAAGCATGGGTGCCATACACCACTGGCTTACTTGTCCCAATCGCTCACTTGTTATATATTTACTAAAATGGGTAGCTGCACCCTGTCAACTACCAAAAATATACGAGGTGCGACAATAAAGTAATGAGACTGATTTTTCTTTGCAAGATGTGGCAACCCTGCAGCTTGCGTAGGCATACCATCTTTGACCTTGGTCTATAAGCTACTTCTAGTCCAAGCGGCACATTGATGCAACTGCTCAGTCGTGAGTTGTGCTGTAATAAGTGACCACGTGATTGTGTCTCTCGTCACAGAAATGGAACCACAAAATATTGCGCAACGGTATGCCATTTCTTTTTGCGTTAAATTGGGTGAAAACGTGACAACTTACGGTAAGCTTCTGAAAGCTTTCGGACAGGAGGTTATGTCAAGAGCTCAAGTTTTTCAGTGGCATAAAATTTTTAGTGAAGGCAGAACGAATGTTGAAGATGAAGACCGCAGTGGACGACCATCAACCTCACGGACAGATGTCAACTTGACCAGGGTGCGTGAAATCGTATGATCTGATCGAAGATTCAGATCATATGATCTTCGGCAATCATTTTCAGTGGTGAAAATGATTGCAGAAGAACTCAACATCAATCGAGAAACGGTTCGTCTAATATTAACTGAAGATCTTGGTACGAGAAAGATTTGTGCAAAAATGGTCCCCAAAAATCTCACACAAAAATAACAAGAAACACGGAAAAATGTGGCAGCCGATCTGTTAGAGCAAACGGAAATCAATCCAGATTTGTTGAGCCGTGTTATCACTGGTGATGAAGTTTGGTTTTTTCAATATGATCCAGAGATAAAACGCCAAAGTTCGCAATGGTGCTCAAAGGGATCACCCAGACGAAAAAAAGCTCGCATGTCAAAGTCAAAAGTGAAATGCATGCTTGTGTGCTTCTTCGATTCCAAGGGAATTGTTCATAAAGAGTGGGTGCCTCCTGGACAAACTGCCAACATTGCTGATAATTGGATTCTGCATCACGATAACGCGCCATCCCATACTGTTCTGTCAGTACAGCAATTTTTAACCTCAAAACAAATTTCAGTACTACCACAGCCACCTTATTCACCAGATATCGCTCCGTGCGACTTTTTTCTATTTCCAAGAGTCAAAATGGCGGTCAAGGGACATCATTTTCAAACAACACAAGATATCCAAAAAGCTGTGACGAGGATTTTGGAGGATATTACAGAAGATGAGTTCCAGAAATGTTACCATCAATGGCATAAGCGCTGGAATAAGTATGTGCAATCAGAGGGGCTACTTTGAAGGAGACAACACTAAACATGACTAAAACGGTAAGCAACATTTTTTTCACATCAGTCTCATTACTTTATTGTCGCACCTCATATATGACATCCATAAATTGAAATTTACTTCGTCTAGACAGCAACTTGCTGCCACGCCTAGGTTGCTGAATGCCAGCAAGTACCTGCTCACCATAATAAAGCACTTGCAGTCTTTAATTGGTTGGTGGTCAGCCATATATCTCTAGGTTAGCTTCCTGCAGCTGTGCGGTAGGAGTCTTAAGTAAACTACTGATGTCGGTTGAACAAAGCAACTGCATCAAGGAACTCCCACACAGTCCAAAAATGCGGCTCTTGCCACATTGACGTGCCGCTTGTGAGTGGCCAATTTTCTTCTTGATCTCTAAGTTCCAGGATGGCCCGGTCTCTGGCTCCCCCAAGGGCAGGGCAAATGAACCTTGCATAAGGGCAAGGTTCATTTGACTGAACCTTCCCACAGACACATAGCTCATCAGCTGCCAGGCGGAACCGAAACAGATATTGGTTCAAATTACCATTATTGGCGAGCACCTGGGCACCTGTTGCCCTTAAAAACAAACTCAAGGCATACCATCCCCCAGATCCCATAAAAACTTATATAGGGATCTTCCCTTAGTCATGGTGCATCATTCCAGCTGTATGCTTCCATCACGAGGCTCTGCAGCTTCAAACAACCTGTGTCGAAACAACAAGGTAAAGACACACAGCAAAAGCTATGTCTTCAACAGCAAGATGTGTGTGTTTAACAGCAAGGTAAAGAATTCTATGCTGGTAGAATCAGAAAGATCATAAAACAGTGGGACAAGTGTCTAAATATGCTGGAGATTATGTTGAAAAGTAGTGCAAGTTTCATTATCACTGAATAAATTGTTTTTTCTCTACATCAGTTTGTCATGCTGATTGTTGAACATCCCTTGTATAATTTTTAATTATTATATATTTTGTTTCCCAGAGCTGTAAGTAATAATGGATTCAGAAACTTCCAATTCATCCTCTACAGCTACAAGTGGTGTAAGTTTGAGGCAGAAAGACAAGATTTTTTTTGACAGCAATCAACACTTCACAACCCAAGAAAAGAAAGTACTACTAAGCAAGTCAAGAAATTATTACAGAGAAGTTGTCAGTATTGTTGGATGGATGTAACATTCTGGATAGAGATTTGCTTAGAATTGCTTTGGCTACTGCTGAAACATTAGCACAAGAACCACAGAAGTTAACAATTAGTAGGTCTACAGTACGATTCTGCAGACAGAATTTTCAAGACAAAAGAATACAGACTAAAAATAGATTTGAAAATCTAGCTTTACAAGGTGATGTCCTATACTGGGATAGGAAATTGCTGCCACATATATCAAATGAAGAAGATGTGGACAGGTTGGCAGTTTTGATGAACAGTTGATAGTTCTTCAGATAGAAAATAATAAAGGATATACTTAGATAAAAGCTGTTTTTTCTGAAGTGAAAAAATGGGGGGCAGTAAAAAAAGTAGAGGCAATGTGTTTTGGCACTAGTATTGTCAGTACTGGTTGTTGGAAAAGAACATATTTGTATTAAAACAATTATTTGAAAATCATTTATACTTGGTATGTCGCCACCACATTTGAAGGCAGGCTTTTGATTGCAAAATGGTTTCAACTACTGGCCCTCCAGCTGACATTTTTAAAAGATTTCATACAGGATGGTCCAAAATTGACAATAACAAAAACATACATATAAAATTGGTCTTGCTGATGAACATGTCAAATTTAAAATAAATGACCTTGAACAGATTTCTAGTTTTCTTTCAGAGCAATTAAAAAAATTAAGGTATCAACCCAAAGAGGAGTTTTTACAGTTGCATTGCATATTTTTGGGATGTTGCTCCAGAAAACGTTTCTTTTTTAAAGCGCCATGCATCATGCCATGTGGATGGTAAAAGCCATTTACTCCCCAAAAACTTTCGTTTATAGGAATCAATTTTCTTTATGTGACTGAGATAATTGTCATCAGAGGTATATCTTTATTCATAATTACTGTTTATGTCGAAGTTTGGTTTAATGCTCCTAAAGCTACACTGACCCCCCAACCAAGATTTACAGTTGTTTAAAACCCTAATTACGAAAAAATTGATGGAAACATTTCAAAGGTAGCATTGTTTAAACTTATACATCATTTCTGGTATTAGAACCCAGATCAAGTTGCTATCACAAAAAAACCATATATCTTCCAATCTGTACATCTGTCAAACAAGTTCTGAGCGTGAAAATTGAGACCAGGAATTGTTCTCTGATAAACAAAAAGTTTGTTTTTAGAAAAAACCTTTCTAATTTTATAGCAGAAAAAAATCAGATTTTTTTAAAAAATAGCTACTTTTTAATTCTTTAGGGCTGATAAAGCAAGTCTTAATTTTACCCAATCAAGTTGAAATTTTGATAATCTCATTTTTACATCAACTGGCACTTTTTAGGCATTCTCATCAAAGATACGACAAAATAATATTTCCTTCCCATCTTGCAATCACCCTAATATGTAGTTTTAATGCAGGGTTAAAATACTTTTCATCTTTTATCATATAGTCAGAGGTAAAATTTTAAAACAGAATACCAGAATATAATTCAGTTTATATAAACCACAAGATTATCATTTTAAATGTTCAGAGCTATGTTTCATATTCCAGAATGATCTATCTCCTTTTGATAAACAAACAATCATTTTAAAAAACTCATAAGCAAGATCATAAAGGTAATTTTAATTATAAATTTTACACTGTGCCAGAGTTAAAATTTAATCTCCATGCAAATGCTTTGAAAGTTCAACATCATAGTCAGTTCTTACACAATTACGCAATAAATAATTCAAGATTATTTTCATGTGTACCACAAAGAAAAAACTAAGAATATTGAAAATATTTATCCTGTAAATCAGTAGGCAATTATACTTATTTAATATTAATATATGACTTACTGTCCAATTCTAATACTATTTAACATGGAAATAAAATCAGGATCACTTTGACGATGAACTTGTTTCAGCTGAAATGTAATTAAATTGCAATATTTCCAAGCAGTAGTTTGAAAACAGAATCTAACAGCTGTAGAATCTTGACATACAGGAGGTAATTGTAAAAAATCTCCACTTAGTATTAATTGTAACCCTCCAAATGGTTTATCACATTTACGAATACGTCTAGCCACTTTATCCAGTTTCTATTAAAATAAAAAATAAAATGTTAGTTATATACAACACTGTAATAATTATCACTATAATAATGTAATAAAAATAAACTTCTGATATAATAATTACTGTAATAAGTGGAAAACTACCACATATTTCAAAATCATCTCTGAAATCGATTTTAGGCTAGATGTAACCATTCACCCTTCTATACTTTTGGAATCCATCTTCAAGGTGTGGGCATTCATTTCTAATGTAGTTGAATAAGCAGTAAAGATCAGCTTTTTTTTACCAACATCATAATAAGTACCTACCTTTCAGACAGTTCTATAAAATTATTTTAAAACTGAAATTATATTGCCTTACTAAAAAATTAGTTTTAAGCAGCATGGTGATATGAAATCTAATTAGAAAAAATATTACATCTCCTGTAGTTTTAATATAGACTATATCTTCCACTATTTATTTACTATATGTTGCAATTAAAAATTTGTCAACTGATGAACGACTGATTGAAATTCTAATAAGGAAACAATTCTGTAGCACTGCCAAATAAACAAAAGTCTACTAAGGAGTAATTTAGCAGGAATATTTTTTATTCTTTCATATTTTATAAACATTTCACCAGATTTTGCCACAAAATTATTAAAGTAGAACTGCACAAATTAATGAATATTCTTTTAAAGCATTTACACTTTTCTATTGATTACTTAATTTTATTCTAATTATGGCTGATAGTTTTGTTAGTAAACAATGACAAATCATGGTTTAAGTAATGGAAATTCATAAATAAGTTTGTGATAATGATTTAGCAACAAAAATTCAGAATTTTTTTTATCTTCAGTAATTTGACTGGTTTGATGCTGCTCTCCAATATTTCCTATCTAGTGCTAGTTGTTTCATTTCGGTATACCCCCTACATCCTACATCCCTAACAATTTGTTTTACATATTCCAAACGTGGCCTGCCTACACAATTTTTTCCTTCTACCTGTCCTTCCAATATTAAAGCAACCATTCCAGGATACCTTAGTATGTGCCCTATAAGTCTGTCTCTTCTTTTAACTATATTTTTCCAAATGCTTCTTTCTTCATCTATTTGCCATAACACCTCTTTATCTGTCACTTTATCCACCCATCTGATTTTTAACATTCTCCTATAGCACCACATTTCAAAAGCTTCTAATCTTTTCTTCTCAGATACTCCGATCGTCCAAGTTTCACTTCCATATAAAGCAACACTCCAAACATATACTTTCAAAAATCTTTTCCTGACATTTAAATTAATTTTTGATATAAACAAATTATATTTCTGACTGAAGGCTCGTTTCGCTTGTGTTATTCAGCATTTTATCTCGCTCCTGCTTCGTCCATCTTTAGTAATTCTACTTCCCAAATAACAAAATTCTTCTACCTCCATAATCTTTTCTCCTCCTATTTTCACATTCAGTGGTCCATCTTTGTTATTTCTACTACATTTCATTACTTTTGTTTTGTTCTTGCTTATAATTGAGAATGCGAGTGAAAAATGATAATTCCTGAAGAATGAACTTAAAATGATTAATAGTAATGCAATAACTTAAAGCTAGCAAGCTGTAAGTATAAATGCTAAGTTAATATCACCCATAAGTATTTAAATTTATTCAAAATACATGTAATAAACCTTGATAACCTAGTTTTTATAAGAGGTATATAACGTAATTGTTAGAACAATGCATATATTATATTAAAATAAAATTTAACACAATAGTTGTCCGATACTAACTGGATGAAAGTATTTGTTCATGCTAATATTGTATGGGCTAATATTGTTATTTAAAAATGTAGAAATAGAATGTAAATTCAGTACTTTAATTAGGTACTATTTCATTTAAAGAAAAATAAAAAACTAATAATGTCAAAACCATTCTCTGTAGATTGAACATTCCCTTTCCCTACCCACTCTTTCATTATCCTTCTACTTTTCTGCTGGAATAGGTATGTACTGTAAGTCAGCTGTTGGGAGCTGGCAAGAACGCTGCTTCTTTTGCTGGGGCTTAATTAAGAAAATATACAGTAACATGAAAATTAATCTGAGCAAAGATGTTATTTAATAAAAACTTTATTTAGGAAAAAAACATACTTGTACAATTTGTGAATATCTAGTAATTAATATGACTTTTTTTATTCATAATCACTTCATGTATATGATTTGGCATTGATTAAACAAGTGTACAACACATTATTTTTTTTATTTCTTCACCATGAAACCATACCGATACTACTGCTTTAATGATGTCAATTTTTGTGGCACAATTCATTTTTAAGAGTTGTTTTTTGACTGTTACCTATTTTCAACAATTGAAGATTTCAACTGAACATTTCAAGATTGAAGATTTCAACTGATGACACCCACATTCAGAAAATCAATGATCTGGTGCATGTAAACCACCAATTGGCTGTCACAAAACTTGCAGGAGATGTTAGCATCACAACTGGATGCCATGACATTTTGACTGAAAAATTGAACATACATCGAGTTGCAGCAAAATTTGTTCCTTGTTTGATGACCAAACAGTAGAAAGAACATTAAATGGACATTTGTCGGCAACTTCTTGAACAAGCCGATAATTATGAAACATTCATGCAAAGAATCACAATGGGAGATGAAATCTGAGTTTACAGCTACGACATAGAGACAAAAATTCAATCATCAAAAAATCACACATTAGAACAATCACTGCTAACACTTAAACAAGTTGCACTAAAATAACAATAACATGAAAACTAAACGACATATTAACAATTCAAGAACATGTGATTGCAGAGGAGGTTACATGGAACACAATGCTGCCAACTGCATGTCACTTCTTTCAATTTTTTTTTGGCGAAAAACATTTTCACATTATTGGCAGAAACAAAAATATAAAATTTAATAAAAAACAAAATAAAAAACTTACAGTAAAATATTAAACACAAAATCATACAACTATTATCGTAGCTAACATACTAAAAAATGAATTATAATTACTATCACAGATAAATTCTTAAAAATAACTAATATTTAAAAAAAAAAAAAAAAACTATATATATGTATAACTAAAATAAAATTAAAATAAATTTAATGAACTACGAGTGTAAAGGGCTGCTTCTGGGATAACAGAAAGAATAAAGATTTAACATAAAATTCATAACAATATTAAAAAGTATGTAAAATACTAAGACATCAAAGAAATAAAAACACTGGTTCAAAACTTCTTTATCATTACCCAGGATTCGATAAATGTTCTCAGCAATTTAAATATATGACGCAAGGCCGCATGACATATGCAATCCACAAAGATGTGGCACACAGTCAAGTGGCAGTTGCATCGTATACATATTGGTGCATTTACTGTTGACATCATATACCTGTGAGTGACTATGGTATGGCCAAACCGCAATTGAAAAAGGACCACTTCCTCTCGATGGAGTTTTCTGAATGACAAATCCCATGGCAACAGTGTCTTTAATGTACCGGAGTTTACTATCCATTATGGCAGTCCATTAAGGGGATTGAGAGACCTTCACAGTGGTATCCTTCTAGCAAACACCTCCTTCCGCAAGAAAATAGCAACTCCATCACTCTCCCCACTGTCTGCGAGATAGTTGTATGTCTCACAGAAACAGCCTGTGAGTGTTACGCATCCTGTTCTAGAAGATAATGTTTCTTGGAAGCACATTATTAGTGGTTCATGTACTTGCGTCAATACTCTAAAAACTTCAATGCAGGACCGAAGACCACTAACGTTCCACTGAATAATGTCCATAAGTAAAGGTGGTGGTAGTAGTAGATACAGAATTGCAGGCAAATACATAAAGATTAGTTGTAGGTGATCTGGTTTCTCTTTTTCATATCTTTTATTTTAAAGAACTTCAGTGCCCTAGGGTCAAGGGGTTGTTCCACAACCATATCCTTCAGTAAATGAGGTGATGGAGGAGATTTTGAAGAATGGGAAGTCACAGATGGATGACACTCCAGAGGGGATGGTTGGATGGACTCCCTTAACAGAGAGTTTATTAGATGGCTTACCATCAGCTGTGTTTGCTACTGCCCTTAGAGGTAAAACTTTGGGAACAAGAACTTTCAAAGGAATCCCACTGTTGGTTTCACTAACTGTGACTAACGATTTTTTGTTTGTCTCAGTAAGCTCTGAGGTAGTGACTGTAAGTGAAGCAACTTCATCAGATAACATCTGGACAAGTTTTTTTAGCTCATTGCAGGATCCGCACAGCTGATTATCTGAATTTGTAGGAGCTTATTTTGATGTAGCAGTGGCAAAAGATGCATCTGGTTTAACCAAGTTCCATGAGTTAATTATCTTTTTATACTCTCTTTTTGCAGCCGGAAAAGATAGCTAGCTTTAAAGATAAGATAGCATAGGATTATGAGAATTGCCTTTTCTTTTTTATAAGTTGGGCAATCTTGGGAACAAGCTGTATGTGAACCTCTGCAGTTCGCACATTTTTCATTTTCTTGGGAGTTAGTGTCATTGTTAGCACATAGAGCACAGATCTCTGTTTTTCAGCAAGTGTAGTGACTATATCCTTGACATTTGAAACATCGTTGTGGGTTGGGAATGAAAGATCGTACACAAACTGAAAGATGACCAACTTTTATTTTTTCCGGTGGTACTGGAAGGTTGCAAATCAAGATAAGAGGTGTTGGTTCTTCCATTCCATTCTGCTGTTTCATTATACGCTTCACTTCTATAACATCTTGGGGATGAAGCTCACCAGTTATTTCAGTGACATCCATATCAAAAGATCTCGGCAAAAAATTACTCCCCAGCTCATATTTAGAGTTTTGTGGCATTCCAAACTTCCATTTATACTACCCAAATTACAGAGACGTAAGATAGATCAACTCTGCTTATCATTAAATGTTTTAATCCGAATCAATCCATCTTGTAATTTTCTAATGTTCTTCACGGAACCACTTGAACCTGTTATACCTTTGTTTATCAATTAAGGGAGACCTTATGGAAGGAGCCACCTTCCTGATTATTTTGAAGAACAATGAATTGAATATTTTTGTATTTAAGACTTAATGCAACACAATTTAATATACTATCTTCTGCATGTTTATTATCCTTATCAGACAACACTGAACGAGGCCTCTACACAAGACTTACATCAGTGATTTTTCCAGAAGGAGCAGAAACCATCATATGAGTTATTTGTGGACTAGTAGTTTTCGACCACTTCAGCAGAGTGTACGCATACTGGAGCTAGAGCTAAATACAACTGGGTTCGTCCAGGAGTCCAAAGGACATTGTTTGAGACTCACACATAGAGCTATTCATCCATCAACAAAATAGTTTCCACCTTGAGTTACGGTTACATTTCGTAAGGTGTCACAACGCCACAGAGTGTAAGTGAAAGAAAAACTAGTGTAGAATTTGTTGTGTAGTTGTGTAAAGGTATATGTTGTAATTTGTGTAGTGTTCGTGATGTAGTGAGTGTGTAGTGTGTATGTAGTGTGATGTAGTGTAGTGTTCTGCAGCTCTGGATGTAGTGGGAAGAAAAGTTGCAGACACTTTGACCATGGGGACACTACACATCACTAAATATCTTCTTTGGCACATAATTAAAAATGTTTGGTTATTTTCTGAACGACCTTTTATATTACTTATAGAGCTGAATATCTTGAGAATAGAAGAGATGGTTCCCATCTACCTTCAATTCACTATTGTTGTACAAATCATAGAGCTTTTACAAATGTAAATGTACAAATCTCAGTAAAGCAAGCAACCTTTAAACTCATCATAAATTTCTTTCTCTTCTTAACAGATAACCAGACATTTTTATCCTATGTATTATTTATTATAGCTATTTAAGCTCTTTACTTTCCAAAGAAAACCCTGGAGATAAAAAATTACATTTTCCTAATATTAATTCTTTAATTCTGAATTAATATTTTTGGAGGTTATATTTTTTCAAAATCTTTCTATATGCAACAGGTACCTTACCTGAAAATACTTTCTTTTCTATATCAAAATAATCCTTTCTTCTGATGAGTTTAACTCTGTAAACTTATTTTATTTTTTTAAACAAATATATTTTCTTATTATGCACATCTTTTCCATTTTATGCCATCTATATTAATCAATTTCTTACAGTCTGCCATTTTTCCACTAAGTTTTTCCTCCTTTGTTTACCATTACTTTTTTTAAAGTTGTGCATTCCATTTCTACAGTAACTGTTTTTGTAGTAACTTAATCTTGTTCCTGTGGTTAGTTTTAACTTTAATTTCACATTATCTTCTAATCTTACTATATTTCATTATTTTTTCTCAGTTTCTAATAGTATTTTACAGATCAAAATCACCAAATGAGTTGTTAATACACTAATCCAATACAACATAACCAATGAAAATATAAGTTACAAAGCTAAAAACGTTTAGGCCTTAATCAAAATAAAATTAATTGTTTACATGTAAAACATTGCTATTATGAAATAAGTACACAATTGTTAAAATAAAATGTACTTACTTTTTTATATTTAATATAATTAACTTGCTGCTTTGTAACTGCATAATTTTTTTTTTATATTACCTGTATGTTATTGCAAAGGTTTGTGTAAAATAAATAGGAATAAGTTTATTTTATTTATTCACTAAATAAAAATTCATGATCATTTCATGATCAACTCATGATCATTCATGATCAATTCATATTCATGATCATAAAAATTCTTACTATTCTGATCTAGAATAACTTACTTTAGCCTAATTCTTCGCACAATTGCCAACACAGTAATAAATGATCTCCAAAATATTGTTGTCAAGCTTTTCTCTTTTCAGTCAATTTAACAATTGTTTGATAGTTTCTTTCAGTTTCTCATTGATGCAAATTGCTCACCACCCAAAAATTCCATTAGCTATTTGTAAATATGAAAATCACTAATAGCTAAAATTGGACTTTGATAAATGCAAACATTCCATCTAAATTCTGTTTCAAATTTACCCATCACTGATTTTGGTGGCGCTGTCTGAAATCCAGTCTGTGACAATAATGATTGTCTTATTCAACTTAAATGAATAATACTTAATAATAATAAAAAGGCAGGCAAGAAAGTGTTGGTTTGTATCAAACAATATCAACAATTGATCCAGATTCAACAATTGAAGGGATTCTCTGGTGACAACCTCCAAAAGAGAAATTTCAGGACGGCCATTACTTTCACAGCAACCCTGGAGCTTAATATTTTACAAAGATTGCATAAAATAAAACAAACTGCTTGTGAAATTCAAAAATAAGGTGAATGGAATGTATCAGCCATATTTATTATTGCTGGTTAATTGTAAAAATATACTAACTTCAAAAAACCATCCATTGACCATCGAAATTTCATCAATTACTAAATGCCTGCACCTTTTCCAATTCTGCATTATTTGAGGTCTTTCAGCAAGCTGCAAACATTTCTCTAAACTCCCTTCCCCACTTCCAATACCTGCACACAAAATTAATAACTGATAAAAAAAAATTACACAATAATTGTACAGAGTAATTGCCAAACCGTTAAATTTTAGGTATGTTTATAAACAATCAGTCTTTAAGACAAGATTACATTCTGGAAAAGTTTCTATCAGTTTTAAATGAAACAGTTTTCTTAAAATGAAGCTGTTTTACTACAGTGTCAAATTTCGGAGAATAATGTTTGAGAACCAACACCTATCCATCTCTAAGCCAAGATAACAAATGACCATGAGTGAGTAACTAGTCAAAACATTGGTTTCCACTTAATTCAATCTGATCTATGCGTATAACTAACCAAACCAATATATAACTAATATTTTACGTACTGAAATTCACAGGCCAAATTCAGAGACCAAAAAGAAAAGCGAATACATATTTATTACAAAAAATGACTGCACAAAATGAACTACATATGTAACAAAAGTATTTTCAACTTGGTAATAGATGTAGCACCATTGATTCTTTTTACCATGCTAAGGCAAGAACTTGCTGCCTTAAAACTGAATCACTCCAGCTAAGGTGTGGTAACCCTAACAGACGAGTTCCTGGTCCTCAACCTCAAGTTTGGGAGTTGGAGCGAGCGATGAGCCTGTATCCCATCATCTATAAAAAGTAATAAAATAAATGCTTTGTTGGAAAACTCTCAGTCAAGAGAGGTGTGAAGGGTGTTGGGTTTGATGAAAATAGATGTCAGATGGAATTTACCTATTAACCTATTAGCAACGAAGAGTGGAAAACATATTACCAACAGCAACTGTCAGAGGAAAGGGATGAATTTAGAGATAGATCATGTCCCAGAAATAGTGGATTCTAGTTCCATCAGCGTATTGGTGGAGGTGGTGAAGAATGCTTAAAGGAGTAAGAAGAAAAAGTCACCAGGGCCTGAAGGGATACTCATTGGGCTGGTTAAGAATGCTCCACTAGTGGCTGGAAGCAATTGCTGATTTGTTCACTGCCTGTCTTATGGGTGATGACATTCCGCATGAATGGATGTTAGGAAATATAACATCTATATTTAAACAGGGTATTAAATTGAACTATGCCAGCATTCGCTAGATAGCAACTACGATGACCACTAAACCACCATCGGTTAATAAATTGAACTGTACAAATGTATCAGTGTTACAAGTTCAGTGGGTTCACTGTACCCATCGGGCAATAATAAACTTATTAAAACAGCCTATTGAAGGTCAGACACAGGAATTGAAGAAGAGTAGTTTTAGATCTGGCTATTCCTGTATAGATAATGTTTTTTGCATAAAACAGCTTATTGAAAAGTTATTAGCCTATAATAGAGAGCTGCATATAGTATTTATTTTCTTGATAGTATTTTTATACAGGTATGAAAGACTGTGAAGTTAAAGAAATTTACATATATGCAGTTAAAAATTTTTATCAGGGTTCTAAAAGCAGGGTTAAGGTTGGTGAACAATTATTGGATGACTTCATTGTTACTAAGAATTTACGGCAGGGGTGTTGTATTTCCCCAATGTTATTTAAAATTTATTTGCAGAAGGCAGTGAAATATTGGACTTGTAAATGTGGTCAAATTAGTTTTGATGAAGAAAAACTATATTTACAATTCATTATTTGAAATGATCAGGCCATTTTGGCAGAAGATAGGGAAAATATAATGTATATGAAGGAAAGGTGAATTACTGAATACAGGAAATGGAGACTGTAAATTAATGAAGAAAAGACAATTACATGGTTGCTGAAGGAAAAGGACAAGATTAAGAAACGTCATTGAGAATTGTGAAGCATTCTGAGGAATTTATAAATCTTGTGATAACATTAACATCTGATGGAAGAGTTATTAGGGATATTATGAATAAGATTAAAAAGGGGAAGGGAATTATGAGAAGGTTACATTCGATTTTGTGGAATAACTGTATCTCAATGAAATATAAACATAATATTTTTAAAACTTTAGTTGAAAATAGTGTGGCATACGGATCTGAGCTATGGACTCTACATAAAATAATGAAACAGAGACTGACGACTGTAGAGATGATGTACTGGAGGACGTGTTGTTACACTGATGGATAAAGTCAGAAGTGATAGGGTAAGAGAAATTATGAAGATCACATCATCTTTGATAGAGAATGTAGCAGTTAGGCAGCTGCTTGATATGGTCAATTGGCAGGATGGGTCCAGACAAGTTGAACAAATAGTAATCCAACCTTAATCTAAAATAATAAAGGATGACTTAAAGCATGCATGAAAATTGCACATATCCCACCATATAACAAGATAAAATAGATATTAAAAAACTATAAATTTATTGTAGCCTAGGAAATTGGTTTCTGTTCTCAGAAACGTTAAAAATAAAATTAGGCCCGTTAAACACGCATAAACAAATTTATTTTAAGAACAATAACTTAAATTTACTTTATATAGACCGAAATAACAGAAAGATTGAGAGTAGAATAAAGAAACATTTGTCTCTTTAAAAAAAAAACACCAGAGAAATCAGTTGCAGCCCAACACAACCTGGAAACTCATTGCAAAATTAGTTTATTGAAGTCAATGTTAAAAAAAAAATAACCATAATAGGAATAAGGTAGAAGATAAACCTACATTATTAACAATGATGCAATGATAGAAAATTTCATTGTTGATTTTCTAAAATAAACTAACTTTACATTTTCCATGTATTTTGATAATTTAAGATATGAAAATATTAAAATTTATTATGAGAAAGTTAAATACAAAGTAGCCACACTCATAAAAACAGATTAATAAGGGAAAATTTCTACTTCCTGCATACAGTAAAAAGCAATTAATAATAAAAAGCAATTAATAAATTCCAAACATAAGTTTTATCAAAGGTAGATTATTGAAAATTCCTGATTACACCAGATAAATAAATAAATTAATTATGCATTTATTTACAGTAATTATTAGTCCATTATTAACCATTTTTACAAATGTTTCATAGAAGAGAAATCAGATGACATCCAGTAAGAGGTGAATTTTTGTATTTTGAATACTCTTTATAGGAAGTTTGAAAGATTAGGTGTCTTTTACAGATAGGCTACTTCATGTAAAATTATTTTTTTGAATAATATTTTGTACATCCATAATCGTTTTTTATAATAAGCTTGTAATATCAGTAATAAAGACAATGAAAAATTATCAATACTCTCTTTCTTGATGAAAAATCAATTCCTAGTATTTACTCACCTAAGTGAGTAAATCTATCCTAAGATAGATTTAAAAAATAAAAGTATCAGGATAAACAATTCATTCTTACCTTTGGGGAAACTTATGTTTAATTTACAGGCTCAGGATGTGTTTCAAAAAAATCTAACAATAAAAATTTAAGTTCCATAGTTAGGTGAATTCTTCGAGTGTTGTGTACAACTTGCACAAGCTTTTTAGAATTTTAAAGGGTTATTTTTCTCATCTTTCATAAAATCCTCCTCTCAGTCATTGATCTCTGACTGCAGTGTTTTATGAATAAAGAAAAAAAATGTAAAACAACCTTCATAAAAAATATTTTGGGATTTAACTGAGTTCCCTCCTGAGTAATATTCAATAAGATGAGGTGCTGCCCTAGGAAAACTGGGAAATTTAGGTTGTAATTGTATGAAACAATATGCCATACATGGGTGGGTGTGTGTGTACAAATATATGTAACTGATGATTTTAAACAATATATTTAACTTCGAGAACACAAAGATATTTTATCTAAAATAATACTGGATGTGGAATTTGTATATAAGTGGATTTTATACCATGAAAGAGGCAAAAATATTTACTACAAATATATATAAACCAAGTTCCAACTCTAAGTTTTCTTTAAAACCACAATGTACGAGGACTGTAAATAAAGTAATGAAACTAGTTTTTTATGGCAGCCCAAGTGGCAACACTGTAAAATTATTAGTAAACATATGGTTATATGAACAGCTGATTTATATTAGATATTAATATTTTTAGTCTGTTGTTGTTAATAAAACTACAGAAATAAACTTTTCGTGAAATGAAATAAAGTTTTTGTTATGCATTACAAAAAGGAGTGAAACTAATTTTCAGCAACATTGTGCAATCAAGTTTTGTGTTAAACTCAGTGAGAATGCTACTGAAACTTTTTCAAAATTGAAAAGGGAGTACGGATAATACTCTGTCATGAGCCCAAGTGTTTAGGTTGTTTAAAACATTTTCAGATGGTCGGGAATCAGTTGCGGACAATCCACAATCCGGAAGACCATTAACATCAAAAAGTGACAATGTTGAGCAAATTACTGTATGTTGGGCAATCGGCGATTAACTGTCAGAATGATTACAGAACAATTGATTTTGAATCATACCACAGTCCATCAAATTTTGACAAACGAATTGGACATGAAAAACGTTTGTGCAAAATTGGTACGATAAATCCTCACTTTTGAACAGAAAAACAACATGGTGGAAGTGTGCCGCGCAATCTTCTAGGGCAAATTGAAACTGATCCTGATTTTCTAAAAAATGTTATTACTGGTAATGAATCTTGGATATTTGAGTACGATCTGGAAACAAAATGCCAAAGCAAGGAGTGGCACTTCAAACTCAACACGTCCTAAAAAACCAAAAATGAGCAAATCAAAAATCAAAACCTCGATGCTAACTTGTTTCTTAGATAGTAGTGGCATTGTCCATAAGACGTTTTTTCCTACAGGACAAACTGTACATCAATATGTTTACAGAGAAATTCTTGAAAGGCTGCAGAAAAGAGTTGATCGTGTGAGATCTGCCATCAAAGACAACTGGATGCTGCATCATGATAATGCACCTTGTCACTCTGCACTCTCAATTAACGAGATTTTTAATAAAGAAAAATAATCCTGCAGTTCCCCAACCACCTTATTCACCTGACTTGAATCCCTGCGACTTTTTCTTGTTCCTGCCTTAAAAAAAAACATCTCAAAGGACACCATTTTGGAACAGTAGAAAACAAAAAAATAATAACTAACCATCTGAAGGATATTCTGGTTTCTGAGTTCCAATACTGCTAGGACAAGTGGGAAAACCATTTGAATTGTTGCGCGGCTTCCCAAGGAAACTATTTTGAAAGTGATAAAGTCAATGTATAATTGGATTGCAAATAAAGTTTTCCTAAACTAGTCTTATTACTTTATTTGCAGACTTTGTATACTTCACTTTCTGACAGGTGCAACTGTTTAAAAGAACACAAGTGTTACAGACACTATTTATAAATATATATATTGCACCGCAAAATTTTGAGAGCTGATCAGGAACATTAATAAATGTCTATATTCCAAAGGTAAAATAAAATCACAGTGGATCTCTTAAAACCCAAATTAGGGTAAATTTGGTGGTTCTGAATATTTTCCGACATGAAAAATTTAATAAAGCAGGTTAACAAACCGTATCTCTAGCCGTATCTTATTACACTGCTACAAAACAAACAAAAAAAAAATTATTAATTATAATTAAAGAAAATATCCTCCTCTGAGCAATTCATCACTTTCTTATTGTTTATTTTTTAATTTATACATGTAATAAAAAACTTTTGTTTTTTCTATTCAGATTTATTCAAACTGATACACTTTTACTTGCACTGTGAAGTACAAATGAAATATAAATACTGTGAAACATGAGTATATATATATATATATATATATATATATATATATATATAAACTATATAAACTTATATAAATCTAAGTTAAGTCTTAATATAAGTTCTTATATTTATATAAGTATATTATATTTATATAACATATAAATATCAGTACTATGAAATATACATACTTAAATTATTTATTACATTCATCATTCAAATTATTAATATTTCTCTATGCCAAAATGAATATATTTTACACTGTGAATTTTTCCAAGTGTCCGGCATTGTATTATTGTATTTTCAATTTAATTATATTTTATTTTCATTCTTTCTCTTTGGAGTTTCCCACTGCATTAACTTACATAGTTTCTATGTGTAGTATTTTATAAATTCATTCATAACAACTATTTTGTAACAATACACTTAACAGTGTATTGTATCCAATTCATAAGTAAAATTTAGTTTGTCATCAGAAATATTTAATTTATTCAATATTGTAGTGGGATCATTTTATATAGCAGAATTAAAAAATATCAGAATGCCAACTCTGCATGCCTAACATAAAGTAGTTAATTATGTGTATTGTTTTATGCCATGTACTATTGTTTTTGTATGCACATAATTGTACATCATTACATGGCAATAATAATAAATGAAACAAATTAAATGTATCAATAAAATACCAGCAAATGAATGAAGAGTGACACCACCAATTAAACAAGAAGCAGCTCCAGTGCTGGCAGTAGCTACTGTCACATCTGGTGGAAGAGAGTTTATAATATGACGAAGAAGAAATGACTTCCCTGTGCCAGCACTTCCTGAAAACATGTATAAATGATGCATTTAAAGCAGAAAAAAAAAATCATGTCTTAGAATAATATGGGGCAGTTTGCTTACTGCCCTAAGGAACAAGTAAATAATAAGTAAACTTAAGTAAAAGTAAATAATTATGTGCATGAATAAGTAATAAAAATAAATAAGTAAGGAATAAAAATAAGTAATAAGTAATCAACTGCTGTTCTATCTACTGGTATAGAGGCTAAAAAAAAAACAATACAAAATATAATTTTATTGCTTTACTTTTTTTGTTAACTTCCATGTGAAAAAAAGATTATAATTAAAATACCTATATAAATTGGCACAAGTGGTCAGAGAGAGTTAGTGTTTGCTCTTCTCTGAAGAAGTTCAACAGCTTGAGGCCAATCCAGACAAGTTACACTTTAGAGCCAATAGTTACTCAATACTTTTAATACTTTTCTGTAACCATCATTCTGGTGTTAGATTTTAATTAACAATACAGCCTGATTCGATGAGTTACAGATTTAACAAGACAGTTAGTTACATTAAATACACAATCAAGAAACATAGTCGAAAATTATGGTCTAAGTCTAAAGGCTACTACCAACTTTGTGGTCTACAGAGCCTTAACCAACATTATAATATAAATTGTCTCTAAAAATCTTTTCATGACATTAATTTAATGTGTTGATTGTTGTAAAACTGTAGAAGTATTGACAAATTTAACTGTGAGAAGATGATTTATTTTGAAAATACATTATAATAGCTTGATAATGAAGGCTGTGGTATCACATTGTTAGAAAGCAACATTATTAGAATATTAAACTCAAAACGAAATAATAAATATATTAAATCATTTTATAAAAAAAAATAATGTATTCCACACCGCAAAAAAAGTACACAAATCATTCAGGTAACAGTATACAACATTGGTGATGGAGAGATTGACAGATAATTTCTCACTCAAATTAGAAAATTCATCAATAATTTCTAAGGAGATCACTGCACCAATCTCAGACAAAACAGCCTCAAAACACTATAAACCAAGATAAAATCTTATCTCAAATATTTGATCAAACTGTACATTAAATTTTGTTAACATCTTAAAACAAGATATAGTCAACTCAACAACTACAATTTGAAATTATCATTCTGTTGTGGGAGCAAAATTTTAGTTTAAAACACCTTTTCAATAGTTATGGTCTATTCAAAACCATAAAAAACTCATGGTAAGATTACTCTAAAAATAATACAGATAATGTGATAAGGTAATGAGATGAAAGAGACAGATAAATAGTAGGCTCCCACAGCACTACAAAACTAATAATAAGCCTCATACACGCCTGTGAAAAACTAAATCTATCGTTAATCCTTCCCTAAGTAAATTACTTTCTCTGATGAAAGAACTGATATCTGCTCTGTTCAGCAGTCAAGAAAGAGAGCCATCTAATGATGAAATCTAATAAAGTTCATCTTCCCTCATCGAAGCCATCAATATGTGATTAATCCTATACTTCTGGATAGGAAGAATGGCATTTAAATGTCATCAAAGACGTTAAAAACTAGTGAACCCTAAGGTAAAATTTCCAAAGTTTCAAACATTTAACATCTCCCAGGTTTACGTTCTTCATCTACTGAAGATGTAAGTGATTTCCAGCAATTGAAGGTGAGGATTCATCTCTCAGCTACTCTTAAGATAAGTTAAGAAAGAAAAAAGAGCTATTTTGACAGAACACTGTTAATGAAATATTTGAGATGTTAATAAAAAACATAAGAGATTAAATATAAATAACTGATCTGGGAATTATGATCTTTTAAATAAATTAAAAGCAAATAATTGAATCCTTATCAGTTTTAATTTTTTTTTTTCGTTATTAAAGCAAAACATACTTTCTTTAATAATATTTTGAATAAGGTCAAATAAAATTTTTATTAATATGATTTTAATTGATATTATATTAAAGTTTAAATAATATTATATTATATTATATTGACTACAATATTCTTATAATATTATGAAGTAATATTATAAGAATATTATACTCTAATATTATACTCAAACTGATAATCGTAATAAATGAACAATTTTGTTATGTAAATCGCTCTATGAATGAATTATAGTTTTACTGCCTTTCTGTTAGAAAGTTTTCACATTCAGTTACTTGCAAATGTAGTATAATGTGTTAAGTATTTATACTTTTTACTAGTTATAAGTACCATAAAACATTTTTCTTAAGCCCTGTCTAAATTATAGACTACTCCAAAAGTGACTATTTTCTGAACCCAAAATTATGCAATTTGGAGGTTTCAATATTCATCACTTACCAGTAAAGAACACATTATGACCTTCCTTAACAGCATTCAATACTCTATTCTGCTCTTCTGTCAATGACAACAAACTTACAATATTTGAAGAACACTGTTTTTTGAACTTCTGAAAAATTTTAAAAATTAATTTGTTTCTCAATAAGAAAAAACATTCATATTTTTCTTAAACATAATAATTAATTTACAAATTAAAACAGAAATGGCAGAATTTGTACATAAAATAGGGAAAGCTTATGAATTCTGTGCAAGGCTCTAATCAGCTAAAAACCATAATGATTGTTTAGATATTTGTAAATAAACAATAATTTTTATATTTATTTTAACAGCCTTGTCTCGACTGCAACACTTTCATCACTTTGAGAGCAACCTTTCATACAAAATTCATCAGCAATGCATGAAAATATAAGTATAACAATTAAATTAAATACACCAAAGAATTTATCAGTAAAAAAAAATTAATCAAAGGAAACCAAAAAGAAGACCATCAGTTCCATACCCCTGTTGTCTTCAATGAACATACAATCTCTTCAAATGAAAAATGTGGTCTTAAAATAAAAAAGATTACAGTTCAAAAATGTTCCCCAAACTTTTAAAGTTACAATTTATAACTAATGACTATTTATTAAGAGCACTAATGAAGAAAATCTGCAAAATAATATCCACATTTATTAAGTGTAGGGAAAAATAGGTTGATCCTTAAGAATTATTTTTTTAAACTGAATAAGAAACAATAAAAAAATCTTTTTCAAAGATACTGAGAGAAATTCTCAGATAAGTTACTAATATTGTTATTTTTTGTTTTTAATTTAATATTCTGCTTTACAATTATACTTACAAAAAAATTAAAGTGTACAAATATTTAAATTTTCAGATGGCTTTGTTTGGAAAAACTGAATTTTTTTACAGGGTAATTTTTAAGTAACATTTAGACTATTATTCTACTTTACATTAGTTTTAATTTAAAAGTAAGAATTGTAGTGCTTCATCAGGGAAAAACTCTTCATGTGGATAGAAAATGCTCACCTCACCAGATTTGGTGGATACCAGGAAAACAAGATACACAAAGCTGAACAAAACTAGTAACTGTGGCAATGTAGTAAAGTTTGCTCTCTGTAGATTAGTAGAAATAAACTTTTGCAACAATCTTCCAGATTCTTCAAGTCTTGGGGGTTTTGCAATGAAGTAGTAATACATCCATGTGAAATTCTTTAATTACTATCAGTAATCATAACAGCCTTGAATTAAAGTTTGGACTTAAGTTGGAAAAGTATAACATTAGCAATTAGGTAGTGAAATAACATTCATTACCCTTTAATATAACACAGAAATTTAATATAATACGGAAAGGTAGAGAGACTAAATCATTGGCAGTTTTTTAATGTTTTACATTGGAATAGAGTTGTGGTGAAAATTTGAAATAAAAGGTTATTTAAACACAATCCAATCATTACATAATGAGACAGATTTCATATTAACAAAGAGACAAATGATTTCTACCAGTTACTGCATTCAATCAAGTATCCCTAATTTAAAATTTGGCCCTATACTAATCATATTGGAGAAAGATACAACCAGTTGCATCTTTCTTTAGTTATTTAGTTAGGATAAAACCACTGACTCAATATGCAACAGATAGTATTAAATTCAGTTTCAAACATGAGGAAAAAAGCATGAAATTGTGCAATTGATGAAGCAAGAGCATGCAAATACATGTACATGTTATTTAGCTGGATTAATCAGTTAAAAAAAGGTAAAGAAACTCTTGTAGATGAAGACAGACTATAACATCTAACTTTTATTCAGAATGAAGAACTCATTGTAAAAGTTTGAGAATGGATTCAAGATCACTGTTAGTCAGAAATTATTTATTATAAATTATTTATTATGATGTATTATGAGAGTAACAATTTGCCAAATCTTAGTAAAAGTTTGAGAAATTCACTTATGGTTTATGCACATAACTTGTCAAAGGATCAGAGACATAACCGTGCGCAATATGGAAGATGTCTTCAAAGGGCACATAAAACTAAAAAAATAAAAAATGATTAATTTGTTTGTGGTGAGGATGAACATTTGTGTTTTTTCTACATTCCTTTAACTTATATCAGTGTAGTGCATAGATGTAAGGAGGCAACATAAAAGCAAAAAAACTTTCTTCACAAATACTAGAAACAAGAACTATGTTTGTGTGTTGGAGAAAAACGGAATTACTCAACATGAATTTGATTTGAGAGCAAACTGCCATTAGAAAAATCATTATCTGCATCAGGAAATATGAATGGAGAAGGCACTCCACTGTCTGGTTCAAATACTTAGCCAAGAATATTATTGTGTGTGTGTGTGTTGGTATGTGTGTTTGCATGCGCGCGCGTTTTCTTTAATGAAATTATTAATATTGCTGTTAACATTATTTAATGGGTAATAATGATTTGGACTCATTTGTTTGCGATACCAGTAAAATATCACTGTAATTGATGTAGTATCAATGCAGTTTTGTTCTTCGTTAGAATGCTTTGATTGTGGATTAACATCTTAATAAAGATAATGTTTAATATTACTATTAATATTATCATCGTTTGTATTTTTAATAACCCGAATTCTGCTGTCCTTGTAATAAATAAGGTACTGCATATAAATTTATATTAGTGTGCGTTTTTTATACAAGCAATTTCCTTTGCTGTTGTCTTGTTTTTGATTTGTTTGCGATACCAGTAAAATATCACTGTAATTGATGTAGTATCAATGCAGTTTTGCTCTTCGTTAGAATGCTTTGATTGTGGATTAACATCTTAATAAAGATAATGTTTAATATTACTATTAATATTATCATCGTTTGTATTTTTAATAACCCGAATTCTGCTGTCCTTGTAATAAATAAGGTACTGCATATAAATTTATATTAGTGTGCGTTTTTTATACAAGCAATTTCCTTTGCTGTTGTCTTGTTTTTCCTTTGAAGAACTGCACCAGAAAGCTAATACTAGTATTAGTAATTCTATGAAACTAAGTATATTTCCCACAATCACGGATGCTCATTTGTATATTTCAATAATGCAGTCAACAAACTATCAGCAACTGAGCATTTTCTTCTTCGTAATATCAAATAAGTGTGCAGCCCAAGCATCGCTCAAAGCCGAATCATCAATTATTAGGATATTATCAAACATTATTTGATTTGACATCAACAAAGTTCTAAATCAACTGCCACAATCGATGTTATTCTAAAAAGATCTCAATCTTCAAAGTAATATGCATTTGGTATCCTTTGTGGTGCCAACTTTCCTTGATAATTAGGATTGTTACGAGCAGTGGTC
Organism: Lycorma delicatula; assembly: GCF_047948215.1. Lineage (NCBI taxonomy): Eukaryota > Metazoa > Arthropoda > Insecta > Hemiptera > Fulgoridae > Lycorma > Lycorma delicatula. Next base: position 36,276,692 of record NC_134455.1, read on the forward strand.
TCCATTTTCCTTTATATTCTGGATTTAAAATTTCTAGTGGTGTCCATGTTCCTCAACCAGGAGCTTCATCACAAGCAGGATTTGATATTAATGGTGCTTCCCACTCACCATCAATATCTTAGATCCAATCTGCAGGTTTTAAGCAGATGGATCAGGAATATTTTGTGGTTCATCATCCAACCAACCATGAAGTTTAATTGCTTCAGAATCATGTATGTACTGTAGTACATCTTCATCCCAATCGTTGGGCTTAGTTGCAGAGCCATCAGGTATACTTTTCTATCATCCCAGTTGGCAGGCCTAACATCACTTGGATCATCGATTTTCTCAGGCAGGTTAACTGGTGGTGTAAAATCTGCTGGTGTGTTGCGGCTGTTGCTGCTGCTGCTGTTGCAGATTCTTCTATCCCCTCATCATCACCTTCATTATGAACATCATCATTCTGTACCCCTTGATCATCTGGAGTAAACGCACCAGCCTTCTTTACATCTTCTGATTTCTTAGCTTGATTAGATTTAAAAGAGTATTTTATTTTGTCATCTTGATCAAAATGTTTAGATTCTAAACTATTCTTTTTATTTAAACTATGTTTGAGTCTTGACATATTTAGCTGCATGAAGAAGGCAATAAGAAACCACTTCACTCATTGTCTGTAAGCCTGAAATGAGATTTTGATTATTATTCTCTGAGAATTGCTATTTCATTTTTGTAAGATATGTAACTCATATTGAGTTATCTACTTAACCTTTATGGTTATGACACTTAACTTACACATAAAGGATAATAGAGATTAAATTAAACAGTAATATAAGGATCTTAGGTTTAGGGCATTCATTTTCAAAGTGGGCAATAACGCCCCCTTGTGGGTGCTGGAGGCCTTCAGGGGGTGGTAAAAGGTCCACAGAAAATTGTAGGGGGATGTTCAGGAGGTCAAAGAAGGCGGTGGCTGATTAAAAAAAGGCAAAAATTATGTTTTCCTGATATTTCAAACTAAAATTAAATAACTACTACACTAGTAGAAAAGATTAAAGGTGCACCAACATTTTATGATAAAAAAATGGTTGTATTCAAACTACTTTAACTTTACAACCAACAGGCTTAGAGAGACGAATAAAAAAATTAAAGCTTGAGTACTCTACTTTTTGACAGTATGCTTCAGATTTCAAAAATCATCAAATAAAATAAAAATCACTATTTTACACACATAATCAGAATGAAAACATTAAATATTAACGTTAGAGTAAGAAATAATCCAATCAAAAAAAAAGCAATAGATTTTTGAGGAAGAGTCTGTGAATTACAATGGTAAAAGTTTACATGAATTCTTTACTTGTAATGGACTAAGAATAATGAACAATTTTTTTAGAAAGAATTATCAACCAGCTCACTTATCAATAAAGTATTGATGGTTTAATTCAATAAAAATCTGTAGGAAATTTCTTTAATTTCTACAAGGAGAAATAAAGTGGCTAAACATAAAGTCCAGTCATGTAGTAGCATATTGATATAGTTTCTGAAGTATAATAGGAAAAAAGACTGTAGAACGTGAAGACTTAGATATGGTAATAAATGAAGAAGTCCATTGGATCACAATTTTAATCCACTGAGCTTAAAGTAAAATACAAATAGGCTCATTATGGACTTAATAGGCTCAACAGCAATCTTGAAAAAATTCATTAGAATGACTGAAAATTAATTCATGGTTATCAGACTTTGTCAACAAAAGGTTCAAAACCTTTTGAAAGTCTTAAAACCAATAAAATAACAAAAAAGGTCAGAGTAAACAACAGAAGTCCACAAATACAATAAAGTATTATCAAAAGTTATGATATGATGCTAAAACAGAAGAGGATCAATGAATCAAACAATATGGAGTAAATAAAATAATTATAAATTACTAAATGTTATGAAGAGTATGAAACACCGAAAATCTTGTAGCCTGAATAGTTTAACAAAAAAATTATTTAAGTATAGGGGTGAAATATAACATTTGAGTTTACTGCAACTTTATAATATATGCTTAAGTAACAGTGAGCAGTGTTTGGCGATTGACATAATACAAGATTAATGTATTTTTAAATAATTATTACACTAATTGTATTAGTTTACTGAATATTCACCAAAGTTAGTGAAGATGTAGACTTTTAGCTAATATTAATTTCAGACTAAAACTTCCCATAGCATTTGATTAAAGCCAAAGCTTTAATCAAATGCCTCAAATGATATTATATTTTAATGGGTTTTTAGCAAATGGAATTTTAATTACCAGAAGTTTTAGACATAGGTGTAGTTTGTCAGTCTTCTTAACACTCTATGCATTAAAAAGATATATTATTTTAATACTTATCTTGAAGAAATTGTCACGTATAAAAGATTTAGTCAAGGCTGAAGAGCACTTATGTAGACAGAGAATATAACACCTTATAGTTTCTATGCAGATGATAGTTATCTAGAACAGTAAGATAAAGTTGCAACAGTTCATACATAAACTACAAGTATGTGAAAGTTGTGGTTTTAATTATATCCTTCAGCAAAATAAAGATTTTCCTTCTGAAACAACTATTTGATTAAATCGTATTCATACCACCCTTCGCAATATAATACACCCTCCGTCCATAAGTTGGGGCATCATAAGGAATAGTACTTTTTATTATCATTTATACTATAATTTTTTATAATATTATTCATATTCACACAATTTTCTGTTTACAGTTAATAGAATTTTTTCAGTAGCTGCAACTTATTCACCAATTTTGATTTTGATTCTTTAGTGTCTATGTTATGCTTACTATATTTACTTTCAGTGTAAATTTTTTAGTGTATATGAGAAACAAAATATATCTTGATATATATATATAGTTTGTTCAGATGCATTATAAAATTTGTCTTTCTCTTACCACAACCAAACTAATATATTTTTTTTCTTTTTTTGTTCTTTATTTATTTTAAAACTATTATAACAAAAGCTACTCATATATAGTGATAAAAACTTAACACCAGCATATTATGAAAGAAAATTGCATAAAACAGTTAAAAAAATAAAAAAACATCAAAAAATGACAGCTTGGTGAAAACACTGATTATCAAGTAAGTCACATGAAAATTTTCTCTACTGTATGGTGCATGTAGTGAAAAAGATAAATGGAGGCCAGCTGGTACTTTCCCCTTCCTATGCCCCATAAGTGGGGCACACTTGTCATTTGTTTGTACATATGTATCTTTGTACCGTGTATCATCTTGTATATATGTTTGTACCATGTGTCATTTATCCATACTATGTACCCATATGTATCAGCTCAAAAATAGGTTAAATGAAGCACTTTTAAATAAAAATATAAATCAGGGAATAAAAAAAATTAAATAATAAATATAAATCAGGGAATAACAAGACTATGGGAAAAATATTGTTGAACTTTTTCTCACCATGGGAATGCTCCTGGATTAATGACTAACACTGATGTCATATTTCTTTAAATAATGATTTTCTCCTGTTTAAAGTATAGGGCAAACATTTGCTTATCTCAAAAAGTTATTGTATGCACAAAATTTAAAAGCAATTACTTATATAAACAATAAAAAAAGTCTCTTATTTACCTCATTATTTTTTTCAGTTTCTTGTATTTGTCTTTTCTTTCGATTTTCCAGTTTCTTGACATCAACCACTATATCTTTCTTAACTCTGGTTACATCTTTCACATTTATAGGGCTAATTTCTTGAATAATATTTGGTTTGTTTGAGAGGAACTGTTCTCTTAAAGGAACTTTAGGGGAACTTTTTCTACTAGTCATTTTTATAAAAACAGTTTTCAAAAATAATATCAAATTAGATGTTGGAGCATTTGAAATATATATGATAGTTTTACTTTCACTAAAATTTATTGTTGCTTTGCCTTCTGTTATGAACTTTTTATGCATAGTTAAGTTATTTACTAGCAATTTTAAATGCAAACCCTCTCCTGTTATTTTTAAAAATAAATCTCTAAATTCATTACGAACTAACTCCAACAGAGCTGTTTTGCACTTAGTTTTTTTAATAACTGACTTCTGTTGATTAAGCCATTCCACACATAAACTACATGTAATAGTTGAAGAGGCCATTAAGTCAGACTCTGCCATAATTAATGAGAAAGAAAAGAATTTTCAGATTTTCCAACAATAATTTTCTGCAACAAACATAAACACAGTTAATTATTTTAAAGAAATGGTTGATTTTTAAAAATTATCTTCCAATGGAAAAGTAACAGACACAGCTTTATAATATTTAAGAAATGATTTTAATTCCATTAAAGTAACATAGATCTTATAACAGCCGTAAAATTTATAATTTGTCATAAAGCAAAGTTATAAATTACTCAGCATATTGCAGGCAATAGTAAAAATTTCACTTAAAACCACACAAATTTAATTTTAAAACTAATTTTCAATTATATTTAAACAATAATTAAGCTTGTTGCTTTATATTTAGTGTAGATTAATTATGAGATTTTTTTCAAAACCATTTCAATATTTTAGAAGGCTTCTGTCATGTGTTTTTTCCTAATAATAACTGTTATTTCAATATAAAATTTGTATTAAAGTTGTGATCTTCATTAAAATGTCAAGTTTATCTTAATCAGTAATTGATAATTTTATTCTCACATAAATACTTCGTCGATAATAAACTCCGACGGATTAAGGATTCAGTGTTGCCATGGGGCTCCTCTTGCAGAAACTCTCGTCGTGAAGAACTGGTCCTCTGCCGGTTACGGTTGGGACATACGAAGATCACACACGAATACCTAATGTCAGGAGAAGACCCACTCCTGTGCACACGATGTAACTGCCGAATGACTGTGCACTACATTCTCGTGGACTGTATATGTTATGCGGCGTTGGGTCATCAGTTTAATATACCGGGAAACATCCGTGATGCCTTGTGCGACGATAGCGGGATTTTGGAACGGGTGTTTATCTTTTTGCATAGTACCGGGTTACTGCAACGGATTTAATATGCTCATATATGTTTTTCTGTAAGGACAGTTTTTTTAATAATTTTTACCTTTATTTTCAATTTGATTTTTGATTCTATGTATTTAATTTTACTGTCCGGGGAGGGGATTTTTGCACAACCCATCGAAGTTAGGTAAGTTTTATATACTTTCTTTAATCTATTATTTTAACTTTTATATTTTATCAACTTTGTCTTTGGTATTAGTTTTGAGTTTTATTTTGCCTTCTTAGCTTGTTTTAGTAAATTTTTATTATATGATTGATATTACGTTTCCGTCTTGTATAATTTATTATTTCGGAGTTATTTTACCCTAGTTATTTTACTGATAGCTACCGGATGATGATAACGCCCAGGCGTTTTTCGCCCACCAACACCAAAATTAAAAACTTTGCATATTTACTTCCACCAATCTTTCTTTCTATTTTCCATCAGTAGAAATTATGAGTCAATATCATACTGATAAAAATTCAAAAGTAATTAATTCACTGTTATACATACAGTATTAAAATAATTAAATACAAAAGAATGCACTGACAAAATTGCTTCAACTAACCGAATTACTCTTCATAAGAAAATTACACAATATAGCCTGTGAACCAATATTAACTGAACAAATTAGGTCTAATTCTGCAACCAATGTATTGGTAGTATGCTATTTAAAATGTAGTATTAAGTTTTAAATCAATCACATTGAGTAAAGTGAATAAAAAGGAGTTGAAGCTATCACTACATTATTTTTAAGTTGTAACTACTCTTGGTTGAATAAAAAAAAGTAAGTTACAACTAACTCCTATAGTTACAACTTTGTTTTTCCGTAAAGGTAGTTGTAATTTCTCTTTTGATGTGAATAAAGTAAAGATACAACTACAAGTGCAGTTAAAACTTCATTATTTCAGAGTTTGAGATAAAGCAGGCACACTCCAATTTGTTAGTAGTCTTTGACATGGAAATACTTCCGGACACTTCGGTGAAAACTGGATTTTCTTTTTCACCCAATACTAATAAAAATATTTTTTTCCCGATCTTTAAGTTTGATCTTTTTTTTTAAAGTACTAACGAAGTTGACGAAGTACTAACGGTACTAACGAAGAGTTGAGAGAAATTTTAGTTTTTTTTTCCTCTTTAGTTAAAATAAAGTACATCCTAAAACCTTTTACTTTATCAAAAAAGTAAATAAATAAAATTAAAAAATATTTAACCCATTGGTACATATGTGCATGTGAGTACACACATACACTATGAAATACATTCAGTAAACTGCACTTACATGTTGTATGTAAGTTGATACAGACACACAAAAGCATCTACTTAGATGTGATTATTATTAGCATGATAATTAAAATATTTTTATTTATTTTTATATATATATTAAATTTTTAAAGGAATTTTGAGGGAAGGAAAGGCCATAAACTGAAAAGTACAAGTTTACAAATTACAAAAAATACAATGATTGAAAAAAGTAAGTTAATATGCATTTAACAAAAACTATGACATTTCTTGACACTTTTGTTCACCATGAACTTCTGTTCCTTCATTTTCATTTTGCTGTTCATTATATTCACTATTTTCATTGTTGTCTTCCACTACTGTGTTATTTTCAATATCAAATCTATTGTTCAATCATTTTGTTATACATCATATAATACAGTACAACAAACAACAACTTTTGGTACTTTCTCAACAGATACTCAAATGCAGTTTGCAAGTACGAGGAAGCATTGCTTGATTTTCCCAAAGCTTCTTCCTATGATGTCTTTCTTTGGCATGTAAACGACTAAGATTTTTCTGTTCCATGTTACAAGGAGGTTAGAATGGTGTTATTAGCCAAGGCGAAATTTTTTTTTACAAGTGAAGGAACCCCAACTTATGGGCACCGAAACAGTGTCAGACACGCTAACAGGTTCTGCAAGCTGTTACAGAAAATGCGTATGTATTCCCGCGCACTACCGACTAAACCTCCACCCCTGGTGACCCTACCTCCTGGGAAACTGCTAATAAAGCATTACTTCAGGAGGGGGATAAGTGCCCACACACACACACACACACACACATTTGGTCTCCACAAGCAAACATCATCCGTATTAGACCACTACACGCACACCACAAATACCTAAAGGAGGAAAACATCCAGAAAAATAACACACCTTACAGGTACTAGACATACCACACACATTCATGCATTCATACAACCAAGCCAACAAAAGACAAGCACACAACAGTCATTAAGACATGGACACAAGACATAACTTATTCACCAAAGCACACGCAACAGTTAATTAAATTTCCACAATCTCACCCAGAGTACACAAACACACACACAACTCAATTACTTATCAACTTATTACTTACCCACACGACTGTCAGCCATAATCACTAAAAACATGAGCAACACCCTCAAGCACCGGGAGCAAAGTGTCCACGACCTCACCGCACCAAAGCAACCCCCCCCTCATGTTTGAGAGGGCTCCCAAGGCACTCAGCCGCAGACTTGTCCAACCGAGTACCCTCTGACACCTCATTCCCTTGCAGGTTGCGCCAATGCTTGCCATCTCCTATAAGATTTTCTGTGTTTCTAAGTTCTTCTAAAACTTTTCTATTAAAATTTGCAATAGTAGTCCACTGCTTCATACCCTGAAGCATTATCTGCTGAAAATCCTCAGATCTGAACATGTCCATCTGACCCAAGGCATCCAGCATGCACCTTCACACATCCTGGAACCTCGTACAACAGAAGAAGACGTGGTATGGAGTTTCCTCCACATTGCAGGCTGGACAGCAGTCTGAATGGTCAAGAGCAAAACTAAAAAGATACTACCTGTAAACACCATGCCCGGCCAAGAATTGCGTAAGACTATAATCAATTGATCCATGAGTCCTACCGCACCAACTCCGTACATTCCCAATCAGATGGTAAGTCCACCGACCTTTCTCTCCCGCATCCCACTGTTCTTGCCAAGTATTCCATCAACTCTTGTAAATTAGCCGCAATCAGTCTCCTCTTTTCTGAAGAAGGAAACATCCTTAATTCTCTACACTTCCTTCTGTGAGCAACTAGCAGGTCAATTGGCATAACACCCAACAGCACCTTTGCAGCCTCTCTTGAGATCATACAATAAACTGCCATAATCAATTGACAGCATCTCTTATGCAGCGCAGCAAGTATTCCCATATACCTTTTATACCTCAGAGCATCTGCCCAGACCTCTGCCCCATATAAGAGGGAAGAATACATCACACTTGATAATAACCTCCTCCTGAGTCTCCAGGCCCCCTGATGTTCAAAAGTAAGATGGCAACCGCATGCATTGTCCTCTCCGCTCTCTCACAACTTTCCAAAACATGGACTCCGTACCTCAATCGGGCATCAATCCAGATGCCAATGTTTTTAATGGCCATTCTGAAATCAACCCTCGTTCCCACCATATCCACTGTCAGTGTTTGACGTCTTTTATTAGAAGTGATAAGGACTACCTCTATCTTTTCTAGGGGCCATCTCAAGGCCAACAACCCCAGCCATCCTAGTACTGATCCTAGTATACAAAGCCTGAATTTTGTCCACAATCTTTCTCTTGGTGGTAGCCCTGACTATGAGTACTATGTCATCTGCATAACCGACCACAGCTTCCTCCAGAAGTGAAATTCAAAGGACTCCATCATATACCATATTCCATAAGGTAGGTCCAAGGACTGACTCCCGCAGCTCACCCCGATCAATGGTCTTTACAATCATGCCATTCTCTACCCTATAAATCAATCACCTGTCTCTTAAGTAAGACAATAATAATTTTAACAGATATACAGGAACCTACAGATTCCAAAGAGCATTCACAATGGCAACGTGTGAAACGCAACTAAATGTGTATCTCACGTCCAATTCCACCTTGGGTGTATCTTGCAGAGCAAGATACACCTGAATTGTGCCTATCATCTCCTCCACCACATCAAGTGCAGACCTGCCAGCTTGAAGACCATATTGTCTCCCCAAGAAGCCGCCTGCATCCTCCACTGCACGAACAAGCCATTGCTGGAGCATATGCTCCATGATTTTGCCCAGTGTATTAATCATCACCAGAGGACGATAAGACGATGGAAGCACCAAATCACATCCAGGTTTCAGCACTAATACAAGACGCTGTACCTTCCAAACTTCAGGGAATACCCCCTCTTTTAGACAAGTATTATAAATGTAAAGAAATACATCTATATTAGCTTGGACTGCCAATTTAATCACAAGGTTCGGTAACGCATCAGGACCAAGGGCCTTGACACGAGGGACGCGTTCCATTGCTATAACCAAATCTTCCTTCGTGAACATTAGTAGATCCACTATCTCACCTGAAGTAATCAGCGGAACCCCATCTCCATCTGGAAAAAATCCATCAGTGATGTGCTGGGCTGCCTCCACATCCATAGCAGTGGGTACTCTAGATCTCACAGCATACTTAACAATAATCTTGTATGGTCTCACTCATGAATCCTTTTTGATCTCTTCAATAAGTTTGTGCCAGCAAGCCTTCTTCGATTCCCATATGAGCTTCTGTAACTCCCTCCTTCTCTGTTTGTAAAGTACCTTACAATGTTCCCTAGCTGAATTGAAATAAGTCTGCTGAATTTCCCTTTTGGCCCTTAGGCATTGGCTGGGTTTCCATGAGATCTCCTCATTCCACCAATAAACAGGTGGACAACCAGCCCTGTAACACTTCGAAATAGAAGACCATCACAAGCCCTCATAGATTCATCCACTAATAATTGAACCTTTTCTTCTGCCACTGTAATCTCAGTGACCTTTCTCAAATCAAGACTCTCCATGAATAACTGGAGATCTACTCCCTTCACACTCTATCCTTAAGTCAGGGGTCGCCTTATCCCACGATGTCTGCCATTGTCAATCGTCAGAGGTGGTTGCTCCCTGCATAACCTTCCCACTCCCACCAGTAAGACAACAGATCTAACCAGGCTTTGTTGCCATATCGTGGCATCATGGACACTTCCAAACCACTCAGCGCTTACACTGGTAAATACTTCAGCTGCATTACAAGCAGCTGTCATAAAAATCACCATGGCTAGGACTAACTTAAAATTAATTTGCTTTACATCAGAATTAATGAAAGGATAGTTTAAAATAAGATGACAATTCTAGAACAACTGAAGGATCTTCCTCTTATGAGCTAAGGCTTCCCACTGAGCTAAAATTGGTATGAAGTGAGTAGCAGTGCGAAGTAGGAGGCAGAAGAAACAATGAACAAGTTGTAACATGAATGTTAGTTATTGGTGGACTCTACAGTCCCTGGCCAAATTACTAGGCTACCCATTCAAAAGGATTAAAACTTACAGTTTTGTTACTGAAATTGTGTTTTCAGTGTAATTTAATTAGAACACTCAACGTTAATTCAAATATTTAATGTTATTAGCAAAAAGATTTATGATGAAAAAACTGTAAGCTTGCTGTATTGTGTTTTAAGTATTACACTACAATGCAGTCAGCTTTGTGATTCCGTGAATCTGCACTGAAATTGTTTTAATTGCCAGTTTACACATTCAGTTGTTATTTTCTTGGTATTGTATTGTTATTATTTGTTTTTTATTGTTATTTAATTTACCGCATTAATTACTTTTAAAGTTTAAGTTTGTTTCCTTTATTTTGTAAGAACATTGTAGCCTCAAATATTGGAAAATTTTGCCATGGGCAAAGTAAAAAATATCAGTGACGATCAAAAAGCCATTGTAAAGCATTTACTTGAAGTAGAAAAGTGTAATATCAGTTAAATCACTAGGAAGTGCAACATTTCTACACCAACAGTGAGAAGAATAAAGGAAAATATAGCAAACAATGTTTCACTTGGTAGCAAGAGGAAGGGAGAATGTGGCCGTAAAAAATTATTTCTTCTGGAACTGAAAGGAAATTAATAAAAATATTTAAAGAAAATATGGCTGCTACTAATGCAATCATCACACAAGATTTGCAGGATTCTGTAGTAGCAGTATCTGAAAAAACTGTTTGCCGAAATCTGTATGCACTGGGATTCAAAAGCCGATGAACCTGTCAAGAAGCCCAAGTTGACTGCAGCAATGAAACGGCAAAAAGACTACTATGGGCTAGAAACATTCTATTCAGAACATTCCCTTCTGAAGATTGGAATAAGGTAAGTTGCTATACAGTGTCTGTGTAAGGTTGGGTCTACTTTAAGTACTGGTTCAACTCTACTGTAACTTGTCCATTTACTACAGGTATCCTTCAGTCTAGAGTCCACATTTCAAGTCCTTACAGACAAAAAGCAGTATATTAAATGAAGCTCTGGAGAAAAATTTAATGAAGACTGTGTCATAAGAATCATCAAATATAATATAGTTCGACATTTAGCTTAAAGGACGGCTTTACGTTGTTGTAAGGACAATGTGATAGGACTAGTACATCAGAGCTCTTCAAAGAAGACTTATTCCTTAATTAAATGAATAGTTTCCCAATATGGAAGAAAAAATATTTATGCAAGATTCAGCTCCTTGCCCCACAGCAAAAAATTTTAAGACATTTCTCTCTCAGAGCACAATATCACTTCTTGAATGTCCAAGAAATTCACCAGATCTCAACCCAATTGGGTTGAGAAATTCTCAATTGAGAATATGTGGACTTTTTAAAACAGGGAATAGGAAAGGAAAATGTCACAAGTAAACACAAACTATTTGCAAGAATAATTTGACACTGGAATCATAATTACAGGTTAAAGGAAAAGGCATTAAATTGCATTACAAGCAGGCTGAGAAGAACTGAAAGTGACATCAAAGCTAAAGGAGGGATAACAAAATACTGAAATAATTTAAAGCTACTGCAATTTTTTCTAATTAATTATTAAAATATATTTAACAATAATAACACAATATAAAGGCATAAACTTGTTAAAATAGAATTCCAAAACAAATCTGTAAACTCATTTTTTTTTTAATGAGTGGCTTAATAATTTGGCCAGTGACTGTAGTTACAACTACCTGCAGTTGTATCTTAAGTTTTTCAGGATACCACTTCTGTCAGGGTAGATATAACTACCTAGATGTAGTGTTTGTTTATTTACTTCAATTTGACTTAAACACCCTAGATTCTACTATGAAGTTGCTACGTTTTATTAACTCGACCCATTATGTGACAAAATTACAAGGAGAGCTACAAGGCATCATTCTTTAGAACAATGCAGATAAAAATTTAAAATAATTAACTATTAAACTGTAAATTATTTACTTCATAAAACAAGATGTAAAATTTAAATGAAATTATACTGATTCAGTCATGCAAATCAAGGCAGTGGTAATTTATCTGTAACACATACATACTTATATTATAATCAGCAGGTTTATCATACAAGTTAATAACAGACTCAAATAAGCTAATACCAAATAAATACATCATTAATACCATATAAAAAACCATTTCTATCAAATTATATAAAGAGACCCATAATGGTACCCAGCAACACCGTTATTATTAACATAGCACATAACATGCACAACCACTATGACAAAGAGTATTCAATATAACTATAATACCTGTAAAATAGCTTAAAAGCCACAACTAAAATAATTTTTTATGACAGTCATTAGTTATTCAGAAGCCCCTGCGTACAAATCTTGATTGGAATATACTGAAAACCTCAAAATACGGTTAATACTGGAGTAATACATACTATATTAACAACCTCTAAAAAGGACACCAAGATACATTATAAAACAAAACAAGCATAAACCAAATCAAAAGAAAACATTACTATATACAAAAAATTCTAATCAAGCCTAACAAAGGACTAATACCCATTCCTAGCTTCTTAGCTGAAATATCCTTTGCAACACTCTAAAATATACTTTTTAACTACACACTAAAGGGATTTACCATCCACTGTAGGTCCCATCAATAACAGTTCCAACTGCTCTATTATCAACAAAGAACTTCCTAATAGCTTTGAAACCACTGAGAAAAACACATATAATTAAAAACTATTTTTTTTTTCAACTGAGCCTTTAAAAATCAACATCAGTTTTTTCATAACAGAAACCTAAAATATAAAAAGAAAATTTTCTTAAAAAATCACTAACACTGATATGCAGAATGATTCAAGAGGAAAAGGAAATAATTTGACAACTGATTCTAGGGCTTGAATAAGGAAAAGGTTCTTACAAATGTGCGAGTATGTCAAAAAACACTATGTTATGAAGTTTTGGCTAGCAAAAAATTTCTCCTGGATTTCAGTTCCCCCGATGAAATGAGGTCATACTGAAAATTTTCAGGTGTATGATATCTAAAATAAAACAGAAAAATTAGGTGACAAAAACGTTTTTTTTTTGTTTGGGTACAATAACTTTGAAAAGTAACTACAAAATGCATAAATTTTATTATCAAAACTGGTTGTGAATTTAATTCTGAAAATTGATCTAATATAGTGTAAGAAAAACCAAAAAAAATGAACATTTATTATTAAAAACAAAACACAACAGAACTGAACCTAACAAAAAATGTTATGGATTTGTAAAAATTAATAACAGTTGTTTTCAGTACATTACTTTTAATCATCTTCATGAGAATGGTACACTTCTCGGCGTTCATGTTTAATATGAACATCAACCTTCTGAAATACCTTAAAATCTTAAATTTGAACGTCAACGTTAAAATCTGAAATTCATGGTGATGAAAGGGAAAATATTTTTCAGGTGATAACAGCATAATTCTACAAGCCCACAAAGAATTTCTACACAATTCCTTCAAAGACAATTGTAAATTATCAAGTTTGTGTATACTTAAATCATGAAGTATAAGAACAAAATAGTTATACATATATCAGAATCTCTTAAATACACAATGTTTTGTATATGAATTTGTGTTTTTACACATCAACTTCATGATAAACAATCTCAAAAATCAAGTAACAAGTTTTAAAGGGATTTAAAAATTTTTGCCATCGTAAATCTGGATTTTTCAACCACAGATCTGTAATCAGTGACCTTGAAAACTCTCCAGCAGCAATTTTAAGGCAAATATGTTGGACATTTCTTGAGTTAACACTCGTCCTTTGCCTCTGTGTATCCTCTGTACCTCCTCCCCTACCAATTTCTCTGGAATTTGTCATGAAGGAGGTGAAAAATGCCATGAAGGAGATGAAAAATTGATCACAATATTTAATTCAGAGATACACATGATGGTCAGTTAAATAAGTGTTTATGAAAATCATTAAAAACAAATATAAAGGCACTTTCATACTAACTTTCAAAGACATACGACTTATAAATTAAAACAAAACAGTTGTACTCACCTTGGAGTCACTCAAGTACACAATGACTTGTATAAATAATTATATTTTGGTGTATAATAACAAAATAACCACTAATTTTATTTCATATTCTTAAATTAAATACTTGCTCTTTCAAATGCCACTGATTCCATTCTTCTAGGTTTAGGAGAAATATTATTATAAAACTGAATGACAACCATAATTTGAAAAAGTGTATTCTGGAGCTGGAAAATTTAAATTATTTACAAACCTAGTGATATATTTATGGTAATAGCATACTGTATTTGAATTGTAAAAATCTGACCAGGTTCCAGGTTATCGTAACGGTTTGTGGGATGAAAAATGAGGAGTTAAAATGTCTTTAAATAAAATCTGCAGGAACGTAAGAGCCCAAATGGAGCTGTTCTAAGAATAAAAATATAAAATCCTCATCACAGATATAATTAGTTAAGGCCAAATGTGTTCTTAAAGTTTACCACAAATTATAGCAATTGGTGGATAGCATCCATGATGTGACTTTTCTTGTTATACTCTATTCACTTTAACAGCTATACTGTTGTATACAAACTGCATGACAGTGTAATAAGCTGTCTAGAAAGTTAAATAAGTAACTGATATAAGAATGATTCCTTTATTATTTAATGTTTTTATTTGGTTCCCACTGAATTGAATTAACAAAATAAATACATGGCAACTATATTTATAGTTATATCCCTGTTGGCAAAACATGATAGAAGATTAAAGTATTATAAATACTGTTGGAGGACTAAGAAACTGAGTCTCCCAGTAGATTTTTTTCTTTTAACCTCTGTAACCACCGTAAAGTATTACTAAAAAAAAAAAATCTCAATACTACAAACAACGGCTAAATTATTTCTTACGCAGACACAGTACAGTAAGGTAATAAATAACAAAATTGAATTTTTTACTAAAGAATACTCAATGATTTCATTAAACTTACTTTATACTTAGATGCTAAACATATAATTCAGTATTACATTACACACAATTCTGTCAATAATACGTATGTCATTATAAGCTAAAGGTAATTAACTTAGCAATTTTGTACAAAACTAGTTATAGTTTAACTAAACAATATAAGAAAAATAAATTCTAAAAGAATGATTTCATGTATCGCAGTTTAATAGAACTGTACATAAAACCAGCTAACCTAAGCAACACATGAAATAAACTACCTAACGTATTCTACCGACAACAGCGAGGTAGTTTAATGATCGATAGCATTTGATGACAATCGATATTTGAATAACATTTATCGTTTCTGTTGCTTACAAGTAGATTCCTGAAAAATGCAGCGAACCAAATAGGAGGTGTGTCGGGTAACTTTTGTAAAGTGTGGATTATATACATATTAAGTAATTAATAACATTCTTCTCGGATAGCTGTGTCTTTGAACACAAAGAAAATTATTAACCATTCATCCTATTCATAATCACGATTATTTCTAATTCAATTAAAACATAATTTTTTTGTCAGAATGAATAAATAGAAATTAAATCAAAAAGGTTAATCAAAATTGACCACAGGCGGGCGGTTATGATATATCTGTGATGCCATTTTAAATGTTAATATTAAGAAAATAAAGTTTGGTTGATAATTTGTTACTTTTATTATTAATTTAGTAATAAAAATTTAAGTTGTTATTTTCATATAATAAGTTTTTAAATTAAATATTCTGGTTTTATTTTTAATTCAGGAATTTAGTTGTTTATAATGAAAAATTTGGTAAAAATATTGCAGTACCTATCTTATCCAATTTACATTCTAATTCAGATTATATTAATATTTTATTTCCTACCTTTGGCCAAATTCATGAAAATACTAGTAATCCCTCGTTATCACAGTATTCACACAACACTGTTTCAATATAATGCACATGGCTGGTAGCAGGAATTTTCAAAGGGGGGTTTCTAGAATGAAGTTTCGAAACAAAACCTTGCTACCATGCGATAGGGAGGAAAATACTTTTTGCTTCCTCCCCTACTTAATAAGCCCCTCTCCTAATCCCTGGATTTCTTGTAATTTTAATTAACTTTTTTAGGGGTATCTTATTCTGGTTTTTTGTTTCACTTTTCTACAAAAATTTGCTTCTTGAAACTTTTTTTTAATGAAATTAAATAAATAATAAGAAAAATGTAGTTTTCATTTTTGCACAACTCACATTACAAAAATCTGAAATGATTTTTGTCAAAATTCAAAAACAAACAAATAATAACATATTTTAAAAGAATAAACCAACTAACTTTGAGATTAACAAAATACAAAGATAAACAATTTAAAAAATGAATCTCCTTGGGTACTTTGGCTACTCATCCACCAATACCTCATCTGCAGTCACTGTAACATCTTGGTGCATGTTCACGTTTACCAACCCTGTTGTTCAGTCTGTTTCCATTGTATTTCTAGATAAGTTTTCAGTCCTCCCAAGGTGTTGAATGTCCTTTCAGAGGTTGCAATTGTGAATGGCAAAGTTACCATTATCTTGAAAATTTGGTTTACATGCGGAAATGATGAGCTTGTACATATATTGAGTGCTTTAAAACCATCTGCCAATAAATTGAGTTTTTCTTGAAGAACAAATTTTCTCCATACTTGATTTCATCCAGCCTTGCATTATGTGAGCACTGAAGCAAGAGTCATATATGTGTCTTACAAATGCTTTGTAACTTCATCCTCATTCATCATGCTAATGTTAGTTTGCATAGTTGAAATATTGAAATTTTGTAAAGTATTTTCATACTGAGAAAACCTCTCCAAGTGCTCAAATGCTGCAAGAAAAGTATTAAAAATTGAAAAATTATAATACTCTCTGGTTCATTTGCAGGCACATTACTACAATGAGTTTGTTATTGTGTTATTCGTGGAATCTTTATTTCAATATCATACATTTGTCAATCATGCTTCACAGTATCAAAAATTTTCTTGAACTCGGAATTTGCATCTACACATATCTTATTTAAAGCACAAATACACGTTAATGTAACAGTCTGCCGCAGGTCAATATTTTTCATTTCAAACTGTGTAGTCAATGGTAGGGTAATACAGTGTACAGACTGCTTCACTCTCCAAGAAATTTGTAATTCAGCAATTTTCAAGGTATTCAAAATTCTACAAGCCGCACTTACAACCTTAGAATCCAAGTAATCAAACCTTTTTGAAGTACTTTAAAAACAAATGGCTGTAACTCAATATATGTCTCAGCAGCCTCATGACATTCAACTCATGTTGGACATAATTCCTTCATCATTTTATGCTTGGGCTTAAGCAGCTTGCTTCTTTCTTCAGCTTCAACCTCATCCTTGGATTTAATTTCTTTCAACAGAGCATCTTGTCGTTTTGGGGTATTATACATAACACAAACAGTTTCAGCTGTTCCTAGAGTGTTTTGAATGTACGCAATTTCAAACACATTTGAAACTAAGTTTAGGCAGTGTGACCCATAGTGGATGTACACATGAGCACTGTGCAATTTGCCACACACAGAGCAGCCGCATTTATCCCTTACTGATCAAATACTCCATTTTGATTTTTAATTTTTTTCTAAAAATTCCAGAAACATATCTGCAAGATTATGTCCCATAAGTCAGTAACTTCAAGAAAATCTAGGAAGTCTTTGCAAACCACATTTAGGTTTTCATCATAGCCGGCCTCTGTAGTGTGAGTGGTAGCGTCTTGACCTTTCATTCAGAGGTCCCAGGTTCGAATCCTGGTCAGTCATGGCATTTTCATAAGCTACAAAAATTGTCATTCATCTCATCCTCTGAAACAACACCATTCCTGGAGGTTAAAAAAAAGTTTGCCACATCACAGTAATGCATGGCTACTGATAACTGTTCTTCCCCAGACATATCAGTTGTCTTGTTTCATAGAACCAAATATGCCTCAGATTTATTAACACGCTTCGCAATTTTCTGTGTAATTATTTTATTACTCATTTCAATAATTTGATTTTGAATTTTATTGAGCTTTTTGAATTTTGCAATAAATATAAACAAATTTAAACAAGATGTTTTTTAATCATCCACCAAATGCTACAGAGTTATTTATTGCCATGTGTACTAACATTTGAAGGAAGTTTTAGGAGATAAGTGACTCATGAGTGATATCAGTTGAAATAACTATTAAACATTGAATAAAATACTATATGTAAATAAAAGTTAAAACTAAGTTTATTTTCTGTTTTGATACTTGAAAAATTATAGGATTTTAATAAATGCATTTTATAAATAAATAAAATAAACATAAATGCAAATAAATAATAAATGCAGCAAGTTTGTTTCTCTGAAAAGCTGTTCACACTGAATGGTTATATAAGCAGTTGATTTCATTTCTTTTATTCATTTGCTATACCTTAAAATAATGAATTTTCCTGTTAACATAACCAGTCAGATAATTATTAGAATTAAAATACAAAGTTAAACGAGTATTATTTTTAGTTGATATAGTATATTTATTTATAATGTAATAGAACTATAAATTTAATTTGATGATGTTTATTTATAACATACTGTATATAAATATTAAGTTTTAAGAGTGGAAGTCAGTGAATAATGGAATGGAATGACAATGTTTAAATTGCATTCTTTATTACAAAATTATAACCGTTTGACAGGTAATACCGTTTAACTTAGATTCTGTACATCAAATATTTGAATCATATCTGTTCATTTCTCTCAACACAATGAATGATTATAGTTTATATAATTACACTTATACCATTCATTCATCAGAGTTACAGTAGTATTTTTCATCACTTGTTGTGATGACTGCCTCAGTGACTTATCATTATTTTCTGAGTGCTAAACTGAGATGTCAAGTGTGATTCCTGACAAGAGTCTAACTTTTTTGGTAAGATACATAACTACCTTTCACTGTTGATAATAAACATTAAAAAATGTTTGTATGTTCTTTACACTACACTTGGATTACTTTTTTTTGTACATATGCCCAAGAATTCTTATTTACTTTAAATATGTTAAATTTTTTCATATTTAATTACATTATTTACTTCTTCCTATACCCTGTCTACCTCTTCTTCTTCTTCTGCTACACTGATTGTCATAAAAATTATATATATCTTTTTTTTGTAGTTGTGGTATTTAAATCAAAATTGAGTAATTTATACTCAATTTACTCAATATACTTTTATATACATATATATATATATTTATATATACATATATATATATATATATATATATATATACTTTTTATACAAATGTTATAATTTATTTCTCAAATCCCTGTCCCTGGAAATGTGACTTTTTTTAAATGTTCCACATCTTTAAAATATACATAATATTCTCACGAAATAGTTTTTAATAATCCATCCTACAAAATAGAGCTTTTGATTTAAAGTTTTATAGCTGGCATGAAATATTATATACATCTTAAAAAATAAAAAAGAACATTCAAGAAGAAAAATTAAAACTGCAATAATGTAAACAAATTTGAAAAAAATATTGTTAAAAATCATTTTAAGCCTTTTACTTTTTTCACTTTTAACATCGAAAACATTTTGTAATAATAATCACATAATGAATAAGTACTGTATCAGATGATATCACGTATATTCACTGACTGAGCAGATATACAAGAAAGTCATCTTGTTCTTTGACTGCTACATCAAACATTTTATTAAATTAATGCATGAAATTTTAAAAAAAATTGTAGGCTTTACTTTTAAACTATAAATACTGTTAAATTAAACTAAAAATTCTTAACAGATTAATTTTTTGAATTTCTAGGTTTAATAATCCCTGTTTAATTTTTTTTTTAATTTGTTTATTCTGTAGTTCTGAAATTTCTGTTAAACATACAACAAATTTTAGATGCAAAATTAACGACAAGATTCTTTTATAAAATTACCAAAATAAGTGGACATATTTATTATAAAGACTTGAGGTATGTGATATCACATAAGTTTTACTTATTTCACATTAATGTTTATATATCCATATAAACATAATTAAAATGTAAAAATTTTCAGAATCATCAACTCTCCAGATAACCGTTAGTGCTATTGGAAACATATTATACAAGATAGAAGAAAATGCTCACTTTTCAATAGTACCTTGTGTACACCTCAATAAATCTTAATTTATTTAAATTAATTGTTAGTCTAATTCTCTTGATTATCTATTCAAATTATTTTAATTTCATAGTTTAATAATTTTTATATAGTTTTGTTCTTTTTTGTGTTATACAGCCATAACATTTTTGTGAAATTTAAATGATTTATGAACATTAAATTAAAAATCTATCGATTGAGAAATAAATTCAAAATGTTTGGTGAAAAATGAGAATAAAATACACAGTGGTGGAAAATGATATATTCATTAGAAGTTACGTTTATAAAATTGATTTTTTTTTGTAGTAATATGGTTCCTAATAAAAACTAAAATTAAAAGTACACAAATGAAACCACCAAATCTGTTATTATTTATTTGTTTATCTTTGTGTATAAAAGTTGTCATTTTATGTTTATTTTTTATAAAAAAAAGTAACAAAAATGTAGTTTTAAAAATTACTGAAGTGATGGTTTGGGCTCAAATTTTCAATTATTGCACATGAAAAAGCCTTCTATTGTACAACTATTGTACGTGATTAATCCTACAAAACTGTGACCCTCGTGAAATTAATATTACTATCTTAAGAGTAATTAAGATTGTAGTTTCTTGTCTTGACCATAAAACTGGTTTGGTAAAGTTCTTTTTTTTCTTGATGACTTATTTAGTACTCCCTGAATTATCTGCTAAAGTGTATTTTAATCTATATCCTCCCTTGCAGTTTATACCTGCTATTAGAAAGTAAGCGAACTATTAAAAATTAGTTGTAATGCCCATTATAGTACATCTTTATGACAACTACCTTAAATTAAAACAATCTAATTCTGATGGACATGCAAGATTCTATTTGAGGGATATTTCAACTTAATAATGATGGCATATTCACATTTAATTACTACTTTTGAATTTTCTCCTTCTGCAACGTAGGGGTGCATGAGCCTTAATGCTAGCAACTAGGTTCAAGATTCCATTCTAGTCAGAAAAATTGTACATACTGAAATTATTATAGATAAATCTGAAATACTACTCTTTCTCCATCACTTCATCTCCCAAACTCTTATCCTAAAAAAATAAATTTTTGTTGAAATGTTCCACATAATTCATATCTGTTAAGAAATTGTCTAAAAAATCATCCAATATAAGTAAGTTACATCTTTTGAAGTGTTTTGGCTAGCTTGAAATTCATTGTTTGAAATACAAATCATCATCAATATTGCAATATTTTAGCTACAGTTTGGAAACGTGTCTGCTAATTATTTCAGTCCATTTTCAAGAATAATAGTTGCAGTGCTTGTAGAATGAATTAGTTTTAAATCAAGTGGTACCACTGTATCCTAGTGATTGTGAGTGTTCTCAAGGAAACCATATATTGTTCCTTAACTACTTCATGAAATGTTCTATATGATTAAGCTGTGAAAATTAAAAAAATTTAGACCACTTTAGTTCTTAAATACTATTAGATTAATCTTTAAAATAACGAGTGAGGTTTTTTTTTATTATCTAGGTTTAATGATCTTTGTCTAATTTTTTTTTGTATGTTCTGCAGCTTTCAAAAGTTTTGCGATGTTTATGTTAAACTATTGAATGATATTTACAAAATTGTCAGTTGAATAAAAAATTCAATGTAACTGGTGGAAAATAATAAATTTTATCAGAAAGATTCAAATAAGTATGTAAATTTTCATTATAACTGTTTAAAAATTGATTTTATTACATTGAACTTATAATTTAAAAATAATAGGTATATTATTGGTAGATTTTTTAATTTGTTCATATACATTGAAAAGGATACTGTTTACATTTGAATAAGTTCATGTGTAAATGTATGTTAGGTAATTTGACCAATAATGGTATAAAGCTGTAAACCTATACTGAATATATATTTAACCAAAATAATGTTTTTGTTTCGTTTATCAATAATGAAATATTTCAAATAAACAAGCTAATATCCTGAATATGAGTAATTTCTTCCTCACTCCAGATGAGGAATAGCAACCTCACCTATAATAGACCTTCCCTGTTTGAGAAAGTGCGTGCTGATATGCACTGTCTGGTTGTGTGAGCTTTTGTACCGCAACCCATGTGGTGCTTCTGGTGTCAGCAGTTTGGCCACACAGTTGTTTGATGTGAGAAACTTCAAGTGTGTGTGTGTGTGGAGGGGGGTTAAAGAAATTCATGAAGGGGAACCACGTAAGGACCCTCCCATCTGCATTAACTGCATAGGACGGAGTCATCTCGATCAAGAAACTGTTCTGTTTACAAAAATGAAGTTACTACAAAGGTGATTCCTTTTGAACCCTGTAAAGAGGTGTTAAAGCCATATTCTTCTCATACGATTTCACAACCTAAACATTGCAGACCACCTAAAACCACTCAAGGGATGTTTTTTTTCCCTTTCCGAGGTGGCGGCTGGTACAAACCCCACTGTGGGTGTCTCTCCTATTCCCACCTCTGAGTCGGCACCTACACAGAGTGCCAAGCCATGCTCATCCTCATCTGCTGCTTCCTTAGTCTCCGACTCTGAAGTTGGAAGCTATTCAGGCAATGACTTAATTGTCGAGCATGAAGCACTTCAGAGGATGAAAAAGAAGAAAAAAAGGATTGGCAAAAAGCTATTCATCTGGACGTTCATCCTGAAGATCTTGGTTTGGATCCTAATCAGAATTGGCAATATTCACATGACAAAATTTTACGTATTATATCGTATACTCCTTATGTATAAAGCTTTTAAGCTTGTATATGATGAATTAATTATAATAAAAATGTAGCTGAAGTATGAATTCTTCCAGAGAATTCCATATAATACTCCTTATAATAAAATTAAAGATATATCACAGATGTGTAATTATTACATTAAAATGTACATTTAAATCAAAGAAAAGATGTATCATACATATAATGCACTTCAATGCCGAAGAATTAAAGAATATGTCCAAAGAAGTCCATTTTTTTCTAATTTTATCATTGCAACCAAAAAAAGAAAATTGTAATTGACCTTTAAAAATGTAACACGGTATAAGATACCATAAGATACTATAATTAATAATAGCAGCGGTATAAGAAGAAATAATTTTTTTTTAATTAAAATTTAAATAGAAGGTAAACATATTTTATACAAAATATTATATAGTTTCTGTATCTTATTTTTTTCTTGTCATTATAAGTCTGTAAGATCCCGCAATAGAGCTAATTTTTCATATTATCATTGCTTGACTTTCCCTAGTATTCTTTTCTTTTTTTTTGTCTTGAGTCATTTGACTGGTTTGATGCAGCTCTCCAAGATTCCCTATCTAGTGCTAGTTGTTTCATTTCAGTATACCCTCTACAACCTACATCCCTAACAATTTGTTTTACATATTCCAAACGTGGCCTGCCTACACAGTTTTTTCCTTCTACCTGTCCTTCCAATATTAAAGCGACTATTCCAGGATGCCTTAGTATGTGGCCTATAAGTCTGTCTCTTCTTTTAACTATATTTTTCCAAATGCTTCTTTCTTCACCTATTTGTCGCAATACCTCTTCATTTGTCACTTTATCCACCCGTCTGATTTTTAACATTCTCCTATAGCACCGCATTTCAAAAGCTTGTAATCTTTTCTTCTCAGATACTCCGATTGTCCAAGTTTCACTTCCATATAAAGCGACACTCCAAACATATACTTTCAAAAATCTTTTCCTGACATTTAAATTAATTTTTGATGTAAACAAATTATATTTCTTACTGAAGGCTCGTTTAGCTTGTGCTATTCGGCATTTTATATCGCTTCCGCTTCGTCCATCTTTAGTAATTCTACTTCCCAAATAACAAAATGATCTATCCAAATTACATAAAATATGATATTCATATAAATGGGTTGATTTATGTCAACTGCTTGAATATATCAGTTTCACATAAATATATATTTGAAAAATAATATAATGCTGCATAAAATCTTTCCATAAATTTATTTGCAATTTAGGGTTTTATGTCATTTACATTCGTACTATACTTTATTGTTATACCTAGATATGAATTCTCTTAATGAGATTATAACTATAATAAATAAGCAAATATTAATAATTTTTAAAAAACATCTTAATTGATTATCAAAAAATAATAAAAAGCTCTGTAATTTACACATATCAACACTTGATTATTATTTTATAGAAATAGAAGCACAGAAATACACTTACGATGTTAAAAACAACATGTAAAATTACCGGAAGCACATAAACCATGATATCAACAAACTTGAACAATATGTAATTAATTTGACAAAATGAATTAAAAAACTCAACAGTAGCCAAACATTCTGTTTAGCTACAACTGGAACAGGTTTGCTAATAATGTTATAACTTGTGTTAATAATAATAGCAAAATCAGTGACACTACAGATTAAGGTAATTCATCATACAAATGGCACTAGGTAAGTTTTGTAATATGACTTTTTTATAATTTTTCAAAATAATTTCCACCTCACATTATACACTTCGCCATCCTTCAAAAGTTTTCAAAGAAACACTGCTATGTTTTGCAGAGATCTGGCAAAATATAGCAGATCTTCCTAAGCCCTTAGAAAGATCTAATGATGAAACATCATTAATGATGCCCTTAGCCCTTAGGATGCCATTATCACTTGTAAAATTCCTCTTCTTCAGTCTGTTCTTTACTTGAGGGAACAGTTCAAAGTCACATGGAGCGAGGTCAGGGTCATAGGAAGGGTGCTCGCTCTAACAGTTTTGTTCCAGTGTTGGCCAAATACGCAGAGCAAACTGAAGCAGGACCATGAAGAAATCATGGGTCCACCTTCAACAACTTAAGTCAGGCATTCATTCCTTGGTATCACTACTTCCCAGTAACTGTTTTCAGAGTTTCCAACACAACTCGATCTAAAATTCTAGTCACACTAAAACATATGGCCACCTTTATCTTCTTCAGTGATCTGGATTTTCGAAAGCCACAGAGGTCTTCCCTATGAATATCCACACTTTGTGCTGAGCCTTAGTCAGGACATCATAATATAAAAGCCAAGTTCCATCATCTGTTACAATACTGTTCACAAAGGAAGATTTTCCATTTTTAAACTTTTTCAGCATTTTACCATGAAATAAGACATGTCATCTAATTGGTTAAGCTGAAGGTGATCTCACAGAACAGCATGAAATTCTGCCATCCACTGCTGGTGGATTAATACCATGGGACACCTGTATTATGATCTAATAGAAATCATAAGGTATGTGTTTTGTTTTTTTTTTAAAGAGGTGGAGGAACCCCCTAAGCAGTGTTGAGCTCACTAACAGGTTCCGCCAGTTATAACCAAGGGTGTGTGCATACCTGCACACTACCGACTAAATCTTCACCCTTGGCTTCCCCCTTCCTGGGACTTCTTATAAAAACATTTCATCAAAAGAAGGGGGAATTGCCCACACACACAGTCTTAACAAACCAACAAATGTCACACACCACACAAACAACACTACTGGAAGCAACATATACAGCAGGTCAAATACATACATCAACAACAACACACAAGAACCTGCAGAAAACAGGACAAGCTACTAACATCCACAACACCCACACAGCCGTCAAGACAGAAATCTTAAATAGTCACACCACTTACCAGTAGCCACCATCAGACGAACGAGCAGAGTGTACCCGGTCTCATCGCAACCAGCACACTTACAGGGGGGCCCCTAGGCACTCAGACGAGGACCTGTCTGCCCGCAGCCTACGGCGCCATTCTCCTGTGTGGGAGTACTCATATAATTGGAGCTTCCTCATGACCGTCCTGACGAATTTCATGTGCTCACGTCTCAGGTTACCGAACATCTCTCTATGCTCTATGGCGAATCGCAGACACAAAAAGGAAACATGTCGGAGGGTCTCTTCCACCTCGCAGTCTGGACAATTTTCAGATTGATCGATCCCAAATCTATACAAATATCACCTGAATCCCCCATGACCCACCAAGAATTGCGTTAACTCAAAACTCAGCGTGCCATGGGTGCTACGGCACCACCCCCTGATGTCCCCAATAAGGCAGTGGATCCACCTACCCTTCGTGGCCCAATCCCACCGCTCCTGCCATGTTTGTGCGATCTCTTTTTCTAGTTCTTCAGCAGAACGCTTCCTTCCCTCTAATAGGAGTGTTCTCAGTTCCCTAGTTCTGCTACGCCGCATTATCATCAAGTCTACAGGCAGGAACCAGCATTACCTCAACTGCCTCCCTGGACACCATCCTATAGGCGGCCGCTACTCTTATGCAACACCTCCTATGGATGGATTCCAATTTATCCCTGTAATTGGCAGATATAACAACGCCCGCCCACAACTCGGCGCCATATAGCAGAGCTGAATAGACCACACCAGTAAGCAATTGCCTTCTATGTTGGGAGGGCCCTCTTGTTGTTTTGGGAGTAGGCTAGCAATAAGCCTCCTTGTTTTCTCCACCTTCTCACAAGCCCAGAGTACGTGAGTACTAAATCTTAGTCTGGAGTCAACCCAGATTCCCAAATATTTTATGGCCACCAAAGACACAATTTTTCTGCTATCAAGGATCAGACGTAAGGTTGGCCTCCTCCTGGCGGCAGAGATCACCACCATCTCCGTCTTTTCAGGAGCTAATTCCTGTCCTACCCCAGCCATCCACTCACTAATCCTTGTATACGACTCAGTTATTTTGCCTACATCCTCATACCTTGTTTCCACCTCCACTAGCAACGCTATATCATCTGCGTAGCCAAATAATGTAACCGTTTGTGGGAGAACAACCCAAAACACTCCATTATAAGCCATATTCCAGAAGGTCGGTCCAAGAACCGATCCCTGTGGCATGCCTCTATCTAGGTTTTTCTCAACATACCCATCATGCAGTCTAAAGATCATCTGACGTTCAATGAGGTAATTTTGCACCATCCGTCGCAGGTAAGAAGGGACACGAAGGTCCTCCATTGCTCCCATTACTGCTTGCTGAGTGGCGAATGCAATTAATCACGTTTCGTTCGTCCAGTGTAACTAGGACGCAGATCCTACTATTACCTCTCTTCAAGGCTCTTCCCCCCAAGTCACAGGCAGCAACCACAGCATCGAGGGCGGACTTACCTCGAAGAAATCCATACTGATTCGCGGAGAGCCTGCCCTGTTCTTCCAGTACACCAACTATCCTTTGCTGAAGCATACGTTCCAGTACCTTCGCTAGCGCATCAATCATCGCCAGCGGCCGGTACCAGGAGGGAAGTGCCAAATCCGTTCCCAGTTTAGGAACTAGCACCAGCCGCTGACGCTTCCATCTGCCAGGAAAAACTGTCTTGTTAAGACAGGCGTTGATGTCTCTAAAAACGCCTCTGGCTCAGCCCGAGCCGCCACCTTGATAACCATATTAAGCAGGAGATCCGGGCCAGGCGCCCTGGTCGACGATATTCATGTGATCGCGGCTTCTAGTTCTGCATCGGAAAAGTAATTCGTCCCTCGAGGGGAAGAGCCCATCAGTACTTCTTGTGGATACCTTATAACTGTAGCTCTAGGTCTTACTGCTTTCTTCAATAGAACCACATAGGGCTTCCCTCATGGGTCCGTC
Source organism: Lycorma delicatula (assembly GCF_047948215.1). NCBI lineage: Eukaryota > Metazoa > Arthropoda > Insecta > Hemiptera > Fulgoridae > Lycorma > Lycorma delicatula. Next base: position 36,304,596 of record NC_134455.1, read on the forward strand.
TCCACCTCCTCAATTAATTGAGCCCAACATTTTCTCTTTGACTGTAAGATGAGCTTAGTAAGCTCTCTCCTCCTTTTCTTATACAGCTCAGCGTATACAACTTTCACTGAATGCAAGTACGCCCTTGTCATACGCCTTCTAGCCCGGTGACATTCTTCTCGCTTTCGTGCTATATCGGCAGTCCACCAATTTGCAGGCGGCCAACCCCTGCAGACGTACTTACGTGGGAGAACTTCGCAGGCTTCTTCAAGAAAATCGGCAAGACATGCGGCCTTCCCCTCCGCCGTGGAGACACGATGTACTGCACGTAGGTCAAGCCGTTCGGTAAAAACACCTAAGTTGAAGTCCCTGGTGCTCCCGCCCGTGAATATAGGTGGTGCCCGCCAGCTCTGGTGCCAGTGATTGTCATCAAGATCGCTTAATGATCGCTGGCCGTGTAGCCTTCCCACACTCTCCAGTCTGCAATACGGGCGCAAGCTCAGGGGAGGCAAAAGTCCCTCGATTATAGAGCCCGAGGGCCCTCTCCAAAATTTAAAGGCATGTGATCTGTCTGTCTCAAAGCATTTTTTGTATTACAGTAATGTTATAGACATAGATGAAGACATAGATGAAGACAGTCGACCTAATCTTGGAGCATCCTCAAGGCCAAAATTTCCTCTTTCAACTCCTGTTATCACCTAAATATTGTTGTACAATGAGGACAATACTTTCTAAGTACAGGAGTCATTCCTGTAAACACTGATCAACATTTAACCCACATGCAAAATTGTTCACTATTCACTGTTTGATCATTTCAACACTACTTCTTTTCACTAACATGGTTAAAAAACAAATGACACTAGTAACTAGAACGGCTACAGTACCAGTTGGATCCTGCCTGGTCACACACTTAGTTGTCCCTGCCTGTGATGATCCATTCAGTTGTATAACAAAACTTTCCTAGTGACATTTGTGGTTCCAGAAAGGCATTCAGTAAGTAAAATTTATGTCTATATCTATTTAATTTACGTCTAGATCAATCTGATAAAATATTGTTTAAGTAAAATAATTTTTTCAATAATTAATTTATAAATTATTTACTCAGTGCCTGGAAATAAACTTCCAAAATTTCTTTTCAGTTCTATAATTTGTTCCTTCTTCAGTAATGTTGGAGAAACTTATTTTAAATGATAAGGAAATTCATTTAGGATGAGGTCAAAGCATGTATTTGATCTATGTTGGTTTTTTATTGCTTAGCAAGTTACTTTTATAAAAGCTAGTGTGTTGTAAACTTCATATTATTAAAATGTGTTGAATTTGTGGCTAACTTGTTATGTCTAAAATTTATGTCATGGTTAACATCTTTGTTGATTAGCATCAACGATGATCTAGTGAAAAAATTAATAAAAGTATATTTTGATGTTGAGTGTAATTCTTGTACATATTTTTTCCATTTACAAATGAACTTGTATCCTGTTTTCCCATTATACAGTCTGTATTCAATGCAGTTTCATCTATATACTGCTGGGATTCTATGTCAATCCATTTCTTGTTTGATCATATGCCATAATGATCGTATATAATTTCTTTGTGGTTTTGAGTGTTTGTTATATATTTTTTCTGTCTTGATGTATAATTTTTAGTCTATATTTTATGAAATGTTAATAAATGTAGTTATGAGCTAGATATTTTATTGTGTCATTTAATATAGTTGCCAATTGATATGAAAATGCATATTAGATTATACAAGTATGAAAAAATGCATATTTGTGTGAGTAAACAATATGTCGTAGATTTTGAGTTATGCTTATAGTAGTGCTGCAAGAAGTAATTGTTTGATAGTTAAATCTTGTTTGTTTGTAATTAATTTTATTCATTAGCTGTTTTATTTTGTTTGAATTTTCGGCACAGATCAAACTTATGAAAAATTAAAAATAATTAGTTAGTTATTCAAGAAGTGAATAGTTTTCAATTAGTTTTAATAACAAACTTTTTTTAACATTTTGTCATGCTGATAAGGAGATCAATTTTTTCCAAAAATGTTGCATTGCACCATCATTAAAGAAACATTAAAAGGTGACATCTTTTTGATAACTTAGGCACTTATTATATTTCACTGTTTTGTTGGTGCTGAAACATGCTTTTGGAGATAATTCTTCTGAACAAGTTTTGTTAACAAACGTTTAGCAATTTATCGAATGCAGAGCGTTACCTGTAAGGCCCGGGACAGACGAGCGTTTATTTTACGTGCGTTGTAGCGCACGTTGAAGCACATTACTATACTTTCAATACGACTAGTCATACATCAACAGATATCTGGTTTAGCGTACGTTTCAAACGTACGTACAATGCTGAACGTATCATGCTAGACGTACCTTGAAACTTGTCTACGTGCATTGCAGCATTCTGTTTGTACCAATATGTAACACACAAATGCGTTTTCTTCGGCCGTCAATTAATAGAATACCTACGTTTGTACGAGTATTTTTGTTATAGTGATAATAGAAGAAAGTAGAACTGATAGACTCCGAACTTTTGAATAGTGAAGTGAAGAAACGGGTTGTTTTGTGGGATACTTCTTGTGAAGATTAGAAAGATGAAAATAAAAATAATGCAGCTTTAGATTGCAGTTGCTTTATCTTTATTTGAAACTTTCGATAATAAAATTGAGCCCAAAAAAAATACTAGTTAAGTATTCACATATTTAACATAGTTTGTAATTCTAAATTCTGTTGTATTGCCAAGGCAATTGTCCAGCCTCACTTAAAAAATGATTTGTGAGTGCATCTCGTTAGCGATTAATAGATCTATTTACGTTTATATTATCGCCGAAATCAAAATCTTCTAATCCCATAATGGTTCTGGTATCGTCAAAATTACTCATCGCGTTTGCGGACAACAATAACACTTTACAATGTCAACAGCAAAATCTACATTTACATCAATTGGCCTGTGAAATATACGCCACTTGTTGCTAAGAATTCCAAAGGTACATTCCACATAACGCCTAGCCCTTGTAGTTAAATACTCTTTTCGGTACTGCTAATTGTTTGCCAGAGTAAGGGCGAAGAAATGGGTGATAACCCAAATGCTTCCCACAAACGCAAAAGATAAAGGTATCGTAACCCCCGTACTTGTTTGGGTCTAGAAAGCATTAGTATGTTAGCCTCCATCTTTCTATATAAAGAAGAACTTCTAAAAATCGTAGAATCCGAGTCTTTTCCAAAAGATCCAGTGTCGACGTAGATAAAACTGTAATTTGAATCAGCTACTGCTACTAGTACGGTAAAAAAATAATGTTTGTAGTTCTTATATAAAGATCACTCACATATGGTTTTATAATTCGAATGTGTTTTCCATCTACAGCCCCCACACAATTGAGAAAATTAGTTCAATTTGTAAAACCTTCCGCTATGTTATTCCAATCTGCTTCATTAGGAACAGGAATACATTTTGGTTTAATCACATCCCAACTGTTCTGCACACAGTTCTTACAATTTCACCTACCGTTGAACGTCCAATCCTGAAGTTACAGTGCAAATTCTTTAAACTTCATCCACTACCAAGATACCTGAAAATAAAAACAGCCCTTACAATTGAACAATTCAGAAATGTTATTATTTTTTTTTACAGTACAAGATGCAGAAAAGAAATGGAGAAGTATCGAAGATAACTTTGTCGGAAACTGCCAAAATAAAGTAGAAGCCAGTAGGTCGGGCTCTGAGGCAAAAAAACAGAAAGTATGTTTACGAAGAACAGCTACATTTTAGAAAAGCCTATAGAACTTCGAGCTACTAAAAGCTTATTCCAGAACAGGAAAGTAATAGTAGTTTTGATAAGGAGAGTGACAGCAGTGAAAATGATGTTGAGGAACTGTAGACCAGCCAGTTACTCCAAGAACTTCAAAACAACCTATGGTAGTTTAGCACTGTAAAGCGTGTTCGAAAAATTAATTTTGTTAAAGATAAGTTGATCAGTTTTATGGATACTCATCAACCAAAGTAAGATTTATGTGAAGAAGATGAGGATCTATACTTTTTTAAATCTACTCTGTCTTAGTTCGGAAATTAAATTCTGACCAAAAGTTTACATTTAGAATGCATACACTGCAACTTGTGCAAAACTTGCTAAAATCTGCAGATTCGAGAAATAGTGCAGGAGCTTAGAATGCATACACTGCAACTTGTGCAAAACTTGCTAAAATCTGCAGATTCGAGAAATAGTGCAGGAGCAAATAATTTAAATGTTTCTTCTGCGCAATAATCTACTACCGCGCATGCTAATACAGATAACAATACTACTGATTTTTCTGACCAACATTACTCTCGAAATTTATCAAGACCGTTATCAATAGCTAGTTTTTTCTAAATGTTCTCCCAACTACCACTCTACAGATGAATCACATGTCGGATGGCCCACTCAGCCCACATTATTCAAATTTATAAAAATTGTACTTATCGTACTTATTTTGCGAGTTATTTTGTAGGCAGTTCATAGTTAATAAAATAAAAAGTATTGAATAAGTGGTACTTAAGCAAGCATTTCTTCTGGTAGAACTGCGCTCCTCGTATTCGTATCTTGCCTTGCTATGTGATTTTTTATAGATTGCAGCAGTTCACCAAAGGAATTTGTAGACATCCGAAAAAATTAAAAAATTTGTCTTCGTCAGTTCTGAGACATGCACACAGAGTACAGAAATGACCATTCAGATATCTTTCACAATTTATAGGATGCATCCACCACCTTCTTTTTTATTTTATTAGGTAAAGAACCACCAAATACGAAAAGTTACATACTTCTACAGCGCGCATCGTGTCTGAAGTGAATATAATTTCACTAAAAATAGCGCATGTTTGTAAATATACAACGTTCGTATGATAACTACAAAATCTACTGTAAAACGTTCGCTTAAAACTAATATAAACGCTCGCTCGTCTGCCCTGGGCTTAACAGCTAGCGCTAATATAGTCGAATGGCTGTACTTGCTGCCAACTTCCTGTTATGATGTTTTTTTAGTTGCTAACATGAATTGTGTTTAGTCTTATCTTGAATGGTTATTCTTCTAATGTAGAAGTCATGTTATTATGTCTGGAATAAAACATTCGGTTAAAGTTCCTAGGTTATACAAAGACGCTTCTCGAATTTTAAAAGCTGTTCATGAAGGAGGTAGTTTAAAAGATTTAGTTTTCAATCACAGCAGATTTGCGGTTTGTATTTACTACTATTATTACTTTATTATCGTCACGTGTGGATTATTTTTTTGTGATAAATTTTTTAAAGTTATTTCAAATGTTAGTTGTGCTTTGTTTCAGAGGTTATGTGTACATGATTTTTTAATAATTTAAGCTACTTGACTATCACGTGAGTGGCGTTTTTGTTCTCCATGTTGTATGACTGATTTTTGGTGAAGGAATTATTTGTTTATAAGTGGTGAAATAACAACCTTTTTCATAACAACCTTTTTTACCATTTGTTTTATTTCATAAGTATTCTTAGTAACTTAAGAGTGTAACTAAATATTTTACTTCTGTTATGATGGAATAGTGATATATATTAGTTTTATAGGTACTTCATCTTGTAATTTTTAGTTTTGTAGTTAACTTTTTTTTAAATCTCATTATTGAATTTTAGTTAATTTTATTCCAAATTGTTGTGCTCTATTAGAATGTGTATTTACAGATATTTTACAAAAATGAGTTGTTTTTAATGACAAACGAGATCAAATTTACTTTATGCTTAAAGCTTTTTTCTTGAAACTGTGTTTTCAGTTGTACCATTCTTACATATAATTATATCATACCAAATGTATTTTTTTTTTAATTACTTAAGGTTACCTTTTAACATTATTGTCATCCTTCTCAGTAAAACTAGTAGCAATTTTTTTTTTCTTGTGGTAGGAGGTATTGTGGTGGTCTTGATATGAATTGAACTGATCTGAAAATTTGTGTCACTGTTAAAAAAAACTGTTTACTAATAATTTATACGCAAATCACAAAGGTTTTACAGTAATTATTTCACAGCATTCAGTTACTGTCTTCAACTTTCACTCTTGTGGGTACTTACGAATTAATGCCACCGCAGCTACAGCTTTATTTAAAAAACAAAGTAGTCAATCGGATTTTGGTGGAAAATGGGCCGATATAGAGTTTAACATAGATTCAAAACAGTCTCTTTATTAATTTTAATAAATGGTTATTATTTATTTATTTTATAAATATAATTTAACCAAACCTTAACCTACGCTCGCTTCGCTTGCTAACCTTGACTAATTAACAGGAGTGTTTTGATTATTTAAATAATAAACAATTGCAATAATTACTGAATTTATTAAATAAATACTCAAAAAATTACGGTGTTAATTAGTCAAGGTTAGCGAGCGTAGGTTAAGTTTGGTTAAATTATATTTATAAAATAAATAAATATAAATAACCATTTATTAATATTAATAAAGGGACTGTACATTTTCCACCGAAATCCGATTGATTACATTGTTTTTAAATATAGCTGTAGCTGCGGTGGCGTTAATACGAAGTACCCTTGTGTTACCCCGTCATGATAATTCAATTTTTTCATTTCACTTTGTTAAATCTGTTGAGATTAAGGATTAACTTAATTTAAAATTTGTCAAAATGAGCATTTATTATTGACTTCAGACATATTTTTGTATTTATTTTAACTAGAAATTGATCTGTATTTCTTTTTTATGTGGTATGCTACAAAAAAATTTCATTAAGAAATGTCATATAAAGTATATTAACCATTCAACATCAAGGAGATTATTTTACAACAATAAATTATTAACATAAATTACATACTAACAAAAGACAGAAAAAACACAGAATAAAATATTCTTAACTGCTTAACTGTCTAATTTATGCACTGGTTCTTGGTTGTGATTAAAACAACTTCACAAGCCTTTTTTTCCTGAAAAAGTCTTGATATTATTATCTGATGAAATAACATGATGCCAACATGTATAGCGAAGATTTGTTATATTTTGATGATGTCAAGGTTGTATAGTTGTTGGCCCATTGTGTTTTGATACATTTTTCTCAATTTCATGTTGTTAAAACTTATTACTTAAAGCAATAAAATCAGGAAGCAGAAGCTCAATAGATGATCTTCTTTTGTCCAGCCTTCTTTCAATTTTCAGATTGAGACAATTTCTTTGACATTTTCAAAACATAAGTACAACAGTGCAGTCTCAAACAAAAGACGGGCATCAACTGAGTATTTCCTGAAGATTGGATTGTGCTATACTACTATCAATAAATTTGTTGAATACTTTATTAAACATATAAGTTGGCCATATACAACCATCAATACCTCATCCCTAAATGTGCTTAGTTTCTCCTATATGCTGGCAGCTGGCAGGGGTTATGCACCGCTTATTTCCTGCCAGCTCCCTGTCAACCTGTAAATTAACACTAATATATATCTTCCTTAAAACTGATTTTATTTCTCATTAGCTGGCCTACTGTGGATTTTAAAAAAAAAAATTGTATTGTTATTAAGTACATGTGAATTGTACTGTTTTCAAGAGGTTTCAGTTTTCTGTGTATAAAGATAGAAATTGAGGATATCAAATACTTTGAATTTTTTGTACAACCAACTTATATATTGCAAAAATCCTTACAGTGGCAAATATATAAAGAAATATTTAAAATATGAAAATATAACAAAAATATAACATAAATGTGATATAATATATAATTTCCTCACACTGATTAACCTTTTTAATTTTTTTCTCAGGTAGTTTATAACTTTTTTCTTTGATTTAGCAACACTCATCAACACTGTCTCTAGCATAAAAAAGTAGTCAGCCATCTTGTTAACATTCCGCCTCCCTTGGTATCTTTTTTCCATGTTCTTTGATGTCCTAATGGGAACAATATCCTTGTTCTTTGCTGACATCTCTTAAGTTCTACGAAAAACTTGTGCAAATATAGTAAATGGAGCTTCGCATTCATGTTACAGCTCAATTTCATGAAATTCTGCTATGGAGTTTTAACCATGGTTTCATAGTCTAGATTTTTCTTATTACCCAGAAAATTGGCTACAACTGCTTTAAATGAAGCCCAAGCAATTTTTCTACTGGATTCATTGTACATTCAGATACTTTATCTTTCTTTAAATTCTTGATCTGTGGTCCAACGAAGATCCCTTCTTTAAATTTTTCATTAGATATGGTTGGAAACTTTGTTACCAAGTACTGGAAAAAGCCATCATCTTTTGGAAGTGCTTTAGTAAACTGTTTGATTGATGGCTGGTAAAATTTCCACACGGTAATGTAGAAAACATCATTTTTCTCCATCCCCTAAAGAATGACCCCTCTCTTCTCAAAAAAGAACTCCCACTTGTATTCATTCCTGGATATCTTGTAATTTTAACTAATCTTTTTGGAGGTGTCTTTTATGCTGGTTTTTATTTTCAGATTTGTACAAAATATAGCTTCTAAAAATTGTATTAATGAAAAGTAATAATAAGAGGTTTGTAGATTTTAAATAGTTTTAAAGTTTTCACTTTTGCACAACTTGCATTACGAAAGTCTGAAATGTTAAAATTCAAAAACAAACAAATAACATATTTTAAAAGAATAAACTAACGCTAACTTTGAGATTAACAAAGTACAAAGATCAACAATCTCAGAAAATGAATCTCCTTGGGTAGTTTGGCAACTCATCCAATGCCTCATCTGCTGTCATTGTTTTATCTTTGTGCTTGTTCAGGTTTGCCAATCCTGTTGTTCTGTCTCTTTTCATTGCATTGCTTCTAAGTCTTCTCAATATGTTGAATGACCTTTCAGAAGTTGCAGTTGTGATTAATAAAGCTACCTTGAGAATATGCCGTGTGTGGAAATGATTAGCTCATACATATGTTGAGTGTTTTGAAACCATCTTCTGATAAATAAAGTTTCTCTTGAAGAACAATTTGTCTCCATACTTGACTTCATCCAGCTATGCATTTTGTGAGCACTGAAGCAAGTCTTCATATGTGTTTTACAAATGCTTTGTAACTTTGTCCTCATCCATTATGCTAATGTTGGTTTGCATAGTTGAAATATTGAAATTTTGTAAAATATTTTCATACTTAGAAAACCTCTCCAACAAGTGCTCAAATGCTCCAAGAAAAGTATTAAAAATTGAAAGATTGTAATACTCTCTGGATCCTTTGCAGGCACATTACTATGATTAGTTTGTTATTCATGGGCTCTTTATTTCAATATCGTACTTTTGATAATCATACTTCACAGTATCAAAAATCTTCTGGAACTCAGAATTTGTACCTGCACATATCTTATTAAATACAAAAATACATGCTAACTTAACGGCCTATGACAGGTCAATATTTTTCAATTGAAGCTGTGTGTCAATGGCAGGGTAATAAGTGTACAGACTGCATCACTCCAAGAAATTTGTAATCGGCACCTTTTCAAGGTATTCAAAATTCTGCAAGCCACAATTGCTTCCTTAGAATCCAAGTAGTTGAAATTTTTTGAATTGCTTTAAAACAAAATGACTAAGTCGAATATGTTTTAGCATGTGACTCCCTCCCTTCGTAGAGGAAGATTACTTGCCTTGTGACGATCCTGGTGGCTACATAATTTCAGCAGTCTCATGACTTTCAACCTAGCATGTTGGACATAATTTCTTCCACACTTTATGCTTGGGCTCAAGCGGTTTGCTTCTTTCATCAGCTTCGACTTCGGCCTCTTCATCAGCTTCAGTTTCTCTGTCAGCTGTAGCCCTGTCCTCAGATTCAATTTCAACAGAGCAGCTTGTCATTTTGGGATATTACACATAACACATAAACAGTTTCAATTGTTCCTAGAGCATTTTGAATGTATGCAATTTCACACGTATTTGAAATTGCCAAATTTAAATGTGTATTGTGACCCATAGTGCATATATATTGTCATTTTAAATATTTTTTGAATGTATGCAAGAGCATCATGGAATTTTCCACTCATTGCAGCGATCCCATTGTACCCCTGACCAATCAAATACTCCATTTTAATGCCTTTTTTTCTAAAAATTTCAGAAGTGTATCTGCAAGATTATGTTTCATACAGTCAGTATCCTTATTGTGGTGATTACTTAAACATCCACTGGTAAAACACTTCTTGAATGAACTCATCTGGCTTCGGATGTGATTTTACTTTTCAAGTGGTACTGTTTTGTTTGATCACCACAAAACTTTTCTAATACTTTATCCCATCACCATATGGTTCAGTTTTTGGTTACTCATATTGCCAACTTTTGTGTCTGCGAAGAAAACAGTATTTACAAAATGCTCCATCCCATTTTAGAAAATATATAAGCCAATCAAATTTCTTCAACCAAATATATTTTAATCATAAATTACATAGTTTTTTGTTAATTGAAAACTGGAAATTAGGTACCTGGCATCGAAAGTTTATCCATCAGCTGATTTGGATTTACTACTGCGATGCGCGTACACTCTTTTTTAATCTTTTCTACAAATGTGCAATATCGACTCATCCTCCAATACTTATAGAATTATCACGTAAGCTATATCATCATTTGTATCCTTTCAATTTCTTCATGTGAATTTTCATTTTCCCCTTGTTCATTTTGTTGATTTTCATTGACTTCAGGCTCCTTTTCTTGATTTTGGCTGTCTTCAACTGAGTTTAGTCTTTCAATTTGTCCACTTGGCGGTTGCGGCTCATCTACATAATAATAATAAACACACTTACCTGAACTCATTTACAAACTGTACAATCAAAAGATCACAGCACAAAAGTAACCTCAAAGCACTATAGCAACTCAACAATAACTATGGTTTGATGCCTGAAAGCCAACTGGGTATAAGCTGGTCAAGGGTGCCAATTGCTCTCTGTTAGAAAATATTTTTTCTTCAAAAAAACTTATACAAATTATGTTTTAGAGAATAAAGTAGTTTAAAAATACCTAAAATTATATGATCGTTAAACTTGTGCAACACTGTAATTTTCTGTTGTGATTTATATGTTAGGTCTATTATATATTAGGTAATATTAAGATTTTGATGTGATAATTTTTTTCCTCATTATTTACTATGAATCTTTCTTACTTTTGCAGAATATCAAAGCATTACATGCACTAGTTGCTGAATCTCTTAGATACGATAACATTTTATCAAGAATTCTGAATTGTACTAATATTTTAGAACTTGAAAGTAGATTAGATCCATGGCTTGCTAAAATACTAGTAACTGAATTATTGTTTGGTAAGAAACGGTTACCTGGTGACAGTAAACCAATATTGACTGTGTTAAAGTTTGAAAATGACTTACTCAGGGAGCTGAACAGAGCTGATGTCTTAAATATCTCTTTGTATAAAAGACATAGAAAAGGTAATTCTTTTATTAAAGTAAACATTTTGAAAAAAGATTGTGATTTTTAAGTCAGTTAAGTGTTAATACATAAGTGTTTGGTGAAGTGTGTGAATATCATTTAATTTCTTTCGATAGAATTATTTATTTATTTCATTGCATAGGAAATATTGCCACACTATTTTGTATTTTTGTATATTTACCATATTAATTTAGGAAATATTGCCATATTAGTTGTAGTATTTTTGTGTATTTACCTGATTAATTTAGTGACTTTTGTTATTTATTATAATATTCATTTAAAACTATTTGGTGGTTGTAAAACATTTTTGATATTTCAAAATGCCTTCAATGACTGTAGTTATCGGTTACTTTTTTATTTACAGTATGGCTATGTTTTCATTACCATTTGCTGCTTTTTTTGGTGTTCGTTTCTGTCTCAGAGATTATTTTGGTATTGATGGTTTTATCAATACAGTTTGGTCTGTCATATCAGCAGTATTAGTTGTTAACTTGATCATTCTGTCATATGTCATAAAAGCTTGGCATGAACCAGAACCTGAGAGAGAAATTAAAGATGGTCAGAAAAGTTTGAAACGGGATTAAGAGAAATAAATTTCTAAAAAGTGATGAATTTAATATAATGTAATTTTGTCCAGAAAATTATTTCTTCTAATATTAAATACCTCAATTGCGTAGTAAAACAGAGAAAAAATGGCACAAAAACCACCTCAGGATGATTTAGAGATGAAACAAATGGCTCAGGCTGAATTAGAACGTTTGCAACGACAGTATCGTGTGATGGAAGGTGATCGTTCAACGTACATGAGTGAGATGAAAATATTTTTGGTTAGACAGCGTAAAATAATTGATGTTCTTAGTAAACGTAAACAGAATTTAACTGCTGATATATCAGTGCAACCAGCTAAGAGAGTCATGCAGACAAAAACAAATGCCGCCCGAAATATTGTAAATAATTTAGAATTAATAGAATCATTAAATATGAAAATTAAAGCTGAAAAAGTACAGATCACTGAATTGAAAGTACAAATAAATAAAGTTAATGATGAGATTTTAAAATTAAATAAAACAGATGTAAATGAATTGCGAGTGCAAGAAAAGAAAGAAGAATATAAACGTACAATAACTGCGCTAGAAGATCGATTAGAAGTAGCTACAAGAAAGTTAAATTCTGTTATTGCTGATAATGCTGGTTTTAGACATGAAATAAACCACCTTTTATTTGAACGGAAAATTTTTCATAAATTTTACTTACAGATGTCTAAGGAGTTGATTAAAAGTAAACAAATTATGATAGATCTTATTGAACAAGCAACAAATGCGTTTGACCAACGAGAAGAAACTCAGGAGAAATTAAAAGGTTTGAAAGATCGTATGAAAGTTGAGTGTGCAATACATGCCCAAGAAGTTCGAGAATTGATTCGTCATCTTGAAAATGATGAAGTCTTATATGAATTTTTGGCTATTAAAGGACAAAAACGTGTATTAGCTGATCTTGAAGCAAAAGAAGCTTTAGAAAAACAGCAACAAATAGAAAATATTGAACAAAAAATTGCTGTTTATAATGACATGTTAGAAAAAATAAAGAAATTTTCTGGTGAAAATGATGTAAATCGTCTAGCTGTTGGATTTTTAAAACAGGAAGAAGAAAATTTTACTTTATTTAATTATGTTAACGAGTTAAATAGTGAAGTTGAAGCACTTCAGGAGCATGTGAATGAATTAATGTTAAATATTGATGAGCAGCGAACAATAAATCGTGAACGAGCTGCACAACAAGAAGAAACATTAACTAGTTTACATATTACTTTAAAGCAGAAAAAAGTCATTGTTTTAGAAGCTCAAAAACATCTTGAGAAACTTGATATTATATTAAAAACTTTAATGTCTGGTATTGAACGTGTATTTTATAGATGTAAATGTAATTATTCTCCTATATTGGCACTTGTTGGAGAAAATCCAAGCATAAACATTTATAATGTAATGTTATGTATATCAGTTTTAGAAAAATATGTAATACATTTATTAGAAGTTATTAATTTGGTATGAATTTAGTAATTATATTTTTATATTTTATGAAATGTGGTGTATATAATTTGTAAACCAATAAGTTCTATCAGTTGCAAAATTGTTAATCTTTCAATAATGCTGTTGGTAAAGTAATCATCATAAAAATAACATTTTTGTAAAATAATTGTATTAATTTCTTAAGAGTATGTACTTAAATCATTTTTAGTAAAAAATAAATTAAAAAAATTTAGTAATAAAAAAATCCTTAAAGATATTTGCAAATTATTGTAGAGGAAATGGATAAAAGGGTAGGTATATAAGTTTGGGCCAGATTATGATTGCAGAATTTTATTAAAAAACTAAATAAATAATAAATTAGCCCTGTTAATATGTTTCTGTTCATTTTGTTCTCCCAGATCTGATATGAATTCATGAAAAACAGTTCTTTCAGTTTGCAAAAGAACTTGTACGATCTCATGTGAAAATACTAATTTACATGACATTATTAAAAGAAGAAAAAAGTATCTGAAAATTTTGTTGCTTTAGTGACAAATGTGATTTAATAACAGTACATTGTAGTGACTGTACAACTGTGGTTGGGTCAGCTGTGCTTCATGATCATGAATATGTGGTCTTGTGCATTTTAGTTTCTGTTGACAATAGCAAGAACCACAGTATGCAGAATTCTACCATGTTGTAGTGCAGTTAGCATCTAGCTTTTTTGTGTACTTTTTCTAGTTTTTTATTTTTAGTTGATAAAATTATCTAAATTACATAATAATACTGGATGCATTATTATTTAAGTAATTGTGTATATTTAATACTATTGTACTATGCATATTTTTCATACATGGTAAGAATAAAAGTTCTTGAAATTTTAAAATGTAATTGTTAGTGTACATGAAGATGCTTTGGTTTACTTTTTTTTTAAAAGTATTATCATAACATTTGTACTTCATTCTACTTTCAAAAGAATTGTCCTTTTTTCAGAAACCTTTCTGTATTTGTTTACTACATTTGATATAATGAATTCTTCAGTAGAAATATTTTCCGATATTTATTTTAAGAAAAAGATTTTTTCCTTATTATTGCATCTGTCCATTTAATCAGAAAATATTATTTTATTCTTGTTGAATGGCCAATACAATTATGATCTGTTTTTATGGAAAAGAAATCATTTCAAACACTTATTAGAAAATCAAACTTGTTTGATTGATAATTCAAAGAAACAATAATAAAAAATTGTCAGATTCAAACAAAAACAAGATTTACTAAAAATTAGTCATGCTGTCATGTTTTACAGAGTGGCACACAATTGACTCCTATATTTTTTAATATTTTTAAGAAAGAGTAATCGTAAGGGAATAAATATCAACTAAAAATAAAAAGCTTGATATTTATTACTTTACATTTAAAAAAAGGCTTTTTGAACAAGATTTCTTGAAGATGGTTGCTGTTACAGTCAGTATATTCTTGCACTTGTGCAGTGAAGCTCTCAAATAGATAATGCAGCAGATCTGTGTCAATGCCTGCAACTTCTTCATTATGGCTTCTTTCAGCTCCTATAGAGTTCCGGGATGTCTCGTGTAAACATTTTCTTTTTATATTACTACAAAAAAAATCAGGAAGGTTATATCTCAGAGATCTGATATGAATTCATGAAAAACAGTCCTTTTAGTTTGTAAAAAACTTGTTATATGATCTGTTAAGTCTTTTCTAAATTCACGTGAAAATTCCAATTTACATGACATTACTAGAAGAAAAAAATAATTGAATAAGAAATTGAAATAAGTGAATTTAGAAATTGCATAAGCCAGTAGTCCACTAGATCATGAGATAACAGAACGTATTTTTTAACAAGCATCATGCTGTAATCAGTGTATGTATAGTGACCCCATCTTGTTGAAAGAGGATATTTTTTTAATTAACCCCAGGCCTGTTCAGTTCATTAATCACAAAGGTTTGCAGCACTTCAACATATTTTTCTGAATTACATTTTCTGCTATATTGTTTGCAAACAAAAGTAGACTCTCATTTCCAAACCCTATGAGAATGCAGTGATTCCATTCATTGGAATATTCCATTCATTAATCAGAAAATATTATTTTATTCTTGTTGAATAGCCACATACAATTATGATCTGTTTTTATGGAAAAGAAATCATTTCCAACATTTATTAGAAAATCAAAATTGTTTGATTGATAATTCAAAGAAACAATAATAAAAAATAGTCAGATTCAAACAAAAACAAGATTTACTAAAAATTAGTCATGCTGTCATGTTTTACAGAGTGGCACACAATTGACTCCTATATTTTTAAGAAATTGTAATCGTAAGGCAATAACATTGCAGCAGCAGCAGGATCTGCTGCTGCAATGTTATACAAAATATTGCAAAAAGTTTACTTTATTGTTTCAGTCTAAGTAAGGTTTTTGAATCACTTGTGATTTTTTTAAAGGGCAGATCTTAGTTCAATCAAGGTGGGCCAAGAGCCTTTAGAAATTCTCTTTATGCTGGCTTGTTTTTGAGGTGACAAGACACATTGCTTTCAAGTCCTTCCTTCATTCAATCTAAATTATCAGCTGTTTTCATTGTTAAAAAAGGTTTCAAGTTTAATATTTACAACTTTTTCATATTTTCTAGCATATTAATCTATTTCAAAATTTTTGTATGAAAAGCTGCACTATACCAGTTGTTCCTGAGTTGTTATAACATAATTTGTTTCAAAAAAAAAGAAATAAAAAAGATCTGCAACTTGTTGTGATTATTATGTTGCTATTAACTGACAAAGTAAGTAATGGCATCTTGAACCCTTTAGTTGGATAATGCCATTGCCAGTTGTACAATTTCATTTTTTCTTAACACTGTATCTTTGAAGTGTGGGGATCAGCTTTGCACCGCCCTATATTTTACAAATTATTAAAATGCACATGGTGCAGCAGAAAGGCTTTAATGAATAATTGTAATTTAACATATTTTTATTGCATGCAATACAGAATTTATTATTTTTTTAACATGTTTTCTTACAATGTATGAAAAGTCTAATTTTGAAACTTACGTTAATACGCGTCTTACGTTTAAGAAAAGAGTATCAAATAGGCTTAAAATTGTAGTGATTTATATTCATGGAAAATAACTTCAGTGGCTGGAGAATGCATAATATAGAAGTGTAGTTACTGCAAACTAAACTTAAACTTAAAAACAATTTTATACACCATGCATCAGTGGATCAAGACATGGTCATATACTTTCTCGGTAAAAATATTTTTTAGAAAAATTGAGTTATATGTTTATATAGAGGGTTATTGAACTAGTAAAATCTTTCAAGCACAACTGTTGTGTATACTGAAATCTACTAGCAACAAACATATAATTAAAAAAAAAAAAATGGCTACAGTAGGGACACTATCGTGCTGGCTAGCATATGTGCTTATTATATCTGAAGTATGAAGTGCAAGTGATATTTTAATTTATTTTAAGAATTATAGTAATTATATTAAATAACGCAATTTTTTAATTATTTATTAAGTAATTAGCCATTTGTTTTAGTGCTATTACCCATTAATGTTGTATTTTATATAATCTGATAACACATCTATATTTAGTGAATTATATAGTGATTTGTACTGAATTTCTGAAGAGAGTAGTTGCTGGTTTTATTTACTTCACAGTATCAGTTATATATGCAATCAATAGAGTCTGTTATTACATAAATTTAATCACCCATAGATTTTTGTAAGTACATACTCTTAATTACATATTTAATTTTATGCTAATACTTTTTTTACTACAATGTAAATAACTAAAAAAAAGATTGTTTATTATAAAAGCAAAATTATCAAAACAGGAATTCCATTATGTAAAATTACTTTCAGGTAAAAAATTTTCTTATTGGACATTTTATAGTACTTATAGCCTTTCTTTAAAAAAGTATTTTTGAGGGTGGTTTTGTAATTAATTTATCAATTTAAAAGACTGATTTGTTATGTAGTAAGTTATTGTCAAAGAATCCTTCCTGGAAATCAGTCCAATTTGAATGCTATATTTAATGCAAAGTATGTCAAACCAGAAGATAGAAATCAAAGTGACATTATGATTCCAATCCTAATTTTATTGAATTAGGAATTTTTTTATATAAGCTTTTCTGATTATTAACATCTAGTAATTATTATTTGTGTTTCTTTTTAAAAGATTACGCATTCAAAGTTAATAGAAAATACTTCTTTTAACACTCAGGCTTGAACTGTTTATCATTTACTTTTGTAGTCTTCTTTTAGAAAAAAAAATTTTGATTGTGCTTATGTAGAAAAGGTTACTTCCGTTTTATTTTTCTATTATTATTTATCTGTTTTTTGTTATTCTGGGTATTATAGTATTGCACTTATTGTAATCAGAAGATGTTATTGTATCATTACTTTTATGGGTATCGGTTTAATATAAATATATATATATTTGTATACATTTATTTAACACTCAAATTTTTATTCATAATTGTAAGCACAATCTGTATTACTAGAAATGAATGTAATATTTGTAATTAAAAGTTAATTTAATATAATTCTGCTATTCTTTTTTTGCATTAGCAAGTTCATCTGTGATATTTTATTGAAAAGTAAATTTAAAATAGCATCAGCAATTAGCAAAGTAATAACCTGCTTAAATATATTTTTATTACAGTTTTTGGCAGAAAAAATATGTTTACATGATTAAATAAAACAAATCTTTGTTACATCATCTTTAATGATTAACCCGCTGTTAGTCATCTGTAAAATTGTCATGCCATTAGTCGTAGAGAATTTTTCTCATATGTGAAATTAAAAAAAAATTATTTATTTTGTCCCAAATATGTTTAGTACTTGCAAGATATGATTGCAGATAAGGTATTAGACAATGAATCATCATTAGTAAAAAAAGAAAAGGAAAATGTATTATATAAATTAGGCTTATGTAAAAATAGTATGGTAGAAGTTACATGTAATCAATATTTACTTCTTGTTACTTAGTATTACAAAGATAAGAAGATTTGCTTTACTTTATTTAAAAACAAAAATAATTACTTATATAATTGTTTTTTTATTTAGTCACTGTCTTAATTTGCACATTCAGAGGAGACAAATACTGCCAAAACAAATACTGTAGCTACATTCTACTTACAAATAGGCACTTTGCACTCATTGCATTTGTTGTTAGTGAACCTGTTCTTTCTTTTAGGGCAGTACTTGCACTTTGTAGGCTTTCAGTCTTTAGGTTCAGCAGGCTGATCTTCAACATTGTTGGCAATGTTAGCATTTCTAAAATGGTTTTTAATTATTTGTTTTGTGGAAATAGTCAGTGTTTTTTTATTTGTACTCTTCTCAGCAGCTGATTTTTCACTAATTCTTTTCCAAGGTCCATCAAAAACATTCTTCTGGTTGTATTCACATTAGTGTTTGTTTTGAAAGTAATCATAGCATTGATAGCACTGAAATTCAGCATACCATTAAAAATAGTAAACGGTCATCTTCAACCGGTTTGTGATACACAATATTTGTTTTTTAGATGGTCAATGACATCTACACCATCTTTAGTAACACTGTAATAAGTTATCATTTCGGGTTTCAGAGCGTCTGCATTACTTTCGTCAATTTTATCATTATCATGGAGTGTAGAAAGTACCAGAGCAAGTTTCTTTTTCTTATCTGCAATGTAAGAAACCATGGAACAACAATTTGGGGGATTTGAAAAAGCAAACATACATGAACGCCTGGGCCTTTCTGAAACATTTAGAAGCTCCTAGAATTTCCCGTTTATCTTTGCGGAGGATTCCAACTACCGAACTACAGTTAGTCTGTGATTGGTGTAGAGATTGTTTACTAAAGGTATGTAGGTGAAAAAAATTATCCTTAGTCACGTTTCTTCCTGTACCATCAGTTACACTGATGCAGCATTTGGCACAGAGAAAGGGCTGTCCCTAAGTTGTTGACGGCGTATATCTCCATGTATATGTCTTATATAATGTTCTTGAATCTACAGTAGCATAGATTTTTATTCTGTATTGACACGATTTACTCTTCATACACATAAATTTACAGCAACCCCCTAAAGGCTTCCATCATCTCATGAGTCATGACATTTTCTCTTGCGCTGTAACTTTCATTAAATGTTTTTGCAAATCCATCAAAAATATTATGAATACGGGCTAAATTATCAATTTTTTTTCTTTTAGCATGTGTAGAGTAATCAATCTCTGCGCTTGTGACAGCAAACAAAATCTTCACTAGGTCATAGTGGCAATAAATATTTCAGGTGCTGTTCAATCTACAGTCCAAAGCTCATCTAAATGAATTTGATTGTTTCTTTTAACTCCAGTCATATACATTAACCATAAAAATGCAGCTATTTCTGTTTCATCAGGTAGATAACAGTCCTGTAGGCCTCTTGAGTAATTTGTATTCACTTTAGTCAATTTTTGGTTTGTAAAATTTACGATTTCATGCTTCATTGAATCAGAAGAATTGTTTCCAGTACTCTATACTTGTTTTGTAGTTTTTTTGCTATAACTCTTTTCCCAGTAGTTTTGTAACAATGTTTTGAGAATGACCCTTTGTAGTTCTGCAGGAATGATGAATATTCCACACCATGTTTTCTTTTCTGCCAATATAACATGGTGAAGGGGGAATTGGTTGACCTTCAGGAACACATGCACAAACAGAAGCATGATCTGCCTAACCATGTACAGCACCATGATCCTGCACAGCACGATGACCAAAACTATCTCTCTGATGAACAGGAGTGTGTTAACGTTCAGTAGTGGCACGTCCACAAGCAATAGGTTGACCACAGACAGGAGTCAAAGGATCATATTCAAATTTTGTATTGTCAGTATTTTCAACAGGATAATTATGGGACATAGAAGGAAGGCCCAGGTCCTGTTTCTATATATTCACTCACACCAATATCAGTCAGAAAACAATTCATATTGTAGGATATTACTTGACTGACTTCACAGTGTATGTGGGATATTACTTGACAGAAGAGGCTCAACTGGAGGCATGGGAGGGAGGTATTGTTCTGGAAGTAAGTTATTGTCAATGTCCATTGTAGCATTTTTGATCGATGTCTTATTACTGATAGCACTGTCAATGTCTTAATTTCTTTCTTTCTTTTTCCTGTTTAGCCTCTGGTAATTACTTTCAGATATTAATTCACAGGATGAATGAGGATGATATGTATGAGTGTAAATGAAATGTAGTCTTGTACAGTCTCAGTTTGACCATTCCTGAGATGTGTGGTTAATTGAAACCACACAACAAATTTCGGTATCCACGATCTAGTATTCAGATCCATGTAAAAATAACTGACTTTACTAGGACTTGAGCACTGAAACTCTTGACTTCCAAATCAGCTGATTTGGGAAGATCTGAATTGGGTTGGTCTAGTGGTGAACGCGTCACCACTACACCAACCCAGTGAGTTAATGTCTTAACTCCTAGATATATCTGAAGTTTCTGTGTTGGAACAGGATGTTTCAGAATTCCAGTCATCATGATCATCATGCTTACTAGCAAGATAAGATAAATCCAAATAATAATGATTTCCTTGTAATAAATATAGTAAATTATAAAATTTTCTTGCATTTATATAATAATTTTAATTTCACATGTTTTACTGTTATGCGATAAAAAAAATTTACATCTCTTGTTTACTTTTGCTTTATCTTTGTAAAATAAAGTGGAATTAAGCAACGTTGGTGTGAAACGTTGTAATAAGGATAAAATCAAAACCTAAACCGACAACGATTGTTAACGTCTATATGCCTACAAGCGCCCATGATGATGATGAGGTAGAGTGTGTATACGAAGAGATTGATGAAGCAATTAAACACGTAAAAGGAGATGAAAATTTAATAATAGTTGGAGATTGGAATGCAAGCATTGAAAAAGGCAAGGAAGGAAATATGGTGGGTGAATACGGGCTGGGCAAAAGGAATGAAAGAGGGGACCGACTTATAGAATTTTGCACAAAGTATAATTTAGTAATTGCCAACACCCAATTTAAAAATCATAATAGAAGAATATACACTTGGAAAAAGCCAGGCGATACTGCAAGGTATCAGATAGATTATATCATGGTTAAGCAAAGATTTAGAAATCAACTCGTTGACTGCAAAACTTACCCTGGAGCAGACATTGATAGCGACCATAATTTGGTGATAATGGAAAGTAGATTGGGGTTTAAAAACCTGAAGAAAAGGTGTCACATGAATCGGTGGAATTTAGAGAAGCTTGAGGAAGAGGAGGTAAAGAAGATTTTTGAGGAGGACATCGCAAGAGGTCTGAGTAAAAAAGATAAGGTAGAAAATGTAGAAGAAGAATGGAAGATTGTTAAAAAGGAAATTCTTAAATCAGCAGAAGCAAACTTAGGCGGAATGAAGAGAACCGGTAGAAAACCTTGGGTTTCAGACGATATATTGCAGCTGATGGATGAACGTAGAAAATATAAGAATGCTAGTGATGAAGAAAGTAAAAGGAACTATCGGAAATTAAGAAATGCTATAAACAGGAAGTGCAAACTGGTGAAAGAAGAGTGGATTAAAGAAAAGTGTTCAGAAGTGGAAAGAGAAATGAAGATTGGTAAAATAGACGGAGCATACAGGAAAGTTAAGGAAAATTTTGGGGTACATAAATTAAAATCTAATAATGTGTTAAACAAAGATGGTACACCAATATATAATACGAAAGGTAAAGTCGATAGATGGGTGGAATATATTGAAGAGTTATACGGAGGAAATGAATTAGAAAATGGTGTTATAGAGGAAGAAGAGGAAGTTGAGGAGGATGAAATGGGAGAAACAATACTGAGATCTGAATTTAAGAGAGCATTAAAAGATTTAAATGGCAGAAAGGCTCCTGGAATAGACGGAATACCTGTAGAATTACTGCGCACTGCAGGTGAGGAAGCGATTGATAGATTATACAAACTGGTGTGTAATATTTATGAAAATGGGGAATTTCCATCAGACTTCAAAAAAAGTGTTATAGTTATGATACCAAAGAAAGCAGGGGCAGATAAATGTGAAGAATACAGAACAATTAGTTTAACTAGTCATGCATCAAAAATCTTAACTAGAATTTTATACAGAAGAATTGAGAGGAGAGTGGAAGAAGTGTTAGGAGAAGACCAATTTGGTTTCAGGAAAAGTGTAGGGACAAGGGAAGCAATTTTAGGCCTCAGATTAATAGTAGAAGGAAGATTAAAGAAAAACAAACCAACATACTTGGCGTTTATAGACCTAGAAAAGGCATTCGATAACGTAGACTGGAATAAAATGTTCAGCATTTTAAAAAAATTAGGGTTCAAATACAGAGATAGAAGAACAATTGCTAACATGTACAGGAACCAAACAGCAACAATAACAATTGAAGAACATAAGAAAGAAGCCCTTATAAGAAAGGGAGTCCGACAAGGATGTTCCCTATCTCCGTTACTTTTTAATCTTTACATGGAACTAGCAGTTAATGATGTTAAAGAACAATTTAGATTCGGAGTAACAGTACAAGGTGAAAAGATAAAGATGCTACGATTTGCTGATGATATAGTAATTCTAGCCGAGAGTAAAAAGGATTTAGAAGAAACAATGAACGACATAGATGAAATCCTACGCAAGAACTATCGCATGAAAATAAACAAGAACAAAACAAAAGTAATGAAATGTAGTAGAAATAACAAAGATGGACCGCTGAATTTGAAAATAGGAGGAGAAAAGATTATGGAGGTAGAAGAATTTTGTTATTTGGGAAGTAAAATTACTAAAGATGGACGAAGCAGGAGCGATATAAAATGCCGAATAGCACAAGCTAAACGAGCCTTCAGTAAGAAATATAATTTGTTTACATCAAAAATTAATTTAAATGTCAGGAAAAGATTTTTGAAAGTGTATGTTTGGAGTGTCGCTTTATATGGAAGTGAAACTTGGACGATCGGAGTATCTGAGAAGAAAAGATTAGAAGCTTTTGTAATGTGGTGCTATAGGAGAATGTTAAAAATCAGATGGGTGGATAAAGTGACAAATGAAGAGGTATTGCGGCAAATAGATGAAGAAAGAAGCATTTGGAAAAATATAGTTAAAAGAAGAGACAGACTTATAGGCCACATACTAAGGCATCCTGGAATAGTCGCTTTAATATTGGAAGGACAGGTAGAAGGGAAAAATTGTGTAGGCTGGCCACGTTTGGAGTATGTAAAACAAATTGTTGGGGATGTAGGATGTAGAGGGTATACTGAAATGAAACGACTAGCACTAGATAGGGAATGTTGGAGAGCTGCATCAAACCAGTCAAATGACTGAAGACAAAAAAAAAAAAAAAAAAGGTGTGAAACATCTGTGCCAGAAACTTTATGGGATATATGTTTTTTACAATGATGGCTGAAAGAAAATGTTCAAGAAACTTCTTCCTAAATATTATGTCTTCCAGTTTTGTTTTTAGGGATTTCGCAGTCCCAAATTCTCTGTTCCCCATTTTCTTAACCATCAATAACTACGTTGCTGTATAACAACACTCTAATCTTTCTCTTAAAAAATCCTTCTTCCATTTGTCATCTTCTTTGCATTTTGACAGTACCAGCAGACCCAACTAATACACTAACAGTCTTTAAAATCCATTTGGATTTGTTAAATGTGTTGCGCAGATTTAAAAAAAAAATTACGTTTGCAACCAATACAAACAAAATTTCTAGCACAACCTCAGTCAGAAATTAAACTTTCTTCCCAATAAAATATATAGATATCTTTAGTTATATTTACTGTAATGATAAAAAAAAATTAGTTTGGTTCATCAGTAAATTTTGATAATGTACGAAAATTTATCTACTTAAAGAGTTGTTGAATTTCTTGAATATGTATGAATACTTATCCTACTTGCAAGTTTATAACTTTTTGTTTAATGTCTAGATGAAACAAAGACCATAAATCTATTTAACATTATATACAGAATAATAGATTTATATTAGATAAGGTACTTGAAACCTAATAAAGTAAAAATAAAAAAAAACAAATAAAAAAGAGGGGTTGAGAGAGAAAATCATGATTCATTTTTTAAATTCTAATTTTATCCATTAGTATTTTTTAGGTTTATTTTATTATATGATATTTTTACCAGAATTTTTTCTTATTACCTTCATTTATATATTAAATTTAATTTGTTAATTGCTTAAATTAATATAGCATTATATCTTTCTAAAAGATAACATGAAATATGAAACATGATAACATACTATAGCCTTGTGAACTGTAAATTTTTATTTGTTAATTTGACATGAAAAACCTCTCCCACTCTACAGTTTAACATCATACTTCCCCTCATGTATCCACCCCTTATACCCTTCCCCTCACTTCCACCAAAAAAATGTATTCACATTCACATACGTTATAGTTTTTTCTGAAAGACAGTCAAACGAACAATTTAAGCATCTGATATCAATTTAACTGGCTAACCTTGTTGCAAAATGCTTTTCTAAATGAATTTTACATATTTTAAAAGTTTTTTATCTAAAATTTAAAATACACTTTAAAAAGAAATATAACTGACCTGCGCAAATGAATAGTGGGGATGTTGCAGTTTTTAGTGCAATAAAGATTTCATTATCACAGAAGCACTTCATTTATTCTGGAGCTTATAATGGGATTGAACACATAAAAATATTTCATAAACAAATGATGGCATAGAAGAAATTACCTCATTTCTAAAATAACTTAAAGAATAGTGGCCAAACAAAAGTATTCTTTATGCATAAAAGTTTAAAAATTTGGAAGTTCAAATTTCTATAGGAGGGGGTGCAGAGAAGCAGTTGCATTATGGCTTACTATTGTCTAGTTGTATTTTAATTTACGATGTAACAAACGTTTTGCGATCACTTTTACTGATCAAGTTGGCATAAGATTTGTATTGGTCAAGTCAGAATTTTTTATACAAATTTTACATTATTACTATTATTTTTAACAAAATGAAAATAAAATAAAATATGTTTTTCTTGATTTTCACAATTTATTTAAAAAATGACAACTTTGTCAGTTCACAGTACTGTCCTCAAATGTTTAGAGGACAGCTTAAAAGTACATACAAAGAAAAAAGGTAAATACATAAAACCAAAAGAGATAAAATAAATAAAGAGAAAATATATGGAGTGTATACGTGAATCAGTAATATATAAATTTAACTCTTAAGTACTATTGGTACTTAGAATAAGATACAATGCCATCTCACGTCGATAAGTTTTATCGGTGAACCATTCAAAACCAATTGATAATTTAAAAGTTTATTATTTTCCAGTGACCATATTATTTTATTAGTTTCAAACCTTAATTCTCAACTTTTAAGTATTTTGAAATTACCACTAAAAAAAACATGATTTTCATCTTAGATTTTCATAATTAGAAACCCTCTTGTTATTGGAAAAACAAGATTTGTGATCCCGAATATGTTTTTCAAAAGACCAGCCTAACATAAACTTTATCACAAGAACCATATTCAAGTTTGTAAACAAAATCAGTTTAATTGATAAAAATCGTGATACTAAAATTGCACAGAATATTATTTTATTTATTTATTATAAACGAAAATTTTTTCGTACGTGTGAATTTGCACATGTTATGCCTGGCATCTATTTGTAGTAAGTTTCAGTATGAAACATTTTTCTGATTTAAGTTAATTTTTTAATTGATACTTTATTCGAATTTTATGAAAGTTTGCTAACTTCTTGTTCAGGCAGGAGGTGATTTTATTTCTAAAAAAGAATGATTAACAAATTAAATATTTTTAAATAACATCACAAACAGGAAATTCCAGAGTAGATCAAATACGTACTAACAACTTGAGTTTACTAACTTCTGTTAGCCACTAATTGATCATTGTTAAAATCTTTTTAACTTAGCAGATGGCTGATTTTTTAGTTGTGAAATCATAAAAAATATATTTTGTAATTCTCTTGAAAAATGATTAATATCTGTACACAAATACTAATGAAATTTTGATTTTTAAACCAGTGAAATTGTGATTTCAGTACAGTTTATGAATATAAACACAACACCAGGTAATTATCATTATAATTATTATTAAAATTAAAATAACAGACAAGTGATTGATATTATTAAAAAAAATAAAAGTTGCAAAATAAAAGGTAAGGAAATGGATGACAACGTACCATCTTAAAAGATTATTTCTTCACAGCTTTTGTTGGAACTGAACACAAACAAAACTTTTATGGTCTAAAATGAATGACAGTTGATAGTTTAAAAGTTAAAAACCATGATGTTCTCCCTTTTAATTAAAATAATAATTAAACTAGGCTAGTAAATAAAGATAACTGTTATCTGTTTCTCTTATTAGTAGTCATCCTACATCATTGCCAACTACTTTGAACCTTTAACTTGCTCTATAATAGCAAAAAAAAAAAAATGATAGCAAGTTGTTAAGTTTTCAAATCTACACAAAAAAAAATACATGAAGTCTGTCTGTTATATATGCCAGACTTCTAATGTTTACCTTAATTTGTCTTGTGATTTTACTACTTAAATAACAGAATTTTATAACTTGTTGAGGCAGCATCACTAAATGTGGTTTAAGTGTACTAATCAATTACCATCGATGAAACAACACAAAGCAATTTATTCTATGACAAAATTGTCTTTATTTTATTACAAAGTTAAAGAACACAAACAATATTTAAATACATTTATTTTGTGATTTGTACCTTTTCACTTTTTGTTTAATTTTATATTTTTATTGATGAGTACCTGACACGGATTTAGAAATAACACATGTAATAGCAGAATGCTAAGGTGGGGTTTTTTTTTAATATTGAAAAAATAATTTCTTAAATAAAATTGGCCCATAGATCAAATATCATTTTACTAAGAAAAATGTCTGTTTTAGTTTTGTGCAGAAAAATATTTGGAAGTATTATTTTAAATAATACTTTTCTATTTATATAAATATATATCTTCTATATAGATGGATGGATGAGCTAAATAAATATTTAAAATTAATTAATTAAATTAATATCATACAGTTTTAATACTTCAAATCAAACAAATGAAATCCACGAAAACTATATCTCTATATTTACTTATAAGAGTGAATAAAGTAAGAAAGTGCAAGAGAGCTAGTACATGAGAAACTATACCTTCTTTTAATCTTTGGTGATCATGTAATTCATAAAAAATACAGAAATGCATCATGTACAGGTATCAAGTTTTACCTTCAGTTATTCAGATTCACGTTCATAAAGATGCATGGTTCTATAATTCATAAAGATTAATTCTATAATTAACATTACAATTTAATGATTATGATGTAACAGCTGTTTTGTTATTCTGAAAAGTTGTATCTAAAATTGATAACCTAGATAAATTGTAAAGTAATTTTTACTTCGTAATTACAAATGTTAACAAAATATTAATCTCATTTTTAACGTGTATATGTTTTTGAAATTTTTGCTTTACTGGTTTTCACATTGGAACCAATATGAAATTGGAATCTCATAGTTTTTATTTTTGTTATTATAACCTGTAACATACTGCACATATATTATAATGAAGAAAATCAGGTGGTTGAAACAAGTAGTAAAAATATGTCGGCCTGAGTTGGAATTTATACCTAAGATCAGCTGATCTAGGATTTGGTGCCAGCTTACTAACCACATCTATTGGTCAGTCTTATCTTATTGACATAAAGTGCGAGGGTAAATGAAATATAAACTGGATTTTTATTCCTGAGCATGTACAGTTGGTAGGACTGGGCCCACGCTTCTAGTATACTTGGGTGGGATCATTAGGAGTAGGAAGAGCCAGCCGTTCACACTCCCAATCAATTTATCAGTAACGCTCTCAACAACCTCTGTCAATTTGTCAGAGGAACAGGTGCACCCCTCCACTGCGCAACACAATTACAAAATTTCTTGCCTTTGAGGAAGTTCAAGCTTGGAAATTTTCCGGAGATTGAATGCACAGTTCAGGGACCAAACATTGTCAAGGACTTGTGTTTGCCTGGCATAAAGAGTTCAAGGAAGGACGAGAACGAATGAAAAGTCAGGAACATGATTGCCATCCTCAGACCAATGTTACAGACAAAAACGTTCGTGCGGTTCGAGACATTCCTGAAGACAGTCAACAGGTGAGAGTATCCAAAATAGCAGAATAGTTCATTATTAGTTATGGGAGCTGTCAAGCAATCATCACAAACGATTTGCAGTTCCATAAAGTTTGTGCCAGATGGGTTCCTTGTCTTTTAACTGCAGATCAGAAGTTGAGACATTTGGAGGTCTGTCAAGAGGCTTACAACTAGGTTTGCAAAAGAAGGTGATGCATTTTTGAGTTGGATCATCACCTGAAACAAAACGTGAGTCCACCACTACTCCAGTCAAAACAAGCCAGTATGGAGTGGCAAAGGAAAGGGAGGCAGCTCCAATGAAAGCCAAGGCTCGACTTGGCAAGGTTCTTTCAATGACGATGCATTCTGTTCATTGATTTTTTGCATGAGCAACACACAATCAGTGCTGCTTACCACTGCAAGCTGTTGAACGAGTTGAGAGCTGCATATCACTGCAAAAGACAAGACCAACCTTTGCGGGAGGCCGCCATCCTCCACGACAATGCCAGGCTGCCCCATACTGCAGCTCTAACGGTCTCAAATCTAGAAGGTCTCTGCACTGGACTCAACTTGATCATCCTCTCTACAGCTCAGACTTATTGCTCTGTGATTTTCATTTGTTTGGACCGCTTAAAGAAGCTGTAGGAGGGCAGTGATTTGAAGATGTGGAGGGATTCATGCACAATTTTCTCTTGACACAACCAGCTTCATTCTACAATGCTGCAATAAAAAACCTTTCATCTCGCTGGAAAAATGTTTTTCTAAAGCAGGATGGAAACTATGTAAAAAAAATTATATTTGCCTTTTATTTTTCAATAAATAAATTTAAAAAAATAATAAAACCCCGTTTATATTTGATTTACCCTTGTACTTGCCAATCAGGGAAAACTTGTTTAAAAATTCCTAATCAGAAAGAAATAATATTACTGTAAAATTTAATACCAAAGTATGCTGTAAAAATTAATAAAAAAATATTATTAAAAATAAAATATTTATATTTGCTCTTAATCATACAGATAGTGAGATCATTCGGATATTGTTACCTCTAGCTTTAATTAAATTTATTATAAGTATTCATTACTAAAATTGTGTAATGAATATCAATAATAATATTAATTACAGTTTGAATATCAATGAGTACAATTAAAATAAAAAAAGAGCTCAGTATACATTTAAAAATAAAAAGTAATACTCCTTCCATTCTGTTTTTATTCAAATTTTTTGAAATTGTAGCGAAATAACTTAATAAACATTAATTTAAGTTAATCCTTAAGACATTTGGACAAGTTTGCAAGTATCCAATTAAAAAAGGGTTTATAATAACTGTTTATTATTATAAAATTTTAATATTTAACTTGCTTCATACAGGGTGATATCGGTGTGGAACTTGTACGACTATTATACTGCAAAATTAGAATTTATTATTGCATAATATAACTATAATTATTATAATTTTGCAATTAGGGATAATACACTTTTTATCATTTTATACAAGTGGGTTTAATTTATACAATGTGGGTTTAATATTTATGTAGATTTTATTGGAAAGTTCCCAAATTTCCACACAGAATAAACAACTATAATGTAGACTGTTATTAATATCCTACTAATTCTCAAAATTAGAGAACTACAAAAGATTTGCTGTTCTATTAATCAGCTCTGCAAAAACATATATCCCCCCCCCCACCCCGAGGAGTAATAAAATTCTACATTCCCTGTTGGTGTGAGTGCCAAAAACAGTACAATGCTTACAAATGCGCAAGAGACCAATTGTAGGCGTAGGCGAGCAATTGCTAGAAGTCTTAAACAACGCTGGAACAGTTGAATGGAAAGAAATGTTGGAGAACCTCAACTTTAAGCAGGGCAGCATGGAATTTATTGTGCTAGCTGGAAAACTGGACAGTAAACACCAGTTGCTAATACTAACACCCCTAGGCCAGAAGTCATAGCCAAAAAAAATAAGAACCTATCGAAGATCATTATTGATAAGTCACATAAGATAGAAGTGAGGTATGCAATTGGCAAAATTCGTAAAAGGTAAAAGTCATCAACAGCTCCTTCCCGTTATGGACCATATCACAATGGAAGAATTCAATACTGTAATCAATTTAACAAAATGTAGAAAAGCTGCTGGATTAGACAACATATATTTTGAGTTTATTAAACACATCAGTCCAAACATGAAACGATGGCTTGTAAATCTTTATAATGATATCCTGCGAAGGGCTGAGTTACAAAAACTTTTCAAGAAAAATAAAGTAATTACCGTATCTAAGCCTGGGATGGACATCGCTCAACCTGAAAGCTGCAGACCGATAGCGCTTTTTAAGTGTGTGTTTCAAGATCTTGGAAAGAATACTACTTGTGTGTCTTAACACCCATTGTCAGTAATGGTATACCAATGGAGCAGGTTGGTTTTATGCCAGGAAGAAGATGCTGCGATCAGGTCCTTTTGCTTACAACCTATGTAGAGAAAGGATTTTAACAAAGACTTGAAACATCTGCTGTGTTTATTGATCTGAGTTCAGCCTATGATACAGTCTGGAATGGAAAGAAGGACTACTATTCAAGGTATATCAGAATGTTCCTTGCAAATCGTTCTTTAATTTACTGAATGAGATGCTGAGTGATGTGTTTTACAGGTACATCTCAACAGAAAGCCAAGCATTTTCTACAACCTGCTGAACGGTCTACCACAAGGATCCGTACTGGCACCTTTGTTTATTATTTATATCTCATTATACTACCAACTACATCCTCATAATTCATGTATGCTGATGAAGTGCCATCGGTGCCCAAAGCTTGAACTTAGCCCAAACTGAGACTGTACTGACAGATGACCTTGGCACAATCTGTAAATATCTAAAAAAATGGGGACTCCAGCCGAATCCAAATAAAACTGAAGTCATGGCGTTTCATCTTAACAGTAAGGAAGCTCAAAGAACTCTTGCCATTAACTATGAAGGAGTCGCACTGAAACATATCCCACACCCGACGTACTTCGGTGTCATGCTTGACAGAACACTTACCTTTAAAATACTCATTGAAAAATTATTAGCTAAACTAGAGCCAGTCTGATTCAGAAGCTGGCCAATTCATCTTGGGGAGTTATCGTTGAAATTGTAAGAATCAGTGCATTAGCCCTCGTACACTCAACTGTAGAATATTGTGCTCCTGTTTGGATTAATAGCTGCCACATCAAGCTCATCGACACATCTGAACCAGGCTATGCAAGCCATAACTGGAACAGCTCCACTTCAGTGACTATCATTGCTGAGTAATATTGCAAACCTCCAAACTAGAAGACTGGCAGCCCTCAAATTACAGTTGGAAAAATGTGATGCTAACACCCATCTCTACATATTTATGCCGATATAAATTTTCTCAAACAGCACCAGAGACTGAAGTTCAGACATCCATCTGCAGCAGCCGCTGATCGGGTCAACGACTTCAACACAAAGGATCACTGGACATCATTATGGCAAGATCAGAATATCACTAACTCCAGCCTTGTGACAGATCCAACTCTGAGGATACCAGGATTTACTCTTCCCAGAAGAGTGGTGCAACAGCAACAGGATTCGCACAAATCATGGTATCTCAATAAGAGCTTAACCCAATGGGGAACTGCAGAAAGCCCACGATGCAACCAGATGTGGAGCTAAAGAGCAATCACCCACCTGGCCCTGATTTGTTCAAATGCATTTTTTAGAGGCTCGCTACAATATATCCATGATCTTATCCCCAAAGCATTGGAATGGCTGATCCACTGTGACCTGTATTTGTGATAAAATGTGCAATAAACATAATATTGTAAAAGTTGTGATATTTGTGAGTTCATTAGATTATTGAAATAATCAATATATATTATCCTAGTCATACGGTGAACACAAACAACACTGTACTGGTGCAAGCGGTCTGCAGGTAAGGGTGTCGACTGTTTGGTTGTCTTTGTATTTTTCCTAAGATTATCATCGGATTTGATTAAAATTTATATGGAACCACTGCAAAGGTATACTTTCAATTAAAAAAGAAAATAACAAAATCGATTCTCTAATGTCAGAGATATTGCATAACACTTGAAAAAAATGCAATCCAATTGAGAACTTCCTTTTTTGAAGTTGGTTAAAAGCATTCCATTTTACTTTTACCTTTTTATGTTGGTTTAGTTTTTTAAGCTAATTCAAGGGTTTTAATTTAAAACATGGGTAAACCTCCAAAAATATGCGCTTGAAAAAAATACATTTGTAACAATCACAAACAGTGAGACCAATGTCTTTAAAAAAATAAAAAAAGGGTGTTATGAACAAATGAAATTAAGTAACTTCTATGACCATGAGCTAAGGATGCTTGGAGTAGAGGAGGAATAAATGTTCTTCCCATTGCAGATACATAAGCAAATAAAATAAACAATAGATGAAAATCAGTAAAAAAAATGTTTTTTTTTTTTAAGTTACTTTAAAAAAAATAATAAATGCATGTCTTGATTATAAATAATACAATGAGCAAATTATTAACTACTTAATGCACATTTAAAAACATTGAATAAAATAATTTTAATTCTATATAATTACTGTATTCAAAGCAATTCCTAATTACCCATAAACTACAGGAAAAAATTTCTTGTTAAATTTCTTAATTACTCTTTTTATATACATCAGAAAAAAAGAAAGAAAATTGGACAAAATCATCCATGCTTTTGACATTAAAGGGACTACATAAACAGTATTTTCATTTTAGAATCATTGAATATTATTGTAGATGAATAAATAAAAAAATAATAACTGAGGTAATTAATTGTATTTTTAAACAATGTTCAGACAAAATATTCAACAAATTGAAGTACCAGTAAAATAAAATGATTGTTGGGCATTAATGTGAAATTTTTATGAAAAGATTTGTTGTAGAAATAAATGTAAGTTAAAATAAAGATTAAAATACAATTATTTGTAAACTGTTATGATTTTTATTAATAATTTAATAATGAACACAGTATTATGATTTATTAAAAATTTTGTTAAGTTTCTTGATATCGTTAGCCTATAAAATTAGACATTGATAGTTTTTGGCTGGAAAGATTCAATTGAGTACGGGTTTAAGTAAACCCTTTTGTATTATATTTTGTTGATGAATAATTTTTTTAAATGTTATAATTCAAAAATTTCAGGTGTTTAAATGAAAAAATAAATTTATGTTGTTTTTGAATTTATTACTTAATATAATTTTAAAATTCACAGCAGATCTGTAACGACCACTTTGAACATTGAAATAATGGAAAAAGATAATTAAAATATAAAATATCACTGTTACTATAGATTTTTTCATTTTTGTATCGCTTTGTGGAAATATATTTACAGAATTGATGTAGTGAACCCAAATTCCTGAGAGTAAGGTTATAAATAAAAAATATGAAAAAATGTTTTAAATTGATAGACTGTTAGTACTCTGACTATAATTTTTCAGTCATGAAATACATGTTTTTACCTCATTATGAAAATTAATTTGCAGGTTTAAATTAAAGATCGTTAACATTTTTAATTGTAATCTTTAAGTTATTTTGTCAACGTTTTAATTTTCAATGAGGCTGTAATTAAGCTAGCCATCCCTGTAACAACTCACTGTATAATATAAAACAACTCTTTATGGTATTTGTAAGCTTGTCTCTAAATATTTACAGTCCGCTGCTAATTTACTGTCATCATTATGTGAGGTAATTGTTTAAAAATTCATGAGAATCTCAGACAATATATAATTATTTTAATATTTAAACATAATTTGAGGTTATATTAAAAATGCATTATTTTTGTAATTCACTTGATAAATAATGGCAGAACATTGTAATTAAGTTAATAGTTAATGCAGAATTAAATTTGCATTATGTGGGTGAGAATTGATAGTAAATTCTTTGTAAATATCCTGCTACATTATTTCAGATCAAAAGACCGGTTAGTTTGTGAGCATCACAATGAGAAATAATGATACTGATTCAGGAGGAAATCAAGTTTTAAGGAGTAAAGAGCTGCTGTATGAACAGTGTGTACCTTAAATTTCATTTAAGTGATGAACTTGGAAAACTTGCATTAGGAAAACAAATTTAGTACTTGTTCTGAATAGATAATTGTTGCATGTCATTTAAAAAAACATGTAAATGATAAATCAATAACAGTAGTGTATCTTTGAAACAATGATTTTTTTTTGGCTATGTACTTGTGTAATAAAAAAAAATGTTAAGATCACATTATAATCTTTAAAACGGATAGAAATTTTTTACATGTTTCACATGAGTATAAAATGAAGTTAGGTAGAAAAGTTGTTTAAAAGGGTAACTTTCTTTAGTTTTTGGAAAAAGAATTTAGTAATGAAATTAAGTTATTACCTACAACATAAAAGTGGTTAAGAAATAATTTAAGATCATCCTAGATTTTGACTACTACAAAGTTGCTTATTAGACATCTCATTTTCAGAAATTTAATATAAATAGAACAGGATATTTTTCAGTTTGACATTGAACGTGCCCAATACTGTTTTTCTTTCTTTTTTTTTGCTTGATGATATTGCCCCATAAGCTTGAAACTTAGGCGTAGAGTATGAAAGTGGTATTTTGTAACATATGAAAAATGCCAAGTCAGACCGGGATTCAGAACCAGTACCTTCAGATGAGAGGCTGAGATGTTACCACTTCTCCATGAGATTTAGTTGTATATTTTAATTAAAATGCTTTTTATATTACAACGGAACCACTTATTGAACATACTAAGTCCTATTCAGAATTTTGAAAGCTAAAATTAGATAATTACAGGAATGAAACTCAGAAGAATGTCTACTTTATAAAAAGGC
The DNA here is from genome assembly GCF_047948215.1 of Lycorma delicatula. Taxonomy (NCBI): domain Eukaryota; kingdom Metazoa; phylum Arthropoda; class Insecta; order Hemiptera; family Fulgoridae; genus Lycorma; species Lycorma delicatula. The sequence goes on from NC_134455.1 coordinate 36,339,905, forward strand.
ATTTTGGCAAACACCATAACTAAACTTCAGAGGGTTGATGATTCTGCCTCGAGGTGCTTATTAGTTTTAAATTTCATTATACTAAATGAAACACTTTGACAAATACATAAATATGAATTAATACTTAAATTTTTATTTAAGTACGTGACAAAGTATTTCTATGCTATATATTTTATGTCTTAAATTATTTCATTTGTGTGTTTTGGTCTAATGGGTGATCGATCATGTGTGAAATGTATATGAATGTCACTCATGTAATGCAAAATACAATTTTCTGCATGCATTGTTGTATTTTTGCTGTAACCAGAACAACGGTAATTATAATTGTTGTTTTGGTTACTCTTACACATCATGTATAATAGTTTATCAGTATTACATGTAATTAAAATTAAGGTGGTGGTTGTGGCATTTTTGCCAAACAAATAGTGAAAAATTGCCATGCTGCAACATTGTATATCATCAGGGATTTCAGTTGGCCGACTGATGGAGTTCTAAATTTCTTTCAATTCATTTAACCCAAGTGCGCTATAAAAATTTTGACATCCAATTTTCCATCATTATTGTACACAAAATCTCAAAATTTAATAAATATTTCAACCCAAGTGCTATTTCTGTAGCATTGATGTATTAGTAATTAATAAGGTTGTAATACAATATTATTATATGTTGATCCATACTATGGATAATACAGTTGTAATCTTAAATTATCAATAATACAAAAATGGATGGTTTATTCTTTAGCCTATCTGTATCCCATATTTTTGTTCTCTCCTTTTTTCCTTTAGTTTCTTAAACTTTAATCAACATTTAATTATAACTATATTAAGATCAGAAACAATATGGTTACATCCATTAATAATTTAGAATTCATAACGTAGTTTCAAAATCTATACATAACTGTTAATAAAACATATTGATTCCTTCCCGTTAACTCCTAATCTCACCCCTAATCAGAGCCATTTATTCTTTTATTATTTTTGAAAAGGGTGTTTACACTAGTTTATACTTAATGCAAAGTTATGAAAGCCTTTTACATTTCTCTGACGTAGTTCATACTTTTCAACTTTTTTGTTTCTTGTCCTTTCTTAGCAAGACTTTACACTTTCCCATTACCATCAAATTCTCATCTTCTGTTATAACCAGTATGTTTGATTACATCATCTACTCCTCCATATATGTCTTTTATTTTCTAATCTTCTGTTGAAAAGTTTGTTATATGAACTTGGACTCTTGTAGATTTGGACTTTGAATCTATATTGTGTAAAATAATTTTCTCTTGTTACTACTTATCATTTGCAAACATTTTATTCTACTATTCATTATACTCAGTAGGTCCGAAAAGTTCCCGAACTAAATTTCTGTAGTTGATACAATTAGTGCCATCTGTCGGACAACCAAGGAATATGTACTACAATGTTTGACAAACAAACAAAATTTCATCATAATTTCACATAGTACATTCGTAAGGAAGTCTGCTTTGTTAGAACATAAAAAAGTTTATCTGTTGAATTAAAAACATATTTAAAAAATACAATTATTGTGAGGTATGTTTAAAATCTCAATCACTGTTATAAATTTCATAATACAGTAAATGATATCTTGTGCCTCTACATTTTAATCTTTGAAAAATAAGTTTTTATTCCTAATGTATATAATATACAAGTTGTATGCACTGATCTCAATTTAAAGTCAAGTGAAAGTAATCATAATATTTAACTGTGTGGTAAAAATTTATTTTGATAAATAATTACATTCTGCTTCTAGGGTAGAAAAAAAAATCTTGGCTGCATTTTATAGGCTCAATTTACACACCCAACCATTTAATCTGTTTTGATGGATAAGATGGGCAATCTGAGTACTATAAGTGGGAACACAAATATAAGAGAGATCTACATTTTCATTAATTTGTGTGTCATTATTGTTATGGGGTTACTATCAGAAGCCTTCTCCATGAGAAACCAGTATTAAGAGCAGATAGCGTATTCAGATATTCAATTTTATATATATATATATTTTTTTTTTTAATATCCTGTGTTCATATAGAAAATGCACATCATACAAGAGGGACAGCAAATGGCATAGAGCTCACATTGCCTTTCATCCACTTAACTAGTCATGTTACATAACATGTACAAAGTCATGTTACAATTAACTAGTCATGTTACATAACATGTACAAAGTCATGTTACAATTAACTAGTCATGTTACATAATAAATATGAGTAGCCCAATTTTTATGCAGATCCTCAATTTTATCATAAAATACTGAAAATAGGTTTTTTGCGTATTTTGTTACAGATCTAGCTTGTGATTGTAATACAAAAGTATACAAATATTAAAAAAAACTCATCTGGTGAATTTTTACTATATATATATATATATATTGAAAACCTGAGAATTTGAAAATAAACTTCCATGTAAAAAAAAATCACAATTGAAGAAAGGCTGTCTCTTTACTGGAAATAAACATAGACAAACATTTAAAATTTATACATATAATTTAGATCCTTTGATAGATCATGGTCTTTTCTTACAACCTGATGATCAAAAATATCTTTGTGAATAGCATCCTTGAAAATAAAGGATGTGAACTATAATCCATAACCTATGACCAAAATATTTTTAATGAAGCTTATTCCTATATTCACTCAACAGAAACTACTGACTGCAGTTTCTGTGCATATTGTTGGGATTTAGTTATGACTAAGAACTAGAGCATTCTATGGCATTTACAAAAAAAAAAAAACATTTCCAAAATAAATGTAATCATCAAAAAGAACAAATTTTTAGTAAAATTTATTATTGTTTGCGATGATTGATTAGAATTATATCAAAAACTTGCCACGTGGCACATTTTTAGCCCAATAAAATCAAAAGATATTTTATTTTTTTCATTAAATGATATATTTTATTTGTGAGATAAAGATTCATAACTGTAAAAAATTCACAGATGTGCAATAATTAAAAACAATTGCTTAATTAACTGTCTGCATAAAAATATACGGAATAAATATCAGAAGAAATGTTGAAACTACCATAAGCAGCAGTAGAAAACACTACATAAATTTAATATTTGAAGAACAAAATTCTCTTTTAGAAACTGTGAATGGTGTTTTTTTTGTGCACAATGAAGTTAGCTCATGAAAGCAATGATTCTACAACATATAAACTAATTTTATAACAACATACGCTTATGGGAAAGAATCAACCTCTTTTTTTCTCTATTAACAGAATGCAGAAACATGAAGGAATAACAAGATTAAGAACCTAAGTTTTCTTTATTTTCCTCCCATCATGAGAGAGTTTCACCCTTTTTGGGTGAATGGATGTTTCCAGATATCGTAAATTTTTATGGAATTTTTGTCAGATGTCAGCTACTTCTTTACTATGCAGTATTAGCTTTCTGTGTGCACATTTGATTAAATATTTCTAGATTTAATTTCTCCGAAGTGGTCTTCTATTTCTTGAAGTTGTGTTAATTAACTTGTAATTATTTCTTGTACTGTTTCACTGTACTTTTCTTTCAGCTGATTTTCCTTTGCCGAGTTCATTTTCTTTTTATTTTATACTGTAAAATTGTTTTTAATGGTCCCTACTTTAAAATTTAGGAAACCTCTTTATTATGTATTTAACCTATGTTGTTTGATCATTACATTTTTTGAGATGTTTTGTAAACAATTGATTCTGTTATGTGTAATGCATGTATGTGTTCCTGCTATTGTGGGTAACTATGTCCAGTTTGTTAATTGACTCAGAGGTTTTCTTAGACAACAATTTTCTATCAAATTTGAAAGCAAGTCATTTTAATTTGTAGTAATTTAACCTTTCTAGTTATTTATAATTTTTTTTTTTTTTTTTTGCTTCAAATAATGATGTATAATTTTGTTTTAAATTTACTTACACTTCTTTTCCTTTTTACTCATCTTTTCTTCAGTTTCTTAAAACTGTGAACCTACTCTTCATTACACACCATGATCAATATCTGTCTATTACTGGAGACATCTTTAGTCTATTTGATTTTTTAACTCTGCCCAAATTTACTTATATACTCATTCTAATGCCTTATGCCTTCTTTCTGGCTTTACTCATATGTATCTTATCTTATGGTCTTTGAAAATGTTATGCTATTACCTATATACTTGTTATTGAAGTAGTTGAAGTAATTATTCTTTACATGAGAAAATACTGAATTTTTAAGACCTTTTTTTGTATTTTATTGCCCTTTTGAGCCTAAGAAAATATTTTTAATCTGCAGTCAGTTTGCAATTTCAAGTACTTAGAAATTTGATATGTAAATGTTATGTAACATTTACTCTTCAGTGTTTAGATTTTATAGTAATATTTTAAAGTATCATTATGATTTGGAAATTTTCATTCGCGAGTATAGAAATATGACATTTAAATATAAAAAAAAATTTTCTCCTGTATAAATAACATTTTATTCAGTGTTTAGTTATGAATACTGTGAATTTATTTATACAAAAAAAAAAAACATTAGTTTTAGTGATAATGTATTTTTTTGGGTAAAGTGTATGGCTTTGATTCTTTTGTTCTCTTGCATGAAATTTACGATTTTTAAAACAAAAGATGAAAAGAAGCAGGTAATTAATCTTCAGGTTATTTGCTAAGATAATTTTTACATTTGGGGTTTTAATAAAACTACTGTTGTTTAATTTTCTGGCTAGTAAATGTCATTAAGTTTTTTGAAATGTTTAGTGATATTCACATTGGATTATAAGACATATCAAGTTTGGAAAATTTAACAGTTTTCTGAATACTGGAGCTAAATGCAAACCAGTTATTTAGTTAATGATTTGCTTTAGTATATACTAAATTTTTTTTCTCATGTGAATGTGTTTGTGGATTTGTTTAAAAAAAAAAACTTATTTCATATTTGTTTATTTATTGTTTTCTTGTTTATTGATTTAGCTTCTAAACCAAAATATGTACGCATAAACATACTGAAAATAGCGTTTGAGGATGCTATTGAAAAATTCAAAGGAGAAGGTTGGGAAGAACTTACATGTCCTGATAATTATGAAGATTATTTAAAACTTATTAAACAACGTTTATTTAATGAAGAATATGTTTTTGTTAAAGATTATCATGTTAAAAATCTACTGGTATTTCCAAGCGGTGTACATTTTTATGATCACCCTGCTTACTTGGAAAGATTTATTATACTTCAAGATAAAGTAAGTAATAATGATGGTATTAGCAGCATTATTAATATTACTTACCTAGTTTAATTTTTTAAATTAGCCTTATAAAGTGTGTTTATGTAGTCATTCACATTGATTGTTTTTGTAAATAATTATGAAATTAAATGTATTAACACCAAAAGTGAAGCTTAAAATTAATTTTGTATGCTTCATTTTATTAACAATTAGCAAAGCAATGCAAGAATTTAGCATTCTATATAACAGCAGTAATATTTACTTCCTTTACATTAGTTTCTATTATGTTTAGTAATGAATTATAAATTACAATGAACATCTAATGCACATAACTAACACATAACACATTTTTTAGAGTTTATAAATTATGAAAGTAATAAATATTAAAGTATAAATTATCTTATAAATAAATTACTTTAATAAATATTTTATAAATAACACTGTAGTTTGTAGAATTGATGAAATGTCTGAATGGTAAAAATCATCTTACTTGCAGAATTAGGGTAAGAGAAATTTTTGCTTTACAACTAGTTGAACCTACAGTTGTACAAGGTTTGTCCCAACTAATAGGCTTTACTAATTTTTTATAGGTGAACAATTTTCTTGAAGATATATTATTTTGTGAATCCATGCGAGGAACCGGTGAAACAATTTTCAGAATTCTTGATAGTTATATAACATTGAAGAACTGGATTGGAAAAACTATGACAGAATATTTTTATGAATGATGCACAAGCACTGTATGGTAAAAACAGCGGTGCTGTAACTTACATACTTCAAAAATTCAACATAGACACGCTGCACTATTCATAGGAAAGCATTAATATCCAAGAATATATGAAAACATGTCAATGCTGTTTTGACCACTGCCATAAAAATTAAATATCTTGTCAAGAGCAAACCATTATAACCACATTTATTTCAAAAACTCTGCAATGAGATAGGAAGTTTCCATGAATCTTCCTTCTGTCTTCTTAAAGTTCAATGGCTAACAAGAGGCAAAGTCATCTTGATGAGACTTGTTGAACTCTGTGAAAAAGATCCAAATTTTCGGATTATTACAAGCGAGATGAGTATTCAACAGTTTTGTGTGATGTGAAATATTTATTCATAGTGACACTTATGTAACAGATATATTTTTTAAATTGAATGATTTAAATTTACAATTACTTGGGACATATGGAACTAGTATATTTGTGGTTCATGGTAAAATCAGAGCTTTTTTTAAAAAAAAAAACATTTCTAAGACTTTTCAGGATTGTAAATATGACTGTTTTAAGAGATTCAGAAATGTTGTCTGAAAATGAAGTAATGCCAGATAAAAAATTAATATCTATATTGATTGAACATTTGGACAGATTGAAGGAAAATTTTGATTTTTATTCCTATAAATACAAAATATTGATAAATATACAAGGATTATAAATCCATTTCAAAGCAATTTAGTTACTGTATATCGAAGAAGATGGATGAGGAATTAATTGACTTGTCTGAAGATACTACATTAAAAATTAATTTTGATTGTACAAAATTGTTGCAGATTTGGGTGTAACATGCATCCAACTTTATATACTACAGCTTCAAGAGTACTGCTTCCTTTTACAACTTTGTCATTACAAGGCTCGGCTGATAAATTTTGCACATTATGCGTAGCATGGGAACAAAAAGAGATATTGGAATGAAATAAAAATGAATAAAAGTACAATACTTTCCCTATAAACTGCAGTATTTACTTTCCAGTATAATCCCTATTTACACTGATTAATTTTTCCCGTGTGACAAGTTTTTGCATTCCATCACTGACAAATTCTGGTGGACTTTCTTTGATCCAAGTGGCCACAGCTTCCTTCACCTCATTTTCAGTGGTGTAGTGATTGCCTTTGAGATCCTTCTTGAGATGAGGGAAGAAGTGGAAGTTGCACAGAGCCAAATCCGGCAAGTATGGTGGATGCGGAATAGGCTCAAACTGCAGCTTTTGGAGAGCCTCTGTGGTGGCATGCAATGTGTGAGACCATGCATTGTCATGTTGCAAGATTATGGGCATGGTGTTTTTTGAATGTGACATACTCATCGTCTCAGGTGTCTTAATGCCTCAATGTACTGTTCGGAGTTCACAGTCGTCCCACGTTCCAGATACTCGGTCACATAAACACGTTTGGCATTCCAAAACACTGTCAAAAGGGGTTTCTTTGCCAAGGCTTGCTTGAGTTTTGAATTTTTTGGGTTTTGGTGATTCATAATGTCTGTATTCCATGCTTTGCCTTTTATCTTCTAGGTCGTAACGGTGTACCCAGCTCTCATCCCTGGTGACAATATTGAAAAGGAAGTCATTTCCTTCGGCACGATAGTGCTGTAAAAGTTGTTTGTAATATTTGACACGATGCTGCTTGTCTTTGTCCGTCAATTTGTGCGGTACCCATCCTGCAAAGATTTTATGGTAATCCAATTGCTTGATAATATAGCCTTCTCGTTCTTTAGATATGCCTAACTGAATAGTGATGCGTTGCTGGATGATTCGCCAGTCACTTTGAAGCAAATCGTCCACCTCCTTTCAATGTTTCTCATCAGTCATAGAAACTGGTCTCCCACTGTGAGATGCATCCTCAATTGTCATTTTACCAGCTTCACATTTGCAAAATTTCAACGTCCACCTATTTATTCACAGTAATCCTGTCAACAGTTTCATTACCATAATCCACTTTTAAATTATGAAAAATTTTAAATGTTATGCAAAATTTCAGTTTGATACGATTAATTGTTTCAGTGTGGGAGACCATTCCCTGAATTTTTGAAACCAGTTTTTATAAACACCTTGTGTGTGTGTGTGTGTGTGTGTGTGTATATATATATATATATATATATATATATATATATATATATATATATACTCGTATATACTCAAAGGTAGGTTGTTTTCTCCAACCAGTTTTCCAGTTACTGCCAAATCTGAGTGTGTGAGTATATGCAAATGCGGTTACTGCTACCGGCTTGCCAGGCCTAATGTAGCTGCAGATGTGATGCAATGTAAGTGTAAATGTACTGGTAAACATGTAGTCTGGAACAAACTCAGGTTGACCACTCCTGTGATTTGTGGTTGATTGAAAACCAATCATCAAAGAACACCAGTATCCACAGTGTAAAAGCAACTGCCTTTACAAGGGCTCGAATCTTAGAACTCTTGACTTGAAAATCAGCTGGCTTGAAAATCATCTGATTTTGCAATGACGAGTGTAACTACTGGACCAATGATCTCAACCTTTTTAGCTTCATGACCCCTAAAAAAATAAAAAAAAATTATAATGAATATTTCACGACCCCTCAACTCCAGCGAAATGTAGTTTCAAATCCTGCCTTAAGCTGAAATATTTTGCAAGATGGCAAGCCATGACAAAAGATGATTTTTGGTATTTACTCTCTAAGGATTTGGTTAGCCAAAATATCTAACCGGATGAAAATGAAAAACCTTACAATATCTCGCATTTTTTGTAATTTATTCACAAAGAGAAGGGTAATACATTGAAAGAATTAATATGATAAAATTTAAAAAAATACAGTCTGAAATAACTTGTCAGAAGAATTTTTTGACATAAAAAGATTAACTTTTGGTAAAAATTATTCTTTATAAGTTAAGGATCTTTTTAGCAACAAATCCATCTTCATTTCAAATGGATGAATACAAAATTAATGGATGAATCAAAACCAACATGTCTGCAGGAAATTTTGTTTTTCTTTTTCTTAATGAAATTTACTACAAAAACTCAAAGCTTGTGTGTAGGAATATGAAATGTATTTTTTGTACTGTATGAAAAATGCCATGCTTGATCGGGATTTGAACCTGATCTTTGTAATTTGGGACCTCTGGATGAAAGGCCTATGCTACCACTTGCACCATGGAGGCCAGCAGTTGATAATGTTGATGATCTTTTAGTGCAATGATTCTCAATCTATTTAGTCCCACGATCCCCAAAAAGTAAAAAGAAATTTATAATGAATATTTCATGACCCCCCCCCCTTAATGCCAGCCTAATGAAACCTAGTTAAAACTATTTAGCCATGTTGATTGCAACAGGTATGAACGTACATGTAATACTGTAATGTAATAATACATGTAATACTAAAATGAGCAGTTTACTGGTTCCAACTTTATGTGTACATGCTGCTTATAATTTGGTCTGCTTGCATAATATTTGCTGTGTTAGAGTGTCATGATCGAAGATGTATATGATATGTTTGAACACTTCTTGCTCTCAGCAGTATAAAAGAGGCGTAAGGGATTGCAGAACGTCAGTTTAGTTTTGAATGAAGTGTGTGTTTGCTGTCTTTATTTAAGTTTTTAAAAGCATACTTTCATTGAAAATAATAATAATTGAGGTTTTGGTTTTTTACTGTGTGCTTAAATGGTGTAACTGCCTTTTTTCAGATTAGATTCTTATGCAAAATAGGTAAATTTGTGAAAAAAAGAAGTGAGCCATCTACATCAAGTAAATGAATCGATTGGCAAAGAGGCATGATTTTACATTGACATTTATTTAAATTATGGGTTTATTTTATTGGATGGAAAGCCATAGTGTGTTGTTGCTTTCAAATCCTCTCTGATGAAAGCTTGAAGCAATCAAAATTAATTCAACACTTGAAAACTTAAATCCGGATCATAAAAGCAATCTTTGGAATTTTTTGAAAGAAAATTGCATACTTTAAGAAATCAACAAGCTTCTATTTGTAAATCAAGCCATACTGATAAAAATACATTTGAAGCATCTTATCTCATAGCATTAAAAGTAGCTAAGATCTCCAAACCCCATACAATTACAGAAAATCTCTTATTATCTGCTGCAATTGATATGGTCAGTGTTTCAATAGACGAAGAAGCAAAAAAGTTTTAAAAAAATTGCTTTCTAACGACAAGAGTATCAAGGGAATCAATGACATGGCTGCCAATGTTCACAACAGATAATTCAGCAAGTGAAGTTTTTACTATTCAGTTTGATGAATCGACAGATGTGACAAACATTTTTCACTTCTTATGTTTTGTGAAATATGAATGTGGTAGGGACAGATCAGTCAAAGAAAGTATGTTGTTTTGCAAAGCAATATGTGGTTACGCAACAGGACAATGTCTTTTTAATTTTTTATGAAGCTACTAAAAACTATAAAGTAGATTGGAAAAAATGAATTGCAGTATGTAGTGATGGTGCAAAGGTTATAACAGGAAAGAACGTATGTGTGAAAAAGACATCATCTTTTACCAAGAGCAGAATGGAAGCATTGCTGCCTTTACAACATGCTCTTGCCACAAAAAATATGCCAGAAAATCTCAGACAAATTCTTTGTAAAGCTGTAAAAATGGTTAATTTTATTAAAAGTTAACTATTACAGAATAGGCAGTTTGCTAAACTATGTAATGAAATGGGCGATAAGAAAAAATCTCTTCTTTTCCATACGGAAGTCAGGGGAAAGGTTTAAACCATAATTGGAATATCAAAATGAATTAATAATATTTTTCCATCATAAACAAATGCCATTCTCAATATTTTTACACAATAAACCTGAATATGAATTTACAAGGAAGTGATAAAAAAATTTTAATGATAGACAAAGTTCATGCTTTCATTAAGAAGCTTGATAACTGGATTATTTGCTTTCAAAGCAAAAATTTAGATATGCTTCCACTCACTTCCCCGATTATGTTAAGAAAAATTAGGGTGAAAAAGACACTATCACCGCAGTTTAGATAGCATGAATATGTGTTTCTGTAGGTTAAAAATTGTGGCAGAGTATTTCCTGGAAGATAAAAATGATTTTATCATTGGTTGTGATGAGATTCACAACCAGCTCATTGAAATAATTGCCAATAAAACATTACAACTACATTACGCATCTAAAGATTTAGATACGTTTTGGCTTGCTCATTGACGTGAGTGAGGAAATTCAGTATAGAAGCATTGAAAATATTAATCCCTTTTGCCCTTTACCTCTGTGAAAAGGGATTTTTTGTCTATGGTTGGGTTAAAAACTAGATATAGACGAATCATCTTTTATCACTTGAAAACGATTTGCTTTCATGTATTTCTAACATAGATCGACGTTTGGAGAAACTTTTAAATGAAAAAAAAACTGCAACCATCTCATTATTTTATTTTCTTTATGTGTTTTCTTTACATGAGGAAGCGATTGATAGATTATACAAACTGGTGTGTAATATTTATGAAAAAGGGGAATTTCCGTCAGACTTCAAAAAAAGTGTTATAGTCATGATACCAAAGAAAGCGGGGGCAGATAAATGTGAAGAATACAGAACAATTAGTTTAACTAGTCGTGCATCAAAAATCTTAACTAGAATTCTATACAGAAGAATTGAGAGAAGAGTGGAAGAAGTGTTAGGAGAAGACCAATTTGGTTTCAGGAAAAGTATAGGGACAAGGGAAGCAATTTTAGGCCTCAAATTAATAGTAGAAGGAAGATTAAAGAAAAACAAACCAACATACTTGGTGTTTATAGACCTAGAAAAGGCATTCGATAACGTAGACTGGAATAAAATGTCCAGCATTTAAAAAAAATTAGGGTTCAAATACAGAGATAGAAGAACAATTGCTAACATATACAGGAACCAAACAGCAACAGTAACAATTGAAGAACATAAGACAGAAGCCGTAATAAGAAAGGGAGTCCGATAAGGATGTTCCCTATCCCCGTTACTTTTATGTCCCCTATCGCCGTTACTTTTTAATCTTTACATGGAACTAGCAGTTAATGATGTTAAAGAACAATTTAGATTCGGAGTAACAGTACAAGGTGAAAAGATAAAGATGCTACGATTTGCTGATGATATAGTAATTCTAGCCGAGAGTAAAAAGGATTTAGAAGAAACAATGAACGGCATAGATGAAGTCCTACGCAAGAATTATCGCATGAAAATAAACAAGAACAAAACAATAGTAATGAAATGTAGTAGAAATAACAAAGATGGACCACTGAATGTGAAAATAGGAGGAGAAAAGATTATGGAGGTAGAAGAATTTTGTTATTTGGGAAGTAGAATTACTAAGGATGGACGAAGCAGGAGCGATATAAAATGCCGAATAGCACAAGCTAAACGAGCCTTCAGTAAGAAATATAATTTGTTTACATCAAAAATTAATTTAAATGTCAGGAAAAGATTTTTGAAAGTGTATGTTTGGAGTGTCGCTTTATATGGAAGTGAAACTTGGACGATCGGAGTATCTGAGAAGAAAAGATTAGATGCTTTTGAAATGCAGTGCTATAGGAGAATGTTAAAAATCAGATGGGTGGATAAAGTGACAAATGAATAGGTATTGCGGCAAATAGATGAAGAAAGAAGCGTTTGGAAAAATATAGTTAAAAGAAGAGACAGACTTATAGGCCACATAGTAAGGCATCCTGGAATAGTCGCTTTAATATTGGAAGGACAGGTAGAAGGAAAAATAAAATAAAATAATCTTACTACCACAGTTTGATGTAAATGTGCCATCACTAGTTGTTTAGGACATGGCTAATGAACATTTATGGAGCCCCTATGTAATATCTAGACATAATGCATTAAGATATTTTAAGAGACCTAGCTTTATCTCATGATCATTTCAGCTCCAGGCTAGACTTTTTGTACAACTGTTGAGTAGCAAACAGGATCCCTGGTTAGATCTTTAGGCAGCAATATCTGCGTCAATCCATCTGGATTGACGCAGATATTGCTGCCTAAAGATGGCAGTAAGTAGCCAAAATCTTAAGTGTCCCCACATTCTTACCTCAGACTCAATGAGTGTTAAGCTAAAATTTGCAGAACAACATTAGGGATAATGATGAGGAAAATGGTAGATAATGAGAAAGTGTTCATTTACCCTCAAAGAGACCATAAAATGAGAAAAATAACCAGCAGAATCCCAGTCTCCTTAAAGATGTGAACATCCATCTCCCCCTCAATCCCTTGGAAGATACTTGCCTTCATCAGTGTAGGAGCTGCACAATATTATTAATCGCTGATCTACTTAAATATATTCTGTAATGAATCGCTTTATTCCAAATATTAAACAACCATCTTAGCCAATGAGGCTTGACAGTAATTGTGCAGTAAATTGAAGTATACCGAGACCCAGAGCAGGATAGGGCTGGGAAGGGTAGCCCTTCTGGAGAGGAGCATTTTGGCATCCAGAAACGTAAGTCTGGTGCCCCTATGAGCCAGAAGGGACTTTGATGGGGGTCCCATATGGGGACTTGAGGCAGGTGTGGAAAATCTACACAATGACACAAGGGTGTGACCGAGGCAACATCTTCTAGATGATTACTGGTCACTCCCAGAGTGTTTAAAAAGGATTGTAAAAAAAAGTATAGAAATCCCAGTTTTAAATGATAAGTATCTCGGTTATTCAACTGGTTTTCTGTGAACCTCTAGATAGGAAACAATCTATGAAAAGTCCCACACTTAGAACCACACCCTTAAGCTCTCAACAAGAAGTGACTAACACAATGCTGGTTTTAGTAAGTTGGAATATCGCATAGAATTGTAAGTTATACCATGATAGCAGCTGACACAATTTCCAAGTTATCTATTAAAGAAAAAGAAGTGAAGGATACGTAAAGGGGAAGGAAGGAGGTACATAAACGGATGTCTTTAATCAAAAAAACTTTATAGCTTTGCCAAAGGTTGATTATTATTAGAAATCTAGTGTAGCTTTTATTATTTTATCTGTTTTTGCATAGAAAGTGTTCTCCTTTAATCTGTAATTTTTTTTGTTGTTGAATAGAAAATAATAGCTATAAATTATTTTATATATTTATTATTAGTTAAAGAAAATAGTATACTATGTTCATATTTTAGGGAAGTTGCCTCCTGACATGTTGTGTTCCTATAAAATGTGGTTCAGCTGTTCTCGATATGTGTGCAGCTCCAGGAATGAAAACATCCTTAATGGCTGCTTGTTTAAACAATAAAGGGTGAGTTTATATTATGTACATAAAATGTAAATTCTCTATCACTGTTCTTTTGTTTAGCTGTTTATTCACTTGCTCATAATCAGTCTGAAAATCACAAAAAAATTTTGGTGGTCATTGTTTTATTCAACAAGCTGCTTTGTTATATATTTTATTTATTTTTATATAAATAATATAGTGAATTAAAAATAAAGGTCTGTTGCTATTAGTATGTGCATTAGGTATAAGAATGTATTCTATATATTATGTAATACATAAATATTAATTTTCAGTATTAATTAAATAAATTCAGTTAAGTTGAGTATTTTGAATTTGTGGAGTCACATAAAAAATTTGAAAAATCCAAAAATTTGAATTAAGACTTGTTACAGCATAGTGAGTTTGTGTGTACTGGAATACAAAGAAACTATAGCAAGTATCAATACAAAGAAACTATAGCAAGTATCCACCGATGTATATAGAAATTTTTTTCCAGAAAAGAATTATACATAATTAATTAAATGCAATCATTAATAAGAATGTAGGGTTGGTCTTAGGAAAAATTTATTTTCATTATCATTAATAGAAAATCATATTACTATTCTACAGTTAAGGATATGTATAATATTCATTTTCTCTTTCTCTGTAAAGAAATTTTCATATTTCCCATTTCTTTCTTTAAAACTATTTAAGTATCTAGTAATAACTTTAAAATTACTTACATCTTGTTAGAAGTAATTTGTTCCCACTTTAGTCCTATTTAGATGTCTACTTAATTAAATACATCATTCACATATTTTTCCAAACTGTTTTAACTTGCTGATTAATCAAAGATTTTACCAATTTATAATTTTCTTTCATTTCCCATTTATTTACACAGCTCATATTTTAAGATTTCTTTTATGTTTATGAAGCACATAAATAGCTTTATTGACAGAAGTGGAGAATTTAGAAATTTACTACAATTTTTTTCAGTTTTAGTCTCTTTTATTTCCATTTTCCATAGATTAGGTATCTGTATCTTTCCCTATATTCAAGCTTTTGAGTTTTTATTTAGATAACTGCAATCATTAAAGTTAAGAATTGTTATGGAGATTGAAACTAAAAATTTAGCTATAAAAAAAATAAAACTGAATGAATTAAAATTATACAACACTAGAAATATTTTTTATAATTACAAATAATGCTCAAATTTATGGCCAACAATGCATAGGTAAGAGGGGATTTACCAGGTAGGAAAATTAGTTTAAATTTTACATGAAGATGACAAAAGGAAGGCATTATGACTTCATTTAAGATAGTGTATGTTGATGGTATTGAGTGAGTAGATTGATAAACTGTTTGTTAGGTGACTTTTACATGTACAGATGTGTGAAAAACTAATGAGCAACAATGTGAAGTAAGAGATAAGAAGAATGGAATAACATCTGCAATTTGTATGAAATACTAATAACAAGTACTTCTGTCATGAAATATTTTTTTTATTATTTACCATATTAATCTAAGAGGATGAATTTTCAGGGTAATAAAATTTAAAGATATCAAAAAGTTTGAATTATCTAATATGATATTTGCTAAAAAAAATACATGGAATTTTTAAGTCCAGTTATTACAATTTTTTTTTTGTTTTGTTGATACATTTGTACATAGAAGCTTTTGAAATGTGGTGCTATAGGAGAATGTTAAAAATCAGATGGGTGGATAAAGTGACAAATGAGGAGGTATTGCGGCAAATAGATGAAGAAAGAAGCATTTGGAAAAATATAGTTAAAAGAAGAGACAGACTTATAGGCCACATACTAAGGCATCCTGGAATAGTCGCTTTAATTTTGGAAGGACAGGTAGAAGGGAAAAATTGTGTAGGCAGGCCACGTTTGGAATATGTAAAACAAATTGTTAGGGATGTAGGATGTAGAGGGTATACTGAAATGAAACGACTAGCACTAGATAGGGAATCTTGGAGAGCTGCATCAAACCAGTCAAATGACTGAAGACAAAAAAAAAAAAAAATTTGTACATATATTTACATTGGTTGTTGGCCATTTATATTGATCGCTTATTGTTAGCTTTCAAAAAGGCTACACATGTTTTCATATGGTTGGCGATTTTTAACTTGTGGAAAAATGGATCAAAAAATTTTAATTAAATTTTGCTTTAAGAATAGAATAAAGTGCAGAAAAGCATTGGAAATGTTGAATGCTGATTTTGGCAATTCTTCTTTGAATAAAACAAGCATTTACAAATGGTGCAAACGTTTCCAAGAGGGTCATGAAGATGTTGAAGATGACGAGCACCCTGGACATATACATTCGGTCCTTAAGTTTTGGAGGCATACGCTTGTCGTAAAGAACAGCCGAAATCTGCTGCCACTCCAACCATGCCACGGTGATATTCGATGATTCACATCTTGCTCACAGCCGCCTCTTTGATTCAATATAGAACCAAAATACTTAAAACTTGTACACTTCGGCATAACTCGACCATTGATCATAATGTCAGGCGATGGTGCTTGTGCGTCGCTGAATGGCAAGTACATATATTCCGTTTTGGATTCACTGATCTTCAAACCGTGGCTTTCAAGTGCACATTTTCAGCGACTGAAAACATCCTGTAGCACCGCAACACTTTCACTCGCGAGACCAACATCGTCAGCAAAAAGTACGCTCAGCAGCAATTCATCCATGATGTGCGATGTCAGATAATTAATAACAATTTTAAAGAGCAGTGGGCTCAGCACGCTGCCTTGGTGTACCCCCATGTTCACATGAAAAGCCGTTGATGTTCCTTCCATGCATCTCACCTTTGTGGTCGCATCATGATACATGTCCACAATAATTTCAACATATCGTTCTGGAACACGTGACTTCTCAATGCCGTCCATATCAAATCTCGCGGTACTCGATCGAAAGCTTTCTCGAGGTCTATGAATATCATATGCAAATTCCTAGCAGTGTCTCTAAACTTTTCCACCAGTATACGCATAGCTTGAATTGCATCCACTGTTGATCTGCCAGGCACGAAACCACATTGATTAACGTGAATTTTTGACAGTACAATTTTAATCAGGCTGTTGTTAATGACTTTCCCAAAGCTTCATAGTGTGCAACAGTAGTTTTATACCTCTGTAATTGCCGCATTTTCTGGAGTCTCCTTTGTTTTTGAAGAACGGCAAGAGGAAGCTCTGACAAAAAGCCGCAGGCATCGAACTTACGTTTTTAATTTTGTTGAACAAAATACAAAGAAAGAGGATGCCGATCGCTCCAACAGACTTCCACAGCTCTATGGGCACTTCGTCCGGTCCCACTGCTATATCTCTTTTCATTTCTTTCAGTGCAGCTTCGACATCCAATTCGGTTATGTCTTCCACTTCTTCGCCTAAGACGGGTTCACAGGATGGGTATTCGGTTCGTGGGAACTCCTCGTTCAACAAATTATGCGTTATGTCGTGGTCATCAGTAAGCAGCCTGCCATTTGCATCCTCAATAAACTTAGGTGAAGTTATTGCTTTTGCATTGTTTCGACGCCACTTTAAAGATCATCCCACCACCGTCCGGAGATTCGAGATCTTCATATAACTTTTGACATGCAGCAGCTTTGGCTTTAGCTATTTCTTTTGGCTGTTTTCATTTCAACTTTTTGTTGTTGGAGCCGCTCTTTTTCTATTGTTAGTAGTGGATCACATTTCAACCACGCCTTGAATGCTGATTTCTTGGCTACCACTGCCTTCTTAACAGAGTCACCTTTCCAAAACCAGGCTTCTCTTCCGTTTCTCAATCGACCTTTCGACACTCCAAGCAGTTTTTTAGCTTTCAACAAACAGACATCTTGGAAAGCCTGCCACATCTCGTCAGCATCCAGTTCAGCCTCTGCCTCAACATCATGAATCCAGTCTTGCAATTCTGTCAGAAGCTACACGCCCTGTTCAGTACCCAGTCTCTGCCATCGAATCTTTTCCACTTTAACCAACCTGCTTTTAGTTTGAGAGGCAACTGGAAGGCGCATTTCAGTCAGTAACAAACGATGTTGATCCACAACGTCCTCTGCCAAGATGATCTTACAATCCCTCACAAGCTTTCTCATGTCAGCAGTGCACAGATGGTAATTGATCTGGGTCGTATGGCCCCCTGCTGCTGTAAGTGATCAGGTGATGGGGCTGTTTTCTGAAGAACGTGTTCAGTATCGCTAACTCATGAGCCTTGGCAAGTCGAAGTATCTCATTTCCCTGCTCATTTCTGTAGCCATATCCGTAACCACCATGCCACCTTTTATCGCCTTGATTTTGTGTGCCAACATGTCTGTTGAGATCTGCACCCACAAACACCTTCTCGTTCTTGGGCAGTTTCTTTAGCAAGTTCTCCAGATCAAGCCAAAAAGCCTCTTTCTCTGCTGCTGGACATCCTGTTTGAGGTGCATAGGCACTGATGATGTTCCAAATTTCCCTGTCGATCACCAACTTAATGCTCATCAGGCCGTCACTGACTTTTCCAATATCGACGATGTTGTTTTGTAGCTCTTGACAGAGTATGATGCCGACTCCATTTCGATGATTCTCGAGCCCGTGATGTGTTCGTATCCAAAAAATGGGTCTTGTTTGCTTGGTTACGCCACTTTGTTTCTTGGACACACAGAACATCCAATCTCCGTCTCTTCATCACATCCTCCAGTTGGTAGCTCTTTCCATTCATGCTACCCACGTTCCATGAGCCAATGCGCAAAATCCTGGGTCCAATTGAATGCTTCATTTTGCTCGCCCCCGAAACATCTCGAGCTCTGATCCGTCCACGAGTGGACGTCCTGGGATCACGAACCCAAAGGCTAGTGCCCGGCGGGGTAGTGTTATTTATTTCAACCATCACTTCCATAAAGCATGAATCCATTCTTTTGAACCTGTCTGGATTTAAAAGGTTTTGTTTGTTTGACGTCTTCGTTTCCTATAATCAAATTCGACCTTTCTTTTCTTTCCACCGGTGGTCTCTAGTCGTGGTAACCCAAGGCTTCATGACACTGTTGGGATCAGTGCTTAAGGTGTTGATGATGTCGCAGCCTTAACTTATGGTGTTCACTTTGTAGCTGCATTTGATTCAAAAAAGGTCATTTGACATGACCCCCACCCTTCTCTGTCAGCCAGTCGTGGTAACCCAAGGCTTCATGACACTGTTGGGATCAGTGCTTAAGGTGTTAATGATGTCGCAGCCTTAACTTATTAATGAAAATTAATGAAGAAAGATATCTTATTATTAATAAAATAATAAGATATATTTTATCTGATATTATCTGAGATGTTATTCTACCTTTATAATCAAAGATGCATTTTTCAAAAGGCTAGGGAAACCAATGAAATCATTTCACGTATAGATCATAAATCATAATTGTAGTAAAAGAATTTGATAGGAAATGACGATTTTTTTGGCACTATATAAAGAAAAAAGAGAACAATCTACTGTAACCAGTTTTTGTGAAGCAATAATCTTTAATATGAGAAGACCTATTTTTCTGATTTTTTTTCAATTACTACCCATTTTTATTTAAAGAATGAAAATATGTTACATCTTTGTGTATACAGGAGGACCCTGATAATTCATCACCTTTGACCGAGGGGCTACTGAATTAACGAAAATGATGAATTACTGAATAGCGTAACAAAATTCGGGTTACATAAAAATTAACGCTGTATTGGCTTAACCGTTATTACTGCACCTCCTGTTACTAAACGTGTCATAAAAAGACTGCAAATTGATAAAATTTAATTACAGTATTCTACTGAAATTTAGTATTTTATTATTCAGCAACATGTAATGTACTTACATAATTAAACCTGTTCACTAACACAATTTTTTTAATATAAATTACTTACATATTGTACTTCACTTAAACATAAAAATCACTACATAAACAACACTGTAATATGTAAGTCAAATACTAACACACAGTAACTACAAAACATTGTAGGCCTATGTTTTGTTATCAAAGCACTTCTATCTATAAAAAGTACTGTATTTAAATTTATGTTTACATATTTACACGTCATTTTACTTTCTAAAGAAATCTGTAACTTTTTTTTGCATTTTAACTTTCCTTTTTTTTCTAATGTGAATTGACGAATTTGTTACATAGCAATTAACTTTGCCAACTGTGCTTCTTTTTGATCGGAATACCATTCAATGCATCTCATCAGTATCTCCACGACTTCTTTGAAGCTAATTTTAATCACTGGCTTATCATTGAATTATTCATCTTCGACATCTTTCTTTAAATTTTGTTTATTTTTAATATGATTAACAATTTCTTCATCATTTAATATTTCATAGCTTAAATCTGTCATCTCATTTTACCCATTCTTCTATCCTCATTTTTAACATCATTTAAACCAGGAATGCTATTACTGATTTCTTTCAGTTTCAAATTTTTATCTGCATTTTCTATTTCTGAAAGCTGATCAGGCCACAGTTTATTCCACCTCAACTTCAACATCTTTTCCAGGATGTCTTGCCAAGCATCAGCAATATTATATATTGCATCCTTTATGGTGTACTGTTTCCAAAAATCTTCTGCCTGTAATTCATTTTCACAAAAAATTAAATTTTGCATTAATGATTTGTTATAACATCGCTTCACATTTACTATGACCCTTTGGTCCTTAGGCTGAAATAAGCAGCTTGTGTTTGCTGGAAGAAATACAGTGATTATATTCCCATGTAATTTTTCCAGTTTGTCGACCGGATGGCAACGAGCATTATCCATCACAAGTAATGCCTTTTCTGTTAAATTATTCTCTTTAAGATGTCGCTGGACTTCAGGCACAACAGCCATAAAACCACTGGCTAAAAATTTCTTGCATCAAGCACTTAGTTGCAAAAAATATTTCACTGGCATAAGTCACGATTTATTTGTTTAAAAACTCTCAGTTTTTTTGACTTGCCAGTAACAGCTAGCAGAAGTCGATGACAACCACTTGCGTTAGAACATACGAGAATAGAGATACGTTCTTTCCTTACTTTGTATCCAGCCACAGAGCTCTCGGAAGAAGATGATAAGGTTTTCTTAGGAAGTGTATTTCAGGACAATTCCGTTTCATCGCAGTTATATACCTACACGCAACTCAAATTAAAACTTTTAATTTTGAAACTAAATTTATCACAATAGTCAGATACAACCTGACTATCAGCATTTAATTTTTCGCCCTCAATTGCAAGCTGACGAATTCCATGCTTTGCTTTAAATCTATTTAGCCAACCCTGGCTGGCTTTAAAATCTGATTGCCATTTAATCGTTCATCCATTTGAAGAGCTGCCTCAATAATTAATGAGAACTTAAAGGTAGGCCTTGACTTTAACGTTGTGCGAACCAAATGTACACTGCCTCGTCAAGTTCAGCATTTTCTGCTGTTTTTATTATTTTTCTGGTTGTTACATCACCGTCAGTAACTTAATAAATTCTACTATTTTATTAGCATTTTTTAAAATATCGTTTACTGACGTATTAGGGACTCGAAACTCCTATGATAGTTTAACGGTACTTTCACCCTTACATAGGAGTTGAAGAATCTCAAACTTTTTTGTCAGTTCTAAACTTTTATAATTTCCATGTTTGCTAGAGATTTTTGCATCGTTAGTTCAGTATACAGTAATAGGTACAGCTCTGATACAAACAACTGACTCACATGACGCAAAGTTCACTACTATAATGAATTTCAGAAAGAGAAAGGAAATAACATGGTACAGTAGTTTTGATAAAGTACTATACATGTAAGAAATATGTAAACACTGATTAGATAATAGTGCCCAAACGAAAATGTTTATACGAATGAAAGATGTGTAAAGTAATTTTATCAGTTCTTTTCTCACACGATTACTGTAATTTATGCGTAATGTACAGTAGACTCATATAAAAACATTGGTCAGAATTAAGCAAATTTTTATACTGTAGGCCTAAACAGATAGAGTACTTTTTATTAGTAATTAAAAATTTAATTTACTTTTGTACATCAGTATTGTACCTACCTCTAAAATAAAAATCACAAATTTGCCAGAGGGGTGATAAATTATTGAATGAAATAATTAAATAGGTGATGAATTATTGGGATCCTACTGTAATACATTTGTTGTGGCAACTTTTCCCTCAGAACCTAACCCTAAATGTTTTATTAGCTAATGTCTGTTTACATGGTTTACATTTTTGTAGAGTTTTATTGATATCATAACCTTTCCTTAAATTAAGGTACTAGAGTATTTACTGTTATAATCTTGTTTTGTCTTATCAGAGCATTTTATATTTTATTTCTTACTTCATAATTTATGTTTATTTTTGAATTGTTTAGAAAAATATATGCTATTGAACAAGATGTAAGGAGGTTTGAAACAATGAAGAAGTTGTTGGCTGAATTTGGTGTTGATTGTGTTGAATTTGGGAATTGCGATGCAGGATCTATTGGACCTAATAGTTGTAAAGATGTCAAATATATTCTTGTTGATCCTTCTTGCTCTGGTACAGGTAAGCCAGATATACTTAATTTTTGTATTTAAGATAGGTACTGTATTAGTTGATGATTTTGTTTGTAAACCATTTTATTTTTTAAACTTATCCTTTATGTTCAGTGTATATGTTGATTGTGTAGTGAAATCTCTATAAAGTAGATTTAGTAAACACTTGTAAATCTGCTAAAAATCCCCTCTAAAAAAAGGAGTGTTGTTTAAAAAATGTATGTATACTTGGTTAAACATTTCATTAACTCAAGAAAAGAATATAAACCTCTTATCTAAATTCACTGAGTTGTATTTAACAATTTGTTCATATTCTATTTGAATAACAAATTTTAAAGAAACAAAAATTAAGATAAATTTTTGTCATATCATAACTCTGCAAACAGTGTAACAAAAATTTGAACTTATCAGACTAGAACTTAATCTGTTGTTTTAGAAAATAGCAGTCAAGTACAACATTTTTTATTCTTTCTGAATGCTGGGATTTGTGGAAAAATATATTGGTATATAAATACTATAACCTTTTTTTCCATTTTTATAGTAAACTAGCCGCTCGGCCCGGCTTCACCGGACCTCCCAGCCAGGCCTCGCTTCACTCGGCGCTTTGGTTTTCCAGGTTTCCAAAGTTCTTTTTTCAACTGGAAAATTTTTGATGTTATCAACTTTACTCCAAGTTAAGAGCTTAATGTTTTTAGAAAAAATTTCATGCAATTTAGATACATTATCTGATAACAGAAAATTCATTTTTTTTTAATTTGCCGACATGGGGGCTGCGCTCCCAAACCCCCCTCAAAAAATAACAACTGTGAAAACATCTTCGGTAGATAATTTGGAAAAACGTGATTTTTAATTTTTTTTTTAACCCCCCACCTTCTAATGTTTGCATACAGTCTGGAAAAAATAACTTCAACGTTTTTACGTGAATCACTTTTAAATAAATACAATACTTTTCTTAGTTAGGATTTATTTTTACTCGGCTATCCTTTGTAATAAATTTTCAACCTAAATTTTGTAACTGAAAACTTTGGGACTCAATTTAAACGCTTTTATAGTTTTACATTTAATTTAAATAACTTAATTTGAAAAATTAGAGACCACGAATTCTAAATTTTTCAATGCTACATGGATACTTTTCATGGAGATTCATAAAAATTACAGAAAACATAATCAAGAATAACTTGGATTCCATAATAATATTTAAGGATTTGTATTTCTCCCAATTGAAGAATGTCTTTTAGGCATGGTATGATGTTTTGAAAAAAGATCACAAAATTTAAAAGATTGCAGTTAAATACTTTACACACTTTAAATTAGTAACACACACATGATAAACAAAAGCAGCTATTTATTTATGTTTTTAAACACTGTAAAAAATTGTAAATGAATGTAAAAATTGCATATGCATGTGCGCTAAATCAATTGAAACTTAGTAATAACTAAGGAATAACTTATTTAACTAATAAATAAAGTGTTTTAAATTTTGTTGTAAAATCTCGTTATGTCAGAGGTCCAAAAAAATTAGCCTATGTTCACCGCAGGGCTTCAAAGTATAGGTGTGCAAAATTTTAGACAAATCTGTCTGGTAGATCTCGAGTTAAGTTGGAACAGACAGACAAAAAAACATTGATTTTTATATATATAGTTATTAAAAACAGTTCTCAAACAAAATATTAATGTTATTTTCAATAATGTTAACATGATTAACTTTAAAACAATCAGGATAACTTCAATGGCCTTGTTGTTACATTGTAATAACCAAGACTTTTATATTTTTACTAAGTTTTGTCAAAGAGTAGTTTGCAGAAGTACATTTTAAACATGAATATTTTATATTGAATTGTTGATAGTTACTTCTTATTCATGTATTTGTGCTGATGTAATATGTTTTACTCTGTTCCACATTAATGATGTAGCAAGCATTCTTTCATTGTTTGGCATGTTCATCACATAAATTTCATAAGCTGGTTTACCACATAACTGGCAATAACAGTATTTATCTGTGATCTTGCAAATACATCCAGACATGTTATTTCAACAGGGAAGTTTTAAGTATGTAATTTATACGTATTTAACTCTGAGAAAATGTTTCGTATTCTTCCAGATCCTTAATGAAGACATTGAGAAAATTCAAGTTGAAATTAATATTAATGTCAATGCATGCTAATGAACTCATTATGTACATATCATTCATCTAGTTTTGGGAAGAATATAGATCAGTTGGAAGTTAAAATAAAAGAGTTATGTGTTAACATAATGGCTGTGAGGTTCTGGAATCTGTGATTTCAGTTATGATAGAAGGACCAGTCAGATTTCTAATAGGGTGCATCCAGTAATTGATTCTTTTAGCTCTTTTAAGTTCTTTTATTCAAAGAAAATGGAGGTATTGAGAAATTCATTTAAATTAAAAGCTATCATTTTGTTTTTCCTGACTGAAATAAAAACTCATATGCAATCTTAAATATCTTAAATTCAATGTAAATAAACTATAATTTAAGAAAGAATGAAAGTATCTCTTGCAAATTTAAAGTCCAATTTATATTATTTAAAATTTTCAAATACGCTTTTTGTTGTACACTTTTTTCAAATTCCTTCTAACAGTGCAGAAAGACAGGTAAAAATCTTGCTTTAAAGAAAGAAAATCTCTTGATAGATTAAAAATTTATTTAATGAAAAGTTTTGCAATAATTTTACCATATTTTGATATTTCTGCTTCACAACAGATGATTGTTTGACACTGGATCAAACACCTGGAGTTTTGCTAAAACTGAAAGATCTGTATTGTCATTTATGTTATTGAAAGAGAATAAAGCAAATTTGACAGCCCATACTGAAGTTGAGCTTATATAGTTGACATCAATTCTATATTCGTACCTAAATATTTACGCTGATTAGCGACCACGAGTTGTTCATTTCCAAACCCACATTTGTCAAATTTTGACAACTTACCTCCATATCTGTTTTCTAGTACTTCAATACTTCTATAAACTTCCAATAAAAAATTGTAGTATCTGTATGAAGTATTTGATATTCTGTGCAGTGTCAGCATGATGTTGATAGATGGTATATTGATCCATTTTTACAGTATGGGTCTAGCCCTTTTTAGACCCTAACTGAAAAGTCACAAGTTGTTTGGACAGATCATTTAAAAAGCCAAATACATAAGTGCTGATTATGTAATAATGTGATTATAGTAGTACAGTACTAGGCACAACCATTGGCACAAAATAAAGTATTTTCATTATTCTATTTTATAAGATTTTAGTGAGAGACAATTTTTAGATAATAATATAAGGTAAGAAAATATCAGAAAAAAATACTATGTAAATACAATAATAGGTATTATCATTGATGTAATCTGTCAAAAGTGAAAAGGGAGTTGAAAGAACACTATGAAGACTTGGATTTAACATAATTTTATATTTGAAATTTTACAAGAATTTTTTTAGACTTTAATGTTTTGAGATTATGTAGTGACATAACTAAACCTACTTTTTTCCCTAGAATCATTGAGTTCCCCTTAATACTCTCCATGTTTCATTTGTGAAGCAGGGCTTCTTTTAATGAAACATTTAAATTACAGTGTCTTTTTCTTTGTATAATTATATTTGGCTCTTTTCAACAAAAAAGTATTCATATGGAACAAATGTTTACAATGAAAAATATTAAACTATATTATAGACTGACTATTCATATTAAAAACTACATAACTTAACCAATGAATGTTTAATTTCTTTTCAAAATGCTCTGTCTTTTCAAGTTTTTTTTTTTGGCACATACATATGTATGATTTAGTAAAGAAAAACACCAAATACAGCTATATATAATCATTTAATAAACTTTGGAAGTTTATTAAATGTTTATATCTAAATAAAACTGCATTTGGTGTTTTTCTTTACTGTATCACGTTAAGACCAGTTAACAGTAGTAACTATGCTAATAAAATATTTGAATTTTCAAAAAAATATATATACATATTATACCCTTGAAAAGACTAGCTTTTATTTTGTTATTCATGGCTGTCTAAGGTAAAACGGAGGATAGTGATGGATAGAGAGAGAAAGAGAGAAGTTTGTTGATATTTCTCTAATTTGAAAATGCCATGCCTGACTGGGATTCGGATTTGGGACCTCCAGGTGAAAGGCCAAGATGCTACCTCGCAACACAGAGGCCGGAAAAATAAGGAGGATTGCATAAATACAAGTCAACTAACTGGGATCTAGTAGAGTGTGACTTGTTGAGAAAAGTATTATATTTTGTTATAAAAATAAAAATTTGGTTATAAAAGGTGAAAAGATAAAAGATGGAATTCAGACTCACCATATCATTGTAAATTAAATCTAATATAAATGGGGTAGGCTCAGCTGAAGCAGTATATAAAGGAATATAACTGTCAAAAATTATAATCTAAAAATACTAATATCTAGGAGTTATGAAAAAAGTACGATATAAAACTAAATTCTTTCATTAAGCAAGTTAAAGAAATAAAACTGCATTTGTGGGAAATGGACTTTCTGCAAAGTAAAGAAGTGCTAATACTATATCTTACATCTCCATCATCATCCTCTTGGGCGTCATCTTCATCCAAACCTCAATCGCCACTCTCTCTTTTTCTGTTTAGCCTCCAGAACCACTGTAAGATATTAGTTCAGAAGATGAATGGGGATGATATGTATGAATGTAAGTGAAGCATGTATGTATAGTTTTGTACAGTCTCAGGTCAACCATTCATGAGATGTGTGGTAATTGACCACTGATTGGTACCGACCACTGGTTGGTATCATACCACTGAATACTACACTGGTATCTGTGATGTAATATTCAAATCCGTATAAACATAATTGCCTTTATTAGGATTTGAACCTTAGATCTCTCGACTTCAAAATCAGCTGATTTACGATGACGAGTTCACTACTAGACCAATATGGTGGGTTAAACCTGAGATACCTATGGTATAGAAACTATGCTGTCAACATCAGGAATACAACCCCTTGTATTCCCTTAGTTTACATAATACCGTTCTTGTTGTCTTTCTCTAGTGAATATAATGTAATGCAGCAATTCAGTTTCATGTCAATTTGATTCATTTGTTTACAGTCTTGCCTTATACTTTGGTAAAAATATGAGGAAAAAGGCAATATCTTGCCTTATGTACCAAAATAAAAAAAGGAAAAAGACAAACTGTGATTCAAAAATGAGTGATCCATAATGTAGTCTGTCGCTGTTGATTTTCAGTGTACACATTAAAGAAGCAACAGTAATTAAAGTATAAATTTGAGACTACAGTAACTATGTAAGGAAAAGACCTAAAAGTGTTAAAAAATTTTAATGGTATTTTTAGTGAAAAAATGAATTAAAAGAAATGCTGAATCACATGTATTCATTATACGGAGAGAAATTTAGTTTGAAGTAAATAATGCTAAGACAATTGTAATGAAATGTGATAGAAAGTGGATAGTGAGGAGTGTAAGAAAAATTTAAGAATATTAAAATAATGAAACACAATACCTGAAGTTGCAAAATTTATTATTTATTAGTAAAGTTAAAACGGTAGCCAAAGTAGGATAGAGATGAAAACCATATTGGCACAAGCAAGAAAAAATCTTTGTTGCTTGAAATGAAATCAACTAGGACAAAATATGGATCTAATTTTTTTAAATACTTGTCTTGAGAGTAATTGTTTGAGGTACCAAAATGAATAGCAGAAAAAGCAGGATGGTTAAAAAAGAAGCAATGTCTTCTGTGATTGCATAGAAATATAGTTACAGTTTAAGTTGTAAGTGGAAAGGATTAACCTAAAATCACACTGTGTGTACATTGTGGTCTTTGCAGTATTTAGTTCTCTCATTCCTTGCACCATAGTAGTCCCTGATCATTCCTAACATCATGCCCACTATATATATCCATTCCTACTACATATCAACATAACTGAAGGCACTGGAAATGCTATTCTACAAAACCATTGTCTATGCTAGAATAACTGTGACAGTGTCAAACTTATAAATTTAAGCCTTCCTTTTAAAAAAGGAAAAGAAAATTCTAATCATATTTTTTCTCCTAAGATTTTTATAGACTGAAAATTAAAAAAAAAATCACAAAATTGAAAGTAGTTATATATTAAAAAATATTTATACGTTATTAGGGAATGAGAATACATAACGTTGATTTGTAAATGCTGTCTGTAGTGGAAATAAGTGTTGGCCACTTTTCTTTAGTATGAATTTTTTTTTGAAATTGAATAATTAGTAGTTTAAGTTATATATGAATAATTTGAAAGTTTTATTCCTGAATGTTTAGAATTTTTATTTTAAATTTTTATAAGTATTTTGAAGATTTTTTCATATGATAGTCTGCAGCCATCAAGAGAAATTAAATTTTTAATCCATCTACTAAGAGGGTTAAATACTAATAACAGATTCGATACTAATGGAAGACAAGTGATTAAATCAATATTTTTTAAGGATATGATATTAAATATTATTTATGTATTTTCAGGTATGACATCCCGTATTGAAGATGCTGAGATGACTAGGAAGACAATTAACAATAAATGGAGATTACAGAAATTAGCAAATTTACAAGGTTATTTACTTCGTCATGCAATATCAAATTTTCCATCAGCTAAATATGTGTTTTACTCCACGTGTTCTTTACAAGTTGAAGAAAACGAGAATGTTGTAGAATCTGTTTTAGGATGTGCAAAGTTACATGGGTATTCATTGATTAATGTAAAAAAAAAAATCAAAGGTTGGAAAAGTTTTGGTTCTACTGATTATGAATGCGGGGAAAAATGTATATATTCAAGACCAGAAAGAGACTTTACAAATGGCGGTTTTTTAGCTGTTTTTAAAAGAAAATCAAAAGCAGATTTGTCGCTATTTGAGACTAAGGAAGAAAAAATGAATGAAGGAAATACTGTAGAAGTTAAAAAAATCAAATTATCAGAACAGTTTTTTGCTCTTGTTAATACATTAAAAATATCTCTTGAAGATGCAATTCAGTTTTTTGTTGATAATGGTTGGAAGCACTTACCTTCTCCAATGAATTATAACATTTTTCTGTCTAGTTTGGAAGAAGATAGCGAAAGAGTTAAAGAGAAATTTTTTGAACAGGATTTCCATGTAAAAGAATTGCTGTTGTTTCCTAGAGGTGTGGTGGATGAATTGTCAAAAAAATTTATTGATCAGCATAAATTTATTTTATTGGACAAGGTAAGATTAATAAGTGATTAAACTTTTTTTTTTTAATTTTATTTTGGCCACTATGGACCATGCAAAATCATTTTTTTCCATTTTTTTCTTGTCCCAGAATTTTTTTGTGGTAAGGGAGAACTCTTTTTCCTCTCCCCTGACCATGTGTTTTTCGTATTTCTTTTTTCAGTTTCTTGGAATGCTGTGGATCTGTTAGATTGTTTTTTTGTAGGTTTCTGTGTCTAGTGTTAGTTTCTTCTTGATTATATTCATCTAGGTGCTTTTGTATCTCTTTGTACCAATTTGATTTTGTCTGTGATTTTAATTTCAAAAAAAATTCAAGATTTTCTTTGCTATTCTATTTTCATTCATTCTTCTAATTTTTTTTTTTTTCTTCAGTCATTTGACTGGTTTGATGCAGCTCTCCAAGATTTCCTATCTAGTGCTAGTCGTTTCATTTCAGTATACCCCCTACATCCTACATCCCTAACAATTTGTTTTACATATCCCAAACGTGGCCTGCCTACACAATGTTTTCCTTCTACCTGTCCTTCCAATATTAAAGCGACTATTCCAGGATGCCTTAGTTTGTGGCCTATAAGTCTGTCTCTTCTTTTAACTATATTTTTCCAAACGCTTCTTTCTTTATCTATTTGTTGCAATACCTCTTCATTTGTCACTTTATCCATCTATCTGATTTTTAACATTCTCCTATAGCACCACATTTCAAAAGCTTCTAATCTTTTCTTCTCAGATACTCCGATCGCCAAGTTTCACTTCCATATAAAGCGACACTCCAAACATACACTTTCAAAAATCTTTTCCTGATATTTAAATTAATTTTTGATGTAAACAAATTATATTTCTTACTGAAGGCTCGTTTAGCTTGTGCTATTCGGCATTTTATATCGCTCCTGCTTCGTCCATCTTTAGTAATTCTACTTCCCAAATAACAAAATTCTTCTACCTCCATAATCTTTTCTCCTCCTATTTTCACATTCAGTGGTCCATCTTTGTTATTTCTACTACATTTCATTACTTTTGTTTTCTTTTTGTTTATTTTCATGCGATAGTTCTTGCGTAGGACTTCATCTATGCCGTTCATTGTTTCTTCTAAATCCTTTTTACTCTTGGCTAGAATTACTATATCATCAGCAAATCGTAGCATCTTTATCTTTTCACCTTGTACTGTTACTCCGAATCTAAATTGTTCTTTAACATCATTAACTGCTAGATCCATGTAAAGATTAAAAAGTAACAGAGATAGGGAACATCCTTGTCGGACTCCCTTTCTTATTACAGCTTCTTTCTTATGTTCTTCAATTATTACTGTTGCTGTTTGGTTCCTGTACATGTTAGCAATTGTTCTTCTATCTCTGTATTTGAACCCTAACTTTTTTAAAATGCTGAACATTTTATTCCAGTCTACGTTATCGAATGCCTTTTCTAGGTCATATTTGAACATATTCTTCTAATATGTACAAAAAATTGTAATCTTATTATCTTAAAGATTGTAGTGATTTCTTCAGAATTTTTTGAAGTTCCACATTTAATGTTATAGTTTCCATCAGTCTTGATTGGTCCGGGAATCTTTCTTAAAACTTTTCTTTGTGTTCCAGTCTATTTTTGTTGTTTATGGGTGTGCATATTCTATGGCATAGATGCTTCGGGCTTGATTACAGTGTTGTAGTGTTTGACTTTTACATTTATTGAAATAGACTTTTTGTTGTAGATTTTTCTGCAGGGTTAGTACGCTAGTTCCATTTTTCTGTCTCTGTTCTTTAATGATTCATTCAAAAAACCTGTCAGGGTGATTTATTTCTCCAAAATATTTGAACTTTTCATTCCTATTTATCGTTTACTTATTGTATTTAATTTCTAATGTTTTTGCTGTATTGTTTTCTTTGTATCATCATTTTTGTCTTCTCGTATAAAATTTGTAATCCTGTTTTTTGGTATCGCATGTAGCGTTTCTATTTATAATAATAAATTATTGTAAATTATATTCTTTGAATATTTAATATTTATTCTGCAATGCATTTGCCGAATTATTTAATGAAATAACTACTGTGTGTAGTTCAGATTGTCTATGTCAGATTGATATGGTCTATTTACTAGACCGACAATTTGTTGCATGCGTAGGGGGAACAATCTCCTCCACAAGAAATGTAGCCGCTGGAGTCCCCCAAGGAGCAGTGCTTTCGCCGTTCTTGTACATGGCCTACGTCAACGATATGCCGCTGTCGGAAGGAGTCAAAACAACTCTTTATGCAGACGACATGGCATATTATTATGAGTCTGGAAGTGTAGATTACACGATCGAGAGACTCCAATGGCAAATGGATCTAGTACAGCCGTGGCTCGATATGTGGAGAATCAAGGTCAACGGTAAAAAATCGGTGGCAGTGATGTTCACATACAAGACACATGCTCCAGCCAGACAGCAGGAAATCTCAGGAGAGAAAATCCCCTGTGGGAAAACAATCAAGTACCTGGGAGTAGTCCTGGATAAACGGCATACCTTAGGAGAACATGTTAAATATGTGACCTAAAGGGCAAAGGCAGTCAGGGCCTCACTATACCCAGTACTAAACAGTGCCAGCCCATATCCACTGGCGACCAAATTGCTCATTTTTCGGCTATACGTCCTGCCGATTTAACATATGCTTACCCTGCATGGGGAGTTTTGTTGAACTCCATGCTTCAAAAGAAATTAGAAGCCGTCCAAAACATAGCGTTGCGGATGATATTTGGAGCACCATGGTTCGTCAGAAACATCACTCTTCGCTACAATGCGGGACTACACACTGTATCCATGGTGGGGGTGGCGCAGGCACGCAGACTGTTCAGGAGAGTGGCTGTGTCCGAACACGTCCATCTCTGGGACATGTGCTGAGAGGACCGTACTCCACAGGGTATAAGAAAATGGCCTCATGCCATATTAAACGAACCATCGTGAAAAGGCGGTACGAGAGTCAAAAAATGACGAAGCAGGCTTAGGAGCCTTTATAAATAAATCGCGTAACCTATAAATGGAAACTAAAATTCCGGCCACGAAGGTGACCGTTTTCGCAATTAAATTTTGTTAAAACTATAAAAAGCTAGACAACACCCCACACCGTCCCACAAAGAGACCACAATTTCATTTAGTCAGCATATGCGACTCCCTCCGGAGAACGGGGTGCATTTCTCCCTTCAAATAACTAGGGCTCCGTTAGGGGCACTCCTGCTAGCCCATAGGTGCTGGTACCAAAAGGACTTCAGCGGATGGACTGAAGGGGAATCACGCTGGGATTACTAGGCTCAAAAGCTTCTGTCACAATCAGAACCAGTAAATAAATTTCACGCTGGTCCATATGGATAGGAACACAAATTACCAAATCCGTTCATAAATAAAACTTAAAATTTATAACCGCCATTAAATAACTGATGAAATCTGCCCGATAATAGAAAGATACAGCAGCAAGGGACATTGTCCAGGCTCTTCGATCTGTACGGAGAAATATTGAAACTCTCGCTATTCTTGCATTGCGTTCCGTTAACAAGAATGTTTTTGTCACACTTAACGATCTGATTTCTCTTACCCAATTTGGTGTCTGAAAAAGATACATAACAAATTGTGTCACAAGGAGAGAATGTACCTTCTTACCTTCTGAATTGATTTCTGTTCAATTCAGTTTTATTTTGGAGCTTCTACTTCAGTTGTGTTGATTGTATTAATCTCTGTGATGATTGGGTTGAAAGTGATAAAATGTTACCATTTTTTGAGGCAGTTATTACCAAAGTAAGGTAGAGATAAATAGTTAACTGCCACAAAACCCACCGGGTTGGTCTAGTGGTTAACGCGTCTTCCCAAATCAGCTGATTTGGAAGTCGAGAGTTACAGCGTTCAAGTCCTAGCAAAGCCAGATATTTTTACATGGATTTGAATACTAGATCGTGGATACCGATGTTCTTTGGTGGTTGGGTTTCAATTAACCACACATCTCAGGAATGGTCAAACTGAGAATGTACAAAAGACTACACTTCATTTACACTCATACATATCATCCTCATTCATCCTCTGAAGAATTATCTAAACGGTAGTTACCGGAGGCTAAACAAGAAAAAAAAATAGAAGTTAACTGCCACAAGCAGGAGTGCTGTCTTTGACCACCACCTTCACTATCTTATTGAAATTTTTTTGTAGCATGGTTAAATTTATTTTATTTAAGAAACTGCAAAAAACATATTGGGTGAAGTGAATGAAATGTAGCAACTTCATTGCAGAATCTAGGGTGTAGTGATAGCTTTAAATCAAATTAAATAAACAAACTCTACTCTACTCTACAAAAACAAACTCTCCTGTATTTATCTTGACAGGAGTGGTATCTGGAAAAACTGAGGATACAACTACATGGTGGCGTACAAAGTGATCCAACATTTGTTTTGACAACAGTTGTTTAGGTTAATAATTATTAATGTGTTTTTTGATGGCAGAAGTGACAGCAGTTCATGATTATCAGTCTCTTCTCTTTCCGAGTGCACTGTTTGTGTATCGTTCCAAGATGACTGACAAAGGAAGATTGACTACTGAACAGTGCATAAAGATAGTGTTTTTTTTAATGAAATGAAAAGCGTGGTGCTTATACAAAGACGGTTTCATGCACATTTGGTGGTCGTCCTCATTCAAAACAGTATGTAGACTTCATGTAAAAATTTAATAGTGATGGTTCAGTATTTGAGAGTAAGCGCGAACGGTCTGCCAGTGTTTCTTCTCCACAGAATGTCAAAGCTGTCAGAGCAGTATTGCCGAGGAGCCTGAGTAAATCAACAAAAAAAAACAGCAGCACATCATGGGATTTCTAGGCGAATACTAGGGGTACAAGAAGCTGCATAAAATAAATTCTTGTACTTTGAATTTAAAAAACCGATTTGCATTTGTATCTGTACAAGTAAAAGTAAAAACAAACATCAAAGAGTGGCATTTGCTGAATGGGTTGTGAACTGAGACGTATTATTGAACAATGTTTGGTTTTCAGATAAAGCACATTTTCACAGAGATGGGGTTGGTAACAAACAAAATATGCATTTTTGGGCTTCCAAAAATCCACATGTGCTTCATGAAAAGATGCATCACCCTCCAAGAATTATGGTATACGCCGCTATCCCAAGTGATCGGTAATAGGACCATTCTTTTTTGAATGGACAGAGAACAGTGAACATTATACATGCGGCATAATAATTTGTTCCTCAGCTTCTTGCAAAATGGTTTCAATTAGAAAACAAGAGGATCATGCAGGAAGGAGCCAGACCATACATAGCTAATGTTGTTCTAGAATTTCTGCATGACACTTTTAATGCAAATGCCATTTCAAACTGATTTCCTAATTGTTTTGTGTGTGTACAGAACAGTCCTGATTTGAATCCGTGTGATTATTTTCTTAGGGAATTTGAAAAGGAAAACATTTTCCCTAAACATCCTTGTACAGTGATGAACTGCAAGTGCTGATCATTGAGGTGTGCAACGAGATAACCAAGGATATGTGTTGTTGAGTTATTAACAACATAGGAGTTTGTGTTGAAGAAGTTGCTAGACATGATGTTGGTTGTATTGAACATGTGATAAGCAGAACATAATCTATAGGTATATAGTAAACACGTTATATTTTAATTTTTTGTATTGCGTTTCAAATAAATATTTTTTTAACAAAACCAAATGTTGGACCATTTCATGCGCCACCTGTATGAGTAGTTATAACTATAGTGCAGCAGTAACTATGTTTCATGTTGCTAATTGTTCGTTGTTCCCCCTGCCTCCCAACCATCACTGCTCCTCCCTCCTAGTTAATTTTAGTTCAGTATGCTGCCATGGCTCATAAGAGGAAAATTCATTTATTGTCCTAGAATTCTTGCCTTAGTTTAAAATGTCATCAAATGAAGATGAAGGGGATGCTAAGAACACTGTGGACAGATATTTATTCCTCTTAATTACTCACAGAATATCCTGTGTTGTTTGAAAAGAAGAGTGCCAAAGTTATTAATGAAAAAATAAAGGTGTGAGAAGGCATATGTAGAATATATTCCCAAAGTACTGAGATTAATCTCAGCAGCTGAAATGAAGAAAGTTTTACAGAAGATGAAGACCAAAATAAAAAAGAGAACTATAAAAAACAACGGGAAACAAAAATTGGAAAAATGTTTATATTAATATTAGATAAAAGAGAAAATCCAGTATACTCAAAAGTGCATGGAAGTATTTCCGTTGGGATACCACAGCAAACTGTATATAATAGCTTCGTAGCATAATAGCAGTGATGATTGCAGCGTCCTTCCAACTTCTTCAGTTAATAAGTTTACATATTCACAAGTTGTGTAACACCCGATTACCACATCTACAAAGTCTCATGCAAGACCAAATGAAGAAGATGATGTCCTATGAAAATGAAGAAACAAAAGACTTATCAACTTCTCAACTCTGGTCTTGTTGCAGCAATTCAGCAAAACTGCAGAAAATCCAGATAGAGAAAGAGAAAAAAAATTGTAAAAACCAAGTAAAAACAATTTTGATATTCAAATACAGACTGACATAACCCTAGACGTTTGTTTTTATGAAATTTCAAATTAAAATAATAATTAACTACTGTATGCATTATCCTCTTTATTTTGCCTTCAGAACCAAAAAATAAATATGAATAAAAAATAGAAATTTAGGCCAGTATAATTTGCATGATCTAGCTGTACACACGAGTTAATAGCTTAGCTGTTGTCACCATGCTGGCCGTGAGTATAGCTAGGTCCTGTGCCTGTCTATGGCAGAGTGTGACAAGCCTAAACGTTGTAGCCACAGTTCTAGTCGACAACCAAATGATTGACATTGCCGGTGTGGCACCAAGCACTGGGCTGTGACTGAAATGTAATATTGACAGGCCAACCAGTAATGTAGCAGGTCATTGCCGATATCAGAATATAATTTTAATTTTCTATATTTTTATTATTCTCATTATTTTTTAGAAACCGATAACAATGACTTTATAAACAGACTGTACTTCTATTGAGGCTATACAATGTGTATTCTAAACAATAGATTTAAATTCAACATGCAACATATAACATTACAAATGATAAAATATTAAATTCTTCATTGAGACAATACATAAATTAAATAAAATGTAACATATTCCACCCCTTCTGTTCCCCACAAAATTTTGTCGCATTATTTTCATGTACCTTTCTGCCAACTTCCTCTTTATGGAACTCATCTTCCTCTCCACCTTCTTCCAAGTCCTTGAAATCAAATAAGTGTTTAAGGTATTACAAAGAATTGGGATCCTTTGATCTGCTCAAACACTCTTTCTATTATGACTCTTTCTTTAGTGTGTTTGCTGTTAAATTGATGCTGAATGTCACCTTCAGGTGTCTTTAATGGCATGATCAGCCACGGAAATGTACCATAGCCGGACTTGCCTAGCAAACAAGCATTGATGGCATGTCAGGAGATTGTGTCCTGAGTATCACTCATTCTCCATATTCTTGTATTTTGTACAGCAGTCACTCAGTCACTCATAAACATTTCCTCTGCATCACATGTCGCATGAACATTTACACTAGCATAATCCTTGTGATTAATACATTAATCCCTGAAAATTCATGGTTTTATTTATTTCTATCTGGATGCAATCTAATGCATCAACAACAGTTTGTAAATGATAGTGCATTTGACACAGTGTCTTTGTATTATTCATCTGTTGTGTTGTACTAGGAAAATGAATCCAGTTACGAGCTCTTTCATTTATATTACCCATAACGTTGTTAATACTTTTAAACAGTGTTGATCAGTCTATTCCAAAATCTTCTGCCACTCACTCCACTCTGAAATCCAGGATTAGCAGTATAACATAAAAATATTTCCATGTGATTTCTTGAAATGGCACTTTTCTTAGAATTTCATCTCTATTTGGGATGAATTCTGATATTAGAATCTCAATGCTTTCAGTCTCAAAATGTATTAGCTCCTTACAACTACTCATAATTCTTCTTTCTTTATATGTTTCCCTCTTCCTCACTTGTATGAACATCGCCCTGTCAGACAACTGACTGAAGTTACTGACAAAGTGGAGTGTGCCCTTTCTCATATTCTGAAATAATGAAGTTATAACTACACTTAAGTAGTTGTATCTTCATTTTATTCACATCAAAACTGAAGTTGTAACTAACTTGCTGGAAAAACAAAGTTGCAACTATAGGGGGTAATTGTAACTTACTTTTATTCACGCCAAAGGAAGTTGCAACTTAGAAATACCATAGTGGTAGCATCAACTTCTTTTTATTCACTTTACCGACTGATATAAACTGAAAATCTATTCAAGTCATACATTATGAGGGTCATTCAATAAACAAACAGATGTATAGCTGTTCAGTAAATATGGTTTATCAAATAAATATAATTTTTTTATCTAGTTTTCCACATTCCCCGCCAACTTTTCTGCATTTTTTCTATCGTTTTACAAGTCTTCTTATCCCCTTAGTGAAGAATGCTTTACCTTGATCGCGAAGCCAGTTTTGTTCTTTTTCTTTACCTCTTTGTTGTCATTGAACTTGATGCCATGCAAAGCTTCTTTCATCGGACCAAACAGATAAAAATCTGAAGAGGCAAGGTCAGGGCTGTAAGGAGGATGAGGTAGGAGCTCTCAACCCACTTTGCCAATAGTTTTCAGTGTCAGTTGTGCCATGTGAGGTTGAGCATTGTCTTGAAGAAGAAGCATGCCTTTCCTCTGCTATCCCGGATATTCTCTCGTCAATGCGGGCTTGACTTTGTTCTCAATCATAGCTGAGTAGTATAAGCTGTTGATAGTGCATTGCTCCTCCAAATAATTACATAAGATCGGACCATGGGCACTCCAAATATGGTTAACATGACCTTACCAGCCGATGGTTGTGTTTTGAATTTCTTACGGATAGGTGATTCACGATGATTCAACTACATGCTTTGACACTTGAACTCCAGCTCAAAATGATGTTCCAAGTCTCATTACAGGTTAAAATCCTGTCCAAATATGTCACCTCTGTTATTGAAACAATTTTTGAGTTTGGTGCAAATGCAAAATCTCTAGATTTTTTACAAACAGTAAGGTCTCTAAAATCCCAATCCCACCTTGCACAGGTCTTATGGTAATTCAGTTTGTTTTTAATGATGAAGTGAGTTATGCCAACACTTACTCAACATTTGTCAGCAATTTGTAGTAGTGTAAGTCGTCGGTCTTCTTGGATAAGTGAATCAATACGAGAATCTAACGCTGAGGTCGACACTGTTACTGGGCACACAAAATGTGCTCATCGGTCACGCTTTTGTGACCACTTTTAAACTTTTCAACTCATGCATAAAAACTCGCATGGTTCATGCAACTACCCCATATTGTTTATTCATTCGAGAGAATATTTCTGATGGTTGTACACTTTTCGAAAATAAAATTTGGATTACAGAACGCGGTTCTTCAAAAGTACTTTCTTCGTTTGGATACACCATCATAACTAAGACTTTAAGGTTATGTTTATGTAAATATTAATTGAACTGCTAACACTCTTTGCAAGGTTGCCAACTAACACTTAACAAAAGTTTCAATTGCCTGCATTAAGGGTTTCCTTTACTGAAAATGTTTGTCTGTTTAATTGTTGAATGACCCTCTTATCTTTTAATCAAAATCATACCTATGCAGAAAATGTGAATTTTCTTGGCACAAACAGATCGATAACTAAATATTATTGAAGCAAAATTTGTAATCTAATTAATTAGTATAATTTTACTGTTCGAGGTGTGCCTATTGAATAACAAGATTGATAGAATAACTCACCTTTATTTTTATACATTACACTTTCAATGCTTGTCTCCCCATTTTCACTTTCACATGAATACAATTTTGTTTTCCACTGATTGAAGGCTTGAAGCAGATAAGTTTCTGTCAGTTGTTTTTTTTTAGCGCAGCTGGTGTTTTTTTGTTTACCGGATCAACTTATTCAAAACATATTCCTTTAAGCTCCGATTTCACCTAGATGAAACAAAAAAATCATGGTGCCAAGTCTGGCCTATAGTATATGTGTTAGCCTAAAATTTATTCACAAAAGAAGCTGGACCATGCAAGGCTGTTACACACAGACATCCTTTGCAGGTTTGACACGTTGATTTTTAAACCAACCCAAAAGAAAGATGATTGATCACATAAGAACAATAAACATGTAAGATCCATATAGGAACAATAAAACACTAAACTTTCTAAACAATAAAACATTATACAAATGTGCAGTGTTTTATTGTTCCTATATGAATCTAAACTGGTTCATGTGCTATACGTAGATGTCATTGTTAAATTTAAATTCAGATGGCATAGTACACTCTAAATGAAAGTTTGCTGAAAATTATGAGAATGATTTTTTTTATTAATGACAAGGAAGGATCATTGAGACTACTCTCCTCTTAAATTCTTTATACACGACCTGCATCAGTATTGCAATTATCTCTGGTTTAATAAACAATATTAACAATTCTCTACCTGAAAATAAAATTACATTAATATACATAACATTTGCAGTCAGAATGATCTTAATCTTCTTAAAATATCACTCCAATACCTCCTATTCAAAAAACAATAACTACACTAAAATTAAGATTTCCCATTGAAATATTTCATTGGTTAAAAAATAAAACCAAAAAAGTTGAAATACTTCTTTCCAAAGATTCACCAGATTTACATGACTTTCTGAGCATTAGTTGACCAGCACAGAAGCAATTTCTCAGCTAGGTAGTTTCAAACTTTGTACTCTTATTGAACTGCATATATATGTTGGGAATTTTAATTTTTGCTTGAAACTACAATTTTGGTATAGTTGCAGATATCTTTATTC
This sequence comes from Lycorma delicatula, assembly GCF_047948215.1. Classification (NCBI taxonomy): domain Eukaryota; kingdom Metazoa; phylum Arthropoda; class Insecta; order Hemiptera; family Fulgoridae; genus Lycorma; species Lycorma delicatula. Next base: position 36,380,551 of record NC_134455.1, read on the forward strand.
GTCATAATATGTGAGGATTCTAATTTTAACTTTCTCTACAGTTCTAGTTGTGTGATTAAGGAATTTTTCAATCAATTTTGACCAAACAGAACTAAATATTTCTGTTTCCCAGGTAACCATACTCCCCAATGTACTATTAGTAATGCCAATACTTCTTCAGATACTGCAAGTAGAACTACTAGGCATTTATTTGTTTACAGTTTCTAAACTTAGACAAATAATTTATAAATCTGTACTCAACATTTTCATTAACCTCCAAAATTGTTATTAATTTTGTAGTAATATTAGCAGCTGAAATGTAATACATAGTCGCTCATAACTCGCAGAGTTGAAAACAGATAATCAATGTAGTAAATGTGACATAAAATTAAATTTTATTTTCTATAAAAACTTCATTAATTTATCCACGATGGTGTGGAATAGGTTCAAATTTCAACTTACAAGGGTCTGTGTGGTTGCACTTGATACATGTGGCCAAGCATTAACATCAACTCTGTGGATTATTGAACACAACACACAAACATTCTTCTAATGTGTTTTTTTAATGTCTCTATGTATCACACAAAATTTATGGTCAAACCAGTTAGTTAGTAAGGTACCTTCAGGTAGTCATTTATGTGTACAAATGTTTGTAATCCCAGAACATTTTCAAGAAATATTTTTGCAAAAGGTTGTGTTTTGAATTTTTTGGTTATGGCAAGTATAGTACCGGTATAAAAATTTTTGTTGAAAAACTAAACTTAAAAATCAAAATTTGCAAAAAATTGCAAAAAAATTATACATGCTTTGCTGTTTTTCTTCCAGGTCGTAATGATGCTTCCAAGTTTCATCTTTTACATAGTATTGAAAAAGAAGTCATCTTGCTTATCACAGTAACGTTTCAGAAGCTGTTCACAACATTCCTTTACTTGTTTGTTCTTTTTTGTGAATTTGCTGCCATCCACCATGAACAAACTTTTTGATAGTCCAGTGTGCAATAATGTGTCCTACTTGTTCTTTCAATATGCCTATCTGGATGGTGATGCGACAGTCAATTCATCTATCTCTTTTTGGTGCTTCTCATCATTCAAAGAAACTGGTTGAGGACGAACCTCAATCACTACAAGTAGTGATAAATAATATTCATATATTAAGCAAGTACTCATATATAATATTCACTTTACCAGCTTCTGATGTAACAAAATTTTATTGCCCTCACAAATTTAATCGCAGTACTTCAATCAATAGTTGCATCACCATAAATGGCTTTTAAATAATGATGAATGTCAATAACATCATTAAAAATTCAATCACTGCATATTGTTTTAGATGCTTGACATCAAACATACTCGCTTCCATAACAATGGTTACCGACAGAAAATGTGTGGGCATTTTGGAACATTAGTATTGTAGGGGATGAAACAACAAGATGACAGCACCTGTTACCTGTTGCTTTGTATGACATTTTTTCCTCCTGTTACATTTCGCTGTACTATACATTTCAGTCTAAATGTATTTATGTAATGTATTTTGTGTATTAAATGTATAAATTTTGTCTAATAATTTATTTTGTGATGCTGTTCTATCAATGTTATACTTCAGTTTCCCTTGATCCTTTCAAGGAAATCCTGTTACATTTTTATGCATGTAGTCGCATATCTACCTATTATTAACATGATCAATATATTGTATTATTGTGAGTGGTAAGAATAAAATATTTATTTAGAGAGTTATAGAATTTTTTTTTAATTTCTTACATATATCACAGCATAGGAAAATAATCTGTGTGTTATTCTAAATTTATTTAAAATGTATGTATTATTTACCTATACAACTTATAATTATTAAAAAAAAATCATCTCTAACTATTATCCATTTCTAGGCAAGCTGTTTGGCAGTTCATTTGCTGGATCCTTCACCAGGTTCTGTTGTGTTGGATATGTCTGCTGGTAACGAAAAAATGACTCTTCACATTGCCGCAAGGATGAATAATAGTGGGCAAGTATAAGATAAAATTTCAAAGAAATATATTTTAAAGGCAAGGTGCACTGAATCTTGACTAGAATACAAAAAACAATTATCAGAGGTTATTTTTTATACTTATAATGACTAAACCAGCTTTTTTCTTAAAAACATGCGAATTCATGTTTTACACAAATGTTTCTCTATCTAGAAAAACTAAGAGAAGTAGTGATTTTAACAGAAGGCTAGTTTAGTCTGCGGAGAGTAGTCATTTTGATGCAGGTCATAAGTTTTGATTACTTTGCAGAATTGCTACAAATTTAGTAGTAATTAAATAAGTGATCAAGATTTTGTTCTCTTTCAATCCAAAGGTGACAAAGTAACAATATAACAATATTGTACATTTTTTTTTTGTATATCTGACACCTTTTCTTCAGGTTTTTAAACCCCAATCTACATTTCATTATCACCAAATTATGGTCGCTATCAATGTCTGCTCCAGGGTAAGTTTTGCAGTCAACGAGTTGATTTCTAAATCTTTGCTTAACCATGATATAATCTATCTGATACCTTGGAGTATCGCCTGACTTTTTCCAAGTGTATATTCTTCTATTATGATTTTTAAATTGGGTGTTGGCAATTACTAAATTATACTTCGTGCAAAACTCTATAAGTCGGTCCCCTCTTTCATTCCTTATATTCCGTATTCACCCTATATTGTACATAGAATCACAAATTGCTCAAGTGCACTCATTTTACTACAGAAATGAATTGAGGATCATCTTTTTTGTTATGGATTCAAAGTAATTCCAAATCTGGGTTGAGGCTACATTGAATTTATATCTAGTTTGAGTGTATTAAACATGGATTGATTGCATTACACCCATTTTTCACATACTGTACAATGTTTGGTGGAATCTAGAAAATTTATTGGGAACACTGACTTAGGCAAGTTGCTTTCCTCCATATGTGCATAATTCATACCATTCTAAGAAGCAATAGTATTATTTGAAACATAATGCAAATTTTAGCATGTGATTGTTAATTTTGCAATAGTATTATTTCAGTTATTTTTATCTAAAAAAAATTATGAAAAAAGTTTATGGCTTTTTTTACCTTTTTCTTTTTTGAAAAAAAATATTTGGTGTTTACAAGTTTTATTTTTATTAAATGCAATATTTATTTATATTTATGATAATTGGATGATACATTTACGTTGATAAAAACCTATGAATACATAAAAATATCAGTGATGGTAATAAATATGGTAAGTCATCTTTTTTTAAATAGAATATGTCATCAGATTTCTTACAATGATCCAAATGAATACATTTGATCAAGTTATGAAGATGATTGAAATTCAAGTGAAGATGAGAATTAAAGGATGATATGAGGATTAAAGCAAATGTTATATATATTAATGTTATTTTCTCTGGCAAAAAATATCATTGGTGTAAACAAAATGAAAAGATCTCGGTCAAATTTATGAACAAAGTATTATACACTATCAAACACATAAGAAAATTTATTGTTAAAAGAAAATCCTATTGAATTTTCAATTTTTTTGTTGATGAAAATATTTTTTCAAAAGTGACGAATATGTCCATTCAGAAAATGAGACAAAGAATCAAAAAAATTGATCCCCGCAGCAGAATCCTTAGAAAAGAAGTTAATGGTACTAATATACTGAAGCAATATAAACTTAACAAACAGGTGGTGGTTCTCTTTGCAAGCTTAATGAAAATATATTGAAATATGTTGTAGGTTTTGACACTATTTGGCAGTTTAAGAAGTAGCAAAAAAAAATTTGTTGAAGATGGTATGAATGATTGTTGTATCATTAATTTTTTTTTTGGGGGGGGGGAGGAAACTGTCATATTATTACACAAAATATAAAAATAATTGTTCTTAGGTACTGTATGCTATTCATATAGATTGTAGTACTTTCAAGAAAATGATTGCAATCTCATGGTGTGAAATAACTTCTTACTGTACTAACAGGCAATAGCCACTATGTTTAATGTATGAAAAACTAATTGTTGCATTTGTTAATGTATTTGTTATATACTCCATAAACAAAAAAAGAATAAAAATCATATCTTCAGTCACAATTCCATGAAACTTGCTGAAAATCATGAGAGGAGGCTAGTATTGCTTCAAGGTGTGATACCTCTAAAAGCAGCTTCCTTTATGAAGTGGTACCTGATAAAACTTACAAACGTACCTTGTTTCTATTTTAACTTTATTTGCAGCACACACTACATGCTTGTGTAGGATATTTTTTCCCTCCAGAACTAACAATAAAATCAAGAGCATGGTTCTTCATGTCAGCACTCAGTCTATATGGCGGGGGTCACTAAATGGTTTCCTCTACTACTGGTGTCAAATTTTTAGCCACAGCCAAAAGAAAGTTCTTATATCTAATTTTTTTGGGAGGTTTAAGCAGTTGTATATTCTGAATAAATTGAAAAGACTACAATTTATTAAGAAGAGAACCACCTTCTTGTCTTTCTCATAATTGAGTAATACAAATACTGATCTGCACGACCTACACCTTTTATATGGTTGCTGTATTCTAAAATGTATACAAGCTTGGATATTTTATCTCTTGTTTTTCTGCCCCTTTTACCAGTTGTTTGCTGTTGACTACCATGGATTGTTGAAATCATTCTGATATCCCTTTTATCTTTCCACCCAACTAGTAGCACATCTTCCTTACGTACAAATGTAGATTTTTCAAGTTTTTCAATTTAGCTTTCAAAGTGCACGGCAAACCTCAATTAGCCCTTATTGTTTCACAAACAATATTATTTTATTTTAATAATCTTTATTTTATAATAAAGATTTATTTTCTAATAATCTTTCAGCAATTGAAAGACTACTGTAATAGTTACATTGGTATATGTGATGCCATAAACCAAGATTACAATCAAGGACAGAAAGAATAATTTCTTCCAATCTTTTACATTCCCCAGTGTACATTTCGATGTTACAAACATAACCTGTGTCACTTTTACATGCCATTCTGACTAATAACCCATATTTTATCATTTTAGTAGGATTGTATGTTTGAAACTGCAGCCTATCTCGCCAGGGAATCATTCCTTCAGCTAAAGACAAATTTTGCTTGGATTTGTAAACAGTTTTGAATTTATCCAGAAGATATGAAATAAGAGGTGTAATTTTTTACAACCTGTCTGTGTTATTTCTGGCTTGTTCATTGTCACTTTTTTTTTTTTTTTGTCCAGTCATTTGACTGGTTTGATGCAGCTCTCCAAGATTCCTTATCTAGTGCTAGTCGTTTCATTTCAGTATACCCTCTACATTCTACATCCCTAACAATTTGTTTTACATATTCCAAACTTGGCCTGCCTACATAATTTTTCCCTGCTACCTGTCCTTCCAATATTAAAGCATTGTCACTAAAATGCCAAAACTGCCAAATTTGTTCAAATCTACCTCTGCTCATAATTTTAGAGAAAAAAGATGTTTTAGTATAAGAGTCAGTGGCCCAGTAGTCTCTAATGCGGTCTTTTTGTACTTGTCCTATTACCAAAAGAAGGCCCAAGAATGGTTTCTTTTCCTTTAGTCACATCTTTCCATTTGAGAGTTTTAGGTGACTGTCCTATGTACTTTTATCATTTGTTGGTGGTACCTGTTAGTTTCATTAAAAAAAAAGATCTTCCCCAAAAATTAGTTCTATTTCATTTATATTTTCATGATTAGTAGGTAGAACCTTAACACCTGGAATACCCTCAAAAGGTTCTAAATTCGGTAAATTGTCTATAATTTTCCATGGGTTACCTGAATTTGAGTCATCACTCGAATTGGTTGATTCCAAATCCGAACTAATATTCAATGGCACTGGCCTTTTACGAGTTCTAAGCTGTTGTACAACACTTCCACTATCACTAGAATCCACATCATCATCTTCACTAGGATAATCTGACAGTATATCATAAAGTAATTTGCTTAATTCATTTTCTTTTTCATTGTGTTTACAATCTAAATCTATCAACTTGCGCAACACCATTTTTAGACTGTCTGTAAATCCCCCCCCCCCTACACAGCTGATATGAATGACGTCCTCAAGGTCAAGTATGAATGGCATTCATTAACGAAAACATGTGTAAATGTTCAGAGAATATTCAGTCAAGGCTACAGTCCTTTAGAACTAATAAGAGGTTCATGAAAAATATAAGAGATGGCATGAGAGTTACCAGTGTACAAAACCTGGTGTTTCTGGTTAATGCTCACGAGACAAATCACAAGAATTTTCACAACCGGTCCACAATGTGTTAAATTGCACACATGTTGATAATTTTATTGTTATTAAAACAATAATGTAACTGAAAATTAATTTGGAATAGAGTATACAAATTTTAATCTAAAGAAAAGGGATAAAAAAGTATTTTTTCTAAAATTATCCTAATTAGAAATATATTTATTTGGAAATAAAAAAACCTTATCAGTAATAATAAAGACTAATATTGACTGCTTGTGAACAGCAGAACTACATATGAAATTAGATTAGACTAACAGTTAGCATTTGTGACAGATGAAAGATATTTTTTTCTCTAAAAAAAAATAATTTTTATTGATCTTTCAACCATTTAATTTGTGTTTTTCTCTCTTTATCAGTCAGGTTCTCTTATTCATTTATATTGACGTAACTTGTATTTTAATCGTTTTATGCTTTCAGGACTGTTTATGCATATGAATCTGATTATCATTTGCATAAAGAACTTTCAATGGAAATAAAAATGTGTGGTATGTCTTGTGTTCAGATGAAGTATGATTCTGGTTTTTATTCAAATTCAAACGACTGTCCTGGTGTACAGCTGATTTTAGTAGCTCCACCTTGCAGTGAATCTGGTTCAGGTAATAACTTAATTCTGTATTTAAAAAATGTTTTCAAACTTGTTATTTTTATTTACCACTCTTCAGTTATTCTGATAATAAAACTGTGAACATAAATGAATTTTACCTTTTTTATGTTTGGGAATACACTTTTGGAGCTCGTGTTTCCTTCCTCAGTTCTTTTCAAGTTGCACATTAATAAAAAATATATATCTAATCATTAAGCTTATTACAAAAGACCTGTAAACTTTGTCAAGGATTAAAGTAACTGCTTTCACTTTACCTGGTACACCAATGAATGAGTTTCTGACTTGAACTGCTTAATTATCAAAATTTGCCAACAATAGTTTAGTTGCTTCCTAATAATCTTTTTAATGTATTTTCTTGGTATTCATTCATTCATTCATTTCATGCTTATCTTTATGTTTATTAATATTAATATGTTATACTATAGGTTTTCTGTTTAATTTTTATTATTATTTATTTCTCTTATTTTCTTACTACTTTGCTTACTGATAACAATATGTGTATTTTTTATCAGATGTCCGGTAATATTAGATATTTTAATGTTAATTTTTTCAGATTTGTTTTTGTCCACTGTAACTTGCTGTGAATATAAATTAATCTGCCTTGTATATATTTATTTCTTACATACCATACTTGCTATATGAATATCTGAACTTTTTAATTTATTTTACTATGGTAACTTAATTCTGGATGACTTTGACTTCATTCTGGTAACTTTTTACTATGGATTTTGGATTCCTTTTTTGTAGATGTTAACTATTTAGTTATTTATAGCAAACATAGTTTTATATATGTTGCTTCAATGTAAAACTGTAAGAAATATATGTATTTTTCTAAACATATAAAGTTTCAATAATTAAAAGAAAAGTTTTGATAAAATGCATCCTATATGACCAATTTATCAGATAATATATTAAATCAAAACCAATAAGAAAACAATACTCAAATACCAGAATCAACTAACAAAACCTTAAATATTTAAAACTTATCCAGAAAATATCTGATTGGTTTTCTTGGAAACTAATTGGATTTGTGTGCTGCATGTTAGTGTTCCATTCGAAATTAATTATTTGATATCAATTGTCTGAAAAGGTGCAATGTGCTTTTTGTAATAAAAAACAATAAATAAATTATTGTAAGAAATGAGCGCTTAAATGATTTTCATTTAAATTCAAATGGATGATGTTATCCACTAAAAACATGAATAGTTTCAACAATAAAAGATCACATATTGCAATCAAAAACTAAATTTCTAACCGTTGGGTAAGATAAAAATTATATCTTTGAATCCTTGAGGTGCCAAAATACCTCAAATGGAATCTCAAATATCATGTAAGTAACATTATGTAAATTGAAGAATTTGGACAATGTTCAAATACCAGTGATTTTTATATTTAATAAACTAATTTCCTACTAAAGTGATATTAGATTATATGTGAGGCATTCAGTTACTCCATTTTGTTAGCAGTGGGAAAGCCAGTGGTCATTAACCTACACACAGTTATGATTAGCTATAACTTTAGGTGATAGCTGTAACAAAAGTAGAAAAAATAACAGTACCACATGTTTTTAAGAAAAAAGTAAGATGATTTTTTTTAGGTGATTTCTAACATTAATGGTATGAAAGAACTATTTGCTTTACTGAATATTAATTATGCATAGCTTTTTGTTAAATACTTTTATATATATGTATAATCTTGTACTTTTGGTTCATTTAATATAAAAATTGTCTGATTCCTTTTACAGGTATTGCTGAGAAAACGCAGTATTCGTTAATAAAAAATGTTGATACCAAAAATAAAGGGTTAATTTTACGCAAGTATATTGTGACACAGTTTTCATTATTAAGGCGTGCTCTTACAGAATTTCCTGAAGCATTCCGTGTTGTATATAGTACACACTCTATTAATCGAGAAGAAAATGAAGATATAATAAATGCCTTACTTGTTTTAGCTAATTTTAATGGGTTTAAATTAATTGATGCACCTAGCCGAGTAGATGGGTGGAAAAATGAAAGTGATAACAAATATCATTTTGCCAGTAAATGTCTTATAACATGTGATAAGATGTCGATTACAAAAGGATTTTTTATTGCTGTTTTTGAACGTGATTTTAAAGTTTATTCTGATAAGATATCTTTAAATGGTTCTGATATAAATGTTGATTCATCATTAAATACTGTTGATTGTTTTAAAATTAATAAAAGAAATAAAAAAGAGAAATTTTTCAGAGAAAATTATAAACATACACCAGATGAAGAAGAAATTTCTGATGGTAATGCTCATTTCAAGGAACTTTCTAAATCAGCTACAATAAATGATGATTCATTACATTTAAATAGAAGTATATATAGTGATGATGATTATGAATATAATTGTGAAGAAATAAATTATGAGAGGATTGCTAAAGAACCAAAAATTAAAACGGAATATAAAGAAAAAACTGTAGAAATAATTTCCATGCTACAAAAAAAGAAAAAAATATCTGAAGTTTATGACTACAATGTGGCTTCTGATGTTCATGAATGTAAAAGAAGTAAAAAGCAGAAATTTGATAGCAAAGATTTAACTGAAAAACATGAACTTGTTAGAAGTAAGAAACTTAAAAGCCAGAAAAAAAAAACTTCTCCGGAATCAGATGAAGTTGCCTTATCAAAGATTAATGAATATAAAAAAAGGACAAAAGAGAAATCTATCAGAGAAAATGATAAACATACAGCAGATGAAGAAATTTTTGATGGTAATGCTGGTTTCACTGAAATTTCTAAATTAGCTACAATAAATGATGAGTCATTACATTTAAATAGAAGTATATATAGTGATGATAATTATGAATATAATTGTAAAGAAATAAATGATGAGAGGATTGCTAAAGAACCAAAAACTAAAACGGAAGATAAAGAAAAAACTGCAGAAATAATTTCCAAGCTAAAAAAAAAAAAAAAAATATCTGAAGGTTATGACTTCAATGTGGCTTCTGATTTCCGTGAATGTAAAAGAAGTAAAAAGCAGAAATTTGATAGCAAAGATTTAACTGAAAAACATGAACTTGTTAGCAGTAAGAAACTTAAAAGCCAGAAAAAGAAAACTTCTCCGGAATCAGATGAAGTTACCTTATCAGAGATTAATGAATATAAAAAAAGGAAAAAAAAGAAATCTGTCAGAGAAAATGATAAACAGACAGCAGATGAAGAAATTTTTGATGGTAATGCTGGTTTTACTGAAATTTCTAAATTAGTTAAAATAAATGATGAGTCATTACATTTAAATAGAAGTACATATAGTGATGACGATTATGAATATAATTGTGATGAAATAAATTATGAGAAGATTGCTAAAGAACCAGAAACTAAAACAGAAGACAAAGAAAAAACTGCAGAGATAATTTCCAAGCTACAAAAAAAGAAAAAAATATCTGAAGGTTATGACTACAATATGGCTTCTGATGTCCATGAACGTAAAAAAAGTAAAAAACAGAAATTTGATAGCAAAGATTTAACTGAAGAACATGAACTTAATAGCAGTAGTAAGAAACTTAAAAGCCAGAAAAAGAAAACTTCTCAAGAATCAGATGAAGTTACCTTATCAGAGATTAATGAATATAAAAAAAGGAATAAAAGGTGGAAGCGTGATAATGAAATTCTGATAAAAAAGAAAAATGTTTTTGGCTAGTGAATGAATTCAGCTGCAGTGAATGAAAATGATTTTCCACATGATCAATTAAAATCAATAGCAATCAAAGAACATGAGTCTGGATTGGTTAAAAATAAAGTAAAAAAAAATAAACTAGACAAACTACATCTTACTGAAACCAATGATTTTAAAAGTTCATGCTCAGAATCCTCTCAGAAACATAAACAAAAATGATTTAAGCACTAATATTTAAATAACTAATAAAATTCTTGATAATATAAAGACTGTATAAATTACAAAGAAAAAGCTCAATAAGCTTGGGAACATAAAAATACAGGGTTTTCATAAAATACTGGTGTAGTTTTGAACATGGTTAAATTAAAACAAACGATACTAAACTTCTCTCCAAACATTAGTTAACATTTCTTCGTTAATGGTTGTCATTCCTTCATTAATCCTGTTTTTTAAATGGTTTAGATGGCGAATCTTTTGTATATAACAACGCTTTTGATGTACCCTCACAAGAAAAAATCACAAGGTATCAGGTCTGGACTCCTTGGAAGCCAAAGTATGGGTCCTTGCCGGCCTATCCATCGATCTCCAAATTTTTCGTTCAAAGCGTCCATGACCGATACATTGAAGTGCGGCGGAGCACCATCTTGTTTCAAATGAAGTTGATGAATGTTTTTGAGTTCATCCAGCTGAGGAAAGCAATAACTGGTTAACATGTCAAGATACACAACCCCATTAATTGTTTTTTTAGCAAAGAAGAAAGGCCCTATTACACGATTTTTCATCACACCACACCAAACATTAACTTAAGGCGAATCGCATTGTTTCTCAATAATTGCGTGTGGGTTTTCAGAGCCCCATATTCGTGAATTGTGTCTATCAACACATCCATTCACATGGAATGTAGCTTCATCTGTAAAAATTATATAAACTAAAAATGATTAGTTTTCACTTATTCTGTCCGACATTTCAACAGCGTAATTGTAACATTTTTCACCATCATCGGGTTTCAATTCCTGCAGTATCTGGATTTTATAAGCGTGTAATTCAGTTTTTTATGTAAAACTTTGTGAACTGTTGATTTTGGAATGCCTAATTCGACGCTTCGATGGGGGATGGACATCTCAGGACTTATAATTGCCGATTGTCTAATTAGTTCAACCGTTTCGTATGGTACACTTGGTCTTCCGGTTGATTTCTGTTTCTTAACTGATCCGGTTTCATCTAATTGTTTGAACCAACGTGTTATGTTATTTTCGTGTGGTGGATCTCTTCCGAATTCACATCAAAACGCATGTTTAACTATAATTACGGATTTTTATTCAGCCATCAATAAAACACACTTTGCTTTGTCTTTATCCGAGAACATAGTAACTCACTAAACTCACCGCAACAACAATACAAGAACGTCAGTTCTTGGTTACAACTGCTGATAAACAAACTTTTGGGTTGGAGGCTTTCAGGGATACCAATATAACATCTAGAAATTTCCCTGCAATCTTCCTATGAATTACTGAAACCACACCATTCTTTTATGATAACTCTGTATATTAAATATAACTTGTAGATTCTTCTTCTTTAAGTTAAGTTCTTCTACGTAAAAGTTTGAAATATTTTATTTTCAGCTGACTTTTATTTTCATATAAGTGAAGTTGTCTTAACATTTTTATTTTTCATTTTTAATATGATGTGTTATAGTCAATAAGTTTGTTTATATTGTACTGCCAAATAATTAAACATTAATTTTCTAAAATCTATGAGTTAACTTTTTTACTATCTAAAGTAGACTTTAGATAGTAATTTAACTTTATTAAATTAATTTTTAAATCCCTATTGCATAATAAAAAAAAAACCATACATCTGCATTCATACTCTGATAACAAGATAAATGATATATAATAAATTAGAATTAGATTTTTCTATAAATGTATTATCTGTTTCATAAGTTTCCTGATGACCTGACTCAATTTTTGTAGAGCTTTATTTAAATTCATATCAAAATGGTATTCTAAAAAATTACTTTTAATTTTTCATCTTTGTAGATAACAGATTCAATTAAAAATTTTGATAGTTTAAAGATTCATAAAAACCAAAAGCAAATATAGAAATTGTAAATTAATCCTCTCTCTACAATTGACAGAAATTTTCTGCCCAAGCTACATTTTTCATTTTTTCAACCTTGAAGTACTTACGATTGTTAATAAGTTTATAACTTTTATGTTTCAAAACAGTAATTTTTTTGCACCACAGAGAAATTCTCTTTTCAATCTAATATAAAAGAATGTAATAATAAAGAAGAAATATCGGCGAGTGTAGATGCTGAAATATTACTTCAGTGCTATAATTGGATCTGAAATGTTTTGTGTATATTTGTTCATAATTTTACAAATAGTTATGTCTAAATCGTACAATATGTGAGCAATATCACTAAAGTAAAGACAGGTGGGAAATTTTTCTCCTTAAGTGTGGCAAACCTGTGTCGTTCATGGTCACGCTAATAATGTACACACACACTGCATTGTTGTCTGTAAGTTGTTGTGTTTAGTATCTTTGATTAGTTATAAAATGAATAGGAAAATAAATGTTGCCACAGACTATGAAATACGTGGAGTCATATGTGTTTTAAACCATCAAAACGTTAAGCTGGCTGAGATTCATATGCAGTTGGTTGCTGTGTATGGTGATAAACCTCTGCTTTCTTTTCACAAACAGAGGTTTGTATTGTATAAAGTCTTTTTCAGTACTATTTCTGAGCTGGTGGCTGAGTGTGTACCTTCCCCAGTTTCACAATCTTGCTGTCTGTGAACTGTTACAACAGTTTTGTGCCCTTACTGTACAATTCATACCCTTTTCACAGGGATTCAGAGGATTTGGTGCACAATTTGTTCGAGCACCCACATCATCATGGCGAAAAGAGTGGCAATGACTCCTGGTTGCAAATCCCTGTTATGAGTAAAGGGTCCTTTATCCGTAGTCCTGCTCATGCTCTTTTAGAGCAAGGGCCGTAATCTGTAATTGTTTGTTGATCTTTGATTTCACACATTTGATCCAGTAGCAGCAAAGAGTGACAGGAGAATACCTTCTGTATTCTCCTGGCAGGCAGGCGAGTTGCCTGTGGCTCGCTGCGGATAGTTGTCACGCTTATGGGTTTATGCGCAATATCTCTAAATAGAAGGAATACAGCGAGCATTTTGTTCGTAACTTGTTAGGTCAGGGCATCTCCGACCATGACATATTTTAGTGAGGTAGGCAAGAAGCCTAGCTGGAGGAGGGGGCCAAAACTTTATCCTTCGACCTCCTCTAACACTGGTCCTGACAACGAGTTTTTGCAAGCCGGGGGCAGGCCTGGCAGCTCTGCTCCTTTGGTCTGTGATGTTTTAGCAGAACTGGGTGGCTTGTCTTCCTATTTAGCAAACCCCAGTTGGTAGTGCTACTACCAAGAGGAGATTTATTGCCTTGACTTGAATTCTTCCAAGTGGCTTTCACAGCTCTCATCGTGGGTTTTGAAAATCTTGCCTCAAGGCCTAAAGAAATAACTGTAGCTCAGAAACCGGCCCCAGCCCTGATGCAACCACGTAGGTATGCTGAGGTGTTAAGGGGCACACATGGAACCAGCCAATCCTCTAAGAAATCTGAGGTTACGTTTGTTAATAGAGTGGAGAGCTCGACTGTGTCCAGCAGTCAGCTGAAGAAAGACCTCCAGGTTGCCCTTCGAGGTGACCAGAAAGGTCTTAAAATCAGACATTAAAGAGAGCAGAACACTGATTTGGATGAAGCCGCCTTCCGGTGGGACAGCAGAGTGGTCTTTAAAACTGGAAGGCATGATAACCAGAAATATCACTTTGAGGTAAGTTCTGGTCTCTTTAAAAATTGACGTCTGCAGGCAGACTATTTATCGATTTAGAGTCCTGCCGAGTAAATGAGTACATCGATGTCCAAAGATGTTTCAAGTGCTGCAGGATATGGTTATAGGGATAAATTTTGTAAGTTTGCCTTGGTGTGTGCCCATTGTGGCGAGGAGGGCCACAAGCATGACGATTGTTCGCAAAGATCCAAGGCTCAGGCATGTCCTAACTGTAAGAGGTTGCACAAGAATAATGAGCCCCCAGTTGTTAGAGAGTGTATTTATTATGTAAGGGATGTTGCGCGTACTTTAATTCTTAGGTGGTTAGGTTTGGTCAACTAAATGCTCGGGGTGCTTATGTAGTCCAAGTTGAGTTAGTGAGGTTGTAGAGAGACAGAGCCTTGATTTTGTCCTTCTGCAGCACCCATATGTAATTAGGGATGATCTGCCAGTTTTTCACAGCTGGAAAAAGTTTTGTTTAGGGCATACTTGTATGTCTGCTATTTATGCAGGAGGTTGCTTGATAGTGTCTTTACACAGCAGATTTCTGACGCACATCATGTTGTGGTCAGACTTCCCATTCGTGGACAGAACCTTACAATTGTTAGTTCATATTAACAACACAGGCACAGATCCCACTGAGGATCACCTAGCGAGATGGAATAGGATCCTTTGTATTGTGAGTAATCGTCCAATCCTTATTGGTGCCGATGTTAATGCAAAGTCGCTTTTCTTGCACAGTGGGATCACTGATCATGGCGGTGGCTTAATTGACAGTTTCATCACGCAGCACAATTTTGAGGTCTTTAATGATGCAGACCAATTGGTCACGTACGTCGGTACGGTTAATGAACGAATGGCCGTTTCAGGTACAAATATTGACATCACCATTGGGAGGGACATCCCTGGCAGGGTCCTTGACTGGTCTGTGGTCGACGATTGCTATAGCGATCATCAGTTGATACTTTTTGAAACAGCGGAGATGAGCTGCGCGATGGCCATGAGGGACATTTTCCTGTTTACCGGGGGCGCTTCCTGCATAGGAGAACGGACTGGCCGAAATTCCCTTTGTTGGAGTCCAGACTGGAGATTTTTCTCGAGACCTTAACGGCCATTAGATGTCCTGGCAGAAAATTTCACTTTTCCGGTGGCGGCGGCTGAAGCCACCGTTCCTATGGGGCACTGGCCGGGAACGTATATCGGGTTGGTGATCTCGAAATCTGACAGCAATGAAGCAGTCTATGAACCGACTCAGAAAGGCTGCGCAACGAGAGGGTGATCCCGATCGGTGTGTGGCCCTAACTACAGATTACCGCAGAGCGAGGGCTTGGTATTTTCATAGCATTAGGTCCTCCAAGCGTAATTCTTGGCTCTCCTTCGTTCTAGAGCAAGGGAATAGAGACCCTTGCGGCGTTATGTATAGAGCCCTTGGACATAAGTGCAGGAAAGATGTCCTCTTGTCAGCCTTGTCAACCCGCAAGTGTGTGGTAATTGATAAGGACCGTGTCCTTAACATTTTGCTGAATGATTTGCTCCCGGTTGACACTATGATGGGTGAGGTTCATACCACTGGCTTGTCAGGCGGGAAGTTGCAATTTTCGAGACCGACTTACAATCTTCTGAGATTACTGAGACGGAAGTGCGCCAGGTGATCTGTAGTATGGCACGACACAAGGTCCCCTCGGTTATGATTGTATCACAGTGGACCGAGCGCTATCAGTAGTCTTTGGTCCTCTAACTAGAATATATAATAGGTTGCTCTTCGCCGGCCACTTTCCGGCGTGTTGAAAGCATAGAGATTTGGTGGTGTTCAAAGGTGGCGACAAAGATCCTACTGTTAGTTCTTCTTACCGTCCATTAACGTTCATGCCTGCAATTAGCAAGGTTTTTGAGAAGGTCCTATATTTGCGTATTAATGTTACTGGTTACTGACCATTTGCTAATGGACAACCAGTATAATTTTTATCGGGCGAGAGCACTAAGGATGCCATACTAAAGGTAATGAATATACGAGGATTATTTTTTTCAAGGTTCGATCGGTTACGAAATAAAACCACAGTGAAAATAATTTTTTTTAATTTGTAACAAGTACTTACATACTATTCCTCTACGTAGTCGCCACTCCGATTTAGACATTTGTCGTAGCGTGGTACCAACTTTCCAATACCCTCGTCATAGAACGGAGCCGCCTGTGTTTTCAATCATGTTTCTACGCTGGTCTACAGTTCGATGTCTGTGCCAAAATGTTGTCCTCCTTGTTCACCTCTTTGCTCACGTTTCATGTGAGCAAAGAGGTGAAAATCGGATGGAGCCAAGTCCGGGCTGTATGGTAGGTGATCAAACACTTCCCAACGAAAACGCTGCAGTTGTTTCTTTGTTACAGCTGCAGTGTGCGGCCGAGCATTGTCATGGAGAAAGACAATGGCTGATGACAACATTCCTCTCCGCTTATTCTGAATTGCCCTTCGTAGACGTTGAAGAATCACGCAGTATGAGGCTGCAGTGATGGTCGTGCCACATTCCATGAATTCTACCAAGAGAACTCCATTCCGGTCCCAGAACACAGTAGCCATACACTTTCTGTTGGAGAAGGTTCGCTTGAACTTCTTTGGTTTACTGGGAGAATGAGAATGCATCCACTGTTTGGATTGTTCTTTTGTTTCTTCAGTTTCGAAATGGACCCATGTCTCGTTCCCTGTGACAATTTTGTTCAAACATTCTCCTTCATTGTGATAGCGCTGGAGAAACTTAGGGAGCGTCCATTCTCATTGTTTTGTGATGGTCGGAGAGCATCTTGGGAACCCATCTCGCACACAGTTTGCGGTACTGAAGTCTCTCACTCACAGTGGTGTAGAGAGCTGACCTTGAAATTTAAGGAAACGAGAATCGCTCAGTACAGAAATTGTGAACCGACAATTTTCTCGATTTGCCTCATCCACTCGCTCAACGAGATCATCGGTTGACACTCGCTTCCTCCCCTGACTGCCTGCATCATGAACATCGTGCAGATGTTCATGATGCAGTAAAGTTCCTGATGATGCAAGTAAAGTTCCTGCACCATTGTCGCAGTTTGCTGTCACTAATTGAATTTTCACCGTCTTATTCGTCGATGAATTTCAGCTGCATTACACCCCTCAGCCTGAAGAAATCGAAATTACGGCACGCACTTCACACTTGGCGGGAGATGCTATTGTTGTAGACCTGTTTACGTGCTAGCTGCGTGTTCAGAATTAAACGAAGTGACTCGGCGTGATTGAAGGCCATACTAGAGACGCTGTGAAACACATATGCGCAAAGGTTCATCCGATTTTTTATTTCGCGACCGATCGGACCTTGAAAAAAAATAACCCACGTAGCTTCCTCTAGTCCATGTAAATATGTATTAGGGATCTTTCTGGACATATCCGGAGCATTTAACAAATTATGGTGGCCTTCAACCCTGTTTCAGATGAAGAAGCGTGTGTGTACACGAAATGAATGCTCCAATTGCTCTCAAGTTATTTCAGCCACTGGACCGTTTCCCTGCGTGACGGCGGCTTGGAGGTTTGCAAGACCTTAACTAAAGGATGCCCTCAGGGCAATGTTCTGAGTCCCCTTCTTTGGATCATAGAATTCGATTCGATGTTTCGTTTAAGGTTGCCATGTTGTCGCTTACGCTGACGACGCGCTGCTACTGATTGATGGGGATTCGCGTAACGAAGTAGAGTTCTGAGCTGCTTGTGAGACACTCCGACTATGGAGTCTCCAACATAAGATGATTTTCAGTCTAGAGAAAACCACAATGGTGTTGCTTAAAGGCTAATCGGCCTTTAAGCAACACCATTGTGGCTGTTACCCGATGAATCCGGGTCCGGATTGCTCGTCTCCCCATTCGGTACATTAAGACTCAAAAATACCTGGGTGTTATCCGTGATGAGAATTTTCAGTTCAAGGAACATCTGCAATATGTAGCAAGAAAAGGCCGCTGATGCTTTTTATAGAATCCACAGTCATTCATCCCGATTGGGGGTTGAATTACTGTACCATGCGTATCCTTTACAAAGGTATCAGAGAAACTATTATGCTGTATGCTGCGCCTGTCTGGGCTCACCGCATGGCTTTTAGGTATTGCGCGGACAATTTGCTGCGGGTCCAGCGACTCCTCTTGCTGGCGGTTATAGAACAATCTCGCGGGAGACAGTCTGTGTTATAGCCTGAGTCAAACCAATAGGTTTCTTGGCTAATGAGCGTAAGGAACGCTATCCAAGGTAAATAACCTATTGATTTCAGAACGAAAGCAGGCGATAGAAAACTGGGGCCTTGCGTCTTGGCAGGTCAGGTAGGATGAATCCCCCACAGGTCGCTGCACGCATAGTATATTTCCTATAGTGTCTGATTTAGGTGCGATTGGATGGGTTTCCCCCAATCGGTATATCACACAGTTTCATGCCCTGATTGTGGGCCACGTCTGTCCCCGATACGAGGTCGAAGGTTCACCAGCTGTTAGGGAACTTGACAGAATACATTCCTTTCTGGATATCCGTATTAACTGGATGATCCGCGAGGAGTGGTCTATAGTTGCTGGTTTTCTTAGCGCCCTTGCGGTGTGTAGGTCTATCTGCAGAGGGAGTTCAATCGAGGTCGAGGTACTCGGTTTTGGTAGGATCCCAGGTGGCTAGGGTTCCGGCTTAGGCATTGGATTGGTTGGAGACAGGCGCATTGGCATCGTGCCACGGTTATATTGGTATTGTTTGTGATTCGATTTGAGGCTCCCGTTGGTGGGGGTGGCCGTGCCGCCGGGGGTATGGCTTGCCTCCGCCGGTGGCGGTCCTGATCGTGACTTGGCAATGCCACGCGAAACACCACGATGGGATCAGTTGGTGGTGCGTGGTTTGTCCCCAGAAGAACGTACAGGGAGGTCCTTAATAATCACAGAGGACTTGTTGAAATGCGTCGATGATGAAATCAGAAAAGATCATTGCTCAACGATTTCTGACCTAGCCCATCTTTCCTGATGTTCCAAGAGCTGTTATTGGTCATTGTCCATGACCATTTAAACTTCAGAAAGGTTTGTACATGTTGGCTGCTGTACTTCTTAACGGAATGTCACAAAAAAACCCGAATGGGATCTACTTTGGAATTTTTGATGCGCTACACAGAAAAAGGTGATAAGTTCCTTAATTCAATTGTTACTAGCAGTGAAACATGGATTTTGTATTACATGCCAGAGAGAAAATGGCATCATTCTCATTCACTAACTAGACCAACAAAGGTCAAGCCTCAGCCATTTGGACGCAAACTGACAGCCACCATCTTTTGGGATCGGTTTGGCATACTGCTGATTGATTTCAAGCCACGTGGAATGACTATAAATGCAGAAGCCTACTACAAAACTGTAACGTTACAGCCCACCATTCAAAATCGGCAACATGAGCGGTTGACCGACGGCGTTGTCCTGCTGCACGATAATGCAGGTCTGATATGTGACTTACTGAGAACATTTGAATGGGAAATTTATGATCATTCACCGTATAGTCTGGACTTAGCTCCTCCTGATTACCATTTATTTGGGAAATTGAAAGAATTTTTAGTGTTAAGCAATTCGTGGGTGACAATGAACTTAAAAATGCTATTAATCAGTGGCTAAATGGACTGGTGGCACAAGAATATGATGAGGGTATATTGAAGCTGGTGTATTGCTACAATAAATGTTTTAATTAATTTGGCGATTATATAGAGAAGTAGTATAAGGTATGTAGTTTAAGAGAAATAAAAAAATATTTATAAAGCTTTCAGAATAAATTTTTTTGCAATGAAACCATCTTTATTTTAGAGATAACCTCTCGAATAATAGTCTTAAATACAGGCAAATGGCTTTTATACTACATTTTCCTTAACATCTTTAGAAAAAATTTTAAACTCTGACATGGGTATAATAAATATTTAATTCTATTAAATAAATTACCTAGTACAGAATATTGAGATAATACATGTTTTACCTTAATTTTTCATAAAAGCACTTTTGTGGGATTCTGCATCCTTGGACATGATTAAAATAATTCTACTAATACATAATAAAAATCTAAAAACAAAAATTGCGTATTAACATAAATGAGTGTTGCTGTCTGTTGCAGCTTTTATAAAACCATTTCCCTCAAAGGGAAAGGATGCAGGATCAGCAAAACTACTTTCAAGAAAAATTAGGGTAAGATATGTCTATCTCAATATTCTGTACTAGATGGTTTATTTAAAAGAATTAAATATTTATTATACCCATGTCAGAGTTTAAAATTTTTTCTTAAAAACATTACAGAGGAATAATATGAATCTTAAAAAGTTTAATTTCAGTAATATAATATATATGCATATTATTTTTTTGTTATTTAAGGAATGGTGAATTTTTAAAAAAAATTATTTTTTACTTAAAAATTTAATTTTTTAGGAAAAAAATAATTTTTTTCAAACTAGTTAAAATTTATAATATAAAGTCACTACAAGATGATACATGAAAAAAAATTATAAAACTGTGTTTGATCCTTGTAATTTAGAAAATTAGAGCAGACATGGTGAAAATATGTGATCTCACAACAGACTGCTAAGCTGCAGCTCTGTTAAAAAATCTAAACACATGAATACTTTTCCTAGTTATATTTTATTTTGTATACAATTAAGATTTTCAAAAATTTAAATGTTTACATTATCAGTAAATAAAATGCTTTAAATAGTTAATAGCTGAAGATTAGTAAAAAATTATTGATAACAATAAAAAAGTTGTAAAATGATGTGTTTTATTCAAATTTCAAGAGATGTCATCTTAAAAATATGTTTGCCTGTATATAGGAAAAATAGACAGAACATCATATTTTTAATACTCCCAAAAAATAGGGATTCCATTCCTAATATTTCTCTTAATTCTTTTTTTTTGAAATGATCCTGTACAAGTTGGCCTTGAAATTATCATCATGAAAATGAATCTTGTATTTTTTAAAGGGATACAAATGAATTCAAATAGTGATATATTTTTATTTCTATGATTTTCCTTTAAATTAAATGCTAAACCCTGTTTCTAACAGTGTTTAGAAATTGATCTAAAAATAAAGTCCATCAATTTTCATAGTCAGGTACAGTAGGTTTTTTATTGTTAGATAGTGATTTTGTATACAGGCATCAATTATTAATAGTACTGATTTGGCCTTTTTTTCAAACATTTGTCAGAAAACCCGTTTGCACATTATTACGAGGGCTGTCCAGACAGTAACTTACTTTTGAAATATAAAAAAAATTAGTTTTATTATATACATTTGAAAGGTTATTTTATTATATACATTTGGAAGGAACATTCTTAAACTATTTTCCTACATAGTCGCAATTTAAATTGAGGCACTTATCATAATGATGCAGAAGCTTTTCAATTTCTTTGTAGAAATCTGCCGCCTTAGATTTTTGGCACCCATCTTGCACAGAACTTGTGATAACCAAGCTTCCCTGATACAATTTCATGCAGAAACTTTTTAAAATTAGGGGAAATGAAGCGAGAGTTCTGTAATCGTAATGTGGTGATTTTCACGAATTTTATTGTTAATTTTCATCAGTCACAAGGCTATGCTGACCACTGTGGTTCTCATCATGAACATTGGTGCGATAATTAATAAACTGAATGCACCACTGCATCCCAATGTTGCCGATGAATTTCAATTGGTTTGAGGTTTTTTGCCAGTAAAAACCTAACCACTGAACAAACCTCACAACTCGTGGGATTTTCTATTGAAGCGCACATTTCAATAATTCACAACGAAAAAAGTAAAAAAATCACACCACACACTATAACAGCTTGGTGTGTACCGAGTGTAGAAACATTTTGACGCAAAGATGGCAGCTCTATTCCCTCACTAGGCACAAGTAAGTAAGTTAGTTTAGTTTCTGGACTCCCTTCAAGTTTATTTTTATGTACTGTTTCCAAAAATAGAGCTTCAAAACATTTTTGACAATATTTAGCATTAATTATAAAATAAATAACATATCATTTGTTTCTTTGATGTCAAACTTCTGCTGTAATATTTTTGCTAATAAAAACTTTTATTTAAGGTGTAATCTCATTCATCAGAGTGTGATAAAAAGTTACTGCATGGAGTTACAACATAAAGTGAAACTGTAATTAATAAAATGTAATCTCCTGAACTATTTAACATAATTTGAAGTTTTACAGAAATTGCTGCATTTAGGTTTGAATCACCTTTTTTTTTTTAATAAAATCCAAATTTTAAATACATGCTCTATAAATACTTCTATTTATTTATATTTATAAATATTTCTATTTAATTTCTGTTAACATTTTGGAACATGCACTTATTATTTGTAAGTTTTCATAAACATTGAGGTATATTCATGTCAATTACCTCTTTGGTTTTGCCACCTGCTGAAACATGAACCAGTTTTCGAGCTTACATTTAATACAGTATATGTCTTCATTTTTAATGATATCTGCATATCAGATATTGGCACAGGATCAATTTTACAGTCGTATAATGTACCCAAAAGATGTCTGTTACATTACTGTATTTTCAAAACGATAAATAAACAGTAAAGTAAGTGATTGAGTATGTGTTGCTTCAGAAAGCACATCTTTTTTGAAATTTCTTTCTAGCATCCCTTCAGTTTTAAATACCACCCAATTTTCTTAAATATACCTTTTTTTTAAATGATTAGTTAGTTTGTCAATACAAATATTATTATATTTAATTTTGTATATTCTTCTTAAATTCTCTCTATTATTTTTTAAATATTTTATAATTTGGTATATATGCTTTTTTATATTTATTGTATTAATGTAATTGTACTTGGGTAAAAACTACTATTAATCTGTGTTATTTTCCTGTTGTGCTTTTGTATATTATAATGGTAATTTTTGTTTTTTAAAAACTTTTCTATGATTTTGTCATCAAAACTATTAAATAAACAATAATGTAAACATATTTTATTTAATGTATTAAAATGTTAGTTTTATTATTTTTTGAGTCTATTTTTGTTTTTTATATAATGAATAGCTCTGAATATCTTTTGTTATAATAATTTTCTTGAGAATAACGAAAAAATTAAAAATTTATCGTAAAATGATTTTAATTTAAATCAATTGTGATATTATTTGTTGTGGGTTTCTATAAACTGATATTTCTATTACATTGTTTCTGTTTATCTCAATTTCAATATCTGAAAAATGTATTTTTCTGTTATTTTCTATTTCATATGTAAGTTTTAAATTCTAAATTAGTTTTAAAATAAATTTTAAATTGATGCAGGATCCTACGAAAATCAATTTTTGGAAATAATATGGTAAGTTTACCATATCTATTTACTGTGTTTTGATGATCTAAATGTCATTCAATATATATTAAATATTTTTAAGTATTATGTATAAAGTGAAATATTTTCAGCATTTTTAGAGTTGCATAATTTAATTAAAATAAGATTACATTCTTTCTATTTAATGAAATGTTAATTAAATAAGTTATCAGTTAGTATTTTCCTTATTTTTAACAACCTTTAACATGGCTTTTATGATATAATAGCTACGAATTTACAGAGCCCATGTCAAAAAACATAAAATACTATCCTCAAATAGTACCTTTTTGCATGAATGTCAGTCCTGTATAAATTTACAAGCAATACCGTGAAAATACATCTCCCATATAAGAATTGCAAACTTTTATTGTTTGGATGTTCAACCATTATGAGCTTTTCTTTTTGCACACCATCG
The DNA here is from genome assembly GCF_047948215.1 of Lycorma delicatula. Lineage (NCBI taxonomy): Eukaryota > Metazoa > Arthropoda > Insecta > Hemiptera > Fulgoridae > Lycorma > Lycorma delicatula. The sequence continues at coordinate 36,404,600 of NC_134455.1, forward strand.
CCTTATTAGAAGGGATCTAAAGAAATATTTATTCATAAAGCAGTGCCTTGAAAAAGATTTGGTAATACAGCTATATAAATTCATGCATAAATACATATACATATGTAAATTACGAGCTATCAATGTGCAAACGATACATTTGTAAGTGTAAAACGGCATGTGAATATGTAAAGCATTCTTATACAGCTGAAAAATACTGCAAGCCCTTGTTATTTTGGTGCTTATTTAGCATTACCAAAATGTAAAACCATCTCATTGTGTTCAAAAATTATCTTTCTTTCGAATATAAATTTCTAAGGCCATCTTGAATTAAAAAATAGTTATAAGATCCAGGTGACACTAATGCTGATAGTAATGTAAATGGAAATAGAATACTGAAGTTCATTATTCTCCACTAGAATTGACAGCTGTTACATATATATTATTTATTTATTTTAGTTTAACCTCAAGTTAAACTTGGGTTATCAGGTTGTGATAACATTAAGGCGTTGTACAAATGGCAATACAAATTTACATATTAGTAAATTATATTTTTCAACATATTCTAAATTTAACTCTTAAAGACTATTATTACACAGTAGTGAATAAAATCTTTCACAATTTTTTGCGATCATGCTAAATAAAGAAATATATAGAGAATAGAGAATTATATATTAAAACAATTAATTAAGCAATTTGAATTGCCTGCAGTTGAAACTGTTGCATTTTTTGTTGATTACTTCTAAAAAGACTAATATTTAAGTCTTTTTTAAGTTCTTTGTTATGCCAAAGAAAGGTTAAATTTCTGATTAAGAATAAATGGAAGTAGTTTTAAACACATAAATAATGTAGTATATGTCTTAGTAACAATTTTTTAAACAATTTGTTATTATTAACAAATTAAACACAATCACTTAAAAATAGTTATTGTAATTTCTTAAAATAATATATTTATGGTAATTTTTTTTTTGTAGTAGATAAAAAATACATGAATGATTCCATCTGGAATAGTTGGGCACAATGAACTGGTTAGGACAAAATGACATAAAATATTTTGAAAACCAAGTATTTATTATGTAATGAATCAGATACATGTAATATAACAGCCTACAACTAAGAAAAATATAAAATCAATAATATTATTTTGAATAAAGTTTATAATTATAAAAATTTATTCAAGTTATACAATATTTCAAAATTAGAAAACAATGACTATAAATATCTATAATTTAGAAAAGATTTTATTTTTAAAATAATAGAAATTATAAAAAATTATGCAATTGAAATATTTTTAGTTGTTAAGATAATATGTATGATTAAAGTGATCAAATTAATTTTTAAAAATAAACTTTTTCACGTGGAAAGTTTTGAAACAATTTTTTATGTTTGAAAAACAGTCAAATTACAATTAGAACATTTTACTAGCGATAAGGTTTGATGCAAAGCTTACATCGAGATTTGTTTTTCACATGTTCTGGCCAATGACCAATTGCATCATAATTGGCATGGCTGTTCTGGGCTTCCCTTTGGGTACAGATTTGCAGTAAATTTTTCCTGAGGATGTCCTTTTTTATCACTTGTTTTTTCAGTCAATAAAGAAGCTATTAACAGTGTTTTTATTCAAGAAACCTAATGAAATTTTTTTACCATATTAACAGCAGTGCCTGATATAAAAGCCATAAATTTACAGTGCTTATATCAAAAATATAAGATACTATACTATACTATAACAGTACCTTTTTGCATAAAATGTCAATCCTGTATACATCTACAAGCATGCCATGAAAATCTACACCTCACATATATGAATTGTAATTTTTTATTGTTCGGAGATTTCAACCACTATGAACTTCTTTTCTTTTGCGCACCATTGCCTTATATGCTCAATGGATTCCACTCTTAAGTAGAAAGATGCACAGTGGACAACCCTGTCAAACCAGTTGACATTCATAATGTGTTGCTAGATATTCCTTTCTGGTAATCGTATAAACCTCTACCAGGTTTATGCACATCTTTATTGGTGGAAAAATTACAATTTGAAAATTGATTTAACTGTAGCAGTAGAAAGAATGCTTACTTCTTTTAATCTATTAAGGGTATCCAAAGAAAACCAACTGACAAAAAATGACTGAAGTTTTCATACTTAGGATTATTACTTGATAATTTCATCACAATATCACCACTAATTCTTAATTTCATCTCTGCAGTAGTATCTTTTCCAACATAAATGTCAAAATGATGTACTATCCCAGCAGATGAAGCCAATGTAAACATCTTAATGCCTCATTTGAGAGGTTTATTTTTATAATATTGCTTTAATGTACTTCGACCTTTGAATGGAATAAACAACTCATCCACTGATGTGTATTCCTTGTAATGAATTTAAAAAAAAAATTTTTATACAAGATTTAATAGTGGACTTATTTTTCAAAGTTTATCATAATTGGGGTCATTTTACATTACACAGTTGCTGGTCAACTATCTGAAAATAACCTCTCAGTTTATCAAAGTGATTTTCACCTTTGCATCAGCAATCTTATCATACCTAGTGTCCTCAGCCCAGTACCTTCTATAAAATCACATATGAATAATTACAGTAAGAAAATGAATTGCTAGAAACTTTTCAATCTCCCATCTGTTTGTGTTTATGGAATTAATTTTCTGTACCGAATATAAATTGGTCTATTAACTATTTTATTAAGTATGTATGGTATTATCAATAAATATTTTAAAATATTACAACGGAGTTAACCATTCACTTCCTTAGAGTACTAGGAAGTTCTCCTTCATACTTAGAACTTACATAATCTATATCAGTTTTTCTCTATTAAAGTTTTAATCCTCTTTCTTCTTCTTCTTTGGTTGGCAACCACAGATTGATTTACAGCAGTTCTCTATCTAGTATTAGTCCCTTAAGAGTTTATATGACTGACCACCAAAATCTTGAATCATCTGACCAGTATACTCCAGCCAAGGTCCTTCTCTACAATTCTTACCTTACATGATATTTATCAACAAGAAATCATTCCTTCTTCCTAAATACACGTCCAATCCAGTTATTTCTTCTCTTCCTCATGCGATCCATCAAACATTGTTCTTTGATTTTTCCCAAAACCTCTTCATTGCTTACTTTCTCTGTCCATGATATTCTTTGGTAGTATCAAACTCAAAGGCTTCAAGAGCAATTCAAAAAAATAATAAATGCAAATTATCATCAAAATTAAGTCTAGTAAATTACAATAAAAGTTTGATATAAATATTCAACTATTCTTGTAAAAAAAAAAAAAAAAACTGTAAAAATATATGATAAATATATATTAGGTTATGTTTCCATTTAGGTTAAATTTTTCTTTTATAAAAATGCTTTAAATTTTATTTTACGTTTTTTTAATAATTATAACAAAATAATAATATTCATAAAAAATCATTAATATAGTGGATTTACTGTGTACATGTATTTAATAATGTTATATGATAAATTAAACATAATTTACAGTTTTTTCCCAATGATTCAAATTGGCGTCATTTGTATTTTAGAATTTTTTTTTGTCTTCAGTCATTTGACTGGTTTGATGCAGCTCTCCAAGATTCCCTTTCTTGTGCTAGTCGTTTCATTTCAGTATACCCTCTACATCCTACATCCCTAACAATTTGTTTTACATATTCCAAACGTGGCCTGCCTACACAATTTTCTCCTTCTACCTGTCCTTCCAATATTAAAGCGACTATTCCAGGATGCCTTAGTATGCGGCCTATAAGTCTGTCTCTTCTTTTAACTATATTTTTCCAAACGCTTCTTTCTTCATCTATTTGCCACAATATCTCTTCATTTGCCACTTTATCCACCCATCTGATTTTTAACATTCTCCTATAGCACCACATTTCAAAAGCTTCTAATCTTTTCTTCTCAGATACTCCGATTCTCCAAGTTTCACTTCCATATAAAGCGACACTCCAAACATATACTTTCAAAAATCTTTTCCTGACATTTAAATTAATTTTTGTGTAAACAAATTATATTTCTTACTGAAGGCTCGTTTCGCTTGTGCTATTCGGCATTTTATATCGCTCCTGCTTCGTCCATCTTTAGTAATTCTACTTCCCAAATAACAAAATTCCTCTACCTCCATAATCTTTTCTCCTCCTATTTTCACATTCAGCGGTCCATCTTTGTTATTTCTACTACATTTCATTACTTTTGTTTTCTTCTTGTTTATTTTCATGCGATAATTCTTGCGTAGGACTTCATCTATGCCATTCATTGTTTCTTCTAAATCCTTTTTACTCTCGGCTAGAATTACTATATCATCAGCAAATCGTAGCATCTTTATCTTTCACCTTGTACTGTTACTCCGAATCTAAATTGTTCTTTAACATCATTAACTGCTAGTTCCATGTAAAGATTAAAAAGTAACGGAGATAGGGAACATCCTTGTCGGACTCCCTTTCTTATTACGGCTTCTTTCTTATGTTCTTCAATTGTTACTGTTGCTGTTTGGTTCCTGTATATGTTAGCAATTGTTCTTCTATCTCTGTATTTGAACCCTAATTTTTTTAAAATGCTGAACATTTTATTCCAGTCTACGTTATCGAATGCCTTCTCTAGGTCTATAAATGCCAAGTATGTCGGTTTGTTTTTCTTTAATCTTCCTTCTACTATTAATCTGAGGCCTAAAATTGCTTCCCTTGTCCCTATACTTTTCCTGAAACCAAATTGGTCTTCTCCTAACACTTCTTCCACTCTCCTCTCAATTCTTCTGTATAGAATTCTAGTTAAGATTTTTGATGCACGACTAGTTAAACTAATTGTTCTGTATTCTTCACGTTTTTCTGCCCCTGCTTTCTTTGGTATCATGACTATAACACTTTTTTGAAGTCTGATGGAAATTCCCCTTTTTTATTAATATTACACACCAGTTTGTATAATCTATCAATCGCTTCCTCACCTGCACTACGCAGTAATTCTACAGGTATTCTGTCTATTCCAGAAGCATTTCTGCCATTTAAATCTTTTAATGCTCTCTTAAATTCAGATCTCAGTATTGTTTCTCCCATTTCATCCTCCTCAACTTCCTCTTCTTCCTCTATAACACCATTTTCTAATTCATTTCCTCCGTATAACTCTTCAATATATTCCACCCATATATCGACTTTACCTTTTATATTATATATTGGTGTACCATCTTTGTTTAACACATTATTAGATTTTAATTTATGTACCCCAAAATTTTCCTTAACTTTCCTGTATGCTCCGTCTATTTTACCAATGTTCATTTCTCTTTCCACTTCTGAACACTTTTCTTTAATCCACTCTTCTTTCGCCAGTTTGCACTTCCTGTTTATAGCATTTCTTAATTGCCGATAGTTCCTTTTACTTTCTTCATCACTAGCATTCTTATATTTTCTACATTCATCCATCAGCTGCAATATATCATCTGAAACCCAAGGTTTTCTACCAGTTTATTCCGCCAGTTTATTCCAAGGTTTTCTCTTTATTCCGCCTAAGTTTGCTTCTGCTGATTTAAGAATTTCCTTTTTAACATTCTCCCATTCTTCTTCTACATTTTCTACCTTATCTTTTAGCATATATATAAAAAATAAATGTGCAAGATTTGTTTAAATAATGTAAAATACGCATATATAAAAGAGTAATATGTAAGAAAAAAATTTAAACTTTATAAATTACCTAATTGCTAGTTGTTGACACAACAACAACTAAGAAGAGAATAATATTCTCTTAACAGAAAAGGCGGGAAATATTGGCAGTAAAGTTACATCATATTTTACCCACAGTCAACCTGATAGAAGGGAACAATTACATTTGGAATTACTGGACCTAAAAATGTTGGAGTTAATATATTAGACAAAAATCTGAATATTGCAGTTTGTAACACTTTCTACTATGAAAATAGTTTTTCTAAAAAATCTATTAAACGGAAAATTAACATTAATACAATAAAAAAATTACAATCTAAATATTAAAGTTTGATTAAAAACATAAAGCATCAAGAAGAAACAACATAGACAATTAATTAATTACAAAATATCATGACAAATTGTAACTAATAACAATAACAAACATAATATGAATAAAAATATCAATAAGGGCAACAATTATCCCAGTTAAAAAAAAAGAATTAAATGCAAGAAATCTAAATATTGTGTGTACATGAACTAACCTTAAATAATGTATTTCATTTTTGTGGCTTTTTGAACTTTGTTTTGTGAATAGGTTTTGCATGATAACCTTCATTCTAATGCATTTTAAAAAAAATGGAAAACTACCCATTCACACTTGTTTCCATGGTGGTTTGCATCTAAATATGTGTGGCATTTAAAAAGGATGTAATATTGTTTTTTTCTTCTTTATCAGTCCATTTTACTAGCTGCCTTTTTAGTTTTCTTCAGTTTGTTTCTTTACAACTTGCTAACTTGTTGGTTAATCTCCTTCCACAAGATCTTCTAATGGTAATGTGTCATGCATGTGTAACCTTATCAACACACAATCTTTTGTTATTCACATTAGTATTCTCCATCTCCTCCAGATTACCTCTAAATTTCATTTATTTATTTAAATTCATTCAGTTTTTACCATTTTTGACATTAACTAAAATGTAGTAGCCAAATGTTTTTTCCACTTCCTTAATGTTAATGTTTCAAGCACTTTTAACATTTTATATAAAGTTATTGAATTCATCGTACCTGGATTTGCAAAAATGAAATGGTTACATCCGTCAACTAAGTTCTTCCTTACTTTTATTAAAAAATTAATATGCTTCTACACATCATTGCTAAATAGAACAAGTTTCTTTTCTATAGCCTTGAATTATGACATTTAAATTTCTATATTAAAATAATTTTAGTTGGCTTTATTACATTTTCATATTTCTCAAAATATTGTTCAGAATTTATTTTTTCATGTAATTCAAATCTCTACAGCTCATCTATTCTTTTTCATCATAACAAATATTTCAACAGGCTGCAGACACTGTTTGAACCTTACTCAAAGATCAACCTTACTAAAGATTTTTATCATTTTTCTTTAAGCAGATGCTGCTTCATGCATATGACTCTCCACAAATCTTGCCACTGATACAATTATAACTATACTTTTAAACTGAAAGTTATTTGCAGCTTGATAAGAAATTTCAACTATTCATTTGATTTCAGAAGTAGAATCTTTCCTTTCTTTTCATTTTTAAAAGCATTCTCCTTTTTCATATTAAATATTATACCTATGTCACAGCTCCTTTAATGACGTGGCAGGTAGTATTCATGGCATACATTGGTGAATTGTCGTCATCTGTGTCTGGATCCTAAATTGCTGTTGATGTTGCAGCTACTACATTAAAATACTCTAGGTTTTAATATTTCGTTAGTTTTAATTATTTCTTAACTCCATAGGTTAGAAGAAATCTTTTTTCATTATTATTAAATCAGCTGCCGGCCTTGTTAATCCAATTCATTATTCAACATTTCTGGAGATGAAGCAAATGGTACCAGATCTGCAAACCTATTTTGTCAGACATCTGCCAATAACACTAATTCCATATTTTTTTTTTGTCCATTTCAGTTTAAAAATACTTTCTCTAACACTATATTGAACAAAGCCTGAAAAAGTATCTATTTATTTCACACCTTTTTCTACTTTAAAATATGAAACATCTTTGTTCATCACTACTCTGGCCTTATTGATATCTTTATTATTAAACTGAGATATTTAGGAGGCACATTTGAATCAGGTTATTTAAAACAACCTTGAAATAATCAGATTATTTCAAATAACCTGATTTAAAACATGAATGTGATCTATTTTAGAAAAACTGGAACAAAATCCTACTTGTTCTAGTGGTTGATGTTTTTCAAATTATGTTTAATTTTGTTAAAATAATTTTCATAAATATCTTGCTTATGGTAGAGGTAAGTGTTAGCGGTCTGTAATTATTTAAGTCTGAAGTACTTACTTCCTTGTAGATCACAACAATATCAGGGAATAACCACGACTGTGCTATTTCTTCTGTTTCTAATATTCTATTGAACAGTTGTCCATACATTTTTAAGTATTGGATAGGATATTTCATCATTTAATTGCTAATGGAATCACTTCTTGATGCTTTTTCACTCCTTTACATTGGCGCCACTCGTAAGTACTTATTCTGCACTTTCCTCAAGGCTTATGTCTCTAACAGCCTAACTACATACTTTTCTAAAGAGGTTTGATGCTATTTGAACAATGCCTTTCCTCTCTCTTTCCTTCTGACCAGTTTTATCTGTCAACCCAAGTGACCAACAAACTTCTCTGCTTATTTGTTTCTTGAGTTTTCTAACTGATTTATTATCTGGCACTGCTGTGATCAGCTGATTAGGTTACACATTCACATCCTTTTGGATTTTATATAACTAATTTGCAGAGTGCATTGAATTCAATCTTTTCTTATTCTGACTTATATTATAATTATATTTTTGGAATGCATCTTGAAAACTTTTACTCATTATGTTTTCACTTTATAATAAAAAGGATGTACTACCATATATTTTTGAACATTCAGACAATTCATCAACATACCGACCACTATGCCAAATAGCGTAAAATAACCACCAAAAACAGTAACAGAAACTAAAAAACTAATACCAAAAATCGACTTTCTCATATCAGTTTGTAAAAAATTCTAAAATTACATCAAACAAAAGAATAAATAAATAAAAACTAAAGATTTAGAAAACATGAACCCCCAGTACTTGAACAATATAACTCAATGCCAACTGGAATGATTACATATATATATATATATATATATATATGTATATATACACACACACCCACAAAGATCCAGTTAGGCTATTTTCTCTTCTAGTTAGTTTACTTCTAATCTGTTGATTGTTTTCTTCTATATAAATCTGAATTATGTTGTTACAGCTTGGTCTAGGTTTCATGTCTGCAATCTGCAAAATATTTAAAATTGAAATCGACTTCAATATTAGTAATTACTTCTTTATTTTTGCCAGAATATAGTCTATTTGTTTTTTTAACTTCTACATTGGGAACAATCCATACCCATTTTTTCCTCTGCGTTTCTTAAAAAAGGTGTTCATTATGAAAGGTTGATTTTCCTGGCAGAAATGGATTAACTGTCTTCCTCTGTGCATACCCACAGGGACCTGTCAGTTCCATTCTCCACTTCTTTATTCCCAACCTACTTTAAAAATCTTTTAATACTATCAATATATTCTTATAGTTATTTTTCAAGTTGTCCAAAACCATCTATAGATTCCTATAGAACTCTTCTTCTGATTTTTTGTAGGTGTGTAAACTTTAATTAATGTAATTTTTCTTTCTCCTCTTATTTTCATTTCAAGTAAAACTATTTATTCTATCTGTAATATCTTCAAAACTTATTAATTTATTCTTTAGATTCTATTTAATTAAGAATCTGATACTTCTTTGTCTGTAACTTATTCCATAATATGTAAATAAGTACAGACTTTTAGATAATTACTCTTTCAGTTCCCAACCTTACCTCTGAAATATCCAAAATGTTTATACTCGTTTCAAATGTTCAAGATCCATATATTTGTCTTCTGAGTGGGGTGATCTTACATTAAGAACTTAATGAATAACCTTCCTTAAGAAAGGTTATTAATTGGGGATGAAATCTACTATTTCTTCCTTGCTGACAAAGTTTCCTGGGAGAGTGTGGGGGGATTCTTTGAACAGGCTTAGTTTCAGTCATATACTAATCGTGTTTCTTAATTGGGCTCAGTGAATGGTATCTTTCTCAGAAGAAAGCACATATTTATTGTATTTTGATTACTTATATTTAGTTTTCCTCCAGAGTTCTAGTTTTCTTTTTTCATTTGTTATCAATCACTATAATGCTAGTTTCATCTTTAAGCTGGGTCTAATTAATATTTTTTTTGTTACTTTCCTGTTATACTCTGTTTTTTGTATTTTCTAAGTTAATTGTAAAGTTGCCCTCTTCCCTTGCTGTAAATAATCCACTAACAAAGTTCTTTCTTTTTTCAAGTATACTTCTTGGAAAATCTTTAGTTATGAACATATTTGTTCATAATTTATTTATTTAATTTATAATTTATTTAATTTAATTTATTCTTATTTTAGGTTTTCAATTTTCTAAACATAGTATTAAGAGTAATCATTACCGGTCTAATATTGTGTCTCTTTATCTTACCTATCTTCTGATGTCTATATCTTTTACAATTTTGATTTTCAAGTTTTTTCCAACATTTAAGTCACCTTTTGTACTAATGTTAAATTTGATAATTTATTTTCTTTTAGGCAATGGATCAATATATTTTTCTTTCTTACTTCTCACTTTAAAGCTTCAATTTACTTCCTGAATTTCTATCTTATTTTTAATTTTTTCTTTAGAATGTCTGTTGATTTCATTCTGTTGCTGTATTTCAGCTTTTATCTTGTTTTTAAATTCAAGTAAACTCCTTTACTATATTTAAATCCACGTTCAAAGCTGATAACTGAGATTTATAATTGAGTTAGCTTATTTCTTTTTTATGTAAACAAGACAATAATAAACACTTATTAAACCTGGCCTTTCTGCATATACCTCACCATCAATCTCCACTACTTTAAATGTCTAGTTATTCTTTTGTTTCTATTAAAAGAGAGTATATTATTTCACTTATTATACACTATTATTCTTGAAGTTATTACATTAAACCTGTATAACATCTCTTTTAATATTAAAATAAAAACCACAAAGTTTCAACTCAAACCATTACTAACCAGTAACAAAATATAAAGAGCATTAACATAAATATAAAGAGCATTCTCCAGTGGCAGTTGGTGTCCATGATGTTGGTCAAGATCATCCATTAAAAATAAGTTCAGAAAGTGGAGGGGTGAATAATTCCCCCTATATTCTCACTTGGGGCTGAGTTCATATTAAAGCAGGTCAGGCTCCAAGCTGATGTAACCGATTAAAAAAAAAAAAAATTAACCACAGTGAGTAAATCCAATAGTGTTTCATGCAACTTTTTGAGTACACAAGACTACTTGGCTGGTTCAATTTTGTTGACTTAACTGTAAAATATGTTCAATGCATGTTTTAAATTATATATGATCCAAAGAAATATTTATACATTGAATATTGTAATACAGCTCAATTCTGTTGCTATAAAATATGCAACTAAATTTCTGAAAAAATTCAATTTTTAAAGCTATTTAAAAAATTCTGGATGAAAACACAAATTTAAAGTGATAAAATTTAGTAAATATATAATAATCAAAAACAATTACAGTGAAATTGAAATTGTAAACCATATGGTGAGAGTCTCGCAGATATCATTTCTTCCACTCAAAAAACAAAAATTTCTGTAATGTAAATTAAACTAAGAAAACTATACTGAATCAAAAAAGGTAAGAGAATGCATTTTTATTTCAAAACCTGTTATTAATTTAGAATTTTGTTTAAAAGATACACAATAGATAATAAACGATGTTTAAGCGTTCCAAGCAAAAAAATAGAAAAAATTGTTACAAAACTCTTACCGTTCCGATTTCATTTATAAACAACGAATAATACATATCAAATTTACAGAAATAATACAACTGTTATGATTATTTGTGGTTTAATAAATGAAATCGGGGCATAAGAGCCTTGTAACAAATTTTTCTACTTTTTGCATGTTAACGCTTAAAGATCGTTTATTATCTATTACTGTATATATATATATATATATTGTCTATTACATATATTTAACATGTTTTTTTTAAACAAAATTCTAAATTAATAACAGATTTTGATAATAGAAATGTAATGTCTTTATCTTTTTTGATATCAGTACCATTTTGTTAAAAAGTTTTATTTACATTAGAGAAATTTTTGTTTTTGAGCGGAAGAAATTATATCTGTTAGACTCTTACCGTACGGTTTACAATTTCATTGTAATTTTTTTAGATATCGCTGTGTTTTGTTGTATTATTCTTTTATTTTTTTCATGAATTACTGATTGTTATCCTATGGATTTGTTATTAAAATTTATTGCCTTTCTAGAACAAACAAATATACACATATTTTTTAATTTCATGGCCAATTGTCCCCCATTTTCATTTCACTTTTAGGTTAGGTCACATTTAGAACTGTAAACATAGTTCATTGACTTCGCCATTTGCGGACTCTTACCAGCGAAGTTCTAACAAACTCAGTGTTAAGTTATTTATACAACAAATCAAAAAACCAGTTAATGCTCTTTTTATTGTTTATTTGTAGTTAAAAGAATGGATAAAATTATGCTTCATGGAAATTTGTTTATTTACAATTTTTGAGATAAAGGTTAGTCTTTATCATCCAACAAGTGTAATGTACTTGTGCATTGGCTATTACCATTGTTTCCACATATATATCTAATTTAATATCGGCAGGCGATAATGGTAGCAACGATGCGAGTGGGGCGCACAGTATATGGACACGTGGATACAAGCATCAATCCCGCCGCGTAATTCTCCCATCATAGTGGGGCTGCAGCCCCACCACTCTCAGACTCCAATAAAAGAGCATGTCTGAGAGTGAATTTGCAATTTATCATTGACCACCACCTGGAGAAGACTAAGAACAAGAAGAAGATAGAAGTTCCCTGGTCAGCTCAATGTGGGACCTCCTGGTGGATGCCAACATCCCCGCCAGAGCAGCTGGCCTGCCGAGGTAGTTGCTGGATGCAGATGCTACCTTCCTGCTCCAGCTCCAGCTTGCCGAGCTTCAGTCGTCCTGGCTCGTGGACTCCAGCCAGAGCCAGCAAAGCGTGGAATCGCTTGGGGAGAACCGCCTTGGCTGTGCCGGCGAGGAACGACCGACACCGACCCAACACTGCGGGGCTCTGGGGGCCACCACTGCCATGCTGTAGTGGGGAGCCCGGTTGAGGGCTCCACTGCTGAGGGAAAGCCCGGTTGGACTTCAATGGACGAGCCACAACTCTCCAACCTCGCTGGAGACCAACAACTCTTCTCAGAGGTAATGCAAAAAACAGCCCTTTTCAGGACCACCACATATGAAATACAAACCGTCAAAGCCATTCGATGACAAAATCGGCCCTCTTCAGGGCCACCATGAGATTAGTAATTGCCAAGTGCCGTTGAAGCCATTCGGCGACACCATAAATTATATGTGATTTACCAAATGTATGTCCAACTGCTACTACCATATACTGCAAAAAAATCTGTTAATAGATTTTTGTTGTAAATGCCATTTAATCTTATAAGAAATTTTAATATTTCACATAATTATTTTTCATTGAATTAACCAATACAAAATAATATCCTAAAAACAATCACATTTAGGAATCTTTATGTAATCTATTAATTTTAATTATTTTTTTAAGCGTTGCAACACATTGCTTTTAAGAATTGCAAGAGGTTTAATAACATTGCATGCATATGTATCTAGAAGTAACAGTAGCAATTGTAGTATTCTTTATATTTTTTTGTAAAACATTACAGCCCTTTGAATTAATTATTATCAATTTAAATAGAATTTGAGTTGTATGAAAAAAAAAACTTGAATATTTATAATCATTACACTTCACTATGAATTTGGAGTAGAGATAGTATAGATATATAAAATAATAATACTACTAACAACAAACCTGCAGAGAACCTAAAAATAATAAACTTACAGTAATGAAGTTTTACCTTTTATGAATCCAATCAGCCAGTTTATATGAAGAAGGATGAATCGCTCACTTCACAAGAATTATTTACTAGCAAGACGTAGGCTAGAATCATACCTCCTTTCTTTGAAATAACACTCAAAACACAAACCTAATGCTGTTGATGAATGCACACTCCTTCTGGCTAAGATCCTTTTGTGTGCCACCATCACTTTCATTACTACATGAACTCATTTAACAGTTAACAAAATGCAGACTAATAATTTAAACCAAAACTATTCAATAGCTAATATTCTGATTTTAGAGCCATTGATTCAAAAACAAATTTATTAAAAGTTCAAAGATAACATTGAAACGAATTTGTGCTTCAGTTTTATTTATTTGTTTGGTTTTTAATAATTATAACACAATAACATTTGATTTTATTATGTACTTAAAGATAACATTATTGCTGTATAATTGTAATTATACAGCAAAATTTTAAAGTTTCATTAGAATCCTGCAAAATTTAAATTAAAATTTTCTTAAATGTATCAACAGTTCTTAAAACTGTTTTCAATAAAATAAAATAGACTATTAATTTATATATCTGTATTATAAAATTTTTAATACAGTAATTGAAAAAATTTAAAATTAAAAATTTAAAAAAAATTGTATCTCAGAAACTACTAGAGATAATCAAGAGAGTATTTTTTTTTAAAGATTCACCTACTCAAAAAGTTTTTTACATATCTTAGAATGTTACAATATGAGCTCCGCTGGTTGCTCTGCAAACATCCAGCCAATAATCGACTTCTTCCCAGGTCTGCTGGATCATCGCAGATGTAACTGTGGCAATGACAGCGGTAATCTGCTGTTTTAAATGTTGTACATTCCAGAATTTTTCACTGTAGATGTTTTTTAATGTATTCCCAAAGAGTCTAGGGATGTTAAATCTGGGCTTCTCGGAGGTCCTATCTACCAAACCACAATTAGGGAATTTCTCAATGAGAGTGCATTGAATGCCTAGGCTAAAGTGTAGGAGCACACCATATTGTTGAAACATTGCAGCAAAATTACTTTCTCAATTTGGTAAACATATAGTTATAGCATGTCTAAATAAACATTCCCTGTGATAGGAGGTTCATGAAAAAAGAATGGGGCAATGACACGATCAACATCAAACCACACCACATGTTTATTTTTGAGGAATCCGACATACTCAATAACTTCATTGGATTGCTGAGATTCCCATATCCTACAATTATGACAGTTGACACAACCACTGACAATGGAAAGTCAATCATTGACTGGATGTTACGTTTGCTATCGATTGCTCCAATCGATAGCAAACTGTTGTTTGTTAACAGCTGATAGATGGTGAAGTCAATTATCGACTGCAGTGACTAACAGAGCTCATATTGAAACATTCTAAGGTATGTAAAAAATACTATTTCAGTTAGTGAAATTTAAAAAAAATACTCTTATGATTATCTCTAGTAGTTTGAGACACAATTTTTTAAAATTATTGCAACCTTTTTCGATGACTCTGTACTATAATATTAATAAAAGCAAAACAAGATAATTTAATAGCTACCTTAGACCTCAATTAGTGTGGATCATATCATAAAGCTAAAAATCAGTTAATGAAACTTGCTGAATGAACTTATTTTAAACCTACTGAAATTAAGTTGGGATACTTAAGTCAAGTTGGAATGCTTAGAAAGAGGGCAAACCATGACAAAAGATGATTTTTGGGATTTACTCACTAACGACCTGCTAAGTCAAAAATCTAACCAGATGAAAATTAAAAACTTACAATACACTACATTTTTTTTGTAATTGATTCACCAAAGGGCAATACACTGAAAGAATCAAAATGATAAAATTTAAAAAGAATTCTGTATGAAATAACTTATTTTATGACATTAAAAGATTAACTTTTGATAAAAATTATTTATTGTAAGTTAAGGATCTAGCAACAAATCCATTTTCATTTCAAATGGAAGAATCAAAACTAACATGTCTGCAGGAAAGTTGATTGAAAGTGTGATTCACAATTTTTTAGCTTCACGACCCCCAAAAATTATATAATCAATATTTTGCAACCTCCCAATGGAACCTACTTAAAACTATTTTGCTGCATTGATAGCAACATATATGAACATGCATGAAGTGTACCAACATGATATGTATGTGCTCCTTGTAATTTGGTCTGATTGCACAATATTCACTGTGAAAGCATCATGTTCAAACGTGCATATAATTTGAACACATCATGCTCTCAGCAATATAAAAGAACCATAAGGGACTGCAGAATGTCAGTTTAGTTTTGAATGCAAAGTGTGTATCTGAAGCCTTTCACCAGAAAAACGTAGTTTCATTGAAAATAATAACTGAGGTTTCGGTTTTCAGTGTGTGGTCAAACGATGTAACTGTTTTTTTTTCAATTCGATTCTTACGCAAAATGGATAAATTTATAAAGAAACAAAGTGAGCCATCTACATCCAGTGAATCGATTGGTAAAAAGACAAGATTGTACAATGACAATTATTTAGATTATGATTTTATCTCATTGTATGGAAAGCCACAGTGCATTGTTTGCTTTCAAGTGTTCCCCCATGAAAGCTTAAACAATCAAAATTAATTCAATACTTAGAAATTATACAACTGGATTATAAAAGCACTCAGTTTTTAAAAGAAAATTATATACTTTGACAAATTAACTAGATTCTAATTGTAAAGCTATAAGATCAAAGTACACTAGAAGCATATTATATCGTAGCAGAGTAATTATACTTTATAGCTAAGATGTCCAAACCCCATACAATTGCAAAAAATCGTATATTGCCTGCTGCAATCTATATGGTCAGTAATTATTAACAGGCATCAAAGAAGAAAAAAATTCCACTTTCTAATGACACAGTATAAAGACGAATCTATGACATGCTGCTGAAGTTTGGAATCAGATAATTCACAAACTGAATTTTTTAATATCCAGTTTGATGAATTGACAAATGTGGCATACATTTCTCAGCTCTTATGTTTCGTGAGATATAGATGCGATAAGGGTAGATTAATCAAAGAAAATATATTTTGCAAATTAATACGTGGTCATGCAACAGGAGAGTCTTTTTATGTTTTTTTTTGAAGCTACTAAAAGCTATAACCTAGATTGGACAGTATGTAGTGATGGTACAAAAACGATGATAGGAAAGAACAGTGGATTTCTGGAAAAATTAAAAGATAGTCTTATAACAAGGGTGGAATGGATGCACTGCTTCCTTCACAAACATGCTCTTGCCACAACATATATGGAGGGAAATCTCAAACAAATTCTTTGTAAAGCTGTAAAAATTGTTAATTTTATTAAAAGCCTATTCTTCAATAGGCGGTCTGCTAAAATATGGAATGAAATGGGCAAAAATGAAAAAAAATCTCTTCTGTTCCATATAGAAGTCAGATGGTTAATGCAGTGGAAAGTGTTAACCAGGATATTGGAAGTGCAAGATCAATTAATAATATTTTTCCACGATAAACAAATGCCATTCTAAATGTTTTTTGCATAATAATGAGAATGTTGCTGTTGGCTTACTTAGCTGATGTATTTTCAGATTTAAACGACTTGAATGTGAATATAAAAGGACATAATAAATTTTTTTTATTAATGACAAAGTTTATGCTTTCATTAAGAAGCTTAAAATCTGGATTATTCGCCTTCAAAGCAAAAATTCTGATATGTTTTCACTCACTACTGATTATGTCAAGAAAAATTTGGGTGAAAACATTATTAACACCACGGTTTGGATATCATGAAGATGCATTTGCATGGGCTGAAAATTCATTTGGCTAGTATTTCCTGGAAAATAAAAATTATTTCTCAAAGAAATGGGTACGTCCTACATCCATTTAGTGAAAATGCTGTTGCAGCTGCTAAATTACCAGTACTGAATCATTACGAGTTCATTGAAATGTGTTGATAAAACGTTACAACTTCAATTCATATCTGAAAGCTTAGATAGGTTTAGGCTTGCTCGTCAAAGTGAATATGGAAATTTACTCACGGAGGCGTTGAAAATATTAATCCCTTTTGTCACATCTTACCACATAGACCGACGTATGACAAATGCAGCCCATCTTTTTAATTTATTTTCTCTACATGTGTACACATAAGTGCAAGTAAATTATCTGAAATAAATGATTTTTTTCTCATAAAGTTATTTAATTATTATTTACATGTAAAGTTGTAGTTGTATGCTAATTTTATAACCAAATTTTAAATCACTGTAACCCCCAGGTTGAGAAACCATGTTCTAGGGTATGGAAAGTCCAATTTTTATTCACTTCACATCTGAACTTGAATAGTGAACCTGCTGTAATCACAGATGCAAAAATCAAATCCAAATGGCATGGGAAACTTTCAAAAGGTGTGATTTTGCTTTTGGATAACATTTGATCTCATATAACCAACAAAATAATCCTTTG
The DNA here is from genome assembly GCF_047948215.1 of Lycorma delicatula. Lineage (NCBI taxonomy): Eukaryota > Metazoa > Arthropoda > Insecta > Hemiptera > Fulgoridae > Lycorma > Lycorma delicatula. Next base: position 36,422,684 of record NC_134455.1, read on the forward strand.
CCTTTAAGGTCTTGATTTTGAGCTGTTAAACCAACCAAACATCTGACTTAACTTCAAGAGATTTTCATTTTTTGGCTCACTGAAGAAGAGCTGTGAGGGAATCATTTTTATTCTGATAGAGAGGTTATGGAAGAGATACAGAATTGGCTATGCACTAAACCAAAAGTTTCTTCCAGAGAAAAATTCAAAAGCTTGTTAAAAATGGTAAATTACATAGAAATAAGATGGGATTCTGTTGTAAAATGCATACTTCATTCACATAGGTGAAAATAAAAATGGCTTAAAAATTTCATTTTACTTTTTGACTTGGCTTTGCAATAAGATATGAAACGCTGTCAGTCATGTATTATAAATGAATATAGTATATATCTAACACAAATTACTTTAATGAACACTAGTCAATAAAATGGATACTAAATAATAATTTGTAAATAAATTTAACTGAATTTTTCAAAATAGTAAAGAGCCAGATAGCATAAAGCATATTGCTTTATCAAATTAAATAAAAAGGTTAAAAATAAGACATAAAGGGGTAACTACCAGAAAATATCAAGATTTATTCGCAATGACAAATACATTAAAAGTTAAAAAAAAAATTGTTTACAAAGAACCTACTTGATTTTCATACTTAAAAAGAAAAACATTAACATATTCAATTTTAATAAAAAAAAGGAACCAAATTTCTTTAATATTACTAGTCATTAACTGTAATGAACTAACGAATGATAGTAATGGATGAACTGTGTTCATCTACGTTCGTTTAGATAACATTAACAGACTCTAGTAATGCATTTATAATGTTAATGAGATAGTAAATATTTAATTTCTAAATAACTTAAACACAGATAAGGAATTTTTATGAACTAGTCAAAACCATGAAGACTAATCCACACTGTAAGATCTCAATAAAACTGATTCAATCTTGTCAAGCAATTAAATATTTACTTTGGAGAAAACATACTTATATAATTTGAATGAAAACAATAAATAAAAATCAATATAATAATGGTTTTAAACAAATTTATACAAGATATTAATACTGTTGGTTTTTCAAAAGTTTATTAAAAAAATTACTAAAAGAATAATGTCAGAATCCTCAATCACAAAATTAACAAGTATAACAATATTTTTCTATTGCCTGACAAAGATTACACATCATTAGAGATTTATACAGAAATGAAAAAAAAATCAAAACACATTTAACAAAGAAATTGATTTTCAAGAAATATGCGACTGTTTACTGGTAAATTAAGCAAAAGAAATACATTTATTCAATTCATGCTTGTTTTTTCATTTTGTTTACAACACAAAAAATTAAAATGTCATGTAAAGTTGGAAGTTAGAAATGAATAATCATCGAAATCATCAATGTCAAATTCGAAGCCATCAATATCAACAAAGAACTCATCAATCTCTTCATCACTATCTGTAATTTCATCATCATATTCGCCATTAAATCTAGCACAACACTGACAAGCTAAAAGGAAAACAACAAAACATAAAAAATTAATTAAAATACTTAGTAAAAGAGTATTGCACATATAACAAAATACAAACAGCCAATACTACAATTTATGACACTTAAATATTAAGCGATACAAATTTACTACAATCATTTGGTATAAATAAATTGCCAGCAGTAAATTATGGAGTTGTACAAAAATTGTTTAATTCTATTTTAGTGACCTATGTGAAGTTTATTTATGAGGGTGTGGTCATCTTTAGTTCACACCCTTCAATATTCAAGATACTACTCCATAGGCTGTTGAAGGTTTTGTGGAACCCACATGTTGTAAGGGATGCATTTACCAACTTACCCAAGATATATTCATTACTTATTAAAACTCAGCTAAACATTGTAAGAAAGATCTTTTTTCATTTTATAATAAATTATAATTCTGAGGCTTGAATTGGAATTCTTTAGAAAGAAAAAAAATTGAAATTGTCAAATCCTAACTTCTTTCTACACATGGCACAGTCACAGTGTTTCCTAAATTTGGTTACTTCTATCCCCAACATGCTATCTACATAAGTTAACAATTTTATATAAACATTTATGTTTATATATCTATGTTGCTAAGGAAAAATAAATAATAATCACATCAAATCTTAAGTTTAAAATTTAGAGACAAGATGTTAATATATTTTGATTTGACTGTCCCTAAACATTAAGAAATCAAAAAATCAAAGCGAGTGATTTCTTAATTAAAATGAATTCACTCTTATGTAATGCAACACCTAGGAAAGCGAAAATTATTTAACTTATACTATCAAAAAATAGCATTTTTTCTTTGGTATACGGTTATATATTTATAAAGTACAAGTAATGAAGTTGTGTATATTTTAGTAGGAGTTAAAAGATTTACATAATACTAGCTAGTTTTTTTTTCATTTCTCAAACATAGATATAAAAAATAATTCCAATTAAAATAACTGTTTTAATGTAATAACTTTAAATAAAATTCAATATTTCTTCTAATAATGAAGAATGTAAGTTTTAATAAACATCCTTAACTCTGTTACTCACATATTACATTACATATGAAAATTTAATTTTTTCAGATGAGATTAGTTGAATTTTCTTTGAAAATTATTCACAGTACCAGAGCAAGTCAATTATTATCCGCAAGATAGTTATAAATTTTATTGCAATACAAATAGGAAACTTACATGTACATCATTTTTTAACATAGTCCCCTTGCATTTCAATGCACTTGGACGATCTTGCTTGGTCCACAAGCTTCCTGATGCCCTCATAAAAGAAGGTTTTTGGTTGAGCTGCGAGCTAGGAATGCACTGCTTCTTTCACTGTTTCATCCGAGGTAAATCGACAGCCCCTTTGAGTAAACCAAACAAGTGGTAGTACAGAAGGGACAAGATCAGGTCTATTCGGAGGATGAGCCAGTACTTTACAGTTGAGTTTCTGGAGCGTTTCAGCAGTGTGGGCAGCAGTATGTGGACGGGCACACCGTCCACATACTGCTGCCCACCTTTTGACAGTAGTCCTCAGTGTTTGCTTCGAATTGCTGGCTTCAGCTTGGCAGTAAACATCTCACTGTAATGCTCACTGTTTATTGTCGTGCCCCTTTCCTTATAATGTTCCAGTACTGGGCCTTGTGAGTCCCAAAAAACCGTAAGCATCAGTTTTCCTGCGAATGGTTGAGTCCTGAACTTTTTTTGCAGGGCGAATTTGGATGTTTCCATTCCATACTCTGCTGTTTACTCTGTGGTTCGTAATGATGGATCCATGTTTCATCACCAGTGATGATTTTCTCTAAGAAGATATCCCATTCGTTACCATAGTGATCCAAATGTTTCTGGCAGATGACCAAGCGCGTTTGTTTATGCGACTGTGCGAGTTGTTTTGGGATCCATCTTGCACAGACATTATGAAACCCAAGTCTATTGTGGATGATTTCGTAGGCAGAACCGTGACTAATTTGCAGACGATGTGCCACTTCATCAATAGTTACTCGTCTGTCTAAGAAAACCATGTCACGTGCACGTTCAATGTTTTCCTCATATGTGGCGGTAAACGGTCGTCCGGCTCCTTCGTCGTGCATAACACTTGTGCGACCATTTTTGAATTTTTCAATCCATTTGTAGACACTCCGTTGCGGCAACATACTGTTCCTGTACTGTACCAAATGTCTTCGATGAATTTCGGCCCCTGATACACCTTCCGACCACAAAAAATGGATCTCACTGAACGCTGCTCTTCTGTGGTGCAAACAGAAAGCGAAGCAGCAATGGTTAACGGCAGAGCAGCGATAATGAAACTAACCTAGCAGCATCAAACCTGCACAGACATAACAACAATTAAATCACGCATGCATCATCTATGCAACACGACAGTACTACCAACATAAACAAAAATATAACTAAATTGCGAATAATTATTGACTTACCCTTGTATTTCTAATGAGAGCTACTTTATTCAAACAGAACACCGGTACAGATAATTCACTAAACCTTGTACATGCATGAGCTCTAGCACATTGTTAGTGGCATACCACACATGCACAGAAAAAAATAAAAATAAAAATCTTAACATATTACTGGTAAAATATAATATCAAATTCTCAATATACCGATTAAACTGACTATCACTGACTTTATTCTTAGAAAAAGAATTATTGCAATCACAAGTAAACTGGATTTTTGATACTAAGTTTTCTCTTCTAATCGAAGATAAATATAACTATTGTAATACTAAATTAATCCTATACTTAGGTAGTGTGGGCATTAAATTATAGAATGTATTGTTCATAATTTTGTCATGTTTACACAAGTATAATAAAAAAGTTCAAATACACATAGGTTTTCTGTTTGTTTTTCATCTTTAAAAAGAAATTCACAGTGTAAGATCCATGTTAGTATTTTAAAAGCAAATGCAGCAAGCAAGTGTTACATTTTCAAATTCTCAAGTAGTGATTACTTTCTCTTGTATATTTAATATTTTGTTAACTGATATTGGTTTATTAATGCTCTGAAAACATGAGATTAAAGGTCAAAGAAATAAGGTATAGGCAACAACTGAACACAAAATCACAAAACTTTCAGTATTCAGAAAGTTTTTTTAATTTTTCAACAGTTGAAGGTGAAAAATTTTAATTTTAGTATCCTAATTTAGCCACAGAAATTATTCTCAACCTATATGTTCAGTGGAATATATCCACCAATTCATGTAACACCACCACAGATGCTGTTTAATGTTAGGAGAGCTTTTCAACATTTTTACTAACCATGTCAGAAAAAAAGGAAGAACACTAAACATTTATGCTAAGGAAGATAATTACCATACTTATATTACCCCACAATTTTTTATTTTAAAGAGGCTTAAAACATTCACTGTCAGGCACTAAACATGATTTTTTAGTAGAATGATGGCCATTTTTCATGTTTTTCAAAAACTACTGATAGAATATCTAGGAAGTGACCAGTTACTGTACTTACTTTATGAGAAAGCTTATCATTTCTTCTTTATATGTTAAAGAGTATATGATAAAGAGTTATTTGAATGCCTTTCTCTTAAATGTTTGTTAAAATGTAACCCATTTCACACAAAAAATAAAATGTTGAGTGTACTATGTTATTTATTCTAATTAAAAAAATCATGATAAACTTATAATTTTTACAATTTTTCATAAAATAATTTTTTTTTTTCATAAAATAATACTAAAATTAATAAAAAAAGCCATTTTAAGTTAACTTTGTAGTTTTCTTTATGTATACATTTTTAAATTTTGTTCTTTACTTACTGGAATTTTACATTCGTTACATTGATATTAGTGTCTTCTCTGGTTGCTTTACTTGACTACTTATTCCTTACCAAAGCACACACATTACAATGCTTATTAATTCTTTTCTTGCCTGACGGAACAGGAATTTTTTCTAAACAGTGTTTTCAATCTTGCAGTCAGCTGCTGAGTTGTCTATCGCTGCTAATGGATGCAGAGAATCTTCTGGCTGTGCAAGTAGTCGCTGTATAGTTGTTTTATGAACTGGAATGTTGAGAACTTTTTTCTCTTTAGTTGATTGTGAAGGATATTAGAACTGACAATATACATCAGTAAATGGAGTGTCAAGTTTGTTCCACCACTTTAGAGAATTTTGAATAAAAAATTGGTTTGTGTGGAACTACATTTCGCACGAGATTTGAGCGTGACAACGTCTTGCAAAGACAGACAAGTTGCGGGCACTATGATTTGGATGTTTTAAAAAATTACTTGTTTAAACAAACAAATTGAATCGAAGCGATTGTTTAATTAGCTAATGAAACACGTTAATATTCCATTTTTCATTTCATTTAATAATAATAATTAATATTAATCATTTTTGCAAGTTTAAATTGAATGATTTGTTCAAAAATAATTATGAACAATTTGTTATAGAAATAAATTTTAATCAAATCAATGTTGATAAAGTGTCAATTTAAAACAATGAATTTTAAATCATAAATCAAATTCAAGAAATTGCTGTTTTTGAAAAGCCCACCAAAACCTGCTTGACATGATAGTATATTCCATTGCACGACGGTTCAACTTGTCATTAAAACTTCTAAATATTTTTAAAACTCGTGTTAAGTAAATCGAAATTCTGGTTAAAAAACATTAATATTCAATTTTTAAATATTATTTATAGTTTTTGCAATTTTAACTTAAATAATTTGTTTAAATATAATCATGAATAATTAATTAATTATAGAAATAAACTGAAATCAAATCAATGACAATAAATTGTTAATATGAAATCGAGTGGAAGAGAGATAAATGCGGCACAAACCGAACGGTTAGGCAGATTGTGCTGCGCTCTCGCTTGTACGCTCGGCTCAGGCGGAACGGGACAATGACTCATGCTTTTTCGTGCGTGCTGCCAGCGTTCATCGATTTATAAGACGTTGTCACATCATAAACATTTTGAAGAAAGCAACATTCAAGTGCTCCATAGCCAGGAACTCCTCAGACTAATCAACAACAGTAAAAAAACGACTCTCAGAAATGAATTGTACCATAAAAATTGCCTAATTAAAGCAGTAATATCAGTACAGTTTCATGATGAAGAAATAAAAAAAAGTGTTATACAGTAGTTGAATCAATGCCAAATCGTGTACATGAAGTGATTAAAAATAAAGAAGGACATTACTAGATATTCACAAATTGTACAGGTGTGATTTCTTTATTAAATAACACCTGTTCATATTAATTTGCATGCTACTATATATATTGGAATAATAAATAAAAATTTTAACAACAAAAAATAAAGAGTAGTGAGACAAGTTTGTAACATATTTCCAAATAACAAAACCGAAAATCAGTAAGAGCAAATAATAAAATTTTTTTAAAAGAATCTGACTAAACATTTATACTAACTTGAATTATGAGGAAATCCATCTTGAATATAAGCAATATATTGTCAAAACTATCACTTTCACTAAAAGATTGTTCAATTCTGCAATATTTTTTATTAGAAATACCACTTTGTTCCCCATTCTACTTTGTGTAAACAAGAACTGACCAAGTTAGGATAGCGATCAACAACGCACTATGGTCAGTGTCTTGATACAGAACATAATAGGTAAAATCGATGAACGTTTACAGCTTACAACTATGAAAAATGTTGAAGACTATAAGTCATCAATCGATTGATTATACAGATATGCCATCATCTGATAAATATCCTTAAAAAATTTAAATATGGATGCTATCAAATGACATTGTTAGCAATGAAAGTGTTATGATGATATTAACTAACAATAAATATATAAAAAATGTTTTTTAACTTTTGTTAGTCATCAGCTGATTTTATTTATTGTGTTTTAAACAACCCAAAAAATGCTGGAATCCTCAGGCAGCCAATAATTTACAGGTTTAACTGACTAATTAATAGTAAAAATATTTTTTAACCAGCCACTACTACTTTTTGACGGGTCAAATTATCAAGCACTGATTTTATCAAAACTGAATTATCAACCGCCATTCTATTTTCATTTAAAAGTAAATAAAGGATGCTTAATTACTGAAATATAATAACAATTTCTGACTTTTCTGAATACATTTATTAATTAATCACTTGATTTATAGTTATGGTGCTTCAAAATATCTATCTAGTCATGTTAAAAAAAAAAATTTAATATATTATAAGTCAAATATTGTCTAACATTGACCTTATGGATCATTAGATGTGTGTGTGTGCGTGTACATAATTTTTTTGAAAAGTCAAATAATTCATTAACTTATTGACCACACTGTGCTAATACAGTTTAATATTAAATGAAATATAAAACACCAAAACACAGTAATAAACAGATAAGTTAAATTTACCATGTTAATCCCAACCAAGAATCAATTTACACAGGATCCCCCATCTTCAACAACTGATTACAGCACTGGACAGCAGAATTTACATATTTGTCCAAATAAATTTCAAATTAAAAACAATTTTGACAAATTAACAAAATTATAAATAAATATGTTTTAATTTAATTATATAATTTAATAACACTGAAGATGCAGGATCCCAAAAAAAATTGATTCTTGGAATTAATATGATAAATTTAACTTATCTATTTACAGTGTTTTAGTGGTTTATATTTCACTTAATTTTAAATATATGTGTAACTATATTAAGTAAACATTTATATTATAAAATAAAATATGTGTTAATTTCATTTTCCTGCCATGTATCGACCAAAGTTTTCTACCCGTTTCGGATAGGCTATGGCTTTAATACATTCATATAATTATAAAAGAAAGTAGTTATATCAATTTTATATTGAAGTTTACAAAAGTTTTGAATGCTTATATTTTTTAACAAGAAAATATTCCTTCAATTAATTATTTATGAATTATACATTGGTGATTCTTTTTCAACTTATAAATGATGTAATATTATTTATATATATATATATAAAATACAAATAAATATATGTAGGTTTCCATCTGTGTTATATTTTATTTATGGATGAAGCATATCATTTATCTCTGGCTCAGAAGAAACCCTTTCTGTAAATTCATTATTAAGCAAATGAAATTCACATGCTAATTTAGCATCAGCTTCCTATTAATGTCTGGGCAGTTATTTTTATGAACAAAACTGGCTATTAGTTTTACTTACTGGGAAAGTATATTTTGAGTTTCTTGCTAATATGTTAGATCACCTATTATAGAATATTGTTCTTAATAATGTGACACAAATTTGGTTCATGCTAAGTGTACATGCTCATATTCTAATCGACTTTTTGGCAGTTTATAAATACTTCTTTTTCAGAACAGATTGGATGAGATGGTTCATTTGGTTTGTCAGATTTAAGTCCACTGGAGTTTTCCTTACGGTAGACTTAAATGATAATGTAAAAAAAAATTGCCTGAAATGTTTGAATCTATTCCTGGCTAATTTTTTTAAAGATTAGCTCTACAAAAAAAATCTAATGGTCAAAATTCTGCACTGAATAGTTCTTGGACGGGATTTCAACAAGCATAAAATGTTAAGAGAGAAATTGTTACAACCAGTACAGCTAACATGACATAATATGATATATGATATGTATAAATGTACCACAGTATTATCTAAACTAAAAAATATTTTCAAAAATTCACAATGAGGAAAAAATTACTATCAAGGAAGCAGTGGAAGTATCAAAATTAATTTTACAAATTTACGTTAATAAGACTTATAATGGAATATTTTTGCTACCTTTGTATTTTATTTAAATATATTATGAAATCCAGACTTCCTTTCAAATCTACAATGTAGCTATTATAAAAATGCTAAGGTGAAGAAAAAGGACTAACAGCATCTTATTTGTTTTTTTATCTAAAATATTATTTTTTTTCTTAAGTTTAAATTCAATAGAATCAAATTAATTTGAAAAAAAGAAAAAAAAAAATTTATTTATTTATTGTTGCAATATCATTACTTCCTCTCTGTTTTTTTTTTTGTGAGATGATGGACATTAACTGCTTTGGTCATTTTGCCTTATAAGATGGAAATTTGTAGCATATGAAAAATGCCATGCCTGACCGAGATTTATAATTAATAAAAAAGTAATAAATTATTACATTTACCTAATCATTTATAAGTTTTTAAGTGTGTGTGTGTGTGTGTGTGTGTGTGTGTGTGTGTGTGTGTGTGTGTGTATATATATATGAGTTTGTGTTATTGCTTTTTATCTGATATATGAGGTGTTAAAAAATATCTGATGTTCGGAAAGCAATACATAATGTATAGTTTCATAAATATAATGGATCAGAAGTAGGAGTTAGGTGGTCTGGCTTTACAAGCACTTCTGCCGCTAGTTTGGCTTTTTGTGAAACCCCTAAATAGGGGAAAAGAGTCCTTAGATAGTTCAACAGGTACATATGGTTGTTACTTCATTACCACCATAAAAAAGGTACTGCCCTGACAGCTATCAGCATGTTATTCCACAAGTGGAACCAGGGTGGTTGACCCAACTCCCATTTCACTTCTGTAAGAATGAAGGAAAATAAAGGATAATGAAAGAAAAGAAAAGAGGGAGGGGTCAACTCATTAAGGAACTGCCTCGTATCAGATTAGAATATGTTTTTAAGACCGAGTTCGAATCCCAGTCAGGCATGGCATTTTTAAACACTACAAAACTGCCATTTCATCTCATCTTCTGAAGTAATACCTAACTGTGGTTCCAAAGGCTAAAAGAAAGTAGGATAATACTGATGATCGATCTTATCATATTTTCAAAATTTTATGTTATAAATATCATTTATTTACATAAGCAAGGTTTTTTATACGACTTTCAGAAAAAAAATATGATTCTGATTTATCACCCTTCCCGATGTGTTACACGGCAGCATCTATTTTTGTAAAATACATTTCTAGATTTATATTACCAATATGAGATCAAAACCCATGTTTTAGTTGGTTTCTGTATGCTTTATCAAGATTTATTTATTCAGAGAAACCTATTAAAATATAAATGAACTTACCCGTGCCAGCTCGGAAATCATTGCCATTATCACATGGGAACAGGAACTCATCAATAAGATCAATGTGATTGTTGAAAGTGTTATCTGTGAAATCTAGTTTTAGCAGCCGATGAAAACATGATGGATCTTCTGTTATACATGTATCTACAAAAAATTAAATTAACAGCTTCAGAAACATTTAAAAAATAAAGTAAAATAATGCACTTCATGTTTTTAAAAGTTTAGGGCTAAGTTTTAAAAACCTAACTTTTACACTAAATGGTACTCAACAGGAGACACTACATCATTCACAATATTCATATCACTTAATGAGAAGTATTTATAGGTAGTAAGTTAACAAAATATTTCTATATGCCTTTGAATTTTCCAAAAATTAATTATGAAATAAAAATCTAATGAAATCATTAGTTTAATGTCCATTTTCAAAATTGGACTTTGGTAAAAAGAAATATTACAAGGAGAAATCACTTTGGGACTTTTGATATATATTTGCTTTAAACTAAGATTTTTTATTTAAATCACAATTAAAAATAAATAGCTAACGATTCAGTTACAGAACCGTGATGGATACCCTTGATTGTATTCATTATAATAAATAATGTTGGAAAACATCATTAAATTATAAAAGCTAACCACACAATGTAATTGTGAAAAACAATGTCTAATTTTATAGTGTAACTAAATAAAATAAGTAATACTTACTGTAAACCATAATAGTCAGCTGCACATTATTTGTTCTTCTTTTAACAATGTTTAACGCTTTCTTCACAGTTTCATTGGAAACAGTTATACAACCACTAAGATCAAATAATTCTAAGTCTTTATACAATGATAAAATGCTGAAACAAAACAATGTAAGTAAAATTAAAGAATTCCACATTTATAGTATTAAAAAAGTTCAGGTGCTGACAAGTTGGAAAAATTATACAAAGAATTACTAGTCAAAATTTACAAGCTGTGTCCATCATAATTTTGATTTTGTAAAATAATTCTTAATAAAATAGTTAATTGCCATTCACACCAACCTACATGTTTATTTATTATGATTTTATCATCAACAGTTTGAATAATCCATTTAAATTTTATATAAATAAATAAATGGAACATCTGTAAAAAAAAAAAAACGTAGAGCAGCGTTATAATTATAAATTTGACCAATAATCACTATCAAGATAAAACAAAACTACACAAATGCTGCATTTTTTATAAAACTGTTCAAAATGATCTTCTTGACTTACACTACCTAAGGTTCTACTAAGGCTCTGCTGGTAATTGTTAAAACCAATAAAATACTTAATGTTAAAACCAGTAAGTAGTATATGTTACAACATATCAGTGGTATGTTAATTTCAATTGTAATAGTTAGTATAAGCGATTACTATTAATTTCAAACAGATTTAAAATATAGAAAATATAAATTTTTTACCAGGATTAACTTATTCTGAATTACTAATTCTTTTATGATCCTACAAGCAATAATTAAGGTGATTTAGCCTTAAGTAAGAGAAACATTGAGACTAATTAATGGGACTTCCAAAATTAACCAAATTTCTGTTAACCAAATTTTATTTTGTTTTACTAAATAATTAAAAACCAACATAGTTATTAAATGAAAGTGTCTTGTACAGTAAATCTATTTGTGACGATTCAAAATAAAAAAGCAATCCAATATTGCAATAAAAGAATTAAAAACATATTGGATCTAAGTTTAATAGAAATCAAAGCAACAGTCTATTAACTACTTTCTTAATTGTTATGATAATTTCAGTATGTCGATATATGACCCAATCAGGAATCTTCTTAGGGGTGTTATATACAAATGCTTAAAATATATGTAAGGGTATCAGATAAATAAAATATGAACTGTTACAATGAAAACTGCTTTCCATTGAGAAGAATGTGTAATGTCAGTGCAGTTCTCAAGTATAATCCTTGATTATAGTTCCCATCATCCATGAATTCAATGGGGCTTCTCTCATCCTAAATTCTTCATACAATCCCTCCTTTCACTCTCGGGCTTTTATTCCCCTACACAGGAGTATTTAAGCAGATGAAATTAGAAAGTTATGAGAATGTACTACAGACTACTAAGAAGTGGTTATGCTTTATTCAAAAAGACTTCTTTCGAGTAATATCTGTAAGTACCATTTTGTTGCAACAAGTGCACTGCAAACCATTACACTGAAAAGCAGCACTTTCAGTTCAATAAGTGGATTCTGAAATATTAACCAATTATAATTAACTAAATATTAGTAATATTTGTGATATTATATTAGCCTACTAAAATTCATATTAGCACCTCTGACAAAAGTTTATGAAATAAAATGTTTTCTTGGTTTAATAATTTTAATTTTAGGAACAATAGTTAAGTGATTCTGGAAAATCTGGGTTTTTAAAAATCTTTTGAATGACCTAAATTAACAAGTAGTTTGTCAAAATTATTAATTTTAAGTAGACAGATTTATGTTGTTCTTCAAACAATAAAAATTTTCTTAAGGATACATACATACATACTGAATGAAACTACATTTTTGCTAAACCATAGGAATATTTTTAAAAATGCATGTTTATGCAGGATCGGTACATTAGGTACCCTAATGTGGGGAAGCAAAAATGACAAAACTGACAGCAAGGAAATAAGTTATCAACTACTATAGTAAAGTTTTCAAGGTATATGATCAACAATTATAAGCTTATTGTTCTAGTAAATACTAAATATCAAATGGAACTACCACTGTTACAAGTAGAACAAATGAATATCTTTATAATCTACAGCTAATTTGGATTTAACTATAACATCATAGTAAATAAAAGATATATCAAGTAAAACACTATATACAATGAGCCTTGAAACATGCAAGAAAGGAATCAACAAATGTGATAAAATGCTTTTTACCTTCTAATACTAAGATATTGACGGAATATAGAAATAAATTCACAAAATTGGAATATTTTAAATAAATGTAATATTACACGACTGCATAATATTCATTGTTTAATGCATTCTTTTCTATTAAAAGCCATTTAATTTAATTGTTTCAATTAAAATTATAAATTAATTAATTTTATAATAAACATTTTATGAAATATTACAAAGTATATCATTCAACAATCTTGAAGGCAAAATTACAAATTGGTAATGTCATAGTAATAATAACATATTTACCTTGAAGCACCTTTATCACCTAGTTTTTCACAATTGCAGCATATAAGTTTTTTAATATGTGATGGTGGTGAAGTGACAGAAAATAATTTCAGTGATTCATCATCTACTTGATCCAAATGACTAATGTTTAGTTCTTCCAGACTTTTTAATTTACTTAGCTCAGCAATTCCATCTCGGGAAATTACTCCACATTTTATTCGACCTGTAGTAAACAATAAAAAACAAAACTGTAACCACCATTGAAGTTACAAATTTTTTTTGGCACATTTTAAATAACTACAAAAAAAGGCGTTATAATGTAATTTGTATAGTGGATGTTTTCTTTAACTGATGAAGAGTAATTTAGAATAAAAAAAAAGAAAAGAAAAGAAACTAATGTTACATATAAATGAGTCGATGAGTTCTACAACAGAATATTCCATGATACTAAGATTTAAGGAAATGAGAATAACTTTTTTTTACTTGCAGCAGAAAACTTAATATTGACCATTACTAGTACTAACTCAGTACTAACAGTTTTGTTTAGTAATTTTCTCTAATAAGATTGCATAAAAGTTTACATATAACCTTTTTTACAGCCAGGAATATTCTCATTTTAGAACTCATTACACTTGAGACCTACAACTGTAGATGAAAAATCAGCTTTTAAAACTATCTATTTTATAAGAATACAAATGAAAGAATTTTGTATTTTTACATATATCTGAAGATTGTTTTATAAAAATACATTAATCTCTGTTTGATGAATATTATAATACTATTAACATGGATAAACAATCATTCATTTATCTTTTATCTGTTCTAATAATTTTCACTATCACTGACATCACTCATTCCAACTGATATTATTGCAGGCAAAGGCATAACCATTTCATAAAACTCTCGATTCTCACTTTGTATGTATTAATAACCTTTTTAATATCTGCAAGCTTTTTTGCTTTGACCGGAATCAGAATTTTGTATGCTTTTGACATTAGCAAGGTAACATCACTTGTCTTATATGGCTTAAACATACTGCATGTTGAAGGGATGTGCAGTAATGTAGCCTCGTTTAGCTGAATCATATTGAACATTTTTGTACTTGCTTATTGCGAATATTTCTGTTTTGTCTATGCTTTTAGTTATTTTTTTTTAAAAGATGAGATCACCTTTGAAGTTGAGAATGTCATAAGTTTTCTACATTTTCTATTGAAAATCTTTTTTCATTGACTTCCATTTTTCTTGACTTTTTTAATCATCAGAGCACACAGAGAAGGTATGTACACACGATCAAAGCAATGAACCACTCTTTTAACTGTTGCAAAGTTGCGGTGACAAGGCACAAAACTATGACCACAAACAAGAAAATAATGAATAACATTAAACAGATTGGTCATTGTAAAGGCCAAAAAAAGTCTAACCAGTGTATTATTATGGTTTTATCTGAAACATACCTCATCAGGTCCTTTTTAGGTGGGCCCTTCATGGAAGTATAAAAAACTGCTTCGTTAGTACCCAGATTACGAATACAAAATACAAGTATCCATAATTTTTATTATGGATACATGTATCCATAATTATACATAATTTTTTCCATAAAACATTTCTTGAACCAGCATTAAAGGTAACTGGAAGCTTTGCATGAAGTCAATAAACTTGCATCAACCTTTCCAAGTCTACAATTAAAATTTTCCTTAAAGTAATTTAAATAAAACCAATATTTCACTTGGCTACTCAATGATGGATTACTCTCCAGAAACATATCTTGCATTTTTTTAACTGTTAAATCTGAATCTAAATACGTTACCTTATTATTATTACTATTTGACAAATAATGGGATCTTAATCTTAAAAGCTACCAACAAATTCATGGATTTTTTTGGAAGAATGCTCTCAGATTTAAAAAAAAAATTGATTACCATGTCTTCCCTTGGCTATTCACCTTTATTTACAAGGTGAACCTTGATACAATTTATTACTCTTGGTTAATCTTGACACAATTTTATTTGAAATAGTATGTAAACTTATGTAAGCTTTTCTGCACACCTGAATTTTGGCGTTACCTTTTATGATAAAAAAATGAAATGATGACTGAATTTGTTTTGATCCTTCATCTATAGGTCTACATCACTTGACATCTCGTGTATCAATCAACTCCATAAAGAAATTACCACTTTCATTTTTTGGCCTATCTTTATAAATATTTTTAATAATACTGCTCTTTTCTTCATCACAAAATTGCTGCATGTACTTTTTCTGACAATCACAATCAGGACGTGATGTCAATTAGTTTACCTGTTTCATCACAAATTCAGCCCCACTTAACCTAGCTTTCTTTTCAGTTCTCTTTAATTTTCTACTAATCTTTTCTTGTCAGGCGAATTATCACTATCAAATTCTTACATTATTTAAAAATAAATATATCAATTTGAAAAATTAAAAATAAAAAAATTAATCACAAACACTTTATACTAACAAATACAAATCAAAACTAACACTTTTTACGTTAAATTTGAAGTTCGATTAGGAATGTACATAATTACCATATAAATTAAGAAAGTAAAAACTGTGATATACAAAAACACTAAAATCTTCTTATTGTGCAGTACTATTTATTATAATATGGATTTTTCACATTTTAAAACTGTTATACATAGTCAGTCAACACCGAATACAGAATAGAGAATATCTTGGAAATTTTACACTTTTGGAATTCCCTTTCATAAAAAAATGTCTTCAGATGTAACTATTTGAAGCAATGGATTATTTTTTTTTTCATCTTGATCTACACAGCATGGAAAAATGAATAAAATGGCTATTCCAGTAAAATCACATCAAAAATGGAATATTTCCCTTTTAGATCTCACAGATTCAATTTTTTATTTTCTTTTTTAAGAATACTCTTTTTTTGCAAATAAATAAACACAGGTATAAAATCCAATACACAAGTACACTTCCATTCCCTTCTATCAAACTGCACACGTATTTCTAGAATATGTCTGCTTGCGGCTAAGCTCTGAATGATACAATCTTGTCACACTGACATTAGACCTTCTTTCAATCAGTCATAAAATGATTCATTACTAGTGTCAGATGTTACTTATGTAGGCTGTATTTTGGGTAATTCCATGAATATATAACATGATTTGAAATAAAATGGTTGCAGTTCCATCTTAGATGTGTTTAATAATTTGTAGAGCTAAAAGGTGTACTTAATTTCTATACAAACCACACCAACTGCTAACAATAAGGTGTAAAAACTATTGTTTATTAGCACATATACTTCTTTTAATAATTATTTTTGTTATTTTCATATATCTGCCATTTACCCATCAGATATACAAAGTGCAATGTTAGAAAAATGCCAGCAAGAAAACATGTTCCTGGTACTTGAACATGTACCAGTTTAATTAAAAATACAGTATTAAATAAAAATTAATTTCCTAAAATAGAACTGGAGACCCATTATAATATATAAAACATAATAAAATGTTTAATATTAAACTACTACTAACAGTTTAACAATCTACACAAAAATTACTCTAAATTTAAATCACTTTTTGTATTAATTTAGTATTTTTTAATCGTTTATTAATTTATTTTAATAAACGAAATAATAATAATTTATTTTAATAATTTTTAATAATTTATTTTAAAAAATAATTTATTTTATTAATTTATTTTAATCGTTTTATTTTTTATTTTTTTTTTGTCTTCAGTCATTTGACTGGTTTGATGCAGCTCTCCAAGATTCCCTATCTAGTGCTAGTCGTTTCATTTCAGTATACCCTCTACATCCTACATCCCCAACAATTTGTTTTACATACTCCAAACATGGCCTGCCTACACAATTTTTCCCTTCTACTTGTCCTAATATTAAAGCGACTATTCCAGGATGCCTTAGTATGTGGCCTATAAGTCTGTCTCTTCTTTTAACTATATTTTTCCAAATGCTTCTTTCTTCATCTATTTGCCGCAATACCTCTTCATTTGTCACTTTATCCACCCATCTGATTTTTAACATTCTCCTATAGCACCACATTTCAAAAGCTTCTAATCTTTTCTTCTCAGATACTCAGATTGTCCAAGTTTCACTTCCATATAAAGCGACACTCCAAACATACACTTTCAAAAATCTTTTCCTGACATTTAAATTAATTTTTGATGTAAACAAATTATATTTCTTACTGAAGGCTAGTTTAGCTTGTGCTATTCGGCATTTTATATCGCTCCTGCTTCGTCCATCTTTAGTAATTTTACTTCCCAAATAACAAAATTCTTCTACCTCCATAATCTTTTCTCCTCCTATTTTCACATTCAGCGGTCCATCTTTGTTATTTCTACTACATTTCATTACTTTTGTTTTCTTCTTGTTTATTTTCATGAGATAGTTCTTGCGTAGGACTTCATCTATGCCGTTCATTGTTTCTTCTAAATCCTTTTTACTCTCGGCTAGAATTACTATATCATCAGCAAATCGTAGCATCTTTATCTTTTCACCTTGTACTGTTACTCCGAATCTAAATTGTTCTTTAACATCATTAACTGCTAGTTCCATGTAAAGATTAAAAAGTAACGGAGATAGGGAACATCCTTGTCGGACTCCCTTTCTTATTAGGGCTTCTTTCTTATATTCTTCAATTGTTATTGTTGCTGTTTGGTTCCTGTACATGTTAGCAATTGCTCTTCTATCTCTGTATTTGAACCCTAATTTTTTTAAAATGCTGAACATTTTATTCCAGTCTACGTTATCGAAAGCCTTTTCTAGGTCTATAAACGCCAAGTATGTTGGTTTGTTTTTCTTTAATCTTCCTTCTACTATTAATCTGAGGCCTAAAATTGCTTCCCTTGTCCCTATACTTTTCCTGAAACCAAATTGGTCTTCTCCTAACACTTCTTCCACTCTCCTCTCAATTCTTCTGTATAAAATTCTAGTTAAGATTTTTGATGCACGACTAGTTAAACTAATTGTTCTGTATTCTTCACATTTATCTGCCCCTGCTTTCTTTGGTATCATAACTATAACACTTTTTTTGAAGTCTGATGGAAATTCCCCATTTTCATAAATATTACACACCAGTTTGTATAATCTATCAATCGCTTCCTCACCTGCACTGCGCAGTAATTCTACAGGTATTCTGTCTATTCCAGGAGCCTTTCTGCCATTTAAATCTTTTAATGCTCTCTTAAATTCAGATCTCAGTATTGTTTCTCCCATTTAATCCTCCTCAACTTCCTCTTCTTCATCTATAACACCATTTTCTAATTCATTTCCTCCGTATAACTCTTCAATATATTCCACCCATCTATCGACTTTACCTTTCGTATTATATATTGGTGTACCATCTTTGTTTAACACATTATTAGATTTTAATTTATGTACCCCAAAATTTTCCTTAACTTTCCTGTATGCTCCGTCTATTTTACCAATGTTCATTTCTCTTTCCACTTCTGAACACTTTTCTTTAATCCACTCTTCTTTCACCAGTTTGCACTTCCTGTTTATAGCATTTCTTAATTTCCGATAGTTCCTTTTACTTTCTTCATTACTAGCATTCTTATATTTTCTACGTTCATCCATCAGCTGCAATATATCGTCTGAAATCAAAGGTTTTCTACTGGTTCTCTTTATTCCGCCTAAGTTTGCTTCTGCTGATTTAAGAATTTCCTTTTTAACATTCTCCCATTCTTCTTCTACATTTTCTACCTTATCTTTTTTACTCAGACCTCTTGCGATGTCCTCCTCAAAAATCTTCTTTACCTCCTCTTCCTCAAGCTTCTCTAAATTCCACCGATTCATCTGACACCTTTTCTTCAGGTTTTTAAACCCCAATCTACATTTCATTATCACCAAATTATGATCGCTATCAATGTCTGCTCCAGGGTAAGTTTTGCAGTCAACGAGTTGATTTCTAAATCTTTGCTTAACCATGATATAATCTATCTGATACCTTCCAGTATCGCCTGGCTTTTTCCAAGTGTATATTCTTCTATTATGATTTTTAAATTGGGTGTTGGCAATTACTAAATTATACTTTGTGCAAAATTCTATAAGTCGGTCCCCTCTTTCATTCCTTTTGCCCAGCCCGTATTCACCCACTATATTTCCTTCCTTGCCTTTTCCAATGCTTGCATTCCAATCTCCAACTATTATTAAATTTTCATCTCCTTTTACGTGTTTAATTGCTTCATCAATCTCTTCGTATACACACTCTACCTCATCATCATCATGGGCGCTTGTAGGCATATAGACGTTAACAATCGTTGTCGGTTTAGGTTTTGATTTTATCCTTATTACAATGATTCTATCGCTATGCGTTTTAATCGTTTTAAAATAAATATTTTTAAATCGTTTTATAAAATATTTTTACTTTTTGTAAAAGTAAAATTGTGTGTGTGCATACATTTAAGCTGCAGGATATAATATGCGGAAAAAACAGAAAATATCTTGTCTACACTCTTCACTTTCATCTACAGCCCAAAGTACATTTTGTCTATCAATCTATCTCATTCCTAGTTTATTCTAAATGTTTGCTTTAAGCTGTTAAGAAGTAACTTCTGAGTGTAATTATCAGTTTGTTGATTTTTTAAATAGTTTTTTTTTTAATTGAGCCTTTTAATAGTTTTAAAAATACTTTCATTTTTTATCGTTTGTGTACAAGTAATTCAGTGAATATCACAACAATTATTTAAATAATATTCTACTAAAACAGTATTATATTAAAAACGATAATTTTAAGAAATACTAGGGTTAGCTACAGCATAGGGGGAATAGTAAAGATATGTAATAATTTTAGTTATGTAAAATTTAACATTATTAAAACATTTTACTGAAGAGGAAGCGTTTCTGTTATGTACATGAATTCAGAATGTCCTAATTGTTTGTAGTTACCGTGATAAAATATTTTTTTGTAAATATAATCATATTTTTGAAAATATCTTATTAAAAAGTTCCTTTTTAGATACTTATTTATCACAGTATCTTCTAAATTGGATTTATGGAATTTTAGCAAGATCTTTAGTCAAAGACTTCCACATTGAAATATTAAAAAAAATGACTTAATTCTGAATAATTCCCATCCTCTAGTTTTCTAAGCAAATGGAAAGTAGGAAGTAAATTTCATTATATTAAACTGTAATGATGGCTCTAAGAGGATTAAAATAAAATTTAAACATTCAATATCAAATCTTTACTCTCTTAACTTTTCATATCAAATAAATGTCAAGTTCAGGGTAGTTATTACTCAAAACATGATGATGGTGATGTGATAATGATAATAGTAATAATAATAATAACTGTACCTGAAAACTAAAATAATAAAAATAATTGTAGCTTAAGTGTGAGTCTTTAATAATTCACTTATATAACAAAAATAATATCCTTTAAAACTGGAATGTTTTATAACCTACAAACCAAAATAACCCTTATGTATAACACAATGTCAATAGAGTAAATATTTATTTAATGTTTAGAGTAGATCTTTTTACTTATATGAGAGTACTGTAATATCTTTACAATTCACCTCATCAAACTGTTAAAAATAGAATATTTACAGCCAATGAATCTATTTTTTAACATCCACTAATTCCCAAAATATTCTATACCGCTTTTATCTTTAACAATATTTGTAAATAAAAAAATACACATTTGTTATTGTCTAAATACATATTAAAATCTTGAATTAACTATATAAAGTTCTTTTTAAAGTTAACAATCATTTACATATATCAATATAAATGATACATGAATGCAGTCTAGTTAGAATCAATCTTAATTTAACTGTAACACAGACAGTTAGCTACAAGCTCTTGAGTCCATCAGATATTTTTTGGTAGCATTTTATTAACCATATTACAGTCAATCCACAAACTGTGAGATGATATTGATGATTAGTTTTTTTTAAATACAAGGAATATTCACCTAACTGAAATTCATAGACTGCTTGAAGTCCATGACAAGTAAAATAACTGTAACAAATGTATGAAAATGATGTTGTTCAATAAAGAATAAGAAATGTATGTCATGAAGCAAGAGCGGGCTGTCCACCAGTCATTACAAACTTTTTTTTGTAACGACAGAGACATTCAATTATCTGCCTCAATGAGAAAACTACCATGTAGAAAGATAATATATACACACCTTAAAAAAACTATGACAAGCTACAAAGAATTGTCTATGTAGCCTTCGCTTGGCTTTGATATAAGCCGAGCAAAAGTTTTGATGGGAGATATTGGACAATTCTCTTTATAGTTCAGATCTGGTGTCATCGACTTTTATCTTTTTCTGAAATAAAAGGAATTTTTACAATTGTAAAAAAAAAAATGTGTGTAAACCACAATGACATCCGCCAAAATTGTCACTTACTAATTCATCTATAATTTTGAAAATGCTTGCATATCAACAGATATTATGTTAAAAATAGTTCCATTATATATTTTTTATTGTAAAAATATTATTTTCAGTTATAATAAACTACATTAGTTCATGACAAAATGATTTTTATTTAAAAAATTACTTTTGCTGTTGTACACAATATGCTATACATACCACTTAGATTCAGAGTCTTGAGTTGGCTACAGGAATCAACTATAATACGAATTATGCTATCAGTTACTAAACAGTTATTTGATAAATCAAGAGACTGTAGTTCAGTGAATCTGCTTAGTGCTTCTAAAGGACATGTTGAAGAAAATGGGTAAATATCAGATACATTAAGATGTTTTAAGTTAGGTACAATGTTTGCAATATGATGCATATCATAACAATATGAATTCATACAATCCTTTAATTCAAGACTTGTCAATGAATCTTTAACCTTTGTTAATCCCTGAAACAAAAGAATAAATTTAAAAAATGTACAGCGTTTTCATTCAAACAAATAAAATAAAATTGTTATTTTCCATTTTAAAGAGAGAGAATCGTAGATCTAATTTTTAATACTTGAAAAATTTAACATTTTTCTCTTTTCAAAAATTTAATGAAAAAAAAAAAAAAATAAAACATTTTAAAAAAATGGTTAAAAGATTATTTTATTACATTATATATTTTACATTACATTATAACCAAAATACATCAATCTGCTGTCAAACTGTACTATTTTGGAAAAAATCTGATGTGGGTACCACATTTCTTGTAACGCCTACTAAATTACATACACACATTTTTTTTAAAATGAAAGAATATAAAATTTTATTTTATTAATAACTTCTGATATTTTTTCATATTTTTTATTTTTTTATTATTGAATTATTATTTATCGTAAAACTTTTTTTACAATCAGAAGTTAATAATTATTAATAAATCAATATATTTAAAAAAAAAAAGAAGATTAAGTCTGATGTCCCTTCCCTTCTAAGATCCAAATAATTCATTAATTATAATTTCATTTGGCTATAACTCTGGAACTAATGAAAATAAATACCACTTATAATATACTGTTGAAAAGGTCTCAATGAGGCTGTATTACTGGAGTTAAGAAAAAGTCCAAAATCAAAATTGTTTTGGGCTTTTTTGGACACTTTTAGTTCAGTCAATTGCAATCAAAAAGGGAGATGGACAACTAGATGTTACAACAATCCTAAATACAAAATTTCAACATCCTACAGCTAATCATTTTTGAGTTATGCAAGATACATATGTATGTACGTACATACAGAAGTCAAACTGAAACTAGTCAAAATGGATCCAGGGATGGTTAAAATGGATATTTCCATTGAAATCTGAACACCAAAACTTTTCACGATCACAATACTTTCTTTACTTTGTACAAGGAAGTAAAAAGCATCTTGATCACTCTGAGACTGAAATACAAAATATCCATTACCAGAAGCAGACTGTAAAACACTTTCCCAAATAAGAATGTAGTTTTTTAAAATAACAGCAGATTAAATTTAAGAGTACAAATTTTCAAATGTCTTGGCTCAAAGGCAACATGAACAGTACATTAAATAATATATAAAGCGGAACAACAACCTATTTAGTTTGAACATTTAAATTTTGGATTCATGACAATCAGATGAATTAAGCATTACAGTCCAACAAATAGTTACAGAAAAAAACAAACTCTATGCATATAGAAAAAATAATTGCCTGAGTAAGAAAGATACAGAGTGGCTGTATTTAACAAATTATCTGCAGTTAGAACTAGTATTAATTTTTCCTTTGAGAATTTCATGAATTCTTATTTTGTTAAACAGCACCAGTGTATTATTTCTTCTTTTTTTTAAATATTATAGTAGAATGCATATAATAATTTAAATTTACTAATCTTGTTTATTTTCTT
This sequence comes from Lycorma delicatula, assembly GCF_047948215.1. Lineage (NCBI taxonomy): Eukaryota > Metazoa > Arthropoda > Insecta > Hemiptera > Fulgoridae > Lycorma > Lycorma delicatula. The sequence goes on from NC_134455.1 coordinate 36,446,575, forward strand.
ATTTGATATTTTACTTTCAAAATTTTGTTTTTTTTTCTAAAACAATAAATAACCTTTCTTTGTATACTCAAATCATTTTTATAAATTGAGAGGGTTGTAACAGCAAACAATTGTTAGTTAGGTATCAATTGAATATGTAAATTCATTTATTTTTCATACTTGTCTTTACTGCTTAAATACTAAAATTTTAAATGCTTAAAATACAAAAATAAAAAAAATATTCACTGACCCTAACTAAGTAGCTAAATATTGAAAATTGGCTACCAATATATAAATAAGTAAATTTCATACTACTTACATTAATAAAATTTTACAATAAATCTTTATATATATATTTCTTGTGTGCGTGTGTATGTCACTGAACTCCTCCTAAACGGCTGGACCGATTTTGATGAAATTTTTTGTGTGTGTTCAAGGGGATTCGAGAATGGTTTAGATTCACAATTTGATCCGATAGAAAATGTTTTTTTTGATTCATTAATTTATTTATGTGTTGTTGATCTTGTGATGGTTAAGGTTCACAATTAAATCCGGTAGGCAGCGCTGCGATCGCGTTTTATCATTTTTTTTTTAATTTTTGGCATATCAGTCAGAACCGGTAGTTGGTGGTGTGATAGGATTCTAGGAAATTTTTTTATTTTGTTGCTTTTTTGCATATCAGTTACTTGCGTCATAGCTTAATGCTGTTATTACATTAAAATTCGTATTTTTAAGCCTACTGTGTTTAGAGAGTAGTTTGAATTAAATCCGATAGGTAGTGCTGTTGTTTTGCCATTTGGATTTATTTACCTTCTGACTTTTATAAAGTGAAAGGTTAAATTTTTTGAAGTTCCTAATGTTCATTGTTTTTAAGGTTTTATGAAACTTTCAATTGTGTTCATTTAATTTGTATGTATACTCAAATCTAGCAATAGCGAAGCATTGCCGAGTCTGCTAGAATTGCGCGCTTATTGAGAATATTATTTATTTAAATAAAGTTTTAAAGTGTAATTTAAAAATATACATTGTGCAAATTTGTAAGATGCAGTATTGAAGTTAGTATTTTACATGATTTTTCATGAATTTTAATGATGTATACACCTGCATTCAATAACAATCAACTTAACCTACAAATTTAAATTGACAGTTCTCATTTGATTCTATGCAACTTATGAAGTATTGAACGGGGCTCTTTGAAAATAAAAATGGCAGTTTGTAAAATAAATTATAAAATTTATAAAATTAAAGTATAATTTACGTATAATAATTATAGTTTAAAGTATATTTAAAAAATTGAAGTTATAATTTTTGTAGCTGATTAATTTTATAAAAAATTTTCTAAAATTGTTTTTAATTTACAATTATCTAAAATTTGGTAAAATAGATGTTAAAGAATGAGAAAAATGATAAAAATTTCTACTAAAATTTTAACAATGTTGCTTTTTTTACAGTGCTTTATTTAATTTTGTATTAATTGATTAATTAAGCTTGCATGATTAATGCAAGCTTGCATTAAGCTCACATGGTTATGAAACTTCAAAATTATTAAAAAAAAAAAAAATGCAGGAGGTACTTTTTAAAATGATCTTAAGTGAAAATTAGAAGTAACGTGGATGAAAATTTAGGCACTTACGTATTAACGCCACCGCAGCTACAGCTTTATTTAAAAACAAAGTAGTCAATCTGATTTCGGTGGAAAATGAACAGTCTCTTTATTAATTTTAATAAATGGTTATTTATATTTATTTATTTTATAAATGTAATTTAACCAAACTTAACCTACGCTCGCTAACCTTGATTAATTAATACCGTAATTGTATTGTATTGATAATTGAAATTTAATTTGATTAATGGACTGTAGAATAAACACTGAATTGAACATAACAACTTTATTAACAAGAAATGATACTAACACTTTTAACAAAAGAATATTGATACATAATAGTTGGCGACTTGGCCATGTTGTGTAATTGCTCTCTTAGTGCACTAACAATTAATGAATAAAAATAAAAATAAAAACATTATGTAAAAAAAAAGAAGTAAAACTAATATTTCAACATATGTAAAAAAAGAAGAAAACCTAATATTTTGTATCACATGGTGTACGAGACAGTAGCGATACTGAGTGGCGCTACTTGAATAGTTCGATCTTATGCAAGCGACGCAACATACCGCCCACCAGAAATCGATATGATTTCTCACTTAAATGAAGTTACTGTTTAATTAACATAATATTAGTCACTGGAGGGTAACAGGCATAATTTTGTCACTGGCCTTTTAAACACTCCTAAGGAGTTTCGAATTGTTACCACATGAACTAGATTGTCTGGACCGGGATAAACGTTCTCAATTATTCCCAGCTTCCATTGAAGAGAAGGAATGTTGTCTTCTTTTATTAGCACTAGATTTCCAGGTTTCAGAGATGGTGATTCGGATTTCCATTTAGAACGTTGCTGAAGCTGAGATAAGTAATCAGCGGACCATCGATGCCAAACATGTTGAACACATCGCTGAACTAACTGCCACCTGTTTATAGGGATGTCAGTTACGTTATGATCTGGCAAGGAAGTAAGTGGGCCGCCTACAAGAAAATGTCCAGATGTCAAAGGTCCGGCGTAATCTATACCATAGTTCATAAACGGTTTGTATGTTACCTGTGTGCGATGACTCGGCAATTGACCCATTAATTGTTGTGACTGTTTTGCCTTAAACCGGAAGCATAATAGGCACTTGTGCAAAATTGATCTGATGACATTTTTACCATTTATTATCCAGTACCTCTCACGTAATTGAGAATGAACCAATTGAGGACCTGCATGTAACATTCTCAAATGCTCGTTTATGACTATTAATTTAGTTATATTGGATTTGGGTGGAAGAATAATCGGATGCTTGCCATCAAAATTCAATTGAGATAGTTGCAATCTTCCTCCTACTCTTAAGCAGTTCGTGCTGTCTAGGAATGGATATAACGAATACAATTTACTATTTTTGGAGATGCTTGAATTGGTGGTCAATTTCTTGATTTCAGTTTAAAAATTAATGTTTTGGGTATGTATGATACAACGTAACAAAGTAGATTCCTTTTACTTAACTGATAAGACATCTCTATTGATACTATTATCTTTAGTTTTCAAAATTTTAAAAAAATCTTTTACAATAAGAAAGCGTATTTATCATTTTTTGTAAAGACGAAAATGAGTCTGATAAATCTGACAAATTTGTGGTTACCGCAAATGAAGTAGATACATTGCGATGTTCACTTGAACAATCAGCTTCTAAGTTAGTTTCATCAAAAGGTTTATGATTCCAGTATTCTGACGGTTTGTTAAGCCAAGAAGGCCCATACCACCATAATTGATTGATCTGCAATTCAAATGCGTCGTTTCCACGAGAAAGTACATCAGCTGGGTTTTCATCTGTAGAAACATGTCCCCAAACACAGCCATCGGTTAAGTCTTGGATTTCTGAAACGCGATTTGCTACGAAGGTCTTCCATTTTGTTGGTAATGCTGATATCCAAGAAAGTACAACTGCAGAATCAGTCCATAAATAAATTTTATTTATAGTTAATTTAAGTGCAGGGTTTACAAAGTTGAGAAACCTTGCCATCAAGAGTGCTCCACATAATTCCAATCTTGGAATAAATATTTGTTTTACTGGAGCCACCAGTGATTTAGAGCAAAGGAGTTTAACTGATATATTTCCAAAGGTGTTAACTGAACGTAAGTATATACAAGCTCCATAACCATCTTTTGAAGCATCAGAAAATCCATATTAATGAAAATCCATATTTATTGTATATCAAATATTTTTCCAGTACACTTGACTAATCTAGGAATCTTAATTTGCTCGATGAATGGAAGTTTTTTACAAATGTCAGACCATTTATTAAGAAGGTTTTCTGGAAGTTTATCGTCCCATTCTAGATTTTGGAGCCGTAATTGTTGCATGAATACCTTACACCGCATAATAATTGGACCTAACAGACCAAGGGGGTCGAATATTGAAGATATTGTGGCCAATACTGATCTTTTAGTAAATAAGTTGTCGGTTTTTACATTAGTTGAAAAACATAACGTATCTTGAATGTGGTTCCAAATTAAACCTAATGTGTTGATTCCCTCGCTAGAAAAGTTAAATGTATGGTTTGAATCATCGGTTTCGGATACGGATTCCAGGAGAGTTGAGCTGTTAGAGCACCATTTACGTAGATCTTGCTTTAGAATCGCTGTTATTTCACCTTGCAGTTGCATTGCCTCAGTTAAATCATCAGCACCAGTTTGTAAGTCATCTACGTAGAAGTCATGACGTATCACTTCAGAAGCCTTAGGAAATTGTTTTGAGTTTTCGTTGGCCAGTTGTATAATGCATCTTGTGGCGAGAAATGGCGCGGATGCTGTTCCATATGTTATTTTTAGTTGGTAATGGCCAATTTCTTCTTCACTAGAATTTTGCCATATAATCCTTTGAAGATCATAATCCCTTGGATCAATCAGTACTTGCCTATACATTTTCGCAATGTCGGCAATCATAGCATATACATGTGTTCTAAAGCGTAATACTATTGATATTAAGTCCTGCTGCACAGTCGGACCTACCATGAGCGTGTCGTTAAGGGATATTCCATTGTCAGCCTTAACTGAGGCATGGAATACGACTCGTAGTTTGGTGGTACTACTGGTTTGTTTGATTACTGCGTGATGTGGTAGATAGTATGGTCTCTCAAAGGCATCATTGCATGTCAAAGCATCGTTTTTTGTTGGTTGTTCAATTACCTGCATGTGATCGAGTTCAAGATATTCCTTCATAAAATTGCCATAGTCCTCTCTAAGATTAGTGACTGTTTAATTTCCTTTCTAATAACAAGAATCTGCGATGCGCATTGTCGAAAGAATCGTCAAGGGGTGTATGGTTTTGTTGTCTAGGTAATCTAACAATGAATCTGCCATCTTGATTTCGCTTGAGGTTTTCCAGAAATTGTTGTTCACACATCCTTTCTTCTTTGGTGCAAGGAGTAGTTTTAATCTCCTCCAGATCCCAAAATTGTTTTAATTGATTATGAATATTTAGTTTTGAATTAATAAATAGTGACGTTATTTTAGGCGGGTTTTCAATTTCATTTGTTGATGGTAATCTACCTGCGACTATCCAACCTAATGTGGTTTCTTGAATGACTGGGAAGTTCTCAGTTTTCTTTATTCGACCTTTCTTCATTAAATGTAAATACAATTCAGATCCTATCAATATGTCTATATTACCAGGTGTGTTAAAACGATAATCCGCAAGTTTTACGAATTTTGGAAGGTTCTACGTACTCGTATTGATGGGTTCGGAGGGCATAGAACTTGTAATGCTAGGTAATACAAAACATTTAATTGTAGTAGCATATTCTTGATAATTTGAATGTAACTGAACGGTAAAACTGTATTTTACGGTGGCTGAAATGTTATTTATTCCATGAATTGGTAGATTTTCCCATTCACGCTTTAATTTTAAACGCTGAACCGTGTCTTCAGTAATGAAGTTAGCTTGCGAGCCTGCATCAAGCAACACCCAAGGTAAACACGCAAGGTTGTAGCGTTTTTTATGAATCCTTGACACCAACTATAGCAGTGGTTAGTAAAACTCGTGTCGCGCTCTGAATCTTTAAACTGCAATAGTTACTGCATATGTTTGGGTCAACCTGAGCTCTCCCTTTAACTGTGTCTTCTGTTTTATCCTTAGAAATACTGTTAGATTCCTTAACTTGGGAGAATGCATTGTCGTGCAAGATTTAATGATGTTTACGCTTACAGTATTTACAATAATGAGAATTATAACATTCTTTAACATTGTGGTTACTATTAAGACAGTTAAAACATAATCTGTGCTTTTTGATGAATGATATTCTACCATTTACTAGCAACTTAAGAAAATTCATACATTTGTAGAGTAAATGAGGTTGCTTACAGTAAGGACATTCCGAGTTTGCTATACTAACTGCATGAGCATGAATTTTCTGGGAAGACTTAAAGTCTTTGTCTCGCTTAAATTGATTGTATTGTTTCATGCAATGCGAATCTACCGAATATTTTTGAGAATTGTTGCCTTGGGACTCTGAAACAGAACTTTCTAAGATTTGTCTGCGCCTTTCTAGGAAACTGATAAACTGATCGATATCCAGGAAGGTATCAGTCAATATAGTCGATTACCAGGCCCATATAGTTGCTTGGTCTAAGCGCTGGACAAATAATTGGGTTAAAACCAATTCTGCATAATTAGTCTCGAGTTTTAATGCCTTTAACGCATTTATATTACTCGATATTGTATCAATAAAATTAGATATACCAGATGCAGATTCCTTTGGAATACTCTGAACATTAAGTATCTCATGAGCATGTTTTGAAACTATGAGTCGCTTATTGGCAAACCTAGTTTCGAGTAATTTCCAGGCAACAGTATAATTATCAGCTGTGACCGATAAGTTTCTGATCATTTGTAGAGCGGAATCAGTTAACGATGATGTCAAGTAATGAAATTTTTGAATTACCGTTAAATTTTCGTTGTCATGAACTACTGCACGGAAAAATTCACTAAACGTTAACCAGTCTTCATAAGAACCATTAAATTTCGGCAAATCTATTTTTGGTAGAATTATAGATTCATCTTTTTTATGATTGTTGCAGTTAGAATTTAAGATTTTTTGTAACTTTGATTTAAGAATAAGAAATATTTCTTCCACTTCTTCCCTATCTGCGTCTTCATTTTCGTGGTTATGTTGTAAAAAGGTTTGCACCTCATCATATTTTTGCCAAGTTGTTTCTAAATGATCCAGTTTGACCTTTACTAAACAAAGATCTGGTTTTTCAGACTTTAAAGACTCTACAAATGTTTTTATGAGTGTAATAGTGTGTTTAAATGTACCTCGTTTACGCCGGTTTTGATTCATTTGAGTTTCTAAATCTGTTGTAGACATCTTATTACGTAAATTTGGTAGTTAGGTAATTTGTAATTTGATAATTAACGTAGTATAAACAGGCTTAACAACTAACAATATTGTAATAAAAGTGACAGTCAGCTTACCAGTAACACCTCGTAATATTCGTATATTTTTATAAAAATACAGCATTCAGATCGTTGATTTATAAGTCCTAATTCATAGCCATTGTTCCATCATTGTTGAATCGTATATATTCGGCCCGGAGGACCAATATGTATTGTATTGTATTGATAATTGAAATTTAATTTGATTAATGGACTGTAGAATAAACACTGAATTGAACATAACAACTTTATTAACAAGAAATGATACTAACACTTTTAACAAAAGAATATTGATACATAATAGTTGGCGACTTGGCAATGTTGTGTAATTGCTCTCTTAGTGCACTAATAATTAATGAATAAAAATAGAAAGAAAAACATTATGTAAAAAAAAGAAGTAAAACTAATATTTTGTATCACATGGTGTACGAGACAGTAGCGCTACTGAGTGGCGCTACTTGAATACTTCGATCTTATGCAAGCGACGCAACAGTAATTTTTTGAGTATTTATTTAATAAATTCAGTAACTATTGCAATTATTTATTATTTAAATAGTCAAAACACTCCTGTTAATTAGTCAAGGTTAGCGAGCGAAGGTTAAGTTTGGTTAAATAATATTTATAAAACAAATAAATATAAATAACCATTATTAAAATTAATAAAGAGACTGTTTTGAATCTATGTTAAACTCTATGTCGGCCCATTTTCCACCGAAATCCGATTGACTACTTTGTTTTTAAATAACGCTGTAGCTGTGGTGGTGTTAATACGTAAGTACCAAAATTTATTAATTACACTAATTATTAATTTTACGACGTTTCGATTTTCGTCAGATATCTCAATATTTAGTGAAAATAAATATTACCCATACTACACATAATTAATCAATAAACCCATTACAATAATACAACAATCACAAACTGATAATATCATACTAATAGTCATTTTAATGATATTTTGAACACATTCCTGCTAATTTTAACTTAAATAAGTTACTTATATTTATGTGTCGTGCATTTATTACAGAAAAATCCCACGTCAGGACAATGTCTGTCGGGTTTGCTAGTATATATATATATATATATTGTTTCTTGTAAAGAAACTATCAATATGTATGCATCCATGAAACTATATGAGGTATAATCAGCTAAATATTAGGCTTGGTTCGTAGAAAAAAAATACTTATAATTTAATTTTACATGATTAACACACATATCTGAACAATTTTTCCAGTGCTGGACGAATTTATCAGAAGTCATTTTTATTGAGCACCACATATATTCTCTTGTTGCATTTTTTAAATCTCTTCTTTGTTTTCAAATTTCTTCCCTTTGAGGGTATTTTAAATTTAGGAAAGAGCCAAAACTCCAGGGGGCCATGACTGGTGAACAAGACAAATTTAAGCTTGTCTAGTGCAACTAGCACTCAAGTTTTCTTTTTGTTCACGAGTGAGAAGTTTGTCACTCAGCAGCAAAGTGACAAACTTTGCTGCTGAGTCATATCCTAAGATCTTCTGTTAAAATCAATGGCACTCAGCCAAATAAAATGTCTACTTCATCAAGCTCTCTTAATTTTTATTCAATCATCATTCACCACCACTGTCAAAAAACTTGCTTAATTTTTTGGAGTTTTTTGTTAGTAGAAGGTCTACCATTGTATTTGTCACTTTCAATAGATGCTTGGCTATATTGGATGGAGGGGATACAACCCTTTAATTTGTGGAACACCCATAGTTTGATTACCAAATCTATTTGAATCTTACTTATTGTCTCTACTTGTAAGTCACAAAGTTTCTGACAAAATTTAATACAGATTCTCTGCTCAACCTCTTTAGTTATTTTGAATGGTAATAAAAACATGACAAGCCATTACTCACACATTTTACTTTCATGACTGCTAAGCAGTGGCTGGCTATAATGGCATTAAATAAGTGAATTATATACAACCAATATGAATTAAGGTCATATTCCAACTTTTCTCCTCCTGCACTACAGCTAGTTAATGCGATTAAAAATTTGGATTCTTTTGATCTCAACTCGTATGAATGAGCATTTGACACAGTAAAATTGGAGCTCCTAAAATCAAATTTCTAATGTGGTGTGAAAAATTATCTTCAAATTTTACATTATATATATTTTTAAATTAGATATAGACTATACAGAAGTTAAAATACTCAACAAATTTTAATAGTAAAAATCCCATTTACAAAAAATTGTAACTTATAAAAAAAATTATTACCAGCATCAGAAATTCAGGTTTAAAACTGATACATCTTTCAATAATAATACTTTTCATGGGAGGCTGTAGATTGTAGAAACACTTTCCACGTATTTCAGACAGTTGAATTAGACTGATTTTTTCTAACTTACAATTACTGCGACCAAAAAGATATGACAATTCAGTATCTGTTAACTGCTCACAAGCTGAAAAAATAGCATTCTAATTAACTTAACATATAAAATCACTCACTAAAAATATAAATTTGAAAATAGACTATCTTGGGAAAGTAATTAATCTGAATTGCATTCTTAATCTGAAAATAATTTATTAATAGATTAAGAACTGCAACAGAAAATGCATGAATACAGCCTCTTTAGAGAACTAGTGCCAAACGCATAAGATTTTATTAGAAAAAAAAAGTTCATGCAGAAGAATCAACTGACCTAGCAAATATTTAAATCGTGGTTTTATGTTTGACTTTTATTATACATTGTATCTTCTGGTTTTGAAACCATACTAAAATATATGCTGAACTCTTAAATGCACTGACAATAGAATTGAGAACCAAAGACACTATTAAAAAATTTGTAATCCCATTACCAAATGACAGTGTAATATCTCTACCTGAAAATTAATATTCTATGTTCAAAGATTAAGGTATATATTGTCAATAATTTTTTTTTTTAATTTTGAAGCTAATCAATCTACAATTTTTAACTTTAGTAACAGTGTCCCCTTACTTTGAAAATACAGTCATTTCATGGTAATCTTACATTGTTAAATTTTATCCAATTAATTAGTACCAACATTGGCATAAAATATTATTTATTAATACAACTGGATTTTTTTTTCAGTTCTTTCCCTTAACCCACCGGATTGGTCTAGTGATAAACTCATTATAGCAAATCAGTCGATTTCAAAGTCGAGAGTTCCAAGGTTAAACAAGTCCTAGTAAAGGCAGTTACTCTCATACGGATTTGAATACCAGATTGTGTTCTATGGTGGTTGGATTTCAATTAACCATATATGTACATTGTACAGTCTTAGGAATGGTCAACCTGAGACTGTACAAGATTACACTTCATTCATACATATCATCCTCTGAAGTAAAACTTTACAATGATTCCGGAGGCTAAAAAATAGAAAAAAAGAGTTCTTTCCCTTTTTTTCTGTCAACATATATGTATATATATATATATATATTGTAATTTTTATAATCAAAAACCAACCTGAACAGCCCAAGTTCAGAATTAGAAAGTAAATGAAGTGAGACTTAATTTTCTTTTTCTTTTCTTTATTCCAATACCACTTTCGTGAGATCCCCAATCATTAGTTGTATGTAAATTATATAAAATTGCATATTAAAATAACAATTTTTTTTTTAGAAAAAAATTAAAATTACTATCATATATAAAAAACATGAAGTCTATTTAATAAAATAATTACACATATTTAAATACGAGATCAACTAAGAATTAAAAATTAAAATTAACTTTAAAAATAAAATAATTAGAAGATTTATACCATATAACCTGGCCAGCCAATGTAACATTACTGAGTGGATTTGAAATTATTATTACATTCCGATTATATTCATTATTATCTAAAAACATGCTGCCATCTGTTGCTGCTTTTATAATAGTGTCATCTTCATACTTTGATCAGTTTGGAAATTCTTTTGTACTTATATAATATATATTTGTGTAAAATCTCTCTAAAATGTCCAAACTTTTCTTATTATTATTTAAATTAAATTTCTTGATTCCCACTACTTCTAAATTTGTCTGAATATCAGATACAGAATGTTTGTTATTAATAAGGTGGTCAGCAAAATTAGATAAACCCAATTTACCATTATTATAATTTCTAATGTGTTCTAAAAATCTAGTTTTAAAAGACCTATTAGTTTTACCTATATATATATATATATATATATATGGTCACAATCATTGCATTTTATTTCATAAATTCCGCATGAATTATGTAAGTCAGTGTGATTGTTATTTTTTAAACATTTTATTATACGATTGTTTGTCTTGTATGCCGGTTTAAATTTACTTTTATCTTAATATTAGTTATATTTACAATTTCATTATCAGTGTATAAATATTTTAAACATTGTCAATTTTTTATGTATCATTTATAGGTATAAGAGTTGTGGCATTATTAATTTTTGAAATTTGTTTTTTGTATATATTATCAATTAAAGAAACATTAAAACCATTATGTTTTGCAATTTATTTTATAATTTCTATTTCTTTGTTTAATTTACTTTTATTTTTATTATGTTGCATATAATTAATTGCTCTATTAACCATGTGTGTATATGTACTAATTTTGTGTGACCATGGATGATTTGAATTTCTATGCAATGTGGTTTTTTATTGGTTGTGGGTTTCCTATACTGACATTTTTTTTTTGTCTTCAGTCATTTGACTGGTTTGATGCAGTTCTCCAAGATTCCCTATCTAGTGCTAGTCGTTTCATTTCAGTATACCCTCTACATCCTACATCCCTAACAATTTGTTTTACGTATTCCAAACGTGGCCTGCCTACACAATTTTTCCCTTCTACCTGTCCTTCCAATATTAAAGCGACTATTCCAGGATGCCTTAGTATGTGGCCTATAAGTCTGTCTCTTCTTTTAACTATATTTTTTCAAATGCTTCTTTCTTCATCTATTTGCCGCAATATCTCTTCATTTGTTCCATCTGATTTTTAACATTCTCCTAAAGCACCACATTTCAAAGGCTTCTAATCTTTTCTTCTCAGATACTCCGATACTGACATTATAAATTGATTATTTTTGTTAATTTTGATACTAACATCTAGAAAATTTATTTCTCTACTTATGTCAATTTCAGTCTATTATAATATGAATTTTGTTAAAAATTATTAAATGTTCAATGTGTATAATGGGATTATAAATACAAAAACATCAACATAACTAACTAGTCCTATACATTTAATATATTATACCCAATGAGCATTTAATAATTTTGAATAAAATTAATTCATATTATACCAGTTTGAAATTTACCTTTGAAATTAACATAAATAGAGAAATAAATTTTCTATATGTTAGTATCAAAATTAACAAAAATAATCTACTGATATTACCTATAATAATAATTTACCGGCATAAAAGACAAACAATCACATAATAAAATATCTAAAAAATAAATAAAATGCAATGATTGTGACCATATATATATATATATATATATATATATAGGTAAAACTAATAGGTCTTTTAAAACTACGATTTTTAGAACACATTAGAAATTATAAAAATGGTAAATAGGGTTTATTTAATGTTGCTGTGGTCAGCAACATTAAATAAACCCTATTTACCATAATGTAAAAAATAAATAAAATGCAATGATTGTGACCATATATATATATATATATATATAGGTAAAACTAATAGGTCTTTTAAAACTACGATTTTTAGAACACATTAGAAATTATAAAAATGGTAAATAGGGTTTACATAATGTTGCTGTGGTCAGCAACATTAAATAAACTTATTAATAACAAATATTCTGTATCTGATATTCTGACAAAATTGGACGTAATGGAAATTAAGAAATTTAATAGTAATAACAAAAGTTTGGACATTTTGGAGAGTTTATATATATAAATAGCAAAAATAGTATACACACAAAAGAATTTCCAACTTGATCAACTTCCAGACAGAGTATGAAGATGACACTATTATAAAAGTAACAGATGGCAATATGTTTTTAGATGAAAATGGATATAATCAGAATGTATGTAAATAATTTCAAATCCACTAAGTAATAACACTAGCTGGCCACGATACATGGTGTAAATCTTCTAATTATTTTATTTTTAAATTTAAAGTTAATTTTTAATTCTTAATTGACATCCTATTTAAATATAAGTAATTATTTTATTAAATAGACTTCATGTTTTCTTTATGACAGTAATTTTAATTTTTTCCTAAAAAAAAATGTTATTTTAATATGTAATTTTATATAATTTACACACAACTAATGATTGTGGATCCCACAAAAGTGGTATTAGAATAAAGAGAAGAAAAATAAGATTAAGTGTCACTTCATTTACTTCCTAAAGCTGCTTTTTGATTATAAAAAAATACAATATATTAGTACAGAGGAATATGGATCTTATAAATATTGACTTTAGAAAAAAAAAAATATATATATATATATATAAGTTGCAAAAATCTTTAAAGGAACGATGTGATCATGATCTCATGCATGCATTACAGACTTCTCAGATGTTCCATAAATTATTTGAGATTCTGAAATGCAGTTTTGTTAATCAGTTTTAAAATCTAGTAAATTTACTAGATGTGAATGTAAAGTAAAACTACATGAGTGACAAAATGAGTTACTCTTTTGATTTGTTGTCTTTAGGTTATGAGAATGTGCATAATGCTAAGGGAAGCAGGAGGCCAAGTGAAATAAATGATCATTTAGTATATGTTACTCAAACCCAAAACATCTTATCATTTGGCTAGAAACAAATAGATTTTTCCCATACAACACAGACAGCACCACCAATTGATTACAATCAGTTTCTGCAGCTGAAGAGATTCCTTCCTTTCTGAAGACCAGTGCAAAATTGTTTTGCAAATGGCTTCATTCTATGGTGAGGATACAAAAACCTGTAACCTGTTATGAAAAGGTTTTGCAACTGTGGAAGCTAAATAGAAAAATAGTTCAAGGTATGGGAGTTGATAAAAAATTTATGTATCTATGACTAAACACAGGCTGCATTATTTATTAATGATTTATTTTTAATTTAATTTGCACTTAAAAAGTTTCTCTGGCACTTAGATTACATATGTAAATGTAATTATTTCAAGAGAGTCTATTTTTTATTAATTGTTTTATTTCTACAATTTTAAAATTAATTTTATGTTAAATTTTGTTTTGTTTTTATATATAACTTTAGACATGTTTGAATATTTTTGATTCAATTTTCATATTTGCTACGTTAAAAAAAGCTTGTTTCAAATGAATAACTTACTTGTTCTTTCTCTGTATATTTTACTGTAATCACATTTTATTTTATATATATGTATAAAACATAACACTATTTTACTGCACTGCATTTAGTACAAATAACAGTAATTTGGAAATTTTAGTTACAACTAGGAAAATATGATGTCTTGGTTTCTGCTCCAAAGATTAAACAAAATCACTAAGAAATTCATGGGATTCAAATTAAGGGACTAATTTGCTGACTGTATAAGCTTTTTGTCTTTAAGATATAGTATACAAGTTCTGGAACCGTAGTTTCTGTAATGTGTGTGTGTGTGTGCGTGCATATCTATATATAAATTACTAAAAGTAGAAAAGCCTATTATCACTTTCATAATTTCAAACGACAGCAGAATCCCTCCCCACATGGTTATTGCTCTGAAGTACATCCTTTGCACAACACAATGCCAATTAGCATCTTTTATTCCCAAGTAAAATTTAAGATCCTGATAGCTCCAATCTTCTTTTAGTCTATAATTTTTTCTTTTTGTCCGCTCATATTTGTTGGATTTTCTACTGATCCTTCTCATGATATAGACCATTTAGCTTTTCAGTTCTAAATTGTTCTGATTAAGCTTCTATTTTTGTTCACTCCTCATTATATATACATTTTTTACTTTCTCTACTAATTTTCTCTGTGCCCATATTTAAAATACCTCCAGTCTTTCTTTTCCTTAACATAGAAGTTTCACATTCATACAGAAGTGCACTTCAAACGTAATACTTCAAGACGCTTCTTTAATTCTTATTAAATTTTAATTGAATTTGATTAAAAAAATACCTTTTTTTGGACTTGATATATTAATAGTATTATAACAGATCATTATTATAACAGGAGTTTACAAACAAAAGAGAATCAGTGAGCAGGAATAGTTGTCATGCGCATGAATTCACACTGTTTCTTTTCTTCATTATACAACAATAAAGTAGCGGGGCAGTGTTACACAAACTGTGTTTTCACTAGGACAAAACTTTCTTCTAAAAACATTTTTTCTACATGAGAAAATTAATGAACAATAAAAGGTAAAATTAGAAACATCATTGAAAATCATTAAAAAAAATCAAATAAAAAATGTATTTACTTACCACGAAGATGTATGTCTCTTAACTTTGGACACTGTTTAGCCAAGAATAAAAATCCTCGCTTTGGTATTTCAACACTGGCTATTTCTAATACTTCCAAATTTTTGCAATATCTTGCAACTGAAAAACATCAACATTTATAAGAATAACTTAAAATAGTAACATTCAGATGAACTATTAATTGTTTTAACTGCATTTACAGGTAAAAGTTTCTAAAAGAAAAAAGAAGTTACCTGGGAAGTTATTAATAGTTTTCTGACAGTTTTACCTGTACTAAATTTAAAAATTAAGGTTTTAACATACAGCTTACTGTAACAGCTTACATATCAGTTTATCAGTATCCAAACAGAAATACCATTCTACTTCTAGGTTTTAAATCCTACAAGTCATCTAGGCCACAGAAATTTAGCAATTTTATTTATAATACTTCTGTGATACTTATGATCTCTCTACACACAGAATCAAGGAAAGCTTTAACTATCTGGGATTCCATGAAGGGAAAATCCTGAAATTCACCTCCTCATGGTTGAGAGGAAGTAACAATTGTATATACAATGACTGTAACAACTCGTATATATAAATGGCTGCCAAATGAAGAGACCGAGTTACTGCTGGTATAAAGAGTCCGTTCCATTTTAAGTGCCAATGGCCTCCTCACAGGGCGCATAAGCATTGGTGAGTACCAATAGGGCATAAGCTCTATTGCCCAATGGGTGGGAAACTGCTCCAAAAATTGGAGAAACTTCTTTATCATTCAGGGCAGTTACACTTAGATCACCATACTGCCCTGAGTTTGTGAGATATAAGTTGCAGGTAGAAAATATCCCTTTGGTGACTGAAGACTTGCTAAATGAATTAAATATTCCATTTTCTTTTAATGAACTCAGATATGCTTTGAATAATTCTCGTGACACTTCCTCCAGATATATGACTCTGTAAGTTACCACACCTCCCAGATAATGCACAATGACATCTTCTGTGAATCTATAATAGGGTATTCTCGAACCAGGTGTTTTCAGGTTCTTGGTCAGACGCACTAATAATCCCCGTACTGAAACCTGGTAGGGTGAAACCATGCCAACAAGTTATCATCCTACCTTGTTGACCAGTACTCTGTGCAAAGTGATCGAACGAATGGTGTAATATCCTCCAAGACCCTCGTCACAGCTTTTTGGACATCTAGGGTTGTTTGAAAATGGTGTCCCTTGACCGCCATTTTGACTCTTGGAAATAGAAAAAAGTCGCACGGAGCGATATCTGGTGAATAAGGTGACTGTGGTAGTTCTGAAATTTGTTTTGAGGTTAAAAATTGCTGTACTGACAGAGCAGTATGGGATGGCGCATTATCGTGATGCAGAATCCAATTATCAGCAATGTTGGCACGGACACGAAGAACTTGTTTACGAAGTCTTTTTAGAAAGACTTCTAAATATTTCTTTGTAGAAATATTGGTTAACTGTTTGTCCAGAAGGCACCAACACTTTATGAACAATTCCCTTGGAATCGAAGAAGCACACAAGCATGCATTTCACTTTTGACTTTCACATGCGAGCATTTTTTGGTCTGGGTGATCCCTTTGAGCACCATTGCGAACTTTGGCGTTTTGTCTCTGGATCGTATTGAAAAAACCAACCTTCATCACCAGTGATAACGCGGTTCAACAAATCTGGATTGATTTCCGTTTGCTCTAACAGATCGGCTGCCACATTTTTCCGTGTTTCTTGCTGTTGTTTTGTGAGATTTTCGGGGACCATTTTTGCACAAATCTTTCTCATACAAAGATCTTTAGTTAATATTAGACGAACTGTTTCTCGATCGATGTTGAGTTCTTCTGCAATCATTTTCACGGATAATCTTCGATCAGATCGTACGATTTCACGCACCCTGGTCAAGTTGACATCTGTCCGTGAGGTTGATGGTCGTCCACTGCGGTCTTCATCTTCAACATTTGTTCTGCCTTCACTAAAAATTTTATGCCACCGAAAAACTTGAGCTCTTGACATAACCTCCTCTCCAAAAACCTTCTGAAGCTTACCGTAAGTTGTCGTCGCGTTTTCATCCGATTTAACGCAAAAAGGAATGGCATACCGTTGCGCAATATTTTGCGGTTTCATTTCTGTGACGAGAGACACAAACACGTGTTCACTTATTACAGCACAACTCACGACTGAACAGTTGCATCAATGTGCCGCTTGGACTAGAAGTAGCTTATAGACCAAGGTCAAAGATGGTGTGCCTACGCAAGCTGCAGGGTTGCCACATCTTGCAAAGAAAAATTAGTCTCATTACTTTATTGTCGCACCTCGTATATATATATATATATATATACAAAATAAATTTTACCTTGTGTAAAATCCTCATATTTCTATTAACTATTAAGTTTATTATAAACTTAAGTGTATTATATCTTTCATTTAATCTATATATTTAACTAAATATATTATTTATTTTATACTTACTAAGAGATATTAAAGAGTTGTTAATTAAAATGAAATCATCTGCAAGGTCACAAACTATTTTTTTCAGATTGGGACCAATGTATTCAAGTACAGTCTGCAACCTATCTACTTGTAAAATCTCAGCGCCAAAATGATCTCTCAGTCTCAAACTTTCTATTGATCTACACATATTTGAAATAACTGTCTGCCATCTCTTGCAAACTGAAATAAAAATAAATGTAACTACATACAAAATCATGAAGTCATAATTTTATAACCTACCATTTCAAACCCAAAGCAAATAAGAATTTTGGAAGTAAAAAGTTTAACATGTTTTTCCAAAAGGTTTTTCCTTATTGTGTTTGGAGCTAGTAGCACCAGACACAAACAGACTACAGGTCCGATGCCTCTGAAATAATTCCTTGAAGGTTAGTTGTAAAATATAATGTAGTGGAGTGTAGATGCAAGAATATAGTATACGGATACACAGCAGTAGGATTGGAAGTAAAAAGTACGTTAAAACAGTTTGAACAAGAGACTTGTTAAAGGGAATTTTTTTTGTTTGCACGGATTTAATAAACTGAAATTTTCACAGCAATAACGAACCTTTCACATATTTTTGAATTGTGAAAACTCTTCATCTCACCCAATGTTTGGTAGACTTTTTTTTATTGTAGGAGGGTTGATGTTTTCCAGTAGTGTTGTTATTAGAGTTAAGGTTTAGGAGTTTATTGAAATATTTAGCTATGATTTCTGCACTGTCTTTATTGTTATGGGCCATATTATAGTTCTCATCCTTCATTAGTAGGGTTGGGGGGTTCATATTTTTTGAGTTAATTTTTAAAGATTTTGTTGTAGTTTCTTAACTGTGTTTTGTTGAGTTCTGCTTCTATTGATTTCAGTGTCACTTTATGGTGTCTTTTTATTTTCCTTAGGGTTCAGGTGTTTCAATTCTTTGTTTTACTAGATTTTGGAAGAATGTTTCTGATTTTTGGGATTGGTGTAATAGCCATGCTTGATGTCTTCACTACTTCATTGCATTTGCTGTTCCATAATTGATGCTTTTTATGGGTTTTTTATTGGGGCAAATTCTTCTATGATTTGTTTTAAGGTTGTTGACTAGGTCTGAGTTTATCTAAGACTGTTATTTTTTGGTAATTTTGATTCTTGATTAGTTGGGTTGGGTATATAGACATTTTTTTTTTTGCTTCCTTTGGGAAGTGAATTTAATTTTAATTTTGACTATGTAGTGATCTGAGCCTGTGTCTACTCCTCGTTGGACTTTTACATGGTAGATCTCTTTCTGGTGGTACTTGTAGATGAAGACATGATCTAAATACCATTCTGTTTTTGTGTAGTTGGAAGTGTTTCCAGATTTAGAATTTTTGAGGTTTCCTCTTGAATATGTGGATTTCGAGATTACACTGTGATTTCTGCAGACATCGATGAGTCTGTCAGTTTTCATTTGTTCTCTTTAGGGAAAGCCATTTTCTGATGATGTTGCAGTATCTTCTTTCTCCTAGCACTGAAGTATCCAATTAGTTGTTTAACATGATTTTTGGGGATGTAATTTATGGTCTGGTTGAGTAGGTCCCAGAACTTTTCTAGTTTTTTACAGTCTTTTGGAGATTTGTTTTTATTATTAGTTAGGGTGTGGTGTAGATTTTATTAGATACTTTTAGGGTGAGTTTTAAGAGATTCTTGATCAGACTGTGACTTGAATTCTTGTATGGAGTTTATTATTTTGACGCTAGCCAAAAAGCCTGTTCCAAACTGTAAGACACTTTTCATCATTCTCTTCCCAGGTATATTTTGTACAGCCTTGGGATTCCATGGTGTCCTGGTCGGTGTTTCTTATTTCCTGCAGTCCCATGATGAGAATTTTGTGATGGCCCATTAATTGATTATTCTTATTTTATTTTTATTTTTTATTTTATAAATTTATTTACTCTATATTTATTACATTAAATCATATTCCCTCCTCTATGAATCATGAGACCTTGCCGTTTGCGAGGGGGCTTGAGTGCTCAGGGATACAGAGTAGCTGGACCGAAGATGCAACCATATCGGGGAGGTATCTGTTGAGAGCCAGACTAAGGAATGATTCCTGAAAGAGGGCAGCAGCTCTTTCAGTAGTTGTTAGGGCGTGAGTCAGAATGACTTAAACGGCCATATCAACATCACTCAGTCCTCTGAGTACTGCGCAGCTGAAAGCAATGGAAAACTACAGCTGCTTTTTTCCAAGAAAATGTAGCTCTCTGCATTTTCAAATAACAATGATGGAGGCGTCTTCCTTGGTAAAATATTCCGGAGGTAAACTAGTCCACCGTTCGGATCTCCGAGTGGGGACTACTAAGGAAGGGGTCACCAGAAAATTAAAAAATAACATTCTACGAGTAGGAGAGTGGAATGTTAGAAGTTTAAAAAAGGTTGGTAGGCTAGAAAATTTAAAAAGGGAAATGGATAGGATAAATGTGGATGTAGTGGGAATTGGTGAGGTTCGGTGGGAAGAGGAAGGCGACTTTTGGTCAGATGATTATAGAATAATTAACTCAGCTTCAAATAATGGGCAGGCAGGAGTAGGTTTCATAATGAACAAGAAGAGAAACGCATAGCGATAGAATCATTGTAATAAGGATAAAATCAAAACCTAAACCGACAACGATTGTTAACGTCTATATGCCTACAAGCGCCCATGATGATGATGAGGTAGAGTGTGTATACGAAGAGATTGATGAAGCAATTAAACACGTAAAAGGAGATAAAAATTTAATAATAGTTGGAGATTGGAATGCAAGCATTGGAAAAGGCAAGGAAGGAAATACAGTGGGTGAATACGGGCTGGACAAAAGGAATGAAAGAGGGGGCCGACTTATAGAGTTTTGCACGAAGTATAATTTAGTAATTGCCAACACCCAATTTAAAAATCATAATAGAAGAATATACACTTGGAAAAAGCCAGGCGATACTGCAAGGTATCAGATAGATTATATCATGGTTAAGCAAAGATTTAGAAATCAACTCGTTGACTGCAAAACTTACCCTGGAGCAGACACTGATAGCGACCATAAATTGGTGATAATGAAATGTAGATGGGATTTAAAAACCTGAAGAAAAAGTGTCAGATGAATCGGTGGAATTTAGAGAAGCTTGAGGAAGAGGAGGTAAAGAAGATTTTTGAGGAGGACATCGCAAGAGGTCTGAGTAAAAAAGATAAGGTAGAAAATGTAGAAGAAGAATGGGAGAATGTTAAAAAGGAAATTCTTAAATCAGCAGAAGCAAACTTAGGCGGAATAAAGAGAACTGGTAGAAAACCTTGGGTTTCAGACGATATATTGCAGCTGATGGATGAACGTAGAAAATATAAGAATGCTAGTGATGAAGAAAGTAAAAAGAACTATCGGAAATTAAGAAATGCTATAAACAGGAAGTGCAAACTGGTGAAAGAAGAGTGGATTAAAGAAAAGTGTTCAGAAGTGGAAAGAGAAATGAACATTGGTAAAATAGACGGAGCATACAGGAAAGTTAAGGAAAATTTTGGGGTACATAAATTAAAATCTAATAATGTGTTAAACAAAGATAGTATACCAATATATAATATGAAAGGTAAAGTCGATAGATGGGTGGAATATATTGAAGAGTTATACGGAGGAAATGAATTAAAAAATGGTGTTATAGAGGAAGAAGAGGAAGTTGAGGAGGATGAAATGGGAGAAACAATACTGAGATCTGAATTTAAGAGAGCATTAAAAGATTTAAATGGCAGAAAGGCTCCTGGAATAGACGGAATACCTGTAGAATTACTGCGCAGTGCAGGTGAGGAAGCGATTGATAGATTATACAAACTGGTGTGTAATATTTATGAAAAAGGGGAATTTCAGTCAGACTTCAAAAAAAGTGTTATAGTCATGATACCAAAGAAAGCAGGGGCAGATAAACGTGAAGAATACAGAACAATTAGTTTAACTAGTCGTGCATCAAAAATCTTAACTAGAATTCTATACAGAAGAATTGAGAGGAGAGTGGAAGAAGTGTTAGGAGAAGACCAATTTGGTTTCAGGAAAAGTATAGGGACAAGAGAAGCAATTTTATGCCTCAGATTAGTAGTAGAAGGAAGATTAAAGAAAAACAAACCAACATACTTGGCGTTTATAGACCTACAAAAGGCAATCGATAACGTAGACTGGAATAAAATGTTCAGCATTTTAAAAAAGTTAGGGTTCAAATACAGAGATAGAAGAACAATTGCTAACATGTACAGGAACCAAACAGCAACAGTAACAATTGAAGAACATAAGAAAGAAGCCGTAATGAGAAAGGGAGTCTGACAAGGCTGTTCCCTATCCCCGTTACTTTTTAATCTTTACATGGATCTAGGAGTTAATGATGTTAAAGAACAATATAGATTCGGAGTAACAGTACAAGGTGAAAAGATAATGATGCTACGATTTGCTGATGATATAGTAATTCTAGCCGAGAGTAAAAAGGATTTAGAAGAAACAATGAACGGCATACATGAAGTCCTACGCAAGAACTATCGCATGAAAATAAACAAGAAAACAAAAGTAATGAAATGTAGTAGAAATAACAAAGATGGACCGCTGAATGTGAAAATAGGAGGAGAAAAGATTATGGAGGTAGAAGAATTTTATTATTTGGGAAGTATAATTACTAAAAATGAATGAAGCAGGAGCGACATAAAATGTCGAATAGCACAGACAAATCGAGCCTTCAGTCAGAAATATAATTTGTTTACATCAAAAATTAATTTAAATGTCAGGAAAAGATTTTTGAAAGTATACGTTTGGAGTGTGTCTTTATGAGGAAGTGAAACTTGGACGATCGGAGTATCTGAGAAGAAAAGATTAGAAGCTTTTAAAATGCGGTGCTATAGGAGAATGTTAAAAATCAGATGGGTGGATAGTGACAAATGAAGAGGTATTACGGCAAATAGATGAAGAAAGAAGCATTTGGAAAAATATAGTTAAAAGAAGAGACAGACTTATAGGCCACAAACTAAGGCATCCTGGAATAGTCGCTTTAATATTGGAAGGACAGGTAGAAGGAAAAAATTGTGTAGGCAGGCCACGTTTGGAATACGTAAAACAAATTGTTAGGGATGTAGGATGTAGAGGGTATACTGAAATGAAACGACTAGCACAAGAAAGGGAATCTTGGAGAGCTGCATCAAACCAGTCAAATGACTGAAGACAAAAAAAAAAATCCTATTCTTTAATGATGTAATTTTTTTCTGAAATTATATTTTCTATTGCAAAATTTTTAATTCCGCAATTATTGCCGACTTGTAGATTGTATTTTTATTATGTTTTAAATAAAATCATCATCCTCGAATGTGATCTGGTGGTTCCAAATTTAAAATTTTTTCTTAAATATATTCCTTTTTTATCATTATTACAAATCTCGAAATTCTCTGAATTGTTTTTGCAATCTTTAATACTATGTTTGCATTCTAAGAGATGATCAGCTATATTAGATAGAAATCTTTTTAATTTTAGTTTAACATTATGATCCGTACACCTATTTTTTAAATGATTCTTTTTACTTTTTACAAATATTATTACAATCATTGCATTTAATTTAGTATACTTTTATTCCTCTAACAGTTCATTTTTATTACTGTTATTTCTTAAATATTTTATAATAATCTGGTTATATAGTTTATATACTTTTTTATATTTAATTTTTTTCATTGGCATTAAAAATTTTTGCTATTATTTTATTTGTGTAACTGTAATTATGGAAAAAAATTACAACTCCTTAAAGAATACGTTTTAATGTAATAAATATAGAATCTAATACAAACTGAAGATGTGGGGATACAGTGAACATCTGTAATTGGAAATTAATATGTAAAGTTTAACTTATCTAATTATTGTGTTTTGGTGGTGTTTATTTCATATAATATAAATTTTATTAACACTGTAGTCAAAATGTTAATGAATTATTTGAGTAGCTCAGAAACCAATGCAGTTAGTCGATTTTCTATATTTTCTGATTTTTGTAAATTTTAATGGAATAAATATTATTCTTAGTTATTAAAGGATTTACTCATTGCTTAGTTCTTTCTAGGTCAGACAGCCCTTTTTTTTATAGCTTCTGAATACATTGTGAAATAATTTCAGAAACAATTTTGAGTAAGTCCACTTTTTATCAATAATTTTTACATAAACGTTGAAATAAAAACTAAATTATTCTTTTTGTTTTGATATTTGTTGGTAACACTGAAAAACAACAAATTCATAATAACTGTTAACTATTACTTCCGCTATTTAGAATTGTTCGAGATACAGATTTCAAAAGAACGCCAATTTTTAGTAAGTTTTATGTGCATGGTTTCTTTTAATTTCAAATATCTAAACTTTGGTTAACACATAAAAATATTGTATTGAAGTGTTTGTGAAAATTTATTGTTATCAAAAACATTACATAATTTTTCTTTAACAACTGTAAAAACTTTTGACTTTTTAAAATAATAAAAATAGATTTATTGTAAGGGTATAAAAAATAAACGTCAAAGGAAATAACACAGTGAAAGTGATATGCCATTTTATCCAATTCAAGGAGAGTTAATCGTATTGAAACTGACACATTGTCAGAGAATGAAAATGTAGAAAATAATGCAAATGACTAAGTTGCTAGGATACATAGCAGGAATATGGTAAATGGTCTCGAAATACTGAAAAACTAAAAAGGATACAAGGTAAACAATATCAAATAGAAATAAGAAAATAATTCCTGCAAAGAAATTTGATAATAAACCTTGTAATTGTTTACGGCTTTGTAACCACAACATAATCTTTCTCAAAGAAAGAAGATGATGAAAAGTTGATACAAGCTTAATGATAATCATAAGCAAAATATTTTTGATTAAAGATTATGCTATCAAAAGATGACGACCCAGAAATAAATAACATCAAAGGACCATGATCTCAGTATTTTGAATATTTTATTAGACTTAACGGCCAAGATGTTGGTGTTTGCAAAAAAACATTTTAAGGAAACATACCAAATAAGCAAGCAGCAGGCAACTATATAATTTTGGTTGAAAGGAAGATCTGAAGGATCACTGAGGGCAGCATATTCAGGTAACAAAATAAATGATTCCCATATAATAAAACATGAAAGTTCATTTCCTGCTATTTTGAGTCATTATACAAGAGCTCATAATTCTAGATGCAGATAATTGGATTCAGACTTTTCTATTACAAAAATGTATAAACTGTATGTTGAATAATGTAATGAAGAGCAGCAAATGGTACTAGTAAAGGAAAAGTTTTATTACCATACATTTTCGACAAAATTTAACTTAGCTTTAAGCAACCTTCAAAAGATACTTGTCAAAAATGTGATTATTTGGTAATAAAAAAAAACCAATCTACAACAAATTAAGAAAAACATGCGGCTGAAGTTGAACATGATAAACACTTGAAAAATGTAGAAATTGCCTGTAATAGTATGGCTAATGATCGATTAAGAGCTTCAGACGAAATGTACATGTTTAGCTTTGATTTAAAAAAAGCATTACCACTTCCAAAACTTTCCATATCAGTGACTCATTACATGAGAAACCCATATGTTTAAAATCTTGGTTGTCATGATTTAAAGACTAACAACGGCTAAATGTACGTTTGGCCTGTAACCCAAGGATCACGGGGTTCACAAGAAGTGTCATCTTGTTTAACTAAACATATTAAATTATATGCAAAAAATTTTCTAAAAATGATAATGTTTTCAGATTCATGTACAGGACAGAATTGATATATAAAACTGTATTAAGTTTACTGAAATTGATTCAGAGTGAAGGCATAAAAGCTGAATCAATTGAGCTTAAATATAAAAAAAAAAACAAAAAAAGGTAGCCAGCAAACTTAAAAAATATAAATCAACCATTATTGTATCCTAATGGTAGAACAGTTTCAAAAGAAACAAAAAAAGACATGATGAATTTATTAAAGTATATACCTCCAATAAAATACACTTTAACAGGTCATTAAGAACGACACATGGAGAACAAAATTTAAATTTAGATAACTCGGAAGATGTCTGTTATGATGAATAAACATAAAATTTATGACAACATGTTACTGTATTATTTTTACATAAATTTCTTATATTGTTCAGCTGTCAAAAGGTATGTCCTAAAGTTTCAAAGATGCTGCCATTGTCCCAACAAATACTTATGTTTTTATTTAAAAATCCTGTACATATCTTGTTTTGTTGCAGAACCTACCCTTAGAAAAAAAAAACTTCTTTATATACTTTTCTGATCAAATTAATAAACCAAAAATGTTATAAATTAATGTATAAAAAACATCAATTTTGTCAATTTTAAATTTATTTTTAGATTAGTACTTTTTTTAAGCGTACCTTTACTAGCAGTAATCTGTGTATTAAGGGGTAGATGAGAGAATATATGCCAGAGGCAGTCATCATTAAGCCGACTAATTGGACACTGTTCTGCTTCTTGTGATGATAAATTGGTAACAACAATACTTCCAACAGAACCAACATTGTCATCATCGCTGTCTCCTTCATCACTCTGATTTTTTTCTGCCTGTAAAATTTATAAATATTCAGTATAAAAATGTTTGGTATTATAAGAATTATACATTTATTTTTCCTGGGTGAAAAACACTTTCGCATTATTATTGCCCAGATATAATATATTTCTTGGAAACAAAGATATATCGCATTATATATCTCAAAGTAATACACTAGTCAACTGGCATGAACAGCTGAAACTCACAACATGATTTAAATACTTGAATGTGAACAGATGACCTTAAGAAACTGTAAAACTAAAGATGGCAATATTTCATTATCCCCTAAAATGGTTTATATGTTAGGCCCTAGGTTAAAGTTGCAGTAAGCAAAATAGCTCTTAGGACACTTCCTTGAGGTACTCCATTTCCAGCATCAAACTTTCCGATATTGTTGTTCCAACTCGAACTCAGAAGGACTGACTACTGAGGAAACCCCTGACAAATTGGAGGAGATTACCTTGTATATCCCATTCATGAACAGTATTTAGGATTCTTCTCCTCCACGATGTCATACAGCTTTTGCGAATGAAAAACTACAGTAACCAGGTGTTGGTGATGTAAGAAGAGCATAATTATAGAATTAGGTTTTATATTCAATTTTACAGTGAAATTGAGCTCTCATGAAAGCTAAAATATAGGGATCCCTCGGTAAGTAATCCTACAGGTTTCAAAAACTACGCATTAACTGACACCATGTTATGTAAAACATTAAACATATGGAAAATATGAAAAATCCGAGCATTTTTTTTTACAATACTAATGAAAAAAATATTTTTCACTCACTAAAATGTCATAGTTACTAAAATTACTGACTAAATCTACATCAAATTACATCCCATCTCTCAACAGAAAATTAACAGATGTAAAGAATATATACAACTTTTAATCAAATATGTAAAAGGAAATGAGAGTTTGATAGTGACAGGAAACTGGAATGGCATAGCACTTGAAGAATATGGGAAATTAGTCGATGAGTATGGACTAAATCAAAGAAATGCATTAA
Organism: Lycorma delicatula; assembly: GCF_047948215.1. Taxonomy (NCBI): domain Eukaryota; kingdom Metazoa; phylum Arthropoda; class Insecta; order Hemiptera; family Fulgoridae; genus Lycorma; species Lycorma delicatula. Next base: position 36,473,925 of record NC_134455.1, read on the forward strand.
GGGAACTATGCTTTCAGAATTTTGCAAATAGTATAAAGACGTGATTGCAAACAACCTGTATAAACAAAAAGAGAGAGATACATAAAGGCAAGACCAGGAGTTATGGAAAGCAATCATATAAATTACATAATTTTTTTTTAACCTCTGGGATCATTGTTAGGTTTTTCAGAGGATGAGAATATGTTACATAGTGTAACATTTAAGTATTCTAAGCTCAGGAGCAGAGTTAATGAGTTTTATTGCCAAATCTCACAAATAAATCCAGTTTAAAAAGTTAAATGAATTTAAAAAAGAGCAATAATTAACTAATTACGGTGGGAGATGAAGAACAAGTTGAAAGGTTGGCAGAAAGCCATTTTTAGAATTGATGAATGAATATAGAATATATAAATATTATAAAGATGATGAAATTGGTTAATGCAGAGATGTAGTGAAGGAAAGAAAATATAGTACTGGAAAAATAGGTGTATAGTAAAGTAACAGAAGACTTTGGTAAAGTTAGCTAAAACTGTATTGGAGTTAGAGATTGTACAACTAGGAATGGAAGAAAGAGCTAACAGTTAAGAAGAATATGAAGGGGAACTATAGAGAGGAGAAAATTATTAGATAGTTTTGGAAGAAGAAAGTAATTCCTATAGAAATAAGAATGTAAAATATGCTGTCAGAACCATATTTAGTAGAAGCAGTATTTAATTTACTGTATAGATTAGCATTTAGAGTTTACATAAGTGGACAAGTATACCGATTTAAAAAAAGTTCAACTGTTACCACACCAAAAAAAGTAAGAACGAATAAGCGTGAGATCTAGTGAACTATTAGTCAGAAATTCACTAGCTGTTTACAGTTGTGAAGGATATGTGTAAGTATACTAGATGTAAAATTCAATTAAAAACATGAATAAAGGGACTTACGAAATCCTTTTACAAGTAATCTGATAGGCTTAAGAAGGATAGTTATCTGTATAACATAAGTAGATCAGAAGAAGTTTAGTCATTTTGAATGGAATATTTTCAATATTTTTTTTAAAAATTAGACTGAAATAAACAGAAAAAAATTATAATTTGTAAAAGTATCACGTAGCAGTAAAGGATGAAGAGTACTCTAAAAATAAAACATGCACAAAAAAGCCAAGGTTAATGATTCAAAAAGAAACAATACAAGGATGGAGTCTTTAACCATTACCTTACAACACGTACATAGAAGTTAAAAACTGAGGACAGAACAACTATTCAAAGAGAAAAGATAAAAATTTTAGGATTAGCTGATAATATAGATATTTTGGCAGAACCAAAAACTGAATTAGAAAAATTTGAATGGCATGTTAAAAAAAAAGAACTCCAGAGTTTCAACAATGAATATTGTTCTTATTTTTTATCAGTCAATAGTGTATTATTCATAATCTTGAAGTAACAAGATTTATTTTAAACAGTCTCTTGTTAGATAACCGCTACATTAGACTGTTGCACAAGTCAAGCTATTATACATGTGGGCTTCAGAACCATGGTACTAACACAAGAGAAAGAGCATGTACTGGTTCACAAAAATAAAATCAATGACTATCATACAAAGAAATTATATGCGAATCTATTGTAGAAATTCTCTGAGTGACAAACGCATACATAAGTGGTGTGAACAGTTTCTGGAAACCAGAAGCATTTTGAAAGGAACTCACCAGGTAGGCCAAAAACAGCCAAAAGCACAGAAAGAATTCGACTGTCTTAACACAAAGTCTAAAACATTTAATTCATAATATTAGTTATAAACTAAACATTCCTAAAAGCACTATCCATGATGTTTGCAAGTGATTAAAATTTTTAAACTGCAGCTACTCCATGAAATTAAACCTAAAAACATTTTGCATGCATAGAGATGTGAATCACAATTGTTGAGTATGGGGTTCAGAAAAACCACACAAATTGGTGAAATTTGTCCACAACTGGCAGAAAGTGAATGTCTGGTGTGGTATCATATATAATAAAATTTTCAGGCTATTAATTTCCATGAGGATACCATTTCAGTCACAGTATACTTTGTAAAAAGATTTTAGATTTTATACTTTCATGTAGTAAAAGAGATACATTTTTAATTCTAAACGTAATAAAGTTTAATTTAAAACTATGGAATTCTTTTTCAGACAGCCGGAATACATTGCCATGAGAGAATTTTAATTTTAAAATAAATATAATAGAAAAGTGAATAAAATAAACGACATTTGACGATGAATAGGCAAGGAGAAAATTAATGGTAGAGTCTTATAGAGATGAACTAGACTAATATATTACAAATTCAGACAACCAGGTTTAGTTAATTTTATGAAGGATATGTAAAGAGTAAAAATTGTAGACAAAAAAACAGAAATTTCTGCTACTGATGTTGAATGTAATAACTACACTGAAATTAAAATGACACATAAAAGACTAACAAAAAAGAAACTAACATTTTTTATTAACAATATTATATATGTTTTATTTCAAACTTTTATAAATAAATCTTAACATATACTTGCAAAAAATAAATCCAGGTGATATTGAGACTTTTTTCAAATTTGATATATCTTAAGCGAAAGTCTTGAGAATGAAACCAAAAAATTAAACTGAAATTAAAGTTCATTAACTGCTGCTGAGCAGTTGTGCAAACTTTTTACAAGGTATTTTAATACTGTTTATCAACCTGATATTGGTGGTCTGAAAAGAGAATTGTTGAAAGTGATAACTTGATTAGTATTCCTGAAAGCAGGAAAAAAATTTGATTGTGGTTTGGTAATCTGCTTTGATGGAATTTCACCACTTTTAAGAGACTGTGATGTATGTTTATGCAAGTTTTAAATTACCTTTTGTAATTTGAGCCTTGGGTGTCGAGATTTTCCTTTTGTCTTATATTTGGAAGGTAGAAGTGGTCTTTCCTGAACAAAAAAAGGTATCGGACATAATATTCTGCAACTGAAGGCCAATATCAGTACTTGGAATCATCTCTGAAGTCTGTGATAAATGCCAAATCTCACACAAATTTGTCCCTGTAACTGGCAAAAGTGGTAAGCGCGATGACATATGTTGTTTGGTAAATGGCATCATTGCAATTGCGATTTATGCATACTTATTATGTTAACAATTATTGATTTAAGTAACATTAAATATTATCTGAACAGGTCATTTAGCTATGGTACCAACAGGTAATAGACTATTGTTATCATTACCATTTGATAGTAGACGAATTTCATTTCTAAACACGATTATAAGTTCATAAAATTGCTGTTGTATCTTGTTGTTTGGTTAAGTATATTACTGGTCTCACATGTGGTTTACTTAGTTCTTACTACGACTTATTTACTCGTTTTATTTATTTCTAATTTTTAAATATTCCATTATTACAATGAATCAAAATTTTCTTGTAATTCGAGTGGAATACGAGAAATACTTTTTGGCGAAAAATATAATGTTCCTGATTTTTAAATTAAGTGGTAACAATATTTCTGCTCAAGATATACCTTCAGACTTTTCTTTTGATTTTTAGTCAGCCAGTGATTGTAATTACAAACCTAATTTAAACAACAAAGAAGAATCTGTGTCTCAACATGATATTCAACCTGCAGTTCAAACATTTTATCCAGCAGAGAATGAAATTGATGTAAGTACCAATTTTCAGGTAAGAAATTATGGTTTTAGAAACTGTCCCCCTGCAAATTCACAACCAATTGAATATTTTGATTTATTTTTTATTAATATAATTTGAAACTTATCAGTTAAAGGCATATGTAAAAAAAAATAAAAATAAAAAGATTCTGGAAATATGAACAACTTTTCTCGGTTGTTTAGTTGGTTGATTTACTACAAAAATAATGAAGAAATTTATTGCTGGGGAAATTTAAAGATGGGGCTAACAAGATGAAAAACATATTACTCATTTACTGGGACATATCAGATGCACAGAGAATTCCATTTTATTCAAACACCATGTTCCTTAGGCATTTTGAAGTAATATTTTCAATGATTCACTTATCACAAGACCGTCTAACTAAGGGAACACCAGTTTATGACCTACGGACAAAAATTAGATTTTTTGTTGACAGTATGAATGTTTGAAAAAATATTTTGTACCATTTGAAAACATACGAGGTCTGTAAATAAAGAAATGAAACTAACTTTTTTTAGCAGCCAACTGGTAACACTGTAAAAGTACTAGTAAACATTTGGTTATATAACTGATTTATATTAGGTATTAATATTTTTAGTCTACTGTTGCCATGTGAGATGTAAACAAACTTTTCATAAAACGAGTTTTTGTTGTGAATTACAAAAATGAGTGATACTAATTAATTATGAGCAATGTTGTTTTGTAAATAAAATGTTTTTCTGAAGCAGACTTATTACTTTACTTACAGACCTTGTATATATAGATTAGAGTATAATTGGGATGAAGAACCGATGTGTGCACATTACATACATGGCAAATAAGCATCACGCAAGATTCGGAATAAAAAAATGTTGAATTAGTGCTACTAATTATGTTGTTCATGTGGTACTTAACAGTGGCAAACGTCTTTTGTCAAGTAACCCTGATCTATTTATACAAAAAGTTTTTGAATTATTATAAAAAAAGTAGACTTTTACATCTTTACAGACAACTTTTACACAAAGTTACCATTAGCCAAAAAATTATTTTCCAACACACTTACTTGACAGGCACTGTCAACAAAAATTCAAAAGATTTATCTAAAACAATTATACATGTTAAACTGGATGAGAGAGAAACCATTTATTTTAGAAAGGATGAGGTTCTTTTAGTTGGTTTTAGAAAAAAAGTACCAATGAAACTTGTTTATCTTATAACTACTGGCTGTCATGCCAAGGGTAAAGTTATTTTCAATAGAAGCGGTATAGAAGGTAAAAAGCCATTACTTATTCATAAGTACAATTTAAACATGGATGGAGATAAATCTGTATCATAACATCCTCTTGGCCAACCAAATATTTTTTATTGGAAAAAAATATTTTCTAATTTTGTTGATACTATGAAATATACTATAGTATATTTCCTATTCAATGCATATACTTTGTAAAACAAAAATCTGTGAACCCAATCAATAGATTTAGTTTTATAATAAATATAGTTAATTCACTGGTTGCTAAAGAAATACCTAGGCCTAATGGGGCAGTCTGGGGATGACGATGGAATCATCTTCCTACAAAGAAAGACTGTGTGCTGTTTGTGGACCAACCAAAAAACAGGGTTGCAGTCATTACTGGTATCCTGGGTGTAATTGTGGAGTTCATCCTGCCTGTTTTCACCAACTTCAGCACTATTTGATGACCTATTAAGCCTGGAAGGAAGAGGAAAGCAACTCAAGTGATTCAGAGTAAAAATATTACCAATTTTTTCAGTGTTAATATTTCTTGGTAAATAGTTAATAAGTGAAGTGTTACATATCATTTTAATCAGAATAAAATGACAATTATTTTATATATATCGGAATTAGTTGGAAACAGAAGTGGTTAATTACACAATTAAGTCAAATCTGAAAAAAGAAAATTTAATTTTACTCATTTTGAAAATTTAGAAAAAAACAGTTATCAAAAAAATCAAATAAGATTATTTTCAACATTATAAACATTCTATAAAATTCTCTGAATAAAATGATCTGTAATAATATAAGGTTTAGACGATTAAAAATTGTTCTTTTTGAATTTTACAATAAGTCTCTGCAAGTAACTTAAAATTCATCTGTCATTCAACCCTTTGAGGGCCAAACCTTTTTGGTGATGGTTAAACAACTGTACAGTGTCTTATAGTGACTACTTGTAACTTGTGCTAAAAAAATTATAAAATTTTTTATTACTAATATTTTTTAGCAATTCTTGTTTAAATTGTAGGAAAACCAATGCATTATCAACTAATCAACTACACATGTTTTTGTGGGCATACTTATTAAAAAATATTTCTAAAAATTAAAGAACCCAAAAAAATAAATAAATGAGTTTGAAGTAACTTAACTCAAAATCAACAAACAATTTTACAATGGGAATCAAGATTTTTAGAATTGTTGCCCTGTTTTATATTAAACCTGAATATTTCATGATTTTTGACAAGGTTAGATAAATTTTAGTCAGATATGTAAAATTACGTTTTTTAGAACTGTCAGTATACAAATCAGTATCAGATTGTTCATTTCTAAGCTCCCAATTATTTTCACTCGCTTTCAAAATACACTACTCATTTTGCATGTTATAGCAACACTAATAAATATTGCCAAAAAAAAGAAAATAAAACAATAAGATGAAATAAATATATTACAATCCAAACCTCACAAACAGCTAAAAACAATGATAAATGCACAATGCTCTTGGCTCATCTATGTAATATGCAACAGACCAATAAATACAGTATTGCAAAAAAACTAAATAAATAAAATAGAGCATTCCTTTTCATTTAGAACAAACTATAATTTCACGGCCAACTCAAAACAATAACAAACAAATGACATTTACGTATTATGTAAAATAAAAATGTAAACATTCGTTAAGATCGAAATAATAATTATTTTTGTTTACCATCTGATTATTAATTGTGATGTCATGTGCAGCTTTTTACAATAACAAATGCAACCTCCATCAAGCGGACTGTCACGTCTGCCATGACAACCAAACATATGATGATCAGTACAAATGTCATTTTGATACTGACAAATTCACCAAATCGTCTTTCACGCATAAAATGAAATTGATGAAAACTCGCCAGTTGGTCTTTTTACTATAAAACTGAACCTGATGAAAGATCATCACGTGGTCTTCAAAGAGTTAAGGTAAAATGACAGTTCTAGGGTTAAGAAACAAGCCTTCTTTAGTTTTGCACATGGTAAAAAAGGAAGGTTGTGGAATGTAAACCTCAATTTTAAAAAGCATCTGACCCTATTCGACACAGTTTGTCAGTTAAGAAGTTATTGGATTTTTTTGGAATTGTCAGGTCAATTTTAAGATGGTTGATGTCTTATTTGGCTGAGAGAAAGTTCACAGTTAAAATAATAAAAAATATCCTCTACACCAGAAAGGCACATCTGCCATGCCGTAACTCAATCTTAGGTAATTTATTTTTTTCTTTAACAACATTTCTGTTCAAATATCATCTATATATTTATATGATAATGATCTAAACGTGTAACAGATCACACTTCAACATGATAGGAAGTACAGAAGATTGAAGTTCGGGAAAAAATGAATCCCTTGATTCATAGAGGGGCTCCTACTTTTTTATAACCAGTTATGAAAATGTTATAATTTATGCACAATCAGGATGCAGTTAACGGATATTTAAAATCCATTACACAGGGATATTGAAGGATCTGTTGCAAGTACTGATCTGAAGATCATTTATGGGAAAATTTGTTCTTATAAGCAATATATGGTGCAAATGAATAAATTTATTTTGCAGCAATATACAATAAATAGTCAAGCAAAATCACTAATATGGTTACTTCTTTGAGATCTTTTTGCAAGCCTTCATGAATTCATATAACTATAAAGTGATGCTTCATAGTCATGTATGCTTATGTATAAGCATACATTACGTTATGTAGATCTAATAACTGAGAATACAGGATCCTGTGAAAACTGATTCTTGGAATTAATATGGTAATTTTAACTTGTCTATTTACTGTGTTTTGGTGGTTTATATTTCATTTAAAATTAAATTATAGTAACATAGTGGTCAATATGATAACAGAATTAGTTGAACTTTCAAAAAATAAGAATATATATATATATATATATATTACATAATTATATAATGACAGTAACAAACCACACACATATTCATTCTTTTTTAACATATTTATCACTAACTTTTAATTAATATTTTTATTATTTGACTACATATTTTTTATATATGGAATCTTTAACTATTAACTGGATTTTAAATCTTAAATTTAAAAGGAAAAAAATTTTAAATTTTAATTCCATTTTGATTTGAATTGATTTTACAGTTTATATCCAAACAAATTCTGTTTTACTGTACATAACAAGATTTTATTTTGTTAATGTTGTGTATTTATAATATGTAATTTTACATGAACAATTAAAAGATTAGATCACCTGAAGATGTGAGAATATATATGATATAAGGTAAGCGTCATCCTACATAATTTAATTTTATTCTGTACTTGACGGATCAAGCTATATATATATATATATATATATATATATATAAAATTAGTAAACATTGCTTTGTCTATTATTATAAAGTTATAAATGAAAATTAGCCCAAACAGTAGCAACATACATATGAGGTTTGCTCAAAAAGTATCCAACCTGAGGCCATGAAAGGAAAATTTTACCTTGAAAGTTTTTCAACACTAATTCCTTTTGACAAACTTCTCTTGTGACTCCATATACCAAACCCAATGGTCATTCTGTTGCTGTTAACATTTTTTTCACCATTTTGGAATGGCTAGCAAGTTCTGATGTCAGTCACATCTGTCGTTATGTCCTCTCACCTGTCAAATTAGGACCTTTCAGTGGCAACCAGAAATCATAAGGAACCAGGAAACTCTAGGATTCTGTGCTTAACCAACAAATTTTGTACTGATATGATGAATCAGCTGTGTTGCTAGGATGTAACCGAAATTTGCATGATTCCCACAGAAGTGATCTTTTGTACCAAACTGTATCACAAAGCCAGTGCAGAACTCCACATAGCATATTTGGCCTTCTGGTGTATATTTATAAAGGTGAATTCCACAATGTCAAAAAATACAGCTAATATCCCTTTCATTTCAGCTTGTCATGGTTTTTTTTTGACATTGAACATGATTGTGACTTCTTACTATCACCATTATTGGCAAGACTTCTTATCACTGAATTTTTAGTCTTATTTGTATAACCAAAAAATCAGTTAACAAATTTTAAGGAAGTTAGAATCACTGTTGGTACACTTCAGCATGTCCTGTGCATCATCAAAATAAACTTTCTTTTTGTAAAAGCTTTATTCAAGAGAAATTAGAATTGTGTGTATAGAACAATCACTAATTGCAATGTAATTTACAATCTTTTGGATAGTCAAATGATGATTTTATATTATAAATTGCATACAAGTTATAAATGGTATTTGAATCTCAGTTACTGTTAGCAACAGTAATCTGGTCACTCTCAAATCAAGTTTGACCATTTTGAAAACAGTTTTAACACTCTTTGTGTAATTTCCACAATTCAATTCCAAAAGCCTGCTTAGTTTTAAAAATTGTTTTGATTTGGTATCACCGACCATTTGATAGAACTTTATACCAAAATGCTATTCAATGCATTCTCTCATATGCACAAAATAAAAATTCAATAAGCACCTGCTACACTAGTACATACAATGGCTAGACAACTGATGCAACAATAAACATGTATGTGCACTAGATACTAGTGCTGCATTCTAATAACAAGTTTTACTTTGTATTAAAAAATACTTTTTTGGAAAAAATATATGGTTGATAATTTGAACAGTCAGAAATTTTAAAAGAAGATTAAAAACTATTATGAAAAGTGTAATAGTCAAAGGCTCAACATTGTTCTATTGCATTTACTTCTTCTGTAGTGATATATCCATAAAATTAACTTAGGTTGTATGTCACACTTCAACCCACAAATGTGACAGGCGATTGTAGGAATGTGTAGAAGTTCTGCTTAAAAAAAAAATTAAATGAACTTTATACTACAATGAATAATGTGACCTTCCTATCTACAGTGTATAGAAGCCTGGAAATATTTACATATTACTAAAACAGATTTCTCACATTTAAATGAGAAATTTTACAAATCTAATTTACAAAACGAATCAAGGAAGTGTATTACTAATATGCAATGTTTGACTAGACAAACTGATGACACTAGTAAATATGAGTAGGATGATTCTACGAGATGTTATGAGGTGTGATCAAAAAATACGGTGAATGAATTTTTATAGCGGCAACTGCCGACGCTATATCCATATGCTGTAATCTGTTCAATAGCGTGATCAACTGAGACAGGCAGGGACAAGTTGTAACACGTTCGAGTTTGCCAGTCAGCTGCCAGAGCCGCTAGAGTGAGGTTGTGTTTATCATGTCTGTCGCGCAACATGGATTTTGAACAACGCATTAACATTAAGTTTTGTTTTATGTTGCAAAAGAGTGCCAGAAAAGCTCACAAAATGTTAGAATCGGTGTACGGCGATAATGTGGTAACTTTGAAGACTGTGTACAAGTGATATGACCGATTTAAAAACGGAAACGAGTCTGTTGAAGACGAGCAGCGTACGGGACGTCCAGTAACCTAAAAAACAATTGAAAATGTCCAAAAAGTGGAAATAATGGTTCGTTCAAACAGGCGAATGACTATTTGAGAGCTATCGGAAGACCTTAACATCTTGTACTGTTCAAAGCGAAATGACGTACGAAGAAAGCGACCAGAAAAATGGACCAATGGCTTCCTTCTTCACCACGACAATGCGCCGTGCCACACTTCGCTTCTCATTCGCGAGTTTTTGGCCGAAAAAAGTGTTCCTGTCTGTCCACATCCGCCATACTCACCGGATTTAACACCATGCGACTTTTGGCTCTTCCCAAAAATTAAAACTGTGCTTAAAAGAAAACGTTTTGACACCGTTGCTGACATTGAGAGGGCCACGACCGAGCAGCTGAAAGCCCTTCCGAAAGACGCCTTCCAGAAATGCCTCCAGTCATGGAGTCAACATTGGGATAAATGCATTGCTAGTCAAGGACAGTACTTTGAAGGAAAATAAATCGAATTCTATGTAACCTTATTACTTTTTTTAATAAAAAATTATTCACCGTATTTTTTGATCACACCTCGTATTTAGTTACTAAAAGCAAAGCTGACATTTTTAATATGCTTTTATCAAATAAGAAATTGTAATAATTTTTTTTAAACATTTTTACTTAATTTAACATTAAGAAAACAACATTTTTTAGAGGTTTATTCACCATTTTTGTAAAATAAAAAAAATATTTATATATTATTTTAAAAATTTAATTCTCCAAGCGACTTAATGATAAAATCAATAAATAACGACTTTTTTCTATGCTACTGTCATACTTGAATGTATTATTTATTTGAAAAAACACACTTTTTCAACTGGAGGGTTCTTCATCAAAATATAAAATTTAAAAAACATTGCACAAACCCAACAAAAAATAATGTGCTATAGGTAAAACTGTTCTGAGGGTGTTGCAACTGGAATTTCAATGCACTAAAGAAGCTAGCAATAGAGTTCAGCAATTCTTCAAACAAATTAACTGGCAACTTTCTTTTAAAAAAATAAATAAATACGTACAATTTCTTCATTTATTTATATAAAATTCATAGACTTTTCTTGTATTCGAAATCAATGCATACACATATTGCTAAGTAGTGGTTTCTGTAAGTGCAAATTTAAAAATTTTTTATCCACATTCATGCTTTCCAGGATTAACAGTAGTACATCAAAATAAAATTTAGAATCATTTTTTGTCAAATATAATGCTTCATGTTTCCTAAGTATATAACACATTGTCCAGAGGCACCACGACTTCTTCACAGGAGTTGCAAAATATTACGCAATTTTCATAATTTTATTTCTGTTCAATGTTGTAAAATGCAACATCTAGTGGAGCTGACGTAAACCACTTACCTTCAGTTAATGGAAACATCTATAAATGGTTACCAGATGGTGTGACACTACTTTCTCAATAGTATTAGTAATTTCTCAATTTTTCTGTACTTTATGTTTGTTAGTTTGTAGCTGTTAAGTGTTGTATATACGAGGGTTATTTTTTTTCAAGGTCTGATCGGTCGCAAAATAAAAACCCGCGCAAAAATCAGATGAACCTTTGCGCATATGTGTTGCACAGCGTCTTTAGTATGGCTTTCAATCATGCCACATCACTTCGTTTAGTTCTGAACACGCAGCTAGCACGTAAACATGTCTACAACAATAGCATCTCCCACCAAGTGTGAAGTGCGTGCAGTAATTTGATTTCGTCAGGCTGAGGGGTGTAATGCAGCAGAAATTCATAGACGAATAAGTAATGTGTACATTGAAACTTCAATGAGTGACAGCAAAGTGCGACAATGGTGCAGGAACTTTAAAGCAGGACGTACAGATGTTCATGATGCAGGCAGTAAGGGAAGGAAGCGAGTGTCAACTGATGATCTTGTTGAGCGTATGAATGAGGCAATTCGAGAAAATCGTCGGTTCACAATTTCTGTATTGAGCGATTCGTTTCCAGAAATTTCAAGGTCAGCTCTCTACACCATTGAGTGAGAGACTTCAGTACTGCAAACTGTGTGCGAGATGGGTTCCCAAGATGCTATCCGACCATCACAAAACAATGAGAATGGACGCCTCTCTAACGCTTCTCCAGCGCTACCACAATGAAGGAGAAGATTTTTTGGATAAAATTGTCACAGTGGACAAGACATGGGTCCATTTTGAAACTGAAGAAACAAAAGAACAATCCAAACAGCGGATGCATTCTCATTCCCCCAGTAAACCAAAGAAGTTCAAGTGAATCTTCTCCAACAGAAAGTGTATGGCTACTATGTTCTGGGACCAAAATGGAGTTCTCTTGGTGGAATTCATGGAAGGTGGCATGACCATCACTGCAGCCTCATACTGCGTGACTCTTCAACGTCTACAAAGGGCAATTCAGAATAAGCAAAGAGGAATGTTGTCATCAGGCATTGTCTTTCTCCATGACAATGCTCGGCCGCACACTGCAGCTGTAACAAAGAAGCTCCTGCAGCGTTTTCATTGGGAAATGTTTGATCGGCCACCATACAGCCCGGACTTGGCTCCATCCGATTTTCACCTCTTTGCTCACATGAAATACTGGCTAGGAGGACAACATTTTGGCACAGACATGGAGCTGCAGACCAGCGTAGAAACATGGCTGCAAACACAGGCGGCTCCGTTCTATGACGAGGGTATTGGAAAGTTGGTACCACGCTACAACAAATGTCTAAATCAGAAAGGGGACTATGTAGGGAAATAGCGTAACTATGTAATTACTTGTTACAAATAAAAAATTTTTTATTTTCACTGTGGTTTTAATTTCGTGACCAATCGGACCTTGAAACAAAATAACCCTTGTATAAAAAGGAAAATATTTAAAAGCTACGTGTAATTTGTCATTATATTACAATATTATATATATTGTGTATCAGTGAAAATATATGTATGTGTGTGCATGCAAGAAAGAAGAATGTTTCTCTATTTCTTAAATTGTGTATTATTATGAATGTTGTCTACGAAGAATACTACAATGTATAAAAAATTCAGTTCTATGCATCACATACAATACAAATATGTATTTAAATTTTGTTATCTATTAATTTACATGTATATTCTTGATACGGACAGCCAGACTATTCATCATTCTGTATTGAATAAAGTGATATTTTTCACTTCATTTCACTTTTATTGTTTGTTTCTGATATCACCTTTTTGCTAATTGTGTGATTATTTCTATTAACACATTCTGTCTTGCAATCAAGATAACTTGATATGACAAAAACCACACATCAATAAGCCCTGCTACTTAGAATACTTAATAGTAAAAGTGCCTCTTTATATGAGAAACATACTTAATACACTAGTTTTATTACTTCTTTTTATAAAGGAGTTAAAAACATGCGTTTATTTCCGATTCTATTCTAAAATACTGAAGTACACATTAATAAAAATCAATTTACACCAATAAAAAAAGATTTTTATACAGAAAAAAATAAATAAAATCACTTACAAACTATTACTGTTAAGAGTGAATTTAAATTAGTTATAAATTGCATGCAATGATTATACATATTCCTCCAATATGCATGTGACAAGTAAAAAAAAAAATAGGCCAGGCTACAGGTGCAGTTTATCTCTGTGGTTACTATGGGCTGAATATGTTAAATATTCCATAACATTAGCCACTTCAATAATATATTATTCTTTCTTATACATACACTATAGATTGTCCACATCCATTCAGACTTAACTGAATGGTTATTTTGTCTTGACTTAACTTGTTAAGTCAGGTGAATTGGACTTCAGAGAAAATAAAGGAGATGGACAGCATGGTGTTGCCCTGTGGCAGGATAGATAGGATGAGACAGAGTGTGGGTGTTATATCTTTTCCCTAATGTTGTTGATTTGCGGGATACCTCTTGGGTACACCCTAACAAGTATGTGATGCAATTTCTTTCTGGGCATGGTGCTTTTTGGGACAGACTTCAGAAATTCAGCCTGGCGGACTCTGTTATGTGTCCGCAATGTGGGTTGTTGGATGATACTTATCATGTAATATATGAATGTGCTGGGTATGACTTAATATGAATGGGGACCATTTGTTGGCTTGATATTATTGGGTCGGCGCTTGATGTTCATGTTAATTGGAAAAGCTGGGCCAGGTAGAAAGTTTTATTACAATTTGGTGAAAGAAAGGATCACTGAAGGGGTGTAATGTTCCGCTTGGACTTTCCTTCTTTGTGTTTTGTTTGGTTTTATTGTTATTTTGTTTTGTGGTTTGTTAAACTGTTGCTGTTTTTGTTTCTGTTTAATTATAGATTTGTTTGTTTTTTGTTTGTTATGTTTTATGTTACTGTTATGTTACATTATTTGTTTATATTGTTATGTTTGATTAGAGTTTTTAGATTGCGTTTTCCAATTTCTTGTGTGTTTAACTCATTTTTACCATTCAAATAGGTAGGATTCAGTTTCTTCATTCTTAGAGAGTCATTCAGTCTTGTTTGAGATTTGGCTAGATGTGTTTTTTTTTTGAGTTTATGTTAGTTATTAACATGACACGATGGGAATGTTGCTTGTTACATTTGCACAGACGGCATCCTGGCTGAGGCTTGAGTGAAAGATGTCATTGCCGAGGTACTGAAGATGATCTCTGGTAAAGCCCATAAGGGCTAGGTACAGAGGGGGTGGTGTGGCGACCAACACAGTCAACATGGAAGGTGTCTTCCCCTGTAGGGTCAGGATGTCCACATCCATCACATTCATCTTTCAGTCTCTAAATATATTTGTTGATTAAAGCTCATTAACCTTTACCATTTATGTACTGATCTCAACATGACAAATATTGTTTACCTTAAAAACTCATCAAGCAAGCTGAAGCTGAGAATTTCAAACACAGCTAGACTGCATAATAGTTAATAATGCTATCAAATAATAGCCAGTTGTTAATTCTCATTTTTCATTAGTATGCTTTGATTGTTTGTTAACAAGATATCTACTAACTATTCTATTATACAGAACAATAAAAAAATATTTGGTTGGCTTGTATTCATCAATACCTCATATACATCCAAAAATTCAAACTAGTTTGGAAGGCTCAGCAAAACAGTGATCAGACTTACCAAATTTACAAATACATGAACTAATAATAGGGCTGAATTTTCATCTAACTGGTATTTACCTACCTTCTCAAGAAAAACTATCTGTCACAAATGAGCTGAAAAATCATTTAATTTTTTCAGACAGGATGAGAGAGGGTTGCTTAGGAGGGACATGAAAGTAGCTATATTTTCTATCTTTTATAACCCCATTATGGTGATCAGCATTAAAAGGAAAATGGCAGTAGAAGAAATCCAGAAACCTGGTTTTATTTGAGGTTATAACCAGTATATGGGAGTAATGTGTTTGCTAATCACTATCTATACCAGTTCCTGTATATCTCTGATTTAGAGTATTTAAAGAGTGGAGCAAAAGGTTTTTTCTCCAAGGCAACCATAGAAAATGCAGATTTCTATTTTAATAGTAAAAAGCTATATGTCATTTAGAAAGAATAATGAGGCAACTTGTTTGTTGACATAATTTGTAATACCAAGAACTAATAATGAGGAAGTCCTGACACACACCATGTTATTTGCCTTGCTGGAAAGCTGCTTCTCCTGTATCCAAACTCAGAGGGAAAACCAGACAACAATGTGTGCAGCAATTGTAAAATGTCTTTTCTTACACTGACTTCATTCAGGACTGTATTTTGAAATGTTCCAGCCCTTCAAAATTATAGATAGATGTTGTAAATACATGTTTTCTTTATTCTAAGAGAACTTAGAAACATTTATACTGATAAGTTTTGGCTAAACCTATCATAAATATTTCAGAATAAAAGTCATTCGGTTCAAGCATTAAATTAAAGTTTTCTAAGGAAGAAGATCAAAAAATAAAAAGGGTAAGAATTAGACTTTACCACAATATTTTTCCAAATTTAAATTCCACTGTTTAAAAAAAAATTGACGCTTTTCTCCAATTAAACTTTTAATAGATGTTTTTTTCAAAATAATCAAAAAAAGTAAAACAAGTGAGAAAAATCTCCAATATTCAAAATATACTTACATTATGTTTGTTTTTATTATAACAGAATGAAGCATAAAACTGAACAGAACCATCTGGATTGACAAGTGGCTGATGCCAACTATCAGCTGGTACAACTGTTAATCGTTTATGTCTGACTACCAATGGTTTTTTCTGTGACAGTGCACTGGAAAAAAACATATATTTATATAAATAAAAGAATATTTTAAAACATTTTACACATGAAAAAAGTATATGCATGATATAGGAATAATGGTTGTAAAATTGTAAGAAATTTATTAAATTTCATATGTGGCTCATTTTCCTTTCTTTTGAGAAAAAACTGATGTTATGGAGCACAAGATTTTTCTAGAATTTTAAACCTTTCTTATTGTGTTTTAGAGCTGTCTTATTACTGTCATTTAAATAAGGCACTTGGCTGAAAATAGTACCATCTATGAAAATTTTAATAGTTTCATTACATGTACTACTTACACATAAGAAGCTTTAGATAGATGTCTCATTAAAAAAACACTAAAAACCTTTTAACCCTTTCAGTTCAACATTTGGGCAATGATTTTTACTCTTGTGAACTGAATGCAACTTTACACACACAAAATTTGAATTTTACAAGTCTGGTTTCATCACTGTTCGGATAATAATTTTGCAAAATTCATTTAGTATTTAAAAATCCAAGGAAACATCACTGTTTAAAACATTTGTTGTGATAGATTGACTGCAATTTTTATGCAACAATCCATAAATATACTTTGACCACGTTTCAATACAGGAAACCTGTGTTTTGCATTTCAATTCATTATGAAAAATGAAAATTTTTATAATTTTATTTTATGTCTCCAATAATTATTTTCAGATTTCATTGAATCCAGTTCTGATGACTAAAGATGAAGGAATCATGAATAATTTGATTAAGAAAGTTCGGTTTTGATGTAAGATTATATTCTAGAATGTAGTTTTCTGTCTCTGTTTTTATGTAATAAACCAGAACACTTGGTTTAATTTTTCTGATCAGATACAGCTACATCTTATCAGCTGACACAAATGGTGGAGGAGTCTCCAATATTTGAAGAGCAGTGTGGTGTAGCTGTTCAGATATTTTAGTGTTTTTCCTACTTTTTTGCAGGGATAAGGCAAAAAAACTGAAACCAATCAATAACAGACTACATGTATTTAAAAACTTTAAAAAAATCTAATTAAGTGGAAGGTGACATCCATGGAATTTTAGCAAAACTGTATTTACAAAACCATTTCAGATATTTTTACATTTCCACCATCAAAATTCTTAATCTAATAATGAGACTACTTTGTAAGATATATCATAAGTATATGACAAAATATCATTAATACCTTTAAAAGGTAATTGTACCATTCTAATTATTTTTAACCAAAGAAATTAGATTCTTTTAACATTTTTGTTTCCCATCTGTTTTCGTATAGCTATGTCATGCCACTATTTAACTGCATGAAAGTAGGTGATGATTGATCACTTTGCTTGATGTACCACAACTAACTTTCTAATGATACACATTTCATGCCACTGTTTAACTACATATATGTAGGTGATAATTGTTAACAGCTAAACCTTAATAGTGTATAGGCATGGGAGAAATTTCAATGTTTACAGCCAGACTGAACTGAAAGGTATTGTTAGAAATACAGTACAAATTTCCAACTCTGAAGTATTGAATGTCTCCTTAGTTATTTCCTGGAGTTTGCAAAGACAGTATCCATGTCTAAACAATATATATATATTATATTCATCCATGTCTAAACAATATATATATTATATTCATCCATGTCTCAACAATCAATGCCTGCTTCTGTTCATAAAATTACAACTATTTTTTTATAAATAAACTTCCCTGTTCTTTTTAGATTGAAACTTAAGTAATTTCTCTGCTAAGTTTATTAATGCTCAAGGATTTTTGAATTTACTGATATACATTGGCGGAAAATGAAACTTTCCTGAAAATACGATAATTTTATGTTCATGAACAAACATTTCATCTTTTGCTACAAAAGATTCCTTGAGAAATAATTAAAAATTTAGTACCATTTCATCAGAATTAAAATGTTATTGTGAACTCTTTTAACATTTTTATGGTTTTGAAAAGTTTTGCTGCAGTTTCAACAACTGATATGCTTCTCTGAATGCTGTTATCTGGTTTCCCACCTACCCAACCACTAAAAACTATCTGTAAAGTATTTTTCTTGCATCTAATACTTCTAAAAATGATTTTTTTTAATGAGTGCAGATAATTGCACAAGCTAAAAAAAGTTATCAAATTAAGTTTTCATATATTAAGATGATTTTATATTTTTGAAATATTTAGTTGGATAATTTAGGACAATTCTGTTCAATTTGTCTTTATGTTTAATTCTACATGAAATCACTGAAATAGTGATTCCAACAATTATTCAATCACAAAAAATAGAGTTTTAAAATAAAATTCATAACTGTTTACATGTTCGTGATTCAATATTCAAACCAAATTTTATCAATTTCAATTTATAACATATACTCTTCTTTTTACATTCAACTATAAAGTATTTCTTCAAAAAAATTTCAGATTTCATATAAACTGATGTTAAATTATATTATTCACAATAATTTTATTATATAAACTGATTTGTCAGGTGATCATTTTAATTATTTTTCTTTGGTATTTTTTTGGATTGGAGAAAATTGTTCTTCTTCCATTTGATATTTCACTTAATTTAAATAATCATATACCCAATGTCAAATTGGCTTATTTGATTATTTATTCTAATCTGTTAAGATAATTTATTAAAGACTTGACTGCAATGCAAAGATTTTTACAGTCTGGATTTATGTTTTAAAGTTATGAAACACAGGAAAGTAAAAAATCTAATTAAAGTATAAAATTTCTCCATAAATCAGCATGGAATTGCATTTGGTTTATTTGAAGAAAAAAATTGCCTTTTACAAAAGAGTTATCAAAATACTCTCTGATAACTCTGAAACAAAGACATTTTCTTTGCAGAAATATTCTTTTAAAATAAATTCACTGGTAATTTTCTACTAGTTCATTAAATATAAATGCTCATTCAGAAATATATTATTTATTAACTCTAAAATACCTGAGGCACATCCAACTGAGTTTGATAAACTAAAAAAAAATTTGCTATGATACAACTGTGACTAAATCACAACAAAAAAAGTACAAAATGACAAAAAAAACCAGAATAATTCCGCAAATAAACTACACGAATCCCCTCCTAACTATAATGAAAATGTACTATTCTAAATAAACATACAAGAACCCCCTCTTGCATAAAAGTAATTAAGTAACTACCCACAGTAAGATAAATACCAAATAACCACATCAATATTGTTACACTAAGAGAATAGCATCAGTCTAATTTTATCACAACTGAAATAAGTACATTCAAAAACTTTTAAATGCACAAATAAATATTAATGCTTCAAAAAATTACAACAAATGCTTTATCTTTCAGTAAAGTTACATACACACTAATGATAAGAAGCATTCTATCATTAATATTCTTTCAGTTGAGATTATAATTTAAACTATCCTGAAGTTCTTTTTTTCGATTAGGCCTCTAGGGACCATGCAAGCTAAGTCAAATCAGAATTATTCTTTTTGTTCTTGCAGTATTCTCCCATTCTGCTACTTTGTTCTCGTCAACTTTTTTCAGTCATTTTATGCCTGTCTTTTGGTTTTCTCAGGGAGTCTACCGTTTTTTTATAAGTTAATAAATATAATTTTTGCATTATCCCAAAAAAATATTTTGTTTTTCTATCCTTGACAAAAACATTATTAACTGGGACAACTTATTAGAATTATTTACCTCTAGCATACAAGAAAAATGATTCAAAATTAAACTAAAGCCATTACTACCATTATTTCACAAATTCCAACCCTCTTTTCATTAAACCAAATGAAATATAATAAACCATTTCCTTAACTACCAATAAATGTAAAATTATAATCTGCATCACTACTTCTGTTGATAGAAAAATTCTTGAATAACTCATTTAATGCTTTTCCCATGGTTAGAAAGAAATCTCACATTGACTGAGGAGTAGATAAACTAGACTATCAAAAACTTTCTGCATTCCTCTGTTCAAATCAACTTATACTCTATAATTAAAGTTGCCACCAAACACATTAAAAAAATAAGGAAACCTGTGATCTAAATCTGCAATTCTTCCAGAATAAATATAACAGAAAAATGATGGGTTTAATTACCAAAAATTAATTTTAAGCCAAACAAACATGAATAATAATACAGAACATCATACTTATTTTCTTTATAAAAACTACATAACAGCTATTAAAACATTTCCTCGCCATAACTTTTGGAGATCATATTGAGGTTTCAGCAAAACGCAATCCTAAGTGACATGATTCATCTTACTACTTATTTTAGATTCGTTCAACTTTTTATTCCTCTTCAAAACATAAATTTGATATTAGAATTTTCTTTATAAATTTTTAGCTTACTTAAATAAATTGTATTTGCTTGGTGACATATATTCACTAATATAAATAATATTTTGTGGAGCTGACAACACCAAATAAGAAGTATTTATGTTACACTTCTCTCTTACTAGTTATAAATTTCTTCTTTTTCCCGATTAGATTGGAATTTCAAAATAATAGGTCAATCATCAATATTAAAGCTATTATAAGACACTTTAAATCTGCATCATAATTATTTTTCTCTTTTACCATATTTTAATTCCAACTGCATAATATCTTCAATCTAAGAATTTAAAGAAGCTACTTTACTATTAATTCTTTTGTTCTCTCTCTAAAATAGAAGTAGACAATTTACACAATTCCCAACATCCTTCTTAACCACCAATAATTATATTTTTAAGTGATTTTAAATCTATTAAAGACAATTCATTAGAAAATAATTTAAACTTGTTCAAAACCAACACAATCACCTTGCCACCCACGCCACTATCAACTCCACTTCTTCCATTACCAGACCTGACCTTCAATAAATATAAACAAGAAAACAATAGGTTACAACATTCAACTGAAATTCACAGATTTAATAAAACAAAATACAAAATTATCAGATGAAATTACACCAATATCACAAATTAATAAACACCAATAAAATATAATTGTGGCACATTCAAATTAAATGGACAAAAACCCATCAAAAATGATAACTACTGCAGAGCAAGATATGCACACTACTACTAAATTCTTATTGAAACCAAATTCTCAATGAAAAATTAGTCACTTGAATTCTTTTCTGTTAATTCTTTAGAAGCAATAAAATAATTTTTTATACAATTTTTAAATAATAATAATTAATAATATGATCTAAATAATACTATTATTATTATAGTAATTAATAATCTATCTAAATAATCTATAACATTTCTAAATAAAATTCTATTAGTATTTTTTCTGGAAATACAAATAAAATCAAAACCTTATTCTCTTTTTTTGGTAAATATAAATTATTAAAAACATTTAAAATTCATACACTTGAATGTTTCAAAATAATAAGTTGACATTCTATCCCATTTAGAGTGAATGTGCTTTCAATATTTCACCTGAAAAATAATTTTAAAATATGGCAGTAATTTAATATAATGTATCTTAACGTGTCAAAAATAAACATGCTAGGCAGGGGAAGTATTTCTAAAACACTAGTGCATATATTTAGGCAGATAAATGTACAAAAATTTAGTAACTGTAATAAGTTGGTAGTTCTGTTTAAAAAATTCTTTTCGCAAGACTTTGAAAATGATAGAAAAAAAACTTGCATTTTGTGATTAAGTATACCTTCTCTGACACTTTATTGTTATTTATTTACTTCCTTCAAAACTTATTTTAGGGTGTTTCAGATGTTGTTTTACCTACTCATAATTTAATACTTTTTACTATGTAATTTAATGAAGTGAAATAATGTGTATACAAATAAATAATTAATTATAAATTGTCTTGGTCTGTGATATCCAGAAAAATTTGGTTATTTTTGTCAATCTAACATCCCTTAACATGTTTTTAGCATAGGATATAAAGATAATGTAAACTTTTCTTTTTTCCTAAATAAAATAGGGAACAATTTATATACAACAAAATATAAGTATTAATGATTTATATAATTGTTTCCTAAAATAAAACCCGCACTAAATATTTGTTTTATTAAAATATCGAAGAAACACAATAAAAATTTAAGAAAGGTTATTATTAAATAGAATATAAGCTAATAGATATAGGTTACTGTTAAGTAGAATCTAGTTGCTAAAAAAAGTTTGTCTTAAATTTGATGTGAGAAATGCTTATAAGAGGCTCGGCTGATAAATTTTGCACACTAGCATGCTACACGGAGACAAAAGGTACTATCAAGTTGGGTGTGGCAGCACCCAACTTGCAATTAATCTGCAATAATGTGTTGAAATCCGTTTACTGGTTTATTTTCAGAAGCAATTAAAATGGAATTGAGTACAACCAACATCTCAACATGGTTAAACAACGCACAGTGATAGAATTTTTAACAGCAGAAAATATGAATCCCACAAATATTTTTCCGTTTAAAAGCTGTTTACAGTAGTGAAACTGTTGACAGGAGTACTATAATAGGCAAGCATTGAAATTTCATGAATGTGAAGCTGGTAAAGCAACAATAGAGGACGCACCTCGCAGTGGACAACCAGTTTCTATGACTGATGAGAAACATTGAAAGGAGATGGATGATTTGTTTCAAAGTGACTGGAAAATCACCCAGCAATGCATCGCTATTCAATTAGGCATATCTAAAGAACGAGTAGGCCATATATCCAGCAACTGGGTTACTGTAAAATCTGTGCACGATGGTACTGAGCAAATTCTCTGATGGCTCTCTGCAAGCTGAAGTTTGAGCCTATTCTGAATCTTCCATACTTGTCGGATTTGGCTATGTGCGACTTCCACTTCTTCCCTCATCTCAAGAGGGATCTCAAGGTAATCATTACACCACTGATGATGAGGTGAAGGAAGCTGTGGCCATGGATCTAAGAAAGACACCCAGAATTTTTCAGTGATGGAATGCAAAAGCTTGTCACACATTGAGAAACGTGTATCAGTGTAAATGGGGATTATATTGAAAAATAAATACTGTATTCTGTAGATAAGGTATTGTACTTCTACTCACTTTTCATTTCATTCCCATGCTACGCATATATGTGCAAAATTTATCAGCCGAGCCTCATATGTAAGATAATTGTTTTTTTTTTTTACTTTTTAAAAAGGCAACTGTATCCCTAAAAAAGTAGTTGACAATTTTAGGTGTTACCATTGCAACTAACAGTATTATATAATAGAACAGAATAAAAGCATATACAAAAAAAAATGATAAATTTTTTTCACAATAACAAACATAAAATTATATTCTATTTATATACCATGCTGCATCTTCAGTCTTTCGAAAAGTGACAAATCCAAAAGTTGTTTTTTTATTTGAATTTTTTCTAGATATAAATACTTGAACAATTTCTCCAAACTGTTTGAATATAAAGAATAATTCATTGTTCTTGACCTGGAATAATAAAGAAAACTAAATTAATATTAAAAAAACAAACATTTTTAAGACAGATAAAGATGATAAATATAAATTTATAAAAATGCAGCAATCCTGTGCAAAACACAATTTGTGTGAAGTATGGTGAAATAATAAAAAAAAAAAGTAACTTCAAATATATCAGCAATGATCTATAATAAATAATTTTTTTTATTTAAAGAAATACATAATTTTGAAAACACATCTCTCATGACCACAAAGACTGACATCATTTTTTTAATGATGACAAATAACAAGTAATGGAACATAGTTCACCGATAGATAAAATCACTAAAATCAATCTATAAATACAAAAATTAAACAATATCAACAAAATCTATTCTCTCACTTAATAAATATAAATTATGTAAATTAGTAAATATTATTATTACCATTATAAGTAAATCTGGATAAGTGCAAGTTAAAAGTTTTAAAAGTAAATGTAATATTATTTAAATGGTCATATTTTTCAGTTAGTGTGGTTTGTTTTTTGTGCTTTAGTGTTTAGTGCACTGAAGAAATCTTCAATGCATTTTAATATATTGAGCATTTGATTTTTCTGTTTTAATATTTTTTTATTTTTTCTGTAGTGAATCTTAAAAAAAATATCTCTTAAAAATAGTAGATTTTAAAATAAAGGGCTTGAGCTTGAAGATTTCTGACCTGGTGAAAGCAGTTCTGATCTTGATCCCCCAAAGTCGAGGAAAAAGGAGGGTAAACACAACCACTGCCAACCTTGATGTTGGCAGAAGATTGATGGCGGAGATGTTGTCTCTGAACAACGAAGTCACTGTAATTCATTTGAAAATGCCAAACCAATATAAGTTTGTGCGATTCTGTTGTAATATCTTACATCAGTTCAGATTCCTTATTAGGTGAGGAAACATTTAATGGTGATGGCTTCATGTTATCAAGTCAAGGAAACAGTGGAAGTAAAGGCTACTAAGACTTGTGACAACAGCCATTCAAGAGACTGCTAAACCGTATGTAAGGTTGTTTGGGTTTGGACTATTGTGTTACTTTGATGGTAAGGCCAGAAGGTCATCCTCTCCCATTTGTACTTCGAAGTCAGAAAACTACCTAAGAATTTTTACTCAGGGAAGTCACACTGCCATCATTGATAGGCTGTCAGTGCAGTTTCCCACGGTTTCAATGAGAGGCTGAGCCAGGCAAGAGTGTAATATGTTGACATCCTTCACCAGTCCGATACTTTCTGAAAGGAAAGTGTACAATTGTATGAGGAAACATATTGGTATGATGTAACACTGATTATAATGTGGGTCTCATGTGCTATGTGTACACGTTATATTTAAATTATGGTAAATTAGTTATGAACAAAAACTAATTACGCTTCCATACAATTACTAAAGATAAACAAAGCAGGGTGACATAAAATGCCGAATAGCACAGGCAAAACGAGCCTTCAGTAAGAAATATAATTTGTTTACATCAAAAATTAATTTAAATGTCAGGTAAAGATTTTTGAAAGTATATGTTTGGAGCGTAGTTTTATATGCAAATGAAACTTGGAGGATCGGAGTACCTGAGAAGAAAAGATTATAGAAGCTTTTGAAATGTGGTGCTATAGGAGAATATTAAAAATCAGATGGGTAGATAAAGTAACAAATGGAAAAGTGTTGCAGCAAATTGAAAAAGAAAGAAGCATTTGGAAAAGTATAGTTAAAAAAAAGGCAGATTTATAGGACACATATTACGGCATCCTGGAATAGTTACTTTGATGTTGGAGGGGCAGGTAAATGGGAAATATTGTGCAAGCAGGCAATCTTTGGAATATGTAAAACAAATTGTTAGGGATGTAGGATGTTGGGGGTGGCAGTCAAGTTTATCCAAATCCTTTTAAAATTTCAAACATTGATTCCTCGTCTCTTAAAAATATTAACTAACAATGACATTAAAATTTCCCGCCACGGAGCAAATTCAACCCCACATCCATGCAGTTACATCTCCATACATTACATCGTGTGGGGATGGGCAATGACAGTACTTATGTACTTGAAATTTTGTTGGCCAATGGGGCAATGGTATTGCTTAGAAGATCCCTGCAGAGTAATGGATTGGTGGTCATGAGCTGGTTGCAGTTGTGCTTCTTGGTTTTGCTGCTTGCAGTTGGGTGGAAGGCAGAACCATGATCTGTTTTTGCAGACACTTGAGTGTGAACAAGGAGTGCTTTTCACTTCTCCTGGTGATGGAAGCCAAGTTGAGGGTGGGCTAGCTGAGCTTGCTATGCCATAGTCTAGCATCACTCAGTGTATGTCAGTCACTTTGGTCCTTGGCAGGGACTATCCCATAGGTAGTTATTGGAGCCCTTACTGCTACATGCGAGCCTTGGGATGTGAGTATAGTGGGTCCGGCAGTCAGACTCTATGACCAAAGTTAAATTTGTAGGACATGGCTGACTGGGGTAACCCTCTTATTTTTCTGTTTAGCTTCCAAAACCACTACTTAGGGTACTTAAGAAACAACTCAAGGTACTACTTCAGAGGATGAAGGTGGATGACATGTATGAATGTAAATGAAGTGTAGTCTTGTAAGTTTCAGGTTGACCATTCCTGAGATGTGTGGTAAATTGAAACCTAACCTCCAATAAATACCGGTATCCACAATCTATACAAAAGTAACTGGGGGAACCCAGGAAGGATCAATGACCCTAGGCATTCCCAACCACCTTTCCACCCACACCTTGATACACACAACTGGCAACATTTAATTCATAGAAACTTCAACTTCCATGATTTCTGTGGCAGAGGGTCCACACAAAATCCCTTGTCCAACCTTGTCTTCACAAGCAAAGAAAAAGAAAGGTTTTGAGTTTAATGATATTGAAAAGAAGAATCAAACCAAGAAGTTTCAACCAAAGGATAATGAAGTAATGCCAAAATATTTAGTGATAACGAAGAAAAGGGATTTTACAAAGATCAGTCCTTTTGTCATTGCTCAAGGCATCACAGAAGCTGCAAAAGGAGAGTTATCAAACTGTTTGTTGAAATCATCAATGACCTACAGTCATCATGGCTACTAAAAGCCAAGAAGATGGGACTGATAGACACTGAGGTTATATCACAGGTAGGCTAAATTATCTCCAAGGAAGTAGTTGTATGCAGGGATTTGTTGATCTACATGGAAGACAAATTTTTTTAGGAACTCAATGGACAAAGATTGTTGCATTTGATGACTGAACACACGTCGCAATGGAGAAGTTTACTTTCTGTATCGCATGTCCTGATTTTCAACAAACCCAGGGTTCAGAGAAGATTAAAGTTGGCTTTCATAACTAAATGTTTGTCCTTTCATCCTGACTCCATTGCAGTGTTTTAGATATCAGAAATTTGCATGCAGCAGCATGATGCATGAGAAAGAAAATCTGTGTTTATGGTGAGCCATTGCATCCTGACGACGAATCCACCTGTCTAGGTCAATTGTAATGAGCATAAACGTAAAACTGTGGGTCACTCTGCAAGATCAAGATCACAAAACTGGCCGGTTTATAGCAGTTATAGCAAGAGGTGACCATACAAAAGGTCAAATAATTTGATGCTAGGAAATTTGTGCTAAGCATATCATCTACATTGCATCTTATGCTCAGGTTGCTGCACTCTCTTTTAAACCAAAAGAAGTAATCTCTGAACTGGCACCAGCTCTAGTGAATATGATTGAACACATCATTGAAACTGAAACACATGAGAAACTGAAAAGTTTCACATGAGAAACCAGTCGAAAACTGATACAGGAGGTAGCAGATGTTAGTACAACAAAGATTTCTTCTCCACCAATGAATTGATCTTTGACCAGCTCTAAGGTGGAGGAATATGAAGCGAAAGTTCAGAGGTAGCCTGAACCAAATGCATCAGTCAGGTATAGATCGAGAAAATCACAAATGAGGGACTCAAGAAGAAAAAAGATAATGAAGATAAAGAGAGCTTTGGACAAGCAGCAGTGGAGCTTTCAAAAGCATGGCCTCTAAATGAGGGGGGCAAACACTTAGCCACCCAAAACATTTTAGCAGGGAATGCATCAAGTCTCTACTCTGATGTAATGCTTACCACACCATTTGGACTGGTATCATCTGATGCTGGCAGCAAAACATTTTCAGTGATTTACTGCTAAGAATTGGTAGATCCATCTCCAAGGCCTCAGATCATTGGAATTAGTGAAGGCCATTAGGAAGATGGAAAAAAGAAACAAAAAAGGATGGTAAACCTAAATTAAAATAAAAAGGATGTTAAAAAAGGTAAACATAAGTGAAAAATAATATGAATGTAGTAGTTAGTATTTCAAGTCTGGGCAAATTTTCATTAGGGATAGGTTTTTGAGGATTGCAGGATTATTACACCCATTTTGGCAGATATTACAACATTTCTTTAAAATGGAAGTAGGTTTTTATGTGACAGGAACCACATATATATATATATATATATATAGTCTTGTCAACTTGTGCTTTTTTTGTTTTTAATATCCTATGACGCTATTTATGGATGATCTATCTGACAAAACTACTCTTTTGACTAGTTCGCTAGTGATTTTACCAGAAAACTAAAAAATTTTTTCTTTGTTTCTTTTTTGTTCGGAAAAAGTACTAATAACCAAAGCAGTCAATGCCCGTAACAAACAAAAAAATAAAAAAAATTTCCTATTTAATACTCAATGCCTATGAGATAAAATTCTTTCCAGTCACCAAATTTTGCACATTTTACAGAATATTGACTAATCAACACAGGATCCATGGAAATACCTCCTAAAATATTAGAAAATATTACAAAAATGGAATTTTAATAATTATTGATAAAAATAATGAAGTACTGACATTACATTAAACATATTTCAATATGATTTTAGGGAAATTATTGTCTAGTGACAGCCATTTTCCAGATTTTTGAAAACTGCATAGGTATGATAAAAGATTACATTTCTAATATTTCAATCAAAGTATTGCCTAACTGCGACTTTCCTACATAACGTTTATAATTACTTTTACACTATGATCGGTTGTTATGATTTTAATATTTTATAACTTTTCTAACTAATTATGTTAATTTTAATACTTTTAAATTAAAAAAAAACTTTTCCTGATGATGGTCAAATGACCAAAAGTACTCTAAAAATACAGACAAATTGTTGGTAAGGTTGAATTTTAATTTATTTTATTTGTACATAAATAATCTTATATACCA
This sequence comes from Lycorma delicatula, assembly GCF_047948215.1. Classification (NCBI taxonomy): domain Eukaryota; kingdom Metazoa; phylum Arthropoda; class Insecta; order Hemiptera; family Fulgoridae; genus Lycorma; species Lycorma delicatula. Next base: position 36,502,991 of record NC_134455.1, read on the forward strand.
ACAGTGCCATGCTTGAAAAATTAAATACACCTTTATTTGAAATGTAGAAAACAAAACATTCTATTTGGCTTATTCATAAATATAAACACAAGAAAAAGTTAACATTTTTACTTTTCTTAAGATCAATCACATGATTCATATTAAGATCTTACTCATACCAAACAATGATCTGGCAGCCTCTTATTGTACCTAGAAAACTCATTCTTACTCTTTGAGGAAGCCCAGAGATGATTTCAGACAGGAATGTACCTAAGCCTAATAAATATTTAATAATGAATGATTTTGTTTTATTAAGGTGCTTCAAATCATAACAGCATGATTTGATTTGTTTGCAAATGAGAATATTTCATCATGCCAAGAGAATTCATTACCTAACAAAACAACACAGAAATTTCACTGTAGACTATGGTTATCATTAAAGGTAAAATTTTATCAAAGCGATTAGCAACGTTAGATATACGTGAGAAACAAAATGTAATTGTTTTATCCTTATATTAGATTACTACAATCCATCTAGTAAGTAACCTTTCCAATTGCTAATGTGAATTTTCAAATTCTTTTAAATAATTTTCTTCATTTATACAGATATAGTTAACATTATCTGCAACGTAACAATGGACACTTCAAGATTTTTAGGGTAGATCTTTAATAAATAATTAAAAATTGTTTAGTAAATTTTCTTTAGCATTTCACATTTTAAATCCTGAGTAAGGACCTACAATTTGCATGTATATTCTTATCAAAAGTTGATATTTAAACTATTTTTCATGATTGATAAGATATGACCTTATCCAATTTTAAACAGCTCCTCTGAGACCATAGCTAAGTTCTGTTATGAATAAAAATGTGAAGCTAAATCAATCTTTACTACGATAGTAAAAAATTTAAAATCGAATCTTTTTGTTACCTAAGCAATTTTAAGCACTAAAGGTTTGAACAATTTGGTTGGAATTGTTATGTACGTTTATGTTGATTTTAAGTAAATTATATGTTTGATAATTATTAATTTTTATTAAGGTACAGTACAAAATGTTTATTTAAAATTATTCAGCATCTAAGAATATTTAATGACAATCTAAGCCTTATGGTACAAATATAATGCACAAATATGTTCATTTGTAAGCCTGCAGTTAAATCTATGCAGTGCCTGTTGTGGTTTCCTAATTGTATTTTGGCAGTCGTCACTCCACCACGGAACAGAGAGGGACATCTAGGGTTGGTAGATGTTTGTAAAATGTATCTACTACCAATTCCAAGTACTAGGGACATAAAAGAGGTAAGTTGATCAAGGGCGTCTGCACTATCATCATACTGTGATGGGAAGGCTTGAAGGTAAACTGTTCTAAATATACCTTTTCAATAATCCATCTCCATGGCCTTTTATTCATCCCATGGTTAACACCAAACAATATAATAATTGGCCTCTGGTCACTGCTGTAAAAGTCATCACAAACAGACTAATTACAACAAGGGAGTAAACTCAGTGAGCATAAGGAGTGGTTGATGTTGGACAATAAATTTTTTCACTTCGGTGGCGGCGGCTGAAGCCGCTACTCCTAGAGGCTCGGCCAGGAACATATATATGGTTGGTAGTCTCAGAATCTGACAGCAAGGAGGCAGTCTGTGAATCAACTCAGATGGGCAGCACAATGAGAGAGTGATCCTGATTGGCGTGCAGCCCTAACTGCAGAACAAGGGCTAGGTACTTTCATAACACTAGGTCCTCCAAGTGCAATTCCTGGCGCTCCTTCATCCAGGAGAAAAGGAATAGACCCTTGGGGTGTTGTGTATAGACACCTTGGACATAGTTCAGGAATGATGTCCTCTTGTCAGCTTTGTCAACCTGTGAGGGTGTGGTAATTGATAAGGACCATGTCCTTAATATTTTGCTAAATGATTTGCTCCCGGATGACACTACGGTGGATGAAGTTTCATACCACCAGCGTGTCAGGTAGGAAGTTGCGATTTTCGACTTACAATCTTCTGAGATCACCGAGGCGGACGTGGGCCAGGTGATCTGTAGTATGGCATGACACAAGGCCCTGGAGCTCCTTGTCCAAGCGCTTCCAGTAGTCCTTGGTCCTCCATTATATATAATAAGTTGCTCTTCACTGGCTACTTTCTGGCGTGGAGACTTGGTGTTGTTGTTCAAAGGTGGCAACGAAGATCCTACTGTTAGTTCTTCTTACAGTCCACTAACGCACTTACCTGTGATTGGCAAGGTTTTTGGGAAGGTCCTATATTTGCATATTAATGTTACATTGGCCACTGATATTTGCGAATGGACAACCAGTATGGTTTCCGACCGGGTAAGAGCACTGAGGATGCCGTACTAAAGATGATGGATATAGCTTCCTCTAGTCCATGTAAATATGTATTAGGGATTTTTCTGGACATATCCGGGGCAAAAAATAACTTATGGCCTCTGCCCTATTTCAGATGCAGAAGCGTAAGTGTACATGATGAAATGAATTAGAAATGCTCTCAAATTATTTCAGCCATTGAACCGTTTCCCGTGTGATGGCTGCTGGGAGGTTTGTAAGACCTTAACTAAAGGATGCCCTCAGGGCAGACTTCTTTGGATCATAGAATTCAATTCCATGTTGCGTTACGACACACGTGGTTGTCGTGTCGTCGCTTATGCTGATGATGCGCTGCTACTGATTGAAGGGGATTCACGTAACGAGGTAAAGTTCCAAGTTGTTCATGCTTATGAGACACTCTGATTGTGGATTCTCCAACATAAGATGATTTTCAGTCCAGAGAAAACCACAATGATGTTGCTTAAGGGCTGATTGGCTGCTTCATGAGGAATCCGGGTTTGGATGGCTGGTCTCCTTATTCGGTATGGTTACGGCTCAAAAATACCTGGGTGTTACCCCTGATGAGAATTTTCAGTTCACAGTATGTAGAAAAAAAGGCCGCTGATGCTTTTTATGGAATCCGTAGTCATTCATCTTGATTTTGGGTTGAATTACCCAATGAGTATCCTTTACAAGGGTGTCCGCAAAGCTATTATGCTATGTATGCTGTGCCTGTCTGGGCTCACCACATGGCTTTTAGGTATAGCACAGGCATTTTGCTATGGGCCCAGCGACTCTTCTTGCTGGCTGTTATAGGCAGTTATAGAACAGTCTCACGGGGGGCAGTCTGTGTTATAGCTGAAGTCAAACCAATAGATATGTGGGCTAATGACTGTAAGGAATGCTATATTTCAAAGGTAAATAACCTATTGACGTCAGAACGAAAGCAGGAAATAGAAAACTGGGGCCATGTGTCTTGGCAGGTCAGGTAGGATAAATCCCCCACAGGTCGATACACGCATAGTATATTTCCTATAGTCTGATTTAGGTGTGATTGGATGGGTCTCCCCCAATCGGTATATCACAGTTTCTCTCCAGGCATGGTGCCTTTCAGGCGAGTTTGGCTAGGTTTCGTTTGGTGGATTCGAGTCAATGCCTGGATTGTGGACTGATGATACAGTGGATCACGTCCTCTACATCTGTCCCCAATACGATGTTGAATGTTCACGAGCTGTTAGGGAACTTGAGAGAATACATTCCTTTCTGGATCTCCATATTAACTGGATGATCTGCGAGGAGTGGTCTATAGTGGCTGGTTTTCTTAGCGCCCTTGCGGTGTGTAGGTCTATCTGCAGAGGGAGTTCAATCGAGGTCGAGGTCGAGGTACTCGGTTGTGGTAGGATCCCAAGTGGCTAGGATTCTGGCTCAGGCATTGGATTGGTTGGAGGTAGGCACACTGGCATCGTGCCACAGTTATATTGGGGTACTCTGTTTGTGATTTGATTTGGGCTCCCACTGGTGGGAGTGGCTGCGCCGCCAGGGTATGTTAACCTATGTGACCAGGGGGCGTGGCTTCCCTACAACGGTGGTGGTCCTGATCGCGACTTGGTAGTGCCACACGAGACACTGTGATGGGACTATGTGAAGATGTGGGGTTTCTCCCTGGCTCCTCCGTAGACCGGAATGAGGTTGCATTCCCCTTGTTAGGTGACCTAAATTGGTCGAATTACTTGTGTGTAGGTCTGAATTTCTATGTTGTGTAAGACAGAATTTTGATTGGTATGAGTGTAGCACTGATTTAACTTTAAACTCATTCATTTTCTGAGGCATTTGCAGTCACAAACAGTGTAGTTGTACTAGGCGCAGGGTTCGTGCTTCTGTGGTTTTGTTGAGTTAGTTTGAGGAAATCATGTTACGCTGGATGTAAAGATGTCCATTTGAGGCCTACATGAAGGTGAAATTTGATATGTATTTTACTGATGAAAATGTCTGGCGAGGCATTTACATCAGAGGCATCCTAACCGAGGCCTGACTGATGACTGTGAGATGTAATCAGTTAGTGTCTAAAGACGACCTCTGATAAAGCCCCTCAGGTCTTGGAACGGAAGGGGTGGTGTGACTCCCTATGGGGTTGGGATGGACAATATACCAGACAATAATGACATGAACGCGCATGATCCATCATTAAGTAGACAGAGGTCCATGACTTGTCTCATTCTTTTTATCATATCTTCTAGAGAGGAGGTTACTGATGAGCTCCATGAGATACGGTGAACATTAAAGTCTTCTACTATTAATGATGGCGATGTAATTTGTATAAGGAGAAATGATATATCTAGAGTATTTAACTCATTCAACCCACCAGGTTGGTCTAGATGTGAACTCATCATTGCAAATCAGCTCAAAGTCAAGAGTTCAAAGATTCAAATCCTAGTAAAGGCAGTTACTTTTATACGGATTTGAATACTAGATCATGAATACTGATGTTCTTTGGTGGTTGGGATTCAATTAAACACACATCTCAAGAATGGTCAACCTGAGACTGAACAAGACTACACTTCATTTACATTCATACATATCCTCGGAAGCAATACCTTACAGTGATTCCAAAGGCTAAACAGAAAAAAGAGAGCACTGAACTCAGAGAGATACAAATTGTAAATATGCAATTTGAATGGGACAGAGATTTTTATAGTAACAGCAGGAATGGGGTATCCCATTCCTAGTGGTATCCTTATAACCGACACCTAATTCCACATAAAAATAACAACTCCACCTCTCTCTCTCTCTCTCTCTCTCTACTGAGAACAGACAGTCATATTTCATACGGAAATATCCTCTGAGTGTTACTGCATCTTGTTGTAGAAGATGTGGGTTTTAGAAGCACATTATTAATGGTTCTTGTGCGTGTATCAATATTCTAACATCTTCAATGTGACCATGTTCCACTGGATAATGTTAATAAATAAATGTCTACAGATTCAGAATTGCAAATAAATATATAGAAAAGTTAATTGACGTAATCCGGTTTTTCTTCATAGAATTTTTTATTTTAATAAACTCTGATGTCCTAAGGTCAAGTGGTTCTTCAATCATATCTTCCAGTAAACCAAGTGATGGAGAGGGAGATTTTGAACAATGGGAAGCACAGACAACCCAGAGGGGGTGATTGTATGGGCTTAACAGAAATTGATGGATTACCACACTGACCCAATACAGGAAGACACCTGCCTTGTGACAATCCTGGTCGCCACACCACCTCCTCCGTTCCCAGCCTTGATGGGCTTACCAAAGGTCATCTTCTAGACCCTCAATACTTGATTACATATTAGTCATCAGTAAGGCCTCTATTAGGATGGCACTAATACAAATGCCATGCAGACATTGCCATTATTGTTAAAACTCTTCAACTAACAAAAGATATTTTTCAAACTCACCTAATCGAATTACAAAACTGATAAATAAAAATTTACAAATTGGGCTACAACAAACATTAATCTCACACCAACAATTCTTCACAACATTCCAATTTTGACCTTCTATATTAAAGCATCTAAAATTATCAATCGAACCACAAATGTACCAAACAATAACTGGACACAATTGCCGAATGTGCCTACTCTGGTGGAAAAGCACCCTGACAGGTCCCTAGCCAACCAGACTACTATTCTACACTAAACACCCTCTGCAGTCCCTGAGCGCTAAAAACCCTCAAATTCTTTTAACAACATGCCACTCATCTTTAACTTTCCAGTTAGCCTGCAAATGCGAGACTTGAACCAATATCCTCAAGCTCTCTGATCACCTCTGCATGCCTAAACTCATATTTTGAGCAGACATACAGCATGTGAAATGCATCCAGCTTATACTAAGACACTGACCCAAGTCAGTCATGCCAAATCAAGCCGGCCTGTACCAAAATGCGCCATGCCCCAAAAGGAACTGACTCACATGCCAGTTCAGGGAAGTCCATGAGGTAACTCTCAACACCCTTACAACTGGAAAGAGACCATGCATATAACGGCCATTTTCCATCTCATCCCACCTGTCTTGCCAAATACCAAAACCTTCCTTCTCTATTTCCTGAATTTGCTGCAAGGTCAGTTCACCTGACTTCACAGCGTAATATAACTGACGTTCCACACTAGATAACTGACATCAATTGGTTTAAAACTCAGGATGACTAGAACTGCCTCACATAAAATAGTTCTATAGCCCCCAGTCACAGTAAATAACAGGAGATGTTAAGCCCTCAACAGAATATCGCAAGCCGCAGTATTCAGTCCTACCCATGCAACTTTAGGACAGATATCACTAACATTAGTTTCACTAGCTGCAACTACACACTTACTCATCTTAGTTAGCTCTGAAATAGTAGCTGTGAGTGAAGCTACTTGATTAAATAACATCTGAATAAGTATTTTTAGCTCACTGCAGAATTCGCACTGTTGATTACCTGCATTTGCAGGAGCCTTGTCTTGATGTCATGGTGACAAAAGAGACATCTGGTTTAATCAGGTTACGAGAATTCAATGTCTTTTTATATTCTCTTTGTACAGCTGGAAAAGATTGTTCGAAAAATTGCCTTCTCTTCTTTAAAAGTTGGGCGAGTTGAATGCGCTTCCCCATAGTTAGCACATTTTTTTTCCTCCTGGCAGTTAGTGTTGCTGCGATCTTCTTTGGCACATCGAGCGCAACTTAGTTTTTAAACCAGAATGGCCATACTCTTGACATTGTAAACATTCTCGTGGGTTGGGGATGAATGGTCATACTCAACAGCAGATAACCTACTTTTATTTTCTCTGGTAGTACCAGAAGGTTAAATGTTAATATAAGGGGAAGGTGCAAGTCTTCCATTCCGGTCTGCCATTTCGTTATTTGCTTTATATCTATAACTTTCTGGGGACGAAGCTCATCAGCTATTTCATTACCATCCATCTTAACAAAATCCTGGCAAAAAATTACTCCCTGGCTGGTATTTAGGGTTTTGTGGCATACCGCACTTATGTTTATATTGCCCATATTGTTGAGATGTAATAGAGATCAACTCTGTTCATCATTAAACATTTCAATCAGTATCAATTTGTCTTGTAATTTTCTGATTTTCTTCAGGGAATCACTTGAACCCATTAGAACTTTGTTAATAGGAAAGAAGAAAGCCACCTTCCTGATTATTTCACAGAACTACATACCTGATATTTTTATAATGTAGACGAGATGTATCACAATTCAAGCTATCTTCTACAGTACTTATCCTCATAAGACAATGCTGAGAAAGGCCTTTTCACTAGACAATTGGTGGTGGTTTTTTCTGACAGACCACCAGACATCATAAGGTTTTTTTGAGTACTAGTAATTTAGGTCCCACGAGTACTAGAGAAATATAACATCCACTGCAGAGCCCATGTGTACAAAGGCTTGTGCTAAATACAAATGGGTTGCCCAGGTGCCCAGAGGACATCATTCGAGACTCACAATGTACAGCTATCCATCCATTGACATGATAGTTTCCACTTTGGGTTACGGTTGCATTTTGAAAGGAGTCGTAGCACCATGAGTAAGAAGATATATGTGTAAGAAGAAACAGTGTAAGGTGTTTTTGCGTGGGTGTATGTTGTAATTTATGTTGTGTTTGTGGTATAGTGTATGGAGTAAAAGGTTTAGCAGTTCAGTGTGTAGTGGAAAGAAAAGCAGCTGCACAGACTAGGGCTGTGGGCATACCAATCTCCAAAGTCTTAAAGAGTAATAAGACTCCCATTGGGGCTCTTATCATAAAAATAACAGTATACCTGCACTCAGCAATTGTTAATTTTCTACCACTTTAGTTTCTTTATCTTTAGTAATGAGTGTAAAAGGGAAAAAGTTCGGGCAATGAGAATGAAGAAAAAATTCCTGCTACTTTAGATTTCTGTACAATATAAAGTTAGTGAATATTACTGTGCCAACATATTTAAAATGAGGTAAAAAAAGGTAGCGTCACCATCTTGCAACACAAAGATGCACTTAACAAATCTGACAGAAAACTTAAATGAAAAGACAAAAAAAAAGTTTCATAAAAAACTGCCTTTATTTTCTTAGGAACTAACTACAGCTTCAAATTGATGTGGATATTATTAGATACAGAAATCTTAAACTAGTTCAGTAAAATATGTCACAGAAACTGCCTACTAGATTACTTTCCAACAAATAACTTTAAAATTTCTTAATTGCATGGTTTGATAAACATTATGGTGCCAGATGGCTGGATGGAAAGATAAAGATATTATTCCAACATTTCATTAAAGGTTGTTTGTGGAGAAAGGATTTATTAATTTACAAGTTAGGCAGTGGTGCATTTAAGCATAAAAATGTCGATAAATTTCTTGTTGAATCGAAAAGTTATAACGGCACAAATTTTTAAATTAACAGACTATTCTGACAAAAGAATGTGAAAGCATAAAAGAAAACTTGTTTTGTTATTGAAAATAACAATTAATTAATTGATTGACAATAACAATTAGTTTTATTAATCGACAATATCAATCAAAACATAAAACAACCCAAATACTTTGCAAATGCAGGTCACAAACCTATATTTGCAGTCATCTGTACGTTAAACAATTACTACAAAAAGGGATGATTTTTTCTCAAGATGTACATGATGGTTTTGCTCTGAAATTTATGATATTAGAATAATAATAGTACTGATATATAACTACTGATTAAAATGTAACAGCCAATCCTTAAGAAATTCAATAAAAAAACCTTTAAAACTGAACAGTGTTCAACAGCATTTACAACATTAAATTATATAATTTATTATTATAAATGAATTAAAAATAAAATTAACATATAAAATAAAAATTCCTTGAACAAATAAATCTATTTGAAGAGATTTGTAATCTTTTGTTAAAATTTTAATTCTTAATTTTAATTCAAAGTTTTATATATCATTTAGAAGGAAAATATACATTAATATAATATTAAACAAAAGAAAAACTCAAATGACAGTCAACAGTAAAATTTCAAATAAATAAGAAAATCAACCCTTCTTAAAGAAACTGTTTAAGTAAAAAAAGGAAATGTTTCCAACATATATACTTAAAATGTATAATTATCTTAGAACAGCCAACTACAATATTACCAGAACAAACTTACCTTAAAATATCATCAGAAATTAACAAACTTAACATTTTTATTCGTTCATAAACTCGGTGAAGACTATAAGACATCATTATTTATTAAAAGAGGATCAGCTAGTTGGATTAGTATATTTTTGGAATTTCTTTTTTAAACATTTTACATGGGCTGAATTTAAATTCAATTAAAATATATAAAACGATCATTTTTGTTTGGTTTTCCTTTACTTTTTGAGATGACTAATTTCTGTAATTAAGTAATTTGCAAGAAATGTAATGCGTTAAAATAAGAACCTCTCCTTGGTTTTAATGTTATTTTGTAGAGATTTGTCAAGCTTTTAACTAAAACACAAAGACAATATGACTAATTAATTCATCTCACGTTCTTAAAAATGTGAAAATTCTAAGTGCTATGCATAATTGGTATTATTCTTGGTAATGATGTGGCTGAAATTGGCAAATCTAGAGCTTTTGAAGTAAAAGAATGTGAATGAATATTAATAATCATCCATTATCACCTAGATGAATTAATATTTGTGATTAAATATGTGATAACTTATGCAGAGAAAAACTAATGTTAACCATGTTACACTGGATTTTTAATTACTACTGTGTATGATGGCACAATAAAACAAGCTTCTAACTAATCATTTTTTTGTGAGAGTTAGTACATCACCTGGCCTGGTATAAAATATTTAATGTAGTAGAATTTTAAAGGGGGTTTTACAACTACGAGTTTTATAACTTTTTATTATACTACATATTTTCTTATACAGTTTATCAAAACATTCCATTCTTCAACTGAAGTGTTAATTCTTTTAAACGTCTAATAATTAGAAAACTGATGATCCAAAAATGTCCAAATTGAAGAAGGAAAATGAGCGATTAGGGCATATTAAATTTTCTTTTGTGAGGAGTTTCAATAAATCTAGTCAGCTTATACAGTACTCAAAAAGAGAACTTTTCTTCTGTTTTTAAAAGAAAAATTTCAGTAACGAAACAACTAAATAATTGGATGGATACGTGATTAGGAAGTAAACTAAGACCACCCTCATCACTTACTATTATTATGAAACAAGTAATTAAACTTCAACTTATCACCAAAGACACAGTAAATCAAGAATAGAAAAAAAAGTGATGTGATTTTTGTTTTGAAATAATTGATGTATTCTAATTCATAGGCTATCAGTTACAAAGAAATATAATCATTTGTTTAACTTATTTTTAATGATGTATCAGTAAATGCAAAAGTTCAAAAACTAATCGGCAGAAAAAAAATAGCATCAAGATAAGAAAGAAAGAAAGAGAGAGAGAGATACTGTGTTCTGCTACAGTATAATATGTACGGGTTGCATATACAGAAATAGGTGTAAAGAAAAAAATGGTTTTGTACAATTGAAGATTAAATGGTAAGAAGTAAGAATGTAGCAGATAGGATTTGATAAAAGGAGGGAGAACTATATATGAAAAAGTAATTAATTACTCAGTATATACATTGACAAGTTGACAAGTGCAGCAAAATGTTACGGAGAATATGCTGGTGTGTACAATCATATTTAACATCCAACAGAGTAATATACTGCTAATAAGCAGATACACTGCTGATAACCAGATTTTACTAGAAGTGTATGGAGTATATGAAATCTAGCCACAGTTAATTTTAAAATCCTCTATGAACACTACTGTACTGTAAATCACACCTTCCACATTTTTTTTCTTAATTTATACCTATATGAATATCTGCACTAGAATCGGATAGCAGTGACACAGATGATGTAGAGAAGCAGACTCTGATTTAGAAATGCATGAGACAAGGATGTAGACATAATTCATTACATTTCAACTTATATCTAGAAACAACACAAAAAATTGAAGACTATCTAACTAATAAGAGCAACCAATCAAGGAAAAAGAATTAAAAATGTTTAAAATTGACAAATATGGGGGGTAATATTCTTTTTTTCATAGATTCTTTGAAAAGAAAAATTTAATTTTAAAATAAGTAAAAAAGTTATGTAATGCAACAGAAATGAGGAAAATTAATAATTAAATGTGAAGATATTGAATCATAATGTAACATAAGTTGCAAAATTTTCAGATTTTATTTAAAGATTTAACAAGTAGTAAGATAGATATTAGGAGCAAGCCTTACGGGTAAAACGGTAGAAATATATTTTTACCGATTTCTTTAAGGTTTTATATAGTGTAACAAAAAAAAAATAAATAAAAATAAAAACAGTAGTTAAAAGAATAGAGGCCTTTGAAATGTGATGATACAAAAACGTAAAAAGATTAGAAGGGTGATTTTTTTTAATGGAGACCATTTGGAAATTGTAACATTAAATCTGGATTTTCACATGTGAAAGATCATGATTGTGAGATATTGATAGTGAATTAGTTCATGGAGGATAGAAAGTAATAGTGAATTAAATTAAAAATTAGTAAGTCACTAAAAATTTAAAAAACATTAGTAGCTAATAAATACAGGGAAAGGTAAAATTGAATTACAATATAAAATAATTTTGAACCAATTACCTCTTTAGGAATATTAGACACAAATACTTTTCTAATAGGAATCCCATCTATTTTTCTTTCAAGTATCATCCTCTTTTCCAATACTTGAGAATCTGAAAACAAAATAACTCTTACAGTGAAAACAAATTAGCTATTTATATACACACAACATTTAGCTGTATATATAATTAAACGTCCTACTGACATAAACAAAAGTGATAAGTAAACATGTACAGCAGGTACATGAACTTGTGAATAAAAATCTACAAGAATGGTAATATTTTTAACTTGACAACTGCTTTAACCATACTGATTCTTTAATTATTCTTTTAGTGTAACAAATTATTAAATCGTTTTTTAGCAACTGATATTTATGATGGCTTTTAGATTTTTCAAATATAACATACATAATAGTAGCACTAGACAAAGTAGCACTAATAAAACTGACCTATGAATTACAGAATTTGATCTAAAAAGTTGTATATAAATATGAAATTTTATAAATCGATTATATAAATTAAATTCAAATTGCAACAGAAAATTTATATTAATTGGCAATGAAGTTGTCAAATTGCATTAACGACTTTTTCAAATATATTTCCAAGTGTAAAATGGTTTCCCTTTATATTAAATGACAACTTTACATTTTGATTGCAACTCGTAAAATGTGGCTCTTTATTTACTTTATCCCACGTAAAATTAGTTTTAGTTGCACTGTAATTTCAACAGCAAGACATCCATCACCATTGGATTGCTAATTTTCTATTTCATATAATTTATTAGAAATTTCACTTTCTGCTGTTATACTGGTAATTAAAATGCCAATATTTACCCATCAATAAAATTGTAGTTGGGTAAATTTTTCGATCGTTACTGTTGTTAGCTTTCAGTCACTGATAATGAAATGTTATATTCAATATCATTTTAATGTAAATTGACATTGACTAAGTTTGCTTTCTTAAATGAGATTCTGTATGGCGAGTGAGGATACAAGTTCAGTGCATCATTATAAGATGGATTACTTCAAATATATTAATTGAGAAATGATCATATCATAGTTAAGATATTTAACACAGTTCATCTTAAAATAACCCTTGAAAGAAAGAAAGAATTATGGTGCTTAACTTTGGCACATCTAAACAAGGGCAGTTGTCCATTAAAAATAAAATGTTTTATTATTGATAAAAGTTTTGTCCACTTTTCATGGCAAGTTTCATCTTATTCAAAAATTTCAATTAGAAAGATTTCTGGCGTCATCTAAATTTTCTTCTCCGATAAATAAGCTATTGGAGGGCTTAACATTTTAATTTTAAACTATGGGTTTTACTGATTTTCAGATTGTTAGGGTTTGTTAGGTAATAGTTATAACAGAGAAATATTTTTTTTTTTATGATGACAGTACTCATACTGCCATAATATAGCAACACCACATGTTTTCTACATTTGTTTGCATACAAAACTAAATCTGTCGGTTTCATATAGTACTTGTGATAGTGAAAAATGTCCCCAACTGAACAACAGACAAATTTTCCATTTTGCTTAAAAAAGTTACTGTCAAGGGACTTTGACGCTGTTGGAATATGCAAATGAGTAGTGAACCAGTAATGAAAAAAACAATACAATTTGAATAAGCATTTTAGTGATAGTTGTGCTGAAGATTATATTGATAGTGGAGCTCTGTCTACCTTGACAGATGAAGAAAATATTGCTAAATTGAGTAACAAAAGAGAATTTGTCAAGAATATTTTCTTGGCAAATTTGAATTTTTCTTCAAATTTGATATTTTCTTGACGTGTCAACAATTGGAAAATCAGTTGAAAGTTACCACAGTATTCATAATTATCTGAACACATACTACATTTGTCAACAATTATTTAAAAGAAAAAGTTCTCAAAGATAAAAAACTCAATTCAGGCTGGCAAGAAACCTTTTAATAACTATGGCTAATTAAGATCAACTTTTAAGAACAGATCATAACATTTGAGACGTGTTTTTTGTACAATCCAGACAAAAAAAAGACGTCGAAGTGAAAATCAACATCATCTCTACAAAGAAAAAGTTATGTTGAACTTTTTGTTGATTCTCTCAGGTTATTTTCACTACAAATTCATTTCTAATGGGCAGACATTAAACAAGAAAAATGTATGTAGATATACATAATCATTTACAAGATGTAGTAAGAAGGAAGTGTCCCGAAAGATAAGAAACAAAGAATTGGATTTTATACATGAAAATGCATTGGCAAGATTGATCATGCTTGTCAGAGATCTTTTTTTTTATTTTATTGTTTACTCCACCTTGAACCTGCTTTAATATGAACACAGCCCAAAGAGAGAATCAGGGGAAAATATTCACCCTTGCACTTAGATAATTTTAATTAACACCATGAACACCTCGTGTCATGCTCGTTCGGTCAGCAGCATAGTCCCCCATTATGTTCTCTGGGAGATAAGCATACCAAATTCTCTTTAGCATGCTTCCCTATACTACGGGAACTGATCACACATGAACACTGTGTATTCTGTGGTATCACAGAAGATCTCAACCTTTGCAATCACAGGTATGTTTAAAATAAGGAACTGGGTCGATTTGTACCCTAGTTCCCTGTCATTTACAGTCCAGCCATCTCAGGAGGTCTGGGATCAGTATGCAAGTCCACTTGCCCTTTGTCCAGTAATCCCATCTCTACTGCTTCCAGTGGACAACTGATGCCTACACATCCACCTTACTCACTGTCTTGTACATCTCCTCCCTCTTCAGAACGAGGAGATCTGAAATGCAAGTCTGGCCATTATGCCAGCAGCATCACAGGAGATGGTCCTGTACCTGCCTCATATCCGAACAGAGAGCCCAGCGCATTTAATCCACAGGCCATCCACCGTACCAACTCAATGAACAAGATTGGTGCTACATTCAACACTTTTGAGAGCACCACCTGAGACAAGATCCTTGTCTTTGATGTGTGGGTGTTGGTTATCTTTCAACTGATGGTGGCTGCCATTCTTTTGAGCTTATCCAACATTTCTCTGATGTCTCTGAAATTTCAACTACAGCAGCATGGTTGCACGCAAAATGAGATTAGAACTCTCTCGAGCTATTTTGACAGAACTGTCGGACTTCATGACGGCAGTTCGGAGGTAGGAAAGACCCTGTCTAACGGTTGTCCACAGGGAAGTCAGTGTACTAGGTCCACTTGTTTGGGTCGCTGAGTTCAAATCTCTCATGTGATTGTAAATGCCCAGTGGCTGTTGCATTGTGGCTTATGCCGATGATGGGCTGCTGCTGGTCAAGGGCAATTTGCATGCCGAGATTGGGCTCAGAGCGACACAAGCATGTAAGGTATTAAGGTTGTGGAGACTTCAGCATAAGATGGTTTTTTTGTGTGGAGAAAACCACTATGATGTTCTTGAAGGGCCGCCTAGCTGCAACCTGTCACCTGCGGGTTGTGATGGATGGCCTTCCAATTAGGTATGTTACTGTTCAGAAGTATCTGGGTTTCATCCTTGATGAGAGGCTTCTCTTCAAGGAGCACCTGTAGTTTGTAGCAAAGAAGGCCATCGATGCTTTCTTTGGCGTCCGTAGTCATCCCTCCTGATTGAGGGTTGAATTACCGTACCATGCGTATTCTTTACAAAGGTGTCTGTGAGGCCATAATGTTGTACCCTGCGCCCGACTGGGCACATCATTTACAATTCCAATGCTGTAGGGGCATTCTTTTGCGAGCCCAGCGTCTTCTATTGTTAGCTGTTGTCGGTGGCTGCAGGACTGTTTCGCGAGAGGCAGTCACTGTAATTGCCAGCATAAAACCCCTAGATATTTTGGCTACAGAGCGTAGCCAGTGGTATATTTCTAAGGAGGGTGTCCTTCTAATGTCAGGGCATATGCGAGAAATTGAAGACCAAGGTTTTGACTCTTGGCAAGCTAGGTGGAATGATTCTTCTATTGGTCAATACACACATGGTATTTTTCCAAATGTTAGGGAGTTGGGTGCGATTAGTTAGGTTTCCCCCAATCAGCATATCACTCAATTTCTTTTCGGACATGGTGCTTTAAGGGATAGTTTGCTAGGTTTGAGTCGGTTGGCTCCAGCTTGTGTCTGGAGTGTAGGGTCGATGTCACGGTGGACCATGTCCTGCATTTCTGTCCACGATATGAAGCTGAGCGTACCAGAGTTATTAGAGAACTTGAGAGGGTAAACTTTGATCTGCAACTCAACTGGAGGACTCTTAGAGACTGGACAATTGTGGCTGGCTTCCTTCGATTCCTCGTCCAACAGAGGGCGGCCGAAGGGATTTAGTAGAGCAGGAACCCAGACAGCTAGTGTCCGCCTGGACAGTCTGATTGACCAAAGGTAGGCACTTTGGCAGCAACCCATGGTTAGTTAGAAACAGGTGACTATGATTGTTGAAGCTGTTAGTGGAACGGCGACTGCATTGCCGATGGGGTATGGGATGCCATGCAGCTGTGAGGTAGTGGCACCTCGACGATAGTTTATACGCTGAATGTCACACGGGACTCTGTAATGGAGCCGAGTGGGAGTAGGAGGTCTGTCCGTCTCTCCCTAGTGGACCAGACCGGAGTTCATAATTTAACCTAAGTCTTGGGTTTGATTAAAGTTTGAGTTCACTAAGGGAACTAGGACTAAATTTTCATTGTTGCGATCAACATGTTTGGTGGTATGTTGTTTTCAATTTGCCTCGAATTAAGAGACATTCATGAAATTGGCTCATAAGTAGAACAAGGCGCAGGGTTCGCGCTTCTGCGAGCTCGGTTAGCTAGTTCAGAGGGATACGATGTAGGACATTCAAGATGTCCAGACGAGGTCTACAGCAAAGGGAGTAAGCTTAGTTATTAACACCAATGCAAATGTCTATTGAGATATTTATAATGGTGGCATCCCAACGAGGCCAGGCTTATTACTATGAGATGTAAAAAGTCAGAGGGCGATAGACAACTTCTGTTAAAGCCCAACAGGGCAAGGAAAGGGGGGTAGTGACCGGAACGTCACTAGGCGGGTGTCTTCCCCTACGGGGTTGGGATGTTTTTCTGAAACGTGGTATTTTATCTACCCATAACTGTACATACTTCATTGCAGGAATAGTTTCGACTACTGTGGTTCTAACTCTAAATGAAATTGGGATCAGCTTACATCTACTCAAGAATACAACCACTTGAGTCTTCTCAGGTGAAAGATGAACCCCAAACTCTCATAGACACAAGATGATATTTATTGCCTCATTCTCCCCAGGGTCCACCACTGCCTGTCACAAGTGCCAAGTTGTTGACAAACCTGGTCACGGCTGCCCTTATGAAAAGTGTGATGATGAATAAGATTTCATTGTATGTGGTATTTCACAGTGTTTTCCCCAACATTGAGTTCAGTGGAACAACACAATTTAAGCTGATCTGTTCAGTGAAACTATCAGTCGTTGACCTTTTTGAGAGGTACATGACACAATTTAACAACTCTGGAGAATCCACCATACTCTCTCCTAACTTTATATACCTGATTTTACATGTTTTCTTGTTTGAAAAATGATGGGGAAAAGATATGAATGTGGATGACCAATTAAATGAAGCAGCTAAGGACAATATTTCAAAATGAGTTTCTGGAATGTTTCCAAAAAATGTTTACAGACATTGGCATAAGCGTATAGTTGCTGAAGGAAATTACTTTGAAAGAAATGAACTAATAACAGATATTGAAAAATAAATTAATTCTGGGAACCTTTTGAACTTACCTTGTAAACTAACACAGGTAAAATAGAATATTTAAAATAACAGTAAGCTTAGCATAAGCCAAACACTGGCAATATTAACACAAATTTAAACAGTAATGTTGTTTTACATTTACCTCCTGCACAATTTTAATTTTAATGCTTGATAAGGCATTAGAATTTAGTTATAAAAAATGCACGGTCCTTCTGCATTGAAGATATCACAATCCAAATAATTCCAATACCTGACCAAAAATTTTTCACCTAATCAATGTTTGATTAGTTTTAAAAGTTCCACCATTAATTTTTATGAAGTCAATCTACCCATGCTAAAATGAAATCTTGGAACCCAAGTTCAACTGCAACTTTTTGGTTTGTATCTTCAGAATTGATCTACTAGGCAACAAATTTTAATTTTAACAGAGCACTAAATTTTTAACCAACCCTTGATCAAACTATATTTATCATATTGTTAAAAAAAAGTTTACAATTTGATTAACGCTTTCAAAATACAATTTAATTATTTTCAACTGAAACATTAAATTTTCAACTGAATGTAGTACACAGAATAAAGTCTCTATACATGGATGTTCTGATTAATTTATTTATCTGCACTACTAGATAAAGACACAGAATCTATTAATTAGTTTGTCAGGGGTAATCTAAGAATTAAGAAACCAATATAAAAAAATTCCTTCACTATTTTAAAAGCTTAGCCCTTCCTGAGTACCATAAGCTATATATTAATTTTACAACCCCCCTTTATATGTTGACTCCTTTGGTAACTTCATGGTATAAGATTAAGAACATATAGATAAAAACATAAAATCTGACTATGAGTGAACAATTTATGACACAGCCACAAATTTCAGGATCTAATTCTTATAAAGCCAAAAGAGCATCATTTTACTGCTGAAAAGATCTGTCTTTTGACAGATGAGCACCCCTCAGCACTACTACTAATTTTCTTTTATAAAAAATTCACAAACTGTGATATTCAAAATTCATTCTACTTTCAGAAAAAACCAACCATAACGAGGGCAGATTCAGGGCCTCCACAGAACTCTACTAGCCCAAGCATCCAAAATTAACACAAAATTGCTGTGTACAGAAAATATAACATTTTTTTTTGAAAGCATTTTTCACACCATTTTCTTTTTTTAATGAGTTCTACTTACGAATACACTAAAAACAATGTGTCCAAGAATCTCTGATTCCCTTGTACCCCACAGACTTCAATCCCTAATCTGTTTAAATATCTGGAAAATTCCATTTCTTCTAGAATGTTCTTTATTTTGAAGAAAGGGTATATAAGCATCAAACTTTGGTGAATTACCATAATTGTTAGTGAATAACTTCTATAATAAGTTGTGACATTTATTATTATCTCCAATTATGTTTTAAATTGAGTGAAGTTCTTGGCCTCTGCCATTTTGGCAAGTCTGATGCCTCTGAAGGCCACAAGTCTTTAATGTTTAATTATGGAAAAGCTTTTTCATTGCCTGTGAAAGAATTATCAGCAATGGACAAAGAACTTTTACAGTGGCAATCTGGAATTACCTTTAACACATTCGCTACTGTTCTGGTCCCCTGTGCTAGGAAAGGTTATTCAATGAAGTGCGATGTTATAATTGCCTGCTTTGATGGTAATGCATTTCCCACCCACAGGGTGCAGAACATACCTTAGCAATAATGCAGCTCCGGTTGCTGGATACATGAATACAGTTGATATTTACGCTATCTATTGAAACAAGTTGTACTTTTCTGCTATGTTTGGTTTACGAATCTCTTTTCTTAGGTTAGTTTTGACATATTTTCACATAATTCATGTCACCGGGGTCTGGAGTAGCACTGCCAATGTATTTATGTTTCCTAATACTTAAGTTTGGAACCGTAGTAATAATTATGGGCGTAATCAGAATCCATTTGTAAATAAATTCACTCTTACCTTTTAATACTTTAATTAAAAGGAATTTCCTTTACTTTTAATAAATAATATTAAAATAGTTTAAATGCAAAATAATATATAAAGTTCAAATTAGTAAATAAGATAAAAGTAAAAATATTAAATTATATTTAGTTTATAATAAATAATCCTATTGTTTATTGTTAATTTAATTTTGTTGCACTCTTCTTTCAATAATTTATTAATTACATTCTAAAAAATTCCCCATTAATAATTAAAAAACAAAATATTGTGCAAAATGTCATTAAAAAAATCAAGTAATATAAGAATTAACGATAGACAGTAGAATTTATTAAGTATCAGAAAATGATTGTGGCCTATTGATATAGATTCTGCTGACCGATCAAAAGCTTTAACAAATTATGACTTCAAGCCAGGTCAAAAATTATGCCCACAATGTAGGCAAGAATTGGCTCAAAGAGAGATTCAGCCAAAGGACGATTAACCTAAATCAGAAACTAGTGATGTGGAAATGCTACAGGCTTCTGCAAGAATGGATGCCTGACTGTCATTACTTGAATCTCTCCTTTGAAGCTTAAATATGTCAGCAAATAGGATTCAAAACGGTACCTGAAGCAGACGTTAAGAAGAGCATACGATCCTATTGCTAATACAGCAGCAGCTGCTACTG
Source organism: Lycorma delicatula (assembly GCF_047948215.1). Lineage (NCBI taxonomy): Eukaryota > Metazoa > Arthropoda > Insecta > Hemiptera > Fulgoridae > Lycorma > Lycorma delicatula. Next base: position 36,523,240 of record NC_134455.1, read on the forward strand.
CTGGTTTGAGCATTACTGATGTAATGCAAACATTAACGAGTAAGCAGTGTCAAGGATGTAAAGATCCGGATATCCTGATTGAGGGGCTCAATCAAAAGCCAAACTTTTGACCTCAGCTTGGCGACAACAAATTCAGATTTTGACATTAGTGCCCAGTAGCTGGAGTAATGGGAAAACAGCTGCTGAATTTCAGGTTTCAATGTGAATGGTGAAGCAGACCAGGAAGCTCAAATCTGAACTTGGTATATTGATGACACCAGATAAACAAAGGAAAAAAGTTGAAGGATGATATTAGATAATGGGTCCTCAAATTTTTTGAGGATGATGTATTTTGCCAAATCTGTGCAGGAAAGAAAGATTTTTTTGTTTGAATCAACAGTGAAAAAGTCCACACGCAGAAACATCTACTTCTGTGTAATTTAAGAGATTTTCATAGCTTACTGCACACATTAAGGCTATGAAATTGGCTTCTCAAAATTTTGTGAATTTAGGCTAGTGGTACATTACAGTTGGTGCTGCTGGCATACATTCAGTTTGTGTTTGTACCATTCATCAAAATGTTAAGCTCATGATAGCTACAATATCCATCAAGGATGACTACAAGGTATTGATTGAGAAAACTACATGCAGCTTAGAATCTAAGAAGTGCATACAACATTGTGAACAGTGTCCTGGAAAAAGTGGATTGGAGTCCTATTTATAAATGTTTTAGATACTGATACATCTAATCTTTCTTTTTTCTTTCCTGTTTAGTCTCCGATAATTACCTTTCAGATAATACTTCAAAGGATGAATGAGGATGATATGCATGAGTGTAGTCTTGTACAGTCTCAGTTCGGCCATTCCTGAGATGTGTGGTTAATTGAAATCCAACCACCAAAGAACACCGGAATTCAAATCTGTGTAAAAATAACTGACTTAACTAAGACTTGAACGCAGGAACTTTTGACTTCCAAATCAGCTGATTTGGGAAGATGCGTTCACTACTAGACCAAGCCAGTGGGTTTGATACTTCTAATCAAACTAGAAGAAGTCCACCATGATTAAAATAAAAGACTAACGAAAAAATTATAAACTGTTAAGTCAACACTGAGAAAAATAAGTTAATAAAAACACTAATTCTATTATAAGATCACCAAACCTGCACTGGTTAATTTTATAAGCAAAGATATGGTACCAAAAAATTAATTACTTGCTTCGTAACTATTAGAATTATTCTTACAATAAGGTTAGGTGGTAAAAAATCAGTTAGCACCTCAAGTAAAAAAGGTACACACTATTCCAGTACTTAAAATGAAAAATACCACAGAAAAGAACAGACCATATATCTTAAACCTTCATCAAGCAATTAGAAATTCACAAGTAATGTAACATAATACCACAAGTACTAAATTTAACACTGTCAAAATATTTCTTACACTTCTGGTAAATAAAAATTAAACTTAATGCATGTTAATTATGTCTCAAATTTACTAAAAACAAAGAAAAGGTTTGATCTCAACACAAGTAATACAAATCATATCTGATTACAACATATAATTACCAATGATATTATCTGGGACCCATGAAAATATAACATTAAATTTACTGCACATAACAACAGACAAAAAAGTAAAATCTAACGTAATACAAACTAACGAGAATATATAGCTAATCTACTAAGGAAGAAAGGTTAAAATTTGTACTTTAAACATCAATAGACACATAAAACAACAATAAAGATATAAAACTAAAATATTAATATGAAGAATAATTAATATACCTTCATCCCTATCTGAAGGGGTACTTCTGAAACTGTTAAACGAAAAATCGTTATTTTTTCCAATGGAAATTAAATTCAATGATTCGTTCCAATCAGGGTTCCACCATTCATCCATGATTTAATTAGATTAAAACGAAGTAAAATAAGTTTTCAGTCGGTGCAAGTATTAAATCTTTTCCTAATCATATGTTGACAAGTATATCTTCGAAAAGGATAAACAAAACAAATTAAACGACCATTCACTAATAATTCTTATTATATTTAAAAATAATGACGATCTACTAATAACACATGACACCAATTTAACAGATTATGAATTGGTAACAATTTTTATAAGTTACTTAGCACTACAAAATGTCCGGATAACCACCATTCGACTTTCTAAAACACGCTAAGCTAGCAGGATTGCCAACAACGAGTTCCTTCTTGTGTTTCAACAACTACATTCTTCCCGCGAATAGTAATCGACAGATTGTGGTGATATAGTTTCATTATATGAAAAACCAGTTCACGTCGGGGTGATTAGGTTTGTGCGTGACAAAATAAATTGTAAAACAATTATTTCATGTTCAAGAACAGGTTTCTTCTCACCTGAGTTTTATAGGTTACAATAGTTGGAGAATTAAAAGCAAAAGCTTTGTTAAAAAGTAGAATTCTCCGGCTGACAAATTTATTTTTCGTGAATTAATCCATTGTTATTAATAAAAGGAAAATGCCTGTGGTTGATTCTAATTAATCAGTTTACTCTAAACCAACATATCTGATTTCACGTATATGAACGATAAATAGGATATTCAACTTCTGGCGTAAACCAGTGCATTTTCTAAACTACGTTGATTTCTCTTTAAAACACTGAAGTAACGCTGTAACCCCGCGCTATTAGTGTTGTTAAAGTAACGATAAATTTAGTACTCGTATGTATTCAGTATTTTCCAGTTGGATACCCGTCACTGAATATTCGTTACTAAGATACTAGGTACTGTATGACAGTTACCAGTATCATATGTAGAAGTACTACGTTACAAAGAACGTTTGGTATAACTTACATCGTACTACATTTTTAAAAAAAGGACTTAACGGTTTTTACTATTCTAACAAGAATTAGATTATAGTGAAACAGATACTCGACTCATTCACTACACGGTTTTTTTTTCATAGAATTTTTTTTATAATTTTAAATATGATATTTTTATCTTAAGTAATCTTCCGTTGACGTTTAAAAATAACATTTTTTTCGGTTTTAATGATGCACGTCTTTCGGATAATATTTGTCCTGATTTAGAGAAAACTTTCCGTTGGCACTGATGTAGCCATAAGACAAATATTTTTTTTGCTAAATTAGCATGTTCCGGGTATAAAATTGCCCGTATATACCACCAACGGATCTTCTTTTCTATTGAATAGCCTTTCTTCAATATACTGCCTCATTGATATACTGGCAGCAACTATAGACACAAAGAAATTTTTCGATGTTCTCACGTCGAAGTCCATTCAGATGGAATCTTCATCTATTCCATCTGAATGATTTGGCTCTTACCTCTGGTCTTCCAGCACCATTCGTGTTGGTGATATTTTTTCTAAATCAGCTTTAATAGAGTCTGGCATATTCATATGAAGACTATACTGTACCAAAAGAGCTGCTTTCAACAAGATGTTGTGTCACGAACAATTTTTTAATTTTTTATTGAATTCTGAAATTAATTTTTCAAGTAAAGTGTTTTACAGTTCATTCTTTAAGACGCTACGCAAATTAATCATTATTTTTAATACGCTATCAGTGGCTGCCAAAACGTTTGATATTGTGACTACATGTAAGACATTTCTTCTGTTAATAATTTGAATGGCTTAAAAATCTTTATAATTTCTGAACTTAAACACCATTCACCTTCCGACAGATTTTTGATGGGATTGTGTAATAAACCAAGTGCTGCTTCTAATGGTTCTTGCAGATTTAAAATCCTTTCTAACATATCTACCGTACTATTCCGACGAGTTACAACATCTACTTTAAGTTTTACTGGTTTTATTCCGGGTCTCAGTTGTTCCTGCATGGCGACCAATTTGTTGGTGACTAGAGGACTTCTATGGAAATTTTCCGCAATAATTTTTACTTTCTAAATAATACTCTTAATTGATCCAAACTGGTTTGGACTATTAAATTATAAGTGTGGGCAATACAAGAGAAATGGTCTCATTGAGTTAATCGTATTGCGGCTTTCATATTGCTAGAATTATCCTCTATTACACAAACAAATATTTTTTTAGTTTATTTCCCAATCAATCGCAAGTCTTGTCAATTCCTGTTTAATATATTCTGGTGTACGTCGCTTATTTCATTCAAAACAGTCTAAAAGATCTGACTTTAATTCCTACGTGTCTCCTAGTATATGGTGAGGCATCACTGCTTGGTAAAAAGTTGTAGCACGAGACATCCACCCATCAGTCATTAATGATATAGAGGATGCAATTTTCAACTCTTTCTTCACTTTTTCTGTGGCTACTACATATTGTGCATCAAGTAGAGTGTTGCTTAAAATAAATCGTGAAGGCATTTTGTAATTCGGTCCAAGGTATTTCAATAACTCGTTAAAACCCGCAATCTTCAACTACAGAAAACGGTTGCAGATCTTTAATTATCATTTTTTAAATCAAATAATTAATTTTTTTTTCTCTCGGGAAACACTCATTGGCTTCGAAACAAAATGACAATAAGTTTGTCTGTTTTCTAACTAGGCTACTATTAGAATCAGATTGAGAAGAGCAATTGTTCCAGCTATCAGTATCGCTTACTTACGTTCCATCTTATTGTAGCCACTGATCGCTATTGCTAGACTGAGGAAGATTTGACATTTACAATGCGGATGTTACTGTTATAATTGTTGATATTATTTCTGATGGGAATTTGCTACTATACGTAAAAAGATGTTTTTTTAAAATAAGTGTTTAAATTTGTTGTTGAACCACCTTTTACAGAATATGAAGAGAGACACAAATCGCACTTCGCCTTATTTTCCGACTCTTCGCTAAAACGTTTCAGAGTCCTCCTATTCTTTTCCATGATGACAGAATGAAAACGACGAAAATAAAATTTAATTTAATCAAATAAATTAAATAGAAATGAAACTTAAATAAAAAATGTAATAGAAAGTTTGTATTCTGTGTTTTACCATTATGAATTTCAGAATTTAATTTAATCTCGTTGGACCTATTTCTGAAGAAAGATATATGTTTAAAAGTATGTAATAAATAATTTGCAATTGAGAAAACACAGAGTTGCATGACTGATCATGTTTTGGTGAAAAATAATTCTAAACAACTTTTTTGTATGATAAAAAGTGGGTCAGTATGACACTTTGAATTTGATCCCCAGAATTTTATTCTGTAGGGAAGAAATTGATTAGTATCCAATAAGTGAGTTAGAGATTGACAAATGGATAATATTCTAAGAAAATATAAAATTGAATTCATCTTATTATTAACATATTGTGACAGTTAAAATATATTGGTCTAGTTTAAATGAGAATCAAGGTTGATACCTAGAAATTTGAGATAATATTAATCATTCATTTTTGACATCATTGTAATGTCATTATTGCATACAGTTTTAGATGTTAGGTTACATATAAATGTTAGTTATGAGAGAACTGCACTTAAATAGGATTTAGTAAAAAAATATTATAAAATAGCTTACTAATTTAACATAACTATTAAAGAATGTTGTAATCTGACATATTGGCTGGATGTAATACCTTTGTATTACATATACAGGTGAGTAATACCTTTTGAAACTACTCTTCAGCTAGATTTGAATTTACTGATAACTCTATTAAACACATATTTAATTTTCTTCCACATAATATGATCAGTCATATAAAATTTCATGTGTTCTAATGTAAAGCTTCTAACATAAAATCAGATCTTATTGATCAGTTTGCTAAATGTGATTGCATCAAATACTCTATATAAATCAAGGAAAAGATCAGCTACTATTTCTTCCACCAAATTTGAATAAATACTACTCAAATAATTAGCTACAGCTATATTACAAGTGGATAATTATTTCTTGAAGCCATGCTTTGCAACCAGAATTATATTATTATATTTAAAAAATTATAGCCTTTTATGATGTCCTGACTTGGATAATTTTGAAATGGAAAATTGATTGATGATTGGTTAAATTTAACTTATCTAAGGCACAACATTAGTAAGTATTTTAGAATCTAAGGTTAATAACCAACACTTATTAAGAAACTGATTAATTGTGAAAAAATAGACTGTAAAACTTTACAACAGGTATGAAGTATTCTACAAGGTACTATTCCAATCACATGATAATTTTGATAAAAGCATTCTAATAAATTTTTTCAGATTATTATCATTGTCATAAAAATAAACAATATTAGAAGTCAACAGCTTATGACCTTCATAAGCTGACTTATTTGAATTTGACCTAAATTTAAAAAGTATCTTAAAATTTATTACAGAGTACAGTTTGTTCATTAATTAAGATACCACTATCTGAAATTTCATTGCTTGTTTGATGGTCACTATTTTCTCTGAATTTATTGTGTATGTTCCATACTGATTTACTTTTATTTTCTGATTATTTTTATATTTTTAGTAAAGGAATCAAATTTCAATTTAGCTGAGGCTTTTCCATACAAACTTCTTAATCTATTGCATTCATTCCTAAATTTCTATTAGATATAAAAATAAACAGATTCTTTGTTAGTAACACAGTTACTTACAATAATAATAGTTTTTTTTTTTAACTGGTTCACCTCCACCATCCCTTCTAGAGAATCCCTTACCACCATAGTTGGGCAGAAATAAAATCCCAGAGAGCTTGGAAAATCATTATGGAACATAAGTACTGGTGAAACAGTAGAACAGCTAAAAGCCATGGTATGCTGTGGGCACACAAATACTTAAATAAAAATAGTCATATAGATATAGAATATTTTAAAATTATTAACTAGTTAACAATACCATGCAGCTGTTTATGCTCTTTCAACTCCTATCTACAGAAATCTATTTCTGAAGTTAATCTATTAGCAATTTCTGTTATATGTTCATTAGGGGATGGTTTTCTTTTGATTCAGAGATGATTGATTTGATAAAATCTAAAATTATTAGCTACTCAAAATATTTCCAGGCAGGTTGCCATGAAGTAAATTATAGAAATAACACAAGTCAAATACTGTTCTTGTTGTCAAAGATGGTAACTTAAACTGTTTTTGAAAATGAACATTGGATAAATAAAAAAAGGTGACAAAATTTCCACCGAATCCTGGAGAGAAATCAGTTTTGCACACTCAATTATATAAGAGATATTGGCATGAGAATGTTTCCAGATGATGGTGGAAAACTTGAGGTAGCTTCTCATAGTGCTTTGTTTAATAGAACACAGGTTTGAAGGTGTACAAGATCTTTAGCCACCTACTGAATTAATCTCCGATTTCTCCTCGCCTTGCAGGTGATACCATACATGCTAAGTTAGAAACAATTTGAAACAATTTACTATTAAGGAAAATGTCAAGGTATCTGATATTCTCTTTTTCAATTACAATAGAGGAGCAATAGTAATTAAAAAATTAAATATTAGTTTTTCTATAAAAGTAAACTAATTTACTTTTTTTAATATTAAGCGGCATAAATTTTGATTAGCCCACCTTCAAATATTATTAATATTGTTTGGAAGAATTTGATCACAATTTGTATCAACCTTTTTATACATTTTTAGATCATTAGCATACAGCTGGGGTTCACTATCATTAGCAGGAGAATGATTGTTAATAAATAATAAGAAAAGAGGATGCCCCCAAATTGATCTCTGAGGAACACCAGATTTAATAATGTAAGGAGTTAAAGTAAGAGCCACCAAATTGTAAGAGAAAGATCTACTGTCCAAGTACAATTGAAACCATTTCACTCAAATTGAGGAAGCCAGAAATCATCCAAATTGAGTAAGTTTTTTCAATAGAAGGTGATGTGGCATTTTATCAAAAGCTTTTTTAAAATCGAAGACAACAACATATTGGGATCTATACTGAACAGCAGGTCCAACTTAAGATGAAAAGCAAGCTAAGTTAGTTGAAGTTGAATGGCCTTTAATAAAACCATGTTGAACTGACAAAATCCGAGGTTGAACATGGGAGTAGAGGTTTTCGTAGAAAAAGTGCTCCAGAACTTTGAAGATGGAACAAAGGAACGAGATAAGTCGGTGAGTATCAGTAGACGGAAGACCCGGGTTAGAAATCACTTCCTAACTAAAGAGCTTTTCAATATGGAAGGGAATATATCTGATGATAGACTCCAGAAGATGGAAGACAAAATTGGAGTTATAACATGGCTGATTCCCTTAATAATAAAGGTTGGAATGTCATTTGATCCTACAACAGATGCTCCATTCATATCACTAATAGCCATAAATAAGAATTTTTTCAGCTGATACGGGTAGCAAGTTTACCTCAGCTGGTTTAAATTTAGTTATAAGTGATGGAAGATCTGTAAAAGAAGATGAAAATTCTTGATACACCCATGAGAAGTGTCTCCAAATTCTTCACAGGTTAGTCTGTACAAGTCTGTAATCACTTCACCATCTTTAATTGGAGCAACAACTTTGTTGGTACTAAATTTCCTCTGATCAACATATTACCAAAAGTTAGAAGGTTTAAAAGAATTTTTTTCTTCAAATTTAAGAGAAAAGTTTGTCTGGAAAGCCAAAGTGGGTATTTCCCTTTTTTATAACAAGACAATGGAATATTATCTTCTACTGTTCTGTTTATAATACTCTGGAACTGAAATGTTGCAATTTCAATATCTGGAGAAAGGAGTACAATGCACCATGGAGTGTTGGTTACTTATAAAAACTGTTGATGGTAATCTACAAATTTATAATTTCCATAATTTGATCTTCAGTTGCAACATAAAGAACATCTTTTAACAACAGAGGGAAAGGAGGATGAAAATGATCAGATTTAACAAGACTCTGAACATAGAGCTTAGCTCAAGAGAGCAGTTAGTTAAAACCAAATAAGTACTGATGAAACCATACTCTCATTCTGACCGGGCATAATTTTATTGAGAGAGCCAAGATCAACAAATTGGAAAATAGCTGTAGCCTTAATTTTTGCATAAAAATTAATATTTGAGTGTCAATTTCAGGATGACTAGCACACATAGGAGAATTAAAATCAAACAGAACAACAATTTTATAAAACAAAAAATTTATATGTTGAAGCAAGGAATCAGAATAATTCTCAATGTAAGCTGGAGTGATAAACCGAGGAAATAATGATTGTTGATTAGGACACTCTTTTTCCCAGTTCGTGTGATTTCCCAGACTGCTTCTTCATGAAACTCCATATCAGATTTTCTACGACATTTGATCATGTATTATGATTTAAGACCAATAATACACAGCTGTAAAGCTTTAAAGATTCATTAATGTGGTCATAATCGCCCCAAAAAACATTGAAAGAGGTGGGAAAATAATCAATCAATATTTTCTTGGTGTTCATCTAACCAAGTTTCTGTTAAGGTTATCATATTATAATCACACTCAAACACAGAGAGAAAAATTCATCAGCCTTAGTTTTCAAGCCCCACAAATTTGGTAAAATATAGAAAACTTCATTGTTAATTAAATTTTTTCAGTGATGCATCATTAAACACATACCTCATGCCCTCTTTTAGAGAGCCAAAAAAATATAACTCCATGTGGCTAGGTGCTTGGGATGTTGATATTATTAAAATCCCTGACAGAAACTTTCAGATGAAAAGATTTGCAGGAAGGAAATGTAGTTTCCAACTGTGGGTAAGACAGTTAAAATATGATAAAAATATTTAAATATTAAAATTGTAGAGATGTACACTTATATGTTAGTCACCAAAAAATAAAAAAAGAATTGTATCACCAACTGAACTTTTCAAGTCTTTTTCACCTTGTTCTTTTTGTTAGTGAATGTTACAGCTTTTTAGCAGTCAAATGAGTTTTTATACTATATTAATATATAGTATTATGTCAGTTTTCTATGCATCTAAAAATAACAACATATACTTCTTTAATATCCTTAACTCAGAAGTAACACATTCTTTATAAGTATTTTTCTTATTTTGAAGGTTCTTCATTGAAGTTTGGTCAGAAAAGCAATGGTTAAAATATTTTATAACAACTTAAAAAACATTTCAAATGAAACATCATTTTCAGGGGCATTGAGAAATTGTAACAAAGCTAAACAAGAGAAAAATAATTAAAAATTTGAATTCTAGCTTTTGTGATACTTCTAAACACATCTACACTTTTCTCTTTCTTATTTTCTTCATATGTGATTGGAGGATTTTCAGCACTGAAGTCATGAATATCAAAGCATAATGAGGAAACAAAACAGAAACAATGATTGTATAGTTATAGTATCTTATATACAAATCAGATATAATGATTTAAGGTACTATTTGCTTCTTACAATAATTTTAGAACCACACGCAATAGTGTATTCTACCTAGATTGCAAGACCAATTACTGAATCTTATCTTTTCCTTTGTAATTAATTTTATGACCATTGTTGAATAATTATGAAAACCATCTCAAATTTCTTAATTCTTGCTGTAGCAACATACCCTTATTTTGCATATTTTTAATTACTAATATTTGAAAATGAGTTGATCTCTACCATGTATCCACAATTATATAAATACCATATGATCTTCAACATATCCTCAATTTTTGATGTTGAATTTTCCAGAATAACAGTTCATTCTGTTATGTGGTAGTTTCATTAACTGCCAAAGTCACTAATTAAGATATTTTTAAACTAAGGAAATTGTTCATTCTCATTAAAAAGAGTAAGTTGTTTTATTTTGGTTATTAAATGAGAAATAATAATTATCTATACTGGAATTTTCCCTTTATGAAAATGACAGGAATTAAGAGGTGTTTCAGAAAAAATTCAATTTTGAGAAATCAAAGATGGTGGTTAGCTAATGATATAGAAATAAAAGTCTGACTCCTTTAGCAAAAAATGAAATAAAGGATGGTCTGTATTAGTAGAAGGAAGTTTAGGAATAAAAAAAAGGTTAAACATTTTTCAAATGTTTTCAAGCTTGTGATATATTTATTGTCTCACCTGTTTTGCAATAATAGGATCAGTAAAATGGTTTCACCGGAAGTTGAATAAATTGAATTTATTTACTTTTAATTACAGAATAGTTAACATATAAAATAAAACAACTAACAATAATAATAATAATAATCTTAATTTGTATATTACATATAAAATAATATATATATTTTAATTACAATGTGAACAACCAAACATGTTTCAGTATTTTTATAAAATTTGGTTATTCTATGTTTAACAAAAAATTAAAACTTTTTTAATCTCTTAAAATTATTCTATATCAGTTATTAGATTTTCTGCACTGTTAATTATTAGTTACAAATGGTCACCAGTATCGCATCTTATTGAGAGAAATGTAACAATGTTCAAGTTCAAATTGAAGTTGACATTTCAGTTCAATTACTATAAAATTTGATGTATGAATTAAACACTTTTTAAAAACTTTTTAATTAATTAATACAGCACATTGACTTAATTTTTTTTTATTTAGTAAAATTAAAAAAGTAAAACTTGTTATTTTGGTATCATATAAGAAAATCCTATCATCAATTTTCTTATGTGGCAAGAAATAGTGTATAGGCTTTGGTAAACAACAAACAGTGTTAAAAAAATCAGAACTTACAAATCCAGTAGTGATCCTTTCAAAAAATTCATCCTATCTTAAAAAATGTTTGACTTCATTGGCCTACTTCTATATGAGGTAATCTGCTTTATTTTACTTCAATAATCATTAAAAATTTGAACTGTGTTGTTACATCCCTTACTCTGATCAAAATCAGATTGGTATGACAGAAAACAACTGGCATTTTATTATATTGTGTATTAATTATACTACTGCTGAAAAATTGGATAATAGACTATTGTAGTGTAAAATAATTTAAAAAATTAAAATAATGATGGATTCTCATTGTTGCTTCCAATTACATTAAAATGTTCAGATTTATCCATTTGAAATAAAAATTTTGTTGCTCTAAATGCTTATAAATTTTCCTGATTTATGGGCTGATTTTCAGATAATCTTTGTCATTAGCTGTCTTTGGGTACAGCATGCCTCTTCACCAGCTTACGATACAACTAGATGAATAACATTTTAAATGAATATTACCTTCTGCTATATCATGAAGCTATCATGTAGTGATAACAGTGATTTTTTTTGGATTATATTGCACATGATAGAAACTCAAGATTGTACAATATTTTATTAAGTTACAAGTTCAAATTTACATTATGCCTGGCATTAAAACATTAAGCGAGTTAAAACTCGTTATGAAAAGTAAATTTACAATAGCCCATTTTTTAAATACTTGGAAATATGCTTCCAGATCTTTTGAGAATTATTATAATGCTTACCTTGTAAAACATATGTTCAATGAGAAATAACTTTTTATTTTATTTTAATGATAGTCACTAAATGATTAAATCATATTTATTGATAAATAAAAATGAGATATTAAATTAGAGTTAAATATACTAATAATATACATAAATGATACAAAATGAGAGATAAATAAAAATGGGAGCTGGATACCTAGTGGTGGTAACTGAATGTCCAAAATAGTGCTGGTTCATTGTCAAAATTTTACTTAGGTCAAGTTGGCTTATTTTGTCTATGTGGGGATGTATATATGTTTTCTAATTAGCCCTTTTTTCATACTAAATTTTTTTTAGTTATATGGGCTGTTTAAATTTTTCTCTGAAAAGGTGATAATTTTTCATTAGAATTTATAAATAGATATGTTACTTAAATGGAAACTGAAGTAAATATATGAATACAAATGATTTTGAATTTTTTAACCATGTGTGATTTAATCTATGTATAACTTAATTGATAGTTCAATGTATGGTGACTTTTACGTTTATCTTTGATCTGTATAAAATATTAATAATTTAATATAGTTCAGTATGTTTATTATTATAGTCACAAATAAAAATTTATGATGTGTTTTATTTTCAGTAACATGTACGGAAATAATTTTTTGTAATATCACTGCTCCATAAATCAATAAAATCTTTTGAATAGTGTTTTGAGCCTGAAAAGTATGGGAAATTGATTTTTTAGACATTCTGCAGGAGCAAATTATTCTACATTCAACTATAATTCACATTCAATTTACTTATTTTTTTATTGAAAGATTCTTCCATTATAATGCAATGAAACTTTTAAAAAATACATCTATATAAATTTTTATTTTGATCATGTGTACCAGTGGTGACAGTAGGTTTTTTTAGTAGTATTATAATTTTTGGTAGTATTAATAATTTTTAATAGTATTATCACTAATTTAAAAGATAGTGATTCAGATTTGTAGCATTATGTTCATTATTATTATTAAAAAAATTAGTGTAAGAATAAGTAGTATACTTTACCATTTCATTGATAGATAAATAAAAACTAATTGTGAGTTTAAACAGTTATGTATTTAAACAGCTCATACACACCTGTTTTGTAAGACTAACAATGATATACTTGCTTACAGACAGAAAATTAGGTTAGTGTAAAAGTACAGAATAGGTGGTAATTCTGTATTTGTTTATGTAACTTAAAAAAACTAACTATTTTTTGGCATTACAAAAAATTAAAACTTTCTGACAATTTTAAAACAGTACATTTGTAAACTTTCAGATTGAAATTTATTTGAGTAGATTATGGTCAAATTATTTTTGTATGCAGTTACTTACTAAATATTGGATGCTTTACTTTTAATTTTTACAGAATTTTATTTTCCTGTTCTTGTATTAAATTGTAATATGTCTTTCATTACGTTACAAATCACAGTTTATAATGATAATTTAACTAGTTGAAAACAAATTTTATGAATTTAAATTTTCATTTATCTATCTTTTATTTTATAGTTGAATATAATTAACGTTCAGAGAAAAATGTAAACTTTACTATAAATAAATTTAAATACTGAATAATTTGTTTATTAAATTAGTGTTAAAATAAATTATAACAATATAAGATCAATCAGGCGTAGCTGAAAAAAAAAAGAAAAATACATATTATTTTATACAGATATTAACTTTTATAACTTAACCTATACAGTTTAAAATATTTTGTACTTTGTGGTATATTAATTTAGAAACCTAAGTGTACAGAGATTGAAGGAATGACTAATGTACTTCTTGTAGTATCTTATTTATTTATTTTTTTGAGTTTAATCAAGATTATTATTTTACTAATAGAACCCATTTTTCAATTTTAAAGTAATCTTTTTGGTCATCTGACTACCGTGTCTTTTTCTGGTGAAAGATATTATTTTAACATTAACATATTAATGAAACAAACAGAATGGAAAATAATTCTAAAACATAAACTAATAAAGCAAAAATTCAATTTATTAAATAATTTTTAACGTTGGTTGGTATATTTGTTAAAATAAAATTTATTTCATCAGAGAAAAAGAGAAATAAACAAAAAAGAACAGAAATAAAGAATCATAAGATAGGTAATAGAATTTCCTATGATAATTTGGCCTGAAGATCATGCTGGAAAAGACTTGAATTTCATTAGGTTGAAAATCTAATGTTAATGATGTGACAATTTATGTTAATTTTGAATGAAGACACAATTGCTATATATTTTACTTTTAACAAAATTATGCAGTATTTTGTCATTTCCTCTAATGTGGGTCTTTAATCATTATACATTTAATGAGATAGTTTCATGATTGGTCATTTTAAGACTAGGCAAAACCACAGTATATAATCAAAACTTGATGTATGTTCAGTAACATTATGCAATTGTTTGGAAATCCATCACAAAGTTTTTAAAACTTGGTTATCTGTTTTTAATTGTTAAAATTTTAAAAAATAAAATTTTTTTAAAGATAAAAACATAATGCCAACATTAAACTGATATAAAAGATATTTAAATGTACATGAATCATACATAATCAGTTTGTTAGTCGAACTGACAAGAGAAGATCAAAAATAGGTGACAACTTAAATCAATCTATTTCTTCCTTATGGGATTCTTTAAAAAATCTTATTTTGTTCCTGTAAACTATTAAAAATTTAGCTGCAGAAATGGTGCATAAGATCACTTTTTATCACAACCTTATTACTCATTGAGCAAAACATATGACTAAAAACTATAGATATAAAATTCTCTTTAAAACTAAGCCTACACATTTGTTGCTTTGATATGTTTAAATACACTACAAGAATCATAAGAATATTATTTATTTGTGAGAATATTAATACATCTTTTTCAGTATACTTCAATTGGTTATGTTATTATTTTATGGGAATATATCAATTCAATATTTTTTTTCTATAATTCATTTGTTCAGAAAAATACTGTAAAATACAATTACAGTATATGGCAATAGAGATTTATTAACATACTGCAGATAATTTATCATACACTTTTACCATTGTTAATGCTATTTTATTAGTTTTTTTTTAAATAAAATTTAATAATTGTTACATATTTGTATAAATTGTCCATTTTTTAAAAAGAAATCAAATAAAGTTTGTTAAAAACTGTATGATGCTTTAAAACTCATATCGTAATGTTTTCAGTGTTTTTTAAAAATATCATTGTGGTTAGAGCCACTGTTCTCAACCTGAGTCAGTTTATGTTTTTGTTGACAGTAATTTTTGAGTTAGTAAGAGCTATATTTAGAATGTGGTCAAAAAATAAGTTGGATTTGAATTGTGCCTGTTCATTTTGTATATCATAGTGTGTTTTTATATTTCATAATGCTTATGTTCAATTTTGTACTCCACTTTTGTATGAGTAGAATATCAAGGTTTGTTAATGAGATCTACAACATGAAGTATATCAAAATTTTCTTAAAACACTTACATTTCAATCCTAAAACACATGGAGCAGTAAAGTGTCAAGATCACATGACAGATACTTTAATTTTGCATTCACCGAAAATTCTTCTGAAAAAAAGACTAAATAAAGAAAAGGGTGAATGGTTACAGAATTAATTAAAGAACACTTTGGATTTAGGAAGAGAATAAGTGCAGAGATGTGATTGGGTTAATAAGAACTAACTAAAAATTGGAATGAATTAATGTATTCATTGAAAAATTAAATAAAACGCTAGAAAGATAAAAGACTAGTGGAATAAAATTTTCAGAATCTGAAAATTTGTAAAATAAAGGATACAGAATAGATTGACTTTGGAAGAGAAGTTAGAGACAAGAATGTGCTTGCCCTAACTATGTTTAATATGTATGCAGAAGACATAATGAAAATGACCCAGAAACGATCGGCAATAGAAGAAAAATAAATTAAGTTTATCAGATGATTAAAATAAATGATTTAAAAATTATAAAACTTCTCAAAATTAGTATTAGAACATGATAGAATATAAAATGAAAGTGAATTTTATGAAAACAAAAGTAATGAGAAAGAAATAGTAAGCCAAAGAATGTTTACATAAATGGAGAAATATTTGAACAAATAAAACAGTACAGGTAATTGAGTATCATGTTCATGGAATATTGTAAACCAAAAATGAAATTTAAAAAACTGGAATAAGAATGACTAAGGAAGCATTTATTAAAAAGTAACTGTTATTATCTAGTAACGTAATGTTAGATTTGAGGAATCATCTTGTGAAGTATTTTATTTGAGGTGTACCAATACGTGAGTGTAATACATGAACAGTAAGATAAAGGGAAGAGAAAGTTTGGAAGCATATGAAATGTAAACAGGATGTGATAGGAAAAAATTAAATGGACATTGTGAAAAATGAAGACATAATTAGGACAGTGAATAATAATGGAAACCTATTAAAAAATTCAATTAGCTAATAGCTTTTTGCCTAATTAGCTCATTACTTTCCAACTAGCTTAGGAAAGTTGATTAGTTAATTTGCAAAGATATATTATGAAAGGAGAACGGTTCATTAAAAAATTGTTAGAAGTATCTGTAGAATGTGCGAAAAAGAAATGAAGAAAAAAAAATAGATGATAAAAATAAAAAATTATAGATGATCTGAAAAAGAATGGAAACTCTAGTTGATAATAAAAGAGAATGGTGATAGATACAGTTGTTATCTACCTGAGGCCAGATAACAACATGATGATGATGTTAGTGTTGGCAGATTTGTGATTTGGTCTGGCAAGGTTTTGTTATTCACTGGTAAGGCTTTGAAGAATTCACTGCATCTTTGTTAAATGTAAGACTTCTTTGTTTAGTTTAGAATGTTGTCGATTGGTTGAAGTTTAGTTTCTTTAGTCCATGTGAATATAAAATGTTTAATGTTTTGTGTATTGTTAATGATGTATAATTGTAATATTACTAATGTTCTATGTAAATTAGTTTATTTTTTGTGTGTTTTTATTTGTAAGATTCCCAGTAATCTCCTATATTAAAAACATTTTCACATACTGGTAAGTAAATTAAGAATTCATCTCATAAATAATAAATACGTTAAAAATGTTTATAAAACAAAAAATTACTTTGCATTCTTAAACAAGTATAACCTTCCTATACCTTCCTATAGGCTACTTTATGTATACCTTCTAATACCTTCCTATTAGAGTAGCCTATAGGCTACTTTAAGTATACCTTCCTATAGGCTACTTTATGTATATCATAAAGACACCTTTTAGTTTCATATTGAACAAAGCAAATATATGCATTCATCATTAACAAATTTGACCAAAGAATTATATGCTAGGACAGATATGGTGGTGGTTCTTGTTGTTTCAAGGTAACACAAAAAATGTGAGCAGTTATTAATAGACATTAATTAAACATACCACAATTTAAAATTTATAACTTGAGTATAAAGACAATAAACAATAAATAAATAAACTAATAATTTTTTTTTTTAGTGGTGATTGGCCTCACCACCAACAAAGCAACCTACAAAAGCCCACTTTCAAACAACACAGAAAATGAGCAATGAGACACACACTCCCATTATAACTCCTCAAACTATCCAGTACATAAATTGTTTGTTTTTAGTAGCATGAGCAGACTATTCAGTACATCTATAATATTTAAAAAGACCAAACTACTCAATACCATATAGTGACTAGCACACTAAAAAGGAATGTTAGAACAATAATTTACTCACTCCTACAATTAAGAGATAAAATTGAAAAAAAAATAATCAGAACGAAGAATACATCATGTTAACTTATATAAATAAAAAAATTTAAGAAATAACTCAAACAATTAGAATAGGTGTAAGTAAAATAGACTAGAATAAAAGCCATTACACCCAAAAATCATTCATCACAGTAGTTCTTGAATATATGATCTAAACTTATCTGAATATTGTTCTACATTTGCCAAAAAGGACATTAGTTTTATAACTTCAAAACATACAGAGAAAAACACCTCATACAGAAAACACCTCATAGATGCAAACTAGTCCTGCAATATTAACTGTAAACATGATATTTAATACAAACATAAAAAATGTACAATGTAACTCAAAGGAATGTCATGAAACGTACACACATTACATGTATTAAACAACAACAATACATTAAATGAATAGACATAATTCAGATCCAATATATTTTTTGACCACATTCTACATAGATGTTGCTCTAACTAAAAAATACTATTGTACTATCAATAATAACATTAGCAGATGTCTGGTTGAGAAGGCACTCAACCAACTGGAGTACCAGTTACTAAAGATGGCTAAAAATAAAACAAATTATCTATTGAGCTGATGCTATTTTTTTGCAAGTGGTGTTTGTATACCTTAATTTATTTTTAAATTTGTTGCAACTCAAAAAGTATTTCTGCTATCAATATTTGTCCAAAAATGTACATAATGTTACTGTAGTTTTTACATTCAATATTACCAGTGTTTTCTTAATATTCAGTATTTAAAAAAAAAGTTTTTGAATGAAAATTAAATATCTGGAGAATATAATTGTCATTAAAATTTAATCACATAATAGCAAAAAGCAACCAGAATGATAGAATGACATATGTATAAACAATAAGAAAGTGAAGCTAACATTTTGTTAGTAAATGTATTCTACTGAAGTATTTTTCTCCTCTAATATTTCCTTACATCAACTAGTTGCTTGCAGGATGTATAAACTTTGTGTGATGATGGTTAATGCGATTCGTATAGACTAAATTTTAATAGTCATTTATTCTTTAATTTTCACTTCTAACATGCAAGATCTAAGTTCTCAATATTATCTTTGTATTACACAGCATGATACTTCAGTCTACAAGGGTCTTTATTAGGCTTTATTGTCATATTTATTTATTTAAAAAAAAACTAATGATATAAAATAAATTTCTTTTAACCAATTTATTAAAAATTAGCTTAAATCATTTTCTTTTAAAGAACATCATTCATTCAATTGGTTTTGAATAATAATAATTAAATACACTTGGATTTTCTGCATTCTTCTTCAATATGCACTTAATTAAAGAAACAAATATTTGTCAAATAATTCATCATTGTAACATCAAGTTTGCATTTTATAATGTATTCTAATCATTGTTTTCCACAATTGCAAATACTGGAATATTTCCTTTGTTCCAACAAAAGAACAAAGGAATGGTTAGGGTACTACACCAACCATGAAATGTTTACCAAATTAAATAATTTTTTTAAATAATGTTTGGTAAAATATAAGTTTTAAATAAAAGGTGATATAATGAGTATATGCTTGTGTGTAAGATTATTCTAAGCTTAACATTCTAGAAATGATTTTGTACAGACATACTGAAATGTAGTTGTTATTCACCCCACAAATTTTTGATCTGTTCATTACAGGGGCTGGTTATATAATGAATATCATTAATCTCAGAGAAAGGAACTAACTTAGTAGCTCTGACTTAGTGGAACATCTTGGATTCTTTACATTGTATTGCTATATTCATAGCTATGGCTATGAAAGATAGTATAAGCAACAAAATAATAATTTTTTTAGGAAACAATGCATTATATACACTGTCCCCAGTCAGCAGGAGAAAGTGCAGAATTATATGCTCTTAAATTTTGTTAAAAGCAAAATAACATAATAACAAATCCCAATTTATTAATTCTGTTTCGATCTTCTTATTGATTGGGTTACATCTCAAAACTTAAGAAAGCTGGAATTTTTTTTTGTTAACCATAATTTTTACATTTTAGTAAGAATATGTTTATAAATAAAAAAAGTGCTTTAATGAAAAAAATAAAAATAAATACTGTGTTGCTGCTAAGATATAGTTTTGCTGTTTACTTATAACAAATAAACTCATTAAAATATCACAAAACTTTTCTAAAAGGTTTTCATTAGGTCTAAACTAATGTTTTCTATTAGTAAAAAGGTTCCGTTACTGTTATTCTTTTACTTTATTTACTATTGTTATAATGCGATACTGGTTCTCACTAGTTACAGTATTTAATAAATTATTAGTTTTATAAATCCAACCCAGTCTTCCAAGACTGGAAAAATCATTATTTTTTTTTAAAAAGTACTGACAAATTACAACCAATCAAATACAATATTTCATGGATAAATAGTTATTAATTACAAAACTGCTATTTTATTTTTTTAAGATGAATTATAAAATAAATATGGATGAACATAATTAACAATATACTTTTAAATATTTAACAATTTTATCTTCTTTTTTTTTAACAATAAAAACTTATATATTACATTTGTAGAAATAAAAATTAAATTAAATAAATTATCATTTACATAAAACTGTTTATGATACTTACTCATCTTCTTTCTGGTTAGGCTTATTACTATAATACATTAAAATGAAAACAGTTGCATAACTGAAGTATTTTTTATAGGATGAAACATGAGGTTATTATAAGTTTGTTATTTAAGGTTTATTTTTCATTATTTATTATTTGAAGCAAATTAATTTTTATAAAATGAAATAATCAATATAACCACAAAAATAATTTCAGTATAACTTGACAGTTCTTCCATTCACTGTTAGGTCTGTAGCACTGAAAGTTTCCTAATTTATAACTTTCTATAAGTATTGTTTTGTGGAATATTATATCTTTCACTGGAAAAACTGCTACACAAAATGCACTTCAGGATGAAATTGCCTTTATGAAAGAGAATAATTAGTTACAGAGGTATGTTTTGGAAAAATTAAACATCTGATTTATAAGAGGTCTTGTGTTCTGAGAAGTTATTAAGGTATATACTGACTTTTAAGATAGCAATCTAAAATTTAAGAATATACTAGAAGATATTTTCATTATTAAATTCAATCTATTTTTTAAAGTTTCTGTTCAGTTGAATCACCTCTATTTATCAGGCCTATGAAATGCTGCACATGATATTTGAAAAAAAAACTTGCCAAAAACTAACAAATTCTTAGAATTAAAATGATATTAGAAAAAAATGAAATTTTATTTCTTATTAATGTCAAGTATCAGATCTCAGCTCATAAATGTCTGTTTTTTGGAATGATATAACGTATAAGTTTTGAAAATTTATATAAAAAAATTTGAATGAATCTAATATTTATAATTATGTAAATATAATAATTTTTCAGCTTATAAGCTTCATGAATATAAAAAAAAAAATACTGATCCTTACAGAATGTGATTAAGGTAGTTAACACAATTAAGTTTAATATGGAGCTTAATTTGCTTGAATTAGCATTCTATCATAGGAAACATTATGATACTTACCTTTGATGTTAACATAGCATGATGTTATATCTATGATCATGCTTGAGTCTGATACATGCAGTGTATCACGCACAGAACCAATGATAATATTTTTGTGTCATTTATAAGAAAATACATTGCCAAATAATGTAGAGTTGGATTTAAAAAAAAAAAAAAAAAAAAAAATACTACTTAAAGGTTGCATAAGCTGGACTGACAGTGTTAATATTCTAAACATTGAATAAATTACCATGTTTGTTGAATTGGTTCCTACAGATCAACAAAATTAAACAATACAGTGTTATTTCCCAGCATTCTGTTGGTATTTATTAGTAGTTAATGATGATGAACACGGAAAAAAATTATTTTATTTCTATAAATGACATTTATTATAGGTAAAGTAAATAAATTACATCAAGGGCTAAATAAAATTTAGACGAGGGACTAAAATGTCAGGGAGGTGAAAACAATCTTTTGTTTTAGTGACTGACTTTTTAATCTAATAAAAAAATTGCTGCTCAGTAAATGCATATGTTGGTCAACACAAATAATATGATTATAAAAAATAATGAATTTAAAAAAAAGAAATGCATTTCAAGGTTTTTCTGTTTAATAAATAAAGAACAAGCCATCTTACGTTGAATATTTGTATGAAAATACATTTTTCAAAATCAGCATTAAACCTTTATACTTTTTCTGTGTATGGAATTATATTAAACCTTTCTCAGCCTTTTTGGGAAAGCATTGTCTTCAATCTCTTCTGGAGAAGTGTAAATATACATTAACACCAGCGCTTTACATAAGTAAATTACATACCAACAAAGACATAACATTGATTTGCCAGGGCACTTAATTATATTATAATGAAATATGTAAAAGCAAAGAATTTGTTAGTGTTGGAAATTATTTAGCAATCAATGATGTATTTATGTAACAGATTTTCTAAGCATTTAAACTAATGTATTGACTAATAAATCAATACATGACTTTGAGCAGTTACTTTTCAGTATAGGACCAGAAGAAGATAATCTTTTTTCATATAGTTTTCATTGTTATTTTAACATTTCTACTCTTTTCAATCTATTCTACCTCTAGCATTCTTCTCTATGTCCATATTTCAGAATATCTTTTATCATTTTTTTTGTGTCTAATTCTATGTTTCACAACTATACCATAACTAAAAACAAAAGTTTTATACCAAAAACATACCATGGAAAAATGATTTTGCAAGTTGTTTTTCTACTTCTGATCCATTTTTCCTTATGCATTATAGTACTCATTTACAATTCTTTTAACCTCAAATTTTTTATTTTTTCAACTCTACTTGCTTTTATGCATTTCCAAGCGCACCATTTCTCTCAATGTCTAATTCACAAAGTCTTGTGTCTTCTACATGACAAGGGATATTTTATTTTCTTTATCCAGTGCTTATACTACTATTTTTATAACACTCTGGTATTTCTTCTCTAAACATTGCAGGCATGTACAAATGTGGAATGTTAACAGAAATATATATTTGAATATGCCAATAAAAACCTTATATTTTTGTCTCTTTGATGTGTTGCATGTACTAAAATGTCTGAAAAAAATGAATGATTTAGCATCACTTTATTGTTGAAATTAGATCATATTTGAATGTGATAGATCTGAGTTGGGCAGTAATGCTATAGAAGTTTCCAGTCTTTTCAGACTCTATTTTTATTACTTTATATTCACAACATTTTAATTTGTTTACTTCTTTGGTTCTTGTGTTTGTTGACTGTTTATTTAGTGTAAGGTATGATCATGCCATAGATGAGCTTTTCTTCGTAGTTCTGAAACTAGCAAGAGTAAACTCCTTTGTGGCCAGTTGATGTTCATACGCATTCCTTTAATGGATGTGATTTTTATTTTTTTTCAGTATTTTATGAAATTTATTGTCTGTTTGTTGTATATTTACAAGTACAGCCAAATACATATTCTAAATACTGTGTTGAGATCCCAGTGAAGATATATCAATGGCATTTGTCAGTTGATATTAGCGTGAGTATTAGGTGGTGTAACTTCTATGAAGAAGGTTCCTTTTTTTATGAATATAAGCTTGTTAACTATGGTGGATCTTTCAAATTTATTTATTTTTTCTAGCAAGTTGAGCACATTTATTTCTTGAACATTGAGCTCAGTGTCAGTTATATATGAACTGATTAATCATACTTAATATATACATGGTGATGATAAGAGATATATATAATAATTACACATAAATTTATTTCAAACTGTTATTTAAAGGTGTTGGAAATTGCGAGATCTTTAGTTTATATAATGCATTGAACTGTAAATTGAAATATAGTTTATTGATGAGAGGGAGAATCTGTACAAAATGTTTTTGTGTAAATGTATGAAGTCACTGTCACCAGTAGACTACCATAACAAAATATTTTGTCTTGATACTTTTTATTGCTTAGTTTCTCTCTCTTTCTATATCTGTGTGCATGCATTTGTATGCGCATATGTGATAAGCCTCTTGTTAGACTTTCTTCTTTTTCTGTTTAGCATCTGGAACCACCATAAGATATTACTTTTTGGGGATGATATATATAAATATAAATGAAGTGTTTTCTTGTACAGTCTCAGGATGACCATTTCTGAGATGTGTGGTTAATTGGAACTCAACTACCAAAGAACACTGGTATCCATGATCTAGAATTCAAATCCATGGAAAAGTAACTGCCTTTATTAGGATTTGAACCTTAGAATTCTCGACTTCAAAATCAGCTGATTTAGGATGACAAGTTCACCAATAGACCAACCTGGTGGGTTTTGTTGTTAGACCTGATTTAGTGTAATGTAGAATGAATAGTTTTGCGTAGTTAACACTTGTGTTGTGTTTTGATAAGTTCTGTTAGATGTTATATTGTTTATGTTTTTTAATGTTTCCTTGGGCTATGTTTAGAGAAGTATTAATTACAAATCAGTTATGTCATGTATGCAAAATTTAGTATGTATATAACCTTAATTTTGTTGTTAGGTTGGTTTGAATTTTTTGTGAAGACTGTATTCACCAATATTATGAACATGTACAATATTGATGATTCTATTCATATGTGCAGCTAATTTGTATCAGGAGCGGCTGTTTAAATATATGTCAAATAGGATGTCTTATTTCTGAATTTTAAGCTGTATTTTTATTGTGGTTACCGGATATATTTGTGTAACATGGCAATTTTTTCATGTTTCTAAAACATATATGTATTATATTTATTAATTAAATAATTTCTCCTAGGTGTTTAATTTGTCAAAAAAACACCATAAGTGATAAAACAACTCATCAAACATAAAATACTTGGCCACATACTATCATTACGTTAACAATCTATCTTATGTTAACACATGTACCACCCACCCTACAACACCACTGAAAAGTGGAGGTAAGTATAAGCACTGGAAAAATCTTCTCCATTGGAAGCATGTAGAAATATAATATGATAATGATTCATTTTGTTTACAACATTTAAACCATATTTTGTCATGCTTAACACTAAAATTAGTATAGGTAGGTTGATGTTAAATTATCAGAATAACCCTACAAAATCAGGAGTGAAGTTCACAAAAAAAATCATTTCGTAATGGTCAATAGCATAATAATTGCATCCTTGTCTGCAATCCCTGTCTATTGACGAAATATTATGGATATTTTTTAATTAAAACAAAGGATTTTTATAGTATTTTATGTCACAAAAAATAATTTTAATCCATTTGTAAAAAGTAACTTAAATTTAACATATTTATTTATTGCAATACTTCTTCCTGTTTTCCAAAAAAGTGATTTTGGCTTGGTGTCTGAGTGACTGCCGTTTCCTTCTATCATTCCATAACTTCTGTGCACAATACCTGTATACCATACTTCTGTACCTTGGGATTAACCCAAGGAAATATAGTAATGACTTTGCTATTTTTCTTTTAATTCTTCGCAGATTACCATGAACTATCAGTGTAGATGTTTCTGTTCTTTCATTGATTCTCTATTTCTGTCTTTTCTAATACATATATATTTCTGATAGATATTTTGTTTTTCTTAGAAGTTTCATTTCACTTTTTGTATTTTGCTTCTTCTTAAATTATCATTGTCTTAGTTCCTTATATAAATATAACTCAGCTGAAATGTATGGTTAATTGAAACCCAACCACCAAAGAACACTGGTATCCATGATCTAGAATTCAAATTCGTATAAAAGTTGTTACTTTTATATGTGATAACATATTTCCCTTTTTCAATTCAGTTCTCATTCCCTTTTTCAAATTTGTCTGGCTTTTCCAGTCTTTATTTTGTATATAAATTTATCCCTTGATCATCTGTAGTGATCACTTCTGATTATCTTTCCTCTTCATAACCATACTGACTTTTTCTCAAATCCCTGTTGTAAGCTTTTGATATGGCAAAAAAAATCATTTACACCATTTTAATGTTGAATGCGTACTTCAATTAACTAAAGTTACCCAGACACAGATTTATCTTTTTTATGTATTTTTGAGCTCACGTGGCTTTATGTTATTACAATTATCTATATCTTCTTAAATAAAAATACAGTAAATTCAGAAATTATAAATAAAAATAGCATGTGTTTAGTGTCTTTGATCCAAACAATGGTGTCTTTTCAGTCTTGCTTAGTATTTGGTGAGATGTGTTTTGTTTTGAGTTCATTAAATAGTAGTACACCGATGGGAATGTCACTCGTGGCATTTGCATCAGTGGCATCCTGGCCAAGGTGGACTGGAATGTTTCAAAAGCCAAGGTTTCGAAGATGACCTCTGGTAAAGCCCATAAGGGCTCGGAATGAAGGATGTCTTCCCCTGCAGGGTCAGGATGTCTTTGATCCATTTCGTGTAATGACATGGCTGGGAAATTATGCATTGCAAATAACTAACAAAAATCCTGTTATGAGCAGTCAAAATTTTGGTTTACTTTTATTTTATTTATCCAGTGGATTTTTATGTAATTATTTACAGTTACTACTGTTGTATGTATGTATCTTGTTCTAGGTCTGAATACACTACTCATAAAATGTCAGTTCTGAAAAAAGTATAACTATTTTACAAGTAATCATTAAAATTGTTCATTTAACATTTATCATTGTTGCCCAGAAATTTTGGTTATTTTTTCAATTAAATTACAATACAAAAATTATGTTTTATTATCTTTCAGTCAGTCTATGTGCTCAAACTCTTTTGTATACACTTTTGAGATGTCTTCATGTGATACATAAGTCCAAACTTGAAATGAAAACAACCCTATTGTTGCTTGATATAAACTCTACTATCCTAAAAGGTAGGGTTTTGACTGAATCTATGGTTGTTCTTGGAATTAAAAATCCTATCTCACACACCTTGTTTATAGTCTGCCTGGCTATAGAAAAAACAGCATCTATATAGTGTATGTCTTACAATTAAGATATTAATTTCCACCCTACATTTCCTCATTTGTTGTGAGGCAGAAATCAAATTTATTGTTGACCTCACCGTTCTGAACTTATCTCTTGAACTTTGAGTATATTTTTTCTAGGACTAATAAAACATTCTTGGTTGTATAATGCTCTTTTTGCAGCTTCTTATGTCTCCTTTTTTTCAGTTGCTATGCTTTCCGCAGCTAAGGAGTTATTCTGTCTCCTTGATATTGTTAAGACTCTTGTCAGCCAGAAAATTGCTAATTTTTCTAAGTGTTTATCATTTCTATGCTCATCTCATGATGTCTTGAGGATTTTCTAGCTTATATTTCATACAATGCCTCATTTATTTTTGCCATCATGAACTATCCTTCTCTAACCTCATTCCTCTTCTACTTTCTTATATTTACCTAAATTTAATAATTTTTGGAGATATTTCTTTCACTTTTTCTTATGTCATTTGCTTCTTCTAATAAATTTCACACTTTGTTTTTAATTGATTCTGTGCTTTTCCTGTTTGATTTTTTTATATCTTATAATTACTTTTATTGATAAATAATTTTCCTGTTTCACTCCCACTTTAAGAGTTGCTATCAATGCTTCTTGCATTACCATTCATTTTATTTTTTTGTTCTGCTAAAGAGTTCCTCTTCCAACTTTTATTTCTGCAACAACCCTCTGCACTCTGTGCATAAATAACATTCTTCTGCAACATCCATTCTTGTTTAATATCTCTAATTTACATTTTTTAATTTTTTAGCACAATTTACTCTCAATATATTTTCTTTAGTTTTTCAAGGTTTTTTTTCCTTATCATTTCGCTTTTACGAGTATTCATTTACCAATGTGTCATCAATTCAGTTTGGCATTTACTACTACTGCTTGATATCTTTATCAAAAGCATAGCTGCAACACTTAGGAATTTCTTTTGTTTTCCTTAGCTCTAGTTAGACAATCATCTATAATGTCTATTTTCTTCATAGTCTTCAGTTACATCTATTTGTCTTTTGCAAATTTCTTTCCTGCATCATGAGCTTTCTACTACAAAAAATATTTTTTGCTGCAACTCATTACTTCTTTCTAAAAAGAATTAATATCACAACTTTTACTGAAAAAATAATTTATTTATTTATTTTTAAAAATAATTTTGCATGATAACTGGAGATGGAATTATTAATTGATTTAAAAGTTTGATTGTTGCCAAATATTGACCAAAATAACTCAAAATCTGATGTTGAAGAGATAAAAGTATGCACTTTATGTTACTAGGATTTAAGAGTGATCTCACTAAAAATTACAAAGCTTAGAAATGGGGTGTAAGAATACGATTCAGGGACATAGAAATTTTGCTTTTCTGCATTTATTACTACTATAAAAAATATGTTTTTGTTCATTAGTCATGTTACTGATACAGTAATGCAGAAAAGATAAATCTTTTTTCAATAGTTTCTTTAAAACTTTAAGGCTATAATGTTTGAGTCCTTGTAAGGGACTGGTACTTTTTCACTTATAATCTTATCCATGCATCTTTCTCATTAAATACACTTGTACCACATGTCCAAGTGTACAAAAAAGTCTAGTAACAAAAGTTTAGGAATTAAGTCTTTCTTGAGATTGTTGTTTTTAAAATACATATTTCAACATTTGTTCTATCTTCCAGCATTTGTTCTGTTCCTTTCAGTAACTAGTAAGCATAATTTATTACTGATTAAGTTTGATGATAGATATCTAAATTTAACTAAAAAAAAATCAGCATATTTGAGCTGATCAGAATACTGCCCTGCATTTAAAGCAAAAGTATTCACAGAAAATAACAAAGAATAAAAACGAAAAAAGTAAGATAAATAAATTAAAAAGTTAAAATTTAATAAAAAGACTTTTGCCTATTCTTAAAATTGGATTACCTTTACTTATCATTCTGAAAATTAATTTTTTTTAAATTTGGTTATTTATGCCAGTTTTTGTAATAACTATCCAATCGATCATCTAATGAATGTAGAATATTATTTTCTGAAGATTATTAAGAATTTATGAAGAGAGAAAACTTTAGTTTTATTCTTTCCGAGTTGTTAATTTTCAAATGTTTTTTGATTTTAATCCTTTACTTCATTAAGATTTTTATTTTTGTAATACTTAATATTAAACATAACAAAAACACACAACCATAAGGTTAAAAATTACCCTTTTCTCTAAAGTTATCATTGATAAATTTAGTTAGTTAAATTATTTCAGAATTTTTAAATATAACTTGAATTAGTCTTGCAAATATATTACTGGAGGTTAAAGAGGGAAAAGAAAGAAAAGTTTTGCAAATATGGCATAAATAATTACCTTGTATTTAAAAAAAAATCTTGTTGCATTTGAGTAGGACTGAATTTCATTTAATAAGGTGAAAATTATATTCGTTGCTTTCACAGATATAGTTATAACACTTACCAAGTAGGTGACTCATGCACATGTGCACACACACACACACACACACACACACACACACACACATACACACACACCAAGTAGATATATGTATGTATATATGTTGAAAGAATAATCATAAAAAAGAGTCGGAGATACAAAACTTGTCTTTAAGGAGGTGATTAACATTGAATAGGAGTTGGAAGTTATTCTATTTAACTTCTTACAAAGTTAAACTGTCCTGTTTTGGATCCATATGTATGCATTTTGTTTCTTATAATATATATATATAAATATAAATTAAATAAGTAAATAAATATAATATATATATAATATAATATAACAATTATCTGCCATTTTTTATTTATATGATATGCAAATAAACAAGTGTGATCAGATTATTCTTTTCTTTAATCTAAAATCTAATTTTTTTCTTATTACTTTAAAAGCGCATATTCTTTTGTATTAATACATATCACTGACCATGAATAATAGTGTCATAATTCACCATTTATATTTATGCCATAATGCTCCATTTAATAATATATTAAATAATATTAAAATTAAAAGTTAAACTGTTAAATAATTTATAACAAACTGGCAGTTGTTATAGTCAAATTACATTTCATTTGGTTTTATCTGGTATCATGATATACATTTCTGAAACAGTGCTTTACTCCAACGACCAAGTTACTCTCTAGTAAATAAACATTCAAATTCAACTAAAATAATACAGATTTAACTGCATTTGAAACAGGGTCTAGCTGGATTCTACTGACTTTTTATGCTGAAGTCTTTTATAACAGAACAATTATCATAAAAGGTAATTGGTGATGGTGCTAATCAGTTATCCAGTCAATGGTCTGAATGAAATTTATGCAGATAATTAACTATAATATATTAAAACAAATACAACGGTGTGTGTTTCATGTTTTGTTTATATGCTACATACATTAACAAAATGATTCAAACTTAGTATTTACTTCATTTCATTAATTATTAAGGTCACTGTTAATAAATGAGCCATGTAATGAAGACAATTTATCAAATAAGAGATGTATTTTGATCCTGAGATCACCTTCAGTCTTAGTTCTTAATTAAACTTTCTATTATTAATTAATAATATTCAACAATATTACACACACACACACACACGCGCACACACACACACACACACACACACACACACACACACACACACACACACACACACACGTGCGCGCGCATATATCATACAGATATTTAAAAAAAAAAACACCATTAAAAAATTATTTGCCTCTGGTGATGGTCTCAGTGCAGATAAATTTTATTATGGTCTGTATCCCAGGTCTCAGAATGTAAAATATGGATATCCAGTTTAAAATTTCTTTTAAGTTGACAATATTAAGAGTAATTTCAAACTGTTATTTGTATTACATTCTTAGGCCCAAAATCTGGCTACACTTAGTCTACGTTAATATGCAAATATTCTTTTTGTAATTTTAAAATTTTATTTTTTACTCAAAATATTATTATTGTTGATACTAATCTAATAATACTGTCATTATAAAAACTCAAGACTGAAAATTATCTAAGACTGAAAAGATGCTTCAAAGTTATCCTGTTATGTTAGGTGTTTCATATATATATATATATATATGTACGACTGATAAGATTTTTATTATTTTAACAACCAAATGCTTTTAATTAGTTAACTTCAACTGATAACTAGAAGAACTTGTCATAGTTAAACTGAACAATTTTCGTGATCAGACCTTTTTAAGATTTGTAACAAATGTTGATAATTAATTATCATAACATAAATTATTTGTAATATTAATTATATATTTTAAACGTAACAATCACATACTTCTTGAGAAAAAAAATTTAAGGAATAAATTTTATTAAAAAAATTATTTGTAAAATTTAATTTCTTATATATATATATATATATATATATATATATATATATATATATATACATATATATATATATGAACATCTTATTTATAATATATTTTATTTCACATTTTAGTCACAAAAATAGTAGTTTAATATTTCACTTTCTATCTTATGTTACTTATGATAATATTAAAAAATAAACAAACACTTTTACTTGCTCATAATAATTAAATACATATATAGAATTGTAACCATCACCATTGTCACAAATATCTTCACCTTTATGTTTCATTATTTGTAATTTATAAAAAAAACTTCTTTGAAACGCTCATTATAAAATAAAAACTGTTGAGACTGAGCACGTATACAACATAATGTATAAGGAGTTTATTTTATGTGTCTGATGATTTGATTACGACTTTATAACTTTTATGATGTTCAGTAATCATGAATTGTCTTTATTATACAAACACTTCTGCTTTAAACACTTTGGATGGTGATATAAGTGTAACATCAAAGGAACATAGTTTCCAGTCTTTGAGTCATTGGTATTTTAATAATAAAGAAGTAAATTTAAAATGTCAACACAGACTATTAATAGTATAATTAGTTATTTACAGTAATTGTGGCATAACACAATATTAATTTATACATATTTAATTATATATAACTGTATATGCATGAAAACACATGTTAATTGTAACTTTAAGTTGTCCGGTATTTGAGAATGAAATTTACAGACATATGTATATACAAATATCTCACACATTGTCATTATGATAGTGTTGTGTGTGGGGCATGTACATCATTAGCATTGTACGCATACTGACTTTTGTTATCATCATATTTACCTGCTCTGTATAATTCTAGTAATATTTTCTGTGTTATTTATTTTTATAATATTAATAAAGTTCCAGTATTTTAGAAATAACATTATAAAAATATTTTTAAAAAAATTACACTGTTTTAAATACATAATATCATTATCTATATTAGTAATAATTTGTACATATCCAAAGTATGTATTCTATGTAAAGAAGTAGCGTATTGTTCTACTTATACTAAATGACTCATCTTTCGACTTTCTGTGATTACAGTTCTGACCTTTTAAACAACTTAAAGATTTTAATGGTTTATTTTAGGCCAATCTGTTTATTTTTATTTATATAATTATAATTAATTATATTGCACATATATCTATCCGTTGTTAAAAGAAAAACAAATTTGACTCATAAATTCTCTAACTTATCTTCTCTATAACATAAAACCCTCTCATAGCCTATTCTTGTATCTGTAATCTTGTCTAATAACAATGAAAATTGTAAGCGTTTCATTCTCTTATTTTATATTATTATTGTTAAATTTTATAAATTATGAATAACATGATATGAAAAATTTCTCTGTTTTAAATTTATTGCATAAAGATTGGAAATGAAAAAAAAAAAACCAGTGAGTGCAAATTTTCTGAAGATATCAAATAAAATCAATTTTATCTTCATTCCTTGATATTTATCATGCAAAAATAGGTTAAAATATTCTGTTGCATGTTTTCTGCAAGTATGCATTATTACAGGTAATTATACATCTTGTATAATAGTAGGGGTTTACAAGATGAACTGGAATAAGTTAATGTGATAATTACTGACCTAATTGGTAGCTATATATTACAACTGAGTTGGATCATTGAGAAAAAAGTATAAATAGTAAAAATATAAAAGGAAAATTAAAAAAACGATGCTAATTAAAAATAAGAGTATTATAATCTGTTTTGGGAGACGTTTATCAACAGTGAAGGAGAAACGAATGCCTAATCTTTATCAGATGCCATTAATGGCTAATTAAAAGTATTTATAATCTGACCACAACTAGGGATGGGTTAATCAGAAACATTAAAGGTCTAATGGGCATGTTCATTGCTTAATAAAGAATCATAATAGTACAGACTGATGTGTATTTTATAATTATGCCTGTGTTATTGCAACAGTGCATGTTGCCCCAGCCACTGAAGTGAATGGGTAAGAAAATAGAATCTGCATATTCTTATTACAATGAATAATTAAACTGTTACACAGTCTAATAAATAAACGATTTAATATATATCTAAATGCACAATTATTAGTTAATCATTCATTATTTTAGTTTCTGCATAAGATATTCCTGATTCTAAGTAAAAAATTCTTGTTCTACAAAATGTTAATTTGTAAAAAAATGTGAATGTGAAAATCTAAATGCACAATTATTAGTTAATCATTCATTATTTTAGTTTCTGCATAAGATATTCCTGATTCTAAGTAAAAAATTCTTGTTCTACAAAATGTTAATTTGTAAAAAAATGTGAATGTGAAAACTTTTTTAGGTGATACAGTTAAACAGGTTCTTAGAAAAGCAAAAAAAAATATTATGCATATTATAACACAAGAAACCTTTCCTTTAAGTAAAAAACGTATCTGGTAATAGTCAATTATCGACAGAAATTAAATAAATGGTGAGAGAACAAGAAATAAGAGAAAGTTTACAAGAGAAAATAAACCAACATTTTATTTCATAAAATGCTTATTCTATCTGGATTTTTATTATTTTGATCTTCCTTTTATTAAACCTATTATTTCTTTCTTTCATGTGCTGTATATACATCTAAAACAATATGCTATTGTGAAGCAGTTTTACATTATGTTTAATGTTTCTTTGATAAGGAATTTTATGTACCTTTCTTTGATGGCATAGAAAGTTAAACCTACTATACATATTTTTAAAATAATTCAGAGTATCATCTACATTTCATTTATTATCAATATAATGAATGATTTAATTGAGTAATAAAATAAAACTCTCTTATAAAAAAAAAAAATCAATGAATGAGTGATAATAAATACTAATGTTTGATTAGATGCAAAATTATTATTAAATTAAATTTAGCTATAATAGAAAAACAACACATCATAAATATACTCACTAAATATTAACAAAAATAAAATAAATATTCTCATCACTCATAAAATAAATTACAATTATAAGTTTAAATATGATAAATTTAACAATATTTTATCTGTATTAAAATTTTATTTTAATACATTTAACTTTTTTGATACATTTTATTTTTTATTTTTTTTGTAATAATACTTTAAGATCATCATATCAAAAACATTTTGGTTTGTTTTGCAACAAGGAGATTATACCAAAATTGGAATAATTGTAATTTTCTATGGCTCAAATATTTATTTTTTTATGTAAATATTAAATTTACTTTGATATGAAACATACTGAGCAGTTTGAAAATTTGCTTTTATTAGTTTATAGGTGAATTACCTTTTACTTTTTGAGCTTTTATATATATTTTGTGAACATTGTGTAGTTTTAGTAACATGTTAAATGTTAATATATTGAATAATATATGTCATGTAAAATATCATAACTAATTTTCTTTTTTTACATAAAATTCGCCTTGACATATATAACTGAAAAAAATTACAATATCTTTTTAATTTTCAACTGTGTGAGAGAATATTAATTCTTAGGGACCAATTAATTATTGACAGACCATCACTATGAAAATTCTAATAATTATGCCATTTTACAACTCAAAAATTTATTATAATATCAAGAAATTCATCTTATTTTCATATAATTCTGGTAACTGACCATTATCTTTATCTTTTTTTTACCATTATCTTTTATTATTTAAATATTTATTCATTGTTTTAAATAGAATAAATACTTTTACACATATTTGTTTACAATAAATGATTTTCCTTTCCTTAGTATTTGATTATTTAGTTATAAATAATTAAGAACAGTAATTTAAAATTTACTTTATTCATTTATAAAAAATGCAGAAACTGAAAGTTTGTTTTTTATTAGGTGCTAAACTAGGCTTATGCCGAATACATACATTTTTTCTGGTAATAGAGGAATATATGATGAAAAATATCAGACTTACGCTGAGAAACAAACTCAGAACCATAATTGATAGCTTACTGATACCAGAACTGTGAAAGAGATTTATAAATTATATTTAATAGAAAACTAATTTTATTGGTAGTATTAGTGACGAATGAGTTGTAAAAAAATTCAATTCAATAAAGTTAAACTAATTAAACTGATGTGATCCAGGTTTTTTAGTAGCAAAGTATAAACCAAAATCAATTCTATTCATTAATCTTGAGAAGAAACCTTTTGAATACATCTTGCTGAAATAATAATTATAGGAATTAATTTTTTTTAAGAATTAATATTCTTTTTGTTTAACCATAATTTCTGCAAATCTATTTTATTTTATGAAGCCAATGATTTAAAAAAATAGTATTTCAAGGTCAGCAACAATATTTTTAGCTTTTAATGGTTATGACAGTATTTGAATGTGTTTTGAAAGTACCATGCTTCACATCCCATAGCTTTTCTGAGATTTAGTTCCTTATTTAGGCACAAGAAGGTAAAATCACATTTACATAATTTAAAAGGGCTTAGAATAAAAAATATACTTATTTTCTCATTTCTTTAATTACATTACAGTCTGCAAATAGTGATGAGAAAGATTTTTATTGGTGTTAGAATCATTAAATATGGCAAGGTTGAAGATCAAAAATAAATGTTATTCCTTTTTTTCTAAAAGTTTTTAACTCTAAATTTATTTTACAAACTATTAATTAAATTAATCTTTGTTAGCAATGTGATCTGAATTATGTGTAATTATGTTCTAATTTAAATAAAATGATTTTTTTTTTTAAATGAAAAATCAACAGCAATGTTACCCTTTCTATTGAATTGACAAAAATTTAAATGATTTTGGGAATCCCTTACTTTCCAGTTCCTGTCATTTTTTTTTTGTGTGGGTTTCTTAGTTTGTACTAGAGATGTAGAAATATATCAATGCTCAACATTAAAAAAAATTAAGTTTATTTTAAATTAAAATTTGCAAAAAAGGTCTGTTATTCATATTATAAGTTTATTGCTACAATTGAATAAAATAATGTTGGGTAGAAATAAAGTATTTTATCTCTGTTTTAACAGAAATAAAATGAATGGAAAGGTGAATTATAAATTTTTATAAAATAATGACACGGACAAATATACTTATTGTAAGAATTGTTTGAACAAACCTAACAGAATAACAGAAATAAAAAAAAAAGCTTAACTTTTTTTTAACATTTTAAAAACGTTGTATAAAAGCTTTTATTTAGTGGAACTTTGTACTTTCCTGAACTATTTTACAATTATTTTTGTTTATAGCTTATTCATGTACAAAATTATTATGATAAGGATTTTGTTAAATAAATAAAATAAACATTTTGGCTATAAATGATAAAAAAAAACTACCAAAAAGGCTGTATGCTTTTAGTTGTTTCTCATAGTATATGCTTTTATTGATTGGAAATTTAATTTTAATCTTATACAGTGAAAGAAGATCTCATGGATGTTTTTAAAATTATGTAGACTTATCACTGAAGAAAATCGTTTTTCTGTGTTATTTTCAATAAATAAAATAATTATAATTGACAGAAACATAGACATCAAACAATTAAACTTATGTAAAAGTAGATTATAGTACGACGTAAACAAATTTAATAATACTTTAATTTTTAAACGGAGACAAAGTCAGCAGTAATGTAGTAGAAATTATATAAATCTGATTATACTTTTTTATGTAACAGTAAGCTTTTCATAAAAGAAGGCAACTATTATAATATACAGTTTTTTTTTAGATATAATGTGCTTGGTTGTGATTCTGTAAAATAAATGTGTTTTGTAGTAATTTAAACATATTACATTAAAGCAGACTGCATCAATACTAACTTTCATCATCATTCACTGAAATTAGCTCTACTAGAACTCAAGATAGCAATATTGAGTATTCAAGAATGCTGTAAAAGCGAATGAAATCAATATCATTATAATAAAACGTTATTTCATAAATTCAGTCAGTTATTTCTAAATCTTGAAGTACTAGTCATTTAATTTTTCAAAAGATAAGGATTTAATTTAGTGTAAAGAAAAACTGAGAAGGAAAATATTTATTAATTGTTAATTAAAATATCTGAGACATATAATTATGAATGAAGCCTTATTATGTTCAACATGAAACCACTTACATTCAGAGACGTTAATTTTTAATGTGATAAAATATGTCAATTTATTTGTAATATTTGTAACCATTTTCATTAACCATTAGTGACTACTATTTATCTAAATGAAGATAAAATAATTTAATAGATCTAACAAGTTTAATCTGACTTCAATGTACATCTGGAACATCCCACAGCACAGTATCCTGAAAATTGAACTTCTGCCAGTA
This sequence comes from Lycorma delicatula, assembly GCF_047948215.1. Classification (NCBI taxonomy): domain Eukaryota; kingdom Metazoa; phylum Arthropoda; class Insecta; order Hemiptera; family Fulgoridae; genus Lycorma; species Lycorma delicatula. Next base: position 36,560,712 of record NC_134455.1, read on the forward strand.
GTTAAAGGGATGTTCAAGAAGTTAGTTTCTATATAACATAGATGTTAATCAACAGCAAGTGCATTTCTCCTGTATGATGTTACCATTTATAAGCAGATAATGCCTGCAGGAAACAGTATTGTTTAAAAAGAAAAAATTTAATAATAATTATAAAATATGTTGAAATTGAGTATATGTTATATGCTATCTTATTAAAAGCCATGATTATTGTTTACACACATTCAAAGGGATGTTCAATCCTAATCAGGCATAATACATTTCATATAGTGTAAAATTCATCTCATCATTTTTAGCAAAGTATTCCTTGAAAAAATAAAATATATTTAATATTGTTCATTGCTAGTTTCTTTTGCTAATATTTCTTATGGAGGTGTGATTTTACTCTACTTAACCAGTTTATTATTTAAGAGTTTATTATTTTAGTTTTTTTATCATCCTAAAAATGTTTGAAATAATATTAGTAAATAATAACAAAACTTTAGCTAAAGATAGCCAAATTTAACTTGTTTAAGAAAATTTCCTCTGTTAAATAAATTAAAGTTGATATAAATTACACACTGCTTTTCTGTTAATTAACTGGTATTTATAATATTTGATATTACTTTAGCAGGAGATTCGCTTTAAAATAATATATAAAAATAAGAAATTAACTGTCTGAAATTAATTTTATATTGAGAAACTCATTAATCAAAATACTTTCTATTATATCTCTAATAATTATTTAAAAAAAAAAAAATCATTCTCCTACTATACAATCTCAGGACATTTCCTGAAGTCATTTGATTGTTAATATTTTTACTGTTATGAGCTGGAAAAGTATGAAGTAAGCAATTAGCAGTTTGTGGTCATTATTAAATTTAACATTACATTATATCATATGTATTATTGTTAATTATTACCATTACTTTTATCACATTAACAATTCCAACAAACTGTAACATGAAAAGTAAATTTTTGATTCTTCTTCTAGTGATTAAACTCTTAAAGTTATGTCGCTGTAGAATTCTTTCTTAGTCAAGATCATATACACATAAATTTAACCAATCTCAATCTCATCTTAAAGTTTACAGCAGCTCAGTTCATTTACTATTAATCTCATTCAAGATTTTAAATATATTCCACAAATTAACAAGCAAAAACCTTTTTTAAAAGTCAAGATTCTTAACAATTTAAAGTTCTTTTTGGTACTTTCTGAGTTTATCACACACGGTAACTTTCTTATCAGAACTATCACAAAACTTTCACTGTACACATTCCAATTTAAGTACATAAAATTCCTTAGCAGTTCAGATAAATACTGCTGTGAGACTTGTAAGAAATTCGATTGCTGCAAGTAAGGTAGACCCTGATGCCTTTTGATGAGAGATAGAATGTCTGAGTATGAGACCCAAAGATAATGGGCCCCACCATCCACCTGGAAAACCACAGGCTCCATTTTTACGCATGGCCGCTGGATGTTCTCCTGTAACAGAAAATAGCTGATGTACATCCCCAAATAATTAAGCTACAACTGTAAAATAATAGTAGAGCATTATTAAAAATATGCATCCTAATACTTGAATTTACTGTTAAAAACAAACTATTAAACCCAATTTGAACTGTTACAAACCTGAATTGAACTTTTTAAAAGTGTATTGAAATGTCACCAATGTTGAGGTGATTTATTATTTTATTGTGTTATTTATTATGTAATTAGAAAGACTATGGAGGGTATGATAAAAAAAAACGTTATTTGTTTTGTAATAGAAGTTTACTTAATACTTAGTACATATATTTAATTTTTTCCTTTTAGTTGATTTTTAAAATTTTTGGCCGTGGGTTTCGATGGAATCATGGTGGAGCTTGGAATTCTCCAAGCCACCAATAAAAATCACGTCAAATCGAAGAAAGAATTCTAAGGTAATACTTATTTTGAAAGGTTATTAACAAAACTAAGTTAGAAATCATCATCACGATTATCATTTGAATTTCAATTTGTCTTCAAATATATGATTGAAAAGAAAATAAACTGATTTAATTATCAGCCAAAAAATTTGGTTATTATTTCTAATGGTAAAATGAAAATACTCATCATAGGCTTGTAATGACAATTAGAAGACTTATTTGGTCATATATGTTTAATAACAAAATTGTGGAGTACAATAGATATCAAGGAAAGCTAAAATTTTGGGTTATCAGGATTCAATTGATTTTGAACAATAAAAAAAGAAAACTGTTGTGTAACATATGAAAATATGTATTTGCTAATATATATTGGTCTTATTCATTGAAGTTACTGATCAATATCAACCAGCAAATTATGACTTATAATAATTCAATTATGCTTTTACATTTTTAATCTTCATTTTAAATAATTCAGGTTTAAGGTAGTCAGTTTGTACAGAAACATTGTACTACAATGCATCAGAACAAAACGATATATTATTAAAAAAAAATATATAACGAATACCTGTTGTAAAATAAAACTTTATAAGTTAATACTTATGAAATATGTAATTAAAAGTAATAAAATTGAATTTACCATTTAGAACATGTAGGACTACGTTGGCAGATCCTAGATTGGTGGGATGACAGGTATAATTTCCAGAATCTTCCTTATGAGCTTCATAAATAATAAATGTGCTAACAGTTGTATCTGAACTGATACTCTCTGTATGGATTGCTTTACGCTCATGTTCATTTTCTAACATTCTTTCTTTGTTGTGATACCAGAATATATATCCTGGTGATTCAAGACTTTGGGTTACAACACACTTTAAGTTAACTTGACTTCCAGCTTTAACGTACATATCTGATTCACCAATAATCTCAATCTTTGGCACTAAAACAAAGATAAAAACATTGAGGTTAGCATTATAAAATATTATTTATTTCTGATAATTTGATTAGGATTTCTTAATAAGAATATTAAAGAATACAATAAAAGTGTAAAAAGATTTTAAAGGCTGATCATAACTAAGTTGCTTAAGTATCATCATTTATTGACAATTATATATATATATATATATATATATATATATATATATATACATATAAAATGATATTATATATGATTATATAGGTGACATATATATTAATTATATATTGACAATCATAATTATTTTTTTAAGTATGAGTAGAATAAATAATAAAAAAAAAGATCCTGATAATCAATGTAAGAACATTAACAATTACTGTAATTAAAACATCCCTCAACATTAAATAATACAGAAGATTTCAAACTTTCTCTTTTATGAGCACTATAGTCAATTCAATGGATATAAAGAAAATTAAAAATTACTATCCACTCACTTTCAAATTATGTGGAAATTATCATTTTTTAAATATCTTTTGAAATTTAAGTAAATTATGCAGCTTCTGAATTTAGCAGTGGTACTTGTAGATACCTTCTATAAGTGCCACCTTCTTGCAGTACCATCTTAAAGTGCTTAGGAAAACCCTAAAGTTGAATAATATATTAGCGAACAGTAAATCTAACATTTAATACAAGTGAAAATACAAATTTTACTAACCATATTAACTAACTACATTAGTAATTTTTAATAATTAATAATAATTATTTTTTGGTTTTATTCTTTTTAAATTGTATATTTTTAAAGGATCTCCTAAACTGATGCACCAGCTTGTCAAAAGTTTCCATAAAAGTAACAGAGTTAAAAAAAAATAAAAAATAATTCCACTGAAAAATAAAACATCAAACTCAAGACTTTTGATTAATTAATATAAACAAAACAAAAATCTTGTTATCCTCATACATATTAATATTCTGCTCTCCAATTCTCTCCTTCATGTTATTTAAAACTAATTAAATATTTGAACCAAAGTTAAGTTCTTTACTTCTTCATAGAAATAAAATTTAATGCACCTGGTGAAAAATTTGAGAAAAATTTTGGGACAAGCTATAACAACATATGTTAGCCATACTTATGAGGCCGGTGTATAAAATAAGGTGTGTCCAAGTTTCATAGTTTATATTTTTTAATTTTAAAAAGTTTGATGAGAAAAAGTTATTCATAATAATTCTTTGATATCTTTGGATGATAGAAGTCTGCTGATTCTATGAAATCTCATGGTTTTTTTTTAAATTTTCCTATTGTTATAGGCTTTTAGAATAGTTTTAATTACTTATATTTACATGGAGTAGATTACATTTAGATAACAATCCTTACCAAGTCTCCAAGCAGTAATACCATATCTTAAGATTGACTCCAATAATGTGCATTATATTTACACTTTTTAAAACAAAATTAGAAAAATGTAAATGTAGATGACACATCTTACATTATAAAGTATGCAATCTAGCAGAAATAACACTTTTTGCTTAGAGCAAGCAAAAAATTCATCTAAAATAATGCCTAAATACTTATGCGTGGCTTTATAAGCTACAAGAGGGCAACTGCAGGAAGGTGAAGTATTTTACAAACAAATACAAGTATGTGTTTTTAAAAATAATTTTTCTTCAATAGTTTATTTTGGGAAATGGATGTGTATCACAGCTGTCATTTTTTCATTAATAATTAAGCTTTAATCATGAGCCCAGCTTAACAGTGCATCATGATCTTTTTGCATGTGAAATACAATACATTCATTATTTGCATTTACCATGACTATAGCAATATCATCAGTGAACTGGTATAACCTGTAACATTTAAAAAAAATAATAATACCTATTACACCAATTAGGTATAATAAAGTTCCTAAGATTGATCCTCTGAGAGCTCCAAAATTTATGATCTTTATGGCTCAGTTTATTACCAACTTTTATACAGAAGTTAGATAAATAGCGAAAGGTAAAGTCGATAGGTGGGTGGAATATATTGAAGAGTTATATGGAGGAAGTGAATTAGAAAATGGTGTTATAGAGGAAGAAGATGAAGTTGAAGAGGATGAAATGGGAGAAACAATACTGAGATCTGAATTTAAGAGAGCATTAAAAGATTTGAATGGCAGAAAGGCTCCTGGAATAGACAGAATACCTGTAGACTTACTGCCCAGTGCAGGTGAAGAAGCGATCGATAGATTATACAAACTGGTGTGTAATATTTATGAAAAAGGGGAAGTTCCGTCAGACTTTAAAAAAAGTGTTATAGTCATGATACCAAAGAAAGCAAGAGCAGATAAATGTGAAGAATACAGAACAATTAATTTAACTAGTCATGCATCAAAACTCTTAACTAGAATTCTATACACAAGAATTGAGAGGAGCGTGGAAGAAGTGTTAGGAGAAGACCAATTTGGTTTCAGGAAAAGTATAGGGACAGGGGAAGGAATTTTAGGCCTCAGATTAATAGTAGAAGGAAGATTAAAGAAAAACAAACCGACATACTTGGCATTTATAGACCTAGAAAAGGCATTCGATAACGTAGACTGGAATAAAATGTTCAGCATTTTTAAAAAAATTGTGTTCAAATACAGAGATAGAAGAACAATTGCTAACATTTACAGGAACCAAACAGCAACAGTAATAATTGAAGAACATAAGAAAGAAGCCGTAATAAGAAAGGGAGTCCAACAAGGATGTTCCCTATCCCCAATGTTTTTTAATCTTTACATAGAACTAGCAGTTAATGATGTTAAAGAACAATTTAGATTCGGAGTAACGGTATAAGGTGAAAAGATAAAGATGCTACAATTTGCTGATGATATAGTAATTCTAACTGAGAGTAAAAAGGATTTAGAAGAAACAATGAATGGCATGGATGAAGTGCTATGCAAGAACTACCGCATAAAAATAAAGAAGAACAAAACGAAAGTAATGAAATGTAGTAGAAATAACAAAGATGGACCACTGAATGTGAAAATAGGAAGAGAAAAGATTATGGAGGTAGAAGAATTTTGTTATCTGGGAAGTAGAATTACTAAAGATGGACAAAGCAGGAGCGATATAAAATGCCGAATAGCACAGGCGAAACGAGTCTTCAGTCAGAAATATAATTTGTTTACATAAAAAATTAATTTAAATGTCAGGAAAAGATTTTTGAAAGTATATGTTTTGAGTGTCGCTTTATATGGATGTGAAACTTGGATGATTGGAGTATCTGAGAAGAAAAGATTAGAAGCTTTTGAAATTTAGTGGAGAATGTTAAAAATCAGATGGGTGGATAAAGTGACAAATGAAGAGGTGTGGTGGCAAATAGATGAAGAAAGAAGCATTTGGAAAAATATAGCTAAAAGAAGAGACAGACTTATAGGCCACATATTAAGGCATCCTGGAATAGTCGCTTTAATATTGGAGGGACAAGTAGAAGGAAAAAATTATGTAGGCAGGCATCGTTTGGCGTATGTAAAACAAATTCTTAGGGATGTAGGATGTAGGGGGTACACCGAAATGAAACGACTAGCACTAGATAGGGAATCTTGGAGAGCTGCAAGTCAACAAACATCCACCAATCCCGGTTTCTTTAAGTTTACTAAATAATAATGAATGAGAAAGGAGTTGATTGCTTTAGAAAAATTGATAAAAAAAAAATTAAAAAATGGTTTCTCTTATCAAAATTCCCATTTATATAATTAGATAAATCTGTGAAGAGTTTATTTATACCCAGGGCCTTTTTGAACCCAAACTGATTTCATCCAAGAAACCCATTCTCTTCAATATTTATATAATCTTTTATGTATATGCCATTCAAAAATTCTATCCAGAACAGAAAGAATAGAAATTTGCCTATAGTTTGACTCATCACCATGAAAACCTATAAGTTGGGCAAACTGTAGCATTTAAAAAAATATCAGGATAAAAACAATCTAACTGAAACATTAATAAATTTACAAATTAAGATGAATGAGGATGATATGTATGACTGTAAATAAAGTGTAGTCTTGTACAGTCTCAGGTTGACCATTCCTGAGATGTGTGGTTAATTGAAACCCAACCACCAAAGAACACTGGTTTCCACAATCAAGTATTCAAATATAAATAAAAGTAACTGCCTTTTACTAGGATTTGAACCTTAGAACTCTTGACTTCAAAATCAGCTGATTTGTGATGATGAGTTCACCATTAGACCAACCCGCTGGTTATCAGGAAAGGAATATTAGGAACAATATTCTCAGAAAAAAAAAAATCACTAACCAAAAAGACATAAACTATTCTGTACAATCTATTTTCAATTTCTTTATAAAATTTCTTCAAGCAGCCTCCTCCATTAAGTCTTGAATTAAATATATTCACTTCACTTTATCTACAAATATTAAAATTTTGAGCACATTTCTCAAGTATACTCAGCTCTCTAATACCTTCATAGACAAAGAAGTCAACCCACCGTGTCTTCCCAAATCAGCTGATTTGGAAGTTGAGAGTTACAGCGTTCAAGTCCTAGTAAAGCCAGATATTTTTACATGGATTTGAATACTAGATCGTGGATACCGGTGTTCTTTGGTGGTTGGGTTTCAATTAACCACACATCTCAGGTATGGTCGAACTGAGAATGTACAAGACTATATACACTTCATTTACACTCATACATATCATCCTCATTCATCCTCTGAAGAATTATCTAAACGGTAGTTACCGGAGGCTAAACAGGAAAAAGAAAGAAAGAAAGACAAAGAATTCCCTTCTTTTTACATTGATGTTTGGGACTCGAATTCCAATCTTCGAAATATCAACATCAACATCGACATAGCCATAAAATTATGTTATATGTAACCCTTCTGTTTTTTAAAGTGAAGATGGTTTTATATAAATATAAAAATAATTTTTTTTTTTTTTTGCGGAGGGAGGTGGAAATGCATTTACGCACGGATTGTTGGGCTCCCACTGATGGTATTATCACTATCAGCAGACTACCAACTAAAACCACCCCCCTTTCAACCAGGACTCGACCCGGAACCGTTTAACACATTACTTCCGGTCGAGTCCTCCTATACTAGCCTGATTAGATGCTTCCTAATTTTCAGGACTATCCAGGTCAACCTTTTTGGCCTGAGAATGTTGCCGACGAATCGGGCTACACTTTCCCAGCTGCTAAGGTCACGGAGCATCATCGCAACCACGTTGTGGGGACTCAGTGCTCCGAGATACGCCTCTAGTGTCCCTCGATCTGCCGCCCACCCACATTTGGAAAAGGTGTGCTCAGCGTCGTCCCGTACACCGGGGCAATACAGGCAGTCGGGGGAAGGCGCTTTCCCTATGACATGAACTAAGCGCGGAAGTACCCGTGACCCGTTACAAATTGGTTCATGTAGTACTTCACCTCACCATGCCGTAGCTCCGTCCACGGACTGGCCAGATGGATAAACCTTGCGGTCCATCGTCCTCTGGTCTCGTGGTCCCAGGTGGCTTTCCATGCGAGGAACGTGCGAGTGCGTCCTCGTTGGTAATGGCCACTCGGTCTTCGCCTGGCCGTCGCCTCCTGTAGATCACCTGGCGCTCCCTTGCTAAAGTAGCAATGGGTATGACGCTGGCGACCACAAGTACTCCAAGTTCGGGGACCATCCGATACGCGGAAGCGACTCGCAAGGCTGCGGTGCGTTGCACCTGCGCGAGCCGCTTTCGGTTTCTCACAACTCTTAATGCCTGGGCCCACACTTCCGATCCGTATAACAGGATGGAATGCACCGTGGACATCAGCAATCGTCGTCTGCTGGCCTTCGGTCCGCCGACATTCGCCATAAGCCGGCTGAGAGCAGTTATCAAGGCTCTCTCGGCTTTGTCGGCGGCTGTATGAAGCTGCTCAGCAAAGCTGAGTTTCCGGTCAATCATCATACCGAGGTACTTTGCGGCCGGCTTGGACTCGACAACCTCTACCCCGACCCGCAGGGAGAGAAGGGTGTCGATACGCTTCTTCGTGAGAACTACGAAGAAGTTCTCACGAACTACCACCCCTGAGGAGATCTCCGTTTTGCTGAGGGCTAGAGACAATCCATGATCGTCCAGCCAGGCACCGACTCTGTGAATGGCTCGACTGAGCCTCAGTTGGGCGCACTCCACGTCGCGGTCTGCGACAAGTAGCGCAACGTCGTCAGCGTATCCAACCAGATTCTTCAGGCATCTCCAGCCTCAACAAGCCATCGTAGACGGCGTTCCAAAGGTCGGGGCCGAGAATCGACCCCTGCGCCACCCCTGACGTGATCGTAGTCCTACGCCAGCCTACTGCGGTCTCGTAAATAAGACCACGGTTCTTCAGGTATGCATCTACCATTCTAAGAAGGTATTGAGGCACATGGAACGAATGCTCCAGGGCCCAAATCATATCGCTCCACCGTGCGTAGTTGAAAGCGTTTTTTACGTCCAACGTAACGAGAAGGACCACACGTCGCGAAAAATGATTGTGGTCCTCTGCTCGCTGCACTGCCTCAACAACCTCCTGAATTGTGTCTAGGGTCGACCGACCCTGCCGGAAACCGTACTGGTTAGGTGACAGGCCACCTGCCAGATTCATCGCCGCGACCAGTCTTTTCTTTAACAGCTTGTCCAATACCTTCCCAGCTGTGTCAAGCATACACAATGGGCGGTAGGAGGACGGCGACTCTGGATTTTCTTTTCACTTGGGAATTAGCACAAGACGCGCGGTCTTCCACCTGGCGCTAAAAGATCCAGCCTTAAGACATGCATTATACATGTCTAGTAGAAGACGGGGCGTGCAGCGTCCCACTAGTTTGAGTACCTCGGCCGGTATACCGTCAGGACCAGGGGCTTTGTTGCCTTTCAGCGACCGTAGGACTCCCTTCACTTCCTCCATCGAGAAGAGCGGGAAGTCGCCCACGTCGCCGAAGTCCCGCTCGGCACGGACCGTGTAGGCCGGGAACAACATCTTAACGACGTGTTCCGCTTTAGCCTCGTCTAGTGGAGCTGGTGACCACGAGACCCCCAATCGCCGAGTTACTATCTTGTAACCTAGCCCCCAAGGGTCTGCATCCACGGTCTCCGTCAGTTCTCTCCAGCAGTGTGCCTTGCTCACGTTGATGGCTCGACGGAGCCGCTTCTTTGCCGTCTTATACTCGGCTGACCTGGCGTTCGCGTCTATGCGATTCCTCGCACGTTGCGCCACCCGTCTTAGTCGAAGACTCTCTCGGCGCAACCCCGCAATCTTCGGTGTCCACCAGTACACGGGTCGCTTCTGGTGTCTCGGCCCCCCATGGGGCATGGAAGCATCGCATGCAGAAGCGATCAGCCGCATGGTCGTAGCAACTACGGCTTCAGCGCCAGCGTCCCCCCGGTTGGTGAAGTTTTCAGGGGCTACCACCCCTGAGGAGATCTTTCTGTTGAATTTATTCTCGTCGATTTTGTTGACGTTATATCTTTTCACCAGCCGTGGGGGCCCGGGCACTCTCGTGTACCATCTAGATGGTACACAGATATTGGTGGTCGCTACCGGTATAATCCTCGAGAACTCTCCAGTCCTGAACGAGCGTGACCAGCTCTTCGGAGGCGAGGGAAATATCAGGAATGCTTTCCAAATATCCTGGGCGGCGGAACGTCGTCGTGTTTCCTGTATTGAGAATCACGAGTCCAGTACGTGCCGCCATGTCCAGAATGTATTTCCCTCTGGAGTTGGTATGCGCCATACCCCAGTCTACCGCCCTGGAGTTGAAGTACCCAGCTACCACTAACTCACCAGCGCAGGAAAACATTCTCCAGCGCGTCAACTTTCCGGCGAAAGTCCGCTATCGAATCATTTGGGGTGAGGTAGCAGCTAAAAATCGGCACTTCACCGCAGCAGATCTAAACGAAACCATCGCCTGCGCCGTGCTTCCGAACTTGGGCACTGCTGCGATACGGAATCCATATCGCGGCAGTCCCGAGCGAGTCTTGGAACCATTGGGAGTCGTCACGGTCCCGGTACTGCACGCTGATCAGCACCAAATCGACCTCCCTGTCTCTGGCTAGCTGCAGCAGCAAGTCATCAGCTAGCCGGCTCCTGTTAAGGTTGGCCTGTATTATCTTCAACATTTTAACGGAGCCTTCTCTTCGTCTGCTCCAGGGCTGCCCGGAAGACCTGACACTCCCTTGTTCTAGGTGCGTGAGCCAGCTGCGAAGCGTTCACCCCTTTTTCTTGACCGAGGATGCTCCGAGGGGGGCGGAACACTCCTTAGCCTTGTGCTCCCCTAACCCGCACTTATGGCAGAGCCGGCTTCTGTCAGGCCCCTTACATCCACGAGCAAGATGCCCATACCCATGGCACCTGAAACACCGTGGGACCTGTGCCCTGGGTCTGATTTGACAGTACAACCAGCCAATCCTTATCTTGGATTGGCTGAGTAGTCTGGGCAGCCTTCTCTCCAATCTCTATTAATGCTGCTTTCTGCCCCTGGCATTAGCACTGGTAACACTAACTCGGCAGTCTCCTATATCTCTGAGATCTCTTCTCAGTGCTGCTTCCACATCCTCCTTCTCTGTGACGCAGTCTAGATCTCGGATCTCCAGTGTCTCCCTCGATTCCAGATTGTGGACTACGGCTCCTTCTCCGAGGACAGACTTCAGGACAGCGCTAAACGTCTTTTTGTCTTTGGTAGCGCTGCCAAGTTCAATCAGAACATCTCCCGCCCTAGTTTTCCTTATTGCCGCTACCTCTGCCTCAGTCTCCTCCAGTTTCATCCCCTTCCGAATTTGACTGAGAGTTTCGGCATACGATTTCCCCGCGGTCTTTTTAATGAGGATCGCTTCTCTAAGATTCTTCCTCTTTTTCAAATTTTTCTTTTTTCTGCTGCCTCTGGAAGATTTTTGTTGCTCCTTTGCAACCTCTTTATCTTCAGAGCTCTAGCCCTTCTTTTTCCGTTCTTATTTCCTACTAGTGTCCACGGATGAATTTCACTAGTGTCCACGGATGTAAGGGGAGTCGGTTGGATCCCGCTCGTGGATGGTATGGGTGCCTTGTTTCCACCAGAGTCTCTTTTCTTCTTCTTCTCTTCGTCTTGGACTGTTCCTGGCTGGTCGATATTGCACTATCCTTCGACTCTGCAGTGTTCGTGGTTGCATCCACCACAACTCCCGTTAATAATAATAATAATGCCCTTTTTCCTGTTTAGCTTAGTCTTCGGTAACTACCGTTTATATAATTCTTCAGAGGATGAATGAGGATGATATGTATGAGTGTAAATGAAGTGTAGTCTTGTACATTCTCAGTTCGACCATTCCTGAGATGTGTGGTTAATTGAAACCCAACCACCAAAGAACACCGGTATCCACGATCTAGTATTCAAAATAATAATGCCCTGAGGTAGGTAATCCCCACGTCCGAAACACAATATCTACGTTCCACGTCCAGGGCGGCAACAGCTGTACTTATGTACAATACATATAGCTGGCTAACGGGGCTCCGAGTAAATTCCTCGGATATATTACTCTTTTTGACCTGTTTACATCTTTAGGTCACCAGATGGATGGGACTTTTCGGCTACCTGCAGGATATGAACAATTAAATGATTAGGAAGTGGACACATACCATATTTAGAGCTGTCGATGTGGCGGCCAGGGTCAATGTTATTGCAGGTGTAACGGAGACCCTTCCGTTGTCCACATGCCCCCTCCGATGGCAAGCATATAGCAATGGTGCCCATGTATGTCGGTGCATGGGAGCTCTGAAAATTTCGGTGAGTAGGAGCCTGGAGTCAGTGCGCATCCGCTCTCTGCCAGGACATATGCCGGTTCCACCGGAGTACCGGATCGGACCTCCAAGGTTAGTAGCCCTGGAGTGGGGGTGTTACCCCCGCCGGCTAGCCTTGCTACAGAAGGGAAAAACCCACATGAATATTGAACAAACAAACGTGGCAGAAGGTGAACGTAAACACCCTCGTTTAGAAACCTCCGATTCGCCACAAACGAAGAGGAAAAAGAGTAAGAAGTCAGATAAAATCAAGAGAGATGCTGACAAAATCAGTAGGGAATTGAAAAAGTCGTTGTTTGGAAACATTGTTCCCAAACTAAGATTTTTAATTATTACAAAGGAGAATGGAAACTTTCAAAAAGTAAGTCCATTCTTAATAGCAAGAGAAATAACTAATTGTGCTTGTGGTCCTGTTAAGGAAATTCGTAAAACTTATAATGGATTGCATGTTGAAACCATCAACGACATGCAAAGCCAGAAAGTCCAGGCGTTGAAGAAGATCGGTGAATTTGTGGTTTCTGTCTAACTGCACAGCACACTTAACTCATCCAGAGGAGTTGTTGTTTGTCGCGATCTTCTAAATTGTACAGAAGAAGAAATTGTACAAGAAATGTCGAGTGTAGAGTGACTCAGTGTCGCAGACTAACCATGCAAAGAAATGGTGAAGTTGTTCCTTCGGCCTCGCATGTTTTAACATTTAATAGGCCGAACCTTCCTGAAAAGGTGCGAGCTGGCATCCATCGGCTTGATGTACGGACATTCATTCCGCAGCCGATGAGATGTTTGAAGTGTCAACGTTTCGGACACACTGCAGCTAGATGTGAAGCGCAGGAAATATGTATATGTGGAGTGAAAACACATGAGGGTGATCCATGTAGACCCTCCAATCTGCGTTAACTGTAAAGGGCACAACTGTCGTTCAAGGAACTGCCCTATATATAAATTAGAAAGGACCATTCAGGAAGTTAAAACGCTTTAGAAGGCCAGTTATCCTGAAGCGAAGAAAATTGTTAATCAGCGTACACCTCGACCATCGACTTGTTGTGCAGAAGCAGCGGCTGCCCCTTCCACATCTAAAATTAAAGTGGAGCAGTTGCTTAACACGATGGCACCAAGTTTTGCGACAATGATTAAAAGAATCATTGATTCAAAGATTGAGTCGACTCATCAGAGAAAACAAAGTCAAGATGAGAAGGCTCATTCCCGGACTGACGCCGTTGACATGGGAGACGCACCAGCACAGTTTAAAAAACCAGCCAAACCTGCGATTGTAACGCCACCAATTGTAATGAGTAAAAATCTTGATTTATCCGGAAAAGTAAAAAAAAAAAAAGATCACTCCTTCTAATCAGAAAGCTTATATGTTCCAACAAGCTCATCAACTGCTATGTGGAAAACACTGAGGATGGCCTTGTTGCAAACATCTAGTCCATTCTATATGAATTAAATCAAATGAGACAGCGATATGCATTTGTGTAGAGTCCTGGGCATGCTGGCATATCAAAAAATGAAAATGTAGATGAAGCTGCCAGAATGGTAACAAATTGTGAGAATACTGATATAATCCCTATTTGAGTGGCAGATGTTAAAAATTGTTTTACCAACACTGTCAGGAACACGTGGACTAATGAATGAAGAAGACTATACACCAAATTGAATGCAATTAAAATTATTCCATATAAATCAAAGAGCAATGTGAAACTGACATGCCAGGAACATGAAGCGTTGACCAGACTCAGAATCGATCACAAGAAAATAAAAAATTCATATACGTTTACCATCAAAGAAAGACTAATGTGTAGTATATGTGACAAATAGTGTGTACTCATAGTGTATAATGTAAGAAAACCTCAGAAGAGGGTATGGATTAAGAAATAATATTGCTGCTGATTTGGAAAGTGGCGAAGTAAATAATACAATTTAGTTGTTTACCTTTATGCCAGCAGGTTACTAACCCATATGAGTAAGGCTTTGACAAAAGTCAGTTTTGTGGTATATTTGACTGAAGATCACCTGTGTGAAGGCCGTTTACACCTGAACATAGGGTTTTCACAATTTACATGATATTTAAAAAAATTTTTGCGTTTGTTTAATGTTTTATTTATATGTAAGGGCTCTATACATTCTTACATCTCACAATGCTATTGGTGATTTGTTCTATTTAAACAGTGTGATGAAAGCTAATGACCTTAGAAGTTGATACAAATATTATTAAAAAAAAAAATTATTTGTATAAAAAGTGCAAATTGATTGTCTGAGGACAAATATGTTAATCAGCTACATTCTTACAGGTTTTCCTTACAACTTCAAGATCATCGACCAACAACAGTGTTGAAATTAACTCCACCGAAGAAGAACTGTGTATTCGGTACACAGAAAAAAATCTTTCTAAAAAGATCTTTTGGAAGAATGACTTCCATGTAATTTGGAAATGAGAATAATTATTTATTTTTGAAGTGCTATTAATTTTTGTCCTGCAGAACAGTGTATATTTTAATTAATTATTGTTTTTATTTATTAATCTGTTTCTTTTAAGCTTTTACTTCTTCAAAGTTATTATTATTCTATTTTATTTTTATTATTTTCTTTTGATTCTATATTTTACTACATATTATATTTTATTGTTACTCTATAATCAAAATATTTACTGTAACAAGTAGAGAAACTTCCAGAAGAAGAAAGAGAGAAAATGAAAAATAAAAATCTATAAGAAACAACAAAGAAGTTCTTTTGAGAAAGAATTTATAGAAAAGTATAGAAAGTGCAGTCAATAGAAAACATTATGCTTGTAAAAGCAAAAGGATCGGCTAAAGGTGCTCCAGGCCTGGAGATATAAATACTGCCAAGGACCAGTGGAGTTAGTTTTCAGTTTAGTAGGGTGTGTGAAAAATATGAGTATGGTTTGCCATAAATGTGATCAGTGTGAGAGCAATTGGACAGAGTGTGTGGTAACAAACGAGCAAAAGGTGTGTCACAAGTATTCAGTTTTGGGTAGTGTGTTGTCTTAGGTAGAAGCTAGTTAGTTGGTGAGCTCTTTGTGAATAGGGCTCAAAGTGACATTATTAATTTATAAAGTGTAAGTTAGTTTCTTTTTGTAATCATCATTAAAAGTGAATAATTCTTGCATTAAGTGAATTTTTGAATTTGTGATTATATTATTGTCAATTTTGTATTAGTTTCTATTAGTTATTTTAAACTTAATTAAAATTGGAATTGTATTTTACTATTTATAATTGATCAATTTTGTACATTATAAGTTATTAAAGAGTAAATAAATTATATTTGTAAGAATTTTTACATGTGCAATCTCTCAATATATATATATATATATATATAAATATAAAACACATGCATATTTTTCATTTTATCTATTTATTATTGACTGAAGCTTTAATTACAGTGTTATTTTATCTGTATTAATTTCAGGTTCAATGGGTCTCTCAAGACTCAGTGACTGAATAAATCAATCACAAATGTCAATGTATTGTTTCTGAAGATTAAATCATGAAGTATTATCTGTGATATGGAATAATCTAAAAATCTATATATGATTTCCTAAAAAAGTTTAAGCAATCTTTCAGCAATATAAAAAAATAAATATAACAATGGTCATTTTCAAATACAAAAAAAAAGTAAGAGCACTGATTGATTACTATTCATCTCTCATCATAAATTAAGTAACTGTAGTTTGGTATCACCTTATTGTCAGTATGAATAAATGAATAGTAAACATATACGTCCTTGTTGATCACTCCTTAAATAAAAATAATACAAATATAGTAACTGGAATATTTTATTTATCAAAGGAAAATGGAAAATTTATTAACAAGTGTAGATAGAAGTAGATTGATCAAGGTAAATTAAACAACAAAATATTTTCAATTTTTAAGAAAAGCATCCTAAAAATTTATTCAAACAAATCTATTAATAGCATATCATATTGTAGATACCAAATGCATGGCACATTGTACATTATGAATTAATGCAAAGAACAGACACATCAAATTTTCATTGTTTATTAGTGTAAAGGTGAAAATTATTAGAAAAATAGTAATTTTTTTTGTTTGTACTTATATCTTTCTATTGGTTTACCAAAATTTATAACTAATTAAGTGGAGTTTTCTGATGAATATGACATAAAATTACTATAATTTACAAATATCTAACAATAATTGCTAAATGGCTTTTCACTCTAATCATTTAGATAGCTTATCAAATTCATTCTGAAGGATTCTGTAAACATAACTAAAATAGAATTTATAGCTTTTGTTGGCAGCTGATGAATGAGCAGAATAAATAACATCAATTTTGAAAATGGTTTTATGGGTCAATCTTTGAGATATTGGCATAATAAGAAGATTCATATTTCTTAACCAAAACATATTGTTTCTCTAAACTCCTAAAGTCTAAAAATTGCAATTTTAACCTCTTATTTTATCTCTGAACTAAAACTATTTAATAGCTATTTAGGTACAAATAATTAATGAACATAATGATAATGATTATAAACATAATACATTATTTAAGAAATAAATTTTGATTTTCTCCAGTTTTTAATTATTAATATGAATATCTCTAAGTTTTGGGCATATTTCTGTAGATTCTTCTTCATCTGAAGATTTTTATTTATTTTATATCTTTCGTAAATGGAATGTAATTGCAAATATATGAACAACGTGTGAGGTTAGTAAGAGAAAGGTTTAACAAACTTAAAACGAATTAAAGAAAATTCTAAAAAGAAATTAAAAATATTAGCAAAAGAGAAAGGTTTATTTATTGATGTTACATTATTAAAAATCTCTGGTGATTTCTGATTAGAGTTGACTTTTCCAAAAATAATTAAGGTTCAGTCAAGAAATCGGACCAAAACAGATACAATATACAGAGCGTTTCATAATGTACTTATGAGTTACAAAAATTCAGTACAAAAAAAGTATTTCACTTACCTAAATTACAGTTGTACGAAGTGATGCAGGAATTGAAACAGTTTTTGTTAAAATTTATAAATGTTCAATATGTGCTCCTCTGGTGACACGGCACACATCAACACGAGTCTAGCTCTTGCCAAACTCGTTCTAACATGTCATTTTCGATGTAGCTTATTGCATTTATTATGCGATCCTTTAGCTCAGCGAAATCGTGCGTCATTGGTGGGATAAACAACTTTCGGAGAATCCCGAATGTGTTCCACATAAGCGTGTGGGTTTTCAGTTCCCCAAACTCGCACGTTATGAGGGTTTACTTTACGGTTTGCATAATAAACGTTTACGGAGAACTCTCCACACTGTTGTTTTCGGAATTCTTAATTCTCTGCCTGCAGCCGTAGTCGATTTTGACGGGCTGCGAATGAAACTTGCACGCACACGTTCGACATTGACTTTTGAGGTTGATGGACCACCAGTTGATTTTCGCTTGCACAAGCAACCAGTTTCACTGAATTGTTTATACCATGCATGAATTGAATTGTCACATGGTGGCTCCTTATGAAATTTCAACCGAAACGCACGTTGCTCAGAAATTACTGACTTTGACAAGTGAAATTCTAACACACAAAACGACTTCTCGCTTCCCGTGGCAGCCATTTTCTCTACTGTCGACGCCTAGCGAGCAAATGGTTTACTAACTGCCTAGTATATGTTGAAAAAACTATTTGAAGTACTCTTTCGTACAGTACTTGCTTTATTCTTATGAGTGAAATAGGTTTTGTTAATGAATATTCGAAACTCCGAAGAACATTATGAAACGCTCTGTATAATAATAACAACAACTCACCTATGCCAACTTTAGAAATATGCTTTGTGTAAATTATAAATGAGAGTAGGCATAAAACTGAGAGAGTAGGCATAAAACTGAGATAAGTAGGATTCTTCAAAAAATTTCATTACATTGTACAAAATTTATATCATATCTCATTTTGGATAAAAAGCACTTTCTGTGATTATTATTACTCATTTTCTTATTTGTGTGTGGTAGGTTATTGCTTTAGTATGAGTTTTTTAGAGACAAGGCAATTCCTTACATAGAAAGTTCCTTACTCACAAAGTAAGGTATGTCATTCTGCTCGAGTATTTTGAAATGGTGTCCCTCATACATAAACTGTTTCATTGCATCCACCACCCGAATATCTTTTGCACATGTTCTCTTTTTTCAATTGCCATTTTTAGTCATAACCTTCAGTGCTTGTTAGTGTAGTGTTGTTGTCCTGTGGTCCCTTGTGTCAGTTGTTTTGCACGCTTCTGTATTCTAATGTTTGTTGGTTCTGTGTACCACACCTCGTAGTGAGTGACTGCTTTTTGTGCAGTCTATTTTTTAATTATTACATTCTTTTTTCATTATTTTTAAGTTAGAAGTCGTTTTTTTGTTATAAGTTGTAATACGTTTCCTTAGTGGTATAAACTTTTATTATTTTGTAAAACATAATTAAATTTTTCGTGGTGTATTTTGGAACTATTTTAATTGTATACAATGAATAGTGATCCTAGTGTTAGCAATGCTTCAACTGATGATCCTGAAGTCATAAATAGTTTACTGTCAAATTATTTTATGAAGACCTTAGTGATATAGATGATCTCGACATTGATAAATACTATGTTATTGAAAGTTATTACAACACTTTATCTGAACAAAGTGAAGATGGTTCGGACAGTGAAATAACTTCTGATCCTCGAGACAGCAATAGTTATTTTTGTTACAGCAAAAATGGGCTTAAATGGTCAGCTGAATGTTTCTACACAAGAAATACCAGATTTCAATAGCACAATATCATGATCCAGCTTCCAGGACTAAAACAATGTGTGTGTGCCTTATTCGAAACCAAAAACAATTGAAACTTGGGATCTAAAACACAGAATCATACACTTTACTAATGTAAAACTTCAAATAGATCAAAATTTGCAAAAAAATCCAAATGCTACAGATATGCATGATACAGACCTTATTGAAATGAAGGCCTTTGTTAGTTTGGTTTTTTACTTGGCAATCTTTAAATCTAATCATGAAGACACATGAGTAATGTGGACTACTGATGGAACAGGATGAATATTTTTCATTGTGTTATGTGTAGAAATAGATTTGAAAATTTATTATCACACTTTGCTTTGATGATCGAACTGACCGTCCTCAATGCATCCAAGAAAATCCATCGACCGTAATTTTTGAAATATTTTTACAGCGACAGAAACGTCATAACTGACAACTGGTATTCATCAATAGAAATTGCTAATGTACTATATGGTGCTGGTTGAAATAAGGTAATAATAACAGTTACCATATAGATAATAATTTAATAAATACCTTTCTTCATTTACAAGAATGGAAAATGATATTAAGTGTATCATTTATAGTGTATGGCTTGTGATTAAACAGTTACATATGCTGCAATTGAGTTGGCAGCTCTAAATTACAGAGTAGATTCAGCTCACCTAGCCACTTTTGAAAGGACCCCAGTTCCTGACTTTTTATTTGCTACATATTAGATCATTTTAATTTTACATTGAGGTGATTAGAATGTAGGGGTGGAGGATGTACTGTTTGATTTAGACCAATTCTGATAGTTTCTCTCTAAACAACTTAAAGTTTGTTTTAGTTATGGAATGGTTGCATATTAGTTGTAATTGGTATTAGAATTTTACTAAACATATTCCTGTATTATATTCATAGGTGTACTAAATTCATAAGAGGAGAAGTGGCAGGTATACTAATAAAACAAGCTAACAATGAAGTTAAATATACTTACCGACAACATGAAGCGTGACAACATGACTAATTTTAGGCTCTGCATTTATTTGACATTCATACTCTCCAGCATCTCTTGCTTGAACATATTTTATTTGTAGCGTCCATGTATCAGATGCCTCAACAAGAAATGACTGGAATCGTTCATCTGCTATAAATGTATATCTATCGACAGTTAAGATATGAGCATCACGACGTCTAATCCATGATACTTGCTGTAAAAAAAAAGGTAAGAAATGTAATTACTGTAACTATATCTTGCTATGATTAATTTTGGTAAAGTAATGAATTTTGGATTGGTTGTTTTTAGCGATGTTTGATGTATTATAACGTACCTCAGATTTACAACGTACAACAACAGTACTTCTGGATTTCTAGGCTAGTGCTGGTTTTACAAGCTGTACATCATGGTCCAAATTTATAAAGGGAAAATTTTCAGTTTAAAATTAAAAAAAAGCAAAATCTTTAATCTGGATGGGCAGAAGGGAAGAAATTGAATCTAGCTGAAAAAATGATTTGTTGTTGATTTAGGTTGTAAGTTAGCACAAAAAATTAATCTGTATGATATATATTTATGAGGCATTTTTAAGCTACTAAATATATACGAGTTAAATATAACATTAATGAATGTCATGTAATATGTATAACTATTCAGAGTTTTATGCATAACACACCATTCTTTGCGTCAAAGGTACTGGATACTAAATGCTAAAAGAACTATTCCATCAGTCATTCATAGATGTTTAACTTATTTTAAGTTTACTGCATCAACACAAATTCAACAACTTGATCAACTACCATGTGATAGAGTGACTCCCTCTCAATCTTTCTTTACTTCTGTAGTAGATAATAGTGATCCGATTATAATATGTTATGGCAAGCAGAGATGTAAGTCCTTGGGTAAGATTTATATCACTCTTTTCATTTGTCTTGCTACAAAGGCGATATGCTTAGAAATGGACTGATTTCACATCACAAGCATTTATTGCGGCCT
The DNA here is from genome assembly GCF_047948215.1 of Lycorma delicatula. Taxonomy (NCBI): domain Eukaryota; kingdom Metazoa; phylum Arthropoda; class Insecta; order Hemiptera; family Fulgoridae; genus Lycorma; species Lycorma delicatula. Next base: position 36,581,988 of record NC_134455.1, read on the forward strand.
TAAAGAATTTATATCTCGTAGAGGCATTCCTGCTCAAATGCTTTCTGACAATGACTCTAATTTTTACTGCGCTAGAAATATCCTCTACAATTTATATCAATTCTTTAAAGCAGATAAATTTAAATCGGAAATACTTTCATTTTCACTTAGTGGTCATTTATACCACCCGTTTCTCCCCATTTTGGCGGTTTATGGGAGAGCGCATACAATCGAAATGGTAATGAAAGTTTAAATTTTATGAAAGGTTTTGTAAACTTTAAGTATTTATCTTATTTTCTGATGTATTTTTATTTTTTTTATCAATTCATGAAGAAAGTTATTTTGTAATGTAATGTTTTTCGTTCAAGTGGGCGCACATATTCCTCAAAAAAAAAACAAAAAAAATAAATAAATAAAATTTGTTTTCATAAATATAAATATAGCAAAAAATAATTGGATTTATTTATATTTTTTAACAGATTCATTTTTTAACAGATTTGCTGATGATATAGTAATTCTAGCCGAGAGTAAAAAGGATTTAGAAGAAACAATGAACGGCATAGATGAAGTCCTACGCAAGAACTATCGCGTGAAAATAAACAAAAACAAAACAAAAGTAATGAAATGTAGTAGAAATAACAAAAATGGACCACTGAATGTGAAAATAGGAGGAGAAAAGATTATGGAGGTAGAAGAATTTTGTTGTTTGGGAAGTAGAATTACTAAAGATGGACGAAGCAGGAGCGATATAAAATGCCGAATAGCACAAGCTAAACGAGCCGTCAGTAAGAAATATAATTTTTTTACATCAAAAATTAATTTAAATGTCAGGAAAAGATTTTTGAAAGTGTATGTTTGGAGTGTCGCTTTATATGGAAGTGAAACTTGGACGATCGGAGTATCTGAGAAGAAAAGATTAGAAGCTTTTGAAATGCGGTGCTATAGGAGAATGTTAAAAATCAGATGGGTGGATAAAGTGACAAATGAAGAGGTATTGCGGCAAATAGATGAAGAAAGAAGCGTTTGGAAAAATATAGTTAAAAGAAGAGACAGACTTATAGGCTACATACTAAGGCATCCTGGAATAGTCGCTTTAATATTGGAAGGACAGGTAGAAGGGAAAAATTGTGTAGGCAGGCCACGTTTGGAATATGTAAAACAAATTGTTAGGGATGTAGGATGTAGAGGGTATACTGAAATGAAACGACTAGCACTAGATAGGGAATCTTGGAGAGCTGCATCAAACCAGTCAAATGACTGAAGACAAAAGAAAAGGATTGAATCTCAAATAATATGTGGACACATCACGTCAAAGTAATTGCTGATCCTATAATGATTAGTAATCATTAATGATGATAACCCCTAGTAAAATACTTTAATTATGAGGAAAAAATCAGTTATATGAAGCAATAAAATATATATTTTGTGTGAAATTGTTTGTATGTATTTTAATACAAATTTTAAAATTGTTTTTGAGTTAGCAATTTTTTTTTTATACAATAAATGTGTTTTCGAATGATTTATTACTCAGAAACGAACAAATTGATACGTTATCTAAATATTACTATAATTTAATATATTAATACGAGGGTAAGTCAATTATTATCCGCAATTTAGTTATATTTTTGATTATACTGGTAATACTGTCGTGTTGCGTAGAAGACACATGCGTTGTTTAATTGTTGTTATGTCTGGGCAGATTTGATGCTGCTAGGTTAGTTCCATTATCGCTGCCCTGCCGTTAAGCACGGCTGCACCGCTTTTTATTTGCACCAAAGAAGAGCAACGTTCAGTGATCTGTTTTTTGTGGTCGGAAGGTGTATCAGGGGCCGAAATTCATCGAAGACTTTCGGTACAGTACAGGAACAGTATTTTGCCGCAACGGAGTGTCTACGAATGGATTGAAAAATTCAAAAATGATCGCACAAGTGTTACGCACAACGAAGGAGGCGGACGACCGTTTACCATCACAAATGTGGAAAACATTGAACGTGTACGTGACATGGTTTTCTTATACAGACGAGTAACTATTGATGAAGTGGCACTTCGTCAGCAAATTAGTCACGGTTCTTCCTACAAGATCATCCACAACAGACTTGGGTTTCATAAAGTCTGTGCAAGATGGGTCCCAAAACAACTCACACAGTCGCATAAATAAACGCGCTTGGACATCTGCCAAGAACATTTGGATCACTATGGTAACGAACGGGACATCTTCTTATACAGAATCATCACCGGTCACGAAACACGGATCCATCATTACGAGTCGGAGAGTAAACGGCAGAGTATGGAATGGAAACATCCAAATTAGCCCTGCAAAAAAATGTTCAAGACCCAACCGTCCGCAGGAAAACTGATGCTTACGGTTTTTGGGACTCACAAGGTCCAGTTCCGGAACATTATGAGGAAAGGGGCACGACAATAAACAGTGCGTATTACAGTGAGATGCTTACTGCCAACTGAAGCCTGCAATTCGAAGCAAACGCCGAGGATTGCTGTCGAAAGGTGTTGTGTTTTGCACGACAATGCCCGTCTACATACTGCTGCCCACACTGCTGAAACGCTCCAGAAACTCGACTTTGAAGCACTGGCTCATCCTCCGTATAGTCCTGATCTTACCGCTTCTGACTACCACTTGTTTGGTCCCCTCAAAAAGGGATTAAGGGGCCGTCGATTTACCTCGGATGAAACAGTGAAAGAAGCGGTACATTCCTGTCTCGCAGCTCAACCGAAAACCTTCTTTTATGAGGGCATCAGGAAGCTTGTGCAACGATGGACCAAGTGCGTTGAAATGCAAGGGAACTATGTTGAAAAATTATGTACATGTAAGTTTCCTATTTGTATTGCAACAAAATTTATAACTACATTGCGGATAATAATTGACTTACCCTCGTAAAATGACTTATATTAAGGAAAATAAAATCATTAAAATGCTGACAATAATATTTTAAAATATCATTATTAATTATTTTCGGTTTTTTTATACGATACGTGTAAGTTGAAAGTATGCATTGATTTAAAGCTACTAAAATGTAGTTTTGAGGCTAAAAGTAAAGAATAGAACTAGAGTTAATGAATTTTATATTTTTATAAAAATAAATTGAATTTATATAAACAGAAGTAAACAAAGAGAATTTAAATTATCATGAAAACTCTCTTTCGTAAAATATACTACATAAAAGAAAATTCGAATTAGATAAATTCACGGGAAAGGTGTTATATATTCAATAAACTGAAATAAACAAACTGAAAAGATACAACCCATTTTTTCCTAGAAATACATTTGGTTCAGAAAATATGAGGGCGATATAATTTAAATGTTAAAATATGTAAAATATTTTGCAGAATAGAAGTGTATTAACCTGTCCTCTTCAAAAATGTTTACTGAGATAAATGAAGTCAGTTCCTTAATCATTAGAGATAGAAGAACTTCGTGAAATATTACCACAGCTTATAATTTGTCATTTCCCTGATGACAAAATCAGAAATGACTAATCTGTATGACATTAATTTTTTTTTGTTATATTTTCTATTCATTTTTAGGATGCTAGATTTATGAATTAAGTTAAAAGTAATTCATCAACATAGTTCAAGGAATTCATTATGAGATACATAATAACAGCTTTAAACTTTCAATTTCCTTTTCCAAACTAAGAAATACATTCTCTGCAAAACTATGGCCATTTATGAATTTTCAATATAAAATTAACAGAAAGTTTTTTTAAAAATTATAGATATCCTTTTTTGTATTATACTAGTGATAAAAATCTGTGGATTCATTTCGAAAATCTATTTAAGAAAAGAAAATGAGATTGAATTTCTATAGTCTACCAAAAAAATTAAACGGACTAAACATAAGGAATATAATATTCTCTTTAAAATGTATATATTTATGCGTTATTCTATAATAGAATTATACCAAGATACCGTTGTACATCTGTAAACGCATACTTTTACAGCTATGTTGACGAGGCATAACTCGTCAATATAGTTTAGTCGTCAATGCTCTTGTGTTTTTTTTTGCATGTTATAAGAGACGATTGAAAGGAGAATAGCAAAATCTTACTTTGCAGATACGATCTCTGCCTAGAATTACTTAGGTAATTGACGATGATTATGAATTCCTGTGGTCTTTTTCCAATCACGCTCATGTTAGTAATTTGAGATTCAATTAGCTAAGGACCATTTAATCTTTACATGGAACTAGCAGTTAATGATGTTAAAGAACAATTTAGATTCTGAGTAACAGTACAAGGTGAAAAGATAAAGATGCTACGATTTGCTGATGATATAATAATTCTAGCCGAGAGTAAAAAGGATTTAGAAGAAACAATGAACGGCATAGATGAAGTCCTACGCAAGAACTATCGCATGAAAATAACAAGAACAAAACAAAAGTAATGAAATGTAGTAGAAATACCAAAGATGGACCGCTGAATGTGAAAATAGGAGGAGAAAAGATTACGGAGGTAGAAGAATTTTGTTATTTGGGAAGTAGATTACTAAAGATGGATGAAGCAGGAGCTATATAAAATGCCGAATAGCACAAGGGAAACGAGCCTTCAGTCAGAAATATAATTTGTTTACATCAAAAATTAATTTATGTGTCAGGAAAAGATTTTTGAAAGTATATGTTTGGAGTGTCGCTTTTTATGGAAGTGAAACTTGGACGATCGGAGTATCTGAGAAGAAAAGATTAGAAGCTTTTGAAATGCGGTGCTATAGGAGAATGTTAAAAATCAGACGGGTGGATAAAGTGACAAATGAAGAGGTGTTGCGGTAAATAGATGAAGAAAGAAGCATTTGGCAAAATATAGTTAAAAGAAGAGACAGACTTATAGGCCACATACTAAGGCATCCTGGAATAGTCGCTTTAATATTGGAAGGACAGGTAGAAGGGAAAAATTGTGTAGGCAGGCCACGTTTGGAATATGTAAAACAAATTGTTAGGGATGTAGGATGTAGAGGGTATACCGAAATGAAACGACTAGCACTAGATAGGGAATCTTGGAGAGCTGCATCAAACCAGTCAAATGACTGAAGACAAAAAAAAGGACCATAGCAGCCGATATCATTACAATAAATAATTAAATAAATAAACCCTATTACACTTACACCCTATTACTATTACTTATCCTATTACTTACTAGGACCTTGAAAATCAAGAAATTCTAGTTTATGGCAAATTCCAGAAGGTTTAAAAATGAATCCTGAAATTGAGAGTTTCTGAAATTCAGTTATTAGTCACAGAAAATGTTAAAAAGAATATTTGAATATGATGTTCATAAATGAATCATTTAGCTTTTTTTCAGGTTAAAATGTCATGAATGGATATCAAATAATTTCTTAAATCCTTCCTTCCTGCAAGAATTTAGCAGCTTTGCTTCTTAAAACTTTCTAATAAGTAAGCTTCTTTCTTTAAGCTTTTTTAAAACTTTCTAAAAAGTTGTATAAATGGCCTTTTTTTATTAAAAAAAAGTACAACACTGGAAGTAATAATAAAAAATCAAATTCGTTCTCATTGCCAGGTAAACTCATCAGCCGTGTTACTAAACTAGTATTTAAACTATTTTGCAAATTCGCCTGAAGTACTGTAAAAGCATGATAACCAGAAGAAAAATTATCGATACAATGGTGTACAAAGTAAAGCTTTTTCAAAAACATCCGCTACACATGTAGCCATATTTAATGGTTATGACTTATATATACGGTGAAATAAATACGCTAAATACAGAAAATACATAGAGATGACTTTATAAAACTTTTTGAATCTACAAGTTATCCCTAATCTTACCGAAGGAAACGTATCATACGCTTTTAGTACTATCTTACCAATGTATAAAGAACTGTTTAAAATAATTATATTATAAATAGTTCTAATTCTTTTAATTTTTAGGTGATGGGGATATGTTTTAACTAACATAAATCATGTCGTTGGTCAATATTTCTTTTGTTTTAAACCTATATATATATATATATATATATATATATATATATATATATATATATATATATATATATATATGCTTAAAGCTATATATATAGGTTTAAAGGGTTATAAGTTATATATATATATATATATGTGTGTGTGTGTGTGTGTGTGTGTGTGTGTGTGTGTGTGTGTGTGTGTGTGTGTGTATGCGTGTGCGTGCGCGTGTGTGAACGAGGCTACAGTTTATATAATGTGAAATTGTAAATTATAATTGGTTAGATGGGGTAGTATTAACTCCTATAAGGAACATCAAGTATCATACTGTACAGCAGTGTCAGCAATCGTGATCCGCATATCCTATAGTCAGCATCAACGGCGGAATCTATCGAGTTAGCACATCTGGGCCATCAGTACTGTATATGAGACGGAGTAAAGTGGGTTAACTTTTCTGTATCGTAATTAAAACTGATGCTGTAAACAGCTGCAAAATATCAAAACACACACACACACACACACACACACACACACACACACACACACACACACACAATTTAATTACTGATATAGGAGACTGATTTATTATTAAATACAGTACAATATTTACTTTCTTTCTTTTTCCTGTTTAGCCTCCGGTAACTACCGTTTAGATAATTCTTCAGAGGATGAATGAGGATTATATGTATGAGTGTAAATGAAGAGTACATTCTCAGTTCGACCGTTCCTGAGATGTGTGGTTAATTGAAACCCAACCACCAAAGAACACCGGTATCCACGATCTAGTATTCAAATCCGTGTAAAAATAACTGGTTTTACTAGGACTTGAACGCTGTAACTCTCGACTTCCAAATCAGCTGATATGGGAAGACGCGTTAACCACTAGACCAACCCGGTTGGTTAGTACAATATTTACTAACAGCAAAATTCTGAACCTCATGCTGAGCTATTTAATTTAGGTTAAAATTTGTAAATATTATAAGACACGTTTCTCATATTTTCTGATTACACTACACATAAAATATTAAAAGAGTAGCATTTAAATCTATTAGGATAATAGTTTTGGTTTGCGTTAATATGAGGTGGATAATATTATGCTGGAAAGTTGCGTAATTAATGAATGAATAACCAGAAATTGTAAAAAAAGAAGATTCTTTTGTTATTTTAACTTCTTTTTTGTTCTTTTAGGCATCCGGACAAGCATTTACGTCAAAAAATCTCTATCAGAGACCTCAGGCGGAGCTCGGAGCTATCCCCATTTTAATCTCCTCTCCATCGGTTCCTCTGAACTCCTACCTCATCGATTCCTCCTTTTTGCCTTCAACTCTGCATTTACTAATTTATGAAGCCTTATTTCACATACTCGCTGATTGTTTGAGATTTGTTTCCTGGTCATCTCAGTTGAGGTTTTTGTTTGATAATTATGGGCTTATTATTAAGTGTGGTTGGTTCTAACGCTCCTGATAGAAGAGAAAGTTTAGTAATCATAACAATTAATATAATCAGCTCGTTCATTCTAATTATAAATATCTACTCGTTTGGAAAAATAATACCCAGTTTTTAAATCCTAATTAAATTCATTATTTTTAGTTACGTGTAACAAGTACGCTGTTGTAATAACAGCAATGGAAATGATAATTTTAGATTAGAGGATTTCCTTTGACTGGGTGCTTAAAAAAAGACGTAAAAGTCTAGCGTTAGTATTCTAAACAAAATTAAGTAGTAATTAATTTCTTCAATCTTAACTTCGCTGTTTTTTTGCAGCATTTTTTGTATCACTTTTAGAGTAACTGTAACCCGTAAAAAATATAAGATATTTTAGAAATCAAAACTTTTTGAAAAAGACTAAAATTTAAAAAAAATATATCGAGTTAACAAAAATGTTCTTTTTTTTAACATTATTAAAAATTACTATGGCAAAAGTGAATTAGAAATTTCTGTAGAAGTTGATTTTGCTACATGCGGAGAATCTCCACGTGCTAATATAAAATTTAGAATAATTTTTTACTTAAAATAAAAATAAAATTATTTTTATCGAATACATAATGTATTATTGTTCTTTTAAGTATATAAATACTTATATCTTTTAAGTATATAAGAATTGCGTGTTAGTATATAAATAAATAATTTGTTGAAATGTTTCCCCATTATTTAAAATTCTTAGGAATAATTTGGAATGCTTCTGAATTTTATCATTAATATGATCATTAATAAATAAAAAAAGTTTACAAAAACAAATTATTCTAAAAAACTTCAATTCAAAACACTGTACTTCGGACATAAAACCAACTGTCATTTCTCTGATCCTACAGTTTTAAGTTTTTAAGTGATGTTTAATAAATTGCAAAAATTTCTTATCTTTTAGTTCATTACTCCTCTGATATTGTCAGACAATATTCTCCCTAAGTCAGAGTTGACCTTAATTTCGTTTATTTGTTTTTTGTTGCCAGTCATTTAATCACTTTTTGGTTTGATATAATTCTTCTGATCTTAATTTGTGTACACGTTCTCTAGTTTTCAAATTTTCTCTCTTTATATTCATCATCCTCTTTTAATTTTTTTATTTTTCCTGTTTCTTCTTCTTCATCTTCTTGTCGTTTTTTTGATATATATTTCTTCATGTTATCTTTCTTTTCCTGTATGAGTGTTTATTTTCATTTTTGATTATTCATCAAATAATCCAATAATAAAAACTGAATATTTTACACCGTAAGGTCGAAATTAACATTTGTAACCCAGTATACAGGAGTTAACTAACCGGAATTGTTTAAATATTATTAACTTTTATTTATACGGCACAGAAATCTGAAACTTTTTTTAATCAGCAACTCACGAAGATACGAATAATACTGAACTAGTAATACGAGTAATAACGGAAATTTTACTCTGTCTTAATACTCGTATTTCATGTAAGAGATTGTTGAATTAATAATTGTATAAATATTTTATGTTAACAAAAACTAATATTTTTTGGCAATTGTGTAACTGTTCACTTATTAAAGAATTGGAGGATCGTATCTCACTTTCAAATGAAATAAGTTTAAATGAAGTCCAGCAAAAAATGTGTGTATGCAATTTAATAGGCGTACAAGGAAGTTATGTAGATTTTGTTATTCTAATTTTATGATTGCTAGATTTTACATCTTCATTTAAGTTTTTATTTTTTACATAATTATAGAATTCCGCGAACATTAACTTCTGGTATATTAGATTTTTTCTATAACTGTGCATGGTGTTTTTTTTTTTTACAATTATTATTTTGAGATGCTATAGACTATATACTATAACTATAGATCATTAAGGAGAAATAATAATGATAAACTATCCGGGTTAATAACGTTAAAGTTATGATTTAAGTTAATTTAATGATAATCAATAAGTAGGGTAATTAGACTATGCTATATTAAATAGAGAGTTTTAAGCTAATATTTAAAAAAAATATACTGATATAACATTAACTTATAAATACATTTTTTGTTCATTTTTTTTATTAGTCATTTGATTAGTTTGATGCACCTCTCCAAGATTCTCTTCTAGTGTTAGTAGTTTCATTTCGGTATACCTCCTTCATCGCACATCCCTAACAATTTGTTTTACATATTTCAAATGTTGCCTGCCTGCACAATTTTTCCCATCTACCTGTCCCACCAATATCAAAGTGACTATTCCAGGATGCCTCAATATGTGGCCTATTTGTCTCTCTCTTCTTTTAACTATATTTTTCCAAATGCTTCTTTTTTCATCGATTTGCCGGAACACCTCTTCATTTATCAATTTATCCATCCATCTTAATTTTAACATTCTCATATAACACCACATTTTAAAGACTTGTAATATTTTCTACTGAGGTACTTCGATTGTTCAAGTTCCACTTCCATATAAAGCTACGCTCCAAACATATACTTTCAAAAATGTTTTCCTGAAATTCAAATTAATTTTGTTGTAAGAAAATTATATTTGTGACTGAAAGCTTGTTTCGTCTGTGCTAGTCAGCAATTTACATTGCTCTTCTTTGTCCATCTTTAGTAATTCTACTTCCAAAATAACAAAGTTTTTCTACCTCCATAATCTTTTCTCTTCCTATTTTTATGTTCAGTGTAGTTCAGTGTAGTATTTCTACTACATTTCATTACTTTCATGTTGTTCTTGTTTATTTTCATGTGGTAGTTCTTGTGTAGGACTTCATCCATGCCATTTAATGTTTCTTCTAAATGTTTTTTACTTTCGGCTAGAATTACTATATCAGCATCTTTATCTTTTCACCTTGCACTGTTACTCCGGATCTAAATTTTTCTTTAACATAATTAACTGGTAGTGCCATGTAAAGATTTCAGGGGAACGGGGATAGGGAACATCCTTGTCAAACTCCCTTTTTTATTACCGCTTCTTTCTTATCTTCTTCGATTATTACTGTTGCAGTATGGTTACTATAAATTGCAATTGTTCTTCTATGTCTATACTTGAATTCTACATTTTTTAAAATGCTGAACATTTTATTCCAGTCTACATTGTCAAGTGTCTTTTCTACGTCTATAAATGCCACGCATGTTGGTTTGTATTTTTATAATCTTCCTTCTCCTATTAATCTGAGCGCTAAAATTGTTTCCCTTGTCCCTATGCTTTTCCTGAAACCAATTTGGTCTTTTCCAAACACTTCTTCCACTCTTCTCTCAATTCATCTGTACATAATTCTAGTTAAGATTTTTGATGCATGAGTAGTTAAGCTAATTGTTCTGTATTCTTCACATTTATCTACTCCTGCTTTCTTTGTTATCATGACAATAACACTCTTTTTGAAGTCTGACAGAACTACCCCTTTTTCATAAATATTACACACCAGTTTGTATAATCTATCTATCTCCTCACCTGCACTGAGCAGTAATTCTGCAGTTATTCAGTCTATTCCAGGAGCTTTTCTGTCATTCAAATCTTTTAATGCTCTCTTAAATTCAGATCTCAGTATTGTTTCACCACTTTCATCTTCTTCAACTTCCTCTTCTTCCTCTATAACACCAGTTTATAATTCATTTTCTCTGTATAACTCTCAATATATTCCACCCTCCTATCGATCTTTTCTTTCGTATTATAAATCGGTGTACCATCTTTCTTTAACACATTATTAATTTTAAGTTATGTAGCACAAAATTCTCCTTACATTCCTATATGCTCCGTCTGTTTTACCAATGATCATTTTTCTTTGCACTTCTGAACACTTTTCTTTAATCCACTCCTTTTTTGCTAATTTACACTTCCTGTTTATAATATTTTTTAACTGTTGATAGTTCCTTTTACCTTCTTCATCACTAGCATTTTTATACTTTCTACACTCATTGATCAGCTGCATATATCCTCTGATATATGGTTCTACCAGTTCTACAAGGTTCTACCAGTTCTCTTTGTTCCGCCTAAGTTTGCTTCTGCTGATTTAAGAAATTCCTTTTTAACATTCTCACATTCTTCTCCTCTTCTCAAGCTTTTCTAAATTCCACCAACTTATCTGACACCTTTTCTTCCAGTTTGTAAATCCTAATCTACATTTCATTGTCACTAAATGGTCACTATAAATATCTGCTCCAAGATATGCTTTGCAATCGATGAGTTGATTTCTAAATTTTTGATAAACCATGATATAATCTATCTGATACCTTGCAGTATTACCAGGCTTTTCCCATATGTATATTCTTTTATTATGATTTTTAAACTGGGTGTTAGCAATTAGTAAATTATACTTCGTGCTAAACTCAATAATTCGGTCCCCCTTTTCATTCCTTTTGCCCAGTCCATATTCCTCCACAATATTTCCTTCCTTGCCTTTTCTGATGCTTGCATTCCAATCTCCAATTATTATTAAATTTTCATCCCCTTTTATGTGTTTAATTGTTTTGTCAATTTCTTTGTATACACACTCAACCTCATCCTCATTATGGGCAGTTGTAAGCATATAGACATTAACAATCATCGACTTAGATTTGATTTTATCCTTATTTCAATGATTCCATCTAAGCTTTTTGAAATACTCTACTTTCCTACATTCTTGTTCATTAAGAAACTACTCCTTTCTTTCCTTTTCCTGTTTAGTTTCTGGGAATTACCGTTCAGGTATTACTTCAGAGGATGAGTGAGGAGGATATGTATTAGCGTAAATGAAGCATAATCTTGTAAAATCTCAGTTCGACCATTCCTGAGATGTGTGGTTAATTGAAACCCAACCACCACAGAACACCGGCATCCACGATTTAGTATTCAAATCTGTATAAAAGTAACTGTTTTTTATAAAAGAAACCTACTCCTGCTCCTGCATTCATTTGATGCTGAGTTAATCATTCTAAAATCATGTGACCAAAAGCCATTTTCCTCTTCCTACCAAACCTTGCTAATTCCTACAACATCTAAATTTAACCTATTCATTTTCCTCTTTAAATTTTCTAACCTACAACCATTTTAGATTTCTAATATTCCACGCTATGACTCGTAGAATATTATTTTTTAATGTAGTGGTGACCCCTTCCTTAGTAGTCTCCACCCGGAGATCCGATCAGGGGACTAGTTTACCTCTGGAATATTTTACCAAGGAAGGTGCCTCTATCTTTGTTACATGAAAATGCAGAGAACTACATTTTCTTGGAAAAAAAAACAACCATAATTTTCCATTGCTTTCAGCTAAGCAGTACTTCTGAGTACTGCGTATGATTGAGTGATGTTGATATGGCCGTTTAAATCCTTCTGACCTACGCCCTTAACAATAACTGAAAGAGCTGCTGCCCTCTTTCAGGAATCATTCCTTAGTTTGGCTCTCAACAGATACCTCTCTGATATGGATGTACCTTCGGGCTAGCTGCTCTGTATGAGCACTCAAGCTCCCTCACTATCGGCAAGGTCTCTTGATTCAAAGAGGGAGTTTTATTCATAATTTTCTAATTAATTATTATTATTATTGTTAATTTAAACTCATTTGCTCCACAGGCATGTGTATAAATTTAATTACGTTATAATAGATACGGATAAACACTTACATTCTAATAAAGACTAACTCACCTGTGAATATCCTTCAATAAAAAAACTGCCTTAATTTCATTAAATACAGCTAGTATTTTGTTTCATGTTCTTAACCGTTAACTTTTATTTAACTTTGCTCACTATTTTAGTGGTATACTGCTAGTTAAAATTATTTCAATAATACATTATAAATAAATACCAATTTATAACGTTATATATTTTATCAGTACCCTAATTCTTTCAACTACAATAGCATAATCCCTTACAATTACCATAATAAAATAAAATCTATCATCATTATCTTTTATATAAATATAATTTTGAAGAGTATTATGTAGAGAGCTCTTCAGTTACTTCTTACTTGTTCTTTAAAATCTTTAAACATTTTCCATAATACTATTTTGATTGAATTTATGGTAAATGAATTTTATAACTGTATCATTTACTTATTTGAATACAAATAATTTCGTATCTGCATCATTCCTTTTAAAATATAAATTCCTTGAAAAATAAATTACTACTTAATAAAAACTTTCTTCTATTTTTATTTTCTTTTCCTACGAATGTATTTATGAAAAATTTAATAATATAAATAATATCTTTAAAAATATTTTATGTTCAAATCCTATTGTAAATTTACGGTACTTTTATGTTTAGTTAATTTCATTATGGTTTTTAATCGCTTAAAAATACTAAATTTAAAAATAAATTATTTTATTTTCCCTCTCTTAACGCTGGTACCAACAAATTAAATATTTAATTTTTAAAGAAAAAAGACTGCTGAAAAACAAAAAAAAACAATTTTTTTACGAAGCTAAATCGATAGCTATCATTTTAACGTAATGAGAATTAACTAACAAACTAGTAGATTTGAATAACGAGAACTAGATAATTACTTAATTATAAAAATTCATAGATCAAGATAAATAACTGTTATTTTAATATATTCTTAAGAACGTAAAAAAAAATCTTTGTGTTAAATTATGATGATAATGTGCTGAATAATAATGATAAAGTTGATGGTGGTGTTATTTTATTTCTTATTTTTTTTTCTTTTTTCGTACACAATTTTATTCCGTTACCAAAATTTGTTAACACTTTGAGTGCCACCTATACAGGAAGTAAAACGATTTAAATGACCAATTTTTTTTCTCATATAATTTCATTCAGTATCACAAAAAATGTATTAGTAATAACTGTCACTCATTTGAGTAAAAAATACGATTTTAGCGATTGTTTCTTTGTGTGGTGACGCATTGGCTTCACGCGGCCAGTAACAGTTAAAACCTTTTCCCATCACAATGATCCGCGGTTGATTAGCGCTCCGCGAAAATATGTTGGTATCTGATTGCTTCCCTTCATAGTCTTACGCTACCCTGTTGTGAAAAAAATTTCAAAAAATTACAGTATATAAAGAGATTTAACAGATTCTGACAAAAAAAACCAAATCAAGAGTTATTGCTCACCTCTGAGACGTGAAGTGAAGTGGTACAGAAAACTTGCTGTATAATTGCTTCTTAATTGCTTGTTAAGAAAGCAGGGGCAGATAAATGTGAAGAATACAGAACAATTAGTTTAACTAGTCATGCATCAAAAATCTTAACTAGAATTCTATACAATTCTATAGTAGAATTCTATATGGAAGAATTGAGAGGAGAGTGGAGGAAGTGTTAGGAGAAGACCAATTTGGTTTCAGGAAAAGTATAGGGACAAGGGAAGCAATTTTAGGCCTCAGATTAAAAGTAGAAGGAAGATTAAATAAAAACAAAACGACATACTTGGCGTTTATAGACCTCGAAAAAATGCATTGAATAACGTAGACTGGAATAAAATGTTCAGCATTTAAAAAAAATTAGGGTTCAAATACAGAGATAGAAGAACAATTGCTAACATGTACAGGAACCAAACAGCAACAATAACAATTGAAGAACATAAGAAAGAAGCCCTAATAAGAAAGAGAGTCCGACAAGGATGTTCCCTATCTCCGTTACTTTTTAATCTTTACATGGAACTAGCAGTTAATGATGTTAAAGAACAATTTAGATTCGGAGTAACAGTACAAGGTGAAAAGATAAAGATGCTACGATTTGCTGATGATATAGTAATTCTAGCCGAGAGTAAAAAGGATTTAGAAGAAACAATGAACGGCATAGATGAAGTCCTACGCAAGAACTATCGCATGAAAATAAACAAGAACAAAACAAAAGTAATGAAATGTAGTAGAAATAACAAAGATGGATCACTGAATGTGAAAACAGGAGGAGAAAAGATTATGGAGGTAGAAGAATTTTGTTATTTGGGAAGTAGAATTACTAAAGATGGACGAAGCAGGAGCGATATAAAATGCCGAATAGCACAAGCTAAACGAGCCTTCAGTAAGAAATATAATTCGTTTACATCAAAAATTTATTTAAATGTCAGGAAAAGATTTTTGAAAGTATATGTTTGGAGTGTCGCTTTTTTATGGAAGTGAAACTTGGACGATCGGAGTATCTGAGAAGAAAAGATTAGAAGCTTTTGAAATGTGGTGCTATAGGAGAATGTTAAAAATCAGATGGGTGGATAAAGTGACAAATGAAGAGGTATTGCGACAAATAGATGAAGAAAGAAGCATTTGGAAAAATACAGTTAAAAGAAGAGACAGACTTATAGGCCACATACTAAGGCATCCTGGAATACTCGCTTTAATATTGGAAGGACAGGTAGAAGGGAAAAATTGTGTAGGCAGGCCACGTTTGGAATATGTAAAACAAATTGTTAGGGATGTAGGATGTTGAGGGTATACTGAAATGAAACGACTAGCACTAGATAGGGAATCTTGGAGAGCTGCATCAAACCAGTCAAATGACTGAAGACAAAAAAAAAATTTCTTCTTGGAACCAATGTAATAAATGCGCTATACTTATACAATCAGCTTACAAATGGAAACATGCAAATCATCGCATTCAAAGAAGAATTAGTCGAAGAACTGACAGGAATCAACGTTAGTGCCGTTCCTCCTCCACCGACACCAGCAGACCAACCTCACCGCCTTGTCGATGTTGGCAGACAAGGAAGAAGGCGATGTCATAAATGTTATGAAAAAAAGTCAAAGGCCGAAGGCAGGAAGATTGCCATGCGAAAAACTACTCAAACCAAATATAAATGTGTGATGTGTGAAAAACACTTTTGTTTGGACTGTTTTTTTGGTGTACATAAATATTTTGTCTGAAAAGTTAATTTTTTTTTATTTTCATGTTGAAATTTTATTATCTATATTTTATTTTCAAGCAGATTTTCTGCAGTTGCTTTTGTATAGTTTTTGTCGATAAAAATAACATCGTATTGTAATACTGATATTCTGCATTATTTGATTACATTTATCATACAGTAATAGCCGTGTGACACCAATGTGGACTAGCTATCAACAGGCCAATAACAGTTTCACGACATACTGGCCATGCTCTTTCACTTGCCATGTGTTTTAATAGGAACTATGAAACCAAAGCGGAGTTACACGGCCATTTAACTAAACCTAACATGTGGTGACACATTCGACTCACGCGGCCATTAGATCTGTAACTCTGTGAATCCACGTTGGACTCACGTGGCACTCGAAGTGTTTTAAAAACCAAAGAAAATCTAAAGAAAAAGATCTTTTGATTACTTTTTAACTTATTCGACAACCTTCGTGTGAAGTGAAGAAATCTATAATTAGTAAAAATATTTTCTAGTTTTCATCAGTAATTAAAAATAATAATAATTTCTTCACCAATGAAAAAAACGGGTTTCCAGTGATATTTTATAAATAGAAAACTAAAGAATTTGATTCTGCAAAAACGTGGGGTTCATCATTTAGAATTTCTAGTACATTGACAAGGTTAGATTTATTTAAAAATAAATAATACATTTTGAATACTGATTATGTAATTTAGTATTTAAAAAGGTTTTTTAAATTTTAATTAATATTGTGATTATATAAAATAATAAATTTCTGCTTAATACAACGAAAATAAATAATATAAAAGAACTATAAATTATTGCTGTAGGGTAATATTGTCATAGTTAACAATCTATACTTTTTTTTTTGTCTTCAATAATTTGACTGGTTTGATGCAGCTCTCCAAGATTCCCTATCTAGTGCTAGTCGTTTCATTTCAGTATACCCTCTACATCCTACATCCCTAACAATTTGTTTTACACATTCCAAACGTGGCCTGCCTACACAATTTTTCCCTTATACCTGTCCTTCCAATATTAAAGCGACTATTCCAGGATGCCTTATTATGTGGCCTATAAGTCTGTCTCTTCTTTTAACTATATTTTTCCAAACGCTTCTTTCTTCATCTATTTGCCGCAATACCTCTTCATTTGTCACTTTATCCACTCATCTGATTTTTAACATTCTCCTATAGCACAGCATTTCAAAAGCTTCTAATCTTTTCTTCTCAGATACTCCGATCGTCCAAGTTTCACGTCCATATAAAGCGACGCTCCAAACATACACTTTCAAAAATCTTTTCCTGACATTTAAATTAATTTTTCATGTAAACAAATTATATTTTTTATTGAAGGCTCGTTTAGCTTGTGCTATACGGCATTTTATATCGCTCCTGCTTCGTCCATCTTTAGTAATTCTACTTCCCAAATAACAAAATTCTTCAACCTCCATAATATTTTCTCCTCCTATTTTCACATTCAGTGGTCCATCTTCGTTATTTCTACTAAATTTCATTACTTTTGTTTTCTTCTTGTTTATTTTCATGATATTACGCTTAATACTTTGTAAGTGTAACCTTCGATTTTTATCGTATCCGTGGACACACTTTCCATATTATTATTAAATTAACTTTTTTTATTTCTCCATCAAGTAATTCAAATAGTTCTAATTGTAGAATAAAGATTTTATCAATCAAATTTATTTATATTCTATGTAATAAATTTTTGTGCCATATTTGCAACACTTTCATACCGTTCTTGTTTTTTATTTTATTAGCAACTATAATCTCTTGTAGACTAATACTTTTTTTTAAAAAAAGTAATGGGAATTAAAAAAATTGTTTCATCAGTTCTTTCATTTACATAAGAGCATTTGTTATTAAAACAAGCTGTAGTATATTTTCTTTTAAATTTTATTATTTCCAGCACATTATCAAGTTTATGTACGAGATAATTCGTAAATTCAAAGGCGCCGTTAACTACTGCTACCTAGCGATGCGATTCGTAAATCCACATTTTTGAGAAACTAGTACTGCTACCTAGCGGCGCGATTCGTAAACCAACCTTTTTGAGGAAAAAGTGATATATATTCGAATCCTGCGGTTCATCAAATAGAATAAAAAAAAGTTGTCTAACAAAATTCGAGGTATTTTATTTTTTGAAAGTACTCTTTATTACAAATCTAATTGATCTGAAATATAATGTTTTTACGCTTATTTTTTTATTTTTTCCCCATTTTTAATTCACTTTTGGGTTGGGTCATGCTTAGAACTGTAAATATAGTACGTTGACTTCATCGTGCCGTCTAGTTCTGCGGACTCTTACCGGTGAAATTCTAATGAACTTCTTGACCTTGATATTCATCTTATATACTAATTTATTTGGTTATTGAATCTAACGAAACTAGTTAAAAAATATGAAATTATGCAAAAAGGTTTCAAATATATAAACAGATGTTTTAGTGTTAAGAATTTATATCAGAATAAAGACCAAAATATTTGAAAAAGAACAGCGTAAAGTAGATTAAATTAAGAATTAAATTTGTCATTGTAATAAAAATAGTGTATAAGTTATATAAAATTACACATACGTGATACATTACATCGCATTTATCTTAAAACTACGCCTTAAAAATTATTTAACATAGTTACCGCTTAGAGGTATAAAACACCAGAGCGTATAGTCTCAACTTAAAATAATAATAATAAGAAAACGGCGCCGTACATCGTTATGCTGAGCCCACTGCTAGTGCTTCGCAGGCAATGCCTGCGACCACTGCTGCTGGAAAACCGGGACAGCGCTTAAAATGGACAGAGGAAATGAACTAGCACATCATGCGCTGTTACTACACAATAACTAGGTTGGAAAACGACAAGACAGGGTACATTGTATCAGCAGTTCATACATAAATTTCCGCAGTACTCAAACTTAACAGAACAACGAACTGCAGACCAAAAGCGGGTCATTGAGAAAAACAACCGGATCCCGACGAACGCGCTAGAGAAAATAAAGAATGAAGTCAGAGAAGTATTGGACCAAAGAAGTGAGCAAGATCAACCAATAGGACAAGAACCGGGAAGGCTAACACCAAATATTGTCGACGATAACACCAACGATAATGAGAATGCAAAAGTGATCGCGCCACAAACGCTAGTCGGCAGGCTCCACAGAATATACTGAGAAATATAAATCAAAATGACTCGGTGGAAGGAGTAAAAAAAGAATTACAAAGATCACTAATGGAATACAATGGACTGGGACCCCCTCAACGACCACGATTACCTAAATTGGTGTATCGAAAGAATACCTCAACACTAATACACATGGTAAATAAAGAAATCGAACATAAAATCTCAGAAGTAATAGAAGCGGAAGAATCTAATAGAATAAGTTTAGAAGAAATAAATGACTTAATTTACTGTGGGGCGGTAGCCGTTGTAGGAAGCAACTCGCAAAAAATATTAACAATACCAAAGTCCAGGAACAAAAATGTTAACCCACGTTGGCAGCAAAGGTTTGAAAATAAAATAGAAAAGATACAGAAAGAAGTCGGAAAATTATAAGCGTACAGGAAAGGAAAGGTCAGATTAAGGATAAAACGAGAGGTGAATGCATTAGAAATGAAAAAGCAAAAGCTAGCTGCCCTCACAACACGATTGAGACGATACAAGAAGTCAAACAGAAGAAAATAAAAATTTTGAACAAAATGAGAGATTGTTTTACCGAAAATTATCAGTGGAGAAAAACAGTAACTCTGAACTACCATCCCAAGAAGAAATGGAAAAAATTTGGAAAAACATCTGGTCGAGAAGCACAGAACATAATAAAAATGCCGCCTGGATAAAAGCAGAAGATGAAAAATGGAGGAACATCGTAACAATGGGTTGCAGTAAGATCACAGTCAATGATGTGAGGAAAGAAGTTAGGCACGTTCAGAATTGGAAGTTGCCAGGATCGGATAAGGTGCATAACTTTTGGCTGAAAAAGTTTGATGTAGCGTACCCAGTGTTGATAGAGGCATATAATTGAACATCCAGAGAATACATCTAAGTGGTTAACAGAGGGGATAACATTTTTTTGCCTAAAAGTAATAACAAGAAAGACCCAGCTCAATATAGACTCATAACAAGCCTTCAGACAACATATAATTATTGACAGGAATTATTGCCGACAAAATATACAAGCACCTGGAAACCAACAAAGTCCTCCATTTGGAGCAGAAGGGATGTGCAAAAGCCGCAAGGGGGAGCAAAGAACAAATAATCATAGATACGGTAATCACCCAACAAGCCCGATACACTAAAAGGAATCTGTGGATAGCCTATATGAACTATAAAAAGGCATTCGATAGTGTGCGCACTCGTGGCTGACGAAGATCTTAGAAACTTATCAAGTTGATGAAAAGACGATTAGGTTCTTGAGGCATGCAATGGGTGCTTGGAGCACGATACTAATTGAAAAAAGTGGAACAAGAAAAATACAAAGAGAACCCATAAATATAAGTAAAGGAATATTTCAAGGGGACGCCCTGAGCCTGCTCTGGTTCTGGGTATCAACCCGCTCTGAAGCATACTAAAGGAGGCAAGATACGGTTACAATATAAAATCGCGAGCAGGAGATTACAAACTGGCACACCTATTCTACATGGACGATTTAAAGATTTATGGAGGGACTGAACATCAGCTGCAGCAACTGATCAAACTTGTCGAAATGTTCAGCGAAGACATTAAAATGGAAGTAGGAATAAGTGCAAGATAAACGCCATTGTGAAGGGAAAGTTCCACCAGGCGCAACATTACGACCTGCAAGCCCAGTGTAGCATAGAAGCTATTAAAGAGGAGGATATGTACAAGTACCTAGGGTTCGATCAAACGATAAAATTGGAGTACAAAGCCATTAAGGAAAAACTTAAGAAAACGTATGAAAAGAGATTAAAATTAATTTTAAAATCGAAACTTAATGGAGGAAATAAAGTGAAGGCAGTGAATAAATACGCAGTACCAGAACTCACGTATGCGTTAGTTATAATAAAATACAGTGAAGAAGAGTTAGACTGGTTGAACAGACTCACTAGAAAAATATTCTACCAAGAAAAGTCCCACCACATCCACTCGTCTAAAGAAAGATTCACGCTCCTGAGAAAGGAAGGTGGAAGAGGAGTGCTCGATATTAAAAATCTATGCTGCGGCCAGAACGAAAACTTAAGAGATTACTTACATAGCAAGCAACACCCCTTCTATCAAGCCATCGTAGCGGCACACCAAAACTATACTCCATTAAACCTATCCAACAGGACTAGCAAGTAGAACACATGAAAGAGAAGCAATGCCGATAAAATTCTAGATTGGGGAAGAAAAGAGCTGCATCGGTGATATAGGCACCGTCTAGAGGAGGAAGTAGTCGACAAAGCAGCTTCAAATAATTGGCTTGTGCAAGGAAAGTTACATTCCGAGACGGTGGGGTTTATATGTAGCATACAGGATCAAGTAGCAGCAACAACAAAATTATAAGAGAGTTATTATTAAAGAAAATATCAACAACAAATGTAGGCTATGTATGCAACACAATGAAACAATAGACCATATTATCACTGGCTGTCCGATTCTAGCTCCGACGGAGTACACCAGGAGGCGTAACAACGTGTCAAAAATTGTACACATGGAACTCTGCAATAGATACAAGTTGGAGTTTCAAAAAAATTCTACTATACATATGAGCCAGCCTCCTTTTTGGAGAACAACGCAAAAATTTTCTGGAATCAGGGAATTGTAACAGCAAAACCCATCAACTGTAATAAGCCAGATATAGTAGTAGTTGATAAAATGAAAAAAAGTAACTTACCTAATAGACGTAGCCATTCCATCAAGTAACAACATCAACATTAAACACAACGAGAAGCTACAGAAATATACAGATCTTGCTTCTGAAATTAAAGAAATGTGGGATCAAAAAGAAGGGAATAATACCATCTACTTTGCACAATAGTTTTGAAAAACTGAAGATCCAATGGAAGACCAACGCGCTAATGCAAAGGAGCGTGTTAATTGACACCTGCCATGTTGTCCGGAAGGCACTTAGTCAACAATAGCAAGCCTTATCTCGTTGGTATAAATTACTCCGAGTATAAGGAATGTCACCGGCAAAAGTAAAAGCTGTGAAAGTGTGGGATAATAATAATAATAATTATAACAACAATAAAAACATTAAAATAGACAAAAGTTTATTTTAATTCTGAGGCAAGGACGTAAAATAATGAAATATTGACAGTTTTGATGGACGAAGATGGACGAAGCAGGAGCGATATAAAATGCCGAATAGCACAAGCTAAACGAGCCTTCAGTAAGAAATATAATTTGTTTACATCAAAAATTAATTTAAATGTCAGGAAAAGATTTCTGAAAGTGTATGTTTGGAGTGTCGCTTTATATGGAAGTGAAACTTGGACAATCGGAGTATCTGAGAAGAAAAGATTAGAAGCTTTTGAAATGTGGTGCTATAGGAGAATGTTAAAAATCAGACGAGTGGATAAAGTGACAAATGAAGAGGTATTGCGGCAAATAGATGAAGAAAGAAGCATTTGGAAAAATATAGTTAAAAGAAGAGACAGACTTACAGGCCACATACTAAAGCATCCTGGAATAGTCGCTTTAATATTGGAAGGACAGGTAGAAGGGAATAATTGTGTAGGCAGGCCACGTTTGGAATATGTAAAACAAATTGTTAGGGATGTAGGATGTAGAGGGTATACTGAAATGAAACGACTAGCACTAGATAGGGAATCGTGTAGAGCTGCATCAAACCAGTCAAATGACTGAAGACAAAAAAAAAGAACAAGACAGTTTTGACTTATTCAACAACATGATTTCAGAAGTTATTAATCAACACAAGTTGTGAATCGTCGATCAGTAAGCTTTCAAAATTTGAAATCAAACCAAACATGAGCAATCTTTTTAATGATGTTTTTAAGGATTTTAATGATTTATTTACGATCACTGGAAATTAAATTTATTTAATAACTTAAACCTTTTGAACCCACAAACGAACCAAATTTTATAATTAAACATTTTTAATAATTAATTGAAACCCGTTTTAGACAAGTTGAATATCAATTTTTTTTTTTATTCAGTATATCTTTGTTACTCGAATGTATATTTGTATGTTTATTTATTTCGAATTAATAAAGCATGTTAAGATGTGGTCTTTTTTGTGTATGTGTAGAATATCAAGATCGTTGTCAATTTCGGTATATTTGTTATTTATATCTTTGAGATGGTCGATTCGTTGTTGCTATGGAAGGATTTCAAGTATTCATTTTATCTTTGAAACTGAATCTCGTTTAATCGATGTTCGAGAACGCTGTACAGTCGGAACAGTTCAGTTTATATATTACACAGAATTTTGATTGTTTGCAGATTGTGCTCTCTGTGTAGTGATTGTTTTGTTTATTGTTCCAAAAGGGAATAGAAACAGTTGAAATTCATCACATATTTCGACCGCATTCTAAAAACGTGTCTGTTTAATTAAAAAAACTCCAACAGAAACTTAAGCAGATACCAGGGTGAATTTTGAAATCATTTTTAACCAAACAAGCAATTATTTTGTTTGGAAAAAGTAGTTAAAAGTTTACTATAATAAACATATTAATAAAAATATGTACAACTCTATCAAATATTATTGAATTTCTTATTATATAAAAATCTATTTACAAACCCCAAAAGTTAGGTAGATTGATAACAAACCTAAATTTTTTTTGCTTATTTTCATGCTACGAATTACTTTTGGCGTTTGTGAACTATCTTCCGACGCACTACGTGTAACTAGTTTAGTTGACGTAAGAATGAGAAAAAGATAGGCTATATTTTAGTGGCTGCCTATGCGTAACAATAATAAAGTAATGGTAGATTTCAATATTTATCAAGACGTAAAATAAAAAAAACTGGACTAGTCTTAATACAAAATTGTATGAGATAGATTTTCTTACTTTTTTCCAAAAAAATATTAAATATAAATTTACAGTGAACTAGCACAATAAAAGGAAAAGCGGTAGCAGAACGATATTACAAGTGTACAGCGTATTTCTCTCATGTTTTTTGTGTGTGTGTGTGTGTGTGTGTTTTACAGGATGGTTGAAAGGAGTGAGAGATCAAACAGATTATTCCATGGGATGTTGTACTTTCCGTACTTTTGTTCGTTTCTCATTTCATTTCATTTTTATACATTTCCCTAGAACCTTTGCAATATTTTCACTCTTTTATGTACTATGATTCTGTAAATATTAAAGAAAGAAAGATTAAAGTTGTAAAAGGTGAATTTTTGAATACGACAATTTATGTTAAAAATAAATTAAATGTCTTTATTGTTTTAATTAGATAACTAGATATCAATGAAAAATAGAGAAAGATTGCTCGTTGATGTACATCTATAGCCAAGCCATACTCATCCTCTATTTATTTCTCTCTTATTTTTTAATCTTTTAACTCAATTAAATTAATCTAAACGAACAACTTTAAAACCGACAACGTATTGCTTTTACATTTGTATGATGGCCTTTTTAACTTTCATAAAAAAATAAACTCATTTTATTAGATTAAGAAAGATATAAGACAAAAACATAATGCAAAAAACTGTAGCAAGATCTTTAAAACTCTAACACTAACAGATGATTAAACTTACGGAAGAAAAAATAAATTAAAGTAATAAATTGATTTTTACGAAGATTAGAATGAATTTATTAAAAAGGAGACCGGTCATTAACATTATAGAATACTCCATGTTGTGAGAAAAACAAAAAAGTTATTGTGTCTATTAAAATAACAGTCAGGTCTTTAGGCAAGATCTGTGTTAACTAAATACGGCATCTATACTACAGTTTCTAGCTGTAAATATTTTCTTACGGTTACAGAGTTTCTCGAGGTTATTACTCAGTCTAGTTGCGTCTTAAAATTTAATAACTTTTGAAATCAATTTAATTATATTTTTACGGATATACCTTATTTTAATAACATCGAATATATACGGAACGGGTGATAGAATAGGGGGCTGAAAGTAATAATCATAATTGCTGATATAATTTAAGCACAAGAAATAATACACGAGATTAAGTCTGTGTTTCCGTTTCGAATAAATTTTGTTAGCAAGTTAAAAAAGGACTAAAGTAATTGATAAAAAGCAGGTTTTATTATTTCCGCTGAAACTAGTTTAGTATCCTTTAACTAAAAGAAAAGGAATAGACTTAGAAAATATTTTTTATCACTCAAAAATGTATTTTACTTAATAAAACATGAACTTAATTGTCTAAAGTTTTTATTATTAGTTGTTTTATAGGGATTTACAGCTTTATTTATAAAGATTTTACATAAGGATGTAATGTACGTATTTAAAGAAAGGATTTTGAAGTTGTTTAACCTATTAAGGTACAATTCTAGAAGAATGAAGATTCGTCAAAAACAGAAACAGGAGTCAATGAGAAACTATTGAAGCATTGACTCCATCCAACCTTCTTAAGATCAGAATGGATTTAAATTCAACGCCTACGACAGAAATTTGAATTTATATGCCGAGTTCTTCATCAAAATATGAAATTAAATTTCCACGTACAATATGAATAAAAATAGTTACATATTACGATTGACTCATTTCCTTCAGAAAGAATTCTTCGATTTTTTTTGTTTTTTTTTTTATTTTTTTTAATTTTTTTTTTTAACTTATCTTGTTACTGCTGATATAAATAATTAATTTTTCTAGAAATTACAAATAACTCGCTTTTTTAAAATATAAATTTATTTTTCACTGAACATTTTGCAAAATTTTACTTCGCATTCTAAAGTTTATAAATGTCATGTAGGTAAATCAATTCATTTGATTACTTTTCTTCATATAGCTAGCTATTCTTTATATACTTCCATATTCCTTAATTTTGGCTTTTAATAATAATCTAAAGAATGAATTGCCTTCGTCTTACCCATGATATCTTCTGAAACCGATTTTCATCTTTATAATCTTCCTTTTGTAAGATACTCCTCTCGAGAAATATTCTTGATGTCGTTGGAAAATATCCTAGCTTGTAATTACGAAGAATGAGTTGTGTACCTGATAATACTATCAGATTTACGAAGCATCCGGAGACTTATTTTCACGTTTAAGTGTTCCATATTTCTTTAATGTGATAATAGTAAACGTTTTGAAAAGTGAGGGTACTTCTGAAGTATCGTCATTCGGCACTCACTTGTAGATCTTATTCAATCCTTGGCAGAAAAGTAATTCAGTTATTTCATCAGCTATCAATGCTGCTTTATATACAGAATGTATCATGAAGTTCTCCCGGAACTCTCATAATCGTTTTTACTCATAAAAATAATGGAAAAAATTCATATAAACTTACGTCCTAAAATACTTCGTTTGCGAGTTACAGTTAGTGAAAGATTTCGCTCGGATTTCAGCTACCCCAGTGAAATGAGATCGTACTATAATTTTTAGGACGTTAATTAAAGAGCAGAATTTGTTGATTTTTTATGGTTTTTGACATGAAAAATTGAATAAAAAGGTCTAAAAATCGTATCTGCAGTAGTTTTTGAGAAATCTGTTTTTTTTTTGTCTTCAGTCATTTGACTGGTTTGATGCAGCTCTCCAAGATTCCCTATCTAGTGCTAGTCGTTTCATTTCAGTATACCCTCTACATCCTACATCCCTAAAAATTTGTTTTACATTTCCAAACGTGGCCTGCCGACACAATTTTTTCCTTCTATCTGTCCTTCCAATATTAAAGCCACTATTCCAGGATGCCTTAGTATGTGGCCTATAAGTCTGTCTCTTCATTTGTCACTTTATCCACCCATATGATTTTTAACATTCTCCTATAGCACCGCATTTCAAAAGCTTCTAATCTTTTCTTCTCAGATACTCCGATCGTCCAAGTTTCACTTCCATATAAAGCAACACCCCAAACATATACTTTCAAAAATCTTTTCCTGACATTTAAATTAATTTTTGATGTAAACAAATTATATTTCTTAATGAAGGCTCGTTTCGCTTGTGCTATTCGGCATTTTATATCGCTCCTGCTTCGTCCATCTTTAGTAATTCTACTTCCCAAATAACAAAATTCTTCTACCTCCATAATCTTTTTCCTCTTATTTTCACATTCAGCGGTCCATCTTTTTTATTTCTACTACATTTCATTACTTTTGTTTTGTTCTTGTTTATTTTCATGCGATAGTTCTTGCGTAGGACTTCATCTATGCCGTTCATTGTTTCTTCTAAATCCTTTTTACTCTCGGCTAGAATTACTATATCATCAGCAAATCATAGCATCTTTATCTTTTCACCTTGTACTGTTACTCCGAATCTAAATTGTTTTTTTACATCATTAACTGCTAGTTCCATGTAAAGATTAAAAAGTAACGGCTATAGGGAACATTCTTTTCGGACTCCCTTTCTTATTACGGCTTCTTTCTTATGTTCTTCAATTGTTACTGTTGCTGTTTGGTTCCTGTAAATGTTAGCAATTGTTCTTCTATCTCTGTATTTGAACACAATTTTTTTAAAAATGCTGAACATTTTATTCCAGTCTACGTTATCGAATGTCTTTTCTAGGTCTATAAACGCCAAGTATGTTGGTTTGTTTTTCTTTAATCTTCCTTCTACTATTAATCTGAGGCCTAAAATAGCTTTCTTGTCCCTATACTTTTCCTGAAACCAAATTGGTCTTCTCCTAACACTTCTTCCACTCTCCTCTCAATTCTTCTGTATAGAATTCTAGTTAAGATTTTAAATCTGGGGTAAAACTAATAAATTGTGATAAAAACCCTGTTTTTTATGTGTGACGTACAATAACTATGTTAAATGGTTGATAAAAACATAACAATTACAAACAAAACTAGTAGAGAATGTAATTCTCAACAACATGGTGCTATATATCTTGAATAAAACAAAGAAAAGTTAAAAATTGTATTTTATTTAGAAATGTAAATAAGTCATTTTTATTTTACAATTTCTAAGTAGTTTTCAGTTTTTTTGAATTTTTTTACAGAAATTTTCAACAGTATAAATTTTATTTTTACAAATTATTCACATCATCCAAAAAGCTTTTGCTTTATATATATTAAATAAGTACTTTTCTGACAAAAAAAGTAATGTACTATTTCTAAATAAAATTAGAATTTCTCTAACTTTCTTTGTTCAATTTATCTTACAGCATTTTGTTCATAATTAAATTCTCAAAGTTTTATTTAAAAGTTTTATGTGTTTATTACCCGTTTAATTATACCTCAAACATACCCAAATTTATTGGTTTTCACCATAGATTTCTCAAAAACTACTGCAGATACGGTTCTGGGACCTATTTTATTCGGGTTTTCAAGTAAAACACCATAAGAAATCACTAACTCTGTCCTTAATTAACGTTCTAAAAATTTCAGTACCACCTCATTTCAGCAGAGTAGCTGAAATCCGAGCGAAATCTTTCACTAGCCGTAACTCGCAAACGAAGCATTTTAGAATATATGTTAATGTAAACTTTTTCCATTATTTTCTAACAAGTAAAATAGGTTATGAGAATCCCGGGAGAACTTCGTGGTACACTGAATATATATTTTTTTAATTTTTAGAACTCAATTCAGATCTTAATTTAGTCGTCTCTAAAATCACAGGAAGTTTCTCCTTCATCGTACTTGGTTAAATACTAAAATCAATATTTTGTTTCAGAATTTCTGCGCTTATCTATTATTTATGACACCGTTTATTATTTTTTTCTGCCCTCATTCATGGTTTTTTTTTTTTTTATAAAAGCATCTGCAACTAATTTAAACCGCCTTTGCCCTTTTTGCAAAATTGGGAAAACTAATTCATATTTGGTAGTAGAAATAACAAAGAAGGACCACTGAATGTGAAAATAGGAGGAGAAAAGATTATGGAGGTAGAAGAATTTTGTTATTTGGGAAGTAGAATTACTAAAGATGGACGAAGCAGGAGCGATATAAAATGCCGAATAGCAAAAGCTAAACGAGCCTTCAGTAAGAAATATAATTTGTTTACATCAAAAATTAATTTAAATGTCAGGAAAAGATTTTTGAAAGTATATGTTTGGAGTGTCGCTTTATATGGAAGTGAAACTTGGACGATCGGAGTATCTGAGAAGAAAAGGTTATAAGCTTTTGAAATGCGGTGGTATAGGAGAATGTTAAAAATCAGACGGGTGGATAAAGTGACAAATGAAGAGGTATTTCGGCAAATAGATGAAGAAAGAAGCATTTGGAAAAATATAGTTAAAAGAAGAGACAGACTTATAGGCCACATACTAAGGCATCCTGGAATAGTCGCTTTAGTATTGGAAGGACAGGTAGAAGGAAAATATTGTGTAGGCAGGCCACGTTTGGAATACGTAAAACAAATTGTTAGGGATGTAGGATGTAGAGGGTATACTGAAATGAAACGACTAGCACTAGATAGGGAATCTTGGAGAGCTGCATCAAACCAGTCAAATGACTGAAGACAAAAAAAAAAATTTGGTTAATTCGATCTTACTCATGAACCTTCTTTTTCCTTTGTTTCCCATGTTGCATGATATTTCAATTATTAAAATCCAGATTTCTACCGTACACGTTAAATTGAAATCCATTTTGGTTAAATAATTTTGTTCTTGATTAACAATGGTTTTGATCGGAACAGTTTATTCATTGTTATCTAATTATTATTATTATTATTGTTGTTGTTGTTGTTGTTAACTAATTATTTAGTTTATTCTTACTCTTGGAATTGACGTTGGGTTTATCATCAAACTAAATTTGTCATCATCGACATCAGTTTTCTCATTACACAAGAATTGCATGATGAAGACAGAACGACTGGAAAGCTTGAATCATTCACCTACTTTAGAAAAGAAATCGGACGAAAAGTCTTAATAAGTTGTTCCGCTCATTAACCAAGCAAACTCGCTTTTAACAACAAACATAACCTGTTAATAGTATTAAAAGAAACTCAGAAAAACAACTAACCTCAGATATATCATGAAATAACTTTTTAAGAAGGGTGTTATGATGGAAGTGAGAATTTGGTGCAGATATGCAAAAGAGAAAAACTGAATAATAACTTTTTAAACGTATTTGCAAAACAGTGAAAATCGGTCGGGTAGACAGAATGAAATGTTGCTGAGGAACGAGAAGATAAGATTATGACATAGGATATAATAAGTAGAAGCAGAAGAAGGTACGGCAGAAGATCGGGAATTTTATAAGGAATGAAGATTTAAGAAAGATCTAAAGATATTGTAAAAGGGGAGGAAACAGGCGCAGATCAAACCTAAATTATATTGTACAGGTGGTGAAGAACATCATCTGAATCATTTACACACTGTGTGAAAGAAAGTTGTTAAAAATGATAAAACATAAAAAAATCAGCAAATCTATTTTAGAAAAAATACAAAAGTATTTACATTTAAGTCAAAAATACAAAAGTCAAAAATTTCCGGCCGAAACCCTTTCTGTAGTACCACTAATTTCTATTTAATATCACAAAATTCTAATTTCTTACTCGAAAAAGTTCTCGTTATTTTCTGATTATTTTCTATTAAATAATCATCAAACAGAGATCGGTTTGTTGAATGTTTTACCTACTTGGATTTCATCATTTTTAAAAGAAAAAATGAATGAGAAGAGGACTTTTCCTAGAGAATTCGGTTGTAATTTTTATTGATTTTAATCCTGCAGTATTCTAAGCTTAACATTTGAACACGTAAGCTAAAAATATTAGAAATTTTTAAATTAAATTTTAATATTAAGTAAATTACGAAAAATCCGTTAACATTTACGATAAATATAAAATGTATCCAGTTTGTATGTAAAATATATATTAAAAAAGAATAAAATGTAGTAGTTGATGCAAAGTAATTTGTTACAGTAGGCCTAGTGTTACTGTAATTTAATTGACTACTGATTAGTTACTGGCTACGTTCAATTTACATTAGTTTTGCCTACGTTTAAGCAGATACAATTACTTAAAGTTTTCGAAGTGGAGCTTAGTTTATTCCATTTTCAACATTTCCATTGGTTTGGTCGAAGTACAGTAATGTGGGACTGCAACTATTTCAGCATAATTATAAGTTGCTTTTTCATGTTCAAACTTGTTTCATATAATAGGAAATATACTTTTGTATAATTTATATTAATACTTGACAATTCCATTAATTATTGTAATCAGCAACGGTTATTAAACTTACCGATTTGTTACCGAGCTGTTTTACTTTGCACGGCAGATAAGCATGTGCGCCTAATTGTGTTGTTACGTTGGAACTGGCGTTTGGATCAAAGTACGGTCCTGTGTACAAACCGCTAAATGATCGTTTCAAATGTTTGCCTCCATCTACTCCCAGAACTGCTGAAATTAAAAACAAACAGAAAAAGTATATTAATTTCAATAGTTACCAGGAATGAATAATGTATCATATCATATGATAAAATTCTAATAAGCAAATACAGGATAACAACTAAAATAAAAAATACTGGAATTTAATACAGTAATTAAAAGTGTTTATGCATCTATAAGTAAATAAAAATCCAAGTTATTCATAATTATTCACTAAAAAAAATAATATTTCAAAAGTTTGTGTTTAAAATATATACTTACTTATGAATATCAATTTTTACTTAGATATTTGATATTATGTTGATTTGTTTATCCGGTTGTATAGCGTATTTTCTGTAATTTAATCAACAGAAAAGCAATAGGAAATGAAAAACTTATTTTTTTATTAGAATTTGTTTTTTATGTTTTTTTTTTAGTGAGAGCCATTGCTGTAAATAAATCATCTGACATCCGTTTATGTTAACTATAAAAGATAGTACTACTAAAGCTTTGAATAAGATATTAATCTTTACTTTTAATTTTTTATTCTGGTTACTTTAGTATTTTTTTTTTAGTAAAAACACTCAAATAGTTAGTTTATTGAATATTTTTTCTGCTCCAGAGATGAGACTATAATTTTCCGTTTTTATTGACGTTATTTTAAACCGAAAATACTAACAAATTGTTTTTAAAAATTAATCTCTATAATGAAGATAACAATTAGGATTAGTTGAGAGCAGAATTTATTAGGAGAAGACCAATTTGGTTTCAGGAAAAGTATAGGGACAAGGGAAGCAATTTTAGGCCTCAGATTAATAGTAGAAGGAAGATTAAAGAAAAACAAACCAACATACTTGGCGTTTATAGACCTAGAAAAGGCATTCGATAACGTAGACTGGAATAAAATGTTCAGCATTTTAAAAAAATTAGGGTTCAAATACAGAGATAGAAGAACAATTGCTAACATGTACAGGAACCAAACAGCAACAGTAACAATCGAAGAACATAAGAAAGAAGCCGTAATAAGAAAGGGAAGTCTGACAAGGATGTTCCCTATCTCCGTTACTTTTTAATCTTTACATGGAACTAGCAGTTAATGATGTTAAAGAACAGTTTAGATTCGGAGTAACAGTACAAGGTGAAAAGATAAAGATGCTACGATTTGCTGATGATATAGTAATTCTAGCCGAGAGTAAAAAGGATTTAGAAGAAACAATGAACGGCATAGATGAAGTCCTACGCAAGAACTATCGCATGAAAATAAACAAGAACAAAACAAAACTAATGAAATGTAGTAGAAATAACAAAGATGGACCGCTGAATGTGAAAATAGGAGGAGAAAAGATTATGGAGGTAGAAGAATTTTGTTATTTGGGAAGTAGAATTACTAAAGATGGACGAAGGATAAGCGATATAAAATGCCGAATAGCACAAGCGAAACGAGCCTTCAGTAAGAAATATAATTTGTTTACATCAAAAATTAATTTAAATGTCAGGAAAAATTTTTTTGAGAGTGTATGTTTGGAGTGTCGCTTTATATGGAAGTGAAACTTGGACGATCGGAGTATCTGAGAAGAAAAGATTAGTAGCTTTTGAAATGCGGTGCTATAGGAGAATGTTAAAAATCAGATGGGTGGATAAAGTGACAAATGAAGAGGTGTTGCGGCAAATAGATGAAGAAAGAAGCATTTGGAAAAATATAGTTAAAAGAAGAGACAGACTTATAGGCCACATACTAAGGCATCCTGGAATAGTCGCTTTAATATTGGAAGGACAGGTAGAAGGGAAAAATTGTGTAGGCAGGCCACGTTTGGAATATGTAAAACAAATTGTTAGGGATGTAGGATGTAGAGGGTATACTGAAATGAAACGACTAGCACTAGATAGAGAATCTTGGAGAGCTGCATCAAACCAGTCAAATGACTGAAGACAAAAAAAAAGAGAGCAGAATCTAATCTGTGTTAAAAAAACAAAAAAGCATGAGATTTCGTTAAGAATATAGTGTATTTTTATTAATATCGATTAGTTAGCCTCTTTATTAATTTTATATTTGTTCATAAAACAATGTCTCTTTAAATTCTTCACGTGTCTTGACAAATAAATTAATCTATTTTTAGTAATAGTTAATACTAAAAATGGCCTTACTGAAAGGGGAAAAACGAAAGAGTAGCTAAAATGTAGCTTCATGTTTTTCAACATTTTTATTGTGTTTTGCATTTTCTTCTTTTAGGAAAATGATAATAAACGTTTATTAATGTAAATATTCTTATAATTGATGTATATCTTATTGAAATCCAAAGTTTTCCGATTAATTTGCTATTTAATAAAAGGCACTTAAAATAATTAGCTTACTGCTATTATATAAATATATTGATGTGGATATAAAATACATATTTATTTCTTTACAACTTAAAAGATTTCTTCTAATTATTTAACAGTCTTATTTCAGACAAAGATTAAACCGTTAGTTAAATATGAATGAAGATATGAAAAAAAGATAAAGGAATAGAGACATATGATGCAACATTTGTAACTCAACACAGCCATTTAGAGCGACAGTGAATTGAACGAACAGATCGATAAGACGTTTGATTAATTAATTTCTGAAGAATTGCAATTTTAAGGGAAAAGTAATGAATAGTCGTTGGGCCACATAAACAGACTGTGAGTAACAAATTAATTCAAGTTATTTAACTGATATAAACTATCACAAACTGTTATACGGTTTTTCTTAAATAAAATCACAAAAAAATGATAATTAAGAAAGCTATAATATTAAAAATAATTATATTTTCTCCATTTAAATGGACTTAAGTAAATTTAATAAAATTTTCTAGTGTGTAGATGGTAAAGAAGACTAAAATAAAATCATTAAAGGTTTGTGCTAACCTTTAATATCATTAAAGGTTTATGATATTACAAGTAGGTTTGTGCTATTTGTAATATCACTTTGATTTACTGTAATTAAAAAAACGAAACAAACATCTTATTACTGTATTACACCAAACATTGATACTTTCTCAGTTTTTTGCTGACTCGATATAATGATGCAGTAGAAATTTTCAGTTACAAAATTATATAGAACTAAATACGGTAGATAAAACCAAATAATAATTTTGTAAAAATTTTTCCAAGTTTATGAACAGGCTCAAATTCGGTAAATGTGTGGAGATATTCAATCCACTTTAAATTTTACCTGATGAAACATTTAAATTAGTTCCAAAACATATTTTTGTAGATTATGTAAAAAGAAGATTTAATCGGTTAGGAAATTGAAAAATATACTGTATTTTTAAACAGACTGATGTAAGTCGGTTTTGCTATTTTGAATGTAAATAAAGCGTTGATGTATGGATTTGCCATGATGTGATAAAACACACGATCGAACTAAACACCATATATATGAAAAATTACTGTTCTGTTCACCAAATATAATCGTTCTAATTCGATTAGGTTATGAGTAAAGAATCAATCAGTTTTAACACATAAGATTATTCTACAATTCCTCTCTTTTACTGTACAAAAATAAAACAATTCTCGAAAAATTTAAAGTGACAGTAAAAAAATGTGTAATTTTATTTTGTTACTGTTATTAATCTGTTAGATTACTTATCAGCAATCACAAGAACTATTTAAATAATACTTAAAGATCAAAATCTCTTCATTTTCTATAATTATCGACAAGAAAAGTTATTAATTTTTGTGAAATGTAGCACGTTAGCTTGAAGTTTAGACCACTTTGTAGCTGCATAAAGTTTTCATAGCTTTTAGATTTCTAAGATATTTTTTCAACGGAAAATGTATACAATTTCACTGATATAAAATCTGTTCACTGAAGTTTGTATATAGTCTTCATTATTAAATTCTGGCAAGCTTTACATTCTATCATAAAAAAAAAACTGGCCATAAATAAAATCAGAAAAAACTCAAGATTTCAGACCTATGATTTAAGGATTGTATTTAACTTCGTTATCAGCTAAATATAATACCTATTGTAATTGAATAAATTGACAGATCCTGTTGTAGGGTGTAGTAATAAATACTGATTAACTTTTATGCAAGATAAAAAGATATAAAAATCACATCTTAAACAATTTTTCAATAAAATAGAAAGAGTCAAAAAATCATTCTAAATACAAAAAATAAGAATAAGGATTTAATTAAAAAGAAAAATTATTAAAACTAGGTTACTCATGCGTTAATACAACAAAATTATATTCCTTTAAAAGCATTCAACTTTGACAAATGTGAAGCATCTCTAAAGATTCAATGAAGAAATAAGAACGCTTCAAGAAACATCGATTAGGTATTTGACAAACACCTTACTGTAACAGATATCAGATATTTTATATATTTTCCAAAAATGTTGACCTATATAACATGCTTCAAAAATATGAATTATAAACACACTTAACCCTGTTTTTAATGTCTCTTGCTAATAAAACCAAAATATCAACAGTTGAGTAGTATTTAGTACTAAAAATGGTCAGACTGAAAAGGAAATAAAGAAAAGAGTCCTAAGATGTAGCTTCATGTTTTTCAAAGTTTATGTCTTTAAATAAATAAAATGTAACTTGGCTTAAACTCAGTATGATGTTGTTAGTCATAAGTATTGGTCAAAGCCATAATTACCGCATAAATTAAACAAAATCGTGTTGTTCTAAATCTGGTTGGATTGTATTAGTAAAAGTCTGCTTTTTCACCATTGATTATTTTATAATGATTTTCACATTGGTTGAAGCTGGTTATAACATAAAAAAATATATATATAATAATGTGCTTTCACAAAACTAATTTTATCATTTTAGGTTAAAATAGTTCAATAGTAAAAATTATAATTTAAAGAATGGATTGTCAACAATTAATTATATTTTTAGATTTATATTTAAGTAAGTGTTTCTTATCTTGAAGAGGGGAAACACATATGTTAGGGTTTAATAGAAAAAATAAATACAGTCCAAAAAATAACTGTTAAGAATTTTTCTTCTATAATTTTACTTTCCCGTCTAGCGCTATAGCATAGATACAACTGTAAAAGGAAAAGTATTGTAATCGGCCCAATTTGGACATATATGGTTTTCACTGGATTTTGACGTTTTGACACCTATGGAACCCAAAAACCGGATGGAAATTTTCCAGATGTTCGTATGTACGTGTGTGTGTGTGTTTGGTGTCTCACACCTTATTTCTCCAGAAATACTGGACCCATTTTGACAAAACTTAGTCAGATTACTTCTGTACATAGGGCATTGATGCCATTAAATTTTCAACTTAAAAGGTCAAAGGATGAGGTTGTAGAGCAAGGTCATCCTCAGCATCTCCAGATTTCGCCTAATTAAGGTCTCTTATTTTTCTTAGGCACATTTGTTAACGATTAAAAAATAATAAAATTTTCAAAAGATTTTTTTCAAAATCGGACCCCCACCACAAGAAAAGGATACAAACTAGCGGCTAATTGGGTCAATAGTAGTACGTCAATAGTTTCCCCTGTCACCAAGAGGAGCGCTAGTGAAGCACTGACGTACAGCTATCGTAGAAATATATTATATTTTGATAAAATTATTAATATTTTACATTTTATTTTTTTAAAGATTTTAAATTTGTAAAAATTTGCGTTTTGAAATAAATGCTAGTCAGGTAATTGATTACTTATGAACTAAAGATAGAAACATTTCTTGCAATGGTATATTTTCTTAATTAATTTACAATAAATTTCTAATCTTATGGGTTTAAATTCTGTACTTCTTAATATATTAAAATACTACATAAAACAGTATTCAGAGCAATAAAAAAAAAAAAAAAAAACTGAAAAGTAATTCGTATTTCTTTGGCATAATTTAAAATTTATCATTAAGCTGATGGACAGTGTGTGCCAGTCTATCTGCATCCATTTTCGCGTTTTTACCCCTCAAAACAAATTTAGACGTATAAGTTAACCATTTAGTTACTTATGGCATGTCTTAAACACGTAGTGTTATAATATATGCCGTAAGAGAAATTTCTTGCATGGAGAAAATTCCTATTAATGATAACAATTTTTTTTTCGTCTTCAGTCATTTGACTGGTTTGATGCAGCTCTCCAAGATTCCCTATCTAGTGCTAGTCGTTTCATTTCAGTATACCCTCTACATCCTACATCCCTAACAATTTGTTTTACATATTCCAAACGTGGCCTGCCTACACAATTGTTTCCTTCTACCTGTCCTTCCAATATCAAAGCGACTATTCCAGGATGCCTTAGTATGTGGCCTATAAGTCTGTCTCTACTTTTAACTATATTTTTCCAAATGCTTCTTTCTTATCTATTTGCCGCAATACCTCTTCATTTGTCACTTTATCCACCCATCTGATTTTTAACATTCTCCTATAGCACCGCATTTCAAAAGCTTCTAATCTTTTCTTCTCAGATACTCCGATCGTCCAAGTTTCACTCCCGTATAAAGCGACACTCCAAACATACACTTTCAAAAATCTTTTCCTGACATTTAAATTAAATTTTGATGTAAACAAATTATATTTGTTAGTGAAAGCTCGTTTAGCTTGTGCTATTCGGCATTTTATATCGCTTCTGCTTCGTCCATCTTTAGTAATTCTACTTCCAAAATAACAAAATTCTTCTACCTCCATAATCTTTTCTCCTCCTATTTTCACATTCAGCGGTCCATCTTTGTTATTTCTAATACATTTCATTGCTTTTGTTTTGTTCTTGTTTATTTTAATGCGATAGTTCTTGCGTAGGACTTCAGCTATGCCGTTCATTGTTTCTTCTAAATTCTTTTTACTCTCGGCTAGAATTACTATATCATCAGCAAATCATAGCATCTTTATCTTTTCACCTTGTACTGTTTCTCCAAATCTAAATTGTTCTTTAACATCATTAACTGCTAGTTCCATGTTAAGATTAAAAAGTAACGGACGTAGGGAACATCCTTGTCGTAAATAATTATGTTGTAAATAATTATTAGTTGTATCCAAATAATTTACATTAACAACATTATGGATTATAACATATTTTGGAGCTACTTTATGTATTTTTTATATTTGCAGTCGTAATATACGAAATTAAATTATTAAATTTGATTTCAATACAAGTTTTTAAACAATACAAATGAACTATTGCAATGACAATAGTAATGCGATTAATATTAAACACTGAAATGATTATGATAATGACATTATTTTAACGTGTGAACACAGGAACTAGCTATAATACAATAAATGAATTATCATATAATCGAATCGTTCGGATAGGAAAAGTTTTGATATATGTGTTGCTTTAAATCGTCAGACTTGTGAACAATTAATTATTGTATCAATAGAAGTAATCTAATTTTCTTTTCAAATATTTCGATTGGAGAGTAGCCTTTAAAATCGGTGATCACTATGTCCATTGATGGTATTTTTATTTATAGTTTTCATGTAATTGAATTTTACGCCTGTGTTAATTTTAACGGTACAGAAGATAAAATATGCTAATCGCTTAATGAATTAAGCAAAGTGAACATCTATCAAAATACTTATATTTACATTCAACTTAAGTTATTATTTTTTTTTAAATGGCTGTCAACTAGTATGATTATCAATTTCTCTGACTGTTTATCACTAAAATACTTCATAAAATTATTAGTGTATTAAAAACCTTATGTAGACTTTAGTGAAAAAAAAATCGTAGTCAAGCAAGTTTTGCGATTCTAAATATAAAACTGGAAAAATGTTTTAAAAGCATCACATTTTATATATATTCGCGTGTGGGTACATTTGCACGCGCGCGTGTGTGAGTGAGTAACTTTATTTGTGATTCAAGAAAACAATGAAACTGTTTATGGGCGGATGCCAATTGGGTTTCTTCAAATAGAGGTTTCTCTGTATTAATCAATGTTATTTTTGCTGGCTTCTTGTTATTTTTTTTGTTTTTTCTTAAACGTAACAGTTTATTAGGTTTATAAATATCGACTATATTCTTATATAAGTATAGTGAAAAAATTTACAGAAATCAATATATTTGTGTAATTAGAAAAAAAGCTTTCAACGAAGTTATCGAAAATAATTTTACGTATTTTAAAATATTTTATACAATGTTTGGATGTTTAATTTCCAGTTTCAAATTGAATTTTCATTCTCCTAAGTAGATTCCTACAGAAATTCTGAAGGGAGTTTAAGAAATAACATCAACATTTTAAGTTACGTCTTACAGAATATCATGACAATTATTTTGCTGTAAAACATGGTGTAGTTTTTAAATTTTATGTTGCACTTATCCATTTGAATTGACTTTAATTTCAATTCTCAATAAATCTTTCTCCGATAACATCGATTCAAATGATTTGAATTCTTAGATAAAGAGACACTTTTTTAATTTTGGAATGTAATTACAGAGAAAATGTTTTGAACCTTATCGTTCAAAGATTTTGTAAACGAAGTAAAGGATTGGCAATCAAAATCTAAATACCGGCTTATAAAATAATTATTTATCACTTTTTATTACATACGAAAATGAGTAGTAAGGTATTGAAAGAAAATTAAGTAAAAATGTGTGAGTAAGATTTGTGTTGCTGTGATTATAGGTACATTGTATGAATACGCGTTAAATTGAGACACAGTTCGAAGAAACAAATGAATCCGTAATATACCCTTTCTATATTTAGTCCTACATAATTTTTTTATATTTTGATAAATTTTTCGGGAAGCATTAATAATAACGATCATGATTTTTCGACAATAAAAGATGTAGTAGTATTGATTTTTGGAAATCGTTATTTAGATATTTTTTGAAAATTTCCGCGATATATTTTGTTCAATAAAAAATTTATCATAAAGGTACTTCGATATTAATTCGCTTGATAATTTGAAATAACATTCAATGATTCTGTATACTTATTGATAATTTACCGGTAAAATAAACTCAGAGATTAAATTTTATTGTATCACTTTACGGTTCTGTCTGACATGTTCGTTATATTAGTTTCACAGTTTTTTTCCTCGTCTTGAAAGAAACTATTTTTAGTGTGAAGTCGAAATAATTACATTTTTGTAAAAATAGAGTTATTTTATAATGCAATTATTTGTAATATTTTTTTTTTTTTGGTATTAAAATTATGAGAATTTATAAATCGTAAGATATTTTTTGTGTTAGTTTTATTAAGACATATTTTTTAATATAATATTAACATTTTTGAAGAGCAAAATTATTTTTACCTCATAGTACCGAAAATTAGATTTATAAGATTTTCAGATGAAACGGTGATTTTAAGATGTGAAATACAGAATATTCAACTCATAAATTCAAAATTAGAAGAGATCATGGAAGAATACGAAATGAATAGGGAAACGAATATTAAGAAAACAAAAGTAACGAGGAAAGGAAAAAAGGAACAGATGAATGCATGCACAAAAAACTGAACGACTTAAATAGTACACGTACTTAAGTATAAAGCTAATAGAGAATAAAAAGTACTTTAGGGTTTAGTACGGATGTGAAAATGATGCACTTAAAATGGGTGTACATGAAATTATTTTATTTTGGATACTATGAAAAAGGAGAAACGAAAGGATTGATATTTTTAAAGTATAGGGATGAAGGAAATTTGAAGAATATTAAATGAACAGGAAGAAAAATGAAAACATTTAGTAGAAGAATGAATGAGAATAAAAGTTTAATGAAAAGATTTAGGAGTATTGGAGAGGATAAAGATTGATTTGAACAGGAATAGAAACTTAGTTTACGGTGCAAAGAAGACACCTGAAACGATTAAACATGTTAATTATTCAAAACGAAATGGGAGCTATCAAGAACTCAAAAGTTTGGTTGGAAATGGAAAACAGCGGAGACGACATAGTGAAAGGGATTTGTCATAGGTCCCTTGCACCATAAACATAT
This sequence comes from Lycorma delicatula, assembly GCF_047948215.1. Lineage (NCBI taxonomy): Eukaryota > Metazoa > Arthropoda > Insecta > Hemiptera > Fulgoridae > Lycorma > Lycorma delicatula. Next base: position 36,623,300 of record NC_134455.1, read on the forward strand.
AATGATAGCTATTTAATGTATAGCTTTTTCGACTGAGGGATTGTTTTATCAGTTGATGGAAACTTATATTTCCTAAGATACTAAATAATAAAAAGAAAGCGATGAGTTTTGTCTGAATGAAGAATTTTACGTCTTAAATATAACATAAATAGATTAATAAATAAGATGAATGAATGAATATATCTTATCTTTTATTCTTATCGGCACATAATAATAAATAATATAAATCTATCAGTAACGGGAAGATTTGCTAATCTACGGATAAAAAAGGAACTGCTCCACGTTTGATCAACTGCATGGATTGAACAAGGGAAACCTTGGTAAAACCTCAATCAGGGCAGCATCACAAAATGTACAGTTATTTTAAAATAAATAATAGATGCGATTAAACAAATAAATTATTTAAAATATAAAGACGTGAAATACGGTTAACGTAAATACATACTAGCCGGCCTCCGTAGCTGGTGTGGTAGTGACTTGACCTTTCATCCGAAGATCCCGGGTTCGAATCCCGATCACACACTAAAAAAATTGCCATTCATCTCAACCTCTGAAGTAATACTTAACGGTGATCCCGGAGGTCAAAAAAAAAAAAAAAAAAAAAAATATTAGGAAAAAATAATTACAAGATAGTTCGCAATCTATAATTTATTTATGAATATTATTTAAACATGTATTTATGTACGGTTTGAATGGATTTGGAGATAGTTCAGGATTTTTTGTTTAATTTTACTTTTCCGCTTAGCGCTATAGCAGAGCTGTAACTTTAGAAGGGAAGGTATTAAAATCGGTCCAATTTGGGCATATGCGGTTTTCACTGGATCTTTAGGTTTTGACTACTAAGGAATCCAAAAAACACAAAAACCGGATGGAAATGTTCGCATGTACGTGTATGTTCGTGTCTCACACCTTGTATTTCCAGAACTAGTCAACCAATTTTGACCAAATTTCTATTTGACTAAACTTCTTTGAGCAGGTTACTTTTATATATGGAACATTGATGCCATTAAATTTTCAATTTAAAAGGTCAAGGGGGTGAGGCTGTAGAGCAAGGTCACCCTCAGTATCTCGAGATTTCGCTTAATTAAGGTATTATTATTCATAGGCACATTTGTTAATAATTAAAAAATAATATTTCCAAAAAATTATACTATGGAATAATAATATTCAAAAAAATTATTATAATAATTATTTTATAAATTATTATAATTTATAAAATTATAATATTTTTTGGAGTGGAATTGCAATTTTTGCGAAATTGCACTTCTATTCCAAAAAAATGCTCTAAATAAACTAGTGGCTAAGCGGGTATAGAGCGTTATTAGTACCCTTCTCACCAGCAGAAGCGCTAGTGTATCACTGACGTACAGCTGCTGTAGTCGCTACTCCCTCTGTCTCTCTTTTTTTTTTTCTGTTTAGCCTCCGGTAACTACCGTTTAGATAATTCTTCAGAGGATGAATGAGGATGATATGTATGAATGTAAATGAAGTGTAAACTTATGCGTTCTTAGATCGACCATTCCTGAGATGTATAGTTAATTGAAAGCCAACCACCAGAGAACACCGGTATTCACGATATAGTATATCTAGTATGCTGTAGTATTCTGCTATGTTGTACCTTCACAGCTGAACAGTAGAATTAAATAAATGAATAATATTTAAAGAATGAAAAAGTATTTAAGGTGGCTGCTAGAACCTCCATACCCGCGCGAATGAAGTACGATTTGTGCACGCGCTTTAGTTAGAATCATTGGATTTAATAAACAAAAAATATTATATTTAAATAAAAATTAAATTTAGTTAAAAAATTCAATTAAAATAATTTATAGTAGTTATATATAATTAATAGTTTATTTAATAATTAAAATTATTAAATTTATTTAATTTAAAATAAATATTTTAAATTAAGTTGTGTATAAGCCGTGCATCAGAAAAAAGCCGAGTGACGGGAAAGTCAACTGTGTTGTCAGCTTTTTAATTACGACTATTTAAAAATTCATTGACAGAGTGTTATATCTCTGTAAAAAAATTTTTTTTAATTGCAAAAAGTGCAATATTTTTATATTTTGCGATTAAAATTTAATAGTGCCAGGATTTCGTTCACAAGTAAATTGACATACATGTATTTTGAAAACTCTAAGTTTCTAATAAATTTTTTTTATTAAACTTTTAATTAAAAAGCATTTGGAGGATCAATTAAACATTTTTATATTCCCTTTGAATTTTTTTAATGCCATATTTTTGTATTTGTGTACAATTTATTTGAATAAATTTTTTAAACGTTTTTGTTAAGTCGTTGACAAAACAGCCATCGTTTAAATTGCTGGTATAAATTTTTAATGTTTTTTTTTAATCAACAAAATTCTGTGAAGAATATTCAGCTTGCAGAACAGTATGAACATCCCTCCAGTTTAACTAAGTAATTTCATTTAAAATGATTCATATTAGCATAAATATTTACATGAACACTAGTAAATTTAGCGAATTTAATTTGTATATAATTAAAACAACATAAATTCATTTAAAAAATTAATGAAATGAAAAAAAATATTTGGAAAATAATAAAACTAAAATGATTAATGCCCAATTAATTAAAATTAAAATGCTTTGATTGCCCTGGCTTCTGATATGAAATTTCTATTAAACCAGAAAGAAGGTATAAAACGTCTGTTGCGGTTCCTCTCCTACAGTGGAATGAAGAATACGATTTAGTGATTTTTGTCTGATATATGTATGATAGTTTGTATTTGTTGTTGTTACTTATCTATGTTTATTCTTTATTGTTTATGATTTTTGTTGTTTTATATAATACTACATGATAGTGTTACTTTAGTCGCTAATGACTGTAATTGTTGATGCTACTGTAAATAAAAGCACTTTTTTTTTTGTCTTCAGTCATTTGACTGGTTTGATGCAGCTCTCCAAGATTCCCTATCTAGTGCTAGTCGTTTCATTTCAGTATACCCTCTACATCCTACATCCCTAACAATTTGTTTTACATATTCCAAACGTGGCCTGTCTACACAATTTTTTCCTTCTACCTGTCCTTCCAATATTAAAGCGACTATTGCAGCATGCCTTCGTATGTGGCCTATAAGTCTGTCTCTTCTTTTACCTATATTTTTCCAAATGATTCTTTCTTCATCTATTTGCCTCAATACCTCTTCATTTGTCACTTTATCCACCCATCTGATTTTTAACATTCTCCTATAGCACCGCATTTCAAAAGCTTCTAATCTTTTCTTCTCAGATACTCCGATCGTCCAAGTTTCACTTCCATATAAAGCGACACTCCAAACATATACATTCAAAAATCTTTTCCTGACATTTAAATTAATTTTTGATGTAAACAAATTATATTTCTTACTGAAGGCTCGTTTAGCTTGTGCTATTCGGCATTTTATATCGCTCCTGCTTCGTCCATCTTTAGTAATTCTACTTCCCAAATAACAAAATTGTTCTACCTCCATAATCTTTTCTCCTCCTATTTCCACATTCAGTTTGTCCATCTTTGTTATTTCTACTACATTTCATTACTTTTGTTTTAAAAATAGAAGCACTAAAAAAAAAAAAATTATTAAGAATTCCTTTTATTCGCAAAATTTTATTGATCTAAGGTTTCCAGTAATTTTAGCAATAATTGAAAGTTTAATTTTTATCGCGGCTACATAAACACGATTTATAATTGAGAATCGGGTTATGAGAAACAGATTATTATTCACGTTCACAAAGAAAACTAAAAAATACCATTATTATAAATACTTTCATAATTTTAAATTACTTGGGAAATAATTTTAACAAAACTATTGATAAAATTAACATTCAAGGAAATACAATATTTCATCTAGAAAAGAACGAGCCGTTCTTTCAAAAATAAAATACAGCCCCGCTATAACACGGCTCGATACACCGCGGATACGGATATAACGCTGATTATAACCTGTCCCCAAAAAATATTTGAATATCTGAAAAAATAAAATAGAATGAAGAAATGCTAGTTAACCTACTATTCTATTCAATATTGGTGTAAAACCCACCATAAATCCTTTGAAATTGTCAACAATTCGCTTCTAATACAACTTCTGTCAGTTAGTCATGCATGACCAATTTTAAAGCCTTGGAATTCCCAAAACATGATTTAATTAAACTAAACTATGATTCTAATACAGTAATAGGAGAAATTCTTAAGATATATTGCCTATGACAAATTTCCTGTAACAGCGATAAGACCATCAATGTACTGCCTGTACAAGGCACAGTATACATACGTTATCAGAATGTTATTACGTATTGTGATTTATTTCGAGCTGCTTTTACTGTGTTATCGGTATCGTTAAGTTTTATTACGTTGGTTAATTTATTCGATTTTGTAATGTTTGTTTTTGTTCGTATTTGCTTAACACGTCGTTTAAACGAAAAACATTTTAACGTGGTTTAACAACGAATTTGTGCCTTGTCTTAAAAAATATTTACGAGTTAAAAAATTGGAAGAAAAAGCTTTATTACTTCTTGACAATTGTCCTGCTCATCCGCCTGTTGACTTGGTGAAATCTGAATGTGGGAAAATAAACGCGATATTTTTACCCAAGAACATCACATCTTTGATCCAACCATTAAACCGAGGAGTTATTCGGTCATTTAAAGTTATCGTTAACTCAGAATTACAAGTAACAGAATTTCTTAAAACTGTGTCATTAAAAAGTGTCGCATACAGCGTTGGAACAGCATGGAGTAGCGTAAATTCTATTACAATTAAAAACTGTTGGTTGGTATTGTCACAGAGTAATACAGAAGACATTGAAACAGGAAATGTTTATATTTTTACTGACGAAAACGCACTGGAATTGTCAAATTCAACCGGGCAAGAATTGTCTGTAAGTGATCTCAATGAGTGGGTTCAAGAAGACAATCAAACACCCGACGAATATATGATCGAAGAAGAAATTATAAATTCTCTTCTACAACCTAACGATAGTTTGTCGGAGGAAGAAGGTTTGTAGAGGTCGCTGTTACAGAGAGTTTAGAGAGGTCTGTACTCTCAATAAAAGACGTTCTGGAAAATATAACTAATGTAATAACATGGACGGAGCAACAAAGTGATAGCTTTAATCTTCATTTATTGCATTTAGAAAGTATATATTCATATATTATAAAGAAGAAACATACAACCGCGAAACAAAAAACAACAATTTCTTCTTTTTTTAAAAATAATTTACATTCAAAGAAAAAATATCGTATCTTCCGCACTTGTTTCTATGTAAGTACACATCATACTGTTTAGGCTTTTTCTATTTGGATTTGAATACTAGATCGTGGATACCGGTGTTCTTTGGTGGTTGGGTTTCAATTAACCACACATCTCAGGAATGGTCGAACTGAGAATGTACAAGACTACACTTTATTTACACTCATACATCCTCATTCATCCTCTGAAGAATTATCTAAACGGTAGTTACCGGAGGCTAAACAGGAAAAAGAAAGAAAGGCTTTTACTATTAAACTATTATTACTTGATTTTTTGCCTATTTTTTTTAACTGATTTAAAATTAAAATCACACTTTGTGATTTAAAATTTACTTCTCGAAATAACGCGGTTAACCTATAACTCGGGTGTCACATAAGTCCCCGCGTTCTAACGGGGTTACACTGTAAAATGTTTTGACTAAATGTGTTGATAAATGGTCTTGGTTTAAATTCTGTTATAGTTGGATTTTTGACTAAAGTCAAATTAACTCAAAGAAAATTTCGAATAACCACTTTTTACCAAAAGGTTACCGAGCACTGGGAGGTTTCGAAAAGTGCTATCTACAAAATACGTCTTAAATTTTACTGTTTAAAATTTTGTTTCTATAACATTTTGAATAAGTTGTAAAATAAGTGAGAAAGTGGCAAAAACCCCGTTTCAATCGAAGAAGGATCAATTCTCAACCCGAAATTTATTTCAAAATCTTGTTCTCACGCTGTTTATTTTGGCAATTAGAGGTGTTCGTTTAGTTCACGCTTTGACTACATCACTACCAGCAAGAACGTAGACTAGATAGAAAAATCGGCCTCGGCAATCACTATCATTCTTATTATCGTTTGTGTTAACGCCGACTTCTAGATTATTTATTACTCGAAATATTAACAAATATCTGACATCAATAACACAGGTCAACAAAATTAAGAGATTTAAAGTTTATAATTTGATAACTGATTTTTATGTTGTACTGTGCCCTGATTTAAAATAAAGCTATCGTTTCTTTTTCTATCACGTAAGACTTTTTCACAACTAAAAAAATAAAATGGAAAAAGGTATATTGTATATCTATCCCTCGAGGAAGATTTTTTTTATAAAAAGTAATAGAACTTAAAGAAAGGATTTTTGTACATTTTCTTACCTCTACGAAGACTTGTCCTTTACTTTTCCTTTCAATGCTTCTCAAGCCACATTTTCTGTTGTAGTCAACTTGCAGAGGATCGCTTTCATGGATGCACTACCAGTAGTCTGCAATCATGTTCACATTCCAAATTACCGATATCTGTGTTCCATTTCTTTTACATCTTGGTGAAATCTTCCATTCTGTTCTTCACTTATAGCACCAAGATTTTTGGGGAAGTAATAAATATGAGAATGCAGAAAATGTACCTTCAAGCTTATAGAACAACCCAAGTCTTCGGATTTCATTAGCATGTTTTTCATTTTTTTTTTGTCTTCAGTTATTTGACTGGTTTGATGAAGCTCTCCAAGATTCCCTATCTAGTGCTAGTCGTTTCATTTCAGTATACCCCCTACATCCTACATCCCTAACAATTTGTTTTACATATTCCAAACGTGGCCTGCCTACACAATTTTTTCCTTCTACCTGTCCTCCCAATATTAAAGCGACTATTCCAGGATGCCTTAGTATGTGGCCTAAAAGTCTGTCTCTTCTTTTAACTATATTTTTCCAAATGCTTCTTTCTTCATCTATTTGTCGCAATACCTCTTCATTTGTCACTTTATCCACCCGTCTGATTTTTAACATTCTCCTATAGCACCGCATATCAAAAGCTTCTAATCTTTTCTTCTCAGATACTCCGATCGTCCAAGTTTCAATTCCATATAAAGCGAAACTCCAAACATATACTTTCAAAAATCTTTTCCTGACATTTAAATTAATTTTTGATGTAAACAAATTATATTTCTTACTGAAGGGTCGTTTCGCTTGTGCTATTCGGCATTTTATATCGCTCCTGCTTCGTCCATCTTTAGTAATTTTACTTCCCAAATAACAAAATTCTTCTACCTCCATGAATATTTTTCATAAATATTACACACCAGTTTGTATAATCTATCAATCGCTTCCTCACCTGCACTGCGCAGTAATTCTACAGGTATTCCGTCTATTCCAGGAGCCTTTCTGCCATTTAGATCTTTTAATGCTCTCTTAAATTCAGATCTCAGAATTGTTTCCCCCATTTCATCCTCCTCAACTTCCTCTTCTTCCTCTATAACACCATTTTCTAATTCATTTCCTCCGTATAACTCTTCAATATATTCCCCCCATCTATCTACTTTACCTTTCGTATTATATATTGGTGTACCATCTTTGTTTAACACATTATTAGATTTTAATATATGCACCCCAAAAGTTTCCTTAACTTTCCTGTATGCTCCGTCTATTTTACCAATGTTCATTTATCTTTCCACTTCTGAACACTTTTCTTTAATCCACTCTTCTTTCACCAATTTGCACTTCCTGTTTATAGCATTTCTTAATTACCGATAGTTCCTTTTACTTTCTTCATCACTAGCATTCTTATATTTTCTACGTTCATCCATCAGCTGCAATATATCGTCTGAAACCCAAGGTTTTCTACCAGTTCTCTTTATTTCGCCTGAGTTTGGTTCTGCTGATTTAAGAATTTCCTTTTTAACATTCTCCCATTCTTCTTCTACATTTTCTACCTTATCTTTTTTACTCAGACCTCTTGCGATGTCCTCCTCAAAAATCTTCTTTACCTCCTCTTCCTCAAGCTCCTCTAAATTTTCTCCTCTTCCTCTTTCTCTAAATTCCACCAATTCATCTGACACTTTTTCTTCAGGTTTTTAAATCCCAATCTACATTTCATTATCACCAAATTATGGTCGCTATCAATGTCTGCTCCAGGGTAAGTTTTGCAGTCAACGAGTTGATTTCTAAATCTTTGCTTAACCATGATATAATCTATCTGATAGCTTGCAGTATCGCCTGGCTTTTTCCAAGTGTATATTCTTCTATTATGATTTTTAAATTGAGTGTTGGCAATTACTAAATTATACTTCGTGCAAAGCTCTATAAGTCGGTCCTTTCTTTCATTCCTTTTGCCCAGCCCGTATTCACCCACTATATTTCCTTCCTTGCCTTTTCCAATGCTTGCATTCCAATCTCCAACTATTATTAAATTCGTTTTCCATTATACACTTAAAATTTGGTTCCTTATTTGTTCCCAAGAAATTTCTTTACGACTTAATTAAACGCTTCCCATGCTTCTTTTTAAATGTCCTCGATTTTGGTTTGAAAGGGTTCATCTTTTAAAAGTTCATGAATATGTGGACCAGTGAAAACGCCTTTTTTCACTTTGGCTTTTGACAGTTGTGAAAACTTATGGCATATGTATTAAAAACATTCTTATTCCTTAGTTAGAGACTTTACAAATTATTTGTAAAATCTGTAACAGCTCATCAATCCCAGTTTTATGTAAAGTGGAGGTAGAAGGACTTTCCGTGGATCAATCAAATTTCTCCGTATTACATTTTTGCTTCCAGATTCTTGTAATACTCTACGTGGCCATTCTTTTCTGTTCCAATCTTCTTTCTTGTCTTGGCTGTCCCATTCTCACAAGAAGCAGGGATATTTGGTGCATCCTCCCTGGTGCCCAAGAAGCATAGAAATTACTTTAGGTCACTACATATTATCCATTCATGATCGCAGTATTTCAGTGTACACAGAACTAGTTTTAAATTCTAGCAACATTATTTCTGATGCACGGAGTGTTCTAATGGCACTGAATCATATTTATTGCCATTATGAAGAATAACAGCTTTAAGGCTTCTTTTGAACGAGTCAATAAACAGTCTCCATTCATTCACATCATACTCTGTGTTCAACTGCTCCATTACACCGGGAACATTATTACAAAATTGTTAAATTAAATCTTTCATGTTCAGAAAAGTACGGAGTAAAGACTTTTCTCTGAACCTGTACCATGAAAAAGAAGTGTCAGAGACCAGTAAGTTTTTTTTTAATCTAGATCCTAAAAGTTCTGCTGAATTTTTGGGAAGACTTAAATCTCTGACTAAGTCATTCAGTTCATGCTGTGAAAAAAGTTGTAGTTCAGAACTACTAGAAATAAAATCAACATCATCATTATCATTACAATCATCCTGCAATTCTGTTTCAGAGTTGTTCAGTATATCTTCTAGTTTTTCTGGAACTGAAGGTACAGGTACACTAGGACCATGAGGTACAGGGCATATTGCCAAATAATCTGGATACACAATTTATTTCTTATTTTTTAAATTGAACCCCTTGTACATTACAAGAAAAAAGTAGCAATCATCACTGTGATTTTGTAGTTCTTTCCAGATCATTGGTACTCCAAACCGAAAAGATTTTTTCTTACCTTTTGTCCAGTTGCGTAGCTCTTCCACACAAGTAGATCAAACCCTATGAGGGGCGCATGTTTTATATTGGTCACCAAGTTTTAGTCCAAAATAGACTTAGTACACTTTTTTAACAAACTTTGTAATATTTCTTTGATGTTTCTTCACCACAAAATCCCCACAAATATAACAGAAGTTATTAGGTGACTTAATACAACCCTTAAAGCCATTTCGAAATATAAAAACACAAGGACAGCAAAAATAAAATAACTTCAAACATGAAAGAAGACTAAAGACTATAGTAGGTTTAGAAAACTATTTAACTCTAGTAAAACCTTTCAACACAATGTTCTAATTGCTACTGATTTAATTTTATTTCAGTAGAATGAATGGGAGTAGGAATAAGTGAGTCAACCCACCGGGTTGGTCTAGTGGTTAACGCGTCTTCCCAAATCAGCTGATTTGGAAGTCGAGAGTTACAGCGTTCAAATCCTAGTAAAGCCAGTTATTTTTACACGGATTTGAATACTAGATCGTGGATGCCGGTGTTTTTTGGTGGTTGGGTTTTAATTAACCACACATCTCAGGAATGTTCGAACTGAGAATGTACAAGACTACACTTCATTTACACTCATACATATCATCCTCAATCATCCTCTGAAGAATTATCTTAACGGTAGTTACCGGAGGCTAAACAGAAAAAAGAAAGAAAGAAATGAGTGAGTCATTATCTTAGCTAATAGCTTGACAAAAATGACTCATGAGTCACTCTAATTAATCATATTACATCATCTTATTATTCACTCATCTTACTGTATCAAACCAAAATTATGAACACTACTTGTATTCATTTCATATAACCAAACCAATAATAAAGTATCAAAAACATTTACACAGGTTTAATTTTTTATTCAACGTTTTATAAATAAAATATATTGATTATTAATTTTGAGAATATTTTAAGAAATTGATTTAGTGAAAAAATAGTACGTGATGAATTTTTTGATTATTTTTCCTGAAACCAGCACACAAAAATCTATAAGAATTAGTAATTAGTTTTTAAACAACTTTTTCGTTGTTGACCTGTGATAAACAGTTCAAATTATAACACACAGTTTTGTTTAAAATTAGAACAAAATAAAGAAACAGAATTATTTATTTAATGAATCTATTATGTAACTATCGTTGATTATATATTTTGATAGTGCTTTTGCAAACCACAATAAGTTTATCCTTCAAACGTTTCCATAGAGACAACATATTTTCGGGGGAGGTGTATACATTGGTTCAGTTGCTTCGTTTCTGTCGTAGTGTGTCAGTTATTGTGTCTGCAGAGTATTATATTAGTTTTGTGAAAACATCGTGTTGTGTTTTTTTACGATTATTATCGGCGTCGTACAATTTTTTGATTTTTATATTTTCTGTTGTGAACGGATTCTGTCTCTTTAGATTACAATAAGTTTAACGTAGGATAGTATTATAATTCCATTTTATTATCGTGTAAGGTAAAAGTAGTGGAGTATACAGAAAAAATATTGGGAGGGCGTAAACTTATTCATAGCCAGATGAGAGAAATCGTGTTTAATGTTTTTAATTTTACGACAAAGGATCACTTATCACAATGGACCAATTCTTCTTAAACAAATCGAGAAAAGTGTCACCCAAGCTACGGGAATTTCACTCAGTAATTTTAAAAAGATTTACATGAAGCAAAAACTAATCCCGAAAAAAAATCGTAACGCTAAAAAAACTAAACCGTCTGTGGACAACTTAGATAAAAGTGTCATTCGTAAAGCGATTTATAATTTTCACATCGATAAAGATGAACGCGTTACTCTTCGATCGCTATTAGCGGTCAAAAAAGAGAAAATCAATTTTCAAGGAAGCTTTTAGATAGATAGTAGAAAAATTAGAAAATCGGGAACTGAGGCTACATTAATTAAAAACTATTAAATAGTATCGTCATCAACACAGACCTTTAATTTACACGGTCGGTTCCTGTGTACATGCCAGTCATTCCAAACCAATATCGTGGAATGATGGCTCTGACAGTAACCTTGCTGTTCCGATCTAAAGGCAAGTGTGTCGCATTGTTCATGCCGGTTTCAAAAGATTTTTCACTAAAACGCGCTTCTTATATTTAAATCTGGTACCAAAACGGGACATTAACATGACAATATGAATTCTGATAATTACGAGCCGTGGCTAAAATAAAACTGAATTCCTAATCTTCCTTCTAACTCGGTCTTCGTCATACATATGCTTCGTACCATAACGTGCGTCTGAACCGCGCTCCGAATTCGAACACGCAAAAAGCAGATATGATCGATTGGCTTATACAAAATAACGTGTCATTTACGAGTTCAGTTGAAAACCATAACTGCACAGTTTAATAAAACTTCATAAGCAGCGTGTATTTAAAATCAATCAGTTTTAGCTGAGAAAGGTCACAGTTTTGAGATCGCCTCCTTATTCTCCAGAATTTAATCAGATTGCAAATATTTAGGTGGATTTAAAAGAGTTGTCGTGAAAAAAGTTAATTTTAAGTTAGATGATACTATTTTGCATTAATTGAAGAATTTTTTTTTTTTTTTTGTCTTCAGTCATTTGACTGGTTTGATGCAACTCTCCAAGATTCCCTATCTAGTGCTAGTCATTTCATTTCAGTATACCCTCCACATCCTACATCCCTAACAATTTGTTTTACATATTCCAAACGTGGACTGCCTACACAATTTTTCCCTTCTACCTGTCCTTCCAATATTAAAGCGACTATTCCAGGATGCCTTAGTATGTGGCCTATAAGTCTGTCTCTTCTTTTAACTATATTTTTCCAAACGCTTCTTTCTTCATCTATTTGCCGCAATACCTCTTCATTTTTCACTTTATCCACCCATCTGATTTTTAACATTCTCCAATAGCACCGCATTTCAAAAGCTTCTAATCTTTTCTTCTCAGATACTCCGATCGTCCTAGTTTCACTTCCATATAAAGCGACACTCCAAACATATACTTTCAAAAATCTTTTCCTGACATTTAAATTAATTTTTGATGTAAACAAATTATATTTCTTACTGAAGGCTCGTTTAGCTTTTGCTATTCGGCATTTTATATCGCTCCTGCTTCGTCCATCTTTAGTAATTTTACTTCCCAAATAACAAAATTCTTCTACCTCCATAATCTTTTCTCCTCCTATTTTCACATTCAGTAGTCCATCTTTGTTATTTCTACTACATTTCATTACTTTTGTTTTGTTCTTGTTTATTTTCATGCGATAGTTCTTGCGTAGGACTTCATCTATGCCGTTCATTGTTTCTTCTAAATCCTTTTTACTCTCGCCCAGAATTACTATATCATCAGCAAACGTAGCATCTTTATCTTTTCACCTTGTACTGTTACTCCGAATCTAAATTGTTCTTTAACATCATTAACTGCTAGTTCCATGTAAAGATTAAAAAGTAACGGAGATAGGGAACATCCTTGTCGGACTCCCTTTCTTATTAGGGCTTCTTTCTTATGTTCTTCAATTGTTATTGTTGCTGTTTGGTTCCTGTACATGTTAGCAATTGTTCTTCTATCTCTGTATTTGAACCCTAATTTTTTTAAAATGCTGAACATTTTATTCCAATCTACGTTATCGAAAGCCTTTTCTAGGTCTATAAACGCCAAGTATGTCGGTTTGTTTTTCTTTAATCTTCCTTCTACTATTAATCTGAGGCCTAAAATTTCTTCCCTTGTCCCTATACTTTTCCTGAAACCAAATTGGTCTTCTCCTAACACTTCTTCCACTCTCCTCTCAATTCTTCTGTATAAAATTCTAGTTAAGATTTTTGATGCATGACTAGTTAAACTAGTTGTTGTATATTCTTCACATTTATCTGCCCCTGCTTTCTTTGGTATCATAACTATAACACTTTTTTTGAAGTCTGACGGAAATTCCCCTTTTTCATAAATATTACACACCAGTTTGTATAATCTATCAATCGCTTCCTCACCTGCACTGCGCAGTAATTCTACAGGTATTCCGTCTATTCCAGGAGCCTTTCTGCCATTTAAATCTTTTAATGCTCTCTTAAATTCAGATCTCAGTATTGTTTCCCCCATTTCATCCTCCTCAACTACCTCTTCTTCCTCTATAAAACCATTTTCTAATTCATTTCCTCCGTATAACTCTTCAATATATTCCACCCATCTATCGACTTTACCTTTCGTATATATATTGGTGTACCATCTTTGTTTAACACATTATTAGATTTTAATTTATGTACCCCAAAATTTTCCTTAACTTTCCTGTATGCTCCGTCTATTTTACCAATGTTCATTTCTCTTTCCACTTCTGAACACTTTTCTTTAATCCACTCTTCTTTCGCCAGTTTGCACTTCCTATTTATAGCATTTCTTAATTGCCGATAGTTCCTTTTACTTTCTTCATCATTAGCATTCTTATATTTTCTACATTCATCCATCAGCTGCAATATATCGTCTGAAACCCAAGGTTTTCTACCGGTTCTCTTTATTCCGCCTATGTTTGCTTCTGCTGATTTAAGAATTTCCTTTTTAACATTCTAATTGAAGAATAAGCAAATTCAATTTCGAATGCCTAATGAAAATCAAAGTGCGACTATGTCAAGAAAATCGAAACATCTTATTTGTTTCGGGAACATTGAATTGCAAATACTATTGAAAAAGTCGTTACTATCGTAAATGGCGATAGCGATGATAGTGATTTAATTGATGATTATGATTTAAATATAAGCGGGGACGATATAAGCGATGATGGATTTTCGGGAATTGAAATATAACAGGAACTGATTTGGTAAGTAGCAATGGTCGTACGTAGTATACTGTACTGTACTTCCCGCACCACTTATCCTTTGTTCTTGCTTCCTTCTATATCAATCACTATCCCTTCAAACTTATTGTGGTTTGCAGCAAGCTCTAGCACCAGTATTCTAGTTAATGTTCATACAATTAAAATATTGAAGTTCTGATAAAGTTTAAGTAAACGTAAATGAATTAAGGAATTCATTACAATTAACCCCGTACCCACTGGCAACTAAGCTCCTCATTTTTCGGCTGTACGTACTGCCGATTCTAACATATGCTTACCCGGCATGGGGGGCAGTGTTGAGCTCCTCGCTTCAAAAGAAGATCGAGGCCGTCCAAAACATCGCGCTGCGGACGATCTTTGGAGCTCCGTGGTTCGTCAGGAACGCCACTCTCCGATCTGATGCGAGATTTCAATCCGTGTCCGAGGTGGGGGTGGCGCAGGCGCGCAGACTGTTCGGGAGAGCGGCTGTGTCCGAACACAGTCATCTTCGGGACATCTGCCGAGAGGACCCAACTCCGACAGTTGTACGGAAGCGGCCTCACGCCGTACTGGACGAACCACCGTGATGGTGCGGTGCGGTAGCCGAAAATCGACAAACCAGGCTTAGGGGCCTCCATATCGCATGAGCCATAAACGGAATAGTGCGTCAGACGCGTTTCCGGGGTCGCGAGTGAAAAGTTTTCGCGAGTTATATAGTTTGAAGACGTCAAACACGGTAAGTCGCGCATAAAACAAAAACGCGGTCTAAATTTAAAAAAAACTTACAGTAAGACAAAATATCCCAGCAATTGCGACTCCTCCGGAAAACGGGACGCACTGCTCCCTCCTTATAGCTAGTGCCCCGTTGTGGCGTATTCCTGCTAGCCTATTAAAGAGTTAGCACCGAAAGGACTTCAGTGGACGGTCTGAAGGGGAATTACGTCGGGAGGACAGGCTTTATAAGCCTAGCCTTCCGCGGTCGGCCCATGAAATGGGTTCGATAACGCTGGTTTAACAACGGATTGGAATGCAATTAAATCCGTCTTAAATTCACTAAAATAATAATAGACAAAACTTGAAAAATTAGATCCGAGATTAAAAAAATAACCCTTTTAAAAACAAGCCCGATTAGAATGATCCAGCAGCAAGGGACTCTGTCCAGGTTCTGCGATAAAGTAGGGAGTAATAGACTCCTGCCAACTTTGCATTCCATTCCATTCCATTACAATTAAGACAAACTTACAAAATATGGTTTCGTGTATTTCCTCTCAGAATGTGTAAAGTAACCGAAATAAAAAATAGAATTGTATTAGACGTTTGAGTAGGTACGACTCTACATTCTTATTTCGGGTTATTTCTTAACTTTTAATCTGAGAACGTTTTACTTTTCTTTGAGAACGATTATCTTGTATCATATTAATACCGTGAAGGTGTTTCTTTGTATTTTCTTTCACTAAGAAGGCAACAAATAGCGAGTTAAAGAAAGGGATATGAAGGTAGCCGTATCATGTTGCACGTGGTCTTTTCATTTAGTATGACTGCTTAGTTTGGAGAGACGGAGGAGGTGGATTAAAAGGATCTTCTGTAGAGTTAATTGAGTTTGTACGAATACAATTTGCTGCCTGTTTTACTCTGTAGTAATTATTCTAGACCTCGACGCTAATAAGCTTAGATCTACCGTTAAAATTCTTAGGATACATGCTCACTCCAACACTCTTTACACAATTAAAACTGCGTTTTGACAGCTGAAAAGCAGTTAGGTAAAAAGTTAAAGAGCAAGAGCAGAGCTGTTTTTCTTTCTGTTAAAAAAGAAAACGTGCGATAAAGTAGCTGCAGAAATAACAAGATTTAAAATTTGCATACATTCAAATATATTTTTTTAATAATTGAAACTTATTCCGGTAATAACTGACGCTGACGTTAAAATTAAGCTAAAGTTATTCAGAACACGTTGTTGTTAAGTACTTGAAGTTACGTTAGTCTGTATATTCGTAAATGAATGTTGAGTATGAGTTTTTAGTTAAAAGGTTTAATCTAATTACTTCTTGTTACCAAAACTTCTTACTTTTTACTTGCTGTTTAATTTAAAACTATTATATCTTAATGATGTTGTGAAATAAGAAGGTTTATAGGCTTTTAAGAATATAATTATGGTGAATGTTGTTTTTTATAAAGTTAAGATTATCTCATTAAGTAAGTATACGAAACGAGAAAATTTTCTAATCGCAAAAGCATAATTTATCAGTGAAAAGTATATGATAAGAATAAACATTTATTTTACTCTTAGAAAAAGGGAAACAACGATTTGTTTAAAAGGATATCTAAAATTCTTATAGGATATGATAAATCTTATTCACCTAATTGATTGAGAAAATGATTTTTTAACGTTACTTTTAGTTTTTTTTTTTTTTGTCTTCAGTCATTTGACTGGTTTGATGCAGCTCTCCAAGATTCCCTATCTAGTGCTAGTCGTTTCATTTCAGTATACCCTCTACATCCTACATCCCTAACAATTTGTTTTACATATTCCAAACGTGGCCTGCCTACACAATTTTTTCCTTCTACCTGTCCTTCCAATATTAAAGCGACTATTCCAGGATGCCTTAGTATGTCGCCTATAAGTCTGTCTCTTCTTTTAACTATATTTTTCCAAATGCTTCTTTCTTCATCTATTTGCCGCAATACCTCTTCATTTGTCACTTTATCCACCCATCTGATTTTTAACATTCTCCTATAGCACCTCATTTCATAAGCTTCTAATCTTTTCTTCTGAGATACTCCGATCGTCCAAGTTTCAATTCCATATAAAGCGACACTCCAAACATATACATTCAAAAATCTTTTCCTGACATTTAAATTAATTTTTGATGTAAACAAATTATATTTCTTACTGAAGGCTCGTTTAGCTAGTGCTATTCGGCATTTTATATCGCTCCTGCTTCGTCCATCTGTAGTAATTCTACTTCCCAAAAAACAAAATTCTTCTACCCCGTAATCTTTTCTCCTCTTATTTTCACATTCAGTGGTCCATCTTTGTTATTTCTACTACATTTCATTAGTTTTGTTTTGTTCTTGTTTATTTTCATGCGATAGTTCTTGCGTAGGACTTCATCTATGCCGTTCATTGTTTTTTCTAAATCCTTTTTACTCTCGGCTAGAATTACTATATCATCAGCAAATCGTAGCATCTTTATCTTTTCACCTTGTACTGTTACTCCCAATCTAAATTGTTCTTCAACATCATTAACTGCTAGTTCCATGTAAAGATTAAAAAGTAACGGAGACTGGGAACATCCTTGTCGGACTCTCTTTCTCATTACGACTTCTTTCTTATGTTCTTCAATTATTATTGTTGCTGTTTGGTTCCTGTACATGTTAGCAATTGTTCTTCTATCTCTGTATTTGAACACTAATTTTTTTTAAATGCTGAACATTTTATGTCAGTCTACGTTATCGAATGCCTTTTCTAGGTCTATAAACGCCAAGTATGTTGGTTTGTTTTTCTTTAATCTTCCTTCTACTATTAATCTGAGGCCTAAAATTGCTTCCCTTGTCCCTATACTTTTCCTGAAACCAAATTGGTCTTCTCCTAACACTTCTTCCACTCTCCTCTTAATTCTTCTGTATAGAATTCTAGTTAAGATTTTTGATGCATGACTGGTTAAACTAATTGTTCTTTATTCTTCATCCTCCTCAACTTCCTCTTCTTCCTCTATAACACCATATTCTAATTCATTTCCTCCGTATAACTCTTCAATATATTCCACCCATCTATCGACTTTACCTTTCGTATTATATATTAGTGTACCATCTTTGTTTAACACATTATTAACACATTATCGGCATTTCTTAATTGCCGATAGTTCCTTTTACTTTCTTCATCTCTAGCATTCTTATATTTTCTACGTTCATCCATCAGCTGCAATATATCGTCTGAAACCCACGGTTTTCTACTAGTTCTCTTTATTCCGCCTAAGTTTGCTTCTGCTGATTTAAGAATTTCCCTTTTAACATTCTCCCATTCTTCTTCTAGATTTTCTACCTTATCTTTTTTACTCAGACTTCTTGCGATGTCCTCCTCAAAAAATTGTTACAATTCAGAAAAGCACTACAAAAAAATAATAATAAAAACACAAATTTCAACTCACTCAGCATTATGACTCGCTGCAAAAGCGCGTATGAGAAATACACCACTACACAATCATAACCTCAACTTTTTTCAATCTTAAATTGAGCGTTACTCTGGAAGACTCAACCAATTTTCATCAAATTTTCAGATGCACAACTTCAGATACACTAATACTTTAATACACTAATATCTTAATTTAAATGAAATTGAACTAATAATTTTGAAGATTTTCGACCCACAAAATTTTATTCATAGGCTTCTATACCAAATGTATGTAAAGGAAAACCAAAGTTAAGTAAATGGCATTTATTTACCATATTATTTTCTTATTCCTCATACTTCAAAACGTAAAGAAATTTCATTTTCACCCCTCACTCACAACGTAGTAGAAGGAAGATTAAAGAAAAACAAACCAACATACTTGGGGTTTATAGACCTAGAAAAGGCATTCGATAACGTAGACTGGAATAAAATGTTCAGTATTTTAAAAAAGTTAGGGTTCAAATACAGAGATAGAAGAACAATTGCTAACATGTACAGGAACCAAACAGCAACAGTAATAATTGAAGAACATAAGAAAGAAGCCGTAATAAGAAAGGGAGTCCGACAAGGATGTTCCCTATCTCCGTTACTTTTTAATCTTTACATGGATCTAGCAGTTAATAATGTTAAAGAACAATTTAGATTCGGAGTAACAGTACAAGGTGAAAATATAAAGATGCTACGATTTGCTGATGATAAAGTAATTCTAGCCGAGAGTAAAAAGGATTTAGAAGAAACAATGAACGGCATAAGTGAAGTCCTACGAAAGAACTATCGCATGAAAATAAACAAGAAGAAAACAAAAGTAATGAAATGTAGTAGAAATAACAAAGATGGACCGCTGAATGTGAAAATAGGAGGCGAAAAGATTATGGAGGTAGAAGAATTTTGTTATTTGGGAAGTAGAATTACTAAAGATGGACGAAGCAGTTGCGATATAAAATGCTGAATAGCACAAGCTAAACGAGCCTTCAGTAAGAAATATAATTTGTTTACATCAAAAATTAATTTAAATGTCAGGAAAAGATTTTTGAAAGTGTATGTTTGGAGTGTCACTTTACATGGAAGTGAAACTTGGACGATCGGAGTATCTGAGAAGAAAAGATTAGAAGCTTTTGAAATGTGGTGCTATGGGAGAATGTTAAAAATCAGATGGGTGGATAAAGTGACAAATGAAGAGGTATTGCAGCAAATAGATGAAGAAAGAAGCATTTGGAAAAATATAGTTAAAAGAAGAGACAGACTATATAGGCCAAATACTAAGGCATCCTGGAATAGTCGCTTTAATATTGGAAGGACAGGTAGAAGGGAAAAATTGTGTAGGCAGGCCACGTTTGGAATATGTAAAACAAATTTTTAGGGAAGTAGGATGTAGAGGGTATACTGAAATGAAACGACTAACACTAGATAGGGAATCTTGGAGAGCTGCATCTAACCAGTCAAATGACTGAAGACAAAAAAAAAAAACTCACAACGTACGATACAAAGTAATACCGCGCTTTTCTTAGAAAAGTCAGTAAAAAAATGTATCCATTTTTATCATTTCGATAGTAGTTCCTCTTTTTATTTAGCGCTAAGGTTGTTTAATGCTGGTATACAAGTAAAATATTGCAGTATGTAAAAACAAAAACTACAAGAAATCTTATTTTAAAACAGTCTTGTGTTAAAAATGAACAAAAATGTATAAAAGGTAACATTTTTTATTGACATAAATTATTTTAACTTAATGGATGTACTATCAGAAATGTAAGTGTAGGTATTTGATTTCCTGTATCAAAGTAGAATATTACAGTCCTACTAATTTAGAGAAATACTTTTAATAGAAATGTTTAACGGAAAGAATTAAATTTTTCCTATTTTTTTTCTGCTTATAACTGAAATATGCTGAGCTAATAACCAGATCATAAATTAAAATTTCTTATAAAATTTAAAGAGGTCGTTAGCGATGGGTTTACGTAGTGCGGCATGACCACCTTCACTAGCGTGAGAAGACTGATCTGTGGATACGATTAGCTTAGTATTGCATGTCGTACCAAATGTGATAATACATCTTCTGTTGCGAAACATTACGACTTTTGCCCTCAAATACAAGCGGAATGAGCTGCATCAAATTTGTTGAAGAGAATTTTATAAAAAGTGTATTTAAATTAAACTCCCCCTAAAAGGCAAAATGTAATAAAACCAGTTTCAAATCTATCACGTTAAGTAAGTGTATAAATTAATAATACTACTCAAAAGGTTTGACTAAAAGAAACAAAACTCTTCTAATTTCTAATATTTAGTTTTTTACTTATTTGAAGTTTGAGAAATACAATTAGAACTATAAAAACTGTCTAAAACTTATGTTTACTTAAAAATGTAATTACTGAGATGGGCTAATTGTTCTGCATCGACCCCAAAAGTTAAAAATTGAGGAAGTAATTTAACTTTCATTGCAATATTTTTCGATAAGTCATCAAAATTACGGTTATTTAACTGATTAAATTTGAAGACAGTCAAATTTTAGGAGAAAAATCAGTAACCTACGAATTAATTAATTTATTAATCTCAAATAGCCTGCAGCAATAAATGAGTTCTTCGAACAGAAATCATTTTATACAATTATATATATCTACTGGATGGATAAAGTGACAAATGAAGAGGTATTGCGGCAAATAGATGAAGAAAGAAGCTTTTGGAAAAATATAGTTAAAAGAAGAGACAGACTTATAGGCCACATACTAAGGCATCCTGGAATAGTCGCTTTAATATTGGAAGGACAGGTATAAGCAGGCCACGTTTGGAATATGTAAAACAAATTGTTAGGGATGTAGGATGTAGAGGGTATACTGAAATGAAACGACTAGCACTAGTTAGGGAATCTTGGAGAGCTGCATCAAACCAGTCAAATGACTGAAGACAAAAATAAATATATATATATCTACATGCGAACTAAAATATTTCAGTGATTTATTATTCAATTGTATTGAGTCCAAATTCTAATTCTGAATGATTTAATATTCTTAAGTTTGAAAATCATTTCATTTGTGTAAGAAAATGATTCATTAACATACGCTGATCTGTCCATCCATTCCTAATCACACAATAAAGAAACAGGTCTTTTTTCATATCAATTAGAAACAACTTCACTTCATTAGGATTTCAAATAACAAGACTATTATGGAGTTAACTAATGAAATTCCAGTTAAAAATAAAAATTGAAAAATCAGTATCCTACGAATTAATTAATTTTAACAGATTTAATATTAAATACAAATAAAAATATTTCTCTTAAAAAAATGCGAAAATTAAATTGTTTTGTAGTACTAATTAACTTAAATTTACCGCAAAATATTTTTGACACAATTTCATGAATTTAGGTAATAATTAGACTCAAAATTCTTGAATACATATAATTTGGCAGTCAGCCGTTGTATTACCAAAAAGATTCAGAGGTATTATAATTTATACTTTTGTTAATTTTCTTCAGGAATTGATATAAAAGTATATTCCTTTAGTAATATAAGAGCTCTTGAAGTAAAATGTTTCATAATAATTTGCATCTCCTTTGAGTGCTATATTATGTATAATACTAGTAGCTATATAATTATTTCAGTTGTCAATTATTTGATCTAACTTCTCATCTTGGGTAATGTAATTCGTTAAGTAGTATTATTAATGCACTTTATGTATTTAACGTTTAATTTTAACTTTTAGTATTTACTGAAATTTATTGGTTTTATATTTTAATAATAGGAATGGTGTGTGTGTGTGTGTTTGTGTGTGCGCGCGTTTCAAGTAGTAATACAGAAGATTTTACGGATAAATATTTTTATCTGAGATACAATATATTGTTACATCTATTCTTTCTGTAAGCACAAAAAGCATTATTCTTCTGCTAAAATGATAGATGTGATAAAAAGTGCTTGCACCTTATGTGAAAGAAAACACCTGCAGTAGTTCTACGCTGACGCTAGAGAACAAATGGGTCATAATATCATTTCAGGATAAGTTTCAACTATGAGTGTCTACCTGAATTGTTGTAAAACTAGCATGCTCTTGGAGATAATTACCTACAATTTATAAATATCTGTTTGTATAAAAACTTACTTTAAAAAACTAAAGGTATATTTATTTTGTTTTTTTTTTTAATTTCCTACCTTTATTCCATTTTTGTTCATCAATTATCTAAATTGACATCGTGGTAGTTGGAATGAAGAAGTACTAATGTATTTGAGGGGCTCAATGAACAAGCTAACGGAGAAGTATTTATTGACCGCTCCCCGTTTAATTAGTCACATTTAACTATCAGCAAGATTTTCAGTTTTTTTAAAATTAATACAGTCTTAAAAAGTGACATAGACTATCAATTTTTACTGAATTGTATGCACAATTATTGAAAACATTTGCTCCACTTAATTTCCTTTAAGACCTTTTCCTTTTACCTATCAATAAAAAATGAAAATTATGAACTATCACACTAGTGTGTTGGTAACAGATAAAAGGCTTATTTAGCCCTATGACTTTACACAGAAAATAAAACTGTAATTTATGAAAAAAACAAAATTACCTTGTTTATGATTAATGAAAAAAGTATTTTTGTATCCAAAGGATGTATGTTAATTTGTTTATTCAAAATTTACTATTTTTCGTGAGGTTTATGATGACTGAAATATATGTACGTTTACTAATTAATTTATAGAACCTGTATTTTCTCATCTCCGGCAGAAGCATACAAACTATAGACATATATAATTGGGTAGATTAATAGGTTATAACGGAGAGTTCTCTAAGCTGTTAGAAAATGAACCTTGAGAATTCAGTTGTCTAAAATAAAAAAAATTCCAACGAATAAAATCACATTTTATTAAGAAATACTGATCAGATCTCATTTCAACAATCTAAAAATAAAGTATTTAATAACATTGAAATCTAAATCTGTCATTTATTTTTGTGACTTGAAGTAACCATATCGCTAATACTCAGGTTTCATTTGCTCCTTTTTACTTCCCTGTATGAAGTAAAGAAAGTATTGCGATCGCGAAAAATTTCAATTTCCAGATTTCAACAGAAATATCCATTTTGACCATCTCTGAATCTGCAACTTTGAAGAATAATTATTTTTGATCTTTCAGAACCGCGGATAAAATCTGAAATTTTGAAGAATCATCATTTTGATCTTCCAGAACCGCGGTTAAAATCTAAAATTTTGAAGAAGCTTAACGTTCAAAAATTACTACAATAATAGGGTTTGCAGAATTTTGAACAACGTCATTTACGTAATATCTTTTTTAATTTATTATTGCATTTAATTCAAATTGTCTTATCATTTATGTAATATCATTTGATTCATTCCATATTTAATTTACTTCGTTTTTTTTTTGTCTTCAGTCATTTGACTGGTTTGATGCAGCTCTCCAAGATTCCCTATCTAGTGCTAGTCGTTTCATTTCAGTATACCCTCTACATCCTACATCCCTAACAATTTGTTTTACATATTCCAAACGTGGGCTGCCTACAAAATTTTTTCCTTTTACCTGTCCTTCCAATATTAAAGCAACTATTCCAGGATGCCTTAGTATGTGGCCTATAAGTCTGTCTCTTCTTTTAACTATATTTTTCCAAATGCTTCTTTCTTCATCTATTTGCCGCAATACCTCTTCATTTGTCACTTTATCCACCCGTCTGATTTTTAACATTCTCCTATAGCACCACATTTGAAAAGCTTCTATTATTTTCTTCTCAGATACTCCGATCGTCCAAGTTTCACTTCCATATAAAGCGACACTCCAAACATACACTTTCAAAAATCTTTTCCTGACATTTAAATTAATTTTTGATGTAAACAAATTATATTTCTTACTGAAGGCTCGTTTAGCTTGGGCTATTCGGCATTTTATATCGCTCCTGCTTCGTCCATCTTTAGTAATTCTACCTCCCAAATAACAAAATTCTTCTACCTCCATAATCTTTTCTCCTCCTATTTTCACATTCAGTGGTCCATCTTTGTTATTTCTACTACATTTCATTACTTTTATTTTGTTCTTGTTTATTTTCATTTCATTTCATTTTACTTCGTTAATAATTCACATTGTTGATTTAGGTTATTACTATTATTATGGATAAACAATTTTGTTTAACAATTATTTAGACAAAGAGCTAACGCTCTTTGTCGTAGCGGCCGTAAAGGCCGCTACAACTAAGAATTGCACATTTACTCACAATTATGACCCTTCACAAGGTGATATTTCCACCTTACAAATTAAAATAAGGAATCTGCTTGAATTGCGAGGCAAATATGACACCATTCAATCAGAAATTCAATTGGAATTTGTTGATGAGTTTTAGCTTCTGATCGTATACAAGTTGAAGAAGACTTGTATTCTAAAGAGTCCAAATTGCAACATTTAATAAATAATACTAAAAAATCATCTAATCAAGAATTTAGTTCAAATATAACATTTAAACAAACACAACTACAACCCATTAATATACCTTTATTTAGAGGTAATGCGTTAAGAGTGGCAACACTATTTTAATTTATTTATGATTTAGTACATAATAGAGATGATTTATCTAATATTAAAAAATTACACTATTCACATTCCTCTTTGAAGGATGACGACTTATTTATCATTAAGAATCTGTCAATAACAAATGAAAATTATTTTAATGCTCTAGAAATATTAAAAACATGATTTGGAAACAAATATATAACTGCATTTCATAATGCTGAGTGCATTTTAAGGTCAGATTCTACAAAAAGAGAATCTGCAGATACTTATCCAAATTTGTTAATGAAATTTCCTCCTATGTAAATGTGCTTGAATCAATGCAACTTCCTGTAAACACGTATGAATTTATTGCCGTCCAATTTCCAACATCGAGATTGGACTACACTTCCTCAAGATTATGGAAAGAAAAGTTGTCAAATCAAAGATTTCCCACCTTCAAAGGCTTTATCGAATTTCTTAATTTCAGACAACTTCTAGAAAATATTAATGCATTTACTTCAAACACGCGAGTGAAAACAGAAAACGAAACAAAAAAAAGGACAGTGTCATAACAATTCAACCAAAACTTTTAACAAACGCTACCTTGAACCATAACAAGCAATTGTAAGGAAATAATGTTAGTTTTTATTCAAAATTTGAGTCTAAGCAATGCTTATTTTGTAATCAAACCATCATTAACAACAACGTAAAAAATCTTTAAATTTGTCCATCAATGAAAGCAGAGAATTTTTGAGGCAGAATAATTGTTGTTTTATTTGTTTATATAAAGGCCATTCTATTAATGAGTGTTACTCAAAAATTTATGTATGATTTATACTAAAAAACATAATACACTCGTTCATATGGACAAACTTAATCATTCTAATTTAGATGGTAGTAAGCCTGAAGGTAATACCTATTGTTCATTTAATAATCAGTCAAACAAAAATATACTTTTATCAACAGTAATATGTAACACCAATGATGTATATGGTAATCACCATTCATGTAGAATATTATTAGAGTCAGGTAGCCAGGCAAATTTTTGCACATATACATTTGTCCGAAAATTAGGACTAAAACTTATTAAAAATAATCTCTCCATTTCAGACATAAATGACTCACTCATTATCTCAGTCCAAATACAGTGTTACACTAACGTACACTCTCGTTATAAGAACTTTTCATTCAAAGTGCAATGTGTGCTGTTTTATCTGATATGTCAGAGAGCACTCCATCAACCACATTTGACATTTCTAATTTTCATCTTCCTCATAATATGTTTTTAGTAGATCACAAGTTCAACATAGCAAAGACCACTGACATACTGATTGGAGATCAGTTCTATTTGAGTCTTATCTTGCCAGGGAAATTCATTCAAAACTCCAGATATCCTATTATTTAGTTTAGGTCTCCTTCCTAATAACGTTAAGAGCAACAATACTGTCGAATCTTTTCTTGCTCGTAACGCTCATAAAAATCTCTCGACTATACTCAATAACGTCTGGAAGATTGAAGAAATTAATACTGATGCTTCAGTTAATTAAACCTCTACATGTGAAAACCTCTACATTGTTCCAGTCCAACAATACTTGAAATAATCAAGTAAAATTTGTCATGTCGTTACTACGCAAAGATAACAACATTCAACTACGTGATACTTTTGTTAATGTTAAAAATAGATTCTTTTCTTTAGAAAGAAAATTAATCAACAATGCCAATTTTAAACAGGACTACGCTGCTTTCATTCAGGAATATTTAGTATTAGGTCACGTGTCATTACTTAATTCCAATGATTTGTTAATTAACAAAATGAATGTGTGCTATTTACCCCACCATCCAGTATTTAAGCCTTCTAGTCTAACTATTAAAATTCGAGTTGTCTTTGACGGTTCAGCTAAAACCACTAATGACCTATCCCTTAGTGATACTTTATTAGTCCAATCTGTAGTCCAACAAAACCTATTTTCCATATTGCTTAGATTCAGAATTCATAATTATGTTATTACATCAGACATAGCTAAAATGTATTGTCAGGTATTAGTTAAACGTAGTGGTTCCAATTTACAATGTATTTTTTAGTGTTAGCGTGATTCACCAGTTCAAGAAATAAAACATTTCGCATTATGAACTGTAACATATGGGACCGCTCGTGCACCACATTTAGCCACTAGAATGAAAATGAGAATGATTTTCCACAAGCCTCTCAGGCCATTCGAAATAATTTTTATATTGATGACCTTATAACAGGTTCAGCTAACTTAAATGAAGTTATTCAATTGAAAATTGATATTTCTAAATTATTATAAGAATATGATTTTTCACTCCATGAATGGTTTTCCAATAATAGTACCATTTCTTCTTCTGAACACAAATCTTCTATTCCATCAAGTCAAGAACAGAATTTACGTACTTCAGGAGTTCTTTGGAATAATTCTTCAGACACAAAAAAAATAAAAATATTCTCTCCATTATAGCAGCAGTGTTTGATCCTTTAGGACTTATTGGTCCAATCTCAGTAAACATTTTATTCAATTGTTGTGGCTGCTTAAAATTAATTGGGACGAAATATTATCAGACACATTAATAACACAATGGCTCAATTTATACAACCAGTTGCATCTGATTGAATGAATAAATAAATTGTCCCATCAAACGTAAAATTGATAGTAGAATTAATTCTGCTCAAATATATGTATTTTCCTATGTCTCTATAAAACACTATGGCTGGATAGTTGCATTTACATACAAATTGTATACGCCAACCATACAAATTCTTCTAATTTACTTTGTTCTAAATCAAAATTAGCACACTTAAAAACTAATTACACTACCAAGACTTGAACTTTGTGGTTGTTTACTACTTAGTCGTTTATTATTAAAGGTAGTCACTGCCTCAAACATACATTTTAATGAGATGTACTTATGCACGCCAACCATACAACTTCTTCTAATTTACTTTGTTCTAAATCAAAATTAGCACACTTAAAACTAATTACACTACCAAGACTTGAACTTTGTGGTTGTTTACTACTTAGTCGTTTATTATTAAAGGTAGTCACTGCCTCAAACATACATTTTAATGAGATGTACTTATGCAGAGATTCTACAATAACACTACACTGGACTCATGGACCACCATCTAGTTGGAAAGTGTTTTTCAGCAATAGAATTTCTGAGATTCAGAAAAGTCCTCCAAATGCTAATTGCATTATGTCAAATAATCCGATAATTCAGCAGATATATTGTCTAGAGGTTGTACACCAAGTAAATTACTTGACATGTACTTTGGTGGCATGGTGATCAACGGCTTTCACAATTTTTTATCCATTGGCCAAAAGACACTAATATTACTTTTAATAACTGTAATATGAATTCTGAATGTTTAATAGAGAAACACAAAATATCGTAACATCATTTGTATCTATTGTTGTATTTGATTACACAGAATGGTTTTCTTCACTAGATACTTTTAATTCACAGATTTAGTTTCTGTTTTAGATTTCTTCATAATGTTAAATCAATTAAAATGGAATCAATCATTGGTTCCTTAATTATAAAGGAATTAAATCATAATCTTAACTTTTTTATTCAAAAATCTCAACACATGCATTTTTATAATGAAATAAATAATCTTTAAACAATCAAACTACATCTAATCACAGCAAAATTGTATCACTTGACCCATTTCTGGATAATTTAGGCTTAGTTCGTTTAGGAGGTAGATTATAACACTCTGTGTTGCATTATCATATTAAGCAACTTCTTATTCTACATCCAAATGTAAATATTACAAAACTGATTATTAATACTGAGCATTTGGGTCTTTTGCATTTTGGTGTTCAATTAATACATCATTCTTTACGTAAGAGATATTGGATTATAAACGGTAAAAGAATTATTTCTTCTATCATTCGTAAATGTATGACATGCATTTGATATAATGCAAAAAACCAGGTAAAACAGTTTGGTCAGTTACTATCTTCCAGAGTTGTTGCTTTCCGACCATTCTCTACGGGCACAGTAGACTCTGGCGGTCTAATTATGATTCGTCATGGCGGGCAGACGTCTAAAACATTAAGTCAGTCTTATATAGCACTTTTCATATGTCTCACTACTAAAGCTATTCATTTAGAATTAGTTTCTGATTTGACTTCACAGTCGTTTATTTGCAGCAACACCATTTATTGTGTAATTGTTTTCCTACCTGTAAGCATTTTCCATCCCGTATTCTTTGTGTTTGAGATTTAGTATTATTAATTAACAACGAAAATTCTTCACCCGTGGAATTGTCACACAGGTTTATTAATTTTCACACAGGTTGCCACACCTGGTCCCTGATAACCTAATAAGAGTGTTTGATTTACATACAGTTAATGGTCCATTAAGAAGACCTGTACATAAGTTATGCCTATTACCAATCTCATATGATTGATTTAAATAATATTTTTAAGTAATGCCTTTTACTGATTTAATTATTTTCTTAATATGGTTTTTGTAATTTCACTTGATTTATATTCTTATAATATGACTGCTTACTCGTTCATAAATATTGTATTAATATTTATAATCTAATTTACATATTTGTATTAATTTAATTATGATTTCACATCTATATTATACATTATATAATTATGTATTGATTTATACATGAGATGCAATAAGACACCAGTAATAATTTATTGATCTTGAGGATTAGGGTTGCCTAGCTTTACTTATTATTTAAGATTAATGTGAAGTTACTATTACAGGCTACTGAACTATTATAGGTTAAAATATTCAATTGTATTATTATTTATTTAAGCAACATGCTGATTATTATTATTATTCAAAATACTATTATTAGCTTTTTAATTTTATTATTATGCATTTGTATGAGTACCATTAATATTAGTAATATCACAGATGAATGTAAATACCATTTCAACTAAATATAAATATTAACAATTAAATTATATTATCGTTCATTTATTTACAATTAAATTTGCTTGTTATTTTATTGAAATGCACCATCATGCATGTAACCTATTGTAATTGCAAAAATTATATAATTCATGTTGTTTGTAATAATTTCATTTACAATGTTAAATAAAAAAAAAAAAAATATAATAATAAAAAAAATATGATTTTTGGAGGTCAGTTTTGTTAAGACTCAGGTTTCATTGCTCCTTTTTTATTAAAGGAGGGAACTTTAAATTTAATTAATGAAGGACTTTTAAATTTTAAAATAAAAATTCTCATTTTTTTTGTTACTCATATTAAATGAATTTGTCAAATGCCCTGTTTTTAGCCAGACTAGTTTCATTCTCAAAAGACTCAACTTGTGTTTGTTACGAACGTATAATTAATTAATACAGTATGATATATGAATTACAAGTTCAAAGTATAATAAAAATAATTTATATTATAAATGAAATAAAGACTTTTTTATTTATTTAGTTGAACCAGCGAATAATAAATATTTAGAATAATTAAACCTGAGGTATTGAACCAAGCCGGGATATTATTAGACACATATTTTTGTAGTTAAAAAGATTATTTCGCCTTATCGTTGTAGAAAATGTAGATTAGATGATAATTCTTACATAAGTAAGTAGTTAGTAACCGCTTCAAATTTAATCCCAAACTAAATTTTTGTCTGTTTAAATCTTTTGGTTACGTACATTAAATTTTCTATTTTTTTTTTTTTGTTTTAAAGTTAATAAATCCACCAAAACCATTCACATTTATTTTACAGTATAATTTTGATAGGAATTTGATTCAAGGAAATAAATTGGTTTTAAAGTTTTGCAAGTTATTTTAAGGTAACCCTGTGTCCAGTGGCCGCAGGGGTTAGTCAATGAAAATTGTAATTATTGTTTTTTCTTCATTTTTTATAATAAAAATGCCTATTAAATAAAAGTTTTGAAAACTTCTACTTTTTTATTAGTATTCACTGGTACTATAAGCTTTAAAATAGGTCAAGGCTTACCAAAGATAGTATTTGTATATATATATATATATATATATATATATATATATATACACAGGCGCGCGCGCACACAAACACGGTGATTCAGAAGGAAAGAGAAATAATTTGGAAATTGATTTTAAGCTTGAGATAAGAAAAAAAGAACATACAAACATACGTCGGAAAACGCTTGTTATCGAATTAAGACTAACGGAAGATTTCACCCGGATTTCATTTCCTCCCGGTAAATAAGTCATACTGAAATTTTTAAGCAGTTATATAAAGGTAAACTTGATGGTTTCTTATGTTTGCTGATCTGAAAAATTGAACAAAACAGGTCCCAGAACTTTACCTCCTTAATTTTTTAAGATATCCAACGTAAAGGATTCGGTGTCGAGAAATATTTTTTTTATATTTGAAGAACAATAATTTTGTTAAATGATTAATAAATATGTAAATTTTATTATCAAATCTTGTAGAAAATTTAATTCTAAGAAAACTGGTGAAATAAAGTTTGAAAAAAACAAAAAAAAATCGACCTTTATTATTAAATACAAAACGGAACAAAACTTAACAGAAAACGTGTATTCAGTTTACAATAAATTTGTAAAAATTAAAACAGCTGTTTTTAGTATAATAAATTTATATCTCTGAATATAGAAGAACAATTGCTAACATGTACAGGAACCAAACAGCAACAGTAACAATTGAAGAACATTAGAAAGAAGCCGTAATAAGAAAAGGAGTCCGACAAGGATGTTCCCTATCTCCGTTACTTTTTAATCTTTACATGGAACTAGCAGTTAATGATGTTAAAGAACAATTTAGATTCGGAGTAACAGTACAAGGTGAAAAGATAAAGATGCTACGATTTGCTGATGATATAGTAATTCTAGCCGAGAGTAAAAAGGGTTTAGAAGAAACAATGAACGGCATAGATGAAGTCCTACGCAAGAACTATCGCCTGAAAATAAACAAGAACAAAACGAAAGTAATGAAATGTAGTAGAAATAACAAAGATGGACCGCTGAATGTGAAAATAGGAGGAGAAAAGATTGTGGAGGTAGAAGAATTTTGTTATTTGGGAAGTAGAATTACTAAAGATGGACGAAGCAGGAGCGATATAAAATGCCGAATAGCACAAGCTAAACGAGCCTTCAGTAAGAAATATAATTTGTTTACATCAAAAATTAATTTAAATGTCAGGAAAAGATTTTTTAGTGTATGTTTGGAGTGTCGCTTTATATGGAAGTGAAACTTGGACGATCAGAGTATCTGAGAAGAAAAGATTAGAAGCTTTTGAAATGCGGTGCTATAGGAGAATGTTAAAAATCAGATGGGTGGATAAAGTGACAAATGAAGAGATATTGCGGCAAATAGATGAAGAAAGAAGCATTTGGAAAAATATAGTTAAAAGAAGAGACAGACTTATAGGCCACATACTAAGGCATCCTGGAATAGTCGCTTTAATATTGGAAGGACAGGTAGAAGGGAAAAATTGTGTAGGCACGCCACGTTTGGAATATGAAAAACAAATTGTTAGGGATGTAGGATGAAGAGGGTATACTGAAATGGAACGACTAGCACTAGATAGGGAATCTTGGAGAGCTGCATCAAACCAGTCAAATGACTGAAGACAAAAAAAAAAAATATCTCTGAAAAATTAAAATAATTTTAATTTACTTTAAAACAAATACTCACTGTGATTTATACTGTATTAATTTACAATAACAGTAAAAAAAATTCCACAATTGGCATCGATACACTTTTCAACTCGTTTCCTTACACGGAAACGACCTTAATGATAAATTCGCATTCTTTGAAGAAGGCAGCAGTATACTGACAATGCGAGAAGTATGTCTACTTTTTGCTTGTATACCTAGCATTTCATTCATCTCATTTTTAATTTGTGTATTGTCTTACTTCCATCGTGAAATGAGTTGGTGGTCCATCAGGTTGAAAGTGCATTTCAAATACTTTCGCCGATGAGAAATTTTCAAGCACTCTCAGAAACTCATTGTTTAAAAATTCTTAGTAATTTCTCCCCGTGACACGTTGTTCTAGTGCGAAAGGGCCTACTAATTGTTTGTCAATCATGCAACCCCAAAAATTAACCGAAAGTCGTTGCTAGAGATTTGATTCAACTACAGCATATGGTGAAGCCGTGTGTTGTTTATGGCAAAAAAGGTAAAAGTAGCTTCGTCTGAAAATTGTAGGAAAAGAATTAACCGGTAATTTTTTGTTAACCCAAGAAAAACTTAACAGAAAAATGTCATGAATTTGTAAAAATTAAATCAGCTGCTTTTAGGACAATAAATTTACACCGTTTTTAAAATTAGGTTGGCAACACTAAAACGCTTCGAAATTAGTTTGAATATTACTACCGCTATCGTAAAATTGTGGTTTCGCGTTAATAATAAATGTTTAGTTGTTTTTGACATAATTTTTGTCTGTTTCATTGTTTTTGAGAATCAATTTAAGTAGTGTTTTTGTTTTTTTTTACAGTTTATTCTAAACTATAAAAAAAAATGATTTTCCAGGTCAGCAAACGTAAGAAACCATCAACTTTACCCCTCATATAATGCCTTAAAAAAGTTCAGTATGATCTCATTTACTGGGGAAACTGAAATCTGAGCAAAGTATTTTGCTGGTCGAAACTCGATAATAAAGCGTTTTCAGACACTTATATGTATGTATGTCCTTTTTTTCTTATTTCAAGCTATACAATAGCTATTATACATTTTTCCAATCGAATCTGAATTTAAAAAAGTGAAATTCCGTTTGAATTCTTTGTTTTAAATAATAACGCGTCTTTTCACTCACTGCAGAATATGCAGATACGACTTTTGTGTACGGCTTTTGCGATGGAAGCGGTCCAGTTTGGGTATTTTGTAGAATTTTTAGTAATTTTCGTAAGAATGGAGACTTCCCACACACAGGTTTCATCTGAACGTCATCTTGAAGAAAGGGAAAACATTCTTTAGGTACACCATTTTTTAGGAAATGATACAACATGCACGCGAAGAATTTCTACACCGCTCGACATTCCACAAAGTATGGAGGAAATTATATGCTCACTGACTGTGTCTATCATCTTCAGAAAGATCGATAAATACAGCACGGTAGACCATGCCAGAGGACTGCAGTTATTTCAATGGATTAACGATAATTACCACTTAATTCCGTTCATACTATTTTCGGACGAAATATTTTTTTAACCATAATGACATAAACAACATACAGAATTCACATCGATGATTTAAAAAATCCTCATGCTGTAGTTAAATAAAATTTCCAGCAACTGCTTTCAGTGAAAGTTTGATGAGACGTGTTCGACAACCAATTAATAGGTCCTTTCATTCTAGAGCAATGTGTCACGGGGAGAAATTACCTGGAATTTTTAAACAATGATTGTTTTTAATATTTACAAATTCATAATATTTTTCTGTCAAGTTTTGTTTTTAAAAGACGATTTATTATTGATTTTCATAACTTTATTATATAAAATTTCTCAAAATTAAATTATCTATAAAGATTAATAATAAAATTTACGTATTTATTCATCTTATTGTACTTTATTTATTGTACTTCAAAAACAAAAATGTGTTTCTCGTCACCGAATTTTCTGTCTTACGTTGGCTATCATAAAACCTACGGGAAATACAGTTCTGTAACTTGTTTTATTCGATTTTCCAGGTCAACAAACATAAGAAACCATCAAGTTTATCCCTTATATAAAGCTTTAGAAAGTTCAGTATGAACTCATTTACTGGCGAATACCGAAATCTGGGAAATTTTTTTCGCTGGTTATAACTCGATAATAAAGAGTTTTTGGACACATATGTTTGTATGTTATTTTTTCATATTCAAGATCTAGATCTGTTATTAGTTAATAGTTGTCTAGTTGTCTGTTAAAAGTAATAATTATTTATCTTTCCTCTTAAATTACACACGCGCGCGCGCGCGCACACACACACACACACATACTACACACAAATTAATATAAATATATATCTTTATATATATATTTCTCTTATGCGTGTGTATGTCACTGAACTCCTCCTAATCGGCTTGACCGATTTTGATGAAATCTTTTGTGTGTGTTAAAGGGGATTCGAGAATGATTTAGATTCACAATTTGGTCCACTGGAAAATGTTTTTTTAATTAATTTTTTATTTATAAGTAGTTGTTGAATTTGGAATGTTATACATTGGATCCGGCAGACTGCGCTACCATCGCAGTATCGAATATTCAATAATATTCTATTTTAATTTTAGTTTGTCCCGACAGTTGGTGCTGCGATTAAATTGAGAAAAATATTTCGTAATTTTGTGTTATTATTGTGTTACAAAAAATCGCGAGAAAACAGTTTTTTAATAAATAAGAAGCTAAATAAATCAGATGGAAATGTAAACAAAGGAAAACCAATCAGATCAATGCAAGATGGTCGCTGTCAAACACAACGACCAATCACAAAGAGCCCGTATGGCAAGTTGCCAATGTAAACAAAATCACAACTGATTAAGTAACAAGTAGGCAGCACTGCGATCGCGTTTAGAATTGTGCGCGTATTGAGAAATATTATACTATATTATTATTTATTGAAATAACGTTTTAAAGTGTAATTAAAAAATATACATTGTGCAAATTTGTAAGGTACAGTATTGAAATGAAAATGTTTTTTTAATTTATTTATGTGTTGTTGATCTTGGGATGGTTAAGGTTCACAATTGGGACCGATAGGCAGAGCTGCGATCGCGTTTTAGATGTTTTTTTTTTTTTAATTTTTGGTTTATCAGTCAAACCCGGTAGTTGGTGCTGCGATCGGATTCTAGGAATTTTTTTTATTTTGTTACTTTTTCGCATATCAGTTACTTACGTTGCAGCTTAGTGTTGTTCTTACATTAAAAATCGTATTTAGAGAATAGTTAGAATTAAATCCGATGGTAGTGCTGTTCTGACAATTGGATTTATTTACATTCTGAATTTTATAAAGTTAAAGGTGAAATTTTATAAGGTTCCGTAATGTTTTGTAAGTTTCTTAATGTTCAGTTTTAATTGTAATGATTTTGCAGCCACAACACTTTTCGTTAAAAAATTATTTTCCACCGAATACTGTGATTAGAGAGTGGTGTGAATTAAATCCGATAGGTAGTGCTGTTGTTTTGACATTTGGATTTATTTACATTCTGATTTTTATAAAGTGAAAGGTTAAATTTTTTTAAATCGCTAATGTTCAGTTTTTTAAGGTTTTATGAAACTTTCAATTGTTGTCATTTAATCCGTATGTATACTCAGATCTAGTAATAGCGAAACATTGCCGAGTCTGCTAGGGTTGCGCGCTTATTGATAATATTATATTATTATTTATTGAAATAACGTTTTAAAGTTTAATTAAAAAATGTACACCGTGCAAATTTGTAAGGTGCAGTATTGAAGTGAGTATTTTACATGATATTTCATGAATTTTAATGATGTATACACGTGCATTCAATAACAATCAACTTAACCTACAAATTTAAACTGTCAGTTCTCATTTGAATATTCTATGCAACTTGTGAAGTATTGAACGGCTCTTTGAAAATAAAAATTTAAGTTTGTAAAATAAATTATAACATTTATAAAATTAAAATATAAGTTACTAAAAATATAGTTTAAAGCATATTTAAAAAATTGAATTTATAATGTTTTAGATGATTAATTTTATAAAATGTTTTCTAAAATTATTTTTAATTTACAATTATCTAAAATTTGGTAAAATAGATGTTAAAATAAAGAATGAGAAAAATGAGAAAAATTTCTACTAAAATTTTAACTACGTTGCTTTTTTACAGTGCTTTAATTTTTTTATTAATCGATTAATTAAGCTGTTACATGGTAATGAAACATCAAAATTATTAAATTAAAAAAAATATATATGTAGGAGGTACTTTTTTAGAATGATGTTAAGTGAAAATTATTAGTATGTGTATGAAAATTTATTAATTAGACTAATTATTAATTTTACGATGTTTCGATTTTCGTCAGATATCTCAATATTTAGTGAAAATAAATATTAACCATACTACACATAATTAATCAATAAACCCATTACAATAATACAACAATCACAAACTGGTAATATCATACTAATAGTCATTTTAATGAAATTTAGAACATATTGCTGCTAATTTTAACTTAATTAAGTTACTTATATTTATGTGTGTGCATGTATTAAAGAATAATGCCGCGTCAGGACAACGTCTGTCGGTCCGCTAGTATATATATATATATATATTAATATGTACTTGCTAGTACAACAATGCTAACAAAGTTTCATATTTTAAAAGCTGTTGTGAATAAACAGAAGGTTGGTTGTTCGTTACAGTCTGTATTATTCTTTAAATTCTCAACCAAGTTTATGTCGAAAAATAATAAATGTTGGGCCGTAAAACCAATAAAAATACTTCAGAACTTTGATTTGTTATTCATAGCGCAGTTAGCTTATTTCATAACACGATAAACTTGGGGCCGATTACGTGACTAAGGTAAGTAAGGCAATCATAGTCGACCATTTTTTATTAGCCTACCATAAGGACGATTTTAATATAAAAAAGCTACCCAAAAAAATAAGAGTATTATTGTTACATTAAAATTTGAAATTATGCTGATTTATTTTTTACGATTGCAAGATAAGTTATAAAAATAACATACTACAGCTCACCGCTTTAATTCTAACAAGTTGATTTTAGGACTGCAATATTCGGTGATACGGTTTTATTTGAAAAATTTAGAAAGAGAAGGCAGTCATTTTTATAGTCTACACTTTCATCATGTAATGTTTTTATCATGGGTGGTGTTCGAGAAATATTATTAACTAAATTGCAAATATCCAAAGAAGATGACATCTGAGCAAATATTTTTACAAGCAAACAAAATTAATTTGAAAAAGTGAGCAGACTACAAAGTAAAATAAAAATTTTGTCCAGGAATATACTTCAATGAATTCATAAAACATGAAACGAAAAAAGTGCTTAAGGATTTGAAAGCAGAATTAAAAAGAATTAAATTAAAATGAACAATATTATAACTTAATAGCTTTGAAAAAAAAAAGAAAAAAAAAGCTAATTTTATTCATCAAAAAATATCAACGGCTATAATTAATTGTAAGTTTTCTCTGTTTGGTTAATACATTAACTGAAGAATGAATATGAAAATTATTCAAAGTTAAGATAAATACAGTTTATCCGAAGATATTCAGCCCCTTTATAAAGTAACTGTTTTTTAAAAACACTTTTATTTCTTTAAAAAATAAAAAAAGTTTTTATTGGAAATGTCTAATCTATCAGTAATGTAATATATTTCATATACTTATTCGTACATCCAGATGAGCGGGGTTAGAGAGCGTGAAACTTCTAACAAAAATTATGATCTTTACCGAGAAATTTATCGCAATTTTAAATGTCGTCCGAGTAATATTCCTAGAAGGGTTTATGATACGCTTCTGGATTATAGGCACGTACGGTAGGTTTTATACATAATGTCGCTATATTTTTCACAAATAGCAAATAGGAGTTAAGATAAATGTCCCAGTCGGCGTTTACCCGTCTTTCATCCCTTCTTGCTATTAGTTCAGCGGTAGGCAAATCTGATTGTCTTACATCAAATATCAGTATTATAATGATTAAATGTTTTTCACTAAATTTCACAAAAATATTTCGTATTTTGAAATTGACTAAACAAATAGATAAAAGTATAATAAAGATTATTCTTGAAGATTTTTCAGAATATTATTAAAGAAAACTATTAAAAATTTCTTAAAATTTTTCTACACACGGTCTTTATTCAGAATGGTTAAAGTATTCTTTTTTTATTGTATCTCTAGTTCTGTTTAATTTGCATAGATTTCTTCGTTACGAAATTATCCTTTCTAATGATTTTGAATGTGAAAACAATCTACGCAAGAAAAAAAAAAATACAGTTTTAATTTAAAAGCCATGTAAATTATTGAATGTTTAAATACTACTCAATTTATTTTATTCTTCTTTTCGTTAGCGATTTTTTAAGAAAATAATGACAGTAATTTTTTTCTTTTAAGAAAACCTTCTTGTTTCTAAGAAATAATTTTTGTGATCATTAAGTCCTACAAAACCGCAACAGAATTCGCTACTTTTATTTATTAATGTGCTGTCAAGAAAATCTTTTTATAAAAGGAGTGTTATTTGCAAATTGATAGTGATATGATCTTAGCCATAGTGCTTCGATGAACATTAGATACAAACATCATCCTCGCATGTGCGAATTATTAATTCCTATCATAGTTCCAAGTACCATTACTTAAATTATTAGTAATATAAATGTACTATGATTTTATGAAAAAAAAAACACAGGAGGTGATAATGGTTTAAACTTTGTTTATTCTTGTTGCTTAAATAA
Organism: Lycorma delicatula; assembly: GCF_047948215.1. Taxonomy (NCBI): domain Eukaryota; kingdom Metazoa; phylum Arthropoda; class Insecta; order Hemiptera; family Fulgoridae; genus Lycorma; species Lycorma delicatula. Next base: position 36,662,727 of record NC_134455.1, read on the forward strand.
ATATTGAGACTTATAAAGTAATAAAGTATTACCTTTTATTAATTTTACTTGTAGCTGTTATTTATTGAACTGTAAAGGAAACTTCGTAAATAAGCATTACAATGAATAACACAAGAACGCCTACTTACAGTGATTATAGAACTATAAGAAATGTTTCATTCTAACACCATGAGAAATAACGATTAAGTTCATTAAGTATGGATAAAATATTCGATTCAGAAATTTTAGAAAAATACTGCTTTAAAGTTGTATTTGATTGGAAATGCTTTATCTTGGAAAGGCATTTCCGATCTAACAATTAGGAGGTAAATCAAATTTATTGATATAGACAAACGCATCGCTTGATTATTAGTGGCCTTTGTCTTTGGGCTCACTCAAAGTGATTAGCACATACTAGTAAAATTAAATTTACAGTGAGTAGAAAGTGACCGTGCTTAAAAATGTCAAATTTTAAAATTCACTTTGCATTATCAAAAGATAGCAAAACCCGTTTCTCTGAGATTCTAATTTTATAGGCAAATTTTATTGCTACCAGATTACTATACTCAATCTACACTGCGTTATACAGAATTTACACTGTGAAGTATCTGACTTTATTTACCGGATGAAAAAATACTGGGTAATTATAAACAGCATCAGATACTTATCTATTCAAGAAAATAAAAATGGAGTTTGTTTATTTACAAGTCAAATCTGGATTTTCTTTACAATATTGTTTAGCATCTTGTAATAAATATTTGACTTTCATTAATTTCATGTGATGTAATAAAAATAAATATGTAATATTGAGTAGCTCTATCAAAATTGTTTTTAGGAAGCAAAAAATAAATACAATAATAAATTTACTATAAAGTACACGTAATTAACCATTTTATCCCTCATTAACTAATGAAATTGTAAGCTCTTTTTACCCTAGTTATGAATAATTTCTTCTAAATGAAGAGAGGTTTATGATTTTGAGATCTACGTAAGATTTTATGATATTATGCGGCCTTAAATACAATGGTGGAGAACATAAAGTATATAAAGCAAGGAATATTGTATTTTCAACCTGTTTAGCTTCCAAAGAAAACATCGGTTTTTTAGTAGAATATTATCACAAAAATTTAAAACAAATTAATATTTGTCGTTTTCGGTTGTAAGTGATCAAAAGCATAGCGAATTAAATATTTTTCATCTATCGGATTTACACGAATTGTTTTTGCGAAATTATTTAAACGTTTTAGGTTGCGGTCAAAAATTAATCCTACTTTCTCAGCCATAGTTTTTCTTTCCAACCCCTTTTCTTTTCTAATCGATACTGGCCATCAGCCAGCAGACCTCTATAGCCTTTAGCGGTTATAGACTTAGTATAAAGGTTACGTTTTTCTCTTTTGTTAATTCCGTTAGTTATAGCGAAGTAATTCAATCGTTATTTTCCTTAGTTTGATTGATCTTTCCAGACGAACTCGAAAGGATATCTTTTTCATTTAATATTAAAAATTCGAGAAATTTTATATTATATATTGTAAAACTACGTGTAATATTTTTTTAATGAAGAACTTGATAAATTACGTTTTGAACTCGAGTAAAAAAAAAAAAAAAAATCACTAGAAAATGTTTTCATAAAAACTAAGAATAATCTTTTAGATAAAATCATTAACTATTCATGAAAAGTCATTTGTTTATTATTTTCTAAGACGGAATAATGATTTTATAATAAAACAAAGATATAAACGTCGCTGAAAGAACACAAAGTCAAATTTTCACTCCTTAGTGCAATATAAACTGTGTTCCGCTTTACCGCTGAAAACTCGTTACCTTATTTATTTTCATTTTAGCATTCTAAATTTGTTCCCATTGTCTTTATTTATTTGTTTCCTTGCTCTTTCCTTTATCTAGAATAGACCAAAAAAGACGTAGAGAATTTACTTCTCATCAAATATGCCATGTTTTCCTAAGATTAATTAAAATCGTCAAAAATAGTAAATAAGAGAATAAAACAAATATTCTACTTAACTTAACTAAAATTATTACAAAATTTATTATTTATTTTAGCTGTTTGAAGACTTTTGGTAAATTATTCCAAACCACAAGAGGAGAAGTGAGGCCTGCAAGGTCTGGTAGAGATTAAGGATCAATAATGTATATTAAGAAGAAAGCCCCGTTTAAGAAGTTGTATCCATGCTGTGTATACGAATTACAATGTTTAATGCTGGGGTGAGATTGCGAGTTGCCTGCCTTCTGTAGAGGGGTTGTATTTTGAGATGCTAACATTTTATGGTGGTCATTTTATCGCAAGTTCGTGTTTGATTTTACCCGTTTAACTAGCAAATTAAAAACAATATATTCATTATACAATATATTCTATACTGTCATGTATAGAAAAAAAAGTTTTTGAACGGTATGTCTCTATGAATGTTACTAAGTACCTTGATGATAACAAATTAATCAGTGAAAGTCAATATGGTTTCAGAAAGGGGATTGGGACTAATAATGTTATAAATGATTTATCTGATTTTGTCAGTATTAACTTAAATAAATGTAACCGTGTAATCTTACTATTTTTAGATTTTCGTAAAGCCTTTGATACGTTAGACCATCATAAACTTCTAGATGCCCTAAATAAGCTAGGGTTTAATGGCCCTTTTAATAATATGCTACAAAACTATTTAATTAACAGAAAACTTATTGTTAAAATTAAAGATAAATATAGTGATAGATACGAAATATAGTGTAGTAGAAATAACAAAGACGGACCACTGAATGTGAAAATAGGAGGAGAAAAGATTATGGAGGTAGAAGAATTTTGTTATTTGGGAAGTAGAATTACTAAAGATGGACGAAGCAGGAGCGATATAAAATGCCGAATAGCACAAGCTAAGTAAGAAATTCTTCAGTAAGAAATATAATTTGTTTACGTCAAAAATTAATTTAAATGTCAGGAAAAGATTTTTGAAAGTGTATGTTTGGAGTGTCGCTTTATATGGAAGTGAAGCTTGGACGATCGGAGTATCTGAGAAGAAAAGATTAGAAGCTTTTGAAATGCGGTGCTATAGGAGAATGTTAAAAATCAGATGGGTGGATAAAGTGACAAATGAAGAGGTATTGCGGCAAATTGATGAAGAAAGAAGCATTTGGATAAATATAGTTAAAAGAAGAGACAGACTTATAGGCCACATATTAAGGCATCCTGGAATAGTCGCTTTGATATTGGAAGGACAGGTAGAAGGAAAAATTGTGTAGGCAGGCCACGTTTGGAATATGTAAAACAAATTGTTAGGGATGTAGGATGTAGAGGGTATACTGAAATGAAACGACTATCGCTAGATAGGGAATCTTGGAGAGTTGCATCAAACCAGTCAAATGACTGAAGACAAAAAAAAAAGATACGAAACGGATAGTGGCGTGCCTCAAGGGTCTATCTTGGCCCAACACTTTTTAATCTGTACGTTAATGATATGTCTAGAGCGATCTCTAATTCGCGTTTTTGCAATACGCTGATGATAGTATTTTAGCATTTGACATAAGCAATTGGAAGAAGCAGAGTTTTAAATGCAAGAAGATTTTAATAATCTATTAAAGCGGCTTCATGACAAAGGCCTAATTATTAACATTAAAAAACTGTTGTTTTACATGTAAGATCTCCTTATCTTCGACCCCAAAGACCAATAAAAATTATTTGCCATACAGGTGACTGTATAAAAAATTACTACATAAACTGTAATTGTGAACATCTCCAGAATGCTGACAAATACAAATATTTGGGTGTATATTTTGACTCTTTTTTTAGATGGGATCACCATATAAAACATATATGTAAAAATTTAAGAGTGGTTGCTATGAAATTCCACCACATCTCACCCCTATTACCGATTCACTGTAAACGCTTACTCTATTCATCCTTGTTTGAATCTGTTATTCGATACGGCTTGACAGCACGGGGATCAGCCGCAGAATATCCCATAAATAAAATAAATTTAATACAAAATAGGGTCCTCAAAGATATTGCTCGTTATGATTCTGATAACAATTATGACACTAATTTAAATAATCTTACAAGGTTTCTGTCAGCTAGAGGTCTATTTAAATTCTTAATTATTTGTAAGAACTTTTATAACAGTGAATACAGGGTAAGTGTAGTAAGTGGATAGAATTTGAGAGCAATTAGCTTTATTACTGATATATATAATAATACTTACGGTAAACGATTAAAGAATTATGTTGTTCCTGTATTACTTAATTCTTTACCGAATCACCTCAATAATGTAAAAATGAAAAAAAATGATTTAAAAAACTTCTCATTGAGTGGGCATTAACTATAACGTAATAGGTACTAACAGGATTCATGTTGGATTTATACTGGCAGTCCAGACAATTATAACATGATTATAGTTATTATTTTAATGTTGATAATTATTGTAAATCAATAAATAATGCATTGTTGAATGGTTAAAGCTTAGTTATTTATTTTCTTTATGTAATTGTTGCAACAAAATATTAATTGTGTAATTAGTTGTTGTAATTATGTATAATTTTGTTTCATGAATATAGTTTTAGTTACTAAATCTAATACTTTACAAATATTAAAGAATTTGTTCATTAGTTTTTAAATATATAGTTTAATTTTGCTAAATTAATTTTTATTATTGTACTACTATTATAACTATTATAAAAACTAATAATATCTTTAGTTGTTACATAAAATTGGTTATTGCATTAACCACTTAATTTTTTTTTTGTCTTCAGTCATTTGACTCGTTTGATGCAGCTCTCCAAGATTCCCTATCAAGTGCTAGTCGTTTCATTTCAGTATACCCTCTACATCCTACATCCCTAACAATTTGTTTTACATATTCCAAACGTGGCCTGCCTACACAATTTTTTCCTTCTACCTGTCCTTCCAATGTTAAAGCGAGTATTCCAGAATGCCTTAGTATGTGGCCTATAAGTCTGTCTCCTCTTTTAACTATATTTTTCCAAATGCTTCTTTCTTCATCTATTTGCCGCAATACCTCTTCATTTGTCACTTTATCCACCCATCTGATTTTTAACATTCTCCTATACCACCGCATTTCAAAAGCTTCTAATCTTTTCTTCTCAGATACTCCGATCGTCCAAGTTTCACTTCCATATAAAGCGACACTCCAAACATACACTTTCAAAAATCTTTTCCTGACATTTAAATTAATTTTTGATGTAAACAAATTATATTTCTTACTGAAGACTCGTTTAGCTTGTGCTATTCGGCATTTTATATAGCTCCTGCTTCGTCCATCTTTAGTAATTCTACTTCCCAAATAACATAATTCTTCTACCTCCATAATCTTTTCTCCTCCTATTTTCACATTCAGCGGTCCATCTTTGTTATTTCTAATACATTTCATTACTTTTGTTTTGTTCTTGTTTATTTTCACGCGATAGTTCTTGCCTAGGACTTCATCTATGCCGTTCATTGTTCCTTCTAAATCCTTTTTACTCTCGGCTAGAATTACTATATCATCAGCAAATTGTAGCATCTTTATCTTTTCACCTTGTACTGTTACTCCGAATCTAAATTGTTCTTTAACATCATTAACTGCTAGTTCCATGTAAAGATTAAAAAGTAACGGCGATAGGGAACATCCTTGTCGGACTCCCTTTCTTATTACGGCTTCTTTCTTATGTTCTTCAATTGCTACTGTTGCTGTTTGGTTCCTGTACATGTTAGCAATTGTTCTTCTATCTCTGTATTTGAACCCTAATTTTTTTAAAATGTTGAACATTTTATTCCAGTCTACGTTATCGAATGCCTTTTCTAGTTCTATAAACGCCAAGTATGTTGGTTTGTTTTTCTTTAATCTTCCTTCTACTATTAATCTGAGGCCTAAAATTGCTTCCCTTGTCCCTATCCTTTTCCTGAAACCAAATTGGTCTTCTCCTAACACTTCCTCCACTCTCCTCTCAATTCTTCTGTATAGAATTCTATTTATATTCTTAAGAATATTCTATTATAGAACAGAATATTATTCATATTCTTTTCTATTCATATTCTTAAGAATATTAAAATATTAAAATTCAGTAAACGTATGTATTTTCCACTTTGAACATTGTTAAACAATACAGATTAGCCGTTTTTATTACATGTTATAATTTTGATTTTAATTCATTTTTTTAATACTAATTCATGCAGCCTATTTATTTCTTATTAGTAGTATGAGAAATTATTTTACTTGCAGTCTACCTTGTTTGTGGCTCAATACTTCAAGCCGAGAATAAACTATAAACTCCCAATCATATTTTTATAATAATTCACGTGATTTTCTTAATATCTGAAAGTAGAAATTTGAGGAGAAATTTTATTTATGTCATTATTTCAATAATTATGTTGGAAATTAATTACCTTTTTAAAGGATTTTCACTATGTGTTTCTTATTAATATAAACATAAACTACTATAGTAAGATAATCTTTGTAATACGATAACAGTTTGTATTTTTCTGTCACAGAGAATTATTTGTTTTTACATTTCTTTTTTATTAATGAGATGTATCGATTTGTTTTTGTAGGTGGAACCATGCACATTATGTGTAGGTAGAACATATCACAGGTCACTGTAAACCGGTGAAATTTCATCAAAATTTGTATAAAATGTTTCGGTTTTTAAATGGAATTTGTGATTTTTTTAGGTTTTTTTTTGCGGAATAAGAAGGTGATTAAAATTTTTTTTGTTGAATAATTTACTTTTTTTATTGTATATATTTTTCATGTATGTTATTTAACTGATAAGGAAGAAGCTATCAATTTTAACATCCTATGAGCAAATTAAGTTTGGAGGATAATAACACTGGAGGAAGAAGCATCGCCCTAGACTGTAATCATAAAATATTATTTATTTAAGCGAGATGAAAAATGGAATGCTTGTTTGCGTGTAATATATATATATATATATTTTTTTTAAACAAAAAAAGGGAAAAATACTGTATGCGTTTATGGATGCCGGTTATATTCTCAGTGCCAACATTTTCATTTATCTAGCTTACGTTTTCTTTACTACTCATCTCCTTCCTGCCTCTCTCATTCTCTCAATCCGTTCTGTTTTTTCTCTCCTCATTTTTTCTATACTTCTTCATGCTTTATGGCTTGATTCACCGCTAAAGTTGAGGTTGCAGAGGCTACCTGATCCGATTACTACATAAATTATAATATATTTTGTTTATATTCCCCATTCGCATCTCAACCGAGTTAAAAAGAGTAAATATTTTAAAACGTTAAGCATTCATTTATCATCATACCTTCTTTATTCCTTTACCTGTTTTTCAACAATTTATAGTTTTTGTTTAATTAAAAATGTTTGACGGTAAAGTACCTTTACCGTCGGTAATAAAATTTCGTAGTGTTTTATAATTAAAAAAGCGAAAAAAAAACAAAAAGCTTTTGCTGTAGATTTATTAAAAAAATCCTCTAGGTGATGAAGTTATTCCGTAAATTAGGAGTTGAAAAAAGGCATCAAACACTCAGTGATGTAACGTAGGGAAAGACGAGTACATTTTACAAATTAGTTACATTTATATATTTGTTAAGTATACATATAGTACATATATTTTTTTCTCCTCTAACGGTCTTGAGACTGAGAGTATCTTCATCAATATTTATATCTTTTGTGAGTTATATTATATAAAAAAATTTATTATATATATATATATATATATATATATATATATATATACACACACACACTCTCTCTCTCTCTCTCTCTCTCTCTATATATATATATATATATGTGTGTGTTTATAATTTTACATAAATACTCGAGAACTACTTTGGTTTGGATAAGATGTGAAATAAATAAAATTCAAATCATTTAATCTGTAGTACGTAAACATATTTACGAGTTGAATTAATGACAGTGTTTATGATTCATTGTTTCATTAAAGAAGTTGGTTCATCAATCTGTGGATTACACCATCTGTCCCTGTCCTTGGTTGTATCGCATTTAAAATACCTGCGGTCCAAGAGCCACTGACAATTTAACTGTAAGTAATAATGTTCATTTTAAGGCTAGTTAATACGGTGAATAGAACTAACACATCACTTGCAGGACTATTACCTACAAGATTTGGTAAGAACAGAATTACACAATTTCTCTCGTTCTCACGAGGGAAAATTAAACGATAAAGAATATTTTTATTTTTCCAGTTAAACGGCTGGTTACTCTGGTTTTTTTTTGTTGTTATTATCCATAACCTTACATAGTTTCTGGGTGCTTGCGATTAGCAAGAGTTTTGTTGGTGATGTTCCGAATTGTAGGTATTAATGTTGTGAAGTCTTCTGCATAACATGGTTTTCAGTGCGGAGAAAACCACTATGATGTTTTTGAAAGGTCGCCTAGCTGCAACCCGTCACACACGGGTTGTGGTGGACGGCCATCCGATCAGGTATGTTACCGTTCAGAAGTATCTGGGTGTTATCCTTGAAGAAAGGCTTCTCTTCAAGGAGCACCTCCAGTTTGTAGCGAAGAAGGCCGTCGATGCTTTCTTCGGCGTCCGTAGAGTCACCCGTCCCGATTGGGGGGTTGAATTGCCGTACCATGCGGATTCTTTATAAAGGTGTTTGTGAGGCCATAATGTTATACGCTGCGCCCGTCAGGGGTCATCATTTACAATTCCAATGCTATAGGGACATTCTTTTGCGAACCCAGCGTCTTCTGTTGGTAGCTGTTGTCGATGGCTACAGAACTGTCTCACGTGAACAGGCAGTCACTGTGATTGCCGGCATAAAACCTTAGATATTTTGGCTACGGAGCTTAACCAGCGGTATATTTCCAAGAAGGGTGGCCTTCTAAAGTCAGAGCGTATGCGAGAAATTGAAGATCAAGGTTTCGACTATTGGCATGCTAGGTGGAACGATTCTTATACTAGTCGATACACGCATGGTATTTTTGCAAATCTTAGGGAGTGGCGAGAGATTAGAACGGTTTTCCCCAATCGGCATATTACTCAATTTCTTTCGGGACATGGTGCTTTTATGGATAGTTTGGCTAGGTTTAGGTTGGTTGACATCGGCTTGTGTCCGGACTGTAGGGATGACACGGTTGACCATGTCCTGTATATCTGTCCAAGGTACGAAGCTGAGCGTACTAGAGTTATTAGGTAACTAGAGAGAGTAAACTTCTTCTTTGATTTGTGAGTCAATGGGAGGGCTCGTAGAGACTGGATAATTGTGGCTGGTTTCCTTCGATTCCTCCCCCAACGTAGAGCGACCGAAGGAATTTAGTAGAGTAGGAACCCGGGCGGCTAGGGTCCGCCTGGACTGTTTGACCGAAAGTAGCCGCTTTGGCAAGCGAGCCACGGTTATTAGATAGAGGTGACTATGATTGCAAAAGCTGTAGGCGGAACGGCGACTGCACTGTCGGTGGGCATAGGATGCCATGCAACCATGCGGTTTAGCGGCGTTTTGACAAGAGCAGATTAGAATGAGCAGACGACACTGTCAGCGGGATGGCAACTGCCCATCCTATGGACACGGGACATCATGCAGCCGTGAGGTGTAGCGGCATCTCGACTATGGTTTATGAGGCGAATGTCACGCGGGACTCTGTGATGGAGCCGAGTGGGAGTAGGAGGTCTGTCCGCTTCTCTCTAGTGGACCAGACCGGAGTTCATAGTGTAAGTTGAGTTCATTAAGGGAACTAGAACTAAATTTTGAACTACGACATTCAAGATGTCCGGACGAGGCCTACAGCGAAGGCGATAAGCTGAGTTATTAATCACCGAGGCATTTATATCGATGGCATCCCAATGAGGCCAGGCTTGTTATTATGAGATGTAAAAAGTCAGAGGGCGATAGGCGAGTCGCGTTAAAGCCCAACAGTGCAGAAACGGGGGGGGGGGGGCGACCGGAACGTCACTAGGCTAAGGGCTAGTCTTCCCCTACGGGGTTGGGATGTTCCGAATTGTACCATAGGTTTAAAGAACGGCTAAATCTACCTAGAATTGGCCGTTCACCTGGGTCAACTGATTCACTTCGAAGTGAGTAATCAAATACTGGGATCTGAATAATCACGGTCTATCTGATTCGCAGCTGGGATGGAACTCATATTTGGCCTTTGATGTTACAGGGCAGAGGCTGTTTTCGATTAGCCAGACTGAGGTAGGAGTCAATCCGGATAAAATTAATCATTACCGTCGGATAAGTACTTTTAAGTTAAAAAAAATTGCACAAGTGAAACTCTAAGGGCCAATCGAAAGTTGTATCTCAACTCAGTCGTGATAGTACCAAACACAATCTTTTGATATTCCCATCTGTTAAACAATACGTGATAGCGATGCATAATCACCCTTATCTACATTTCTTAAAACGCTACAAATAATAATTAATAATTTCCTGCTTCTCTATCAGTAATAAGGGTGTGGTTAAAAAAGATTTCCACCTTAAAGTTAAGAAAAACTTCAAATTTACTCAATACGATAATGGTTGCATGTGAAAAAAGTTTCACATGTTTAGCATAGATAAGCCCCATCTTCTTACAATTCCAGCAATATTTTGGTCATCCCTTGTCGTAAGGGTTGGTCATATCAAAAATTGTTTCAGACAAACGTTTTAGGTAATGTTTAGAGGACTAACGACCACTTTAACCGATTCAATATTGCGCCTATTAAGGAAGGTATGATTTTTTGTTTTCAAAACATAATTTTTTCCAAAAAACCTTACTAAGGTTTAAACCTTACTAAGGTACATATCAAAAAACCTTACTTAGATAAGTTTAGGTTCTTATCAAAAGAAGAGTAGGAACTTTAAATTAACTCAATATTTTACTTAATAAGAAAGTTATAGCGATATTTTGTTTTATTGAAAAAGCCGCCCCATTTCCACCCCCACGGTCCGGTTTTGCTCATTAACAAACTCGACCGAGATTTTGGGTGGTTATATTTTACGTATCAATTTGAAAGTGATCGGGTAAAATAGCAGACGTAAATATTTATTTGAATCAAGGTTACCAAACTGGAAAAGCGGGGAATTCAATTTTTTAATCCCATTTATAACTATCGTAAAAATACAAACTATAAATCCCTATTTTTATGCAGAAAAATAAGCTTTTTGTTACTTTTATTTGTACGATGTTATCGATTTATTTCCTACGAATCACCCGATATTCAGTTATCCGCGAGAAAAGTTATAGGTTATGACTTGCAAAGTGAATGTGAAAATACATTCACAAATTTATTTTTCATGCTTGATAAATATCTAATAACGCCTAAAGAAAAGTGTACAGTATAATAATGAATAAATTATCAATAAATTCATTAATAATTTAAAAACGTTTCCCCTGTTTAATTTAATAGCGTTGAACTTAAAAGGCATGTCAACTGAGCAGCGAAGGATAGCCGTGATGTGCATGAGCGGATGTGTCTCTTTATCTTTATCAACTGCTCTCTTCGTACTGGTCTACCTCAAGACGCCTTTAGATTTTTTTTTACTTTAGTAGCCAGTAAAATATTTTAGAGAGGGAGATCTGCCTTCATATTCCAATAGAAACATTACCGTACATACATAAAACATAGAATTACACACATAGAAAAATATAACTAGTAACATAGAAACAAATGAAGATAAATGACATAACGCATCATCTCTTTTTTTTGCGTTTTAATTAATGAAGAATACTAATTGATTATTAAGGAATACAATTAATAATGTATATTTTAATCCATTCGGATTAAAGATCGGTTTAAATACAAAGAAAGCGAAGTTATTTATAATTTTTACTAAAATCAGATAGCAGTAAAGAGGAGGAAGACTGCGATGTAGGAAAAAGCGAGACAAAGATATCGTTTTTCTACTATTTTTTAATTTACAAATGGAAGAACCAAATAAAGGGCATAAAAGAAAGATTTGAGACCAAAGTAACAATACAAAGATAAAAACAAAGCGATTCGTTAAGAAAAAAAAAAAAAACATTTTATTGGTTTAATGTAGGAATGAGTTATTGGTAGAAAATGTGATGAAAGGTATCAATTCATTATCGATAAGGAGATTCAATTCGAAAATAAATAAGAATAAAGAAATATTCATGAAAGTTGTATATGTATTTTTTTTTACACGTTATATAAACGAAGATATCGAGAATTTAAATATTAGATATTTATAAAATACTATAACTTATAATAATAACTAATCTTATCAAAACTAAAAACATGAAGGAAGCAAGTAAGCTTTCGGAATAGATATCGGATCTGTTAATACCAAACTTTGATTTAGATATAATACATATATTTATTTGTAATAAATGAGTGAAAGAATAAACCTTTATTTGCCTTGTACAAAATATCACATAAAAAAGAATTATAATATATAATTATTAAATATAACACCTGCAAAGGATAACCTATGAGTTGTATGAGACGCTTTATATAATATTATTAAACAGGGAATAAAAATTAAAAATTTTTTAAAATAAATAGTAGTAACTAAAAGTTCCTACATAGATAAAAAAAGATCTTATTAAAATTTAAACTTATGTTAGAAAAATTATGGCAGGATAAAAAAAATTAACATAATAGTATTGTAACAAATGAACACCTAATGAACATATGCATTAAAATTCAACATTCTAAATTTAATAATATCAAGAATACACAAGAATATGAAGGAGATGTAAATAATATTTATATTTTTTTTTTGAGGTTTTTAGGGGCATCGACTACTTTGGTCATTAGCCCCATCCCACTTCAAAAAAAAATAAAAAAAAAGGTTCTTTAATTCATATTTCCATGAAGAAAATAAGTGATAAAAATTTCAATCTTCTAATTTAAAATCCAACAAATTACCGCCTAGGCTTTCCTTTCGGCCATCCTTTCTTACGTTTTTCCATTCTGCGAACGGCCTCAACTTCCGACGACAGAGTGTCTGAGGCTTCGGACATGGCATCGTCTTCTCTTTCTGACGCCAATGACGTTCGCCGGCTTACATCAGGTGATGAAAGCTTCAATGGTGCTGTGACCATCGTTGCAATTGAGTCTAAACTTGCAACCGATGCACTTTCGGCGGCTGATGAACTTGATTCAATGTCTAAGGCTGTGCTTGGGCCGGCTGATACAGATGCTCTCGCCACAGTTGTTCTCTGAGCTTTTGGGGCCTCTGTAGGTACGGTTTTAATATCGTCTGTGTCTGGTGCTTTTTCGATAGTTACTTGCACCTCCATTTTGGTTGACGCAGATTTTTCCTGTACTCTTGTCACAGTATCCTTAGCTATATGACTCGTCGTCGGGGTGATCTTTAGATCTTTGTCGGATAAATCAAGATTTTTCTTCATTACGTCTATTGCTGGAGTTATAATCGAAGATTTTGCCGGTTTTTTAAACTGCGCTGGTACGGGTCTTCTGTCGGCGACGTCAGTCCGGGAATGAGCCTTCTCATGTTTACTTTGTTGTATCTGATGAGTCGACTCATTGATTCCAAGATCGAATCAATGATTCTTTCTATCATTGTCGCGAGACTTGGTGCCATCGTGTTAAGCAACTGCTCCACGTTGATTTTAGGTGTGGGGGGAGCAGCAGCTGCTTCTGCGTATGTAGTCGATGGTCTAGGTGTACGTAGGTTTACAATCTTCTTCGCTTCAGGGTAGCTGACTTTTTGAAGCGTTTTAACCTCTTGAATGGCTGTTTCTGATTTGTATACCGGGCAGTTCCTGGATCGACAGTTATGGTGCCCTTTACAATTAATGCAGACGAGGGTCTTTACATGGATCACCCTCATGTATCTTCATTCCGCATATACAAATTTCCTGCGCTTCACATCTAGCTGCAGTGTGTCCGAAACGTTGACATCTAAAACATCTCATCGGCTGCGGGATAAATGCCCGTACATCAAGCCGATGGATGCCAGCTCGTACCTTTTCAGGAAGACTTGGCCTATTGAATGTCAAACATGAGTGGCCGAAGGAAGAATCTCACCATTTCGTCTCATAGAAAGTCTGCGACAATGTGTCACTCCCTGACTAGACATTTCCTGCACTATTTCTTCTTCAGTACAGTTAAGAAGATCACGGCAAACAACAACTCCTCTAGATGAATTAAGTGTACTATGCGGTTGGACAGTAACCGCAAATTTACCGATCTTCTTCAACGCCTGGACTTTCTGGCTTTGCATGTCGTTTATAGTTTCGACATGTAATCCGTTAAACGTCTTACGGATTTCCTTGACAGGACCACCAGCACAATTTGTAATCTCTCTAGCAATTAAGAATGGACTTACCTTTTGGAAGTTACCATTCTCTTTTGTAATGACCAAAAATCTTGGTTTGGGAACATTATTTCCAAACAAAGCTTTTCTTAAATCTTTACTGATTTTATCAGCATCTTTTCTAATCTTATCACTCTCCTTACTTTTTTCCTCTTCGCTTGTGGCGAATCGGCGGTTTCTAAACGAGGGTGTTTACGTGCACCCTCTGCCACGTTAGTTGGTTCAGGAAAATTCATGAACATTGATCCCTTCTGTAGCAAGGCTAGCCGCCGGGGTACACCCCCACTCCAGGGCTACTAACCTTGGAGGTCCGATCCGGTACTCCGGTGGAACCGGCATATGTCCTGGCAGAGAGCGGATGCGCAGTCTCTGCACTGACTCCAGGCTCCTACTCACCGAAGCTTTCAGAGCTCCCATGCACCGACATACATGGGCACCATTGCTACATGCTTGCCATCGCAGGGGGCATGTAGACAACGGAAGGGTCTCCGTTACACCTGCAATAACATTGACCCCGGCCGCCACATTGCCAGCTCTAAGAGTGGTATAAATCCATTTCCAAAATCGTTTGTTATTCCATTTCCTGCAGGTAGCCAAAAATCCAGTCCGTTTAGTGACCTGAAGTTGGAACCAGGTCAAACTTAACAAAGCATAACCGAGGAATTTATTCGGAACCCCGTTAGCCAGCTATATGTGATGTACAAAGGTACAGCTGTTGCCGCCCTGGACGTGGAACATAGGTGTTCTGTTCCGGACGTGGGGATTATCTACCTCAGGGCAATATTTATATTTTTGTACACTTTTATGCTTAGTATATTGTATAAATTGGAGAAAAATGAATATTGTTGTATCTGTTATGTTAACACTATTTTGTAACAATATGAAATAATACAAAATAATGCTAAATAATCTTAGTACTAATATTATGACTATAATCATAAATTTATCCTTAATAATTTTGCCTTCCTTAGTTTGGAGATTAGCACCGTTATAGGATTTTATATAGAAAGCCAAAACGTTGTTAAGACTGGATTAAAAAATTAACTAATTATGTATCGCTTAGACAGGATGGCAAAAACATGTTTAGAATAGAGATTCATACACATTATTTGTCATTATCCAGTCATATATTTCTTTAAAGAGTTTTTTGTTTACTCTTCTAAATTTATATATAAGAATAAGATTTATTAGTTTAGCAGAAATATACACGAAATGTCTTCTGACTAATAGATAGATAATACTAGATGGCCTCAGATTATATGATGAATCGTTTATTTCTAATAGTTAATTAAGAAAATTAATATAACTTACCTTATCTTTCTATTAACCTTAAATTAATGTAAACTTAATTCTTAATCAAGCGTTAATTTAAAAAATTATCATCTACAGTATAATTAAATATATTTTTCAGTGAATGAATTTACTTAAATTATTTGAAATAACTTTGAATGCTGTATCCGGTAGCCGCCAATTATTTAGACAAAACAATCAATTTTCTGAATGAATTATTAATAGGAGAAATATAAATTTATCTCTGGTAAATTTTAATGATGCGTAAAATAAAAACGATTTAACTTAAGAGCGTGTTCGAAAAATCGTTATCTACATGAGTACTTAGCTGCATGGATTTGAGACATCAGTAGGGGTTGAAAGGAGAATGATAGAGTAGGTGAAAAAATTGATAAGCTTTAAGAGTCCTTTAATACTTTGTACCCCCACCCACTACTTACACCGAAGAGTTCTTGCTCCTTCTGCCTCTTAAGCCCTCTATCCGCGCCACTACTGTTACCCTGGGGCTGTAGGGTTTCTACAGAATGGAATGAGCAATCAACTCTCATAGACCGTTAACCACTTCCTGGAGTTATCCAATTTTCTTTTATCAGCTTATTTTTGAACGGGTCAAAGATTTCCAGACGGAAAATGAATCTTGCTTTGTTCAGCTTAAAAGAACCAAATTAGGGCAAGGAAAATATTTGATCTTACAATTGAGAACAGGAAATTTGGTTTCCTTACATTTTTCTTTTTTGTTTTGTTACTATTCTCATTTTAACAAACTTTTGTTTGCGGTTTGTTAACCCTTATGAATTTTTACAGTTCTATTAATGTGAATTACTCAATTAATTTTAACATTACATGCTTTAGTAATTTATTTTATTTTAATATATTATTACTTTTTTTTTTCTGTAATATTATTTTTATACGCAAACAATTAAAGTACTAGTGGTTTTTATCACTAACACCATTAATAATCACAAATAAATTTTTTTTTTGTCTTCAGTCATTTGACTGGTTTGATGCAGCTCTCCAAGATTCCCTATCTAGTGCTAGTCGTTTCATTTCAGTATACCCTCTACATCGTACATCCCTAACAATTTGTTTTACATATTCCAAACGTGGCCTGCCTACACAATTTTTTCCTTCTACCTGTCCTTCCAATATTAAAGCGACTATTCCAGGATGCTTTAGTATGTGGCCTGTAAGTCTGTCTCTTCTTTTAACTATATTTTTCCAAACGCTTCTTTCTTCATCTATTTGCGGCAATACCTCTTCATTTGTCACTTTATCCACCCGTCTGATTTTTAACATTTTTCTTCTCAGATACTCCGATCGTCCAAGTTTCACTTCCATATAAAGCGACACTCCAAACATACACTTTCAAAAATCTTTTCCTGACATTTAAATTAATTTTTGATGTAAACAAATTATATTTCTGACTGAAGGCTCGTTTCGCCTATGCTATTCGGCATTTTATATCGCTCGTCCATCTTTAGTAATTCTACTTCCCAAATAACAAAATTCTTCTACCTCCATAATTTTTTTTCTCCTCCTATTTTCACATTCAGCGGTCCATCTTTGTTATTTCTACTACATTTCATTACTTTTGTTTTGTTGTTGTTTATTTTCATGCGATAGTTCTTGCGTAGGACTTCATCTATGTCGTTCATTGTTTCTTCTAAATCCTTTTTACTCTCGGCTAGAATTACTATATCATCAGCAAATCGTAGCATCTTTATCTTTTCACCTTGTACTGTTACTCCGAATCTAAATTGTTCTTTAATATCATTAACTGCTAATTCCATGTAAAGATTAAAAAGTAACGGAGACAGGGAACATCCTTGTCCGACTCCCTTTCTTATTACGACTTCTTTCTTATGTTCTTCAAAAGTTACTGTTGCTCTTTGGTTCCTGTACATGTTAGCAATTGTTCTTCTATCTCTGTATTTGAACCCTAATTTTTTTAAAATGCTGAACATTTTATTCCAGTCTACGTTATCGAATGCCTTTTCTAGGTCTATAAACGCCTAGTATGTTGGTTTGTTTTTCTATAATATTCCTTCTACTATTAATCTGAAGCCTAAGATTGCTTCCCTTGTCCCTAAACTTTTCCTGAAACCAAATTGGTCTTCTATTTCTAAAAAACAATAATTTAAAAAAATTTAGTTCTACCCTTAAACAGTGAAACGTTTCTAATCTTCAACATTACTAAGAAGGTAAAATTATTACTTCTATAATAGCACCCTATATATATTATGATTGTTAAAAAAGAAATGAAACAAAGTAGTTAACTACATTTGCTTGCTTTTTTTGGAAAATTTCCTTTTTTGTGTTGTAAAAATAAAGCAAATTTATTGTAATTTTTTAAAAATAATTTTTTCATTGCTGTTGCAATTTTTAGAAAAATTATTTTGAACCTTTTCATTGAAAAAGTTTTTGTTGTTGTTAGTACGCTAAATTCATGAACGCTATTTAATTACAATTGGCAAAAACATATAACAAAATCACGTGTAATGAAGCATAAACCATGTAACATTTTCGCGGCGTGCCAATGCGCGCTTTTTATCTAGTCTTCTATTAATTGTAATTATCATTATTTTTTTCATAAGTTTTACAAACCTGTAGTATTGTCCATCTTTTGTCACTTTCCTTTGGAATGCAGATCTCTTTTAAGATACCACATAAGAGGAAAGTATTTCTGCCGCCAAAGAAGCTGGATAACCGAACCTACTTTCAGGATAGAGCCATTTTATAGTTTTTGTAGGGAATTAAAATCAAATAAAATTCTGTTTCCTCTGCAATCAGAAGAATCTATCATATTTCTTGACTTCAACGAATAAATAGTCTTTTTTTGTCTTCAGTCATATGATTGGTTTGATGCAGCTCTCCAAGATTCCAATAAATCAATAATCAATATTTAAAACCTCATGATTACAATTCGATCCGGTAAATTCTTTACTCCATTAAAATCAAATTTTATCATCAGATGAGGATAAAAATACGTAGTCAAGTAGAACTCAAGTAACGAAAAGAAATAACAGCAGAATTATATTGGATTCTGTCAACATGTAAGTTAAGATGTTCGAGGTTAACGAAGAAGAATGTCGAGAGAACGTAGTACTTAGATAAAATAAAGTAAAACTAGCAATAAAAAGGAAAGCGAAGAATTTAAACGAAACCTAGAGTAGAAGTTGATTGTTATTGATCGTATGAAATGCTACGATTCGCATGAAAGGTCAACCGGTTGGAGGATACTTACGTTTAAATAAATCGGAAAAGTCACAATTAGAAATTGTTTTTGAACGAGACTGTAGATGTCTTAAAACTAAAACAAATCAGAGGTTTCTTTTCGTCAAATGATATTTATATAGATTAAGAAAAAATAGACACTTTCTCTTTTCTAAGCTAAAAGAAGAGGAGTACATAAATAAAAAAAGTATTTAAAAATTAATAAACAGAAATAATTTATTAATGTTTATCTAAGTGAAAGATTAGAGTATAGGCTTATTAAATTTATATAAATGAACTAGCATCCGCGTCGTGGCTTCGCCCGCACTATTTGGTTACTTGTATCACGATCAATTTTTTTTAATTTTACGTTTTTTAGTAAGTAAGCTGACGCAGTGCAGTATTTGCGTCGCATATACAATAACAGTGGCAGTGGCTGTGTTGGTTGAGCCGCCGCGCCATACACCGCATACTCTTTAAAAAATGAAATTAAAAAAAACCCGAAAATTATTTTTAGGTATTTATCTGAAGAGTATTTGCAAGCCAAAATCTAATGAATATCTCGTTTAGTGTAATCGGAAATGGAGAAATTTTCACTCATTGTTCAAAACGTTTTTACCATTCTTCATCCTTTCTAGGTCGAATTTCGAGAATCTAAAAAATTCGTTTTTAGATATTTACATGAAAATTACACGCACAAAAAATCAAATGTACATCTTCATTTGTTACCGAGAAATTAAAAATTATAGCCGGGTTTAAAAGAAAAATAAAAAAAATCACTTTAAGCCTTTAAATTGGAAATTTCAAAAATTTAGAAACCAATTTTTAGATATTCACATGAAGATTATACAAAGCAAAAATCAATTTGACATCTTCATTTGTTATTGATAAATTAAAAAAAAATGAATAAATTTAGATGTTACTCAAGTTTAACCCTTTAAACTCGGAATTTCAAAAACTCCTTTCTTAGTGTTCACTTACACTGCAATAAGAACATTTATACTAATTTCCAACAATTTATCTTCAGTAGTTTTTGCTGGGCGTTGATGAATCAGTCAGTCAGGACAAGTTGCTTTATAGTTTATAGGTACAGATTGGAATGATTGTTATTAAAAATGGAAAAAACTGACGAGGTTTAAATAATCTTATGTTTAAATAAATTTAATTTTACTTGCTTTCAACAGTTAAACTTAAACAATTACATGTTCTTTACAAATATCAGAAAATATATAAAATTACAAATGTAGACTTATAGATTAAACAAGGTTTTTAACGTTACTCTATTTTATTTATTTATTAAGCAAGTAGCAAGGACGGTGAACATTCTTCCTACCAATTTGGTAATAAGGTTAGTCGAATTTTAAACTACAATAAGTTGTACCACATCTTATTTGCGATTTAAAGAGTAATTAATCATAATTACTTAATTTGCTTAATTATAAGAAAGAAAATTACCCTAGTATGTATGACTTGTTATGTAAAAGTATTATCGAAATAATTTATTTTTAAAATTATACTTCTAAGATGATAATTCAAGTTGCAAAGATGTTTTAAGATAGAAAATCTTTAAAAATTTAAAGAAAAAATGAACTAAGATTCCAGGAAAAAAAATAAAATCGAAATTAGCTGGATGATTTATAGGTAAGAGATGATTAAAATTTAAATTCTCAGTGTACTTGGTTATGGAAATTATTAGTTGATTAAAGAATCATGATACCAAAGAAAGCAGGGGCAGATAAATTTGAAGAATACAGAACAATTAGTTTAACTAGTCATGCATCGAAAATCTTAACTAGAATTCTATACAGAAGAATTGAGAGGAGAGTAGAGGAAGTGTTAGGAGAAGACCAATTTGGTTTCAGGAAAAGTATAGGGACAAGGGAAGCAATTTTAGGCCTCAGATTAATAGTAGAAGGAAGATTAAAGAAAAATAAACCGACATACTTGGCTTTTATAGACCTAGAAAAGGCATTCGATAACGTAGACTGGAATAAAATGTTCAGCATTTTAAAAAAATTAGGGTTCAAATACAGAGATAGAAGAACAATTGCCAACATGTACAGGAACCAAACAGCAACAGTAACTTTTGAAGAACATAAGAAAGAAGCCGTAATAAGAAAGGGAGTCCGACAAGGATGTTCCCTATCTCCGTTACTTTTTAATCTTTACATGGAACTAGCAGTTAATGATGTTAAAGAACAATTTAGATTCGGAGTAACAGTACAAGGTGAAAAAATAAAGATGCTACGATTTGCTGATGATATAAAAATTCTAGCCGAGAGTAAAAAGGATTTAGAAGAAACAATGAACGGCATAGGTGAAGTCCTACGAAAGAACTATCGCATTAAAATAAACAAGAAGAAAACAAAAGTAATGAAATGTAGTAGAAATAACAAAGATGGACCGCTGAATGTGAAAATAGGAGGAGAAAAGATTATGGAGGTGCTGCGAAGGCAAAAGTTGAGTTATTAATCACTGATATAAATTTTTACCGAGGTATTTACATCGGTGGCATCCCAATGAGGCTTGGCTTATTACTATGAGATGTAAAAAGTCAGAGGGCGATAGACGACTCCCGTTAAAGCCCAACAGGGCATGGTACGGGAGTGGGATGGTTTGGCGACGTCACTAGGCGGGTGTCTTCCCCTACTGGGTTGGGATGTTAGTAAAATTACACAATAAATTTCAATTTACAAAATTGTTAATGCTCTATTTTATTTCTTTCATATTTTTAATAGATATAAAATCAAGCATAACTAACATTGTGAATCATCCCTCGTTTACTGTGATGTAATAAACCCTGTTTTTTGGAATGCTGGCTTTGTCACCTTACACCACAATGTGGTGCTTAATCAGACGAAGATTTGCAGTGCATACAGTATGTAATATTATTAAATTTTTTTTTGGAGTGACTATTTTTAAATATTTCTATTCTTAATTGCATTTAAAATTTATAACGCTACAAGAGTGGAAAGATAAATTAAGTAGTTAAACTCTAAATAAAGGTTGCCTACGTTCCAAAAAATTTAACCTATTATGTTTTAAAAACTGATGTGATGGATTCTATTAAACTTATTCTGTGAAAATACACCGACGCATACAGGCAACACAAATACGCATTCAAAACTTGTGTGAGAACAAATATAGATAAATGAACACATCTTACGGATGAAAGATTCGGACAAAAGTACTGAGGCAAGCTTGACCGCTGAACAAACGGGGTCAAACTGATGGTGAACAGCAACAAGGATAAGGGCAGACTCAGCTTGAAGTGACATGTCTACAACCTTCACATTCTACACCTCCGTACCGCAAATCCACACAGCATAAACCACACACGTCCTCTTCAGTAACCCTTTTCAAAGTTTCTTTCTAGTACAAATCAGAAGTTACAATTTAGCGTAAAATAACGTGACCTTTAATCTTTTAGCTAAAGTGACACACGTCGTGCTTTAATGACTTCTGTGTTCACCACTCTAATTTATTAATTGCGAGTAAATAAATTTAATATTTCTAAAAATCATATTGGCTTTATAAAGTATTTAAACATATATTATTGAAAAGTATTTGTTTGAAGTTCAAGTAAATGTATTACGTACATCTAAATACTATCGTTTAAATATATTACACTCCAAAGTGTGCGTTTGTATAATGGAATATTAAAAAACCAACACTAAGTAAAGCTACCTTAAAAATGGAAAAAAACTTTTGAAAATTAATAAGTAATTAGTGGGTTAATCAGAGCAGAGGAAAAATCAATTTCGAAGCGTAATAAAAATTTCGTTTTTGATTAACAGAGCAAAAATAAAATAAAATTAAAATTATATATTATTTCACACAGAAGGGGAAATAAAATGATAAAGTGTTTTATCAGAATATCAACATTTTATGTAGTAAAAACCGGATATTAGATCATAAATAATGAAATAAAAAAAAGTTCTAAGATTCTTTTCAATACTGCGATCTGATACTTTCAATACGACTATGTAATAGAACTGGTAAATTGCTCAAGAAAACGAGAATTTCTTTTCAGATTGATACCGAACAAATATTTTTCCAGGCATATTTTCCTCTTTCTACATATTATTTGAAACAAACAATGAACGAATGATTTCATTTTCATGAAATATTTATAACTTCATATTTGATAACGAAGAAATTTAAAATAAAAAAGAAAGAATGGAATATTCACAACTTAATTTTTTGTTATCAATTTATATAGTCCTGATGTAAACCGATTTTATTTAATGCTTTAACTTTTTTTTAAATAATTAAGCTTGTTATTTAACAAAAAGTGTAGTTTCTTGGTGTCATTATTAAAATTAATTCTTTTCTAGAAGAGAGTTTAAGCCGTGTGTATATGTCGCCATCTTGTGTGTGTTACTTTAAAGCTATTTTCTCTGTTTTTTTGTTAAAATATCTTATATTTTTTGTGTTGTATTTAAGTGTGTTCTATCGTTTGAATATTGAAATCGCTTTGCGGTATTCGTTTTGAGGCTTTTGTGTCAATATTTTTGGTGGCCTAGCGAAGCTAGGTTACACTGCTACGGGGGTGTTTTGTAATTTTATTTACAGTAAAGGACTTTTGGTGTAATCTTATGGTTTTTTTTAACTGTTACTTTTTTGTATTTGAACGAGTTTGATAGGATTATTGGCAAAATTTTTGAAATTTGTTTCGAAAATTTTGTTGTTTTTCCGTTGCTAAGATACATTGTTTATTTACCTTTTATTTGTTTACATTTGTTTTACTTAACATATTTTGAAACTATTACATTGTTTGTTTGAGTCCGACAAGGATGTTCCCTATCTCCGTTACTTTTTAATCTTTACATGGATCTAGCAGTTAATGATGTTAAAGAACAATTTAGATTCGGAGTAACAGTACAAGGTGAAAAGACAAAGATGCTTCGATTTGCTGATGATATAGTAATTCTAGCCGAGAGTAAAAAGGATTTAGAATGAACGGCATAGATGAAGTCCTACGCAAGAACTATAGCATGAAAATAAACAAGAACAAAACAAAAGTAATGAAATGTAGTAGCAATAACAATGATGGACCACTGGATGTGAAAATAGGAGGAGAAAAGATTATGGAGGTAGAAGAATTTTGTTATTTGGGAAGTAGAATTACTAAAGATGGACGAAGCAGGAGCGATATAAAATGCCGAATAGCACAAGCTAAACGAGCCTTCACTAAGAAATATAATTTGTTTACATCAAAAATTAATTTAAATGTCAGGAAAAGATTTTTGAAAGTATATGATTGGAGTGTCGCTTTATATGGAAGTGAAACTTGGACGATCGGAGTATCTGAGAAGAAAAGATTAGAAGCTTTTGAAATGCGGTGCTATAGGAGAATGTTAAAAATCAGACGGGTGGATAAAGTGAAAAATGAAGAGGTATTGCGGTAAATAGATGAAGAAAGAAGCATTTGGAAAAATATAGTTAAAAGAAGAGACAGACTTACAGGCCACATACTAAGGCATCCTGGAATAGTCGCTTTAATATTGGAAGGACAGGTAGAAGGAAAAAATTGTGTAGGCAGGCCATGTTTGGAATATGTAAAACAAATTGTTAGGGATGTAGGATGTGGAGGGTATACTGAAATGAAACGACTAGCACTAGATAGGGAATCTTGGAGAGCTGCATCAAACCAGTCAAATAACTGAAGACAAAAAAAAAACAACATGGTTTGAGCGATTTTGTAGTTTTCTTTCTTGTTTCGATTTTGTTTTGTGGGTTTAGGTCACTTTTATCGGTCTCGTGACATAAAAAAAAGGGAATATTTTTTTCTTGTTACCGTTTGGTCTTTTTTGTCGGCTGTTTATACTGATAGCGGAAGAACTATACTGATTTCTCTTGACAGGACTGATGGAAAGTCGGGTTTAGACATTGTAGCGCCTTCGTTACCCTTCCCCGACGAGGAATCTGAGGCCATCTTCCCTTACGAGGCTTCCTTGGGTTGGAGCGTTGCTATACTTCGCTCCTTGAATGGACTAAGCGCAAGGAAGCGTGAGCGAAGCGGGGCTTTAAGGGATCTGCAGATAATACTCCGTTCGTTACGAACCGTCATTGATCTTTGTTTGTCGGGCCGCGTCTACTTGTTGGGCTGGCTCCGAAGGGAAGATGAGTTGGGTACAGCTCCCGAAAGGACAGTGATTCGTGCGATATCCTCAGCCCCCCTTGCTAAGAGTTATGCTGACGTGACGACAACTCCGTAATTGGGAATTCCACGGATTAATGTTATAATCTTTTTTTTTTGTGGATGGGTCAAAGGCCCCTATACGTTCGCCTAAAGGTTCGGGGGTTATGATTCATCCGGTGAGAGATGAGGACGGTTCTCCTAAATCTACGGCTGAGGTGACAGTGGCTAAGATTCGGGAGACGGGTAAGCCACACAAGGAAGGTATTTGTGTTAATTTTCTTTGGAAGATAAATTATGGCGGAGTTTTTCTGGGGGCTTCGAGCGCTGCAACAGCTCAAAAGATTCTTCAGAGCGATGCTATCAAGCAACAGGGCTTGACATCGAGTGTCCCTCAGCTTTCCAAACCAAAGGCCCTTATCTGTGACGTCCCCGTTGACCTCTTTCGCGATAAGGTATTGAACTGCTCAAAACGAGGAGGGAAAAGTTTGATCAGGGTTTCTGAGTTTTACGGGAGATTGGATTAAGGAATGGTGGAAAACACTGTGTGGGGGAATGTGCCCCTGAGATACGCCATTGGCTACTGCGGGGTAGGATTTAAATCGACTGGGGCTCCTGTCGTGTGAAGGACTTCGGCAGTGCCCCTTGTTGTTTTAAATGCCAGATGTACGGGCACGTTAGTAAAGTAAATATTGTAAGGATAAAAGATTTTGCGGAACTCTGTTTAAGGACTGTCCTAATAAGGTGTCACACTATCTGTGTCACGCATGTGCGCGTTTCGGTCAGAGGGATGATGAGTAGAGATTTTCCGTGTTATTTGCGGGCTCTAGCCATAATACGACGTACAAATTATGGCGTCTGATCCTCCTGTGGTTCGTTGTGGATCGTGTCCGATGGAGGTGATATTCCTTGGGTCGCTGGCAGTTGCTGTGGTTGCAACGGGTGATTTGAAAGGCCGGCGGAGCTGGCCCGCCACCACCGTCTATTGCACCCACGGAACGCTTTATGATTTTACTGTCGTCAATGTGCTAAGACGTTTTCGAGACCGCACGAAGCTAGATGTCACTTTACGGTTTGTCGTGGTCCGGTTCAGCATGACCCTTTCTTTGCGTGTGAGGTTTGTAACCGTCGGTTTGCAAGCCAGGTTAATCTATCTATGCACAAACGTCACCAGCATTCAGGAGGTTGATGATGGAATGACGGGAGGCCTTTTTGGGACGTAGGGGATGAGGTCAAAGGTCTGGAACGACAGGGTGACTGAGGTGTTGGCAATGTATTTTTTGGAGGGTGGTACGGCCATCCTCAAATCTTTGACCCTTTCTTCCGGGAAAATCCGCCAGACAAATGCGAGATAGCAAGTCCGCTTGCTACGCCGCCGGGGATTCTTTCTTCCGACGCTTTTTGGGCCGGAGGGCGGAGTATCCCTGTTTGAGAGCTCGTCTGTTGGGGAGTCATTAAGTCCGTGGTGAACTCTCTCCCATTCTTCGCAATGCTCAGTAGACGGGGCTTGCTCGGGTTGGGCAGGGA
The DNA here is from genome assembly GCF_047948215.1 of Lycorma delicatula. Classification (NCBI taxonomy): domain Eukaryota; kingdom Metazoa; phylum Arthropoda; class Insecta; order Hemiptera; family Fulgoridae; genus Lycorma; species Lycorma delicatula. Next base: position 36,689,100 of record NC_134455.1, read on the forward strand.
ATCTTACTTTACTTTTGACAGGGAAGAGGTGCATCCGTTTTCGGTGGAGCTGGCCGACGAGTGGTACCGGAACGAGTTCCGTGCGAGGATTGGATCAACGGGTTTGTTGGTGGTGTCACCGAATCGTTGGTGGTTACCGACGCTGAATCTCGTCGAACGATGTTAGGTGTTAGTACCTCCCTCTCGGAGGTGAAATTCTGATCAAGTAAGCGCAAATCGTCGGCGATTTGCGGACACGCAGGAATTGTTCAGAGTGAATGCAAAGCTTGGCGGTTTGATTCGCGGCGGCTTTTTAACTGGTTCGGAATCTGGAGATAATGTTGTGCCTCCGTCGGCTGCTGTTGAACGATTCTATACGGAATTATGGAGCACAGACTGGGTCTGTGGCTTGCGTCTTTCTAAAGGGGATGGGCTAGTTTCCTTTAAACAAATTACTGCTTCGGAGTTTCGGGCTGATTTAGAACGTATGAGGCCGGATGGGGCTCTTGGCCTACAGAGAAACATGCTGTTGTGTTGCTCGGGAGTATATGATTTATTGGCGGGTCTCTTCAATCTTTTGGTCTTGATCGGCACGTATCCCACCGCGTGGAAATACCACCATACCACGCTGATACCCAAGGAAGGTAAGGACTTGCAGACCATTGGTGGGTGGTGAGCTATCACTTCCTTGCCCGGCTGTTTAGCGGGATCTTGGAGGGGAGGTTGAGGGAAGCTGTCACCCTCTCGGACGCTCAACGTGGTTTCAACAAGGGAAATGGTTGTTTTATAAATATCCGCTTGATAGACCTGGCCATCTATGCGGATAAGTTGGACAGCCTGTGTGCCGAGGTTGTTGACGTCGAAAAGGCGTTTGACTGCGTGTCGCACGAGGCTATTCAACAGGTTTTATGGGCGCAGGAAGTTTTACATTAAAAAACTATGGCGGTCGGGTTTTGGAAATCAGGAGGGAGGTGAAACAGGGCGATCCTCTTTCTCCTCTTCTGTTCAATTTGACCCTGGATTATACCTTTCAAAAGTTGTCTCGTCTACCGGGGGCTTTCGAAATAGAAGACGACTTGGTCCTATTGTTTCGTGATCCTGTGCTCTCGATGCTGCTGATGCTGATGCTGAAGTGTGGAGTATTTGGTGTCCGGAAACTTGCTTAATACGGAGTTGGACGTTAGCGTCAGGGCGTTGCTTTGGCGTGGACGAAGAAGTGCGGTACTTTGGGGCCTATTTTACAGTGGCTGCTGGACTGTCTTGTAGGAAAGGACTATTCGACGTAACTCGTGTTTGTGATAGTGTTCACAGACTGGCTGGCTCTAAAGCCTAATCAAAAATTGGACCTTCTGTGTCTTATTACTGGGTTTTATCACTTATTTGTTTCGCAATATAAAGGGCATTTTCCATCTTCCTTTAACAAGTTCGGTCGGATGGCCTTCTCTACTGTCGACGAGAGATGGTGACCTAGGGGTTCCTCGTCCCCGTCTTTGCAACTTGGTTCGTGCCGCCTATGTGAAAGCCGTCTCGGCCCTTGTTGATAGCAGGGACCCTTTTATCTCTTCGTTAATAGTCTATAGGAATAGTTGATAGGTTACCTCCATCGCTATCCGTACTGGCTCGTGGGATGGGGCTAAATTGACCGGTTGGTTCAAAGGCTATTGAGCGTTGGAAGAGTCGCATAAAGGATGACGAACTACAGTTGTGGAAACGAGTTCAAGGAAAAAGGGTGAGATGTTTCCGGAACAATTGTTCAGTGAAGGCGCTGCTTTGCTAAACCGGAGACCTTGGGCCACCCGACGTGTTGTGGACATGATTCATGAACGTGCGACTCTTGGTGGATTTGTTGTCGCTAGGGGGAGCAGCTCTTCTGCACCGGGACAGATGCTCTGAGGCCCGACCTGGTTATAAAACCACCGAGTAGGGCTCTCCTTGTCGACGTCTCGATGCGCTTTGAGAAACTGGATTCTTGTTGGATGGAGTATGCGAAAAACATGATAAATAAGCTGTACTGATCCCGGAGATTAAGCGGAGCATGCAGGCGGACAACGCAGGTGTATTACCCTTAGTCATAGGTGCTTGTGGTGGACTGATAGGTCAAACGGTGCGGAATCTGACTCTGTTGGGTTTGGGTAGACCTCAGGTCTTGGAAGAGCTGATGGTTGGTGTGCTTAAGAGATCTGTAAATATTACTCAATGCCATTTAGACTGCTCTTAAGGTTTTATGGTTGAGCTGGCGACTAGAGCGTACACTAAATTGTTACAATGATATGGGATTGTCTTGAGAGAAAAGTTGTGTTAGTCTTTGGGTTTTGTTGTTTTACCTTCTTTGAAGGGAAGTACTAACTAAAACACGACCTACCCGGTTCGGGGAATTGTGGTTATTGCCGACACTAAAATTGGTGCTAATGTAAAATGAAAAAAAAAAAGTACGTAATGCATTTATACTGATTACCAAAGAAGCATTTTGGTGATATATATATATATATTTTTAATAAATAATTGTAAGTAATAAATTTAGTAAAAGTTGTTGTAAGTTGTTTCATAAAATACAAATAACAGTGAGAGAGTTCTTTCTTATTCGTAGTATAAGAAAAAGAAGGAGAAATGTTTTATATTTTTTATGTAACAATGAAAGAAAATAAGAAAAATGTTCCATCAGTATACAAAAAATAGAGTTTTTATAAATTACGTCTGCAGTAATTTAGAAACGAGCCTAAATTACTAGAAGCCTTAAATGATGTTTTCTTCCAGTTCCTATACTTCAAAATGAAATAAAATGAAAGGAATAATTGAAAATCAGATGCGTGTTACATTCAGTGTGTCTTAAACTTCATATTAAATTATAATTTTTGAAATGTATTAAAAATATGACATTAATAATAATTACATATAAAAATAAAAACCAAATAAAAATTAATTAACGTATAAAAAACAATTTTACGAATAATATTTTAGACACACTATTATAGAAAAAAATCTGATGTGGACAGCACATGACCTCCTTGTATGCCTATTAAATTACATATACACGTTTATTAAAATAAAAAGTACATAAAATTTTATTTCTTTAATAAGTTCTGAAATTTTATGGTTATTTTATGGTCCTTTTTTATGGTTATTCATGAATTACTATTTAATGTATTTTTTTTTTTTTACAGAGGTTAATAATTAATAAATCAATATATTTAAATTAAAAAAAGGAGATGAATTCTATGATTCGAACCGAAGAGCCTTCCCCTTATAACATCCCAATATTTTTTTAATTAAACTTTTATTTTACTGTAATACTGGAACCAATGAAAATAACTATAAATTATGATGTATCGTTGAAAAGCTCTCAATGAGGGTTTCTCATTGCATTTAAAAAAAGTCCAAAATCCAAATTTTTCTGATTTTGGACACTTTTGGTTCAGTCGATTGCAATCCAAAGGAGAGGTGCACAACTAAATGTTACAACAATTCTAAATAAAAAATTTCAAAATCCTACGGCTAATTATTTTTGAGTTATACGAGATACGTACATACGTTACACCGAAACTAGTTAAAATGGATTCAGGAATGGTCAAAATGGATATTTCTGTTGAAACCTGAAAACCAAAATTTTTCGCGATCACAATACTTTCTTTACTTCGTATGAGGAAATAAAAATAGCACCGCGAATTCGAGCTACGTGTTTTTGTTTCTTTGTTGGGAAATATATATGTAGACCTAGCTTAAATATTCTAATACTCCGACTTTCTTGTACCCTAAACTGCGTATATATTCTGCTCTCCCCCATAACTTAAGTTGCATTGCTATAATAATAACTCGCATTTTTTTAGTTTATATTTTTATAATGAAATCTCTTTTGCACTGAAATATTTTCCTTTTCATATTTGAGAAATATTGAACGTGTGTAGATTAAAATCTACACACGTTCAATATTTCTGTAGATTAAAATCTACACACGTTGATCTACATGTTGATTAAACATGTAGATAACGATGAAAACTAATCATCTGTTCTAATTTTAGATTTAATAATTATGCTTCCTAACGTTATAGTAGATAATGTAATATTTATTGAAATTTTAAATGGAATGCCGAGAAAATTGTTAAATAATGTATAAAGAATCGTGATTATATTTTATATTCTCTCGTTGAAGTTCATTAAGGAAAAATACGAGAAAGACTGGTAAAATTGATTTTCAGTACCCACAACAATTTGATAAGTGATGTAGAGCTTTAGATTTTAAGAAAATCTGAAGTAATGATAAATCCATTCTTGTAATGAATAGAATTTATTAATAAAGTTACCAGTATTTTTTTTTAATTTCTCGTTTTATGTTTCTTACGAATTTAATATTTTATAAAAATGTCCATAAATTGCTTGCAATTTCTTATTAATTTTCAAAAAATTATTTTTTTATTTACATTCGGTTTCGAAGATTAGAAACTATAAATAAATTTCATGATAATAATTAAGTTATAACGGAGTTTCCCATGAAACACCTTAATTAAATGCATTTTAGACATCAACAGTAAATTAAAGGTAGCTTAAACAGCCAGCCAGCCAGTAATGAATGAGAAATCATAATAATATCCTGTACTACGAATAAAACCACAACATGAAAAGAAAAAAAATATTATCATAGAAACAAATAACACTGGAAAGATAAATTTAAGAAGAAGACAAAATTTAAGAAGAAAGGCCTCGCCTTGAATATCACTATTAGGTTCCTAGGTCCGATGTATGTGCCCTCTTTAATCGATTTACATCTTCCTCATTGTCTAAGAGGTTAACAGACAGTAGACTGATGATAGCACGACAGGCCTGAGCCAGGAGTCTAAAATTGTAATTTTTTTCAGGTCACTTGAATACGATCACTACTAAAATTCGCCAATGGATAATATCTTATCGTATTCTTTATTAGCAGCGCAATGCCCCCTACCGTCCGGATGGTTATTCGTGTATATTGATATCCCAGAAATGAAGATAATTCCGGTCAGTGAAGTGAGTTTCACAGAGGGGGATAACATCTAAAGATTCTGTGAAGAAAAACATCTCTGTGTACAGCAAGACCATTGGTGTTTCAGGTAGCTATCATAAAAAACCTGGCCGCTAACAAAGTTTGGCTATCACCTTGCTGAGTAAACCAATCAGACTTCCGATTTTCTGAACTAGAAACTCTTATGTTGCAAGTCAATTTTTGTAATCTGCCATCGAGATGTTCACGGGTATTGCGCCCTACAACCACGGCATAATAACCGAAATTTAGTATTTGATTGAGTGCTTGGATTTCTAGACCGCTGTCGGCTAAAGAAGTGAAATTGGAGTTGCTTAGATTAAATAAAATCTATTTGTCCGTAAGCTCTTGTGGACTAGCACTTCTCTTAGAGCTTAGCACTTTCTGCCTCTATTTCCTTTCCAATATCACCCTAACCTCTATAATTAGCTGTTGGTCTGAGTGACAAAGTGCGCAAACAGAAGGAGTATTTCGATCCTTTCTAGGACAATCCGCAGTTCTGTATCCCTATGTACAATTGACAAACAGGAAGGGCCGCAAGCAGTTATTCTTCGCATGTCCCTATTGTTGTTATCTCATGTGTTGGACCAGACCTGGAGCTTTTCTGGAAGTATCAAATGTGACGCTGCAGTTCGAAATTTCTCTTATTTTGAATATCTACTTGTTGTGTTTATAAATCTATACAAGATTTATAAAGAATGTAGACAATGGTTCTTTTGTCAAACTAAGACGAGTGGTCCTCATTTTCACTCTTGATGATGTCAGTCGGGATTAAATAATGTAGGTTCCTCAGAACCACCCGAAAGGTACGCTCATTCTTTTCTTGAATGTGTGTCCGATTAATTTGTGTTCATGGACCAACTCTACAGACCAATTCTACACTTTTCTACATCATAATTATGTAATTTTTTAGCACTATTAATTTTAATATAGTAGTCGCTTTTGGATACCAGCAACTCTATTAGTTAGTAGAGACGCAACACAGCCGTGATTAAATACAGGACTATCAGAGGTTGTTTGACGTTCTCTTTCCCATTTATTTCAGTATTACTTTTCTCCATCGGTAAGTCCTCACACCTTATTTACGATAAAGTAAAATATTTTGTGATGTCTCCAGTAGTAACGAATAACTATATAGTTTATAAATTTTCATTAAAAACCTAATATAACTTTTAATCAGAAGCAATTTTTATACACCAATATCACAAGAAATTTTGAGGGAACTTTTTTTCTGTAACAGGTAGCATTTATTGTTCTTGTGGAGTAGTAAAAGCACTATTGCACGACTGGATAAAAATATATTAATCTTTTCATCACTGACGACATGATTGCCTTAGATAAGAGTATTCCTGTTGGAAAAAATTAGACATTATCAGGATAGAATTGTATTCAACTTTCATCTGAATTGTAGGATCTTATTATATACAAGTTTTACAAATTTGAGTTCTACATTTAAAAAAAATTCTAATTCCTTCAACCCAGATGAAATGTAATTATATTTTATAATTTTCTCTGAGGTGTTATCAGGAAGGGAAAACTTTTCAATAATTTTATAATTGGGGAGGAGACATATATATATACATATATATCACGTAATATAAAGATGCTACGATTTAGAAGAAAGGATTTAGAAGAAACAATGAACGGCAAACATGAAGTTCTACGCAAGAACTATCGCATGAAAATAAGTACAAAAAAAAAGTAATGAAATGTAGTAGAAATAACAAAGATGGACCACTGAATGTGAAAATAGGAGGAGAAAAGATTATGGAGGTAGAAGAATTTTGTTATTTGGGAAGTAAAATTACTAAAGATGGACGAAGCAGGAGCGATATAAAATAAAATGCCGAATAGCACAAGCTAAACGAGCCTTCAGTAAGAAATATAATTTGTTTACATCAAAAATTAATTTAAATGTCAGGAAAAGATTTTTGAAAGTGTATGTTTGGAGTGTCGCTTTATATGCAAGTGAAACTTGGACGATCGGAGTATCTGAGAAGAAAAGATTACAAGCTTTTAAAATGCGGTGCTATAGGAGAATGTTAAAAATCAGACGGGTGGATAAAGTGACAAATGAAGAGCTATTGCGGCAAATAGATGAAGAAAGAAGCATTTGGAAAAATATAGTTAAAAGAAGAGACAGACTTATAGACCACATACTAAGGCATCCTGAAATAGTCGCTTTGATATTGGAAGAACAGGTAGAAGGGAAAAATTGTGTAGGCAGGCCACGTTTGGAATATGTAAAACAAATTGTTAGGGATGTAGGATGTAGAGGGTATACTGAAATGAAACGACTAGCACTAGATAGGGAATCTTGGAGAGCTGCATCAAACCAGTCAAATGACTGAAGACAAAAAAAAAATCACGTAATAGAAATTACATAAGAGAAAGTTAGCACTCTATTTCCTGGTTAAAAGAAATTGTAATCTCAATGTGTAGTTATAATACTAGACGTGTTGTATCTATTTTTTATATGGTTCATGATTATGATATAATTTTAGTATTCATAATATTTATCTCCAGTTGCTAAAACCTTTTTCTACTAAAAAGAATGCGTTTTGATGTTAGTTATTCTTTAAATACCTAGGAAAAATTTATCATATTTCCTTGTTACGTTGTTATTTAACATTTAGTTACTAATGTATAACTAACATGCATAAAGTTTGGTAGAATTTAGAAAAATGAGTTAAATAATTAAGAATAATTTAAGTAATAGGAAAAATATTATTCAATATCTTAAAAAAAAATACCATTATTTTAAAAATACTAGTTTTCACATTCATACGTGCATAAAGAAATTTAAGGTTATCAGAACTATAAAAAAGGAACCTAATATATGACAAAATTAACCTGAGAATCTGGTTTGAAAAAGTAATTTTCATCCAATATACTTCATTTCATAACTTACATCATAAGCATAATTATAAGTGGAGTGTATTTTATAAATTGTATCGGTTAGAGGGATTAATTAAGCACACAACAAACAATAAATACCAGTTAATCAGAAACATTTTTTTTTTAAATCTACATAATTTCATAATATAATAAATATTATATGTATATAGTACAAGCAGTTTTATTCATGTCATTTTATAGCTAATTTTTTTTTATACAACCACTTTTTTTTGTAATAACGAGATTCATGTATTGATTTAACTAATGTTAAATAAAGATCTTCAATGAGTATTTTAAAGGTTTTTCTCGTAATTAAGAGTTTTGAACACTAGTAAAGGAGTTTTAAAATTATTAGAAAGGGTCGTGATTTTGCATACTATATGAGAATTAAAGGAAATAAATTATAGAACTCTCTTGGTTGATATGAATAAGAGGGAGCTCTGAAAAGAAAGTTAGAGAAGGTTTTTGTGGTTGAGAGAATACTCTGTATTATGTGGAATCATATAAATTACTGTATTCGACGTAAAAGTTTGAAATAAAATACAAAAATGTTTTGACAAGCATGGTAAAAATGATTAAAAATATTTTATAGCAACCTTATTTTACTTACAGTAACAGTAAACGAATCAAATCAGTTCAAAAAAAATTCATTAAAAAAAACTGAGGTATGCGACTGCAAGCTTGCTTGCATATTCACACGCTCAGCAACTACTTGAATACCAAGATTGTTGTGTGTGTGTGTGTGTGTGTGTTGGGGAAACGAAGAGTACAAAGTTTTTGATCATCAAAGGACGAAAAATTAAAGGATTAACGGAAGCTAATATTAAAAAGAATAAATTTTATTTAGCCCAAAGCTCACAAACATCAAAGTAAACGTTTTCATGTTTACTGTATTGGCTTTTACAACTATGAATATCTATTCCTTCTCATTATAGGTCAAATATTCATTAAATGATTAAGTATACATATAAAGTAGTGTAAATATTAATATTCATTAATTTTTATTCGTTATTTAAATTTGATTAATGAGTTAAATTACGCATTATGTTACTTCATTATCTTTATTATGTTTTCTCATTATTCATAAAAGTATTTGTTTTAGACAATACATATTAATTTTAAGAATGATTTATATAGGCTACAGTTTATTTTAGGCTATAGTTTAGCATTCATTCTACAAACATTAAAAAATTCATAAGTAATAATATCACTTAACGTCATAAATTGGTTTTCTTTTAAAATATTCTATGTTGTAATAATTAATTAATAAAAATATATAACGTGTATATTTTCTATTTTAGATATTAACACATCTCTTATTCATCTACTTTTTGAGTAGTACCTAGATTAATATTATAATTAATAATTTATCTGTAATTATATAGAGACCTAAAATTATACCTAGAAAAGGCATTCGATAACGTAGACTGGAATAAAATGTTCAGCATTTTAAAAAAATTAGGGTTCAAATACAGAGATAGAAGAACAATTGGTAACATGTACAGGAACCAAACAGCAACAGTAACAATTGAAGAACATAAGAAAGAAGCCGTAATAAGAAAGGGAGTCCGATAAGGATGTTCCCTATATCCGTTACTTTTTAATCTTTACATGGAACTAGCAGTTAATGATGTTAAAGAACAATTTAGATTCGGAGAACAGTTTAGAAGAAACAATGAACGGCATAGATGAAGTCCTACGCAAGAACTATCGCATGAAAATAAACAAGAACAAACAAAAGTAATGAAATGTAGTAGAAATAACAAAGATTCACTGAATGTGAAAATAGCAGGAGAAAAGATTATGGAGGTAGAAGAATTTTGTTATTTGGGAAGTAGAATTACTAAAGATGGACGAAGCAGGAGCGATATAAAATGCCGAATAGCACAAGCTAAACGAGCCTTCAGTAAGAAATATAATTTGTTTACATCAAAAATTAATTTAAATGTCAGGAAAAGATTTTTGAAAGTGTATGTTTGGAGTGTCGCTTTATATGCAAGTGAAACTTGGACGATCGGAGTATCTGAGAAGAAAAGATTAGAAGCTTTTGAAATGCGGTGCTATAGGAGAATGTTAAAAATCAGACGGGTGGATAAAGTGACAAATGAAGAGCTATTGCGGCAAATAGATGAAGAAAGAAGCATTTGGAAAAATATAGTTAAAAGAAGAGACAGACTTATAGACCACATACTAAGGCATCCTGAAATAGTCGCTTTGATATTGGAAGGACAGGTAGAAGGGAAAAATTGTGTAGGCAGGCCACGTTTGGAATATGTAAAACAAATTGTTAGGGATGTAGGATGTAGAGGGTGTACTGAAATGAAACGACTAGCACTAGATAGGGAATCTTGGAGAGCTGCATCAAACCACTCAAATGACTGAAGACAAAAAAATAAATAAAATTATCCTATATCAAAGAGCAATTTTTTTATTGGCAGTCATGCTTTTTAACTTTTATTATTTATCTCGTGTTTATTATTTTATTTATATTAATTCATGACTGTAAGTACATCTTTTTGCACAATTAATAATATCTTGATGGTGAATGATAATATTTGTGAAGAAGACGGGTACAGAATACACCAACTAGCGGGCAGAACTCTGGTTTTAATAAAATCAACTGCTCCATTTTTTTTTTTTTTTGGGGGGTTAAATGTTTATAGAATTATTTGGGAATGTGAGTTCAAATAGTTGACAGACAGGGGATTGGTATGATTTGTTAATTACCTCCATACCGTAGAAATAATTTTTAAGTAAAATTATTTTTGATTTTTGTTGTTTGGAAGGACTTCAAGTTTAAATGGTTCAAAATTTTTTTATAAATATCGTGATTTAAATTGGCCTTGGAGCTTCTTTCTTTGTGTCAAAAAGTTTCTTTTAGAGAAAAATGTTCCATCATTATATATCAGTCAATCTTTGTAGTTCGTAGTGAAGAAAGCAGATCAAAACTTTTGTTAAGATACCACAAGTGTCGCCATTTTGGTTGTGTTGCGAATTTTCTCGTGCAATTTTGTGAATTTTATTTATGTATTGTGCTTCAATTCTTTTCAATTCGTGTTTAATTTATTCTATTGTGTCTGTTCTGTGTTTTTTTGTTTTTAGTTCGGTATTTTGTTTTTATATTACAAGCGCGCGTTCGCGGTTATTCGGTGGGCAGCTTACCTAACCTTACCGGGGTTAGCCTGATGTTTACCTTTTCCTGAGACTTTTTGGTCCTTGTGGCCATACTTTTGTTACCTTTTTGTTCATTGTTTGTTTGTTTGTTCGTTTGCTGTTATATTTTTTTGTGTTTGTTTGTGATATGTTATTGGATTGCTTGGCTACCTTTTGTCGCAATTTATTTAGGAGTTAGTTTACGTTAATTATCGTGTTTCGCGTCGTGAGTTTATCCAGTATTACCCTGGGCAGTTATTTGTCTTCTGACGATTCTGTTTTCGATGATGAGTTTCCGGAGGTCCCTAGAGGGGTCCGGTCTGGCCATTTTTCCGAGCTGCGTAGGCTTGTGGAGTGCAGCTCCGACGCATTTGTAATCTATCCGGTGAGCGGTCCCATTCTACTGTTAGCCCAACGAGGTTGCCCTTAGCTGCCCCTGCGGTTGCGTGGGGGCGCTTGGGGCTCCTCGAATTCTGAGGTCGAGGAGATTGGACTTTCACCCTCTGCTAGGTGCCCTCCTATTACCACTTAGGCTTTTGCTCATGTTTCTCTTGCGCCTGGCCCTTCTGGGTCAGGGACCGTTCCTGACGCTTTACCGTCCTCTTCATAGGGATCCGTTTCTGATAAGGACGTGAAGGGTTTCGTTCGGAAGGTTCTGTCCCCTCCTAAGCTTAGCGTAAAGCCCCATTTTAAGCCTACTGTGACCGATGCACCCGCTGTTGACCCTGATCCTGATGTTTCGTCTTCGCCAATTCTATTCCCTCTGGGATCGATGGGTTACAAGACTCTGGTCTTCTATCTTTACATAATCATGCTATGACTGATTTTTGTCATCATGCTATGACTGATTGGGCGCGGAAGCGTAGTGGTAGAAATGGGACCATCACCGAATCTGAAAACCTTCTGCGGACAATGCAGGACGCAATTGCCAACTGTGTTGCTGGCCGCTCTTTTCTGCTTGGACGGCTTTCGGCTTAAGATGGTCTTCGCCAGCTGGTCGCTAATGTTCCCCCCTCCGACCACTGCTTCTTCTTTCCCTATCTTTGCCGATGCGGTTCGCACCTCTTCGGCTGGCCCTCCTGTTCTTAGTTTCGCCCCTTCGGTTCGATTGTCCCCTGCTTCGTCACTAATATTCACCTGATGGACAGCGCCATTTTCGTTGGTAAAAAGGAAAGCCTACGTGCCGCTGTGTTGGATATTGAGTATGTATATATTAAAAAAAACTTGAAAGCATATTCATTTTAATGTAATACAGTTTATATTATAATTTAATAATAATGTTTTTGAATGTTTCATCGGCTCAAAAATAACCGTGAACTTATGTTAACAAATAATTCGCTTAGAAACTAACTTTCTTGTCTACCTTTCATGTTCTAATATTGTTTGAATATGCATTATGGTATCGCAAATAATAGACAAAGCTGAAATAGGTAATACATTTTATTTTATTACTTCAAACCTAACCTTAAATTATAGCTCAGAAATACTATGTAAATAAAATATTAATTTGTATAAAACGTCAGCTAAAATACGATTTTTAAAGCAGAAGTACAAATTACAAACAAAATAACAGAAATTCTAAATATCAACATTAATTATTTTAAAAACAAGCAGTCAGCAAGCTGATAGCAATTTTGAGAAAGGTAGAGAAGTTAGTGTAAATTACATTATACTGTTAAATAAATATACAACATATTCAAAATATAAGCCTGTTATATAAGCTTGATAACCTAATTAAGTACGTGTGATCCTGAGAGAACATAATGGTTGTTACTGCTCTAATTAGAAGAAACTTCAATCATTACGTAATAATACAATGAAGTAGACACATCTTATTAATAACAGAAAGGTGTATAAAGCCAGAAGATATTTGTCTCTACATCTGGCACTAGTGAAAAGCCCCTCTCACGAGCTGTACCACCACTGCCGCTCTAACATCTTGTTTGGAACCAACACAATTTACAAGGAATTTCCCCAGGGTTTCGAAATACGAGTAGCACTAACTTAACATGTTGAAAGATAATGTCGTAACTGCGCATAATTCATTATGCGAGGAAAAGCAAACAAAATGCATAACGCTATCGGCAAATACGCACAGTAAAATTAACGCGTATAGACATGCCAGCGAGGGTGCACTCATCGAACACGCACAAAGATACTTTACAGATTTCCAGTCTCACTAAACTCTATTCCTAATCTCCAATTTTCTTCTGACTTTGCCAATAAATAATTCACATATAATGAAATAAATTTTTGTTTTAATATCTTAAAATATGTTATTATTTTCAAATGAACCTGATACTAATATATCGTGAAGTATGCATTAATTTAATGCGTAATGCAGTTACTCCTTTTATGAACTTTAAATGTTAAAAATTTAACATTTTAAATATATTCTAAATCAATCAGTAATGGTCTAACGGGTTTAAAATAGTTAAAACAAAACTTTTATGGAAATGAATTGCAATTTATTAGGAATGAATTCATAGCTAAATAACAGTACTCTACTCTTATCAAACAAGAAAACAGAAATACTTTTCCCTGGCACATTTCAGTATTAAGACTTATGAGAAGAAAACCTTGTGAAATTGTAATTTTTAATAAATCTAAATGATCAAGGATTTCCCTCAATTCCTTAATTATTTTTGGCAAATGCTTGGGAAGTTCCTTGTTTTTACCCATAAAACAGCGTACGTACTCATCAATTCCTGGAATGACCTATAAATGTTGTTATGCAGAAAAATAATAATTATTTAAAAATTAAAAAAAATTAATTAATTTCTTTCCCAAGAATTAGATAATTAAACAGCACTACATTAAGTAAATCTTTATCCCTTTACTTTCTGGATAATAATGAGTAATTTTTAAGTTGTTTATTTCTATTCCTACTAGTCTGTTCACACAGTCCAAGTCAAGGATAAGAATATTAATATTTTAGATATTAACACATCTCTTATTCATCTACTTTTTGAGTAGTACCTAGATTAATATTATAATTAATAATTTATCTGTAATTATACAGAGACCTAAAATTATACCTAGAAAAGGCATTCGATAACGTAGACTGGAATAAAATGTTCAGCATTTTAAAAAAATTAGGGTTCAAATACAGAAATAGAAGAACAATTGCTAACATGTACAGGAACCAAACAGTAACAATTGAAGAACATAAGAAAGAAGCCGTAATAAGAAAGGGAGTCCGACAAGGATGTTCCCTATCTCCGTTACTTTTTAATCTTTACTTGGAACTAGCAGTTAATGATGTTAAAGAACAATTTAGATTCGGAGTAACAGTACAAGGTGAAAAGATAAAGATGCTACGATTTGCTGATGATATAGTAATTCTAGCCGAGAGTAAAAAGGATTTAGAAGAAACAATGAACGGCACAGATGAAGTCCTTGTTTATTTTCATACTATCGTATGAAAATAAACAACAACAAAACAAAAGTAATGAAATGTCGTAGAAATAACAAAGATGGACCACTGAATGTGAAAATAGGAGGAGAAAAGATTATGGAGGTAGAAGAATTTTGTTATTTGGGAAGTAGAATTACTAAAGATGGACGAAGCAGGAGCGATATAAAATGCCGAATAGCACAAGCGAAACGAGCCTTCAGTAAGAAATATAATTTGTTTACATCAAAAATTAATTTAAATGTCAGGAAAAGATTTTTGAAAGTGTATGTTTGGAGTGTCGCTTTATATGGAAGTGAAACTTGGACGATCGGAGTATCTGAGAAGAAAAGATTAGAAGCTTTTGAAACGCGGTGCTATAGGAGAATGTTAAAAATCAGACGGGTGGATAAAGTGACAAATGAAGAGGTATTGCGGCAAATAGATGAAGAAAGAAGCATTTGGAAAAATATAGTTAAAAGAAGAGACAGACTTATAGGCCACATACTAAGGCATCCTGGAATAGTAGCTTTAATATTGGAAGGACAGGTAGAAGGAAAAAATTGTGTAGGCAGGCCACGTTTGGAATATGTAAAACAAATTGTTAGGGAAGTATGATGCAGAGGGAATACTGAAATGAAACGACTAGCACTAAATAGGGAATCTTGGAGAGCTGCATCAAACCAGTCAAATGACTGAAGACAAAAAAAAAAAGATACAATTGAGTAAAAATAATCTTTTAATTTCGTCTGAAGGGTCATAATCATATGTTTGACTTCATCTCATCTTCCAATTTTTCTTGCTAGCAAATATTACTCTGCTTCGCTCAGAACGTAACAATAAAATACAATCATAAATATGCTGGCAATAATTCTTCTGAAATTTTCCGATATTTATACGATGCTTAAAATTTCAGTCCAGTATTCAATTCGAAGTTACCTTTTCGAACTAATTTCATATCTGCTGTAAAAAAAATATTAAAGTGATTTTTAAAACCAATCAATAGTTATAAAAATTAGTACAAATTCATAATATTTTGGAGTTTTGTAGGTAATTAAAACAAAATATTAAGTTTAACAAAGGTATATATATATATATATATATATATATATATATATATATATATATATACTTATCGATACATTTTTAAAGGTCAGTAAAAATCATTAGAACTATAGAGAAAAGACGTATCTTAAAAAACATTTTGAATAAACTACATCTTGAAGTAGGAGGAAATTCTGTAGTTCAAAAAGATTAAATAAAAAATTAGTAATGCATGTAATTTAGACTTAATTGTTTGTTTCTATAAAATCAGCCTAGTAATTAAATAAACTGTGATATTTCTTTGGAATATACTGTAAAATTATTGGGTGTTTAAATTGTGTGTTAAAATTCAGGACATAACTTAATTGATATCTTTTGATTTAAAATCAACAATATTTTTTGAGGCATGTTATTCGACCGTTCTACTTTTGTCTAAAATGTAATCATATTACTTCCGACAGTTTCTTAAAAAAGTCAGAACAAGTATTCAGTATTCAAACACGGACTGTCTGATCTTTGATGAAGATGATTTGTGTAGACTGATTTTTATGAACTAAATCTCTAACGTTTCTGTGTTTATGTTTTCGAATATGATATCTTTTCTTGGAAAAAAATTTGTCATTTATTCTTAAATATTTAGTATAGTATCAAACCAGACTACACAGTACAGGTTACAAATTTTATACTTATTTTCACGTTATAAATTATAATATTACTAAAAGAAGATATAACGCTACCATTATTATTTTTAATTAAATTTTCCTAAGTACTTCAAACATTTCCTGACCGATTGATTTAAAATAAATTTAAAAAATTTGTTTTTATGAAACAGCATTTCTCAGGTGATGAGGTTTTGAATAATATTAATTAGATGAATTGAACTATTCTGCTCACTTATTCAACTTGAACTTAATAAATATTTACTCAAATATTTATCAATTAACAACTTCAAAACTTTTATTGTATCATTGCATTCATTTTATTCAATTACAATCTTCACACTGTTATAATTCTATTATTGTTATTTTATGTGTCGT
The DNA here is from genome assembly GCF_047948215.1 of Lycorma delicatula. Lineage (NCBI taxonomy): Eukaryota > Metazoa > Arthropoda > Insecta > Hemiptera > Fulgoridae > Lycorma > Lycorma delicatula. The sequence continues at coordinate 36,705,613 of NC_134455.1, forward strand.
GAATATGTTATAGTTATTTATATATATATACGAGGTGCAACAATAAAGTAATGATACTGATTTTTCTTTGCAAGATGTGGCAACCCTGCAGCTTGCGTAGGCACACCATCTTTGACCCCGGTCTATAAGCTATTTCTAGTCCAAGCGGCACATTGATGCAACTGCTCAGTCGTGAATTGTGCTGTAATAAGTGAACACGTGTTTCTGTCTCTCTTCACAGAAATTAAAAGCGCAAAATATTGCGCAACGGTATGCCATTTCTTTTTGCGTTAAATCGGGTGAAAACGCGACGACAACTTACGGTAAGCTTCAGAAGGCTTTTGGAGAGGAGGTTATGTCAAGAGCTCAAGTTTTTCGGTGGCATAAAATTTTTAGAGAAGGCAGAACGAATGTTGAAGATGAAGACCGCTGTGGACGACCATCAACCTCACAGACAGATATCAACTTGACCAGGGTGCGTGAAATCGTACGATCTGATCGAAGATTATCCGTGAAAATGAAGAAACTCAACATCGATCGAGAAACGGTTCGTCTAATATTAACTGAAGATCTTGGTATGAGAAAGATTTGTGCAAAAATGGTCCCCAAAAATCTTACACAACAATATCGAGAAACACGGAAAAATGTGGCAGCCGATCTGTTAGAGCAAACGGAAATCAATCCAGATTTGTTGAGCCGTGTTATCACTGGTGATGAAGGTTGGTTTTTTTTCAATACGATCCAGAGACAAAACGCCAAAGTTCGCAACGGTGCTCAAAGGGATCACCCAGACCAAAAAAAGCTCGCATGTCAAAGTTAAAAGTGAAATGCATGCTTGTGTGCTTCTTTGATTCCAAGGGAATTGTTCATAAAGAACGGGTGCCTCCTGGACAAACAGTTATCCAATATTTCTACAAAGAAATTTTAGAAAGACTTCGTAAACGAGATCTTCGTGTCCGTGCCAACTTGCTGATAATTGGATTCTGCATCACGATAATGCGCCATTCCATACTGCTCTGTCAGTACAGCAATTTTTAACCTCAAAACAAATTTCAGTACTACCACAGCCACCTTATTCACCAGATATCGCTCCGTGCGACTTTTTTCTATTTCCAAGAGTTAAAATGGCGGTCAAGGGACATCATTTTCAAACAACACAAGATTTCCAAAAAGCTGTGACGAGGAGTCTTGGAGGATATTACAGAAGATGAGTTCCAGAAATTTTACCATGAATGGCAGAAGCGATGGAATTAGTGTGTGCAATCAGAGGGGCTACTTTAAAGGAAACACTAAACATGACTAAAACGGTAAGTAACATTTTTTTTTCACATCAGTCTCATTACTTTATTGTCGCACCTCGTATACCGGCTATTACTGTCGTGATCTATAAAATGTATATTTATATTATTATCTGATTGATGTATTTAGTCGTTTATTTAACTGATAAGAATGGTGTTTTTTTGTAGAGATGTAGTAAAAATTACTTATATTCTATGTAACCATTTTTTTCGGACTGTAAGACTGAAAAGAAGCAGCTAAATTAAAATTTAATAATTTCACGATCACAATTATTTCACTGTATACAGGCTACGTAAAAATGTACTTAGCTGGTATCTTGTCGCCAGAAGTGTACATTTTTCTTTTATTTAGAAGAAATGTAGATGAAAGTATCCTGCAAAATTCCTTTATCCTAGCACGACGAATCTTTTTTTATGTTCATTTCTCCACGAAAAATGTAAGAAAAATTGGACGCAAAAGGCAATGAAGTCGAAGATATCAAAGAAAATCATTTAAGTATAAGAAAAATTATGACAGTCAATTGTGAGAAAGGGTAAAAAATTAAAAAGGGAAAAACGTTACACTTAAAAGTCAAATTTATTACAGATTTAAATATTTTTCTCAGTAAAAATTATTTTATGCTTTCGTTAAGTACAAATTCACAAATAAAATTCATTACATTTCTTTATTTTTTTAAACCATTTTTTTTCTGAGTTATATTGTTTAGTTATACGCATAAGTAATAATATGTTCTTTATTTTGTTGCCTCTTAATTATTTAATTAGTTTTTAACGGTTATTGATTCAAAAGGAGATTTTAGAAACAGAAAAATTAAGTCGTTAAGTAGTCTAGATTATCAAAAAAAAAAAAAAATTAAGAACTTAATAACGAGGTTATAAATAATAACCAAGAAAAATTCTTTTAGTTTTAGCGTTCTAAGATAAGAACGCAGGATGGGAAAGAAAAGATGAAGGGAGTAGTAGTACATTAAAGAAAATCCTAACAGTAATTCGACTTTTATTACAGTTATAGAAGAGAGTCGCAGAAGTAGAGCCATGGGATTTATACTACAATTCTCCCTTTTTTGCTCTTACTTTTAATAAACTGTTTCTACCTAACAAACGAAGCGACGCCACCGCCGCCGCCGCCGACCTATCATGAGGTTTTTTAAGAAGTTTACAAGTGGAAAATAAATTTTACAGCATTTTACTTAATTTCATATCATAACATAAGGAAACAGATACAAATACTTACATTAAAAAAAAAAAAAAAATTCAAAAGTTGACAAATTAATTAAAAATATCTGCATTTTTACTACCAAAGAAAATGCTTTGCAAAATATAATGATAATTTTTTTGTATGTAAAAAATTTTGTCTGATTACAAAAAAATTACGTTAACTTAATACATTTTCAATAATTTTCATAACCGGTTTGTTTAATTCCTTTAGAGTAAGTATGACTTACTACTATTTTCTGATAGTTCTTGAGAATTGTTGGACTTCAAACGTCGTAACTACTAAAGCGATAATTCTCGGCATATTGCTCTTCAACTAAGTAGATTAGTTAGTTTTTACTTTTTAACTATTTACTTAGTTTGTTGAATGAGTTTAAAAGACATGATACGAACAAAGTCATAGTAAAAGGTTTAGAAAACATATGTGCAAAACTAATAGTTAGAATAATGATTTGAGGAGTAGTTTTAGATTAATAAAATAATCTAAAAAGTTATAATACAATAAAAATACTCATAAAAAACTTTTGCCTTGATATATATTTATGGATCTGTATAAATATTACTGAAAATATAACAAATACAAGAAGAAAATCATAACGGGGTTTTTACACGCAACAAAACAAAAACGTAAAAAATTATTACAATACTAATAAAATTGGAATATAAACAAGAAAATAATACTTAACTGCAATGATATTTATCAAATATTCTTTGTGAAGCTATGAAAATAGATTACATAATATCAAACGAAATTACGCAATCTATCCATTCCTATATCGAGTGATCACAAGGACTGCAGTTGGCGACTGACAGAATTGCATGCAGGGAAGGTGTTGTCAAATTCCTACACGTCGGCGATATTGTTTACCTTTCCATGATCCCAGGCCATTACATGGACTGAGCTGCAAGTGATTAGGTTGTAACTGCATTATTAACCGTTATTTTAGATATAATAATTAGAATTAAGATTGTGGTGAATATTAAGATATAATTAGCAGCGCCAATTAGTAATATTAATTTATTAATCAGTATTACTTATATTTTACATTTATATAATAATAATATATTTTACACCATAATAAGAAAGGGAGTCCGACAAGGATGTTCTCTATCTCCGTTACTTTTTAATCTTTACATGGAACTAGCAGTTAATGATGTTAAAGAACAATTTAGATTCGGAGTAACAGTACAAGGTGAAAAGATAAAGATGCTACGATTTGCTGATGATATAGTAATTCTAGCCGAGAATAAAAAGGACTTAGAAGAAACAATGAACGGCATAGATGAAGTCCTACGCAAGAACTATCGCGTGAAAATAAACAAGAAGAAAACAAAAGTAATGAAATGTAGTAGAAATAACAAAGGTGGACCGCTGAATGTGAAAATAGGAGGAGAAAAGATTATAAAGGTAGAAGAATTTTGTTATTTGGGAAGTAGAATTACTAAAGATGGACGAAGCAGGAGCGATATAAAATGCCGCATAGCACAAGCTAAACGAGCCTTCAGTAAGAAATATAAGTTGCTTACATCAAAAATTAATTTAATTGTCAGGAAAAGATTTTTGAAAGTGTATGTTTGGAGTGTCGCTTTATATGGAAGTGAAACTTGGACAATCGGAGTATCTGAGAAGAAAAGGTTAGAAGCTTTTGAAATGTGGTGCTATAGGAGAATGTTAAAAACCAGATGGGTGGATAAAGTGACAAATGAAGAGGTATTGCGGCAAATAGATGAAGAAAGAAGCATTTGGATAAATATAGTTAAAAGAAGAGACAGACTTATAGGCCACATGTTAAGGCATCCTGGAATAGTCGCTTTAATATTGGAAGGACAGGTAGAAGGGAAAAATTGTGTAGGCAGGACACGTTTGGAATATGTAAAACAAATTGTTAGGGATGTAGGATGTAGAGGGTATACTGAAATGAAACGACTAGCACTAGATAGGGAATCTTGGAGAGCTGCATCAAACCAGTCAAATGACTGAAGACAAAAAAAAAAAAACATTTATATAATAAAAACAATACTACTCTTCAATATTAATTATTAAATACATTTAACAAATGGAGTTAGGTTACAAAATGGAAGACAATTAAACTTGAAATTTCATCATCTACGTATTTATACAAACGTTTTAATTTCACAGCCTGCTAAAATAAATATTACCGACATAAAAATTCGGTAATTATCTGTATACACCAACTAACTAAAGAGAAGAATATAGTTACTCAGTTAATTAGACCTGTAATTGTAAGAGTATTGTTAATGTTAATTTAAATGTTGCAAAAATAACAAAAGACTTATCGATTAGTAAGTACAACGTTTTTATGATTAGACTATTTTAACTGTTAGTAGCACCTACTTTAGTGGTAGGATTGTCATGAGTCGATGATGCAAGTTTACAAAATCGACTGTATAAGAAGGAAAAATACGTATATTATACATTCTGCATTAAAAGAAACAAATGTATACAATTAAACTTAAATTTTCAACAATGAAAATTTAATCACCATTTCGAGATTTTTTTTGTAGTAAGAATAGTTTTCATGTATTACAATATAAACTGATAAATTATAAAGAAACGAATAAATTTTAAAGTAAATATTACTTTTTTTTTTATAGATTATGCAGAGAAAGATTTGGGAGATAAATATTTCAGTAATGGGTGAATGATCGACAAGACGTAATAAACTGGTTTATTCAGGACAAGCCGTGGCCCGCGACTTCGCCCGCGTGAGATTTATTCACTCGTTACAAATAGTACTTCATTGTGAAAATTGATTCGCAAAAATTAACGACTATATGATACATAGCTGAAACCTGCGACTTCGTCCGCGTCGGAATCACTTAATTTATTGAATATAGCCGCCCGGTCCGGCTTCGCACGGTTGGTGTATCCATTTAAAAAAATAAGATATTTGTTGCAGTCGTTCAGGGTTTTGGGCCACTTGTTCAGCCGTTTCTACGGTAAAATACACCCTTTGGCCGTTTTCTAAGTGGACGGCTAACTGCAAGACTGTAGGATGTCGCTTGTGAATGGGAAATTCTAAAATTCACCAAACAGCTTCGGATGTACTTATGTACCGGCCATTTACATAGTTTTCCACTTCATCGTTTGGGTTTTTGACGCTAAAAGTAGCTTGGTCAGATCCTTTATTGATATATTTACAAATGTATTTGATGGCTTGAACTGAGTGGCAGTACTCGATATTTATGTGCGCGTTAAACATCCTACACAATAATGGAAAATAAGGGACAATCCACCTATTATCTGACATAGGAGATGTCAAGGAGATTACACCTGAATATTACAGCAAATAAGAGGAAAAATGACAAACTTCAAGGAAATGTGATTTTGTTCCTGAGAGCCCAACAGCAATATATTTAATTAAGAGATTACCGATGGTGATATTTTGAAGATTCAACAGTCCTTTTGTCATCTCCAAGGCAATGAATGCATGTGCTGGATCTTACGTGAAGGATGTAAGGAAGATTTCAAATCAATGTTTTATAGAAACTGTCCAATTTTATCTGAAGACCAATTTGGTTTCAGGAAAAGTATAGGGACAAGGGAAGCAATTTTAGGCCTCAGATTAATATTAGAAGGAAGATTAAAGAAAAACAAACCAACCATACTTGGCGTTTATAGACCTAGAAAAGGCATTTGATAACGTAGACTGGAATAAAATGTTCAGCATTTAAAAAAAATTAGGGTTCAAATACAGAGATAGAAGAACAATTGCTAACATGTACAGGAACCAACCAGCAACAGTAATAATTGAAGAACATTAGAAAGAAGCTGTAATAAGAAAGGGAGTCCGACAAGGATGTTCCCTATCTCCGTTAGTTATTAATCTTTACATGGAACTAACAGTTAAAGATGTTAAAGAACAATTTAGATTCGGAGTAACAGTACAAGGTGAAAAGATAAAGATGCTACAATTTGCTGATGATATAGTAATTCTAGCCGAGAGTAAAAAGGATTTAGAAGAAACAATGAACGGCATAGATGAAGTCCTATGCAAGAACTATCGCATGAAAATAAAGAACAAAACAAAAGTAATGAAATGTAGTAGAAATAACAAAGATATACCACTGAATGTGAAAATAGGAGGAGAAAAGATTATGGAGGTAGAAGAATTTTGTTATTTGGGAAGTAGAATTACTAAAGATGGACGAAGCAGGAGCGATATAAAATGCCGAATAGCACAAGCAAAACGAGCCTTCAGTAAGAAATATAATTTGTTTATATCAAAAATTAATTTAAATGTCAGGAAAAGATTTTTGAAAGTATACGTTTGGAGTGTCGGTTTATATGGAAGTGAAACTTGGACGATCGGAGTATCTGAGAAGAAAAGATAAGAAGCTTTTGATATGCGGTGCTATAGGAGAATGTTAAAATTCAGATGGGTGGATAAAGTCTCAAATGAAGAGGTATTGCGGCAAATAGATGAAGAAAGAAGCATTTGGAAAAATATAGTTAAAAGAAGAGACAGACTTATAGGCCACATACTAAGGCATCCTGGAATAGTCGCTTTAATATTGGAAGGACAGGTAGAAGGAAAAAATTGTGTAGGCAGGCCACGTTTGGAATATGTAAAACAAATTGTTAGGGATGTCGGATGTAGAGGGTATACCGAAATGAAACGACTAGCACTAGATAGGGAATCTTGGAGAGCTGCATCGAACCAGTCAAATGACTGAAGAAAAAAAAAAAATAGAAACTGTCAACGATAATTAAGCTTAACACAATTGGACTTATGAAAGCTATCTGGTCATTTAATGCAAAATTGTCAACACTTTACTCCTATTTGTTCTTGTGGGCTGACACCTGATGGCAGTTATTTTCTTTTTCATTGAATGCCCCAGTAGATTTTTCATAATTTTCATTGATAAATTTATACTGTCCACAAATTAACAACAAATATGATTTGGGCCAATGTATGAATGATCATTTCTTGGCATTAATTTGCATCAAGTATTACTATCTTGTATTTTAATTTTTCATTAGTTTACAAATAATTGTTACGTTAAAATGAAATATTATAATAGAACTAAAGGGCTCATTGAATGAAATGAGAATACTGTGGAGATATTTTCTTAAAAAAAAAAAATTGCCATTTTGTAAAAGTTTGTCTTCTAAAGTAATAAAAAAATCTAATAACAATTTGTTTTTGATTTATTTGTATGTTTTCAGTTATAATATTAATTTTAGTTTTTGCAGAGAAAATCATTTACTGCAGGGGATCTTGATTTCTTTGATTTAAAAGAAATATTATTTCTAAAATAATTGTTTTAGTTACTAAGCTCTGATAAAGTCAACAGAATTTACAGTCTGTATTATATTAAAATAATGAATATTAAGGTAGTAAGAAACAGGTTGAACTTGACTCAATGACAGTTCATAAAAATACCATGATAAAATTAGAAAACATTTAATTAGAAATAATAACACAAAAAAAAAAAAAACATATATTCTAGGAGTTGTCACCCAAGTTGGGTGGGATGTTTCCTTTATATTATTATTATTATTATATAAGATAAATATTTATACACTGCTTTGTAAACTTTTATTTGTAAATAAGGTTTATGTTTTTTATTAATTTTATTAATAACACATTCAAGTTTATTTATAATCTCTAAAAAGCCTTCAACATGTGAAATATATAAATATTACTTGTATCAAGAGAAATTAGTTAAATCTAATTTCAGAGCATTTCACTCTGAAATTTTACAGCTCAACATTCCTAAAGTAATTATGTCTGTAATACCTATTCGTATTATTATTAAAATAAATTATTTTTTCTGGTAAAAATGACAGTAGTCATTAATAATTTTCTTTTGAAATTTGATGGAATATCAATTTATTTATATGTGTTTTGTTACATGTATGACTGTAAGTGAAACCTTATTGTCACTTTGAATGTAGAATTTGTTTGTTACTTTGAAAATATATGGGCACCTAAATGGCAATATAAATACATTTTTAAAGGAAAAATTATTTAAATGGCATTTTTTGACTTACTATTTTGTTATATATTTTTATCTAATTTGGTTTAAAGATTTACATCTTTGTATTAAAAAATTTTGTTTAATCTGAGCCTTGATTGCTTCATGTTTGGGATGAAAAAATGTTAAAAATCTTTAATACTATTTTAATATTATCTTTATTGTGTTTATAATACAATTTATAGTTTATGTGTTTTATATTATTAAGTAAATTAACAATTTGTGTATGTCTATTGTATTGTCAGCTTGCATAAAACATTTCTAATATATATGAGTAATTCAATAAAATCATGTGATTGCATGATTTAATCTTTTTTATCACATTTCTCAGTTAATTATTGATTTTATTTCTTATTATATAGACCGAAGTTGTTAAGATAAATAATATTATTAACATATTAATGCTTTTCTCTTGTTTTTATTATGTAAATTAAAATTAGTAAAAGTCCCAAGCACACAAGGGCACACAAATCTTCTTCATTCCCTTTTAGTAATATGTATTTTACATCTTACTTCTTAGTGTAATGGTAGTTTTCTAGAACAGAACCAAAAGCTCCTTGGTTAAAATATTGGTCATGAGTGGCATTTTTTACCTACTACAAAATTTAATTCTCATTAAACAAATTTAGTGTAATTGGTTGTCAGCTTGAAAATAGTCACGCCAAGAATAAATAACAGTTATGAAACAGTATTTTTTGTGGTTTTTTTCTAATAATATTTGGCAGGATGATCGGCAAAAACTTCAAAATTAGGTACGATAATATGATAACCATAAGTAGGTTAACAGCTAGAAGTATAAATACAATAAGTCTGTTGTTAACTAAATTAAAGAACTTTTTTTATTCAAACAAGTAACACTGATGAGAAAATTATGCTCTAAAGATGATAAAAATATTAACTAGAATTATTTTAAGTTTTATTCATAATTTAATTTAATTAACATACTGAAAATAGCATAAGAGACACTGTTTTATTGTCTGTATATGAACTAAACTATTATTGTTAATAGGCTAATTTAATAAATTAATTAGTTATCATATGGTTGAAGTCATTTCTATTTATAAAATTATTTATAGAACTAACTGAAGAGGTAAATTACTTGAATAGATTAATTACATTTAGATAACTACATAAATGATAATTCTTTTGAATTTTTTTTTCTAAACATAGGTTGCTGAAATACTGTGTAATTTATTAGCAGAAAGGTAACCACCATTTTTCTCTGCATGACTGTTACATTACCTACTTTGTAACATGTTGTGAAATGGATTTCACAAAAAGAAAAAAAGTTGGGTCATCTCTGTTTTACTACATGACGTCAATTCATGAAAGACCAGGTTATAAAAGTCAATTATAGAAAGCTATTATATACCAGAAATTGGAAATATTTACATATGTATATTATTATAAGAAAGGAATTTAGATATTAAACAAAAAGGATATATATATATATATTGTGATTTTACCCACCACAGATTTCTGTGGGAGTAGCAACGGTTTTCTTTAAAGAAGTATGAACCATATAGCGTTCAGTATTTGGAAGAAAGTAACTAGTCACAAAAAAATTAGTACATCAATCTTCTTTCACCAATGTGATAAGAAAGTGTAGCGAAAACATATTTAGTCCTATTGCAGTCAGTATTACAATTGCACAAATAAATTAATTAAAAAAGATACTCATATGCTTGAAAACAGCAAATCAAACATATGATTTTAAAAGATAAATTTTCAAGCATATGATATGATTTTCATTAAGCATATGAGTTTCAAGCATACATTCTTTGAATGATATTTTAAATATATGTTTTATGAAGTATTGTATATTTATGTCATAAACAACCAAACTCAAATGTATTACTCAATATTTCAGTCGAAATAACTCCAAAGCCAAGAAGTTTTTTCATTCATGTAGTGTAATGTTTAGTCACGGTTAAGTGTTGTATTTTATAGGATAATCAATATATTCTTTTCCAGCTGAAATCATAAATTAATTATTAGGAACATTAGTATTATGGTAATTGGTATATATAGCCAAACATAAGTATTACTGTAGAATTAATATAGTTCTACATTACAGTATTGATCGGCAAGATTAAAGACTGTCTTCATTAATTTTGGGTTTCCTACAAAAAATAGAGATATGTAGCAAAAATTAGTTAAAATAAAGAGCTCGATAGAAAATACTGGTAAATGTTATAGGATGGTTTTATATGAATAAATGAAGTATTACATTATCACTAAAATGTACGTATGTAGTATTTTATAACCTTTTTTTATCACACTGTATGGTTTCATTTTATAGATTACAGCCCATTGTTATCCTGCAAATGGGTTTAAGCCTACAGAAGCAGTACAATCACAGGTTTTTTCCTCCGCAATCACATTTAAACAAAACTACACATTAGAGGTCAAATAAATTAACTTATCTTGTTTTATTATTATTTTTGTTTGTTTATTAACAACATTGCAGTTTCAGTCATTTTTAACATACTTCAGTCTACTACATTATTCCAGATATTTTTTTATAATCCAACCAAAAACAATTTTTAGTTGGTTTTTATGTATTCCTTCCAAGAGCTGAATAAAACCAGTATTCAGATTCATATTTAAAAAAAAAATTAATTAAGATTTTAAAAAAGCATTTGAAATATATTTATAATTTATATTTTTCTTTTACTTGCACTTTGCTAAGAGAGGTTAGAAATGAATTTGAATTGAGTAATTTAATTATCATTAGTTTGAAATAAATCATTAAATGTAAAAATTAGAAATATATCATACAATTATATTCAGTATATTATATCGTCCCCACCATCCTAAAGTAACGAATGTAAAAAACTCAACTTTTCAGAAGAGCTAATTAACAGTTGTTAAATTTTAAATAAGAATGCATATTTATAAAAGTGAAATGGTTTAAACTAGCCTTCCTAAAAGAGATATGTATTGGATAATTTACCACAAGATGCAGGACGTTCAGACTAGTAGTAAACTGATGAATCTGCAAAATGTGGTTTTTTTACATTCGTTACTTTAGCATGGTGGTGACGATATATATAAGAGTATAACATATTCACAAGGTAGATATTGTTTATTCAGTATTTATTTATTAAAAAGTGTAATATATTAATAAAGGATTTGGAAAAACCCAATGACTGGTATAGTGTTGAATGAATTATTTCAGTTAGTCTATTACAAATGTATATAAATATATTAAACTAAGTTTCTACATAAAAAACAAAATCATGTAAAAAGACATTATCTCTATAAATATGACAATTTCATGTAACTTTTTGTTCCTTCAAGAGTTTCTGTTTTTATTACTTCAAGAGTAAGAAACAAATTCCTAATTAGAAAAAATAAATTAAGGTAATTTTTATTAAATTGTAATTTATTCTTTTGTTATCAAGAAAATCCTACTTCTTTAATTTTATTTTCCCCTCAAGATTATAAGATAACTTAAGTGTGAGTTGAATTGTTTCCTTTTTGGAACACTGAAATCAATCTCTGTTTCTTTTAGAAACTCACACTTATTTATGAGATGTATGTTTTCTCACACTGTGTTCTTTCTTGTGGGCTTTCATCATGTAATTATACTTCTCTATATATGCCATTATTTCTCCCCCCCCATTCATTTATTCCTCATTGATTTCCAAAATTAAAAGAAAAATATAAAATTAATAAATATTTTTAACTTGAATTGATAATATAATTTTCTTTAAGGGTAGCTATACATTAAAGGCAGAATTAATTTCAGTATCATCTTTTGACTTTAGAAGCAGAATACTGAATCTTAAGTAAAGATTTAAATTACAACAGTTTAAAAATTAAATAATGTTTAAATAACAATAATATTACAATTTATGGCTAGTTTAATGAATTAATGAATCAAAAACATTTATAATGTAACAATAATATTTGTAGAAAAGTGTTAGAATATGAAGTCAATTCCTTTGTTGAAATTTTGGTAATGAATGTAAAAGAAGGAAAATTCAAAATGGGGGATATATTCCATAAAAGTTTTTATTCAATTTCTATGTTATTAAACAAGTTTAATTACAAAATTAATCTAATGATGGGGGTATCTTCTACACAAGTTTTAATTTTATTTCTATGTTATTTAACAAGTTTAATTACAAAATTGTACAATGAGTTTGCATATGTTTCAATTTTCATGGAGGTTTTAAACAATCTTTTGACTATTCACAGAATGTTTTATTCAAATTTACTGTATAAATTACATACTTTTGTACTGTATTAATGTAGCAGCTGCTGAAAAAAAGAAAAGTGGTGCATGAGGTTTTATGATGAGGTTTTTTGTTAAAAGAGATTCAAGCAGCTTCTGATATACTTTCAGCATATATAAAAACATGAAATTGATGTATGCCTAATTATAAAACTAAGGTCAGGAATAAGATTGAGTAGGCTAAAATTAATTTCATTCATGAATCATCTAGTGAATTCAGTTTATTAAGTTAATTTAAAAACATAAAAGAAGACAAATAACAACTTTATCTGATGAAACATGTTTTAGAGGCAGTAAATAAGTGGACAAAAATAAAAATTTAAAATAAATTGAAATTTATTTTTAAATAATACATGTATTAAAGTTACTGATAAAATTGGCTCTAAGCTTAAGAATTATATTTTTTTGGATTTATTGTATCATAGCCTGTTAGTGAATCTTCTGTGTTAGCTCACCTTAAGCTAACACTCCGGTAAAGTGATTTTAATTGAATCTGGGAGCTAAAGTATCTTGGAGCACTCCAATAGCCATTATTATGGTTAAATTCCCAAAATTCTGTGACATTTAAAAATATTATTAACTATAGCATACAAGTTTACGAAAACTAATATAATACCTCTTTACGAAACTTAAGTGAAATTGTTTTATTTTATGAAGCAATAACATGGACAAATTAGACTAGGCCTTTTAAAATTATTTAGATAGTTTAATCATGCCAGTTTAATCTCTTTTATTTTAGAAATGCATACACACTGCTTAAATTCAATCTTTGTGTAATTACATTATTAAGAGGATGAGTACAGTATTTGATGTATTATCAGTATATTATTCATATTATAAATCTGAGATTAATAATTAATCCCTCTCTACTTCTCAGAGTTAGGAATTGGTAGTAATTGACAACTATGGTCTGCAACTAAGAAACACAAGCCACAACAAGAAGGAATAAAAAATAAACATTTCTTGAAAGGGTCGCAGACACAAATTTTGCAATAAGTCTTGTGGGTGAAAAAGGAATTTATAAGTTTTACTAAATCTTTATGATTTAAAAGTACATATTATTGATCAAATTATTAGCAATAAATTAGAATAATTAAGTAAAATTAATTTATGGTATTTGGTTAGCGTTACAAAATCAGGGAAATGAATAAATTTAAGTATTTATTTTTGTGTGTTTAATTCATTAATTGAATTAAAATGTGGTAAATTAGTAAATTTAATCAGTTAATTTTATAAGCCCTAGAATATAATATAAAATAAAATAATACAAATATGAGATTGATTTTTTATATAAAAGTTTAGGGGATAGGTTTGTTGGTGATACAAGTCCTAACCACAATTACCGGAACGAGTATTGGGTTTAAAATGAGTTGTGGGTACTGGAGCAATGAGGGAAAAGAAAGAATGGGTGTGTTTAATGTCTGGGGCGGGGCGAATATTTGAAAATTGCATACGGTTCACAAAACCTAAACCAAGGCTCGTTAACCAGACACAGTGTTGTACAATACAAAATACATTTAATGATAATGTCAATTTGGTCAAATCCCATTTGCAAACAAAAGCTAGAGTGGGTGAGCCCGCACACGAACAGGCAAAAGTGAGAGGAAAACAGGGGAAATTCAAAGGGATGAGGGAAAGTTGAGTGAAGTGAAAATTATATTGTTTTGCAGCAGGAAGAGGTGAGGTCGGGTCGTGCAAGTGAGAGGATAATGTGCTGATAAAAAGGAGTGAACTGAAGCTGGTTTTAGTTAATTGTAATTAATACTGGGTATGTTTAAGTTCGTTTTGTGCCGCTGTAGTATGTTCATTCTAATTCTACTAATATACCATGTATTAATTACAAAAATATTTCTATAGAAATTTGCACAAAAAAACTTAAGGTCACAAAAAGCTAATTTTTTAAACTATTTTTTCAGAGTTGTAATGATATTTCATTACAACTCTTAAATATTATTGTTTCAAAAAGGACATTCCCAATTTAGTGTGTAATAATTATTTTTCTTCAGAATTACAATATTTTACAAAATATTGTATACTAAATTAACATTTAACAACTGGTATAATCTAATTTACATTGGCCAGGCTTAAAGTTTTATAAACTGTTATGACTAAAATAAATTAAGTTAAAGAACCCAGACTTACTGTTGTTTTTTTAAATATACATTGTGGTCTTTCACAGAGCTGTGAATTATTACATAAAGAGCAGAGTCGTGTAAACATAAAATAGTAACAGTGTAAAGTTTGGCCTTTGCTTTAAAATAGTTTAAAACAATTTTTTTCATTTTTCTCTTTACTTAAAAGATATTATACAAAGAAATATAAAACTGTTTTAAGAATGTATGTCGATTGAGTATTATACAGGAATATATTTTTCTGTTATCATGAAAGAGTAAGAATTCTATCACTAGTGTATTTTGATTTAAAATCAAAATATGGACCAAATTTTATTTTGAGGGTTTAGGTGATAGGATTAAAATGAATTATCTATTTTGAAATCTAAGCTCTGAATTAAGCATCTGGTTTGAATCTATACTTCAATCAGTATGTATAAAATGAAGTTTCAAGCTAAATAAAAATGAAGTACGTATGAATAAAATCCTACTTCAAATATTTAATTTATTATTATTTCATTCATTTAATCAAGGATGAATTAAAAATACAAGCAGGATGTTCAATATGTGACCATTGATCTGTTAATTAATTTTTATATTTGTAATAAAAGATGTCTCATTCTTTCTTTATATAATTTGAAATTGAGAAAAGGAAGAGATATAAAAATTATGATATTTTAAATTTATAATCTACATTCAAAGATACTCAAATCACTCATTAATTGTTTATCATACTCATCATTTAAATTTATTTATCAACTTAGTTTATTATTTTAAAATAATTTTTATGATATTTGTGGTCACTCTTCTTTGAATGTATTAAACTAGATAGTTTAATATAAGGAAAAGATACACAAATATAAGATATAAATATATACATAAGGAAAAGAGCATACTTTACCTTATATTTTAATTTGATCTAATTTAATTGCCAATGGAAGGATTGTAGTAATTAACTATTAGCTTTAAAACAGTGAAAATGTGTGAAATGTTAAGTAAGCTATGTTTCAAGCTTCTGTTATTATATAGAGACTAGTAAAATCTATTACCTTACCTTTAATCTAATGTCGGATACTAATTGTTAAGGACCACTGTAAATTTAATAACTAAGCACAAGGATATTCAGTGTTCAATTTACACACTATTCTCTGTAATTAGTTACAGTCTGTGATATGATAATGTGAGGGGTAAGTTTTAGGTTATCATTTATTATTGTTTAAATAAATAAGTATGTATTAAACTCTATTAAAATTATATTCATATTTATTGTAATACGTAAAAAAATGTTTGTATAATTTTGTCATGTTTTTTTTTTTTTTGATGGAAATGTTCAAAGTTCATCTTCGTTTGTGAGTTTTTTTTGTGTAATTAAAGTTATCTTATTTTAACAAGAAAATTTTTTTTAAATTTATTTTATTTTATTTCTCCTCAACTTCTATAAAAATGTGATGGTAAATATGGTGATCACCGCTAAAGAGAAAAGATAATGAATTACCTTCATGGAAGTATGCATATATTTTCATAAGTATACACACTAAGATTTTTTGTAAAGCTCAGCCTGAAATGACTAAAAGGGTTAACTGAAGAGTATTAACATCTTACCTTGATGATATTGGACAGCAGTAGGAGAATACCTTACCTCAAATCAAATACAACAAATGGTGATACTAAATAAAATTAAAAAAAAAAAATATATATAACTTACATAACTAATGAAATAATCATAACTAATGAATGTATAAAATTTACTACACGAATAAGTATTTGTGTTAGCATTCATAAGCAAACTGATAATAAAAAAAAAAAAAAAAAAAAACAAGAGAAGAAAATTAGATCAAGGTTATAAACAAGTGACATAATCTAAGCATTTATAAAAAGTGATAATCATAATTAAAAAAAAGGATAGAATATTAGGCTATTGGAAACAAAGGTAAGAAACAAAAAATACATGATGTGAGATTAAATATAATATTTGGCTAATACTAAGAAGTATTACTTTAATAATTAAAGTTGTAATGGAAGCAACAGTCACTCAAGAACTTAGATGAGAAAATTAAATGCTTCTTAACATAGTATTTTTTTTCTTTTTATTTAAACTCTGGGACCATCATTAGGTATTGATTCAGAGGATGAGATGAATGATTTGTAGTGTGTGTGAAAATGCCATGCCTGACTGGGATTCAAACTCGAGACCTCTGGTTGAAAGGCTGAGATGCTACCACTCGAGACATGGAGGCTGGCTAATGATGACACTTAAGGGTAATCACAGTGTGTAAACAACACAGCGAATTGTTTAAGTATAACTATACAACTGCGATATTTTAGTCTGATAAAAGCACAAGACAAGTTTAATGCGTTCTTTTAATGGTAATCCACTACATACTCTAGCAGAGCCCCCATTAAATGTTGGTTTTATACACAAAACTCAACAAAACTTCCATTTAGATTTTATTATTTACTTTCAAACTTGAATTCTCCTTTCCAAATGGAGAAATGTAATAATTTATTTATCTCATCTATGATTATTAAGGTCAGTGTTCCTTGAAAACCTAAAGTTTTCAGGTTTCATTTCCTCAAATTTCTGTCATGTTTCTAACATGACTATTTCTTCATAAATTCTTAATTACTTGATTAAGTTTAAAAATAAAAGATGTGTTACTTCTTTGTCATCTATCTTTAGATGGTTTACAACAGTTTTATTACATTTTTCCTCTTTTTTTTTAAAACCAAACTATTAATAAATAAATCTTGTGATTGAATTGTTTGCTTTTGATGATTGTTAAAGCTGGGTGTATGTAACACTGGATGGGTTCATATTGTTACACTAGACAACCTACAAATAAAGGACTCAGTTATATTAGGTCCATCATTGCCTGAGTCATATCAAAATGTAACAAGGACAGAATTACTCTTAGCTCATTCGAACATAGTGTATAATTCCAATAGTTACAAAACATAGGTCGTGCAAGTGTTGGAATTATCTGATACTTTATCAGCACAATTGTTCTGATACATAAAAGGCAGAAGTGTTGTAGTATCAGAGCTTGTAATTATTTAGACTAACTGTAAATCATAATTTTCATTTAGGAGTTATCCAATCTGTAAGGGAAATTCAAAGATAAAATTATTCATTAATTATCAATGAATAATAATTTATTAATTATTCAATTATTCATTCAGCAATAATGAATGAAAGGAAAATAAAGAGCTGACTCTTTTGAGATTGTTTATTATTATTTTTTAAAATATTCAGCTATATAGTTTTTAGAAAAGATAGACTGTGGATAAGCTGATATGTATGGTAGTGAACTAATAAAATTTCAAGTATTAAAATTCATCAAAAAAAAAAAAAATCATCTCAGTTGTTTAATTGTAAGAATCTTTGAATGGTTAGAGATGATTTACAGTTCTTGGTTGATGATTTAACTCTAGAATGGTTCCGTTACCCTCTACTGACATAAAAACATTCATAAACTTAAAGCTAAAATATGGAAACTAAATATTTAAAAACTGTCTTCTACATGTCATGAATGGGTGTGTCACACAAAAAAGAATGCTTTTTATCCCTGACCACAACCATGTGAAAAAGGGCATATGTTTCACCTGTAAGGTGAATGTATGTTCATGATTTTCTTGGTACTCATCGCAGCTATTAATTTGGTTCTTTCAAAGAATTATTTGTCATGTTCCCCTGAAGGTTTTGAGCATAAAATTTTATAAGCATTTTTAATTTTATTATTATTTTTAATTTTTTATTCCTTATTTTATCATCGGGGATATTTAAAAATTCTTAATTTTATGCTTGTCATGATTGTCAACTATCACTTTTATGGTAAAATTGACCACTGATGCCATAATATCTGTAAAGTAATTATTAAATGTAATCTTTCTGTAATCTCATTATCATAAACTGAATAATAAATTGGACTAATAACATACAAAAGATAAAAGAGACAAGATAATGAACAATATAATAATGAACTTAATGATAATTATATAAAATGTGAAGGAAAGAATAAAAAAAAAAATTACTTCAACCATAAATAGAAGTACTTCATAAATGATACTGCAGCTCCTCCAAGATAGCTAATATTATCAAACTATTCTAGAAAATAATTTAACTTTTAAGTTTGCAATACAATATATTAATCGCACAAGACAAAAATTTAATATTAGAAATAAATATTATATGACATGAATAAATTATTTGTTAATATATGGAACAATATAGTATGCTACATTAGTGCTGAACAATTGTATTAAATATGAGGATAATGTCAAACAATAAAAAGTTAAATTATACAAATCTTACAAATCTTTAAAAAATCTTTTACAAATCTTGTAACATCTTTAATGCATAAAAATGTATTACCTGTACAACTGCAATCATTCATCGATCATAATAATGTCACTTTCATGAAATGAAATAAACAGAAAAAGAAAGTTCTAATCAGTATCAGGTAGTTATAAATAAATAAAAACCAATACAAATGTACAGGCTGATTAAACATTATGTCCAATTGAATATCATGGCCAGTTGAGTTTGAGTGGATCAATAAGTTTTTCATAGAGCAAATCTACAAATTTAGTCCCTTTAATTTTATTTAAGTTAATTTCTTTAAAAAAATTTATCAGATACTTTACTTCTAGGTAGAGGTACTTCAGACTTCATACTATTCCCTACTTCAGAAAATAATTTTTAGTTTTTCAGAGGTAGTTTCTGCTAAGCATTTGATTATTTATTGCCCTTAATAACATGGGAATGATTTGAATTTCTTTTACCATCTAGATGTATTTCTCAATTCTTTTCCATTCTCTGCCAACCGCCTAACCTCTTATATCTGACAATTTTGGTCTTCCTTTATAATCTTTAACTTCTATGTACTTCCTTCTAGAGCTAAATTCACTAATCCTGAGCATCTTAATGAAGGTAGTTCGTTTTAATCTCAACCTTGTAGTTTCCTTTTAGGAGATTCTGTACTACTTTTCTCCATATTACGTTCAAATAATTTCATTTCTTACTTCATCAATCTAACTAATTTTCAACATTCTTCTGTAAAACCTTATTTCAGCAGTCACTATTCTTTGTTTTTCTGTCTTTTATGAAATCCATAAATTTTACACAATGCTAAATTTTACACAAATAAAATTAAGAACATCTTTCTAAGTATGCTTTTCTGTTGCTGTGTATTTCATACTAATAAATTGCATCTTATGTTACATAATATATAACATCTTTTGTTGTTGTATCTTATCCTACTTTGATTGATTGATTACTATGATTGATTTATGCTACTTGCGGCCTACTTCTGATGCCATCTTTACTTCATTCATCCTCTGAAATGTACTATATAAATAACGATTCCATTCATATTTACAATTCATTATCTTCAAACATATTCCTATTTTCAGATGAATATAATCAACAAATCTTAACGTTTTAATTTTTTGTTCTTAGACTGTGACTTCATATTATACTTCCTTTACCGTTATCAATATATAAATGAAAAAGTAAAGGGTAAAGCTCATTTTTATTCTGCAGGTTTCCTTTCCTCATCTTTTATTCTTGTTTTGAGTGATTTATTCATGTAAAAATTGTAGATTCTTTTTTGTGTTTTGTAAAAAATAATTCATTCTACTACATCTACATTCTGACCCCTGTAGGGGAAGACACTTGTCTTGTGATGATCCCTCGCTTTGGGATCATCAAACCACTTTCTCCATTCCTAGCCCTGATGAGCTTTACCAGAGGTTGTATTTTAAACCCTGTAAACTTGATAACACAACACAGCCATCAGTTTGGCTTCTGTCAGGATGCCAAAACTCATTAAGCACTCATCTATGAAGTTATCACTCATCTATGAACTGCTGCAGAGGTGCTTCGAGGACCTTCAAGAAATCCCAACAACTGATCACACTGTTCTTTAAATTGTACTATTAGAGAGGGACAGAACTACCAGCCCTGCCCCCAGCCTTAATGAAATCACTAATCAGACTACTTTTTGGTACCCAGGTGAACTTTTGGTACTTTTTGGTACCTGCCTGACCAGCTTGGCTTTCGTCATCGGAGGAGAAGATGAAAACATCCTCCACTTCCCTACCGACAACCTTTTTATTTCTAACTTGTGTGGGTTTTCCCTTAGATTCTATAATCGGTATATTCACTAATGCTTTCCTAAGTAAATGAAATAAATAAGCTAATCTATCTACTTACTTCTGATATCTACTATTTTGTTGGGCAAGCTCACAAATGACAACTGAAAACTGTGTGCAGTGAGATAGGCAGCTGGAGGCCTGATTGTCCTGTTATCACTCTTCACACCTCTTAGCTGCTGCTGGATTGTTTACACAAGTACAAGCAATTAGAAAAACATTGATTATGGCCCCTGCTCTGAAAAGAGCATTAGCAGGACTAAGGCAAGACCTAACCAGGCGAGCCCTTGCTTGTTACAGGGTACTTACAATAGCAGTTGTTGCCACTTCTTCGCTACATGCCTTGTAGAACAAAACCTCAATTACTTTACATGGCCCCCTATGAGGTGAATGAATGTCTAAATCGAACACTAGATATCAAGAATGATCTTGGTAAAAACGGACAAATGATGAGCACTCTATGCTTTTGATACAGATGTTGTTAAAGCCTTAGTCAGTAAGAATTCAAGATCTATCTATGCCATGTAAGTAATTACAACTTTATAATGTACCTTTCAAAATTAATTTGATAGCTTTAACTGGTATACTTTTCCTTGAATGAAATTTGTCTTTTTTCTAAAATTTCTTCCTGTAAAATGGTTTGAGAACAACCTGAGAACAACCAAACCATCAGTTGAACATATCAAGCATTTAAAACACTTTGTAAGACACAAGTTTACAGGATAGTATATATTCATAGATGAATAAGATATGAAGCAGAATGGGTATAAGGTGAAAACAAATTTGGTTTCAGAAAGTTTATGTGAACATTTTCTGTTACAGCTTTAATGTTATGGGTGGTTTTGGCTATAATATTAATTTTATAAGTTGTGAGTAAAACGAATAAAGCTCCCCACATGGCACTAGCAGATCTGCATTCAATAATATAGAATACACTATAATTTTTAAAATTTTATAACAAGAGATCAGTTAATCCTTCTGAATATAGTAAAACCAGTTATTTATTATCTGTACAAGAATTATATAGTGGTTATAATATTACAACATTTTGGAAGATGAGTACTGTTTCAGAAAGAGTGAGAGAAGGATACTGTCTGTTCTCAGTTTGTTCATAGAAGAAACATTATATTAACATATATTGTTTAATTTGGTTTCAGTAAGGCAAAATCAGTGAAATATTTTTGAAGAAGATTTTATTTGTGGTTCACAGATAGATAAGAAGGTTGTTCTAGTGAAGTTTAGTATCTATATGCAGAACATAGGTAGGAGAAGAATTTTATTATTTAAAAAGGGGAAAAAGGAAAGCAGTAAAAAAAAGGATGAAGTTTGCTCATGGAGAGGTAAAATTTACGATAAGTGCTAAAAGGAATTACTTACTGATATGCTGGCAAGTAGCCTTCAGATTTATAACTGAATTTTATAATATCAGCTTAAAATTCGATTAATGATAGCTTCTGAATAGTGATAAGGATTACTGCTAAATAAATGGTGAAATTTGCGTTGCAATACTTAATAAATTAGATCACTTTATTATTATAACTGATTTGGAAAATTGAAAATCCAGCTCACTCTAAAGTTGGAAACAATCTCATTAAGATCCTTTCCCTAATTCCAGTGTGTATAGTTTGTAACTTTGATGTAACGTATGGGAGAAATGGCACATGGTATTTCTCTAGTGTTTTAATTGTTATCTGCCAATTTCAAAAACAATTTTTAGCAAAATAAGTTAATAAGATATGAGTTTTGAAAATTTTATGAAATAAATACGTACTGAATATATTCTTATGTCTAGTTATTTTTTAAATTATCATACTGATTTAGTTTTTAAAAATCTTTATTATATTTAATTATTTATTAATTTTTTACAAGACAAGGAGCAAATTGATTTTGTAGTTTGGGTGCTTAGATTTTTCTATGTTTTTTCTACCTTCAATATGGATTTTTGAAATTGATACTGTGTAGTTTTTAGTATGCAGTTATTTCTTGTTAATAAATAATGAAATATTTTTTAATTGAATTTAGTAAGTATAGTTCATTTACCTATAAACTATTTTCATTATTTGTACAAAGTAAATTTTTCTTTTTTTGTACACATTAATTCTTCATTGCTTAATATTTCTTTATTTAGTGGAAATATACATCTAATTATAGAATTTAATTGGTTTTTTGTGTCAGTTTAGAGTTTTCTATTTTCAAATCTATTTCAATAACTTTTAGCACCAGTCTTTCTTTAAAAGTTTATTTTAAATAATCAATTTTTTTATAATAATTCTCAAGACATTAATTTATAAATTTTCTTTTGAAGGAATAAACTCCACATTTTGTGTAAAAATATGCTCTTACATTTGTTTGTTATATTTTTGTATGTTGAAGATTTTACTGCAGAAAAGAAAAAAAACATTTCTGTATCTTGGTAATAGGCGGGAGTCATAAACACATGTAGACATGGTTTCCTGTCACATGGTCTAGGACAGGAAAATAATTCTAAATTTTCATAATGCATACGCAGGCATAAACTAAGGTTTTGAATATACCATAGCCTAAACAATACTTTTTCAAAAAACTGAATGACAAATAAGTGTTAGGTTAATGTAGATCAGTGATTAAATAGTGATGAGGAGATTTATAATGAAGAGGGGTGGCAATAATTGGGATTATTCTAAATAATGGAATCTTTTAATAATAATTTCACTACACTAATTTTAAAATCTTCTTTTAAAGGAATTAACTCCAAATTTGGCAATAGGGATTTGCAACCATGGAGTTATGAAAGTATAGACCAACTAGAATAAGTGTTACTTTGGCATAAAAATAACAACTCTGTATTAAAATAGAGATTTTATTCTTTTGTCTTGTAGAGGGGATACATATACTGTATCTACTATCAAAACATATTAATTACAGATGTAGTATTCAGAGTAATCAATCAATACTCTACAACAATTGCATACATGCACAACCGCTCATAATAAATGTATACACACTCAAAATTTATGTGTGTATGTGTATGCACGCATGCAAATTCACATATGGAATATTAAGTGAAAAAAAAACAATATGTTCATTTGGATAGAAAGAGATAAATATCTAAAAAGCCGTATGTGCAAAGGAAAAGAGTGTTACTCAAACAACAGTGTTGTAATATGGTTCCAAGGTGAGAAGGAAATTGTCATCGGTCATTCGGGCTAGCCTGGGTGGTTGACGATGATGAGGCATGGGGACTTTGTCACCCTCCTGCTGTACTGTTAAGATTGAGACCTGGTTGGGTACCTCTTGAGGGGGGCTAATTAGAGGCAGCCAGTTAAGACTGAGTCCTCGCTTTTAAGTTGGGGGGGTCAGGGATGGTGTAACTGGGCCTGGCGACCGTGGTCTGGAGGTAAGAGAGAGGGCACAAAAGAAAGATCCAACTGGCGAGCCGGGCTGTCATGTCGAAGCTGTCATGCCTGAAGGCACCTCCTGGGGCTGTGTTATGTTTAATTGCAGGTCTGGTCCTGGAGAGGAGTTGGTGAGGTGGAGGATTAGTTGATAGGGCATAGGTATAGGGCATAAGGTATACATTCACACTTTAACAAGATCTGGCAGAATCTGTTAGCAAGTCCAATACTCTGTCTATAAATATCCCCTCTCACTAGGAAAAAAAAAGGTGAGAAGGAAAGGATTTATCTATCTTTAAAAACGGAAGGGATATTTAATATCATTAAAATTACAACATAATTAATTAATGAATGATCCTAGCAGTGTTAATTGCTATAAAAACTAATTTCTGTAACTGCAGTTAACAGAGTATTAAAACATTTATTTTATTAATAACAATCACATAATATATGGATGCAATTTTACTTATTCATAGGGAAATTATATGATATTAAATATCACTTTACATTATACATAAACAAAAGTACTGTATGACTATTGTTGCGTGAAAATATATGTCAAGTATAATTTCTCTTTTTCATTTAATTTAAAACATTAGTCATGGCTTTTTAATGAAAATGTTCTTTTGATGAAAAATAAAGTAATATTCCAAAGCAAATATGTAACTTTCATGAATTATTGAACGCATATGTTTTATAATTATTATTTTTTAATGTATGTACATACAATTTATTGAACTAATTCATAAATATATCTGTACAAACTAAAGAAGAGAAAGAAAAAAATTTGAGCAGCTAGAAAACGTTTTCAAGATTACTGAAAACAGAATTAACTGTTTGTTACTGTTTATTGTAACTGTTGCAACCCAACCTTATATTGGTAGGTTTTGAAATAATAAAAAGGCATGTGTAAATGTAATTTTTATTATTACCATCCATTACCTTACATTTAGAGTAAATGTTGAAAGTGGCCGCCATCTTCTTGAATACAAGCTTCAATTCTTTTTACAGCGTTTCTTGCAACTTTTTTCAAAGTTTGTGGCTGGATATTTAATACAGCTTGTTCAATATTGACTTTCAATTGTTCAAGTGTTCGTGGTTTGTTGCTGTAGGCTTTTTCTTTGAGGTAAGCCCATACAAAAAAATCCGCCGCAGTAAAATCTGGAGATCTTGGTGGCCACAAGCCTCGACCGATAACACGATTACCGAAGAATTCCTCGACAAAATCAGAAGTTGAACCTGCGTAGTGCGATGTCGCACTGTCATGTTGTAGCCAGCATCGTCTGTCTTCCTATTCTAAGAGTGCAATGAACTGAAATAAAATATCCTGATATCGTTCTGCATTAATGGTGTACTCGAAAAAAATAGGACCGATTATTTTCTTCCGCGATATCGCGCACCACACGCCCGACTTCTGCGGGTGTAATTGTTTTTCGTGATAGACGTGGGGATTTTCAGCGCTCCAAATTCTACTGTTTTGGTTGTTTACGTAGCCATCCAAATGAAACCGTGCTTCATCTGTGAAAAATAACGAATCCATAACATTAATTCCCTCACGCAGAAATCGACGGAACCGTTGACAATATTGTAGCCGTTTTTCTTTGTCGGGCTCAAGAAGTCGATGAACCGTTTGAATGCGATAAGGTCGTAATTGTAATTGTTTAGTCGACCGACGAACAGTCGATTTAGACAAATTAATTTCAGCAGACAAACGTCTGATCGATTTATTTGGCGAGACGAGTAATCGGTCTTTGATTTCAGCGACTGTATCTGTATTCAACACTGACGCAGATCTTTTGTGTTCCTTGTTATTAACAGAATCGGTCTTTCTAAATTTTGCGACTAACCTTAATACTGATGTTTTGTTAGGAGCTGGTTTATCTGGGTACTTATGGCGAAACAAATCTTGCACTGCAACCACTGATTTCGTACTGAAGTACGACTTAACAATGAAAACACGTTCATCTAGCGAAAACACCATCTTGTCTCTAGCAATACACTGAACGTTATGATTGCATTGTTGTTACTATCGGTAGTGTTCTACTGCGTCGCCGCCATGTTCAGATGTTGGACAAGTCCATTTCAGTAACGAGTAGGGGAGTAAGCTTGACATTTGAAATTTCATGGATGAGTGACTGATGGGTTGCGTTTTATATGGGACACTCTGTATAAATAAAAATCATAAAAAGCCTTGGGAGTAGAGGCAGATGTAATTTATATTTGTAGAGTAAAAAAAACGTTCCAAGTATTCTGGGATCTGATCTCAGAACCTTCCAGGTGTAAGAGAAAGATACCACTTTGCCAGTGAAGGAGGTCTGCATTAATTAATACATGTATTTACTCCTCCCATAAACAGTGTAGAATCGTTTTTATATGATGTAACTGATTCATTTATTTTTTATAAATTCTCAAAACAAATAGTATTTTAACAATTTTTTTTCTAAAAACGTATTTGCACTGTGTGAAAGGTGACCTTCAATTTTTTCCAATCCTAAAAAGTTTGGGATTTCTTTGAAGTGGCTGCGAATTTAATTATACACTTTAATTCTAATTTCTTAATTAATTGTAATAATGCTATACCTAAATCATTATTATTTAAAGTATACAGAGATGTAAAAATTACTTATTGATCGAAATATACATTATTTTGGGCGTGTAACTACTAGATCGAATAATTATGAACAATAGGGTTAGAGCAACTACTGGATGTTTTGCTCGTAACTGAGATTGTGTATTTTGCAATGTGAAGTCATTGTATATCGGTTATGCAAATGACCTCCCCACATTAGCTTTGCAGTGTTGTCTGGCTTCATTAAACTAGGGTCTATGAAAACGATAAAGTGTATTTAGAGTGTACTTAGTGAAAGAGTTTCCCGTCGTGACTAAATTTTCTTATCTTTAAATAATTTTTCTTTTTTAAATATTAACCGTTATTTGATAATGAAAATTACAAATATAAAATACTTAAATTTAAGACGATAAGTAAATCCTAGATAGTCTTAGTATAAATTCTTTTTGCGTGCTTTTAGGTTCACGTTTATGTAGTTGTATCTACTTCTAAAAGCAATAAAACTCGCTGAGAAGATCTTTTTTTTATAAAAATAAAGGCAAACGGAGATTGAAACATCCGAAATCCCTTTTAAGTCCCTCATGAAGTCATTGTCAACACTGAATGCTCTGTGAGTCTGACTATTTTTCTGTTTCATTTTCCCTCACTTTTCCTTCCCTACTTCAAAAATGAGTTTTTCTCCCTGCAGGCCAAGTAAAGTTCAAAAACGTATACAATTCTGACCCCGAACCGCTGCATGTTCTCTGTACTCTCTATTCGTCTCCCTTGCTCGGTACTTTCCCTCTCGGCTATTTCATTTCGAGTAATAAAAACCAACAAAGGATGTAAAGGATCCTTACTACACAATGCTCGTAACACTTACTGTGTAACATCATTTTAGAATGCAAACAGGAAATTTAACTGTACACATAAAAATCATATTCTTGATTCAGGTTTTAATTATTATTCAAATTAATTGATTTTCCTCTGGATATAATCAATCCTTATAAATAATTAAAAAGTTCATGATGCCTTTTCTAAAATTTTGTATATATTTTTAAAACTTTAAGTATATTTTGTAACTTTAAAATATTAAGCGATTAGTTAATTATAAAGTCAGATTTAAACACTGTAAAAAAATATTTTATGTAATACAATTTGTTACAAACAGTATAAATAAATAATCTTTATAATATTTTTACTATAAAGATCATTTATTCGTATTATAAAAATGAATATGTTTCGTTTATGAGAATTACAGGACGTAGCCAATCCTGCCGATATCTGCGTTTATTTCATGACTGATTATAAAAGAGGCTCAAATAAGAAATTTTAGGAAGCATGTGAAAATTTTTATCATGTTAAACGGTAGAAATAAAGTTAAAAACGACTAATAATATTTTTGTTGTTTTATTTAATAGCTTTGAGGTATTAAGTGGATAAGAAATGAAGAAATAAGAAATACGGTGCCATCTTCCAGGTAGCTCTGTTATGAAGTCTTATTCATATTCAGAAGGATATGTGGATCCACCTCGTCTATTATAGACGATTTCATTGACTGAGATGCTTCTTTCGCATTATAAAATTCTATTCAGATGGAAGGATTTACTTTTGAAAAATTACAAATCACGTCGCTGTTGTCATGATGAATCTATATTCATCAAATTCCTTGTAGAAATCGTATTATCAAAGATTTAATGGACAGATCTCGGAACTGTAACGTCTTGCTGAAATTCCACCGAGTTATTAGAGCTTGTTATTGCAGATTGCCAGTTTTTGGTTCCGAAGGTCAATTTCCTCACAATAATTTGGCTATTAATTAGAGAACGACAAGGGAATTGAGACTTCTAAACGAATCCGTCCCGTACTAATCAGAATAGTTATTTTTCCGTAATTCAGAGTAGCAGTTATAATATCCAGTTTTATATTAGTGCAGTTACGGATAAACCAGTGGGGGACAATCAATCTCATATCTTGTTAACTATTAAAGAGCGGAAAGTAACTTGTTTTATTGATATTGCTGTTCTCTTATCAAAATATCAGAAAGAAATATACTGAAAAACTTATTAAATGCATATAGATCTGGGATACCAAATTAGAAAAGTTTGGGTCAAGTACTATGCTAACATATAGTTAGCAAACCCATTACAACTAGCCCTGATACGACTGGAAGTAATGGCTTCCGTAGGTATGATACAGCTGCGGCTCTGATTTTTTTCGTGGCTGTATCAGAGCTACGGGAGATTCATATAACAGCATTTAAAAACATCTAGGTCGCTTGAAAATTAAACAATAATTTTTCTTACTGCACGATTGATTTTTATTATGAACCTTACTCGTCATTTAAGCCTTAATTAAAAATACAATTAATTGTATTAGTATATAAGATGGTATACTAACATTTGTAACAACTGGAGAACAGAGTTGCTCTTTACCGAGATTGCATTGTTACTGCTTTGTTTTTTTCATAAACAAATATTTAATTTAAAAAAAAATTAAACTATTAAAATACTAATTTACAGGAATACATTATAAGACAGAAATTGTCTTGACATATTTTTCCAAGTTAAACTCATACAGAGTATAGCAGTATTACTTCCTCAAATGAGAAGTCATCTTTACTACTAAACATTTCACAGATTTTGATTACATAAATATTCTTTTAAAACACTCTAAAATATAGTACATAACAATGTTTTAAACAAACATGAAACGTAAAAGTTATTCAGGAATCTTCGATCTCGTTAAGAATTAAACTGCCTTAAGAAAAATCCATTAAGTTTATAACTAAATACATATCTGCAAAAAAATAAAAGTAAAATATTTAATATCTGTAAAATATCTGCTATTCTGAATTAAATATTTTCCGCATACCAGAAATTAATTTAATAATTTCTCCAGTTAGAAACATTTTAATATGTCTAGATAACAGTAGTAATTTTATTCAATGACCGAGTCCGAATTTCAGATATTCAACTTTGAGATTAAAGTAAAATAAAATACTGAAATTTTGTCATTCTAATATCTATCAGAAAGCAATTTACCATCTGGGTTCTATCGATCTGTAGTAGAATATTTTTATTAGTCATTAATAGAAACTTTTTTTTAAGGGGAATTTCCGTCAGACTAAAAAAAAAAGTGTTTATAGTCATGATACCAAAGAAAGCAGGGGCAGATAAATGTAAAGAATACAGAACAGTTAGTTTAACTAGTCATGCATCAGAAATTTTAACTAGAATTTTATACAGAAGAATTGAGAGGAGAATGTGGAGGAAGTGTTAGGAGAAGACCAATTTGGTTTCAGGAAAAGTATAGGGACAAGGGAAGCAATGTTAGGCTTCAGATTAATAGTAGAAGGAAGATTAAAGAAAAACAAACCGACATACTTGGCGTTTATAGACCTAGAAAAGGCATTCGATAACGTAGACTGGAATAAAATGTTCAGCATTTAAAAAAGATTAGGGTTCAAATACAGAGATAGAAGAACAATTGCTACCATGAAAGAAGCATTTGGAAAAATATAGTTAAAAGAAGAGACAGACTTATAGGCCACATACTAAGGCATCCTGGAATAGTCGCTTTAATATTGGAAGGACAGGTAGAAGGGAAAAATTGTGTAGGCAGGCCACGTTTGGAATATGTAAAACAAATTGTTAGGGATGTAGGATGTAGAGGGTATACTGAAATGAAACGACTAGCACTAGATAGGGAATCTTGGAGAGCTGCATCAAACCAGTCAAATGACTGAAGACAAAAAAAAATACATTTTTTAAGGATTTTTAAACAATATAATTCAAAAGTAGTAAAATCGGGAACTATATGTTTTAAAAGTGGCTATTTTCAAGTTATACGAATACATTCCAAGAATTCCAAAAGTATTATTTAAATTTTAAACAAATTGTACAGGAAATAATGAAATAGTATATTTTAATTCATTAGTGTGATAGGACGTAGTCATTTTTTATAATTTAATTTAATGACGGTTATAAAACCGTAGTTTTCTGTAAATTTATACCATTACAGAATTATACATGCATTCGTACTTCGTACAAAACTGGACAAAAAATTGCAATAAAAATGGAAATGACCAGAAGAATTTTCAGCTGGAATAACTTCTGATATTTAAAACATTAGAACTCAAAATTATTATAATCAAGCCTTCAATAGATAAATTATTTTATTCTAAGCTTCATAATCACTGACTATAGCTAGTAGTTATTAATACTTTTTACAAGTTCATTTAATTTGTAGAAATTATTTTCATTCTTTCAAAATTGTTTTTTTTCTCTAGGAAGTCCTAGATATTTTTCTTTCTGTCAAAGTTTAAAAGTTACAACTAACTTGCCCAAGGTCTTATTAGATATCAGTATTGTGAATTTTCTTAGGGACATATCAAATAGTAACGTCTCATAAAATCTGAAGTACCGGATAAGATACTTTACATGTATAACTTAAGTTATAAACTACCTTTTAGATGGGATCTCTACCTTCTAAAGATCCCTTCTCGGTTATTACAGTCTATTTTAAGTTCTCTTTCCGATGAATCCTTTTCTAGCTGTTTCCACTGAGTTCTGCTTTTCAGTATTGCATCGATAATTTTTTTACTTGGATTACTTTATACTCTGGTAGCGTCTTATCAATCTACTCCAGATAAACGATTTTGTTTTCAAAATACAATTTTTCACAACTTTTGTATAACAAATGGAACACAATAAACGTAACTCTTTTTTCTGTAATTTGAATCTCAAATTTTATTTCTTGCTGTTCGACATACTCTATATAAAGATTTTACATGTAACTTGTTAAATTAAATGATTACTAGCATTAGCTAGTAATCATATTACTGGTATTTAAATCAATACCAGTATTGATTTAAAAAAAAAAACTGATTACATAGACACCCAGAATCAATACTAAATCAAATATAGGAGAATTTAGAATTTTATTAAGATCGTCGTTTTTATTTCCTTGTACGAAGTAAACGAAGTATTGACATCGCAAAAAATTTCGGATTTCAGATTTCAACGGAAATATACATTTTGACCATTCCTGAATCCATTTTGAATAATTTCGGCGTGACGTCTGTACGTACGTATCTCGCATAACTCAAAAACGTAATCGTTTTTGAGTTACGCAAGGAAAAATCCAAAATTTTAGCATACTAAGGCTAATGACGTAGTAGGTTGAATTTTTTGATTTAGGACTCTTTTAACATCTAGTTGTGTACTACCAAAAGAAAACTTGAAAAAATTAGACCCGCTAACTAAAAATAAACCTCAAAAACACGCCCGATAGAATCACCCAGCAGCAAGGGACTCTGTCCAGGTTCTGCGATAAAGTAGGGAGTAATAAACTCCCGCCAACTTTGCATTCCATTCCATTCCATTCCATTGTGTACTACCCCTTTTAATTACAATCGACTGGACCAAAAATGTCCAAAAAAGTTCCCCAAAACCCCAAAATTTTGGATTTTGAACTTTTTCTTAACAACAGTAATAAGTCCTCATTGAGAGCTTTTCAACAATATATACATCATAAGTGGTAGTTATTTTCATTGGTTCCAGAGTTATAGCCAAATGAAACTTTAGTTAATAACATATTTGAATCGTATAAGGGGAAGGCACCATCGGTTCGAATCAGACTCCACCTCCTTTTTTTTAATTTAAATATATTGATTTATTAATAATTATTAACCCATGATTGTAAATAAATGTTTACAATACATGATTATTCAATAACAACAATAAAAAAAAAAAAATGGAAAAAAGTCAGTAGTTATTAATGAATTAAAATTTTGTGTGCTTTTAAAAATGCGTACTTAAAATTTAATACACATATCGCATATGTGTATATGTAATACATTTTGGGAGACATCTGATTATTTAATATTAATTGAAAATTATTAGTTGTCATATTATTTTTGGATTTTCTATTTTAATATCTATTTAACTTTATTTAATTATTCTGGAATTTCTGTTAAATTTAATCTACATTAAAGTTAACTATAGAGTGACTGAAAAACAGACCCTTACAAGAACAACATATACACCGAGGGATACATGCCCATTCTTTAATAAATTCAAAAAATTCTTATTTTCCCTAAGTCGGACTTGATCAACATATCGTTATTTTTTTTTTTGTTGTCGATTTAATCGCTCTTTGCTTTGATATAATTCGTCTGATGTTAATTTGTGTACACGTTCTGTATTTTTCAAATTTTCTCACTCTCTGTATTCATCATCCTCTCCTAATGTTTTTATTCATTCCTTGGTTTTATCGTTTTCTTCCTCTTTATATCTATCATCTTCTTTAATCTTTTATTCTTCCCTTGTTATTAACATTTTCTTCCCGTTCATATTCACCTTTTTGTCGTTTTTTGAGATATATTTCTTCATGTTGTTTTTCTTTTTCCTGTATGATTGTTTCTTTTTCATCTTTGATTATTCACCAAATAATCCAATAATAAAAATTGAATATTTTACGTAATTTCGAAATTAACATTTGTAACCAGTATACGTATAGGACTTCGCTAAACGGAATAGTTTAATTAATATTAACTTTTATTTATACGACACACCAGAAATTTGAAACTTTTGTTAATCAGAAACTTAGGACGATACGAATAATACTTATCTAGTAAAACGAGTAATAAAGGGACTTTTACTCTATCCTAATATTTCATGTATTGTTGAATTAATAATTGTATAAATATTTGATTTTAATAAAAAATAATATTTCAGTAGTCGTGTAACTGTCCACTTTATTAAAGTATTGGAGGATCGTAGCTCACTTTCAAATGAGATAAATGAAGTGCAGCAAAAAATGTGTATATGTTATTCAACAGGCGTACAAGGAAGTCATGTAGTCTCCACATTCGATTTTTTATCTTTGTAAATCATACATTTTATTAAGTAGATATACTAAACCGTCATTCTTCGGTTTTAATTTTCAATCTAATTAACAAAATTGATATAACAAATAATTCTTAGGTAAAGTGTCGTTTTTTTTTTCAAATATTTTCAGCAAAAACCTTTTTTCATTTTTTTTTTTTTTTTTTTTTTTTTGTCTTCAGTCATTTGACTGGTTTGATGCAGCTCTCCAAGATTCCCTATCTAGTGCTAGTCGTTTCATTTCAGTATACCCTCTACATCCTACATCCCTAACAATTTGTTTTACATATTCCAAACGTGGCCTGCCTACACAATTTTTCCCTTCTACCTGTCCTTCCAAAATTAAAGCGACTATTTCAGGATGCCTTAGTATGTGGCCTATAAGTCTGTCTCTTCTTTTAACTATATTTTTCCAAATGCTTCTTTCTTCATCTATTTGCCGCAATACCTCTTCATTTGTCACTTTATCCACCCGTCTGATTTTTAACATTCTCCTATAGCACCGCATTTCAAAAGCTTCTAACCTTTTCTTCTTTTTAATTTATCATTTTATAATTTACTTGTCAGTTTCTTAATAAAGCATTATGAAATAAACCCGAAGTAGTTTTTATTATAGAAAAAAAAACCATTATATTAAAATATTCTTGGTTAGATCTTTGTTATTAAAATTTTATATTTTTTAAAATATATGTTTATTAAGGCGTATACATCTTATTAAAATAAAATCAATTATTAAAAAAAAATATAGATTTTTTTAACTTCTAGGACCACCGTTAAGTATTGTTTCAGGTGTTGAGACGAATGAATGACAAGTAGCGAGTTAAAATACAATGCCTGACCGAGATTCGAACCCGAGACCTCCAGATGAACGCTACCACTCGCGCCACGGAGGCCGACAAACACGACGTTGATTATCTTGGATTAAAAACACGCTCCCATACGTATTCGCATACTTCCTCGAGTACATGTATGTAACGTTGAGAAAGTTATTGTTTGTTTATGGGATTAAGTTAACCCTAAGGAGAAAGATAAGGGTGTGAGGAAATTGTGACTGCGGTCGGTGGGGGATTAGTTGTAGGGTTTGTAATGTATAGTGGGTGTAGACGTAGCGTCTATTGATCGGCAGGAATTATAGAACATAGTAGCTGAAGGGGAAGGAAAGGGTCTTAGTTGTGACTCGGTCTGGTAAAATTGTACTGGTTAATATGTATGACCCTTTTTTGGAATATCGTATCCGATGTTATCTTTTCTCTACCGTGATTTTTACGGTAAAATAGAGATAGAGCGAACGAAAGGGGTGAGGAGCATTGCAAATCAGAGAAAACTTTTCTTAAAAAGCAAACGAACATACAAACATTAAGCTACTCGACTGAGGAGAGATGGAAAAGCAGAATAAATATATTTCGCATTTAAAAGTGAATGTGTGCGTTCGATATTCGCTGTAGAAGATACGTAGCGGAAAAAGACATAATCAAAAAATGCAAACGCTGAAGTAATGTATATGGTAATAAGGAAACAAAAGTATAGTGTTAGATTATTTTTTTATGCTAATAACTACTACAAAGTTAGTCGGTAGTTTCTTTTGGACAGATATGGAAAAATATGTTTGAAAAGGTAAAAAAGTTGAACATTTTGTTAAAGGACATAATACCGTTTGTTATATCAGCGATAATACAGTAACTTTTTATCGACTGGAAAGAGGGTTAAATCTTTCCTCAATATTTAGAAAAGTGGAAAATTGATAATTTTTAACTAAAGCTAATCATAAATTTCAAACAGAATAGCTCAGTGATTGAAATAAATGAACAACTCCAGAACAATGTCGCACAATTAATTAAATCAACG
Source organism: Lycorma delicatula (assembly GCF_047948215.1). NCBI lineage: Eukaryota > Metazoa > Arthropoda > Insecta > Hemiptera > Fulgoridae > Lycorma > Lycorma delicatula. The sequence continues at coordinate 36,741,272 of NC_134455.1, forward strand.
ACGATTTTTTTCCTTCTAATATTAAAAGACTTTTTCATAAATGGAAGAAAGATGCAAATTGTTAAGTTATGCTTAATTTCAAAACGAAATATTACTCTTAATAAAACATAGCCTTATGTAAATATGTTTGTAGTTAAACAGTTGATCCGATTATAAAATATTTTCTGAATTATAAAATAGAATGTTATCAGGGAACTTTATAAATTATAATTTTTCCAACAAATTAAGTTAATCAAAATTAAATTATAATTTTTTCAATAAACACCGAGTTTTACGATGCACGTCCTTTTTTTATGTAAATTATTCCTTTAGTAAAAACATCAATGAATTAAAGAGAGTGTGGGAATATGAGTAATCCGTTACGAAGTTTTTTTCGTTCTAACACAAGGAAAGATTAAAATCCTCCCTATACTGTTACTTTTTTTTTTTATTACTTTCTTCATTTTTTAAAATATTTAAAAAATCATTAATCGCTTTACTGGTTTCGTATAATACATTTTTAATCGCTATGAATCTTACAATTTCTCCCGGTTTATTAGAACATAGTGGAAAGAACTTGCGTTGCGATTAGTAATCAATAAGTAAGTAAATACTATAGAAATAATAAAACAAAAAAAATACAAAATAATAAATAAAAAAAAATATATATAATAATAAAAAAGTGTAGTGATATTTCAAATAACTTGCATAACATGTTATAATATTATTCTACTTAAAATTTTTGTTACTGGTTAGTATTAACAAATACAGAATAATATTTTTGACTGATACTTATTTTCTTAGATTAATTCCTGTTTATTTAAATTAAAATAAATTACTATTTTCCATTTTTAACCATCGATCGTAACAAACTAAAAAAGGGCGGTTATGTGTTTTATCAATGCGGTTTATGAAGGATTTTCTCGGTACCTATAGCAGCTATTGACGTGGTTCATTCAAAGAATTATTTGCCGTGTTCCTCAGAAGATTTTGAGCCATAAATGTAATAAATTTTGCAAATTTTTTAATTTTTAACTTTATACTTGTTTATGATTTATAGTATGAATTCAAGAGAGTGGATATAAGTACAGATTATATAAATCTTGTTATTAAATATACAATTTTTAATACATAAAAGATGTTTAAAATTTGATTGCGTCGGTGCTTAAACTAAAGACACTGTTGGGTAAAGTTAGCAAAAGACACAGCTCGTATTTTCCAAAAAAAATTGGACTTTAATGAGAAAGAAAACAACTGAACTTATGTTAATTCATAACCTTAAAAACTAAAAGAAATCATGAAATTAACATAACTTAATGATACATAAGAATATCAACTGAAACAACATATGAACAATGATATTAAATGTGAAAATACATGAATAAACATTTTTTCAAATACACATTTAACAAAGCTTGAAAACAAGAGTAGATAAAACACCTTATTTACAATTATAAACTTAGAAAAACAAAACATCAATAAACATAGTAAGACTGGAAAACTATTGTATTACTGATATAAGCTGTAATATTGAAAAAAATAGCAATGAACAAATGTCATTAGCTTAGAAAAATAAATTGCAGTAAATCTTAATTATTGGCACTGGCGTTTTCTAATTTATGAACAACAAACTTAGCATTAAATAATTCAAACATGTAATTCTAGTTTAATGAAGAAAAAGGCCACAATAATATTCTAGTACAAAAAGAGTTAATTACAATAATCAAATTGAAATAAGTAGTAATATAATAGAGTTCAATTTTAATAAGTAAGCTTTCTTGAAAATATAATATTACAAAGTCCTAGAACATAACTGCACATCAGGAGTAATTTTCTTTAGATTAATTTAAGAGGAGTAATATGAGTTCGGTTCATGAGTAGATAGAAATTAATCACTGCGATTAACAAATTACATTAAACTAAATGATAGAGTCAAGTACAATAAAAATAAATTGTAATATGTTATGTTAATTGTAATAAAAAGTTGCACATGAAATAATAACATAATCTTATCTAAGTCACCTGTCGTGACTGTACTTAAGTGAATAAATGGTTTTTTAAACCGAACTTGAGATTGAAATGCGTAATGTACGATGAACTGAATGTTCCACAAATTTAATGATAAAATAACTGTTTGACGTAATAAATAATGAAAATTGAACGTGCCTGTAGCACACAAATATTAGCAAGAGACGAACTCGTGAATTAAGGTAAATGAATAAATACAGTAATCCAGGGCGCAGTCCGCCGTGGTATATCAGGAATGCAGGGGTGAGACGTGGTGTAGAGTTAGACTAATTCGTAGTATCTCAGATATGTAGCAACGAGTTTGGAGATTCTGCATCGGTGAAAATGTAATCTGCAGTTCGAGATAATTCGGCGTCGATAGAATTGTCAGTTTGTGGTGATTGAAACACTTTCCGGAGAAACGTAATGTAGTGAATTTGAAGAATAACAGGTCTATTCTGGACTGCGTTGTACGAGGGAGAGAGAGAACGATCCACAAATGGTGAGAGTCATATCTGAACTGCAACTGTACGAAGTAAAGAAGTGAAGTGAGTCCTTAGGTCCGCACACCAAGAAAATCTGTTCTGGACTGAAGAAATAATGGCGTGATGAGAAGAGGGAGAAACCAAGAAGGCAATAGACCGAAGAGTGTGTGTGATGACAACAAGAGCTAGTGTGCCGGTATTGGTAAGACAAAGAAATTAGCATAGACGGGAAGTTTGGGTAAGAAAGAATATATCGAAAATTAATATTATAAGCGAACAGACCATTAAAAGAGTTACGTAAAACAGATAAAAATTGTTGAATGCGAACGAGCAGAAGAAATGACGTGGTTGCAGACAAAGAAATGTATATTTCTAGGAACTTGACAACATTAAAATGAGCTGACAGTTAAAAATTAATGTGGTTAAATAGAAATTGATTTTATGAAACATTGCGACCACAGCAGATAAAAATAATAACAAAAACATTATTGAAAAATAAAATAACTTTACGCAAACGGCGTAAACAGGCACTCACATATTTTTTTAATAATAATAATTAATTATGACTATACAAAGCAAGAGTTAAGTTAAACAGTTAATGAAAAAAATTCCGAAGACTGTTGACAAAAACTTTTTCTCAAAATTTAAAATGGAAGGCAATTTATACTGTAAAACAATCACTATCAGTAGGTGCTGAAAAAATAATATGATAAAATAAAATATTTATATAAAAAATGTATTAAATAAATAATAATAAACAAATGCTGAATAAGATTAATTAAAAGAAAATTATTATAAATATTATGTTCCAGTGAAACATAATATTGATTTGTTTTCAGTGAAATTGTATACATTTCTGAATTGTTTTTATATTTTTCTTTTATTATTATTATTATTATTGAACTATTATTTACTGTAAATTTTTTTTACAATAAGAGGTTAATAATTATTAATTATTCAATATTTTTAGATTTAAAAAAAATATATATATATTTATATATGTGTGCGTACGTATGAAGTCGGATTTGAACCGATGTACCTTCTCCTTGTTAGATCCAAATATTTCATTAATTAAAATTTTATTTGGCTATAATTCTGGAACCAATGAAAATAACTATCACTTATGATACATCGTTGAAAAGCTCTTAATGAGGGCTTATTACTGCAGTTAAGCAAACGTCCAAAAGGCAAATGTTTTGGATTTTGGCCTTTTTTGGACACTTTTGGTCTAGTCGATTGCAATCAAAAGGGATGGTGCACAATTCGATGTTATAACAGTCCTAAATCCAAAATTTCAACATTCTATGGCTAATCGTTTTTGAGTTATGCGAGATACATACGAACGGACGTACAGACGTCACGCCGTAACTAGTCAAAATGGATTCAGGGTTGGTCAAAATGGATGTTTCCGTTGAAATCTGAAAACTGAAATTTTTCGCGATCACAATACTTCCTTTACTTTGTACAAGGAAGAAAAATGAGAAATGGATCTTTTAAAAATAATTTTTAATTTAACTGAATAATTTTCACGATTTTTTAAATTGCTTTATTTTGAGAAATTAATTTTTACAGTCGGTTACTAAAAGAGGTGCGACGATAAATAAAATTTTTGGTTGAGTAACGTGTCAAGAGACCATTCAAAGATTTTTTTGTTGTTGTTTGTGGGTGAATAACGCCTGGGCGTTATCATCGCCCCGTAGTTATTATTAAAAGGGTAAAATAACTCCAAAATAATAAACCACACAAGGTGTAGATGTAATGTTAACCATATAATAAAAATGTATTAAAACAAGCCAAGAAGGCAAAATAAAACCCAAAATTAATACCACAGACAAAGTTGATAAAATATAAAAGCTAAAATAATAGAATAAAGAAAGTATAAAAACTCACCCAACTCCGATGGGTTATGCAAAAATCCCCTCCCCGGATAGTAAAATTAAACACATAGAACTAAAAAATCAAATCGAAAATAAAGGTTAAAATTATTAAAAAAGCTCTCTTTACAGAAAAACATATATGAGTATATTAAATCCTTTGCAGTAAACCAGTACTATGTAAAAAGAGAAACATCCGTTCCAAAATCCAGCCATCATTGCACAAGATATCACGAATGCTGCTGGGTATATTAAACTGACGACGCAACGCCGCATAACATACGCAGTCCACGAGAATGTGGCAGTCATGCGGTAGTTGCATCGTGTGCACAGAGACATTAGATATTCGTGTTTGATCCACGTATGCCCCAACCGTAACCGGCAGAGGACCACTTCCTCACGACGAGAGTTCCTGCAAGAGGAGCACCACGGCAACACCGAATCTTTAATTTATCGAAGTTTATTATCGACGGTAGCCGTCCAGCCAATTTGCCACCTTGCTCGCAGTGATTGTTTTATATGATTGATAAAATCAAAGGTAGTAACTCGGGTATCCTTACCCGAGTAACTCGGCTATCATTCAAAGATAGCCAACTTCAAATACAATACTAATAATATGGATAACCTCTCAAGGCACAAATGAAGCAATTCGTTAACAAAAACAAAGATAACAAATAATAAATAATAAAGGCAGACAATAAAAAAGTAATCCACCGGGTTGGTCTAGTGGTTAACGCGTCTTCCCAAATCAGCTGATTTGGAAGTCGAGAGTTACAGCGTTCAAGTCCTAGTAAAGCCAGTTATTTTTACACGGATTTGAATACTAGATCGTGGATACCGGTGTTCTTTGGCAGTTGGGTTTCAATTAACCACACATCTCAGGAACGGTCGAACTGAGAATGTACAAGACTACACTTCATTTACACTCATACATATCATCCTCATTCATCCTCTGAAGAATTATCTAAACGGTAGTTACAGGAGGCTAAACAGGAAAAAGAAAGATAATAAAAAAGTAAAAAAAAAAAATAAAAGCCATCCAAGTAGTTATAAATACTAAAGACACATAAAACGAGTATAGATTCTAAAAGTTTAATCTATCTTTAACATACTTATCACTGTGTCATTCCATCAAAGATTATGGATTCTAACCGGGGACCCCGGATGAAACCTAGAAATGTACAACTCCGCCACAGAGATCGGAAATTTCGCATGAAAAACAGAGTAGCTGCCACTTTGCCACGGCGGAATTTATTGTATATTTATTCTTTCATCCTACATCGATTAATTTTGAGTGAATTTTATGAAAGGTTTGCTCTTCAAAATAATTTTATCAATAACAATTTTTCTTTTTTCTAAGGGCTAATCTAATCTACATTCATTGCTAGCAACTGTTGAAATAACGTAGGACTGTTTTCTTAAAATCGTATTTCCTAGTTAACTGACTGGGTTTTAACTATAATGTAGATTCGTTAACGCTTTCAAAAATAATTATAATCTTCTAGTCATAAAAAATCACATTAAATGAAGTTTGACATCGTTTTTTAACTAACAATAGCATAAAGCTTTTTGTGGTTTTAATGATTATATAGGAAGATTACTATAAACCTAACACAATAAAAAAGTAATTTTTTGTAAGATTTTAAAAAGAAATTTATAAATTTATACTCAAATTTAAAAAAATTACATCCAAAGAAGTTTTTATTAGCACATCTGAAAATATTAACAATGTTTTCCAACTTATAATATTACTTCGTTTCAGATATCTGAGTATCTGAAAGCATAAAACGTTGTGTGAATTAATCATTAAATAAATAATAATTAAAACAAATATAAAAAAAAGGATTGGTATTGAAAAATATTGAAGTTTGAGTAATTAACTGTGATAAAATTTGCATTGTGACTAGTAAACTTAATTTAAATTGGTTTTTACTTAATCAGCCGATTTGGAAGTCGAGAGTTACAGCGTTCAAGTCCTAGTAAAGCCAGTTATTTTTATACGGATTTGAATACTAGATCGTGGATACCGGTGTTCTTTGGTGGTTGGGTTTCAATTAACCACACATCTCAAGAATGGTCGAACTGAGAATGTACAAGACTACACTTCATTTACACTCATACATATCATCCTCATTCATCCTCTGAAGAATTATCTAAACGGTAGTTACCGGAGGCTAAACAGGAAAGAAAGAAGAAGGTTTTTACTTAAAGAAACATAAATTTGTATCATTTTGCAGGGAAGTACGATAGAAAAATGGCTATTATCTTTGTAATCTGAAAAATTAATTATATATATAATTTTGTAAGAACTTGCAAACATTATTCGTTTATTCATTTTATTTAATTTTACCAATAATTTACAATTATTTTTAAAATTTGCTATATAATTTTTTTTTTAAATCAAATTTTGTTTATAGTAAACGAAAATATATATTACGCAGTGAGTTTGTTTTCAAAATAATTGTATACATTATTTTTTGCGTGTATTGTAGTTCACATTTCTTGATAAAGAGGTGGGTATTATTTTGTACATGGAGTGGATAATCCCTACCGCCCAAATAGGATGTAGTATATGGGGGGATATTTATCCCTCCCACAGGATATCCTGACTAATTGTCCTTCTCGATCTCGACTACCCTCGAGACCCCAAAGCCCCCTAAGCCGTTGTTATCATTTCCCACTAAATTAAGTCACAGCGCCTCATTTTCTGCAATCTCCCACCCTTAACATCCCCTTTGAAGGTTATTATTCTTGACCTCCTTCTTATACTATTCTGTAACTACATCAGAATTTTCATAACTTCTGTACAGTCTGAAAATATTACTAAAGAAATTTTATTACATAATTGAGAAGTCTGGGTGAATGAATAAGTAGTTAGAATATGATGATGACGTCAGTAATGAATTATTCTGTTCTGATTTTCAGAAATAATAAAGATAATTTTCACATTAATTAATATCTCCCACAATTATCTATATCCACCTCAGTATCACCTTAATCCCCCAATCAATATTCTCCTCAACTCAATCAGTCTCTAAAAAAAAGTGAAAGAATATCGATTAATAAAAAGCTGATAAGTATGTGTACGAAGCACTAGTAAAATTTTAATTAATATGAATTTAAAATCGTTGAACAGCATGATGATGATAAGCGATAACACTTTAAAATTATTAACCTATTGTATAGATGTACATGAGTATATTTGAACCTAAGCTTTGAAAAGTTCTTTCTACGAAAAAGTTCCCATTTTGAAAGAGAATCGTTCAATGTTTAATCACTTAAAATTACGTGTAAATGTCTAAGTTTAAATATACGTATAAGAGGTTAGGTTGAGATCTGTGAAAGTACAGACGTGTTATTTTAGCTCTGTCTTTGGATGCCCACTGTGTCTTCGTTTTCACGTTTTTGTTGTTCTTTTTGTCATTTGTTGTTTCGTTTGTTGTTTTGTGATGCTTAGTTCGTGTTTTGTTTAGTTATTTTACGTTCTTTTGTTTTATTTTTTGTTTTCGTTACTTTGTGTTAGTGCCGTTCTGGTAACTTTTCTTTTTGGGCTAATTAGTGACCTGTGTCATTTGGTTGGTCTATAATTTCATATTAACTGTTATTATTTCATAATAAATCCATTAAAAAATGGATTTATTTGTCGTTTCGTGGTTTAATTTAGTGTTGTTTTTATGATATTACACTTTATTTTAATACTTTGGTCTAGGGTAACTAAGGCTTGTTGATTAGTTACCCATTTGGTTATATTGTTTCTTTCGGTTTGATTATGTTCGAGTTATGGAGTTACCTAACTCGAACTTTACATATTTATAAACTTAGAAAAATTTTAATTATTCTATCAGCTGTTTCAAGAAGGAAAATTTTGAGAAATAAATTTCCTCACGCAGTGTTGTTTTATTAATCTTTTGAACTTGACATTTTCTTTATACTTAAAAGAAAGACTTCCTTCTAAAAGAAAAAAAGATTTCTCTTTTTTTGATTTTTCTGGATATTCTTAATAATCGGACACTTGGTTGATGAATTAATTTGAATCGCAGACTGATTGAAATTTATATGGCTGATTTCATTTATTTATATTTTGTTTTTGTTTTTTGTTGGACTATGACTGAACAAGATCAGCCCTGGGATGTTCCCCAGGAGGTTTTCACTCCGTTTGGGGAGAGGATATCCGGTAGGGGGAGGCCCTCCCAGATTATCGTCCATGAGGTTGAGTCAGCGAATTAGAGAATTGTGAAAGTAACAGTCTTGTAAAGATGGCGGTTGAGGAGATCAGGCGTGCGGAGCTGCTACTGAGTAAACCTCGAGAAAGAAAGAAAGGAGAGGCATCGGTCAGGCGGCGGCAGAGGGCTGCGGGTGTCCGGTTTCAGTCTCTGGAGGCAATGTTGGTGCCAAGCCACTTGACGGGGATGCTTAGTCTTCTGCAGCGGGGTCTCATGCTGTTGTGGGTGTTGAACCGAAATTTCTGAAGCCGACCGGGAAACGACGACTGCGACTTTCTCCTTCCGGCTACAGAGGAGAAAAAGAAATCAAAGGCGGGCAGTAGGAGTTTCTTCTTTTCATTGGAGGAGGCCTCGGATCTGGATCAGGAGTATGCCTCCCCGATGGAAGAGGGAGCGTTTAAGGAGGCGGGTGACGAGTGGTGTGACTTCTGATCTTGGCAAGCGGAGGTGGTATCTAGCTAATAGACACCACCTCCGCTAGAAGAATAGCCGTCTACTCTTCTCCGTTAAGTTAGGCGGCTTTAGTTAGCCAACATTTAGATACGAATGCAAAGATTAGGGAATTTTCTCATAATATAGATGGTATTGCTCGGATGGTAGAACTGTTCCGAGACGTCTTAGAGGGTACATCTGAGGAGCCAAAGAGGGCATGGTCGACTCAGTTGGACCTAGTGGAAACTTATTTCATCGTTTCTGATGTAGCCATTCAAACGACAGATGGAAGTACTCCTGGCATAGATGTGCGGAAGGCACTAGAGAGTGGGGTAGTTGACAGCGAATTGCTCCGGCTGGTCCCTCAGAGATGGCCCAAGGAAGTATTTACGTCCACTGTGGTACTAGAGAATATCAGCGGAGCCGATGGCCTGGGGCGAGTGGTCGACTGACACGGGGCGGCAGATTATTGGGCCACCTCGGTGTTGTTAGAGGAGATGTGTCATGGGCGGGCCCGATGTTTCGATCGGGCTCACTGTGGGCTGGTCAGGTTGTTGCTGGCAATACCCGTGTGATGAATTTGGCCGGTGGGTCAGTAGACGTAGGGGGACTGAATTATTTGGTGTTAATGGACTCATCGGAGGGTGAGGAACGTTTAGTCAAACGCTTGTTAGAATCAGCAATCAGCACGGTTGGTGTCGGGTGAGAATAACAATGCCTGTTTTTGTGGGCCTCACGGGTGGATGGAGCTTGTTTTGTATCGAGTGACTGAGTAGTTAGAGTCTTGGTGAAGAAACTGGCAGGCCCCCCAACCGCGACAGTGATGGTGAACGTGGCAGGCCGCACATATGCGATCTCCTTCGCATTGTAAAGGACTCCGTGTCGCCGGGGGAAGCAGGTACATTTTCGGAGCGTTGAGGTCAGGGAGAGGACCTTCACATCAGAGTTTCGGATACTGGAGATGTTGCTGAGCAGCTAAGCCTTAAAATTTTGGTCAAGGTGGAGGGCACGACAGTTACGACCGGTAGGAGCGTTCGACGTGTTCGCTTCCTCATAAAAGACGTAGACGCCCTTACCTCTGAGATGGAATTAGTGCATGATATCCGCAAGACTCCTGGAGACCAGTGACAATAGATGTCCTCTCCCTGCCGCCCTCATTTGGGGATACAAAAGTGACGATGGTGGCGGTTCGCCTCTGCTGGACAAATTGCTGAAGGATGGCCGCATCCGCATCGGGTGGGTGTCTTGCCGGGTTTAAAGGAGGTCAGCTGAAGAGCGATGCTATAGATTTTGGGGGATTGGGGATCGAGCTGGGTCCTGCGGCGATCCAGTTAGATGAGGACATCGCTTTAACTGTGGAATTGCGGAGCACCTACGTAAGGGTTGGCTAAGGGAGGATGCCAAATGTAATTTTTTTTAAATTCTGGAGGACATTCTCTTGGGGGACGCGGCTGCAGGACCAAGACCAAATAATGAGGTGCTTTACCTGTGTTTTGGGGAAGACCTGGATTGGGACAGCCCTGTCTAGGAGGAGTGGGCCGCTTAGGTGCCCCGCTGCCGGTGATTGGACAGGGACTTCCGTCGTATTCCGATCGAACTTCGATGAGGGGGTCAAAGAAAGACCGTTGTCCCGGTGGGGGATCCCTTTGGGGTTACACATTTGAGACGTGGCGTCAAGACCGATGGGGTGATCTCTACGAGGTCCCCTCATTAGAGGAATGGCGATTAATTAATGACCGAGTCTCGCAGCTCGGTCACACGACATCTGCAATAAGCACTTAGCAGTATAAACAATTCACTTTATTGCTGAATATAATAAATATCGAAAATTTGTAGATGTCTATTTATATTAACTTTTATGTATGCGTTTAGTTTCTACTAAAATATATATATATATATAAACTCAGGAGTTATTAACTTTTTAATATATTTATTTTGACATAATTAACAGTAACAAAAATGATCTTCTAGATTTTTAAGAGCCATTTATTAAATAATACTTCATAATTTTAATTTAATACTTTTGTTTCAAGAAGTAATGAATTTTAAGCTATCATATACAGGACGGTGGAAAATAAATACATCCGTTTACCAAGAGATATTTATCACTGTTTGTGCACTTAAGATATTTAAAATATGTTTTAGAGTATATAGGCTACTTTTAGATTACTTAAGTTTAAATTTAATCTAGCTGTTTCAATAATTTAATATTTTTTATGGTAAAAAAATACATATATAGGTACATAATTCAGGAAAGGAAATTATTTTTATGTATGAATTTAAGAAAATTTTATTTTGTGTTATGTTTAATCCTTTTATTTAATGATTGTTTTTGACGATCAGCACAGTACAAAACAGAATTTATCACTTAATTTTTATGGCGGAATCGTTATGATTCAGAATGGTAATTTATAATGCTGTTGCTGATTTAGTATTGTTAGGTCCTTGAAAGCAAATTAATAAATAAAATAAAAATTATATAGCACTGTGAAATTAATAGTCCACTTTCACAAAAATTGCAGTTAATTCTACTTCTGATGTACAAAATTTGAATGTAATTCAACATTACCACGTGACAATGTACCAACTCCTCGTGAAGCCATATCCGAGTATCTTATGACTCTGAATAAAGATCATAAGTCGTAATATAAAGTATACATGAAATTTATTAGTCAAAAAAAAGCGGTAAAAGTGGAACGGTATTCTTAAAAGTATTTTAACAATATAACGTCCTTTTTTTCTATTTGTTTAAAAAAAACGTATAATGGTGTAAACAAGTGATGACTTTACGTTTTTATATAAATTGCTTTGGTTGATAGATTAATCTGAATTAATAACTAATTATCTTGTGTATTCTATAATTTAATAGCTCAAAAAAGCTATTTAAACACATATTATATATTAAAAATAATGTATTATGTAATAAAATATGTAAAAAATAATGAATTAGAGAATTTTTCGGTATAAATTCAACTTAAGGATAAATTATTGAATTGTATTTCTCTAATTATACATTTCAAATGCTCAAATCCTCGTTATGAGCCATGAAAATGGATATTAAAGAAAGAAAAATAAAAAATAAAGTAATGATGTGAGTGGAAAACGTGGGACTGTGACAAGAAAAATTAGTTAAAAAAGTTACGTAGTAAAGGCGGTAAGTCTTATATCACCTTCCCTGTAACGCATTGACATGTGTACGGTACTTAAGTTAAAAGAAGTAGAGACGTTTTTACTACAAACAAAATATGTGTTAAACAGAGCATCTTTCTATTTAATTTATTGTTTTTATCTCTTTTTAGTAGGTTTCATAATGAACAAGAAGATAGGGAAGAGAGTAGAGTATTTCAAAACACATAGCGATAGAATCATTGTAATAAGGATAAACTCAAAACCTAAACCGACAACGATTGTTAACGTCTATATGCCTACAAGCGCCCATGATGATGATGAGGTAGAATGTGTATAAGAAGAGATTGATGATACAAACTGGTGTGTAATATTTATGAAAAAGGGGAATTTCCGTCAGACTTAAAAAAAAGTGTTATTGTAATGATACCAAAGAAAGCAGGGGCAGATAAATGTGAAGAATACAGAACAATTAGTTTAACTAGTCATGCATCAAAAATCTTAACTAGAATTCTATACAGAAGAATTGAGAGGAGAGTGGAAGAAGTGTTAGGAGAAGACCAATTTGGTTTCAGGAAAAGTATAGGGACAAGGGAAGCAATTTTAGGCCTCAGATTAATAGTAGAAGGAAGATTAAAGAAAAACAAACCGACATACTTGGCGTTTATAGACCTAGAAAAGGCATTCGATAACGTAGACTGACATAAAATGTTCAGCATTTAAAAAAATTAGGGTTCAAATACAGAGATAGAAGAACAATTGCTAACATGTACAGGAACCAAACAGCAACAGTAATAATTGAAGAACATAAGAAAGAAGCCGTAATGAGAAAGAGAGTCCGACAAGGATGTTCCCAGTCTCCGTTACTTTTTAATCTTTACATGGAACTAGCAGTTAATGATGTTGAAGAACAATTTAGATTCGGAGTAACAGTACAAGGTGAAAAGATAAAGATGCTACGATTTGCTGATGATATAGTAATTCTAGCCGAGAGTAAAAAGGATTTAGAAGAAACAATGAACGGCATAGATGAAGTCCTACGCAAGAACTATCGCATGAAAATAAACAAGAACAAAACAAAAGTAATGAAATGTAGTAGAAATAACAATGATGGACCGCTGAATGTGAAAATAGGAGGGGAAAAGATTATGGAGGTAGAAGAATTTTGTTATTTGGGAAGTAGAATTACTAAAGATGGACGAAGCAGGAGCGATATAAAATGCCGAATAGCACAAGCGAAACGAGCGTTCAGTAAGAAATAAAATTTGTTTACATCAAAAATTAATTTAAATGTCAGGAAAAGATTTTTGAAAGTATATGTTTGGAGTGTCGCTTTATATGGAAGTGAAACTTGGACGATCGGAGTATCTGAGAAGAAAAGATTAGAAGTTTTTGAAATGCGGTGCTATAGGAGAATGTTTAAAATCAGACGGGTGGATAAAGTGACAAATGAAGAGGTATTGCGGCAAATAGATGAAGAAAGAAGCATTTAGAAAAATATAGTTAAAAGAAGAGACAGATTTATAGGCCACCTACTAAGGCATCCTGGAATAGTCGCTTTAATATTGGAAGGACAGGTAGAAGGGAAAAATTGTGTAGGCAGGCCACGTTTGGAATATGTAAAACAAATTGTTAGGGATGTAGGATGTAGAGGGTATACTGAAATGAAACGACTAGCACTAGATAGGGAATCTTGGAGAGCTGCATCAAATCAGTCAAATGACTGAAGACAAAAAAAAATCTCTTTTCGAGCAGAATATCACTATCATTTTGTTTAGCATAATCATATACCAAACGAAATGGCTCATACCACCTCTGAACGTACGTTTTTTAACACTAATTTTGTGTGAAGGAAAACCGTCACTTACGTGATAGTGCTTTAACCATTAATTTGTATAAAACATTTTTAAACGATTAGGAAAAATAAACGAAACTGTTTATAATTATTTTAATATAAGTCGAACACTGTATAAGTATTGCAATATACGTGAGATTTAGGTACATAGAAAATCTATTTATAAAAAAAAAAATTGATTTCAACTACTAGACTAATTACCATATCTTATTTTTATCATCTTCTCGATACTGTTGGTGATCATCAATCTGTTATCAAATGAAGGCACATTCACTGAAAAAAGTTCGTTTAAAATACTTAACAAAACCTCCAGTAATTACATTTAAATTTTTATATATGCTATTAAATCTGAAACTACGAAGTATTTTGTAAAGCTTTTACTTTTCAATAATTCATTTACCTATCGAATAATTAAAATGTGCTATTCTGATCGGGATTTGAGCAAGTAACATTTTTTTTTTTGCTTGATAAATTAATTCACAATTGAAGCTTTGAAGCTTATACGTGTAAATATGGAATCGTAATTCTGTACCGTGTGAAAAATGTGCTTGATTGACCGGAATTCGATCTCGGAACACCGCATGAAAGCGCAAAGTGCCACCACTCCACGACATAGATCGACGTTTTTAAATAAAAACAGAGTAGCTGGTACCTTGCCAAGGAGGTCGGAATTTTTGTTTGGAGGCCTCTCAATTCCATTTTCCCATATATTATTATTATTATTATGCTTTTATGGCCAACATAGGACCAGTTAAGTCAATTTTAGTTGGATCTTTTCTGAGAAAAGCGTGTTATTTTACTCTTCCGAGCTGCCCAGTATTTTTTCATCAGTTAAGATCTTGCTTTTTTTTTCTTCATCCTTAAACACCTTCTTCGTTGTATTTTGTTGTTTTTCTGTCTTTTGTTTAAATAATGCATTTGTCTTTTAGCTTTGTAATTTTTCCAGTTTTATTCTGTAGGTCAGTCAGGGAAATTCTCAATTCTTTCATATCTTCTCTAATTTCTTTGATCCATCCTACTTCTAGCTTTTGAAACCAGAGCTTTTCAATGATATTTCTTGACAGTCTTGTTTCCGGTGTCCTTAGTTCCGAAATCAATTCGGTTTTTCTGAGTGATTTTGAATAGGGTTTAGCTTCCGTAGGTGACTTCTGCCTGAACTACAGTTTTATAATGTTTAAGTTTTGTTTTAGCAGAAAGGCATTTTTTGTTATATGTTTATCAAGTTAATTTTTGGGATTTAATCATTTTATTTGTCCTGTTTTGCCATGTCACTTTTGAAAATATATATATATTTTCCAATATATATTACAAAATATTTGGGTATTATTAATGCGTGAATGTTTATTTATACTGCATCCAAAGGGAAAAAGTAATATACTTTAAAAAGATTTTGGGTTGATATAAATAACAATTTTACATATTTCTAAAATTAACAAAAACAACGTTAACAGAAATCTCTTAACTCTTATTCACTATGCTTTTATTTTTACAAAATTAACTCGACGCATTTTGAAATCCTCTCAGTAATCTAATATTCTAATGTTGGTCTTAATCCATATGAAAAAATTATTAAATATAAAATTACCTGTTTAAATTAAAGTGAAAAATTACTAAAAAAAATTTAGGCGAGCTCAAAAATGTAAATATGACAGATTTAAAATCAAGTAAAATAAAATAAAACAATATTTTACTTTGGATCCCTAGCACATTTACATAATTAGATTATTTTGAGAACCGAGTATTTTATCAGTTTTTAAATGTTAACATAATAAAAATTATAATAAAATATATTATTACAGTATAAACAAAGATTTTATTATTTGGAAGATTGTTACATATGAGTTGTTAGGCACAGTAATTAATATCAATGCTCTGCGCATGTTAAGTAGTAAGTTCTGGGCATTAATTAATTAAGAATGGGATGAGGATGAATTGGCTAGGGTAATTCGACTACCCTACTGCAACAACGATCTTAATTTTATTACGATGAGCAGCGTAGAACGTAAGTCGTTAAATATTAATATTTTATTTACGTACAATTAAAATATTTCTTTTTGCTTGACGGGGTTTATTAGAAATATATAAATTTAGTAGAGGAAAAAAATTAAGAAATATGGTTTTTATTATTATTTTTTTTTTAAACAGAATATGTTTTTGAAATGTAAATAATTTATAACAAATTTAATAAAAAACTTTGAAATCTACTAAACAAAATATGTATGAAGTAAAATAATTACAGAAACGTACCGTAGGAAAGCCTCTAGTGTTATAGATGTTTAAGGGGAAGGGTAGTTTCAAAATCTAATAAACGGGTTTACGAGGGAGGTTTCAATGTTTGAGAAGGGTTTGTAGAAGGAAGGAATTGTGATAAATCTCATTCAACTGTCAGTTTCATCCAATCAAGTTTTTTTTTTTATTTTGAAGGAAAATCTAGAACAGTTGTACATACAAAGTTACGGTACACAATAAAGATAAATTGCAAGTAAAATTTCTATTTTCGATAAAGTTAATAAATTGTTGTTAGTGAAAATTGTTGGAGCGATTTTAAAAAAAAACTAATTGAATACATTTTAACGGCAGAAAATATTATCGAACGTATTTTATATATGCGTACTTCATTTTTATATGAATAACTTCATTTTTTTTTGTACGTCTACCGGAATTGTTTTTCTCATGCTGTACGAAACATATCTTTCCTGTTTTAATTCTTATTTTAGTCGTATTTGTGAATAAAATACTAAAAATGTTGTTTTTTTAACCTCAGACAGAGATAATAACCTGTCAGTATAAAGGAATGTTTTAATATCGAACATGAAAATGTTATATTAAACTATGTGATCTGAAGACACAGTCTACAAGGGTATTATCAAGAGGGTAATACATTAGATCTACGATGCAATACATTATAATTTCGATGTATTTCGAGCTTCTGATTAAAAATTTGCTTTCGTCAATCGCGAAAGGAAGTAAATACGTCAAAAGACGTTTTGAATATTGTACGTGCTTTTATTTTCCTTCTCCGATTGCCATCAAATATTTCAACAGCTTTTAAATTATCGATTAGGTTTATTACATGATTCTGCAGCGAACCGGATCATTTTGCGCTGTTTACGTACTTACTGGATAACTGCCAAAATTAAATTGAATAAAAATGTTTCTGATTTATATTTTTAACTATTACATCTAGAGGAATGAGAGTGTGTATGATTCTTTATAAACCCTGTAACAGCCCCCTACTACTACCGCTCGCTTTTACTAGATGATATAGGTCGATGTTAGTTATAGGAGGATAGCTTTGCCCCTCTCCGACAAAGCAACCCTCACCCAACACTACGCTAATCCGCTGGCGCCGATTGCCGTCGTCTGCCCGACCCTTAATACTAATCCGGTTACGATTACACGAGTATCCAAAACAAACATGCAGAGCAAGGTTTCACTAAACAGCAGTTTACCTAGTTGCCAAGCCTGTACTAAATGTGAACTCGGCCTAATAATATCTCGAAATACAACCCAAATACTCTGAACTGATATAATTTTACGCTATTTGCTTATACGTCTTCTACTGAAACATATGAGTACACATCCGATGCAAGTACATGTACATATACACTCCTTTATATTAAATCAATCTTTACATTTACGAGTTTCGTGTTCATGTGTTTGCACCCGAGGGTGCATGTGTTGAAGGGGTGAAAAAATAATATTCTATTTTTAAAAACATTTACATGTTTGAGATATCAATTCAGGTGGAACAATTATTTACTTTACG
Organism: Lycorma delicatula; assembly: GCF_047948215.1. NCBI lineage: Eukaryota > Metazoa > Arthropoda > Insecta > Hemiptera > Fulgoridae > Lycorma > Lycorma delicatula. Next base: position 36,759,022 of record NC_134455.1, read on the forward strand.
AAAATAATTAAGATAAAAATAAAATATTTTTTAATGTTATTCACTGACAATGTAGAAGCGTTCTCAGATATCTGGCTTAACAGAATCGATCATTCATTGTCTTCTTCAAAACTAAAATGACTAAAATCGGGTGGTTTGATATATAAACTATGAGATTAGCTCTCTTTCGGAAATAATTACTCGTAGGTTGCTTTTTATCCATGTCTATTAAAACTTCTTTAGTTCGTTCCTTATCAACTCATTCAATTTTAAGATGAATACTGCACTAAATTTTAATAACGACAAATTTGGTTTTTTTGGTTTCCTGTTAATAAGATCCACTGCCAGAAATTGCTGTATAATTATTTAATAAAACTTTCTCAATTTTTTTTATAGATTCGTAAATCTTTATTTGATACCAGCAAACCTCTTTATGTGGATTTCTTACATATTCCGGTTTTCTTCTGATACATTCTTTACATTTTTTTTATAGTTTGTAATTTCGCTGTCTAATTAACAAATCAATTCTAATAGTAGAAGGAAGATTAAAGAAAAACAAACCGACATACTTGGCGTTTATAGACCTAGAAAAGGCATTCGATAACGTAGACTGGAATAAAATGTTCAGCATTTTAAAAAAAATTAGGGTTCAAATACAGAGGTAGAAGAACAATTGCTAACATGTACAGGAACCAAACAGCAACAGTAACAATTGAAGAACATAAGAAAGAAGCCGTAATAAGAAAGGGAGTCCGACAAAGATGTTCCCTATCTCCGTTACTTTTTAATCTTTACATGGAACTAGCAGTTAATAATGTTAAAGAATAATTTAGATTCGGAGTAACAGTACAAGGTGAAAAGATAAAGATGCTACGATTTGCTGATGATATAGTAATTCTAGCCGAGAGTAAAAAGGATTTAGAAGAAACAATGAACGGCATAGATGAAGTCCTACGCAAGAACTATCGCGTGAAAATAAACAAGAACAAAACAAAAGTAATGAAATGTAGTAGAAATAACAAAGATGGACCATTGAATGTGAAAATAGGAGGAGAAAAGATTATGGAGGTAGAAGAATATTTTGTTATTTCGGAAGTAGAATTACTAAAGATGGACGAAGCAGGAGCGATATAAATTGCCGAATAGCACAAGCGAAACGAGCCTTCAGTAAGAAATATAATTTGTCTACATCAAAAATTAATTTAAATGTCAGGAAAAGATTTTTGAAAGTTTATGTTTGGAGTGTCGCTTTATATGGAAGTGACTTGGACGATCGGAGTATCTAAGAAGAAAAGATTAGAAGCTTTTGAAATGCGGTGCTATAGGACAATGTTAAAAATCAGAAGGGTGGATAAAGTGACAAATGAAGAGGTATTGCGGCAAATAGATGAAGAAAGAAGCGTTTGGAAAAATATAGTTAAAAGAAGAGACAGACTTATAGGCCACCTACTAAGGCATCCTGGAATAGTCGCTTTAATATTGGAAGGACAGGTAGAAGGGAAAAATTGTGTAGGCAGGCCACGTTTGGAATATGTAAAACAAATTGTTAGGGATGTAGGATGTAGAGGGTATACTGAAATGAAACGACTAGCACTAGATAGGGAATCTTGGAGAGCTGCATCAAACCAGTCAAATGACTAAAGACAAAAAAAAAAAAAATAACAAAATGTTTTTGATTTCTGGGGTATTATATTCTACTACACTGATATTAAACTCACCATTATTAATTATCCTTTTTGTCGTGTTTCAATAATTAATTTTTTTCAAATCGATTACTATTATACCGATGAATTAATGTAATTCATTATTTATTTTAGTTTAGTTTTAGTCTCGGCAAAGAAAACAGTATTATCAGTAAATATTAACGTCTAAATTCACTCTGTTTTTATTGTAACTCTATTCTTAAGTTTCTCTTTAGAATTCTTTATTGAATTTTACATACGAAAGTTTAAAAGTCCGCATATAAAATATTAATTTCACTCTTTTGCACGATTCGTTAGCCGAAAGAATTAAATTCAATGTCATTTTTTCTTTGTATTGATGGAATGATATAATACATCACTGATGCGTCAAACCGAAAATGGAAAGTTCTCCCCTTATTTATCTCTGTTTTGTTTTGAATTGCGATTTTTTTACTTTTATTAAAATCTGATGATATTCCTTTATATATTTTCTTAACCCAAAACTGTGTGAAAAATATAACTTTTTCGATCTTACTTTTCCTAACAGAATAACAAATCTATTGGTGTACCATCTTTTTAACTATCTTAGTTTATTTAAATCTACAGAAGCGTTTCAGATTCTAACTTCATCAGTGTTTTCAAAAGAAAATAAAAATATTTTTATTTTACTTCAAATAGTCATAAAATTTTCTACGCCGATCATAATTCTTTGTTTACCGTATAATTCTGCTGAACACTCTATCTCATCTATCTTACTTTTTTTTTAATTTCTAAAGAACGGGTTTTTCGAACACAATGGATACAAACGACTAAATTTAATATTTTCAAAATGTGTTTTTATTTGTTCATAAGCTTCATATACCTTCTCCATTAATTTTTATAAGATGAATTTATTTTCTTTATCGCAACGTTTATCTTTCTTCGCTCTCTTTTTGCTACTAAATATTGTATATTTATTTTGTTTTACTAATAAAAATATATATCCTCTTTCTACTATCGTATATTGCACTTGATCTTCTCAGTAAATTAATCATTTACGCCATTTTTCTAATCGTAGATACACATCAATAAATAATCTATGCTGTATTGAAATCATTTCTTCTTATTATATTTCATAAAAAAAAAAATGCATCGCATGAAAATAAACAAGAACAAAACAAAAGTAATGAAATGTAGTAGAAATAACAAAGATGGACCACTGAATGTGAAAATAGGAGGAGAAAAGATTATGGAGGTAGAAGAATTTTGTTATTTGGGAAGTAAAATTACTAAAGATGGACGAAGCAGGAGCGATATAAAATGCCGAATAGCACAAGCTAAACGAGCCTTCAGTAAGAAATATAATTTGTTTACATCAAAAATTAATTTAAATGTCAGGAAAAGATTTTTGAAAGTGTATGTTTGGAGTGTCGCTTTATATGGAAGTGAAACTTGGACGATCGGAGTATCTGAGAAGAAAAGATTAGAAGCTTTTTGAAATGCGGTGCTATAGGAGAATGTTAAAAATCAGACGGGTGGATAAAGTGACAAATGAAGAGGTATTGCGGCAAATAGATGAAGAAAGTAGCATTTGGAAAAATATAGTTAAAAGAAGAGACAGACTTATAGGCCACATACTAAGGCATCCTGGAATAGTCGCTTTAATATTGGAAGGACAGGTAGAAGGGAAAAATTGTGTAGGCAGGCCACGTTTGGAGTATGTAAAACAAATTGTTGGGGATGTAGGATGTAGAGGGTATACTGAAATGAAACGACTAGCCCTAGATAGGGAATCTTGGAGAGCTGCATCAAACCAGTCAAATGACTGAAGACAAAAAAAAAAAAAAAAAAATGTTTTTTATTACCGAAACTATTCGTATTTTTATTAACTAAATGGAAATAATGACTGATGAGATTGCTTATTTTTTTTTTAACAAACCCATGACAGTATTTTCTAAAACTCTATAAAGGATTTTCTAAAACCTTAAAAATCTCTACAAAACCTTTATTAGGTATTTCAAACAAAATATAAAATATCAATATTTAGACTTAATCACTATTTCTTAATCATGTCGATAATAATAATTTTTAATACAGCCGTATACATTTTTATAAAGCGATAGTCCAGGTTATTCCAAATGAAGGAAAAAGTCCGAAGGGATACTAAGATTCAATGTTTACGGCAGGTAAACATTGCTGTTTTGTTATGTAATTTTACCTACGAAATAGGATAAATCAGATCCCAGAACCGTAACTGTAGTAGTTTTTAAGATATCCGACGTAAAATTCAAAATTCGCTTTCGAAAAACAAGTTTTTTTTTTAGGTTTGTAGTACAATAGCTTTGTTAAACACAATTCACTAAGAAATGCGAAAAGTTTATTAACAAAACGTGTAGAGTATTTAATTCTGAGAAAATTAATGTAAATAAAGCTAATAAAAGTAAATAAAAACTTTTTTAAATCGGTTTTTTATTGAAGAAAAACAAACGAAAAGTAAACAGAAAATAGTATTATTCTTTCACTGAACTTTCACTTAAACAAATTAAGTGGTTTACGATAAGCTTTTTAAACCATTAATTTAAGCACTCTTTTTAAACATTCTTTTGTATATCAGCATTTACGAACGAAAGGGTCATTTCCAATGTATTCATTTTTCGTTGAACGCCATCTTGTTGTTAATGAACATCGTGTAATTCAGCGTAGCCCAGGCGCTAGTAAAAGACGAATTTCATGTTGAACTGGTTTGCCAAAAAACTAAGTGTGATGCATACTACGGAAAGTAAATCTTTATCCTTTCTGCATGCAGAAAGTTCAAAATATGCGCTCAACAGATATTACCACCAGCGGCTAAAGTTCTATCGTTGGCTTCTAGACGACGCTAATAAGGTAAATTCAATTTTATTTACTGATGTAGCCAATTTTACGAAAAACTTCAATTCTAAAAATAGTCATTTATAGAGCGAATACAATAAAAATAGTACACGAAACTACTTTACAACATAAATTTAACATTAATATTGGTATTTATGACAAAATTCTGGGACCAATTGTTTTCAATGAAAACCTTACGTAAGATGCATACGTTCATTTCTTGAATATAATTTGCCAAATTTTTGGAGAATGTATCACTACAAACTAGATTATAAATAATTTTCCAGCACTCCAAATTTTCTTTAGTAGTTAGAAATCACTTGAATGCTTATTTTTTTAAACTGGATTGGACGTGGTCAACCAGTCGATTGGTCATCACGATCGCGCCAATAGATTACTTCATTTGGGGCCATATGAAAACGATAGAATACCAACAAAAAGTAATTACTAAAGAAGAGTTAATCATTAAAATATGAAATGCTATTAAATTTTTACGAAACGTTCGTAAGATGATACGGAAAGCCACCGGAGATCTTTTACGTCGGGCAGAGTGCTGTGTACGAGGTGCGATCAAAAAATACGGTGAATGAATTTTTATAGCGGCAACTGCCGACGCTACATCTGTACGCTGTAATTTGTCCAATAGCGTGATCAACTGAGACAGGCAGGGACAAGTTGTAACACGTTCGAGCTTGCCAGTCAGCTGCCAGAGCCGCTGGAGTGAGGTTGTGTTTATCGTGTCTGTCGCACAATATGGATTTTGAACAACGCATTAACATTATTAAGTTTTGTTTTAAGTTGCAAAAGAGTGCCAAAGAAGCTCACAAAATGTTAGAATTGGTGTACGGCGATAATGTGGTAACTTTGAAGACTGTGTACAAGTAGTATGACCGATTTAAAAACGGAAACGAGTCTGTTGAAGACGAGCAGCGTGGAGGACGTCCAGTAACCTCTAAAACAGTTGAAAATATGCAAAAAGTGGAAACAATGGTTCGTTCAAACAGGCGAATGACTATTCGAGAGCTATCGGAAGACCTTAAAATCTCGTACGGATCCGTTCAAAGCATTTTAACTAATGAATTGCAAATGAGATGAGTGAGTGCAAAATTTGTTCCCAGACGTTTCAGTGATGAACAGAAGGAAAATCGTGTGTCAATTTGCACGGAGTTGATCATGCAGATCCGGACTTCATGTCCAAAATTGTAACTGGAAATGAAAGTTGGGTCTATGGCTATGTCCCTGAGACCAAAATGCAGAGTTCCCAATGGAAAACCAGTTCATCTTCCCTCCCTAAAAAGGCACGTCAGTCAAAATCCAACATCAAGGTCATGCTCGTTTTTTTCGATAGTGAGGGCATAGTACGATCAGAGTTCGTTCCAAGGGGAACAACTGTAAACTCTGAATTTTATAAGGGTGTACTGCACCGTTTGCGAAACGACGTACGAAGAAAGCGACCAGAAAAATGGACCGATGGCTTCCTTCTTCACCACGACAACGCGCCGTGTCACACCTCGCTTCTCATTCGCGAGTTTTTGGCCGACAAAAGTATTTCTGTCTGTCCCCATCCACCGTACTCACCGGATTTAGCACTATTCGACTTTTGGCTCTTCCCAAAAATTAAAACTGTGCTAAAAGGAAAACGTTTTGACACCATTGCTGACACTGAGAGGGCCACGACCGAGCAGCTGAAAGCCCTTCCGAAAGACGACTTCCAGAAATGCCTCCAGTCATGGAGTCAACGTTGGGATAAGTGGATTGCTAGCCAAGGACAGTTCTTTGAAGGAGATTAAATCGAATTCTATGTAACCTTATTAATTTTTTTAATAAAAACTTTTTCACCGCATTTTTTGATCACACTTCGTACATTGTGAAGGAGGGAATTTCTAACAATTACTGTAACTGAGGTTTGTTATTTTGTTACCATTTATCATTTCAGGTATTTTATTTTTTTGTTTTACTATATTAAGAGTAATATTTATTAGGTACGGAACGAATAATACGATTTTCTGTATATTTTTTGTATATTTTGCTTCAATAAAAAACTGATTTTTAAAAGTTTTTATTTACCTTTTATCGGCTGTATTTACATGAACTTTCTCAAAAGTAAATTCTCTACAAGTTTTTTAATTGTATCTTCTGCATTTATAAGTCATTTAACAAAATTATTGTACTAGAAATCTAAAACAAATTGTTTTACGTCGGATACGTTAAAAAATACTGACGTTACAGTTCTGGGGCCTCCTTTATCCTATTTCCCAGTTCAAATTACATAAGAAAACAGTAACTGCACTTTATAATTTGGGTACCAAAAATTACAGCAGGGCTTCTTTTTATTAGAAAAGCTGAAACCGGGCGAAATCTTTCGCTAGCCGTGACTCAAAAACAAAGCGTTTCCAGACCTATGCTTATATGAACGTTTTTCATTATTTCACGAGTAGAACATGTCTTGCAAGTTTGTCCGTTTTTTCGTGAGATATTCTGTGTAATATAGTAATTCACTACTTAATAGTACGGATATAATTAAGTAATTTTATTCCTATAAGATCTCAATTTGAAACTAAATCGCCTTCCAAAAATATATAAACCCAGTATCAAAACGTAAAAGTTATTTTCTCAAATAAATGATCCTTATAGAAAAATGATTATTAATAAGATTTAGAAAGTAAAGCTGTCACCATCTTTCTTCACTCTTTTTGGCTTTTTTTGTAGCGTACTACTGCCGATAAATTGGTTGGTATTTTCATATATCAAAGAAGTTCGTGACTTTGTTTACACCGGTATTCCCGGAGTAATAGAGGCAAATGGCCAGCATTTTAACAAACTGCTTGTAAAAAAGAGTTTCTAGGATCCATCCGCAAAAAAAGTCAAGAAAATAAAAAAGGAGATAAGTTCATTAACAACCTATTCGAGAGATGACAACCCTAGCAAGAGTAGCGGTTTTCTGCTACTAGACGTGTGGGTACATAACACATTGAACCTTAAGGTCTCTACCAATTCTTTCCTTCATTTAGAATGGTCCCTTCCTTTTCTTTTCCACAATTCAATCAATTTTGCTGTTTCAATGGACTGAAGGCATCGTACTCACTATTGTTACTACTACTACTATTACTACAACTACTACCACGCGCACGCGCACACACACACACACACATACGCGCGCGCGTGCACACTTAGTCGAATAAATTTCAGTTTTTTACGAATGTAACTTGTCCAAATGTACTTAAAGTAGTGCACTTTCATATGGAATAAACATATCCAAGTTTTTATATTATTAAGTATCCCGTGGGCTCAACAAACGACTAAAAATAAATGATACAATATATGTCAAAGTTTACTCTTTATTCTTATTATAAAAGCTTAAATTTTTTAATAATTTAGTGTTAAGTGAGAAATTTATAAAATCCTGTTGGCATTAATATCATTATTACATGAACAATTTTTTTTATGATTTAATCTTTAAAATTTTCAATTGGAACGTAATCAACTCAATGTGCATAACTAGTATCTTATATAAATACAATCTATATATATATATATATATATATATATATATATATATATATAAAAATGTTAAGTTCGTTTGTGTACGCTTCAAAAACTCAAAATGTTCTGCACCGATTGAGCTCAAATTTTAGCACAATATATAGCCCGCATCAAAGATTGTTTTCATCTATTTTTAATAAATCTATCTATCTATTTTTAATTTGTACATTTTTAATTTGGAAATGTAAACAAAGGAAAACCAATCAGATCAATGCAAGATGGCCTCTGTCAAACACAACGACCAATCACAAAGAGCCCGTATGGCCGTTGCCAATGTAAACAAAATCACAACTGATTAAGTAACAAATTTCTTTGAATTATAATTAACAGCTAAAACATTTGTAGTTTATTAAAAAAAAAAACACAAAAAAAACACCAAAACAAAAAGACAAGCCACCAAGAACGATGACTTACAGTAAATAAATTAAAACACCCAACTTTCTTATAGCCCAGATAGACTTAAGATTATGCAAACAAAAAAAGTCGAAATAACCAAATACAAAGAAAATAATATCCCTACATATTCACAAAAAAATCCTTTGTTAGGCTAAATATTCACTTTTGTCTGAATTTACAGAAGGCATTTACAATGAAACATTGATAAATACAGACGATATAAGACATAAATATAGACAAGTGCTTAGCTAATGCAAATAAAGTTCTTAGTCAATTGGGAATGCCAGCACCCACCCGAGCTGCGATTGCTTCATTTGATGTGGATTTACGCCGTGAACAGTGTTACAACATCGGTGATCTTCAGTCATATGTCCAATCAAACATTCCCAAAATAACGCGTGAACAGAAAGGCATTTATGATCGCATAATGCAAATGATAAATGACGGTGTTGGGGGGACCTTCTTCTTGGATGCGCCGGGAGAAAAAGGGAAAAAAATCCTCATTAGATTGGTTCTAGCAACGGTTGAATAAAAAAAATGACATAGTCTTAGCTCTTGCTTTGTCTGGAATAGCTGCGACATTGTTACCAGGTGGAAAGACTGCGCATTCAGCTCTGAAGTTGCCATTAAACATGCAAATCATCGAGACTCTCACGTGCAATATTTCCAAAGCATTCTGTATGGGAAAATTATTACAAAAATGTAAACTCATTGTTTGGAATGAATGAACGATGGCACATAAAAAATCGCTTAAAGCTCTTGATCGATCGTTACGAGATTTGCGTGGAAACGTTCAACCATTCGGGAATGCTTTGATATTGCTCGCAGGAGATTTTAGGCAAACATTGCCTGTAATTTCTCGATCGACACCAGCAGACGAAATAAATGCTTGCCTGAAATATTCAACACTGTGGCGACACGTACGTACATTGTAGTTGACTACGAATATGCGTGTACAGTTGCAGAATGATCCATCAGCTGAGGTATTCTCACGACAGTTACTGGACATTGGAAACGGACAGCTGCCAGTCGATGAGACGTCTAGACGAATATCATTTCCTGATAATTTTTTAATTGAAAGAAGAACTGATCGAAAAAGTATTTCCTGATATTCAAATTAATCATAGAAATCACGATCGGCTCGGTGAACGAGCTATCCTTGCCGCAAAGAATAAAGATGTCTATCGACTTAATAATGTTATTCAATGCAGCATTCAAAGCGAGGAAATTACATATAAGTCGATAGACACCGTTGTGGAAGCAGATGAAGTAGTTAATTATCCAACGGAATTTTTAAACTCACTTGATCTGCCAGGGATGCCGCCACACATATTAAAATTGAAAATAGGTGTGCCAATTATCCTGTTGCGGAATATTAATCAGCCAAAACTCTGCAACGGCACGCGACTTGCAGTTAAGAAATTGATGAATAACGTAGTGGAAGCAACGATTTTAACGGGACCTTTCAAAGGTGAAGATGTCCTCATTCCTCGAATACCCATGATCCCGACCGATACACCATTTCAATTTAAAAGATTGCAATTTCCCATTCGATTGGCATTTGCAATCACAATCAATAAAGTTCAAGGTCAATTTTTAGAATTGTGTGGTTTAGATTTAGATGCGGATTGCTTCTCACATGGACAACTGTATGTTGCGTGTTCCCGAGTCGGCAAACCAGATAACCTTTATATCTACGCAGACAGTGGAAAAACAAAAAATATTGTATATCCACAAGTATTGAAAAAAATTAATCTTCTATGAAACATATGCTTTGTTTTGTTTCTCGTTTCTCATCCATGCAACCACAATGTGCCACAGCGAAGCGTGGTGGGTACAGCTAGTTTAAAATAAAAATGATTATAATATATTGTTATAAAAAAGAATACCATATTACAAAAAAAATAATAATAAATAATTATTTGAAAAAGCCAATCATAAAGAGGCAATGAATAAATTCATGAAATTAAATGAGATAAAAGTCAGTTTTATGTTTTATCAACACAAAAAAATTAATTATAAATTGCTATTAATTAAATAATAGAAAGTAATTAATTAATAAAAACAAATTCTTTTAATAAAGCTTATCTTTATAAAATAGAGTTGTAAAAAGAAACAGAGTTGTAGAGCGGAGAGTTGTAAAACATTCTACAAAGGAATGACAAACAGAAATTTAAAAAAACTCTTTCAGTGAAGTTTACAAATGTAAAAAAAACAGAAATATTATGCTGATCAGATTAGGGAAAATGAACACATATATTTTCAAATACATAAAACATGTCAGCATTAGAAATTAAAAGCAAGAAATTTAAATCCTATCCGCTTAAAAAACATAAAAATAATAAAAAATAGGGAATAAATAATAAAAATGTTTAAATAAATAACAAAAATATCCATATGAAAGTAATAGTAAAATAACGAAAATAGTATTAATTAATAAGTAAATTTTTAACAAAGCATTTGGATTAGGGAATTAGTGCATAGTGTAGTGAAATTAAATTGTCCAAAAATTAAATAATTATTCATGTTTTAAAAAAATATTCAAATAATAAAACAATTTTTTTTGTTTCGTTTGGAGAACCTAAGGATCATGATGAAAAGCTTTCAGTTTTCTATCCTTCCAATATTTAAACATTCTTTCTTCTTTCTATATGTTCATGCAAGTTTTTTAAAACGTTCTTTTCCTCTACAAACTTAGTTTCTGCAATCAAGGTTCTAAAAAAAAAAAATCTGTCCAGTATATGTTCTTTTGATATCGTAAGCAGCTTAAGATCATTCTCGACAACTTGCAACCATTTCATTTTAGATTTCCTGTTTTTAAAAATGTTAAATATTAGTTTTGTTAATCTTCTGTTTCCTATTCTATACAGATTCCGTAAAATTTTAATCTTGTTTTCCTTTAAAGATGATTGATCGATTCTCTTCCAGATTTTATAAAGATCTTCTTTTTCAAGTTTATAGATTCCTTCCTTTAGAATAGGGCCGTGAATTTTTTTTAGTATTATTTCACTTTTTCAATTTTTTTTAAAAGAAATTCGGGTATTCAGATTAAAGCATTGTCTAAAAAACTTTTTTTTTGTCTTCAGCCATTTGACTGGTTTGATGCAGCTCTCCAAGATTCCCTATCTAGTGCTACTCGTTTCATTTCACTATACATTCTACATCCTACATCCCTAACAATTTGTTTTACATATTCCAAACGTTGCCTGCCTACACAATTTTTCCCTTCTACCTGTCCTTCCAATATTAAATCGACTATTCCAGGATGCCTTAGTATGTGGCCTATAAGTCTGTCTCTTCTTTTAATTATATTTTTCCAAATGCTTCTTTCTTCATCTATTTGCCTCAATACCTCTTCATTTGTCACTTTATCCACCCATCTGATTTTTAACATTCTCCTATAGCACCGCATTTCAAAAGCTTCTAATCTTTTCTTCTCAGATACTCCGATCGTCTAAGTTTCACTTCCATATAAAAAACTATAAAAAATATTTTTTGTTTTAATGTTTTCTTGTTACATAAATTAACAGTTATTCTAATAGTAATAGACCAAAGCGTTCAGTTAATTTATACATTCAGCTTTTGCACGTTATTTAATGTGAAATATTGTTAATTTTTTTTAAGAAGATGCCAATTTTATATTATACAATTATAATTTTAAATTGGTTTTAATGTCATTTTTGCTTCTACGTAAGTTATTTTTTAGTTTCCTTTTTTATTTTGTATTTGTATGGTTATACGTATCCTTTTTTTTAGGGTTGTGACACAATTATTGGCCAAGATCCTAAGTTTACCTAATTTAATTTTTGGCACAGCATACATGTTGTGAATGCAATATGTCTTATAGAATGTTTTACCAAAGCAGACATATATTTTGGATGTAATTTCACTGAAGATTAAAAAAAAAATCATCTATATTCTGCTTTGGAACTACACTATTATTTTCGTAACTTATACTATATTATTATTAATCCACATTTTAACTGTCGATTTAAGATGTTTTTATGATTTGGTGAAGTTTATTGTTTTCCGTTCTGAAGTGTTATTATTATTATTATCATCATCAGCAGTATCAGTATTGTCCTGAGTTTTATAGTTTTAATAGTCGCCTTTTAAAGATTCAATACAAAATTTAACAATAATATATGTTGTAATTGTTATTTAATATTTGAATAAAATGTATTTGAACGATTCAGAGGGGACATCTATTTTTATTAATCATTATGTTCTCTGCTAACATGAGGTAGTTACGGTTTTGTACAATTCTAACGATTGCTGCTTAACTAACGGAATGAGAAAACCGTAGTGTTGTTATATGTTTTTAGAAAAAGTATTTAATTTCCTCTCATATTATAAAAAAAAACTAACACAGAACTATAGTGCAAAGAAGCGCTAATACTATGTACAGAATTATTACTGTTATTATTATTATTGCACAGAACTATTACTTGAATCTATAATGTTGAGTAAAACATAAGACCTTGGTGTTTTGATCTCTAATCAGGGTCAGAAGCTCCTCATCAGAGAGATTGCGGTAGATGTCATACATTGACACGGTATCAACGACTACGCTTGGAGTCCACATTGACCTCAAGCTTTTGCACTGCAGGAGAGTCCTGGATGACTCGAACTGTCTCCGTGTTGTCGGTTACCATAACTAGACCTTTGCTGGTATTTTTGATGTCCCTAATTTTAAGGCTGTTTTGGCTGATGCATGAAAGTCCTTCTTGAGATAGGCGCTTGTCTTGGTAGATCGGTGGGATCTACCAAGACAAGACGGAGTGGCTTGTTGACACACAACACCTCGTGTTTTTTAGCCCGACTGGCTTCACGCTTTCCGTGTACTACATCAGCATAACGCTTGGGCTATGCTGGAGCTGAGAAGCTGAGACCGCTTTCTGAAGCACCTTGACCTCCTTGGGCTTGGAGGCTAAGGTTTCGTACTCCTCTACCACAGCAGAGAGGGGCTCTTTAATTTCCGCTAAACGAGGAAGAATTGTCTTCTTCGCACTGAGCCAACGCTGCCGGGTTGCTTCAGAAACTCAATGAGGTCGCTCTGGGCTACCTTGACCAGCAGGGTAGAAATGTCGGGTCTGCCCTTCGCTTTTTTAAAAGCCTCAACTACAGGATTGAGTTTACCCCGGGTGGGTGTCCCTGTATCCTCCGACGAAGCCGAAGGCATAGTTTCGGGCTTCCTCTTCTGGCTGGACTTCTTTACAACTATCTCGAATCCTGCTTTGCTCATGACCGGAGATCCCTTAACCTGACTGGCAATGCCTAACGAAGACTCTTGCTGTCTTCCTCCTACTGGAATGTTGGGCATGCTCACTGGTATTCAGATTTCCCGCAGCGAGTACGGGCAGCTGGAGACCTGAGATATACTCCTGTCATTCTTTGTATCTCTTGGCCGCTTCTGAATCTGTTATAAAATAACCACGGATTACGGCCATTACGGCCCTCGTTCTTAAAAGAACGCAAGTAAGAATATAGAGAATATTTCCTTACTTATGACAGGGGCTTACGACCAGAATCGTTACCATCTCTTCGCCGCGGTGAGTCGGGTACGTGTCGCAGAAATCCGTGTCTTATACTCCGAAAACGAGAAGCAAATAATTAGTTTAGAAATGATGCTTAACAGCAGTATGCAATCAGTACGCCTTGAAACTATCAGAAGGTAAACATGGTACCAAAAGCGAAAAATACTAATAGCAAACCAAAAGACCACAGAATATTCTGGAAACGCATCCAAGGGACCAAAGTTAAGATCGTTGGGACACTCGCTAAAAACCTCACCACCTCTCCAGACACTCTCCGATAGGTAGCGGCGATTTTTCCACCTGCCTCTGTAGCGAGGTCAGCCGCATCATTCTTCTTCCTTCCCAGTGCCTCAAACCAAGCCGAAATATCGTATAAGAGAATCGACGTAGCAGCCGATATGAGAAGCTTCCTCTTAGCCGCCCGTAGTCCCCACCTAGACCCCATTAACCGTCCAAGAGTGCCAATAGCCCTCCCAGCCTTGACCGTAGCCTTCTGAATGTGTTCATTAAACAAGCTCGAACCATACTCCCAAATATTTAACTTGTGTCAACAACATCAACATCGTCAACTTCAACGGGGATGCTGATGTCCCGGATTCGACGACGGCCACCACTACCACCAATTGTGTGGTACGGGGCGCCTACTCCACGCCTCTCCCGCGATGCCAAGCACTCACCCGTAGTCGCCTGTTTTAACACCTCCTCCTCCGTACCTCCGTGGTTAGCCACCAACAGCGCCAATTCGTCGGCGTAGGCAACCACTGATATATCCCCCGGCAAACCCAGCCGCAGGACTCCATCAAAGGCTAGGTTCCACAGGAGGAAACTCAACACCGACCCCTGAGTCACGCCCCGTCACATTCCCCTCCCCCATCGCCGTCAACAGATCCCTCTTATGTCACAAATCGTTCAGCACCGTCACCAAATTCTAGCTGATGTTTCTACACCGAAGCCACCGATGTAAATGCCTCGGCAGACATTTGCATAAGTAAAATACATATCAAATTTCGCCTTCACGTAGGCCTCAAACGGATATCTTCACCTTACATGATTCCCTCAAACTAACTGACCGAAACCGCGGAAGCGTGGTTTAATTTAGGTCACCTAACAAGGAGAACGCAATCTCATTCCGGTCCGCCCAGGAGCCAATCCCCACCCGGTCCCATCATGTCTCGCGTGGCATTACCAATTCACGATCAGGAACGCCACCGGCGGAGGGAAGCTACACCTCCGGTTGCACGGGTTGACATACCCCGGCGGTACGGCCACCCTCATCAGCGGGGGCCCCCAAATTGTGGGCCCATCAAATTGTGGGCCCCCAAATCAATGGGGGCCCACAAACAATACCAATATAACTGTTTTATCTAAGGTTGATATTCTTTTTGTCGCTTAATTTTATCTCAGTCTTATCAAACCAATTTTTTCTTGTTCTTTTACTTAGTTTTATCTTAGTATTTTCAGACAACCAAGCTAGACTAGCTGGAAATCTACCCATCAAAAATTAGCTTAATAAGCCAATTTCAACATTCCTTATTCGAAAAAATAATCCTGATCTCTCATCCCTCATGGAAAAATTTTGGGAAATTGATGGACTTAATTTAAACAGACTACAGGACAGGAAAATATCATTTGTGAAACTTATTTTTCAAGAAATACCTATAGAAAAAATATGGAAGATTTGTTGTCACAATCCCATACAAATCAGATAATATGAAACTTGGTAATTTTCTTGGCAATGGGAAACAAAGATCTTTAAATCTAGACAGCAAGCTTAATCGTAATTCTACATATGATGTGTTCACTTCGGATTCAAATACATTTTACTCACCGCATCATGTTTTGCTTAAGGAATCAGCCTAACGATTAAACGACAAACTGTATTTGATGGTTCAGCTAAATGAACAAATGTTTTATCATTCAATGACATACTATTAGTTGGTCGTACTGTCCACCAAGATCATCTGTTTTCAATAAATCTTAGATTTAGAACATATAACCGTAATTATGCTATTACAGCTATCACAAAAATCTACAGGCAAATCCTGGTCACATCTAAAGGTAGTAAACTAAAAAGAAATTTATGGCGGGATTCCTCTGACCAACAACTACATTACGCATTAAGAATTATAAGGTACGGTACAGCTAGTGTCTCCTTTTTGGCCAGAAGGTGCCTTAATCAAACCCACCGGGTTGGTCTAGTGGTGAACACGTCTTCCCAAATCAGCTGATTTGGAAGTTGAGGTTCTTGCGTTCAAGTCGTAGTAAAGCCAGTTATTTTTACACGGATTTGAATACTAGATCGTGGATACCGGTGTTCTTTGGTTAACCACACATCTCAGGTATGGTCGAACTGAGAATGTACAAGACTACACTTCATTTACACTCATACATATCATCCTCATTCATCCTCTGAAGTATTATCTGAACGGTAGTTACCGGGGGCTAAACAGGAAAAAGCAAAAAGGTGCCTTAATCAAATTGCTTAGGATAATAAAGATCAATTTCCTACTGCTTGTCAAGATATGTCAAACGATTTTTATGTCAAAGATTTCGTTTCAGGATTTGAAGATCTAAATGTATTAAAAGAGTTAAAATTAGATGTAACCTATTTATTGAAGCGATATGGTTTTCCACTGCACAAATGATCCAAGTATAATTTCATTAAATGATAATTTCAGTGTCTCACTAACAAATGGGAAAATTTACGAAGGTTAGGAATTCAATGGACAATGATTCATATAAATTAATAACCGAATTTAATAAAGAAAAACATTCTATTTTTGCTGAAATTTATGATGGACTAGGGTTAATTGAATCAGTAGTATGTTTAGGTAAACATTTTATGCAGAAATTATGGCAAATTAAACCTAATTGGGATGACATTTTACTTAATATTTAGTTTCGCAGTGGTAAGATCTATACACTCAATTCAGTTTAGTTAGTAATATTGCCGTTACTAAATTACTTAAGCAAGATAGTAATGTTAAATATTTTCAAATTAATGGATTTGCTGATGCATCACTAATAGGTTATGCGAGTTGTATTTATACCAGAATCATTTATTCTAGTGGAAAAACTTCATCCAATCTACTCTGTTCAAAGTCTAGACAGTTTTTCTCCGACAAGGCTTGAGTTACGCGCTTGTTTACTTTTAGCTTGTTTGACTCATTACTGATAATATCTTTAAATACTACAATTAATAAAATTTATTTATCCTCTGACTCCATGATTTCATTACATTAGATTCATGTGATGTGACGCATGAAAATAAACAAGTACAAAACAAAAGTAATGAAATGTAGTAGAAATAACAAAGATGGACCACTGAATGTGAAAATAGGAGGAGAAAAGATTATGGAGGTAGAAGAATTTTTTTATTTGGGAAGTAGAATTACTAAAGATGGACGAAGCAAGAGCGATATAAAATGCCGAATAGCATAGGCGAAACGAGCCTTCAGTAAGAAATATAATTTGTTTACATCAAAAATTAATTTAAATGTCAGGAAAAGATTTTTGAAAGTGTATGTTTGGAGTGTCGCTTTATATGGAAGTGAAACTTGGACGATCGGAGTATCTGAGAAGAAAAGGTTAGAAGCTTTTGAAATGCGGTGCTATAGGAAAATGTTAAAAATCAGACGGGTGGATAAAGTGACAAATGAAGAGGTATTACGGCAAATAGATGAAGAAAGAAGCATTTGGAAAAATATAGTTAAAAGAAGAGACAGACTTATAGGCCACATACTAAGGCATCCTGGAATAGTCGCTTTAATATTGGAAGAACAGGTAGAAGGAAAAAATTGTGTAGGCAGGCCACGTTTGGAATATGTAAAACAAATTGTTAGGGATGTAGGATGTAGAGGGTATACTGAAATGAAACGACTAGCACTAGATAGGGAATCTTGGAGAGCTTCATCAAAACAGTCAAATGACTGAAGACAAAAAAAAGAGATTCATGTTGAATCTCTAAGTGAAAATTATTGTTGCTAATAAAGTATCAGAGAGGTTCAAAAGTCTATATCTAATACCAAATGGCACTACATCTTTTCATCTGACAATCCTGTAGATAGTCTATCTTGTGGTTTTTCCCCTAAGCGACTTTAAAATTTTGACTTGGGATGGCACGGTCCTCTTTGGTTTTTACAAGATTCATCATTGTAATTAAATAAAAATTTTATCTCTAATGAATTAATTCATTCAACCGAGTGTGTTATTGAAGAACGTAAAATGATTTAATTTTCGTTTTATTCTACGTCATTCAAAATATTCAATATTACAAAAAACTTTTCGTCTTTGTCCTGACTAATTCGTACTTTAAGGTACTGTTTCAGATTCATTCATACTTTTAAATAAAAATTTTCTGAAAGAAACAATGATACATTATTTATTAATGAATTAAATGATACTCTCAATTTTTTTATTTGATTATCCAGATTAATTTATTTTTTTTCAGAAATTTATGATACTAAACCTGGACGATATATTTCAAAATAGAGTAAATTATTTTCTCTCAACCATTTTTATACGTTAAATGCATATTTTGTATAGGTGATCGTCTATAGAATTTCAAGCTATGATTTAATAACAAATATCAATATAATTTACCCCCTAACGCACACGTAACGAGATTAATAATTGAAAGCGAACATTTACGTCTATTACATGGCAGCATTCAATTAATTTACAAGTCCTTTCGCAAAAGATTTTGGGTTATCTATGGCAAAGTCGCTATACTGTCCATCCTTAATTTGGAAATAATTGACAAATAATTGAAATAGCAAACCAAAAGACCACAGAATACTCTGGAAACAAATCCAAGGGACCAAAGTTAAGATCGTTGGGACACTCGCTAAATACCTCACCGCCTCACCAGACACTCTCCGATAGGTAGCGGCGATTTTTCCACCTGCCTCTGTAGCGAGGTCAGCCGCATCATTCTTCTTCCTTCCCAGTGCCTCAAACCAAGCCGAAATATCGTATAAGAGAAATTCGTTTCAGTGTCTAAAAGCTAACTCAAAAATTTGGTCAGTTATTATCTATTCGAATTACTACATCTAAACCACCTCTTGTTGCGCTGTTAATTATTGCGGTACTACAATTATTCGGGTTGGCGGGCTGAGATCAAAGACCTTGTTAAAGTTTTGTATATGCTTATTAATATATCTTGCTACTAAAACTGTTCATTATAATCGGTATCAAATTTAACTTTAGAAGCTTTCAACGCCACGCTAAAAAGTTCTATATCTCTTGAGGACTTCCAAATCAAATACTATCCGATAACGGAAAAAATTTCAAAGCTACAAGCAATATTCTTCATGAATTTTTTTCGCTATTTAATTCGAGGATTTTCCAGTCTAATATATGAAGTTTTCAACTATTTAATTCGAGGATTTTCCAGTCTAATAAATGAAGTTTTCAACTTCACAGGCAATAAGTTAATCATTTATTCCTCCTTGGTCTCCGTATTTTGATGGATTGTGGGAAAGTGGTATAATAAGCGTCAAATTCCATCCATATTTGTAGGAAAAAATATTTTAAACTTTAAAGAACTCTACACCATACTTACCCGGATTGAAGACTGTATGAATTCACACTGTTTATTTGTATTATCTTCTCATTCAAGGGATCCATAACCATTGATATTTTTTCATTACATCCGCTATCACTTTATTCCCTAACCCTGATTTCACTGAAATTTCTATTAATCATTTGCGCCTATGGCGATTAATTTAAAAAAAATATTCAAACTATTTGGAAGAAGTCGTCAAAGAATTGTTTCAAAAGATTATAACAATGTCACAAGTGGCAAAATCCAAAGAGATATAATTGGAAGGGTGATTTAATGTTAGTTTCAGACGAAAATATTACTTCTTTACATTGGAAATATGGTTTAATTGTGAAATAATTTCTCGGATCTGACAATGTAGTGCGTGTAACTAATATTGAAACTCCCCGTGGAATTATTTGCAGACAAAAAGACAAATTATACTTGCTACCAATTTAAATGATTGATGTATCTATTCAAAGAGTTAATTATTCAAGATATATTTAACCAAACATTTTTTTTATTCAAGATGTATTTATTCAGAGTTTTATTAATTCTATGTGTTTATTTTAAGTATTTATTTCTTTATAATTTTTAGTCACCTGATTCTGGTGAGCAGATATATATAGACATGTTATTCTTTAACTTCTTTATTTTTCTAAGAGTTCTGTAACACAGCAATCTTCTTTATTAATTAAGAAATTGTTTTACATGTATTGTTTGATAACTTATTCGTTTTAAACAGCAGAGCACATTCAGTCTTAACTTAGTATTCTATTCGTTTAATTTAAAATTTAAGTAATGAAATGTTTAACTCTTTGTTCTAATTTTATCGCAAGAAAAGGTGTAGGGCACAGTTTCTCTTTAATCATTCTATTCAAATATGTGTTCCTGAAAATAAATATTACTTAACCTTTAAATCGTCTACTTTCATTTAGAGAACCGACAATCGTTACTACGCAGTTACATGCGTGGCTAGATTTGTACAGGCTTATTTTACTCTCTAGTTACTTTTTCTGTTAACTTACGTATTTTAATTTCAAAAGACTGAAGAGAAGTAAAAATAAAAACAGCAAACTCTTTTGATTACTTTTAATTTATCTTTAAACTTTAAATCCGCGGAAAACGATTAGAAAAAGTTAAAAAAAACCGCGCTAAAAATATGCTTTTTTCCCTTACTTAAGAATTAATCTTATCTCATTATTGAAACAAATTTGATCCTTTATTAGACCAATGTTTTCCAGTTATAGGTAATTATTTAATAAATAGGTATTTTAGTCTGAAATACATTTTTAAAATATGAAAATAATTTGCGTAATTGATTTCCTTATAAAATAAATTGGAAATCTGTTTTCAGGCAACAGAAGGTGTTCTTAGTTTCTGGACTTTGTTATCACGGTTGAAGATCAATTAAATAAGTAATGGGTTTTTGTGGTGTGATAAGGAACTGGGTTGAGATTACTCCATTATTGACCTGTCTTGTATTATCGTTATCGTACATATTTAATTATATTAAAGAAAGTGTTACGAAAATGACGCAATTTATAAATCGAGAGACACATATATTAAAGCGAAGAGAAACAGAGTTGAAAGATGTCGTAATGATGAAACATGAAATTCATTAAAATGAGTTTCTTATTTTAATGCTTTTTGGAAAAATGAAGAAAGTTTCAAGAGAT
Organism: Lycorma delicatula; assembly: GCF_047948215.1. Taxonomy (NCBI): domain Eukaryota; kingdom Metazoa; phylum Arthropoda; class Insecta; order Hemiptera; family Fulgoridae; genus Lycorma; species Lycorma delicatula. The sequence continues at coordinate 36,780,230 of NC_134455.1, forward strand.
GAAAGAGCTATTTATGAAAAATAAAAAAAGAAATTAAAGAAATCCGAAATAAATAAATAAGAACTCAGGGACATGATTTTGCGATTAAAACCTTGTGTGAGTCTATGTCTTACCGCATTGGGGAAAAAGGAAGAAAGATGAAAATAAAATGGTTTAGAACGACGGTTGTTCGAGTGACGAATGAAGCTGTTGCTCATGTCAGTCTTTACTACGCGCTCAACTGTACTTTGTTTACTGCGCTTTGCATTTTTCTTTAAGTCTTCTTTTTGTTATTATTTTTTTTTTGTGTTATCTAGTCTCCTTTCTAAACTCAACTCAGAAGAGAGAAAAAAAAGGGAAAAACGTTTCCATTTTTCATTCTTGCCAACTATCGAAACAATTTCTTTTCAGCAATTGTTTGGTGCTACTGCCAACGGAAGCGCTAATATCATTCTTGTGTAGGAAAAATTGCATTGCCGCTGAACAAATTCCATTTCAAACATGTTCTACTCAGCGACTTAATTCCAGTATTTAATATTTTATTACTGGTGTATCATATCTATTACTGACAATAATAATACACTTTTTTACCTACCGGAAAAGAGAGAAACAGTAAATGTGTTCAGTTATTTCACCATCGATTCTATGCAAATGTAATTTACTGAATACTACTGCGGATATAAAACAACTGGATTAATCTTCTTAATTATGGAAGCTGTAATTACAATTATTATATTATAATGAAGAAGAAGCTACAGATTTATTTAAAACACAACCGTAGTTATTCGTGTAGGAGAAGGCTGAATCAAAGAACAAGAAACTTGAGCTACATTAAAATGTGAAGTATTATTTCTCAGTTATCAGTCTTCATTATATGACTGTTAAAATTACTTTACACCTCATTAACACTAAAAGCCTAAATTATTTGAGAAAAAGTCGTTTTAGAAATTAAAATCTTGAAACTTAATACATTTTTTTTTTTTTTTTTTGGTATTATGATGCTTGAAGAGCTTTTGAATTCTCGTTTTCTACCATCATAAATATTCAAAAAAAAACTATTTGACAAAAAATGTAAAAAAAAAAAATCTGATGTGGACAGCACATGACTTCCTTGTACGCCTTTTAAATTACATTTTCACATTTTTTTTTTTATAATGAAAATTACATTGTTTTATTTCATTAAAAACATCTGATTATATCGTATTTTTTATTTGTTATTATTGAATTATTATTCATCGTAAAAGTTTTTTTTACAATGACAGGTTAATAATTAATTAAAAATCAATATATTTGATTAAAAAAAAGAAAGGAGATGAAGTCTGATTGAATGTGCTTTCCCCTAAGAGATCCAAATATTTCATTAATTAAAATTTTATTTGGCTATAACTCTGGAACCAGTGAAAATACGTACGATGATATATAGTTGAAAAGCTCTTATTGAGGGCTTATTACTGCAGTTAAGAAAAAGTTAAAAATCTAAATTATTTTAGATTTTGGGCTGTTTTGTACACTTTTGATTCAGTCGATTGCAATCAAAATGGGAGATGCACAACTAGATGTTACAACAGTCCTAAATCCAAAATTTCAAAATGGAGGTAGAAGTATTTTGTTATTTGGGAAGTAGAATTACTAAAGATGGACGAAGCAGGAGCGATATAAAATGCCGAATAGCACAAGTGAAACGAGCCTTCAGTAAGAAATATAATTTGTTTACATCAAAAATTAATTTAAATGTCAGGAAAAGATTTTTGAAAGCGTATGTTTGGAGCGTCGCTTTATATGGAAATGAAACTTGGACGATCGGAGTATCTGAGAAGAAAAGATTAGAAGCTTTTTAAATGCGGTGCTATAGGAGAATGTTAAAAATCAGACGGGTGGATAAAGTGACAAATGAAGAGGTATTGCGACAAATAGATGAAGAAAGAAGCATTTGGAAAAATATAGTTAAAAGAAGAGACAGACTTATAGGCCACATACTAAGGCATCCTGGAATAGTCACTTTAATATTAGAAGGACAGGTAGAAGGGAAAAATGGTGTAGGCAGGCCACGTTTGGAATATGTAAAACAAATTGTTAGGGATGTAGGATGTAGAGGGTATAGTGAAATGAAACGACTAGCACTAGATAGGGAATCTTGGAGAGCTGCATCAAACCAGTCAAATGACTGAAGACAAAAAAACAAAAAAAAAAAAAACAAAAATTATATTATTTCAACAAATTGCCTTGTAATCTGAAATTAATTTAAAAATATTTTGTTGTAGGAAATGTTACAATTATAGAAGCTCTTTTAAGCTTGGTTGGAAAGCAAATGAAAACTTTTATATCTGGTTCTATCAGAAACTTCAAACATATTAGCTTATTTGGTTTTTTTACACTTTTACTTCCTCGACCGGGAACATAAGCCCAATTTTTGTATTAAAAAGAATAATTTTTAACTTTTAGCCATAATACAACTTAGCTACCGAACCATTCGTGGTTTCCTCTAAGGTTATTGATAACTATTTAGTGTTGTAAATGTAAAATTACAACTTGCTACACGATATGTAAAAAAGGAATAGTAGAAAATAAGCGTGTGTTAGGTTCGCAAGGAGCAAAATAGACTGATTTGTCTTACTAAGCCCTTCGTTCGTTGATCTTTTACAATTTTATTTACAATCAAAGAAACCATTCAAGTTGTTAATTTACTCAATTACACATTGCATTATACGGATGTGTTTTGTCTCACAGTAACATTAAAAACATTTATTTTAATTGCAATACTCGTAAAAGCCGTTGTTAATTAATTACAGACACGGACTTGTTAAACATCACTTACGTGTTTAAAAATAGATTGAAATTAAAAAAAAACAACAAAGGAATACCCAACTAATTTATAAATATAAAATTAACATTTCACTGACTTTTGTAGAGATCAAGGTTGAAAAATCAAGCTTTTCAACTTTCTGTTTTCAACAATTTTGTTTTGATATAATCTACTTGCAAAACTAATAAAATTTTAATTTTTTTTAAGAATAAAACTCTGCATACATTGAAAAATTACTAGTGTTCATGTTATTGTTTCTTTGCTTATAGTATTTCTGTAGTTCCTAAATATATGCATATTCAATATGAAGTTTATTCTTCAGACTTTTATTAAAAATGGGAGACATGATATTTTTATTTTTATGTTATTTCCAAACATCGTGAATGTTACACATAGATGGAGTAAAATAAAATAAGTCTTAAAGAAGGGTTATGACAAAAGGGAGAGAATAATTCTTGAAATATGAATTTTTAGAATGACTTAGAAAGATAGCAGGTTTAAAGAGAAAAAAAAAACCCGGTGAGATTTAAACGTACATAAAGTAGGCTAACAGAAGCGACCGAGTAAAGGCTGTAAGGCATATATAGCCCATAATTCATAATTAAGTCTCAGGGATCTTCTAACCCATCAACCCACACAAAACCCTTCAAGTCTTCGTGACGACATAAATCCAAGCGCTATCCAAATCCCTGATGGTTCCCCCTTTTCTCCTGTATCGCCCTTCAACCGTTGTAGACCATTAAATCTCATGTTACAGTGTCGTGAAAGTTTAAAACTCAGTCGTTTTTTTTCTTGAATTAAATCTCGGTTTGTATTTAACATTTAGTTTTTGTTGCTCTTAAAATGTTAGACTTGTCAGTAATTAATATGAGAGAATAACAAATTCAAAGCAGGCGAGCGGGCGTGCGAGCACGCATACATACACATAAAATTCATAACTTATTAACAGTCTTCATAAAATCTATTTTTTTTTTTTTTTTTTTTTGTCTTCAGTCATTTGACTGGTTTGATGCAACCCTCCAAGATTCCCTATCTAGTGCTAGTCGTTTCATTTCAGTATACCCTCTACATCCTACATCCCCAACGATTTGTTTTACATACTCCAAACGTGGCCTGCCTACACAATTTTTCCCTTCTACCTGTCCTTCCAATATTAAAGCGACTATTCCAGGATGCCTTAGTATGTGGCCTATAAGTCTGTCTCATCTTTTAACTATATTTTTCCAAATGCTTCTTTCTTCATCTATTTTCCGCAATACCTCTTCATTTGTCACTTTATCCACCCATCTGATTTTTAACATTCTCCTATAGCACCGCATTTCAAACGCTTCTAATCTTTTCTTCTCAGATACTCCGATCGTCCAAGTTTCACTTCCATATAAAGCGACACTCCAAACATACACTTTCAAAAATCTTTTCCTGACATTTAAATTAATTTTTGATGTAAACAAATTATATTTCTTACTGAAGGCTCGTTTAGCTTGTGCTATTCGGCATTTTATATCGCTCCTGCTTCGTCCATCTTTAGTAATTTTACTTCCCAAATAACAAAATTCTTCTACCTCCGTAATCTTTTCTCCTCCTATTTTCACATTCAGCGGTCCATCTTTGTTATTTCTACTACATTTCATTACTTTTGTTTTGTTCTTGTTTATTTTCATGCGATAGTTCTTGCGTAGGACTTCATCTATGCCGTTCATTGTTTCTTCTAAATCCTTTTTACTCTCGGCTAGAATAACTATATCATCAGCAAATCGTAGCATCTTTATCTTTTCACCTTGTACTAATACTCCGAATCTAAATTGTTCTTTAACATCATTAACTGCTAGTTCCATGTAAAGATTAAAAAGTAACGGAGATAGGGAACATCCTTGTCGGACTCCCTTTCTTATTAGGGCTTCTTTCTTATATTCTTCAATTGTTATTGTTGCTGTTTGGTTCCTGTACATGTTAGCAATTGTTCTTCTATCTCTGTATTTGAACCCTAATTTTTTTAAAATGCTGAACATTTTATTCCAGTCTACGTTATCGAAAGCCTTTTCTAGGTCTATAAACGCCAAGTATGTTGGTTTGTTTTTCTTTAATCTTCCTTCTACTATTAATCTGAGGCCTAAAATTGCTTCCCTTGTCCCTATACTTTTCCTGAAACCAAATTGGTCTTCTCCTAACACTTCTTCCACTCTCCTCTCAATTCTTCTGTATAAAATTCTAGTTAAGATTTTTGATGCATGACTAGTTAAACTAATTGTTCTGTATTCATCACATTTTTCTGCCCCTGCTTTCTTTGGTATCATAACTATAACACTTTTTTGAAGTCTGATGGAAATTCCCCATTTTCATAAATATTACACACCAGTTTGTATAATCTATCAATCGCTTCCTCACCTGCACTGCGCAGTAATTCTACAGGTATTCCGTCTATTCCAGGAGCCTTTCTGCCATTTAAATCTTTTAATGCTCTCTTAAATTCAGATCTCAGTATTGTTTCTCCCATTTCATCCTAAAATCTATACGTAATTAAAAGTAGGTAATTTAATGAAATTATTAAGAAATTTGAATTCTTAGTGTCTTAGTTAATCAATTATGTTTTCAATTCTTAACCTTTTCAACTTCTATCAATTTCATTCCAACCTATGGTTATTAAGAGATTTTATACTTAATTTGTCGATATAATCTCATTTTATAGTTTTTTTTAAGGATTATGGAGTAATATTGTAAAAACGTTTCACTTTATCACTTTTGATTATATAACACTAAAGCAACGAAATTATATCGTAAATTTGTTTTCCGTTTGGGAAAAGACTCTTTTGATTGTCAAGTGATAAAAATGAAACAATTTGTTTGATTTTATAGTGATCATAAATCTCCTTCGCATTAGCTCATTAATAGTAAAGTATTACGAAGTTCTTCGTGAAGAATTCTGTAATACTTCTTTAACGAAGTTCGTGAAGTTTTTCGTTAACGATTAACGAAGCTACAGATATTTTGAAAACGAAAAAAAGACTTTTTTTCAGACAATTGGACAGCTAATTTATAAACTTGATTCAAAAAATTAAGCTAATTAATAAAACTTTAATAAAGGGATGAAAAAGTTATTTCATATTTTTTCTATATCCAAGCGGTTATTTATGATTAATCATGTTTACAGTAATACTGTAAACCGTTTTCATTTTTACCTTAGTAAATAAGCTTCTCTCCTTGCTCGGTTACTTGTCGCATAGAAGCGGCCCATAGTTTATGTACATGTTTACAAGTTTTCAGTTCTTTATACAGAGCTTTAGGTCTTTCTCCCTCTACATCAGCATTCTATTTGTTCCTGACTTTAGAATTTTTGTCGCAAGTAGTTGAAAAGGTTGCGGCAAAAGCTTATGTATTATTTACGATAGAGAATCCTTTGAACTCTTTGTCAAAGCCGGTGTCGAGGCAGCGATACCGTATTGTTAGGTTTTACATTTGCCCCGTAAATTGTAACACCACATTTGTATGAACGGACTATTATTTCCAAGTTTAACAAAAACAAGGGAACAAAGCAGAATTTTAGTGTATTTTTTTTTAGTATAAATTAAGGACCTGTTGAAATAGAACTTTATACATTTGTTTTCGTTAAAGATATTGGAATATGCTGTGTGTATATTATATTTTAAATGATAAATTTTGCTGTTTGAGCTCTATTACTTGTACATTAAATGTTACCTGATTATTTATTAGCTTCAATTTATCTGAAATATGTAGCAATTATCATCGGAAAGTAATTATGTTACTTTAAATTATGCATTACGAGTATTTTTTTTTTTTTTGTCTTCAGTCATTTGACTGGTTTGATGCAGCTCTCCAAGATTCCCTATCTAGTGCTAGTCGTTTCATTTCAGTATACCCTCTACATCCTACATCCCTAACAATTTGTTTTACATATTCCAAACGTGGCCTGCCTACACAATTTTTCCCTTCTACCTGTCCTTCCAAAATTAAAGCGACTATTCCAGGATGCCGTAGTATGTGGCCTATAAGTCTGTCTCTTCTTTTAACTATATTTTTCCAAATGCTTCTTTCTTCATCTATTTGCCGCAATACCTCCTCATTTGTCACTTTATCCACCCATCTGATTTTTAACATTCTCCTATAGCACCGCATTTCAAAAGCTTCTAATCTTTTCTTCTCAGATACTCCGATCGTCCAAGTTTCACTTCCATATAAAGCGACACTCCAAACATACACTTTCAAAAATCTTTTCCTGACATTTAAATTAATTTTTGATGTAAACAACTTATATTTCTTACTGAAGGCTCGTTTAGCTTGTGATATTCGGCATTTTATATCGCTCCTGCTTCGTCCATCTTTAGTAATTCTACTTCCCAAATAACAAAATTCTTCTACCTCCGTAATCTTTTCTCCTCCTATTTTCACATTCAGCGGTCCATCTTTGTTATTTCTACTACATTTCATTACTTTTGTTTTGTTCTTGTTTATTTTCATGCGATAGTTCTTGCGTAGGACTTCATCTATGCCGTTCATTGTTTCTTCTAAATCCTTTTTATTCTCGGCTAGAATTACTATATCATCAGCAAATCGAGTACTATAATACTTCCTTACGAGTATTATAATGATAAATCCTTAAACAGCACGTAAATGCGCTGTATTCGTGAATATGAATTTTTGAGATAATACGAGTGACAATTAAGATAAAAGTTGTATGTAAATGTAAATATGTTAAAATATCTTTTACGTATAAGTGACTATTTTTTACTTGTTTGTGGCAAATCCTATGATGAATCTACATTCTTAAAGTTATGTATGACGAACGAGGTTTTGTTTAGCCAGTTTTTACTGAGAAATATTATTTGTAATTTTCCCTTCGTAAGTAGTTAATATAAGATCTTGTTAAAATATTTACTGAATTAAAAGAATGTTACTATTTGTTTATATTATAATTGTTTGACGTTTTTACATGGCCGACAACTAAGAAGATTAGTTTTTCCAATACTAGTTAAGAAACTCGGGTTGTAATTTAACTGTTGAAATAACTACCCGAGTATATAGATGACAGAATAAAAGAAACAGTTAAAAAATCTCCTGTTTCTACAAAATGGGTATAAAAAATCCTTCCTGAAAAATTTAACAAAAATTCCACAAAGAAAAATTAAATAAAAAAAGACTTTATTTAAAATAAATTAACAGTAGTGTACACGTACATTAACTGAACTTAATTCATCTGAATATTTAAAGGAGATTCAGTTTGAAGAAAAGCATCATTGTAAATATATTAAAGTTTTAACAACAGCAAATTAAGATTTGGTCAATTTTATCAATTCTGCTTGACGAATTTCGGTTGCAATTAACGAATAACCTTCACAAAAAAGGGGAAAGTAACGAATTATTTAATTGAAGTTATCTTTGTGATTGTGACATACAGGAGCATCACCAAACTAGTCTGAAATAACCACGTGCGGTAATCTAGTTCTTCCAGTGTGTCACCGGCAAAGGACAACATTTCAGCGTGCTCTCTCAGACACTGAAGGTTTCCATTGAATTAGAGAATATGCCTCATATATTGTACTCGAAAATGGCTGATCTCTCTCCCGGCTAAATGATTTACAACCGATGTTCTTAAAGCAGGTGTTTCGGAATTGATTTATGCTTCACGAAGGTCGTTGATTGCAAGATTCTTTTGTGACTGTATAAGTTTGTTTATTACCAAGAATTGCAAATTCCCGGTATAAAATAACATCTATATAATACTAAATATTAAAAAAAAACAGATGTGTGATTTCCTGATGTTACCAGTGTTTTGGGAAATTATTAATAATAAATAATCTCAAACCAGTTTAGTAATTAAATAATAGAAATAATGATTTCGAGTTCTATTATTAGAATTAAACGGTCACCTTGTTTAAACACAAGAATTAACATATGAATCGGGTACAAAAACAATTACTAAATTTCAGTTGCATACATTGCAGCTTTTGGTTCTGAATGGGGAAACAAGGCAGAAAATTTGTAGACAAGACTTTGAATATGAATAGAAATGAAAAAAAAATTCTGTAAAAAAATAACAGTAAAATGTAAGTGTCCTCTTTATTTTGTAACTTTCATGTAGAAGAAGTAATGTAGGAACTGAAGAAACAAATTAATGAGAAGTAAATATCCAAGAAAAAATTAAAATCGACTGCTTTTTTTCGGAAAAACCAAACATGATGTGCTTACAAGTGTATTTATTTGTAAGTGTATATAGTTGTGCAACATGGAGGATAACAGAACAGAAAAACGTGGAAGAACAATAAAAGCATGAAAAGGATTTACATGAATTACGTAAAGGATTTAAATGTGGTATTACAGAAAGGTATTGAGAATTAAGTGGATAGAAAAAATTGTAAAATTAGTCTTTAGGCAAATCGAACAAGCGAGAAATTTGTGGCAGAATCTTGTTAAGAAGAATAATTAGGTTCTTGGATAATGTATTAAGATGTTAATGTGTAGTTTATTTGGTGATGAAGGGATGTGCAAAAGATGAAAACTGTAGAAGAAAGCAAAGATTGGAATATGAAATAAATAATGGAGGATGATCGATGTAAACTTGAAATTACCGCAAAACAGAAAGGAATAGAAAATACTAATAAACCGGTTAACTGACTGATAATATAAAAGAAGAGTAATAGATAAACTTACTATTTTAGTAATTATTTAAATCAATAACATTTTTAATATTAATTATAAATATTTTTAATTTTCACCGAGTGATTTACAATTTTGAGTCAACTCTTTATAAAAGTGAAATGTTATTTTAGTTTTTATGAACTTAAATTTATAAATAATTAAACTATGAGTTTTGATACCGACTCTGTGGTAAAGTTTTAGTGTATCAGCCTTTCATCTTAAAGATACCGGGCTCAAATCTCAGTTATCCGTAGTACTTTTCATACGCTACATAATTTCTGTTCAATATCGCTTCAAAAACCATGACCGTCAAAAAAAATTCAGAGTTTAGCTGTAGAAAATTTCTCAGTACAGAAATAACTTATTGTATATGATAAAATGAAGTAAGGCAAGTAATATTTTACTCAACAAATCGGCCAGATTTTTATTACTTAGAGAAAATTAAAGAAAGAGTTTTCTGTGAAAACGACGTTATGCTATTACGTTAGCAGAAAGGGGTCTCTTATTGAGCATTTATTAAAAAAAAAAAAAAATTATAAAATAAAAATTATATATAAAATAAGAATGGACAAATCATGTCATCCTTCCACATAAAGCTCGAAAGGAATCGGGGATCATGTGAAGGGGTTCTATTGGGAGGGAGACAGTAAGCAGATAAAGCACTTTATCATTTTCCATCTTCAAATTATGCGCATATGAAGGCCTGGAATAACCTCAGTGTCACTGTAGGAACATGCGCAAACTCTCCCGTTTCCTCGCTTATCTATTCATCCATTCTTCTGACCCTTCTACATTCCTCCTTCACTTTCTTTGTCCCCATTCCATCATCGGAGAGTATGATTTTGATTTACAGTAGTTTTGCATGTGGAGTATTGAAATATTACTTAGTGTATTTGATTTCGTTGCACACTATACAAGTCACACTCCGAGTATATTTCTTTCTTTTCTTTACATTTCATAACGCATGAAATACAGGCTACATTATTTACATACACACTAACCCATATACAAAACACCCATATTTACAAAATATTATTTGTCTGGTTCACATTCTTAATCTTTCTGAACTTCTCCTTTAGCAGTATCTGGGACTCTGTGCAGGCCTATTACTTAACTGCAAAGGAGCAGCATCTAGATAACTCGTTTGATTTTATGGTCACAGAAGTATAATACTAATAGTATTATAATAATAATAGCGAAGCGTATATATGCAACAAATTTACATGTATATTGTATATTTAATTTCCAATGTCTTGAAACATTAAATTTAGTAACCGTAAATTGCGCGCGCAAACAGACACATATTATGTTACGCTAATATACTAACCAGTACTAAGTACTATATATATATATTTTTTTTAGTCTTCAGTCATTTGACTGGTTTGATGCAGCTCTCCAAGATTCCCTATCTAGTGCTAGTCGTTTCATTTCAGTATATCCCCTACATCCTACATCCCTAACAATTTGTTTTACATATTCCAAACGTGGCCTGCCTACACAATTTTTTCCTTCTACCTGTCCTTCCAATATTAAAGCGACTATTCCAGGATGCCTTAGTATGTGGCCTATAAGTCTGTCTCTTCTTTTAACTATATTTTTCCAAATGCTTCTTTCTTCATCTATTTGCCGCAATACCTCATCATTTGTTACAACCCTAATTTTTTTAAAATGCTGAACATTTTAATCCAGTCTACGTTATCGAATGCCTTCTCTAGGTCTATAAACGCCAAGTTGGTTTGTTTTTCTTTAATCTTCCTTCTACTATTAATCTGAGGCCTAAAATTGCTTCCCTTGTCCCTATACTTTTCCTGAAACCAAATTGGTCTTCTCCTAACACTTCTTCCACTCTCCTCTCAATTCTTCTGTATAGAATTCTAGATTTTATTGTATAATCTGTATAGATTAAGATTTTTGATGCATGTTCAGCATTTTAAAAAAAATTAGGGTTCAAATACAGAGATAGAAGAACAATTGCTAACATGTACAGGAACCAAACAGCAACAGTAACAATTGAAGAACATAAGAAAGAAGCCGTAATAAGAAAGGGAGTCCGACAATGATGTTCCCTATCTCCGTTACTTTTTAATCTTTACATGGAACTAGCAGTTAATGATGTTAAAGAACAATTTAGATTCGGAGCCACAGTACAAGGAGAAAAGATAATGATGCTACGATTTGCTGATGATATAGTAATTCTAGCCGAGAGTAAAAAGGATTTAGAAGAAACAATGAACGGCATAGATGAAGTCCTACGCAAGAACTATCGCATGAAAACAAACAAGAACAAAACAAAAGTAATGAAATGTAGTAAAAATAACAAAGATGGACCGCTGAATGTGAAAATAGGAGGAGAAGAGATTATGGAGGTAGAAGAATTTTGTTATTTGGGAAGTAGAATTACTAAAGATGGACGAAGCAGGAGCGATATAAAATGCCGAATAGCACAAGCTAAACGAGCCTTCAGTAGGAAATATAATTTGTTTACATCAAAAATTAATTTAAATGTCAGGAAAAGATTTTTGAAAGTGTATGTTTGGAGTGTTTCTTTATATGGAAGTGAAACTTGGACGATCGGAGTATCTGAGAAGAAAAGATTAGAAGCTTTTGAAATGCAGTGCTATAGGAGAATGTTAAAAATCAGACGGGTGGATAAAGTGGCAAATGAACAGGTATTGCGGCAAATAGACGAAGAAAGAAGCATTTGGAAAAATATAGTTAAAAGAAGAGACAGATTTATAGGCCACATACTATGTAAGGCTTCCTGGAATTGTCACTTTAATATTGGAAGGACAGGTAGAAGGAAAAAATTGTGTAGGCAGGCCACGTTTGGAATATGTAAAATAAATTGTTAGGGATGTAGGTTGTAGAGGGTATACTGAAATGATACGACTAGCACTAGATAGGGAATCTTGAAGAGCTGCATCAAACCAGTCAAATGACTAAAGACAAAAAAAAAAGAATGATAATTAAACTAATTAGGTGTCATATTTCAGGTTAAAATGATTTGATAGGGTTCACAGAAATAAATCTGATTATTATCAAATCCAAATCATCCTTATTATGTAAGCTAGTGTTATATGTTTGTTTTATCAATTATTACAAATCTTGTCATTAATATTCCTCTAAAGTCTTCGCTAATATAAAAAATACTTGGATCTGTCCACTTATGTACAATATAGACCTGATTCAATGTTTTATTTTGAAATTATACTTACTCCCTTCCTGTGGGCCCATTTCCACTTTGGAAATTGTTTTTCCTTTGTTATCTAGGTGAGAACTAATGTGGTAATCCCAGTAATTGAAATTCAGCAACAAAAATAGGGGGGCTACGCCTATAATTCAGCCGTTTAAATACAATTATATTAATTACGCCGGTGTAACTGAAAGCAGCTTTTACTGTGTACTCCATTAACAATTTTTAAATTTATTTTTGAAAGTATTACACCTTTATTTCAACATCCCAACCACGTAGGGGAAGACACCCAAATTGTGGCGCTTTCGGTCGCCACACCATCTCCCCGTTCTTAGCCCTGATGGGCTTTAACGGGAACCATTATTTCAACAAGGAAAATAAAAAGTAATGATAGGGGAAACACGTCAGACCTTTGTTAGTGGTCAAATCACAGACCAGTTGCTCTCGAATCCAGCCACTTGGTGAGTAGAGAGTTAACCGCTAGTTGTTCTGGTTTGCTCCTTGATCAGATGGAAGATTCCGACTGATGCGAATAAAATTTAGTTTGAACTAAAAATATTTTATAGTTTATTTTTTATTTTTTTGAAAAAATAGCAAAAAAAAATCACTAAAATATTGATTTAAGTCATTTTTATAGCATTCAAACAAAATTACTATCTTTTAAAACTAAAATATTAAAAGATGTTAAGCATCTATCCTGGTTTAATGTGATTTCACGTGTAACTCAGGATAAGCTGTTCAAAATTTCACTGTACAGCTATTTAATATTTTAAAAATTAAATAAAGATTAATAAGCTAATATTTTATTAAATTATATGACGTGACTGCTGTTTGAAGTGTTATTTATTTAACTTCATATGCGGTAGGCAGTGTAATTGATTTTTTGATATTCATTCATTGCGTACAGTATTTAGATTGCGATCCTTCTGATTTCACTGAATAATAAAAAAATTAATATGTTTTAATAACTTTTTATAATATTTGGAGACGTATGCAACAAGGGATTTCGCTCATGAAGCAAATAATACAACTGTTCAATCGAGAGACGAATCAAAAAGTCAATTTAACAGATTAAGCAATACTCAAGATGTTAATCTGATGTCTATTCTTTCATTGTGTGTTCTTTAACTGTAAACTGAGACAAACTACGGCATAAATCTAATTAAAATAACTAAATTTCCTTATTCTATGAAATTACACGATTAAAATTATAACATATTTATTATAACTGATTTATAGCAAATAAGTTCTCAGTCATGCATCAAAAATCTTAACTAGAATTCTATACAGAAGAATTGAGAGGAGAGTGGAGGAAGTGTTAGGAGAAGACCAATTTGGTTTCAGGAAAAGTATAGGGACAAGGGAAGCAATTTTAGGCCTCAGATTAATAGTAGAAGGAAGATTAAAGAAAAACAAACCGACATACTTGGCGTTTATAGACATAGAAAAGGCATTCGATAACGTAGACTGGAATAAAATGTTCAGCATTTTAAAAAAATTAGGGTTCAAATACAGAGATAGAAGAACAATTGCTAACATGTACAGGAACCAAACAGCAACAGTAGCAATTGAAGAACATAAGAAAGAAGCCATAATAAGAAAGGGAGTCCGACAAGGATGTTCCCTATCTCCGTTACTTTTTAATCTTTACATGGAACTAGCAGTTAATGATGTTAAAGAACAATTTAGATTCGCAGTTACAAGGTGAAAAGATAAAGATGCTACGATTTGCTGATGATATAGTAATTCTAGCCGAGAGTAAAAAGGATTTAGAAGAAACAATGAACGGCATAGATGAAGTCCTACGCAAGAACTATCGCATGAAAACAAACAAGAACAAAACAAAAGTAATGAAATGTAGTAGAAATAACAAAGATGGACCACTGAATGTGAAAATAGGAGGAGAAAAGATTATGGAGGTAGAAGAATTTTGTTATTTGGGAAGTAGAATTACTAAAGATGGACGAAGCAGGAGCGATATAAAATGCCGAATAGCAAAAGCTAAACGAGCCTTCAGTAAGAAATATAAGTTGTTTACATCAAAAATTAATTTAAATGTCAGGAAAAGATTTTTGAAAGTGTATGTTTGGAGTGTCGCTTTATATGGAAGTGAAACTTGGACAATCGGAGTATCTGAGAAGAAAAGGTTAGAAGCTTTTGAAATGTGGTGCTATAGGAGAATGTTAAAAATCAGATGGGTGGATAAAGTGACAAATGAGGAGGTATTGCGGCAAATAGATGAAGAAAGAAGCATTTGGAAAAATATAGTTAAAAGAAGAGACAGACTTATAGGCCACATACTAAGGCATCCTGGAATAGTCGCTTTAATTTTGGAAGGACAGGTAGAAGGGAAAAATTGTGTAGGCAGGCCACGTTTGGAATATGTAAAACAAATTGTTAGGGATGTAGGATGTAGAGGGTATACTGAAATGAAACGACTAGCACTAGATAGGGAATCTTGGAGAGCTGCATCAAACCAGTCAAATGACTGAAGACAAAAAAAAAAAAAAAGTTCTCAGTCTAATTAAGTGTAAATATTTTATTAGGATATTCCAACATAAATATTAACCCACTCCCAAGTTATTCTTTTTTTATATACATTTTCTAATTAATATTTCAAAATCTATCAAAAAGTACATCTAACAAAAGTAGTTTCTAGCAAAGAAGTTGATTTTGTGGATTAGCAAATTTTATTTTTTCTCAATGGAAAATAGCAGTTGCCTTGAAAAATAAAATTAACATTTCATTTTTAATTAGTCGCTAACGACTAAACAAAAATACGAAGGTCATATTCTATTAGTGAAAATATATGTGTGTGTGTATATAAGTAATAAAAAATTGTTAAATTATTATGAAATCGTTTATTGCCTGCGGAGTCCAATAAAATTCTATAACCGTGATATTTTTGTGCAGCATATGTTACTAGGAGTGCTTATGCCTCGGGGTTAATTTCATTAAATTTAGTGTGTCTGGTGTTGTTTTTTTTTTTTTTGAAAAACGTTTAACGCTAGTTAAATATAAGCCTTTTTGAATGTTGCAAACTATTTTGTTTATATTTATTTAATTTAATAAGTTTACGAGAAGGAAAATATAAAAGTAATTTAATTCAATTGAATAAAAGCATTTAATGACAATGAGAGTTGGTTTTTGTAAAATGTTGTGGTTACTTTAATCTTCAAGCACTTTTATATTTCTAATATGGTCTTATGTTTAAGCTATAAAAGTGGAAAACATGAATAGAATGATATGAATATCATTAATTAAGTAGAAATAGCGAAAAGATTTGTGAAATTATTTTAAAATTAATTAAAAAAAACTGTTAAAAATAATTCCTCTTTATAATTTTCTCCTTCGCCGAAAAATAAATTGGAGCAAACGTTTTTGATTTTTCCGACAAAGTTTTGGTTAGGGCTAACAATGATGGCTTGTCTACAAGTTGTATCCCTGCATAGTCGTTTTTGAAAAAAAATAATGGCGAACTAAATATATTAATTAGCGAAAAGATATTACCAAAATCATTTAATAATACATTAAAATACAAAGCTTTATTCAAATATTAAAATTTGAGTTTGTGGTAAACGTTTTAGCATAATTTTACTTGAACACACTATTTTTTTTTTTTAGTATTTCTCTGATTAGTCAATTGCTAAAATTATAAATAAGTTCAAAATCAAAAATGAAATAAAACATCATCCATCAACTCATTTTTCAAATCATATAGTGAATTTTTTATTAAAAAAAAAAAAATTAAAATTTAATTTGATAAATTGACCTGGAAATTAATTTCAGTTGACGGAAAAAATATTTGGTCCAACATTTTTGTTAGATTTTTACAAAAATTTTGCGTACGTCCACAGAAAGATTGCCTCTACTCTGATCCAAAAATAAAAACAGAACAATTAAATATTGTGATAAAAGTAGAAGTTATAAAACTAAAGAAATTTTGGCAGAAAGAACAGAAACACAATATATGACAAATATCAAGAATGTTTTCCACATTTTTTCAAAAACAAACTATGGAAAAATAGAAAAAGTTAAACAATTTAAATAGCTCAGAGAAACTATAGAATGGAAGGCAAGAAAAATTGGCCACAAAAAATCGGATGAATAAAATGGAATTGACCTGTCTTCTAACAAAAAACAGGTTCAACAAAAATTTTCCTCTATAAACACAAAATGGAGGCTTTTTTTAAGATACATAAAACCTCCGTCCTTCTAATATGCTTCATATGACATTTAAAAATTAACAAATAATGCACGAGAGAATATTGGTTTCAGCGACCAGATGTTAACAATGAGTGATAATAAGTTTTTCAAGTAATTCCTACTACTCTTTTTATCGCAAAGAAAAAAAAAAGCGTGTATTGTGATAAAATTAATACAGGCTAAAATAAAGGGGTAACGATTTTCCAAACAAACAAAAGCTAGAATTAATCAAGAAAAAATTAAAAGAAATCTAGGAATTGAGGGTTTTCTATAAAGAAGAATCTCCAGAAAAAAGATAGTAAGACAGAATATTCAAAATAAAGGCCAGCGAGCGACTTAAAGATTACTTAGGAAAGGAAGAATATTGACTAAGAAAAGTGTTAAATGTGTCTTTAGATATTCGAAATGGAAAAATAATCTTGATAAAATATTTAATTTAATTAATTAAATAAGACTTGAGAAGCTTATTGATATTTAAAAAATTAAGTATTATGAGCCATGTTCACTTTAATTTTGTTAATAAATCCATACTGAAATGAAACGACTAGCACTAGATAGGGAATCTTGGAGAGTTGCATCAAACCAGTCAAATGACTGAAGACAAAAAAAATAAAAAAAAATAAATCCATCATTAAGAAACTTGTTTCATTCGAAAAATTGTATGATTTTTTTATCGTTTTTCATTAGAATCAGTGTCTAAAAAGCAGTATTAACCGACAATATTGAATACAATTGTTTGTTTACATAACACTATTCGAACAAGATTTCTTAATGTTGTGAGACATAAAAAGCAGCTGAGGTACAAATAACTTCAGTCATAATAGCTGTCTTCTCTTAAGTAGTGGTGTATATTATATATAAAAAGAGAATTCCCACGGTGTACAGAATTTTATTTTAAGAGCTGAATATCAATTAGCTTTAAAATATTGATAAGTAACAGTTTATTTGGATAATTAGAAAGCGACGGGAAACCACGTCATTGCTCGCTTTTTCTAATAAGCAGAGAACGGTTTTTTATTTTTGAAAATAAAAAACCATCTTTGGAAGTGATTGTTGTTTCATGTTTTCAACCAATCGGCTGTAACATCTTAATATACAATTTTTAAATAACTTTACCAGGCAATAGTTTTAATAACAAATTTAAATCTTGAGCTATTGATGTTATTTTCAAACAATCCGAAATCTATTTTCAAAGAAAAATTTGTTCTTTGCAAACAATTCAAATTGTGATAAATGTTTGTTAATTTTTAATACAAGGTAGAAAAAAAGAGAGTTTTAATATCACATAAAAAAAAATTGTAATGGTAATTAGTAAAATCTTTATTTAAATGTTTTTTTATGTCTCATTCAGCTTTTCTGTTGACAACTTTTTAAATTTTCATTAATCACTGTTACTTGAGGAATACAAATTATCCTAGAATTTAGGAAACGTTTTCCTAATTAAAAAAAACTTACCAAGCGCAAATAAAAGAAAAAATTATGGTGCTACAGATTTAAAAAAAACTTTTGTTACTAAGACTAATTTATTTCATTGGTTGAGAAATGAAATTGATCTTTTAACAATTTTTAATAATAAAATAATGCACATTTAATTTTTGTTTGCACAAAATTATGGCTTACAACTTATCAATCAGACTTAAGGAAAATTACAGTAAATAAGACACAATAATAATTTTTTTTTTTTTTTTTTTTTTTTGTCTTCAGTCATTTGACTGGTTTGATGCAGCTCTCCAAGATTCCCTATCTAGTGCTAGTCGTTTCATTTCAGTATACCCTCTACATCCTACATCCCCAACAATTTGTTTTACATACTCCAAACGTGGCCTTCCTACACAATTTTTCCCTTCAACTTGTCCTTCCAATATTAAAGCGACTATTTCAGGATGCCTTAGTATGTGGCCTATAAGTCTGTCTCTTCTTTTAACTATATTTTTCCAAATGCTTCTTTCTTCATCTATTTGCCGCAATACCTCTTCATTTGTCACTTTTCCACCCATCTGATTTTTAACATTCTCGTATAGCACCACATTTCAAAAGCTTCTAATCTTTTCTTCTCAGATACTCTGATTGTCCAAGTTTCACTTCCATATAAAGTGACACTCCAAACATACACTTTCAAAAATCTTTTCCTGAGATTTAAATTAATTTTTGATGTAAACAAATTATATTTCTTACTGAAGGCTCGTTTAGCTTGTGCTATTCGGCATTTTATATCGCTCCTGCTTCGTCCATCTTTAGTAATTCTACTTCCCAAATAACAAAATTCTTCTACCTCCATAATCTTTTCTCCTCCTATTTTCACATTCAGCGGTCCATCTTTGTTATTTCTACTACATTTCATTACTTTTGTTTTGTTCTTGTTTATTTTCATGCGATAGTTCTTGCGTAGGACTTCATCTATGCCGTTCATTGTTTCTTCTAAATCCTTTTTACTCTCAGCTAGAATTACTATATCATCAGCAAATCGTAGCATTTTTATCTTTTCACCTTTTACTGTTACTCCAAATCTAAATTGTTCTTTAACATCATTAACTGCTAGATCCATGTAAAGATTAAAAAGTAACGGAGATAGGGAATATCCTTGTGGGATTCCCTACGTTTTAGTTTTTATTTTATTTTTGGTATATTTTTGAGGACCACTATTTCTTGTTAACTATAATTTTTTTAATTGAGCGTGTAATAAGATTTTTAGCAGTTTCCGTAATAAGTTTTACTTAAATTGTGATGTCTTCCATTTATTTCAAGTTAATTAAAATTTCTGTTATTGCTTATCAATTTCTGCGGTGTTTTTTGTTCGTTTAATTATTTTTTTTATCAAGTTATAAAATTTAAGTTTTTGATATTTTATTGGAGATCGATTTGATTCGATCATATCATTCTTGTCATTGTTGTCATGTGACAAGAATACAACGACCGCTTGATTTTTTTCCTATTACGACGTTATTGTTTCATGAAACGTAAACAGAATAGTTTTGAGAACACTTCAAAAATATTAAAAAAAAGTTTTTGGATCAAATTTACACGGGATCAATTTTTTAATTTTTTTTTTTTGTGATGTAGTAATTCAAAATTAATTCTTTTATTTTTTAATGAAAGATGTTTTTATATAATTAAATATATCTACTTACTTAGTCTTCAATCACAAATTTAATTTCATAATACTTGCATTAATAACCCTGACTTTAAATTTCTGACTTATGAATTCGCTGCTAAACTACGTAGGAATGTTCGAAATTATTATTAGTTTTAAAAACAATAGAACTGGTCCTTCCTTTATTGTAAACTTTGCACTTATTAGCTGATAAAGTACTGCAGTCCGTGAAGCGTAAGATTCAAGTAATGAGAGTCAAGAAATAAAGTTAACTAAGTTTGGGTAGAGAACTAGAAATATGGTGATACGAAGTTAAAAACTTGGGGGAACGAAGGAGAGAGGAATGGATAGAGATTGATCAGGCCACTAGATGGATGGTTTTTGTCGACAGCATTGGTGCCAGTTTCTTTCTAAAAAGGATAGTCGAGATAAAATATTCAGTAACCTTGAATAAGACTGAATATTAGTTTAACCCTTATAGTATATAACTTTGGATTATTGAGTGAAATTTCCTTCCAAAATACATTTTTAAAAACAGGCAAGTCTAGAAAATGCCTAAAAAATTATGTTTTCTGTAAATAATTTACTACCAACTGCAGACAAATAATCTGAGTACTACTGTTCTACTTGCATTGATCAATGGCCTAAATTGTATAATCTTTCGTCTGCATGAAAACCATGAAGTAAAAACCTTTCTAATATTAAGCAAACTTGACAAAGAAAAAAAAAATTAAATAGTAAATAAAAAAACGGCAGAAACATGTGTGAAAATAGCAAAAGAATGGAAATATATCGTTCTACTTAGTTTTCCACAGTCATGTATAAATTTATAAATTCTGCTATCTCGTGGATGTTTGAGTTTATTGTACAGTTCTATTTTATAAAATAAAACTTGTAATGTTATTGTACTTTGAAGTGTTCGTCGGCTTTCGTAAATTTCAGGTAATTTGATATTATTAAATAATATTATGAAGATTCACATATACCAGCTTCTTTCGTTAATTCGGAAGCGATTTCTAATGGAAATATAAGTAAAATGTTTTCTCAGATGTAAATCTAATAGTTTAGAACAGAAAGGATGTTTTATTTTTAACTGTCATAAGGCTTTGAAATTGGTAACTCAAAAAGAAAGACACGCTAAAATTTTGGAACTATCGAAAGATAGTTAAAGCTTATTTTAATTTAGAATTAAAATAAGCTTTACGAAACTACTTTAAAAAAGACTTCTTACACTTACTTTTTAATCAATGTCAGAAGAAAAAAATCACTCTTATTTGGAGCCAATTTCAAATGTAGAAATTTAAAGAAGAATTAAGTAGTATTATTATAGTTTATGTTTTAAAAGCGATTTTAAAACCTCATTTTTAGTCACTTTAAATTTTTAAAATTCTTGTTGACATGGAAATTTCAGTTGTACTTTTGTTCTAGTGAGTATGCCCCATACTGCAAGCCAAGCTGCAAATCGCCAAGATCGGGGCGATCTTGGCGATTTGCAGCTTGGCTTGAAAATTGCAACTATAGAAATGAGCAAATAATAATTTATTCACAGACATTTATGTTATTAGAAATATATTATTATAAAAGTGGTTGATACGTCCAATTTGTATTTTCGTTCTAGTCAACAAATTAAGTTATAAAAGAAATTTAAAGCTATCAGATTCAAAATTTTATAAAAGATCCTACACCGAATTTAATTAAGTCTATTTCAAGTGTGAAAATTTGCATTAGTTTTTTCTCTACTATTAAGCTTTCCAGCTAATATTCTTGAGAAGTAATTATCTTTAATGCGAGAAAATTACTTTGAATAACTGAATGACTGCTTACAATATTCGAGTACGTTGTATAACTGCTGAAGAATAAATAAATAAACATTTTTGTAACCTTTATTTTTTTAAAAAAGATTTTTCATTGATTTTATCAGACAGAATCTGGCTAAGGGACCATCTGACGAACTTTCTTTAAAGAATAAAGCGAATCAATGATGGGTCACATTGAAAACATATTTGTTCAGTTTGTTCAGTATTGAAATCTGATAAAAATATAGAAGAAAATCATTTATCAATTTTATTTTTTTTTTTTATTTACAAATTGTAAAGAAAATAAATACCTATATTATTATTTTTTTAATTTAGAGACCGTGTTGCACAAAAAAGCCATTGTCATTCTAGAAATAAACTACATTAAATATTTAAGACTTCAAATATTACAACGTTTAACTAATTGAAGATTTACTGGTAGGTGTTGCATAACAGAGGTGCAGGAGCTTTAAAAATGGTTGAATGAGATAAATCAGTAAAATTCATGTTGCGAAGTGAATAAAAGACAATTCCGTTAATAAATATTCTAAAATATTGGTAAAGGTACATTCTACAAATAATGAAAATAATTAGCTGCATAACATTTTTCCCTTTTTTAGATTGTGTTAAAAGAAATTAAAGTCCTTCATTATATTAATCTTAGCAGTATGACTAGTTTTATGATTTGTTTGAGTTGTACTGATAATGAAACAAAATTTTAAACTATTTTAGATGATAAAACATAGAAGTCAAATTAAAAAACAAAATCCAATGATTTACGTCATTTTGTATGAAAACATATATTTCAAATAAAATAATGTCTTATTCATTATTATCACTATTAATATATTCACAGAATTTAATAGAAAAAATCTATTATTTAAAATTATCAAATAATTTAATTATAAACAAACTGTTACTAGATGACATTACATCGAACTAAATTTTAAATTACGTAAATGTATAAGATATTAAACCAAACTAATTAATTAAAATATGCACGAAACAAAAACAGTTATAAATATTTAATAAAATACAAAAGATGGAGCTGTCTCCATAAACATAGAAATACACAAATTCCAAAAAATGATGGTGCTTGACTTGTTGAAAGTTATTATAAATAATTCTTTAAGTTACCAGTTAGTTGTATTTGTCACAAACCGTAGGATTATACAAAAAAAAAAAAAAAAAAAAAATAAGTAAACAACGATCGTTGTTGTAGAAAAATGATCTAATTAAATAATTATTGTTTGAGGAAATAAACCAAACATACATCTCCATATCGCTAAACACCATACAGAATTTCTGTTTATGTATCATTGAATTGTACGCAATCCTAAACATTACCCTAACATTACCTGACTTATTTTTTTTTTTTTATAAAATATTACACGTTAAAATGTTTTGTGATAGAAGCGTAGAAAAAGCAACAATGCTATATTACACCGTTAAGAATATTCATTATATACGAATATAATTTTTATATGTAACTGTCTTCCAGTTATATTTTAAATAAATTAAATATAATACTGTAAATCAGGGTATAAGTTTGAACACCTGATGGAGTAACCGCCGCTGCCTTTTAAGAAATAAAAAACATTTTTGTGTTGAGTACATTTATCTACCTTTTTTAGCTTTGTCATAATTAAATCATCACGATCATAGCAGAATATATATATATATATATATATATATATTATTACTATTATTAATAATAAATAAGAAAGGGAGTCCGACAAGGATGTTCCCTATCTCCGTTACGTTTTTATCTTTACATGGAACTAGCAGTTAATGATGTTAAAGAACAATTTAGATTCGGAGTAACAGTACAAGGTGGAAAGATAAAGATGCTACGATTTGCTGATGATATAGTAATTCTAGCCGAGAGTAAAAAGGATTTAGAAGAAACAATGAACGGCATAGATGAAGTCCTACGCAAGAACTATCGCGTGAAAATAAACAAGAACAAAACAAAAGTAATGAAATGTAGTAGAAATAACAAAGATGGACCGCTGAATGTGAAAATAGGAGGGGAAAAGATTATGGAGGTAGAAGAATTTTGTTATTTGGGAAGTAGAATTACTAAAGATGGACGAAGCAGGAGCGATATAAAATGCCGAATAGCACAAGCGAAACGAGCGGTCAGTAAGAAATAAAATTTGTTTACATCAAAAATTAATTTTAATGATAGGAAAAGATTTTTGAAAGTATATGTTTGAAGTGTCGCTTTATATGGAAGTGAAACTTGGACGATCGGAGTATCTGAGAAGAAAAGATTAGAAGTTTTTGAAATGCGGTGCTATAGGAGAATGTTTAAAATCAGACGGGTGGATAAAGTGACAAATGAAGAGGTATTGCGGCAAATAGATGAAGAAAGAAGCATTTAGAAAAATATAGTTAAAAGAGGAGACAGACTTATAGGCCACATACTAAGGCATCCTGGAATAGTCGCTTTAATATTGGAAGGACAGGTAGAAGGGAAAAATTGTGTAGGCAGGCCACGTTTGGAATATGTAAAACAAATTGTTAGGGATGTAGGATGTAGAGGATATACTGAAATGAAACGACTAGCACTAGATAGGGAATCTTGGAGAGCTGCATCAAACCAGTCAAATGACTGAAGACAAAAAAAAAAATTATTAATAAAAAATATGCTTACCTAAAATAATACTAATATCATTAATGTGTATATATTTTTAGAAGCACAATACATATTTTTGAAAACGATTATAGGGGATTTAAAGCTATGTAATAATTTTGAAACTTCACAAAGATTAATTATTCATTAAACAAGAGAGTAATTTAACCAGTTTTAGTAGTGCGCAAGCTTATAAACTATTTCCTGTATCTTCCGCTTAAAAGCGCTAGTAACAAATGAAATGATACACGGTGATGACGAATACTTTCTTTAACGTGTCATATTGTGTGATGAATCAATATTTCATCTAAATGGAAAAGTAATCACTCATAATGTGCGTATCTCGGGATCAGAAAATCCTCACGAAATATTGTAGTGTGAACGAGACTCCCCAAAACTGAATGTTGTTTGTGCCGTACCCCGACGTGAAGTTTACGAGTCGTTCTTTTTCCTGGAAGCAAGCGTCTCTGGAATCTTTCATTCGGAGGTCCCGGGTTCGAATCCCGGTTAGGCAAGGTATTTTTTATACGCTACGAAAATTTTCATCCATCTCATCCTCTGAAGCAATATCTGAACGGTGGTCCCGGTGGTACAAAAAAAAGTTCTGTAATAAATTATCTTGATATGCTACAACTTTCCTCAACTGCAATACCAACCGCAAAAAATTTATTTGGCAAAAAGAAGGTTTGCCTCTTCACCGGCATAACGCTGTAAGTGATTGGTTGGATGAAGTTCTCCCCGGCCGTTGGATTGGTCGCCGAGGACCAGATGACAGGGCATGTTTGCTGTGACCTCCACGTTTGCCCGATCTGACTTCGGGCGATATTTTTCTTTGGGACTTTTTAACGAATGAAATGTATGTGCCACCGTTTCTAGCTGACCTACCGGACGAGACATAGGATTGAAACAGGTGTTGACCTCATTACTCCAGACTTGCTGATTAAACGATGGGATGAATTCTATTATCGACTGGATGTGTGTAATTTGAATAGTGCTTACATTGCACATTTACAGAAAATACTGTTTGAGTTACTCTCGCATTTCATGTATAATATATTACTGTAAGTAAAACCTAATAAATATTATATAAATTTAAAACCCCGATATTCATTTCGAAACTTTCTACTTACAGATTAAATTGGCGAGAATTTGAGAGTCCATTTTTTTAATCCACTTTCTACGTTTTTTTTTTTTTTTTTTTTTTTAGCTAAATTAATGCACATATAATGATAAAAAATGAGTTATTTTCAAATAAAAAAGCTTTATAAAATTTTTCACATTGAAGAACATGGCTAGACAACCCATTTTAAATTTTAATTAGATTGAAAAGAATAAAAGTGACGTAACTGCTTGCTAGAGGGCAATTTCGAGCAGAGTAACCGATCGAAATTAATTAAAATGAGAAGACAACTTGCTGAAATGAATGAAAAAAGATTATTTTACTTTCTAAAGTTAATTTAACGTGGGAAAAAGTTTTCTGTGCATTAGTGTGTCAATATCATCACAAATAAGTAGAATTGTCCTTAGAAATGATATACAGAGAAAGACATTGTAAAATTCGATGATTTTTTTTTTATTCAGAATGAGGAACAAGTTGTGCAAATATTATAAAGTAATATTAAAAATTGTAATTTTATTTTGAGGACTAGAGGCTTCACAGTTTATCAATAAAATTTGAGTTAGTGTTTGCTTCCTGTCTTCAAGGGTGGAAAGTAAGGTGTGTGCGATGTAATGGTGATTTGTAAAGAATTAGAATAAGATGATGTTAGGTTGTTCTGAGTATTTATTCAGAGGTAATTTAAATTGACAATTAGCAGTGAAACTGATAATTTAAATTTAATATTTTCAAGCGTAATCAATAATTTATAAAATCCAATGAAGTATGATTTTAGTTATATTAATCAGTAATTGCAAACAATTGACTGGTTTTAAAATTTAGCCAACTCGGATTTCAAACTTGAAGGTTTGTAAAATTATTATTAATGATATAGTTATTTTTATCAAAATTCTCTATTTACTCTAAATAATTCTTATATTATATATGTACACACACACACACACACACACACACACACACACACACACACACACACACACACACACACACACACACACACACACACACACACACACACACACACACACACACACACACACACACACACACACACACACACAATATTATCTCATATATATATATATATATATATATATATAAGAAAAAAATTAATAATAATTCATAATGAAGGCAAAACATTTTTAATGATTAAATAATTGAAACGTGATATTGAACAAATTACCTATTTTATTTATTTATTAAAATAAAAGTAAAGATAGAAAAAATTTATATGGCTATAGCGTATAAAACATTTTTTTTAGTTATATCAGCTATTGAAAAATTATATATTTGTATTTTTTTCTTCTATTACTTTTAAATGAATAACTACAATAAAATAATAATAAAAGAAAAAAAACAATAATTATACTACATACTGTACTTGAAAAAAAAGAGTTGCATTTTCAAATAACTAAATTTTATTTAAAAAGCAATCATCCATATTTTAAATGTTTCTCATTAATAAAATAAAGAAAAAAATAATGTGCAAATATAATATGATTTCATGCATAATTAAAAGTATAATATGTTAGTAAAGTCGTCTACTTGCCCAACAAAATCTGTACTTCTGTTGCAAAACAGACCCCCAAACCGTTTAGTAAAGCTATATTGCAGTTTATACGTGACGTGCAACGTTCTGACTATACACATTTCTATAACCCGTGTTGCAGAACGTTTTCGGTAGACGGGTTTTAAACCACGCGCAAATTTGTAACATAACGAATTGTCGACATTTTATCCACCATTTACATGGTGGATAAAATACTTGAGCATATAAAGGGGAAAGAAGACCTGAATTTCCACTTCGGAGTATTTTTAATGTGTAGACTTTTTTATACACGAGTTAGTCATTTTTAAAATGAATAAATGAATAAAATAAATGAAGAGATTTAAGGGTTCCTGACTTCCTAAAAGTGCTCATGCCCTCCCAATGTTGAGGTATCAGAAACCTTTATTTTTGAGATACTAGTCTCCTTCTTCCTTCTTTAACTGCCGTACTCTATTGAAGGACGATTAACATTCTTGCCTATCACAACTTTATTAACTGCGAGTCTAAGTAATACTATGGTTGAGCAATAGTCTATCCTTTCCAACTAACCAGTTACATAACCCTCTCAAATAAAGAAAATCAAAGAATGATAATATTTGAATATTTTTTTCTCAAAATATGTGCTTCCTTCAAAAAAGAAACGAAGTGTGTATCGAAAATGAAGCCATTATCTCTCCAATGGGTCCTACCGCACAGTTCCCTAAATTATTTTGTAATATTCGAATACCCAACAAAGTTTGTAAATGTCAGAATTTTTCTTAAATAAGTAGAAGAAGCGGATACGCATTCTTTATCCGGAAAGGCCTTGTGGAAACTCGTATAAGAAAAACTGAAATTGGTGATATCAAAACTTTTCTTATAAAAATGTGTAATATCACATGTTTAAAAATGTAAACAAATAAAAAAAATTCAGACGTTCTTGTCCCCTTCTATGCTGCTGTCCTTTATTCCCATGAGTGAAAAAATATTTAAATATTGGAATTCAGTTGTTCTACTTTCTGAAGAAAAAAATTAGGCCAAAAATGTTCAAGAACTTTAAGTCAAAAAATGACATTCAAACTTTATTTTCTAACTAAATCAAAAATGGTTTATTTTGTCGGATATTATTATTTTTGAATAAAATTATATTTATATTTATAATTAGAAATAAAATCTTATACAAACTGACGAAAGAAGAGTGGATTAAAGAAAAGTGTTCAGAAGTGGAAAGAGAAATGAACATTGGTAAAATAGACGGAGCATACAGGAAAGTTAAGGAAAATTTTGGGGTACATAAATTAAAATCTAATAATGTGTTAAACAGAAGAATTGAGAGGAGAGTGGAAGAAGTGTTAGGAGAAGACCAATTTGGTTTCAGGAAAAGTATAGGGACAAGGGAAGCAATTTTAGGCCTCAGATTAATAGTAGAAGGAAGATTAAAAAAAAACAAACCGACATACTTGGCGTTTATAGACCTAGAAAAGGCATTCGATAACGTAGACTGGAATAAAATGTTCAGCATTTTAAAAAAATTAGGGTTCAAATAAAAAGATAGAAGAACAATTGCTAACATGTACAGGAACCAAACAGCAACAGTAACAATTGAAGAACATAAGAAAGAAGCCATAATAAGAAAGGGAGTCCGACAAGGATGTTCCCTATCTCCGTTACTTTTTAATCTTTACATGGAACTAGCAGTTAATGATGTTAAAGAACAATTTAGATTCGGAGTAACAGTACAAGGTGAAAAGATAAAGATGCTACGATTTGCTGATATTATAGTAATTCTAGCCGAGAATAAATATGATTTAGAAGAAACAATGAACGGCATAGATGAAGTCCTACGCAAG
Source organism: Lycorma delicatula (assembly GCF_047948215.1). Classification (NCBI taxonomy): domain Eukaryota; kingdom Metazoa; phylum Arthropoda; class Insecta; order Hemiptera; family Fulgoridae; genus Lycorma; species Lycorma delicatula. The sequence continues at coordinate 36,809,082 of NC_134455.1, forward strand.
AACTATCGCATGAAAATAAACAAGAACAAAACAAAAGTAATGAAATGTAGTAGAAATAACGAAGATGGACCGCTGAATGTGAAAATAGGAGGAGAAAAGATTATGGAGGTAGAAGAATTTTGTTATTTGGGAAGTAGAATTACTAAAGATGGGCGAAGCAGGAGCGATATAAAATGCCGAATAGCACAAGCTAAACGAGCTTTCAGAAAGAAATATAATTTGTTTACATAAAAAATTGATTTAAATGTGAGGAATATATTTTTGAAAGTGTATGTTTAGAGTGTCGCTTTATATGGAAGTGAAACTTGGACGATCGGAGTATCTGAGAAGAAAAGATTAGAAGCTTTTGAAATGCGGTGTTATAGGAGAATGTTAAAAATCAGATGGGTGGATAAAGTGACAAACGAAGAGGTATTGCGGCAAATAGATGAAAAAAGAAGCATTTGGAAAAATATAGTTAAAAGAAGAGACAGACTTATAGAACACATGCTAAGGCATCCTGGAATAGTCGCTTTTATATTGGAAGGACAGGTAGAAGGGAAAAATTGTGTAGGCAGGCCACGTTTGGAATATGTAAAACAAATTGTTAGGGATGTAGGATGTAGAGGGTATACTGAAATGAAACGACTAGCACTAAATAGGGAATCTTGGAGAGCTGCATCAAACCAGTCAAATGATTGAAGACAAAAAAAAAAAAACATACAAGTCGCGGTAGATAAAAAATATATTATAAAACAAGTATCATATCAGTGTTGAAATATTATTCAAAGAAATAAAAACCAATAACGACAAGCAATAAAGACATTGAATCTTCATTGTTCGTTTTTTAAGAGGTAAACATAAAATCAAGAAAAAAATAACAAGAAAAGAATAATAAAATTTTCTATTTAATATTTGAAGAACAATTCATTCTATTTGGATAAATTAAATAACTAAAGACTTTTTACCAAATTTGATATAGAAATCAAATTTGATATACCAAATCTGTTGTTATAGAATATGATTTAACCAAGCAAAATATTACTGCATGAAAAATTATGCGGTAAAATACGACACGCTTTCGCTACTCACAAAACAGTAGAGTTATCTGAATAAATTTACGCGTAAAGCCTTATTTAAAGTTCAATAAATACAGGGGTAAAAGGATCAATCATATAGACCAAACAGTTTCCATGTTTTAAGCAAACAACGGTGCAAACAAACACATGGGCGTTCTGATTTATATACAAACATTAAAATGTTTTGGGAACATTCAGCAATTCATTTACTCTTCATTTTAAAAATAGTCTCAACTAAGCATTTCATTGGTTATACAAAAATATATTTACCACAAAACTGGAAAATTTTGCTTTATAATGAATATAAAATTTAATAACTCGCTTCATAAAATGACAAAATATCACAGGTGGATTTACTCTTGTTACCGGTTTGACGTTTATTATCTGTGTAGTCTCATTTCGTAATTAAAGTTTGGCTTAACAAACCTGGTAAAGAAAATCAACAAACATACATAACTATTTACTTGTTCATCTTTAAGTTGACAAGAGGTAGGTCACAGTGGGTTATACGTAAACAATTACAATTAATTACAGGGATTTAACATAGGTTTTCGTAATTTAGACTTGGAGATCGGACGAGAAAATAACTTTCTGTCTTCCTTCAAGAATACGTAGAGAATTCATGGTGTTGAGACCAACACAGTAATATATTAGTCATACAGCATTTTATTTACAGTAAGTTAAAAAATATATCATCAGTTATTGAAACTATATATATAATATCATCTAACTAAACAGTTATCATACCGACATAGTTTTCGATATTCGTAACGTGGCAAAATAACTTTTGTTCGCTACATTCCAAAATCATCAAATTTCAATTTTTTAAGAAATAGACTTTGGAGATCGGACGAGTAAATAATATTCTTTTTGATAATTAGAACAGTAAATTTTAAACTGAATTTTTAAAAGCTGCCTAGTATTTTTAGAATTAGCTTTTTCTATTTATTATTCTGATTTATTTTTTAACAGGTTTATTTATTTCTTTAATAAGATTCACTAAATCCGGTAATATCCATTTCATTTTACTCTGATATTTATCACTATTAAAAAAAGCTAACTTTTAGTACAGGAAATACTTTATAGTTTCGTAAATAACTTGGAATTTTATTTAAAATAATTTTAAAAATCTGAGAATTTAAAGACGCCGCTAATGCGGTTAATATTTAACGACATTTTTTTAATTTGAATTCCTTTAAATGCTGAGTACATATTAATTAGTGGTACCAACATATATTAATAGGTGACTTGTAATAATAGTAATAATAATAATTATAAGCCAGATAAACTCGTAAGACGGTTACAGGTAGGTGTACTTCTGCTTCTGTGTCAGTGAAGCAGTGTGAAGAAAACTTTACTTCAAATACTTAGGCTTCTTGTATGATGTTGGTATCAACCAAGGTCAACAAATTGGTTATTTATTAACAGCTGATCAAAAGGATTAAATTAACGCAGTCATGAATTCGCATATGAGCAGTTATTTTATAATTCAGGCTATTAAAACCCTTAGCGTACCTCTAGTGAGTTATAATTTTTTGGTTCTTAAACTGGACAAAGTTTAATCTCATGGATTACAGACCACATATCTGCGGAGCAATGTTGTTCGTTTCCATTTATTCAAAACGAAAGCCAGTTGAGGAGTTGTGAATTTTTTGGAGTCACGCAAAACACCTGCAGAAGTTCTGGAGTAACGTTTACCTAAAAAACTTCTCCCTTTAGATCGGTTTTCTGATAATGAGAGTGACCATTTTTTTTGAAAAAAATTCTTGCAACAGCGATATGCTGGTCTGATGACAGGTAAAGAGTATTAATTAAGTACTATGCATCGGTCATGGACGATTGTATAAATTCTTTAATTTGCTTCACTGAGCAAAGTTATTTGCAGAGTTCGAGGAATTGGTTTTTGCTATACAGGAACGTAATCATCTCACAATTACAGGAACTACATAATCGATTCTTTCTTTCATTCTTATTGCCCTACAGTACAGCAGAAAGGCCTGCGTAATATAAATGCTGCTTCGTATAGTACATCATAAGCGGAAGCTTTAAGTTTATCTCAAACGAATGCATCACAAGAATGTTAGCAAGATATTCCACCAAAAACTGTCTCTAAATCAAGTGTCGTTGATGTGTCAGTTACTTATTATAATACCAGATGGAAAAATTTATAATATGCTTGCTAATTTGCGCATAAGACGACAGGTGATTTTTTCAACAGCCATAAAACCTTTTTGCATGAATTCCATAAAAAGATCGATCTGAAATGATTCCGCTTGGTTTCTTTTACCACTGTAAAGTCTGTACTAAGTATCCTACTCTATCGCAAGCAGTCACAAGAATTTACGTGATAATATAACATAATTAGACTACACGATTATTGAAAACGGGTAAGGTTTAATACTGATAGGCAAAAGGGTATCAACAAGTAACTTATTAAAATTTCTGTTTAAAATAACAATAAACTGACAAAGTACCGAGGGAAGTAGACAAGCATACTCCTTTTGAGGAGTTAAAGAGAAATTTTAACCATTTTTCCATTTCAGCAAATGGAAGTATTAAATCTATTATCATAACTGACAATGAAATAATCAACCCTAAGTATATTATTAAACACTTTAAATCTTCAATTTTCAGTGTACATATTTAACAATATTCTAAATTTGAAATATACAAATTTTTTATATTGTACAGAAATTTCTAGGTAATTGGCTACCAAAGAGTTGTAGGAGAACGCTAAATAAACCTTCTTAAAAATGGGAGCTTTCATTGGTGAGAACGGTTAAATAAATATAAAATTAAGAACGCGTACTGTAGTAATTAATTGTCTAGTGATAAATGGAACCTTTCGAAATATAAATACGATAACATATTATTTTATTTTATCTTCCAGAAAGTTATTATTATTTATAAAATAAAGTGATTGTAAATTAAATTGTAATTTATAATTACCTAATAACGAAAAATAGTATTTATTTAAATCTACTAAATGAAATATACTGGAGTGGATAATACTTAAGTTTCATAAAATAAATTTCTTTTCTTTACATTATTAGAATTTCGGTACTTTAAATTTACAGCAATACTGATATTATACCATTTTTTATTTTCTATTTTATAAATGATAATAAAATAATATCGTCAGTGAGAATTCTCAACTTTCTTAAAGTAAGATGATTATATTCTAGTTAACTCCTCTTAATTTTATTTATATTAAAATTGATTTATGTAAATTGTTTTGGATGGTTACACTCACCTGGAATGCTTACAATTGATGGGAATTTCTAATTAATTTTTTTACTGTAAACGTTCCCAAACAAAGTTAATTTATTCTGTCTGCAATACACTATCGATTTAAATCAGAAAATTTTTTGATAGAATGCTGAATTTTATATAAATTGTGGAACTGAACCGTAAAATTTTACCTTAGTTTAAAATAAATACGGCCATAATTAATAATCAAATCAAATAACACTTCCGTTAAATAAACAAAATAGCTATAAAAGAGAAAAATATTTTTACGCCCTGAGGTAGATAATCCCCACGTCCGGAACACAACATCTATGTTCCACGTCCAGGGCGGCAACAGCTGTACTTACGTACATTACATATAGCTGGCTAACGGGGTTCCGAGTACATTCCTCGGTTATGCTTTGTTAAGTTTGACCTGCTTCCAATTTCAGGTCACTAAACGGACTGGATTTTTGGCTACCTGCAGGAAATGGAATAACAAACGATTTTGGAAATGGATTTATACCACTCTTAGAGCTGGCGGTGTGGCGGCCAGGGTCAATGTTATTGCAGGTGTAACGGAGACCCTTCCGTTGTCTACATGCCCCCTGCGATGGCAAGCATGTAGCAATGGTGCCCATGTATGTCGGTGCATGGGAGCTCTGAAAGCTTCGGTGAGTAGGAGCCTGGAGTCAGTGCAGAGACTGCGCATCCGCTCTCTGCCAGGACATATGCCGGTTCCACCGGAGTACCTGATCGGACCTCCAAGGTTAGTAGCCCTGGAGTGGGGGTGTACCCCGGCGGCTAGCCTTGCTACAGAAGCGATCAATGTTCATGAATTTTCCTGAACCAACTAACGTGCAGAGGGTGCACGTAAACACCCTCGTTTAGAAACCTCTGATTCGCCGCAAGCGAAGAGGAAAAAAGTAAAGAATCTGATAGGATAAAGAAAGATGCTGATAGAATCAGTAAAGAATTAAAGAAAAGTCTATTTGGCTATAGCGCACCAAAGCCAAGATTTTTAATTATTACAAGGGAGAATGGAAACTTTCAATAAGTTAGTCCATTCCTTATCGCAAGAGAAGTTACAAATTGTGCTGGTGGTCCTGTCAAGGAAATTCGTAAAACTTTTAATGGATTGCATGTCGAAACCATCAACGACATGCAAAGCCGGAAAGTTTTGACGTTGAAGAAGATCGGTGAATTTGCGGTTTCTGTCCAACCGCATAGCACACTGAACTCATCCAGAGGAGTTGTTGTTTGTCGCGATCTTCTTAATTGTACAGAAGAAGAAATTGTACAAGAAATGTCGAGTCAGGGAGTAACTCAATGTCGCAGACTTACTATGAGAAGAAATGGTGAGATTCTTCCTTCGGCCTCGCATGTTTTGACATTTAATAGGCCGAATCTTCCTGAAAAGGTACGAGCTGGCATCCATCGGCTTGATGTACGAGCTTTCATCCCGCAGCCGATGAGATGATTTAAGTGTCAGCGATTCGGACACACAGCAGCAAGATGTGAAGCGCTGGAAATATGTATATGTGGAGAGAAAACACACGAGGGTTACCCATGTAAAGACCCTCCAACCTGCGTTAACTGTAAAGGGCATCACAATTGTCGTTCAAGAAACTGCCCTACATATAAATTAGAAACAGCAATTCAGGAAGTTAAAACGCTTCAGAAGGTAAGCTATCCTGAAGCAAAGAAGATTGTAAATAAGCGTACACCACGATCATCGACTTCTTATGCAGAAGCAGCGGCTGCCCCTTCCACATCTAAAATTAATGTGGAGCAGTTGCTTAACACGATGGCACAAAGTCTTGCGACGATGATTGAAAGAATCATTGATTCAAAGATTGAGTCGACTCATCAGAGAAAACAAAGTAATGATGAGAAGGCTCATCCCCAGACTGACGCCGTTGACATGAGAGACACCAGCGCCGTTTAAAAAACCAGCTAAATCTGCGATTGTAAAGTCACCAACTTGTGTAAGAATTAAAAATCTTGATTTATCTGACAAAGAGAAACAGATCGCTTCGTCGTGTAGTCACAAATCTAAAGAAATTGTGACAAGAAAACCTGAATCTGCGGAAATGGAGGTGCAAGTTATTATAGAAAAAGCACCAGGCGCAGATGAAATAAAACCTGTACCAATAGAGCCTCCCAAAGCGCAAAGACCAGCTTCGGTGAGAGCATCTATTTCAGCCGGACCCAGTACTGTAGTAGAGATAGAGTCCGGCTCATCCGCCCCGGAGACATCATCGCACATTAATTTAGATTCTTTAGCAAAGATGCTAACAGCGCCGGCGAAAGTTTCATCAACTGACGTCAGCCGAAGAACGTCACTGGCATCCGTAATAGAGGAAGACGATGCCATGTCTGAGGCCTCAGATACGCTGTCATCAGAGGTTGAGGCTGTCAGAAGAATGGAGAAACGTAAAAAAGGATGGCCGAAAGGAAAGCCTAGAAAGTAATTTTATTGGATCAGAAGTTATAAGAAAAGTAAAATTTTGATCATTTTTTTTGACACATGAAAATGTGAAATTTGAACCCTTTTTTTATTTTTATTTTTTTTGAAGTGGGATGGGGCTAATGACCAAAGTAGTCGATGTCCCTAAAAACCTCAAAAAAAAAAAATATATATATTTTTACGATAACTTTGTTCATCAAGGCAATTCGAAAATTATGAGATTATGAAATATTAATATCAGTACATTGACGTAAACTGTGAGAGTTGGTTGCATTAAATTATAATAAATTTAAATGTTAACTTACAAATATTTCATATTACTCATTAATTATAGTAAACTATTTGTTAATAATTTCAGAAAAAAAATATTTCTGAAAAACAGGTTTATAGATTTCTCAGATTTTAACACTTTTTAGAAAAAAATTGGAGAAAAAAGCTTTTTTAATCAAACTTAAAAGAATTAACTAATCTGCGGGAGTATAATTTTGAAGATATAAAATATTTATGTATGTATTTTCTAGAAAATATTTATACATTTTTTAATAATTTATGATTTGTGTAGAAAAAATAAATGAGATATAATAAACTGACTCTAAAAGTAATCTCAACTATATTATTAATTTTTCTATCCAAGTTTGCTGATATACTGTTTAAAACTGAAAGCGATGTCGTTTGACAATAAATTACTTAACACCATAAATTTATTTAAAATTTTAGTTACTGTTATTTTTGTGCTATTGTTGATGATGTAGAACGAAGAAGGATTTACTTTTACAAATTACCATTTTATGTATAAAATTGAAGGGTACTACTATGAATAGATGGAAGTGCTTTAAGCGTTCGATATTTTTGAGTAAATGTACATAGAGTAGTGATGACGCGTTTGGAGTGTCGTGTTGATAAAAAGCTCTGTAGGGTGTAGGCTAGCGGACTGTTCGTGAGGTGAGATGGTTCTGAGAACGGTAGGGGGATGAAGGAAGGCAACACATTACGTTGACAAAGAGAGTGAGAAGAGGCTAATAATGGGAGGAATGAGATGCCTGTGGGATAAACAGTTCAGGGCCTCTCACAGCAGGCCTTATGTCATTTGCTCAGGCGTCCTATGTCGACACCACCGACACTGTATAACATCATTTTATATAACCCGGTTACTTACGTACACCTCACCTATTTCATTTCACCTCTTCATTGTATATATGATAATATATGTACACTATGTACTCTGAATTTTAGATTCAAATTCATGCGAGTGCTCACTCGTGTGTAAATGTGTAGGTATGTGTGTTCGCCAATGGCTATGAACGAACACGCACACAACTAATAAACAAATAACTTTATATATATATATATATATATATATATATATATATACACACACACACACACTCGAAGGAAATAAACTAATTTGTGTAGTACTAGAAATCTAAAATTTAAATAAAACGTATTTAAAATAAAAACATATTTTTCGTCATGCAGCTAGATGGGACTCGAATTAAAGAGAGCAGTGAATTATTTACAAAGGCAAAAACATTCTGAAATTGTATTTTCTTTCTTTCTTCAATTACCAATGCTAACCACGATAAAAAATATGATTTGGATACCACATGACTTCTTTTTACGCCTATTGAATTAGAAATACACATTTGTTTAAAATAAAAAATGCATAAAATTTTATTTCATTAATAACTTCTGATGTTATATCATTTTTTTTTTATTGTTATTATTGAATTTATTATTTAATGTAAATTTTTTTTACAATCAGAGGTTAATAATTATTAATAAATCAATATATTTAAATAAAAAAAAAAGGAGATGAAGTCTGATTCGAACCAATGTGTCTTCCCATTGTAAGATCCAGATATTTCATTAATTAAATTTTTATTTGGCTATAACTCTGGAACCAATGAAAACAAGTACCAATTATGATACATCGTTAAAAAGCTCTCAATGAGGACTTATTACTGCAGTTAGCAAAAAGTCAAAAATCTAAATTTTTTGGATTTTTGGTTTTTTTGCACACTTTGATCCAGTCGATAATTAAAAGGGGAGATGCACAATTAGATGTTACAACTGTCCTAAATCCTAAATTTCAGCATCATATGGCTAATCGTTTTTGAGTTGGGTATGCGAGACACATACCCACATGTATGTATATACAGACGTCACGCCGAAACAAGTCAAAATGGATTCAGGGATGGTCAAAATGGATATTTTCATTGAAATCTTAAAACCGAAATTTTTCGCAATCACAATACTTCCTTTACTTTGTACAAGGAAGTAAAAATATAAAAAAATGTAATTTTATATTCATGAACGTATATAAAACATATATATATATATATTTAGGAAGTTTTATATTATATATATATAAAAATATTTTATATTATATATATATATATATATATATATATATATATATATATATATATATATATATATATGTATATATATATATATATACACACACACACAGAGAGAGAGAGAGAGAGAGAGAGAGAGAGTGAGAGAGAAAATGAGAGACAGACAGTGGTAGAGAGGAAATTATTTTAATTTTTTTGTGTAAAAATATATAATACATATTACGACTCATTATATTAAATGTTATCGATAATATCAAGAAGAAATACAGGATGCTCCGATTTTACAGTGCCTATACGCGAAAAACCACTGCTTTTGAAATCAAACGATAGTCAAAAAATTCCTATAACATACGCAGCATTTCATTACCAGTACGAAACATTGCATTATCATGCTATAACCGAAATTCTCGTTCATGTAAATCTACTACGACGATAAACTGTTTATGTATTTCCGTACACCTTTTATTGTGTTTCTAAGTTTGTGGGTGTACAGTAGGATCTCCAGTAAAGCACATTTGGGGCTGTTTAGGGGAGGGGGTAGCGTGGCGACCGGAATATGCACATGGGGTATCATCACCTTCTTCGGGGTCATGATATCAAAATATTAAAAACTTTACACCAGATCAGTAACCATAACTGAAATTATCGATTAATTCATTTTGATATAAGTAAAAATTGTACACTGTATATAAAAATAATAATTAAAGAAGTAACAATAAAATTATTATAAATACTGTTTCATAGCAACAGTTCAAAACGCGTAACTAAAATAATATTAATTTTTACTTTACTATTCTGAAAGAGCAGATAGTACATCAACGAGGCTTGTCACTGGGTGTTTGTGCCATGAAACCATGGCACGCCAATGGTTGGCTGGGCACCAGTTGAGACACTGGGCTCATTGAGCCTTTGGGAGATACGCAGCATGCTTCCAGTTTTTGACAAGGTGTTGGTTGCCAGAGAATGTGACTAGTGATAGTTTGAAAGCCGCATTAGATTTAAGTTTTAATCTTCGACGACGACGAACAAAGGCTTGTACTTACTTCCTCGCTATCACCGACTGGGAAACAACTTCTTGTCATGAACTGGTTTCATGACAAGAATCATAAGATATGATTGGTTAAAAAATATCGAACCCTTGTCACAAATTAAATCTAAGACCAGATGACCTAGAAGCGACTACATTAATTTAGTATGAACATATTTCCTTATTTCAAAGTGTGGAATTAGGTCCCAAATTATTTTTTCCTTCCTCCTGAATTACTATATATATATATATATATATATATATATATATATACAGAGTGTCCCATATAAAACGCAACCCAACCTTATATGTAATTTTTATTTTTACCATCCATTACCTTACACTTAGAGTAAATGTTGGAAGTGGCCGCCATCTTCTTGAATATATATATATATATATATACATACAGTAAAAGGTTACCTTATATAAAAAATTTTATATTTTTGCACATTTATAGTTTTTTTGCAGTTATATTTTTAAGTAAAATATATTTATATTCTTTTTCTTCCGTCGGATATTACCTAATAAAATATTTATTGCGACAAAGAATAAAATCATAAGATTTCTTCTGGTAAGATTTTTTTAGATCAGAAATGGGTACAGAGGTTTCATGAATGAAAAATAATATTTTGATAGGGGCTTTTTTTCAATTCATTTAACTATTTAAATATTTCATTTGTATTTATAAGCGTCAGATGACATTTCGCGAGTCATTCATAATCAACGCCCAGCAAAATGAAAATAAATATATTATCTTTTTATAGATGAAAAGTTGTATATACGTTCTTCTTACAGTGTAAGTGCACACTAAAAAAGGTTTTTTTTAAATTCCAAGTTTAAAGGGTTAAAATGGAGTAACAACGAAATTTATTAATTTCGGTAACAAATCAAGATATCAACTTGATTTTTGACGTACGTGATGATTTTCATGTGAATATCTAAAAATCAATTTTTATATTTTTTTTAATTTCGACCTTGATAGGAAACATTTTTGAATAATAATTGCAAATTTTCCTCATTTCTAGACTTACTAAACGAGTTATTTAGTAGATTTGGACATACAAATACACTTCAGATAAATATCTAAAAACCGAGTATTTTTAAATTCGAATTTTTTAAGGCGCGCGACGGTGTATATTGCGTTGGATAAACCAGCATAACCACTTCCACTGTTACTGAATGGTGACTGGCTGCACTCCAGATACTTGACTAAAATACATAAAATAAAAAAATTGACGCTATGGGAAACGCAAGTTTCCAAATAGAACGGGAGAAGCTGCAATGACGATGCTAATTTATATATTTAACTAGCCTGCATCTGATTTCGTCAGGGTTGATATCTTGCTCAAACTTAAATATAAATAATAAATATTCTAAAAAGATTTATCAATTTAGTTTATAGCATACGTTTCTTACTTTATTTCTTAAGAATTTTTAACGCGATTAACTTTTGTTTAACTTACTATTTTTTTAATTAATAATAATAAAAATATTAATCATAATTTTTAAACGTTTTTAAAATTTGCTAGTTATTAATAGCTTCAAAAAAGTTACCACTTTCATCACATTTTCTATCGTTATTAATGATAATACATATCATTAATAAAATGGTAACAAAATATGATCCATGAAATAAATGAAAATATTTACCCTAAAAAAAGTGTGATGGTAATGATACCAAAGAAAGCAGGGGCAGATAAATGTGAAGAATACAGAACAATTAGTTTAACTAGTCATGCATCAAAGATCTTAACTAGAATTCTATACAGAAGAATTGAGAGGAGAGTGGAGGAAGTGTTAGGAGAAGACCAATTTGATTTCAGGAAAAGTGTAGGGACAAGGGAAGCAATTTTAGGCCTCAGATTAATAGTAGAAGGAAGATTAAAGAAAAACAAACCAACATACTTGGCGTTTATAGACCTAGAAAAGGCTTTCGATAACGTAGATTGGAATAAAATGTTCAGCATTTTAAAAAAATTAGGGTTCAAATACAGAGATAGAAGAACAATTGCTAACATGTACAGGAACCAAACAGCAACAGTAACAATTGAAGAACATAAGAAAGAAGCCGTAATAAGAAAGGGAAGTCTGACAAGGATGTTCCCTATCTCCGTTACTTTTTAATCTTTACATGGAACTAGCAGTTAATGATGTTAAAGAACAATTTAGATTCGGAGTAACAGTACAAGGGAAAAAGATAAAGATGCTACGATTTGCTTTGATATAGTAATTCTAGCCGAGAGTAAAAAGGATTTAGAAGAAACAATGAACGGCATAAATGAAGTCCTACGCAAGAACTTTCGCGTGAAAATAAACAAGAAGAAAACAAAAGCAATGAAATGTAGTAGAAATAACAAAGATGGATTGCTGAATGTGAAAATAGGAGGAGAAAAGATTATGGAGGTAGAAGAATTTTGTTATTTGGGAAGTAAAATTACTAAAGATGGACGAAGCAGGAGCGATATAAAATGCCGAATAGCACAAGCTAAACGAGACTTCAGTAAGAAATATAATTTGTTTACATCAAAAATTAATTTAAATCTCAGGAAAAGATTTTTGAAAGTGTATGTTTGGAGTGTCGCTTTATATGGAAATGAAACTTGGACAATGGGAGTATCTAAGAAGAAAAGATTAGAAGCTTTTGAAATGCGGTGCTATAGGAGAATGTTAAAAATCAGACGGGTGGATTATAGGACTATAGGAGACGGGTGGAAAGTGACAAATGAAGAGGTATTGCGGCAAATAGATGAAGAAAGAAGCGTTTGGAAATATATAGTTAAAAGAAGAGACAGACTTATAGGCCACATACTAAGGCATCCTGGAATAGTCGCTTTAATATTGGAAGGACAGGTACAAGGGAAAAATTATGTAGGCAGGCCACGTTTGGAATATGTAAAACAAATTATTAGGGATGTAGGATATAGAGGGTATAGTGAAATGAAACGACTAGCACTCGATAGGGAATCTTGGAGAGCTGAATCAAACCAGTCAAATACCTGAAGACAGAAAAAAAAATTTACCCTAATAAAATCCAATACATTACCATTAATAAAGCCATAGATAATATTAATTTTGTTCTATTTAATAAATAAAACAATAATAAATCGTTTAGCTGCAAAGTAATTTCTTTATGAGGTATATATATGAATATGTAAACATATGTTTAAATAAATTTAAGAGTTTTGAAAAAAAAATATTCTGTATACGAAATTGTCACCGCACGGTCTTTAATTATCCTATATTAAAGAGCAATGCATTTTTGGCAGTTGTATTTTTTAATTTTTGATATTTATCGGTTGTTTAAAAAAAGAAATAATATTCTTCTTTCAGGAAACTATGAATTTTTCAGAAGTAGCTCGTAGTAGAGAAGATCCAGTAAAGTATGTTGTGTAAAGTGTGAATGTGTGTGTGTTTATGTTTGTGAGCGCGCGGGGATGGGTGTTTAGTAGAGGATGGCTTGGTCTTTTAGCAGGCTTGGTTTAAAGTAAAGAGGGATGATCTAGACGCATCGCTCTGGGTCACGCCAGCAAATTCGTCTTCCTTCCTTCCAGCCATGCAATGCATCCAGTCACCTGGCTTATATCATCCCTTCTCACTCTACTGACCTTCTGAGATACTGTAACCCTTTGCAGCACTTCAGCCGTTCAACTCAGACTATCGGTTTGGGATGTCTATCTTTCTGTCCTCAAATAAAAGTAATGGCTACCTCTTTCACCTCACTTATTTTAGCTCACATCAACCTTCCTTTCTTTCAAATAAGAATTCATTTATTTTATAATGTAATACTTTAATATTGTTTATCGCCTTAGATAATCTTATCGTATTTAATTCTAGTCTAGTTACTTTATGAATAAAATTTTGTTTTGATTAAAACTTTAATTTTATTTGAACTTATTGGAGCAGAAATTTCAACTTACGTATATCTGAAGTCAAGAGGCTATTTATCCCAACCCTCTTACCTGAAAAACATGAAATAAATAAAAAGCTACGATTAAAATGAACATTAATGAATTTATTAATTAAAAGTTCATAACTTGTAAAAGGCTATTTTAATGATGAAAGATAAAGTTTCCCTTAAAAGTTTTGGTGGTTGAAAATAAGTATAAGGAAGCTACTGATTCCTTTTAAATGTTGATTTACATGTTTTTCACAACAGTTTTTATACGTTTTTGCGAAAATGGATTATTATATCAGCGTCAAACTCAAACTTTTTCATTTATGAAAAACACGTTTATGATTCAAACATGTTTAAAGAATCATCAGATGTAAAAGTTCTATAAAAAATTTCAAAATTTATTTATTTTTTTCATGTAGACTTACGTTTTACTTTATACCATAATGTCTGAGCTTTGCACGGGCACCCGATATCTTAAAGCTCACAAAATCCAACGTGTAGATATATTTATACGGCGTAATGTTTTTTCTTCTGACCATTCGTTACAAATAAATAAATAAATATATATATGTAATGGTATATTTTGGCTTTATTTATTTTTTAATGACTTTTAATCTTCAACCGACTCTTATATAGGCCAAAATAATAATCAAAACTGCATGATTTACAATCACGACTAAAATAATAAATTTCAACTTACAATTTTTTGGTTCTTAACTCTAAGTAACTAATTTTTGTTTAATCAAGATTTGATTTACTTTTATTTTAATATTTCCAAGTCTTCACGATAGATGTTCCAGTATTTACGAGCAAGATCTTTATTTTATCGCATTTAGAATATTGTGAAAATTAATTTGACTCTTTTTACGGAAAAGTTTTAAAACTTAAAAGTGTGTAGAACTTGTATAGATTACAATATCAATTTAGTTTAATGGTAAGACCGTTAAAAATGTTTTTATTCCCATATAATTTGCTATTTATACTTATATTTAAAATTGAAAACTATAATTTGAATTTTTTCAAATATCCGTGGATTTTAGCTACAAGTAACTTATGTAATTTTACAGGTAATTTCAAGAAGAAGATACTCCTGCCTTGTTTATTTTTAAAAAATAATTTAGACTAGAGGAAATTCTAAGGTTTAATTTGACGCTAATATACAAAAAACAACGGATGTATTATGCAGGGAGACTGCTTAACGTACCAACGCAGTGATTCCCAAACTGTGCGCCGCGGCGCCCCGGGGAGCCACGGCCTCAACTCAGGATTGTCGTGAAATATTGTAAAAGCTTTATAATTAATTAAACCAAGACATTTATAATTATTAATTTAATGCTAATGAAGTAAAACAATAATGAAGATACACAAGTTTAATTTAATTTTTGCTCTTACTTACGAGTAGTCATACTTTTACTTAGGGTAGGGCGCCATGGAAAAAGTTTAATTGAAAAAGGGCACCGCGACTCGGAAAGTTTTTTAAACACTGTACTAACGTGCTCCCACTGTAAAATAAGAACGTACCAGGTTATATTTAATTAAGGATGTACTGGAAAGTTAGCATAACTTATATTGAAGGCTATTGCTGCACCAACCAACCATCCTTTCCTAACTCTTACAATTATATCATAGCTAGCACATGCGAATATCTCCGGCGGGGGAAGTGCATTTCATCCTTTAACAACTAGGGACCCTAATAGGCGCATTCCTGCTAGCCCGCAAGGCTTTAGCACCGAAAGGACTTCAGACTGTCTGAAGGGGAATCAGAACGAAGAATCCGGGAGAACGAAGCAGATACGCCGCTCCCAAGGTCAGCCCGGGTAAATATGTCAATCTATCTGTAGGATCGTCTATAAATAATAATAAAACGGTCCATAATAGTAATTATGGACGGAATAATAATTCCGTCTATAAATAAAACAAATTAAAATATAACCGGCAAATAAATTAAATACCCTCCAGATAAAAAAGAATGACACAAAAGCAAAGAACTTTTGTCCAGGCTCTGGGATAAGTAGGGAGATATATAAATTTCTCGCTATCTTTGCTTTCCGTTCCATCATCAACCTTACAGTTTCGTCATTTATGATCTTTATGTTTATTTGCAACACACTATTTTCAATAATAATATTCAAAATAGTATGTATCACAATATTATATATATATTTTTTTATTTCTACATAATACTAAAAATATATTAAACGTTCCTGGCAATAAAAACATATAAACAAGCTGTTCATTTTTAAACATTTTTAACTTCTGCGGTAAAGAGCTTTCAGCTGTAAAGATTATAGGTTTTTCCATATTCGTTTTATTTCTTATTCTATACTGTACTGGAAATATTTATTTTTCATTTACTTCTTGCAATTCTACTTTTGTTTTTATGCATTACATTGTATTATTCTATTTAAAATAGCTTCTAACCTAACGGAATTTTTTTTTCTTAAAATACAGTTCTTGAGACTTCTGTCAACAGTTGTTCATTTCGATCTTGAAATACTGATTTTGCTTATTATTTCCTTATTTAATTGTTTTAATTATTAAATAATGGATAATTGTTCTCATGAATCCAGTTTGTTCTCTGATGTTTGGGGAAATAATTAAATGTTATTTTATGCAAATATAATTTACAAACAATTATTGATGGAGCTGTATGCCACTAGGTTTCCATTATTTATCATCATGCATTAAAAATAGTCGAGGTATTTAAACGACTTCTCACTACAACTCAACTTGAATAAGCAAAATGTTTTGTCCCTGACGTAGGTCTACAAGTATTGTTTTTTTAAACCTCTGACACATCAACTACTACTCGTTCACATGTGGCGTTTAAGGAACTACTGTCGCTACATCTCTGGTTTAAAATAGGTACCCTTCAATGAAAATTACTTTATTTAGGAGAATAATGAATGTCAAACACGGAGTTTAAGGTTCCATTGGGTTAAAAGTTTAGAAATTAACTCTCTTAAGGGATTTTCAAAAGCCCGAACAATTACATTTACATCCTTTCCAAAGTCGTAAATAACCTGCCCGGTTTGGCCATAAAAATTAAAGTATTATCGAAAAACTTTATAAAAAGCAGAAATCATTATTTGGCAGATGTAAGCCCAAGAAAAAATGCATTTAAAACTGTGGTAATTCCCAACAGGATCGAATAATAAATTACTATAAATAGATAATGAGTCAATACCTGATAATATTATACAACTGGACTGGAAATCAAAGAGCACATCCATTTTTAGTTAATCCACATACTATGTACGAAAATATCAAGTCATTAAATTTAGGGTAGTTTGACATAAGATGTGTTTAAAGCTTTGAAGTGGTTTTTTTTGTCTTCAGTCATTTGACTGGTTTGATGCAGCTCTCCAAGATTCCCTATCTAGTGCTAGTCTTTTCATTTCAGTATACCTTCTACATCCTACATCCCTAACAATTTGTTTTACATATTCCAAACGTGGCCTGCCTACACAATTTTTTCCTTCTACCTGTCCTTCCAATATTAAAGCGACTATTCCAGGATGCCTTAGTATGTGGCCTATAAGTCTGTCTCTTCTTTTAACTATATTTTTCCAAATGCTTCTTTCTTCAACTATTTGCCGCAATACCTCTTCATTTGTCACTTTATCCAACCGTCTGATTTTTAACATTCTCCTATAACACCGCATTTCAAAAGCTTCTAACCTTTTCTTCTCAGACACTCCGATCGTCCAAGCTTCACTTCCATATAAAGCGACACTCCAAACATATACTTTCAAAAATCTTTTCCTGACATTTACATTAATTTTTGATGTAAACAAATTATATTTCTTTCTGAAGGCTCGTTTCGCTTGTGCTATTTGGCATTTTATATCGCTCCTGCTTCGTCCATCTTTAGTAATTTTACTTCCCAAATAACAAAATTCTTCTACCTCCATAATCTTTTCTCCTTCTATTTTCAGATTCAGTGGTCCATCTTTGTTATTTCTACTACATTTCATTACTTTCGTTTTGTTCTAGTTTATTTTCACGCGGTAGTTCTTGCGTAGGACTTCATCTATGCCGTTCATTGTTTCTTCTAAATCCTTGTTTACTTTCGGCTAGAATTACTATATCATCAGCAAATCGTAGCATCTTTATCTTTTCACCTTGTACTGTTACTCCGAATCTAAATTGTTCTTTAACATCATTAACTGCTAGTTCCATGTAAAGATTAAAAAGTAACGGAGATAGGGAACATCCTTGTCGGACTCCCTTTCTTATTACGGCTTCTTTCGTATGTTCTTCAATTGTTACTGTTTCTGTTTGGTTCCTGTACATGTTAGCAATTGTTCTTCTATCTCTGTATTTGAACCCTAATTTTTTTAAAATGCTGAACATTTTATTTCAGTCTACGTTGAAGTCATACTTTGAAGTGGTATGAAAGAAAAATTCCAATTTCTGTTGCAATCGGGAAGTTAATTTGTCTAAAATCCCAATGCCACCAGACCAGGTTATTTTAGGAACTCATTCGAAATCAAGTCATTTTCTTTAAACTTTTTCGTTGTTTTATTCACAATTTCAAATGACTTCTTTTGGTTTTAATAAACAAATTGATGATTACAATACATACTCCTTTTAAACTCCAGGGGCACGTTTACTACTGATTCGGTAATCTATTGCCTAAAGCGTGAAATAAGACTGACGTTTTACAGATTATACTTTTTAGAAGGTGAAGAATTGGACACAGATGAAATATGTTCAATTTTTCAATCAATTGATCAAGATTTGTTTTAAAATATCCTTAAACTATTATGTAAAAACTATCCTTCTAAAAAAATGTCAAACTACGATGGAGAATGCACTAAAATGCCAGCTAAACATTTAAAAAAAAATAAGTGATCATTCTTCTTTTTTTTACAAAAAAGATTATTTATGAACAAGTATGACTTGTTCAAAAAAAAAAAATCTCATCGCGAAAAATGAAATCAAGACACATCTCATCAAGTATTTTTCATGATTTATTTAATATTTATATTGAGCACTGTTTAGATATACAACCACGCTTTTTGCAAACCATTTATATATTAGATCTCAACGAAACAGATATGATGACTGTATCCTTATTTATAAATAGCATTCTTAATAGAGTTATGTATCTTATTAAATTCATCCTTAAAATGCGTTGTAGGATAAAAAAAAAAGTCTCGTATTAAAATGAGACCCCTATGAAAAAATCTGATGTGGACACCTCATCTCTTCCTTGTACGCCTATTATATTTCATATATTTTTTATTACATATTTAAAAAAAAATATTTTTTTGAATTATTATTTTTGTCATAATTTTTTTACAATCATAGGTTAATAAATTATTAATAAATCAGTATATTTAGATTTAAAAAAAGTTAAAAAAAAAAAAATAATAATAAAAAGGAAATGATGTCGGATTCTCGCCGATGTGCTTTCCCCTTGTAAGATGCAAATATTTCATTAATTAAAATTCTGTTGGGCTATAACTCTTGAACCAACGAAAGTAAGTACCACTTAAGATATATCGTTGAAAAGCTCTCAATGAGGCCTTATTATTGCCGTTAAGAAAAAGTCCAAAATCCTTTTTTTTTTTGATTTTGAGCTATTTTTGGTCCAGTCGATTGCAGTTAAAAGGGGAGTTGCACAACTAGATGTTACAACAGTCCTAATTCCAAAATTCTAGATTCTACGGCTAATCATATTTGAGTTACGCGAGATACGTACGAACGTACGTACAGACGTCACGCCGAAACTACTAGTCAAAATGGATTCAGGGATGGTCAAAATGTATATTTCCGTTGAAATCTGAAAACAGAAAGTTTTCGCTTTTAAAAGTGGATCGACCACGTAATCCACATTGTTACCCGATTTATTTTCAATCGAAAACACACGGGAATTTGTCCATTTTGGAAATACCATGAAAATTATTGACCTTCAGCAGTTAAGGTATGAGGCGAGTACTGGTGCTGCAGGGCAGAGAATATAAATACTACCAAGACCAGCGGGAACAGTCATCAATTCTGTGTGACCATATTCGGTATAGTCTTGATAACAAGTGATGAAAGAGTAGTTTCGCAAGTCCGAGTTCGACGCGGTTGCAGTGACGGCGATATTGGTAACGTCTGTTAATAACGAGTATGAAGTACATCACGAGGCTTCTATTGTGGACAACGGGTGAATGCAGGAATTTGTTCTGTGAGTTATTTGGTAAACAGTAGTTAAAGTAACAGTATTATATCCATTTGTAAAGTATAAGGAAGTTCTACTACCGACAGTAAAAGTAAAATTATTTGCAGAATTTGAATTGTATGAACTTTAGACTTTTTAGTGTTAGTACACTAACACTAAAAAGTGTTAGTGTACTTCCCATCTTGTTAGTACAGGGTGTCCCATATAAAACGCAACCCATCAATCACTCATCCATGAAATTTCAAAAGTCAAGCTTACTCCCCTACTCGTTACTGAAATGGACTCGTCCAACATATGAACATCGCGGCGACGCAGTAGTACACTACCGATAGTAACAACAATGCGATCGTAACGTTCAGTGTATTGCTAGAGACAAGATGGTGTTTTCGCTAGATGAACGTGCTTTCACTGTCGAGTCGTACTTCAGTACGAAATCAGTGGTCGCAGTGTAAGATTTGTTTCGCCATAAGTACCCAGATAAACCAGCTACTAACAAAACATCAGTATTAAGATCAGTTGCAGAATTTGCAGAGACCGGTTCTGTTAATAACAAGGAACACAAAAGATCTGCGACAGTGTTGAATACAGATACAGTCACAAATCGATCAGACGTTTGTCTGCTGAAATTAATTTGTCTAAATCGACTGTTCATCGAGCGAACAAGCGATTACAATTACGACCTTATCGCATTCAAACGGTTCATCGACTTCTTGAGCCCGACAAAGAAAAACGGCTACAATATTGTCAACGGTTCCGTCGATTTCTGCGCGAGGGAATTAATGTTATGGATTCGTTATTTTTCACAGATGAAGCACGGTTTCATTTGGATGGCTACGTAAACACCCAAAACAGTGAATTTGGAGCGCTGAAAATCCTCACGTTTATCACGAAAAACAATTACACCCGCAGAAGTCAGGGCGTGTGGTGCGCGATATCGCGGAAGAAAATAATCGGTCCTATTTTTTTCGAGTACACCATTAATGCAGAACGATATCAGGATATTTTATTTTAGTTCATCGCACTCTTAATACAGGAAGACAGACACTGCTGGCTACAACATGACGGTGCGACATCGCACTACGCAGGTTCAACTTCTGATTTCGTCGAGGAATTCTTTGGTAATCGTGTTATCGGTTGAGGCTTGTGGACACCAAGATCTCCAGATTTGACTGCGGCGGATTTTTTTCTACGAGGTTAGCTCAAAGAAAAAGCCTACAGCAACAAACCACGAACACTTGCACTATTGAAAGTCAATATCGAACAAGCTGTATTAAATATCCGGCCACAAACTTTGAAAAAAGTTGCAAGAAACGCTGTAAAAAGAATTGAAGGTTGTATTCAAGAAGATGGCGGTCACTTCCAACATTTACTCTAAATGTAAGGTAATGGATGGTAATAATTAAAATTACATTTACATTTACACATGCCTTTTTATTATTTCAATACCTACCAATATAAGGTTGGGTTGCGTTTTATATGGGACACCCTGTACAAATATCAGGTTCTGATAGTCATTATAACGTTTTTACTAAATTGGACTGTATTCTGGTTTTTATAATTTAACTGTGACTAAATAAATTTTATCCTTTTTAATTTAATATCTATTTATTGTCATTTTATTATTTTTATTATTATTTATCTTGTATATATGTCTTTGGAGCAGTTAGTTGTGTTTATAAGAAATTTTAGTTAGTCTCTCAATGTTGGGTTCGAATTGCGAACATTCGATAGTATATTTGAACCTCTAGATATCTACCTCAGTGAGAATGTCCTTAATTGTTTACAAGTGCAGTTTTTCAAGCCAGGATTAGATATAAATTACGACCCGGAAGTAAAATGGAGGCCAGGAAATACTATTAAAATATAATAATCCCTCGGGTTTTAAAATGTTACATCTACACAGAAACATGTAATTCCCTATTACTATTAGTTTAATACTTTGGTTAAACTCTTTTATATTTTGTGTAGTTATTCTTTTCCTCAGTTACATTCATTTTAGTATTGATTAAAAAGAACTGCCCAAAGGTGTAAAAATATTAAAAATTAAGATAAAAAAAAATTATTTAAATTTATTAGATCGC
This sequence comes from Lycorma delicatula, assembly GCF_047948215.1. NCBI lineage: Eukaryota > Metazoa > Arthropoda > Insecta > Hemiptera > Fulgoridae > Lycorma > Lycorma delicatula. The sequence goes on from NC_134455.1 coordinate 36,831,376, forward strand.
CATAATGATTGATAAATATGTGTCAGATCTGTAACATCTTCTATTCAATAGGAAAAATTAAAAGGATATGCCGGTTAATGGAAACGAAGATATTTTGTTCACTTCGGGTAAAATATCTTTTTGATCATCAGATTCAGCCCAGTTTATAACAAAGTTTCTTTACTGTGGCTGTACTTCAGCTGTATAGTACTGCTGAACAAGTTAGAGTTAAGAGGAACTAAGGCGATGGTGGATAGCGTTTACATTACTTCAGAACGATTACAGAAATTCTAAATGTCAGTGAAAAACTATTTGTGTTATTAGTCGTTTGACTGGTACTGTTCAACATTCGTTTCTTTCCTCTTCTAATGCTTTAGTTCAACATAATTACTTAGGATATAGTAGTGGTTACTATTTATAATCTCTTTTATGTATTTTATCTTTGTTTTTTCTCCAGTTTTACCTTCTACATATCCACAAATCATATAAGTGACCTAATATATGACGCTGGATTCTAAAATTCTCCAAATAAATTCTATTTCGAACAAAATTTCCTGTCATTATTAGCTTTATAATTTGTTTGCTTTCTACACTCACCCTTCAACTCCAATATGTCAACTTTGTACTTAAAATTTCCTCTTCTTTTTGAATTATTTTCTTTTTTTAATCAATTATTCATTTCAAGTGAATTTACTTTTGTCTTCTTTATTCATACGTGTATGATTACGTTGAAGCAGACTTCATTTTATTTATTAATTTCAAACTATTTTGTTTTTGGCATTCTGTATCCTATGTATTTCTAATAATTTTTTCGGAGATCTTTTAATTTTCCTTCTTGATTCAATTAAAAATTAATTTTTGGTATGAATCAATGTTCTAAAAGAATATCAATGCTTCTGAATACGCTCACAAACCACAAGTGGGTTTCGAAATCTCTGTCTAATGATTCTAACCATCTTCCCATACCTCCCGGCTTTATCCAATCATATTTCCTTTTATAAATTTAAAAAAAGGATTTTCGCAATCACTGTTTTAAAATTATGAAAATAAAATTCCTGTTATTTTGTATATCTTAACCGAATACTCTGGTATTACTCTTTCTGATGTTTTCGTACCGTGACATTCTTGTTTTCAGAAATAACTATTTTTGTTAGGTGTTTTACAATTTGATTAAATAATTTGTGTCTTTTTATATTCTTTCTGTTTATAATTTTTCCTAGTATTTAACTAAAAATTTGGCCATTCAAACCTTCACTGCTTTTATAAGCTCGAATTTTGAACCTAAACTGACTAAAATAATGTTCCCGCTTACAATGATAAACCTTTGTTCTATTTTGCTCGTTATTATTATTCCTATTCCTTCATTTAAATGATACTCAGAGGAATACCATGTTTTGGGTTAGTTTAAAACATGACATATTTCAGGTTCAACCTCCCGCTTTTAGATCGACAGTACTTCTTCAGGCACTGCCTTTTCTTGTCCGGACTAATCATTCAAATTATTCTTTATTATCAAGTAATTAATATTTTTCTTATCCAGATTCTCAGGTAAGGAAAGCTTCTGCTGCCAGCAGATAGCCTTCTTGTCCATAGGATTAATTTTGCACATATAGTAATACCCATCTAAAATCACCTGCACCCTGGAAATGAACAAGGACATAAAAGAAGTTCCTTTAATAATTTTATCTTAAAGAGAGATTTGTTTCGTGTAGATAGGATTGAAAAAAGTTCATTACAGTTTATTCACTTCCGTTATAGAAATTTATTTTTATTTTCATCGTCAATGTTTTTGACGGCTAAAGTCTAATTAGTAGTCCAATTTTAATTATATTTTTTATTTTCTTCGTGTCATATCATCGAACAAGCTTCTACTGTAATTACATGAACGTCACTGGCTCTACACTAACTTCATTCTATGGATTTTGAATTATTTAACTAGAAATTTGATATTTTGGATTAATATTTTCGAAATTTTCTCGCCATTTGCGATGTTTGATCTCGAATAATTTGTCTTAAACATGGGTTACTCTTAACTATGGTGCATGCATGCGAACTCTTTTTTTCCAGCGTGATTAACTACGTTTATATTGAAAATAATTTCTTTTTCTGGTATGTTTTTGTAAGTTATAAAGTTTTCTTGCATCTTATATAATTTTTTTCTTTCACCTGAAGCTAGAATTTTATAATCTTTTCCAGGAATTTAAAAAAATGAAAACAAGAAGCATTTAAACTTTTATTTCGTAGAGTAGCTAAAATATTCATCAACGTAGATGTATTTCAAATGACAAAATATTTTAAATAAGGAAAAAATAATACTCACAATATTACATTGTTAAATACACTAATTAAATTAAAGAACCTCAAAACGGCAGAGCGCACCAAACTAAACTACTTGCATACTGGAAATGTAAGGGCTTCTGGCCTTACAGGCCTCAGAGCCTTCTCAGGCGCTGAGAAAGAATAATCTTTTCTCAGTTTACTTCTTTCAGGCAATTTAGGAGTACACAGTAATTAATAAAGTTTATAATATCATCGATAATTTACATTAGATTTTGATGATTAAAAGTCTCTATTTTTTAAAGTACTGTAAGCGTTATAAATCTTTCATAAATACATTTGTTTAGAAATAGAACAAACCAATGTTTTAATATGGTTTTTTAATCAGAGAAAGAATCGTATTAAATTTTAAGGAACTTAAATTTTAAAAAAGGTGAAGGTGTGTAAAATTTCAATAAACAGTTGTAGGACTGTAGAATCCATTTAATGTTATTTAACTACAAGGAAATTAGCATGGAACTATTTAAAACTTTTTAAAAGCAAATATAATATATTGTAGTCATACATCAATTGTGTGTAAGAGATAATGATGAAAGATCTTGTTACATTAAGGGAAAGAGGGCTATCGTAATTTCGAAGAGATTATAAACTTAAAATACTGTTAATTATTGAAAAATTATGTATTGTTATAGATTATCAATTATATTTCTGATGTACTATATGATCTTAACAACAGTAAATCCAAGCTAATTTAAGTAAATTAAAAACTGGGCAAAATTTATTGGTTTAGAATAACAAATAAAACACATGATAGGTTTATTACGTTTTCATGAAATTAAATCCGTTTTATTTATAAGGACAGGGCAGGTACACGGAAGTCAGAGTACCTAATCATGAAGGTATAATTACCATGTGAACAGTAGATGTGATTATATGCGTTCATTAGTTATCAAAATAATAGTGGTATACACGAAAAAATATAGCGAATTTTACACACACAAACAAGCGCGCGCGCGCATATATATATAAAACACACACACACACACACTATTGAGCTCTCTCTCTCACTCTCTCTCTCTCTCTCTCTCTCTATATATATATATAGAGTATATACATGAACAGCATAGATGAAGTCCTACGCAAGAACTATCTCATGAAAATAAACAAGAACAAAACAAAAGTAATGAAATGTGGTAGAAATAACAAAGATGGACCGCTGAATGTGAATATAGGAGGAGAAGAGATTATGGAGGTAGAAGAATTTTGTTATTTGGGAAGTAGAATTACTAAAGATGGACGAAGCAGGAGCGATATAAAATGCCGAATAGCACAAGCGAAACGAGCCTTCAGTAAGAAATATAATTTGTTTACGTCAAAAATTAATTTAAATGTCAGGAAAAGATTTTTGAAAGTATATGTTTGGAGTGTCGCTTTATATGGAAGTGAAACTTTGACGATCGGAGTATCTGAGAAGAAAAGATTAGAAGCTTTTGAAATGCGGTGCTATTAGAGAATGTTAAAAATCAGGTGGGTGGATAAAGTGACAAATGAAGAGGTATTGCGGCAAATAGATGAAGAAAGGAGCATTTGGAAAAATATAGTTAAAAGAAGGGACAGACTTATAGGCCACATACTAAGGCATCCTGGAATAGTCGCTTTAATATTGGAAGGACAGGTAGAAGGAAAAAATTGTGTAGGCTGGCCACGTTTGGAATATGTAAAACAACTTGTTATATATATATATATATATATATATATATATAAAAGTAAATATTTGAAGTGAATAATTAAAACCAATTTGTGTTTTAAAACAATGCCAATTTTTGTAAATACAAAGGAAATCTGGCAGTATCCGTTTAAACTAGTTAGCTCCACATTGTCTTCATTATTCTAGATCAACAACTGTAAACTGCATTTTCATTTTAGATGAGGTGTAATTCATAATTGACTTTGCACATACGTTTTATTACATTTATCTTCAACTCAGTGGAACTAGATCTAATAATGAACCTGACGAAAACACGTTTCAGTAGAAATTATTGAAGTTATCGCATTCAAAAAACTACCATCAAAATTACCAGTCTTAACATGAGTTAGATTTTTTGTCAAATTGGGGCTAAAAAAGAGAAATTTCTTTATGAAAGAAAATAACTCATACATTTTTTAAGTAATTTGTTAAGCTATTTTGATAATGGTAAAATGTGCTTTTTACGTAAATTATTATAATTATTTTTTTCATTTACAACAAAACTTACTAAAAAATAAGTATCTGATGAATAGATTTATAAATATTAATAAAAAATATCATGAATGTGTTATTACTTTTATAAACTTTATTAAATAATTAAATAAAGTCTCGAGCATCGGAATAGAAATAATCGAAAATGTGACGAACGATAAACTGTAGATTTTATAATGTGTTGTATTGTTTTATGATAGGTTCTACCTGTTTACAAAAGATTCCACTATCTTATTTCTTTTAGTAATAAAATTAAGAAAAGCACTGTAGTAATAGAAAAAAAGTGGAACATAATCTATTTAATTGAGGTATGATTAATTTTAAAATGATGTATTCTAGTTTTCCGCTCTTCTTGATTCCAGTTTTGAAAGGTTTTAATGTACACATTATTTCTAATTTTTTGAAAAAAAAAAAATAAAAAATAATAATATTCATGGCTTTTTCAGTTTTTTCAAAGTGTCTCTTTTGCAAAAATGATGAGTGCACACTTGAATATAATGAAAAAAAAAACTTTTACGCTAACTAATTCTTAAATTGTAATTAGTCTTTAAGGTTTAATTATAGGAATACAGTTAAAAAAATTGATTAAGTAAGAGTAACATACTTTAACCAAGAGAAAATTTACGTACAATACCAAATAAAGGTGTAGTTGGTTCTATGATAATTTTTAGCTCATTCATTTTAAAGAATCCATCTAAAGAAAAACAATTTAAAAACTCTGAAACCAACAAAAGTAAATCCCATATTTACGTATAAACGGATGACTGACTGATTGTGAAAAAAAAATATTTAAAGACATTCAATGGTAAATCGCAGTTTCAACTTACATGATACCTGCTAATCGTAAACTGATAAAACAGGAAAATCAGCTTGTACACAATGCCCATTTTAAGGAAAATGTAGACACAGTTTTAAAATTATAAATGTCCGGCTAAATATTGCTGGGAAAAAATGCTTATTTTCATCCATTTTTCAATATAATTCCGTACAAAAATGAGTCATCACACACCACTAAATTACACTAACAGAAAGAAAAATATCGTTTTTCATTGTGAAAGAAATCAATTTTCATCCATTTCCCGTAACTCGACGTTTGAAAGTTTGTATAGATATTGAATAATTCTCCTCAATACTTCACAGAATTTCAATGATGCTAAAAATTAATTTCCTATCCCATACTTTCTCCATCTAGTAAAAATTAAATATTACTCTAGAATCAGTGATAATTGAACTATTCCATTGTAAATAAAACTAGTAAAACCTCATATTAAAAAACATTAAATATTAAAAAACCTGATATTAAAAAACATTCTTGGGCAGTTCTGCTCAAGCAGACTGACTTTTCGTTATTTTATATTATTATTTTTTTTTTTTTTTAAAAACGTTTAACTCATTTTAATAGTTCTGGAGATTTTTGAGGCAGATAATTTTATACATAGACTTATATATATATATATACTCCTCACACCTCTCAAAACGTAAATAAAGTCCATTTTCTCCCTCCATTCCCACCATACTGTACTTTTCTTTGAAAGTCGTGAAAAACCACGGCTGTGATCTTTTTAGACTTTTTAAACCAAATAAAAGAGAAAAGAAATTAATTAATAGGCACTAGTAGTGTATTCAACATTTCTAGAATATTTTTGGGAAGATAATGTTTTAATATTTTTCATTCATCCACCTATTTAATAAAAAGTTATTCGAATATTTTGGCGATATATATGCATTAGAATTTTAGAATTATATGCTGTAAGAAAAGCAAAATTAAAAAAGAAAGAATGAAAATATTTATGTAAAGTACAGTTTCTAAATGATTTAGTAGTAGTAAAAGAACTAATCAAATATTTAGGTAAGAAAATTAAAAATCAGCAGCGCTTTAATCTGAGCTGTTGATAACTATCTAGCAAATATAAAAACACTTCTTGTCATTAGTTTCTCAATTTATTTAAATGAAAGTAATATTAAATTGTGAAACAAATTTAAGGTAATTTATTTTAATTTACTTAAACTTTTATGGCCTTTGTAATTATTATATTAATAAAAAAAAAATAATAATTTATTCTATTGTATACTCAGATTGCTCCGAATGACAATATACTCTAACCCAATTATAGCAAAACAAATCTACTATAATTAGACAGTGTGATCTCAGGAAATCCAATCTTGAAATTATACCTTTAATTAATTAATCTGACTGCAGCATACCGGTTATTTATTTCAAACACAAAAGCAATTATTTCTTTAGTATTGTTTGAACTGGTATTTACGGTATAAAGAGTGCTGAAATAAACAAGACTACAATAACGAGGTAGTTTGATATTAATAACTTCTTTGTATTAATTTACTTATTTGATTAGGAAATGAGAAACAGTTTAAAACTTATGCTACTCTGAGGCGGAGGTTGAAGGAGTGGTAGTCTCTCAGTCTTTCACCAGGAAGGTCCCCGTTCAAATTAGTGATAGGAATGGCATTTTATCATACTTAACAAAGTTTCCATCGTATATTCCCAAGCACAAGATTCAAACTTATGAGATGAATATACAAAATAAAATATTTAACTAAAAACAACAAAGATTATCAGTTGTTGAAAACAACAAAAACAAAACAACGCCCCGGACAAAATTCAATCCACCTTTATGCAGTTACATTTACAAACACGTCTATACGGGCAACAACTGGTGCTTCGGTAATTGCAATAATGTCAACCAATGTGGCAGTGTTCTGATCAGGAACTTCCCTTTGGTGAACGGGATTGGCTGTCCCGAGCTGTTCCAGCTAGTCGGGATTATGCTTCTCGCTTGCAACGGGTGAGGGAGGCACGACCGTGGCTTCTTTTTTTCCGACGTTGGGCAGAATGCAGACGGGGAGTGCTTATCCTCCTTCTCGGGAATGGAAACTGGACGAATAGCTGATGTGAGCTTGCTCTGCCGAAGTCTTGCGCCGTTCAACGTGAGTTAGTCACTTCAGCCCTTGCAGGGATTGTCCCATGGGTAAGGGTATAGGAACTTTTGCCCTGGAAGTGGCTTGTCCAACCGCCTCCCTTATGATATATTTATTAGCGACAATTTTTTATGGAACAATCTACTTCCACAATTTCTGTGGCAAAGGGTTCACATCAAAACCCATGTCCTGGTGAGCCTCTGTTTTCAAGCGCGAAGCGAAGGAAGAGTTTCAAGTATAGGGATAAGGAAAAGTCGGATCGAATCAAGTTTCGACCGAAGATTAATACAGCAATTGCGAAATATTTTGTTTGTAAGAGACGGGAAGACGATTTTACGAAGATTAGCTCTTTATTCATATCGTGAGGACTCGTGGAGGCTGCAGGAGGACCGGTGAAGGAGATTGGATAGACTGCTGTAGGTTAGTTCGTCTAAAATTCGTAGAAATTTTTATGATTTACAGTATTCACAGGTACTTGAAGCTAAGAAGAATAGCGTTATGGATACTTAAAAATGCACCGTATAGTACTGCAAATACCTCAAAGGGAGTAGTGTGCAGGGATTTATTTAATTGTACAGAAGAGGAAATATTAGAAGAAATTTACATGCAGGAGTAATAATGTGCCATCGATTAAACACAGAACGCAACGAAGAGGTTGTACCCTCTGCATCGCATAGCCTCACCTTCAACAAGACAAAGTTTCTGTAGTCGGGGCTGCTTGTGAAGACAAAGTTCTTTATATTCAGATAACAATCGTCGAAAAGCATTTTGAATATAATCGTCCGGTACTCCCTGTTCTATCTTCTTTTGTTTTAAGTCAATGCAGCCCTCTCTCCCACTGGTATTGGCCACGGTGGGTCTTCTCTTTTGGAAATTTACACGACTTCTTGTAAATCAATTTCATGGTTCCCACAGATTTCCAATCATTTTATTCTATCAGGTCTGGAAAAACTAGGTCTTTTCCTATACAGTTCAGCCAAACTATGTTTATAAAAGAAAATGAAATTTATGTCTTGGGAAAGCTAAGCTGCGTAGCTTACTAATAGAATTTCCCTTCTCCAGAATAGCCAGAATACGGTTTCTGACAAAATACTATCAATTGGGTTTGTGCGGAAAGCACTTGCAACAAGCTGATTCCTATATTATGGCCTACGTCGACTTTCTTCAGGTGACACGCTAATAATCCGTATACATACGCTATTAATCCGTAATCTATTTTAGATTGGAGATTGTTTAGTAAAGTCTAAACAATACTTCTTTATCAGAACCCCTATTAAAGGACGAGAATTTCAAAGTATCATTATTTCTCAAATACGTCTATAGTAAGTAAACGTATAAAAGATCTAATTCTGTAATCAACTGCCACAACTCACTTACATTCGCCAAAACTCCATGGATGTTCCATTGCAAGATCGACTCATTTACACAGACCGTATTACATCATAAGATTATCACCTAGATTTTCCTTTAGACCAACCTTTTTTCTGCTTTTCCCCATTCTCAGATCGCGTCAACCTCTGAAGATCTCAACCTTTGAAGTCTGTGAGATCTCGGAGGTCTAAGCTTCTTTCATCCCAGCATACACCACTGGTGTTGGAGAGAACGTTTTGTGGCCGGTATTGGATGATACCGACTCGAGGAAGCGGATAGGATTGCATGTAAGTCCATATTTGATGCGCTCCCCAGTGAAAATCCTGGTGCTAAGAGGAAGGACTGGAGAGGCTTGTGGAGTATCTGGATGTTAATCCAGCGGGAAAGTGTACCAGGTTCTGATGAAGAAGTTTGGAAAGTTTCCCCAACCAATGTCCAGATGCCAGGCACTACGAGTAGTATTACATTTATTCACTGTCGAAGACACTTAACAGACAGGTATGACTAGCGGTGAATTGAGGAGGTTTGGCATAGATGAGCTGCGTTGGGCAGTCGGGCGGATTAACATCACGAAGAGCACAGGGCCCGATAGAGTTACGGGGCTGCTTTTGAAGGATTTGGCTAGAACGCATCCGTGGCTTATCCTGGGTGCGCTTACAAGACGCTGGGTGCTGGCTGCTTCTTGAGGTCCTGGAAGAAAAGAAGGTTACTGTTCCTCCCGAAGCCGATATCTGCAGGGAACGCCATAGCCTATAGGCCGATATGTGTACTGCCCTAACTGGGAAGCTTTATGAGCGCCTCTAGGCGGAAAGGATGAGGGGAGAGTTGGAAGTCTCTGGGGGCTTTTCCCCGGCCCAGTATGGTTTCGTTCGAGGGATGTCTACGGTGGATACCCTCCAGAAGGTGACTGCATGGATCAAGTCGTATGTTGCGTGCACCTGGAGAAGCAGGTGAATCCCCCTGCAAGTCCTGCTGTATATTCGCAATGCTTTCAATAGTGGACCCTGGTCTACTGTGATAGAAGAACTTTGAAGAAGGAATATTAGTGGGTACTTGAGGGCGGCCATTAATGATTTTCTTCATGATCGGCATCTTCTGAGAGCTACGCAGGATGGGGACGTTGGTGGGGCACTCTGAGAACGAGGTGGAAGGCCTGGCGACCTCATCTATGTGCCGGGTGAGTGGTTGGCTTCGGGAGCGGGGATTGGAATTGGCGCCTAGCAAGATTCAAATGGTGGCAGTAGTGGACCGTCGCTACATCCGGGATGTCAATGTTATGGTGTATGGGTTCGGGTGATTACGTCGACATACGTGAAATACTTGGGGTTGTGGCTGGTACAATCTAGTGCTTATAATAAACATCTTTCGGATGTCATAGCAGAGGCTGAGCGGGCCATAGTCACTCTTGACCGGCTTATGGTGACCAGGTGGGGAACGCGGGTGACTAAACGGAATCTGTTGAAGTCGGACGCGACTTCAGTGCTACTATACGCGGTTCCTGCCTGCTTTGAAGCCCTAAATAAAAAGAAGAATGAGGATCGGTTGGCTTCCATTTAGCGACGGGCGGCGCTGCAGATCGTAGCTGCCTACAGGACCGTGTCAGGGGTCGATGGTGAGGGGTTCTGAGGGGTGTTCCTCCCATTCGTCTCCGAGCCATGCAGCTTAAGTGGGTGTATGAGGCGAAGCAGAAGTCAGATGCTGCATTCCTCCTCATATAGGAATGGAAGGAGTGATGGGACGACGCAAGCACATGTGCTCGGGCCCGGGGATTGATTTCAAGACTGAAACCGTAGTTGGTGAAGAAGCATGGGTCGTGGATTACTAGGTCTTCCAGGTTCTTTCCGGTCACGGGGTATTGGGGTCCTATCTTCACAAGTTTTGGAGAAGGGAATTTCCAAACTGCAGTTATTGTGGTTTATTGGACACCCCGCAACAAACTTTTTATGACTGACCCAGGTTGCAGGAGCTGATGGGACGATCTGGCTTGGGGTGGATCACACCCAAGGGTACGGTTGCCTTCCTGTTGCAAGGGGTGGATGAATGGAGGGTAGTTGGGGGATTAGCCGCTGAGATCTTGAAAAAGAAGGAGGCTGACTGTCGTGAGTGGAGGGCCGACTGACTGGGCTGTTAGCAAGGACGTATGAATAAGTGCCAGCCCTCCACGGAGCTGCCTTTTTGCCCAACCATCTTGCATGGATGGGCGATGGCTATGAGGAACGTGGACTGCTACATCCCTATGCAGAAAATGACCGTCCCAGCAAGAATATCCTCTTCAGAGTTATCCCAGTTAATGTCATTGGCATGGGACCGAGTCCCGGCTTGTGGGGCGGGGCCCGGGAACGACATAGCTGGCTTGGTCCTTTTGTTCTGCAGGTTAGAGGTAGGCAATTGGGTTAAGATCCAACCGGCGGGCCGACCTGAGGTGAGGTCCGTTTGAGTTTTATGGACATTCTCCCGGGCTGAGTTATATTTGATTGTAGATCCAACCCCGGGGAATAGGGGAAAAAGTATTTTTTCTAGATGATCTGCTTGACAAGACTGGTCTTTTGACTTATTTGCTTATTTTAATGAGGATAGAAAAAAGAAAAAGTAATAATAATAATAATAATGATGGTGTTTTAATTATTTATAATTAACATACCAGTAATCGTGAGTATTTATTGAGTGTAATACGAAAAAAATATATATTTCTGAAGTTATTCATGACAATAAAATGAGCAAAAAATCCAGTAGTTATTTCCGTAGATATTATCAAAATTCTTTTATTTCTGCCTTGGCTTATTACTGTTAAACCCAAATTTATAACTTAAGAACCAATTTGAATACTGTACTAAAATTAAGTAGTTATTTTTAAGACATTTTCTTATTGTGTAAATAAATCTCGTCATTTTAGGCTTATTTGTTGTTAAAATTACCATTTTAAATATGACAACTAACAAATAGTTCCGTCAAATATATTTTATTACTCTAAGTAATATCTGAAGTATTTCGTTATGAATAGATTGACCCTCATACATTAATAATATTGAAGGAAGTCGTAAAACATTCAATTCAAAAATTGGCAAAGTAAGACTGAATTTTGAGCCAGTTTCGTTAACTCTACTATGAAGAAAAAATAATATTTATTAAGAGGTTATCAATTCTTTTTTGTTATCAAAATACATGTTTATTCTAAAAAATGTTAAACAATTCATCTTAAGGATGGCGTTCTATTGATACTAATGACAGTTCTATACCCATATTCTACTAAGGAATCAATCCCGCAGAGGATATATTTTTATCTGCGAAACCCTTTCAACGGCTAGACCTATGGTTCGATTTGGGTAAAAGCATGTATCCGTGTTTTATCCAGTTTTATCTTCAAGCCATAAGCTATAAAAAACAAGCCATTATAAATTTTCTGAGCAGTTCTTAATAAATCACAATATTTTTCGATAGTAGGAGAGTAACCTATCTATGTAATAGTACATCGAGTATCTATGACACCATATTGTTTATTGAAACACCATCAACCGCGATTCCAGATATTTTATCACCCAAAACCTTCCTTGTGATTTTTTGTGAATACAAGTGAAAGAGAAATGAGTAAACATATCCTAATCACATTTCTCGTTTTATAATTTTTTTTCTTTCTGATAGCCTAGCTCATTTTATATTCTGATATTTATAATTTGTTTGTAAGTTTTTTATTATTTTAATAGTTTGGTTATCCAGTCGCTTGCCTATAAGATTGATTTATGTAAAAATAATTATTAGACCAAGTAATAAGCAATCTCTATTAAACAGTTAAACAGTTAACCAGTTATTATTATTTTTTAATTTATGTATATATACATAAATTAATATATATATATATATATATATATATATATATATATATATATATATATATATGTGTGTGTGTATTTTAATAATGAACTCATATTTTTTAATACATTTTTTAATTTAAATTTTTAGTTTTGTTTGTATTCTCATACTTTATTGGCAAAAGTTTTGTTAGATTACATTTTAAGAACTTCGGAAATTGTTCATGCAGTTACAACTTTTCTAATCTCCAACGTATTTCAGCTAGAAAGTACAAAAGTTTTGATAGTGGTACGACATATATATTTACGAAAGATTTTGATCAGATTGTTCGTTTTACATAAGCTTTTCTAATAACTATGTAATGTGATTTTTTTGTTTGTTTTGTTGTTTTATTTTAACTACTGAAAACTGGAAAATACTTTTTACTATTATGCTAAAAATTCGTGGTCATCAGAAAATTGAAAGGTGTAAGTTTTTCACCCCTGCCCTCAGAAAATCTCAATTTCTCACCTAAATAAAAATAATTTTACATAAAACAAACAATTATCCTAAAATATTTTCCAAGAATTCCTTTAAAATATTTTATGTCACCGTTTCCCTTAGTTGCTTAAAAAAATTTAGATTTTCCAGAAAAAAAATTTAGAAACAAAAATAATTTTATGATAGTATTCGGGGAGGTTGATAATGCCCTATATTTCACCAAAAAGCTGGTCAAATGAGTACGCAAAAGCTTCTAACCTTTTAAGTAGCCCCAAAATTTCTTACTGGACACAAATTATCTAAAACTGCATTATACACTTCCAATAGGCAGAAAAATGAATAAGATAAAATTAATAAGGTATTTATAAACAAATAAATGTTCAATCAGTATTTTTCCTGAACTTTTAATGTACTAAATAGTAGTAATAAACATATGTATATGATCTGGTATCGGAGTTAAGGTTTCGGTTAGAAGAATTTATTTACTCTTTAAGGGTTGGTAAATCTCTAGGCAAACCTAGAGATTGGCCCTGCAGAAAAATTGGATAAACCTTCTAAGCCATTAACATAAAGACCTTCTAATGTCATCTCCATTGTCTAGAATATTTACTGCCAAGTGATTTGCGTAAAAACGAAGTTCGTAATTTGAACTGAAATATTATATCTCCTCTCAAACGAAGAGTATTGCTAAATAACCTGGATCTCATAATTTCTTGTAAACCAAGGTGCCTCTATTATACATCTCGCTAGCTTATTGTGAAACTGCCTAAGATGTCGACATTGCTTTAGCTCTCAGTGCTTTATAGTTCGATCCCATAAGTCTAGATAGGTTTTAGAATTTTTGAGGATACCAGCAGCTTATTAGACAAGGACAAATGAAGACGTCTACCCGACAACCAAAAACCTTTCTTGAATTTTATCTCTAGTTATCTTCTCTTCTCTCTTATATGGAAAGTTCATAAAGTCGACGATCGAGATTGGTAGATCTAGGTATCTCACACTCTCAGTTTGAGAAATTACAACACCAAGGTGAAGTCGTGGGCAGTCACCTATCCTTATTGAGAATGTCACACGGCTCGACTTTGCTTGTTTAACTCGTATCTTCATGTGCTGAATCATCTGTTAATTAAATTCAACTCAAATTGTAGGTTATTTGAAGCTATAGTTGGCTGGCATCAATAGCTGTGTAATCGGCAAAAAAGTGACAATAACCTCGTCGCTGTTAGTTGAAATTTAATTTTGGTGTAAGGTATAGCATTTTTATTTCTGAGGGAAATTAAATCAGACATTTATAAAACCTTTTACAGGAATTCTGGTGAATATGTACCTTGGTTAAAAAAAATTTCTATAAACATTAGTATTATTTATGTACCTTAATTTTGACTTATTAATAATTTAAAATTATTTTGAGCGAGTAAATGTTGAAAACATTTTTCGGTCAAGATGGATGAGGAAAGTGTAAATATTTAAAGTTACTATCATGTACAGTTGTTATACAACATTCATTCTGTTCGTATATTTTGCTGAAATGTTGTTTCGCGAGATTCCTGGAGAAACAGATCAACAACCCGAAAATAATCAAGATAATGGAAAAACGTTTCTGCCGTTTATGAAACTATAAGATATTACACAAATGTTATTCTGAGAATTAGACGAACAAAAGTTCGATTTTAAAGATTTCGATGTATGGATTATATTTTTCACTACTTTCAATTCAATAACTGTTTTTCTTTTTATAACCATCTTAATATCATCTTTTATATAATCGTTTTTTTTTTAATTGATCATCTCGATTCCCCCCCCCCCCCCGAGGGGAGAAGAACCTTTTTTTTTATTGATCAGTTTTAAAAAGTTGTAAGATCACTTAAGTTTCAACATATTTTTGCTGTGTAAAATATTTTCGTTTTTTGGAGTATTACAGTCAGCCAAAGTATTTATTAGGCAGCCTAGTATATTACGAAAATTTAATTTATCTCTGGCAACCGCTTTTACAGAAATTTGATAAGAGGGATAGGTCACTAATGCGGTGGATAAGATATCTGATAAAAAGTTTAATGATAAGAGGATTGCTGATTATCCTTAGACGGATAAGGAAGCATGGACAAAAATCTGCAAAAGAAGACAGAAGTTGTAAACAAATCACTAAAATATCTGCTTATTTTTTCGATATATTTACACATCCTTAGGTCAATTTGTTTTCTTATATTTATTATCTACTTCTATTTTTGTGTGAGGTTTTGTGTTTTCTTTTTACTTTATTGATGTTGGGATAGTGTTGGACAAATATGTTTTGCCACAATTTGCCACGATCATTATCAAAGCTTATTTAACTTATTTTCTTAATTTAAATATTTCATTTGATTTTGGAACGAAAAGCGATGAACGATTACTGTAGACTGAAAATGCTGTACAATAATTTATACATAATTTTTATGAATACCATTTCAGTCATATGAGTTTTTTTTTAATCCTGCTGTAATTTACGTAATTTTAACGTTTCAAAATAACGATTAAAGAAATACTTATCTAGTTTTGAGAAAATTATGATCAATTGCTTGAAGTGAAATTACTTCATTACCGCTGTCGTCCTAAAATTTAACATATTAAGTAATTACAACTCAATTAGTGAAATAACCGTAGTTCAAATTAGATTATTTAGCCTTTATTTAAAAGTTATACAAACGTAAGACTGAAAATTATATTATTTTTTTTAAATGATGAAGGAAGTTTAGACTTAACGTAGACTGGAATAAAATGTTAGGCATTTTAAAAAAAATAGGGTTCAAATACAGAGATAGAAGAACAATTGCTAACATGTATAGGAACCAAATAGCAACAGTAACAATTAAAGAACATAAGAAAGAAGCCGTAATAAGAAAGGGAGTCCGATAAGGATGTTCCCTATTCCCATTACTTTTTAATCTTTACATGGAACTAGCAGTTAATGATGTTAAAGAACAATTTAGATTCGGAGTAACAGTACAAGGTGAAAAGATAAAGACGCTACGATTTGATGATGGTATAGTAATTCTAGGCGAGAGTAAAAAGGATTTAGAAGAAACAATGAACGGCATAGATGAAGTCCTACGCAAGAACTATCGCATGAAAATAAACAAGAACAAAACAAAAGTAATGAAATGTAGTAGAAATAACAAAGATGGACCGCTGAATGTGAAAAAAGGAGGAGAAAAGATTATGGAGGTAGACGAATTTTGTTATTTGGGAAGTAGAATTACTAAAGATGGACGAAGCAGGAGCGATATAAAATGCCGAATAGAACAAGCTAAACGAGCCTTCAGTAAGAAATATAATTTGTTTACATGAAAAATTAATTTAAATGTCAGGAAAAGATTTTTGAAAGTGTATGTTTGAAGTGTCGCTTTATATGGAAGTGAAACTTGGACGATCGGAGTATCTGAGAACAAAAGATTAGAAGCTTTTGAAATGCGGTGTTATAGGAGAATGTTAAAGATCAGATGGGTGGATAAAGTGACAAATGAAGAGGTATTGCGGCAAATAGATGAAGAAAGAAGCATTTGGATAAATATAGTTAAAAGAAGAGACAGACTTATAGGCCACATACTAAGGCATCCTGGAATAGTCGCTTTAATATTGGAAGGACAGGTAGAAGGAAAAAATTTTGTGTGCAGGCCACGTTTGGAATATGTAAAACAAATTGTTAGGGATGTAGGATATAGAGGGTATACTGAAATGAAACGACTAGCACTAGAAAGGGAATCTTGGAGAGCTGCATCAAACCAGTCAAATGATTGAAGACAAAAAAAAAAAGAAGGAAGTTTGTAGCCTTGATAAAAAAGATACATACTAACGTGCGCACGCACGCATATAATCCCAACGAATTTGTGGGTTCGTATGTAGGTATCAACGCAAGTAAAACGCAGACACTAAAATAATTCTGCCGGGTAAAAATTAGATAAAAAAACGGGTAGAAAGGAAATGGATTCCGTTTAATCTTTTTATGCATTATTTATCATTTAACCGGCATTTTAAATTAAAGTAAAGTAGACGGAAACAAAACTAGGTATTTTCTTTTGATTAAAAATGAATAGGTGTAAGTAAACTTTTTAAAAACATTCTTGTAACAACTCTGTTTATTGGAATAGTATTAGAATATTATTACAGTTTATATTATGAGTTATTTTTAAAAAGGAAGAATTTTTTTTTAATATGAAAAATATTGAGTACGATGTTCCAAGGACCTCATATCGTCCTTAAAATATTTCATTAATAGCTTATTAGCTCATCAGAGGGAAAAGATTTGACTTAAATTTTTTGTTAGGTATTTTTTATACTCCAAACGTATTAGCCGACAGTGGCAGCAATATAATAAATGAATGGTCACATCCGTTTGATATCCACGACCGATATTACTCAATTTCAGTCATCATATGTAAATCGGAAGTAATTTACTTATAATAATGTATTTCAACTTTATTATATTTCATTGCAATCGAAACTGTGAAAACCAAAGTTAGTCACTGTTTTATAATCGTAGCTATTAATAATAAAGACCCATAATAATAATAGTAAATAATTATTATTATTATTTTTTTTTTTAAACTGAATTTTTACGGGCATCGACTGCTAAGGTCATTAGCCCTCGTCACGTTCTTTAAAAGAAATTATTATCTCCATCAGGATCGTCATATGTAAGGGTGTAAAGGGCCCTTCCATTTTATTTAAAAACACAAACTTCACAATAAACATTAAAACATAAAAGACAAGGACAATCACAAACACTTACGGGGTGTAAAGGGCCCCAATATTAAAATTTGAGATAGGTTCTCAAAAGACCATGAAATTAAAATTAAAATTAAACTTATCAATACCATATCTTTCTTTCTTCTACGAAGTCTCATTTATAGTTTGCTTAAGCACCCTCGGGGCGACCAGAACCGCCGTTGAGCAGTATATCAGTCGTGCCAGGGTGCCGTGGCAGTTGAATCCTTCTTATATCAGGCCATAGGCATGCACGGCGTACACCCACAGCCTCGCGCCCTCCATCCACCCTTGAGGGTCCCCAATGCCATCATTGGACACACCCCGACTCACTGCTCTTGAATGCGGGTGAGCCAAAATGGCCTAGGCAAGAGGGCTACCTCCCGTCACTATACGTTCCACGCTTCGAGACTCCCTTATATGCTTAGAGTATCTTTTACTACAGCTTTAAACTTCCATTTTATAGACTTTTAAGAAGTCCACTGGCGTGTAAAAATGCAACTATCTTTTCTTCATTTCCATTATCCAGATCAGCACTAATATTATTTGTAAGACGGAACCTCTTTCTGAGGTCCTCATATATGGTACACTCTTCTATTAGATGCTTGATTGTCAGTGTTTTATTACAAACACCGCACATTGGTCTCACTTCGCCGGTTAACATATATAAATTTGTTAATCACGTGTGACCGATTCTAAGTCTGGACACCGCTACTTGTTCTCGGCGAGTCAACTTAAAGTCGCTTTTCCATTTATAAGCAGAAGTTTTAACTGAGTTTAATTTTGTATTTAAACTCCTCCAATCAGCGTTCCACTTGTTTTTTACTATGTTTGTTAGACGGTTTTTAACATCTGCCACTCTTACAGGAAATGTATCCAAATCATCGCAGACTGTTGCCTTTCTGGCAGCTTCGTCTGCGATTTCATTACCTGTAATACCAGCATGCCCTGGAGTCCATACAAATACGCATCGCTGTCCTCGTTGTTTTAGTACGTATAAAATGGACAGGATGTTTGCAATTAAGACATCCTTAATGTTCTTGATCCGAATTGCGACGAGTGCACTTAATGAATCGGAATATATTAGCACTCTCTCTTCGCAATAGTGTTCAGTGTAGCGAAGAGCTTGCTGAATTGCAGTGAGTTCTGCCGAGTAGACACTGGCCACATCTGGCAGTCTCCAAAAGTGGGCTTCTCCATTTACATATATTGAGCATCCAACACCATGTTCGGTTTTAGAACCGTCAGTATAAATTCTAACATGTTCTTCGTAACTACTGACGGTTGCTAAAAATTCCTGCTGGATGATCACTGCTGGTTTCTTTTTTATTTCTCCTTGAGGGAGATCGAAACATGTATTTACCGCTGGCAAGAGCCATGACGGTATTTCTCTAGTAGACATTGCTAGAGTCTCTGTGGTAGCAATTTCATATTTTCTTCTTAATTCGTGGTACCTAATTCCGGCTGGTCTGGAATAGGTAGCACGACGTTCGTATAATGCAGCCATGGGATACAAATTATTATTTATATGAGCAGGGAAAGCCCATATATTTGCTGCATATCTTAACAAGAGGATCTCTCTTCTATAATGTAGTGGCATTATTCCGGCTTCAGACATCAGACTAGCCGCCGGACTTGTGCGGAAAGCACATGTTGCGTATCTTATTCCGCTATTATGAACTACGTCTAACTTTCTTTAGTGCGACTTTCTAGCGGATGAATATACGTTACATCCGTAGTCTAGTTTAGATTGAACCAATGCTTTATACAATCTCAATAATGTCTCTTTTCCTGAGCCCCAATTTAAGTTCGATAAACATTTTATAATGTTTAGGGCTCTTTTGCATCTATCACTCAAGTCCGGTATATGTAATCCCCATGTAAGGGATTTATCCAATACTAGTCCTAAATACCTTACGCTGTCGTTATATTGTATTGGATTATCATCAATTGTCAACGCAGGACTTTGATGAGGAATTCTCTTCCTACAAAAGTGTACACAGCACGTTTTTTCTGTGAGAATTGGAATCCATTATTCCTTGCAACTTCATTTAGAGCATTGAACGCTCGTTGCAATTTGTACCTCACCATAGCAGTCTTGTTGCTGGCATACACAATTGCCAGATCAACATAGACGCTTTTGCTGATTTCTACTGGAATGGCAAGTATCAATTTATTAATGGCAATGGTAAACAAGGTACCGCTCAACGGCGAACCCTGCGGTATGCCATTTTCCAAGATTCTTTCACATGAATATTCATTGTTGACACGTACTTGGAAGGTACGGTCATTCATGTAGTTGCTGAGCAGTATAGGCAGATTGCCACGAATTCATGTATCTGTAAATAGTTATTAATAATATTACTTTTCTCAACTACGGTAACCTATTTTAGTTCCATAATGAAATTTATCGTGAGCAAAACTTTTTAAAAATTGATATATTACTTTATTACTGATTACTCGTGATTTTACATGACGTTTGCATTAATAACAAACGTTTCACAAAGCGGAGGTGTAAGCGTTAGATTTTACACAATTTCGGTTTTAAAAGAATAAATAAATTCATTTTTATATATTTAATCTATAATTAATTTTACAGTAAAAATTTATAAACATAATATATATTTTAATTTGCAGCCAGTTTTGTAATAACTTACAGAAACATTTGAAAATTTAATAAGCGAATTTTATTTAAAAAATATAAAAACTAGAATAATAATTTTATTGAATGCATATAATAAAATTCGTTTTATGCTTTTTGGAGTTGGGTACTGACAAACGTATACCGTGCAAAAAATGGATCACAATTAACATTTAACGATCATACATAAGCCAAATTGTGTTACGTTTGAGTCAAAATTTAGAGTCATAAGTTAAAATTAGGTATTTAATTAAACTAAACCCAAAAAGATAGTTAATTTATTGACTAAAATATTAGCCGCGTCAGCAAAATAATTTTATTTTTAATTCCTGCTAGTAAGTAATCAGTTGATTTAAATGGAAAATTGAGATAGTTAATAATCTTAAAAAAATGTTTGCTATCATTTTCAAGGCGACCAGTGTAACCAGAACTGACTCTATTACAATAAATAAAACAGATACGGTAACAGACCTGGCATGATGGCATAAAGCTATAATGTAAAACAAACCAGTCTAAATTTTCTGGTGATTTTCTTGTGATAGTTTAAATCAACTTGATGTCGGGTAACCAAATTAACAGTTTTTATAAAACCATCAACTTTTCTATTATGCTTCACTAATCGAATTATATCATTTCCCGGTTACTGAATAATAGCCGATTATTAACATCTTCTAACTTCTAAAATTAAATAATTATATTAATTAATTACCATCAATAATTTATTAATAATTAATAAATTACGTACGTATTAAAGCAGGGGCAGATAAATGTGAAGAATACAGAACAATTAGTTTAACTAGTCATGCATCAAAAATCTTAACTAGAATTTTATACAGAAGAATTGAGAGGAGAGTGGAAGAAGTGTTAGGAGAAGACTAATTGGGTTACAGAAAAAGTATAGGGACAAGGGAATCAATTTTAGGCCTCAGATTAATAGTAGAAGGAAGATTAAAGAAAAACAAACCGACATACTTGGCGTTTATAGACCTAGAAAAGGCATTCGATAACGTAGACTGGAATAAAATGTTCAGCATTTAAAAAAAATTTGGGTTCAAATACAGAGATAGAAGAACAATTGCTAACATGTACAGGAACCAAATAGCAACAGTAACAATTAAAGAACACAAGAAAGAAGCCGTAATAAGAAAGGGAGTCCGACAAGGATGTTCCCTATCTCCGTTACTTTTTAATCTTTACATGGAACTAGCAGTTAATGATGTTAAAGAACAATTTAGATTCGGAGTAACAGTACAAGGTGAAAAGATAAAGATGCTACGATTTGCTGATGATATAGTAATTCTAGCCGAGAGTAAAAAGGATTTAGAAGAAACAATGAACGGCATAGATGAAGTCCTACGCAAGAACTATCGCATGAAAATAAACAAGAACAAAACAAAAGTAATGAAATGTAGTAGAAATAGCAAAGATGGACCGCTGAATGTGAAAATAGGAAGAGAAAAGATTATGGAGGTAGAATAATTTTGTTATTTGGGAAGTAGAATTACTAAAGATGGACGAAGCAGGAGCGATATAAAATGCCGAATAGCACAAGCTAAACGAGCCTTCAGTAAGAAATATAATTTGTTTACATCAAAAATTAATTTAAATGTCAGGAAAAGATTTTTGAAAGTGTATGTTTGGAGTGTCACTTTATATGGAAGTGAAACTTGGACGATCGGAGTATCTGAGAAGAAAAGATTAGAAGCTTATGAAATGCGGTGCTATAGGAGAATGTTAAAAATCAGATGGGTGGATAAAGTGACAAATGAAGAGGTATTGCGCCAAATAGATGAAGAAAGAAGCGTTTGGAAAAATATAGTTAAAAGAAGAGACAGACTTATAGGCCACATACTAAGGCATCCTGGAATAGTCGCTTTAATATTGGAAGGACAGGTAGAAGGGAAAAATTGTGTAGGCAGGCCACGTTTGGAATATGTAAAACAAATTGTTAGGGATGTAGGATGTAGAGGGTATACTTAAATGAAACGACTAGCACTAGGTTGGGAATCTTGGAGAGCTGCATCAAACCAGTCAAATGATTGAAGACAAAAAAAAAAAAAACTCTTATACATTAATGAACACCTAAGGGGGTGCTATAAAAGTTTTCAAAATCTTAATTTCAGCACTCTGGCTTCACTTATTTCTCATTTAAATTTGTACAGTATTTTTCTTACAGATTGTGTCAGTATAACGTAAGTGTTAACAATTCCAAGCTTATCTATGTTCTTTTTTTATTTGTTAAATTTCAGTATATCGTTTTGTCTTCTTAATGACGTCTATTCTTTTTCAGATGAGATGTCTTAACTAACGTATTTGAATTGATGACTGATTATTATTTAAGTTATTAATCGAAAATTTATCTACTCAATAAATACTACTCTATAAATATTAAGGACACAATCCTACTAATAGATTTTGTCTTTGTTGTTCTTAGTGTTTTACTAGATTGCATTGATAATTTATTTTAATTTTAATTTAAATACCATTTTGAAATTTTTCCATACATTCTTTTACTATCATCTTACGATCGAAAATTAAGTTGAGTTTTACAGTTAAACTCAAGTTGTTTTTGCAGAGTTTATTCTAAAGTGAAAATAACACTAGTGTTTGACCTCTTTTTCTTAAATCCATCTGTTCATCAGATAATAAAGTTTCTACTAAACTTAAAAACTTTGATTCAATATTTTGGCCTATAATTTATCAATTCTATCTAATAGCTTTATTCTGTAACGCAGTATGTCTTTTTGTAAACAAAATTACTTTTCTCTGCGTTTATTTCTGTGTTGTATGTTGTTTACAACACATATTTTATTGGATATAAAATAACTAAATGATATGTAATGTTCCATATAAATAATCAATTTAAAACATTTTATTTGAACTGGTACCGATTTTGATTTAATTCATTAATCGCCAGCGTTGCAATTTTTATGATACATTTGTCAGCTTTATTTATGTTAAAGAATATTTGTAATTTTATTTGAAATTTTCTCTTGATCAAAATTTATATTTTTTTTCCCGTTTCAATTATTACGACTTGCCATATGTCTACATACGTATGTCGTTGTAATATTATTTATCAGACAATCTCCGTGTGCAATATCATACACAAGTTTATCCTGAGATTTCTGATAGTCTCCTTTATTTAATCGTAACTTTTCTCTTACTCTGTTACATATGTCTTAGCTTACAGAAAATGCATTTGCCATATTTATCCAGTCAAATCTTAAAAAATTGTAATTAAATTTCCTTTTTTCATTGTTAAAATTAATTTCCTGCTTAAATTTTGTTTCCGTAGCGGGCACTTTATTGTTAAACAAAAGAACAGACTTGTTAAAATCATCAACTGGAGCTTAGAGGAGAAAAGATACTGTTCGGAAGACTTTAAGTATTCAGCAAGCCTTTGAAAAGGTTTGGCTGCCTGGGCTTTTATACAAGGCTTTTATAGCTTCCTCGAACTTATTACCTTGTTCTTCGTAGCTACCTGAATGGGCATTTCTTCTAGGTAAAATATAATCTAGAATTATCTGCGTATTTCGACATGTTCCACAAGGCTCAGTTTCGGGATCTATCTTATACTCTTATCTTCACTGCGAATATCACAGTGACATTCGCAATGAGGAGAGAAGACTGTCCACACATCCATCTTGACGGCTTTTTAATTCCATATGCTGAAAGTGTAAGGTAACTGAGTCTTCAGCTGGATCGTCCTTTGACGTGAAAGTTTCATGCGAGGGAGAAGAGAAAGCAACTTAACATGAATTTCAAGGAAATGTACTGGTTTCCAGGCAGGAATTGTGATTTATTTTAATCTAATAAACTACTTTTATACTCAGCAATTTTGAAACCGATATGGAATTATGGCATTCAACTATGGAGTACGAAAGCAAGATAAATGTTGAAATTTTACAGTGGTTTCAGAACAAACTAGCAAGGTGCGTAGTAGAGGAGTCTTAATTGTTAAAAAAAGTGAAATATACGAATATTTGAGTCTACGGTACGTCAAGGAAGAAATACAATGTTTCAGTTTGAAGTATGAACTTCGCCTAAATGACCACGTTAACCACTCCGGTGGAAACCTCCTAAACAATGGTGAGGATGTTAGAAGACTTAAGCGGCTTTACGTTCTGGACGTTACTAACTCTCTACTGTAATTACAACCGCAGAGTTGTGTGCATTAATCAATCCTTCTTTCCTTTCCTCTCTGTTCCTGTTTTCTCTTTCATTTTTATTAGTTTACTTTTTTATCTTTTTCCTTTACCTACAAAGTGTTTCATCACTGCTATTTTTATGATTTTTGTTATTGTTCTCTACTGCTTGACTGATAGTACAGTTCTTCAAAACTAATTTCTGTACATTCTACCTTCTACCCTCAGAAGTTTTATATAGTTAACGTATATCATTTTTGAGGGATTTCAATAGGGATTATTTTTTAATGCGAATATGAATGATACTAGTATTATTTACTTTAGGTTCCTACAAAAATGCAACTGATTGTGAATAAAATTTGAAACAAAAAAAAAACTATTTCCATGTTTGTGCTATTTCTTGTTAAACAGATAAAAAACACAAGTGACTTAAATTAATATGTATCTTATCTTGCAGACTAAATAGTGTAATATTCGTGACACAGTTTTTCCTAATTTATCAATGAATAAAATTATTTTCGTTTTCAGCAATATTAACTTTCTTCATAAAAGCTGTAATTTATGACTTAGATAATTTTTCTCATAGGTTTGTAAGATTGTTATTATAGGCTTAAATAAACTTGTACTAATTTACAAAAGCTTAGTATTACAACTTTTATACGTGAATCTTATCCACTTACAATAATGGGTGAGTAATAAAACAAACGATTTTAAAAGTTCAATAAATTTTTTTTTGTTTTCATGCATATTAAAAGGATTTTTACTACATATTGGCTGTTTATCTTACAGAATTTAACTTACCTTAAAACACCTAACATTTGAACCCTATTTCTGAAAGTGCCCACCATGTTAATTCACAAAATGATTAAGTTTTTATATTTCGTTTATTAACACGTCTACATAATTTTAAATGTGATTTATCACTCATTAATATTTCGTGAACAAGTCAAATATAAATGGTAAACGAATAAATTGATCGGCGTTGTATACTGGCTGCATTACTTAATTTTTGTACCACTGCGTACATAGATTGTTATGAAGAATTCTTCCAATACTAAAATTGGACAAGCCAAGTAAAATTGAATGAGGATGAGCAGACCGATTTGTGCCTTGTAGCATTGCGACTCGGCGATTATGTTTTTAAGTCGATGCATATTTCTTTGTTAAGTAGGAAGCTTCTTATTTCAATGCTGAACTAGTTTATTCAAAATTTTGTACGCAGACTTTAATACCGTGGGATATGATATGTTTTTTCAATTTTTATGTTACACATTCTGTTTAATATCCTTAAACTTTTTTTTTTTTTTTGTCTTCAGTCATTTGACTGGTTTGATGCAGCTCTCCAAGATTCCCTATCTAGTGTTAGTCGTTTCATTTCAGTATACCCTCTACATGCTACATCCCTAACAATTTGTTCTACATATTCCAAACTTGGCCTGCCTACACAATTTTTTCCTTCTACCTGTCCTTCCAATATTAAAGCGACTATTCCAGGATGCCTTAGTATGTGGCCTATAAGTCTGTCTCTTCTTTTAACTATATTTTTCCAAATGCTTCTTTCTTCATCTATTTGCCGCAACACCTCTTCATTTGTCACTTTATTCACCCATCTGATTTTTAACATTCTTCTATAGCACCAAATTTCAAATGCTTCTAATCTTTTCTTCTCAGATACTCCGATTGTCCAAGTTTCACTTCCATATAAAGCGACACTCCAAACATACACTTTAAAAAATCTTTTCCTGACATTTAAATTAATTTTTGATGTAAACAAATTATATTTCTTACTGAAGGCTCATTTCGCTTGTGCTATTGGGCATTTTATATCGCTCCTGCTTCGTCCATCTTTAGTAATACTACTTCCCAAATAACAAAAATCTTCTACTTCCATAATCTTTTTCCCTCCTATTACATTCACATTCGGCGGTCCATCTTTGCTATTTCTACTACATTTCATTACTTTTGTTTTGTTCTTGTTTATTTTCATGCGATTGTTCTTGCGTAGGACTTCATCTATGCCGTTCATTGTTTCTTCTAAATCCTTTTTACTCTCGGCTAGAATTACTATATCATCAGCAAATCGTAGCATCTTTATCTTTTCACCTTGTACTGTTACTCCGAATCTAAATTGTTCTTTAACATCATTAACTGCTAGTTCCATGTAACGATTAAAACTAATGGAGATAGGGAACATCCTTGTCGGACTCCCTTTCTTATTACGGCTTCTTTCTTATGTTCTTCAATTGTTACTGTTGCTGTTTCGTTCCTGTACATGTTAGCAATTGTTCTTCTATCTCTGTATTTGAACCGCAATTTTTTTAAAATGCTGAACATTTTATTGCAGTCTACGTTATCGAATGCCTTTTTTAGGTCTATAAACGCCAACTATTTCGTTTTGTTTTTCTTTAATCTTCCTTCTACTATTAATCTGAGGCCTAAAATTGCTTTCCTTGTCCCTATACTTTTCCTGAAATCAAATTGGTCTTCTCCTAACACTTCTTCCACTCTCCTCTCAATTCTTCTGTATAGAATTTTAGATAAGATTTTTGATGCATGACTAGTTAAACTAATTGTTCTGTATTCTTCACATTTATCTGCCCCTGCTTTCTTTGATATCATGACTATAACACTTTTTTTGAAGTCTGACGGAAATTCCCCTTTTTCATAAATATTACACACCAGTTTGTATAATCTCTCAATCGCTTCTTCACCTGCACTGCGCAGTAATGCTACAGGTATTCCGTCTATTCCAGGAGCCTTTCTGCCATTTAAATCGTTTAATGCTCTCTTAAATTCAGATCTCAGTATTGTTTCTCCCATTTCATCCTCCTCAACTTCCTCTTCTTCCTCTATAACACCATTTTTTAATTCATTTCCTCCGTATAACTCTTCAATATATACCACCCATCTATCAACTTTACCTTTCGTATTATATACTTTTCATAAAAACTAAATGATATTTAAAAAATTATTTATTGTTACGAATATCACCGATTAAAGCCGAAAAAAGAAATTTTTAAATTTCTTTTTTCGGCTTAATTTCAATAACTCAACCATTACTATAGAACATCTTCGTCGTTGTTAAGGGGTAATTGTTACGATATTTTGTTAAATCTAGTTATATTGTTTATATCGTACATTTAATTCAAGAATTAGAATATATGCCGGTCAAAGGATGATCTCTTTTTCAGGTTATTTAGGAAGAGATACATTAATCGATGAAATACATTATAAAATATATTATTTTATATTTTTGTGGAAATCTTTCGGTGTATTATGTAGTTCCTTCTTCGGTCATACTTCTCATGATGACTCTCATGATAACTTGTGACTTTTCTTTTGCCACATAGTAACAAATTTTTTTATATATTACACTATGTTGTCTTCAAGTTTGAAGAGGTTAAGATTTCAGAAACTATAGACATTTTTTGTACATGATGTAAAATTTAATCTGACTTTATTTTATGATTATGTCAAGATAATTAGGATGGAGAGCCAGGATATCCTTTCAGCTTTACATAAAAGTAACGAGAATTAATTAGATAAATTACTGTTAAATTTGTTATAAACAAAATTAAACTTGATTACTTTGCACGTAAAACAGATTTGATCGATGTTTGAAAATAACACCCTCCAAACCGTCATCAAATAGAACTTTAAACTAACCTATAAAACAACACATAAACTTTAGGCACACTTTAATCTGACTTCTTTACTTATTTGTAGAACTAACCAAAAAATTCCAAAACCAGTTTTAAATATTCATTCGTTAAGAAAAAGTAGTATTTCTCATTATCCACCGGGTTGGTCTAGTGGTGAACGCGTCTTCCCAAATCGCTGATTTGGAAGTCGAGAGTTACAGCGTTCAAGTCCTAGTAAAGCCAGTTATTTTTACACGGATTTGAATACTAGATCGTGGATACCGGTGTTCTTTGGTGGTTGGGTTTCAATTAACCACTCATCTCAGAAATGGTCGAACTGAGAATGTAGAAGACTACACTTCATTTACACTCATACATATCATCCTCTGAAGAATTATCTAAACGGTAGTTACCGGAGGCTAAACAGGAAAAAGAAAAAAAAAAGTATTTCTCATTACCCAAAACTCAGTGCTTGTACAACAAAACTAGACCATTTATATACAATTAAACTGAAATTTTACGTGAAATTGTTACTGTCTGACATTATTATATTTTTATTTTTATTCATTTTTCAAATGAGTTTAAGTTACTCTATTATCACATAAGTAACAAATACTCAAATTGGTTTATAAAATATATTCAAAATTACCTGTTTTAATGTTTTATCAGCCCACCGGGCCTTTACCTTTTATAAGGGCTTGAATACTAGCCAGTGGGTACCGGCGTACTTTGGTGTTTGGGGTTGAATTAACCACCCATCTCAGAAATGGTTGGCCTGTGTCAGTATAAGAATATATTTATATTTATTTTTATTTTCACACATGATTACAAACAACCTACATATTTTATTTTTAATAACAATAATAAAAAGAGAATTCAATAAAACGATTTCTGCGATATAACATAAAATGTGTAACTTGTATGAAAATTTAAGAACTCTCTGTAGATAAATTCGTATTGAGGATTACCATCACAATAACATTTTATAAGTGCATCAAAAATTCTAAGATACACCACTAAAACTAAAAATAGTAATTATTTATAAATATTGTAAACCTAAAATACAAATTTCTTTCAACAATTTCTTCAGTAATTAAATTAAAATAACTTTTCAATTTTATCGATTTCTAGTAACCATACAGTAACAGAGATACGTATTCTTTTAAGTTTTTTGATTCCTTTATATTATTAGGTAACAAATTGTACAACTTCGGAGCGACAAATGAATAAAAATGTCTACACAGTTCCAAGTTTGGCAAATGTAATAAAAATTTGTTATTCCTAGCTAAATTACTGTCGAGGTATGTTTGCGTTACTCTATATATATATTACACCTTTTATAAAGACTTTTAGGACTCTAAAAATATAAAAATATCTTAACGATAGGAGGCTAAGAGTTTTATAAAGTGAAAAAGTTTTGCTTAATCTATCTTTATGAGAAATCATTCTTATTACAAGTTTTTGTGCTATCAATAATGGCTTACCTACACCTCATTTATATGTCATACATATCATCTTCTTGACTTATTAACTAGTTGAACTGTTTGCAACGCACACATTAGAAATAATAATAATGTGTCTTTATAATTTTATTCGTTCTTGATTCTGTAATAATACCCAGAAACATAGTAAATTATTTATAAAAATCTGATGTGGGCATCACATGACTTGTACGTCTATTAAATTACATATAAACTTTTTTTTTAAATGAAAAATACATAGAATTACATTTCATTAATAACTTTTGATATTTTTTCATAATTTATTATTATTATTATTATTATTTATCGTAATTTTTTTTCTACAATCAGCGGTTAATAATTATTAATAAATCAATATATTTAAACTAAAATGAAAACTAAAAAAAAAAAAAAAAAATAAACAAAAAACAGTTAAAAAAAAGAGATGAGTCTGATTCGACATGCCTTCTCCTTCTAAGATCCGAATATTTCATTAATTAAAATTTTATTCGACTATAACTCTGGAACCAATGAAAATAAGTACCACTTATGACATATCGTTGAAAACTCTTAATGAGAGCTTATTACTGAAATTAATAAGAAGTCTAAAATCCAAATTGTTTGAATTTTGAGCTTTTTTTAACACTTTTATTTCAGTCGATTACAATCAAAAAGGGAGATGCACAACTAAATATTACAACAGTCCTAAATCCAAAATTTCAACATCCTACAGCCAATCGCTTTGGAGTTATGCAAGTTACATACGTATACCTATACGTATACGTATACGTACATACATAGATGCGTACGTACAGACGTCACGCCGAAACTAGTCAAATTGGATTCAGGAATGGTCAATAATGGATATTTCAGTTTATATCTGAAATTTTTCACGATCACATTATTTTCTTTACTTCGTACAAGTAAGTAAAAATCAATCAGACATAATTGTAATAAGTAATGTATCAATATTAAGGGTATGCAAAAGTAAAGATTTGCACTTCTTTCTTTTAGAAAGCAACGATTTAATTTCGGTGAGGTTACGGAAATTACACTGTCAAATAGTCTAAATTAATTCTACTTTTAATTTAATAACATATTTCATTTAAAATAAAATATATGCATTCCATTTTTTCTTTTAAATAGTAAAGAAAATTTTCTAATTAAGGTAGCTGAAATCATAAACGAACACGTACAAGAATTGTATTATTAATATATCTAATACACGAGTAAACTGCTAATTTTTTTTTAGAACTTTATTTAAATTTTTATTGTATAGATGCCCTTTAGCACAGGTTCTATTGAAAAACTCAAAAGAAGTTTCCCGAAGTAGCCTGAAAAATTCAAAATCCTAATTTCCGATACACGCAAAATTTTATAAGTATAGATAATATTTATGATTTTGAA
This sequence comes from Lycorma delicatula, assembly GCF_047948215.1. NCBI lineage: Eukaryota > Metazoa > Arthropoda > Insecta > Hemiptera > Fulgoridae > Lycorma > Lycorma delicatula. Next base: position 36,862,506 of record NC_134455.1, read on the forward strand.
TATAAAAGTTAAGAGATAAGAAATTTGTTTTTTTAAATGATAAATCAGTTATAATCTTTTACATAAATGTTTAATTTGATTAGGTCCTCAAACAGACTCTTAAGTTAACTAAATTGTTGCTATGAGTTTGAAACTGAAACAGACTGGAAAAAAATTAATTGTCTTATTTCATTTCAAATTCAGTCTGTATTAAGTTTTTAATTTTTTCTTTTCTACGAATGTTTTCTTCATAAGAACTGAAAAACCTAAAACCGGCATTCCTTTTGACTAAATTTTAACTTAAAATTACTATATATTTACCGTAAAGGCAGAAATATTCTTAAAATACGAGAATGTGTATGTTTAATTACAGTAGCTTAATTCTTCTATTATGTTATCCAAATTTCCACTTTTTTGAGGTGTTTCAATTTTTCAAAATAATTCTTATTTCATTAAAAAGATTTTATTTTTTAAAAAAATTTCAAATTTTAATATTTAATAATTAAAAAATCTATTTTATATTAGAAATGTGAACATTCGTAAATATTGAACATATTCGTTAAAATTTAAAAATATAATTTTTTTTTTTTTTTCCCAAGTTATAAAGATCAAACTAACGGCGCAGAAGTAGCGTGCTAGTGCAGTAGACTACAAGTGTGAAAAAAGGTACATTGTCCGACGTATGTATGCTGTTTCGAATGAAACCTCAGGTTCTTAGATCTCTATGCTTAGTCCATAATAGAAAGAACACGATTGTATGTGAAAAATCATAATACTAATAAATATAAAATTCACCGGTATAAAAAAGCGCTATTTCATGTTCACTTGTTCAATGTTATCTTTAAAAGCAATTCTTTCATTTATTTATTATTATTATTATTTTTTTTTTTTAGATAAAATAAATAAAAACCTTAATAATTTTTAATAATTTCAGTGTAAACTGTATAATCATATCTTTTACAAGGTATACTACCTGTTGTTAATTGAACTGTGTCACGGGAGAGACCAGGAAATAAATCTTTAATATATAATTCTAAATAACGGTTGAATTATTCCTTTAAAAGAGAATATAAATTGCCGTTGAAGAACAATTTATTACTATTTCCTTAATCTGCATGCATCTAAGATATTATATCTCTATTTAAAGTTAGGAAAGTTGTTGTGAAGTAATATTTAATTAAAATTTATTTAATAATAAAGGGAATCTTTGCAGGAAAGAAACGTAAATGTAAAATATTTAAATCATATTTCTTACATAATTTATAAATAAATACTAAGAACTCCACTTAATACATTAAAAATATTAATTTTCATTTTTGCTCTCCTTTATTTAAATTCTATTCATGAATTCCTCATTTCGAGGAATAACTTTAATTAATTAATATTTTCTTTAAAATACCATTCATTTGTTTCTCTTCATTCATATAGAATGGAAAAATTCCAAATTTTTATTCCGAAATATTTAATATCACGACACCGTTCAGAAATCTGTCAGACTAGTTTATTAATATGACGGTGGTGAATATTTTCGTAAACCTATGAGAATAATGAACTAGAAAAAATTTCACAGCATTTGACAGGACAATAACTTAGGTAATTTAATTAATGAATTATAAAGTTTCATTTCTTCATTAACAAAGAACATTAATTAATTTTAGCATGAATTATTTGTATTTGAAATGATTCAGTTGTCTTTTGTATGCAGTAGTGTACTGAAAGTAAACTTTTGTTAAAAATTGCACGAAGTCCTTCAAAATTACGTAATAAATTGAAATAAAGTCTAATAAAATTCCAAAAATTTTTGAATTAGGAAAATTCCAGATTTTTCTACTATCATTCAATTACTTTATCGTTGTCAAAGTTATAAATAAAAGATCTTTGTGTAACGGTTCCCAAATCGAAAGCATTGGAACGATTGTAAAAATCATGTTCCAGGTTTTTGCAAAAAAAATTGCTCAGATATCGCAGTGCAATGTTCATTTAATCCTGGCGATTATTTAAGTGTTAGTTTTAAGTGTAATTAAGTAAATAAATATCTCTTTGAATGATAACAGTACAATAAAATGTGTAATAAAAGTATAAAAGCAGTATAATAAAACAGTGAATTTAAAAAAAATTACAAGTTACTATAAGAAGTTAAATTATTAAGGAATAAATTAGCCAAACTGTTTCTTAATGAAACACACTTGCAGGAGTATTAAAATTAGCATATTAATAATTCACTACAATTTAATCCGGAACAGTCCTTTTTAATTTTTATTAATAACCCTTATTTCCATATTATTACTTATTTTTCTTATTTCCTATATTTCCCCTGAATTATGGATTATAACGCTTAGTAATTGGATTGTAATCCCTTAGAAAGTAATCCGGCGTAGTTCTAAGTCCAGACAAAAAGTGAACTGCAATGAGGCAATAAGAAAGCATACTGCTTTAAAATATTAATTGTGAAATACTTTTTAATCGTCTACTTTTTGTTATTGCTGGTGGGAATATAGGTGCGACTTCAGTTCTCTTTATGTTATTCTTGAGCGTAACCAGAGAACGACGTTTCAGAATAAGTTTACCTTATTATACTTTAAGTACCGGATTAGGACACTTAAGTAGTTGTAATTTTGCACCAAGTAAATACAAAACAACATAATACAAATAAATTAAAGGGTACTTTATTTTATTAAAATTTCATTTAAAAGATATGAAATGCATTTATTAAATCTAAAAAAAAAAAACACATTTGTTACCCCTATCATTTGTATGAATAATTTTTGAGCTCTATTACTTTCACAAATTTGTTAATGAATGTGAGTTAACGTATGTGAAATTTCAGGTAATTCTGATGGCTGTATTTACGTTAGTAAGACTTAAAACGATATTCACTCATTATAATTGTCATTACGAAAGGATTATTTAATAGTTATACAGAACTTATAACCGAATAGTATTAAAATAATGTTTTGTTACATCAAATAATCTCCTTAGTACGATTATATATGCTAAGTTTTAATTTATTTTGTGCAATTATAGTAGACTGTTTGTGAAGAATTATTTGTCTTTTTCCATTATATTTTGTGTTATAAATTATGTAGTTATAATTAAATATGACTTTCCAGTTAAAGCACCATTATCAGAAACTTTTATCTGAATAATTAAAGTTTTATTTTTTCTAAATGTTTTCACTATGAAAGTCATCAGTACGACTCGAGTGAAGCCAGTTTGAATTATAGGAATGAAAGAAAAGCTACGATTTATAGCTTTTTCATAACATATCTTAACGTTAGGATTTTTTTTATTAAAAGGATTGCACTATCAAATACAAATAAATCAAATGTAATTTTCATAGTTGGCTGTCAAAAAGTCTGGAAGAATTTATCTCTCGGTCATTTGCGGAAAAAAGAGAATAAGAATTTTGCATTGAGATGTAAAAGGATGATGAATGACCTTTCTAATGGTTACTAAATAGGAATAAGAAAATGATTTCATCTTTGTGAATTTAGATTACAGATATTTCTCTACTGTATGAGCCAGCTTGATGACATACTACAAATCCTATTTTAAATAAAATGAATAAGATTTAAATTTGAATTACATGTACAATTTAAATGGTACAACTGTTATGATTGCTTAATTCCGTTATATAATTATTTGCTACATTTAAATACCGATATTGTTTTATTAAGGAATTAAATCGTAGATTGTTTAACGTTTAAATAAATGTTACACGTTTACAATAACAACGATAAACCAGTGAGACGGCTGGTTGTATAAATTTTATATATTATGGTTTGATTTGTACAATAATTGAATCAACATCAATATTAAACGAGGACAGCCTGACTGTGAACGCAAGCGAGAATGCAGAACCTTTGTTGTCTTGTTTAACGTCAAATATTTGATTATCTGTGTAATGTCGGTGTTTAAATAATCAAATGCTCTTCTGTATGTTTGCGGTGATTTATTACGCAGATAGACAGATACAGAATTTTCTTAATATAAAATAAATTAATAAGTATTAAAGAAATTTCAATATAAATTTCATCAATAATAATTTTTTTTAGAAATATTCTGTATACCCTTTAATATAGTTTGTGTGTTGTTAGAAATTTGCGTAGATATACTCAATTTAGAGTGGTAGTCTAATTAATTAACCTACCTAAACAGAATGTAACGTAAAGCTATCATAACTAATGCGATTCTACTCGTGTATTAGCCTGTTTAAAGAAGCTAGAGGTGCAATCCCCTCTTTATCACAAATGATTTTTTTACTATTTTATTATTGAAGTTTAATTAGTAAAAAGATTAAATTTAATAAGGTTTTTGTAAATATTTGAACAACTTTTATCTAAAAATAATTTATCTAAAATTTTACAGTAACAAATATTTAAAAAAAAATTGTTAGTAGAAGAATTTTTTTTATTTATAGGAACTGCCCGCGTGAATTACTCAAGCAGCTGTTAGGGAATAATATTTTTATCACCTTCAGAGCAGAATTTTTCCATTTAAGCGTTACACGCTTATTAAATTTATTTTGACCTTTTAAAAAAATTTTCATATTAATATTAATTAAGTCAAAAATAATACTTTTGATTACTTAAACTCGTTAATATCTACAAACAAATTTATAGGAAAATCTCATTAATTGCTATTACAAGTTTCAACAAATAATCTTTTTCTTGTTAAAATATAGAACAGATTATGAAAATATAGCGGAAATCAACTTATCGGAATTAGATTCTATAAGAGTGGTAAGAATAAGAACTTAAAAAGGGGAAATGAGGAAAAGTAAGAGGTAGAGAATGACGGAATTGCGTTTAATTGGAGAGAATATAAAAAAAAAATAATTAAGATTATCAGTCCTTTCTTTTTTAAATCAGTAACCTGCAGAATAAAGACAATAAAAGAAAAAGAAATAACTAGAAGAATGAAACAGAAAGCACAACTGGTTGGGAAGAAGTTGGAGTGTGCAAATGACAGAGTGAGACAGGAAATTAAACGATTAAACGCAGGTCTAAGATCAAACCTTGTTTTGCACGTTTAACGAAGGGTGATGTTCACAGTTTGGAAATTTTGGAGACGCTCGAGTGTGATTCCATAATATTTTTCCAATATTCTGGTTCAAAATTTAATAGAATATTGTGAAAAACATTTTCTGCATAAAATTTCTACTTACCTTTTAAATTTATACATAAAATACAAAAAAATAAACTTTTAAAATGTTCACATGTACCGATAAATAAATTAAACATAAATATTTTAAATAATGCTTTAAATTATTATATTATTTTGTACTAATTAAACTATTCGTTGACAATTAAGTATAAACTAAATCGTGTTGTTGCTGATAATAAAATTAAAAATTTTTCTTATGTCTTTTTCGCATCATTGAGCTTAGCGAAGATGTTTGACAGGGATCAAAAATAAAATAAGTAGTAAGACAGTTGATCACATATTTATTCAAATGCAAAAGTTCTTTTAAATTACATGAGAACTATTAAAAAAGTTTATATATATATATATATATATATATATATATATATATATATGTAAAATTACACGGCGATATTTTATAAGTAAAGGGTACGGTTACAATTTTACTTACAACCATATTGGACTCAAACCACTCTACTTGGTGTTGACAGTTATTATAAAGAGGTGAGTTTATATCATTAAAATATGTATTAAATAATATAGTGCTTAATATACTGCTTAATTAGACGTGGTAAATTTCATATTAAGACTTTTGAAAACGTTTTAACATTATCGGAACGTTATTCGTTCAGATATAGTGAAAATAATAGTGAATTCCGAAATGGCAACCAAAAGTTGCAAGAAAGGAGTGATAGTAATTAAAATATTGCTGCACTACAGTTTTACAAAGTTTAAAAAAAAGTTATGTTTCTACTCAGAAATTTTAGCCACAATAAAAAGAAGATTGGTAATAGCCCATTTAAGAAGGTAACCAAAATTAATTTATCGTGAGTCGAAAGAAGTGTCACAACTACTTCCTAATTTACATAAGTAATTAAATACTACACCTATGCAAAAGTGTATTCAAAATTGTATTATCGGGTATCCTTATGATTTACCAGTTGCAGGCATACTTACATGTTCATAGTTCAGATATAATTATTTATATCCATCGTTAAGATTAAAAGAATAAGAAATAAACGAGCTGATAAATTGACCAAAAACCTGCAAAATATAACAATTTAAATTGAAATAAATAGAAAAAATTACAGATTTGAAGTAGCGTGAGTCGTTTAAAGCTCTGACACTACTATTAAATATTTTGAAATCATTTCTTATCAATTTCTTTCTAGTACATTTATACGAGCTTAGTGAAAGATTATGCTAAAATAAAATTTACAGATTTATTTGTACTTCAATTTGATTATTTAAACTCACAAATTTGTGCAAAGGAGTTAATTCTTTTTGCATAATTTTTGGAGTAGTACAAAAACGATAAGCTTTATTTTAACAGACCTTGCTTAAAAACATGCATATCTATCACGTAAAATAACACTAAATTAAGAATTTTATTGGTACCGTAAGAATTTCTAGAGTAAAAAGGATTAGAAGAAACAATGAACGGCATAGATGAAGTCCTACGCAAGAACTATCGCATGAAAATAAAGAAGAACAAAACAAAAGTAACGAAATGTAGTAGAAATAACAAAGATGGACCGCTGAATGTAAAAATAGGAGGAGAAAAGATTATGGAGGTAGAAGAATTTTGTTATTTGGGAAGTAGAATTACTAAAGATGGACGAAGCAGGAGCGATATAAAATGCCGAATAGCACAAGCGAAACGAGCGTTCAGTAAGAAATATAATTTGTTTACGTCAAAAATTAATTTAAATGTCAGGAAAAGATTTTTGAAAGTTTATGTTCGGAGTCTCGCTTTATATGGAAGTGAAACTTGGACGATCGGAGTATCTGAGAAGAAAAGATTAGAAGCTTTTGAAATGCGGTGCTATAGGAGAATGTTAAAAATCAGATGGGTGGATAAAGAGACAAATGAAGAGGTATTGCGGCAAATAGATGAAGAAAGAAGCGTTTGGAAAAATATAGTTAAAAGAAGAAACAGACTTATAGGCCACATACTAAGGCATCCTGGAATAGTCGCTTTAATATTGGAAGGACAGGTAGAAGGGAAAAATTGTGTAGGCAGGCCACGTCTGGAATATGTAAAACAAATTGTTAGGGATGTAGGATGTAGAGGGTATACTGAAATGAAACGACTAGCACTAGATAGGGAATCTTGGAGAGCTGCATCAAACCAGTCAAATGATTATAGACAAAAAAAAAAAAAACTTTTAATAATATGTAAATGTAATTTAATAGGCATTACATATGTGTATATGTAAATAGATTTGCTGAAACATCTGGTTATTTATAATATTTATTGAAAATTATAATTTAGAATCTTATTATTTTTGGATTTTCTAGTTTAATTTCTGTTTAATTTTATTTAATTATTCTGGAATTTCTGTTAAATTTTATCTACATTAAAGTTAACTACGGAGTGAGAAAAATAGACCCTCACTACAACAACATATACACTGAAGCATGCGTGTCCGATCTTTAATAAATCGCAAAAACTTGTTATCTTTTAGTTCATTACTCCTCTGATCTTGTCGGGCAACATTTTCCCTAAGTCGGAGTTGATCATCATTTCGTTTATTTGTTTTTTGTTGCCAATCATTTAATCGCGCTTTGGTTTGATATAATTCTTCTGATCTTAATTTGTGCACACGTTGCCTAGTTTTCAAATTTTCTATCTCTTTGTATTCACCATCATCTCTTAATATTTTTATTCTTCCCTTGTTTTTAACATTTTCTTTCCCTTCATATTCAACATCTTGTCGTTTTTTGAGATATTTTTCTTCTTCATGTTATCTTTATTTTTCCTGCATGATTGTTTCTTTTACATTTTTGATTATTCAGAAAATAACCCTATAATAAAAACTGAATATTTTACACGGTTAGGTCGAAATTAACATTTGTAACCGGTATACAGAAGTTCATTAAACAGAATAGTTTAATTATTATTAACTTTTATTTATACGACACACCAGAATTCTGAACCTTTTGTTAATCAGCAACTCACGAAGATATAAATAATACTGATGAGTAATAAAGGTACTTTTACTCCATCCTAATATTTCATGTAAGATTGTTGAATTAATAATTGTATAAATATTTGGTGTTAATAAAAACTATTATTTCAGCAATTGTGTAATTGTCCACTTTATTAAAGAACTGGAGAATATATCACTTTCAAATGAAATAAGTTTTAATGAATGTGTATATGTAATTTAATAGGCCTACAAGGAAGTCCACTAAATTAAAGTTTACTAAACAGATTTTTTTTATATAATTAACAAATTTACTGAAAACTCATAGTTCGTTTGAAGTTCGAATTTCAGTGGTTTTTCAAACATCAATAAAATGTAGAATTTATGCTTTTATCTGGACTAAGAATAGTTTTTTATTTAACTAAATCCGTATTATTTGGAAAATTTCAAATCCTCTGTTCCGTGCGGCAGTACAGAAATATTTAAAAAATCAGTTCTCTTTTCTCCAGTATTTGAATTTGAAATTAAATCTATACCTGAACCATTTTATTTTTAATTTTATGAAACATAAAAGTAGCATCACTAAAAAAAAAAACGTTTTTACATTAATTTTAATTTCTTGTTAATCTTTTTATAAGCAAACTGTTTTCTGGAAATTACACAAAAGTGTAGAAGCAATATCACGGACTACATTATACGCGTTTGTTGACGAATTTGAAATTTAATTACTTACGTCGTTAATGCGTTAAAAACCATTAGCAATCTTATTTTATATTTCTAAAACTTTTCCGTCGCCCTTATAATTTCACTTCTTTAGTGACGGGTTTCTTAAAAAAAAAATGTTTTAAATACCCAAAAAATGTATATTTCATTTAATTAAATTGTAAACTACTAACTCGGCATTGCGGCCGGATGAATTGCAAAATAAAAATTATAAGAATATGCTCTGTCTGTTAGAATATATTTTAATAAGACCATGAGGTTTTTTCAGCGTCTTTCTCAATTTGGACGATTTTTCACCAATAATTTTTTCTGGTTGAAAGCATTTTATTTAGGTAAAAGCTGTATCATTAATAGTATTTAGACAACAGTTATTAAATAGCTTATATCTGAAAAAAAAAAACTATACAACTTGTATGTTCATTGGGGTGGGTGAATTACAAAATGTGAGTAATAATTAAAAATAATTATGATTAAGACACACAAAGTAGTATTTGAGAAATAATGTTTTGCAATACTTGCTAGTGAGAGGAATACATTGCAACGACCATTAATAACGTGGACTGCATACAATAAATGCGGCTGATTCTCGGAAGACTGGGCGCGAACGAGTCGTTTTTTGCTAAGCCAAATTATTGTCACCTTTTATCGCCCTCTCATACTGATGTGAAGTATTTTTTATCTCTATTTTAATTTTAAATATTAATTTCCTGAATCAATAATGGCTGATATTCATTCCAGCGTGGCAGTTTTTTTTTGCAGCTTATTAAAACGAAGATACCATTTTAAAAAAAAATATTAGTTTATTTTTCATTTTTCAAAAATAATTTTGACTGGAGTATCTGTAAGTTAAAAATTGAACATATTTTCTTAATGACTGAAAAGTAATAAGTCCAGATTATCCATTAAGTTCTAAAATGACTCAAATAGTTAAAAAAAATCAGGAAATTACTTATTAGAGAACGATTCCGTGTTTCTGGTGGGAATGAGTTCCATTTAGGTTAAGAAGTGATCACTTTTCTTTAGTTTTTTCTTAATATTTTAAAACAAAACAGTAATGAAATTAAAGCGTATAGATTTAATAGAGTACGGATGGAAAATAAAATACTATACTTTTATCAAGCGATTAAAACTTAAACTCGTAGAAAAAATACTATGATACAAGTTATATTTTATATTCTGTGGTACATTAAGGTTTTTGATGTAAGAAAACACAAAGCCTACTTTGGTAACTTGGATTCATGAATTTAAAAATATAAAAATAATTTTTCTACGAGATTATCGTAGATGTGTTTTTATTAGTCGAAGTTGTGAGTATGAGAAAAATTTATATAAAAGATATCAAAGTTCTTATTCAATATAGGGAATAACAAACGTGCTAATGATAATAATCTATTTGCGAATTAAATTTCTGAGAATTAACAGCACGGAATTTTTTTTCCACAACCTAGACCCTACCTCTGGAATTTAGTTTGAAATAAGACGTGACAAGTACAGAATCGAGTCGGGTCGCCTCCCTCCATTTAGCTCAGAAGTTGGCCAATCATGGATATTTAGGGTTGGGTAATTACCAGTCTCGTTTCAATAAAGCGACTTAGAACCAGAGGGAACAAGAGAAAGGGAACGAGAAGCTTAAACTCAGTTGACGGGGGAAAAGTGAGGAGCAAGAATGAGCGGAAGGTATGATGGGATGAGAAAGTACGAGTAACGAAGAGGCAGGATGGAGAGAAGGGATAAGAGAGAAATAGAACGGTAGAGGGAGCGGGAAGACTGATTGGCGTTTCAACTCACGTCTACACTATGTGAGGGCTTCCCGATGTACGTGCCCCTGAGTCGCACTCTGAAATTGCAAAACTGTTCCAAATCTCATGCAACGTACGCTGATCTAGAATTCCAGGCTAGGCTCCAGTCAGAGTTGCTTCTATTTACCCCCTTAACCGTTCTGTCGTCCGTATCCATCCCTACCGTTCCACTACTACACTACCGTCACTTCTTTGGTTGAACGCCCGTTTTCAATTCATTTCATTCCGGTTAACCAAACTAATCTGGACTATCGAAACAAAATTCCAGTAAATTCATTATTATATTCAAAAAAAGCTCAATAAAGCGGTTGACATAGAAAAACCTGAATTTAACTCCTACTGTTGTGCATTACTTTGCTACGACTGTAAACGACTTCAAGCATGAGTAGATCGATAGCAAGAATTTTTAGTTGCATTAGTATCCGTAAAATAAAAAAAAATAATTTTTTCCGCAATTTACAGGCATAATATTAAAAATAATAAAGCAAAATAGAAGAAAGAATAAAGTGATTAATAACGATAGCAATGTGAAACACTTACTGATTACAAATACATTATAGTATTTTTAACAAACAGCCTTATAATAATAATAGAAAAAACAATATAAAAACTATTTACTCAAAATTCAGCTAACTATTTAGGTAATTCAGCTAATCAGCTGACCAGTTGACTGTCTGGGGCTAAAGTAATGAATATTAAAATAATTTCATTTTAATATTCATTACTTTATTTTAATATTAAAACAAAAAAAATTAATATAACCTCACATTATCATTTTTCAGATTTGTATCATAGTTTATCTATTTAAATTATTTCGCTCTTAAAAATTTATCAGGTTTATAAATACATTATATAATTTTTAACCTACTAAATATTACATTTAATTCATTAAACTGTAAGAATTTCAATAATTAAAGACGCCGAGATAATTTAACCAACGATTTTGTTTGAAGTTAGATAGACCATAAGTAAAAATAATTTTGAAATATGTTTCAATATCTCAACTCAAACGCTGAAGATTAGTTCAGTATTTATGTTTTCCATATCCACGAACTTTAGGAGTAAAATTACTTGAATATTTTATTCAGTTTACTTAGTTAACATTGATTTGTTATGTAATCACAGCTATGGCTTCAGCTACTTTACCTTGTTTTGACTGAAGAATAAAAGTAACGTTTTTATTAAACTATTAAAAAAGAGTGTGCAGTCAAAATTTCTTCAGCTTTGAAAATGTTATTTATTTACAACAGTGCAGTAAAAAAATTATATTCGTTTTTCTGACGAACAATGATTTCTGAAAATAACAATATTATATAAACTTTTATTAGATTTGATCTCTATTATTAAGTAACCGTTAATTCTAAACGTTTTAGATCTACGTATCCATAAAAATATGCTATATAGAATATTTACCTAAAAATAATTACAAGTATAAAATGTATTACTGTGCTACTTATTTTAAATAAAGACTATATTCATACCAATTTCTGTAACCACTTTATATCCACTTTAGCAGTAAAGGATTTAAACCTTATATCAATCAAAGAATTTGGAATTTATAAAATATTAAAAACTGAAAAATAACATTTTCAAATAACTGCTAAGTCTCACACTTCGGATAAAATCCTAATTTTCAAATAAAGTTGAAATACAGGTGGAGATACAGTTAATAAACATGCCACCGTTACTTGGAAATACCAAATAGTTCATCTACAAAATTGCCCTCATTAGTTTATACAGTTATATATTTTACATGTACTACTGATATATATATATATATATATATATATATATATATATATATATATATATATATATATATATTTATTTATTTATTTATATTATTTTTTTATTTTGATTTTTTTAACGTTATTGAACTTTTTTTTTGTCTTCAGTCATTTGACTGGTTTGATGCAGCTTTCCAAGATTTCCTATCTAGTGCTAGTCGTTTAATTTCGGTATACACTCTACATCCTACATCCCTAACAATTTGTTTTACATATTCCAAACGTGGCCTGCCTACACAATTTTTTCCTTCTACCTGTCCTTCCAATATTAAAGCGACTATTCCAGGATGCCTTAGTATGTGGCCTATAAGTCTGTCTCTTCTTTTAACTATATTTTTCCAAATGCTTCTTTCTTCATCTATTTGCCGCAATACCTCTTCATTTGTCACTTTATCCACCCATCTGATTTTTAACATTCTCCTATAGCACCGCATTTCAAAAGCTTCTAATCTTTTCTTCTCAGATACTCCGATCGTCCAAGTTTCACTTCCATATAAAGCAACACCCCAAACATATACTTTCAAAAATATTTTCCTGATATTTATATTAATTTTTTATGTAAACAAATTATATTTCTTACTGAAGGCTCGTTTCGCTTGTGCTATCCGGCATTTTATATCGCTCCTGCTTCGTCCATCTTTAGTAATTCTACTTCCCAAATAACAAAATTCTTCTACCTCCATAATCTTTTCTCCTCCTATTTTCACATTCAGCAGTCCATCTTTGTTATTTCTACTACATTTCATTACTTTTGTTTTGTTCTTGTTTATTTTCATGCGATAGTTCTTGCGTAGAACTTCATCTATGTCGTTCATTGTTTCTTCTAAATCCTTTTTACTCTCGACTAGAATTACTATATCATCAGCAAATCGTAGCATGTTTATCTTTTCACCTTGTACTGTTACTCCGAATCTAAATTGTTCTTTAACATCATTAACTGCTAGTTCCATATAAAGATTAAAAAGTAACGGAGATAGGGAACATCCTTGTCGGACTCCCTTTCTTATTACGGCTTCTTTCTTATGTTCTTCAATTATTACGGTATGGTTTGGTTTTTGGTTGGTTGCTATTTGCCGCAATACCTCTTCATTTGTCACTTTATCCACCCATCTGATTTTTAACATTCTCCTATAGCACCGCATTTCACAAGCTTCTAATCTTTTCTTCTCAGATACTCCGATTGTCCAAGCTTCACTTCCATATATAGCGACACTCCAAACATATACTTTCAAAAATTTTTTCCTGACATTTAAATTAATTTTTTCACTCTGTAATAATGTAAAATTATAGATACATTTCGTAAGAACTTTTCTCGAAAGATATCGTTTGTTAAAAAAGTGGATTTAAATTGACGTATTTATAAATATCATATTATGAATCTTTGAGACCGTTAAAAATTCAAATGAATAAAATATTAGTAATAATATATTTGTATTTAAAAATAGGTAGCCTATTTAACACGATTTAACAAATATAGTAAATGTTTAAAATACAAACAATTTATACGAATATTACAAGCTTTCTATCTCCCGTTGAATAGAGATAATATCATAAATAATATCATAACAAGAATAAATCATACCAATGCCATAAATCAAAAAATATCCAAATTAAAAAAAAAATGTTGACATGCAAGCACAAATGGTTAACTGCAAGATAATTATTAACTTTTTTTTTTTTAAATAGATTCAAAACTTTCTACATCTGACATCATATCATTAAGGACCTGAAGATTTTGTGAGAAAAAATGAATCTTTGATCTTATTAAAATTTTAAGATAGACTGTAATTTCTGAAATTACCGTGTAATGCTTTTAGGAGTAGAAGAAAAATATCTCCTTCAATTTAAAAGTTTTAAGACATGGAGTGCTAAGTCCATTCTGTACGATGTGCTGTATTATCTTTCCATTATTAGCTATCCTATGCCGGAAATAGAAAGTAGATATTTAATAATCTACTGCTCATCATAGCTATCTATTACTACTGAACATCCACAGATAAGATATGTAATAAAATAGCTTTTTCCTACCCTCAACATTTTAATTACTCGTAATATTATTAGTACTTCATATAATTTAGATTCTAGATTCTAGATCTATAAAATTGGCCATACATTTAGTTGATAATCTTATGTCGGTGAAAATATACTGAAAATGTTGGCTGATTCACTGTGTTCTACATTTCCCCTGGCCTTAGACATAATTTTTCCAAGGTGGATGATGAATAACAGTCCTACATCCAACACCACTTAGAGATTTAAGATACTACAAACACTTTGCACGCGTCTGAAGCCATTGGTTACTCATAATTCATTACTAGTATCTTATTGAATTATGTTATTAACACCTAATAAGTATTTTGAGTGTCATAAAATTGTCCTTAGACCACCTTATTGTTTTATCATATTTTTATTACATGTGATATTTTTGTTAATTTTAAGACTCAGCATGCAAGGAAAAGTTTGATTCTATCCCTACATAAATATCATTTACGAATAGAACAGTAAGTAGAGGATCTGATTAGTACACCAGAGGTGTACTAAGTATTAACTGTATTTACTTAATAAGTATTAAGTAACAAAAGAATACCAAATACTTTTACATTACAATTTCAGTCAATTAGGATTTAATTCGTTTACTCTAAAATTGATCCGTTAATACCATATACATTAAGTTAATTTCTTTACTAAAATTTCACGAGGAATTGTGTTATAAGCTATTTAAAAGGTAAGTAAAACGTATCAACTTGTTCTCAACTTACAATCAGCCCTATTAAATTCAATATATTCATAAGTAAGGTAAGCTATATTAAGGCTAAATCTAAATAAAGTTGTTAATTTATTAGCCATAAAGTTCAGAGATTTCAAAGACTAATGTAAGTGTAAATGAATGATCTTTTCAAATACTTCTGATAAATTACCAAGACAAATTGATCCGTAATTATGAATGTCATGAGAGTTAATCTTTTATATTACAGGTGTTACCAATTCCAGCTGCTGCCACTGAAAAGGGAAGTAAGTACTGTAAGACGACAAAATGAAAAACCTTGCACAACACCAGTATAACGATCTCATAAAGACCTTTGATTTATTATTGATCTTCATTCTAAGTAGAGCCTTGGAATTTAGTAAATTAGTAACATCAATATCATCGTTAACATAAACTACCTTGAAATAAATCGAAACACTAATATCTTTGATAATGGCGCTATTACAATCTTTGTTCAGTCGGTAAACAGAATAGAAAAATTCATTAAGTCACTACTCAATTGCTGTAAATCCATTCCTGAAACGCTATTTACACAAATAGGATTAACACAATATGATTCAAATATGAAGTTTCAACCTAGATGAAAATGTACGTAGGCTTAAAATAAAGCTTATTTTCTGCACCATACGTCCGGTTGTTTCTCTTAGCTACTAAAACTATGAACCTCTCCTTGCATTTGAAAATTGCTTGTAATAATCAATATTATAAATCCTTTTTCGTTTGGAAAGAAAACATTCTGCCCTTTTCACACACAAAATTAATTCTTTTGAAAACTATCGGAAACATAATTAAGTTTTTCAAAAATTTTCCGAATTACTTACTTGCAGATCTGGTGCTTTCATTGAGGATGAAATATGTGATATCTGAAAGAATACAGTTATAGTTCTTTTCGTAGAATCACTTACATTAATGCAGTGTAGTAACATTAGTGCTCTTTTAATCCACCTCATCTTAAGCTCTCAGTCAGAGATTGGCCGCACGATCTATTATGAAGTATCTAAAAATAAGATGAATTTTATGTTGGAGGCAATCTTTTTCACGTTATGCATCCTGACCGCATAGGGGAAGACACTCTTCACCACCCTCTCCATTCCGAGACCTTATGGGCTTTACCCGAGGTCATCTTTGAAACCTCGGCTTTTGACATATTCCAGTCCGCCTCGGCCAGGATGCCACCAATGCGAATGCCAGGAGTGACATTCTCATCGGTGTACTACTAATTAATGGCCTCAACATAAAACACATCTCGCCGAGTCTTAAGCAAGACTGAAAATACCTAACTGAACAAAGGATTTGAACTACCTACCTGTAGAAGGTAAAAGTCAGTTCAACACACAACACGAAGCATAAAAATATTACACGGAATAAAACAACACAGTAACATTGAAAAAAAACAAAACAAATACAAGAAAAAAAAATTATTTATAAAACAAAACATCAACAAAAATATAATAAAAGTGAAATTCCAGCAGAGTTCTAGATCCCCGTAGCAATCCTTTCCTTCGCTAAGTACACCATAAAACTCTCCACTATTACCTATTCGGCCTGGCTTTTCCAGTTTACACCGGAGATTCAACACCGACCCGATATGAGCAGGCCAACAGATGGTCTCCGTGCGCATTAACTCATATTAAAGAATTCAAAACCTAAAATTATATTAACTAAGACAAATTGCTATTTGGGTGTCTTAAAAGCCATCAGAACAGCCATACAGGATTCTTAAAAAGAAGAAATGTGAAATTCAAAAAGAAGTGAAACAAGAGACATAAATAAAATAGATAAAAATAAACAAACAGCAATATAAAACAAACAATGTCACTACAAGGCAGGAATCAAAGACTGAAAAGTGATGAAAATACAGCAACATAATAATAATAATAATAATAAAATAGTTTAAGTTTAGTATATTAGACAGTTAATGAAATGTAATTTTATTTAAGAGTTACAGGAAGAAGTTACCCTAATACTTTTTAAGAATATTTGATTGCACTCAGTAACCGGTTGCGGAGAGTAATCTTTTTTTCGTTTTAAATGGCTATTATAATAAATTCCTTAATTTCTGAAGGTAGTCAAAATTCACCGAATACCAGCAAAGGGAGTATATTTGGTAAAAATACGGCTAAATCTAAACTTGATAAAAACTATGATAATTTGAAGTTTGAAAAGTATTATTTAGACAAGAGATAGTTTAAAATTTATTATTTCAAAATAATTACAACAGTAATTTTTTTTGAAAAGTATTTTTAACTAAGTATATTACATATATTTGTTAATTTTGAGAATCCAATTAGTGTAGTGAGTAATAATAAGAATCTTAGTCTGATATGGTGTCATATAATTGCAAATTAAATTCGATGAATTATTAAATATATTTTTTGATTTGACCTGACAGAAGTAATATCATTGCAATGCAATGAATTATTGATTTAATTTATTAGTCAATTATTTTATAAATGTAATTATTGTGTTATTAATTTTCGAATACTTTTAATATCAGAATAAAATTAATTAGATTTCTTATTAAAGACACGTAATTTATTGAATGCAATACATTTTATTTGAATATTTTCCAAGTTGGGAGACAAGTCTACAATTTATATGGATTAGAATACACCGGAGAACGCACAATGTTTCAATCATAGGATGCTTTGAGAATGTTGAAGGTCAGTATGAGGGCGAGCACAAATTTATATTATTGCAAATCCCGTAAAACTACATTAAAGATATATGATAGTTGTTTTTTATTTCTAATGGAAATAATGTATCCCATAGTTGAAACAATGATTTGACATCCCGCTTTTGAAAAGGCAATATTTCTCGATTTCATAAATCTGTCGGAGATTAAATTTGATGCTTAATTATTTCCTATGCGCTCCTTTATTACAAACAATAAAAGGCAATCTGATCTTACATTCCAAAATTAAACGAGTAAAATCAACCAGCCTTCATAACTATTGATATTTGAAGTTAAAATTTAATGAGATGCTTGTTCCTTAAAACTTTAAATATCCTTTAAATGTATTCTTTATATATTTACTTGAAAATTAAAATTTTAAGTTGTTTGTGACTGGTCACAACAATAATTTTAAAATTAAATATTTAATTTTAATGTTGTATTTTAGAAATACAACATGTAATTTTAAAATTACATGTAAATTTCAATCTAGAAATAGAAGAGATCATCAAGCCAATTGGCTTAATTGGATCAGATTAATAATAACACGTCTTAAAATCTTTAATCTTTAATCTTTATCTTTAATTCAATGACAAGAAATTGAGTTCATATTAAACTCTGGAATTTTGAAAAATTTCACTTATTATATTTTAGTAAATAAACTCGTAATTATTTTGATAACTATTAAAAGTATTGTTTTATTGAATAGATTTTACATTTAGGATTTATTAGTTATACTTAACGCAAAATACATTGCTGTAAATCTATGTTGTATAAATACATTTTAAGTACTGAAATATTTGCACTTAAAGAGGCGCATTTGCGAGAGTATAGCTAGGTACTAGATATATTGAGACGATTTTTGAGTTGACTCAAAAATTTTACATTAATGCAATTAATGTAAAGTACGAATTGTAATTCGTACTTTACATTATTCATTTGATTTCAGGTGGCTGATGGAAGAGATTTATTATTAAATATATGTCTTACGAGTTACGGTACGGTTAGAAGAGATTACTAATTTTAATCTTCAAATAACTTTTACTTAGCTCAAGTAGTTGAAATCAAGAAAGAATCTTACCATTAAAGTCCAATAAATTGGATGAAATTCAATAAAGATTGTTTATAAACTGTGTATCTCAATCAACCTGCAGCTGATTCAGGAACTTCAGTTATCATATCTGTAAGTCCTATCCTATTTAAAATTTTTATTTTAAGAGAAATTAAATATTACAGTTAAAATTTAAAGTTGAATATCACAAAAGTGTTTTTTATGCGATATTCAACTTTGAATTTTAATGAATATTTATTTACTTAATGATTTAACAACAAAAATGACCATTTCCCGCATTTTTGCATTTGGTATGTTTTTTAAATTTATAATTAAAAAACTTTAATTAATTGTTGGTAACCTTGAAGCTCTCCCAAAGAAACTGCAACCATTCTTAAGATTAACAATCATTTCATGCTTTTTTTTTAGAATGAAGTGATTTAATTCCCACTTCAATATTTCTGTGAACCAAAAATACGTTTCCATATCAGTGTGCCAGACTCATCGATGTGTAACTAATATTTAATCCTAATAGATATATTTTAATTCTTTTACCCAACGGGCTGGTCTAGTGGTGAACGCGTCTTCCCAAATCAGCTGATTTGGAAGTCAAGAGTTCCAGCGTTCAAGTCCTAGTAAAGCCAGTTATTTTTACACGGATTTGAATACTAGATTGTGGATACCGTTGTTCTTGGTGGTTGGATTTCGATCTTCATTCATCCTCTGAAGTATTATCTGAACGGTAGTTACCAGGAGCTACACAGGTAAAAAAATCGATATCCTTTTATTCACTATCACAGGCACTGGCAGTTGTAGTATTTATATATTTATTCAGCAAGAAAGCCTGCACCAAATTACAGTTTCAGCGATGAATGATAATGAATTTTTGAAATATTAAAAAATATTATGGCTGAGCAGGACTCGAGCCCAGAATTTTTAAATAAATACACCTTCTCTATTTGAGATCGGTGGAGTAACTCTCAGAAAAATGACTATGAATATGACTTTTATATCTTAGGTGTAACAAATGAATTTTATATATATATATATATTCTTTCTTCATCTGAAGAAAGAAGCATTTGGATAAATATAGTTAAAAGAAGAGACAGACTTATAGGCCACATACTAAGGCATCCTGGAATAGTCGCTTTAATATTGGAAGGACAGGTAGAAGGGAAAAATTGTGTAGGCAGGCCACGTTTGGAATATGTAAAACAAATTGTTAGGGATGTAGGATGTAGAGGGTATACTGAAATGAAACGACTAGTACTAGATAGGGAATCTTGGAGAGCTGCATCAAACCAGTCAAATGACTGAAGACAAAAAAAAAACATTTAAAAACAGTGATATTTAGTTAACTGAAACTGAGAACTTATGTTAAGAAGTGATTTAAACTGTTACACATTACTCAGCAGCATAAAGGCTATGCTGCTTAATGTTTTAAAAATAAGGTAAATCTAACCAGTACTCAAAAATCGAAAGAAATTAAATGCAAAATGTGGTATTAATTCAGATAAAAATTAATTACGTGAAAAATTCAAGTTTTAAAAAATTGTTTAATATAAAGTTATAGATTGTGCTTTAACAATAAAACAGATAATGTTTATAAACAATGTCAGAAAACATTGTAAACCGAATTTTAAATCACTTTATTTAGGCGTATGTATAAAATTCAGTAATTCAAATATTAATAACATTATAATGAAATTCACTGTTGATTTATGAAAATTTATAAATCATACGTAATATTGACATAAACATTCGACAATAATAACTTACAATATGAAATGATTAAAATCAGATGTTCATAATATAATTTTTCATGAGTCGGATGAAAAATAAATATTGAGTTCAGCTTATTAAATTTCCATATTATTACACACCCGTACCAAATATAAGTCTTTCCTTCTGCAAATTTTACATGGGTTTCCTTCGTTGTTGTAAGGAGGTTCTTCAGAACT
Source organism: Lycorma delicatula (assembly GCF_047948215.1). Lineage (NCBI taxonomy): Eukaryota > Metazoa > Arthropoda > Insecta > Hemiptera > Fulgoridae > Lycorma > Lycorma delicatula. Next base: position 36,883,322 of record NC_134455.1, read on the forward strand.
TTTACAGTGAAAATAATTTACGTTTTAGTTGTTTCATTCTAAATCAAACTCATTAAAAAGGGAGGGGATAAAAAATAAAGGAAGGTTATTAGTTATACGATCAGGAGCCTCGATCAGGACCTCGCTTATTTTGACAGGATTTAAAAATAATTTATCTTTACAACGGGTTAAATATATAAACTAAAAATCAAAATAAAATACGAAACAGTATTATCGATTGTAATTGTTAATTGTGAAATATTTAGCCAGTGCAAAAATAAGGGTACTCTGTTACTAATATCGTAATAGTGATTTTAGTGACGCTGGGCAGTACTAACTGCTGACTATCTAGGATATATCTTCCCTATATTCTCATATATTTTTTATTTTTATGTTTTTAATATGTTATAGTATTCTTGAAATTATTTTTTAAATAAGCTGTTCTAGAGGTAGAATAATGTAATGTATACTTAAGGTGGCGTAAAACTTTAACAGAAAGGTATGAAATGGTACCAAACGTCGAGCAAGGTACCATAAGAAGTGGTGAATAATCAGTACCACGTGTTACGGGCTTTGGAATGGAAACTTAAAAACTTACCTTTCGTTATTTTCTGTCTAAAACTATATTAGCTGCCAATTGACAGAATATTCGAATGTAACAGAAAATGTTATAAAATTTGTTATACATACGTTATTCTACCTAAATTACAAAGAACCTTTTACAGAATCTTATAAAAATGGAAAACACGTTTGGCTTAACTGCGTCGCAACCACGCAAACAAACGAAATGCTGTAGATTGAGTTGAAAAGACTTTGGCTTGATCAATTAGAATTTTGAGAATAATTTTATGATTAGAACAAATAAAGGTGAAAGATCTAGTAATACAAATTTATTCTCATTCAACAAAGATGTTGTCTTTTTTTTTGTCTTCAGTCATTTGATTGGTTTGATGCAGCTCTCCAAGATTCCCTATCTAATGCTAGTCGTTTCATTTCAGAATACCCTCTACATCCTACATCCCTAACAATTTGTTTTACATATTCCAAACGTGGCCTGTCTACACAATTTTTCCCTTCTACCTGTCCTTCCAATATTAAAGCGACTATTCCAAGGAGGCCTTAGTATGTGGCCTATAAGTCTGTCTCTTCTTTTAACTATATTTTTCCAAATGCTTCTTTCTTCATCTATTTGCCGCAATAGCTCTTCATTTGTCACTTTATCCACCCGTCTGATTTTTAACTTTCTCCTATAGCACCGCATTTCAAAAGCTTCTAATCTTTTCTTCTCAGATACTCCGTGTGTCCAAGTTTCACTTCCATATAAAGCGACGCTCCAAACATACACTTTCAAAAAGGTTTTCCTGACATTTAAATTAATTTTTGATGTAAACAAATTATATTTTTTACTGAAGGATCGTTTAGCTTGTGCTATTCGGCATTTTATATCGCACCTGCTTCATCCATCTTTAGTAATTCTACTTCCCAAATAACAAAATTCTTCTACCACCATAATCTTTTCTCCTTCTATTTTCACATTCAGCGGTCCATCTTTGTTATTTCTACTACATTTCATTACTTTTGTTTTGTTCTTGTTTAATTTCATGCGATAGTTCTTGCGTAGGACTTCATCTATGCCGTTCATTGTTTCTTCTAAATCCTTTTTACTCTCGGCTAGAATTACTATATCATCAGCAAATCGTAGCATCTTTATCTTTTCACCTTGTACTGTTACTCCGATTCTAAATTGTTCTTTAACATCATTAACTGCTAAAGATGCTCTCTAATAAAATTAAAATTATATTACTCGTATTTTTTACGTAAGTAAAAGGTTTTTTTGGTGTAAGGTTTTATCGCGATTAAATTCAGGGAATAGGTTAATGTTTCTCCAGAGATGGCAGGATCGCAAACTCGAAGAACTGGGATAAATGTTGTGCCAGTTTGGTCACGGGGTCTTTAAAGCAAACCTGTGCGCATCAAGTGACATCCTCCACGGAGTATAACTATTGCGGAGAGGACAACACAGAATACACATTTTTAAGTGCAACCGGTTCTTGAAGCACGGGGAAGCTTACATGAGAAATTTCAGCATGCTTATCTCAGATAACGCAATGTGGACGATACTGCAAACTGAATGGGCGTGGCACACGGTCAGTGTTGAAGATATTTGTCAGAGTTATTAGCAGAAAGATGGCGGAAGAAGTACCAAGAGTGAAGTCCCCTGATTTTTCCTTGAAATTGTGACCACATTCAAAGCAGGTCTGGTCCCAAGGAGAAGTAATAAAAAAAATATGTCAATATTAGAAGATTTTGAAAGTTGCTCAAAAAGGGGATGACAAAAACAAACGATAAGATATTACTAATGAATACTTCCTAAACGTTGATAATGAAAGTATGTTCAATATGAGTAAATACTATTATTGATATTACCGATAGCAATACTTGTATAATTAATTCTGTATGGCTTAGATCCGGCCCTTGCATGATAAAAGGGGAGGATTTTTAGCGGCTGAGAATCCCGCACTGCCATCATTGCGGGTGCGGGCCTGCCGGTGGCTGGCAGGGCTTTCCCCCCCTACGGAAATAGAAAAAAAAAAAAATATATATATATATTCAGCAATACTCATAGCAACTCAGTGTATCTGTTATCATAAAAAGCCAACATTAATATAAAAATTTGAAAAATAACGGTAAAATAACAACAGATTATTTCATATTATATAATAAAAATAGAATAAGTACCGAATGAAAAAGAGGATACATCAATAAATTTTAAGAAGACTTATTTATTACCATCGTTTTGCCTTCTAGGTCATATTATCCATAAGAAAAACTAACCGCTTCTTTTATAAGGAAGAGTAAAATACTTATAAGGTAAAAATTTCATAATTGAGTCGGCAGTAGCTACAATAAAGATTAAAAAATAACAGTTTAAACTGCACAATCAGAGAGAAAGAGTGAGAAAGATAGACGGAGTAGAAGAAAAACAAGTAAGAAGAAATCGCTGGTTAATGCTTAGTATGAGGGGTATTTTATATATACTGTACCCTAAACTGTATATAGCGTAGTCTGTTAACGTTTATGTAGGAGCATGGGGGTTATAAAAATCTAACAATGGATACTCTGGTGGTATTTTGCGGCCGTCTTTTTCAATTTAACCACGAACCTTAACGTTGGGGGTTCCTCTAGTAAATGTGCACTATTTCACTTAAACAATGACGGCCATAGCTAAGCTCAGTGTGGTGGAACTTTCTTACGTAAAATTAGAATTTATCGCACAACACAACCCTGCCTTCAGTTCACCTATCCCCTCCGTTCACAAATCCTCATGTTCTTCACCTAGAAAACAAAATAATCTTTGTTCCTCAGGGTAACTTTAGCTTATCTTTAGATCAACAATAATTTCTTTTTGAAAGGGATATTGTTAATTAAACAAATTTATCAAGCTCTTCAAACTTTTATTCGCTTAATGTAATTTTCATGTTACAAACACCTGCCACAATTTAACAACTTATAAAATACCTAAGAATTACAGTTTAACAACTTTCAAAGGTAAAAGTTGTTATGAAACGCTGCTATTCTTCTTATAGCTCACATGATGTTTATGGAAGCTTTTCAAAGATAAATCTAACAAAATAATGATATGTAACTTAAAAATACGGGCAGCTTTCAAGATTTTTTCTCTTTTGTAATTTACCTTGCCTACTTGACACCTTCAGAATTACGAATTAACTTTTATTGAAGATAAACCGATATAAAATAGATGGTGAAACTTTTTTAACATATTAATATCGTAATTTATTTTCAAATAAAATTGTACATACGATCGGTACATAAAATATTCTATGTACATATAGGTAGAAATGTTTTTACAGCTGTATAGTAGTTACAATATAATAATCATTTAATTTTTTGATATTGAAAAACTGTGCTGAAAATGGCATTAAGCAAAATTAATTACATTACTAAAAGTTCAGCCACAACTAAGATGTCTCAGGAATCAGCTCTTGAATCATAACTACTTTAGATGTGAAATTAAATAATCACTTAATGACATTGTGCAGAAATGCGTTGATAACTTGTAATTGCTGATAAATAAAAGCAAGAAATGTTTGCAGAAAGAAATATTTTGTGCGTCTTTACCCAAACACCAGATTATTAGAATCATTCAAGGTGAGGATCTTAAAGCTGGATTTTGTCAGCTGTGTTATGGAGATTGCTAAAGATTTTCCTGATTTTTGTACAAATTTCGGAATTTTCTAATTTAAAAATTTAAGTTTTTTAACTAGAACATTACAATACGGTTTCAAATATTACTGTATTTTTATAAATACGACAAATATGATCAAATTAACGAATAAAGGAATATTCTTCGATTAAATTGGAAAGCAACATAAGCACTTATTTATGGTTTCCCTCGATTTTTCCAAACATGTGTGAAGCAGTTTCTTACTAACATACATTGTAGCCTGTCCAAAATTCTGACGTGATCTAAATTATGTACGTATAGTTACGTTCATTTATTTATTTCTGGTACAAAAAAATACTCCTAATAATCAGTATTCTAGCATGTGATGCTGTTACGAGTACAATTAAGATTTCTGGATACTTTTTAATTCTTGGAACAGAAACTAACCAGCTTCAAGCTGTAATCTGAGTATTTGAAGAACGCTTTACAATGAAAATACCTATTTAATAACAAATTTTATTGAAAAAATCTAAACACAGCTAACTTTTCTCAAAACAAAGGAAATTCATAGAGTTACTTATTCTATTCAACCAATTAACATTAATTGTACTATTCTAAACAGGGTTTAACGTTATGCCAAAGTACGAAAGAGTGCCAACTTTTTTCTTGTAGTAGCTTCTGCTACTATCTTTTGCTGGGTGAGAAATAAATTCTGTTGGCTCGTTTTGTAAAATGGTAAATACTAATAGTTCTTTTTTTTAAAGTTTGTTGCAGGATATAAGCGTAAAAACTATTATTTACTACAGATAATTAAAAACATTCCTTTCGTCACAATTATTGATAATAGTGAGGAAGTGTATTTTGAATGTGATAGAAAAACTAACTATTTGAACGAAAACCATATTTCAATAGAATAAAAGATCTTAAAATCTAGTACAAAGTAGTTCTAACTTAGGGATAAGAAGAAGGTTTATTAATTTTTTTTTGGAAATAATGAAGTATTAAAAAATAACGATTTTCGGAGTCAAACGAATTATACGAAAGCTGTCTGAATTGTGCACAGTTTGCGATCACCTGGAAACTATACTTTGCAAAAGACATTCTTAAATATAAGCTCATCAAGAATTCCAAAAACGTAATTTAATGTAAATTCAATAAGAAAACAAATAATGTGTCCGTACTTTTGTTAAGTTGGAGGTTCAAGCAAGTGACTGCTTTGCTTAAAATTTGTAAAATAAAGGTCAAGCAAGTGAGGTATGTTTTACAACCGTGCGTATGATCCATTTGGTATTTGTTGGTCATATATACACATATATAACTGATAAATATATATATACATGTATGAATAAATAAGAGGAAATACATAATAAGATTTGATAAACTATGGCTCGGTAAAATGTTTTAATTTCTATTAAAAGATTTACAAACTTTATTAATCAGTGCTGAAATCAAAGCGAAGTTCTAACGGAGAAAAGCCATAGTTTAATTGATATTTAAGAAAGCCGATAGACGAGTATTTAATATTTTGCGAGGTACAAGGTTGTAATACAAGAATATCGTTTTTATTCGAAAATGTTGAATGGTAAACTTAAGATAAACCTTGATGCTTGCAACGATTAAATGGCTAATGCACAAGTTCATTAATGTTTTACTGCAATGTAACAATAAAATAAAATAAACCATAAACGTAACATTACATTATATTTTATAATCTTAACAAACGATTGCGTCTTTAAAAGTACTAAACTTCGCGTCCCCCCCCCCCACACACACACACACACTCACAGAGAGAGAGAGAGAGAGTGAGAGAGGCAAAGAACATCTCTTTTTTATTCAATCTCTTCTTTCATTTTAAGAACTGTATCCTTCCTTGACAAGGACCTTCCTTGTACCTTCCTTGATAAGCTGATGACTCGCTAATAGTTTATTTTTTTGTTTTTGTTGCAGAAAAGTCAAGCAGGAATGACCACTGTTATTATTTTATTTTGTGTTTTAAGATTTCTAACATTAAAGGAAAAAAGAAATTATATTAAAATACCTGTAAATATTTTTGTTAATTTAACAAAGCTAACATTCTACAATATCACACAGTAGTATATATGAAAAATATTCGAGTCAATAAAGAATCAAATTGAAATTTAAAAAACTTTCATGACTGACAAGTCTGGCAAGGAGCAAATTGTAACAATCATCTTTTAAAATTTTGTCTTTTTTTTAAATATTCGTCTGGTATATAAAACCACTAAACATATTATTTCTTTGAGGATGGATTTTTATAATAAATTTTGTAAAAGTTGAGTCTTAATAAATAAAAGTATATTTATATATTTAATAACGAGAAAACCCTCACTAACCCATTCATTACTAACTCTTCCATTCTGCGAAGGAAATTTCTGTAAAACTGAAATTTGTTAACTATTCAAAAACGAATTATTTAGGAAAAATATGATTTTATGATTACCAAATATAATTAACAATCAATCCTTAAGGGTTAAATAGGGATTGAAAAGCTATTCTGAGATTGGAAGCGTAGGATTAATAAATTATAACGTGACTGGTATGTTCCCCTACACCTTTAAACAGGTTTTTCGCCCGTCCTTAGGGAAGAATAGAACAAATAGAGGCAGAAACAGACTCAGGGTGTGCATTTAGACAGATATGCCCTCACCAACTTACTCTCATCCTAATTTTTCCGTTTCTCGAGGAATAAGACAATAGAATCTTGACGAATGTATTTCATTCGTCAGGAAAAGTAAATCTATTTGATTTAATTTTAGACTGAAGGATGGAATTAATAAGCTTAAAAATTCAGTAAATGTGCATAAAAAAATAAAACGAAACCTTCAAGATATAATTAAATATTACAGGGACATCTTGTGGAAAATGATAAGTATGCTTTTCGATAGAAACAGCTCAGCTATTATATTAAAAAATGAAGCAACATTATAAACTGTAAAATTAATAAATACAGAAACGGAGTGATTGTAGTCTATTGTACATTAATAAATAAAATTAATAGTAGTTATTAATTTACTTTTATTATCACTATTATTTTGATGCAATTAGAGCAATCAACGGAATGAAACTATTAAGGCGATTTCATGGTAATTCGTCATATTTAAAGTAAATGATAGTATTTATCATAAAATCGCAGGAGCGATATAAAATGCCGAATAGCACAAGCTAAACGAGCCTTCAGCAAGAAATATAATTTGTTTACATCAAAAATTAATTTAAATGTCAGGAAAAGATTTTTGAAAGTATATGTTTGGAGTGTCGCTTTATATGGAAGTGAAACTTGGACGATCGGAGTATCTGAGAAGAAAAGATTAGAAGCTTTTGAAATGCGGTGCTATAGGAGAATGTTAAAAATCAGACGGATGGATAAAGTGACAAATGAAGAGGTATTGCGGCAAATAGATGAAGAAAGAACCATTTGGAAAAATATAGTTAAAAGAAGAGACAGACTTATAGACCACATACTAAGGCATCCTGGAATAGTCGCTTTAATATTGGAAGGACAGGTAGAAATAAGGAAAAAATTGTGTAGACAGGCCACGTTTGGAATATGTAAAAGAAATTGTTAGGGATGTAGGATGTAGAGGGTATACTGAAATGAAACGACTAGCATTAGATAGGGAATCTTGGAGAGCTGCATCAAACCAGTCAAATGACTGAAGACAAAAAAAATCATAAAATTCAAAATATAAGAAATGATATATTTTACAGTTACAGAAGAATAAGAAAAGAGATAAGTAGTATGTTTATATGGTTGGAGAATAAATTGAGTAGGAAATCTGGTATAGATTAAAATAATAAAATCTGCACCCTTCACGGAGCGGAGGAGATTACTGTAGGACCACCCCTCCACCTTCACCACGACCGTGTTGGTCGGTGGACGCCCCGCTTCTTGCTTTGCGGCATCAATGTTGTCGACGGACGCAACAAATGAACAAAATGCACGTTCCCTACCTTTTCTTTTTCCTGTTTAGCCTCCGGTAACTACCGTTTAGATAATACTTCAGAGGATGAATGAGGATGATATGTATAAGTGTGAATGAAGTGTAGTTTTGAACATTCTCAGTTCGACTATTCCTGAGATGTGTGGTTAATTAAAACCCAACCACCGGTATCCACGATCTAGTATTCAAGTCCGCATAAAAATAGCTGGCTTTACTAGGACTTGAACGCTGGAACTCTCGACTTCTAAATCAGCTGATTTGGGAAGACGCGTTCACCACTAGACCAACCCGGTGGGTCAGGTTCCCTACCAACCTACACGTTTACTCAACGGTACATCTTAAAATCTGTCTGATCTGCGCAGGCGGCTCGTAGAAACCGACCCGTCGACTCTGTCCATCATTCCAGCACTTGGGGAACTGATTTGCTCTGATCTCCACAATCCTTTAAAATTATTCATCATTAACTAAGAAATATATAAAAATCACATTCTGTTTAATATTTTTTTCAGTGTAGAAATTATTTTTTAACGGTTAATATTAATAAAAACTGTTCCAATTAACAACAATGAATTAAGAAAATCATGTTACGTAATAATTATTAATGAAAAAATAAAATAATTCTAAGTTACATCTTAGAATTCTTTTAGATTAAGCGAATTAAGTTTTTTTTAAATTTATTTTATTATTTAATTTTATCTTTAATTAAATTTAGGAATAGCAGGAGTAAGAAAAGGGTAAAAAGCTTTTTTAAAAAAATAAATCGATTATTTGTTTAAGTTTATAGAACCTGCATTTTTATGTTTTTATATTGTTGAAGCTTTATAAATATTTGTATAATGGAAATGTTAATGGAAGTGTTAAGTACATCAATTTGGGCAAAATTAAAATATATATTTTACTAATTATGTATTCTCTTTCTTAAATTATATTTGTATACTTAAACAGAAGATTCTGTAGTAACTTCATTGCTGGTCTTTCCCTGAACATCGTATGTTTTCTACTTCTTATTTCATAATTGATTTTTTTGGTATTTTATTCAGTAATGATCGTATCTAACCCTTTTTGGCTGTTATTTGTATCCCTTAATGCGTATAAAATACTAAAAAAGGATTAAATTTTTAATTTATCAAAACGTTTCAGCCTTCAGTTTACGTTGTTCTGCGGTGATTCAGAGGGTTATGAGGAGGACGAAATGGCGAGCGAAACTAGCTCTATAACTCTGAGGTCGAGCCCGTGGCTCAAGGCCCTTCAGAGCCCCTAATCCGCTTTAGATCAGCCCTGGAACTCGCCTGCACCGACTTGGCCCACGGGGGGTCAATGGGCGCAGCCTTCTGGCTAGACTCTCCGGTGAAAGACGGCAAGCCCCGACAGGCTAGTATTATCTTTATAACCAGATATATTGTTTCATAACCCTGCAGAAATATTTAATATTTTTTTAATTTATTGAAATAAAATTTGATTCAGAGCCTTAAAGAATATTTAAAGACTGATTTCGATACAGTCAGATAGACTTTCATTTTATGCTTGGCTAAGTCCATTCGTTTGTGCATGTGTTTTATTTGTTTATCTTTTGTTCATCTGATTAATGTGTATTATTTTATTTTTTTTTTAAATATTTTGCAGTGAATTTAGTGAAAACCATTGAAATTTTTTCCCTTTATTAATTAAAAATTACTCATTGCAAACCAAACAATTAAAACCACAGTAAAAAGTTAAATATAAAGTCAACGTTTAACTGAAAATAATCCCAGAGCCGTTTTTTTTTTCTATTATAGACTTCATATTAAAACTTGAAATTATACTCTTGAGATTTAACCACTCTATTTTAAATCTCATTAATATGTTCTTTTAAGAAACTAATAATCATAGAGTGACAGATTATACCCTATATTAAGATAAATCATGTGCCGATACGAAAACAAAAAGGACACCTGGTTATTTAATTTCGAAGTTTTAGTTTCTTAAAACAATAGTTTGGGTTTTCATACTTAATTTCCATTTGAAACAAATAGATATGCCTGAAAAAGTATAATCAGTTAGAAAAAAAGATAATATTGTACCTTTCTTTTCATATTTTAAATTTGCTCCCCCATTCAAAGTCGTACCCAGATTCGCTATACCTAAGGCTCTGAATGTGTTCACCCATGTAATGATCGTTACTATGATTATTCAGTACAATCATAAGGTGAATTATACAAGATACGATATGATCAAAGGGTTTATGACTCGTTAATTTCCTCCTATTAATCTCACATTACTTGATAATGAACAATTGAAATTCTGTCACATAGATGGAATATATTCAGAACAGATTTACGTGATTTACAATCCTGTGATTATGATCAATTGACTAATATTTTATATTCAAGGGTAAATTGTCTTATAATCCTTAAAAAAAATATAATTGTAATCTAGCCAATCCTTATTATAATGTTATTTAATATTTCATTGATAACGATTCTAGATTTTATTTTATATATATATATATACAAAATGATTCACGAAGAAATAATCCTGATTAATACCACTTGCACCCGAGGTGTTTAGATTGGACGGTTACCGAAAGAAACTAATTAATAGATTACAAAATATTGCATATATCTAAATGCAAATTTACCGGCAGTTTGTAAAATCTCTTTTTTTACTGGTATTCGCCGTAACCCAGAGTTGGATTCTGTATGTCTAAACCGGTTTTAGAATCCCTTTATTCAGAAGTAGCTTGTTAGATAGGAATAGTTGCAATTTCCTGCCTAATAAAAACAGACGTCATGGTTCGTACGGAACAACGAAATTCAACTGTACGTAGTTCCCGTGTGTTAATGAGGAGGAAATCTATCGATTTGCAATTAAGTACCGAATAAAACTTAACAATTACGTAAACTATCTAGCTGTTATTTTCTTAGACAATGGGGAAGAAGTAAGGCGGTTAAGAGGGTTCATGTATTGGATCTTCGAAACTAATATTGATACTCAAGATGAGGCTTCTTCTTAAGTTGTGCGTCATCAAAGTTTTATGTTTCTGTTTGTGATCATGTAATTCTAATGTTATTTGTTTCTATGTTCTATTATTCTTTTTATGTTGAAGTTTTATTCAAATTACTGGACATTATTATGATTTGTAGTTCATTACTGTTTGGACTTTATCAGTGTTTAAGCTTCCTTTAATTAACTATTGATGTCTAGAATGTAATTAAGGTGTTTCAAGGGAAACTTCTTTACAATTTCACAATTGTCATAATATCTACTTATAGTTTCTAATCTACGAAACTGATTATAAATATAATTTAAGATACAAAAAAAAGAAAAATTTTTTAAATGCTTAAGCATATTTAAGTTATTATTTACAAATACGTGCATGCGCATGCACGTGTCTTTGATATTACACTCGTCTCGGCCTTTTACCCGGAGGGCCCGGGTTTGAATCCCGGTCAGGCTTGGCATTTTCACACGCTACAAAATTGTTTTTCATCTTATTCTCTATAGTAATACTTAATGGTGGTCCCGTTGGTAAACATGTTCATATAGATCTCTTACCCTGATTTTCAGTCGGGAAAGAATATCACTGAAATATAATATGTTATGCATGTAAGATTTGATGAATGGAATACGGCTGTATAAATGTTTTACCAATAAAATTCAAGCAAATATTTTGTAATGGTCAGTACCCAATATACTCCTGCATCTCATCATAACTAATAATAATAACAGATTAAATATTCTGCATTCGATTATTTCTTTAATTGTAAATATTGTACGACAGCTGCGTAAAGAAAATAAGAACAAAGAAAGTAGAATATATCAAACAAGATTTAATTAAAAATAGCAAATAATATTTCAATAGTTTTTGCACGGGAGCTTTAGGGTAAAAGTAATGTATATTTTTACGTAATAAATTAATATTATTTTATTTAACGTCACGGCTAGATATATAACTATATTACATTAAGTTTAATAGTAGAAATTTTTAGAAATAAATGTTAAATATTATGTTTTATATGAAACTTTTGCCTTATAAAAGAAGTTTTATTGAAGAAAAAATCAACGAATATTTATTTTTATCGCAGGATAAAACTTTTTCAAATTTCTTAAGAAAAAAAATTAAAAAAAAAAAAACATTATCTGGGAACGAAATTTAGAACATCTCTGAAAATTATAGAATTTCCAATTTCTACTAAATTTTAGGAAAAATAGTGAAATTTATAAATTAAAATAATGAAAAATTCATACAACACGATATTTTATCGACTTATAACAAATAAAACAATCAAAACTAACCTCATACAGTTAGTTTTAAATTAAAATTGATGAGCAAATCGTGTTGGTACAAATTTTGGACTGTTGTAGGGCATTAATTATTTAGTTTTTCCTAAGTTCATTTCCAAATGCTGCTGATTAAAACAAAAAAATAAAATTTGAACTTGAGTTCGGTATAAGGATTTACATCAATTTATATATCAGGAAAAGCAAGGGTAAAACATCATCTAAGGTAAAAATTTATGAAATACCTATTAATACAATTTCCAATTATAAAAAGTTACTGCGAGAAAAAATTGAAATCTTTTTTAAAATTCAAAATAGTTAATCATTTTTACAGTATATTTTTACGGTCTGTTTATAATTCTAAAGCTGAGTTTATATAAAAAATTAGTTAAAATAACTTCTTTTTTTTTTAAGTTGGAAGTATGTTTCATCTTCCACCTATATTATCCTCCCTTTCGAAGTCTGCATAAAAAGGAAATTAATAGTAACAGCCTACCTGTGAAATTAACTTCTCATTTTTAATCATGCTGGTCTGCTATAGACAGTGAATTTTCTCTGCTTCTTTTTCCTTATAAATGAAATAATAGAATAAACATCCTTTCAATCATAAAATTTTTTAAAAATTAAATTCTTTTATTTTTTATTATAGATGAAGTAGTTTTCCCTGATAATTTAAGATATATATATATATATATATATATATATATATATATATATATATATATATATGTTTCTTCATCTCTATTGAAGTTAATATTTTTTTAAATTTGATGCAGTTTTATATTTTTTTGTATTATGTTCAATTAAAAATATTAAAATCAATTCCTACAATACTAACTAAAAATTATGTGCAGAGATTATGTTTAATTTTTTCTTTCTTTTTGATATATTTTCCCCTTTGAAATAAAATAACATTGTTTGACTTATTCGTTTGGATTTTCTTGTAATCCTTATAATATTTAAAAAATTCAAACCTCTTTTTCTCAATAAAAAACCTTATGTTTTCCAAAATGTTGATTTTAACAGCACTTTAATTACATATAAATAGAACAAAATTCCTAGAATCTTATCTACGATATACTGGTAAATTGTTTCTAAATGTAGACTAACTGGAAAACTACACTTGCAAACTATTTAGGTTAGATTTATAACTGATTTTAAACTCATACATTCTGTTGTAAAATAATATTAAGTAAAATATTTTTCAAACCTGTACCAATTTGATTTTTGATAAATATTTATTTATTTTTTAGCTGATTAGTTTACGCAAAAGCTTGAAGCTTCTGCGTAGGATTAAAACTTTGTGGTGCACGAAAAATAAACTTTTTCATGCCATGCCTGACCGGAATTAAAAGGTGAACCGGACGAAAGGCTGGACGCTACCAATCCCCCATAGAGGTTGACTTATTAATAGGTGTCCTTAAAAATTTCAAATTTTCATTACGCCTTATAAATTAAAAAGAAATAAATTTATTAGCCTTACTTTCTTGTTTACTATAAGAATGGATTGATTTGAAGTTGATTACATTCACTTTTCGTTTTGTTTTAGGGATATTTTTCATAGAGAATATAAATATTACGTAACTTAATGTGTAGTAAAGTAAGTAATAATGTGTAAAATAATAAAACGTTTATTACAAAAAAAAAAATAAAATGAAAAATACGTATTACCTATACTACTACTACTTACGTTGATCTTAATTTACTTAAATAATTTTCTACAAAGAATAATAAATGTGCATGAATCTATAAATATAAGTTAGAATTTAGTATTTATCAATCACTTCGTTGGAATGAAAATCTGACAATGTCTTAAACTCTCTACGTTAGAAGGAACTTCTAATAAACTGTTTCGCCCTCGAACTCACTTTGTTAGCATGTACGCATAACATTGTTTATTAAATTTATATTTTGAAGACATATCCAAAATAATATTAAAGAAAAAAATATCGATACGTGTAAATTTTATATATAAATGTTATTTAAAAAAAAAAGAAAAGAAACTTCATTAAGAAAAGAATTATACATACGAGTATACTCGTGTGTGCGTGTGTGTGTGCGCGCGCGCGCGCGTGTGTGTGTATATATATATATATATATATACACACACATATCCCCCAATTTTTCTGAGGTTAACAGTATATGCCTGATAAGACGCATCGATTCTACGTCCTCACTACAGTTACTTTTAGTGAAATAGGGTTTAGTGAATACAGTCACGTATTTTCCAAATCGATCGATTTTTCATACGACATAAACTTTTAGTTAATGTGTACTAGAAAATAAGGGTTTTGGTATTAATACAAACCTATCATATAGAAAATAACAAATACTAATTAAACGATAAAATTCCATTACAACATAGAATTTGAGATATGTACAATTTAGAATATGCATTTGCTGAATTGATATACATTTATGCATTAACGAATTTCTATCATTTACTAGTCTTTAACATCGCGTGGGAGACCAAGATAATACACAACGGGTTTGAAATTTTCATCATAATTTACACAAAATTTACGAGGAAAACCTACTTTTATTTATCTTTCTGAAGAATCTATTTGTAGATTGTATTAAATTCCAATTTCCCTTACTGATTTTTAATGGTTCAAGCATATTTTTTAATTTTAGTAAGGCAAATTATGATCGAAAGAATTATCTCCCCATTATAATTTAGAAGAAACAATGAACGGCATAGATGAAGTCCTACGCAAGAACTATCGCATGAAAATAAACAAGAACAAAACAAAAGTAATGAAACGTAGTAGAAATAACAAAGATGGACCACTGAATGTGAAAATAGGAGGAGGAAAGATTATGGAGGTAGAAGAATTTTGTTATTTGGGAAGTAGAATTACTAATGATGGACGAAGCAGGAGCGATATAAAATGCCGGATAGCACCAGCGAAACGAGCGTTCAGTAAGAAATAAAATTTGTTTACATAAAAAATTAATTTAAATGTCAGGAAAAGATTTTTGAAAGTATATGTTTGGAGTGTCGCTTTATATGAAGTAAAACTTGGACGATCGGAGTATCTGAAAAGAAAAGATTAGAAGCTTTTGAAATGCGGTGCTATAGGAAAATGTTAAAAATCATATGGGTGGATAAAGTGACAAATGAAGAGGTATTGCGGCAAATAGATGAAGAAAGAAGCATTTGGAAAAATATAGTTAAAAGAAGAGACAGACTTATAGGCCACATACTAAGGCATCCTGGAATAATCGCTTTAATATTGGAAGGACAGGTAGAAGGGAAAAATTGTGTAGGCA
Organism: Lycorma delicatula; assembly: GCF_047948215.1. NCBI lineage: Eukaryota > Metazoa > Arthropoda > Insecta > Hemiptera > Fulgoridae > Lycorma > Lycorma delicatula. Next base: position 36,898,982 of record NC_134455.1, read on the forward strand.
GGCCACGTTTGGAATATGTAAAACAAATTGTTAGGGATGTAGGATGTAGAGTGTATACTGAAATGAAACGACTAGCACTAGATAGGGAATCTTGGAGAGCTGCATCAAACCAGTCAAATAACTGAAGACAAAAAAAAAAATTATAATTTACTCTAAGAAATATATTCTAAGGGAGTTCAACTGATGTTAAGCTCCCTTAGAATATATTTCTGTCTAATATTGGTTATATTTGTAAAATTTCTTTCCTTTCTTAGAATGATTTATTACATAGCATAGATTGTCTAATAGAAAATAAAAAACTGAAAGTAAAAAATAT